>NC_063017.1:2530886-5061772 GCF_020509005.1 Fulvia fulva | reverse complement strand
AACCCTAACCCTAACCCTAACCCTAACCCTAACCCTAACCCTAACCCTAACCCTAACCCTAACCCTAACCCTAACCCTAACCCTAACCCTAACCCTAACCCTAAGTGAGCGTGGAATATTCGGGACCTAGATCTTCATAGTTAGGGAGTGTGGCAAGGAAGCACAGATTCTTCGCGCGAGACTCGAGAGTGCTGTATAGCCAACGGCCGCCCTAGGCGACGAGCTCGACAGTCCTTGCTCGTGACTTCAATGACACTTACATAGCAGTCGTTAGAGATGACCAAGTCATCATGAAGCTCACTGCAGTCGGTTTTGTTCCTAGCTCAAATTGCACTCTGGAGGTTGACGGAGAACGAAAACTTGAAGCCTCTATAGCCGACCGGCAGATGGAGCGTAAAACAGCTATGCCTAAGCACGTCGAGTCAGCAGCATCGGCATACATAAGGCGCTGCTCTGCGCTATAAGCGTCGCGAGCGTTGGCAAAACGGAGCCAGGAATGGGTTCTATCGCGACCTGCCTAGCTGCCGTAGGGAAGACGGAGTACTAGTCTACGTCAGACACGCTCGTTTTGGTCGTGTCTCGAAAAAACGACTGTCGGCCATTTTCGATAGAAGATGGCCGTGAGCGAGCAGGATTTGATTGCCTTTTATTGTCATCGCGGCCCATATCCCACATCTTGCTCTGCATCCTGCCTACGGGTATGATTTTCATTTTGAGTTTCAAACATCACGAGAGCCATTGCCGCCTCTCCATTTCCAGCATAGCGTCCCGTCCTCCCTAATTCTCGGACCGTATCCCCTCCACCTTCTCGCGAAACGTTACTCGTCGTGAAATATCTCTCGCCCTGCGTTCCTTCATCAACATAGCGGCGATGGAAGAGCACCGCAGCTCCCGCATGACTTGCTCAGACAGCTGCAGTAGCCAGCGGTATTGCCCGGATTCTTGTCGAAGCATGCCGTTCCGCAGTCTTCGCAAAAGCCGCCGCCCGCTGCTGTTACGATGCCGATTGTGGCCGTGAGAATGGCTATGACTGCGGAGAGGAAGTGCATAGTGAGGTATCTGGTGAGGGTTGGGTTAGCTGATGATAGTAGGAGGCTTAAGAGAGGGGAGAGGAGAGGAGTACGTAGGGTGCGAATTGGGTCGGGATAGAAGAAGCTGAGGGTGTTGGGACCTGATAGGGAAGAGAAGGGCGATGTGGAGGGGGTCTTTATAGTTGTACGACTGTGCTACAGTCACCTTTTTCGGCTCCGGAAGTCGTTTAGCTCGCGGTATCTCGAGTTTTTATACATACTCTTCAACACTGCCGGAGGAAGACCAACACGACAGGGGACTTGGGTTTGAGCTTGGTTAGGGTATTTCCGAGCTAGCTACTGGATCCCCTCGGTGTTCGCTTCCTTGATAGTAGCTTGCATACGGTAGGTATGAAGAGGGTGCAGTTGTTAGGAAGTATCTAGGCCCGCCTATAGACGTATAGTATAATCCGCGGAAGCTGAGGGTTTCGGACTCGATAGGGAGAGCCTTGCAGTGTAAACGTGGATTTTGTGGGGCTAGGTGTCGGTGTGTCGTAGATTTCGTAACTAAGCCACAGTGTGCTAGGATTGCACTAGCTCAGGCCCCGCAAGGATCCCTATATGCAGTGACCCCTGAAAGTCTAGCCCGAGAAAAGCGCGGCGTTTACATGCCCGATTTGCTGCCACGAGCGGTGTGAGTAGCTTCAACAAGTAGCTTTCTGAAACTACTAGTCTTTCCCACGGAGCTCTCGATGTTGGCTGAAGCCGATTGGCAGATACAATGACAAGGAGAATTATGCTCTCTATTGGCTGTATGTCTTGCCGTTGCGGCGGAAGAGCTGCTACTACTGACTCAAACGACACGTCCCTTTGCATTTTAGTCTATAAACGACAAGCTCTGAGTTCAGCCTCAAACCAAGGGCATAATAAGCTACATAGCCTTCACAAATTTGTCTGTGTAAGTCTGACAGCAACGGACCGGACTAGTCAGGATTTGTTGTTGTTGAACAACGTTGAAGACTTAAACAGGGCGTCCGCACTGACTTTGACCGACAGAAGGTGCAGAGGGATGATATAAGATATATATCGGCCGCTTGCGGTAGATGTGTATAAAGAGCACATCAGCAACCTGCTATACACAAGTAAAGTGCCCCAAATTACTTCCTAACCGTCGCCCGACTAATATCGCGCTCAGATCACATCAAGGTCTACCAAAACCCCCAAGCTACAACATTAATATGCGCTTCTTCGCAATCTTTCTCTTCGCCGCTACAACACTGG
Organism: Fulvia fulva; assembly: GCF_020509005.1. Classification (NCBI taxonomy): domain Eukaryota; kingdom Fungi; phylum Ascomycota; class Dothideomycetes; order Mycosphaerellales; family Mycosphaerellaceae; genus Fulvia; species Fulvia fulva. The sequence continues at coordinate 5,059,481 of NC_063017.1, read as the reverse complement.
CACTCTCTCCAAGAGGCGTCGTGGATGACGCTGGGCATGATGTCTTTAACCTCGAGAAGCGTCAGTGCATAGATCCTCGTGAGTTGCCCCTTGTTTCATATCACGATAGTAGGATGAAAGGTATCTTGCTAACACGATCCGCCCTTATCTTAGCTATCTGCTATTCTAATGGAGATTGCTGCGGATCTTGCTGCGACAAGAACACTAGCAAATGCTGTCCTCGTGGATGTACCCTATTTAATATTTGTGCCTAGCTTGTCTTTGACCAAGGCGAGGGTAGAAAGGAAGAGCAGACTTTGGCTAGTGACTCCTTGGTTAGAGGGTGATAGGTGTCGGCGAGATGATGGGCGCAATGAGTTGATGTTCGATAATAAGGGAAGCGTGAGATGTCAGCTCTAGAGTCGGCCGCGCTGGGTCAGCTTGCTGTACCTGCCACGATGCCCCATCTTCAACAGTCGGGGTTCAAGGCGTTACGTAGAATGTGCTACGAGGCGGCGGAGCCAAGCCTCGTATCTTTGCGCCATCGCTGCTCTCACTGTCGCTGTGTGTCGCTGCTCTCACTGTCGCTGTGTACACTGTCGCTGTGTATACCTACCACGGTGTCGACGCGGCTAAAGCCGTCTATTGATTGCTTAGTCATAGCTCACATTGCGACGTCGGACCGTGTACCGTGCACCGTGTACTTGGACCTCAGCCACGCGGGACTCTATTTCTATTTCTCTAGCGCGACGACCGTGAAACGACAGATTGCATCGGGGACGACCACGAGTGCAAGAGTTGCGATTACGATTCGACTTTTTCAATTTCACCACGAGACGACAGCGATTGCGAGACGATACCGACTACGAGACGATACCGATAGCGAGACGATACCGACAGCGAGACGATACCGACTACGAGACGATACCGACAGCGAGACGATACCGATAGCGAGACGATACCGATAGCGGTTACGCCCGAGACTACACCGACGACAGGTCGCGTCCGAGTAGACGACACAGACTGCGCGCGAGCAGAGGAACAGATTGCCCAGACAATGGCCAAGCGGAAGCGTAACAATAAACCGCCGGCGGATGCAGCAGCAGCCTCAAAGAAGCAGGCGGCGGGCACAGGCATTCGAACGCCGCCCTACGAAGATACACACGTGGAGCCCACTATTGCATCAGCCGTAGTGTCGACAGAGGATCTCGAAATCACAGTAGAAACGCTACAGACGTTGACGGCACATCCTAGCGTCATCAAGTCGAAAACATGTAAGGATGTACGTACGGCTGTGTTCAATTTCCGCCACGCTTGTACAACGGGTCAGAATGCTGTTGGTGAGCCATAATCATTAAGATCGCATCCAATTATATATCTGTAAGAGCTGAGCAGTAACGTTACTTCCAGAGGGCAACAGCCTGACGGCTCGAATCTCGGCCGCTTTGTCTGATACCAAATTCACCGATGCCAGGGTCTTGCTCGCAGAGATGCGCATCCGCAACGAGACTCCCTCCCTTGGCGCTTTGTGTCGCTGGGTTCGTGCGCTGGATGTCATCAGTGGTCTCGCGATCCATGTTGAGCCCTCTACTATGACCGTCGCTGGACTTTCTTCTCCTAGAGACCAAGAGCTCCGGCAAGTACTCGACGCTGTCCTCCGTGTCACTGGCCCGACAGACCCCACCCCAATAAACATCACAGCTGAGCCTGGCACCATCGCTCTCCAAAGCACATGGGACCTACGAGAAAGGCAAACGCCCACAAGATTGACACGTGCCAGCGTGGAAGATGGGAGCATCTTCAAATCGTGTCCGCCTAGTCTCAAGAACAAATTCCGCATTGTCGAGACCACGTCTGGTGCACAGCGCAAGCCTCCGAATCTACATCCCGCTGTCCTCTTCGCATCACAAAATGCTACGATCCCGCTCGACAACGGTCCAAAGACAACATCAGTACACAAGCACCCAATCGTGCCGAATCTACGACTAATCAAGGACGTCCTCTCGCCCGAGGAGTGCTCGTCGATGATCGCCGCGGGTGAGACCATGGGCTTCATCCCTGATGCGCCAATCCGGCAAGACGAAGACACGAGTATTCTGGCACACAACTTTTACTGGATTGTGGATCAGGTTTTTCATGATAGATTATGGGAGAGAGTGAGTCCATTCGTGCCGGAATCAGTCACTGGGAGGCAGGTCCGAGGTGTTAACAGGAGGTTCCGCGTGTATCGATATGTCCCTGGTGCCGAGTATCGATGCCATATTGGTGAGTCAGCATTATTCAAACAATCGCGCCAAACGTATCTACCCTACTAACAATCTCAGACGGCGCCTGGCCCCCCTCCGGCCTCGATCCAATAACCGACACCTACCAATACGACGCCTCCCCACCCCACGCCCTCCAATCGAGTCTATACACCTTCCTAATCTACCTCAACGACGACTTCCGCGGCGGCGAAACGACCTTCTTCCTCCCCAGCGGTGGGCGGGAAGGCGTCATCACCGCGTATCCCGTGCAGCCGATTATGGGCAGCGTGGCGGTGTTCCCGCATGGGGAGGCCAAGGGGGCGTTGCTGCATGAGGGGACGGGGGTCGTGGAGGGGACGAAGTATGTGATTAGGACGGATGTGGAGTATGATGTTGATGTTGGTGTTGATAGTGCTGGGGGGGGGGGGGGTTGAGGGTGTTAGCAGAAGTGTAATCGAAGAGTGAGGTACCGGCCTGTGGTCGTATCGGTGTACAGTATATACTACCTAGAAATCACGAACCTATATCGTCCTAAAAACGACATCTTGCTTTTGTCAGTTCGTGAGAACGGCGAATCGCTGTACTGTGATACTCGCTCGCTCTCGCTCGCTCTACGCCAGACCCCGTGGGAAGATAGGACGATACCCTGATATGATACGCAGCACCATCACGAAGAGCCTGCCTCATTGCCTACCAGATAGACGCTGCTGGAGACGCTGAGGACGGGGACTGCTGCTAGTGGTGGTGTTGGTGTTGGTGTTGGTGCTGGTGATTGATTAATAATGGACATGAGGCGGCGTGGAGATGCTCGGGTGAGAAGGAGAAAGGGAGAAGGGATGCGGGAGCTACATGAGAGAAGAGGAAAGGGAGAAGGGATGCGGGAGGGTCGTTAGATCTCGTTCGCTCGGTATTAGGGTCAGGTAAAGTAAAGGGAAGTGATATCGGTATGGGTGTGAGCATAGATACCATTGCCATCGAAGATCCCTATCCCTATTCTGTCCCTATTCTGTCCCATCTCCCATGTCTCTCGGTCTTTGTTTTTCTGGTTTTCGTCTTTTTCCTGGTATTTGTCTTTCGTGCATGTCGTCATCATTATCATTAGCAAGCTCCCTCCCTTCATACTATACCAGGCTGGCCCTGTTGTCAAGCTCCATTCCCGTCCCATCTCACCCTATCCATCCATCCACAACCTACAACCCACAGCCTACAACCCACAGCCCACAACCTACAACTCACAACTCACAACCCAAGAAGAGCAGCGGTAAGGTCCGAAGCTTTGTTCTTCTGCGCGGCAGTTCTGGTCGAAGAGGCAGTTCTGGTCGAAGAGGGTTTCAATCTATTGTTTACCGTAGTAGTCTTCTTCTCTTTCTTCATTTCGTTCAGCGTAGGAGCCTTGGCGCTGGCGCTAGTGCTGGTGGGGGGAGAAGAAGAGGTCTTCTTTGCGGTGCTGGTTAGGGTGGAGGTGGAGGTGGAGAAGGTAGAAGACTTCTTAGGCGTTGCTGCTATGAGATTCTTCTTGAGAGCACTACCGCTAGTGGTGGAGGAAGCTGAAGCTGGTGATGCGTCCTTGCTCGTAGTTGAGGTCTTCTTGGCGATAGAAATGCTGATCTTCTGCTTCTGGTTCTGCTTCGGAGCTGAAGCCTCGGCATGCTTATTAGTCTTCGACTTCGAAGGAGTTTCGTCGGTAGGGGAAGTCTTCATCTTCTTCTTCTGCGCAGAAGTCGTGTCGTCAGGTGGAGTCTTCTTGGCCTTCTTGATATCAGAGAAAGTGCCGTCTACCCTGAAGCTGGTATCCATCTCCTTCCGTGGTAAAGGAGTCTTACCCTTGGAGGAGGTTCGGTGGGCCTCAGCTTTGACCTTGCGGAGGAGAGCGCCGAGGTCGACTTTGCTGGATTCGAGGAGGGCTTTGCGGGTTTTGACTTCGCAGTCACTTTGTTCGGCCTCGCTAAAAAGGTCGAAATCCTCGGCGGCTGTGTTGAGGTTGGTGATGTTGATGTCTGTGTCTAAGTTGCTGACTCCGTCGTCGCTGTTGTCCAGAAGGCTCTCGGTCTCACTCTGCTGAGCGACTTCCTAGTCGCTAGCAGTCTCGTCTCACTCACTTTGATCAGAGCCCTCGGAATCTTCTCCCAGAATGCTATGATCATTGCCATCACCAGCATTGTCGTTGTCGACCTCAATGCCAGAGTCCCTATTGTCAGTGTCCCTAGCATCCTCCTCCTTCACATCAGTCTGATGACTAGCATCATCATCAGACAAGTGCTCGCTTCCATCGCTGGCACCAAGACCATCCATGCCATTTGCAAGCTGCTTTCCAAGGTCGTCATCTTCATCGGAGTCCTTCGACAAGAGGTTGTTAACCTTTCTGCTGACCGACTTGACAATAATGTCATTATCCACACAGACATCTTGCATCTCCTTGGCCATCATCCGCACCCCCGCTCGCTGGTCCTTGGGTAGGCGGCGAACAAGCTCGACAAGGGGGCTGGCGGGCTTGGGAGCATCGTTCTGGTCGGAGACGTCGTTGTTGGTGCGATCAGTGGAGTTACGGTGTTGACGGAGTTGCTCTTTGGGCTGGCGTGACTTCGAAGCTTTGGCGATCTTTGCGTCTCTGGCCAGCTTCTCGAGTTTGGCCAGCTTTGCTTCCATGGCTCGCTTCTCATCTCGGGCAAGCTTTGCTTCCATGGCTCTCTTCTCCTCTCTAGCCAGCTTCGCCTCCATGGCCTGCTTCTCAGCTCTCGCCAGCCTCTCCCTCTTCGCACGGACTCGCATCTCTTCGCGCGCTCGCTTCTCAACTCGAGCTTCCATCTCGGTCTGAGCCTGCTCCTCCGCGGCCCGTCGCTCTTCCTCATTAGCCTGGAGTTGAGAGCAGTGCTCCACAACATTCTCATCAGTAAGGGCCTTGCTGAGGATGAGCTTCTTCATGACCTTCTTCTTCAGGAAATCTTTCGAGATCGATGGCTTGGCGGGTTGGAGACGGAAGAGGTGTGTCTCGGCGTGAGATATGAACAGAGCGGAAGAGCCGATCTGGTTGGAGGAGAAGCCGGGTTTCTTGGAGGCCTTGTACAGAGCATTGGAGACCTCGACACCAGCGTCCGTGTTGCGGAGAAGTCCGGGAAGGGCTGAAGGAGAGATGGTGTTGTAGATTGTGTCGATGAGTTTGCCGACACAGATGCCCGCGACGTGTCTGCCTGCGAACAAGGGGAGGCCGGTGAGGTGGATCAGAGCGATGACATCTTTGATAGTTGGCAGATTTCGGGCAGAGTAGTCGCTGAGATGAAGTTAGCAAAGGAAGGTCGCAAGACTACGAACGATGGAGATGAACATACCATTGCAAAGCATGAGTCAGGATGGCCGTCTTGTGTTCCTTCTAGTTGAAGTTCTTGCTAGAGATGATTTCCGCTTTGGTACGACCGGCAAAGAGGTCGACGTAGTCGGCATCATCCTCTTCGTCCTCGTCGTCGGCAATTTCATCATCACTATAGAGCTCCAGTTCAGATTCTCCATCGGACCCGTAGTAGGTGGGCGCGCGGGACTGCGAAGGTAGAGGTCAGTATGAGTGTGGGTGCTTGGAGGAATGTCACCTTACCTTTCTGGTCGCCTTCTTGGCCTTGGTCGCGGAGCGTGTTCGTGGCGCCATGTCCTAGTGGCGGTAGGTGGTTAATGGGAATGTTGTAGTCCGTGGATCTTTTGAAGGGTAGAAAGAAAGAACGAAGATTGTCATGAAGAGAAACAGTCTATATATTTCTACCTTGGGTCGCTAGAGGATTGCACTGCAAGTCGGCGGCCGGTAGCTGGCAGCTAGCTGACTCTGCCCTCGCCGATACCTTCATCGTCTTTATCTACCTCCATCACAGGCGCACGTGGGTAAACGTGATACAGAGCGGTGGGAGGAAGAATAAGAGTCGATGAAATTGATGACATGACGGGATGTTGATGTCGATGTTAGAACCTATTGGCTGCTTGAATTTAGGCTGCATAAGCCCTATCATAACAACATCAACACAACTCTCTTTCCACCATCTTCACCTCATCAACGACTTACTTGTGTACACGTGGCTCCTGACTTCAATGGCATGTAGTATAGCATAGCCCTAGTCACTATGGCAATGTGTAGGTATAGCTACAGCATTGTCCAGCGTCGTCCTGCTACGACATCGTCATCTCCTTCGACGCCGCCGTGCTGTTTTGGCTAACGCCATCTTGATAGAGACTGACGGCCTGGTAGAGTTTCTGGCGCAGGTCAGCCGGCCAGATATCCGATTCCCTAGGCGTCAGACGCCTACGGAACCGTAAGGATGCTTAAGAGGCGCAGGAAGCAGCCCAGCGACGAACGTCTCATGCTAGAGCCAAGGCGCGGGCGGTATCTCCTGAAGAATTTCGCCATACACCTGTCTGCTGAGCTCAGCTTAGCATCAAAGGTGTTGCCAAGATTCTAGGTTAACAGCAAGATTTCCACGCGCAGCTTCATCGGCGATGTGCTAGAGGCTCTATGCAGCGATACAGGCCAGCAACATCTTCAACGTCCGCAATATGGTTGGCATCCCTCTCAACATACTTAGGGGGGCTAGGAGTGTGACACTCGAAGGACGAGAAGCTTCTGTCCTACGGGAACGCGAGATCGATCCAGTTGGAAGCCATATCCTGTACCCGTCGATTTGGCCAAGATCGCACATTATTGATGACCGTCCTCGGCGAAGAGAAGGCACACGATGACATTCGACATCAACGTGAGCCTACTAGAGGACGACTTCAGCCAACACCTATATTACTTACAGTTACCGGTTATGCTATGTGTACGGCTTCTTCCACCGAGCTTTCAGAGGATCAAAGTCATCCTAGCAGAGCTCGAGAGCAACAACCGGTCGGCTTTACTCCTACTTAAGGTTGGGTCAGCACCGTCAAAGACGGATCTGTCATGACATTGCAAGATCAGCGATACCTTTCCTAGACTCACAATTAGCAATTTGGTACCTCATAGCAGTCCAGCAAGGTATGGTTTCATCGACCTGCAAAGCCATCGAGTCTCGACAGTGGATCTGACAACCTATAACAAAGACTAACCCCTTCTTCCACCCTGCCACCGTCGCAACTCGTCAAAGACTCCGCTCCAACCAACACCACAGCCATAGCGTCTGCCTCGAACGACCGTTTCTCGAATACTTCGAACAACACCTACGTAACATCGCGACCGCCTGTCAAGAACAGCAGACGGTGGTCTAGAGAGCCCTACCTCCCTAAGATCATCATTACCGTCGCCCGACGGCCTGTATGTCTCGCAATGCCTCGGTAATTAATGTCGGCAATGATCTGAGCTACGCCTGTGTGCAGTTCCTTTAGGCCGAGGAATGTCTTGGTCATCTATAGCGTGCTGCTGGTGGATTTGTCGCTGGTCAGTACCTCGTAGCGGCTGTTATGACTAGTTGGAGAACATTGCGGCACAGTGCCCAAAGTCATCCTGGTTACGGCTGTCGGCGTTGCCCAGCGCGAAATGATCACCTTAACGTGTGTTGATTCTCTGTGGGAACTGGAAGGAGTCCTGATAGTCGAGAAGCTGGGCTCTGTGGCCTTTTCCACGTTTTGAAGCATCTATTAATGCGGCGATTCCAGCAATAAGCAAAGCTATTACCAGTCTCAATATCGATGATGACCGAGATCGTGGTTGCTCGAAGCTTCGACGAGATCGCGGGTGCTCCGACGTCAAGCTGGGATCGTGCCATACATAGTGCGGGCCCGGTCTTCGAGTTTCTGAAGGGCCATTCCGGAAGATAACTGGCATCTCAGTGGTCTCCTTGAGTGGCTACATCACGCCCTTCTAGATCTACTAAAGGAAGCGCTCGACTCTTCACTACGTCTTGCACGTTCTTATCGGACATCTTCTTCGGTCTCATCGCGTACCTTTCCGGACTTCAAAATCGCTGAGGTATGTCACACAAAAAGACGTCGGGACACTACTTCTCGAGTCGATCTATAGACCAAAGGACCGGTGCAGTAAGTGATCAACCATCCATAGGATCTGCTGGCCGGCGAGCTCCCGAGATCTTAGGAAGTTGCACCATTTCATACTTTCCTAGCATTCTTGGACCTGGCAGCAGGGCTACGGAGTCTAGGGAACCGACGAAAGTCCCCTCCGCCTTGCACTGGCCCAAGTGTCGTGCGGATTGCGTAAGCATGTGCATCCCCGGGTCCTATCTCGTAGCAGCAAGGAATTTGGATCGAGAATGCTTTCTAGTGAGCAAGTACGATGCTACACGCTCGCGGACCAGTGATGCGAACAACTAGTACATTCGTACATTCTAATGCGAAGTCAAAGGTGAGAGCGATGAGATACACGCTTACATCGAAGCTTAGAACGCTGACTGCATAGCTATGAAGTGGGCGATGTTCTTCGAGCACTATAATGGCCTGCAATTTCAGCTGGCTTGATACTTCGAAGGCTGACGACTTCGAGTACCCCGACACCCCTAGCCAACAAGGCGGAACTTGAGCTGAAAATGGACGACTCCACGCGTACCGCCAGGAAAGAGACGCGACAGACAGCATGCTCACACACCGAACGTGCATATCGTGATCCGGTTCCGATGTTAGGCAAACTACATATATATCAATGCCTCAGCCACTTCCGAGCACATGGGCCTTCACTGTTAAGTCCATTACAGATCGAGTCACATTCCTTGAAGTGTGTGAAGCCGGCCTGTCGAGCGATGGCGGCAACCGTAAAAGTCCTATAAGAGTGATAGCACCGGTAGCAACGAAGACAAGTCGCAACTAGAAGCAGAGAAGTACGCTGCGACATCGAAGTTCCCACGTGTCCTTCCTTACTTACTCGCATTCACAGTATACATCGGTGCTCGAAGCTAGAAGAGATATTGACAGAAGACCGGAGCTTTATACCAACAAATCAATTGTGGGTGTTAGCAGTGCCACATCGATCATTACACATACTTTTGACGTCGTCCGTGGCTCTCAATGTTGGAGGATCTCAATCACGGTCGTCAAGACCACCGTTACGTAGATGAAATCATTCCTACAGATCGAGCACGCCTCATCAATCTCATCCATGGCTGTCCATGTTATCCTCAACATAGTGATCCGCGCCGACACTAATTACAGCACGGCCGATATCTACGACAGCCGGATTTCCGGGCAAAGACGTCTAGCTTTTGCCTCACCGAAGTGTTGGCAGGTTATGCACAGCACCACGTTCAAGCACTTCTCCAAACACCACGCTAGCTGCTCCCCTACTACGACTGATCAAGTTTCTGGGCTTGACTCTGCATCGTACATTAATAGCAGACTGATTGGCATTGTGCCCAGTGCTGGCGCGAGCATCAAAATGGAAGGCATCAATCCGCAGAGAATGGCCATGATAGCCAACACGTCAGCACCAGCCAAGCAACTTGCGACGATGCAGCGCGGCTACCTACAGAAGACTCCGAGAGGTACGGCAAAGCTAGCAGAGATCGCTGCCAAAGTATGGCGCATATGCTTCAAGAGCTCAGAGTCTTTTGGACTCTAATAGAGGAGCAGGCAGAGCTTCTGTGTTGTAGATACGTGCGAGACCGTGTAGGTCTTGCGCGTTGCCACTTGCCCCTTCTTGCCCTCAAATCGCTTAATCTCGACTCCCGCCAAACTCTCAAGCCCATAAGAAAATTCGCAGAAGCCATGGTACAAATCTGACGACCGGTCGTCATCTACCCAATCTCTGCCGTCAACTACTTCATGGCCCAGGCGATTCGGCGTATGCATGCGAAGTACTTCCAACCCAGCTGGTAACAGCGTGCCGGAGGAAGGAGTGACAAGGCCTTGTCAAAGACTCTGAAATCGGTCTCTTTCATTGATTGTGGTATGCATACTTAGAAGACCGCTGAACGGTCACTCACGCCGAGGGATGTGGTGGCATCGGGTCTTGGCAATAATGATCAAGTATCTAGTCTTACTGTTCTATCGCGCTGCTCTTAGCAACGAAGGTAAAAAACACGCTCACCTTCAACGTCCCAGCTCGACAAAGCGTAAGATCTACTCCCCACTAGTACAGAATATCCGCCTAATACGTTTATACTCTGCTATAGGATACCACAAGCCAGAACTTGCTTCCCTATAAAGAAGTACGGGAAGGCCCATCACTTCGACCAGGACCGATATCACAAACCGTGATGCTATGCCTAAGACGATAGGCACTGTAGTGATTCTTTCCTCATGAACCCCTAGCTTAGCCGCAGCTCCCAGACGCTCTGGTTCTTTACTTGTAGATGATGTCCGAGGTTGGTTCGCCATATGTATCTCACATGCTCCCGGCAAACATTTTGTGCCGAATTGATGTGACAGGCGGCATCGTATTTGCGATCTTCGCGCCGAGTAGCTAGTGACATCTCATACCCTCGCCGTAGGTCCTCGGAGACTCTTCCCGACAGCGCGTGCTCTCAGCCATAGACATCCGCCAGTGAGTTTCTCGAGTCGTGGATGAATCATCGTTTGCGGCAGAGTAAAGCTGGAACGAGAATGCTTGCGCCTCGCTATTGAGTGTCCGGTTTGTAGCGAAAGGCTTCGATCGACGTTCTTGCTTGTCGTCTGTACGAAGGATTCATTGGCCTCCAGAGACTCGTCGATTTTGGCAGTTGGCAGGCTTCTGTTGTGCGAGACGTGCATAACCGCAGACAGACCGTGTCCGATAGCAGACAAGGATCGGGGGTCTGGATCTGGCATTCACGTGAGATGGTTCTCCAGAGACTAGTGTCAGTGGCTGGTAGTAGGATGGTTGTTGATCACAACACTATCGCCGTATAGCAATTAGGTTCTGGCCTTATCTGGGATCGTGAATGCGGGAGGCATTTGTATCGTAATATGCGTCTATGACTACGAAGAACGCTACTTACTGCCGCTTAGCATGGTTTGGTCGTCACGATATCATTGACCTCGTCACCCTCACTATCGCTATCAGTTCTGTTGTCTCGCGCATTACGGTAGTCGCTGTTGTTTTGGGAAGCCAGATTGGGGCGGACGTATGTTGTGATCCGTAGATGTGGCTTGGAAACTTGACTCGCTCAGATGTCTATAAGCAAGGTGCTGTGAGTATTGTGGTGGAGAAGAAGGTCGGTTACATTACTAAGCTCTGTATAGCGGTCCTTACACATCACCAGGAATACTTTGCACGGATGTCATATTATGCTTCAGGCCCAGGTGCCTCTCTCTCAAATAGGTTCAATATGACCTCTAACGCTTCAAAGTGCCGCGTGAGCAGCGACGATTTGCCGTCGACCTTTAGCTGCTAGTTAGCAAGAACGTTGGAAAAAGCGAGGACGGTATACGACTTGCAATATCGCTCAGTCGCTGGCTGTAGGTCGTGGTGGGGCGATATGCCGAGAATGGATCACTGTAAGGACCATTATGGCCGAAGTACGTCTCTGGAAGCCTTTGAGAATTCCTCGCTAGGATGTCTCTTCGCAGTCTGTCTACCTATGCCCATGACCCTCTTGAAGAATCCGGGCACGGTCGTCAAGAGTGCCCTATGAAGTGTACAGGTGAAGGCTTCGGCAATAAGAATTATATGTTGATGGCCATTGTCTTTCGTCCTTCTGAATTCTGCTAATGCGTAACGGAGTCCTAGTAGTCGTGCAGGACATCATCACATTTGTCGGACCATACGGCTGACATGATTATCGCTCTCGTCACCGTAAGAGTCGCTAGGTAACGCTGCGATTGTGGCCCCGATGAACTATGAGGCAAGCCTGTGGTGGTTGGCCTGCACTTGGAGGACTATGGCGCGGTCAATTTTGGATCCTCGATCTGGCGACCCAATTGCATGTCACGGTCCAGTAGCCGCAGTCTGATAGTTCCTCCTACATATCGACTCGATTACGCTGTCTTCGTCTTATCGTTAACATCCTCTTCGACGGCCAGGTCCCTCGATCGGAGATAGTCTTCCCCTGATCAGACTTCATTGCACTACTTGCTCGGTACATACTCACTTTCGTCTCATCTATAAAGCAGTACGGCCGTAGAGTCAACCGGGTCCGAGTAGATAGATCCCTTACCGTATGTCCCGTACCTGTTAGATACAACCGGGCACGTCGAGTAGTCTTCTGGCCCTCCTGGCCGCAAGGTAGGTATACCATGGCGGGAAGTCAGAGGACAATTCCGATGTGGTCTTCCTCAAGGAATAGGTGTCCTCATGTTTCAATGTTAAGGAAGCCCGGTGCGTCATCGATGCTGCTTATAGGAATGCGGATCAGGTCCTTGTCTTGGAATCATGTGAACAGTACCTCTACCAAAGTAGACTATCTAGTGGATCCTGCAAAGCCTGTTAGTATAGTAGCAGCAGTGCCACGAACGGCACGACGTACCCAGGTCGGAGTCTCGCTATCGACATACTAGCGTCGAGAGATGCTGTAAGGAAGCGTGTCATCGTCAAGAGAGTGCTCTGTCGGACGCATTGTTACAACGTCTTTCGTGCAATCGCAAGACACTTAATAACATTGTTAGCTCCCGGAGCGACTGCTCGCGGCTGGTCAATGGACGGGGCATCGATTCACGGAAGTGTCAGTGTCCATTCAAGGCAGGAGGAGTCGTAGTGAGTGACACCAGACCTCTGTACGACCGTAGGAGCAACACGGCTGATACCTGACTTGGGTTTACACCTGTGCTGTCTGAACGGCTTTGCTTCGGAGCTGTTCTAGGTGTTCTTGACGAAGTTCGGACGTCGGAATGAGAGTGAAAGGACTTGAACATAGCTTCAAGAAACACGCGAACACAGGTGAGACACTCTACTAAAGAGTGATAAGTTCCTAGTGAGCCAGAGACGAGGATCGCCCGAAGCCTGAGGGTAGCTTTGGATTTGCTTTCTGTCTCTATGTCGGTCATCGTGGTGAAAGGTGCGGATACCCTAGGCAGGCAGGGGTCGGGCTCAGGCACTCGAAGCCAACGGAGCTAGGTCAATCATAGAGCAGGCAGCTCGTAGATGTTTAGGTACTGCTCGAAATCCGGATTCGACCTTGAATGACGTAGCGGCCTTTTCTTAGACGAGTTCTTGGACGTGGAGCGCCTTTCGACTTCACTTTGAAATCCCCTTGGCTGGAAGGCTGTCGCTCTTGCCCATTTAAAGCAGATCTGCACATTGTGTTCTGTAATACGGTGATCTTCGAAGAGACCGCCAATGTCCGCTTTTGCTCCTAGTCGACATCGTTAGAGGCCATGGCTGGAGTGCTGTCCACACACTCGCCAATACTGACGTCCTCGCCCTTATCACCACCTCAGGAGTGAGCACGTGAGGGTGATGTGGCCAACTGTCTCATAGTCTTGGCAACGAGCTCCTTCACCACGTCAGCCGGACGCTCTACTCCCAACTCTGGTACTTATGAAGACAGTCGTCGTCTTCAGTACCTACAAGTCAGGCGCACGCTTGGCATAGTCTATAGAGTTTGACAAGAATCAGGGGCAATGTTTCTGCTACGTGCCAATCTCGCCGCCTCATTAACATCTTTGTGCATTCAGTCCGGGTTGGAAATGGTTCCTGTTGCCATGTGTGTCACGTACTTCGCAGTGCTATAATAAGCATTAGGATATAGCGCATGTACCTCGTTATAAGCAGAATGCTGTCCGGTCGACTTCGTAGCACTATTGCCAGATTGGCAGCGCACCAAAGTATGTCTGGACGAAGCTTTTGTGCCCTAGTACTGTTGCAAAGCTCTGGACTGCCTTGAAGACGTATCCGTTAATGAAAACCATCGCAAGGCGATCGGCGCGGGACTGAGTGTCGGCCGGTGTAGTGGCGTCCTACGCACGAATTTCACTAGCGTGTGTTAGAACCTCCCAGCAGCGATCCGACCTGTTATAGCTGTCATAGTGACATGAAGGTCAACTCCCTGGATCCTGAACATCTGCTGTACCGCGGAAGACCAAATCAGAGCCAGAACAGTCACGCCAAATCTTTGACGTAAAGACACTGAAACCTCGGGATCACAAGGAGCACAAACATAGTTCGAGCACCACCGTCCACAAAGGTGTCTCCTCTGTCTGAGCTCAGTGACGTTTTCGACTGTCTTGAGGTGTCGCTATACTATAAGAAGCCTTTGTGCTAAGATGCATAGTTTCGTACTGGAGTAATACACTCGTTTGATCCGCCATTCGTTTCTAGATCCTGTGGCCCAAAGTCAGCCACAAGTCCTTGCATAGACGCCTTATAAGGCCGCCTGAATCGTGCGTAGAGACTTAGAAGCCAATGGAGAAACGTTTCGACAGGCACGCTCTTCCTAGGCCGCAATGTCCGGAGGCACATATGGTCTCCGCTCGACTTTTTATAGCTGTGCTTACTACCGACATAGTCAGCCTTCATTGAGCGATCGATGTTCTGCTCATCAGAATTACCGTGTCGACATTCAAAGGCAAGAACTAGCGATTGGCTCCTTTGCTAGCATGCCTCGACTGTGCTCTAGCGCCGTATCAAAATCGCGATACCTCCTTCTAGGTTCTATCTTGTTCTCCACGCGCTCTGAAAGCACACTATTCGAGCGGTTAGCATCTCCATTCGCACGCGGCGTATAGCGTGCATTCGAGCCATCCTCGCCTACCTCCTGTACTGCCGCCACATTCTCGCGGCGGTAGCAGTGGTAGGGTGCTGATCACATGCACATTGTAGCGATGGCGCTGTCAAACATCTCTTTCAATCCTTCTATAACGAGCCGGGGGTGAAGTTCCGATGGCGCTGTACGTAGGTTTGATCGAGGCTCTAGTGACGTACGATTGCGCTAGAGTATTAGATAGTGTAGGAGAGTGTTAGTGAAGTTGAGACCGGGTGGCCAAGCTGGATTGCTATGATAGTGAAGATTGAATAAGTAAACCTCTGGGCAGGATGTCATGGTGATGACCCGACCGGTGTGCCGATAGTGAAGATGAGGGAAAGCCCGACAGATGACGTTCCGAGTCCAGCATTGACAGGACGCTACTGGACGACAGGGATCAGCATTAGAAGTGCAAGGCATCTCATTCTGCGGGATATAATGTCGTATGCCTTGATCTGGTTCGCTCAGACCTCGGTACGATTTGTCTCGCGATGATGGACGCATATGTATGTAATAGATCCAGACACGCCGTGGACGTCTATCTCGGTAAAGCTGGAGCTAAAGCAGGAGCACTTCTAAGGTTGCGAAGGACTGCGCCGATAGCTAAGGGCAATGTTCGTCTCCGAGAGGATGCCGTATTAATGACTGCTACATGGCGTAGGATGGTGAAGTAGTGACAGGAGGGGTAGAGAAAAATTCAGAGCTAAGTGCAAAGTGCTATGTGCGCAGAGGTGGGACTCTCTGCACTGGCAAGGTCCCACTAGTGGGCCCCGCTGTGCATGACAGCGCAATTCTCACGGCTCATCGTATGCTCTACTATGCCATTCGATGTTAGACTGTATGTACCAGTGTTTTCCTGTACATTAGAGCCACCTCGCTTGCATCGATACTGCTAGGGGAGGGTCCCTTAGACATTCTAACAGTTTAACTGCGAAGTGCCAGAAGTCCCACTAGTGGGATATTCTCACGCCGGAATTTCTTACTTTCCTCTCCTACCACCATTCGGAACCTTATGCTCTTCTCATAACGGTCGCAAAACAGAGAGCCTGAGCTTGCCGTGTGGCCTCAACAGTGTGAGGTCACCAACCATTCGTTCAAAGCGTGCTATGTACATCAGCGCAGGAACCAGATCTGTTGGTTATCAACGTGAACCGCCTCGCAACTGCAGCAGGCAAGCATCAAAGTCTCTGTCGAGTTCCTGCACTTCGAGAACTTTGAGGTTCTGAGCGTCACTTTCCTCAACCACGACTCGATCGATCGATCTCGGTTGAACAGCTCGGTAAACACAAGATACAGGACACCCACGAGATGCTGCAGCCATGAAGAGCGGCTAGAAGCAAGACTGCCTTGAGGGAGACATTGCCGTGGTAGCAGAAGGATAGCGAAGAAGAACACCGGGAGATCTTCGCAAATATCTAGGACGGAAGCAGCCCGCAAATCCAGAAAGACAGCCGCTGGTTATCGTTAGAGTCTGTGACGATGCGACCGCCTCAATCTTCTCAAAAAACTGCATAAAGCGCTTCGCGTAGCGCTTGTCTCATGTGATTCACTACAGGCTCTCTGTCGCATTGATAGAATCCAAATATCGCGAAGAGATGCCGTCTCTTCTCTCATGCTGGCTTGCAACGTGATTGTGGTCCGTGAACATACAGTAGAGTCGCCTGGTCATCCAAGTTTCGACATCAGGCAGTACTCTAATAGGCATCTGCACAATTCACATTACAGGCGGCAGGCATGTACCAGAAAGGCGACCCTGTGTTGGGTGATGTGGCAGCTATGTGATTTTCGTGGATTGGACTAGCGATGTAGTCGATGATTGATCAAGATGCTCGGTAGGCAAATGGATGTTTTGCCATAGATGCACTCCTGAAAGTGGGACTTACTCCTCGCCAGAAGTCCCACATCCGTGGCAGGCTGGACTTTGTCGGCCCGAGATCCCCACTAGTAAGACTTCCGCTCTTCGCGCACAACCCTCGAACCCTCACCGTGCCTACTTTACCATCGCGACTACTCCGCAGACCAATGCTAAAGCACACCCATCTACATACAGCACACAGCGCATTGCAGCACACGGAACGAAGCGCACAAAGCCTGCATCGCCATGCGACTTATACGTCACGAGAATGGCGAGGATCTACACCGCGGCAGTCTCTCCGAACACCAACGCGACCGACAGAAGCCCGCCCAAGAGGCGGCAGAAGAAGCGCGCGCGCAGGCAGGATGAAGATGGGGACAGAGATGAGGACGATGAGGGCAGCTTGATTGCAGCGCTCCGCGACATTGTTGACCTTGCCGACAACCCGCGCGCTACGCTCAAAGCATATCGGACACTATGGCAGGACAACATCAAGGCTGGAGGTCGCTCGAGCGCGATCGAAGACGTGCCTGGGCATGACACCATCACCGCGCCTCTCAGGAAGGCGTTCTCATACATCTACGACAATCCGGACAAGGCGATCACTGCGAAACAGAACCGTACACAGATCCGAGCTCTGCTGAAGGAAACATGTCCCTAGCATGCTGCCCTCACCGGCATACGGCTGTACGCGCTCTTTGGTACCACTGGCTGCGACAGCGTCAAGTTTCTCGAAGGCTTGCGAACCCTCGCGTCTATGCAGCAGTCCCACGACGACGAGGATTCCTCATTTCTGTCACTACCACCACAGCGGACTGAAGACGGACGTCACCTCACATTCGCCGAGACCTACGAGCTCCTTCTAGCAGCGCGACTCGAGAGACAGGGTGGGAAGGCACACCGTGGAGAGACAAAAGATGCGGAATGGCGGCCAGCAGACTGCAGTCGGGCTGTCAAGCTTGCTGAGGAGCGTCTTCGCATGCGTGTCCCGGTGAAAGCATTGGCAGGGCAAGGCAAAAGCAGGGAAGTGACAGAGAAGAACTCCAACACTGAAGGAAATCAGGAATCCGAGGACAATGGTGCAGCGCGAGGCGCTGAGGCGGCTCAAGAAGAATTGCCTGGTTGCACTAAGGATAAGACTGGTCACAGCGATCTCGACGACAATGACACTACAACAGATGGCGGACTCGAGCCAGTCGATGGCCCTGACGAGCGACTTCGCACACCACCGCCTGAGGAAGAGCTGGAGTCAAGTCCACCGCAGTCACCCCAGTCGATCGAGCAAGGCGTGGGTGGCATTCCGCGCCGTGAGAGTGATCAGCACGAGGATACCAGCATGTTCAGCTTTCGCCGAGGTGGTCTTGGTAATCATGATGACGCGAGTGATGATGATGAGGAGGATGAGGAGCTGGAATTTGGTGGATTCGAAGACCATGGCGGTGGCTATGAAGAGGACTTTGGCGCAAATGGGTACGACAGCGACAATGATGATACAAGGGGACCCATGTCGGACGCACGTGGCCAGCCGAGTCCCGTCACGACCCCACGCGCGCAGCTTCCGTCAGCCCACTCGTACCTGCGACTTCTCGAGGGTGTGGGACAAACATCACAACAACCACCGAAACAACACCTGCTGCCGGCGAAGACATCCCCGGACCACCCAAAACTCGCTCATACCGAGAAACACAAGAATCCACCTAAGCACGACCACATCCCATCCGCCAACATGGATATCCAACCGCCTGACTACAGCACGCAGAAGCGACGACGCGCACCTTCTCCAGAATACAACCCGACGCCACCAAAAGCCGATGGCTTCGTATCGAGGTTCAAGCGCGCCCGTCTTGATCGACTCGCATCAAGCGACAAGGCTGTTGCGCCCGACTTGGATGTGCCGCTGAGCTTTCTCTCCCTCTTCACCCGCCGCATCTCCAGCCGTGATGGGACTGTCGTCTGCCACAACACGCCGCTCGACAGCGAGCACCCGGAGCACTGTACAGTGCTCATCTCTCCACAGGCCCTCCCCGACTTTGACATGACACCAACCTGGCTGCTCGCTGAAGTGCAGTTCGATACGACGCCGCCCTCGGTTTTGGTCCACTCATCGAGCGACACACTCTCTAGTGGCACGCGAATAGCCATCGCGGGAGTCCTTTCGCGTGTGCTGCACCCCTCCGAGTCAACTCTGCTTAAGTCAGTCCAAACCGAGGATTTGCAACTCGTGGCGCTCCCCATAGCCAAGGACGATCACCATGCCGAAGACGAGGACGAAGACGGTGACCAGGATGAGAACAGTGCTGTGAGACAAGACTTCCTCAAATGCTGCGCCGTCAATGTGCATTTGAACACCATCTCCACCGCACCGCTCAAGGCTTTCCTCTGGGCATGGTCAGGTGCACTTGCAGCTATCTCGACTGAACTGGCTCGATCCTCCGAGGCCAGACGGGCTGTGGAATTGCCGCATCTTGCACCATTGCCAATCGGGACTCGTGTCGAGACCAGAGACTCATCCAAGGCACTCGCTACCTGTGTCTCTACATGTCATGATGAAGTCGCCGCCCTAGACTCGCATTCAGACAGCACCTGGAGCTACCGACGCGAACTCAGCGAGATTCGCAAGTGCACTCGCGTGGCCCTCACCTTTCACTCAGCGGAATCCCCTCCTATCGAGCAGCAGCGTACCACAACCGAGTACGACAAGAAGATCGCCTCGACTCAAGACTACCTTGCCACGCTGTCGGACTCGGAGAGCGATGAAATCACGCGGTTGGAGCAGAAGATCAAGGATCTCGAGCGAGACAAGGCGGCCGCTCGACCTCGACGAGATCAAGAAGCTTCCTATCGCAAGAGCAGCACACAGCTACTGGAAGAGCTGGAGACGTGGATATCGCTCAGTCAGGGTGAAGCCGAGAAGGACGAGACCGTGCGGCAGGAATACAAGAACCGGGTTCTTGGCCGTGTTACAGAGGCTGTTGAATCTGCGCAGCGATTACTCAACGTAGCAGCTCAGAGTAAGGTGGGGTGAGGGCTCGGGTCAAGTACAGTACGTGCATGGTCGCACGCTGTTCAGGGACAGCTCGCCGAGGGTCTTGGTGTTCTTGGAGTGTGTCATGGTATGCCGGACACTGCAATGTCAAGGCAGCACCCTTGTTAGTGCTCGATGGCCTGTACGAAGTTATGATGCAAGGAAGATGTCCAGATGGCCCGTCTGTTGTCTGTGCGAGTTCATACGATCAATGAAAGTCTCTCAAAAGGCTGGCAACAGCATCGCCAACTTGACAAGTCGACGCAGGAGCAATCGTTGTGATCATTGCGCGCTGTAGAGGTGCTTCGCGATATGGATTATCCTCATGTTCTGCAGATGACATTGTGCAGAATGAAAGTATGTGCGACGTAAGAGCACAAATACATTGAGACTACTGACATTCAAGCTTGAGGAACCAGCACCAATAGCGCCGCTCTACGCCATGGGCATATAGGCATATGGACATATCGTATTGACCAGCCTCTGCGTCGGCGGAAGTCAAGCACCTTCACGACATAAGCACTTCAAGCGACGCATCTATCGCCAATATCTTCACCTCCAGTAGCCGTACGCGGACCAAACCCTCCTACATGTCCGAAACTCCGCACGATGGTTGAATACGAAGAAGACGTCAAGTCACATTAGCAAGGGACGTGGGCACTATTGAACGATCGAAACGAGTCTAGCAGCGGATCGCATCCGCACCCGCAATCGCACCTCAACCTGCTATCAGCGCGTTGGGCCACGATACCGGCATAGGATATCCTCGGCTGGAGTGTATCTGACCACAGCTTCTTTGCTGTCGCTAAATTGTGCTAGATTGATGTCGCTCTGGTCTATTGGTCCCGGGGACTGATCATGTTTCAGGGTTATATCTCTACTATTAGACACCTAGTGACCTATAATAATATTAACTATTAATCTATAACTAATACGTTACGGGCGAGTTATAGAAGTACTACTAGAGGGGCGGGCCGGAGTCGTAGGTAGTCGACGGTAGGCGACGACGATCGTATTACTGTCGTAATCCTCGTCCTAATAAGCTATTCTTAGGCCGTTAGTAGTGTAAGAAGCTTAAAGAGAGATCGAATGTAAGCTATAAGCGGGTGTGAGTACGGTCGTAAAGAACTACGAGCGCCTTTACCTATCGCGCGTATTTATAATTATAGTCGGAGCTACTAGCGACCTATATAGATAAAACGCTAATACCGAAGCGTTTACGCTACTCGTATTACTCGTAGTACAATATAGTCCGACTTATTAGTATTAGAGTACTACGGCGGCTCGGTATATATTAGTATATTAGCTATATATATTTAGCATTATATCTCTCGTATATCGTCGCTAAGTTAAGAGCTTAGCGTAGGCCTAGGAAAGTAACGTTATTAATAGTATAGGTGGACGGCGTCTCTAGGACGGCTAGTAGCGAGGGATAGAGAGTAAGGCTAGGTCTTCGATAGAGTACGTATCGTAGTATATATACCTAGAGGAGCTTATGTATTATAAGATAGTCAAGGTAAAGGGAAAGGTAAGAGGAGAAGATCGACGTAACGAGCTATTAATATTATACCTTACTACCGTAGCGGGTCCTAAGGCTATAGGCCCCCCCTATAATCTCCGGATTAGAGTTAAGCCCTATACGATAAGCTTATCGTGTACGTGTCGTAATGACAAAACTTCCGGTTAGTATTAAAAAGGCGTTTGAACTTCTTTTAACTCGATAAGAACAAAAGAGGTCATATTATATATCGCGCCGCGTAGTTCTAAAAATAGCGGTATTCCTTAATTCTCTAAGTCCTATCCCTAGATCCCTTGCTAGTAATGTTATATAGACTTATAAACATTCGAACGAAGCTAGTAGACGTAAATTTTCTTACCGGTTAAGAAGAAGATAGCTCGCTATAATAAACCTCTAGTTAAACGGACTAACAAAGAGGGCTACCCGTACTTATCGCGCTAAGCGAAGGCAATCTATACTAGAAGCGATACTATAGACTATTCTTAATACTACGAGCACACTTCGTAGATAGTAAGTATTTAGCGAAGGTAAATATTAAGCCTAGATCAATGTACCTACTCCTACTATTTTGCTTACGCTTAAGCTCTCCTAACTACTCTACGGCCTCTAGTAAGCTATCCTCTACCTTAAACTCTTTGCCTACCTCGATATTTAGAGTAGCGATAGTAGTATAACACCTAATAGGTACTATAAGTAGGCGAACCCTACTTACTATTACTAGTCTCTAGTACTCTATATTACTAAGGGCTAGTAACGGCATGACTGTTGCTATAGAAAGGGATATACGGAGTATGTACCGGATCATTAATATAACTCGGGAGGTAGTCGAATCTTAAGGGCTAACCGGGCTAAGATAGTATAGTACGCTAGTACTACTCTGGACATAGCGTAGTGTGTCGGGCTATTAAAGACGACTAGAAGCAAGAGTATATTAGAGTCGATATAGGACTTCGAGTAGATAAATCTCCGCCGAAGCTAATATACGTTAGAGCCGTTATCCTCGGGTACGAAGGATACCGTATATAGTATTAATAGTCCGTACTAGGTCGAGTTCCGCTATTAATATAAGGCTATCCTATCGTATTCCGGAGTTTATCGCTTCACGTCTCTAGCGACATATTATAGGTTTATTACCGGTTATAGTTCCGAAGGTCGTAAACTAACTAAGAAGTACGAACCGATACTTAAGCTTACTTTAATATTAGATATTATCTCGTTAATCCAAGTTAGGTGTCGGTCTACTCTAAGACCTACTTATAGGACTAGATCTTAGCAATTTTAGAAGCTAGAGTAGAAGATATCAAATCGATATAGGACTACTACCCCTCGAATTCTTCGATACTTCTTATTACCTTAGGGAACGAAGTAGCTATATATCTCCTATCGAAGTATAGTTATTAAGGGTAACGAAGCTATAGCTTTTACGAAGAGCGGCACCTTATACGATTGGTAGTTATGTTCGAGGTCCTACTATAGATTATCTTCCTACTACTAACACTATTATATAGCTCCTATAATTAGATTGCCTCGGTATAGTCTTTTCGCTTACTAGTCGCTATATACTAGACTAGTACGTCCGATTAGCCTCTACCGGTGTCTATGTCTTTAGTTACCCTCGCGATCCTCCTCGCGCCGTAAATATATAGAAGTAGACGGTCCTTAGGAAGGACAGCGCTTCTTCTAATAGCGGCTTAGCTTCTTTTACGAAGTCTTTTATTAATACTCGATTACGGTAATAAGGGTAGATCGTACGCCGCGCCGGTAAGAAGTATATTATCTAGTAAAGAATAGATAGATATATTATTAACGTCGCTATTACAAATATAGGTCAGTAGGCATGTCGTACGGTACTAAGACTGACTTAGTATATACTAAGCTAGTCGAGACAATAGTACGGCAATACTATTATAACACCGTACGAATAGTAGGAGCGACTTAGAGGAACTGCCGTCGTAGGATAAGACATAGGTAAAACCGATAAGGCGTAGTGAAATAGAACTAGGACTAGAGTAATATCCCTCTATGTAGGTATAAGAGACGTAGTCTCTGTACCGATAGTAGAGACACCTTTAATACTAAACACTGTTCTACTATATACCTTCGTATACTATATTAGTCCTTCCTTCTTCCCTATTATATATCCTAACTTCCGTATACACATATACTATACCTATATAATAGGTTATAAGCCCGAGTTTGCTTAATAGGACATCGATATACTAAGGAAGTACGACGTAGGGTATTATACTCTATACCCGGAATCCGTACGGTAACGTACTAATAGACTCGGGGAGTCTACTATACGGAACGCTACTAATAGACTCGGGGAGTCTAAGCTTATTCTAACTACCGTAGTCAAGTAGAGCTTACTACATATCTAAGGCTACCTTCGCTATAGAAGACTTAACGAGTCACGAGGGCCCCCGGAAGATCGGCCCTACCCTTACTCGTAAGAACTAGAAGCGCTAGTTCGTTATACTACGAGACTATCTCGAAAGCCGGGAGGTATTCTAGGTCATCGACGACTCGTTAGCTAATCTCCTAGAATCCGTTACGCCTAAGATTACTTCGAAGGCGAACGGTATAGCGAGATATACTATCTTAGTATATTTGTCCGAGGAGGATAACTAAGAAATCTTAGATATACGAGATACGAAAGAAATCTAGAAACTTCTATAGAAGAAGTATAGCAAGGTCTATAAGGCACACGTAGTAGCGCTTATAAAACAGCTAGTATCGTTTAAGCTACCGGACGATTAGACAATTAGACAAGGGTAGACATATCTAGGTAACCTATCTATATAGATTGCCGAAACAGACAGTAAAGAGACCTACTATAAGGACCCTATCCGGAGGTTTAAGCACCTACTAAGTAGCCTCCCGGACGTCTACGCTAGTACTAGGGACACTATCCTAGCCTAGCCAAACCTAGGCTAGGAATCCGCTATAACCTTACTTAAATCCTACGAATTACGGATCTAAGAGAGTAAGGGCGAGACCACTCTATACTCCTAGAGGCAAGGGGGTAAGAGCGGCTACTTTATCTACGATAGTAACTACCTAGTTATATCGTACCCGGAACTAGATTCCGTAAAGGAGTTTATTAAAAAGAAGAATACCTAGAAGTAACCGGAAAAGAAGTCCTATAAAGAGCTAGTCCGAGATCTAGAGAAGGCCTAAAACGCCCTTAAGAAGTCTAAGAAACAGTAGAAGGGTAGGAGAAGCTAATCCGACAACAAAAGAAAGGTAAAGGCGACACGAGCCTATACCTTACGAGAAAGCGATACCGAGGAAATATACGACGACGAAGTCGCCTATTCTACTACCGAAGTAAAAGGTAAGTTTCCCGCCTCCGAATAGTTACTAGACTCCTATACCTCCTTACACATAACTGACAATAAGTCTCTATTCAGATCGCTTAGGAAACTAGCGAGAAGGAAAGTGATTTAAGTCAGTAGGAGGTACCTAGATATATTCTATAAAGGAATAGTAACTATAGGAGGCCTAACGGGGAAACAAATTACGCTAGAGAAAGTCTTATTTGTTCCTAATCTCGGAGTTAATCTAGTTTTATAGAGGTATGTCACGGGTAGCCCGCGACCCCTTACTATAGCTACGTCGGCCCGGCTAAACCGCGGACCTTCTGCATCGGGTTAGCGCGGCTTGGCTTTGCTTTATAACTTCGCCGCGCCTCGCGCTCCTCTTTCGTAGCTTCGTAGAACAACAACTATCTCATTCGGACCCTATAGTACGCGCGCCCTTACAGTTTGTTCTACCTTACTACCTAGATCGCGGATCTAGGTAAGGGACGCGTAACAATAGGAATAGACAGAACCGTAGAACTCGAGAACGCGCAGAGCCGCATTAGAACACAGAACACGGTAAGGCGCACAGCGCGCAGATGCCTAGAGAACGCAACGCGGCGACACTATTAGTAGGTGGTCGCGCGCTCGTAGACAGTCAGGATATAGGCACCGTCACGCCTCCCCCGAACCTAGACAACATGACTTTATAAACAGCGAACGGCGGCATGCCACCGCCACCTAAGCCTAAGGGCAAAAGCAAGCAGCGTACATCTCTTTTCCCCGACCTCTCCTCTTTTCCTTAGAGTTAGACACAGGACGACAACCGGCGGGTCACAGTAGACACCGGTGTCGCGCTATAACAAGAGATTGATAAAGCTTACCAGAAGGCCTTCGAGCGAGAAGAAGGTGGTGAGATTGACTTTATAGAACTGTTCGAGTTCAAGCTCGAAGAGAACCTAGGCGGCGACCTAGACGAGGTGTATCTATTACTCGACGAGGCAGAACACATTCTCGCATCCGAATACCAGAATGTCACCCTAGACAACCTTACGACCCTTGTATCCCAACACCCGAAGACCACCCACGACTTCGTACTACAAGTAGTCAACACGGCAATTACTAAGGGCAGACAACTCGATGTAATAGAGCGAGCTAACGACCTCTAGAACACCTAGTACACCACGCTGTACACCGAATACGACCGCATCTACAAGATGCTACGAAGTAAAGAGCTTGTCACACAGAAAATGGCAGCAGATCTTAAGAGCAAGAAGGATTGCGACCCAGCTAAGTTGCAAGAGCTAGGGAAGAAATATAAGGAAGCTAACAACCTGTATAAGCAGTTTAGCGAGATCTACGAGAAGGAGAAGAAGAAGGCACAAGATGCTGAGGCGAAGAACCAGGCCCTACAACAAGAAGTCGATGACCTAAAGGCTCGGCTTAAGGCAGGAGACACCACATAGAACGGAGGCAGGGGCCGCTTAGGCCGCCGACCCTCTCGTTCCCGCCCACGCGAGACCTTACTCGAGCAGCTATTACGTAGGTATCGCGGAGCTGCTAGTAGAGGGGGCGGTGGCGGTGGTGGTGATAACGATAACGATAGAGACGACGATGACCGTAGCGACAATGGCCGAGGACGTGACAACGACCGTCCGCGACCAGGACCTAATAATAGTCGTGACTCGAGAATGCGTAACACCCGCACCTAGACACTACTGGTTGACCTTCTAGAACGTCTCTTCACTATTGACCGCACCCTCACTCGCGGCATAGAGATCGGCAAGGGTGTGCCCGACCCTAAGCACTTTAAGAACGATGACGACCCCAATTTCGACAGCTAGTACAGTAGTGTTCTCCTAAAGCTGACTGTAGCAACCTTCCGCACTAAGGCAGATAGTCTGCGCTTCGTGTATAGGTGGACACAAGGTGATCCTTAGCGAAGCATCAAGCCGAGGATCCCTATGCCTAGACAGCAGTCCTTCAACGAGTTCAAGACTAGAGAAGAGTTGTTAGACTAGATGACACGCCAATATAGCACACGCAATAAGGGAACCAAGGCTATAGTTGACATTGCTACCTATAAGTAAGAACAAGGCGAAACCTTTATAGCCTTCTATACCCGCTACTCGAAGTTACGCGCCTAGATGTTATAGACCGATAAGACCGAGCTTATGCTGTTCCGTAACCGACTGAACCGCAAGTACTTCATTAAGACCTTCGGCGACCGCGAAGTCGACCGCCGCCTAGACAGTATATAAGACGTTATCGAGGAGTGCACCGCACTGGACGAGAGTTTCTACGAGACAGATCGACTATACCCGTAGAAGGAGCGCCCCCGGGGCAATGGCAACTCGAACAGTAATGGCGGCCAGAACAACTAGAATAACGGCAACGTAGTTACTAGTGCCGCTACCGGTGTAGTAGGTGCCTTAGTATAGCGCCCACTACAGTACGCTAGTACTAAGAAGAAGGAGGATCTGCCGACACATCTATAGAACCTGCCTACGCTTAACCGTGAGCAGCGCGAAGACCTTAAGAAGTAGGGTAAGTGCTACCGCTGCCGTATAGGTTCTTACGTATCGACCAACCCTAAATGCCTAATGTATAGGTACGATAGCGACTATCGCCCACCGCGTCCACGTAATACTACGCCGAATCCGAACGCGAACCTCAGTTCCCTAGCCGCCGATCCGCGGTAGGGAAATGGCACGACCGCTGCCTAAGCGTGGCAGATAGCGGTCACCCGAACTTCCTAGGACAGAAAGAGTATAAGATTAAGAGACACGGAACGCAAGAGACGGTAACAGACTATAGTGAGGAGCTTAAGATATCGGCATACGCACTGGATAAGCAATAGCCAGCTGTGTACCCTCATATAGTGTGACCCGTAATGATATAATAGAGAAAGGCTCGAGGCCTTATAGATTCTACTTCCACCTCTCTCTTTCTTGACTAGAAATTTACACGCAAATACACAATACCCCTGATCCCTTTGACGCAAAGCCGACGACTAACACTAGGAGATGGAACGGCCACTGCGCGGCAGATTACACACGCGGCCCCTATAGACGTAGTCATAGGCGATCATCACGAGCAAATGTTATGCTACGTTACCGACCTCGAATACGACATCGTCTTTAGCCTGCCGTGGCTTACAGCGCATAACCTAAACATCTTCTAGGAGACAGGCGAGGTGGCATTCAGGTCGGATTACTGCTTTGGTCACTGTCTACAGAATAAGACACCGACAACAGTGCAATCCCTGAACCACCGCGAGAAGAAGAAGTAGGCACTAGTACGGTACGGACTAGAGCCCTTTACTAGAGATGTAGCGAGCTTTACAGCAGGAGGGGCAGAGCTGAATGTCTTATTATATGACCTAGAAGACATAGACGATGAAGAAGTGGACTGCTAGGGCGTTTCTTAACGCGCGTAGGGGATGTACGCGCACCGGCCTGGGGCTAAGTGCTTCTACATCATGCCTACTAGGCGTAAGAGCGACGGCGGAGAGCTTAAGCTAAGTGCAATAGCTGCTAATGATCTAGACCAATTCTTGAACAAGCAGTTCAATCACAACCCGAAGGAGAAGTTGCCGCCAATGTACCACGATATTGCGGACGCTTTCTTAGCTAAGGATTATGAAGGACTCCCACCTCACCGACTAGGCGTAGATCATGAGATTCACATTAAGCCTAATGGTCCATAAGAGCCACTATACCGCAAGCCCTACGGCCTAGCTAAGAAGGAGAACGAGGCAGTTAAGAAATGGCTAGACGAGCAAACATCTGAAGGGAAGGTGCGGAAAGCAGGGCAAAAGACGAACCAGTCTCCTGCACCAGTGCTAGTGGTACGTAAGCCTAGAGGTGGGCTGCGTGTTTGTATCGACTACAGAGGATTGAATGCGATCACTATCAAGAACCGGTATCCGATTCCCTTAATACAAGAGACGCTCAACCGTATGTACGGCAAGAAGTACTTCATAAAGCTAGACATTGTAGCAGCCTTTAACAAGTTACGGATAGCTAAAGGGCACGAGTAGTTGACAGCGTTTGCGACACGATACGGCATCTACGAGTGTCTAGTATTGCCATTCGGCTTGTGTAACGGACCAGCATCGTTCCAATTATACATCAACAAGGTCTTGTAAGAACACCTAGACGACTTTGTGTCGGCCTACCTAGATGACGTACTTATCTTCAGTGACACCTTGGAGGAGCACATTGAACACGTGCGGAAGGTTCTCACCAAGCTACGCGATGTAGGACTTACAGTGGACATCGACAAAAGCGAATTCTACTAATAGAAGGTGAAGTATCTTGGGCTAATCATAACCCCTGACGGCATCGAGATGGACCCCGAGAAACTCGAATGTATTTAGACATAGGAAGCTCCTGAGAACCTGAAGGATGTCTAGGCCTTCCTTAGATTTGCCAACTTCTATAGGCGATTCATCGAAGCATTTTCGCGTATAGCTGCTCCTCTCACAAACCTGACCAAGTCGGACGGACTAAGCAATCACAAGAACAGAAGGATTCAATAGTCACTAGATTGCCAACGAGCCTTTGACAATTTGAAAGCTACGTTCAGCAAAGCCGGCATGCTCGCACATTACGTGCTAGGCAGGGAAACAGTAATAGAGACAGATTCTTCAGATTTTGTGAACGCCGGCGTGCTTTCGCAGTATGACGAGAATGGTGTGCTACATCCTATAGCCTTCTACTCGAAGAAGCTGAGTCTATAGGAGTGCAATTATGAAATCTATGATAAGGAACTGTTAGCTATCATCGAGGCTTTTAAGGAATAGAGACCCGAGCTCGCCTACGAGGTAGATGATAAGGACTTACAGCCAGTCAAGATTTATACCGACCACAAGAACCTGGAATACTTTATGACGACAAAGTAGCTAAATCGGCGACAAGCGCGTTAGGCTGAGTTCTTGTTACAGTTCAACTTCAAGATAATATACCGTCTAGGACTTCAAGGTACAAAGCTAGACAGCCTGACGAGACGTAGCCAGGACCTTCCGTAGGGGGTGGACGACCCTCGGAACTAGCATCAGCATTAGACATTGCTACCTCCTAAGCGATTCCTTAAGATCGCCTCACTATAGGCAATAGTAGAAGATGCGCCGGAAGAAGAGGAACTAGTACCGCTAAACCCTAAAGCTAAAGAGTTTATGCCTACAGAACGAGATGCGCCTACTGAACAACCGGCGACGCGTAAAAGTCAGCGGGAAGCCGAACTCGAGTATCGAATGTCGACGGCGTACGTAACCGATAACGAGCTCAAGACCGCGATTAAGGACCTATAGAAAGACCGTACTCCTACACTGCTACAGAGAGCGAAGATTTACCTAGCACACTACAAAGTGGATAGCGACCTGCTATATGTTCGAAACCAATACGACGGCTAGAGCTTATAGGTACCAAATGACCAAGCTTTACAGACTAGGATAATCAAGATAAACCATGACGCTCTAGTAGTAGGCTATCTAGGACGAGCTCGTACTTATAAACTCGTAGCACGTGAATTCTACTAGCCTGGATTAGCGAGATCCGTGCGCAGATACACCGCGAATTGCCGCACCTACCGTATAACAAAATCTCTGCACTCCCAGCCACTAGGATTACTATAGCCACTTCCTGTTCTAGATCGGCCTTAGAAACACATTGTAGTCGACTTCGTTGTCGGACTCCTAGACAGCACTCTTGACGGCATAGTCTACAACAACATTATGACCGTCACTAACAGGCTCACTAAGGAAGTCGAGCTGATCCCTATTGGCGCAATGATAGCACAGAATACGGCAAGGCTTTTCCTTAAACATGTGTTCTGTCGGCGCGGGTTTCCTAACACCATTACATCAGACCGTAGCAAGTAGTGGGTTGCTACCTTCTAGAAGAAACTCTGTAAGATGCTCCGTACAAATCGCAAGCTAAGTTCTTCGTATCACCTAGAAACTGATAGACAGTTAGAACGTACTAACTAGGCGATAGAACAGTATCTCCGCATATTCACTAACGAGGCACAGGATGACTAGGCAGAATGGCTATGCCTTACTTAGTTCGCGATCAACAATCACCTGTCTAAGACTACTGGTGTGTCGCCGTTCTACGCCACCTTAGGATACAACCCTGAGTTTATAGAGCGAGTTGACCTGAACGCTAGAAAGGAGGGAGGACTAACCACTCTCTAGCGACTAGACGCGCGATCAGCAGAAACCTTTATGCGTCGAATTTACGAGCTTCACAAACACCTTCAAGAGAATATACGAATGTCATAAGCTCTCTAAGCAGAGGCAGCAAACCGCCACCGAAGCATTCCTCCAGACTACAAGGTAGGTGATTAGGTGTATCTTAGCACTAAGAACATCCGTACGACTCGACTATCTAAGAAGCTGGATAGGAGATATGCCGGCCCTTACTAGATCACGGAAGTTATGCCGGCTAGACTCTCTTATCGACTGAAACTATCAGACGCTCTAGTAGGACTTAATAACTGCTTCCACACCTCACTACTATAACGAGCCGACCACCCCGATTTCCTACCACTTAAAGGGCAGCATCTGGCGCCGCTACTACCGATAACTATCGAACCTAACACTACCGAGGCTGATGCAGCAGCCGATATAGTGGTAGCACCTACGCACATGTACGAGGTGGAAAAGATCCTTAACATGTACACCCGTAAGCGGGCAGGCAAGGTGAAGAAGGGGCACAAGCGCAAAGTAGATACATAGTACAAGGTGAAATGGGCTGGATATCAGAACGAGGAGGATAGTGAGACCTGGCAACCTACAGAGGACATGCTTGAACACGTAGCCGCCGCTATTGTAGACTTTCACTATAACCGGCCGGAGTTGTCTACGCCTATAGGCTTCGCAGCTCCATCTGACTGGTCCCTACTAGCCACTGAGATACTCGGGCTCAACTCGATCAGGGTCATTCCGAAAGACACCGTTACGAATGAGTCGCCTCGAGCCTTGCCTCTAATAGAATCTGCTCCGCATATATTCGATACTCGAGTAGAGCCTACAGAGCCTACAATAATACCCAACTTTGGTCATAAGGATCATACGCGAGTGCGAGCCGAAGACAGACTTAGATCTAGGGCAAGCTAGCTAACTAGGCAACATGTTTCTCGAAGGAAGCCGGTCGAGGATAGTCTTAATAGAGCGAATACGATGTTATCGGATAACGATAGGGCACTAGAGGATGATTCGGCGTTCGCGCGATTATGGAGCTCGACAGGCAAGTGGCCTTATAAGGTGAATAACGCTTAGAGGACTGAGGCGTGTTTTAGGAGGGGGGCTACTATTACGGGTAGCCCGCGACCCCTCACTGTAGCTACGTCGGCCCGGCTGAACCGCGGACCTTCTATATCGGGTTA
Organism: Fulvia fulva; assembly: GCF_020509005.1. Taxonomy (NCBI): domain Eukaryota; kingdom Fungi; phylum Ascomycota; class Dothideomycetes; order Mycosphaerellales; family Mycosphaerellaceae; genus Fulvia; species Fulvia fulva. Next base: position 5,027,609 of record NC_063017.1, on the reverse strand, counting down.
GCGCGGCTTGGCTTTGCTTTATAACTTCGCCGCGCCTCGCGCTCCTCTTTCGTAGCTTCGTAGAACAACAACTATCTTATTCGGACCCTATAGTACGCGCGCCCTTATAAGGTAGTTTAGTAAGTAATTCGATATCGAACCTCTAAACTTTATACTTAAGTATAAGAGCGGAAAGCCTATCGTACGAACAGTACTACGAGGAGGGGTACCGGTAGTATCTTCGATGTCCGACTCCCTAAACTAGGTAGATAATAGACTACCGGAGGTGCTATACGAGGAAGCTCTAGCCGCGGTCGAGGATTAGTAGGAGCTTTAGTATAGAAGATTCGTACACCTAGGAAAAGGGTTACTCCGGAACGTCTATAGGATAAGTAATAAGAAGGACCCGATCCCTATCCCGGACGAGTATAACTATAAGGTATACTCTATCGCGAATATACGGAAGTTTAAAGGCGCTATCGTAGAACGAAAGAACGAAAGACTTACGCTTATATCTATCGACATCTACGGACCCTTCGAAAATACGACATCTAGGCTAGGTTTTAAATACTAGCTAGAGATTATAGATAACTTCTTAAGAAAGAAGTAGGTAGTCCCGCTTAAGAACAAATCCGACGCACCGTAAGTACTACGATAATAGCGGCTAACTATAGAGAAAGTATCGAAATACTACGTAAGAGTAGTACGGAGTAATAATATACCTAAGCTACTAATAGTTCTAAAAGAATAGGAGAAAGAATCGGGGGTTTAATACGATACGACAGATACTTATAACTCTATACAAAACGGAGTAGTAGAAAGGTCAATCTAGGCATCGGAGAACGCGATCCGCGTAATACTCGAGGAATCGGGGATGCCGGTAGAATTCTAGTCTAAAGCGCTCGAGGTATAGGCGGTTATACGTAACCTACTACCGAACGGACCGTTACTTAACGGTGTCTAACTTTTACCGGAAGAAGCATTTACTAGCAAAGTACCGACGGTAGATCACCTAAGAGTATAGGGTTGTAGGGTAGTAGTTTACGTAGAACCGAAATTATATCTAAAAGGGCTATAATAGGATAAGTTAATAAACCGGGGTAAGGAAGCTATTTTCGTTAGATACGGTCAATCGACTAAGCAATAGTTATTCTAGGAGCCAGATATACGAGCTGTTAGGTAGTATAGCTAAGTAGATTAGTTCGAAAACGAGAAGGGGGGAGATCTAGATTTAGGTATCTCCTTTACGAACTAACCTAGTAAGGCACCCGAACGAAGGCTAGTCGGTCGACTACCGGCGGTCTCGCGACCACTACTATAGCGACTAGCGGATGCCCCGATAGTAATCTTACGATCCTTGGGTAGTATAATACCTAGGCCTAACGAGAGTAACTCCTCTATAGAAGAACCGACCTAGCTAATCCCCGCTCCCTACGTAGAGACCGAACCCGCTACGGCTAAGGACAAAGGACTAACTGTCTTAAGACCGCTCTATGTCCAACTTCTCGGTAGACTAGATAATATCGCGGACTATAAGAAGATCGAGGAAACCCCGGAGCTACCGGAACTAATCGTCCGGAGGAAAAGGACTAGGGATCCTAACGATAACTACGGCTAGGACTAGGACTATAAGGCTAAGTACTACAAAGCTATAATAGCTTTGTTCTACTAACTACCCTAGGTAAACAATAGACTTACCGATACCGACGAACGTATATTTATAGCTACGGTAGAGGAACTATTCGACGAAGTCTAAGAACACGCCTTTACTACATTTAGACCCGGTATCGCCTACTAATAGGAAGTACCTATCCCGAAGATATATAAGGCTACGGTAGGGGATCCTAAATAGGGCTACTTATAGAAGGACGCTATCGATACCGAGCTACTCTCGTTATTAAGTAACAATACCTAGGAAACGGCTATCGCTCTAAGGGGGGCGAATATAGTCACCTCTAAGTAGGTCTTTGACGTAAAGAGACTTATTAGCGGAGCAATCGAAAAGTTCAAGGCAAGACTTGTCGTAAGAGGGTTTTTATAGAAATTTAGCTTTAACTTCGAAGAGACATTTGTACCTATAGTACGCTATAACACCCTAAGGGTCTTTATAGTAGTAGTTTACGAGCGGGATCTCGAGATATACTAGGTCGACGTTAACAATACGTTTACCTAAAGCTACCTAGCCGAAGACATCTATATAAAACCCCTACTAGAAGTCGAAACCCTACCAAATACGGTCCTTAAGGTACTCCGGAGTCTCTACGGCCTAAAGTAGGTAGCTAGAGACTAGAACAAGCTCTATATTGCTACGTTAGTCAAAATAGGATTCTACTAGTCCGAGTTAGACCTATATCTCCTAACTTATACTAAGAGAGACATTATACTACTTATCTATATAGACGATATACCTATTATAGCACTAAGGTTAGCCGACATCTAATAGTTTAAGAAGCAGATCGCGTAATACTTTAAGATTAAGGACCTCGGGGAACTAGAGAAACTACTAGGACTAAAGATTACTCGCGATAGGCGTAACGGTACCCTAAAACTCGACTAGGGCTATTATATCCGTAAGGCCCTTACTAAAATAGACATAGCAAAAGAAAAGGCAAGCCTAACACTCTCGCTAATAGATAGTTACGATGATATCCGTCCTATAGCCCCGAACGACGAGAGATGTAGTAAGGATAACTACTAGAGCGACAATAGGACCTAGATATAGCTAATAACTAGCTTAGTAAAGTACTTCTTACTAGCAATACGATTAAGTATGTCTTATATTAAGGGTATAGGATACCTAGACTTTATCGTACGTTCTATTAAATAGGTACGAGTTACGTAGTAGTAGAAGACGGCGGATTATACAAAAGACGAAGAAGGCCCTAATAGAATAGCGTGTATCTATATATAGTATCGCTAGTATTAGTATAGGTAGATGCTAGGTGTCCGGATGTTTACTAGCCTATAGGCTAGTAAACACTAGTCACGTGATCTAGTTATATAATATATTTACACCTATATACTTGTCCTGCGGCCTATATGTTCTTAACACTCCTACTTAGGCTATATAGTCTCCTACAATCCCTTTACGTAAGCTAGAGCTACCTTATAAAGTTTTGGAACTACTAGCTATTAAGGGACTTTATTAACCTATTAGTAGCTATGTCCTTTATATAGTAGTAGTCTACTACAATCTTCTTCTACTACTAGAGATGTCTAATATAGTTATATATAACATTAATATGCTTTGACCTTTTATATATATAGGTATCTTTAACAAGTATTAAAGCGGCTTAGTTGTTACCTATAAGCTTGACTAGCCTTAGCTCGTTAATAGTGCCCCTGCTTGCCCTTATACTCGGCTAGAAAGAGCTCTTTCCTACCAGTTCTAGGCACCCCATTTCCCTAAGGACAGTAGTAAGAAATTGTGACTACTTTACGGCTACGTTTATAGCTATAAACTTAGCTTCTATTATTAATATTACAACAGACTTCTACTTCCTACTTATCTAGGACATAGCTTATCTATAAAGGAACTATAAGTATCCTAGAATTGAGACTCTATCTACTTTGTCTATAGCGTAGTCAGAGTCTAAGTATTCCTAGAGATTGCCCCCTCCCTTTCTATATATAAGACCTAGGACTAGGTACGACCGTAGGTATCGGGAGAGCTTCTTTAAAGCCTTTATATACTACTACGAGGGATTAGTAACATATGAGCTAATTCTTCTAAGGGGGAATGCTAAGTCTAGCCTTATTATTGTTATTAGCTACATCTAGGTACTATTGTAGCTCTAGTAATCCTGTTTGTTACACATCTTATCTATAGGTACCGTAGGCACTAAATACTCGTAGCTCTCTATAGGTAAGTAGGTTAGCGTAGCCTTCTCTCTAGCTATGTTTATCTTAGCTAAGTTAGCGTAGACATAGTGTCCTTAATTAAGCTTTAAAGTGCCTTAGGACCTGTCTCTTATAATCCTTATTCTAAGGATCTTCGTAGGTTCACTAAGATCTTTAATCTTAAACACTTTTCTAAGCTTAGCCTTCAACTACTAAACATCTAATAACTTCGGAGCTATAATAGATATATCATCTATATAGATAAGGACTATAAGGTCTCTATCCGTATAGATAAGTAGGTATAGATCTACCTAGGACTAGGTAAATCTAATCTTCTCTAGCTTCGTAATATAGAGCTTGTTTGTTATAGTCTCCCTATAGAGTATATAGAAGGTAGGGACAGAAGAGCCTTAGAGTGCTTAGAAGTCGTTAAGAAGTGAAAGTCTAGCTTAGTGTATAAGCGCTAAGAATTATATACCCCGTAATATTTACTACGGGACCTAGCCCTCTAAATTTACTACTCTACTAAACCTTAATAGATTCACTTCGGCTTGTAACTATATAACTTACGGCACTCCCGCGAGCACCCGCGACTACGCTAGACCCTAGTAGAAGCACGTAGAAGACTCGGAACGTAGGGTAGGTTAGAATAAGGTTTTAAGTAAAGCTACTAAGCGCGGCTTCGTACGGGTTAGCCCTATTAATACGGGGACACGTACTCGCGAGGGTCGCGTATAAGTATCTAGCCTTCCCTAGGCCTCTCTTACTTTCTTCGTCTTTTGTTTTATATAGCAATTATACTATACCCTTTATATCTATACTTCGTACCTACATTCTCGCTTTTACTCTTATATCTTATAGGCTAGGCTCTCGCCCTAATATTACGAAAGACTAACAAACCGTTAACTACTCGAGTCATCCTTATAGGTGACTACGCTACCGATAGAGGTATTAACCTCGATAACTAAGACACTCTATTCTACTTTAGTAAGTAGGCTAATATCCCCTTCTCGAACGCCGCTACCTTCGGTACCTAGGTAAACGCTAACCCCGATACTGCCTACGCTCTTATTAACCGTACCGTCTCCTCTTTCCGCGAGACCGCCTAGTAGGTCGAGTAAGTAAATAACTAAGTAATATACCTTTAAGGTATTATGAATACCTTCTAGAACCTCGTACCGTACGCCGACGATAACCGCCGTTAGTACTTCTCTAAGAAGGTTAACGACCTAGACGAGTTCGACGGTAATAAGAGCAAGTTCTAGGCATTTAAGACATAGCTTACTATTAAGCTATTAGCTAATGCCGACTACTTTCTATAAGAGAAGGATAGGGTTACGTACGTCTTCTCCCTCCTTCGGGGAGACGCCGCGGCTTAGGTATAATACTATATTAATAACGCTACGTAGACTATTAGCTACCCGGACGTCCTTACCTTAATATAGGACCTCCGTGCTACATTTAGTGATCTAGACCGTAGAGCTACCGCCTAGAACGCTATCTATAACCTCCTCTAGAAGAATAAGAGCTTTACCGAGTACCTCGCGGCCTTTAATAGCGACATCGGGTTTACCGGCTATAACGAAGAGACTAAGAAGAGCACTCTCCGCCGTGGCTTATTAGTAGAGCTTCTTCGAGCCCTCGAGGACAAGGACGTCGGTACTATAAGCTTCCGTAAGCTCGTCGAGACCTACTAGCGCCTCGACTCTAATATAAAACATACCGCCTCTCTCCTCGCTTCCCGTTCTTAAGGTCGTTAGCCTCGTAGTCCCGGAAGCTACTTCGCTACTCTACTAGGCGCCGCCGCTCCTACGGCTCTCCCTCCCGTCTCTATAGGTAACGCTATAGATCTTAGCGCTAGTACCGCCGTCCCTCGAGTCTAGGGCCTCGTTAACGGTAAGCTTACTCCCGAAGAGAAGCTTCGCCGTCGCTAGGCCGGACTCTATACCTACTACGGCGGTCTAGGCTATATCGTAGTTAACTGTCCGTAGCTCGCTACCCGTAACGCCCGCAACCCGGTTCGCGGCGCTATCGGCGCTATCGAGCCTACTCCTACTACTCCTACTAAGTAGGAAAAAGCCTAGGTCTTCCTTATCGACGCGATAAAGACTAAGAATAACGTTTACCGAAAGTAAAGAGAGGAAAGAAGTTGAAGATCAATATAGTATAGCTAGACCTATACGACGAGACGGGTAAGGACTACGCTTATAAACCGTTCGTTACGAATATAAATATCGGCTTAAAGAAACTCTCTTCTTCTAATCTCACTCTTATAGACACTAGCGTACTAGGCGAGTCTTTTATAGACTATAAACTCGCGGCCTCTCTTAACCTCGAACCCTAGGAACTAAAGTACCCTCGTACCCTTGAACTCTTTAACGGTATAGAGACTACTACTAGTAAGATTACTTATGTTATACACACGTAAATCACTCTCGGAGGCAAGCGTATGTCGATTACTAGCTTCCTTACGTCCCTACCGTGTTAGAAGTTTATCCTCGGCCTCTCCTAGTTTAGACGATACTAACCTATTATCGACTAGACTTCCCTTACTATTAGCTTCCCTCTAGAAGCTCCTCCGGTACCTCCGCCTTCTCCGCCGCCTTAGCGCGGTCCTAAGTATACTAAGATCTTCTAGGTAAACGCCGCTACCTTTACTACTACTACTAAGTAGCCTAAAGCTTAAGTCTTCGCCGCCTCTCTCCGCGATATCGATATCGCCCTCGAGAAGCTCGATAAGAAGCGTACACCTACCGACCCTACTACGAAGGTCCCTCCTTAGGTATACTACATCCTCTACGTATTTGATACTAAAGCCGTAGACGAGCTACCTCCTTATCGCCCTTACGACTATAAGATTAAGCTAGAAGAAGGTGTAGAGATACCGTTCGGACCGCTATATTCTATTTCCCGAGAAGAGCTTATCGTCCTTAAGAGATACCTCGAAGAAAACCTAAAGAAGGGGTTTATTCGAGCGAGCCGTTCTAGCGCTAGTAGTCCCGTTATGTTTGTTAAGAAGCCCGGCGGTAGCCTACGCTTCTACGTAGACTACCGAGGCTTAAACGCTATTATAAAGAAGAACCGCTACCTAATACCGTTAATTTAGGAGACGCTCGAGCGCCTCTCTAAGGCTAAGTACTTCACTAAGCTCGATGTTATCGCTACGTTTAACAAGTTACGAATAGTTAAAGGATACGAGTATCTTATAGCCTTCCGTACTCGCTACGGGCTATTCGAGTCGCTCGTTATACCCTTCGGCGTTTATAACGGGCCTAGTACCTTCTAGAACTTTATTAACGACATCCTTTAGGAGTTCCTCGATCAGTTCTATACTACCTATATCGACGACATCCTAGTCTATAGCGAGACTAAGGAGGAGTACCGCGAGCACGTCTATAAGGTCCTTTAGAAGCTCGTAGACGCCGGCTTATAGCTCGATATTAATAAGTACGAGTTTAAGAAGACCGAAGTCAAGTTCCTTAGTTTGATTATTACCGTAGACGGCATTAAGATAGACTAAGAGAAGATCGACGCTATCGTCGAATAGGATACTCCTACAAACGTTAAGGAGGTCGAGGGTTTCCTAGGCTTTACTAACTTCTACCGCCGCTTTATCTACGTATTCTCGGGCGTAGTACGCCCTTTAACGAAGCTCACGCGTAAGAGTAAGAAGTTTGCCTAGACCGACGAATGCTAGGAGGCTTTTGACTTACTTAAAGCGAAGTTTATTAAGAACCCGCTTCTATAGTACTTCGATTTCAAACTAGAGACCCGTATAGAGACTAACGTATCCGACGGCGTAGTAGGCGGTGTCCTACTATAACGCCGCTCGCCTAAATCTCCCTAGTTACCTGTCGCCTTCCTCTCTAAGAAGATGACCGCTACGGAGTATAACTACGAGATCTACGACAAGGAGCTTCTCGCTATCGTTAAAGCTTTTAAAGAGTAGCGCCCCGAGCTCGAAGGCTCTACTATGCCCGTCTAAGTAAGCTCCGACTATAAGAACCTCGTCTACTTTATAAAGAGCAAGCTACTTAATCGTCGCTAGGCCCGCTAGAGCGAGTTCCTCTCCCGGTTCAACTTTATAATCTCGTATACGCCCGGTAAGGCTAACTCGATAGCCGACGCCCTTACCCGCCGCCCTAGTAACTCTCTAGTTAATCGAAGAGGGGGCTAGTAAATCGTAGAGCAACGAGTTATTAAAGAGCATAACCTCTCTTCCGAGCTTCGAGAGTACCTATCGAACGGCTAGCCTACGCTCGCCGCTTCCTTTACTACTCTCGTGCTCGCTCCTACCTACCTTAACGAGAGTGATAATAAATCCGAGCCTAAAGAATACGCCTCGGACGCTAAGGACTTAAACGACGATAAAGAGGGCTTAGTAACGACCGACGGCTTATCCGAGTTAGACTTTAAGGGGTTTAATAATAAGGAGCAACCTAAAGGCATTATAGTACGAGTACGAATAGCGTACGATACCGACCTAGACGCCTAAGAGTTAGTTTAGGCCCTTAAATCTAGCACAAGGACATTCCCGGGTTTCTCGCTATCTAAGTACGAGCTCTAGGAAGGTGTCGTCTACTTCCGTAAGAAGCTTTACGTACCGTAGCCCGAAGGCTCTAATATCCGAGCTAAGATTCTTCAAATCGTCTACGACTCCGCCTCTAGGGGTCACCTAGGCGTAGCTAAGACCTATAAGCTCCTCGCTAGGTATTACTAGTAGCCGTATTCCTAGAAGGACGTCCGCCGCTACGTACTAAACTACGCTACTTACCGAAGAGCTAAAGCTAACCGCTACCGCCCCTACGGTATCTTATACCCTCTCCCGGCTCCTAATCGTCCGTAGAAGTACATTACTATAGACTATATTACCGATCTTCCTTACGGTAAGACCTTTAGCGGCGTAAAGGTAAAGGCCCTTCTAGTGATCGTAGACCGTTACTCTAAGGACCGGTATATAATCCCGTACTAGAGTATAACCGTAAAATAGACTACTCGCTTATTCTACGAATTCGTCTAGCGCTTTTAAGGCCTCCCGGATAGTATCACCTCTAATAGAGGCTCCTAGTTCATCTCGTACTTCTAGAAGCGTCTATATACTATCCTAGGTATTAAGTATAACCTCTCGACCAGTTTTTAGCTATAGACCGACGGCTAGACCGAAAATACGAACGCTATCCTCGAGTAGGTCCTTCGTTACTTCGTCGACTACTACTAGAAGGATTAGCCTTAGTATATCCCTACGGTAGAGTTCGCTACTCGTAACTAGGACTCGGAGACTACTAGCTACTCTCCCTTCTATACTACGAGAGGTTACTACCCTCGTATAGGTATAGAACTAGAAGAGCCTCTCCCGCCTACTAAAGACGTAAACGAGTAAGCAGTAGACGAGTTCGCTACTATACTCTTATAGATCTATAAAGAAGTCTACGACGAGATAGTATACGTATAAGCAATCTACGAGGATTAAGCTAATCGTCGTTACTAGCTAGCTCCCGACTACTAAGTAGGCGATATAGTCTACCTTAACTCTAAGAATATTAAGACGGACCGCCCCTCTAAGAAGCTAAGCTAGAAGAACCTAGGTCCTTTTAAGATTACCGAGCGTATTAGTTTATACGCCTACCGTCTAGCTCTTCCTACGAACATAAAGATCTACGACGTCTTCTATCCCGTACGCCTTCGGCCGTCGGCTAAGGACCTATTCCCGAACTAAAACTAAGATATACTAGGTCCTCCCGATAAAGTAGAAGTCGATGAGCCGGTTAACCTACCTTCTAACGACTATACCGTCCGTAAGATCCGGAGAATCCGCGTAGAGCCTAACGATATTAAAGGGTTACCGCCGATTAAGTATAAAGTCGAATAGTAAGGTTGCCCTAAGTAGGATACCTTATAGGAACCTATCTAATATATTATATTTAATCGTTAAGCAATCGAAGAATACTACGCCTACGTAGACGGCCTAGAGGTCAATATCGGTAGGCTTTTTGAATCTAAGCTCTTCGACGGGGCTTACTAATAGTATATCGACTATAACATTAGGCCTAGGCCTAGTACTAAAGCTAAACATCCTCGATATATAGAACTACTACGGCTTCGTAGGAACTTAGCTTTATTCGGGGAGGCTACTATTATAGTCTCCCTATAGAGTATATAGAAGGTAGGGATAGAAGAGCCTTAGAGTACTCAGAAGTCGTTAAGAAGTAAAGGTCTAGCTTAGTATATAAGCGCTAAGAATTATATACCCCGTAATATTTACTACGGGACCTAGCCCTCTAAATTTACTACTCTACTAAACCTTAATAGATTCACTTCGGCTTGTGACTATATGACTCACGGCACTCCCGCGAGCACCCGCGACTACGCTAGACCCTAGAAGAAGTACGTAGAAGACTCGGAACGTAGGGCCGGTTAGAATAAGGTTTTGAGTAAAGCTACTAAGCGCGGCTTCGTACGGGTTAGCCCTATTAATACGGGGACACGTACTCGCGAGGGTCGCGTATAAGTATCTGGCCTTCTCTAGGCCTCTCTTACTTTCTTCGTCTTTCGTTTTATGTAGCAATTACACTATACCCTTTATATCTATACTTCGTACCTACATTCTCGCTTTTACTCTTATATCTTATAGGCTAGGCTCTCGCCCTGACATTGTTCTAGTCTCTAGCTACTTACTTAAGCCTATAAAGGCTTCGTAGGACCTTAAACACTATGTTTAGAGGTGCTTTAACTCCTAGGGGTAGGATTATATAGATGTCTTTAAGAAGGCTACTTTAGGTAAAAGCATTATTTATATCTACTAGGTGCATCTCGAGATCTCTCTTACACACTACTACTATAGATACTTGTAGAGTATTATGTCTAATAGTAGGTATAAAGGTCTCTTCAAAGTTAACCCTATATTTCTATAAAAGCCCTCTTATAACTAGTCTTGCCTTAAACTTCTTAATCGCTCTACTAATCATTCTTTTTATATCAAAGACCTACCTTGAAGTAATTAGATTCGCACCCTTTAGCGGTACAACTACTTCCTAGGTATTATTGCTTACTGAGGTAATAAGTTCGTTCTCGATTGCCTCTCTCTATATATATCCCTATTCGGGGTCTCCTACGGCTACCTTATAGGACTTTAGGATTAGCACTTCCTACTAATAGGCTATAGCCTACCTAATAGTAGCAAATGTATGTTCTTCTACGTCGTTCAGAATCTCCTCTACCTAGCTTATTATAGGGTCTAGATAGAACATCTAGGCGATAAGAGCCTTATAGTGTTTAGCCTTATACTCTTTAGAGTTATCATCTCCGTCCCCCCTTAACCTCTTATTGCCTACAACCTAAGGTGGCGCTAGGTGTTCGGATAGGTCGAACTGAACGACATCTTCTTTTTCTTTTATTAGAGTACCCTAATCTCTAAACTTCTAGTATTCCCTAATATCCTTTAGGGGAGGGGGAAGTTATATAAATAGCGGTTACTATAGTATTGATGACTTAGGTAGGTTCTATATAGATCTACCGTTATTGGCCTTCGATAGTATTAAAACCGCCTTAATATTTTCTCCTAGCCTTTATAACGGTGTCTCTAATAATCCCCTATCGGAAAATTTCGCCCTAAAGGGCTTCCTTCTAATAGGATTACGCTATAGCGCTCGACTCGGCTAGTTAGTAAAGGTGATACCAAGATCTATATCTCCCCCCTTCTTATTCTTAAACTAGTCGACGTGACTATACGCTTTTATAGCTTTTATGTCGGGATCCTAGAACAGCTATTGTTTTGTAGTGTTTTCTAAGTAGCCTATAAACACGGCTTCTTTTCCTCGGTTTATTAACTTGGCTCTCCTTAAGCCTTAAGGTTAGGCTCTTAGGTCTATATAGACTATAGCTTTGTATCTCTAGACGCGGAAATGGTCGACTAACGGTACTTAGCTAGTAAAGGCTTCTTGTAGTGAAAGAGCAATACTATTAATGATCGGACTATTAGGTAGTCTGTTTCTGATTATAGTCTATACTTATAAAGCTTCTAGCTAGAACTTAACTAGTATACTAGAGTCTTTAAGTATAGCCCGGACTATGTTCTTAGAGGCTTAAATTGACCTTTCTATAGGTCTATTTTGAAGAGAGTTATAGGTATTAGTTGTGTCTATCTAAGTACTAAACTCCTACTCCTACTCTTTTAGTAAGGCGAGAATTTCCTTTGTACTATTACTACGGATCGTAGATAGAAAGTACCTTAACTACCGTTCTGCCTAGACCTTCTAATCCCGTAGGGCTATAGGAGCGTCGCTCCTAGCCTTTAAAGGGATTACCTACTTCTTCCTAGAGAAGTTGTCTACAATCTTAAGCTAATATTTATATCCTAGCCTAGAGACTACGCCCTAAAAAGGCCTATAGATGTCAATAGAGATGAGGGCTAGCCCCTCCCCTTTCCTCTCTATAGTAGGTCCTTTAAACTTCCTTATATTTATAAGGGAGCAGACCTTACAATTCTGGTGTTTAGAAGGAATAGGAATAGGATCTTTCTTATTAGTAACTCTATATAGGTTTCTTAGTAGTCCCTTACTAAGGTGTGTATATCTTCTATACTATAGCTCCTACTAATCTTCGGACTCAGTATTAGCTATAGCGGTGCCGTCACGTTCTTAAGAGAGTATACTAGTATACTATAGCTTAAGAATTTCCGAGATCGAGTAGATAAACGGTACTCCTCCTCGAAGTTTAGTCTAGACAACGGGTTTACTAGACAAGGATTTTAGGGTGAAACTAGGTAGTTAGATAGCAAACTATTAGCTAAACTAATTCTACGAAACAAGACTAACTCTAAGGCTAGGAACAAACAGGACATTTTCTAAGACAATTTGCTTTCTAGAAGGACTACCTATTACTACACTTCCTATATATATAGCTTATAGATAGCCACCCCTAACCTTGATCTACTTCCTCTTTTAAAGAGGCTTTAGTGTCCTAAATAGTAAATCTTGGTCAGTTATATATAATAATGTATAAGAGTTAAGTAACTACTCGGACGAGGGGTCCTTACCTTTAGCTTCTATAGTAGAATAGGCAACCTCATCAACATTATTATCTTCTAATAGTATCTTAGAGTCTAATACGTCTTCCTAGGTCGTATAGGCCCTTATAGGCTTACTAGAGGAGGCCTTTGGCTTACGGCTCTCCCTTATCTACTTTGTAAGGTCCGTTATTACCTTAAGGACATTACGAAGGTTTGGTAATAATGACCTCCTACGAGGTAGTAACGGTTGTCTCTTAGTAGGGTAGGTAACCCTAGCTAGTTTGTCCTTGTTCCTAATAGCCTACTAAGCTATAGAAAGGTGTAGGCACTTACTTATAAAATGGTTACTACCGTAGAGATAGTACGTAAGCTTACCCTAGAAACCCTTCTTAGCAAATATAGCTGTCCCTTAATAAATTACTGATTCTGGCTTCTCCCTAAGAATTGTAAGAATGTCTTATAGTAAGAGATTTACCTAGGCATCAATTACATTACGAATTGAGCCAAATGAGTCTAGTAGAGCTACTAACAGTTGCTAGATCTTTCTGTCCTTAGTCTTGATGTCTTAGAACTAAGGCGAGATTGAAATAGCCTTCCTTATAATTAAGCTAAGCTCCTACTAGGCGTCATCTATTAACTAGTCCTCTGTTATCACGAAATTAGTGTATTGCTAAAGTAAACTTCTTCTAGTAGCGAGAAGTCTTCTCTTATATTTAGCTTTAGCCTATTCCTATAACTCCTTCGTATACCGGATCTCGTATATTATCTCTTAGTCATCTCTTAATAGATAGATATACATCTTATATAGGGCCGTTATATTATACCGTCTATACAATGCCTTCCTTATCGCTTAATCTAAAGGAAGGGATTACTCCAATAATATAGAGGGTGTTACTATAGATAGGGTTATAGCGGGAATGTCCGTAAAAATGTCTTCGAGGACCTAGTTAACCTACTTTAATACTAGGTGTATTCTTATTAGCTTGAACTATGTTTTGTGGTTCTCTCTTATTAGAACAGGTGCTACTCTCTTTCTTATAAACCTAGTCTCGTTCTCTATTCTTTTGTAAGTTAAGGGATAGGTTAGCTACCCTTAGGTAAAAGGATGTATTCGTTCGTACGCGATTAGATCGATAGGAGGTAAACCGAACGCGAGGTTAATAGTAGAGAGAATGGCTGTCTACTAGAAAGCGAGGAAAGTCGGTCGTAAGGATCGTATTTCTAAGACACTATCTCGTATTAGTACTAAGACACTATAGCGTAAATCTCTTAGTAGAGGGGGTTTCTAAGACACTACGGCTCTCTTAGAATGAACAGTTAGTCAATACGAACGCGATGTCCGGAGAGCGATTCTTCTTAGTAAGCTCGCCTACCTATCTAAGGTATTAGTATAGGCTCCCTAACTCGGAGTCTAATAGTACCTTACTAGGCTCTTTTACGTCTTATATATACCTATAGCACGGCTATAGCTTCCTATATAAGGCGGGTGCGGCCTCTAGTCTGCCTTCCTTTTGTTCTAAAGGGCAATGACTCTAATACGACTTTATCGAGGGTAAAACACCGAGTTACTAACCCGGGCTTATAACCTATTAAATAGATACGAGTTACGTAGTAGTAGAAGACGGCGGATTATACGAAAGATGAAGAAGGACCTAATAGGATAGCGTATATCTATATATAGTATCGCTAGTGTTAGTATAGGTAGATACTAGGTGTCCGGATGTTTGCTAGCCTATAGGCTAGTAAACCCTAGTTACGTAATCTAGTTATATAACATACCTATACCTATATAATTGTCCTACGGCCTAACGTGCTTCACTACCGAGCGGGCTATACTACCGAGCGGGCTACTTTTACTAAGAACTATACTACTTCTACTTTAATTACGACGGTATCTTAACACGACGACATCCTATAGAATCGTTACTAGGAGGACAATTCCTCTTTAGATTCTTCGCTATCTAGCGAGTCTACTTAATAGGTACGTACGTTATGCCCCGACTTGCTATATCGCTTATAGCGTCGTAGCCTTAGTAGTAGCCGAATACTATTTAGCGACTCTCTACTCACTTCCTACCTCTTAGTATCCTCTAGAGGTATCAATTGCGACGCCTTATCGAAGGTTAGAGACCCTCTAGACTAAATGTACTTACGCTTTCGTGCTTTCCGCTATATAAGGGCCTTACTAGACTTACGTAGCTTACTAATCTCGCTTCGTATAAGAGCTATCTAATACGCTATCTCTCTACTCCCTCTCTATTACCCTATTGAACGACCTTCCTCTTTCTACTACGCCTTTCTGAACCCGTAACGACGCTCTAAGACGTAATGACACCTATTATGAACCCTGTCTCGTCGAAGTTGTAGGTGTCCTAGTTAAGGATGCTATACTTCTCCTTTATATTACGTATAAGTAAGAACTACTTCTCGATAACGTCTAGATCTTCTATTAGGGCTCGCTAACGATCGTATCTACGTATTATACGAACCTTTAGCTCACGATGCCGCCTAATAAACCTGTCTGTCTAATTAAGACTAGCGGGCTTAAGACCCTTCTCTTATAGTAATGAATCGGCTATTACTTATATACTAGCCTTTAATAGCGGGAAACCTCTAAGATCTAGCTCGAGTATATACTCAAGTATCACCCTCTCTTCTAGCTCTATAAGCTTCTTCGAATTGGGCTCGTAGTCACCCCGAGGAGGTCGTCTATTCAATCGATACCCTAGTATAGTTCGAGACGCGTCGTATACCTTTATAGCAAGTCGATTCGTGATTATCGCGTCGCGTTTCGTAGCCTGGACAGCTAAGGTCAGTTTGGCCTCGTTTAAAGACAATACACGCTATAATAGTAGTTATATAGCTATATCTATAGAAGTGGTATAGTTCTTAGCAAAAGTGGCCCGCTCGGTAGTATAGACCGCTCGGTAGTAAAGTACATTATATATTCTTAATAGAATAAGAGCGTACTTTTATACTTACGTTCTATATAAGCTACCTAATACTACGAGCTTCTAACGATATAGGAAGGCGCGAATACGCGTAAGAAGCTTACGGCGAGGTTATCTAACGGGGTTAGTAAGCTCGTAGTAAGCTTAGGTAGTAGAGTTAAGCCGCGAAAGGTAGTGTCACGGGCAGCCCGCGACCCCTCACTGTAGCTACGTCGGCCCGGCTAAACCGCGGACCTTCTGCATCGGGTTAGCGCGGCTTGGCTTTGCTTTATAACTTCGCCGCGCCTCGCGCTCCTCTTTCGTAGCTTCGTAGAACAACAACTATCTCATTCGGACCCTATAGTACGCGCGCCCTTACAGTTTGTTCTACCTTACTACCTAGATCGCGGATCTAGGTAAGGGACGCGTAATAACAGGAACAGACAGAACCGCAGAACTCGAGAACGCGTAGAGCCGCATCAGAACACAGAACACGGTAAGGCGCACAGCGCGTAGATGCCTAGAGAACGCAACGCGGCGACACTATTAGTAGGTAGTCGCGCGCTCGTAGACAGTCAGGATATAGGCACCGTCACGCCTCCCCCGAACCTAGACAACATGACTTCATAAACAGCGAACGGCGGCATGCCACCGCCACCTAAGCCTAAGGGCAAAAGCAAGCAGCGCACATCTCTTTTCCCCGACCTCTCCTCTTTTCCTTAGAGTCAGACACAGGACGACAACCGGCGGGTCACAGTAGACACCGGTGTCGCGCTACAACAAGAGATTGATAAAGCTTACTAGAAGGCCTTCGAGCGAGAAGAAGGTAGTGAGATTGACTTTATAAAACTGTTCGAGTTTAAGCTCGAAGAGAACCTAGGCGGCGACCTAGACGAGGTGTATCTATCACTCGACGAGGCAGAACACATTCTCGCATCCGAATACCAGAATGTCACCCTAGACAACCTCACGACCCTTACATCCTAACACCCGAAGACCACCCACGACTTCGTACTACAAGCAGTCAACACGGCAATTACTAAGGGCAGACAACTCGATGTAATAGAGCGAGCTAACGACCTCTAGAACACCTAGTACACTACGCTGTACACCGAATACGACCGCATCTACAAGATGCTACGAAGTGAAGAGCTTGTCACACAGAAAATGGCAGCAGATCTCAAGAGCAAGAAGGATTACGACCTAGCTAAGTTGCAAGAGCTAGGGAAGAAATACAAGGAAGCTAACAACCTGTGTAAGCAGTTTAGCGAGATCTACGAGAAGGAGAAGAAGAAGGCACAAGATGCTAAGGCGAAGAACCAGGCCCTACAACAAGAAGTCGATGACCTAAAGGCTCGGCTTAAGGCAGGAGACACCACACAGAACGGAGGCAGGGGCCGCTCAGGCCGCCGACCCTCTCGTTCCCGCCCACGCGAGACCTCACTCGAGCAGCTGTTACGTAGGTATCGCGAAGCTACTAGTGGAGGGGGCGGTGGCGGTGGTAGTGATAACGATAACGATAGAGACGACGATGACCGTGGCGACAATGGCCGAGGACGTGACAACGACCGTCCGCGACTAGGACCCAACAACAGTCGTGACTCGAGAATGCGTAACACCCGTACCTAGACACCACTAGTTGACCTTCTAGAACGTCTCTTCACTATTGACCGCACCCTCACTCGCGGCATAGAGATCGGCAAGGGTGTGCCCGACCCTAAGCACTTCAAGAACGATAACGACCCCAATTTCGACAGCTAGTACAGTAGTGTTCTCCTAAAGCTGACTGTAGTAACCTTCCGTACTAAGGCAGATGGTCTACGCTTCGTGTATAGGTAGACACAAGGTGATCCTTAGCGAAGCATCAAGCCGAGGATCCCTGTGCCTAGACAGTAGTCCTTTAACGAGTTCAAGACTAGAGAAGAGTTGTTAGACTAGATAATACGCCAATATAGCACACGTAATGAGGGAACTAAGGCTATAGTTGACATTGCTACCTACAAGCAAGAACAAGGCGAAACCTTTATAGCCTTCCATGCCCGCTACTCGAAGTTGCGCGCCTAGATGTTATAGACCGATAAGACCGAGCTTATGCTGTTCCGTAACCGACTGAACCGCAAGTACTTCATCAAGACCTTCGGCGACCGCGAAGTCGACCGCCGCCTAGACAGTATACAAGACGTTATCGAGGAGTGTACCGTACTGGACGAGAGTTTCTACGAGACAGATCGACTATACCCGCAGAAGGAGCGCCCCCGGGGCAATGGCAACTCGAATAGCAATAGCGGCCAGAACAACTAGAACAACGGTAACGCAGTTGCTAGTGCCGCTACCGGTGTAGCAGGTGCCTTAGTATAGCGCCCACTACAGTACGCTAGTACTAAGAAGAAGGAGGATCTGCCGACACATCTACAGAACCTGCCTACGCTCAACCGTGAGTAGCGCGAAGACCTTAAGAAGCAGGGTAAGTGCTACCGCTACCGTATAGGTTCTTACGTGTCGACCAACCCTAAATGCCCAATATATAGGTACGATGACGACTATCGCCCACCGCGTCCACGCAATACCACGCCGAATCCGAACGCGAACCTCAGTTCCCTAGCCGCCGATCCGCGGTAGGGAAATGGCACGACCGCTGCCTAAGCGTAGTAGACAGCGGTCACCCGAACTTCCTAGGACAGAAAGAGCATGAGATTGAGAGACACGGAACGTAAGAGACGGTAACAGACTATAGTGAGGAGCTTAAGATATCGGCATGCGCACTGGATAAGCAATAGCTAGCTATATACCCTCACATAGTGTTACCCGTAATGATATAACAGAGAAAGGCTCGAGGCCTTGTAGATTCTGCTTCCACCTCTCTCTTTCTTGACTAGAAATTTATACGCAAATACACAATACCCCTGATCCCTTTGACGCAAAGCCGACGACTAACACTAGGAGATAGAACGGCCACTACGCGGCAGATTACACACGCGGCCCCTGTAGACGTAGTCATAGGCGATCATCACGAGCAAATGTTATACTACGTCACCGACCTCGAATACGACATCGTCTTTAGCCTGCCGTGGCTTACAGCGCACAACCTAAACATCTTCTAGGAGACAGGCGAGGTGGCATTCAGGTCGGATTACTGCTTTGGTCACTGTCTACAGAATAAGACACCGACAATAGTGTAATCCCTGAACTACCGCGAGAAGAAGAAGCAGGCACTAGTACGGTACGGACCAGAGCCCTTCACTAGAGATGCCGCGAGCTTTATAGCAGGAGGGGCAGAGCTGAATGTCTCATCATATGACCTGGAAGACATAGACGATGAAGAAGTGGACTACTAGGGCGTTTCTTAACGCGCGTAGGGGATGTACGCGCACCGGCCTAGGGCTGAGTGCTTCTATATCATACCTACTAGGCGTGAGAGCGACGGCGGAGAGCTTAAGCTAAGTGCAATGGCTGCTAATGATCTGGACCAATTCTTGAACAAGCAGTTCAATCACAACCCGAAGGAGAAGTTGCCGCTAATATACCACGATATTACGGACGCTTTCTCAGCTAAGGATCATAAAGGACTCCCGCCTTACCGACTAGGCGTAGATCATGAGATTCACATTAAGCCTGATAGTCTATAAGAGCCACTATACCGCAAGCCCTACGGCCTAGCTGAGAAGGAGAACGAGGCAGTTAAGAAATGGCTAGACGAGCAAACATCTGAAGGGAAGGTGCGGAAAGCAGGGCAAAAGACGAACCAGTCTCCTGCACTAGTGCTAGTGGTACGTAAGCCTAGAGGTGGGCTGCGTATTTGTATCGACTATAGAGGATTGAATGCTATCACTATCAAGAACCGGTATCCGATTCCCTTAATACAAGAGACGCTTAACCGTATACACGGCAAGAAGTACTTCACAAAGCTGGACATTGTAGCAGCCTTCAACAAGTTACGGATAGCTAAAGGGCACGAGTGGTTGATAGCGTTTGCGACACGATACGGCATCTACGAGTGTCTAGTGTTGCCATTCGGCTTGTGCAACGGACCAGCATCGTTCTAATTATACATCAACAAGGTCTTATAAGAACACCTAGACGACTTTGTGTCGGCCTACCTAGATGACGTACTTATCTTCAGTGACACCTTAGAGGAGCACATTGAACACGTGCGGAAGGTTCTCACTAAGCTACGCGATGTAGGACTTATAGTGGACATCGACAAAAGCGAATTCCACCAACAGAAGGTGAAGTATCTTGGGCTAATCATAACCCCTAACGGCATCGAGATGGACCCCGAGAAACTCGAATGTATTCAGACATAGGAAGCTCCTAAGAACCTGAAGGATGTCTAGGCCTTCCTTGGATTTGCCAACTTCTATAGGCGATTCATCGAAGCATTTTCGCGTATAGCTGCTCCTCTTATAAACCTGACCAAGTCGGACGGACCAAGCAATCACAAGAACAGAAGGATTCAATGGTCACTAGATTGCCAACGAGCCTTTGACAATTTGAAAGCTGCGTTCAGCAAAGCCGGCATGCTCGCACATTACGTGCTAGGCAGGGAAACAGTAATAGAGACAGATTCTTCAGATTTTGTGAACGCCGGCGTGCTTTCGCAGTATGACGAGAATGGTGTGCTACATCCTGTGGCCTTCTACTCGAAGAAGTTGAGTCTATAGGAGTGCAATTATGAAATCTATAATAAGGAACTGTTAGCCATTATCAAGGCTTTTGAGGAATGGAGACCCGAGCTCGCCTACGAGGCAGATGATAAGGACTCATAGCCAGTTAAGATTTACACCGACCACAAGAACCTAGAATACTTCATGACGACAAAGCAGCTAAATCGGCGACAAGCGCGTTGGGCTGAGTTCTTGTCACAGTTCAACTTTAAGATAATATACCGTCTAGGACTTCAAGGTACAAAGCTAGACAGCCTGACGAGACGCAGCCAGGACCTTCCGTAGGGGGTGGACGACCCTCGGAACCAGCATCAGCATTAGACATTGCTGCCTCCTAAGCGATTCCTTAAGATCGCCTCACTATAGGCAACAGTAGAAGATACGCCGGAAGAAGAGGAACCAGTACCGCTAAACCCTAAAGCTGAAGAGTTTATGCCTACAGAACGAGATGCGCCTACTAAACAACCGGCGACGCGTGAAAGTCAGCGGGAAGCCGAACTCGAGTATCGAATGTCGACGGCGTACGTAACCGATAACGAGCTCAAGACCGCGATTAAGGACCTGTAGAAAGACCGCACTCCTACACTACTACAGAGAGCGAAGATTCACCTAGCACACTACAAAGTAGATGGCGACCTGCTATATATTCGAAACCAATACGACGGCTAGAGCTTATAGGTACTAAATGACCAAGCTTTACAGACCAGGATAATCAAGATAAACTATAACGCTCTAGCAGTAGGCCATCTAGGACGAGCTCGCACTTATAAACTCGTAGTACGTGAATTCTACTGGCCTGGATTAGCGAGATCCGTACGTAGATACACCGCGAATTGCCGCACCTGCCGTACAACAAAATCTCTACACTCCTAGCCACTAGGATTACTATAGCCACTTCCTGTTCTAGATCGGCCTTAGAAACACATTGTAGTCGACTTCGTTGTCGGACTCCTAGACAGCACTCTTAACGGCATAGTCTACAACAACATTATGACCGTCACTAACAGGCTCACTAAGGAAGTCGAGCTGATCCCTATTAGCGTAATAATAGCACAGAATGCGGCAAGGCTTTTCCTCAAACATATGTTCTGTCGGCGCGGGTTTCCTAACACCATTACATCAGACCGTAGCAAGCAGTAGGTTGCTACCTTCTAGAAGAAACTCTACAAGATGCTCCGTACAAATCGTAAGCTAAGTTCTTCGTATCACCTAGAAACTGATGGACAGTCAGAACGCACTAACTAGGCGATGGAACAGTATCTCCGTATGTTCACTAACGAGGCACAGGATGACTAGGCAGAATGGCTGTGCCTTGCTCAGTTCGCGATCAACAATTACCTGTCTGAGACTACTAGTGTGTCGCCGTTCTACGCTACCTTAGGATACAACCCTAAGTTCATAGAGCGAGTTGACCTGAACGCTAGAAAGGAGGGAGGACTAACCACTCTCTAGCGACTAGACGCGCGATTAGCAGAAACCTTTGTGCGTCGAATTTGCGAGCTTCACAAACACCTTTAAGAGAATATACGAATGTCACAAGCTCTCTAAGCAGAGATAGCAAACCGCCACCGAAGCATTCCTCTAGACTATAAGGTGGGTGATTAGGTGTATCTTAGCACCAAGAACATCCGCACGACTCGACTATCTAAGAAGCTAGACAGGAGATATACCGGCCCTTACCAGATCACGGAAGTTATGCCGGCCAGACTCTCTTATCGACTGAAACTATCAGACGCTCTAGTAGGACTTGATAACTGCTTCTACACCTCACTACTACAACGAGCCGACCACCCCGATTTCCTACTACTTGAAGGGCAGCATCTGGCGCCGCCACCACCGATAACTATCGAACCTGACACCACCGAGGCTAATGTAGCAGCCGATATAGTGGCAGCACCTACGTATATGTACGAGGTGGAAAAGATCCTTGATATATACACCCGTAAGCGGGCAGGCAAGGTAAAGAAGGGGCACAAGCGCAAAGTAGATACATAGTATAAGGTGAAATGGGCTGGATATTAGAACGAGGAGGATGGTAAGACCTGGCAACCTATAGAGGACATGCTTGAACACGTAGCCGCCGCTGTTATAGACTTTCACTATAACCGGCCGGAGTTGTCTACGCCTATAGGCTTCGCAGCTCCATCTGACTAGTCCCTACTAGCCACTAAGATACTCGGGCTCAACTCGATTAGGGTCATTCCGAAAGACACCGTCACGAATGAGTCGCCTCGAGCCTTGCCTCTAATAGAATCTGCTCCGCACATATTCGATACTCGAGTAGAGCCTATAGAGCCTACAATGATACCCAACTTTGGTCATAAGGATCATACGCGAGTGCGAGCCGAAGACAGACTTAGATCTAGGGCAAGCTAGCTAACTAGGCAACATGTTTCTCGAAGGAAGCCGGTCGAGGATAGTCTTAATAGAGCGAATGCGATGTTATCGGATGACGATAGGGCACTAGAGGATGATTCGGCGTTCGCGCGATTATGGAGCTCGACAGGCAAGTGGCCTCACAAGGTGAATAACGCTTAGAGGACTGAGGCGTGTTTTGGGAGGGGGGGTACTGTCACGGGCAGCCCGCGACCCCTCACTGTAGCTACGTCGGCCCGGCTGAACCGCGGACCTTCTACATCGGGTTAGCGCGGCTTGGCTTTGCTTTATAACTTCGCCGCGCCTCGCGCTCCTCTTTCGTAGCTTCGTAGAACAACAACTATCTCATTCGGACCCTATAGTACGCGCGCCCTTACAGGTAGTTATATATACGGAGTGAAGTAAGCTAAAGGGTTATAGGCTAGGAAGCTATAAAGAAGGAAGCTAAAGCTTTAGGATCTCTTTTATTATCGATTTAAGTATATAGGCGATTAGGCTAGCCGCCTTATACTAATATAGATATGTTAGGGTCTAGTAGGGGAGGATATAATGTTCTTATCCGAATATACCGTCGGCTTAGTACTTAGCTTTATATTTAGAGTTTTCTTAGGTAGCTTTTCTATATCTCAGATTTATACTCGCTAAGGTTCTTATAAATATACGTGATACTAATCACCTTAGAAGTGCTTAGTATACTTAGTATACTTAGTAGGACTAATTAAGGTAATTATACTAAGTAACGGTCCCTACGACCTACAAATCTCCTTTATATTTAGTAACGCTAAGAAACCGCTATAGCTTCGAGGCGTTTAACTTACTATTTAATATTACTATTTAGAATACACTATAACCTAACCTCTACCTAAGCGCTATATATAAGTACACTTCACTTAGCTTTACTCTCCCTTATCTCTCCTCGGCCCGAGACTAAGCCCGATTAAGCTTGTCTTATTAACTTATAATATTATTAGGTTGTACTAAACCTAATAACGATATTACCGTACCGGCGTATATTTACTTAAACCCGCGGGTACGTATCTAGACCTCGCGCCCGCTAACTAATCCGACTAGCGGCTTAGCGCCCGTATATAACTCTTACGCCCTCCGCGCCTCCCTTAGATAAAACATCTATTCTGTTGAGAACATACAGGCCGCAGGACAAGCATGTAGGTGTGGGTGTGTCATGTGATTAGATCACGTGACTAGGGTTTGCCAGCCTATAGGCTGGCAAACATCCGGACACCTAGCATCTACCTACACCAACACCGGCGATACTGTATGTAGATACACGCTATCCCATTGGGTCCTTCTTCGTCTTTGGTGTGATCCGCCGTCTTCCACTGCTGCGCAACTCGTACCTGTTTAACAGGTTATGAGCCCGGGTTAGCAACTCGGTGTTTCACCCTCGACAAAGTCGTATTGGAGTTATTCCTCTTCAGAACAAAAGGAAGGCAGACTGGAGGCCGCACCCGCCTTGCACAGGAAGCTACAGCCGCGCTGTAGGTGCATATAAGACGTGAAAGAGCCTAGTGAGGCACTGTCAGACTCCGAGTCAGGGAGCCTGTGCCAATACCTCAGACAAGTGGGCGAGCTTACTGAGAAGAGTCGCTCTCCGGACATCGCGTTCGCATCGACTAACTGTTCCATCTGAGAGAGCCGCAGTGTCTCAGAAACCCCCTCTGCTGAGAGAGTTACGCTACAGTGTCTCAGCACCAACACGATCCTTACCGACCGACTTTCCTCCTCTTCCCGGCGGATAGCCATCCTCTCCGCTATCAACCTCGCGTTCGGTTTATCCCATTTCGATCCGATCGCGTACGACCGAATACATCCTTTTACCTGAGGGCAGCCAACCTGTCCCTCAACTTACAAAAAATGGAGAACGAGACTGGGTTCATAAGAAAGAGAGCAGCACCTCTTCTGACAAGAGAGAACCACGAAACATGGTTCAAGCTGATGAGAATACACCTGGTATCAAAGCAGGTTGACTGGGTCCTCGAAGACATCATCACGGACATTCCCGCTGCAACCCCATCTATAGCGACACCCTCTGCATCATCGGAGTCATCCCTTCCTTTGGATCAAGCGATAAGGAAGGCATCGTACAGACGGCACAATGCAACGGCCCTGTATGAGATGTACATCTGTCTGTCGACAGATGACCAAGAGATGACATACGAGATCCGGCATGCGAAGGAGTTGTGGGAATGGGCTGAAGCTAAATATAAGAGAAGACTTCTCGCTACTGGAAGAAGTTTGCTTCAGCAATACACCAATTTCGTGATGACAGAAGACCAGTCTATAGATGACGCCTGGCAGGAGCTTAGCTCAATTGCAAGGAGGGCTGTTTCAATCTCGCCTCAGTTCCAAGACATCAAGACGGAGGACAGAAAGATCCAGCAACTCTTAGCAGCTCTGCCAGACTCATTTGGCTCAATTCGCGATGCAATTGATGCCCAGGTGAATCTCTCACCACAAGACATTCTTGCAATTCTTAGGGAGAAGCAAGAATCAATGATTCATCAAGGGACAGCCATGTTCGCTAAGAAGGGTTTCCAGGGCAAGCTCACGTGCCATCTCTGCGGTGGTGACCATTTTATGAGCAAGTGCCCACACCTTTCTGCAGCTCAGCAGGCTGTTAGGAACAAGGACAAACTAGCTAGGGTTACCTACCCTGCTAAGAGACAACCGTCACCACCTCGTAGGAGGTCATCATCACCAAACCTTCGTGATGTCCTCAAGGTGATGACGGACCTTGCAAAGCAGATGAAGGAGAGCCGCAAGCCAAAGGCCTCCTCTAGTAAGCCTGCAAGGGCCCATGCGACCCAGGAAGACGCATCAGACCCTGAGATACCATCAGAAGATGATGATGTTGATGAGGTTGCCCATTCCACTGTGGAAGCCAAAGGCAAGTACCCCTCGTCCGAGTGGTTGCTTGACTCTTGTGCATCATCACATATGACTGACCAAGATTCACTATTCAGGACACTGAAGCCTCTTCAAAAGAGGAAGTGGATCAAGGTTGGGGGTGGCTATCTACAAGCTACACATATGGGAAGTGCAGTAATGGGTGGTCCTTCTGGAAAGCAAATTGTCTTAGAAAATGTCCTGTTTGTTCCTGGCCTTGGAGTTAGTCTTGTTTCGTGGAATCAGTTCAGCCAACAGTTTGCTGTCCAACCACCCAGTTTCACCCTAAAATCCTTGTCTGGTAAACCCGTTGTCCAGACCAAACTTCGAGGAGGAGTACCTTTTATCCACTCGATCTCGGAAATTCTTGAGCCACAGCATGCTGGCATACTCTCTCAAGAACGTGACGGTACCGCTATGGCTAACACTGAGTCCGAAGATCAGTGGGAGCTATGGCATAGAAGATGTGCACACCTTGGCAAGGGACTGCTAAGAAACCTGCATAGAGTCACTGACAAGAAAGATCCCATTCCTGTTCCTTCTGAACACCAGAATTGCAAGGTCTGCTCCCTTGCAAACATGAGGAAGTTCAAAGGACCTGCCACAGAGAGGAAAGGGGAGAGGCTGGCCCTCATCTCCATTGACATCTGTGGGCCTTTTCAGGGCGCAGTCTCTAGGCTAGGATACAAATATTGGCTTGAGATTGTAGACAACTTCTCTAGGAAGAAGTGGGTAATCCCTTTGAAGGCCAGGAGCGACGCTCCTGCAGCCCTACGGGATTGGAAGGTCCAGGCAGAACGGCAGTCAAGGTGCTTTCTGTCTGCGATCCGCAGTGATGGTGCAAAGGAAATTCTCGCCTTGCTAAAAGAGTGGGAGAAGGAGTTTGGCACTCAGATGGACACAACTGATGCCTACAACTCTCTTCAAAATGGACCTGTGGAAAGGTCAATTCAAGCCTCTGAGAACACAGTCCGGGCTATGCTTGAAGACTCTGGCATGCCAGTTGAGTTCTGGCCAGAAGCTTTGCAAGCACAGACTGTGATCAGAAACAGACTGCCTAATGGTCCGATCATTGATGGTATTGCTCTTTCACCAGAAGAAGCCTTTACTGGCCAAGTACCGTCAGTCGACCATTTCCGCGTCTGGGGATGCAAAGCTGTGGTCTATGTAGACCCAAGAGCCCAACCTCAAGGCTTGAGGAGAGACAAGTTGATGAACCGAGGAAAAGAAGCCGTGTTTGTGGGCTACTCAGAAAACACCACAAAACAATGGCTGTTCTGGGATCCCGACATGAAAGCAATAAAAGCGCATAGTCACGTCGACTGGTTTGAGAATGAGAAGGGGGGAGATATGGATCTTGGTATCACCTTCACTAACCAGCCGAGTCGAGCGCCACAGCGCAATCCTGTTGGGAGGAAGCCCTTTGGGGCGAAATTTTCCGATAGGGGATTATCAGAGACACCGTTACGAAGGCCAGGAGAAAATATTGAGGCGGTTTCAACACTGTCGAAGGCCGATAACGGTGGATCTGTACAGAACCTACCCAAGTCATCAACACCACAGCAACCGCTGTTTGTGCAACTCTTCCCTCCCCCAAAGGACATTGGGGAATACCAGAAGTTTGGAGATCAGGGTACTCCAATGAAAGAAAAAGAAGATGTCGTTCAGTTCGACCCATCCGAACACCTAGCGCCACCTCAGGTTGCAGGCAACAAGAGGTCAAGGGGGGACGGAGATGATAACTCTGAAGAGCATGAGGCTAAACACCATAAGGCTCTTATCGCCCAGATGTTCCATCTAGACCCTACAATGAGCTGGGTAGAGGAGATTCTGAACGACGTGGAAGAACATGCATTTGCTGCTGTTGGGCAGGCCATAGCCTATCAGCAGGAAGTGCCAATCCCAAAGTCCTATAAGGCAGCCGTAGGAGACCCCGAATGGGGACATATGTGGAGAGAGGCAATCGAGAACGAACTTATTGCCTTAGCAAGCAACAACACCTGGGAAGCAGTTGTACCGCCAAAGGGTGCGAATCTAATTACTTCTAGGTGGGTCTTTGATGTGAAAAGAATGATTAGTGGAGCCATTGAGAAGTTCAAGGCAAGACTAGTTGCAAGAGGGTTTTCACAGAAATATGGGGTTGACTTCGAAGAGACCTTTGCACCTACTGTTAGACATGATACTCTCCGAGTATTCATGGCAGTAGTATGTGAGAGAGATCTCGAGATGCACCTAGTGGATGTGAATAATGCTTTTACCCAAAGCAGCCTTCTTGAAGACATCTATATGATCCCACCCCCAGGAGTTGAAGCACCTCCAAACATGGTGTTCAAGGTCCTACGAAGCCTTTATGGGCTTAAGCAAGCAGCTAGAGACTGGAACAAGCTCTGTGTTGCGAAGCTAGAGAAGATTGGATTTACCCAGTCCCAGGTAGATCCATGCCTACTTATCCATACGGATAGAGACCTTATGGTCCTTACCCATGTGGATGACATACCCATTGCAGCTCCGAAGCTGTCAGATGTTCAGTGGTTTAAGGCTGAGCTTGGAAAAGTGTTTAAGATTAAAGATCTTGGTGAACCTACGAAGATCCTTGGAATGAGGATTACAAGAGACAGGTCCCAAGGCACTTTGAAGCTTGATCAAGGACACTATGTCCACGCTAACTTAGCCAAGATGAACATGGCTAGAGAGAAGGCTACGCCAACCCACTCACCTATGGAGAGCTACGAGCATTTAGTGCCTACGGCACCTATGGATGAGAGGTGCAACAAACAGGATTACCAGAGCCACAATGGTACCTGGATGTGGCCAATGACAATGACAAGGCCAGACTTAGCATTCCCCCTTGGAAGAATTAGCTCATTTGTTGCTGATCCCTCGCAGCAGCATATGAAGGCTTTGAAGAAGCTCTCCCGATACCTGCGGTCGTACCCAGACCTAGGTCTTATGTATAGAAAGGGAGGGGGCAATCTCCAGGGATACTCGGACTCTGACTACGCTATGGACAAAGTGGATAGAGTCTCAATTCTGGGATACGTGTGGTTCCTTTGTGGATCACCTGTGTCCTGGATGAGTAGGAAGCAGAAGTCTGTTGCAACATCAACAATGGAAGCTGAGTTCATGGCTATGAACGCAGCCGCAAAGCAGTCACAATTTCTTGCTGCTGTCCTCAGGGAAATGGGGTGCCCAGAACTGGTGGGAAAGAGCTCTTTCCAGCCGAGTGTAAGGGCAAGCAAGGGCACTGTTGACGAGCTAAGGCCAGTCAAGCTCATGGGTGACAACCAAGCCGCTTTGACACTTGTCAAAGATGCCCATGTGCATGAAAGGTCAAAGCATATTGATGTTGCATATAACTATGTCAGACATCTCTGGTGGCAGAAGAAGATTGCAGTGGACTACTGCCATACAAAGGACATGGCTGCTGATGGGTTAAGAAAGCCCCTCAATGGCCAGCAGTTCCAAAACTTTGTAAGGCAGCTCCAGCTTGCGTAAAGGGATTGTAGGAGACCATGTGGCCTGAGTGGGAGTGTTGAGAACATACAGGCCGCAGGACAAGCATGTAGGTGTGGGTGTGTCATGTGATTAGATCACGTGACTAGGGTTTGCCAGCCTATAGGCTGGCCAACATCCGGACACCTAGCATCTACCTACACCAACACCGGCGATACTGTATGTAGATACACGCTATCCCATTGGGTCCTTCTTCGTCTTTTGTATGATCCGCCGTCTTCCACTGCTGCGCAACTCGTACCTGTTTAACAGTAATAATAGCGAGACAGACCGGTACCGGCGTACTAGGCGTAAGTGTAGAGAATACTAATAGACGCATTTATCGCGCGTCCCTTAATAGATCATCCTTCTTTACCCTACTATCCGATCTACCTAATAACGATAGCGCGAACCCGGCGATATAGACTTAAGGACGTAAAGAGGATATTATAAATAGGCTCCTCGACGAGAATAACTAGTACTGTAAGTAGTATAAGAAGGTGTTCGACTAACTTAAGGCGATTAAGGAAGAGGAGGTCGAGATAGAGCTAAACTTAGCTAACCTATATAGGGCGGAGTTTATCGAGGATAAGATAGAAGATAAGGGTACTAAGGTACTAAGAAAGAGGAGGGTTACTATCGACAACTTCTAGGAAGCCTTCGACTCGTTAAACGGGTTGAATATAGACAAGTTTAAGAAGACGGTCAATAACTATCCCTAGTAGATCTATAAGATCCTCTATAATATCGAGTCCGATTACCGACGTACGTATAAACTTAATACTACGCTCGATATAGCTAACCGTATTAACCTCTATAAGGCGTAAGATACTAAGGACTAGATAGACCGACTCGAGGATATAATCGATACGGAATAGGCGACTAGACAGTCTCTAGAAGAGGAGGTTACGCGACTAAAGGAGGAGCTCGCTAAGCGCGATAATACTATCGTTATCGACCTAGACGAGCTTACGAGGGCTAAAGATATAAAGAAGGTATATTATACGTAGTATAAGGTAGCGGAGAGTAAGCTAGTAGAGACCGAGACTAAGCTCGTAGTAGCCGAGAAGCGTATTGCTAAGCTTAAGAAGTAAGAGATAGACCGTAGCCGGTCTAAGGAAAAGTAAGACCTACTATCTTAGCAAACCGAGTCTAAAGAGTTACTAGAGCGTCGGCAAAATAGAGGTAAGCCTAATAAGAAGAATTCTAACCCGGATTTATCGGACTTATTAGACGACGAGGGCGACGGTAATAAGGGCCGTAAGAATAGCCGTAAGGACGGTAGTCGTAAGGGTAGGAAGAATCGCCCGAGTACCGACTTAGATAGTAACTCTATCTCCGTATATACGACTTACGACGCCGATATAACTATTAGTATCAAGTCCTCTAACGAGCTAAAGGCCCCTACTAAGTTCGATCTAAAGAGCGACGATTTTAAGTTCTAAGAGTAGTAGCGTACTACCGAAGCTAAGCTCTAAGCCTCGAAGTACCGTACTATAAAATACTCCCTTTAGAACGTCTAGAGCTAGTTAAAGAACGGTATATAGACCTATATCGACTTAAAGATCCCTAGTCTTACTAAGTCTACGGAATGTACGACTACTTAGTACGCTTCTATAGATAAGATAATAGAAGATCTAGCCCGGCGCTACGGTACCCGTAATACCTATACTAATACTATAACTAAGCTTAACAGTCTATAGTAGGGTAATAAGGAGAAGTTTAGTAACTTCTACCTATCCTTCTATAAGAACGTCGATATCGTTAACCTTAATAACGGCGCGAAGGAAAAGAAACTCGAGAAGGACTTCCTACTCCGTAAGTTAGACTCGCGCTATAACAACCGTATTATAAACGAGGACATAGTTAATATAACCCTTAAGCAAGTCGTATCTACGCTATATAACTACGAGGACAAGTTTAAGGCGTTCGACCCTAAGTACGGTAAGACCGGTAATAGTAATAAGACCTAAGGTAAAAAGAACACTACTAAGGGTAACGACGATAAGAAGGATACGGCTTCGGGTAGTAGCGGTAATAATACTAACCCGAACGCTAAGACTAAGTAGTCTGATCGACCTTAGGCATTTTAGTATATCTAACCTTTAGATACTACTCGCGCCTAGGAATATATCGATTAGAATCGGTGCTTAAAATACGAATAAGAAGGTTACCGCCGTATCGATACCGATTAGTACCCTCTTCGAGATATCGCCCGCCGCCTATTTACGCTAGGCTACAACCTAAGAAATAACCGCCGTAATAGTAGTAATAGTAGTAACGCTAATAATACCGGCGGCGCGGAAAACGCCTAGTCTACTCCGTAAGCGTAATACGTAGTAGACCGTACGAGTTAGAGTTACGAGAAAACGAGAAAAAGTATAAACATAAACATAGGCCTCCTAAGGGAGGTAAGGTTTTAAGTATATCAGTATACTCCTTACTAGCTATAAACTACTCTATAGATAAATATAATCCGGTAATAGCTTCTTATCTAGTTATACTATATATAGTGAATAGAAAGATCCCTACTTAACCCCTTTATAATAATAGTGCTAACTCTATATACTTTGATAAGTAGTATTACTATCTAAGTCGAGTACTTCGTCGGCTATAGGGACGAGGACTATTCAATCGACAGCCCTTATTAAGACGAGTAATCTACTTAAGCAGTAGCGACCCGCCTACGCTAGCGGCGGCGTAATTGTAATACAAAAAACCCTAAAACCGAGGTCCCTTTCCCCTAAAGGCAGACCCTAGAATTACGGAGTTGCGGAGGACAACTACCTAATTAGGAAGCGCGACCCCAAACAATAGCGAAGGATAGTAACTAACGAGAGCTATAGCCTTACGAACATTCTATACTAAGAGTCAAACCGGGGAACAAACTAAGAAAAAGCCTAGGACATAAGCTAAGGCCTACTATATAGAAAGTAGAGGCTAACGACAAACAATATAGCGTAGACGACCCTATCTACGGAGGCGGAGAACTTACTAGAGGATAACTAACACCTAGCCCGGGTATATAAGAACACTATAGTATAGCTACTAGGAGCGCTAAAAGCGCTATTATACTAAAGTCGCGAAGTCGGTACGAGTCTCCTACTAATAGTATACCGTCATCGCCTACGGGGTCCCTAGGACATTTAAGGTTAAAGACCTTCCCTACCTCTAAGTACAGAACTAGAACACCTCCCTAGGAGTACGACTAACGAAGGCAGTATAGCTATATAAGACAGTAGACCGAGAAAAGACGCATTCATTGCTTATTATTTAGGTAGAGACAGCGGAACAAGCTAACTAGATACTAGATAATAGGCTATTCTAGAACTACGAGAGAATAGACACGGAGATCTATTAGAGTAGCTATAGGGTACTACAATGCTTCTAATGCTAACAGTACGGTTATATAGCCCTAAAATACGGGGAGAAGACCTTAAGGTGTCCTTACTACGTAGGCCTATACTAGGGAAGGGAATGCCTAAAAAAGGAGAGTAGGTACGTATACTACGGCAGAAGGCACCTAGCGTATTCAAGCCAATGCCCGGCTAGAATAGTAGTACAAGAACGAGCGAGACAAGCAAGGATCTCTATACTAGCTAGGTACCCCTAACGATAGTAGGAGGGACCTACCGTATATAAGGGCTTCGAGCCGAGCAAAAGGAAGAGGGTAGAAGAGACGAACAAGGGAACCTAACCGTAAACGTATCTACCTCCCGGTAGGCCTCGACACCTTAACCGGGCTACTAACGAACTAGGCTAAACGCGAATCTTTAGGGCGCCCTAGCGGCCCTAGGGCTAGCCGGATAGCGAGATATAGGCTTAGGAGATATAGTAGGTTAGTACGGAAATGGACCTCACGGATAACGAATAATACTATACGACGACATTACTATCGTATAGTATAACGTAAACAAAAGTAGGGACAAGGTCTAGCGCTACTTTCTATAAGAGCTAGACCCGCTACGGTACTACGTTATTACGGTATAGGAACTATAGATCAACCCCTACGTAGGACTCCTAGCTACTTATAATGACCGGAGATACTATACCGTAATCGCGGGCTAACGAGGCGTTATCCCGAGGATATATATATACGTAAGTAAGACTATAGACCTTGAGTCGTAGAAGGTTATACTACCGTAGTAGGGCAACCTAGGAGATATAACATCAATCTAGATCGACACGATACAAGGCCCTATCTAGATCTATAACGTTTATAACCCGCTACCGCGGGGTCGGACGAGTAGGGAACTAGGAACCCTCGCCTACCTAGAGCGGACCCTAAGCTAAGACACGAAGTAAGTACTCCTCGGCGACTTCAACCTCTACTACCTATAGTAGGGACTCGAATTCACTCCCCCGTACGCGTTTCTAGGGGGGAAGCTACTAGACATAACCGTACGCTACGGAATGGCCTTAGTAACACTAAAGGGAACAGAGACGTAGAAGGCCCGTACTAGTATAAGCACGATCGACCTATACTTTCTATTACGAGAACTTGAAGAGAGACTAGTCTAATGCCGACCGAACTACGCGCTAGAAGCCTCCTTAGACTATATCCCTATCTAAACGACGCTAGGGGTGAAGGCGATAGAGGAGCTAGCAAACGAACTACGCCGTAACTAGAAGAAGGCACGCTAGAACGATATAAGAGGCATCCTAATAGCGAACCTACTATAGCATAGAGAACTCGAGACGATAGCTTAGCTAGATCAAGCAGCGGAACAGATTACCTCGGTTATATAGTAAGTAGCGGAACAATACACGCCGTTACTCCGGCCCTTAACGTAGTAGAAGGCCTTCTAGACCCCTAAATGCTCTACGAAGGTAAGGGAGGCTAGAAGGGCAAGGCGACAGTAGACGAAGGAGCACACCTAAGAGACGTAGGAGCAATACTATTACGCGACATAAGAGAAGAAGGCATAGATAAGACGCGATAAGCTATAGGACTAGAGAGCGACGATCGGGCTCGTTATAGAAAACCCGGAATAGATGTAGAGACTTACTAAATAGGCACGACTACCTAAAGAGTAACAAGCCCCTCACTTCCCCCTAATCGTAGACCACGAAGGGATTGCCTAGGCTACGCCCCGGGGCAAGGCAAAAGCGTTAGCCGACCATTTCTTTTCGACGGAAGTAGAGGTAGACCTTACGGACATCGACCCGAGCATATACCCGGAACCCCTAGACATAGATTAGGCGGTTAGCTCTAACATAGTAACAGGAGTTATAAGTAAGCTAAAAGGACGAAAAGCTATAGGCCTAGACAGGATACCAAACGTACTACTAAAAGAGTATAGAGAAGAGATCGCGCCGAGCCTTACAAACCTATTTACCGCGTACCTACGGCTAGGGTATCACCCGAAGCCGTATAGAGAGTCTATGACAGTAGTGCTACGTAAGCTATAGAAGGAAGACTATACTTAGCCCAAGTCGTACAGACCAATAGCACTTCTAAATACGATAGGGAAGGTCCTAGAAAAGATAGTAGCCTAGAGACTTACGTAGCTTACCGAGGACAACTACGTACTCCTAGTAACAATGATAGGGGGAAGAAGCTAGCGATCGACACTAATAGTAATAGAGCTAATTACGGAGCAAATTCAGACCCTCTAGTACTACGGTAGGAACCGAGCGGCGTCCTTACTATCCCTCGACATCGTAGGGGCCTTCGATAACGTCTTATACTAAAGGCTAATATATATCCTATAGTAGAAAGGCATCCCCTAGTAGGCAACGTCGTTAGTCTACTCCTTTCTCTAGGAACGGACGACATACCTAGTCCTAGGAAGGTATACGTCCGACCCGGTAAAGGTAGAGACTAGAATACCTTAGGGATCTACTCTCTCCCCTATCCTGTTTCTGACATTTATGTCGGATCTAATCCCCCTACTCACCTCTCCGTAAACCTTAGTATTAGGGTTCGTAGACGATATAAACATCCTAGCCTAGTCAGACTCGACAGAAGAGAACTGTCGCCTCCTTAAAGATAGGCATAAGAAATGCGAGGAGTAGGCAAAGAAGTATAGTGCCCGGTTCGCCCCTAAAAAGTACCAACTTATACACTTTAGTAAAGCGAGAACATACTATAATATAAAGGCGGCGGTAAGAATCTAAGGCTACGAGACTAAGCTATTAGCGGAGCTACGAGTACTAGGAATCTAGCTCGACCTAAAGCTAAGCTAGAATATATAGATTAAGAAAGCCTAGAGTCGAGCGCAAGTTAATAAAGCCTCGATAAAGAGGCTTACGGCATCTATATAGGGAGCGACATTCGACAAGGCAAGAGTAATGTATAAGGCGATCGTTAGACTAGCTATATTATACGGGGCATAGATCTGGGGAACAGGAGGCGTAGGCAAGCCGATCCCGAAACGGATAGAGCAACCCCTAAATAGGACATAGGTAGGCAACCTACGTAGGGTACTAGGCGTATATAAGACAACGTTAACAAGCACGGTAGAAATAGAGACAGGAATACTACTAATCGGCTAGTATATCCGGGGAATGAGAATTTAATACGCGGTAAAGACGATAGGTTACCTAGCACAAACCACGATCTAGGAGGCAAAGAATAAGATAGAAAGCCGCTATCGGAGAGGGGCATAACATAGGACAAGCTAAAAAGAGGATGACCTTACTACCTTTACGGCCGTATAGACAAGCACCGAATGGCTAGCACGAAAGGAGGAGGAGCGTAGGACTCGCTAGGCCGGCGGGAGTAAGGCTAAGACCTAAAGCCTAGCGGAATAGATAGCGAGCTACCTATAGGAGTAGGACTAGAAAAGGAACCCCCCTAAGACAATAGGCCCGATAGCGCTCCGAGCCTTCTAGAGACACAATTACTAGCTATATAGGAACCTGATAAGGGCCGAAGTAAGCATAGCGATCCAAATTAGGTCCGAACACATTGGATTAAGGGCCTACCTATTCAGGAGACGCGCACTAGACATCTATAGCCCAGCCTACTAGTATAGCTACCTATCGCAAAACCCAGAACATATACTACTACGATGCCCGTAGTAGGCGAGAGGTAGGGGAAATTAGAGGCACTAAGCGGGAAGGAGAGACTACAAGTTAATTATTAGGGACAAAGGCAACATTTGCCGAATCTCTCGGTAGATACTATAGTAGAGATACCTCTAGTAGTTTAGCCTCGTAAGCGAGACGGAGGAGTAGATAGACAAGAGGCGGAAGCGAGGGGGGTTGTAGATAGGGTAGTCATTAGGGCAGGCCTATAATACTAGCGTACCCCTAACAAGGGAAATTTAAGACGACAACGAGGAGGAAAAGACAGGCGGGAAGGAGGAGGGGTTTTCACTAACACGGTTTCCCCTCTATATATACAAAAACAAGATAGTATAGCTATATAGGCCAAAGGGCACTATAACAGCTTAATGAAATATCTATCTATCTATATACTTTAATATCGACTTTACGTATAAGAATAACCTTAATATAATATAGCTACCTAATCCGTTAGGGCTAATATTAGTAGATAGCCGACCTACTAGTGACCTTATTACTTATAGAACAACGGTATAGATTCAGATCGGTAACTACGTAGAGACTAGGTCTAGCTACTACGTATTACTAGAATACAATATAGTCCTCGGCCGTCCCTAGTACAACGAGTATTAACCTACGTTCTACTATATATTAGGAACTATAACCCTATTCTTACTATATTATCGACAGAACTATATACTCGGAACTGAACTAGTATACGTATAGTCTATTAACGACAAGGGTATTATACTAAGAGGCGTTCTTTAGACCGAGATACTAGTACTAGAGAGTTCGCGACCTTAAGCTCTATCTAATTACGCTAAACCCTACGTAGAGGATAAAGACGAACCTATAGTAGTATAGGAGACGTACACGACAAAGGTAGTAATACGACATACCGTTAACACCTACGATAAACCGGAACCGTCTTACTACGTCTGCTAGCTACTACCCGCCGATAGGGTTGAAACACTTAAGCGCCTAGCGCGTCGAACGAAGAAAGAACTAAAGGTCGAGACTGAGCCGGAGATCGATATCAAGCCTATTAATGTAGAAGTACTTCGGCGTATAAGCCGGAGGAAGGGCTATAAAGTATATATAATATAGATGTTTAACCCGAAAGGAAATCCTAATAAGTAAGTCGCGC
Organism: Fulvia fulva; assembly: GCF_020509005.1. Taxonomy (NCBI): domain Eukaryota; kingdom Fungi; phylum Ascomycota; class Dothideomycetes; order Mycosphaerellales; family Mycosphaerellaceae; genus Fulvia; species Fulvia fulva. Next base: position 4,990,256 of record NC_063017.1, on the reverse strand, counting down.
GAGACCCGCTATCCGCGTATATACTAAAGGCTTTCGGTATAAGAGCGAAGCTAGTACTAGGAGGTAGCGCGGCGATGTTAGTAGATACTAATACTTAAGAAAATATAGATAGATAGGAGGAGCCCCGGGGTAACTATACCTAGCGGTAACTTAATACCTCTACTATATTAGCTAATAACTATTAACGTTTTATAAACGGTAAGGACAAAGACTAGGATCCTATCCCTTTGTTACTAGTATAGTTTAGGGAGAAGCTAGGCTATTTAGCCGTAAGGAAGTAGATAAGGTCCTACCGCGACGGCCTAGCGTAGACTATAAGATTAAGCTAAAGAATAGTTAGACACCGCTATTTCAAAGACTATACTCCTTCTCTATACGAGAGAACGAGGTGATTAAGAAGTAGATCGACGACTAACTTAAGAAAGGTTTTATTTAGAGAAGCGTATTACTAGTAGTAGTACCTATTCTAATAGTCAAAAAGCTAGGTAGAGGGCTACGAGTATACGTAGACTATAGAGCTCTAAACGCGCTTACGACGAAGAGTCGCTACCCGATTCTACTATTTTAAGAGACCTTAGATCGTATTACTAGCGCGTAATAGTTCACTAAGCTAGATGTTATCGCTACGTTCAATCGCATCCGTATTATAGTAGGAGACGAGTAGAAAATGGCCTTTACTACTAGATATAGGCAGTTTAAGTATATAGTTATGCCTTTTAAACTATATAATATACTAGGAACGTTTTAGTTATTTATAAACGATATACTAAGGGAGTTTCTAGATGACTTCGTGTTATATTACCTTAATAACGTACTTGTCTTTAGTAAGACAAGAGAAGAGTATGTCTAATATATCCTAAAGGTTCTACGAAAGCGAGATACCGCCGGGCTCTAGTTAGATATTAACAAATACGAGTTCTTTAGACACGAGACTACTTATCTAGGTGTTATTATCATAAATAAGGACATTAAGATAGACCTAACTAAGATTAAATACGTTAAGAATTAGCCTATACCCGCGAATTTCACCGACATCTTGTCGTTTATAGGGTTTACTAACTTCTACCGTAGGTTTATTAAGGATTTTAGTAAGATCTACTTACCTATAACGAAGCTTACGAGGAAGAATGTCCTATAGGACTAGTCTCTAGTATATTAATAGGCGTTCGAGGCATTAAAGCAAGCATTTATTAATACGCCTACCTTAAAACACTTCTACCTAGGGCGAGAGACTATTCTAGAAACAGATGCCTTAGATTAGGTAATAGTAGTAGTACTCTTATAACGTAACGAGCGAGGAGTATTATATCCTATCGCTTATATATCTAAGAAGATAGATTCCTAGTAATATAACTGCGATATCTACGATAAGGAGCCCCTAGTTATTATATAAGCTTATAGCTTAACCCAACGTTTATAGGACTTACCGAAGCCTAGAGACCTAGATAACCTACGAAACTAATAGTAGTATTAGGTGTTACTAGGCCTAGATCGTAACCTAAACCTATCGTCTACTAGAGTATTGTCGGTATATAATAATAACGTTATAACTCCGCTTACGACCGCTATTCGAGGACTCTATACGTAACTAGAGGCTAAGGAAGCCGTTTAATAGCTAGAACGAGATGATCTATACACCTTACTAAGGAAGTACCGTATCGATAACCGTTATATAGTCCTAGTCGGAGGCATAATATATATTAAGAATATATATAGTAGCTATAGCCTATTCGTTCCTCCGGAGTTAGAAGATAATCTAGATAAAGGTAAAATCCCGGTACGTACTCGTATTGTATAGGCTTTCTACGACTATATAGTAGCTAGTTACTTAGGGGACGAGAAGACGTATAAATTAGTAGCTCGTAAATATACCTAGCTAGGTATCGTACGATTTATTAAGAGCTATATACGTGCCTACCGCGCTTACCGTACGAATAAGAATACTAATATCTAGTACCTAGGGCCATTAAGACCGCTCCTAGTACTATTTAGCGCTTAGGAGGATATCTCTATTAACTTCGTAGTCAAACTACCGAAGGGAATAAGCGTAGTCGACGGACAAACGTACGAGAATATTATAACCGTTATATACCGCTTAACTAAGGAGCGACATATTATTCCTATTACCTCGATAATAGATAGATAGATTTGTCATTCCCCTATTCTAGGACCCTATCTAGCCTATATAGGTATATATCTATTGTTATATATAAAGGGAAACCCGAATAGGTAAAAACCCTTCCCGCCCCCGACTACTCCTTATCTAGATTAGCTTTCCCTCTAAGCGTACGTAGTCTATGTCACTACCCCGTTAGCCCCCGCTCCTAGCCGGTCTCGTCGCGCTACGTCGTGTCCTCTCTTCCTATACTACTCCTACTAGGCGGTACTGTTCTAGCTAGCCCTTCTCTAGTATCTAGTTCGTAATACGCCGTAGGTCCTTAGCGTTATTAAGAAGTGCCCTAATCGTCCGGTTCCTCGCCTTTACTATCTACTCCCCCCTTCCTAGCGACTACCTCGGATAGACGAGGAGTACGAACCGTACGTTCTAGGAGCGATAGCCGTAGGGGTAGCTAGTATTCGTGTATCCTAGAACCTTCCTCTATAATAGGTACCCCTAGAGGCCGATATGTTCGCTTTGTAGTTAGGTTACTATACTACTCTATACCCTTATAAGGCGGTAGTAGATAAGCTTCGGGGGGTACTTAACCGCGGATTTCGTAGCTGACTATTCCTTAGGTTGTCCCGCTAGCTAAGGGCGTCTACTATACCCTACACCCTAGTTGTTCTACCTCTCTTTCTATAGTTACTCTATAAACGACTTCTTACCTTCCTACCGTATTACTAGCTATTCGTCCCTTACCCGGTAGTTCGGCTCGTTTCCGGGTCGAATGCCCCTATACGCTAGTACTGATTCGCGGGCCCTTACGACTACACTAGTGATGACCTTCTATACTAGGTACTGTGCCGACTTACCTAAGTAGGAGGTCCGTAGTCCCTAGATATATAGGTCGATCGGCGGTATAGCGGTCTCGTACTTAAGCATCCTCGTTAGTATCGACTTATATGCCCCGGTGACCTTCCTTAGGCATTGGTTTTAGATCTTCGCTAGCGGCGCGACGAGTCCCTTCGATAGGCAGGCCCTCTCGCCTAAGGACTATACTTGGCTACTATAGGTAAGGACTGGCCGTATAATAGCCGTATATAGAAGTCGTGACTACCGGAAGTCCGCCCCCTATATAGACGTAGTGAGCCTCTAGTATAATGCTATATTCTGTTTAGCTTTCCGTAATATTGCCTATACGTACTTCCTCTACCGTAGCGCCGGGTCTACCTATAGTCCGAGGATCCTAAGCTGATTTACCGGGTTAGTCGTATACCCCTATATCTAGATAGAAGCTTGTATATTATAGAACCGTGGCCGGCGCGTAAAGTGTATCAGATTGTACTTTTCTAGGGCAAACCGAGCCCCGTGCCTCCTAGCCTAGTCCTCGTAGATCTTATACTTCTCTTCTAGTAGTCTATAGTTCTCCTTAGTCGAGGAAGACTACGCTAGGATATTTATGTCGTCTACGAAGCCGCTCGTAGCGGTGTTCTAGGATTCTAGGGCTAGGAGTAGCGTCGCTATAAAGAAGAGGAACAGAATAGGTACTAGCGTTAAGCCTTACGGGATTCTAGTATAGACTACTTGAAATAGGCTTCTATACTAGCCGACTAGGATCGACGTGCTACGGTTTTAGAGGTAGGACCGTACGAAGTTGACAAGCTACTTAGGGAGTCCTTTCGACCTTAGGATATAGAGTAGCCGCGGGTATAACACGTAGTCGAAGGCTCCCGATATGTCTAGGCTAAGTAAGGAAGCTACCTTGTCCCTATTCTTATACTAGATAGCCTTTACCTAAGAGGTGATAAGTTCTATCGCGGATAGCGTCGATCGCTATAGGCGCGTACCTATCTAGGTGTCCGGGAGTAGGGAGTGTTCCTCTACCGCCTCGGAGAGTCTCGTTATAACTAGCTTCTTAAGCGCCTTCCTAAGAGTGTTAAGGAGCGCAATTAGGCGGTACGACTTCACCTACGTATAGTCTTCCTTCTACGGCTTACGTAGGACCACTATCGTCGATTGTTTAAAAGCTATCGGGTGGTACCCGGTCTATAGGCAGGCGTTAAAGATCGCTATAACTACTAGGGCTAGTTGATCTCTATACTTCTTTAGTAGCTCGCTTGGGATCCTATCCGGCCCCGGGGCTTTCTTCGCCGGTAACTTCCTTAGTATAGCGGCAACTTCTCCCTCGGACACCTCCTATTAGACCGCGATACTAGGGGCTAGGGGAGTAGAGCTATTTATGTCGCTTAGATTAGCCTCGACTAGGGGCGGGAAGAACTTGCTAGCTAGTAGACGCGCCTTAGCCTCGGGGTCGCTAACCGGGCTACTAGGCAATTATAGCGCTAGGATAGAGAAGGAGGGGCCCTATATAGGGTCCTATCGGGCCCATTTTGCTAGCTTCTACATCCTCGCTAGCTTGCCGGCGATTTCTTCTACTATAGCCCTCTAGCCGACTGCTTTCTCCCTCCGTATTATAGCTTTCTTCTGTTAGTATACCTCCCTATATACGTTCTAGGCCTCCTCGCTATAGCTACTCGTCTATATCCGGCGGGCTCTCCTTGCTTCTCTTACTACCGTAGTACACTTCGGCGTCTAGTATAGTTTAGACTATATCGTTAGTTAGGTAAGCGGAACGTAAAGTAAGGTCGCTTTTCTTATTTCGTCTATTAACCTATAGACTGCCTCGTCTATCTCGTCTTTACTATTATATTGCTACTACGCGATCTAGACTAGCCTCTTAGAGTTATTGAGGTACGCCTAGATGTTAGCCTAGTAGGCCTTTCCCTAGTTTAGCTTAGGGGTTCTCGCTAGTATACGTTATATCTATATCGTAATAGAGGTCCTGACTAGTATATAGTCTAACGACGCCTCGAGTTTATGTTCGATCCTATAGTAGGTTACCGTATAGTAGTAGCTATCTAAGATCTAGGAGAGGTCGATTATACCTTAGAGTCCCCCTCTCTTCTAGGTGCCTAGGTCCTTCGGGGTATTAAGGGCAATTGCGTTACTCGCTATTAAGTCGCCTCGATAATAGTAGAGTATTACGTACTAGTATTCCTTAAGTACGTATTTAGTAGACATAGGCTCCCGAAGTCTATTATCTCGGATCGTAGTACGTAATAGGTTTCCGTATTCTAGCGTAGGATATACGCGCTACTTAGTATTAATTAAAAGCTATCTTCGTCGTTCTACCTAGAAATAGATAGATAGTCGGAGAACACGAACAAAGTAATAGAGCAATACCTACGTATCTTTAATAACTGTTAAGATGTAGCATCTCAAAGGGAGTCAACAATCAGGAAGTGATCTGGCAGCCTGAGGCATCCACGATGACTCAGCTTGTAGGGAGATACCTTCTCTCCCCTTTAGCTTAGATAGACATCCAACACAATCAACATATTGGTTCCTGATATATTGCTGCATGCTCGTGCTATTAGTCAGTTGAAGATTGATCTCTTACTCCACTCCGCTGCCATCCACCCGTACCTGTTCAACAGGTTATGAGCCCGAGTTTGTGCAGGAATAAGAGCAACCTATATCAGTACAGGTTACTTGTATCCCTTGCTATCGTAGCAGAAAACATCTGGGAATCAGAAGTCTACCCCGTCTATCCTATCAAGGAGCTTAGTTCGATACTAAGTGATAGGTAACCCAGACAAGGACTCTGTGCGGCTTACTCAAAGCCAATACCTTGAAGATACTCTGTAGGCAGAACTGCATCGAGATACTATCAAGAAGGACTTCAAGTAAGTCATTTGAAGCTCTGCTAGGAGAGACAGACCTGTGTCCTAGCCCCGAGACCTCACACCGCTCCTTCTTTACTTTACCAAGCAGGCCTTGGTATCCACACCTACGAACTTTCCCATTCTACACCAGAAGCCTCAGCAGGATCTGAGCCACCACCTTGGAACATACACACCTTGTTTCATTACATCCAATTTATTATGGATTCATACCAAGAGAAGACAGAGGAGAAGGGAGGCAAAATCCCAATTCTTGGGAGGGACAATTGGAAGAGATGGTTCAATCTTCAGAGATACAAGATGGAGAGCCAATCAGCATTCTTTGCAATTGATGACCTAATGGAAGTGTCTTTTGACAACATCAAGGGCAAGACTCTGAAACTCCAAGAAGAGGCTACAACCAAAGAGATCCTCAATACGCCAACATGGACAAGACACAATGCAGTATGCAACTTCAGTATCCTTAGTAGGATCACAGAAGAAGATGAATTTGAGCTTGAGGGCTCATGTGAATCTGGAAGAGCTGCTGAGAAGTGGGTGTATCTCTGGAACAAGTATAGCCAGGTGCTACCAACCCATGCACATGAGCTCACAAAGCAATTTGTGACCTTTGAGATGAGTGAAGAGTTCACCATCAGATCTGCATGGACACACCTGGTTTCTCTTGGAAAAAGGATTGCTGATGTTGACCCAGAGGGTCAGCATTACAGGAAAGCTGATGTGAGGATGACCCAGCTCTTAAGCTCACTGCCACCTGACTACCATGTAGCCAGGGATACTATCATGGCTCAGCCAAAGATGGATCATGAAAGGACCTTAAAGATCCTTGAAGCTCAAGAAGCCAGGTTGGATCCCTCTAAGGCTGAGTATGGCATGGCAGCCACCTGGGTCAAGCCCTCAGGTCTAGCAAGACCACTCTCCTGCCTTCTCTGTGAGAAGGATCATCTGATCAAGGACTGCCCTAGTTTGCCTGAGGCAAGAAAGGTCCTTAGATCTCATTCCCAACCACCATCTTCCCAGAATACAACACATGTCAAGAAGAAGAGAACTCCACCACCCACTTCAAGGAGGACACCAAGAGAGAAGTCCTCTATGGAAGAACTTAAGAAAATGGTGAAGAAACTCAGCTCTGACATGCTGTCACTCCAGAAGAACCAGGCCCAGTCTTATACCTCTAAAGCAAAGAAGACTGGAAAAGGTTTCTCCGCCCAAGAGTCACCATGCAGCTCATCCCCAGAGACAATGTCTGATGATGATGAGTATGATGAAGTGGCTCACTCAACTGCAGAAGTCCAAGGCAAGTTCCCCTCGTCAGAGTGGTTACTTGACTCCTGTGCTTCATCCCATATGACTGACCAAAGCTGCCTCTTTAGATCTATGACTCCCTTGACAAGGAAGAAATGGATCAAAGTGGGAGGTGGGTTTTTATTGGCCACTCATATTGGGAATGCAGAGATGAGTGGGAGAGCTGGCAGAAAAGTTGTTTTGGAAGATGTCCTGCTTGTACCCAAGCTAGGAGTGAACCTGGTTTCATGGAACCAGTTTAGCAAGCAGTTTGGTGTGCAACCTCCATCATTTTCTCTTGTTTCCCCCTCTGGTGAGACTGTTGTCCAGACAAAGCTCCTTGGGGGGGTTCCATTCATTGATGAGATTTCTCCTCTCCTACAAGAACGGGCACATTACTCATCATGTGCACCACCAATGGAGAATGCCTTTGTGACTGCTCAATCAGAGACCGACCTGAAGCAGTGGGAGCTTTGGCATAGAAGATTTGCACACTTTGGGAAGAATTTGCTCCAGAATCTTCACAAGGTAACAGACTTGAAAGAACCCATTCCTATCCCTAAGGATGGCTTTCACCAGTGCAGAGTATGCTCAATAGCAAAGATGAAGAAGTACAAAGGCAAAGTTACAGAGAGAAGACCTGAAAGACTTGCCCTTGTATCTATTGACATATGTGGCCCACTACCAATCTCAAGACTAGGATTCAAATACTGGCTTGAGATTGTTGACAACTTCTCTAGGAAGAAGTGGACCTTTCCTCTTAGGAAAAGAGAAGATGCTCCAGTTGCTCTCCAGAACTGGAAGATCAAAGCAGAGAGGAAATCATCAGCGCAGCTGAAAGCAGTAAGACTTGACAATGCAAAAGAACTTATTGCATTAGTGAAGCAGTGGGAGAAGGATTTGGGGATTGGGCTCGAGCCGACTGAGGCATACAACTCTCTACAGAATGGACCAGTTGAGAGGTCAATACAAACCTCAGAGGACTCTATAAGGGCAATGCTTGAAGAGGCTAAAATGCCGGTTGAATTTTGGCCTGAAGCACTAGAGGCCCAAACTTATATGAGGAACAAACTGCCAAATGGCCCAGATTACGATGGGTTCAAGGTTTCACCAGATGAGGCTTTTGATGGTATCAAACCGACCATCAACCATTTGAAAGTTTGGGGATGCAAAGCTGTTGTCTATATGGACACAAGATCCCAACCTCAATGGGCAAGAAGTGACAAGCTAATGAATAGGGGTAAAGAAGCAGTGTTTATTGGGTATGTTGAAAACACAGCTAAAGCCTGGCTCTTTTGGGAACCAGACATGAGAGCTGTTAAACAACACACACATGCAGACTTCTTTGAGGACCAGCCTGGAGGTGATATGGGTCTCAATGTTCCAACATTGAATCTACCAAGCAGTGCACCAGCTAGGAAGCCCTTAGGAAGGCCGAGGAAGAACGTATCCTTAGGACAATCTACCTACCATTCAGGCGTCCATCAGAGCCCCCCCGAAATAGATCAGCCAATTGAGAGCCCTAAAGTCGCTCAGCCGAGAAAGCTGTTTGTGCAACTTCCCCAGCCTCCGGAGAACGTAGGGGAATTTCAGAAAATCGATCAGCCAATTGAGAGAAGCTCCCTAGATCCCCAGGAAATAGACGTTACTAGGTCACAAGTGACGGTCCCTAAATCATCCCTTGGAAAGAGAAAGGCTGACTATGATGTTGAGGGCTATGACATGAAACAGAAAGCCCCAAGATCCATGGTCCCTAAGCCCGAACTAACCACTGAAGTGGGAGAAGCAATGGACCTCTCAGAGAACCTTGCTGCTTTTCACCAAGCTTTCTTTGCAGCCATGCAATCAGTGGACAGTTCAATACCATGGGATAGCGAATTCCTGGAAGAAGTTGAGGAAATGGCCTTTGCAGCAACTGTAGAAGCTATTGCATACAAGCAAGAGGTCCCAATTCCAAAATCCTACAAGGATGCTGTGAATGACAAGAAATGGGGACATCTTTGGAAGGAAGCAATCCAAAAGGAACTAGATGCTCTACAGAGTAACAACACCTGGGAAAATTCTGTTCCACCAAAAGGAGCAAATCTGGTTACATCAAGATGGGTCTTTGATATTAAGAGAAGCATTAGTGGAGCTATTGAAAAGTTCAAGGCTAGACTAGTTGCAAGGGGCTTCTCACAGAAGTTTGGTGTTGACTTTATGGAGACATTTGCACCTACAGTAAGACAGGACACCCTTAGGGTGTTTATGGCTATTGTGTGTAAGAAGGATCTTCATCTTCACCAAGTGGATGTGAACAATGCATTCACAGAAAGCACCCTCCATGAAGACATCTTCATGTTACCACCACCAGGAGTTGAGCTTCCACCAAACATGGTGTTCAAAATCCTCAAAAGCTTGTATGGACTTAAGCAAGCAGCTAGAGATTGGAATCAACTCTGTGTGTCAAAGCTCAGAGAGATTGGATTCACACAGTCAGAAGTGGATCCATGCCTACTTATCCATAAGAAGAGGGAGATCATAATCCTTATACATGTGGATGACATTCCAATTGCTGCACCAAAGTTGACAGATGTTCTCTGGTTCAAAAGAGAACTTGGCAAGATCTTCAAGATCAAAGATCTAGGTGAACCTGAGAAGATCCTTGGCATGAGAGTCACAAGGGACAGGAAGAGAGGAATCCTGAAACTTGACCAAGGACACTTTGTTAGGGACAGCCTAGCCAAGATGGGAATGAACCATAAGAAGGCAGCACCTACACACTCACCCATGGACAGCTATGAGGCCCTCAAACCTTCAAGCCACATGGATGAGAGGTGTGACATGGCAGAGTACCAGAGTATTAATGGTACTTGGATGTGGCCAGCAACAATCACAAGGCCAGACATTGCTTTTGCCCTAGGAAGGATGAGCTCATTTGTGAGTGACCCATCCACCTACCACATGAAGGCTTTGAAGAAGATCACTAGGTACCTAAGATCATACCCTGATCTAGGACTTCAGTTCTCAAAGTCTGGAAAAGGACACCTTATTGGATACTGTGATTCTGATTATGCAATGGACAAAGCAGACAGAGTCTCAATCCTTGGGTATGTCTTCTTCCTCTGTGGGGCACCAGTTTCTTGGATGAGCAAGAAGCAAAAGTCTGTAGCAACATCCACAATGGAGGCTGAATACATGGCCATGAATGCATGTGCGAAGCAGTCCCAATTCCTAGCTTCACTGCTAAGGGAAATGGATTGTCCAGAGTTAGTGGGAGACTGTTCCCATCAACCAAGAATCACTGGAAACCAGGAGACTGTATCAAATTTGAGACCAGTCCAATTAAGAGGTGACAATCAAGCTGCCCTCACCCTAGTGAAAGATGCACATGTTCATGACAAGTCGAAGCACATTGACATTGCCTATAACGCTGTTAGGAAACTTTGGTGGAGGAGGCTTATTGCTGTTGAGTACACCCCAACCTCTGAGATGGTTGCAGACGGGTTTACAAAACCAAAGACTGGTCCACACTTCCAGAGGTTTGTAAGCCAGCTGAACCTGTCATAAAAAGGTCCAAGTACTATTGACAGGAAGTGAGCAGACTGTAACCTCCCATACGAGATGAGTGGGAGTGTTAAGATGTAGCATCTCAAAGGGAGTCAACAATCAGGAAGTGATCTGGCAGCCTGAGGCATCCACGATGACTCAGCTTGTAGGGAGATACCTTCTCTCCCCTTTTAGCTTAGATAGACATCCAACACAATCAACATATTGGTTCCTGATATATTGCTGCATGCTCGTGCTATTAGTCAGTTGAAGATTGATCTCTTACTCCACTCCGCTGCCATCCACCCGTACCTGTTCAACAATAACTATATCTAGGACGACTAGCTAGATTAGACTCTATTAGCTAAGTTTATAGCAAATAATATAGTATCCGTAATAATAGACGTCTCGCCGTTCTATACTAATACTAGGCGTAATCTAAGGTTCTCTAAGATCGACTTAGGCTTACCTATACTACTAATACTATATAAATAGCGACTAGACGCCGAGTCCGCGGACAAGTTTACGGCTAAGATATAAGAGATATACTAATACTTACGATAGTAGATAGCCTTAGTATAAGTAGTCTAAGCTAAGTATATAAACTAGACGCGTATAACTATACTACGGTACGCCGAAGGCGACGAAGTATAGGTAAGTACTAAGAACTAGACGATAGAGAGACCTTCTCGGAAGATAGACGTAAAGTAGTCTAGACCGTACGTAATTACGGAGGTACTACCGGGTAACACTTATAAAGTAGAGCTCCTACCTACTTTAAATATCGACAATCGCTTCTACTTATACCTTCTTATACTAGTTTATCCGCCGGTTATAGGACAGATATAACCCGTACTACTACCGATCCGAATTATTAACGATAAATAATATAAAGCCGATCCCGCTAAACCCGATTAATAGGAAGTTAAGTAAATTCTAGACTATAAGAAGAGATAGCCGCGAGGACTAATACCGGTAGGAGGCAAATAGCTGTACTAGGAATACTTAGTGAAATATATTAGATATAATAAGCTATCCTATAAAGCTACGGACTAGGTTATCGAGACTACCGCCGCCTCCGTAGCCGACTTTTACTATAACTACCCGAGAGCGACTAAGCTACCTAGTTTTTAACTACCTATAGACTAGATACCGAATAAGAATGCTATAGGTATACGTATAGCGCGCTAACTAGTATAAGTAGCGATAGCTCTAATACCGGTAGAACGAGGCCTCCGGGCTTATAAGAAAGAGAGCGATACGTATAGTCTAATAGATAATAAGGTGTTTACGAAGGCAATAAGAGATGTAATAGATACGAAAGATGTAAGAGGAGAGGAGAGTGCTCTAGAGCGTACTCTAAGAGGGGGGGGTAGTATTACCGTACCGGCGTATATTTACTTAAACCCGCGGGTACGTACCTAGACCTCGCGCCCGCTAACTAATCTAACTAGCGGCTTAGCGCCCGTATATAACTCTCGCGCCCTCCGCGCCTCCCTTAGATAGAACATCTATTCGACTTATACCTTACCCGACTACGTACTTATACCTACTTATAATAAACGACCTAGATATTATAGATAGTAAACCTATAACGCTAAAGAATCCGTTACTAATAGTCGACCCTACGACGCCCGCGTAATATAGATATAACTTAAGGTAAACTTAGGCTTAATATATAGTTAGCTTATCTAAGATATACTATGTTATAATATAGACTCTCGACTTAAGGCTTACTACGGTAAGATATATAGTCTCTCTACGGTTAACTCTACGTGAGCTAGCGCTTCCTAATAGTACGATTCTTCCTCGTACTCGACTTAATATATATTTTGATTATAGATATTAGTTTAGCGTTATACGGATATACCCTACGGCAATATATTTCCGCGTACGAGGGCGTACGGCGGTTTAAGAGGGGGGGTAGTATTACGGTTCACCTCGTAAGGCTATACTTAGTATTACGTGACCTCGTACGCTAGCGAGCCCGGACCCTAGACCCTAACCTCGGCGTTTACTTTATCGCGGCTTCGCGACTTTCTTATCTTCTCTTTTTTATAGAACTTATTCGACACTAAGGTGTTTATACGTTTACGCCCTATATCGCCTTATCCGTATTATTATCGATGTCGATAATTTACGACAAACTTTTATATATATAGCTAGTTATAACTTCTACTAACGTACTTTACTACCGAGCGGGCTATACTACCGAGCGGGCTACTTTTACTAAGAACTATACTACTTCTACTTTAATTACGACGGTATCTTAACACGACGACATCCTATAGAATCGTTACTAGGAGGACAATTCCTCTTTAGATTCTTCGCTATCTAGTAAGTCTACTTAATAGGTACGTACGTTATGCCCCGACTCGCTATATCGCTTATAGCGTCGTAGCCTTAGTACTAGCCAAACACTATCTAGCGACTCTCTACTTACTTCCTACCTCCTAGTATCCTCTAGAGGTATCAATTGCGATCATTATTAAAGGTTAGAGACCCTCTAGACTAAATGTACTTGCGCTTTTGTACTTTTTGCTATATAAGGGCCTCGTTAGACTTACGTAGCTTACTAATCTCGCTTTGTATAAGAGCTATCTAATGCGCTATCTCTCTACTCCCTTTTATAAGCTAATATACCCCTTTCTATAACGAGTCTAGCGATGAACCTGCCCGGGCACGCAATTTGTTCGTTACTAGTGTCGATTAAGAGTCGAATTCTTTTGTAGTTCGTAGTATCTTCGACTCCTAAGGGGTAGAGTCCGGAGCTAGAGGGGTTAGCGTACGTAGCTTAATATTAAGCTTGTCTATCACTACCTATAGATTAAATAGAACTAAACTAGCGCCTCTAAAGCTCGATAGGATGTTCTCCTATCTAAATATAGCGTTATAGGCTACCTAGAAGGCGCGTAGGAACTCTACTTTATCGATATAAGTAATACGCTAGCGTACTAAGCCCGAGAGCTAAGTACCGTATACCTTCTTTAAAGGCGAATAGCAACCTATATCTAGTAGCTAGAGTAAGTACGAGGCGTACGATAGTATATATAGGGCTAAGATCTTATATTCCTTATCTAGATTCTAGAATGCCTTCGAGTTATAGCTCTCGTAGCTATCGATAATAAGCAGTCTCTATACCCTAGTCGTATAAGCTATAGTATACTTCTAGAAATGCTCTAGCTACCGTATACCAAACTTATTGTTAGTCTAGCCGTTCTCTATTAGCCCGATTGTCTAGTCTAGACCTAAGTTGCCGTCTTAGTACTAGGTACTAATATGCTATTTACCTATAAGAATAACGTAGGGTAGGAGCGCTATTCCGTCTATATAGATAGTCTTAATTACTATTACCTATTCTCTATTACCCTATTAAACGACCTTCCTCTTTCTACTACGCCTTTCTAAACCCGTAACGACGCTCTAAGACGTAATGACACCTATTATAAACCCTGTCTCGTCGAAGTTATAGGTGTCCTAGTTAAGGATGCTATACTTCTCCTTTATATTACGTATAAGTAAGAACTACCTCTCGATAACGTCTAGATCTTCTATTAGGGCTCGCTAACGATCGTATCTACGTATTATGCGAACCTTTAGCTCACGATGCCGCCTAATAAACCTGTCTGTCTAATTAAGACTAGCGGGCTTAAGACCCTTCTCTTATAGTAATGAATCGGCTATTACTCGTATACTAGCCTTTAATAGCGGGAAACCTCTAAGATCTAGCTCGAGTATGTACTCAAGTATCACCCTCTCTTCTAGCTCTATAAGCTTCTTCGAATTAGGCTCGTAGTCACCCCGAGAAGGTCGTCTATTCAATCGATATCCTAGTGTAGTTCGAGACGCGTCGTATACCTTTATAGTAAGTCGATTCGTAATTGTCGCGTCGCGTTTTGTGGCCTAGACCGCTAAGGTCAGTTTAGCCTCGTTTGAAGACAATATACGCTATAATAGTAGTTATATAGCTGTATCTATAGAAGTGGTACAGTTCTTAGCAAAAGTGGCCCGCTTGGTAGTAAAGCACGTTATAGTATATTTAATATTACAAAACTCAAATTATCGATAGATCTAGATTAGTTCTATATTTCTAGAAATTTGTATTTTCGTATCTAGCTATACTACGAAGTTATATCTTATTTTCTGAAGTTTTTTAGAAAACTCGCGATTTAGCGGACCGGGAAAGCCGAGTGTACTAGGTGTTTATGCTAGCGTTCTAGAGCTGAGAACCAGCGGCAAGAAGCTCACCTAGAAGCAGATAGTATCTCATTTCCCGGACCGCTCAGCCAGTGCCGTTCAATCAAGATGGGACTTTTGTCTTGCAGGAAGACATCAATGTCCAGTCCGCTACACTTCAGTAACTTCGTCCTGGACGCATAAGGAGCTAGATCTTCTTCGAACTCTCAAACAAGATCCGGGCTTCACTTACGTCGACATGCAGCATCGTTTCGAAGGACATAGCACCAAAGCGCTTGTGTAGCAGTACAACCATATTGTAATAGGATCTACGGAGATACCGTAAACAGCACATGAAGATGCATATATGCTGGAGTTGAGAGCTGCCGGTCAAACCTTGTCCGACATCGCAAAGCAGCTGTTAGGCAGAACCGCGATAGCCATATCCCGTCGCCTACGCCATCTTCGCTACCGACAACACGTCGAGGATCTCGAAGCTAGGAAAGACGCATCGTCTTCTCCGGAGAGCAGTACAACGACACAGGCAACAGACGAACCCGTACAATGATCAACGCACTATAGTCCCGTTTACTGGCGGCAACGGACCGCTAATGGAAAAGATTTCGTTGCTCCAAGTACCGTTGCGCACGAACGTTCCTGGCGAATTGATTCACTCGTTCCCAAGCACTTCCGTCATTGATCTATAATCACCACTATGACATCCGACATTGACCGCTGTCTTTACACAGCCAGCTTGCCGACACCAGACGACTCCTCTCTAGGACAAAAGAGCCATGCATTTACCGCCATCGCTTAACGATAAGCATCTGCGGCGAGGTACAGGCGCAGCTCGAACACCGGAAGCTTCTAGGCCTTCGACGCTTTCATGTTCGCACGTGGTCCATTTCGCGGCGTAACGTGACATCCTAGTAGGGTGCCCATGCTTCGGGCAAATGATTATCGGGTTGACAGACGAGTGCCAGTTTCAGACAACTGTAGGCTACTTTAGGCTCAGCCATCTGCTGAAGCTTTCGTCTCGAGGCGCAGAGCCGGTACCTCGCCACAGTCCGTGGTATTTGTGGAGATCAATGGCATGGGCCAAGCCAGGCGGCAGCGCAGATGCACTGTAGCGATTACTGGTAGGTGTCAGTCTTGTAGAAGAAAGGTTCAACGCCCGTGTAAGTCGTATCAACTGGTTGTTCCACATCGGGTCCACATTTCACTTCATAGTCCTTCCTTGCACTGACCAGGAGTTGGTAGATGAGCTGCGGGAGGCGCCTGTGTGGTTTCGGACATTATGTACAGGCGAGGAAGCTGTTCCCGGAAGCCTTGGTCTTTTCTACTAGTGTCACAGAGATTATGGCATCGTGTTAGGGTCTCCCAGCGGCTACACGAAACCCGATCACTTGCACGTACTTGTGGACTGCACATAGCGAGCCGGCAAAAGTGTATGTACCTCGGCATATGCTTGTTATGTCGCATTTCAAGTCGAGTTGCACACTACGATGAACATCATGGCAGACTTCAAGCAGACGCCGTCGCAAACAATTGTCATGCCTTCTGTTAGGTTCCTGACACTACTGGCGTATGTCTTGCATCAAAGGCCTGTGCCAAAGGTGAGGAGCGTTATGGACAATCAAGAGCTGGGAAAGGAGATTAGATGCGTGGCGGACTCGCTTAAGGAGCCAGTCCGGTGTTGGAATCGATGCCACGTCGATACAGTATAGCTACGAGGCTCCTGTGCCGAGGTACAGAAGGTAGGAGGTGAGGTCAAGACACGGTGCGGGAGCCTCCCGCTAGCGGCTTCATGTTCTCGGCATGAACCGATGCATGTGCAATTACGTCTTGCTCTTACAAACGGGAGCTTTCTCACAAGCAGCACTGCGCAAGCTCAGACGCTGAATGGGGGCCTGCACAATGCTGCACTCCCCATGTGATGAGGGCATTGAGAGTTCAGCGCCACTTTGCTGTGGAAGGCGCTCGCAGTCGCTGATGTGCAGATGCCACATGAACTCAGAACCAAGAATTGTGTACTTCGACACGATACGCTGCGCCGTCAAGCCAACGAGGCGATGTATATGTTCTTCACCTGGCTCGAAGAACGAGACCGCGTGCCGTGTATGGTTGCCGCGGCAGGTAAGAAGCCGCAGTTCTGGAAGCCTGTGTCTGTCGTATCTTTGTACGAGCTCCAAACTCAGCTCGGCGCTCGATGGGGAAGCATCGGGGTCACTCTCCGTCTTGGGCAATAGGGTGACTTTGCCTTGCGCTACGTCCGCATTCAGAGATGCATACAGGTAGACCTCGGTCTCCGTAGCTATATCTGTCGTGATCGAGGTCTCTGCCCGCAAGTTGAAGCATTCACTTGTCACGAGGACCTTGTTTGTGGTTCTGGGAAGATGATATGTGTTCCTCGCAATGGTCAACTCAACCTTGGAAAAGTTGCGTAGTTGGGATGCATCGATTCGCTTCAGGCCGAGCTGTCTCTCGTAAACGATGTCTTCGGTTTCACTCGTCCACGACTTCCGTAGATCAGTGGTATCGATGTGAATCCGCTTCTTGAGGGTCAGGCCAATCTGCGCTGCTGAAGGCTGCACCGAGCGGGCGTTCAGAGCTACTAGGACATACCGCCGTTCATCGAAGCGGGGCTGATCTGGATCGAAGCAGTCGTACACGTCAGCTAAGACGCTTATGCGAAGGCCAGCATTTGATAGCTCGAATGCATCCCGCTGTGGCAATGACCAGCTAGTGAGGTGATGCTGTCCCGTGAACGCAGCTGGGGAGGGCGCCAGAAGAAGTCCGCCGCCCCCGGTCCAGGCCAGAATGCTGTGATCTATCCGGTCCCACGTCCGGATGATCTCTTCTTGCAGTCTCATGAATGACTTGCTACCTTCCCCGTAAAGTAATGGCATATTGACGTCAAAGATACCCATCAAACAATACGCCTGGTCCTCAATCCGCGATGTTGTGCGGTGAGCCGCCCAGGACATCTTCTGGGCAATGCTCGCTTTCGAGAGCTGCCTTTGATCCAGTAATATTGCCGGACTGATGAGTGTGATCTGTGACAGACTAGCCACCAGCTCCGTCTTTGTACCAACTGCGACCCATCTATGGTCGTAGGAACGTAGGTGGCCCGGCGCAATCAGCTCTTGCAGTGTCCACCCTCTTGTAAACCACTTGCTCTGACCTAGCAGTTGCTGCAATTTTAGTTGCACCTCTGAAACGTGGAGATGAAACTCCAGTCCATTCTTTCGACCTGGAGACGTCGGGTTATCGACAGCTTGTTGATATGAGTCGAATCCTACCAAAGCAGGTGCGTGGGCACTAAGCGGCTCCGCAATGGTAGCTATGTCCACGTCCGCAAGGTACGCATAGCAAACTTTTGCGTTTAGATACCATAGGTACATCGAGTTGATGGCTTCTCCAAGCTCAGCACTCGAGCGTTTATCGATACAGCAGGTGTCGATCCATGCATGTTCCAAATTATCTTCTTGTGCTTGCCGACAGGCGAAGTCAATCTTGATGTAGCCGAGCATATTTCGACTGCCTGGATCATGGATCATGTCAAATGTAAACTCTTCTTTGCCCCATGTGTGCGAGAGAATGGCATACTTGCCTCGAACCTCGCGAAAGTCGACGAAGTCCTGCAGCTTTCTGCTTTGCGCGTTGAGTAACCACATCGTGACAAGAGGTGGAGGTTTGAGAGAAAGGTGTAGACATTAGGGTTCTATCATCCAACTGGAAGTAGAGGAGCTGAGGTCTAGGTGGTACATGCTGCGCCTCGGACGCAGGGTTGCGCCACATTTTGTGAGACTTCTTGCATGTTTCTTCATTACAAGAAAGCCACAAACACAAGGAGAACAGTAGCCAACATCCACGATACACGTTGCAGAGCCATTCCTCTAGCATCCCCAGTAGGCGTGGATGTCTCATCGCTGGTGCCAGTGACATCAGCTGCGTCCGTTCTGGATTTCGATGCATCGACGGCTGTCGAGCAGCTGCCCATCACACTGCAGATGTAGTCACCAATGCCCTCAGTCGTCGTAGTAGACGCATTGGCGATTATCACTGAGCTGACCAGCCCACTGCTGCCCGGCACGAGGGTCGGCAAGCTCATGACCTGCGTTCTGTCATTGCTGGTGATGGTGACAGGACTTCCACCAGGATATACCACTTGACTACCAGTTGTAAGGGGTCCAGACGCAGTCGCTCTTGGCTGTTCAGGCAAGCTGGTCACTTGTGTTTGGCCACCTTCAGTCAATGTAATGCCAGTTCCACCCCGTGTTAGGGTCTGCGTGCCGACGACAACCATGCCATCGGTGACGTGGGCGTCGTTTACTGCCAGCAATGACTGCACTTCGCTATCATCCAGATCACCGTTCGAGACGATCGCAACCTCTTGAGTCTTGCCATCTTCTGCAGGAATGCCGACGGAGATAGTGTCGTCGGACGACGACGCCGGCAGGCTCACTGCACCGGTGTACTCCGAGCCGGCGATGGTGATTGCAGGACCACCAGGGACCAGAGTTTGTGTCCCAATGACCAGAGCACCGTCTTCGTACTGAGCACTGTAGCCGGATACCAAGGCTTGGACTGCTGCTTGGTTATCAGCAGACATAGTGACAGCTACTGCTTGTCCATTGCTGTCAGTCGCTGTGACAACGATAGGACTACCCGCGGTCGGCAATGGAAGGCTCAGGACTTGGGTGACTTCGTCGTTCGAGACAGTCACGGCAGGTCTCCCAGGTTGCAAAGTCTGTGAGCCGATGATTACGGCACTTCCATCGACCACTACCCCTTGTGCCGCGACTATGGACTGAACAGCGTCTTGGTCGGCAGCACTACCAGCAGAAAGGGTTACCACGGCTTCTTGGCCACTGCTGTCCGTTGCGGTCACGACAACAGCAGGATCTTGAGTCTGCGCCGGAACGCTCAAGACTTGCGTCTGTCCATCGTTCGTAATCGTCACAGCTGGTCCGCCCGCCTCGATAGTCTGCGTACCGACGACCAAAGCATTGCTTGTCACAGATGCCCCGTTTGCGGCCACGAAAGATTGTACCGCATCATCGCGGTCATCGTTGGTCAGAACCACTGTGAAGGCAACTGGCGTTCCGCTGCTTGTCATTGTGACCACAACGCCGGCAGGCACTTCAGTTGGCGAGCCACCAGGTGTTTGTGAGCCGTCTGTATCGGTGTCGCCAATTGTGTCGCCAGAACTTGTCGAGTTATCCTCATCCTGCGAGTTGCCGGGGTTATCCGTACTTCCAGAAGAACTCGGATTGTCATCGGTAGATTGATCAATGGGTTGTACTGCGGTGTCGTCCTCGGACTGATTCGTACCTTCCGTCGGGTTTGATGTGGAGTCGTTGTCCCCTTGCCAGCCTCCAGAATCATCCATGTTGCTGTCATATGATGAGGTGGTTGAGTTCGACTCATCCTGCCCAATCTCACCTATAGCTGACCATATTAGATCTTGATTGATCGGTGTAGACTCTTCGTTGCCTTGAGTTAGAGTAGCTGAGGGTGATGGAGAGGAAGCGTCGTTCGGAGATGAGTCGTCTGTGCCGGGATCATCTGTGGCAGAGTCATCCGTGATCGAGTCGTCCGGCGAGGCAGGATCGTCGTTATCGGGCTCGGTCGAGTCGCCGGGCTGTGTGGGCGACGGGACTGGTGGTGTACTGCTAGTAGCGATTGCGTCAGGTCTGGATACCGGACTGGCAGGAGTAGAAGATGCTGGCTCGGGCTCAGCGCTTGGACGGGCAACAGTGGAGGAATCAGGAGCTGGCTGTTTCGCTTGGGTGGACGAGGCTTGCGTCGTTCGCGGTAGTACGACATTCTCAGTCAAGTAACTAGCTCCTCGTAAGTGTGCTGGCGAACCACCGAGTGATATAGAACAACTAGACAGCTCCGGGATGTCGCTGAGATAGTTTGTCAACTCTGGGAAGGTCCACCACGGGAACGCAATGCCCGTGCTCGTCTCGACGCCTGAAGCACCTGAAGGGTGAATTGTCTCGATGTAAGAGGAGAACTCGTCTGTGTAGGTCACTGATGTTGTTACAATGGTGTGAATCGTGGACGGGCACAGTCTTGTCGTGATCCTAATGGTGTTACCAAGGTCGATGAGAGGGTCTGGGTAAGTCCTACATGAGTTATCAGCGTGGCGTGACAGTCTCTGATGGTTGCATTACCTACGCCGTCAAATGATGCCATGTCCCGTTGTTATCAAGTAGCCCTGGGAACACTCCTAGAAGCGAGCATTGGGAGTTGACTGTATAATATCCGGGCTGAGTCGACGGGTAGGAATCGGGCTGAGTCGTAGTCGTTCCCTCGTTGTAGTACTCTGACTCGTAAAGGCTCCAGTTGCATATCAAGCTCGAAGAGACTGTACGATTACTGTCTGGATCCACATAGTATCGAGTCGTAGCAATGGGAGGCATTGTCGACTCAGTCACGGTTCCAGTTGTTGACGCATTTCTTGTGACCATAATAGCACCGCCCCAATAGGCAAACGCCGGCTTGAAATCGACAACGCATGACGGGCCGCCGTAGAATGTACAAGCTGAAGCTGTGGATGTCGAGTTCCCATAGGTGGGTGTTGTCACTAACTCTGTCAAAATGCATGTCAATCTATTGATATGGATCGAATGTACCTGACATGTTTGCTGTTACAGCAAGACAGCGTCCGCCGAACACTTTCGTCGTACGAAACAAAAGGTCGAATGTGACGATCAGCGAAGTCGCTGGGAAGCGCATGGACTCGACAGTATGGCGATATGATCTCAACCGAGCTGGGTAGGGCTGAAGGCGAAGACATCCGCCAGCTGGGCTGTGAGCGCCGTTCGTGCAGTATTGGACCCACGCACTCGTGCAAGGTGGACCATCCACAAACACTATCGGCACCAAAATGTCGGGTAGGCGCCCATGTTCAACATCATATTAACTCAGGGCTTGGTTGGTTCAGATCTTTGGGTGTGTAACTGTGTTCTACTGGCTATAGACGCGTGGATACCGAGAGGTCCAGACATGCCGAATGTACTGCAGCCGCCAGGAGCAGAGGTCGAACCAGTCTTTCCACAGAAGCACGCCCATGCCGTGGCTCGACATGTTGACATGATCATACAACATGTGCACCCGATTCTCCAATCAACAGACTGATATGCACCTAGAGGAGGCTCCACCCTTCAGCCGCAGTGGGTCGACAGGGGCCCGGCAGCGCCAAGTCGGTAAGTAATATATGATGCCCAAACCGGTGTGACCTTGTCGTGGCATTAATCAATAATATGCGCACTCGGGAATAAATGCACCGGAGGATTGTTTCCTCTCTACAAGTCAGGCAGCATTACTTGGAATCCTGCATATTGTCGCTACAAGAAATACGTAAGCAGGCTGAGGACTGCGCCTGGTAGGACGGCTCCAAGTACACTTTGTAAGCTCGACTGTGCTCTGCTTGCGCTGGACTCGGAGGCCCCGGTAGAAGCTGCTGCGTCTTCATTGATACTCGCCGAAGCTGCCGTGCTGAAGAGTCCTGTACTTGTCGTGCTTCGGGCAGTTGCCGTTGAAGATAACCTCGAAGATTGATCTGTCACCGTGCTCAGGCTGGCGATGGCCCGAGAGCTCTCCTCAGCATTTGGCGTTTGACTTGCACAGCCTCCGATAACACTACATATGTAGCCATTGAGATCCTCACTCATCGTAGTGTCAAGCTTGGAGATGGCAATCACTCCAGGCGGCGCTCCTGGTGTTGCTGGAGTAGGCAGGCTGGCAATATATGTAGCGTCGTGCTCGTTTATTGTCACTGCGTTACCACCAGGGACAAGCGTTCGCGAACCAACAACGATCGCGCTATCCGTCGCCTGCAGATCCTCCTGTGATATCAGAGACCGTATTTGTGATGCTGCAATCCCGTCACCGGCCGAGAGGGTCAATACTTGCGATGCACTTGCGCCAGTGATGGTAATCATAAACTCCCTGCCCTGCCTTTGCGCTGGTATGCTGACGACCGGCGACGTTCCATCGGCGGACAGCGTTACAGCTGGTCCTCCAGGCCGAATGGTCTGAGACCCAATGACAACAGCACCGTCGACATAGCTTGCGCCGCCTGCTGCTACGATGGATTCGATTTCATCTTCACTGCTTCCTTCAACCGGCAGCAGCGTAACTGCTGGAGTTGCCTCGGGCCCAGCAAAGGTGAGAGCAGCTGCAGGCGTTGGGTTTGACGTGCCGCCCTGCGGCTGAGAGAGCGCACTGTCGGACTCAGGGTTTTCGTCGCTGGTCTCCGTCACATGAATGCTCGCGTCTGTTTGGCTCGGGATCGTGCCCAGGACAATGCCTTGGCCTGCATTCTCATCGTCACTGCCAGAAGAAGCATTGCCAGCTGCGCCGCTTGGACCTCCTTCGTCACTTTGAGAGTCGCTGTCGGCTGAGCTGATAGTCCCGCTCGACTGTCCGGAATCTGCATTGTCTTCCAGGCTGGAACCCGACTCGGTTGTTCCAGAAGTAGGAGTGGAGTCTCCGTTCGGTTCAGAATCGTTCACGCTCTCAGTGCCACCGGCACTACTTGAGGTTCCCTCGTTAGTCGTGCTGTCTGTGTCTGAGCCATTCCCCGAATCGGCGTTATTCTGCCCACCGGTCGAGATCGCTTCGTCATCTCCCTCACCAGAATCGTTAGTCTCGTCTGCATCACCTGAGTTCGCACTTTCATTCGAGCTGTCCTGCGGCTGAATGACGATTGGTACCGCAGGATTGTCGTCAGATTGATCTGCATCTTCGGAGGGACCTGGGGAATCTGCTTGAGTTGGGGACGATGGTGCTGCCTGTGAAGCCTGCTCAGCAGCTTCGCCTATGATTGACCATATCGGATCTTGGTTGATCGGGGTCGGATCTGCGTCTTCGTCTTGCTCAGGGGCGCTCTCCTCCGCCACATCGTCTGTGGGACTCCCTGGGTTGGCTGTGGGCGAAGGAATATCCTGAGTCGGTCGCTGCGGAGACGCTGCCTCATCAGTCGGCTGCGTCGGTAGAACTGGTACTGTGGCAGTGATAGTCGTTTCTGGCTCATCGTTCGGCTGCGTGGTCTGTGGAGCTTCCGGCTGAGGTGTGTCCGCTGGCTGAGCTGCAGTTGTGGTTCGAGCCAATACTCGATTCTCGGTCAGATGATTCGCAGGCTTCAAGGTTTGTGGCGAGCCATAAAGATATATTGAACAGGATGAGACTTCAGGGACGTCAGGCAAATAATTCGATAATTCGGGCATCGAATAGAATGGCATCGGCACTTTCTGCGACCATGTATCGGAGTAGATAATGGAGCTTGTGGTTGTTTGGATGGGCAGTCCGGTCGTAGTGGGACAAGTATTGTACCATGTTTCGAACTTTGAGCCGAGATCAAGCTTAGGATTCGGATAAGTCCTGTCTGGTCAGCCTCGCGAAACCAGACCTCTACGTTCAGTGCGTGTGCTTACGCCGAAATTGCAGGATATCGCCAATACCACTCTTGATCGCGGCGAAGCACGCCTATCAAAGCGCAATCGCTGTTGACGGTATAGTAGCCTGCCTGCGATGCGTTCCTCCCAGGCACCACGTATGCGGATGAGTATTGCTCCCAGTTGCAGATCACAGATGAAGAGACAGTAGCATTGGTGTCTGGATCCAGGTAGAACCTTGTTGTGGCGATAGTAGGTATGCCTTCAGTGCCATTGCCAGAAGTGACCGCAGTACCCCAAACACCAACTGCTGCTGGGTAGAGTCCAACAGTGCAGGGGACCTGACCGCTGTTGGTCGTACACGATTTCGTGATCGTGGATATGTTACTATACGATGTGAAGCTCATGCTGCCAATATCACTCGGATTGTCAGGTCCAGCTGTGCATAGATTCGGACTGCGGTGGGAACAGGCGGCAAGTTTGATATGTAAAATAGCAGCGACATTTGAACAAATGGGTGGCTCAGTGTCGTTATATCAGCCGCATTGCTGACATGTCCAATGCTGTATAACAGAGCAGGGCACGCAAGCTGACCCACTAAGCGTCGGCGGAGTATATCTGTCCATCTTCATCTTGCAAGTCAACGCGAAATACTTGCTAGTACGCATAGCCAGGATCTCGTTCCTGCGCTTACGCGTTGGGATCATGAGACCGACCCAGGTCGCTTGATCTTCGCAAAGGCGAGAGCGGTGGGTGGGGATGTCGTCTTGCTAGCGTACACCTGGAGTACAAAGCGTGAAGCACACGCATGTGCATCGGTGTCTAGGGCAAAACTGTGGTGCGTGTAGACGGAAGGATCGTGATCCCAGTCTTTTGATATCGCCAAGCCAGCTAGCAATCTATTCTTGCCACATTTGATAGATTGTTGCAGTAGCCGCCCACGGACTCGGCTAGAAATGCTCCGACAACACGTTCCATCCTTGTCTACCAGCATGGATAGCTGTTGACGTGCAACCGAGCTGAAAGATGGCTTCGGGTCTTGCAGATGTTGTGTGATCGAGCAGCTCCCAGGCGGACTGCCGTAACGCCCTGGCACACTGGCACTGCCAATCTCGATGTCTGTCGTAACCCTTTATTGATGTTGACAAGATGATGTACACACATCGGAGTTGACCCTTTTAGAAGATGGCGATCAGCGTCGCACCCAGTCAATACTGGTAGGTAGTCCGCAAGTAAAGCGCAGGTTCCATGACTGACCAGACCCAGGGAGGGGAACGATGGTCCTTGGTCAACTTTCGCACTTCAGATAGGCAGTCCACCGCAGACAGTCCGAGTCCTGCCATCGACCTCACAATCCTCAATATGGGTGGTCCTCCCAGAGGGCTGCGCTGCCGAAGGCGACCCAACCGATTGCGCTGATCGACGAGGACTTCTCTTTGCAACAAATGGCTCGACAAGTTTCGACAGAGTCGGCGACGAATACTTCGAGCTGCCATACTACGAGCCGGAGCGCGACCTGGGCTATACTGGGAACTCGCTTGTGGGCAGAGATATAGCAATCCTGGGCTGGGATGGCAGCACGGCGCCGTTACTGCAAGATCAGATAATCACTGGCTTCGCAGCGAAACAGCCGTTTCTGGGAGTGCTGGGCCTGACCCCCAGGCCAGTGAATATAACTAGCTTCGTGGACCAACGTCCGAGTCCGCTGGGTACTTTGCTTGCCGATGAGAAAGTGAAGAGCTCGTACTGGGCATACTCCGCAGGAGCTAGATATAGACAACCGGAAACGCATGCCAGCTTGACGTTTGGCGGATATGATGCGCTGAGAGGGAACGTTAAGCATGTTTTGACAGCGCCGACGGGTATTGAGACAGGCCGTGACCTCCAGCTTGCGATAAGAAGCATCGCCATCGACGATGACGCCGGAAGGCACAGCGCGGCGGGCTTGCCGATGTACACGATCATCGACTCGACCATACCAGAAATATGGCTGCCGATAGATGCCTGTGCGGCGTTTGAGCATGCTTTCGGTCTGACCTGGAACGAGACTGTGAGCATGTACTTGGTGAACGACACCCATCATGACACGCTCACTGCCCAAAACGCCAGCATTACTTTCACAGTGAGTGATAGCACTGATGCATCGACATCGTCGCTCAACATCACGTTTCCATATGCTGCGTTCGACATGGAAGCATCATTCCCACTCGCTGGTATCACAGACAACAGCAGTTTGCGATACTTCCCACTGAAGCAGGCGCAGAACGAGTCCCAGTATGTGCTCGGGAGAACGTTCTTGCAAGAGGCATATCTCGCTGTGGACTACGACAAGTCGCAGTTCCATCTCTCGAAAGCCACATTTCCAAGCGATGCCGCGACCACGGACATCATTGTGGCTGGTTCAGAGGAAGAGTCTGGTCTGAGTACTGGCGCAATTGTGGGAGTCGTGATCGGTGCAGTGGCGGCGGTGGCGTTCATGATAGCCTTTGGCTGGTGGTTCCGCAGACGCAGAAGAGCAGCGAAGCGCTGGTCTCAACCCACTGAGGACAAGGTGGATGGCTACGAGCATTTGCAGCAAGACGACGAGCATTTGAGCCAGCTGCCGAGTCCAGAGCTTGAGGCCGGCAGTGTGGTGCATACGAAGGCGCATCCATCGAGCCAAGAGCTTGATGGCCAGATCGCGAATAGGCTGAAAGCTGATCGCAGTGATCTGAAGACCCAGGAGCTTGATGGAGAGATGATGGTCCATGAAGCACCAAGCGGCAAGCAAGATACCGCTGAAGTCCAGGGTAGTCCGATGGTGCATGAAGCTCCAGTTCGGGAGCGTCCAGCAGAGCTTTGGACGCCTCCTTTGACAGAAGCGAAGAACACTTCCGATCTGGCAGAGCTTCCATAGCAGTGCAAAGCTCGAAGACGATGTCGTGATCTCAATGCCTCTTTGGCAATACAAACGGTTCAGTCCGCCAAGCCTCGCACTCACAATCGTCGTTTGCGTGCCTCTCAACATGAGACGGGGGTGAGACCGGAGAGTAGTTTTGTTTCCAGTCAAACAGCCTTTGCGTCCACCTCCATCGACAATACATCCCCCGCGCCAAACCTGGACGCTCGTCATTGATCACAACCTTCATATCTGATTTCTCTGGGGCGTGAATGAGGTCCCATACTTCGGCATTCATGTTTTGAAGATCCTGGCTAACCTCCTGGCATCCAACGAGCTCGACGACACGTAGTGAGTGGCGACGCGTCTTGGTCCACTGCATGATCTCGGGCGCATTAACGAGCGGAACTTGCTTCAGTTTGAGGCATTCGAGGCTCATCAGGCTTGGCTTGTGATCCTCGCGTCTGGAATTCAACACGCACCACAGGATCATCGCACGCCTCGCAGCTGGCTGATCGGGTACGTAAGGCTTCTAAAGCAAGCTCCCGGAGATCGGGAGCGCGGGCCAGGATGTCAGCCAGTCGGGCCCTTCTGTCGATGTACCTGGTCCACGCTGCGGTAAGGTCTTCGACGTCGGCGATAAATCCATATTGGCCCACATCAATAGTCAACGCCAGGCGTCGCAGAAACTCAGGCCTGAACGTGCGATCTGCAATGCAAACATTGGAGAGACTTATAGTCGCACCAAGATCGCCTCCACCAACGAGGCAGCATCCGCCAAGCTCGAGACTGTGTAGTGGGTAACCTGATCTAACAATCGCCCTCAGGACCGTATTGCATGCTTGCGGTTCCGCAGGATTGTGTGAGTCCACTGGCTTTTGCGGGTGTCCGAGCAGTCGCTGCAGTCGCTTTGTCCCCGCAGGCCTTAGGAATGGATAGAATGACTCTCTGTAGTGATCATCGACAGCAGGGATCCTGGTCACACATTGGATTGACAAGAAGTTTGTGAGAATCCGGATGAGCTGGCCCTCTCGTTCCTCGCGAAACCGTTTCGCGTCTTCTACCAACGTCGCATGTCGCTTCATCTTCTCTCTAATAGCAGCCCTCCGACCCGGGGACCGTGCTGCAGGTCTTTGCCCTGATGACAATGAAGAATAGTGTTTGTGAAATCAGCATCGTTCAGCTCCCCGATAGCGAGCGTAGCAGAGCGCATAGTAAGGGAGAAGACAGGATGTTCAGAGATTGCAAGCAGATAGCTCATACTCGTCCTGTCTCCCAGAGAGAATGTGCCGCTCTGGAAACATCTTTTGGTCTGAAGCGATCGTGTCGCGCCCTCGAAGTCGTTGCAGGCCGCTCTGAGGTTCAAGAGACTTGGTGTGTCGCAAAAAGATCCAATCAGCTCTTTCAGCTCCACAGCTAATTCGATGAGCGGGCTGTCCATGTCGGGGTCCGTACAGTCCTCGACCGCGATGTTGATAGCAAGCGTCTTCAATGTGTGAGCGGTGAAGGGGAAAGCAGGACGGCGAGAAGCTGAGGTCATACAGCAAGGTTCGCGCCGTCAAACCCAATGCTCAGTCTGGCTAAGTTTGGAAGTCAGTATGCACGCGATTCAGATGCCAGAGCCTGGGCAACCTGAACGTAGAACACAGGACTCCAATGTGGCACCCACCCGCTCACTCAACAACGCAAGAGCAATCATCATTCATAGGCGAGCCCAAGTACGGCGCACGAGCACAAATTCAACGAAAGCGAGACTGCACTTCTCTTCAATACCTCCCCTTAGCTCTGCCTCGTTTCGTGTGAATGCAAACTTCCATATCCTCTTTCTCGGCACTCCAAATAAGACCCTCAAGTTGATATCCTCCATCTGGCTATCACGACGAGGTTCCCACGAACCAACTTTCACCACCCGCAGAGTCTGCCGCCGGACCTTGGCACAGTCTTCCAATGCTGACGGTTGGTTGAGGATCAGATGGTCGATTATCAAGCACTCGAGTCTCATGAGCGCCGTGTTTGGAATGCCGAGAATGCTGTTTAGAATTGCTCCCCGGCGCTGTGCTCCTGGATCAATGTGGGTCTCCAGCGCCAGATCCCGTAGCTCTGTTGCTGTTAATAGGAGGCGAGACAATGTTGCCATATCCGTCTGCATCGTGTTGGTTTCGTCTTCATTGCTAGATCCAAATCTGGCAGTACAATCGATGTCGAGGACTAGTCGACGCAGTCTGGACGCAACAAAGACGTTGTCGTCGAAACGGAGGTTCGATATGTAGATGCTGCCTAGCTCAACAACCTCTGGCGGGTAGCCTGACCGGATGAGAGTTCCCAGGATGATGTTGCATGCGTAGCCTGGGTGCAATAAGGTGGACCCTGCCACTGGTTTGGGGTACTCAGACAGCCCGCCTCGACGACTCAACCCATAGACTCCGCATCGACGTCCTGTTGACTCCATATTACAGTCATGGACTGCGAAGATAGCGAGTACACATGCCGCGTGGAGGAAGTTGGTAAACATTGCAGTGAGCTGTGTTTCAACTTCGTGCTGACAACGCTTCGCTTCGTCCTTTGGAGATGCAATCACCTTTGCTGTCTCCCTCAGCATGATTCTCTTCTCTCTAGGCGTTGTGCTGAGATCAACACTTCCAGCGGTTGTAGACTGATGCCATCGTCTATCAAGAGGTCGAAGCTGTTCAACAGTGAAGATGATAGATTGCATGGTCTTAGAGAAGACAGGGTGCTTCGAGATCCCGAGCAGACGGCTGATACTTGTTCTGTCCGCCAAAATAAAGGTTCGGTCACGAAAGAAATTGTCGATCAGCATCGCTCTCGATTTGGCCTCGAGATCCCTGCATGTTGCTCTAGTGTTCAAGATGTCGGTCCGGTCACCGCGTGTGAGCATGAGCTCGATGAGCTCGATGAGCTCGATGAGCTCGACAGGATGCTCCAGAATTCGACATGCTCCAGGCGGACCAGCTACGACCATGGCCGAGATAGCACTCAAGATGGTTGACAATCTGTCTTCTGATGCTGTCGCCGTACCAAAGGCGAGCCGTGGCCAGTCAGCGATTAAAGGTCTTAGAGTCGGATGTCGTGAAGCAAGAGCAACCCCAAGATGCCGGCACCTGTGCGAAGAGCAGACGTCGCCAGTGTCAGATGGTCTCGAGCAGGATGGAGAGATATGCATCATTCATGCAGGATAAAGATCCGGTGAAGGATGTTGTGTGAAGGAGCGAGCACCTCAAGCAAATGCCCACCAATACTTGATGGAGCTTCCATGATCGTCCCGGCGAGCACATCCATATCGTCGAATGGGGCCTGATATCGACACATGGCATACAGACAACTCTACAGCCCAAATCCGATCATCTCAAGACCTCTCCTCACAACCTACTCCTCTCCCCACCCCCGCTCCCAGCCCTAACCACAACCTTCCCCTTCGCCCTGCCCGTATTCAACCTCTCAAAGGCCCCCCTCGCATTCTCAAACGCATGCACACTATCCACATAAACATCCCCCGGCTGTAGCGTCACCTTGGCCTCCTCCAACCACTCTTTCTTCGGCGCCAGAATGATCACATCATAACTCTCTCCCAACCCATACTAGCCCCTCGCCCACCTGACCCACTGCGCGGCCGCATAGTATGGGTGCATGTAATCATAGTAAGTGGCTGGTCCACCCATCATTGTCCGGCCCGTCTTGTCCCCGACGATAGTGATGTATCTCTTACTCGAAGCGAGTGCAATGCATTCCGTCCCGCCTACGCAGCCGATTACAGCGTCCGGGTTGAAAGCTCCAACGGCTTGCCGCACGTCGTCTTTGGTATAATCCACATGCGTATCCACTTTCAAATCATCCAAAATAAACTCTTTATTCTTCGCCGAACTCGTCGCAACAACCTTCCACCCCGTCCTCTTCGCCAGAATAGTGCTGTAGATTCCGGTCGAAGAGCTTCCACCCAGAATCGCAACTCTCTTACTCTGCGTCCCCTCCACAAACGGCGCAACAGCCTCGATACACGCCTTGGCCGTTAACCACACCAAGCTAATCGCAGCCGCCTTCTCCACGCTCCAGCCCTCGGGCTTCTTCACAACCGGCGTGGCCGCAAGATTGAAATGCGCCATCTCCGCCAGCGCTCCACCACCGGGCGCGAAAGGCATCAAAGACATGCCGAAGGCCTCATCACCTGCTTTGAAGCGGTCTGAGCCTGAGGATACGACGGTGCTGGCGAAGTCCATGACTGTGCCTTTCTCGTCACGGTAGCTGCCGACTGGGAGATTCCACTTGGGCAGATTCATCATTTGGATGCCGACGGGGTTGAGGGCGCATGTTGCGATTTTGACGAGAATGTGGTTCTTCTGCACGGCTTGCGATGTAGGGACGGTTGTAGTGGAGAGCTTGAGGGTGTTGGGATAGCCATTTGTGTAGGTCCAGGCGCGGACTGATGTGGTGGACATCGTTAGGGAGGCCCGTTGGTGAGCAGGATCGGTAGAGGGTTGACAGTGATGAGGGTGTTAGACATCGTGAAATGCAAGTGCCAATGGCGGGAATAACCTGCCTTGTAATTGTTCGTGAGAGCTCCAGAGACGAGGTTAGGAAATGCAGGTCCCAGGCCCCGCAGTGACGACGAATTGCCGCCGGCGAGAGGAAGGTCTACCGACGACACGATATGAGTTCCCTCCCAACCAATGCCGAGACCAATACTATATCGTAGCATCTACCCAACCCACCGTCTAGCACTCTTGAAGATCCTCGTCCAAGGCCCATACTCGCCCCACTCCTGAGCCTGCTCAGCCGG
The DNA here is from genome assembly GCF_020509005.1 of Fulvia fulva. NCBI lineage: Eukaryota > Fungi > Ascomycota > Dothideomycetes > Mycosphaerellales > Mycosphaerellaceae > Fulvia > Fulvia fulva. The sequence goes on along the minus strand of NC_063017.1, from coordinate 4,958,341 downwards.
CAAATAGCTCGCGACCTCCTTCAAAATCGTCCTCTCCGGATGCGGCATCAATGCCAGTACTCTCCCATCTGGCGTTCGTACACCAGTGATACCCATTGGGCTACCGTTCGGGTTGAAGGGGTACCGCTCTGTGGGCTTGAGGTAGTTGTCCACGTACCTCATCGACACAAGACCCTGGTCGATGAGAGCCTTGGGCGAGGAAGCGCCAGTGGAGAATTGCGCTCGTCCTTCTCCGTGGGCGGTGACGATAGGGAGATGCGATCCTTCCATTCCGTGTAGGAAGACGGAGGGAGGTTGGTTCGGCGGGTTTGTCACCTCAACCATACACACCCTCGCCTCATACTGTTCTGACACATTCCTCTCGAACGTCGGCCAATTCTCCGCACCAGGTATAATCTCCGTCAACCGCGACAAGAACTGACATCCATTGCAAACTCCCAGGGCGAAGGTATCCTTCCTCTCGAAGAAATTCTTGAACTCGTTCCGCGTCGCCTCGTGAAGGAGCACACTCTTCGACCAGCCCTGGCCAGCACCTAGCACGTCACCGTAGGAGAAGCCACCACATGCTGCGAGACCTACGCAGGATGCGAGCGAGAAGCTGCCGGAGAGAATGTCGGTCATGTGGACGTCGATGGGGCTGAAGCCGGCGACGGAGAAGGCGAAGGCCATTTCTGCTTGGCCGTTGACACCTTGTTCGCGGAGGATGGCGACGCGGGGCTTTTGGCGGATGCCGATTGTGTTGAGGGTGGAGCCCCAGGGCATGATGTTCTCTTCGGGCTTGAAGGAAAGCTTGTATTGGAGTCCCGGGTCTTTGTCATCTTCGAGATTTACTTTCTCGACATCGGCGCACTCTGGGTTGTCTCGCAGCCGTTGCATCGCCCAGGATGTGTGATGCCACTTCTGCTGAAGCTCTTTGCGTGAGGCGCGGTAAATGCAGTCTGCGCCGTAGTGGATGGAGAGTTCTTGCTTCGAGGCTTTCGGTACTGTCGCGATTGTAATTGGTGACATTGGGGCAAAGACACCGCGGAAGACATTTTCGTGCTTCTTGCGGATTTGGAAAACTGCGCCAAGCTCTTCGTTGAACAGAGTCTCGATGACATCCTTTGGCCGGCCAGAAGTGACGATGCGATCCAGCATGAGATCCATACCACAACGTCCGGCGAACATCATCTCAATCAGAGTGGTGAAGAGGCCACCATCAGAGCGGTCGTGGTAGGCCAGAACAATGTCTGACTCATGCAACTGCTCAACAGCATGGAAGAAGTCCTTGATATAATCCACATCATGGACATCAGGCGCCGAGTTACCAACCTGGCCAAAGGTCTGAGCCAGAGCTGAGCCACCCATCGCCTTCTTGCCGCCGGCAAGATCGACGAACATGAGGAGAGTCTCGCCGACATCCTCAGATCGGCGCAAAGCAGGTGTCCAAGTACTGCTAAGATCATTGACGGGCGCGAACGCAGAGATGACAAGCGAAAGTGGTGCAGTCACTTCCTTGTCCTCCCACTTCGTCTTCATCGACATCGAATCCTTGCCGACGGGAATACTGACCCCAAGCTCTGGGCATAGATCCATGCCAATGGCCTCAACAGCCTCGTAAAGCGCAGCACCCTCGCCAGGATGACTGCTAGCAGCCATCCAGTTGGCAGAAAGACTGACCTTCTTCAGCCTGCCTTGGATACCCGCTGCTGCGAGGTTCAGCAACGACTCAGCAACCGACATACGAGCTGAAGCAGCGGCCGAGATCAAAGCCAACAGAGGTTTCTCGCCCATTGCCATGGCCTCTCCGGTGACAATGCCGGGAGTGAGCGAAGTAGCAGTGACGGAGACGTCAGCCACTGGTGTCTGCCATGGGCCGACCATCTGGTCGCGAATTGTCAGACCACCGACTGTGCGATCCGCGATCGTGATGAGGAAAGACTTCGAGCCGACTGATGGCAATGACAGCACCCTCTCCACAGCATTGTTGAGCACCGCTGTCGAAGTAGCAGGCTCTTTCGGAAGGTAAGTCGCCAGACTACTGTCAAAAGACGGCAATACCAGCTTCCTCGACTCCACAGTCCTGTGCATTTTCGGCGGCTTGCCAAATAGCACGTCCATAGGCAAGTCGATCGGCCTAGCATCAGAGCCATCCTTTGCATCCCTGTCCATAAGCACGAGTCTCTTCTCCGTCTGTGCCTTGCCAACGATAGAGTAACCACAGCGCTCACGCTTACAGATCCTCTTAAACGCATCCAGCTTATCCGGCGCGACGGCCAGAACGTAGCGCTCCTGCGCCTCACAGCACCAAATTTGCAGCGGACTGAGGCTTGGGTCAGCGTTGTCGATTTCCCTTAACTCGAATGTAGCACCGTGTCCAGAGTCGTGTGCGAGCTCGGGTAGCGCGTTCGATAGTCCGCCAGCTCCGACATCGTGGATGAACTGGATCGGACTCTCAGCGCCTCGCGAAGTACAAGTGTTGATGACTTCTTGCGCGCGTCGCTGCACTTCGGCATTGCCACGCTGCACACTAGCGAAATCGAGATCGACGCTGCCTTCGCCGGACTGGACACTTGAAGCTGCACCTCCACCAAGACCGATGAGCATAGCAGGACCACCAATGACGACCATGTGAGCCCCAACATCGACAGATCCATCTGTCTTCAGCGCATTGTCTGGTCGGACAGTACCGACACCGCCTGCGATCATGATAGGCTTGTGGTATCCTCTCACTTCAGTCTTTCCATCACCGACTGGGACTTCCATAGACAGTGTCCTGAAATACCCAGTAGTGCACGGCCTGCCAAACTCATTGTTAAACGCAGCACTTCCGATCGGCGCCTCCAGCATAATATCCAGACTACTCGCCAGGTGAGCCGGTCGTCCAATGTCAAGTTCCCACGGCTGCCTATGATCCGGAATGAGAAGATCCGACACCGTAAAACCAGCCAGACCTGCTTTCGGCTTGGAACCCCTTCCCACAGCACCTTCATCCCGAATCTCACCTCCAGATCCCGTAGCGGCTCCAGGATACGGCGATACAGCTGTTGGGTGGTTATGAGTCTCCACCTTGGCCAGGTAATGCACCATCTCCTTCGTCTGCTTCCACTCCCCAGCAAACTGATCCGGCGCCCAGAGACTTCCATTGTAACCCTGCAGCACCGCAGCGTTATCCGAGTAAGCAGAAATGACATGCTGCGGATGTCTCTTATGCGTATTCCGAATCATGCCAAAAAGGCTATTCTCCTTCTCCACCCCATCAATCGTCCACTTGGCATTGAACTGCTTATGCCTGCAATGCTCCGAGTTGACCTGCGCGAACATAAACAGCTCCACATCCGTCGGGTTCCTCTGCAACTTGTTCGTATACGCATCAATGAGATACTCCATCTCACTTCCATCAAGCGCCAGGCCCAGAGTCCTATTCGCCTCCTCCAGCGCCGCGCGCGGGCCGGCAGGATTCTGCAGCAACTGCACCTTCTGCAACGGCGCGGGAGGCGCCTGGGCAAACATCTTCCCCAAATCCGGTGGATCCATGCCAATACTCTCCGTCATACGATCATGCAACGCATCCGCATTCCTCAACACCCCACCCACATCCCCCTCTCCACCCTTCCCCTCAAACCTCACCGCAAAAACCACCCCCCTCTCCACCCTCCCCACCACACCCCCCAACCCACACACTTCCGCAATCCCCGTCGCCCTCGAACTCCACGGCGAAATACTCCCGGCCCTCGGCACCACATAAAAAACCTCCACCGCGCCCCTCTCCGGCCGGCTCCCACGCACCACCGCATTCCTCAAAACACCATACAACTCATCCGTCGAATCCGGATACCTCCCATACTCCAGCAACTGCTCCAGAGTCTCAGTCTGTTCCGCCGAGAGTTCGTCTTGCGAGGCGACGTAGTGGACCCATATCGCGTGGAGGTCCTTGGCGCCGATGGCTTTGGCGAGGCGGGCGAGGCGGAAGTCGGAGAAGGCGGAGGAGCCCGGGAAGGCTTTGTAGGCTCTTTGTTGGGACATGGTTGATTTTTTGACGGGGCTCACGCCTGAGAGGCAGTGAGGTGGGTGTGTGGGTTGTTACATTTGGAAAGTCAAGCAGATCGTGGCGTGAAGCTAGCAAGCAATTTTGACTGGAGCCGCTAGCGTCGGTAGTTGATGCCGATGACACGTGACTGGGAAATTTCGCTGAAACTGAAGGACCGTGTGAGGATGTGTAATGGCAGGCATGTGAACTTTGATAGGATACCATACGCGTAAAACTCCTATCCATCTAGGTATTCAAACGCCATGCTCACGCTTCTGCCTTGCTCAAATCCCCCGCTGAGAACATAGATAGGTCTTCGCTAGGAAAACAAAATCCACGCTGTTCGTACAACCAGCAAGTCCTTTCGCGCACTCATGCAGTAGTAGTCCCCTCTGTCGAGCTCCTCTCTCAGCTGGAGGCACTGCCCTTCCGACTATTGCTCCTGGATCTGCCACCTCCATTCCCGTTCCCACTGCCAGTATTCGTTCCGCCATTGCCCGAGCTTGTCGAATTTGTTTCGCTTTTGCTTTTGCTGCCGTGCGAACGCTTCTAAAACACGCGCCCAATCCAATCAGAATGACACACCATCTCAAATGCAGGAAGAAGTGAAGTGTGGCTATGCAGACAGGTGATGCGTCGACTGGCAGCACAGATGTACAAAAGAAAGAGGGAGAAGATATGTGGTTCGCGGGTGGTGGATAATGTATGCTTAGGGATGAGGCGGGTTGAGGTCGTGCTCAGGTATCGCTCATCCACGTACCGAATTGGCATGCCTCTGTGTTTCCGCCCTTCGCTCGTCGTCTATTCGTAGCCGGTTCATCGAAATCGGATCTCCGTCGTCTGTGCGCGTTGGACTTTTGCTTGAGTTGCCAAAGTTTCCTTGTGGTGGCCTCACGGCGGGTGCGTGGCCGTTTTGCTTCATCTGCTCAGCCAATTGACTGAGTCGGTCCCACTTGGCTTGTCGGTTGGCCTTGACTGCCTCGAGGTTGTTCTGCTGCTCTGTGTATTCGTGCGAGCATTCGTCAAACAGCTGTGGGTTTACTTCCATGAAAAGCTTCATCGCATTGTACACCATGCCGTGGATAGTTCTGTGGATGCCGTTAGCCTGTGACCTGAATTCCTCTTTGCTGCGATGGCATACCTGTTCCAGTGTCCCTTCGAATTCTCGTACAGCGGCGCAAACATAATCGGCAAGATCACGTCGACGTTGTCACTGACAAGGTTACAGAAGTACTCGTTGTTCCAAAAGTACAACGCTCGCTCGGCAACCTGCATCTAATCAGCATATGGTGGTGTGTTCGGCGATCATTGCGACATACCTGGAAGTGCGGACTTGCGACACTCTTCGCCAGCTGGTTGAACAAAGGTTCCTGCACCTTGGCAAACTCTGCCGGATCCATGACCTCGAAGATGTCCTCGACCTCGTTCAAGAACATGACCTCCTTCGTGCTGTTGACCTTTGGCCAGTATCGCAACAGTCCCAGAACAACCTCTTCCGTAAGCGCCGCATCTTTCTCCAAGAATTGAACAATACAATACGCCAGCTGGGGATGGTACATGCTGAGACTCTTGACTTTGTGCAAGGGTATCAGCACTCTGGTGAGGAACAACTTGTGCTCCTCTTTGAGCGGTAGTGCAAAGCCGTTGATGATAGAACCCAATATCTCTAGCAGTTCAGCGATGCCGTTGAAACGCTCTGTTTCGTAGATGAATTGGAAGAAGACGTTGTTGATGCTCCTTCTGATGTAAGATCGCAAGTTCAGGAACTTTCCGTAAATCCTGTGTAGGGTGGTCTTGAGGAAGTCCCGTTCTCGCGGATCTTCCGAGTCGAACAGCTCAAGTAGCTGCAACACGAACTGATGATCGATGTACTGCTTCGCATAGTTGGTGTTGAAGTCCTGGCTCTCGATGAAGCGTAGGAAGAACTCGTAGACGACTTGGATGTGTGGCCAGGCGACTTCCAACACCGGCTCGTCTTCCTCGGGATCGAAAGCTTCGCCTTGTGGGTTCATCGGTGGTGGAATCGGTCTGAACAAGTTCTTTGCAAACATCTCGACCACACGAGGGTACATGGGTTCTGAGATGACTTGTCGGTTCTGCGCGACGTAGTCCAGCAGCTCGTGTAGCGCCAGACGCTTGATCTCTTTCGACTTCATGTCACCCGACGCGTCGTTGAAGTCGAATATGATGTTGCACTGATCCAGCTTTTGCATGAACAGCTCAGCCCGTCTGTTAGGCGGCACCTCGTGGAAACCGGGCAGCTTTTCGAGCTCGCGTTGTCGCTGATCTGAGATGTCGAAGCGTGACGAATGCTGTCGCTTAGGGGTTCTAACTCCTTCTGGTACTGTGTCGGCTTTGGGCGTGGCCTGCAGGCGATCGAAGAGCAAGCTCTTCTGGCCAGCCTTGGGGGGCGCGAGGTCTTGCGGCATTGTCTCGGCGGCGCCGGGAGGTGGCACGTGCTGTCTCAGATCAGTATTGGGTATGTCTCTTCATGAAAGGGTTGCACTGGTCGACAGACCGGAGCGCTCGGCGAGATTACCACACTGGGAGGGAGGGCCCCGAGTCTACCGGGTGTCGACGGTCCCTGTGAGTTGAGTCCGCCGGGTGACTGCTGCCCATTGAAGCTGGCGCCGTGTTGTGCGAAGCTCCCTGACTGCGGACCGGCGGTGTTGTTGCTGGCGTTCATGTTGTTAGCTGTGCCGGGCATTGGAGCGCCAGGATGCGACTGCGTGGGTCCATCGGTGGGGAGGGGCTTGTTCCGCTGATCGACGAGGTTGCTGGTGGAGGAAGTCGGTGTAGCGTGTTGCGAGCCGGCGGGCGACTGGCCAGCTGGTGAGGCCGTTCCTGAGGAGGAGTCCTTCTTCTTGGCGAGCTTGTTGCCATCTCGGTCCTTTGCACGCGAGAGCTGGTCATGCTATTAACGTCGGCCATCAATACACGACCTCCGCGCTCGCAAAGTATACGTTGTACGTCAGGGAGAGTGCTTACCACGCGCTGTCTGAAGCCCTTCATGATGTGTGTGTGTGAGGGTGTTTATGTGTGTCTGCGCCCAGCGGGAGCAAGTCCGCGCTCTCTCTTGCGTATCGTCCAGCGTTCGTGTGCCAGCCAATGCTGCGATGCTGCGTGGAAAGGGCCCGGCCCTGTGGAGCGCGTGATGCGAGCGAGCTCTTGCCGTGCCAGCGCTAGCGAGATGCGAGCTTCGACGAGCGACAGGCGGGCGTGTCGAGGCGCAAGCGATTCGAGGGAGCGGCCACGTGACTCGAGGTTGCGTGAATCGTTGTAAGCGGCGAGGGTAGGGAGCGGCGCAGGGTGTTGTGCAGGGGCGATGGGGAGCTGAAGCCTGATGGTGGGCGCGGGAGGATCTGGCGTTGTTGACGATGACCGATGACCGCTGTGATAGCAGGCTTGGCTGGAGTCCCTGACCCTGATCCTGACTCGCTGTGCTGTGCTGTGCTGTGCTGTGTTGGGTGTGCTCGGGGAGGGGCGGCGATGAGGGCGACGCAGAGTGGATGTCGGAGTGTCTAGCACATCCAATGACGGTCACGGGGAGACGGTGTCGATCTGGATAGCCGCTGGGGACAGCATGGTTGCAAAAGAGTCTGCAGCTTCTGGCGGCGGTGCAATGCTTCGACAGTAGAAGTACATGTCGAGCACGCTGTGACGGGTGGGGGGGAACTTTCAACTTTCTGAAACAACATCTCTCCTCTCACCATCGCACTTGCTCTTGCACACACCACCACCACCCACCACCACCACCACTGCATTGTGCAGCTCCCACGTGACATCAATACAGCTCTTCTCACCACACTGCGATTCATGTCTGCATGGCTATAGCTACCACTACCAACATGGCTCGACCTCGCGACCAGCCCACGCCAGTCCACAGCATCCCCGCTACCAGGGTCGTCAGCATCGAGCACCCAGGTCTGGTGCGCAACTTCGACACAGGCTTCAAGTCGCTAGGTGGCGAGGCTCAACTCAAGCACGTGAGTGGCGCTATGCACAACATGTAACTCTTCGCACTCTCACACCACGGTAGGTCCTCGAGCACCATGTCGGTGACTCGAAGCTCTCCAGCAAGCAGAACGCACTTCCTGAACCGGTCGCTGGCGTGTCGCTGCGTCCACATGACCCACTGGCAAAGAGAATCCCATCCGTCGGCATCGAGTCACGAAATGTGCTGGTGAAGGTCACTGTGCCAAAGCGCACCGGGCGCAAACGCAAACGAGGGTCCAACGACCCGTATACTGAAGACACAGTAAAGCCGAACACCACCAGCATCACAGCGCCGGATCTGGTGCAACGACTTCGCGATAATGAGGCCAACTACACTGTCAAGGCGGTCGGTCTGCTGCGAGAAACACATCGATTCCGAACCTTGCCCGACTTTCAGATCCTCAACCGCGACATACCCATCATGAAGGAGCTCCGCGACCACACTATGGCAGCCGACTACGATAGACTCAAGAACTTCCGAGTCGACACGTCGAAGGGGCCTGCCCGCGTTGATGCCTATCCCGGACCGCCAGCCTTCACCCATCTTGACATGCCACACAAGTACGAGTACCAACAAGCTTCCGGCGTCTACTACATGCAGGACGAGTCTGGTCAGGTCATCTCCAAGAACCTGGCTGCACCGCATCGTCGCTTGACTTGGGGACTCAATCCGGACTGCGACGAGGTACCCATGAAGCCGCCACTGAGCCTGCCCAGGAGGAGTCCAAATGGTGAGATGTTGCCAAAGGCTGTGAAGATGCTCGAGAAAATGCTTCAGGACCGTCCTTTGGTCACGAAGCGTGTTGCCATGAACAACATGCCACCCCTCAGTGACACAATCTTCAAGGAAGCCACACAATACGTTGGCTACAGTTTCAAAGCTGGACCTTGGCGCGACTTACTTATTAGGTACGGTGTCGATCCACGGAAGGATCCTGCAATGCGCAAGTACCAGACACTCATGTTCCAGGTCGACAAGGAAGCTTTCAACGCGGGTCCCTTGGCAGAGCAGACCTCTACAACTACGCCAGACCAGTCGATGTGGTCCAGGCCGCTGCGACACACAAGAGACGACCCACGCACCCACATCTTCGACGGCAAGAATATCACAGCAAACGGTAAGACTTGGCAGGTCTGCGATGTGGAAGACCCTCTCGTCAAGGCCATCTTCGACACTGAAGATATTCCCACCGTGTGTGATGTGTATTGCTGGGGTTGGTACCACAATGGCACCATGTCCAAGGCTCGTGCGATCATGAAGGACAAGATGCGATGCCTGTTCGCTGGAGTGGAACAGCCAGAAGATGTCTACATGAAGGTCGTCGAACACATACCCGATTACTTGGTCAAAGAAAAGGTGCAGGACCTAGCGGTGTTGACAACGAGGCAACACGGTGCGCGAGCGAATCACCTGGCCACGGAGGTGAGGAACATCATCAAGGGTGGCGAGGGCGGCATCGGAACGAAGAACAGGTATCATCGACCAAAGCGAGGACAGGCCGCCGTTAGCGCATCTTCGAAGGCTGCTGCGACGAACGCGAGTGTTTCCGGTGGAGATGGTGACACAAACGGAAATGCTGCCGATAATGATGCGAAGGAGGTTGATGCTGGCAAAGAGGGCGATGCTCCCGATGATGATGATGATGATGATGATGATGATGATGCTGGCCAGGAGGAGGAGGAGATTCCCGACGGCGAGGGCGACTTTCAAGATATGGATGAGGATAACGAGGACGAGGACGTTGACGGTGACGACGATGAGGCGGATGATGATGAAGATCCGTTGGACGAGGGCAACACTGAAATCGGGCTAGCCACCGAGCTTGACGACATCGACTGATACGAGATAGTCTCCAAGGTACAACAGGACGATCCGTTCAACTCTGAGATGCGCAAAAGAATCACCGTCACCGCCTTTGCTCTTTGTCTTTGCGCGAAGATAACGCAAGGACGATCAAGCTTGTCAAACGCAAAGACGAGGCCGTTGCTATGGTATATGATTTGGAAGTATTTGAACTGACACACGACAGGCCTTGATCAAACTCAAGTATATAAGCCATGCTTCATGGCAAGACAGTCTTCGCAGTCATATATCATCTGGCGAAACGAGTTCGAACAATGCCAGTCACATGCGACAATCTCGGCAGCCGCCTCACACTTCTTAGTTGATGGCTTGACTGAGGTCACAGGTTAGTATACATTCGTGCGCACGATATTAATGCTGAACAGCAGTGCGACAGCAGTCCGGGCGGTCGACAGTAGTGCATTGTGCATTTCTGCCGTGGTAGTGGTGACGACTGGCGCGGAACGCAGGTATGCGTGTCACGGCTCGAACGGAAGAGAAGAAAACAGGACTTCTCGAGGTGAGTCGATTGTATCTTGAACATCACCCATGTCTCGAGTCCAAACTGTCTCAGAGATCCGCGCTATCCATACGCGCGCGAAGCACATTGACTCGAGACGCCCAATAGCCGCCGACATCACATTGTCTCCACATTCACTATGGCCTTCACAAGGACTTTAGCGGGGACCGGACAACCCTTATTCACGATCAAAAGTACAATGAGCCCCATTGTGTTGTTGTCTTTGACACACGACACAATGCAGACAATGCTGCAATTTCCACATAAAAGTCGACAGAACCCGCGCCCTACCGAGAAGACCAGAACTCAGACAACTGACACTCTTCACGAACCAGAACACACTCGAAGCCTTCAGCAGCTAAAACCACTTCTTCGAGTCCCTACGACCACAACTCCGAGTTCTCAAACCACAACCACAACCACAACAACAACCTCACCCTCAACATTCTCCCAGCAATCCGACTCCCGGCGACGACGACTTGCACCACAAACATGCCATTCCGCTTCCTCCTCGCAGCCAGCCTCGCGCTCGGCGCACAAGCACACATGTTCATGTCCTCCCCCGTCCCCATCGAAGGCAACGCAGTCAAACCACCTCTCGACCCCTCCGGCTCCGACTTCCCCTGCCACGGCGTCCAGCTTCCCGCCACCGGCGGCCAAAAGATGGCAGCAGGCTCCGAACAGCTTCTTGCTTTTGACCTCGGTGGCGGTGCCAACACTGCCGTCCACGGTGGTGGATCTTGTCAGCTTGCAATCACATACGAGACTGACGCCGCGAAGGTCAAGGACCCGAAGAATTGGAAGGTCATTTACTCGATTCTTGGCGGATGTCCTACTGACGCGAAGGGGAATCTCGACCAAGCTATCGCTTGCACTCAAGCCGGCAACACTGCGTGCGTCAATCAATTCCCCTTCAAGATCCCCAAGGGCGTCAAGGACGGCAACGCTATTCTTGCATGGACCTGGTTTAATACCATCGGCAACCGCGAGATGTACATGAACTGCGCCAACGTCGAATTCACCGGCGGCGACGGCTCCGAAGTCGACTCATTCCCGGCAATGTTCGTCGCTAACCTCGCAAGCATCGACACCTGCCCAACCACTGAGCAGACCAATGTCCAGTTCCCTGACCCGGGCAAATACGTCACCACCAAGACCGAGGGCAGCCCTTACAAACTCGCCCTCCCAACCGGCGCAGGCTGCTCAGGCAATGGTGGCAGCGGTAGTGGTTCCGGCACTGGCAGCGGCAGCGCTCCAGCTATCAGTGGCTACGGCGGTAACGGCGCAATCAGCTCCCCAGCACCCGCCGCACCAACTTCCGCCGCAGCTCCAGCACCCTCCTCCGAGGCCGCTCCAACTTCCGCCCCCGCCCCAGCACCAACATTAGACACCGCACCAGCACCAGCACCAACGACTACACCATCCGCACCCTCCACCTCCACCTCCTCCGGCACCTGCCCCTCTGGCGAGCAATCTTGCTCAACCCCCGGCGAGATCATCTGCATCGACTCAACCCACTTCGGCATCTGCGACATTGACGGCTGCGCCGTCAGCCAAGCCGTCGCTCCCGGCACGACGTGCCAGGGCGGCAAGATTGCGAAGCGTCATGTCGTCAAGAGGGAGGTTGCATCGCATAGACGCAAGCATGGTCATTATCATTACTAGGGGTTTTGATGGTGGGTTTGGCTGATGGCTTGTGATGAGTGATGGGGCATGGATAGATGAGGGCTCTCGCAAGCGTACCTGTAGACCTGGCGTTCTTGCATAGATTGATTGATACCATTTTGCGTTTGAATCGGCGGTTTTGGCGTCTTGGCGTTTTGGCGTTTTGGGTTTTGGGATTTGGGGTTTTTGGGGTGTACATAGGACACTATGCAAACAATCTTGGATTCTGAACTTTCTTCTTCCCTTCACTTTCTTCCTCGTTCTCGACCAATGCAATCAATGAACCTGACGACACAATGTGTGACCCCAGCATCTGGGTGCAGCTAACATGAAAACCCCCACAAGACAACATTACAGCAATTACCCCTAATCACATGCTCATCCCATCAAGTCGCGCAGCTTGCTGCAACTCTGCTCTCGGCCTGACATACGACTCTACCTACGCTAGCATCACGTCGTCGCGCTATTGCGCGCCTCCAGCTTGACGTATATGTGTCTGCTCGCATGTGCTCAAGGGCTCGAAAAAATCCTCGCAGCCGTCTCGGCATGTGCCGAGAAATCTGAAGCAGCTACTGTAGTGGGAGTCTCCCACACTATGTCTTGACCCCTCACCTCCTGCTCCTCAAGCGCCTTGACCTCGCTCCAAGATCCCATCAACACATGCACTCGCTAATGCAGAAAAAAAACCCAAACCCAGAAAGACACCTACACAAGCTCAGCAAAGCCCCGCAAACGTCTTTAGCCAACCTGAGAAGCGCCCTCCAGAACAAAAACCACATCAGATTCCTGCTCAAGAGCACCGACGAGAGCAAAGCCCGACGCTCGACTAGGTCGACAGTGCTTGGAAAGCGCGAAAGTGATGGGCTATCAAGAAAATGTTGAGGAGAGGCAGAGGCCTGCCTCAAAGGTGAGCGAAGGCACCGCCGAGCGCTATTCGTATATAGACAGTACCTGCTGCTAGTAGTGTGCGAGCAAGAGAGCGAGCGAGGCCTCCGTGGCCTCGCAGTCGGTTCGCCGTACGGGCCGGAGAAACCAAATTCCAGTAGCGCCGAAATCTAGCCACTTACAGATGCTATGCCAAATTAGTTTGAACCAATCAAAAGTGTCGCTGTCTGCATCGCTAAGGCGGAGAGACCAACAGCCACAGCCACAGCCACAGCCACAGCCACGGGCGCAGTCCCCCTTTCGTTTAAGATACTACGCCATTAGTATCCGAATGTATGTAATTATCGCTCGGCAGCCCCTACACTTAGCCGCCTGTCGTGGCCCTACGCAAGCTCCGGGACGACGGCGACTTCGTTTCGGGTGCCTTCGCTCAATAAGATCTTGCAGAAGGACGAGCGCAGCGGCCCGAGCAGGAGCACAGGGCAAAGTCGGCAAGACTGAGGCGGAAAGATCGAGCGTCAGAAGGGGTGCGAGGCCGGCATGGACCTCAAAAAGGGGCATACAGTACACAGTACAAACAAGGCGCCGGAAGAAACATCTGCGGCGCTATATAGGTGGCTGGGACACGTCACGCGCGGGAGGGTCCGGGTGTGTGCTACTGTAGAACCGCACCGGTGGCGAGGATGTAGTAGAAGATATGGACGTATAGCACATCTACTGCTCCCCCCCCCTCCGATTCGAGGCTAGGTCGTGTGGTTCCCGATCTGCAATTGGCTTTTTTCGTGTGGGCTTATGAGGATATTGGCGAACACGAGTTTAGATGACGAGGTTAACGTTCCATTGCCTGCGTTGGTGCTACGGGCCCTTTTTAGTAGAACTCTCGACCACTCGTGCTGCGAAGCGCGATGCATCATCAGGGTGCGGAGGAAGACTACGTAGAGCGATACGGCGCTATGCGACACTTTGTGTGGTCGTCCGCGTCCGCGACTCGTCTCGTTGGATGTAGATTGTTGGTCGGAAGCGCCAAATGCGTAGCCACGAGCGCCTTGATTGTGCGCGCATTGACTGGAATGGAAGCCGGGGGCTCCTTGATGCTCTTCTGGCTGTACTGCAGGCTGAAACGCCGCCTCTTTAGCGACTAGCTCGCCTAACACTGATGCTGGATCTGTAACTTGCGCGCTTGGGAGTAGCTGAGTAGGCGACAATATTCAGCTTGCGCTCTAGCTCCAAGCTCCTTGAAGTGGCTTGCCAGTACAGATGATCCTTCTTTGCAGCCTGTTCAACGATCTCTTGGAGTGCACTCTACTTTTTCGCTAGCCTAGGTAGCAGTGACTATCGTACGGATTCATGTCATTCTTGCTTCGTAGCAAAGCCTTGAGCTTCGAGCCCATCGGCGCCAGCCACTGCTTCATCTCGGCTCGGTGGTGTGGCCTCAGCGAGCTTCTCTTTCGCATCATTGAGTGAGCTGTACGGAGCTTTGTTCTTCTTTGGTTCTCCTGGCCCTTCCGCTTTGAATTGGTAGCCTCGTATTCTGTTGATCTATCAGTATCGAAAGCGACCTCACAATGTATTGTAACATACCTAGGCCCCTGACCGGTTTTCTCCGGCAGACTGCTCTCGTAGACGTTGCTGAAACCGGTCACATCATCTTCAAAAGTGCCGGCGGCGATGCTGCTTCGTATACCTTCGAAAACTAGCTCGATGACGTGATGATTGTGGATTTGCAGCAGCACCCATCCGAGCATTTCCTTCGCGGCAAGGAGATGCTGAAGGTATGCTCTGTGGTGGTTGGTGCATGCGTAGCATTCGCATTCGGCCGATAGCGGGGACACATCAACTGCATGCGTGGGTAACCACATGTCGATACCGAGTGCTGATGGCTCTCTGCCATTGGAGGTAGCTTCTTGCTTGCTCGGGAAGCTGAAGTCCAGTGCAATACCTGCATCTGTGGCAGCGGTGATGAAGGGCACGGCGAATATGTCGATACCGAGTCCTACTTGCCGCAAAATATCATGTGGACTGGCAGGTTCTGTGTACCCTAGTCGTGGGAGATGCCAGAGGTCTTCCGGGAGGCCTTCAAGCGAGCTCGTGTCGTGTATTGCAAGTCCAGACACATCGTCGACCAGTTCCTCGATCTTGTCGATGTAATACTGCTGCTCGGCGCAAGATACCGGTAGCAGAGAAGCAAAGAGCTTGGCCTGGTGTTTCGCCTCTTTCTCCTTGCGAAGGAGGACATGATCCTGCAGCCATGCTATGCTTCGGTCCGTAGCCTTCTCGATCCTCTTATTGCCCGGTGTTCGTCCATATGGTATGTCGCCCAAGCCCACCACGATGTCTGCACCCAACCCTTCCACGCCATCCGCATAGTCCGCAGCTGCGAGCGTCCTAAAGCCCACAGATGTGCCTATCGCAATGGTCTTGTCGGTGTTCGAATTCGCAGCTGGGGCCAGCACTGGCGGAGTCCTTCTTGTCCCCAGCACCAGCAATGTATCCTCCGGCAGAGCAATGAATCGTCTCAGCGATGATGCTCCATCTGGCGATCGAAAGTTATACAATGGCGGCGTATCGCGCGGTGCCTTCTCAATGACTATGTGCCAACCGTGAGCATGCTTGTCAGCAGGCGTGGCACTCGCACTGGCATATCACGTACAGTCTTCGAGGGCTACGTAGACGGCGTTGATGTGGGTATCTCGAACGAAGGTGTCTTGGGTGATGTGTGGTACGACACCACGTGAGGTGTTGCCGAGATAGTGAGGCGTGTCAATCACTCGTCTACCGGGTAATGCGAGTCGGCCTAGACGAGGTGCAAGGCCTTGTCCGGTGGCCTCGATGATGCCGAACATCTCGTCTGGGAGCTGGGAGGGCGTCCCGTTGACGTGGCCGTTCATCGTCGGCGGTGAGGCATGGAGGCGGAGGTTGCTCTTGATCCCGACCTCTGACTGTTTGGTGGAAATGTCGTTGTCCATGTTACTGCACATGTCTTTGGCGGGACGCAGATCCTTGTCCGCCAAGCCATCCAACCAGACGACGCGACGGATCGCGTCTTTCTTCTGAGACCTTCATAAATTCACAACACATCAGACATCATCGGCCGAAGTCCGACATGTCACACGAACAACCATCCCCAAGAAGAGGCCGTCTCATCGTCTTCGAAGGCCTCGACAGATCAGGCAAAAGCACCCAATGCGAGAGACTCGTCACTTGGCTGCGCGAGAAGCAAGACCGGGGCTCGTGGCACATGCGATTCCCCGATAGGACCACAGTCATAGGCCAAATGATCAATGGCTATCTGCAAGGCGCCTCACAGCAAGAAGACCACGCCATACACCTCCTCTTCTCCGCCAATAGATGGGAAGCCGCCGACCGCATCAAACAGCTCATTTCCTCCGGCATCGATGTGGTCATTGATCGCTACTACTACTCAGGATGTGTCTACTCCGCTGCAAAGCAGAATCCTACTATGGACCTGGCCTGGTGCAGGAATATGGAAGTCGGTCTGCCAAGGCCTGATCTTTGCCTGTTCCTGGATATTTCTGCTGAGGATGCTGCGAAGCGTGGCGGATTTGGTACCGAGCGGTATGAGAAGCAGGAGCTACAAGACCGGGTTCGAGGCTTGTTTGCAGAGATGCAGACTCACCCTGACGAGAACGAAGACATGATCGTGATCGATGCTGGCGGCACTGTTGAGCATGTGCAGCAAACAATCCAGAACGTCGTCATCAAAAGATGCCTCGATATCGCTGTCGATCAAGAGCGACAGCCTTTGCGAGTCATCAAGCCTTGGTGAGAAACACGAGTGACGGCGATGCATCATCTGTGGACTGCCTTTCCGATTGAAACGACGCGCTGAGCGACACCACTATGCCGAGCATCACACCAACATGCTACATTCCTGACATCCGTCTTCATCAATATTATGCTTTCGTCTCGACCACCTCGATTCTCTCATCCGGAATGTCCTTTTGCAATTCCTGCATTGTGATCTTCTCCTGCTGCTCTTGAAGAGACTTATCTTCGAACACTGTTCACAGAAGTCAGTAATGCAGGCTTGTCTGGGCTAAAGAAGCACACTCACGGAAGGTCAGCTCTTCTAAGGTTCTGCCATAGGTCTCAGGCCAGAGGAAATAGATGCACACAATCTCGAAAGCCAGCCAAACGCAATACATGATGAGGTACTTCCAAGTGGCATTCTTCAGGCCGATCGGATTGACGAAAGTGCTGAAGAAGCCCGCACCACGACCGAAGAACTGGAAGATCGCCATACCTCGGGTACGGACTGCGAAGGGGAAGAGCTCGACGAGGAACGTGACGAGTATATCGAAGGCCTCCTCTCGTCGGTCTTTACTGATCAGCCAGCGAGGAGATTCGGGCACGAAGCTGGGACGAAGTCAGCTTGACGATCCAACAAAATCTGAATCAGCTTACAAGATCAACGATATCTGGATCAAGGACGGCACAGCCTGCAAAAGCGACGGCACTCTCCACGACCAGTCCGATGGTGCCAGAGATTGAGTACCGAAAGTGATACCAGCCGCAGTGATCGCGCCTATGAAATAGCTCGCATTGAACAGCGACGTAAGGATAGGTCGCTCTTTCGGATACCCCAGCTCTCCCAACATCGCCGCACCAGAGATGATACACGTCGGGATCCCGAAGCCCAGCAACCATCGAGCGGCCAGATACATGCCGACATGTTGCGCAGTACACTGGATGACTGCACCAACAACCATAACCCAGCTACCCAGAAAGATCGACCATCGCCGTCCGAGATGCTGATTGATGACGGGAATGAACGGCAACGAACAGATAGCGCCTAAGCTATACATGGCACCGATGATTCCAAGAAGTGCTCCCTCTGGCTCGCCGAAGTATTCCTGCCATGGATCGACAATCTGGACAGCATTGATGATCTGGCTGTCGAAGCCGCTGGTGATCTCAATGCCCATACATGTCGGAAAGAGGAAGAGGTACAGGTATCGCAGGTTGGGTTTCTTCCACCATCGCACCTTGTCTTCGGCAATGGCACGGGTCAGGACCGGGTCCGCTCCTTCTGCTTGGGAGAACTTCATGTCGACTGAGTGGAGACAAGAACTGAAACACTACGCGCTCTGGTCAGAAGCTATGAATATATACAGCGAGATCCCCAGCTGCCATGCCCTGCATGCTCTCCGCATTGTCTGACCATGGGGTCGATCCTTGTCGCCCACACGCGAAGAAGCAAGGAATGCAGGCCCGGAATTCCAGTGCTTGGTATACAACCCAAGAACTCGACCCTATAGTGCCTGTACAGAATAGATGGAGGTACATGCACGTTGGTCCTGCGGTCTCCAAACAATGGCAGCTTGGCATGTGACCTATCTCATCTGGAGACGGGGCGCTGGACTCCGCCAAGGGCTGGGGTAGCGGCTTTAGCCTGTTCTTCCGGGTGAATCATTGGCGACATCGACAACTCGCTCGACGGGGTCGAGAAGGGTAATATATTGCGATGGATGGTGTGGTATCATGGGAACTTATGTGTCAAGGTCAACTGCCGTGTCAGCAAGTCTACAACATCGCATCTGGATCAAGCCCGATGGCACGTGCCAGAAAACTGAGGAAGTCACAGACAACTTCCAGGTCGCGGCAAACAGTATGGCTGTTTCTCGACTGCGATGTTTGTCAACATTGCATCGTGCTAGGTATTTAAAAGGGCCGTAATGGAACTTGACATGAGACTCTCCAGATCCAGAACTTTAAGGCATGAACAGTCATCGCAACCCAGACACTAAAAGCACAAGTGAGGATGAGAACGATGGCAATCTGCTCCGACACAATGCTTTGCCGACATTTCTTGCGACCTCGCCAGAGTATACGATCCAACAGCTGCGTGACTACGACCTGCACGCCCCCAACTTGCAACACAGTGCTCCGGTTGTTGCATTCCGTGAGCCATTCGCGGCGACTATGGAGACGTGCCGTTCTAGTCCAGACCTGACCAACATCCTCAACTACTACCGCCAGGAGCAGGAGGTCCTTCATGAGCTAAGAATCATGGAAACGTTTGTGGGCAGTGAGAGATTCAGGCGCCAAAATTTCTTTATGGACTTGCTGCATGGCGGAAGGTACGTGTACCTAATATGCCATCTGCAGCATGTCAGACGGCTGCGAGACGCGACATAAAGGAGGTGGTATCCCAGACTTGATGCTCATGAACTGCGATGTCCTCAATGGCGTCGAGCAATCAGGGTCTTGATTGCAATAACATTGACCGGCTCTCGCGTCGGTAGTGGTCGATACGGGCTGAGCAATGCGGCACTCAGCCGCAACGCCATGGGTTTGGCACCTGCATTGGCCCCGTGGACTTCACATCTCATACATAGCACCGCCGTCGTTCTACCAGTGCGTGCTGCTCGCAATCAGCTGGGAGGAAGCAAGCCGCACGGTCGGGGTCAAGTAATGCCTACACAGTCTTCAGCTTCAGTCGCAGCGACCCAGAACGTAGAGATAGCGCTCAGCCAAGATCATCTAGCTAGCGATGGCCAGGCTGTCGCCAATGTACTGGCACCAGCTGCAGGAATGCAAGTGACAGCTGGGTCTGGTTCTGGTCCAACACTCAATCCCCGGCAGCGTCGCAAAGTGAAGACAAGAAAACGACTCGCTGCTAATCGAGCCAAGGCTAAAAACATCGCCGACGACAATGTTCTACTAGATGGCGAAGCACCTGTGGGTGACGACGCTGACGAAAACGCAGGCAACCGGGAGGAGTCCGATGCTCGAGATGACGCCAATGATGCAACCGATGAAGAAACTCCGAAGAGTCCTGACGGAAATGCTGCTGGCGATGCAACTGAGATCGACCAGCTCCAGGATGGTGTCCCTCGTTCCGTTATGCAGCATGCAGCGGAAATGGTCAGTTACTTCTTCAACACCTATGTCATTGGCCCACTGACCAGATTGCTTCGGGCTGGAGGAACGCGTAATTGAGAGGAAAGTGATCAGCATGCAGCGAATATAGCAACAATGTCGAAGTAAGGGCAAACCTCCATTGTTGTGCTTGTAGTTGTTCTGCTCAAACAGAACGCACGTAGCCACGAGGCTCTGGAATATTGATCCGTGCAGTCGCACAGTTTTGGTCAGTATACCCACACCTTGTGCGAAACGGCGTGTCGACGATCTGGTGCTGGGATAGCTAATGATGAGCCAGCAACATCAGAGCTTTGGTTCATCTTAAGTATCCTTTTCATCCCATTCCATGCAGTGACACCAGACTCATGGACGGGTCTCTCAATTGTGAGTAGAAGGAAACGGTCAACGGGCAAGATTCGGAATACTCACATGCTCATATCCTACAGATCGAATCACTGGAGCGATCCAACGCTTCGCTGCGCTCCATGTCTTAGCGTTGACAGCCATGATATCTGGTCCTAGCTCCGACGACGGGCATGCCATATTACGTCTCAGTCCGGTGACCTGCATATACGAATTGGCCGAACACTGCACCTACGCCGCATACGTACTGTCCAATGGCTTTTCCTTCCCGCTCCAGGCTCAAGCTCACACTGGAGGACTTCGAATCAGTGCACTGGCAGCAGCTCGGGCTGTTCGACTCCTCCTATCATCCGTCCTCGCCATATACTTCTCGCTGTCCGAACTGTATGTACCCCGGACTGTCCTTTTCTGCTGGGTCTATGTCCTCCGCTCGGTGTCGCTGCTGGTACTTCCATGCATGACCAATATAAAAGCTGCCATACCCGTCGACAGGCACGCTTCCGTCAAGTGCATATCAACCCTGACGCACGCTGGCGTGGTACATCTCCTGGCTTGTACCATGATCATGATCATGCCGGCGATGAAGTCGATCGGCGGGCGGTCGTTGGAGGGGGAATCTTCGCGGTGGGCATCTCTCTGGGCGTTGAGAATGTCATGAAGCATGACATCCATCAGACGCCTGCCGAGATCGTTGTCGGCATCTTCCACAACCTCTGGGTCGCCGGAGCCTTTCTTATACCATCGGTGCCTACATACAAGGATCCGATCACGGCAGTCATCGCCTTCGATTTCGGCCTGCTGACTTTTTCCCTCAGCCGGGGCTCTAATAGCATATTTCGCGCATTGCTCTTCGTGGGCATTGCATGGCCAATCGGGTTCATCTATTACGGCATGGCGCGGCCGTAACGACAGTCATGATCGTGACAAGCGCTACCGACGCAGCGGTCATTCGGTGTGCCATATCATAACATCGTCATTACCATTAAGTATATCTCATAATACATGCTAACGCTCAAACCATACAATTGCCCACAAGCCCTCTCCAAACGAGGATCCCCAATCACGCCCTATACCCCTTCGCAACCTTCGTCGGACTCTTCATCCCGGCCCTGATATTCTCATAAGCCGCGGCAGGATACTTCAACACATTCCCCTTCTCCTGTAACGGACCCAACGACTTCGCCACCTGCCGAATCAAGCTCGCGGTGTTATTCACCGGAAGATCCCCATTCGCCTCCCACCACATCGCGCCTCCGAGGCCGTACTGCTTGATGTAATCGACCTTCGTAGCGACGACTTCGGGAGAATCATATGAGACCATCGTCTGCGTAGTGGCATCATACGCCCAGCTTGCGACGGTCTCGTTGTCGTAATGAACGACCGCGCCGGTTTGGGGGAGGACTTTGTAATCCCACACGCCGTTCTCCCAGGAGCCTTCGCCGACGGTGGTGTAGGGAGTTCCTGGACCTGTGGTGCCGACGAAGGAGCGGCCATAGAGGGGCAAGCCGAGGACGAGTTTGTCGGGCGCCACGCCGTGGCTCAGGTAGTACTGTACTGCCTCGTCTGTGCTGAATTGCGTGCTATTGGGGTTCGTCTTAGAGCGGTAGAGATTTGCGTTATGGCCGGAGACCTTATCCCAGCTTCCGGCGTAGTCATAGGCCATGAGGTTCCAGAAGTCAAGGAGGGCGTCCATCTCGGGCATCATGAGCTTGGAGTAGTTGTCGGGACCAGCTGGGGAGGCGACCGTAAGCAGGAAGTGGGGCTGGTTGGGAAGAGTTTGGGAGTAGGTGTCGAGAGCGGAGCGACAGGCTTGCAGAAGTTGGACGAAGTTTTCTGCTTCGCCTGCATTGGCGGGATATTCCCAGTCGATGTCGAGACCGTCGAAGCCAAGGTCTTTGAGGAGTGTGACGGCGGAGTCTGCGAATTTGGCCCGGCCTGCTTCGGTTGATGCTGGTTGCTGGTGAGGTCAGTGAAAGGTCCGTTGCTTGCTGACTTGTTCTTAGAACTTACAGGGAAGTTGGTGCTGTACGTCCAACCGCCTATGCTAAGCAGCGTCTTCAAGTTTCGGTTCTTCTGCTTCAACAGATACAGCTGCTTGATACAACCGTATACGTTGTTGCCGACATCGCTCCACGAGTCTGTCGGATAGTGCTTCTCCAGATCGGCGTATGTATCTGAAAGGTACACTTCTCCAGTTTCCGGTCGAACATTGGCGAAGGAGTACAGAACATGCGTCAACTTCTCGATTGGTAGGTCTTGAGGTTGGTAGTTGCGGCCATCTGCAGGCAATCCTGTCAGTCCATGCGCTCGGTATTGCTTCTGAACATAGCTTTGACTTACAGATATCCCAGTTCGGAAAGTACAAGACCGTCCTGGCAGTGGTCGCATTGTCGGTGCTTCCATACGTTCCATTCGCATCCCGGGTACCGACAGCTCTGGAAGCAGAACGTGGTCTCAGCGTCGACGAACGCGACTGTATTGTCTCTGTATCGTGCTCAAAGAGGGAAGGCAATGATGCAGAAGAAGCAAATGGTGCAACCAACAGTAGAAGAGCCGTCGCCCAAGCGACGCATGAGAATCTTCGTTGAACCATCACGAAACCACTGACTCTTCTTTCTGCTACTGGACTCAGCAGAAGACTTTCTCTCGAGGTGTCGAAGCACTACCTTTTGATATCGCTCCCAAGAACAGAAAAAAGCTTGGCTTGCAAGACACGCAAGGGCTGGAGAAAGTAGGTCAGGCTAGAACCGTCCAACAGACCAGCCGTTCAGTTCAAAAGTCCACATGCCTGGGCCTTTTGGCTAGAATATCAAAGGCAAGACACGCTCACATTCCTCACTAGCCACAGACGCGCCCCACCTCGCACAGAAGCCCGCCCGATTGCCAAACATGCTGGAAGGACACAAACCAGGTGGATGGTACAGAATGCAACAGGGTGGAGGTTGTACAAATGCTTTGTACCGCGGATGTCACGTCGGCCGGTGCGGCGAAGATTTGTCTCAAGAGGGTCGCACCTGCCATTCTTCAGGTGAGGATTTGTTTCTGCCACAACGTTCACGACGTCGTTGTGGACGGGAGATTGCGTTTTTCATGCGTTGGTTGCCCGTTTTGTGTAAGGCTGGGTGGATGGCTGCCGAATCGACCGGGCCGGGCGACGGGTTCGATGCAACGGCGACAGATTCGGATGAGGTTCACTGCCACATTGTTGCCATGGCAAACAATGTTGCCTTCCTGCTTTCCGTTGAGCCATTTTCAAGATTGACGTGTAAGTCAGAGTGTGTAGACGGAACACACAAGCTCGTTGGCGAAGATGAACGACCAAGCCATGTACTCGAAGCTAGGTGGTATAAGGTCGCGCACTCTGGGCACAAGTCCCAGTACACCAGAGCACCGAATGCCATTGACGATGTTTGCAACCACACGGACTGACGCTGTTCGACTCATCGCTGCCGTACCTGTTCCCATCGGACACACATCGCCTCCCGACCATGTTTGTCCGAGCAGCCATTCAGCCATTCGAGCGCCTCTTCCATCATTGCAACATCCGATCTTTATACTGCAACACTTCATCAGCAAACAAGTATTGTGTTTCTGCTGTCGTCAATGGCTTCGCCCAGTCCTGTCGGTGAGCAGTAAACAGCTCGAATTCTGGCTTTGGCGTCTTCGGAAACAGGCCCAGAGCAACAAACGACAATCGTGGTTCGCTCTCACTTGTAGCGGCTGTTGGACTGCCACATTCCGAACAGAATGGCCGTAGGACCGTACGTCCACTTGTGGAGTTGTTGTCGCCGTAGATTCTCAGCAGTGACTTGGGATCAGACATGTCAAGGTCAGATGTGCGGATCATGAGTAGGCTCATGAAGGCGGAGCTGGACATCTTTCGACAGTTCTGCAGGTGTCAGACAATGACCACATTCTCTCGTCTGTTGAGCGTACCGCACAGTGGCATGTATGGCCTGCTGGCTTTTCGAAAAGTCCTTGTTGTCGGACAGTCACAGTTATGCCGCCACATAGGCAGGAGCCGGTCATGCTGTCGACGCCATGATCGACATCTGTCCCAAGAGCAGCGCTGTTGTCCGGTGCCATGTTCTATGATCCGAGTTTCGAGATGGTATCAAGAGGAAGCATGACCGACGCCGCTTTCCTTGGTGGCCTGGACATTTGTAGTCTTCTCAATCTTTGAATGTGAGTCATGAGATGCAGCGATCGGCTCGGCCGTAGCCACAATCCAGGCCATGCAGTGAGCAGAAAGCGTGAGTAGGGCTGCGTGGGCTAATAAGTCAATGTCGTCCTGGGGCCTAAAGACTATATCTGAAACCCGGATTGTCCAGTTCGGTGACATCTTGCATTCCCATCTCGATGGCTTCTTTCTCTTATTGAGCTCTCATCACTGGGTCGGTTGATGGCGATATATGCTGATGAGTATCCAGGGGCTTCGCTTTCGATGAAGGTCTGAGGGCCGATGATGTTGCCTGCAGTTGGTCAGCATGCTATCAGCAAGTACTTTCTGATGTACTTGGGACTCACCGACGCAATATCCCACGAAGATAGCAGCACCAGTGTCCGCATCAACCAACCAACCCTTGAAGTTGCCTATAGGCCAGTTGATCGATTGAGCTCACTGGCGCGTTGGTTGATTGGTTGAGGCCTCAGAGCCAACTAGTTGACTGGTTGCAGGGTTGATTAAGGTGAATGTTGTTGTTATTCATGTGATATCTCTGCTGCCTCTGATATAGCTCTTTCTTCAGCCTCTTTCTGAGCCTGTTTCTCATTCACCTCAGCTAGTGTCGTCCACATGGCTTTGCCGTCTACTAAGTCGTTCATTAGCCAATCTTTGAGGGTCAATGAAGCCTCTATCGTGTCCGCCTTGATATTATATCGCTCGTCTGTCACCACCTTCTTGCCGTGAGAGAAAACACGCTCACATTGAGTCGACATGCCAGGTACTGCGAATAGACGATAAGCCAGCTGAGCGACTGTTGGATATAGTGCTTCACCTCGATCTCGCCACCAGTCGAGCGGCCGCTTGAGATAATAGTCCTTCAACACCTTGTTGTCGTCGCTATACTTGACTATATTGATGTCGTCCTTGAGATATCGCTCTAGCTCAGTCTCTTGCCGTTGTCGCTTGCGGCGATGCTGGACGGCCGGCTACTGAACGACACGTGAAGTGAAGTCCTTGAACATAGTAGTCTAGTCTTCGTCGAAGTCTTGTTGTTCGCGTAGCGATAGAGGTGGACGTAATGGTTCTATCGTTAGCTCGTAAGATAGTTCTTCGAGTAGCTCGGCGTAGAGGTCATAGACTGTCTGCTTAGCCCTACTGATTTCAGCGGCGCCAATATCAGTCTATACTTATTCGAAGTAGGTGTGTCGATAGTACGGATGTAGGGCGATTGCGGCGCGGTAGATTCGTGACCTATCGCTCAGATTATAGTAGTCCTTCAGCTTTACGAACCTATAGTTGAGACAGTGGCGATATCTGTCGGTGAATAAGTCGCTATAAGACTCGACTTCCTTCGAACGACGCTTAAGCGTAAGGAACAAGAAGTCTATAATAGGTAGGACTTCCTATACTACGCCGTACGTACCGGACGTTACGTTGCCTTCGACACGCTTCGTAGCCTACTCGAACGGTAGTAATAGCTCTTCAAAGTGTCTCAATTCTTCCCAATCGTCCGCATTAAGCGTGTCGTCTTTAATAGAGTAGTTCTGTTCGTCTCGGCCGTCGCTACGCGTCTACCTCCTATAGTATCGGTCGATCGCTCCTTAAAGCTTAAGAGCGCGTCTTATTATAGCTAGCGTGCTGTTCTACCTCACTCCGCCGTCGCGGATCAAGCGAAGGTAATTGTGATAGAGAGAGGTCTATTCGTCGCGCTATACTTCGTTGAACGTCTCGATTCGTGCCTCGGAGCGATAGATATAGGTGACGAGGTTATAAAGTTTGCCAATCGCGCCGGCCTTACGCTATGAGGTGAAGGACTCGTCGTTACCTACGAGAAACAGTTAGATTGCGACCGAGGAGTGTTGTTTTGATCAGGTTGTAGACGCGTTTTGAGCGCGAATCTTCGTGTTAGCCTCGTGAGTTGAAGCAGTTCTTAGGCCTCTTATTAGCCGATAGATCTAAGGGCAGTTTTGAACGATTAAGGAGTGTATTAGGGGTTTTGTAAGGGGTATCGCAACGCTAGCTTCACGGGCGCAATCTGAGTGTTTCTGCTTACCTACTTTACGTAACTCGTCTTCGAGTCGCTTAAGTCCGTCGCCGAACAATAGAGCGCGGACGACGAGGTTGATTATGTGTCCGAGGCATCGTAGTCGCTACTCGTGTTCGTCGATAGGCTGCTAGAGCGAGGTAGCGAGCGCTCGAATCGCCGTGTCGTTGTTATCCGTATTGTCTATAACGAAGGCGCCTATCTTACCGTCTAGATTGAAGTCGTTTATTACCTACCGCGCTACGGTCGCAATATTGACTCTATTGTGATGTCCGCCGACCGGTCGCAATCCGAGCAACGCTGTCTTGAACTGCCTATTCGCGTCGATAAAGTACGCTACGACGGCGAGTAGCGATAGATCGTTACTTGTTACCTAGATATCTATACTAAGGTGGACTTTGGCGACGCGCTCGAACTGTTTCACGAGGTCCGGCCGTCGTTCGCGATAGGCCTACTTGAGCTATATTGACACTGTTCGAGCCGCCGGTAGTAGATATTTTACCGCTAGGCTACCGCCGAGTATAACCTTTCGGAGGTTGTCGCTTGCCGCCTGTTCGAAGGTAATGTCGTCGCGGACGATCTAGTTGATAAAGTCGGTCAAAAACTGCTCGGCGGCGAAAGGGTCGAGTTTCTCGAGGTAGGCGGCGATCGCGGTCTCGTCTACTGTCGGTCGCTTCGTCGTCGCCGTCGTACGCGACGGTGAGATGCCGTGTTTCGAAAGGAGGTGATCTATACAGCTAGTAGTCGAGCGACAAGCCTATAACTGTCGCGTCGTATTGTCCTCGTAGCAGTACCGGTAGAGCTAGTATCTACCCTTCGCCTTACCGTGCTCGAGCTTCTATACCTCGAGTCTATACTTAAAGATAAACGATATCTTGTTACCGAAGGTGTTTCTTTTGTTACGGAAGCGTAGCACGATCTTATCGCCCTTCAGACGCGTATAATCAATGTCGAAGTGGCATCGCTCTAAGGCTATGACCGTAGCCGGCTCGGTGTCGCTAGCATCGTCGCTAGCCTCCGATTGCTCGCTGTCTTCGGTCTATATGTTTGGTGTCTCGTTAGCGCTCGATTGCGATAGTGTCGGCTGCGTAGGAGGTGGTGTTTCTGGTGTTTTGTTCGCGAAGGGCAGCATAGATTAGGATTTTCGTAGTCGCTTCGATCGCGTAGCCTATGTCGTAGGTCTAGGCCCAGGAGTTTCAGGTTCGATTTGACTATGTTAGCGCTTGCTTTTGCGAGTCTGTGAAGCCATATTGGTGTGTTGGTTGTGGCATAATAAGGTCGACAATATGGTTGTAAATCCTGAGTCTCCTGAAGGCTCTTCTCCGGAGTGCCGCAAGGTTTGGAGGTGCAGCTTCCGAGGAAGGGCCGCGCGGGTCGGAGTCAGCTCTAGCCAACAGATGCCTGCGATCTAATCTGCGATATCTGATTGACAACGGTTTTGCGGGGAAATGACGCTTAGTGTTTGGGTCTTTTGCTAAAATAAGCCCTGAGAATCACATGCAATATCAAAGATTCACCAACAACACGACTATATAATGCCTGTCAACTGCTCAACTAAGTTGCCTATGATAGCCAGTTGAGGATTGATTGATCCGCAATGGTTGGTTGATTGGTTGAGGCCCTCAATGCCAACCAAAGTTGCAACCCTCAATCAACAGGCGTTGGTTGATGCGGACACTGAGCAGCACCAGTAAGCTGTTTCTTCGTGTACCCAGCAACATTCGAGCTGACCATAGTCAAGCTGATCGCAAAGCCAACTGACTGACAAGACGCCAACCAGAGTGCTACCAACCTACCCAAGTATGGTCTGCTGACAGTCCAACAAGCACACCTCCGCAAGCGACACAAATCAGGTTGCCCACAATCATGACGACGCATCGCATACCTGGCCATCGAGATGCGATCCAGCCGCCGAGGAGCAGCGACACAATGTGCACGCCATTGCCGGGCATCTGCATGTACTGGGTCTTCAGCGCGGTGTAGCCGAAGGTCTCGAGGATGATGGACATGAACTGAGACTGGTCAGCATCCATCTTCGCAGCATAGTGCACCGAGTACATACCGTTCCCTGCGGCGCATTCGGAATCTGCGCAGCCGTACTCATAACAAACAGAATTCACGTCTTGGGATCACGCAAGAACTGCCACAGCTGATACTTCTTGAAGTGGTGATTCTTGACTCCCTGTCGATTCGTAGCAACTCGTTCGACTGCCACGATCCTCTCCTCACGGCTCAAGAAACGAGCTGATGATGGGATGTCGGGCATGGAGATCAAGAACACCACTCCCCAGACAATGCTTATCGAGCCAAAGATCAGGAAGATGTACATCCACTGAGGAAGTCCAGACGTGATGTGCCCGATGGCATAGCCAAGGGTGCCGCCGAAAAGACCTGCAACACAGTTCATGCAGTAGTATTATTACTAAGCGGAGTGGCTACAATATAGTCAGCGAAGGGGATCCACTCGAGCTAGTGGCCATTCAAGCTTGCCTGCTCATTCTTCTAATCCCACATCGCCATTACCAACACAAATCCCGGATTCACCACCGCCTCAAACACACCCAGAAGAAATCTATTCGTCGCAATAACCGCAAAACTCGTACAAGCCGGCGTCGTAATAATCAGAATCCCCCAAGCCAGAATCATAGCACCGATGAACTTCCCCAATGGTAACCTTTGCAGGGCATAGCCAGCAGGGTACTGCGCGACGAGGTATCCAAAGTAAAAGATCGAACCAAGCCAGCTGTAGTCCTGACCTTTGAGGTTAGTGCCTTGACGTAGACCGTGGACGGAGGCGAAGTTGATGGAGGATTTGTCGAGGTATTGGAGCATGTATGTCATCATTAGGATTGGGAGGATGTGGTAGTCGATTCTGCGAAGAACTCGACTTGCTTCTTGAGGGTCGACATTGTCCATATTTTGCTGCTTGTAGAGATTGTATGTATCATCCAGATCGTTTGAGCTGGCTGATGAAGCGACATCTTTGTTGCCATCATGGCGGACGACTTCGATGTCGCTTTCGACGTCCTTCGCCATTGTGCCGGTGTCGCAAGTAGCTTGTTGCATACATTGTGATGACTTGCCGGCAGTAATACTTATCTCTTTCCACGAGGTGACATATCCATGTACCACCAGAAGCACCCTCGCAGGAAGCGGCCAACACTTCGGGCTAAGATCGTCCATCACGACATCGAGTGGCCAGGATCCTGCAGCGCAAGCTACGCCGTGCTACAACAATGAGCTTGGCAGAGCTGTCAAGGCCTGTGAGCGAGAGATAAGGCGTGCTTGGTAGATTTCTTGATTAGACAGGAGCAATTGGCGATTTTGCGCGTGAAGCAGTGCCATGCTTGTATGAGAGCCACGAGCGTGCAAAGTGCAGCGCAGCGGCTCAGAAACTTGCAGATGCTAGCAGCATTGCAAGCGCTTCCATTTCTGCTCGCCGCGAAGTACATGGAATGCTTCTGTCCAGTGGCTAGAGCTGAGTCATGGACTCAATCGCCAGTCTGTTGATGACGATTTGAACTTTGTGTGGTTGACGCCGCGTGTTGAAATACACATGAGCACGTGCTGTTCAGCGGCTCTGGGTGCGGGAATGTACGTGTGCGAAGTCGTATTTGCGCTTCTGTCATGTAGTAAAGCAAAGTAGAGGACCACGGTAGCACGTGCTGCGCAGTAGCTTCACATGTGTTCAATATACGTAGCGCAGAATGCACACTTTTGTAGTCCGTTGTCGTTAAGACGCATGTGCGCTTCCCTTGTATGATTGAAGCGCAGTCGGGCACAACTCTTCCTACTGAGGCTGTAGTGGAGTCACTCATTAGCGCTCAAATCAGAGAAAGGGAAGGGGGATGTCAAGAAAGTCCTCTATACAGCTTTTGTTACTCTGAACACCACATCATCCTCACAATCCTCAATACACAGTCCCATCCTTCCTAACCCCATGCTTCGCCTTCTTCCCGCCAGCAGCAGCAGCGCCAGCAGCACCAGCAGCACCATTCCTCTTCGGCGAATGCGAGTCCTTCCTCTCCAAATCCACCTCCTCATCCTTCATCACAGCATCGCCACCATGTCCATGTCCAGCCCCATGGTCATG
Organism: Fulvia fulva; assembly: GCF_020509005.1. Lineage (NCBI taxonomy): Eukaryota > Fungi > Ascomycota > Dothideomycetes > Mycosphaerellales > Mycosphaerellaceae > Fulvia > Fulvia fulva. The sequence goes on along the minus strand of NC_063017.1, from coordinate 4,927,873 downwards.
GTCCTCCTCATCATCCCAGTCCGGAAACCCATCATCGAAAATCCCCGCCAACCTCTCCATCTTCTTCTCCAATTCCTCTGGACTATTGCTGTTAGGCCCGCTTCCCTTCTCCATGACTTTACACCACTGCTTCCATTCTTTGTCGTTTAGAAGACACTCGTCTAGAACCTTTTCAATCGCCTCGACGTCTAATTTCTCGCCGATGAAGACGAGTTCCTGCCGGCGATCTCCCCATTTCCCGCCTTGCTTGATATCATGTTCGACCATCTTGTCGATCTCAGCGGTACCAGTTTCCCACTCGGAGCGGTCGATGGTACAGAACCACGGTCGACCGCCGGCGAGGGTGAGCATAGCACCAGCTTGGGACCATTCGCCAGCGCGGTGGGGGCGGGTAGCGAGCCAAAATTCGCCCTTTGAGCGGAAGAGTTTGGCGAAGAGGGGGTGGGCGCGCTTGTTGGCGAGGATGGTGGCGTCGGAGGGGAGTTCGGGGGCTTCGGTCATGGTGGCGTCTTCGTCTTCGTCTTCTTCATCCTCGTCGGAGTTGTCTGAGTCGGAGGCATCTTCCATGCTTTCGTCTTCTTCCTCCTCTTCCTCTTCTTCGCCTTCTTCTTCATCGAGTTCGGCGATGGGGTGTTGTAGGATGAACTTGTCATGGAGAAGTTCGAAGAGGCGGCGTGGGCTGAAGGGACGTCGGCGGACGTAGACGAAGTTACGGACGTTGTACCTGTCATCATAGTCAGCATCACCACCTCCCATCCCTCACATTAAAGGTACTCACTCCTCCGTCTCAGGCTTCGGCGTCACCATCTTCCTCCCATTAACCTCCCGAATCGTCATCGCATGCAAATCCTGCAACCATCCATACCCCGTCTGCGCGACTTCAAGGTTAAACATGCCCGTGTTAACAATCTCCTTCACGTCAATCTTGCCATAGCTACTCTCGATAATCTTGGCACGATGGTTGAGCTTCTTGATCATAGTCCTTACTCTTTCCCGCATCTCCTTGTCGACACGATCAATCTTGTTGAGGACGATGACATCCGCGAATTCAATCTGATCGACCATGAGGTCGGATACTGTACGCTCATCCTCAGGCGTAACGTCGTCACGACGTGAGGAGAGGAGGTCAGTAGTCTCGAAGTCGTGGAACATGGTAAACGCATCAATAACCGTGCACGTCGTATCAAGACGAGCGAACTTCTCCAGACCACCGGCCTCCTTCAGTCTCTGAAGGGTAGCCAACGTGCTCTCATCAAGCCCTTCAACGACATTCCCCATCTCACTGATTTGCTCAGCGAGACGAGAGTCAAAGGTCTCCGCAACTTGCTCAGGTTCACTGATGCCGCTGCTTTCAACGATGATGTAGTCGAATTCGGCAATTTCAGCGAGACGGACGAGTTCTTCGAGGAGATCACCACGGAGGGTGCAGCAGATGCAGCCGTTTTGGAGGGCGATGACTTTTTCTTCGGTTTTGGTTACTCTGTGCGTGTTGCGGATGAGGTTTGCGTCGACGTTGACGCTGTAGTGTGTTAGTACAGGGTCGGGATTGTATTGATGAGTTTACATACGCTCCAATATCGTTGACGATGACTGCGATGCGGAGGCCATGTTCGCTTCGGAGGATGTGCTACAGCATTGCGATATTAGTATGAGCCAAATCTCATGCCCGCGATATTGCATACCTGCAGTAGAGTAGTCTTGCCACTGCCGAGGAAACCTGACAGGAGAGTTACCGGCAAAGCCTTAACAGGCTCCAGTGGCTTTTGAGCGTTTGATCGTGTGACTTTGGAAACGCCGTTCGACTTTGCTGCTGCAGACTTTGCTTTTGCCATTGTTGCTGCTGTGAAATTCTGTACAAATACCGTCCTCCCGGGATCAATGGCCGTCCTGCTGCCCTTAAATTGGTTGTGCGGTTGCGTGAGTTTGATCTGATAGACCTGAATGAACAGGACTTTGATGGTCTATCTGATCGTATTGCCCAACCCAGCCAATGGCATCCCGCTGATCGATAAGCATTAATGTTGGTACCCACAGGGATTGCCATGCTCTTTGCTCCTACCAGACTTGTAGTGAAAGCGTGGCCGCACATATGCCGACTGAAAAGTCGGTCGAACAGCGCGAATCAATTTCTGCGTGTCGCGTAGGTGAACGAGGAGATCGGCGACCTTCAGACTCGGGTATGCAAGCTCCCTATGCGTTGAGTAGCCGGTAAGTAATTGCGCACCCTAGCTGAGATACGTCGCGAGGATAGTCGGTGACCCGGCTCGTCCCACACAGAGACTCAGTGCAGGCGCAGTTTTTCGGCCTCCATGCCGAATGATTTGATCATGACTTCCTGATGCTCGCGCGCGAGTGCCTCAGTTCCTCCCCTTCTTGTTTTTCCTCTTCCTATTCGCATTGGCATCCCTACCCTTCGTGTCTCTGCTTCCCATCGGACCTCCCATCCTCTGCCTTTGGTATTGGCGGACAATGTTCTCCACGCTACCAACATCGTGCTTCGGCAGTCTCATGTAGTATAGCTTAGCTCTTCTCGCCCTCTTCTCCTTCCTCTGCACGATTTCAATTCCATCCACGTTTGGCGAGTAGACTTTGCACCACATTTCCACGCCAACTCTCGTCAATTGATTCCGTAGTAGTATCGATGTATCGATGGGCGAGTTTCGTTTCCGAATGTTGAGCACTACGCCAGAGAATGGATCGCCGGACTTCATGCGTACAAGGAGAATATCGCCAGGTTGAACTCGCTCCGGGTTGTCATCACTGAAGAGTCGTGTTCGTGCACCGGTTGGGTCCAGCACCTTCAGCTGGTCTTCGTACACTTTGTTTATGGGGTCCCGGCATAGTTTCGCTGTTGATCGTGGAGGTGGTATGTTGGGGATCTTGCGGAGTCCTTCTTCGAAGCCTATGAAATTGTCAGATTGCGTGTATCATCCTCCTGTCATCACCTGATCTTACGATTTTGCTTGATCGCCTGCGAGGGCCTGAAGCCTGCCTTGGGAGCATTGTACTTGGGTTCCAGTGAAGGGTAGTTGGGCATTGAGGTCTTCTGTGCCATCGGTGCTGTCGCGTATGTTCGGCATCGTTCTCGTTCTGCTCGACATTGTCGCAGAGCCTGCTTCAAGCCAGCCAGAGGCCGCACTGGCGGTATCGATGTCGACATGGTTGTGGCGTGCAGTTGGTAGAAGTGGTGTGGCAGGAGAGCGATGGCTGCGATGCGGCGAGTCTCGGACGTCTTGCTTGCCTTGGCGCGAGGTCGATGGAGCCGATGTCAAGGAGCATTGCATCGCGACAACACCGACATACACGTGCTCATACAGCTACAGTACAGTCGCCATGGCCTCGATATGTACCAGATGCTCTCTTCGCCTGCGTAGAGCCGCCCAGACCGAATCCCAGCACCTCTCGAAACGATCATTCTCCAGCACCACGAGCCGACAACGCGGAAATCTACCCTCATTCCACGAGTCGTCCCACGAAGAGCTCCAGAATGTCCTCTCCTCAGTGCGCGAAAAGTACTTCATCCCCGCCTACATGCACAAGCAAGAACACAAGCTCGTGACCAAGCAGAAATTCCGGCAGCAACTCATCGACAACCCCCAAACAGCCATAGTCGGCGGCGAGGAGATCACCCTACAGCCCATCAACCCGCGGGAAGGATGGCCACATAGACGATCAATCGTTGCGAAGGCGATCAATGGTATCATCAACGGCGAAACGAAAGACTGGCTGAACCTCCCAATGCTTCTCCAAGGACTGAATGAAGGCGTCAAGAAGGCCGCGTCGGACTCATTGATGGAGAAGATCGTGCGGAAAGCTTTCCAAGCAAAGCAGCTCGGAGTGGTCATTGGATGTCTACACCAAGCAGAGCAGACGGGCATGACCTTGAAGAGTGACCCTGTTCTCAGGGCATTCCTAGCTGGTCTGCACGATCTGGCGCAGGAGTCGGGGTGGAATAAGGGTGCTTTGGAGAGAGCGCTGCGGGATGCAAAGGTAATCTCGCAGCTGTTAGAGTCGAAGAAGCACGGAACAGAAGGGACGGTCAGGAAAGATGATCCTAGGATAAGACCCGAGGTGTTGGGTGTATTTCTTGAGCTGGCGAGTGTGTACGCGTGGAAATACGACGGGAAAAGGGATACGGAGGGCTTGGTGAAGGCGTATGCTGAGAGACTGCTTAGCAATTTGAGCAAGAGGCAGATCAAGGTACGCGAGATCGATCGTGCATGTGATGTGCGTTCAGCTAACATGTTACAGCCACGCGCCTTGAAACTACTGGAACGAAGTAAGCAGTGGCCGATGCTGCAAGCAATACCCATCTGGCATGGTCTTAGCCTTGCTGAGAAGATCCTCGGGAAGGATATGCCGCAGCGTCAAGCCGCGAGCAAGGCCGTCGCGGAATATGAGGTCGCTCTTCGAGGTCTTGCGGCTGAGCTCGAAGCCCGCAATCCAGCGGAAGGTACTTATGAACATCAAGCATTGGAGGCTTGGAGACGATGCATCAGAGACTAGACAGCGGTCGGAAGCCAAAATCCGCAACATCGATGGCATCTGACCGATTTCTGGTCTTGCGTCGCTGCCTAGAATCATATCAAAGATATGAGCCATCTCGTACAGAGCTTGGAGCCGGATGTAACGTTATCGCTGCACACCACACATAGCAGCCGGACATCATGCGCGATCAGCGCGTTGTACCGATCAATACAGCGTTCCGCAAAGCTTCGTTGCTAAGCATACGATTGCCGCGACTGTGATCACTGGGTCGCCGGCCATCTTGATACCCTCGTTGCGGTACTGGTCAGATTATGCAGACTGCTGGTCATTTGGACGACAGACGGGACAGCTGGTTGGAAGGCGGAACGCCGCATTACAGCAAATAGAATGAATGCTCATACATCGCCGTTGTCGTCGTCGTCGTGGACGGATCTCCGGTCACCCACCAGCGACATCAACGTATCCATTGCGGCGTGCGACATTGGCCATAGCATGCATCCGCGAATATATCCCTGAACTTCGGACCTTCCGCCCAGTGGTCAGGCCGCCTCGCTGAGACTGAAGACTTCTTCTACGTTCGATAACCAACGCGCTTTGGCCGCCTCAAAGCCGTGAAAGCCACTGTACACAGCTTCATAGCCACGCCATACAATATGTCCCAACCCAGACCAATTTCCGGTATAGAAGAACCTCAAAAGCCGATCTTCGGACCGATCTCTTCAGCCCGAAAAAGCTCTGCACCCCACTAAAGCTGAATTCTGTGTCATCGTCAAGCTCCCCGCCCGCCTTTCACACCTCACCGGCTGTTCCATCTCGCTACTTCGATTGTAACCCGGCTGGGCCTCGCTATTTAGACTATATGTTTAACTAAGCTCCATGGACTTCATACAAAACGATCACGTAGTGTAGTGGTTATCGTGAGTGCATCTGATCAAAACCTCACAAACAATCCGCCCTAACGTGTGTACAGACGTCTCGTTGTGGAACGGAACATACATCCGTTGTTACAGCCTCCGAGGAGGTCCCCTGTTCGATCCAGGGTGTGGTCATTCAAGTTGCCTTCAATGGACTACTTCTTTTCTTTTGCACTTTTCGTCCTTGTCTTGACAAGCTGTATGCCTTCGAACCTATTGGAACCTCTCTGCCCATGTCCAGTATTTCATTTGCTTGCGTGAGCAGTGACAGTGACCTTTTTTGTGTAGACCAGGCGACTATGTTGCGATATGTCACGTCTTGACGAACGACTTCAACACCACAACGACGAGCATGATCTCATGATTTCCCCCAAGTCGAACAGACATACATCACCCCATCCTCCCCCTTCTTGCGACATTCCTCCATCCCCAGCAGCCCAACACCCCCATACCTTCCGCATCCTCACTCCCACATTATCCCACTTGCCAGAACATCAACCACCCTCCCATTGCTACCCATCCTCTCAAAACAGGCACCCACCACCACCACCACCACCTCCTCCTCCTCCTCCTCCTCCTCCTCCTCCTCCTCCTCCTCCACGCGCCCTCTGCGCGCCGCGACAACAAACGCTTGCAAAATGCAACGCAACGCATCCTATCCATGCCAACCTCTCACAGACTCACAGCCAAAAGCCCATGAACCCCAGCAAAGATCCTCACAAACTCTGCTAAGAAAACCACAGCCACAACCGCGATTGCACATCAAAAGCCGCCGTCACAACAGCTGATAAGGATCAGCCAACTTATCAATCTCCCGTCCCGTCAAAGGAGAGAGGCATCATACATATTGGTCACACTTCACCAGTGCCAGTCAAAAAGGCTGCAAAGAACAAGAATCGCCTTCATCGAGACATCATCACTGCACCTCATTCAAGCCATCTCATTCAATCCCTCTATACTATCATCTCTCAATCACTGAAAAACACAATCATCCCCATCGGCTCGCGCCCCGGCATGCATGCATATTTCATCCCTCTATAAAGACTCCCCCTGTGGTCCATCACTCTAATCCAGCGCCCGCATCTCTCCATCATATCATCCTCTTTCTCCTCCTCCTCCTCCTCGGCGTATGCAGTCTCGCCCTTCCAATGAGGCAATCCCAGCGCTCGAATATGACCCCTCCATGCAGAACGTGTGTGAAGGTAGAAAGGTAAAGGTCAGGACAAGAGAAGAGTTGTCGGTCGTGAGTCTTTTGTCAGTCAGTCATGCTTTTGGTCGTCTTCTATCGTGTCGTCAAGGCCGTTGCGAGCCGTAGCTGCATCGGCGTCATTCATGTGGTCGTGTTGGGTTTCATTTGGTTGCGTTCGCTCAGCCATCGTCTGAGGTTGGTTTGTACATGATGGTCGTCAGGAACTGTGGATGTCAGCAGAGTATCGCCGTCTCGCGGTAATGATGATGGCATACCTTCCGCTTATACCGCGTCGTGCCACTTGTCGCCAGTACTCCACTCTTAATACTGCTAGTAGCCAAGTGGTTGAGCACAGTATGATTCGGCATGATCAGAACACTAGCATCGTCCTTGTGCGGCGTCGCACCGTTGAGAATGCTCTTATTCAGGAACATTGGCAAGCTCGGGGGCTGCGGCAATGTGTTGGCAACTTTCTGAGCGCGCTGGAAGCGTTCGTCTTCAGGGGTGTTGTAGTTGTCAAGATCTATCAGGAACTCTGGGATCTGGTTAGTATACCTCGGCCGTGGCTGCTTCTGCTTAGGAGGCGCAGGCGTGGCTTGTGGATCGTGCGTTGTATGTGCGGACTCTTCACGAGGTGTGGCAGAAACAGCAGTGGCTCCTGGTATGGGCTTGGGCACGGATCCGACTTGTACGCCCTTCCCTTCGGCTTCTTGCAGCGTGGACGGGATGTCCGCCTCTGTTCCGGGTACTTGTGGATCGGGGCTTGCGGCAGCCTCGCCGCTTCCCGCCGCTTGTCCCGCTGTCAAAGCGGCTCCTGGTATCGCCATGGGCACAGCCGGCGCGGGTGGCCGCTGCTTCTCATCTTCCTTGACGGGCGCCACGGGCGCCACTATCTCGATGTAGTTGACCAAAATGTTCGTCCAATCCACGGTGGTCGGCAACTGATTCGAAGTCAACATCTCGTTATCGACCAGGAACTTGACGTGATGGGTGCCAGGAGGCAGCTGCACAACCGCCGAGAATCCTTGCTTGCCATCTTTATTCTTATGCAGCTTGATCTTCTTCTCCCACTTGCAGAAGGTGCCCGTGACGAAGACCTTCTCGCCCTTGCCGTCCCACTCCAACACAGTCGGAACGCGCACATCGCCATATTGCGTCGATTCTGTAGCGAAGGCATCGTTATCGCCCACGTCGTCGTCGTCGTCGTCAATGGTGGTGGAGCTCAGCACACTTGTCTTGCGGGGGATGCGTCCGTCGTCTACATCGGCACTTTCGAGCTTCGAGACATCCTCTAGATCTTGCGGCGAGATGATGGGTGAGCCTGGCGAATGTATCTCCTCCTCAATAGGCAACGGCAACCTAGGCGGTCGACTAAAGTTGGCCGGTGCGAGACTGTAGGGCGACTCTGCGTATCCAGTGGGTATGTAGTCATCATCTTTTGACTCGGTCGCCCCATCCTGCGCCGGTGGGGGCACGTCTACCGGCTCTGCATGTTGCGGTGCTGGCTGCTCTTGCAGATCGGGCGTCGCAGTGCGCCTCGCAGGTGGGGTCGCATGCGTTGGTAGGGTGTTGGAGCGCGAGGGCGGCCGATGCTGCGGCTTGCTGTCGCTGCTGCCCATGGCCGAGCTCTCGGACTTGTGACTGAGCGATAACTCTTGCGCGGCGAGCCTGGGCGTGCCCGTCGTGATCGATCGCGCGCGGGAGTGGAACTTGTGGCTGGGCGATGCCGAGACGGTGGCATGGGCGTATGTTTTGTCTGTCGAGATGGAGGCGGAAGTGCTGCCGACTTGTGTGGCCGTGGGTTGGTCGCCGTAACCTTTCCGCTGGTGGGAGAGCGAGTACTGCCCGTGTCGCCCTTCACCCACGCGGATCGTGCCTGACCTCTTCTCTCGTTCCGCGCCGGTCGTCGCCGGCGACTTGGGCGCCGCCGCGTCTTTACTCTCGCTGTTCCCCATCTCTCACACTCACGCCGCCAATGGCCCACGACAAAATGCTCCGCAAAGTGGCTACGAGTACAGCATGACGTAAGGTAGCACAGTCAGAGATAACGAGAAGCTTAATGGGGTGGAACGAGTGTTACGACATGTACAGTACGGGCGAGGAAGATCGAAGGAGACAGAGTAAGAGCTGCTGTTCATGTGAAAGAGAGTCCAAGCACAAGACCGCAGACAGAGCACGGTGCAGCACCACCCCAACCAGTTCAATGACTGTGGGCGCTGACAACGGACAAGTGAGGAAAGCCCCGCCAAACATGGCCCAAAGCAGCCTCGTACATCCTTTAGCCTTTCACACTCCTGCATGTCATCGCCGCATCACACACGCCAGCACGAACGTTGTTTACGCCGCGTGATGATCCTCCCCAACACCAGCCACAGCCCATCTTGATGACAGAAAGAGGTCTCGCTACACCACGATGAGGTCGAAGTGACTCGACGAAACGACAGGGTTGTGACACCACCATGCCGAAAGCCACGATCGCCGACGGCACGCGACACCTCAACATCTACCTAGGCTGGGCGCTGACCATCTCGTACTGGATATGCTGGCCAGTCGTGAGCGTGTTGTGGTACTTGGCATTGGCTGTATTCTTCGTCGTCAAGATACTGTACTGGCCTGTCGCGTTCTTGCTGCAGCCCGTGTTTGTGTTTGGACGCGTCGTTCTGAACGTGCTCGCAACACCTTTCAGGCTGCTGGTTAGATTTCAGGTAAATCTAAAAACGTGGCAGAATAGTGGACTCTAGTACTAATGCTATCATATAGGATCTGTACATCTATCTGGGTTTCGCCGCTATCGTAGGCGTGGGTGGAGGACTGGCGGTATTTGGAACCTACAGATTCCTCTACAAAGTATTGAGCCTCGAATCGAAGCCGCCAGAGGTACCGCTGCGATCGGCGAAGCAGTATCGTGAGGAGAAGCAGCAACAGAGGGTCAAGGCCGAAATGCCTCTGCTATCTCCCCGTCACCTCTCACCTGGCGCGCTTTCTCCCGGATACATGAGCATGTCGGACGGCACTCGCAGAGCTGGCGGGACCCGCGGTTTGCTGGCACACACCATCCTCGAGGAAGAAGACTCCGACTTCTGAGAAAGATGTCACTTCATCTTGACAATCTTTCATCCCCTCGCCGGCATCTTCCTGGCTTTGATCCAAACACGAGTGTCATCGCGGGTACTGTAGACGCCAGTGGCCTTGGCATGCTTGGGCATTTTCCACGTTCCACCACCAGCAGCTTCGATATCCCACATGGAGACAATGGCCGCCGTGAACATCATGACCTCCTTCAGAGCGAAAGCACGACCTTTACACATACTCGTGCCACCTCCATACGGCCGAATACTACCCATGTCCGCAGTGCCAACACGCTTGTCGTCATACTTGATGTGCCTATCAGCCTTCCAGACTGCCGGGTTCTCGAAGTGATTGGGATCGGTGTTGTGGAGGTCATGCGCAACGTGGACGTATTCGCCCTTGCGCAGGAGCCACGGCTGTGCTTCTTTCTCCCGGCTTTGAAGTACAAAGTCGCTTTTAACCGACTTGAACGACCAGGAACCAGTATCAAGACGGAGGCACTCAACATAGCAGCTCTTCAGTAATGGACACTTGTCGCACAGTCCTTCGACATCAAGCGATGTTATACGCGGCGGCTCCTTAATCGGTAGACCGGTTTCGACTTGCTCCACCTTGACATACGGCGCGATCTCCTCTCGGATCATCGCAAGCAGCGCCTTGTCCTCATAAATCCGATTGACCAACCAGAAGACCAAGGAATTCGAATTGGCATTGGCCGCCCACATCAGGGCATGCTCGATTGAAGCGCGCGCTCGAATGCTGAGCTTGTACTTGCAGTATATATCCATGCGAGCTTTAATCAAATCACCGACATCGTCCAGGCTGGACCATTTGGGGTCATCGTTATTGCCATCCCACTGCTTATCCATCATCGCGTGGAACGTCTCCAAACGGCGTAGATTGTTCCTGCGGGCAATGTGTGCCCTCGTCAAGGTCGGTATCGGTGCCCAGCGCGGTAGGCCGGTGGCGAGTAATAAGAACCCTCGATCTAGAATCCAGATGTCGTCAAAGAATTGAGGATTGTTCTCCAAGAAGTCTGATCCCATGATTGAAGGGTTGGCAGTGAAGGCGCAGAAATCTCGAATCAGAGGCAGCAGACTTGCTTCAACGACTCGCTCGCCGTTTGGTGATTCGACAACGTTGATATTACTGACCTTCTCCCACGGCATTTGATCGACAGGACTTTCCATGAAGGTTACAAGATTGTTGATGTTCTCTTTCGTCTTCCGCGCTGTCTGCTCAACCATCTTACCAAGCCCAGGCTCAACTTGAATGATTCTATACAGTCCATGAAGTTCCTCAAAAGCAACATCGTACTTCTCCAATTCATTTGATGGGAATCCAAAGACGAGGTCCATAAGGCGCTTGCTGACAGACTCATTGTTGGCATTACTCGCTTTCGTATTGAGGACCGCCGTAGCAAGACCAGGGTGGCAGATGATATTGTGCCTTGTGCCACCAAAATTGAGGGAAAAAATTCCGCAGTCGTAGATAGCTCTGAGGCCCTTGACGAAGCCATCTGCGTCCCAGGCCATGTTGGGGATGTGGCCGAGGATTGGCAGCCAGTAGGGCACTGCTGGCACTGTTGCGGCGCCATGTTCGCCTGCTGTTTTGGATCTGGAGTTGAGACTGCTTGATATGCGTGTGAGGAGGATCATGACACACAGCATGAAGCTGGCGATTGTCCATCGATGCTCAAGCAGGAAGCTCACATTGCCAGTCTCGCCTTGTGCAAGAGTCAAGTCGTCCTGATGAGGGACACCCATACTGTGACGGAATCACACGACCGATTTAGTCCGGGTATGTGATTTTCTGCGGAAGCTCGCGCAGCACCACGTCCTGTAGGCTGTGTGGCCGCGGCGGAGACTCTGCCTAGTGGGGTGGTATCGATGGCGCTCACGGTGTTACATTCGCAGCCTCGTGGCGGGTTTCAAGCTTCTGACAGCGGCAAGAGTTCAGGCAAACGTCCCTCTCCAATAGCTCGTGGTGTGGCGCTCTTGGTGTGCTTGGAGCATTGACCTCGACCTCGAGCAGATTGTGCAGGCCGTGTTGGCTGTCAGGGAGGGTCAGTGGAACGGGTGTGTGATGCGCGGCGATATCGTTAATGCCATAGGCTTGATCAATCGGGTATTGAGGTTTTGATGTTGTTAGTATGGGAGTGTCAGCAGGAAACGCGAAGATGTGAGAGGCCAGCGCAGCGGGTCATGCCGCGATTCCTCCTTCGCACCTTCTGTTTTGTCTCTTGCTGCTTCCTCTCGTCGACATCGACTACACACCTCGCTATCTGCAACACTGTGTTCATGACATCCCCATCGCAACATGCATCACAGTGCCCTGCTGTCAGCTCTTGATGGAAAACAAGGTTGCGCGATGCATTGCACCCAGATGCCGCCGTCTCATCTTCGGCTTCACAGCGGCGTCTTTCAGCCACCTTTTCTTGGCCCTTTGGCTGTCTGCAACGGCCGGCTTCCCACCTCATCTCAAGCAACAAGTCGTGTGACAGCGCCATGCAGCACGCTTTGCAACGATGAAGTCTACGACTGTCACACTGGCGGGAGTCTTGAGTGTCACGGCGACGAGATGGAGAAGACAGATGCAAGCGGCTGTCCAGTCAGATCAAGGAATGCTGGGCGAACCCTCGAGAGCTTCTGTTCGCCATGCACGTCCATGTTTGCGGCAGAGTTTGTCGAAGGACTCTATCAAGAGCCAAATTCCGATTCACCGCCGCATCTGACTTCACCTTTGGAACCCGTCATCGACTAATGCATTTGTGTCTCCATACCACTCGCGAGTGACATCCAAACTTTCACAAGAGTTGTGATAGAGTTCAATGTAAGATCGCTGACGCTTTCCGCCAGGCTTATCATGCAACGCCCAGAATCTGCCTCAGTGTTGGCAGTCTTGGATACCGACAGTCTCGTCCGCGGATCTCCAGATCTGGCAATGCTGTACCACGCCGTTGCTGGGCGAACGGCGAGTCCGACAGCTTGCATGAAACTCTCATTGGGGACCCATGAGCATTCCAGGATTTAGTTTTGCCTGAGTGCGGAGATATCGTTGGCATGCAGCAACATCACTCCTTCGGATGCTTTCTTAAGACTATGCGGAGCCCTTGCTCCTCGCCCGTGCTGGAGTAGCTTTCTTGCCTGCTTTTGTCTTCTGCTTGTGCGCATCTTGGTATCGCTACACTTTCGTACCGCTTGCGTGACCTGGATCAGTCCATCAAGAGGTAGTTGCCGGGATGGATGAGAAGAGCCCGCAGCATGGCGTGGACTCTGATGTCAGCCATGAAGAGTTGCCAATGAAGAACAGGTCGGCTGTTGCCTCGATCAACCTGAACAAGAACCTCGATGCGAAGTACGAGGGATGGCTTGTCGGTCATAAGTATACTCACTGACAATGAACAGAGTCAGCAATCCATTGGCCGACATACCATACGATGAACTCATGCGCGATGTTGAGGTCTTTGCTTCGGAGAAAGGCCTCCAAGAGCATACCGAACTACTGAAGAAAGGCGCACTCATCGCCCAAGACCCTGCCAACTTCGAGAACCTCAACATTCTGGACGACGCCGACAAGGAAGCGCTTCGATTTGAGGCGGCACACAAGTGGAGGCACCCGGTCGCCCTGTACTTCACCATTATTGTATGCTCCATCGGCGCTGCTGTACAGGGTTGGGATCAGACTGGATCGAACGGCGCCAACTTGTCCTTTCCACTGGAGTTTGGCATTGGCTGCGGAGAAGATCCTACATGTCCCACTCAAATCCGCGACAGCTGGCTCGTTGGTCTTGTCAACGCTGGCCCATACATTGGAAGTGCTTTTATCGGGTGCTGGCTATCTGATCCTTGCAACTTCTACCTCGTAAGTTCACTCTACGATCAGCTCTAGATGTAGCTAATCTCAATGCCCACCACAGGGCCGCCGCGGTACCATCTTCGTCTCTGCTATCTTCTGTCTCATTACGCCTATCGGCGGTGCTTTGACACAGACCTGGGAACAGCTCTTCATCACCCGCATCTTGATGGGCATTGGCATGGGTCTGAAAGGCGCTTCTGTTCCCATCTTTGCCGCTGAGAACAGCCCTGCTAAGATCCGTGGCGCTCTGGTCATGTCCTGGCAGATGTGGACAGCCTTCGGCATCTTCCTCGGATTCTGTGCCAATCTTGCTGTATACTCAGTCGGAGATATTGCCTGGAGACTGCAGATTGGGTCGGCCTTCATTCCAGCCGTCCCTCTCACGCTCGGCATCTACTTCTGCCCCGAGTGAGTGCGATGGAGTGCCCTTCTGAGATACATGTGCTAACTTGACCCAGATCTCCAAGATGGTATATGAAGAAAGACCGGTATCCCAAAGCCTACAAGTCACTGCTGAGATTACGCTTTCAGCCACTCCAGGCAGCTCGGGATTTATACTACATCCACTGCCAGCTTCAGATTGAGAAGAGCATCGTCGGCGATAGCAACTATTTCAGCCGCTTCGCCCAGCTTTTCACGATTCCCCGTGTCAGGCGAGCCACTTTGGCCAGTTTCGTAGTCATGATTGCGCAGCAGATGTGTAAGTCACTATGCGTCCCAAACCTTTGTTCATCACTAACAGAGACGTAGGTGGTATCAACATCATTGCGTTTTACAGCTCTACTGTCTTCAAGGAGGCGGGCGTATCCGAGAGGACTGCACTCATCGCCTCTTTCGGATTCGGTCTCGTCAATTTTGTGTTCGCATGGCCCGCCATCTGGACAATCGACACCTTTGGTCGCTGGGCTTTGTTACTCTTCACCTTCCCGAACATGGCTTGGACTTTGCTTGCAGCAGGTCTTTGCTTCCTGATTCCCGGCGAAGGATCGGGGCGCCTTGGAGCGATTGCACTCTTCATCTATCTCTTCGCTGCCTTCTACAGTCCAGGAGAAGGACCCGGTATGGTGCATTGCTGTATTTTCAATCAATTCGGAGCTAATCACCATCGCAGTACCCTTCACCTACTCCGCCGAAGTCTTCCCGCTCTCGCACAGAGAAGTCGGCATGGGATGGGCAGTCGCGACATGTCTCTTCTGGGCTGCCGTGCTGTCCATATCCTTCCCAGCCATCCTGACCGCCATGACGCCGACTGGTGCATTCGGCTTCTACGCCGGCCTCAACGTCGTTGCTCTCATCATGATCTTCTTCTTCGTTCCAGAAACGAAGCAACGCACACTTGAAGAGCTCGACTACATCTTTGGCGTACCTACTGGCCGATTCATGCAGTACCAGACGACGGAAGCGTTTCCTTGGTGGTGAGTACGTTCCGGATGATGTGAGAGTGGCGTGCTGATGATGCATACAGGTTCAAGCGATGGGTCTTGTTCAAGAAGTCTGCAAAGCTCGCACCGCTCTACAGCTTTGATGAGACGATTGGTGAGCGAGAGTCTCGTAAGGTGAGCGTGGCATGAGATGAGCTATGCATTTCGTATATCCTACACATACTCTTGTAAGCATCGACATTTTGTTTCACCAGCGAGTGAATCTTCTCAAACATCAAGCTTGCCCGGTGGCATACATCGTTGATTATGAATGCAGTCTGGATAAATTGACAGCCTGTTTGGCAAATGGGTAGTGTGATGGTGTGGTAACCAGAGGACCACAACTGGTTGCTGAGATCCTGTGCTCAAACCTCATCCAGTCCTCAACGCCTAGACCAGCCTTCCTTTTCTCCATTCCACCGCACGATCATCTGCTCTGCCACCGACACGATCGACGTCACCACCAACGCGAACATGTCTGTCTCCACACGGGCACAAAGTGCAAGACGTTATCTCCAAAAGATCCTTGGCGCAGACACCCCTTCCGCTGATACCCCTTCCGCGAACATGCGAGTCTCCACCCGGACGCGAATTGCAAGCCGTAAGCGTCGAAAGATACTTGACGCAGAGACGCCTTCCGCTGATATCCCTTCCGCGGACACGCCTTCCACAGACACGCCTTCCGCAGCTGCTCGTGTCCTCGCCGTACCAGAGTTGCTAGAAATGATCATCCTCAACGTCGACTCTCACACCAAGGGACCCTTCATCACCAGCAACATCGCTGGTACTATGCAGCTGTGTCGTCTCGAGAAAGTCAATTGTGCCTTCCGCGATACTCTACGAAACAGTCCTAAGCTGAAGTTGTCGAAACAGGATGTCCAACTCTCAGCATATCCGAGCGCACACGCTGCGATGGTGTGGCTGCTTCGCGAGCTCGGACATAGCGGCTTCAGCCAGGCGACGTGCGAACAGGAGAACGCCGGCTGCCGCCCGGGCCTTCGCCAGCCCAGACATAAGTGCAATGGCAGCGACATCCAGCTCGAGCACTCACCCAGCTATTACACATCTGCTGATCGCAAACGACGGTTCAAGAAGGCTGTGAAGGAAGACTCGTCGTGGAAGTCGATCAGAATAACCAGGCCGCTGCTCATCTACTTCAAGGACAGGAGCCAGAGATACTGCCGGATCTACTCGGCGCAATCTACGCTGGGAGAGCTGTGGAGGGCACACGCTGACGAGCTCTAAAGGAGTCGTGACGGATATGAGATATGAAGGTTAAAGCGATGTAAGTAAGAATTGACGAGGCGAGCGTGCAGTGTAAGCAGCATGTAACCGGCAAGCATGTGCAAGATCGCGGGTCTGTGCTTCACAAGGATGTCGCCGCGCTGTAACTTCCATACTTATCGAGCTCAAGTTTGTTCCGTCCACTTCACATTGTCATACATCATCAAACCGACCACAGCACTTCACTCGCGCCAACATGGCTTCGCCTAAGGACATAGCTCAACAGCTTCTAGCACGCCAGCATCTGCAGCTGCAAGAAGAAGTTGAGGTGTTGAAGGTGGAGAACGAGTGTCTGCGGATCGAGCGTGACGAGAGTGTCGCGATGGCTGCCTATGCGCAGGACCACACACCACAGTCGATAAACCAATCTGGCGTTGAGTCTGCTGTAGTTGCCGACGCCGTGCGCGAGTTGGGCTTAGATGATCCGACCGTGGCGCGCGACGCTCTGACAACACACATGCATATCACATTACCGCTGAAGTCTCGGACCAGAGCACTCGAGTCGGAACTCGCGACTGTCAAGCTCGAGAAGGAGGATCTGCAGGACCAGACCGATCGTGAGTGTCGCTTGCGTGTGTTGGAGCGCTACTGACATCGCAACAGAGGCTGCCAGCAGACCGACTATAGCAACTCGCCGAGTGTTTGCTATCCCGGAACTCCTAGAGCAGATTCTGTTGAGCCTCAACTGCCACACGACCGGACCTTTCAGACTCAGCTCCGCTGCGGGAGCAAAGGAGCTCTGCCGTCTCGAGCGCGTCGACATTGCCTTCCATGCCACGATCACTGGTTCCAGGAAGCTTCTCGACTCGAGAAGTCTCCTCAGCCTGGATCGGACTCCCACAGAGTACGTCGCAGTCACTTGGCTATTGCGGGAGCTGGGTCACACCTACTTCAAGATCGCCGACTGCGAAGCACACGGCTGCATCTACCCCAGCGCATCGAGTGGGTGGAGGCACAAGTGCAATAACAAGAACTATCTACAGATCAAGCGCTCGCCGGGATACCAGGACGCCATCCTGTACAAGAGGGCGTTTGAGAAGGCTATCGAGAGTGACTCGTCCTGGCGTGAGCTGAGAATCGCAGCACACTTCAAGATCTACTTCACAGACCGACACGAATCTGACCCGATCTGGGTCGAGGAGCATATGCGTACTTTGGGCCAGATGTGGGACTGCCACAAGAACAAGCTGTGAGAAGATAGGAGTGACGTGGAGTGATTCCGAGATCCCCTCAAGGCCTGGATCATTCGGATGGTGATCTCGCCTGGGTTCAAACACTGCTGAATGGAAGCCATAAAGAGACGATTGAGGCTCAAAAAGCATGGCGGAGCGGGCTCTCCAGTAAACTGGCAAGAGCCAGATGCGAAGTATGTCCTCCAAGCATTGAACTTGAACCAACGTCTCTCTGTACAGCGCCGTAGCCCGAGCAAACCTCACAGAACAGCATCCTTCTTCTAACCCCTCACTTCCATCCACACCTCCATCTCACACTCGTACCACCCCCTTCCAATCCAGAGCACCCTCACGTCGCCTTCTCTCCCTTCGCCGCCGTCCCCCCCAACTCCACCACCTTAACAATCCCCCAAACGCCCCCAAGCACCACAACACACCCCACCTCAATCGCCAAAATCAACGCACAAACCTCATACGCCATCGGCGCCAACATCGCCAACGCCTCCCTCATCCTCAACACCAGCGCCAAAACCGTAACAACATGACAAAACGTCACACTCCTCGCCGCCGAAAGCGCCGTCTTCTTATCCTCCGCCGCGGAGACGGTCGGGGATCTTCCCGAGTAAAGTTTCGTCAAAGGTGGTCGGATCTGAAGGATCAGGAATGTGACGGCGGCCGTGGCGAGGAAGACGGCGATGGTGGTGGTTAGGAACATTATTGTCGATCCGATTGCCGGAAGGCCGACGTGGGTGAGGGCATGGCCGAAGCCTTCGAAGGGTGTGAAGGGGGCTGATGAGGGATTGGTGGCGGGCGTTGGGGTGGGGGGTCCTTCGATGCCGAAGCGGGTGACTGTGATGGTCTCTGTGACGGTGCGTGGCATTGCAGGTGGCGTGTCGGGGGTCGTGGTTATATGTGTGTTGTATACGGTATGCTCGATGTTGATGTTTGGTTGCTATGTTTGCAGGGTTAGTATATGACCCTTGCATGATTTTAGTGGGCTGACACCTTGTTACCGAAGTTTTAGCTCTGCAAGGTCGGAATTGGTGTGTGCGAGCGGTCTCTTTTGTGCGAGACTTGTAGAAGCTTTGAAAGTGGCGGTGAGAATTGGGGAAGCTTATGTGAGCTCTGCAGGATGCAGCATTCACTCACCATGAAAAAGGGTCGTGCATGTGACACAAAGTCCTTGGCAAGGATGAAGTTTGGAAATGCGGGAGAATGATCCTGGTCGACTTAGCGAAATGACTTCATTTGCTACCATATCCTTGACCGCGACCTCACTTCAATATTCTTCACTAGCTCTACAGCTATCACGTCCACTCTCACTTCCTAGCTAAAGCCCGCCTCCGATCTTCCGACCACGAAAATCGATCACTGCGTGAGCGAGCAACAGTCGATGAGTCTTGATCAACCTTATGATCAGTAGCAAAAAGCATATCCCCTGAGTCAAGAGTATGACGAGGCAACATTTCAGCAAGGAGAGTGAGTCTGACGAGATCGGCAGTTCCAGCTCTAGGTGCTGTGCCTTGACCAGTTGCGTCGTCAAGTCCAGATTGTATTCAGTGATGACAGCAGCTGCAAGAGCGCGAAGGTTCCTGGTGTAACACTGTCGAATGGTCTTGCATTCTGTTGGCCATGTCTTGAACAGCGTATAGATCACGCAGGTCAAGCCGCTGATGACCATAGCCACATCCAAGGGCATATCGATAGGAGCGGGCCTTATAGTGTCATGAGACTGTTGATCGGCTGGCAAGATTCGGCGTTGATTGACGAGAGTGGTGATGCTGTTCGCGGCGAAGGCCGAGCAGCTTCCGACGACTACTTGTGTGAGGAGACGAAAAGTGCAAGCGAGATTCATCTGCCTTTCTGTCGGTGTCTCTCGGAGCTGAACGTGAGCAAAAGGATCCGCCATGCTGTCTGTGTGTGTGTGGTTGAGCGTTGTGGATGCCACTGCAATTCGTACATCCTGGAAGTCTGTTTTATCTTTGCCATAATGATTGTTGCGACTGCACTCTGTCGGCCCCATCTTTGTTCGCTGCAGCTTCTGGAACCCTCGAGTGCAGGGACACATCTGGCAGTGGCGCTGCGTAAGCCGATTGATCTGGAAGCGCGGATACAGACACGTGCCAGCATGTCATGCTCGAGCTTGGTGAGTCTGCAGTACCCACGAGACTGGATCCGACTGCACCAACACGCGATCCGAATACCTAAGGCACCGCAGCCTTTGGCTTCTTCCTCACCATATTAGTGCTCAGAACATTGACTGCAGGAACCGCTTCCTGCTGTGCCTCCGCTGGTGCAACATCGTTGGCTTTCCTCTTCTTCCGGATCATGCCGCCAAGATCGTTGACGGTATTCCCATTCCCCTGGCCGGCGCCCACGAGTGTGGTCGCATTCGCAGTGCCTTCTACACGGAACGAGAAATCGCCACTCCCTGAAATGCCGATGACCTCTTTTACCCACTTCGATGTTGATTGCACAGATATGTCGAGGTTAGCAAAGTCCAGCTGAAGGAGAGTGTGGATCACTTTGTCGTAGCCATCCTTCGAGACGGCTAGACCCTCACCATCCTGGACCGAGGCGTGGGACAAAGTCGACGAGTCTGCCTTCTTCAATCGTGGCTGTCTTGGGATGACGGGACCCGTCAGTGGCTTGCGCCGCTTCTTCTTGGGACTGCTGCACAACGGAACTGAAGGATCTGACGTCGGCTGAAGATCATTCGTGGGTGGCAAAGACTCTTGACTGAAAACTGTCTCCTGGCTGTTGAAATCGGTCATCTGAGAACCACCTTGGCTTTCACCCAAGCCATGCGCATCACTTCCTTCGGGCGAGATGACCAGCCATAGAAAGCCAACTGCCCTACCAGACGAGCATTCCTGCCTAAACGCCATCATTTCCCAGAACTGATCGAGGCTACGAACAGAATTCCATCTGCCGCTCTTACGCTTGGAAGGACTGATCGTAACCTCTGCGTCGTGGGCGATGCCAATCTCCTCGTCCAGATCGGTCATGTATCTTGCCTTCGGATCGTCTTCGAATCGTGGTAGCAGACACCTTGGTGGTGCGTGCTCGGGCAAGCCCCTGGTGCGAGCAAGGTCCATCAATGGGTGCTCTGGTTTCCATCGTGGCGTCGTGTCCGGCGAAGTCGTAGCTGGAGTTGGCATGAAAGATCGGAGCTCGTTCTTCGCAAACCCAGGCACCGTAAGATAGCCCTGGTATCGAACGTCGGGTTCTACGGGTTGGTTTGACGAATTTTCGTTCGTCACACCATTCGCGATGGTACAAATGTTAGTGACATCGGTCGACGTTCCCGAACGAGGTATGATCGGGTCCAACACACGAGCCCACCACTTGATAAGTTGCCTGTCATCTAGGACATGCTTTGTCTTGCTATCAGCCGACCCGGGAAATAGATACTGCGCTTGCGCCCGAGCGAACAGCGAGATCACGACCTTTCGTCGGGGATGTCTTCGCAGTTCTTTGTTGGCAAGATATTGCAGCAAAGTTGTGACTGTAGTCTTGACAGGTGATGGCTTGACCTTTGAAGTGTGTGCTGTAGAGTCCACCTTGCTGATGAATATGGTCGTGAGCTGCTTGGTAGTGTATACCGATACCTCGATGGCGAAGCTGATCACATCTCGTGGCTGCTGACTTGTGGCGTTCGTCGTCGATGTCGCCTCTGAGTCCGGACTTATGCTCACAGCTAGAAAGTGACCAGCCACGCGCGTTTTCTCTGCTTGTTGACCTGGCAAGGCCGAGAACAGAGGCTCGCAAGCTTTCGGTCTTGACCTCACATATCGAACATTTGCATTGAATCCCGTCGGTAGTGCAGCTTTGAGGTCGTCCTTGAGAGTCATGCTGCCTGCTCGAAAGTATATGATATGCTGTAAGATAATGGGCCGCTATCCAACGCGTTGTCCGACTGTGGTAGAGCTAATGAGCAAGAGATCAAGATGGAATAGCAGAGATATGTTGGAAGTGAAGGAAGGAAGACGGGTGAAAGACGCGCTATAAATTAAAATGCAAGCGAAGGAGATGACTCCGGTGAGGCACGAAATCAGGCATGACTCTCATGCCCGCTTCGCCGCAAAGTCTCCCAGACACGCCAACGACCTCAATGCCATACCACAACACTTCCCTCACACCTCCCTCACACCACCATGAAACCCTCAACACCCTCCTACATCTGCGCAACCTGTGCCCGCGCTCTCCGAACCCAATCCTCCAAACCACCCGCGTTTCGGACCTTCACCACCACCTCATCCACTCCAGCACCACGCAACGAACCCTCCGAAACCCCACCCCGATGGCAACAAACGCCCCCCGCCATGCGCATGCCCATCCGCCTGCGCCCCGAACCCAACCAACCCGTCTGGACCGTCAACGACTCGCTCGAGAACCTCAACAGCGCCTACGATACCTTCATCGGGTCCGCGGTGCCCAGGAAGCGAGGCTCTGAACTGCTAGATGAGGAGACGAAGTGGCTGGCCATCACACACAAATCCTTCGATCACGGGCGGAGAGGCTTCAACGATCGGCTGTCATTCTTGGGGAAGAGGATTCTAGATCTGCAGTGTTCCCTGGGCCTGCTGAGTATGCCGCAGCCGGAGGGGATGAGGGAAGTCAATGGGAAGGATGTGTTTAAACACCGGGCGTTGGAGGGACTCGGTAAGTACAAGTCCACGTTTCAAAAAGAGCTGTGAGAGGAAGCATGGACTGATCTTTAGCCAGAGAACATAACACCCTTCGCGAAGCAGCAAGTCCTCGATCCATCACGGCTAGCATCACTAGCAAATCAATACGGCATCGATCGCGTCGTGCGCTGGAAGCCGAAGAAGAGCGATAATCTGGAAGGTTCGGGTGTGGAGACGGTTCTCGCGCATACGATATACAGCGTGATAGGGGCATTGGCCATGCAGAGAGGCGGCGAGGTGGCAGCCAAGGTCGCAAGAGAAAGAGTCTTGCAGCCATTGGGATTGAGATGAGAAGCGGGAGTGATGGTCGGTTGTACAGGGATTATTGTATACATTACATTGTACAGCTAGAGTACAGGCGCATGCTGTGAAGCGATGCAGCGCGGCAGCGATCAACTCACAGCGCGTGGGTATCGAGCATTTCATCAATCGTCGTAAGCCATCGTCAAATCTCTTCAGTCTTTCTCGTTCGGGCGCAGGTGGTAGTAATGCAATGGGTATGCTCAGTCGATCAGAGCACCCAGAATCAAACTCTGGACAACGAACTCGTCATCCACAATTCGCACATTTCCGCTTGTGACGGAGTGCTTCTTTTCCCCGCCCCCAGCAGCATCGCTGCCTCTCTTGCGTTTCTTGCCGGAAGCTGCTTTACCGCCAAAAAGCGCTCTCTCAGCTTCAGCAATGGCACCGTCCACATACACCCAGATGGTGCTTTCGGGATCGGCTTGTACGGCAGCCTTCGCCTCCTGCAGGTCATTGACACGCTGGACCTTACCCGCGCCGAGGGCGAGAGTCAGGAAGGCATACGTCTTGCGCTTCTCCCAGCCAGACTTGCCTTTCTTCGGTGCTACAATAAGCACAGTGTCTCCGTTAAGCAACAGCGATCGCGCTGGGATGATGTTGCCCGCCCGAGCTTCGGTGGCATCGTAGGTGTCGAGTGGGCGTGATCGCACCGCACCACCCAGATAGCTGCTTTCACCTGCAGGAAGCAGGTATCTATCCCAAGGAACTGGATTAGGCTGGCCCTCGGCAAGAGTTGCATTCTTCGAGGCATCCATCGAGTGTGCAATCCAGCGACCAGATATAGTCGGCAAGCCCAGTGCGAGAGCTTGCATGTACTTGGCTCGTCTGCTGTGCTTGTCGGCAATGACAGCCACGAAGCCAATGTCCTTGTATTCATCCTTGAGACGCAGCCCAGATTGGTCTTGGTCTATGCCTTTCTTCGGGGTTTTCTTCTTAGGCGAAATCGAAGCTGCCTCACCAATAGTGGGAAGCTCAAATAACTGCTCAAAGCCATCGTCGAGCACGAGACCGCCATTGCGCCGGATCGTACGTGTGATGCTACCCTTTTCGGTATCGTTCGAGACGTATGAGACAGCGAACGCCATGTTGCTGAAGATGGCAGTGGGCATGTCGCTGGTCGACGATGCCACCGAGCCTTCACGTAGATGCGATGTTCTGCTTGTTGATGTCCTGACCTTGGCTGATGCTACAGGGCGCCGCGACCTCGAAGCTGGGGTGTCCGTACTTGGTGTACCCGCTCGTGTTGAAGGCGTATTAGCGCGTGCCTGCGGCTGCTCAGCCTTATTTTTCGTCTTGACCAAGGTCGGATCGAAGTTTCGACCCTTAAAGTTCGCCCACATCGACATATTGAAGTACAGCTCACTAATCAGTACCGTATGTGTCTCGACGGCATCATCAGACGGCGCAGGAGCGTCCTTTGACATGCTGTTGCGACTTGCCTTGGCCTGCACCTGGACCCTGATGTTTCCATAAATGTCTGTGACCAAAGCACGCTCCTCTCGTGATGCAGGTGCAGGTCCGAATCCAGTGACGATCCACTGCTTGTTCCGAAGGCCAGCTTTGTCTACTCTGACGGTCTCGCCAATCTGAATGTCAAGACTGCGGACGTGCTGAGTCTCGATGCTCGTCACTGTTTCGTCGTCAAATTTCAGGCTGTAAGTGGTCCCATCTGGAGACACGCCAAGCCACGTCGCAGGATAGAAGCCGTTGTAGCTGCCTTTAAACCACGCAAAGATCCGCTTGGGCGCCACTATAGTCTTGTCGCCAGCTTCTGCTTGGCCGTGCTGTTCGCTATGCAGCGGATCGTCTGAAAAGTGATCTGCGTCGTGGAAATCGTCGCCTTCATTCTCGGCGATGGTTGTGATGTCGGCTTGCACTGCCTGCTCGTCATCATTCGTCTCTTCCTCTTGGACCTGTTCGTGTTCCAGCTCGTCATGTTCAGAGTCGTCTTCTTCGGCATAATTCTTGACTGGTGCTCGCTTGCTGCTGGTAGAAGTTCTGCTTGGTGCGACCACCTCTGACCTACTCGACTTCCGTCTGGACGCCCGACCGTAGGTCTTCTTCTTAGTCGAATCGATGACTGGTCTGGTCTTTACAAGTTGCGATACAGCATCGGAGCCGGCTTTCTCACGAGCGAGCATACTCTCTGAGCTGTACGATTGTGCTTTAAGCTCAGTCACTATCGGCACAGCCGGTGCCTCGTTTGCTTTGCTGGGGCTGTTTCGAAGGGCTTTCGGAGTCGGCTCAGGACGCGAGAGCTCATCCTCGTCTTCGGCATCCTCAGCGGTGACATCAGGAGGGACAGACTGGTGAGAACCTTCCTCTTCCACAGTGTCAGGGACCACGGGCACCGGAGGAGCGGCCTCAGAAGAGACAAGGTCGAAAGGTTGCTCTCGTGCGATCTTACGGCGCTTATACTGCCTCGCCGGTTCTTCCAGTGGGTCCGAAGTCACATTGAGGACCGCGCGGTCTTCGTCGGTCATGACCTTCTCAAAGACATCATCGACATCAGCCATCGCGTCGAAGCTGCCAACTGCGCTGGTAGCATCTGTGGCCATTGAGCTAAAGCGGCGTACTCCAGCACGCTTTCGAGGTGAATCATCTGTACGCCTGCTCTGTTGACTTGCGAACACTTTCGCAGGGGATGGCGCGGCCGAGCTCTTCGCAGCAGGCGAGCGTGCAGAAGCTGAGACGTGAGTTCGGGCGGTAGAATAAGGAGCACCGTTGCCAGTCTCTTGAGTCTCCTCGTCTTCTGATTCCTCGAGGGCCGTCCGAGGTCTCTCTTGCTCAGCGTCAGGCAGATCACTTTCGGGGATTTCTTGCTCAGTTGACTCTTCGTTTGTCGACTCGCATCCGTTCTGAAACTTCTCACGCAACTCCTGATACTGTACAGACGCCTCGCCAGTGCCGTTGGACAGTGTGCTATCAGCAGTAAACCTAGGTGGACTACTAGGCACTCGAACAATATCAAATGGTCGCTCAGCATTAGCCTGGGACGCGGGTATTGTTGGTGGCGCCATGCGTTGTGACGATGCTGTCGCTTGCTCCTCGCTAGTCTTGCCCTGATGGTAATGGGACCCAGGAACGAATGATGACGTGGAGGACTGGACAATCTGTCGGATGCCCTGACTGTGTCTGTCTTCGACTGCAGGTTGAGAATCTGCAATCGTAGACTGCTGAGTGCCCTCTGTCACATTGTTCCCAAGCTGGGTACCATTGCCATCGTTCACTGTAATGGCTTGCTCGGCTTCCAGTTCTGACTGGTTCAGGCCCTCACTTTCTGCGATTGACTGGTGGTCGTCTTCCTCATCGTGGTCATTGCCCTGACTCTTAAGCACAGCTTGACCAAGCTCATCGTACTCGTCGTTCTCGGTGGCATCGTCAGCGTGTTCCTCGAACTCCTCATCGTGTCGAGGGCTCTCGGGCAGACCCTCATCGTGCTGCTCTTCTTCAGGCTCAGGCTCAGGCTCAGGCTCAGGCGCATCCTCCTCAGCTGCGAGCTCGTCATCTGATATATCCTCGAAGCTAATTCGCTTGCCTCGCTGAATTGTTCCTGGTGTCACCAGATCGATCATTGCATTGGGCTTCTTGCTGGGAGAGGGTCGTGATCGCGCTGGATATGACGTTCCCAGCCGCGCTGCATCTTGCTTGGCTTGCTCACTGAAGGCTCGGCGCATATTCCTAATGTGCAGCCTACGATCTTCAGAGTCTTCAAACTCGTCATCGTCTGAGAGGGTTTCTCCTCGTGCCTCCCGCTGCGCTTGTCTACGAGCTTCCATCTTCAATCTCCGCCGCTCTTGAGACTCTTTCATGCTTGTGTAAGTATCTCTCGGCTCACCTGGAGCTGATCGCGGCCTAGTCTCTTTGAGTAGAGCGGGTGATGAAACAAATTGTCGAGCGGGCGAGGAGGTTAGGTTAAGCTCGTTCGATGTGGGCGACGGTCGCGAGGCTATCGGATCTGAACGTGGACCATCTGGTAATGGCGACGATTGATCCTGGAACAGCTGAGTGTTTGTCATCATCGGCGGCTTCGAGGCACTGAACCCAAAAGCCTGCGAATAGTGCGGTGTCTTCTTCAGTGTGATGGCTGATGTAGGTATCTCGTCCTCAGCCTTGCGCTTCTGCCCCGCAAGCGCGGGCGTTTCAGGCATTGTCGGTCTTGCCGGTGCCTCGATTTGTGTCTCGGGGTTTTGTGATTCCAACAGTTCCTCGAAATCCTGGGTGGACGTGACAGGCGACTGCTGCTGGGTGTTCCACTGCAGATCGACATAGCCTGTCTGACCCTCTTGTAGCGTGTGTTGCGTCTTACTGATGACGGAGCCAATAGTGTTGTAGGTATTTGGCGACGTGTCCAGCAGTGTCTCGTGGGTCTTCGGCGTCGCGGCGATAGGCACTGGAGGCTTCTGCGGCGTGGCGTGATGTGATATGTTCGATCGCGCGACCATTGACTCCGTGTACAGCTGGGAGTCGAATGGCTGTGTATCCTCTGGTGCCATACCTCCATGGAAGGACTTGGCTTTGGTCAGCTGCACGAAGGCGTCCTGCGACGGACTCGATTGTATCATAGCCTCCATCTCGGCTGTGGGTGCACTCTTTGAGGGTGACAATCGCGGTATGCGCCTCTTCTTCATAGACTCTGGGGTCTGCAATGATGGCTCGCCAGACTCGGGGACGTTGGACTCGCCATCCACATCTGCCGACTCTTGTACTGTCGCAGGCGCGCCGCTCTCAGGCACGTCGTCGATCGCATTGAGGTTTGACGCCGCCTGCTCGGTGATATACCGCTCGTGTGTCTCCCCAGACTCGAGGTGCTGGAACTGCGGCGCGTTGTAAGGTTCGGCGTCCTAGGATGGCATTGCGTCAACTCCCGCCGCGTTCAATGTTGCACAGACAAGGGATGGAAATCATGGTATATGAAGACTGCCACTCACCTCGTCCAGATCCTTCTTGGCCTGCAGCAGCACCGACTGCGGCACGCTGCCCATGCTGCTGTCCGTCTCCACCGACGCCATGACTCCCCTGCAGCTCCGCAATGTCGAATGTCATGTGTCGCATTTGGCGAAAGTCGAGAAGTTGGAGACGGAGACGCGGGGCGCGCGTTGATTGGACTTTCGCGTATACCTCCGGAGGTATGTCGCGGATCGAGGCGCAGTCACGTGTGAGAGCAGGTCCGTGACATGTCGGCAAGGATCTTGCTAGCGACACATTGTCTAGACTTTCTCAACATAAGCGTGCGAACAGTTTCTCACACACGCCGACATCTCTTCCTGGAGCTGCGCATAGAACCGCCATCTTCATCATACACCGACAGACGCAGAAACAGCGACAGACGCACAAACAGCGACAGACGAGATGGGCAACGGAGCCAAGTAGGCAATTGTGGGTCCTCCATCAAAGTGTCAGCACTGACATGGCCAACAGAGCACAGCAAAAGCGCGATCGCGCGAAGGAAAAGGGACCCAAGGAGGCCAAGAGCCAGCTGAAATCTGTACGCACTTTCAACTCATCACGACGACAGACTGTGGAGTGAAGAAGACTGACGGGTGTAGAACCTCGCCGCCAAGTCCATCAAATGCAAGACCTGCTTCCAGGACTTCCAGAGCACCACCAGCCAGAAGATGCTGGGCGAGCACGCTTCAAACAAGCACAACAAGGCCTTTACCGACTGTTTCAACGGCGACGACGGTGTGGCCAAGTAAGGCCTCGAGCCAAAAGTTTGACGAGATACCCACTGGCGTTTGCATTTGCGACCACGAATAGATGTCATTACAAGCGTATTAGCGACTTTATCAAATTGCGTTTCATGTCGCGACGCTCATCTGCGTCTAACAGACCGTTCATTGGAATACTTACAGCTGGACAGGGACTACCAGTGGCTTGCTAAGCCAACTTTCACCAGTCTCCTACCGGATCCGGTGCTCAACACTCCGGACCACATGGAGATGCTCCTGTCAGATTCCAAGTCGGAACATACATCTACACGGCGGGATCTGACGTGCAAGATGTTGTGCGACGTGGCGGTCTAGGCATCAATGACCAGCGACGAGCTCTAGCCTCAAAATCATGTGGCTGAAGCGACGATAATATAAGCCAGGCTATGCAAAACATGCTACTGCAGTGTCTGGCATGCGACGATTACTGGAGGCAGGATAAGGCACGTCCGCGATACTCTTGGCTGTCTCACACCTTCGATGTGAAGACATCTCAGTTCGTCGGTGAGTTCCATACGAAAGGCATCCATAAGTCTTATTCGCTCGCGGGAATACAGGGCTCTGGTCGTTCCGGCAGCCCAGTCTGGACCATGATGTACCATCAGCGGAAATTTGGCATTATGGTTAGTGATCTTCCTCGAGTTACACACAGCAACGTGGAGAAGATTGTAAATCTCCAACGACTATTCTTGATGCTGACACATATAACGTGCATGCACGTGGCGCGCTTCGAAACATAGCCCTCCGTAGGCTCAGCTGGCTCCGGATTCGATCCTTCGCATTCATTCTCTCGAACGATTGGCTCCAGCAGCTTCCTATGCATACCAAGACATAAGATGCCCAGACAGCGAGCTTGGCAACATGTTGGTGGCGAGGTAACGCGAGCTTCGTACCGCAGGCCGTCTTTGCGATGATCCTATCTTAGGATTGGCACAACAGTGCCCACACGAAGAGTGTGATGGCGGGGCAAGTAGGTGTGGAATATGCAGCAGCAAGGTACGTGCTCTGGTTGAGAATTGTACTACCTCAGATCGATATAAGAGCCACTGTTGCACCTCAAGCTCAACCTCTCACCACCAAGCAACAACAACTTACCACCCAAACCACCAACCAAACCAACCTCTATTTCCTTATCTCCTTTGTATTTCCTTTGTATCCAGTCCTTCATTCCAAAGCTCACCAACAAGCCGTACAACCACCTCAAACCCAACAAAAATGCAATACCCAACCATCCTCCTCTCCGCGCTCGCCGCCACCAGCGCCCTCGCCCTCCCCCAACTCAACACCGCCGTCCAAGACACCTCCATCCGCGTCACCCTCGCAGCCAGCAGCCTCGCCACCCAAACCGCATTCGAAGAAGCCCAGCTCCCACAATCCAAACCCCCAATCGGCACCTCCGGCCCCTTCGACAAAGTAACCCTCACCCTCGGCGACGACATCAAGAACCAGACCCTCCGCTGCCAAATCCTCGACACCCACCACAACCCCATCGTCATCGTGCGCGGCGCAAACGTCGACACCACCATCGCCGACGGCGACGCAGGAACCTGGACTTTCCGCGACGGCGCTTCTCAAATCAGCAAAATCACCTGCGACCCCAACTTCGTCAAAAGCGTCGCACCCCCTCCACCATCCGAGAAAGACAACTCCATCCTCGTCACCCTGAGCAACGGCCACCTCATCTCCACGACCGAGTTCCTCCAAGCCGGCGAAGTCCGCGAGGTCCAGCATCCACAAGGTTCCAACGGCCCTTTCACCTCGTTCGAACTTACGCTGGGCAAGGATGTCAAGAACCAGGCGCTGCACTGCAAGGTTTTGGACGAGAAGGATCACAAGGTTACTGCGCAGCGCGGTGAGAATGTTGATACTACTTTTGCCGATGGTGGGAATGGACCGTGGAAGTTTTTGCGCCCGGCGAAGACTAGTGTGAGCAAGATTGTTTGTGATCCGGAGTTTGTTAAGGCTTCGCAGTAAGCGCTTTGACTGAGGGTGATGAATTGATGGGACATGAGGAGACATGATGGCGGCGGTGCTTTGCGGGCTTGCAAAATCATAGAGGATGGGCATTGAGCGCGGTGTTTCTTGCATTTGCATTTTGGTTGTACATACTGGGCTTTTGTTGTGATTCTGCTATACCACTCAGAAAACCTTTCTCGAAGACTCCTTGCGGGAGCATTCGATTGAAACTTCGTGTCTCTGCTTTCTTTCCCTTCGTCTTCGAAGTAAAGCTTTGTCCACTTGCAAAGGCTCTCTCGATCCGAGCAATCTCTTCGAGCCTGTGATGGTCTCGCGAAAGTCGCGATTGACCTTCTCGAGGCGGCAGAGCTGTATGGCATTTGCGGCGTTGGTAAAGCCCAGACCTTCGCTAGTATGCAGGTCGAGCTCAAGCAGGATCTTCTCTAGCAGTTCGGGTATAGCAAAGACACGAGCCGCGGTTGTCTTGGAAACGCCAGCATCTGTGGCGATGTTAGTGTTCGCTCCACTGTCAACGTGTGGCACATACCGCGAAGTTGTCTGTCTTTGGCCTGGATCGCTGCTTTGAGAGAGAGGGCGTGAGGGTGGTCGGGCGACACTTCTTCGAGTCGTGCTCGAAGCAGTGCCACCTGATGTTGGATCAAGGGGATATCTGGTGGCTTGGTGTCGGTCTTTGGTTCTGGGGTGGCATCGTCGACAAAGACATCGTCGTCCCATTCAGGCTCAAATTCTGAACTGACGCCCCACTCGCTCTCGCTGTCGGTGTCGTGAGTATTGGGCTCATACGCAGCGAGTTGGTAAGGGCGTGGTCGAGTCGCGTGTGAAGAGGTTGATGAGTGTAACGAATGCATTTTCGTTGCAGATAAGAATCAGAGCCGTGCAAACGATTGTCGTCATGAGGATAATCGCAGTCCAGATAATAAGTGATCTCATAAGTGAAGCGAGTGATGTTATTACTGCGGCTCTCTCATTAGCTGGGACGGCCTTGTAGATCTTGAGAGCGAGCTGAAGAAGTGTATCAATGAAATCGAGAATGCCCTTTCAAGACATACTGAATTTTGGTGAGCGAAAGAAGAAAAGGCTCAGGGGAGCCGATGAAGAAAATCAACATCCCTCGACAGCAGGCAACAGCCCGTTCTTGCAGTTCGGCGTCTGACAACATGTTAGTTAGGTAGTTACGATAAGTGAGGGAAGTAGCAATCGCACCTCATTTATATTCTTTTTTAGATGCCCTCAAAGGTAATGACAATAGCTTGACGGAGGATGGAGCATTGTTTGAAAGAAGCTCGGGGTATGAACTAACGCCCCACTCGCTTTCACTGTCAGCGTCGCGGTCGCTGCCATCGTGGTCGCTGCCGTTGTGACCGCTGTCCATGGCGGTTCTGAAGGGATCGCGCGGCGGTTTGAAGGTGCAGTGCTGTGTCAACGGAAGGTGAGGTCAGGCTCAGCGAACGAGAAAGGAAGTGACAAACGCAACATCCTTGTCAAAGCACAGACACGCGTTTCGCATATGCCCAGCCGAGATCCGGCGACCTCACTTCATCACTTGCCTTTGGTGCTGCACTCACATCTCAAACCGTTCGAATCACATGCCATCCTCTTCCCAGCTCCCCTCACCCTGGATCCGCGCCGTCATTTGCGACCACCTCCGTGTCACACCATCTGATGCCTCCAGTCCACATTGCATTGCCTCCTCCGAAGACTCTCACAGTATTGTCCACATCATGGGCAGGGCAGTGCCATCGTCACTCTGCAACGCATCCATCACAGTCGTATACTCCTCTGCCCGTATTCCAAAGCCATGCTCATGAGCAGATCAATGATCTGAGAATTGGTCGCACTTCGATTGTCAGGCTCTGTCCAGTACCCCCGACTTCCGAAATCGTGGCCATCTCTCATCCCATCAGAAATGCGTTGACGCTCTGGAGGGTCGCTCTGCTGGGCGAAGCATCCGGCATAGACACCATAATCCAGCTCAGTCTCTGTTTGATCACAGTCTTGTTGATCGATGTGTCAATATCAGGTAGCTGCCGTAACGCGCCTCCCTCCGTGAAGGACGTGCATAACAATGCTAATGCTGTGCCTATAGCGAGATCTTTGCCAGTATCGCAGGTCACCAGTATCTTGCTGGTCGGCTCCAAATTGTGATTAACAGCTGATAGCTTTGGTAGCTGAAAGCGCAGTTGCCGGCTGCCAACCTTCCCGGTCGAGCAGATCAGTGGTACATACCGGCCTTTGAGCTTTTCCGACAGGACATCACTAGTCTTTGTTACGCAGGAGATGATAACGTCGTATTCTGCAAAGGCAGCTTCCGCTTCATCATTGTTGCTGGTGTAGATGCTAGTAGTAGGTTTGACCAAAGTTGACGCTCGCCGTATCTTGTTCGAGCGAGCATCTTCGACCAAAGCTGCAATGACAATGGGTAGTTCGTCCTCTGTGGCGGAGAGCAATTTATCACTATGCTTCCAAAACATTGCAGCATCGAGTCCATGAGACCAGCTTTCAGGGTCGTCCGCGGCTCCCTGTACATAGTCTGAAGTGGCTGAGGTCTCGTTGCTGGTTTGATTGGAGGCTGTACACAAGACAATCAGGTTGTCCTGTCGTTGTGTCGAGCGTGTAGGCAGAGCATCGTCAGGTCTTTGCCATGTCACTTGGAGTGGCTTGCTGTGCAGCTTTTCCCGAAGCTCATCAAGATTGAGACCCAAAGTCCCCACGTCTTGCTCACATGTCTTCAGGCGACCCTCGATCTGCGCATGCTCTGACTCTGACAGAACATCTAAAGGAGTCCTCAGCTTGTGTGAAGAAGCATCGTCTGGAAAGAGCAGTCGGTTCAATATCGTGCTCCAGATCGGTATCGTCTTTGACAGAGCGTCAGGCATACTTTTGCCACGTCGTGTAGAGTCGACGATGATGCAGCCTCCATGGTCATGAACGACATCGAGTACCTGAAGATTGAGCCTCCGGAGACTGAAGCCCCACTGGCCAAAGTGACCATCTGTACTCTTGAAATAGGCACTTCCAGCCTTCAGATCAGGACGAATGTACCAACTTCCGCATCGCTCGTTGGCGACCAGGGGTAGGCCGTATGCGCTGGCGACTTTGCTCACGAAGTCGGAGTCCTGCTTGATGGATTTCAAGCGATTCTTGATCGAGAGGTTGGAGCGTTTGAGTTCACCCAGGGCATCCTTGAGTGCTGATGCTGCTGACGAGAAAATGAGTTCCGATTCGTGGAGTGCTGGCGCTGGCGACATTGCTGCTGATTGATGTTACAACCTCAAGGTTACTGGTGGCTTCAAAGCTCAAATTGTTCGGAGAGAATTCAGTGCGCCTTGACCAGTCGATGATGGCTCTGTGGTCTGAGTACCTCCGGAAGCAAAAAGACGGTAGAGAACTCCTCACAAGCAGACAAGTGACTATCGTGTCGTGGCATATGATATGGAGGGTATCCTATCTTCTGTCACATACGTCTATCGGTGTTGAAAGCTAACCGTTCGGCGTGGAACGGCAAAAGAGAGGGCTCAGCCGCGATTCGAACGCGAGACCTCTTGCAGGTGTGGAAGTTCGTGTTACCCAAAGCAAGACTAGAAGACAGTTAGAATGTGCTCAGAAGGTGGAGGCAGTGGTGGATACTCACATCATACCCCTAGACCTAGGAAGATGTTAGACGGCGGAATCAAATGTCTTGGACATGGAGTGAAACTAACCACTGAGCCGATCAGGTGACTGATGCAGAGGAATAATCTTACTAACTTATGTAGCCTTAGAATAAGTCTGCAGAGTTTGCGGCGGTGGGAAGCTGACTTTCACTTCGGACTAGCGTCGGCAATTGCGGATCACAAGCCGAAGCCGCCCCGCCAAGCACTCGTGACGAGCGCTCTTGCTGTCATGTCATGTTCATTGTTGTTGCCGCATCACACCAACACTTGACATCGAAACATCGACACATTGCTCTACCGGTGACTTTACAAAGCACAAAAGACTACCATGAACTCCGTCGCGGCAAAGCGACTCTTCTCAGAGTACAAGTCACTCAGCACCGACCCACCAGAAGGCATCACCGCAGGACCAGTCAATGAAGATGACCTCTTCGTGTGGGAGGCGCTGATTCAAGGACCAGAGGGCACACCTTTCGAAGGTGGCATATTTCCAGCAGAACTAAAGTTCCCGCGTGATTATCCTCTCATGCCGCCTGTCATGAAGTTCACATGCGACATCTGGCACCCCAACGGTAGGATTATGCACACATCCGGCCAGCAAACGGTAAGTGCGGTGTACTGATCATGACGTTCTGCAGTATACCCAAATGGCACAGTGTGCATATCCATCTTACATCCTCCCGGTGACGATCCCAACCACTACGAGCAGGCCAGCGAACGATGGAGTCCAATTCAGAGCGTCGAGAAGATCTTGATCAGTGTCATGAGCATGATTGCTGAGCCGAACGACGAGAGTCCAGCGAATGTGGATGCGGCACGACAGTGGAGAGAGCGGAGGAAGGAATACGAGGCAAGAGTCAAGGCAGACGTCAGAAGGAGCTTGGGGCTATGATCCGAGATACAAGTCGACAAGGAACGATGGGACGGACATGCGTCGATGGGTGAGCGAGGCGTACGGTGCAACACGACTGCAAAGCATTAGCGAGGACATAGCGATGACTTAACGATGGGTATGACTGAGGCATGATGACAAGATCTTTGGTGACTGCCCCTTCAAGAAGACGATTGACACGATCGCTGGATGAAGGGTTATCCAGGTTCTGGTGTCGATGTCGATAAGTTTGCAGGTGGGCACAGGGTTCGCATCCCTCTTGCCTGTGTTCTGCGCGGCAGGAACACATTCAGCACATCCTCCAACCACGCCCGATGGTCGCACGTATGCTGTTGCTCGCAGACTGGATTGGCCCATGGATCGTACGCTATATCTGTGCATTGGGGCAGCCGACAAACCACGTCTCAGATGCTTGTAGGAGAGTACGATGCTTGAGACTTCCCAAAAGCAGAATGTGTTCGAAGCTCGGCCCCTACAGACTATGTTCTCAGGCACAGGATCCGTCTTTACAATACATTGCGGCTGTGTGCAAAGATTGGGATCCCAACTCTGCCAAACCGTGCCACGCTGTGACATACGAGAAGCATTGCAGGCCAAGGACCGTACAAGCCTGTTGCAGACATTGAGATCTCTCGTTCATGACTTCTTCAGCGCACTCGGATTCTCGGCTTTTGGCTTCGCCGACCAGGAAACTACCTTCAAACAATACACAGTGGCTGCATAAACCCTGGCATATTCGAAGAGACATAAGGGTTGGGACGAATTTCGACTAGGGTTACCAAACTCGAGAGCGGCTTCGAGTCGACGAATTCTAGATATCTCGACCTTACGCGTACCCGCTACGCTTACTCTATATACCATATATAGCTCGTTCTACTCGCCTTACTACGACGAATCTACTAATATACTTTTTATAACGATACGACTACTATTTACGGCGCGTTTACCTCGAATACCTCGAGTTTAAACGATTCCTACCG
Organism: Fulvia fulva; assembly: GCF_020509005.1. Lineage (NCBI taxonomy): Eukaryota > Fungi > Ascomycota > Dothideomycetes > Mycosphaerellales > Mycosphaerellaceae > Fulvia > Fulvia fulva. The sequence goes on along the minus strand of NC_063017.1, from coordinate 4,892,271 downwards.
AGCGCGTAATATATAACTACTCTATATATATATATATACCTATATAAGGGCGCGCGTACTATAGGGTCCGAACGAGATAGTTATTGTTCTACGAAGCTGTTAAACAGGTACGAGTTGCGCAGCAGTGGAAGACGGCGGATCACACCAAAGACGAAGAAGGACCCAATGGGATAGCGTGTATCTACATACAGTATCGCCGGTGTTGGTGTAGGTGTTTCAGGAGGGACAGCTGTACTCAGGACTTGACTAGCAAGCCCTGATTACTAACCCCCCTAAGCACTCAATGTTGACCCTATGACCTGCATATTCTCAACACTCCCACTCAGGTCAGAAGGTCTCAAACAATCCCTTATACAAGCTAGAGCCGCCTCACAAAGTTTTTAAACTGCTGGCCATTGAGGGGCTTAGTCAGCCCATCAGCAACTATGTCCTTTGTGTGGCAGTAATCTACTGCAATCTTCTTTTGCCACTAGAGATTCCTGACATAGTAGTATGCCACATCAATATGCTTTGACCTGTCATGGACATGGGCATTTTTGACAAAGGTCAAAGCTGCTTGGTTGTCACCCATAAGCTTCACGGGTCTCAGCTCATCAACAGTACTGCTTGCCTTCATCCTAGGTTGGAATGAACACTCTCCAACCAGGTCAGGACACCTCATCTCTCTAAGGACTGCAGCAAGAAACTGTGACTACTTAGCTGCTGCATTCATGGCCATGAACTCAGCCTCCATTGTTGATGTGGCAACAGACTTCTGCTTCCTACTCATCCAGGACACAGGTGATCCACAAAGGAACCACACATGTCCAAGGATTGAGACTCTGTCTGCCTTGTCTATGGCATAATCAGAATCTGAGTATCCCTGGAGAATACCTCCTCCTCTTCTGTACATCAAGCCCAGGTCTGGGTATGATCTCAGATATCTGGAGAGTTTCTTCAAGGCTCTAAGATGTTGCTTTGAAGGGTCAGCAACATATGAGCTGATTCTTCCAAGGGGGAAAGCAAGGTCTGGCCTTGTCATTGTCATTGGCCACATCCAGGTACCATTGCAACTCTGGTACTCCTGTTTGTTGCACCTCTCATCCATAGTAGCTGAAGGTCTCAGATCCTCATAGCTGTCCATAGGTGAGAGTGTGGGTGTGGCCTTCTCTGGAGAGATGCCCATCTTGGCAAGGTTAGTTTGGATGTAGTGTCCTTGATCAAGCTTTACAGTACCTTGGGACCTGTTTCTGGTAATCCTCATTCCAAGGATCTTCTCAGGTTCCCCAAGATCTTTGATCTTGAACACTCTTCTAAATTCAGCCTTGAACCACTGAACATCTGACAGCTTTGGAGCTGCAATGGGGATGTCATCCACATAGGTGAGGACCATGATGTCTCTTCCTCTGTGGATGAGTAGGCATGGATCCACCTGGGACTAGGTGGATCCAATCTGTTCTAGCTTGGCAACACAGAGCTTGTTCTAATCTCTAGCTGCTTGCTTCAGTCCATACAGGCTTCTAAGGACCTTGAAGACCATATTTGGTGGAATTTCGACACCTGGGGGTGGGATCATGTAGATGTCTTCAAGAAGGCTGCTTTCGGTGAAAGCATTGTTCACATCCACCTGGTGCATCTCAAGATCTCTCTCACATACTACAGCCATGAAGACCCTAAGGGTATCATGCCTAACAGTAGGTGCAAAGGTCTTTTCAAAGTCAACACCATATTTCTGTGAAAACCCTCTTACAACCAGTCTTGCCTTGAACTCTTCAATGGCTCCACTGATCATTCTTTTCACATCAAAAACCCACTTAGATGTAACCAGGTTTGCACCCCTTGGTAGTACAACTGGATCCAAGGTGTTGTTGCTTCCTAAGGCAATAAGTTCTTTCTGGATTGCCTCTTTCCACATATGTCCCCAATTGGGGTCTCCCACTGCCTCCTTATAGGACTTTGGGATTGGCACTTCCTGCCGGTAGGCTATGGCCTGCCTAACAGCAGCAAATGCATATCCCTCCACATCATTCAGGATTTCCTCAACCCAGCTCATAGTTGGATCAAGATGAAACATCTGAGCAATCAATGCCCTATGATGCTTGGCTTCATGCTCAGCAGAGCCATCATCTTCATCCCCCCTTGACCTCTTGTTGCCTGCAAGCTGAGGTGGCTGTTGAGGTTGATCCTCCTGAACAAGTTCCTCTTCCTTTTCTTTTCTTGGAGTCCCCTCTACTCCAATCTTCTGGTACTCTCTAATGTCTTTTGGAGGTTGGGGAAGTTGCACAAACACTGTTTTAGCAAGGAAAGAATTTCCCTTGCACCATCACTACGGATTGCAGATAGAAAACACCTTGAGCTGTTCTCTACCTGAACCTTCCATTCCTTTAGAGCTGTAGGAGCATCACTCCTAGCCTTCAAAGGGACTACCCACTTCTTCCTCAAGAAGTTGTCTACAATCTCAAGCCAGTACTTGAAGCCAAGTCTTGAGACTGCACCTTGAAAAGGCCCACAGATGTCAATAGAGATGAGGGCCAGCCTCTCTCCTTTCCTCTCTGTGGCAGGTCCTTTGAACTTCCTCATGTCTGCAAGGGAGCAGACCTTGCAGTTCTGGTGTTCAGAAGGAACAGGAATGGGATCTTTCTTGTCAGTGACTCTATGCAGGTTTCTTAGCAGTCCCTTGCTAAGGTGTGCACATCTTCTATGCTATAGCTCCCACTGGTCCTGGGACTCAGTGGCAGTCATAGCCTGTTCCAATTCACACTCAAAATGTGTACCTAACTTGGACAGATCCAAGTCATGCTCCTATAGAGAGGCATATGCTTGAGGCATAGCTTCAAGCTGCTCTGAAACACTTTGAATGAATGGAACACCCCCTCTCAGCTTTGTCTGGACAACAGGTTTTCCAGGAAGGGATTTGAGGGTGAAACTGGGCGGTTGGACAGCAAACTGTTGGCTGAACTGATTCCAAGAGACAAGGCTAACTCCAAGGCCAGGAACAAACAAAACATTCTTCAAGACAATCTGCTTCCCAGAAGGACCACCCATCACTGCACTCCCCTCATGTGTGGCATGTAGGTAGCCACCCCCAACCTTGATCCACTTCCTCTTCTGAAGAGGTTTCAGGGTCCTGAAAAGTGAATCCTGGTCAGTCATATGGGATGAAGCACAAGAGTCAAGCAACCACTCTGAGGAGGTGTACTTGCTTTTGGCTTCCACAGTTGAATGGGCAACCTCATCAACTTCATCATCCTCTGATGGTGTCTCAGGGTCTGATAAGTCTTCCTGGGTTGCACAGGCTCCTCCTTGTAAGGTCCTTCATCACCACTAGGATGTCCCTCAGGCTTGGGGATGGGGACCTCGTTCTCGGTGGTGATGATTGTCTCTTTGCAACAGAGGTGTTTCCTCTGTTGAGCTTGTCCTTCCTGACAGCATGCTTGGCTCCAGAGAGGTGTGGGCAATCCTTGATCACATGATCACCATCACAGAGATGGCAGGTGATCTTGCCCTGGAAACCTCTTCCTGCAAACATTGCTGTTTCCTTGGATGCAACTTCCAGCCTGGATTCATGTGACTCAAGCAGTTGTAGACAATCTTCATATGACAGTCCTGGCTAGGCCAGGATAGTGTTCTTGGTCTCAAGATACACCTCAGGCAGGGCTTGAAGCAGATGCTTCAGCTTCCTTGTAGGCTCTCTGTAGTGAGCCTCTGCTGGGTCAACTTCAGCAATCCTTCTTACAAGATTGCCAAGGTGGACCCAGGCCTGTCTGATGGTCATGCCATCTATCATTCTGAAGTTGATCAATTCTTGAACAACTGTCATTGCATATGCAGCATGAACCTTGCTGTACTTTGCCCTCATCTTGAGCCAGATCTCTCCAGCTTGTCTCATCTATTTGCTTTCCTCCCAACTGGACTGTATCTTGACTCTTCAAGTCCAGGTAAGGGATCTGATGACTCAGATGGTGTTGAGGAGCTGGGTGTGCTTGATAATAGATGGCCTCTATCTACAACCCAAAGCACATCTTGAGCTTCAAGATGGTCTTGTATCAATGAGAACCATGTCCTCTAGTTGTCCTTGGTTAGGATAGGTGCTGCTCTCCTCCTACCAAGGGTGCTGTGTCCGGTTTCCTCCATGCTTTTATATATAGGACAGGATGGCTGCCTACAGAAGAAAGGTATTCGTTCGTACGCGATCGGATCGATAGGAGGTGAACCGAACGCGAGGTTGATAGTGGAGAGAATGGCTGTCCACTAGAAAGCGAGGAAAGTCGGTCGTAAGGATCGTGTTTCTGAGACACTGTCTGTAGCTCTCTCAGGGGAGGGTGTTCTGAGACACTACGGCTCTCTCAGACGGAACAGTTAGTTGGTGAGGACAACGCGATGTCCTGAGAGCAACTCTTCTCAGTAAGCTCGCCCACTTGTCTGAGGTATTGGCACAGGCTCCCTGACTCGGAGTCTGACAGTGCCTCACTAGGCTCTTTCACGTCTTATATGCACCTACAGCACGGCTGTAGCTTCCTGTGCAATGCGGGTGCGGCCTCCAGTCTGCCTTCCTTTTGTTCTGAAGAGGAATAACTCCAATACGACTTTGTCGAGGGTGAAACACCGAGTTGCTAACCCGGGCTCATAACCTGTTAAACAGGTACGAGTTGCGCAGCAGTGGAAGACGGCGGATCACACCAAAGACGAAGAAGGACCCAATGGGATAGCGTGTATCTACATACAGTATCGCCGGTGTTGGTGTAGGTGTTTCAGGAGGGACAGCTGTACTCAGGACTTGACTAGCAAGCCCTGATTACTAACCCCCCTAAGCACTCAATGTTGACCCTATGACCTGCATATTCTCAACAGAAGCTACGAAAGAGGAGCGCGAGGCGCGGCGAAGTTATAAAGTAAAGCCAAGCCGCGCTAATCCGATACGGAAGGTCCGCGGTTTAGCCGGGCCGACGTAGCTACAGTAGGAGGTCGCGGGCTACCTGTAACAGTACCCCCCCTCCTAAAACACGTCTTAGTCCTCTAAGCGTTATCTACCTTATAAGGCTACTTACCTATCGAGCTCTATAATCGCGCGAACGCCTAATTATCCTCTAGTGCCCTATCGTTATCCGATAACATCGTATTCGCTCTATTAATGTCACGGGTAGCCCGCGACCCCCTACTATAGCTACGTCGGCCCGGCTGAACCGCGGACCTTCCGCATCGGATTAGCGCGGCTTGGCTTTGCTTTATAACTTCGCCGCGCCTCGCGCTCCTCTTTCGTAGCTTCGTAGAACAATAACTATCTCGTTCGGACCCTATAATACGCGCGCCCTTATAATTAAGACTATCCTCGACCGGCTACTTTGAGAAATATATTACCTAGTTAGCTAGCTTACCCTAGACCTAAGTCTATCTTCGGCTAGTACTCGCGTATAATCCTTATAACTAAAGTTAGGTATTATTATAGGCTCTATAGGCTCTACTCGAGTATCGAATATATACGGAGTAGATTCTATTAGAGGTAAGGCTCGAGGCGACTTATTCGTAACGGTGTCTTTTGGAATGACCCTAATTGTATTAAGCCCGAGCACCTTAGTAGCTAGTAGGGACTAGTTAGATAGAGCTACGAAGCCTATAGGCGTAGATAACTCCGGCCGGTTATAGTAAAAGTCTATAATAGCGGCGGCTACGTGTTTGAGTATATCCTCTATAGGTTGCTAGGTCTTACTATCCTCCTCGTTCTAATATCTAGCCTATTTCACCTTATACTATATATCTACCCTACGCTTATGCCCCTTCTTTACCTTACCTACCCGCTTACCGGTATATATATTAAGGATCTTTTCTACCTCGTATCTATACGTAGGTGCTTATAAGGGCGCGCGTACTATAGGGTCCGAACGAGATAGTTATTATTCTACGAAGCTATAAAAGAGGAGCGCGAGGCGCGGCGAAGTTATAAAGCAAAGCCAAGCCGCGCTAACTAGATACGGAAGGTCCGCGGTTCAGCCGGGCCGACGTAGCTATAGTAAGGGGTCGCGGGCTGCCCGTAACAATCTAATACTTATACCGATCGAGTCGTAGACCTAATAAGAGCTAGATAGGATATATATCTAAGAGTTATATACCGTAGCGGTACGGCGCTCGTAGTCGTTCGAGATTTCGAGGTTAGTTTTTAGATAAAGGTAGATCTAGTATATCCTATATACGAAAGTAACGCGTAAATATACGACTTCTCTTTATTAATTACGCGTCGAATATAGCCTTATATGTAATAATAAGAGCCCTATTAGATTCGTCGTAGCGAGGCGAGTAAAATAAGCTATATATCGTATATATAGTATATATATCGGGCGCGCGCCGAGAGGGTGCACTTTGAACAACTTCCCGAGTTTGGTGAAGCCCGGCGAAAAGCGTCCCGACCCTTATGTCGGCTTGAATATACTGCGGCTCTGCCCTGGGCGTCTCTTCCAGATACGGGTTCCAAAACTTCGGCAACTCACGCATGGCACGACTGTCCTGCCGACTGGACGGCTATCGAAGTCGTCGCAAAGCTAAACTCTGCCTACTTGTCAACAGTCTATCTTGGCCTTCTATATGGGGTACACGAAGCCTGATGACGATCCCCTCGTGTTTCGAGCTTGTGGCCAAGGCATGAGTCGTTGCGCAGACTGAAGGTTACCAAGGCTGAGACACCTTGAGTCGATTGATAGATATAATGATGGAGAGCACCTTGATGGACAGCCCTACCATAAGCCACAGTCAAGGATCAACATAGATTACTACGCGACGCCATCAATCTTGCCATACCATCAGCATGCTTGGGATCCGCCTCGTCGCCCTCGTGGCCAGCATCGCAACCGTAGCGAATGCCGCTCCTGCAGCCCAGGGGGACGATCCAGCCTGCACAAAGTGTGAAGACTTTGCCAACGACTGTGGAAGGTACGTAAACCTTCTATATCCCATCTTTATTGAACTCCACTTACGCACTGGTCAGATGGTACGGCGGCTGCTACAACACTTGCACAGGTCCCGTGCCCATCTACGCAGTACCAGAGTGCCCATGCGATGACAACCCCTCGGATGGCATTCAACGTCCAGATGACTGCCCTAAGCCAAAGCCGGGAGAGAAGTGCGAGTGGTACTACAATGAGTGTGGTGCGAGATACGGTGGCTGCTATCCCGAGGCTGGGCCTATTCCAGGATGGGCTGCTCCAGAGTGTGTTAAGACTGATGACGGTGGGCTGCCGCCTGCGCCTGCACAGCAGTAGAGCGACATGGCGGATGGGAATTCTTCGTGCTGGCGCTAGCGGATAGCCTGTAGCTGTACGAAACCTCCATTGACCTGCAGCTGACCTCTTGGTCGATTGGGATTCTAGACGGATTCAATGAGTGCCGTCGCATGGCAACTGCTGCAGGAGGAGGCGGCTTTTTTTGAAAAATGTTGTCCCTCGCAATGATCATCATCTTTATGCATCCTGATGACCATATGACCACCCGCGAAATGGATCCATTTCACTAAACTCCTTGCCACAGTCCGCAGGCTCTGGTGTACCTATCGTCCCTCCACGTCGCATCACCCACATGACTTCCAACCCTTTCGTGCTAACCATGACCAATCCACCTCCAAGCCACAGCAGCAACTGCGAGACCTGCCCGTCGTCTGGCGCACATCCGAACGTCAGACACTGGACAATGTCCGTCGCCGCCAGGGACTCAGCCACAGTGAAGACGGCGATCAGACTCGCATCCCCTAGATTCGAACGATCGAAAAAGTACACTCCTCCAGCCACAGTCCCCCGGTAGGTCCAGAAGCAGGTGCTGGCGCCTTCGCTGCTGGACATCATTAGCATCATTTCGACGAGATGATGTTAGAGGATCAACGCACGAGAGAGGATATACGTCCCCAAAACCAGAGCGACGCGCAAGCCCGCCAAAACAGCAGCTTTGAAACGCACGCTCAACCTGTCAGTCTCCACAGTACCAGTGATGCTCAACCCAGTGCAAATCAATCCAAAGAAAACGACAACGACAGCAAGCCCCGACCGCGACGAGAGCATTGCTCCGTGTCGCGACTCGCGACCAAGCCACCGACACGGCGCCGCTGACCGAGTCGCTTGTTGCCGATGTATGTAGCTCCACGTTTTCTCCACGGTGGGTCAATGAAAGTAAAGACTGAGTCTTTGACCTGGTGAAATGGAGACGCGTTGTGCAGATACATACAAATCGCGCACCGGTCTGCGCCTCGCTCATGTTGTTAGTTCTATACAGTGTGGGGTCCAGGGTCGACCGTCAGATCAGTGATAGCATTACAGTTCGACCCGCCTGAGAGGCTTCCCACTACACCTTGCATTTTACTGTACCTCTGCCCCCTAGCAGAGAAATGGTTCCGATTGATGGCTGACTTGTGGTTACTCTCCGCGAGGGACCAAGTATCGTTGTAGACTGTTGGCGAGAGTGGAGGGTTAGATTGGAGAGATGAGTGGTGCTGTCGCGCATTCCGTGAGGAGATCGGCAGGTAAGTCAGCAGAGGCATAGCTCAAAGAGAAGAAGTCGAACAGGAATTGAAGATACCTCATCTTACTTCTTCTTGTTGAACTGTCTCATCTCCCTCTATCGTACATCTGTACACGATCTGACCAATACATACGTCTCTCCGACTGTGTCTCTAACATCTGTATCAGCAATATGCACAACTTCAAGTCTCATCACATCTCATCATGCCCCGTCAAACTCGGCCCCGAGGCCATCGGTATCCAATTCCCCTCACCATCCCACCTCCCAGCTTTACTATAGTCCCCAGACCGGCTGCCAGACATGTATCCAAAGCGAAAATATTCCGGAAGCGGTGTCGCCAGCTTATCCACATCTTGCTGTGTCGTGGCTTCATCCGATTCAGACGATCCAGTCCTAGGCTCATGTCTCGTCCACGTCCACGTCAAGTTCTGCCCTGGCTGCCAATCACTATCGCTATCCCCGTAAGAAGGATCATCGCCATAGCCGCGGAATCGTTCGACGTCGTTGACGAGGACTGAGATGCCGTCGTATGCGACTTTGGCTTTGCTGTCGAAGGCGGGTAGCGTGCCAAGGTTGAAGGTGATGTTCTTCGCGCCGATGGCTAGAACGGAGACTAGGGGTAGTAATGTGCCTTCTTGTGTTCCTTTGAGGAGACTTGCAGGGGTCTCTAAAATGCTTGCAAATCCCCAGCGGGCGACGCCATTGATGAAGAGGCCAATTAGAAGGCCCTGGTACACCAAGCTTGGTCGGTTCTGGAAGGAGGTTCCTGGGACGAGGAGGAGCCCGAGGATGTAATGGTGTATTCGCAAATCCAGTCCGGGTACGATGAGGCATATTATGAGTGCAATTACGAATAAACCGTAGATGACCAAGTATCGCGGCATTCGGCCTTCGACTCGGAATGCCCAAGCTTGCCCCAGTGCAATGCAGAAGATAGCCAGCACGACGATGATAAGAGCAGGCACAGCGCCAGGCTGTGCTTTGAGGTCGTGAGGAGTCAGACGCTGGATCGGTATTCGATCGAAAGTGTAGTTGTTCAGACTGCCGACCCAAGCAGCGCCTAGCCAGAGGACGGTCTTCTCAATCTGTGCAGTAAGGCCAGTCAACGATCGCTTCACCGTGTACTTGTATGTAACCCAAGCACAGAAGCAAGCGGGTAAGAAGCGTCCAAAAGCAATACTGATCAGTCCATAGTAGGTCGTGTTGGCTGGCGGATCCGAGACAAGCGCTACATGGAAGAACAACGCAACGAACAGCGACCAGAAGTGGACGCCAGGATCCGTGGTGGACAAGCTCAGCAGTACGGTGAAGATGACTAAAGGCACCAACGTAGGCCATCGCAGATCCTTGCACTGCGCTCGCGTGCCCTTCAAGAACCCAATCGACAGCGGGAAGTAGCTGTCGAACCCGGTACTCTCAATCCCATGCCTTTTACTGCTCCCAAACGGCCCCTGCTCTCCCGTTAGGGTAAGCACACCACACCCACCCTCACTATCCGGAATGAAGCCCGAATGCACGGCACTCGCACAAATGAAGCTATCACCTCGATACACCGCATTCTCAACAAGCCCCTCATAGCCCGTGTCTTGATCTGACGGCCCTCCCACGACCAAGGGCTTGTACACGACCTCCTGATGACCCACAGCATGCGGATTCAACATCTGAATCTTATGACAATCAGCCGGACACCTAAATGCCAGAGTGTCATTCGCGAAGGGGCGACACTGATCTCCATTCAAGCCACATCCATTCTTATCGCCCCAGTACCTCGCGCCGCAGCTCAGTCTTGCAGGTGTCCCATAGCCAGGGACTTCAGCGGCGAAGGCAGAGCGCCAGAGCATGAGGGAGAAGACGAAGAGCCAGCAGGCATACAGCGCTATGAGCAGCCAAAACCGCTGTATTCGTTTCGGCGCGTAGCGGCCCAGAAGCTCGATGGGCGCGTGTTGGATTCGGGGGAAGATGGGTGTGATCTTGTAGATTCGTGGGGGATTGGGGCCTTTCACCCAGGTCACTGTCGCTCGCCAGACATGCTTCAGTCGTAAGGGAACGCGACCTGAGATCTGGTCCTGCCATGTCGGCTGTGCTGTTCTGCCCAAGCCATGGAACTCGCTGCGTGGACGTAGCGGCGCATCGTCGGAGTCGGAGTCGGAGTCGGAGTCGGAGTCGGAGTCGGAGTCGGAGTCGGAGTCGGAGTCGGAGTCGGAGTCGGAGTCGGAGTCGGGCGGTGAGTCGCGGTAGGGCGTTACAGGTCGCGGCGCTGAAGAGTCTCCATTGGCGACGGCAACGCATTGTTCTTCGTCTTGTGGTTTCTGCTGCGGCATGGTAGAGGCGGGCAGCTGTTTCTCTATCGCCGGCTAAATCCGGGTGTGCCTCGTCGCGTTTCCTGCTGTGCTGGGTTCCACCGTTCCACCCTGTGTGGGTGGTGATACTCTATGTCGACATCGGCACAGCTGGTGCAGGTGATGCTATGCTTGCCTATATCATGCAGCACTAAGAGTCGTTCAAGGGACAAGGCAAAGGATGCAAGGCCAAGAGAGGGGTTCCTGCCGCGTGCTGATCGACACGATGATGCTGCAAAGAAGTCGTCCGTCAGCTTCCGGAGCCGGAGATGCGACATCCCGATGGGGAAGCTCTGCAGTATGCAAAAACGACCAAGTGTGAGGGAGAAGATGGATATGGATTGAGACGTCTCTCCCACGCCGACAACCAAATTCGACACGTGTTTCAACATCCATGGATGACCTCCCTGAAATTTGGCTGAAGCTTCTCGATTAGAACTATGGATCCCAGGAAGCATCCTCGGTCATGACCTCGTCAAGCAAAAGGTCTGCCCTCTTGGGTGATGTGCTGCTTGAAGCACGAGAGAGCTATTCGTCCAGGATCTATATACCCATCTCCAAACGTCAGCTGCGCGAATCAGGCCAGCGTCGAAGACCTGCAGAAAGCTATGCCGTCCATCGATTCAGGCGTCGGCATTCGGAGCAATTCCTATTCCCCCCCATATGATGCCGCCTAGACGACATCTATGACCGGCATAACGCTAGGGCTGGGCGCGCTTTCGTCTGTGGAACTCTACTGGTTGGTCGTTCCACAGACGCGGCACGCGGGCAGGGATTCTCACGCGTTCAAGTGCCCGTCTCGATTTGTAACCAGGGCAATGCCGATAACGTATCTGCTATGGCACCCGAGCTGCCCTCAAACATCCCCTCCCCGGACTGTGGCATTCGCTTGTTTGACAGTCTTTGTTTGAGTTGCAACAGATAACAGTATCGCCACAACACCATCATGGCTAATACAAACAACGTCAATATGGCACGAGATGGACCGGCCAACGACACCCGGCCGCCTCCAAAGGATCTCAGTCATCATCTCAGTCGAGTCACGAAGCAGCGTCATGCCAGCTCGATCAAGATGTTCTACAAGTACTTCCAGATCCCGGGAATAGGTCAGCTAGCTGGTGGCCTGCCAAACAACTACTATTTTCCATTCGACACACTCGAGGCCAAGGTTGCGCGACCAGATCGATGGCAGCCTACCGAGATTCGACCTGTCGATCCGCCATCCAACGAAGAGGCACTGGCAGCTTTGTCATTGCCGGAGAAAAAGTTCAAAGTGGAGAGCAGTCCTTTGAACCAACCACAGGATGCAATCCTTGTTCCTCACACCTCGAAGCAGGCCAACCCAGTCAAGAAGATTGATCTCTCTACTGCATTGCAGTATGGCACAGCACAAGGCTACCCACCACTCTACTACTTCATCAGACAGTTCACACAACAGAACTTACACCCAAACTGTCCATATAAGGGTGGTCCAGAAGTGGTATTGACAAACGGCAACACCGATGGATTCAGTAAAGTCTTGCAAGCTTTCACGAATGAGTGGAGCGCGGACAAGGATTGGATCAGAGATAAGGAGAATATTCTCGTTGAAGAGTTCGCATACATGGCTGCTGTGCAGGCTGGGAAACCACGAGGCCTTGGTATTGTGCCAGTAGCGATTGACGATGAGGGAATGCTGGCAGAAGGACCTGGCGGGCTGAAAGACGTGCTCCAGAATTGGGATCACAAGAAGGGCAAGTTGCCACATCTCATGTACACTGTGACGTGAGTATCAATCATATTGCCGATACTAACAGACGGTACTGACGCACGCACAGCATGGGCCAGAACCCAACATCCGGCCTCCTGTCCCTCCAGCGTCGCCGCGAACTCTACGCTCTCTGCTCAAAGTACGATATCCTTATCGTCGAAGATGATCCATACTGGTACCTCCAGTTCCCGACAGCTGTGGCCGTCAACACAACGACCATCCACGACCCGGCCAATACCTCCTTCAACCCAGACGTCTCCATGTTCGCTAACGGAGAGCCACTTCCCGAAGGCTGGAAGTCCAGCGGCTACAAGTTCCTCGATAGCCTCGTTCCAAGCTCCATCAACATTGATACCGACGGCCGCGTGATACGCCTCGACACTTTCAGCAAGACCGTCGCACCTGGCTGTCGTCTGGGCTGGATCACTGCGCAGCCAGCACTCATTGAGCGTCTACTCCGTATAACAGAAGTCACCACACAACAACCTTCCGGCTTCGTCCAACCCATGATCGCAGAACTCGTCCTAGGCCCAGATCACTCCGGCCTCGACAAGTCAAAGACTGTCACGAAAGGTGGCAAAGGTCCTCTTCCCGATGGCGCAGGCTGGAAAGCAGATGGTTGGGTCCGCTGGCTGGAGGGTCTGAGAGGTAACTACGAGCGACGCATGAACCACATGGCTCGCATCCTAGACGATGGGAAGTACCTGGTCAAAGCCGGTCGTCGCAACAGCCTCAACGAAGAAGCCCTCGACGAAGCAGACGAATGGTCCGTCGTTGAGAAGACCCAAATCCTCTCCTTCGACTGGCCCGTCGGTGGCATGTTCCTCTGGCTGAAGATCCACTTCGAGTCACACCCCTTGTGGTCAAGCTACAAGAAATCCCCCGAACGCCTCAGCAAAGCTCTCTGGATCCTCTGGACGACCAAACCCTTCCTCGTCCTCGTAGCCCCAGGATCACTCTTCAGTCCCACCGACGAGATCGCCGCCAAGAAGGGATGGCAGTTCTTCAGGTTATGCTTTGCTGCCCTCAACGAAGAGGATCTCGGCCCGGTCACGAAGCGGATCGCGGAGGGGACGCAGGCGTTCTTTAGGATTAAGGATAAGAAGACGATGGAGAAGTTGCTAGAGGAGGGTGAGGAGGACGAGGAAGGGGAGAGTCGGGTACAGAATCGAGAGACAATGGCGATGATGGCGCAGATGATGGGGCCGTGTTAGGGGAGTTGTAGGGAATGACGGGGTATGGATATGAGGTTACGACAGTTATGAGAGAGGATGGTGGGAGGCAGACTTGAGGAGCAAGAAGACCCCTTGGTACGCTAGACCTAATCTTAAATGCATCGCGGTCCTCGGCGTCTGAAACGGGAGATTCCGTCTTGGAAAGCGAGAACATCCTCAACATATTCGTAGAAGTTGGCAACCACCTCACTCCCATTGCAGGAGTGGCAGTACTGTTCCTACTAAACTGTGTGTCAGTGCCGATGATAACGACGGCCGTTTCTGGCTGCATACAGCGATCCTAGTCGCCAACTCTACCTCGCAAACGAGGCCTCCTCAATGAAAAGCACGATGCTTCGGAGCCGCAAGGACAGTATCGGAACGATCTGGCGAAGCACGACACGATGTGGAAATACGTACGTGCGAATTGATCAATAAGGACCATTTAGGTGGTTATCCGAGCATCTTGAAGCCGGGCTTGGACGATCATCTACCTCGAGGTCTGTATCTGCTCAATCTCGACCTTTCTGGTAATTCTTCCTTCCTCGATAGCCCCAGGCTCTGGACTGAAGCCACCCTGCGCGGTGCCATAGACACTCGTTACGCCACCGTCCAGCGAACGATTGTCGGACTGATACTGCGTACCGCTGATTGACCCGAAGTGCCTCTCGTGCTTCCACGTGTCGTCACTTCCGGTACTCATTTCCCTCGATCTTGCTTCCGATTCGCGGATTGTCTGGCCATCCTTGGTTTCAATGTATTCAGACGACGATGCGTCCGAGGATGCTTTTCGACCACCACCAACGATCTTTCTGAGACTCCGCAGTGAGACCTGTGAGATTGTGCTGGGCAGGTTCCGGAATTGCTGGCTCTCCACCAGTGGCTTGAGCGACGGCAGGCAACAGGTAATGTTGGCTACACTGAGCTCGATCTGTGACCAGAAGAGTGCGAGACTGACAATACCGAAGTCGTCGGCTCCCTGCAGCCCGAGGATCGAGGCCTGCACGTCGTGGACCTTTACAGCCCACCAGAGTTGGCTGTACAACGCCAGTCGAAGCGCGGATGCCGCAACGCAGAGGCCTCCGAGGGCGAACATGCCAGTAAGAGCAATCTTAGCGCGAGTGCGCATGTTCAGTTGCCAGATCTGTCGCGTGTTAGTGTGGAGATACAGCGTCTAGCAGGACATAATCTGCTTACCAGAGGCATCGGCATGACCAAGATGATCACATCCATGAAGCAACTCATGAGCGAATTGGCGAAGAAGACCGCCAAGCTGTTCACGCACTTCGGATTGAAGAACTGCGGCAGCGGCGTGTAGTTCTCGCTGACATACTTCCCGCACTGAAACAGTGTCACGAAAAAGAAGGTGATTCCCCAGGCGACCACCAACCCCATCGTCGCATAGTTGACGATGCTGAAGATCTCGCCGCGGAAGATTCGCCGGTAGAAGAACAGGAAGGACAGCTTGACCAGTGTGATACCAACATACCACATGAGATTGAAGGACCACTCCACTTTGTCGAGAATCACGATGCCCGGAAGGTCGAAATGTGTGTTGCTCTTCGGAGAATGGTAGCCCAAGGCATGACTAGCTGATGTTAGGACATGCCTCTCTGGAAATTATGCCTGCACTTACGGCTCGTACGTGACCCCAACCAAGAGGTCAACGGAGCATCCAATTAGGACGATTGCGGACGCAATGGAAAGGTAGTCCTCGGGCCCAAGACTGATTCTCTTCAGGTGTCGCGAGTACACCCTAGTGGTGACCACCAAGATCGTTATAACGGGGAATACAACCGCAAGTGTGACGATGCTGCCCGGATACACATAGTGTTCACCCATGATGCCAGCTTCTGAGTCCAGTGTCTATCAACAACGCTGGCAAAGCGCTCACGACCTGCGCAGATGGAGAATTGAAGCAGATCTAAAGAAACAGCAGTTCCGTCGAGGAGGATGCGACCATGTGTGGCACAGGGCCCCATGTTATTGAACGAGGAAAGGATCTGTACTATCGCAGGATTTCGGCGCGTGGCAATCACCCACTCGCATGGCGATGGCGGGAGAAGAGGTCGGCCACCGTGCAGAGCTGATCGTACCGTGGCACTCTCGAGGTACATACTCTGCAATCACAGGAATGGCCGCGGAACTATCGACTTCGCATGCAGTGTAACTGCAGATTTTGCAGATCTTTCCCCTCCATGTTGGCAGTCGGGGAGCTGAGCTCAGCTCCTGCCAAAAACCCTAAGCCGATTAAGCTTCGGCAAGTAGCGCCCATATGCTTACACTAGGGACGTCATGCATGCATACCAGCTGGAAGCTGTGCGATTATGAACCTTGGATTGGCAGGTGCCGCTCGATTTAGCTGCTGGGCAGCTGAACGACGATGTTTTGTCGCAGAGGAGAGCTTCTAACCGAACATCACACCCACCGAACTCGAATGCTATACCACGATGCCTTCCAATGACTACGACAAAGAGCGCCTGCTCAACGAACAGGATACCGATTCGGAGCTGGACAATGGCTTTGAAGAACACAACACGCGATCGCGACGGGGTTCATGGCAAGAGCGACCGTCAACAAGCTGGGAAACATTATCTATTCTGATCCTGACCATCGTGATCTCAAATATTTGCACTGGAGTCTTCGTCGTCAGCAAGTTGAAAAGCAATTCCAACACAGGAAGCAACACTGCTGTGTTGCCAAAGGCCCACAAAGTTAACACCGAAGAGGAAGATCCTCCAACAATCCGTACGATTTCAACCACGGGCATAATAACACTCCTAGCTAACAGCATAGCGCAGCGCGAGTTGAAGAATTGCCAACAGCATACACTCGGTTCAAATGGTGGACAGCTTGGGGCATGGAGGCTGGCGCGACAAACGACACGAATCTCCCTTCCGCACATGTCGCGGACGAACTGTGGGAAGGTGTCTTGCCTTCGCATGGTTTGATTGCGGTTGATCGATCATGGGCCAAG
Organism: Fulvia fulva; assembly: GCF_020509005.1. Lineage (NCBI taxonomy): Eukaryota > Fungi > Ascomycota > Dothideomycetes > Mycosphaerellales > Mycosphaerellaceae > Fulvia > Fulvia fulva. Next base: position 4,875,516 of record NC_063017.1, on the reverse strand, counting down.
GAGCAGCACTGGCCAGAGTCTATGTACCTGCCCAAGGACGAACATGGCAAGGAGAAAGGTGTCTATCTCCTGGAAGGATACCACATGATTCATTGTCTGTCCATCCTTCGTTTAAGCTTTACAGAGAGCAGGAGAGGGCTACCATTGACTTGGCCGGTCGGGCATACAACGCATTGCTTCGATGCTTTGAGACAGGTAAGGTTCAGAGCGTTTTCATCTGCACGATTTCGTGACTGACAATGTGTTCCTTGCAGCATATTCAATGCCATGCTGATAATACTCCTCTGTATACTTTTGGAGACTCTACGGCAGGCGATTCACAACTTCGCAAGTGCAAGAGCTGGGATGCTCTGCGAGATTTCGCAACCGAGAACTCTGCGTGCTACATGGACAGCACGAAGGAGATCCCGTTGAGAGATCACTTCGGGTACTGCGAAGACGGCAAGCCGTATCAAGGCGGCCGAGATGGCCTGCCATAACGACTTTTTCAATTGCAGAATAATTCATGAGTAGTGTACGATATCGAGCGACTGCCAATCATGCGTTCTATCGTTCCCATTCCTTCGAAGCACCCCGGGACGTGTCGCAATGCAATCACTCCAGAGCTGAGCATCATCATGTGAGGAAAGTGAAGCGGTCAATAATGATCGATAATGGACCCGAAGGATCACCACCAAGTGCAACCACCTGAAACCTCAAATCGTGTATCGGGGTGTTAGGGCAACTCAAACTGCCCGAACAACAAATGATCTGCGAAGCGTGCTGAGCGTGGGGATCTACAAACATCAGCTTTCACGTTCTGGTGTTACAGATTGGACCCGCATAAGCACGCATGTTGGTTCGTGTTCCCAGCTGATCGTCGTATGGGTATGGAGCCACCTTCCGCGATGGGCGAATGAGTGACGCTCCATGCGGACCTGTTCAGGGAAAGGTTATCGCGGAGCTGAATTTACCCTCATGCAGGTCGAGCAAGCAGTGCAAGCCTCATCAAAGTCCCTGCTGCATTCCTTCGAGCCTTGGTGGATTTCTGACGTTGTAGTTTACTTGCGAGACTGCCGGTACCATTTCATCCGCCGACTTCTGTGACTTGCATTCCCGCATCTTATTGATCAATTTCTTCGCGACAGACAGACAAACAAGCAACAGAGACGAAGAATAGATCTATCATACGACAGTATCTGATCAAGCAAAAGAACAGCAATGCAACCCTTCAAGTCATCGATGGTCTTCGCCCTCTGCCTCCTCCTTGGCAGCGTTGTGGCAGCACCTGTACAACTACAAGCAAGAGGTAAGTAATATCTCACCATGAGTGTGAGCGTCTTTCATTGCTAACAAACTGTAGCCGAGGACCTCAACTACGACGTTTTGCCAGGCAAGCAAAAGAACCCCGATCAGGTTCGGGACACCGATGCTGGCAATGCTTACTAGAGCGATCAATGAGTACGAAGGGCGTTCGGGTTTGGCATGATATTAGAGGAATGGGTTGTGTTTGTAGTTTTATGATATCCAGAATAACACACCACTGAGGCATCACAAGTACTGTCTTGACTCTGGCATGGTTGCTGTGAGGTGTTGACCATGCTTCCGCACAGGAGTGTACGATGGAGAGGTAATGAGTACTATTGGTATCATCGCTAAGCTTACAGAATTCCTTGCCCAAGTCTATGGCATGTCGTCCAACTCCACGGCATCCTCTGGTACCTGCCAGACGAAGTCATCCGGTGTCGCCGGGGTGTTCTCCTTCATCCATATCTTCATAGCTTCGAAGTCTATACACTTCTCACCCGTCAAGGCGCCTGGCATCGGAGCCTGGTGACCCTTGACCCACTGATACGGCGTGACTGACATATCGTAGTGGCACATCAAGCGTTGTCGTAGATAATCGATGCAATGCTCGTAATGACCCTCGTACATCTCTGGATGACTCTCTTTGAAAGCAGCTCGACCGGTGTAGTAGTCCAGATGGTGGTCTTGCCAGATGTAGTGGAGGCAGTGGAGTTGGTGATTGCCGACCACGACGAAGGGGTAGCCTTGGTCAGGTCGCGCAGACTTCGGGAATCGGGCGGACCATCCTGGGTAGCCCACTGTTTCGACCTCGTCCTTTGTCAAGGTCAGGAGCCCAACTTATAGAGAGTCAGCTTGGGCCCAGGTGGACATTTGTAGACGATCACACTCACAGTCGGTCGCCGACCTCCAAGCGGCTTCCGTCTTCTCAGATGCTTCACCGACGAAGTCGCTCTGATAAAGTTTTGATCCGTTGATTTCGTGATCGATATATGGGTGATCCCTCACAAAGTCTCTCATGGGCGCTGTTGCGGTCAACACATGTCGGAGCTGCGATCTCGAGCACTTTTGTGAACTCACTGTACGAATTGAAGCGCTCCCAGCATTCTAGCGTAGTCTCTCTCGACACTGCTCGGATTGCGAGAAAGATAATCGCGACTGCAGAGACCATATGAAAGATCCAGTGTAGCATCGTCGCCCACCGCGAGACTTGTGAGCTCTGCCGCCGTCTACTAGATGTCTCATCATCGGACTCGTGGAATAATGGAGTTGAGCTGGTGCTCGTGGCATCGTCGTATCTATAATAATCGCCTTTCTCCTCGTCTATGCTGGACTGTCGCTGTTCCGACATTGTGGATGATACGTGCTCTCAACAGAGTGCTCTAGACGAATGCGCAGTGGTGTGCAGAAGAGGCGTCGAGAGTGTCGTCGTGCTCAGGTTACCAGACTGAGCCTCGAATGTGACCAGGCGTATGGCAGCGGCCATCAGCACGACAGCTAAGCCTCTCGTGCTCGCTGCAGGTGTCGCGGTGGATTCTGCCAGCTATCAAAGGTGCCCCGCCATTGACGTGCGGCTGCATGATCGACATGTTGGCTTTGATTGAATGCCGGCCGCTAGAGGATTTGAAGGATCCGAAGGATTCAGCTGAGGGCCGACGTGCAGTGTCACAGTGTGGTTGCGTCCAAATAGGGTTTGTGCCATTAGCGCCAAATTCGATCTCCGAAGGCTTGTAGATCTTGACCATCGGTACCGGAAGACTATCTTTGGATAAGCTGTGTTATGTTTGTTATCGAGACTGCACCCGGCGTTCGCATCCTTCAGCTCCTTCCCACGCTGCACTCACACAGCCTGGTCATTTGTCGTCAGGTATCGGACATTGGCACACACAAGCGTGCACTCCAAGCCACCATGGCGCCTCTCAAGATAGCCATCTCTGGTGGCGGCATCGCCAGTCTGTGTCTCGCGCACTCGCTCACGACCAGTCATCCACAATGGGAAGTCAAGATATTTGAGGCAGCGCCCGAACTCCGTGAGGAAGGTGCAGCTATTGGGCTTGGCATGAACGCGCAAGAAGCACTCAAGCTCATGTCGCCAAGCCTACGGGAAGCTCTTGACGAGGCCGGCGGAACGCGAATGGATCCCTCAGTCCGCATCATGATTGTAAATCTACACGATGCTTCCCTTTGGCCTACACAACCTTGTCGGTGCTGACAACAACTGTGCAGGGAACCGGCCCGGACTCTGGTCGTCATGTTGGCGACATTCGTCCCAAGGTGGCGCAGATTGTTGTTCACCGAACCTCGTTCTGGCGACAACTGCGGAAGCGAATTCCAGACGGCGTGCTTGAGTTTGGCAAGAAGCTCGCCTCTGTGGAAGCACTTCATGGTAGTGACGACCGCGTTCGGCTACGGTTCGAGGATGGCACAACCTACGAGGCTGATGCTCTGGTAGGGTGTGATGGCATCAACAGCATCGTCCGTCAGGCTGTCCTCGGCGAAGATCATCCTGCTGCAAAGCCAGTGTTCACAAATGGCTACAATCATCGTGTCGTTATCCCGCTTGAGGCCGCCAAGAAGGCCTTTGGCGAGGACTACTGCAGCTTGCGGACTCAGTACGGCTGGGTAGGAGCTGGCGGATTTCTTCTTACTGACCATGTCGAGAAAGGTGAGGCTATGCAGGTGATTGCAGGTAGATCAGACGCCGGACCATGGCCGCACCGAAGTCCCTTTGTGGAGTGGGATAAGGACAGGCTGAAGAGCGATCTCGCTGACTGGGGCGACATTGGCAAAGCTATGAAAAAGGTATGAGCTTTCCCGCATCATGCAATTCATCGCTCTTCACTCACTCGCGTATCCCACCCAGGTCTTTACTGAGCAGCCTAAGCTGTTTGCTGCGGGTGGGAGGATCCACTTGGAAACCCCGACATATTGCAAAGGCAACATGTGCATCGCCGGAGATGCAGCACAATCGTTTCCTCCTTTCCAGGGAGCTGGTGCAGGCCAAGCCATCGAGGATGCCCTCATGCTCTCGACCGTCCTGGGCTCATGTTCGAGGAAGGAAGATATCTCCCGTACGTTCGGTGTATACGACACCTTACGCCGCCCTCGAAGATCAGGCATCGCTGAGTCCAGTATATGGGCTGCGAAGCTGTTCACTGGTCGACTTCCGGATGTTGGCATGGACGTGGGCCGTATGGCAGAGAAGCTACCGACGTGGGGTTCCAACATCTACGACTACGACCTCGCTGCTGCACAGCAAGATGCTTTGGCGCGCATGAAATCGGACTCCTAGGCGCAAGATGTCAGATACGCCTGTCACACGCGCGTTGGAGGATGCCTGAAGCCATGGTCTAGATATCAAGTTGGGCGGCTGCAGCTCCCCAACATGAATCGTCCGCTGGAGGATGCATCGTACTTGAGGGGCCGGTCTTCTCGTACGCTGTGATGGCTGCTAAAGGTTGTGAGGGAAGCACTATTATACCTAGCGCACTGTCAACGCGACGGTACTGCATGACTGCTTGGTCCCAATTCCAATTGGCCAACATCAAGCTCTTCATTTGCGGCTCTCCCGACGGCGTCTGTGCCACACTCTACCAGAGCCGAAACATTTTGCGGTGATAGCAGTAATGAACAGACGTCTTTGCTGCTGTTCGATATTGGTCAAGGCACCTGAGATTGTCCCGGAGCAAGGTGGCCTGATGATCACGGCCTGACTCGTGGCAGAAAGCGGCATGTCCGAAACGAGGTTGGCCGCTTACTTCACGCTCTCTCCTGCTCCATCTCCTTCGCTTCTCCCCACGAGTGGCACAATCATGCTGTCACCAGCGATGGGTATTCTCTCCCAGGCCGACGGATACTGATGGTAGTCCATGCTGATAGGCCCAATGTGCCTTGGATCAGGCAGTGGCTGACAGGCGTACTCGAACACTTGCCCAATGGCATCACAATCTCCTCTAAAGGACTCGACCTCCACCACCTACTGTACAAGCATGAAGACACGACCAGCGCAGTATTGGGATACTTGAAAACGAACGTTCGCAAAGATCTCAGGACGTAGACTTCCACTTGGCAGACGTCAGAGGGCAATGGAATACAAGTTTGGTTGCGATGGATGCGTGCAAGTTCCAAGAGACGTGAACGACATTCAACACCACTATAGCCAGGATGATTCTGCGCGCGTTTGACACGGCAAAGGACGAGATACTGGCTGGTTCGGCTTGTAGCGGCAATTTTTGTTCACCCATCGCACGGCCCTCGCACAGGACAAAGTCTCTTTGCACGTAAGATGCAATGACATACAGCACAATGCCTCCTACTGGCCCTAGGTGATAACGAATTTTGTACTCTGTCCCATAGGGGCAGTCCGATTGTGTCATCAACGCATGGTCGTCTAGTAAGTGTCCAATGTCTGGACTGTCACAGCCCTCGGCTGCTCATTAATCTGATATTCGACACCGGGAATAAGAGCCATCGTAGGAAGCGAATGACAACGGAAGGACCTTTCGGAGCGAATTGCCAGCTTTGCCAGCTGTAACAAATGTCAGCAGTCCTCCGCCTTTTTTTGGTAGTGGGGGGCACTGGTCGCCTATGACGTGGGAGGGGTGAGTGAGCCCGAGGTAATAGAGCTATCATTGTATCATGATTCATTCTCTATGTCCCTGTCTGTTCTCTCCCACCACACAAACAACCCATTACCATCAAAAATGTCGTCTCCAAAGCTTCTGCAGGGATCATTCTCCCACATCATCAACGGCAAGTCCTACGATGCCAAGGGTGCGAAGACCTTGGATGTCATCAACCCCGCGACCGAGAAGGCGGTTGCTTCAGTCCCCATTGCAACCCGCGAGGTACTCGACGAAGCCGTCGAACATGCGGCGAAGGCATTCCAGTCATGGTCGAAGACGAGCTGGGCGGAGCGTGCAAAGGCTATTCAGGCTGTAGGCAAGGAATACAAGAGCCTCACCGCAGACCTCGCCGATCTGCTCGTGCTTGAGCAAGGCAAGGCCAAACCATTTGCGCAGGGCGAGGTCGACCTCGTCAATGAGTGGTTCGAGCGTATGCCAAACATGGAGATCAAAGAGAAGGTCGTATGGGAGAGCGATGAGACCAAGGCCATTGAGCAGTATGTCCCACTGGGTGTCACTGCTGGCATCGTGCCATGGAACTTCCCCGTGCTTCTGATGATCTGGAAGATCATTCCGGCTGTCCTCACGGGAAACACAATCATTATCAAGCCTTCACCTTTCACACCTCTGTGCGACGTCAGATGTGTTGAGCTGTTCAACAAGCACTTGCCACCAGGTGTTGTGTCGATTGTGTTGGGAGATGACAGTCTGGGTCCTTGGGTCACCGAGCACCCCAAGATCCGCAAGATCTCCTTCACTGGCAGCACAGCAACAGGTCGTCTCGTAGCCAAGAGCTGCTCTGCGACCTTGAAGCGCGTCACACTAGAGCTCGGAGGCAACGATCCTTGCATCATCCTGCCAGATGTTGATGTGGAGAAGGTCGCACCAACCGTCTTGCTCAGCGCTTTCTTCAACTCCGGCCAAGTGTGCCACGCTGCCAAGCGTCTCTACGTCCACGAAGATGTGTACGACAAGCTATCGAAGGCGCTGGTCGAGGCGGCCAAGCAATCGGGCGTAGGACCCGGTCAGGACGAGGGCATCATGTATGGCCCGTTGAACAACAGACAGGTCTACGAGAAGGTTAGCGAGTTCTTTGCCGACTCGCAGAAGAATGGCCATGACTTCCTGACTGGTGGCAAGATCCCTGAAGGCCCAGGTTTCTTCGCACCACTGACTCTCGTCAACAACCCTCCTGAGAGCAGCCGTCTTGTGCAAGAAGAGCCTTTCGGACCAATCGTCCCATTGCTCAAGTGGAACAATGACGATGACGTGATCAAGCGCGTCAACGACTCACCCTGGGGCCTGGGTGCCACCATCTACGGCAAGGACTTGGCTCGTGTCGAGAAGCTGGCACGTCAAGTCGACTCTGGTGTTGTCTGGACAAACACGATGATGCAGCAGCATCCGGAAGTCCCATTTGGCGGCTTCAAGGGAAGCGGTGTCGGCTGTGAGAATGGCGAGGCAGGGCTCAAGGGCTGGTGCCAGGTGCGCAGCATCTATTTGGCCAAGGCATAGATTATGTCGTTGGTCTGCCACTAGCTTGTAGAACAGTCCCACTGGACCTAGCAATGTCCGTGTATGTAACGCAAAGCGTTCTCGAAGAATGTCGGTAACGTTTGCTGCCCGTCCTCATGTCTCCTCGAACAACATGCTGTGAAGGTGTATGTGTTGACCAGAGTCCAGCCTCGAGGCAACATGCACCGCATGGCACCCAACAGTAGGCCTTGCATATGACTGACAACCGAACGCCCCCCATCCTCCAGCGAGCATTGTCTTTGACAAGCTTCCATAAAGCAGCAAGAGTCCCTGAACCGCCATCCGGAGCTTTCAGGCAGAAAGGCCAGTGCTCGTGAACTCATCAAGAGCCATGAGTCTGGAAAACTCCCACGCTTGTTGGTGCTCGACATCATGAACTGCAAGTCTTGATGCGCAGAAGTCTCGAGCAATAAATTCTCCAGAGCAGAAGGTCATTCACTCGGTTTTGTGCCTTCTGTCGTGTCGTTATACCAGTTTTCCACTTGACCTCAGCTTCCAGCCATGATGAGCTCCCAGTCTCAGAGGATAGTGCCTCATTGCGGCCTGCGACGGCGATGACCAGAGGAAGGCCACACCGAGGTAACCCGATGAGTTCGGCTTCAATAGGTGTACGATAACTTGAGGCTTGACTTCACGAACCGACTGTTGTCAATGCGGAGATTCCGAGGGTTTTCATGGCCTCTGAGCTCGTGTGTCCCACTTGTCTACAATATATCGCCATATGCATGCCTGCAGCGTCGGAGTGGCGTTGATGGAATTTGTCCAAAAGTGGAAGGCGCGTGTTGGTGATCCACTTGGTGCCGGTGTATACAATATACTTATGCACCGCTTAAGCCCGCCAAGCTGAAGCGAAGTGGGTGCTCGTGCCGACTTTGAACTGACACTCCATGCGTGCCATGCTTCTCGATGCTACCATACCAGGCGTTGGGCGCCGCATGTGGATTGACGGCCGCATCGCGTGGCTCGGCTCGATCCTGTAGGATCTGGCCATTGTTGAAAGCAGCCTAGGTCATGCAAAGCCTCGAACTATGAGCTGACAGACGAGGCCGCGTTGCGATTAAGCCCCATGTTGAGACCGGTGCCTGCCTCTGTTTAGGCAACGTGATGCCAGAAGCCAGGAAGCCGACGATGTCCGCCGTAGAACAGCTCGTAAACCATCTACTTGGCCTTTTGGGTGGATTGAAGCTATGGATGTTATGAAGCGAAGGCTGAGTGTCCTTTGCGTTATAAAGCGTAGTACTATGCCGCCGAGCTGTAGATGTAGTCAGTAGTCAATATCACTATCCTTTGTCAACATGCTTAACCCATCTGTTGCCTTTGTCGCTCTTGCCGCTGCACGTATTGCCAGTGCACAGTACGCCAGCACAACAACGTTCACCTTTACGCAGCCGACTGGATTGCCAAATGGACTTGCCAGCTACGTGAGCTTCGTGCCCGGCGGCGAGAACACCAAGTATGAAGGTCACGAATTCCAACCGGAGTTGTCATACGTCGAGGGCGGTTACCTCAACCTTCTTGTTCCTGGAGGGCAGCAGAATGAAGCTGTGATCTGGTCAGCAGAGGTTCAGACGACCTTTACTGTTTCCGCCGCCCGTGTGGATACATATGCGATCCTGACCGATACCGCTGGCGTGGTCAATGGTTAGTGAAATGCTGAGCATGACCGGGATGATCTTGCGACCTGGTGGCTAATATCTATCTCCAGGCATGTTCTCATACGATGGTGACACGTCAATCTCCGGTGGCGTCCAGGAGTCCGACATTGAGTGGCTCAGCGATGCCACTTCGGCGACGTTGGTAGACCAAGGCCTGTCGCGCGCTCTCTTGTACACGAACCAGAACACCACAGTCGTTGGTGGACAGAGCACTACTGGTCCTGGCGTCGTTCCTGCGGATGCGTTTACCAATGTCCACAAGTACTCGATTGACTGGAGCAATGGCCAAACCTCGTTCTTCCTCGATGATGTGGCGCAATATGGGTTCACGACCAACGTGCCCACCACGACCAAGGCAAGCTGGGTCTGGAACTGCTGGTCGTAAGTGCCCAATGATGGTTGTATTGCTTCACGAATGCTGATTGCTGCCAGGAATGGCGACCCATACTTCAGCGTCGGTCCTCCAGCAACCGATGCTGTGTTCAAGATCCAGAAGATCGTCATGGCCTACAACCCCGGCACCGCGTAGATGGGCTACAGCGTCGACGGCCATCAATAGAGATGTGGTAGCATATGTGTACATGTAGTGGCTCATGTTGTGACGGAGGAAAGCGCGAAGTTGGAGAAACAGAAACATAACACTTTCCGCCAAGACTCGCGCAGGGCAGGGGCCACAGCAAGCCATGACCATGTCTGTCAAAATGAGACAGACAGTCTTGCTACATCTAGATGTATTTCTTTCGCTCACACACACATGCACTTCTTCTGTTCGCTGAGGCTGTGATGAGGCATGTCTGTATCATCTCCTAGCACTGTGCTGTCTAAATCCTTGGCGATCAACATGCCGGCGGCCGAGCTCGGTGCGCCACAGCAACGACAGCCATGCCGATCTCTTCTTGAACAGCGCAATGCACAATCGCAAGCAGCATCGTCATGTCGGAAAAGCCAGCAGAGTGCCCAGTCTACTCCTTGCCATTCACTCTTTGCACCTTGAGATTACTCACTATACGACTGAAACGCACATCCCTTGGTACGGCACTATAAGATAGGCCAACAAGCCCGCCTGAGGTCGTACACATGCCGGCCGACTGATAGCCGTCTCCGCACGAAGGACCGATGATTGATACATCTGGAGATTGACCCTTCGCGACACATTTTGGGAAGACCAACAACACATCGTTGACAATGGGCTTCCTTCACAAACTGCGCGTCGCCGTCTGGGGCGAACCGCCATCGACCCAAGCAGAATCCCGACTCCTTCTCAAAGTCGACGTCTTCGTGTTGACTTATGTCTGTCTCATGTACTGGGTCAACTACCTCGACAGAGCCAACCTCAACAATGCCTATGTCAGCGGTGCCCGCGAAGATCTCGGCTTTAAAGGCACTCAGCTGAACCAGATCAACACAATCTTCTATGGCGGTTACCTTCTCGGCCAGATCCCCAACAATCTGATCATGCAGAAGATCCCACCTAGGATATGGCTCCCGACGACATGTCTATGTTGGGGATTCCTGACGCTGGGTCCCCGGGTTTACGCATCATCCGTGGCAGATCATGGTCATTCGATTCTTTCAAGGCTTCTTCGAGGCGAGCTGTTTCGTCGGCGTTCAGTGGATTCTTGGATCATGGTATAAGCCTGAGGAGATCGGCAAGAGGACAGCCATCTTTACGAGCTCTGGTCTTGCTGGCACGCTCTTCAGTGGAATCATGCAAGGCTCAATCTACACCAATCTCAACGGCAAGGCCGGGCTTGCGGGTTGGCGATGGCTTTTCGTGATTGACTTTCTGATCACGTTCCCTGTAGCCATATACGGCTTTCTTTGCTTTCCGGACACGCCGACAAGCACGAAAGCCAAGTATCTCACGAGTGAGGAGAAGATGCTGGCAGTCGAGCGCTTGCCAGAGGTCAGCAAGCAGCGTGGTGTCCTTGGCTGGAGTCTGATACGCCGAGTCGTCTTCTCTTGGCAGTGGTGGGCCTTCGTTTGGCTCTGGATCGCAGGCAGTAACACCGAGATGTGGTCGAGCAACGCTATCATGCAGCTCTGGTTAAAGAGCACTGGCGACTACACCACTCAGCAAGTCAATTACATCCCATCCTCGGTCAGCGGCTTTGGGATCGTGGCTACGCTTCTTCTCGGCTGGTACAGCGACTACAACACACGTAATCGGTGGCACGCGTTCATCCTCCTCTCCTTCACAGCCGTCATATCTGGAGCACTGATGCTGTCGCCTCCCACTCGCGCTGCAAAATTTGTGGCACTCGTCATGAATGGTGCTCAATACGCCGGTCAGATGATTGCGTTTGCTTGGGCAAACGATCTGACACGTAACGATGATGCGAAGAGAGCGGTGGTGATTTCGAGCATGAACCTGTTTAGCGTTGCAGTGTATCTGTTCTGGAGCTTACTGTTCTACAACGCCACCCAAGCCCCTGATTGGTATGAAGGCAGTTGCGCAATGATAGCGATGGGGTGTTTCTTGTTCGTGGTCACGATTGTGTCCTACATACTGCAGAGACGGCAAGAGAAGCAAGAGGATGAGGCGATCGAGAGATTCGTTGTGCCTGCGGAGAAAGTTGATATCAATAATGGGACTTTAGCATAACCAAAACGATGCCGTCTAGCTGATCTCGATGCCGTGCAGCTTCATCACAGTCCAATCCAGGTCATTGCCGACTTTAAGGTGCCATGCCAAGAATACCATGGACTTGGCCCATGTCAAGTGGCCTCGTGCATAAATCCTTCCGCGGCACGACGACTTCAGCATGTTTCACTATGAGTACTTCTCATGTCGCATCTCTGCGCGCTTCGGTACATAGTATCATTCCTGGGTCAAGGTAGTCCAAGTCGTCACAATGCTCTCAATAGGCCCGATTCTGGCATTCTTCGTACTTCGTTGCTGTGTTCTGATATCCGCGCAAGAGAAGTGTGTCTTATCACAGTCAGAGCAAAACCAGCACTGACATTCTCTCAGTCCCCTCTGCGATGGCTGCAACCTTTGCACGATAGAGGGTCTCTGTGGCAACCCATACACAACGCTTCTCTCGCTTTCCATCCGGGACATCCAGCCAAACCAGAACACCACCCGCTGGGAAGTCCAACTTGACGACATCCCCACGGAGCGCCAGTGCTACAACCTCCAGATCCTAGCTGCACGTCCAGACTTGGCGACCTCAAACTTTTCAAGCTTGACCGTGACCAACGCAAACGACTTCGACTCCAGCGCGAATTACTCCTATATCTTGTACCGCCAAGGGTACGAGTACATCGAAGAAGGACGATTTGGCGATGTGGTGCTCCAGGCATACAGCACCCAAGACTGCACAGAGGATCCGGATGCGCTGGCGGAGCCCGTGTACACCTGGAGCTGTGCGCCGGGTGTGGACTACAGTACTAGGGTCTGCATACCCGTCAAAAGCTTCTCGATAAGGCCGACTACCGATGAAGATAGAAGGGATTCGTGCTTGATTGCCAATTTTGAGAGGCGGAGCAGTGCTGGGAATGTCGTTGGGGTGGGGACGGCGGCGGTCCTGGCAGTGGCGGGTCTGGTAGTCACGATGGGTGTGCTCTGAGGGCAGCATCTATCTCCCTTTCAAACCGCTGCTATCGCTCGGTGTGTTAGTGTTGAAGTGAAGCCACCGTGGCTTCACTTCAGGCGCCTTGGCGCTTGCTGCCTGAGGTTGCGTCTGGGCACGAGATAGGGGCAGCATGCAGTCGGATCACATGTCATGATCATCTCCTCCCATCTACTCAAACTCCTGAATGCCATAAAACATATGACACGGATGCGTCACCCATCTCCTCTCCTCCTTCTTCCAACTCATCAGAAGTGTCCCAGCCCGCTTCATGTCATCCGGCCATCCAGTGAGTTGGACGTGCAGAATCACAGTCGCGTGTCCAAGAGCTTCATCAATGATCGCAGAACTGTTAGTGACGTGTACATGTAATCCTTTGCCTATGTCGGCGACTTGCTTGTATCCTTCGATGAAGCCTTCGAGTCCTTTGAGATGCCATGGAGTTCGATGTGGCAGTCTAGAGTGATGAGGCCGAAAATGGGACTGGAGTAGTTGCGGGTGTTCATGCATTCCAGGAGGCACTTGTTAAGGTGTACCAGGAGGTCGCTGGTGGTGGTGTAGGGGATGAATGTGGGAATATCGAAGCCCGCTGCTTTATTCTGGGATACGTGCTCGGCATTAGGTCCACTCCCCGCCATCGTGGTAGTCGCATTGTCAGTCGTCCGATCAACATGGAGTCTCAAGTGTGATGTACTGTGTCGAAGGATTGTGTGCCCTGCCACGCCTCGAAATGGTCGGCTTCTGTGAGTGAATATGGCTTAGCGTCGTCGGACTCTTCCGCCGCCAAACATCAACGGTGGGGCGGTGGCTTTGCCAATGCGAATGGTCATCGAGAACGAGCCAAGATCACCGAGGCGTCTCCTCCTCATAGAATCATTCGATATGCTGCGAGTCTTGCTCGTGAACGAGTAAGGCGTCGAACCAGACGAGGACGATGCGTGCCACATAGAGGCTGCGTCATTGGCAGGATATCCACAGCACTGCCCTCGGAATGGCCCAGGAGACGGACGCTTCGGATGAGCGAGACAAGGCCAGACTGTTGGAGGGCGCTGGTGACGATGAGTTCGAGCTCGACGATTTCGAGGAAGAAGAAGCCATCAAGCAAGAGCAGGAGCACGAGACGCGGCCAAGATGGCAGACACATCAGACCACCAGCTGGCACGCGATCACCGCAAAGCTGAGCAAGAGGATGGTGGTGATAGCTTGCGTATGTATCGTGCTCGTCGCAGGTCTTGTTTGGGTGCACCTTCCCAGCAGAGTGTCAATCGACCCTGCCATAATGTCCCATGCGATTGACAACCTGATCAAAGATGCCAATGCCACTTTCACGGCTATGATAGCTGAAGGCAACCCTGCCACAGTCGCAGAAGCAGCAGTAGCCTACCGAGCACGACGAGGTCGACATCCTCCTCCCCATTTTGACAAATGGTTCGCGTGGGCGCAAGAGCATGAGTGCACACATATTGAGTCCATGTTTGACCAGGTATACGAAGACATTGAGCCGTTCTGGGGCGTGGATGGAGCGAGAGTGCGCGCAGACGCTGCTTCCTGGCCGTTGATACTTTCTGTTCGTGATGGAGAGATAGACCGAAGGCGTGTTCTGGCCCCGGAGTGGGGTTCAAGAGATCTCGCGTGGGCAGATATGCTCAAGCAGATTCCTTCTGACGGGCTTCCGGATGTCGACATGCCACTAAACAACGACGATAAAGCGCATATCTTTGTGCCGTGGGAGGACGTCAATCGCTACATGGAAGCTGCTGTGAAGACTAAACAGCTACGTTCGGCCGAAGACATGTCTCAAGATTACTCGTCGTATCCTGCACCTGATGAACCCAGCTTCGACGTCTTTCCGGACTATCCCTCCGAGGAGAATATGTGGCGGCTGGTACGAGATACATGTCACCCAGCCAGTCGTGCAAGAACTCTGGAACAAGACTCGGACTTTACGACACCTGCCGAAAATCCCAAGCACATTGGCGCTCACATGTCTTCCGGCTTTGTCGCGAACTGGACCGCATCGAAATCTGCCTGCGAGGTTCCTGACATCCGAAACGTACACGGCTTCTTCATCAACAGCTTTCCCAGCTCACACATGCACTGGAAGCGACCGGGAGACGATGATCGACTACTCACACGACACTTCTTCCCGATGTTCTCCTCCGGCAAACTTCACGGCTCGAACAACGACATCGTGATTCCGCCCGCCACCTCATGGGGTGAGACCTACTTCAGCGAAGACGAGACGCTTTGGGAGAAGAAGGACGACAAAGTCTTCTGGCGAGGAACGGCCACTGGGGGCAAGAACGACCGTACGAACTGGACGCGCTTCCATCGCCATCGCTTCATCAGCATGACCAACGGCACACAGGTCGCCATGACCGAGCAGAATCCTAATCCACCCGCTCATGTCCCTGGCGGAGATCCACCTCTGCCGTATAACATTCCTCTCCCGGATCCACAGATGTATCCGATCGCTGCTACAACCGCTGAGAGGCCGTCGAAATTGAGTAGCTGGATCTCAAGCTGGGCTGCCACGGCCTTTGTCGACTTGAGCTGCGATGAACAAGTCGAAAATGTCACCATCGAGGCCTTGTCCAAGGTGTGTCCGTACAATTATGAGTGGTATACTTCGGTGGACCGTACACCCATGGAGTACATGTATCGACACAAGTACCTTCCAGACATCGACGGCCACGGCTACTCTGGTCGCTTTCGTTCATTGATGGACTCAGACTCCGTGCCTCTCAAAGCAACCATCTGGGCGGAGTGGTCGACTTCGCGGCTGTATGCTTGGAAACATTTCGTGCCTATGGATAATACTTTCATGGATCTGTACGGTTTGGTGGAGTACTTTCTAGGCTATCATCCCACTGCGGAAGGCAAAGCGGAAGCTGTGAGGGGAGGTCATGACAAGGAAGCGAAAGCTATTGCTGATGCGGGGCGGGAGTGGGCGTCGAAGGTGTCGAGGAAAGATGATATGGTGTTGTATCTTTGGAGGGTGGTGTTGGAGTATGCGAGGGCTGTGGATGATAGGAGGGAGGAGCTGGGTTATGTACAGGATATACTTGACGACAGTGGTGTGTAGAGAACAGTATGCCATGGTTTGTGTTATTGTGTCGGGCCTTGCGGGTGACTTGTTTAAGCGTAGCGACCGAGCGCTAGCCACACCGGAGTACGAGCTTGCGAGTACGTAGGTGAGGCGTCAGCGAGGGAGTGAAGCTCTATACCAGCCCTCAACTAGCCTTGGCGCCCGCTCTGATTGGTCAACTCTCAAGTTTTGGGATCACGTGATTTACCGCACTGTGCCTGTTGGCGAACTCGCAAACATATACTCGTCGCTAACGCCTATGTCGTCGTATAATAAGCACTGTACGTCGGGTAGCGGTAGCGTGGATCGCACGCTACTTTGCAGTCTAGAAGGGTTGGTAGAGAGCTCCACTCCGCAACGCTTACCTTTGGAGGTTCACAACCGCCAACAGCACATTTTATCGTGTCTTTTGCACTCGAAGATGGGGTGCAAACATTAGAGTGCGTGGTGTTGGTGTTGAGAAAGGACGAATTCGAACATCGTCAGCAGCGATCTTGTGCAATGAAGCGCATCGGCATTGCAAAGTACCACTGGACTTATTCTGAAACCATAAAAAACCCGACTCTGTATCGCAGAGATTTTTCAGACGTTTAATGGTCATGCCGTCGTCGTCGCAGTGCTTTTTCTAGCACACTACCTCAACACTAGATGACTGAGCAAGCAATTTTCGGAGGCATGCTCCAACGCGTCGCGTCTGCTGCGACCTTTCCTCGTCAACAGCACACGATTTTGGATTCTACTCTGTAACGTCCGATCATGGTCTTCCCGTATCCGTTTGCATCGCCCGACTCTCTCGACGGCACTACAATTCCCAGACCGCTCAATAGCCAGTACCGGAGGCTTCCTTCCGACCATCGGAGCCGCACCGCAATGCCCGACCAGGTCGGAAGCGTCTTTCCGATGTTGTTCCAACCAGTCTTACGATGGGTTGCAACGCTGTCGGCGATTGACAATGGTCTTCATTGACGACATGCCCGCTCAGGACTGAAGTAATGGCATTCTAAGTGGTTAGTACAACAGGTAGGTCTGGGTCTTTCCTCGAATATGCTCTGGACGGCAATTGAGAAAGGACATGGACCACTGGTCGTGCGCAATGTCCAAGATTACATATATCAGAGCCTGGCCGTACGACTGTCTTTCGGAAGCCTTACAAACTACTCGTGGAAGACCTAAAGCATTACCAGCGACACCATGGCCTCACCAGACACGAACAGCATCTCTCCGCAGGAAAAACGTGCAATCGAGAAAGCCAACCAGGTGGAAGCCTCTTACCTCAAGCCCGACTTGAACAGCTTGATCTCCGTGCGAGACTTTGAAGATGTGGCTCGTCAGGTCTTCACGCCCAAGTGCTTCGCGTTCTACTCCTCGGCAGCCACAGACTTGGTCTCTCACCGAGCGAATCTCGAAGTCAACAAGAAGCTACTACTGCGACCTCAAGTGCTACGCAATGTGAAGGAAGTGCAGACGAAGCGACGAATTCTGGGCTGTGAATCAAGCGTTCCTTTCTTTTTCAGCCCGGCGGCGATGGCGAAATTGGCGCACCCGGACGGAGAGTTGGCTGTAGCGAGGGCATGCGGTGAACAGGGTATTGTACAGACAGTAAGGACATCGGGGTTACCTTCAAAGAGTCATGCCTGACGATTGCAGATTTCCAGCAACGCATCGTATGCTCTGGCAGACATAGTCTCTGCAGGGCAACCGAATCAACCATTCTTCTTCCAGCTATATGTCAACTCCGAACGGCACAAAACAGAAGAGTTATTGAGACATGCAAAAGCCGTGGGCGTCAAAGCAGTTGTGGTCACGGTCGACGCACCTGTACCTGGCAAGAGGGAAGCAGACGAAAGGATAGCAGCAGAGAACGTATCAGCTGCCATTAGCGGAGCTGTGGCACACAACGACAAGAAAGGTGGAGGCCTCGGTCGTGTTATGGGCAAGTACATCGACTCGACGCTCAGCTGGGACGATCTACCGTGGCTGAGGAGGGTATCGGATGTTCCGATTGTGCTCAAAGGCATTCAGACCGCTGCAGATGCACGAAAGGCCGCAGAACACGGCGTTGAGGGCATTCTGCTCAGCAACCATGGAGGACGATCTCTGGACACCGTGCAGCCGGCCATGCTCACTCTACTGGAGCTTCACAAATCATGCCCAGAGGTCTTCGAGCAGCTGGAGGTATACGTCGATGGTGGATTTACTCGCGGCACTGACACATTGAAGGCTATTGCTCTCGGCGCGACTGCTGTCGGCATCGGGCGCCCTTGGCTGTATGCTCTGAGCTATGGACAAGAAGGCGTGAGCAGTTTGATTGAGATCCTGAAAGACGAGCTGGAGACTTCGATGAGGCTCGCTGGTGTTACAGACGTCGATCAGGCGCATCCTGGCATGGTCAATACTGCCTTGCTCGAGCCACTCGTTCGAAGCTCGGAAGAGCACCCTTGGATCTCGTGGAGGCCTCGGTCAAGGCTGTGATGTATAGAGTAAGAGCAGTATGATCTCAAAGATACCCAGGTAGGCGCAGACAGCATAGATTGAAATGTATTAAAGGGCATATTGACCTCACCCGGCTCGACTGCCGCGCAATTCTGTCTGGCTTTCAGCCGAAGCAAAAGATGTGGAGATCGTCTTTGCTGAACATTTCGCGGATCGAGAATCATTGCTACAACGAGACACGACAATCATTAAAGCCATTATGCCGCCTGCAAAGAAACGTAAGAGCCGAGATGATGCCCAAGATGCCCGCGGAGAAGCAAAGAAGCTGGCTGTCGCATGCATGACATGTCGAAAACAGAAGATCAATTGCGATATGCCCGACAACGGACCACCATGCACTCGGTGCCAGAAGCGAGGCCTATCTTGCACATTGCACACACCTCTTCGCAATCCGGTGGCGGATCACAAACAGCTTGGTCTTCTGAGTAGAGATATGGAAAATGTGCAAGCCACTTAGGTGAGAATCTGCAATCATCTGGAACTGGAGATGCCTTCGCCCTTGGTTTCGGACTCCAGAGGCGTAGAAAATGTGCAGACAGACGCAACAGGCCTAGAGTATGGAGGTGACAATGTTGATGAAGCTTGCGAAATGTCACCTCCAGGGTCTCCTTCGAACATACAGGAGCCGATGGACACATACTTGACTACCGCATCACGCGCAACGACAGAAGGCTCGACTCCCCAACACCTTCGGAAGGCGACGAGCGAGCGCGTGGATCATGTAAGCAAAGGTCTCATCACCCTTGAGGTCGCGCAGGCTCTCGTTCATCGATACCTAACACACCTTGATCGCTTTCTGTATGGCATTGCCAGTCACTTCACAGATGTACACCACGTCAGAAGGACTTCGGCCATACCCCTTGCTGCAATGTGCGCAGTGACAGCAACGCAGCAGCCTGATCGTGAAGAGCTGTTCAAGGTGTGCAGCAAAGAGTATCGGTCGCTTGTGTCCGTACCGCTATTTGAGTAGCAGGACATTGAGCACATTCGCGCTTTGTCGTGCCTGCAGTTCTGGCATGCCGACCATACTGCCCGGAACTACTGTTGGTAGTTCGTCTCACACTCTGCTCTGTGCTCAAGATGATCTTTCGGGTGACCAGGGATCTCAGTGACTCGGCTTCGACATTTATCGTGGCTTTTCCAATGACTTTCTGTTTGGTGACTTCGACGACTTCGGCTTCACAAATTCCAGTCTCCACTTTGTATAGCCACTGGCCGACGAGCCGAGCAGTCGTGACACTCAAAGAGCCTAACAAGAATTGCATAGAGGCGCATATCGGGTTGCACTGTCTTGGATTCAGCTAGGGGTTGATCATAGCAAGGCAAAGGACGCGAAGGATGCGAAGGATTCAGATTCTGCATAACCCACGTAGCTTCAGCATCACCTGCTTTAGGAAACGATTGTTGTGGCAGCTGAATCCTGCATTCGAGTCGAAGAGTGTACGGCTTTTGTCTAATCACATGGGCAGCACGAGACCTACATCACATCTCAATCGTCGAGAATGATTGAGTGGGCGACAATTCGATCACACGCCATGCGAGAATACCGCCAGCGCCAGCGAAGTATCCAGAAGAGGCAACATGAGAGTACTGCGAACGCCTGCAGAACTACAGTTGCAGAGCCTGAGAGGCTCCGAAAAGGCCACAAGTCCAGCGAGAGCGCGGAAAGACGGCACGTCAATGTCGTGTGGCGCTCGTCTGTCCATATTGCCAAACACACCCCCACCACTCTGCAACACGATGCGCATCTCTCTACATCACTGGACGACGTCTCACTGTCTGACCCTGGAGCCTCGTCTGAGTGGACTTCCGATTGTCTAGCGTTGTTCGGACGATGTAAGTCGGAACGCCACAGCACGTAAACCGTCATCAGGCTGACCATGACTGAAAGACCTGCGGTGGCTAAAACCTGAGGGCGACTTTACATTACCCTGGGAGCATGACTATTCACCAAGCCCTCTGCTGCTAGCTGCTAGTGTCTTGAGTGCGACCCGTCATCTACAGGCAGCCCATTTCATTCGGCCGTGCAACACGCATCTTGCGTGGAGGCATGCTATTCTGAAGCGGCTGTTGGGGCTTGGTGATGCTCTGGACAAAGACTTTGCCAACGCTGCGACATGTCTGCTTCACTTCGAGGTGCGTTCCGACATTTGCACTTCAGGTCATCGACACTGACGAACAATACAGCTGTGCCACGGCAGTGAAGAAGCAATTTATCACCTTCGTGGCCTCAGGTCCACCACTAAACTCGAAAAGTGTATGCCGGCATGGGAGTTGCAGAGCTGTACGATGTCTCTCGAGATGTAAGAACACAATGTGGTCGTTGTCGTGACTTCTTGCTAATTCCTTGCGAGGGGCGATCTTCTGCATGCACTACTCTTCGAGCACCCATTGGAGGTGCTTTCACACGACCAAGGAGCGACATATGATCGCAAGTTCTCCGTATACCATCTGTCTGTCCTAGCTTCCGAGCTGCAAGTCGATTGCGGCCCTTGCAAGACATCCGAGCTTCAAGCCCTCAAAGATGTGTACCGAAGTATGTCGGAAGCAGCCAGCAGGATGGAGCTGTCGCTTGCGGATAATACCACTGTACCTGACAGCGACATAACGCCAGATGCGCCCGATGACCAACAATCAGCACTGAGCTTGACGGGCATGCCGAAGGACCTCACCCTCTTCGTGCAGGCTAGCTCTGCAACGATTGCCATCCTACACAACTATGCCGTCCGGAGACTATCAATTCGACACGTCGACAACGAGGAGTACGTCAAGAAGGTCATTACTGCTATCATGCATATGGATGATTCCTCATGGCAGGGCACGCAGTACTCTCGCATATTCATGTCAGTCTGGTTCCTGCACATGCACGACCAAGCATCTTGCTGATTCCGCAATCTAGACTCATGACTGGCTTATGCGCCTCGACAGAACAGCCAGCTAGGAGCTTCTTCGAAGCTCACCTCATCCGAGCAATACTGCAAGCTGGCACTGATGAGTGGACCAGTGTGCAAAGTGAGCCCCAAAAAACAGATGCTCGACAGATCAGCAGTTTTGACCCGACTTCTTTAGCTTTCACTATCAAGTTTCTTGCGAACAGAGACGACGTGAGAATAGCATCGGCCCGCTAGCAGTTTGGCCAAGTCTACATGATGATCGTTGGGGGCGCCCGCCCAATGAGCAGGTGCTTTACCGAGTCAAAGAAGCGAGCGATTGTGTCTTATCAGCTGGTACTCGGCCCTACGAGGCAACACTGTACAGAATGGCATGGTCTACCGCCCCTCGACAGCGAACATAGCATGCCACGGTTCTGGGATCAACATTGCAGGGTCGCGATTGGTACATACGGGACCAAGTTGCGGAGAAGCGGAGCGGATATGGCGGAGAAAGCTCCCTTGCTCATGCAACCTAATCAACACCACATCTCTCGAGTGGTACAGATATGCCTGCGAGCGCATGCTCGATGCTGGCCAAGACGGACAATTTCACGCGAGGGCGGGGGTGAATCAGTCTGGAGATCCCGTGGGGAAATGTTAGTGGATTGCCGTGCAGCTCTAGTAGTCACTGGCCATTGATGTTATCCTGCTACGCCCTACCACGAGGCAATAGGGATACGTTCCTTTCTCTCCTACTGTGAGATTTACGAGCGCTTTTTGCTTCCCCTCACTCTCGCCTTCCAGTTGTTACTTCTTGGAGCTGGATCAATATGACGTCCTCAGACCCCATCAAGGACGGCAAGGGCAATGTGGAGCTTCACGAAGTTGCCCTGGACGAGAAGCTTGCAGTCGTCGCCGTCGACAAAGATGGATTCGGCGCCAGAAAGAAGGTCGACCCTAAGGAGATCAAGCTCGTGCGAAAGAGTGATTTGTATATGATGGTGAGCATCACTATACAAAATGCGCGACCAGAGCCCATGCTGACTTCTTCGCAGCCCACGCTATGGCTCATGTACTTCCTCAATTTTCTCGATCGAAACGCGATGGTCAACGGAAAGCTCAACGGGCTCGCGACGGACCTTAATTTGAAGGGTACAGAGTATCAGACCTGCGTATCCATACTATTCGTCGGGTAAGGATGAAATTCCTATCTTTCATCATCTCTGCTTCTGCTGATCATCAATAGCTACCTACTGGGCCAAGTACCCTCGAACATGCTTCTCAACCGCGTCCGTCCATCGTGGTTCATGGGTGGCTTCATGATGGCTTGGTCGATTGTCAGTCTCCTGACATACATGTGCCACAACTACACCACTATGCTTGTTTGCCGATTCCTGCTGGGCGTTACTGAGGCACCGTTCTATCCGGGCGCCTTGTATATGATCAGCATGTTCTACACGAAAAAGGAGATGGCCACGCGAATGTCGGTGATGTATACAGGGAATATGCTGGCCAGCTCGTTTTCTGGCCTCATCGCAGCTCCTATCTTTTCCGAACTGGATGGGCATAAGGGCCTCAGTGGCTGGCAGTGGTAGGTCGCAATGAAGAAGCTTGCATAGTCTCGACTAACATTTATCAGGTTGTTCATCATCCAAGGCGCCGCATCTATTGGCGTAGCATTCGCAGCAGTCTTTCTCTTACCTGACAGTCCATTGAAGACCCGGTGGCTCACCCAAGAGGAACGCTTGATCGCCCATCAACGCATCTTTGACGATCAGACCGGTCGCCGCTCAGAGAAGTCTAGTGTCTGGAAAGGCCTGCGGGAGGCCTGCATAGACTACAAGACCTGGATCTTTTGTCTTATGGACAACTTGCACCTGTCAGCCAACGGCTTCAAGAACTTTCTTCCTTCGGTCGTGGAGACGCTGGGCTTTAATACCACCACAACGCTAGCACTGACATGTCCACCTTATCTCGTTGCCGGCTTCATCAGCATCGCCGTGTCATGGAGCTCTGGTCGATTCAACGAGCGGACCTGGCACACAACTGTCTCGAAAGTGATCGCGTGTGTTGGGCTCGCCGTGGCCGCGGGTACTACCAGCATTGCTGGTCGATACGCCGGCATCATGATCTTTGTCGGCGCAACTTATGGCGTCAACAATATCATCCTTGCCTGGTCCGCTGCCAGTCTGGGAGAGACTGATGAGAAGAAAGCCGTCGCTATCGCCATGACGAACACTTTCGGGAACATTGCTTCCATCTATACGCCGTACCTCCGGCCGGACTCGAGTGCGCCTCGTTATATCCCGGCGTTCATGGCGAGCATTGGCTTTTCGATGGGAGTCGTCATTTGTGCTTGAGTGCTCCGCACAATCTTTGTGCACAAGAACAAGAAGCTCCGGGAGAACCCAGAGGTCATGATTTTGTATGTATACTAAGTCCTGGCACGACAAGGACGATTGGAAGCCGTCATGATTGGGCTTGAAGCTAAGCTTGGGCTTGGCTGCACGAACGATACACAGCAGCTTAGTCAACACTGTAGTCAGCTGAAAGTAGGGCCGATATGCGGTCTATATCGTAGCAGCTGCACAGTACTGTCGCCGTCTAAACGTATAATGATGTCGCTCTCTGACTTGACCTTACATCTCGCAACTTTCCTGTACCCACTGCCCGATCTGCCAAATAAGCCAGGCAAGGAGCTGAAAGTTATCTGTGTGGGTCTACCTCGAAGTGGAACAGAATCTCTCCATTATGCGCTGCAGACCCTGGGGTACGATGGCGTTGCTCATGGCTGAACATGGTTCGCAGAACATGCCAATGGCAGCAAGCGGCTCTACGAACTTGCTGTGCTTCGCCGGAACAGCGAGCCTTCCCCAGAAGTCCTGCGAGAGCAGTATCTAGATCCTGTCATGAGCACGTTCGAGGCGACCACAGATGTGCCCACAGCCTGGTATTCCGAAGATCTGATCAGAGCATACCCCAATGCCAAAGTGATTCTTAACCACCGGAGAGATGTAAACGCCTGGAAAAATAGCTTTCGCAGCACAGTGCTGCCGATCTTGACGAGCTGGAAGTACTGGTGTGTATGGGAAACGATAGCCGTAATTTCTGGCTGAGATGTGATCCGACAGGTTCTACAGCTGGTTCAACGCAGCGCTCTTCTGGAACATGGCAATCATTTGCGAGATGCACACTCGCCAGCTGTTCAAAAGCGACTTCGAAGCCAATGCTGAGACCGCGTATCGCCAACATTATGATCGCATTAGGGAACTGTTGAACGATCAAGGACGCTCATATCTGGAGTGGTCCGTAGAGGATGGCTGGTGTGTTGCCCGTGGCTTTGTCTGATACTTTGCTAATGATGAGCCCAGGCCGCCGCTTTGCGAGTTCCTAAACAAGCCAGTGCCTCATGGCGACTTTCCCAGAGGCAACGAGGCAGCAGAATTTGAATCAAAAGCGCTTGACGTTGATCCGGCACGATTCGAAAGTGGTCGTCGCAAGGCACTGTCGCTGGGTATAGTCCTCACGGTGCTCGTGGGTGTTGTTGTCGCTTTGTTTTAGACCACACAGATGCTAAGAGCGCGCTCTGTAAAGCGTCAAATCGGAGCTCCAGTGTCTTCTAGAGGAGTCCTTTGCAAGATGAAAGCGGACGGATCCTGCGCCTGGAGTTTGCTCGCGTTTGTACACCTACCTATAAAGTGGCAGAGTGACCAGAAAGGCTTGGTCAGCGCAGAGCATACTTTACGGCCAACTCCAATGCCTAAGTACGGTTCAGATCTCCCGTTTGACAGGACTTGTCCCGACTGCCTGCTACAGTACCTCGACGAGCAGGCATGGTACAACCATTTCCATCTGGTACATGGTGATTGTCAGCGAAACAATCGGGTATGCGATTACCGTTAGTAGAAGAGACACAAGGCGGCGCAGTAGCACGGGTGTGTCAGGATAGTGTAAGGATAGTGTACTGGGTGGTTGATCAAGGTGGATCGATGTGACTTCGAAGGGTGAGAGAGGAGCAAGACGTGATTCGTCGATAGAGTGATGAAGTGTCCGCTTCACTGAGGTAGTCGTTCGTGGATGCAATAGTGCTGTTCTTTAGGACTCCTCTGTGTGCCCTTCAAATGCCGGTGACCGGTATGTTTGGCGTTGGTTCCCGAACCAGTGTTGCATCCATGGTCACGAGTTCAGAATGGAGAAGGAGGTCGAAAAGGAGAAGAAGGGAAGAGGAAGAAGAAGCAATCTTGGCATTGGCTGCCTTCCTCGCCTTCGTGCCAGCCACTTTCGCTCCCTGTCACCAACCTCATCAAGCGCGTCCTTCATCGATGCTCGTCTGCACTTACGGGACGATCAAGCGACTGGGCAACACCATCGAGATGTGAATGGCTGCTCATGGACGCCCCCACCAGACCTGCTCTAACGTATGTGAATCGTCCCGGCATGCCGCGGTGTTATTCATACCCATCATCAGGTGGTGTTCGGTTTCCCAATCAGCCTGTTGAGATTCCGCCCACTTGCCGTCAGACTTGGCATTGGACTTTGGAAGCATTGGCGTGCCAACTCTGATCAGCAAACATTCGGAACCAGGTGGAACCTCTGGAAAGATGCAAATATCGATGCCCACTCCTTTATTGCACCCCTCAAGAGCCGTACTTGGCGTTGCAGGTCCATATCGGCCATGCAAATGGTGATGCTAGCGCATGGTACAACCCTTCGACTGTAGGTGCGCGAGCACATCTGATGCTTTGGATACGATGGCCGCCAATGACTCCGCCAGACGATGCACGCTGGAAAATGCTGTGCCTACATTCATCACTCGAGTTCCAACGCTCGCCCGGCCATCTTGACTCCAGCTCCCTTCTTGTTCCCGTGCGGTTGAAGCTCGGCATCGTACGTGACCTGCACGCGTCACCGAAGCTGAGATCTTCAGGCATACACTGCACGTGCGTTCTCAGGACCGTGCGAGAGAGCGACGAGCATGTGCACAAGATTACTGCAGACAGTGCATCACCTCCGACAAGACTGAGTCTTCGCTGCCAAGTCCACCAGGGTCAACGAGCGACCAGCTAACTGGATCTTAGACAATGTTTGCTCAGGTCTTGGGACCAGATAAAGAGGGTACGTAAAAGCCGCCGCGGACATATCGACATTGGATCTAACAGGGTTTAGACCATGTTGAAGCCATCGTGTGGTAGTATTCGAGCCATACCTCACGATGCGCCGATACTGCTGGCAGACGAGTGTGGTGCCTGCACTATCGGCGGACGATTTCTTAGTGCTCTCGACCTGGACTGCACATGACAATGAGTGCTCTGGACAAGAACTTCTATCAGTGTCCAGGGTGCGACTGTCTCGCCTGCAGTCCTGAAGAGCTGCTCCAGCACTTCGAGTCCGGCTACGCCCCGGACTCATGCCAAGCTCAGCATGGCATCAAGAAGAGACAGGTACTACTGGACTGCGCAGTACCCAAGACGATGCCCCATACCGTTCCGACTTCATACAAAGAACGATACTTTGCCGCCGAGTGTCAGATCTGGTGAAAGACGGCACGTAAGGAGGCGCGCACCATGACACACAAGAAGATCCTGAAACCCGGAAAGCAATACCCTCGATGCACGAAAGGCGAAGCAAGCTGAATCCGCACGAAGCGCACGCTGTGCAATTTGCGTCGCTATACCCTGAAGAAGGTAGCTAAGGAGAACCACCAAGACGAGTGGCTGAAGACCTTTCACATGAGTGTTGCTCAAATGGACCAGCACACCTACCTCTTACTGCTGCTTTAGGCAGCCGTAGTCTCCTCAGTGCCACAAACTCGCTCAGAAATGCTATGCTATGAGACTACTGAGCAGTACATGCTACTCCGGGGTGTTTGCGGGAGCTTGAACGAATCCACTGCTAACATTCACTCACACGCTGACTCAGCTAAGGGTGTGCACGACACGCATGTGCTCCAGCATGATTCACTCCCAGCACGCCATAACACTTGACACACCGAGTAGTGACACTCGACTCGCACTCGTCACCGCGATCTTCCAAAAAACCACCTCCCGGGCACTGGACCATATCATCTGAACTACTCGCCGTTCTCTTCCGAAACTCGACTACGCAAACCAGAGCGCATTAATCTACATCACTGACCAAACACAACCACGAGTTAGTGTCGAAGATATGTCTGAGCTACCGCCGCACCAGTATTACATACCGCCAGATCAACTGTCAGATGCTCAGAATACAGGCGACATGCCTCCATACGAGAGTCCGGGAATCCTCAACAACTTCACCCCCAACGGACTCGCACAACCACAGCAAGGTCCATTCGACTCCTTCGAGTGTACCCAGTGTCACTTCGCGAGCCTGGTCCGAGAAGATACCGAGAAGCACGTCTGGTCCGCGAACGAGCCATCTCCAAGACTTGTCATCTGCCCGGCGTGCACGGTCTTTACGACTTGTCTGCTCGTAGATCTCATCGAGATCGGTGGGCACTTGTACCAGTGTATCGAAGCTCACAAGATCGTTTGGCTGTTTGCGCAGCGTCAGTATCAGAACGTCGGGACCTTGCAGCACTTGGAGCACGCCATGAGGGAAGCCCTGTTTAGAGCGGAAGATTACACTGGCCAGGCTTTGATCTTCAACGCAAGAACTCGAATTGCAGAGGTCGTAACGGAGCAGCCAGAGGGATATGGTCATGCGAATGCATCGTACGAAAGTGCTGCAGCGCTTCCGGAAGGGCTGCCAGCTCAAAGCTGGGACGGTGACATGTCGAGGGTTCACCTGAAGCGGTGGTTGGTGACTTCAACGACTACTTCGGCTATGGCCCGTCCGATGAACAGCTCGCCATCAATCCTTTTGATAACCAGGGATTTGGTGGAACGGATGGACAGTTGACCCAACACGCTCAGGTGTCGCAAGATTGGAACCATCAAGGCAATGCATCGCTGCCTCCAGGCGAGACCTACTACGCCGATGACACGAACAACCGTTACAACGGGAGGTATGATCAGCTCGGTACTATCGACAAGGGTAGTGCGCAGCAAGGTGCGTTCAATGATGAGCCCCAGAACTACTATGCACCAGCAACATTTGGACAGCTACCAGGCCCACCAACTCCATTGGCTACGACTCAGCAAGGAGTCTATCAGGACTTCGTCAATCCTTACGTTGGCGCCAATGCCAGCAGCACGATCGACGAATTCATCCGCGCACGGGGCGGCTCCATGGATGCTGGAAGTCGTGACCAAACTACAGATGACAGCGATCAAGCGCCACAAGAAGCGACATTCGCTAACAAGAGCGCATGGCAGTCTCGGTTTCCTGAGATATACGCAGAGGAACCAACAGCTGACGAGCAGCAGCAGGCTCTGGGCCTCGTCGCTTCGAGCGACTTTCAGAGCACCGCCGTCGCTTCGACACTGCACGTCATCAACCAGACGAGGCAGACTGCGGACTCAGTCGTACAGCCATCGGGTAGCAAGAAGAAGCCGGTGGCCAGACGCCCAAAACACAAGGCGCCGAGCTTCTTGGAAGCTATGAAGGCGAATTTTGCGGCGAAGAAGTCGCAAGAGGCATCGCAGAAGGTATCGCAGGAGACATCCCAGGAAGCACTTTAAGGGGCAAAGTCAGACGACCCGCACGCAGAGCAGCTGGCCACCGAGCAGGCAGTCCCTCAAGAGGTGATACTGCAGCAGGCGACACCATAGCCGGCGATGCTGACGGGCCCTCAACAGGTGACAACTCAGCAGGCGACCTCTCAACTAGCGACTACTCAGCAACAGCCACGTAACGACTCGAAGAAGCGACGTAGGGTTGATGACACTGAACCATCTGCCATTGAGCAGTTGAAGAAAAGGCGTGCGAATGGCGGAGGATTGCCGGCAGCATTGAGTGCTACAAGCAGGAGAGTCACCGTAATTGCAGGTCCGAAGCGCAGACCTGTCGTGCCCTCGGAGGGAGCTGCAGCTGTGCCAATTATGGGAGCATCTTCTAGTCAGCAGCAAGGTCCTGGCGCACAACAAGCTTCAGCGTCCGCCCTGATGACTGGACTCCCTGCTTCCACGAGCGCATTGCAAGCTACACAGGAGATACTTCAAGAGGCCACGCCGAACGCCCTAGCACGTCTTGACAGCACTCTGGAAGATGTGAGCACTAACGCTTTCGCTCCAGATGAGATCTTCCAGAACGGTGTAGAGATTATGAGCAAAGTAAACGACCAGAAAACAGAAGAGGAGAACTTGGAGAACGCAGAGGTGAACAAATCTGCAGGAAATGACGCGACAGGTGAGCTAGGCATTCCGCTCGAGTCTGCTGTTGTGACTGGCCATTTTCAACAAGATGGGATTAAGGGTGGCAAGGAGGAGAGCAGCGTAGGAGGGATCGTGGAAGGGGCAGTAGACGCTCAACGCAACAGATAGGATTGGTAGAGCGATGAGCGCCACTTGTGGTGTCCGGTGCCTCTGAGAATGGCAGAAGAATTGGCCTGGAGGCAGAGACTAGACGCGATACACGATGATGGGGTAGCCAAGAGTATGAGCATTGACTGAGTAGCTAGAGTGACATGCTGACTCCCCTACCACGGAGCCATCTGATGGACCGCACCTAACTCTTTGCGCCCATGATATGCTTCCATCAAGCTCGTATGCCATGGCTCGCCCTTGAGTCCCGGCCTTCCATGCTCTTCGTATTCATCATCAGTTTTGATTCATTGGGTGGAGCTCACACCAGAAGGCGTGTGCAGAAGGACGCTCCTGGCAGACAGCGCATGTACCAGGAAGCTCATCGAAGAAGGGCAACGGCTTCAGCATCTCCTCCAGATCGCTCGCCTTGTCCTTGGTGTCTCCAGCCAGCCCGGTAGGCTCCGTGTCTTCGATCGGGTGGGTGGTTTGCGCGGTAGGCTTGACGCTAGCGGCGACTTGGGAGGTCATCGGAGCGACTTCCTGCTTGCCTTCCTGCGCGCGCTGTGCATTCCACTCTGCAATGGCAGCAGCAGCGGAGCCGGCACCATTCTGCTTCTACTCGAGAGTTAGTCCTGTCTCTAGCGGTCGTTACTTGTCTTACATACCCCGTATTCCGCCTGATCTTTCTTCGATCTCAAGCAGGTGGATGCTGGGTAAGTGCTCCAGCAACTCTTTTTGCGCTTGCTGCATGGTGGGCAGTTATCTGCGGCAGTTTTGGGAGGCATCTTAAGATGTTCTTGTGCTTGGGTGTTCTGTCAAGCATGTACGTGAAGTTTTTGAAGTTCGTGTGAGGCACGATGCAGGCTGGACGCACTTCGGCCAACCCTGAAGCACATGCAAATCCGACATTCACTGACGTGGTCAAGGTGAAACGAGCTCGGTCGATCATTCCCGACGAGCAGATGCTGCAAGCCCGTCACTCAGAGACAAAACATCGATTCGCTCTGGGATGCGGAAGTGATCACGTTGTATGCACAAGCTGACGACACATGCCATTCTAAGTACGGCAGTCGAGAATGTCAGACATGCAAGCGCAATTGTGAGTATGAAGCACAAAACCGACACCAGGATGAACGTCTCCGGAACTCAACGCTGTGTCATGGACATTTGGCACAAGTCTGTTGATGACCACAACTCGAATTGGCCTGGGCTTTGTCTGGACGGAGGACATAGCCCTCTAGGTGGCCAGAATGTAGACAAAGACAGATCATCAAAGAATAACACAAGAAGAAGCATCAGAGAGCCTTTGTCCTATCGTTCTTACTGGACGATTTCAATTGATGCCAGCTGCGCCATCTTGATTGCAGCACCACCCGGCCATGCCTTCTGCGACACCGCTGCCATCAGCTCGAGCACAAAGCCGCAGTGGTCACAGCAGATCCATGACCCCAAGGTTCTCGATGTTGCAACGGCAGGCTGGAAGGATACAGAAGAAACAAAAGCAGGACCTAGACGCCCGAGACCGGATCACGAAGCTCGGTGGGCATCTTCTGAAGCAAGCAATCGAAAAGCACACCATTGACGATATCTGTGATGCATTCGCCAAGATGAAGGGACCCGATGCACAGCATAGACATGACGAGGTCGACATGATCCAATGGATGGAGAGCTGTCCCATCAGTAATGGAGAGTCGAAACGACAATCTAAGGAGCTGACCGTGCCTTGACAGGTTGTTACATCGGAGAGGTAAGTGGAAGCGGGCCTTTGGAAGGCTCTTCCTGTTGTCGATCAGTGTAGAAACGTAGCATAGTCAGATCAAAGTAATGCTCAAAGGTATGTCGTATGGTCTATATCAACGTGACAGTGTAATACTTCATGGGCGGAAACTGGACTATTTGTTTGAGGTACAAAGATGGCCGAGTCGAACGAGATCTCCCCTGTTTTTTCCTGTAGCTTGATGAGAACCCAGCATCTAGTCAATGAGACATGGTGTGAGGTCAGGAACAGTGGTATCTAACCTCTGTAGGTGCGGTAAGTAGCACCAGGATGTGTACGACATGCGCGCTGGGATAGCCCTGCACACGTCAAGCTTGGTGCGCTGTAGAACGAAATGCGACTTCTGGGGCACGAGACTCGATCCTGAAGTGAAGTGACTGTACATCAGGCGTGATGAAGCACTGAGATCTGCACAAGTTATGCTGGATACATTATGTCGCTGTAGCGAAAAGTACATTGTCACTGCTGACGAGAACACAAAATCTTTGAACATGACTCCCTGCCCATGCTCGTTGCATCATATCGGTCTTCGATCATCTGCCCAGACCTCCGAGAATGCCAGTAATGGAACCCAGTGGACTACCTGCGCCAGCAGGAGCCGCGGCATCCGAACCTGGAGCTGAGGAATCGGGGAATAGAATATTCGCGCAGAACTCATCGGAACTGCTCGAATCAGATGGGCAGATCGGGATGCAGCCGTAGCTAGATGAGCTTGAGCCAGGGTCGCAGATGGGAATGCAGTTACCATCGCTTGAAGTGGATTGGCCGAGAGGACAGAGAGGGGTACAGTTGCTAGAGTCCGTGGAACCGGAGGGATCGTACGGGCAAGGCGTCGGGGGGACGTAGCATCCGGAGCTGATATCAGAGTCCGAGTTACTCGAGCATGGAACTGGCGGCTGAATGCAGCTTGAGCTCGAGCTCGAAGAACATGGGACCGGTGGATAAAAGCAGCCAGATGAGCTGCTCGAGCTGCTGGAACATGGGTTGGGCGGTACCTCGCACTGCCATGGGCACCACTGTGGGTCGCAGCCATACTGGCATGGGTTGTCTAGAGGTGGTGCTGGTGGTGGTGGCCCTGGGTACCAAGATGGACAATATGGGCAGCCCTCGTAAGCGAATTGACCGATACAGTATGGAAAGCCAGGAATCGGTTCCGGGCCAGTACGGCCTCGGCCGCCACCACCACCTCCTGTGTAAGAAGGTGGCGCGGTTGGTGGATCGACATGAACAGCGTAAGACGGTGGCCCGGTCGATGGATCATTAGAGGTATATGACGGTGGTCGGGTCGATGGATCACTAGGGGTATATGATGGTGGCGCGGTCGATGGATCATCAGAGGTATATGATGGTGGCTTTGGTCCAGGGCGACGATGTGGCTTGAAGCTTGGGTCGCCTCCGCCAGTGGTAGTAGCATCATAGCTTGAGGGCGGTGCACCTTGTTTGCCTTCCTCGTTGCGGACAATCAAAGCCTTGACCTGGTCTGGAGTCAACGTCGGTTACTACTGTTCGGTAAGGACGGAACGTACATGTTTGAATTCGCCTTGAAGAGCCAAGCCAGCACGAGCTGCGAGCACGACGAGAGTGGCGGTCTCGGTGAAGCGCATCTTTGCGTGTAGAATTACGAACAATGCAATGGGCAAAGGATCCGGAAGGGCGAGAAAAGAATGTCTTGGTGCTGTTCGAGCAGCAATCCGTGAACACGAAGTCTAACGAAAGTGTGTAGTTGGATGATGACTTGTGAATACAGAGGGAAGACGAGCGGTACGGACGAGCGAAGGCGTGATATATCTTTCAGGCCATGTAGGGACCATGTCGAAAAGTGGCTCTGCGTGTGGGGATTACGAGACGATACTCAGCATAGGGAGAAGCGTTATTGACAGTCGAGCCGCGCAGGGAAGGCTGGTCAGTGTGGGAGATGAACAGAAGTCAAAATTGACCAGACCTCTTCCCTCAACAATTAGCTGCGGATCATGAAGCTCGCACATAGTCTACATCGTGGAAAGCAACACTGCTCACAGGCTTTTTGAAGTCTGGCTGTACCGTGCTGGTGTTGGAAGAGTATTACGAAAAGTATTCGTGAACTTGTGATATCTGCAGAATGCTAAGGAGATGTCGACTACAGGGGCATCGTACTACCAGGGCAAGGCCACCATGCGCTTCATATTTACCATACTTTCAGGAGCACAACATCCAGGTACACAACAGATGAGGCTGTTCATTAAGCGTAGCGACCGAGCGCTAGCCACACCGGAGTACGAGCTTGCGAGTACGTAGGTGAGGCGTCAGCGAGGGAGTGAAGCTCTATACCAGCCCTCAACTAGCCTTGGCGCCCGCTCTGATTGGTCAACTCTCAAGTTTTGGGATCACGTGATCTACCGCACTGTGCCTGTTGGCGAACTCGCAAACATATACTCGTCGCTAACGCCTATGTCGTCGTATAATAAGCACTGTACGTCGGGTAGCGGTAGCGTGGGTCGCACGCTACTTTGCAGTCTAGAAGGGCTGGTAGAGAGCTCCCCTCCGCTACGCTTACCTTTGGAGGTTCACAACCGCCAACAGCACATTTTACGACAGGATCATGTGGATCGCGCAGATTAAGGGCCCGCTCGATCACTCAATATCGTAGCTTAATACCGTGCGAAACCAGTGGGATTAGGCATCCAATATTACCGACATTCCTCATATCGGCAACTGTACGCCCTTGCTACCTCCTTCTCAGTTGCTCCTACGCAAGCACGTACCTTCGGTTTCGGAGGAACCATTAATCGAAGGTTGCTGCGGGGGTGCCACAGCAGCGGTCTAAGCAGGAGATAGCGCCCTTGCTTGATCATGGAGCCGCAGTTTCATCCACAATACTGGGCATGACTGCCCTCGCAAGGCTCGTATAACGAAGAACTATCGTTGTTGGACCGGAGGCTAACACAATTGGAGACGCGCTTGCTTCGTAGCCATGCTCATTTGTGTGACACGAGTGACGAACCTGGATTCTGATCATTTTGTTTCAGGCTGTCACCACATATGGAAATTTCATTTGCCCGATGTAGTGCCTCTCGGCCTATGCGGGTCTGGAGCTATGGAATACCTAGGGTAGGAAACCTGCATATGCAAGTGGAAACCTCCCTCCTCTACCTGTGGTTTGTTGCTGTGAGTGATCTGCTTTCTCCTTCCACCAGGGTGCACTAGTGTCTGGGGCTGAGCCTCCTAGACTACCTTGCCTGCTACCCTGAGCTTTCACCTCTTCCTCCTCCTTCCCCTCCTCTTACTGCTGCTGCTGCTTCCCTCCCTTCTATCCACCTCTCTGTCTCTTCAGTAAGGGGGAATTGAGCTAAAAACTTTTCTGATATAACCCATTTGACCATTCTCTGCAGGTCTTCCTGACTGTTAACAAGGGCCTTGTATCGTCTGTCCCTTGGCTTTTGCTCTCCAGATCTCTCTTCCCCTTGACCAGTCTGGGCAGACAAGCAGCATGTGCTTAGGGCTTTGGGAAGGGTAGCCACAGGGGCATGCCTTTCTGTTGTATCCTGGGACTCGTCTTTGATGTAGATATGCTCTAAGCCCAATGTGCTCAGAGCGAATTTGGATTGCTAGGCTTGCCTCAGCCCTCATGAGGTTGGTGTAGAGGGTGTAGTTGTATCTGCCAAACTGTTGGAGAGCTGCTGGTGTTCATGGTCTCTGTGGTTTGATTCTCCACTGTTTCTCCCAGAGAAGTCCTGCGATCTGTTCAGACAGTGTCTGCTTCTTCTTGTCTTGTTTGTCCCTCTGTCTGCCTGTTCTCTGTTGAGCCTCCTGTGCTTCAAGCTGGGCTTGGAGAGTGTAGGCTTCTTCTAGGTCTGCCTTCTTCTGGGGGGTTCTTGCTGGTCTTGCTGGTGCAGAGGGGTCCCTTTGGAGTCTAATCTTTGCGGCTGCTGCATCAATAGCACTCTGGACTGGGTAGTCTGATGTCTTAAGAGCATACTGGCATCTCATACCAAGAAGATGGTGTTGGATTGGTGGTGTTCCAGACTCCATCTCAAGGGTTGTTGTTAGGGTGGACTTGTATGCTCCCATCACCCTTTTGAGGCATTGGCTTTGGACTCTGTTTAGGGGGGCTTCTATCCTCTGTGGGACCTTCTTGTCTGCTGTCCAGATCTGGGCTCTATATAACATAGCTGGCTTGACAATGACTTTGTACATAATCCTGGCTTTCTCGAAGGTAGCTCCCCAGGTGGATGTAGTCAGTCTCTCAATGGATTGTCTGTTCTGGTTTGCCCTTGCCTATGCCGTCTTGACTTGGGGTCCCTAGCTGAGCTTTGGATCAAGCCAGACTCCAAGCACTCTCAATTCTTGTTGGGGGTGCGTCTCATGGCCCTGGATGTTGATGGATGCCTACATGTTGTGTCATGTCCTAGCCTTGCTAAAGTGGATGAGCTGATACTTGTCTAGTGCGAATTTCACTCTATGTCTCTTTGCCCACTGCTCACATGTTTGGGGCCTATCTTCTAGGATTCTGCAGTTCTCTTCTGTTGATTCAGACCAAGCTAGGATGTTGGTGTCGTCTACGAAGCCTAAGGCAGATGAGTTAGGAGTTGTCAGGAGTGGGATCAAGCCTTCTATGAACAGGAGGAAGAGGATTGGGGCCAGTGTTGATCCTTGAGGAATGCTAGTAGAGATTGGTGAGGGATCTGATTTGTATATGCCAAGTAGAAGGCTTGTGCTTCTTCCATGAAGGTAGGACTTAGTGAACTGAACCATCCAGTTTGGTAAGCCCTTTTGTCTGAGGATGTATAGCAGTCTAGGGTGTGACACATTGTCAAAGGCTCCAGAGATGTCCAGGGAGAGGAGGGTGGCTACTTTGTTGTTCTTCTGATGCTAGAGTGTCTTGACCTGTTCAGTGATGAGTTCAATTGCTGAGAGGGTAGATCTCTGCTTCCTGCCCCCCATCTGTGTGTCTGGGAGGAGGTGGTAGGTCTCCACAAGCTCTGTCATTCTGATTGCAACCAGCTTCTCTAGGACCTTCCTAATTGTGTTGAGCAGGGCTATTGGTCTGTGGGATTTGAGCTTTGTGTAGTCATCTTTCTAGGGTTTCCTGAGAACATAGGTCAGGGACTTCTTGTACTCAGTTGGGCAGTATCCAATCTGGAGGCAGCCTGAGAAGATGTTGGCCAGCACTGGTGCAATGATCTCCTTGCAAGCCTTTAGGAAGCTGTTGCTGATCCTGTCTGGTCCTGGGGCTTTGTTTCCTGGGAGCTTCTCTAGGATGCTGGCGATCTCTGTGGGATCTACTGATGCTCTTTGGAAGAGGGGGGTAGGCAGCTGTGCCTCCCTGATGTCACTAAGGTCTGCTTCCACCTAGGCTCTAAAGAAATGCTGTCTGAAGGCTTCTGCTTTTCCCTGCATTGTGGTCTGTTTGTTGCCTTGTAGATCCAGAATGTCTGGAAACTGTGGCGAGGGGTTCCTATCCTGTTCTGATTTCCTAGCCCATTTGGCCAGCCTCCACATCTGGTGTGGGTTCTTTGTCAAGATCCTAACTGTTGCTCTCCAGTCTTGGAGCTTGTCCCTTTTGATCTAGATCTTCTTTTCTTGGCAGATCTTGGTGTATTGGTCCCAGGCAGTCTGAGTCCTTTGCTGGACCTAATTTCTCCTTGCTCTCCTAGCAGCCTTGACTTTGTCTCCACAGTCCTTGGTCTAGAAGGGTTTCTGGAACTAGGAGTGCTTTTTTGCTGGGATTACTTGGATAGCGATGTTCTGAAGGATATGTGTGAAGCTGGCTGTTGCATAGTCGATTCCCTCCTCGGTTTGCAAGTTCCAACAGTCCATATGTTCGTTCTCCAGTTCGTCAGCAAGTCTCTCTTTGACCTGGGTCCAGTCAGCTGCTTTCCAGTTTGGTTTGTCTTCTTGAGGTTCCTGTTGTTCTGCCTTCCAGTGGAGGCTTGTCTGAACTGGGAGGTGGTCAGATGGGGACTCAAGCTCCAGGTTTGTATTGTAGTAAAGAAGTCTTGCTGCTAGGTTGGCTGTGAGGAAGCAGAGGTCTATTGTGCTAGTGCTGTTCCTTGCAGCCCAAGTCTCTATGCCTTTTGGAGTTGCTAGGCTCATATGTGCCAGCTCTGTCATCCCAATCAGTCTTCCTGCCAGGAAGTGATGGGCTGGG
Organism: Fulvia fulva; assembly: GCF_020509005.1. Taxonomy (NCBI): domain Eukaryota; kingdom Fungi; phylum Ascomycota; class Dothideomycetes; order Mycosphaerellales; family Mycosphaerellaceae; genus Fulvia; species Fulvia fulva. The sequence goes on along the minus strand of NC_063017.1, from coordinate 4,838,096 downwards.
ATAAAGTCTGAGCCCCAAGCTAGGTGGTGGAGGTTGAAATCTCCAAGCAGAATGTGTTCTCCGGGTTGTTGGAGGGCCTCTGGGATCTGTTCAAGGGTCGCCAGTTTAATGCTGCTCCTAGAGTCAGGTGGGGGGTTGTAGGCACTGTGGATTGAGATCGGTCCTTGGTCAGTTTGGAGTCTGATTGTGGTAAAGTCTCCAGTTGTCTGTTCCACTTGTTTCTAGGAGTCTACACTAAGCAGTTTGCTCACATAGATGCATGTTCTTGGTGTTGTCCCTCGCTGTGTGCTTATAGCTAGGTGGTATCTCCTGTCTTGGACTGTTGCTGGCCTTCCTGAATGTGGGTTGATCCAGGGTTCCTGCACAGCAACAATATGGTGTCTGTGGGGGTCTAGGGATTGGAGGAAGCTCCTTTGCACCCTGTCCTTGCTTTTGTTGACATTGTACTGTATGATGGTAAGTTCTGGTGTGGAGATCATTCCTCAAGGTCCATTTGGCTGTCCTGTGTGGCTGGTGGTTCCTGGTCCTGTTCCTGGATGGTTTGGGTGATCTGGGGGCCTATGCTTGTGCCACCTGTGGTTGGGCCAATGTTCAGGCGGGTTTGGGTACTGTCCCTGCCTGCTACTTCAATCCCTCTGGGTCTCCCTGGGCGTGGTTGGGGTGGTGGGACTGGTGATCCTCCAGTTCTTGTCCTCTTGTTGTTGGTGTTGGGCCTTGTTATCACCTCAGGTTGGGGCTCCTGGCCTGTTCTGTATCTTGGAGGTGTATTGACCCTTACATCCCTTGCTCTTGTCCTTTCCTTGATCCTTACTGGGCAGTCAGTAGACCAAGCTGGGTGAGCTCTGCCACAGCATGCGCATCTTGCATTCTGTTTTGGGGCTGCGCAGTCTTTGACTTGGTGGCCCTGGGCACAGTGGGAGCAGGTGTCTGTCGTCTTTGTGCACTTTGCTGCAATGTGACCATATTGCTGACATTTGAAGCATTGGAGCACCCTGTGGCTGCTGTGAAAAATCTCTGTCATCAGGTTCTCACACTCCCAGAAAAGGCCCCTGTCAAGAACCCTGTTTGCCTGTTCAGCTGTGTTGACCCAGATGATTAGAGATGATGCTGTTTTGCCTGGGTCTGCCTTCCTCTTAAGCCAGGTGGCCTTTGAGATCCTTAGCCCTGGGCAAGTAGCCTGGTTCTGGCCCTGCAGTCTCTGGAGGTCTTCTTCCACCTTGAAGCCCTTTGGCACACTGTGCACTAGGACTGTGAACTGCTGTTGAGAGACTCTGGCTGTCTTCCCAATCTTTGTTGTCCATGCCCTCTGTGTTTCAAGGTTCTGTTTGTCTTGTGCCTGGGCTGTGAACAGCTGGAGGATGCCTCCCTTCCTTGCTCTTGCTCCAACCACCTCCGGCCTGCCGATCCTAGTTACAATCTCTCTGCCTGACAGTTGTTCAATCTCTTCCTGTTCTTGCTTGTCTGTGATGTGGACCCTGAGGGTGGTCTTTTAGGAGAGCTGGTGGTTGGGGCCTGCCTGGCCTACTATAGAGGCCCACGTAGGTTTCTGCTGGGTGTTTCTAGCAGCAGCCTGGATTGCTACCTTCTCTGTCAGTGTCTTGATGCTGTTGATGGCTTTGAGGCCTCCAAGCAGCTCTGTGATCATTAGTTTGTAGGCTCTTGCGGGGTACTCTCCCTCTCCAGCCATCTCCTTTGCCCTGCTACACAGGTCTCCCCATTCATCATCTCTCCTTCCTCTGTCCCTGCCTGATTTCTCGTCCTCTGGTCGCGTTTGTACGGTCATCGTGTTTTCTTTCTCCTATATAAAAGTAGGGATATCGAACACATCGGATTCCCAATTCATCGACGAGGACCATCTATTCGACAGCCCTTATCAAGACGAGCAATCCACTCAAGCAGCAGCGACCCGCCTGCGCTGGCGGCAGCGCAATCGTGGTACAAAGAACCCCAAAACTGAGGTTCCGTTCCCCTGACGGCAGACCCTGGAGTTGCGGAGCTGCGGAGGACAACTGCCTAATTAGGAAGCGCGACCTCACCCCGAACAGTAGCGGAGGATGGCAACCAACGAGAGCCACAGCCTTGCGAACATTCAGCACCAAGAGCCAAGCCGAGGAACAAACCAAGGAAAAACCCAGGACACAAGCCAAGGCCCACTATATGGAAAGCAGAGGCCAACGACAAACAACACAGCGTGGACGACCCTATATACGGAGGCGGAAAACTTGCTAGGGGATGACGAACACCCAGCCCGGGCATATAAGAACACTATAGCACAGCTACTAGGAGCGCTAAAAGCGCTATCATACCGAATCCCGAAGACAATCTAACAAGCAACACAGAAGGCAGCCCAGAGACCAACTATATAGGCAATAGTAGCAGCAGGCAAGAATCAACCCCCTACGAAGGCAAGCAATGCGGTACGCCTATACATTACTGATCCGGCGGAGAAACAAGAAATCGCAGCCCTAACAAGCAAGGACATTGTCGACAGAATCGGCCAAAAGGAGGTAGTTAGAGCGAAGGTAGAGGCAACAGGCGTAGTGAGACTCTTTACCGTACAAGAGTCTAATAGACGAAAACTGGAGACCTATAAGGAGTGGACTACTAAAGTCGCGAAGTCGGCACGAGTCCCCCACTAATAGTATACCGTCATCGCCTACGGGGTCCCTAGGACATTTAAGGTCGAAGACCTTCCCTAACTCTAAACATAGAACTAGAACACATCCCTAGGAGTACGACTAACGAAGGCGGCATAGTTGCACAAGACAGTAGACCGAGAGAAGACGTATTCATCGCTTATTATCTAGGTAGAGACAGCGGAACAAGCTAACTAGATACTAGATAATAGGCTATTCAAGAACTACGAGAGAATAGACACGGAGATCTATTAGAGTAGCTATAGGGTACTACAATGCTTCTAATACTAACAGTAGGTTATATAGCCCTAAAATACGGGGAGAAGACCCTAAGGTGTCCTTACTACGTAGGCCTTTACTAGGGAAGGGAATGCCTAAAAAAGGAGAGTAGGTATATATACTACGGCAGAAGGCACCTAGCGTATTCAAACCAATGCCTAGCTAGAATAGGAGCACAAGAACAAGCGAGACAAGCAAGGATCTCTATACTAGCTAGGTACCCCTAACGATAGTAGGAGGGACCTACCGTATATGTTAAATAGGTACGAGTTGCGCAGCAGTGGAAGACGGCGGATCACACGAAAGACGAAGAAGGACCCAATGGGATAGCGTGTATCTACATACAGTATCGCCAGTGTTGGTGGTGTAGGTGTTTCAGGAGGGACAGCTGTACTCAGGACTTGACTAGCAAGCCCTGATTACTAATCCCCCTAAGCACCTAATGTTGACCCTATGACCTGCATATTCTCAACACTCCCACTCAGGTCAGAAGGTCTCAAACAATCCCTTATACAAGCTGGAGCTGCCTTACAAAGTTTTGAAACTGCTGGCCATTGAGGGGCTTAGTCAGCCCATCAGCAACTATGTCCTTTATGTGGTAGTAATCCACTGCAATCTTCCTTTGCCACGAGAGATTCCTGACATAGTGGTATGCAACATCAATATGCTTTGACCTGTCATGGACATGGGCATCTTTGACAAAGGTCAAAGCTGCTTGGTTGTCACCCATAAGCTCCACGGGTCTCAGCTCATCAACAGTACTGCTTGCCTTGATCCTAGGTTGGAATGAACACTCTCCAACCAGGTCAGGACACCTCATCTCTCTAAGGACTGCAGCAAGAAACTGTGACTGCTTGGCTGCTGCATTCATGGCCATGAACTCAGCCTCCATTGTTGATGTGGCAACAGACTTCTGCTTCCTGCTCATCTAGGACACAGGTGATCCACAAAGGAACCACACATGTCCAAGGATTGAGACTTTGTCTGCCTTGTCTATGGCATAACCAGAATCTGAGTATCCCTGGAGAATACCTCCTCCTCTTCTGTACATCAAGCCCAGGTCCGGGTATGATCTCAGATACCTGGAGAGTTTCTTCAAAGCTCTAAGATGTTGCTTTGAAGGGTCAGCAACATATGAGCTGATTCTTCCAAGGGGGAAAGCAAGGTCTGGCCTTGTCATTGTCATTGGCCACATCCAGGTACCATTGCAACCCTGGTACTCCTGTTTGTTGCACCTCTCATCCATAGTAGCTGAAGGTCTCAGATCCTCATAGCTGTCCATAGGTGAGAGTGTGGGTGTGGCCTTCTCTAGAGAGATGCCCATCTTAGCAAGGTTAGTTTGGATGTAGTGTCCTTGATCAAGCTTTACAGTGCCTTGGGACCTGTCTCTTGTAATCCTCATTCTAAGGGTCTTCGTAGGTTCACCAAGATCTTTAATCTTAAACACTTTTCCAAGCTCAGCCTTAAACCACTGAACATCTGACAGCTTTGGAGCTGCAATGGGGATGTCATCCACATAGGTGAGGACCATGATGTCTCTTCCTCTGTAGATGAGTAGGCATGGATCCACCTGGGACTAGGTGGATCTAATCTGTTCTAGCTTGGCAACACAGAGCTTGTTCCAATCTCTAGCTGCTTGCTTCCAGTCCATACAGGCTTCTAAGGACCTTGAAGACCATATTTGGTGGAATTTCAACACCTGGGGGTGGGATCATGTAGATGTCTTCAAGAAGGCTGCTTTCGGTGAAAGCATTGTTCACATCCATCTGGTGCATCTCAAGATCTCTCTCACATACTACAGCCATGAAGACCCTAAGGGTATCATGCCTAACAGCAGGTGCAAAGGTCTCTTCAAAGTCAACACCATATTTCTGTGAAAACCCTCTTGCAACCAGTCTTGCCTTGAACTTTTCAATGGCTCCACTGATCATTCTTTTCACATCAAAAACCCACTTAGATGTAACCAGGCTTGCACCCCTTGGTGGTACAACTGGATCCAAGGTGTTGTTGCTTCCTAAGGCAATAAGTTCTTTCTGGATTGCCTCTTTCCACATATGTCCCCAATTGGGGTCTCCCACTGCCTCCTTCTAGGACTTTGGGATTGGCACTTCCTGCTGGTAGGCTATGGCCTGCCTAACAGCAGCAAATGCATATCCCTCCACATCATTCAGGATTTCCTCAACCCAGCTCATAGTTGGATCAAAATGAAACATCTGAGCAATCAATGCCCTATGATGCTTGACTTCATGCTCAGCAGAGCCATCATCTTCATCCCCCCTTGACCTCTTGTTGCCTGCAAGCTGAGGTGGCTGTTGAGGTTGATCCTCCTGAACAAGTTCCTCTTCCTTTTCTTTTCTTGGAGTCCCCTCTACTCCACTCTTCTGGTACACTCTAATGTCTTTTGGAGGTTGGGGAAGTTGCACAAACAGAGGCTTTGCCTGGAGCTGCTGTGGCTGCATTGATGAACTGGAGACCTGAGCAGGAGGTCTTCCAACGGGGTTTCTCTTCAGGGCTCTGCTTGACTGGTTTTTGAAGGTGATGCCAAGATCCATATCACCCCCCTTCTCATTCTCAAACCAGTCAACTTGCCCGTGTGTTTTGATGGCTTTCATGTTAGGCTCCCAGAAGAGCCATTGCTTTGTGGTGTTCTCTATATAGCCAACAAAGACAACTTCTTTACCCCTATTTATGAGCTCGTCACTTCTCAAGCCTTGAGGTTGGGATCTCGGGTCTACACAGACCACTGCTTTACATCCCTAGACTCTCAAATGGTCAACTGATGGTACCTGGCCAGTGAAGGCTTCTTCTAGTGAAAGAGTAGTACCATCTATCATTGGTCCATTTGGAGGTCTGTTTCTGACCACAGTTTGAGCAATGAGGGCCTCTAGCCAGAATTCAACTGGCATACTCGAGTCCTTAAGCATAGCTCTCACTATATTCTCAGAGGCTTGGATTGACCTTTCCACAGGTCCATTCTGAAGTGAGTTGTAGGCATCAGTTGTGTCCATCTGAATGCCAAACTCCTTCTCCCACTGTTTTAGCAAGGAAAGAATTTCCCTTACACCATCACTACGGATTGCAGACAGAAAACACCTTAAGCTGTTCTCTACCTGAACCTTCCATTCCTTTAGAGCTGTAGGAGCATCACTCCTAGCCTTCAAAGGGATTACCCACTTCTTCCTTGAGAAGTTGTCTACAATCTCAAGCCAGTACTTGAAGCCAAGTCTTGAGACTGCCCCTTGAAAAGGCCCACAGATGTCAATAGAGATGAGGGCCAGCCTCTCTCCTTTCCTCTCTGTGGCAGGTCCTTTGAACTTCCTCATGTTTGCAAGGGAGCAGACCTTGCAGTTCTGGTGTTCAGAAGGAACAGGAATGGGATCTTTCTTGTCAGTGACTCTATGCAGGTTTCTTAGCAGTCCCTTGCTAAGGTGTGCACATCTTCTATGCTATAGCTCCCACTGGTCCTGGGACTCAGTGGCAGTCATAGCCTGTTCCAATTCACACTCAAAATGTGTACCTAACTTAGACAGATCCAAGTCATGCTCCTGTAGAGAGGCATATGCTTAAGGCATAGCTTCAAGCTGCTCTGAAACACTTTGAATGAATGGAACACCCCCTCTCAGCTTTGTCTGGACAACAGGTTTTCCAGAAAGGGATTTCAGGGTGAAACTGGGTGGTTGGACAGCAAACTGTTGGCTGAACTGATTCTACGAAACAAGACTAACTCCAAGGCCAGGAACAAACAAGACATTTTCTAAGACAATTTGCTTTCCAGAAGAACTACCCATTACTGCACTTCCCACATGTGTAGCTTGTAGATAGCCACCCCCAACCTTGATCCACTTCCTCTTTTGAAGAGGCTTCAGTGTCCTGAATAGTGAATCTTGGTCAGTCATATATGAGGAAGCACAAGAGTCAAGCAACCACTCGGACGAGGGGTACTTGCCCTTGGCTTCCACAGTGGAATGGGCAACCTCATCAACATCATCATCTTCTGATGGTATCTCAGAGTCTGATGCGTCTTCCTGGGTCGCATGGGCCCTTGCAGGCTTCTTACTAGAGGAGGCCTTTGGCTTGCGGCTCTCCTTCATCTGCTTTGCAAGGTCCGTCATCACCTTGAGGACATCACGAAGGTTTGGTGATGATGACCTCCTACGAGGTGGTGACAGTTGTCTCTTAGCAGGGTAGGTAACCCTAGCTAGTTTGTCCTTGTTCCTAACAGCCTGCTGAGCTGCAGAAAGGTGTGGGCACTTGCTCATAAAATGGTCACCACCGCAGAGATGGCACGTGAGCTTGCCCTAGAAACCCTTCTTAGCGAACATGGCTGTCCCTTGATGAATTATTGATTCTTGCTTCTCCCTAAGAATTGCAAGAATGTCTTGTGGTGAGAGATTCACCTGGGCATCAATTGTATCGCGAATTGAGCCAAATGAGTCTGGCAGAGCTGCTAAGAGTTGCTGGATCTTTCTGTCCTCAGTCTTGATGTCGTGGAACTGAGGCGAGATTGAAACAGCCCTCCTTGCAATTGAGCTAAGCTCCTACTAGGCGTCATCTACTGACTGGTCCTCTGTCATCACGAAATTGGTGTATTACTGAAGCAAACTTCTTCTAGTAGCGAGAAGTCTTCTCTTATATTTGGCTTTAGCCTACTCCTACAACTCCTTCGCATATCGGATCTCGTATGTCATCTCTTAATTATCTGTCGACAGACAGATGTACATCTTATACAGGGCCGTTACATTGTGCCGTCTATACGATGCCTTCCTTATCGCTTAATCTAAAGGAAGGGATGACTCCGATGATGTAGAGGGTGTCGCTATAGATAGGGTCGTAGCGGGAATGTCCGTAATAATGTCTTCGAGGACCTAGTCAACCTGCTTTAATACTAGGTATATTCTTATTAGCTTGAACTATGTTTCGTGGTTCTCTCTTGTTAGAACAGGTACTACTCTCTTTCTTATAAACCCAGTCTCGTTCTCTATTTTTTGTAAGTTAAGGGACAGGTTGGCTACCCTTAGGTAAAAGGATATATTCGGTCGTACGCGATCGGATCGAAATGGGATAAACCGAACGCGAGGTTAATAGCGGAGAGGATGGCTATCCGCCGGGAAGAGGAGGAAAGTCGGTCGGTAAGGATCGTATTAGTACTAAGACACTATAGCGTAACTCTCTTAGTAGAGGGGGTTTCTGAGACACTACGGCTCTCTTAGAATGAACAGTTAGTCGATACGAACGCGATGTCCGGAGAGCGACTCTTCTTAGTAAGCTCGCCTACTTGTCTAAGGTATTAGTATAGGCTCCCTAACTCGGAGTCTAACAGTGCCTTACTAGGCTCTTTCACGTCTTATATATACCTATAGCACGGCTATAGCTTCCTATATAAGGCGGGTACGGCCTCTAGTCTGCCTTCCTTTTGTTCTAAAGAGGAATAACTCTAATACGACTTTATCGAGGGTAAAACACCGAGTTACTAACTCGGGCTTATAACCTATTAAATAGGTACGAGTTACGTAGTAGTAGAAGATGGCGGATTATACGAAAGACGAAGAAGGACCTAATAGGATAGCGTGTATCTATATATAGTATCGCTAGTATTAGTAGTATAGGTGTTTTAGGAGGGACAGCTATACTTAGGACTTAACTAGCAAGCCCTAATTACTAATCCCCCTAAGTACCTAATGTTGACCCTATGACCTATATATTCTTAATAGTATATAAGGGCTTCGAGCCGAGTAAGAGGTAGAGGGTAGAAGAGTTAAATAAGGGAACCTGACCTTAAACGTATCTACCTCCCGGTAGGCCTAGATACCTTAACCGGGCTACTAACGAACTAGGCTAAATGCGAATCTTTAGGGCGCCCTAGCGGTCCTAGGGCTAGCCGGACAGCGGGATATAGGCTTAGGAGATATAGTAGGTTAGTACGGAAATAGACCTTACGGTATTACGGGTAGCCCGTAACCCCTTACTATAGCTACGTTAGCCCGAGTAAACCGCGGACCTTCTATATCGGGTTAGCGCGGCTTTGCTTTGCTTTATAACTTCGCCGCGCCTCGCGCTCCTCTTTCGTAGCTTCGTAGAATAATAACTCTCTTATTCGGACCTTACGGTACGCGCGCCCTTATAGTTTATTCTACTACCCTACCTAGATCGCGGATCTAGGTAAGGGACGCGTAACAATAGGAACAGACAGAACTATAGAACTCGAAGGACGCGTAGAGTCGTATTAGAATATAGAATACGGTAAGGTATATAGCGCGTAAATATCTAGAGAACGTAACGCGGCGACATTATTAGTAGGTAGTCGCGCGCTCGTAGATAGTCAGGAAATAGGTATCGTTACGCCTCCCCCGAACCTAGATAATATAACTTTATAGACAAACGGCGGTATACTACCGCTACTAAAGCCTAAGAGTAAAGGTAAGTAGCGTATATCTCTTTTCCCCGACCTCTCCTCTTTTCCTTAGAGTTAGATATAGGACGATAACCGGCGGGTTATAGTAGATACCGGTGTCGCGCTATAATAGAAAATTAATAAAGCTTACTAGAAAGCCTTCGAGCGAGAAGAAGGTAGTAAGATTAACTTTATAGAACTGTTCGAATTTAAGCTCGAAGAGGACCTAGACGAGGTGTCGCGATCCGAGCGTATATAGATAGATAGATAGATTTGTTATTCCCCTGTTCTAGGACCCTATCCGGCCTATATCGGGTCTACCTATAGTCCGAGGATCCTAAGCTGATTTGCCGGGTTAGTCGTATGCCCCTATATCTAGATAGAAGCTTGCATATTATAGAACCGTGGCCGGCGCGTAAAGTGTATTAGATTGTACTTTTCTAGGGCAAACCGAGCCCCGTGCCTCCTAGCCTAGTCCTCGTAGATCTTGTGCTTCTCTTCTAGTAGCCTATAGTTCTTCTTAGTCGAGGAAGACTACGCTAGGATATTTATGTCGTCTACGAAGCCGCTCGTAGCGGTGTTCTGGGATTCTAGGGCTAGGAGTAGCGTCGCTATAAAGAAGAGGAATAGAATAGGTGCTAGCGTTAAGCCTTACGGGATTCTAGTATAGACTGCTTGAAATAGGCTTCTATACTAGCCGACTAGGATCGACGTACTACGGTTTTGGAGGTAGGACCGTACGAAGTTGACAAGCCACTTAGGGAGTCCTTTCGACCTTAGAATGTAGAGTAGCCGCGGGTATAACACGTAGTCGAAGGCTCCCGATATGTCTAGGCTAAGTAAGGAAGCTACCTTGTCCCTATTCTTATACTAGATAGCCTTTACCTAAGAGGTGATAAGTTCCATCGCGGATAGCGTCGATCGCTATAGGCGCGTACCTATCTAGGTGTCCGGGAGTAGGGAGTGTTCCTCTACCGCCTCGGAGAGTCTCGTTATAACTAGCTTCTTAAGCGCCTTCCTAAGAGTGTTAAGGAGCGCAATTAGGCGGTACGACTTCACCTACGTATAGTCTTCCTTCTACGGCTTACGTAGGACCACTATCGTCGATTGTTTAAAAGCTATCGGGTAGTATCCGGTCTATAGGTAGGCGTTAAAGATCGCTATAACTACTAGGGCTAGTTGATCTCTACACTTCTTTAGTAGCTCGTTTAGGATCCTATCCGGCCCCGGGGCTTTCTTCGCCGGTAACTTCCTTAGTATAGCGGCAACTTCTCCCTCGGACACCTCCTATTAGACCGCGATACTAGGGGCTAGGGGAGTAGAGCTGTTTATGTCGCTTAGATTAGCCTCGACTAGGGGCGGGAAGAACTTACTAGCTAGTAGACGCGCCTTAGCCTCGGGGTCGCTAACCGGGCTACTAGGCGATTATAGCGCTAGGATAGAGAAGGAGGGGCCCTATATAGGGTCCTATCGGGCCCATTTCGCTAGCTTCTATATCCTCTCTAGCTTGCTAGCGATTTCTTCTACTATAGCCCTCTAGCCGACTGCTTTCTCCCTCCGTATTATAGCTTTCTTCTGTTAGTATACCTCCCTATATACGTTCTAGGCCTCCTCGCTATAGCTGCTCGTCTATACCCGGCGGGCTCTCCTTACTTCTCTTACTACCGTAGTGTACTCCGGCGTCTAGTATAGTTTAGACTATATCGTTAGTTAGGTAAGCGGAACGTAAAGTAAGGTCGCTTTTCTTATTTCGTCTATTAACCCCTAGACTGCTTCGTCTATCTCGTCTTTACTATTATATTGCTACTACGCGATCTGGACTAGCCTCTTAGAGTTATCGAGGTACGCCTAAATGTTAGCCTAGTAGGCCTTTCCCTAGTTTGGCTTAGGGGTTCTCGCTAGTATACGTTATATCTATATCGTAATAGAGGTCCTGACTAGTATATAGTCTAACGACGCCTCGAGTTTATGTTCGATCCTATAGTAGGTTACCGTATAGTAGTAGCTATCTAAGATCTAGGAGAGGTCGATCGTGCCTTAGAGTCCCCCTCTCTTCTAGGTGCCTAGGTCCTTCGGGGTATTAAGGGCAATTGCGTTGCTCGCTATTAAGTCGAGTACTTCGTCGGCTATAGGGTACGGCTATATAAGGCTTTCCTAGGAAGGGTAGTATATATTAAAGTCTCCTACTACGATGTGGCACCCTTGTCTCTTAAGCGCACTGTCTAGGTGTCTGTAGACCCCTAGGTCGCGGCTAGACCTCGAGGCTAGCGGTTGTATATATAGGTTGTGTATCTAGGTACTATCTACGTAGAGGGAGGTAATATCGCCCCCGCCTTCTTCGTCTACGTAGTATACTACCTCCCAGTCGGATTCTAGTATGTCCTTGCTGATATAGAAGTACGTACGGGGTCTGCCGTCGCCTCGTAGGCATGTCGTATAGCCTAGTGACTTATAGGTCGTTAGTCTCTTATAGTGCGGGTTAATCTATAGCTCCTAGATTGTAAGGACGTAGTAGACGCGCGGGTCCGCCTCGTATAGGAAATGGTTCTAGACTATATCCTTGCTATAGTTAACGTTATACTAGATAATACTAAGCGTGTCGAGGCTAGTTATTAGTATTGACAATCATTTCCTCTATATCGTCCTATATCCTACTACCCTATACGTCCTAGTCTACGCCTATCGGCTATATACTAAAGGGGAGCCGGGCCTAGTTAGATTCCCTCGCCGTAGCTAGTAGAGCACGTGGCCTCCCGTACGCCCTAGGTTACGTATCCTTTATATTGTTCTCGGCCCTAGGGCGCTTATACCCGACCGCCGCTAGTTAGTTCCGGTATAGGCTAGCCTTACGGTCGCTATAGAATCTTAGGGCGACGGTTCTGTTTGTGATTGCCTTGTTTTTCGCTAGTTTCCGCTATAGGCATTCCGTACTATACGATAGGTAGTGCCCCGGACAGTTCGCGTACCGTCTCGTAGTCGATATATAGTCCCTAGATATATAGTCTCCTATACAGTTCGAGCAGGCCTACTTATTTATACACGTGTAGGTTTGGTGTCTATACTGTTAGCATTTGAAGCATTAGAGGACACGAAAGGATAAGGAGTACTTTTCTACTGTCTTAAGGCTATATTGCTTGACCAGGCCTTGTTCTATCGCTAGATCCGCCGCTTTCGCGTCTTATAGCTATACTATTAGCGCCGAGGCCTTCTTGCCTTCTAGCCATTTCCTATAGAGCCAAGTCGCCTTCTAGATTAGAGAGTTAAGAGTGACCGGGTTGTCCTCTTAGAGAGCGCGTAGGTGACCCTAGTTAGTTAGGTTAAACTCCTTAGGCATGTCGTGGACTAGGATCGTGAATTGTTTTGTTAAGACCTTCGCTAATGCCGCAACCTTAGATGCCCACTATCGCTATGCCTCTAGGTGCCTCCTAGTAGTAGCAGAGCTAGTATAGATCTATAGAGTGCCGTTAGACTGTTAGTTCACTACGACCACCCCTAGTTAGTTAATTCGTTAGGCGAGCTCCTTATTCGATAGCTTCGTAACTTCGGCCTAGTCTTCCTTTGCTATAATGCGGATCGTAACTACATCGTACGTTAGGCGGGGGCCTAGTATCGATACCGCGACCAATACCTAGCTATAGGGGTGTTGATTCCGGGTGGCCTTGCTAATCGCCTAGGACGTCGTCCTCATTTCTTATTGCCCTCGGTAATACGATAGTATAAGCGCCGTACGTAGCTAAGTGATCATTACCTATAGAGACCGGTAAGGGAGCTAATCGTTAGTTTCTATACTTTTTGCGTCCTCTATAAGTTGCTACTAGTTGTCTTAGGGGGGCTTCGCCTATAGGGTCGTAGGCGCCGTTAGTACCGTAGCCTAGGCTACTATTGCCTAGGAGTTGCCTAATGTAGCTAGGCACCTCCGCGGCGTTTAGAGCTGAAGAAATAGGGTGAAGAGAGCTTCAAGCTATCTAGATTAAATGAGGTAGAACTCCCTTAGTCCTAGGGGCAGTGGCCTGCTTTATATATCGTTAGAATGGCCTTAATAAGAGCTTTCGAATATGCCGTGAGCGTATATATAGGCAACATCCTATTATTAAAACTTAAGGGTACGTACGCTAAGAGTTAGGTAACTAATTAGTTACCTATAGCCTCTTTAAGAGCAATACTTATCTATTCTAGATAGACATATATAATATATAACCTGCTTTTAAAACACCCTATATAAGCCCGTATAATAACTTCCTACACTTCTAACGTAATAGTTATAAGCCCGGTTAGCGCTTACTAATATTTGCTATAATAAGGAAGCCCTAAAGTAGAGTTTATATCGTTATAGCACTAGTACTACAACTAGTACAGTAGTACCCCCTAGGCCTAGTAAACCCGCGTAGAACTTTTACTAGTATTAACGAGCTAAGGGCCCCTTTAGACCCTAAAATTTACGCGTCGAATCTCGTTAACCTTTAACGGTTAATTACGTAGTAGGGGTATATAGGGGTACTACTAAGATATATATAGTTAGGAGGCGACCTTAGTAGGAAGCTAGGGATTTTTATAAAGAATCTCTCTATAAGGCGAAAATACGGGAATCTGAAAATTTCAGATTTATTATCTTTTAGGACTACTATATATATATTTCACGGCCCGTAGACCGGCAAATATATATACCTACGCGTAAGATATCCTAAGGTCACTAGGCGCGCCCTTACTTACTAGGGTAGTTAGTCGTCTATACTAGCCTATAACCTATTTTATAGTTATAGCTACTACCGAGACGCTAGTAACTACCGGTACCCTACCTTAGGGTACCGTAGTTCTAAAGAGCTATAACTAATAGGACAAGTTTGACCGTTAGCTAGAGCTCTACGTAGAGTCTTTAAATGTCTAGAAGTATATAGATTCTTACTAACTAAGTAACGAGCTAATAGAGCCTACTTACTTAACGTTTAAGGAAATCTAATAAGCGTATATAGTAGGAGACGCTACATTAAGAGACCTTATTAAGCTACGATAAATAGACGTAGACCGAAGGTAACGGATATACGACATCTTTACTACTACGCGATTAAAGCTTATTACCTACCTTATCCGTACGACGATAGAGCTAGGGTAAGAGCTAATATACGGCTAGAACACCCTTAGAGCGAAATACTAGGCTCTTAAGGATCAGTATAGTCTAGACGATATACTACGTAAGCGGTAGCTTACGCTTAAGCTATCTAGGCTTTAGAAGGCTAGCGTACGTAGAATTAATAACTAGTACTTAGACTAGTTAGTTTTATAGACTAAGATACGTAAGTATAACTACGCCGAGTACGACGACCTTAGTAGACACTTCCTACTTACTATTTAGTAGAAGTAGGCTCTAGCCTACGGTACTTCTCTATATAACGAGTAGAAGCGTAACAAAATGTTACTATAAAAGCTTACTAAGCGTTACCTCGAATAGATACGCAATACCGTACTAGTAATAACTAACGGTCGATTAGTCTTCGTAACCTTCTCTAGAGAAACCTTAGTAGTGGATGAAACAGTACCTATAGGTACTAGTTAAGAGGAGGGTGACCGTAGTAGTAGCCGTAGTAAAAACCGTGGTAATAGTCGCGGTAATAAGGGTCGTAGTAGTAGCCGCGGCAATAAGAATAAAGATAAGGACAATAATAGGCTAAGCGGCTACTAGAATATTACCGGCGAGCCTAAGGACACCTATTATAAGGGCCTATTCTTATACGATATAATCAACCCCGATAAGCGCCTAGTAAAGGATTAGCGCTTAGAGTAGTAGAAGAAGTACTAGAAAAACTTTATTAACTACTACTTAAGCGACGACGGCGAGCGTCTACTTAGCGTATTAAATCGTAATAATCGTAAGGACTAGGAACGTAATAAGGCTATTACTAATATAAAGAAGGCATTACTAAGCGATAAGGGCTTTATTAGCCTTACTGTTCTTTCTAGCTTAATTAGTAAGTTAAGCGTTAACTTTAGAGATTACTAGGTATATAATAACTGTTTAGGCACTTATATAATTAATTATTATTGTTAAATAGGTACGAGTTACGTAGTAGTAGAAGACGGCGGATCACATAAAAGACGAAGAAGGACCTAATAGGATAGCGTATATCTATATATAGTATCGCTAGTATTAGTATAGGTAGATACTAGGTGTCCGGATGTTTGCTAGCCTATAGGCTAGTAAACCCTAATCACGTGATCTAGTTATATAACATACCTACACCTATATGCTTGTCCTACGGCCTATATGTTCTTAATAATTATGACTAGGAGGGTGTAGAGTTTATTATAGAGCGCCTTACTACCTTAGAAACCTAGGCTAGAATAACTACCTTTCTAATTATAGCGTTAGGGCGTATTTATATATTAATTAGGGGCTATTTATTCACCTTACTAGATATAGCTTACTACCTAGGCTTTTATATAAACGTTATCTCTTATATACGTATAGAAAGAGCCGGACTCTAGTAGTACGGACGTAGTAATTCAATATAGTATAACGATACTAAATTAATAAACCTATACCGCCCTACTAGTATAATCCCTTTCTTTAAGGTAATTATACTACCTAAGTCACCTATTATTTACTAATAGCCTATAAAAGAGGGCCTAGTACTGCCGAAGATTACTAGAAAGATACGTAACGCGCACTTTATTAGTACTATTAGTAGGGGTATAAACATCGGCGATGAACCTACTAGTAGTATAGTATCGCTAACTACTTAAGAGGATAGTAACCGCACCGTTCTCGTAGTTATAAACAGTACTAGGGGCACTAAAGGTATAGCTACGTCTAGTAGGACCCCTATTAAATACCGAAAGCTCTCTAGCCGCTAGTAGTATCAAATCTTTAGTTATATTAGCGCTAAACGTATTAAGTAGTTACCGCTTAGAGTTAAGGGGGTGATTATTAACAATAGTCTAAGCGCACCCCTTACTATATATTATAGAGTATATAGGCTTAGTAAAGCTTATAAGGTATATAATCGGTCTTAGCCTATTAGGGTAATAACCCTATACGGCTATATAGCTATAGACTTAGTAGAATTTACTATCGCCTATAACGGTAATAGGTACCTCGTCTACTTCTACGATCTAGATACCTATAGACACTTCTAGTTCACTATTAAGAATAGAGATTAGTAATTAGTATTAGCTTACTTTAATAGCCTACTAAGCTTTATTAACTTTATTAGTCGTAGGTTTATATACTTCTATAGCGATAACGAGCCCGCTATTACGGCCCTAGGCCTAGCGAATGTCTAGCTAGTACGTAGGTCACGTAACCGCGCGTACTAGCGTAGTACCTCGGCTTATATATAGCCTCGGCGTACCTCGCGCTCCTCTTTCCTACGTTTCTAGCTACTTTATATCAATACGACTATAAACCGTTGTACTTAGCTAGGTCTCTATATCCGTAGAAGAGCTACGACGGGATCTATAAGAGCGTAGATTATTAATAATAACCGTAATAAGAGATTACGGCGTACGACAAAAAACGCGCGACTCGGTATAAGAGACTACTATAGGCTAAGTAGCACCTAATATAGTACGACCCTAAGGATAGCGAGGCTCGCTATATTATAGTCTCCCTATAGAGTATATAGAAGGTAGGGACAGAAGAGCCTTAGTGTTAGGGCGAGAGCCTAGCCTATAAGATATAAGAGTAAAAGCGAGAATATAGGTACGAAGTATAGATATAAAGGGTATAGTATAATTGCTATATAAAACGAAAGACGAAGAAAGTAAGAGAGGCCTAGGGAAGGCTAGATACTTATACGCGACCCTCGCGAGTACGTATCCCCGTATTAATAGGGCTAACCCGTACGAAGCCGCGCTTAGTAGCTTTGCTCAAAACCTTATTCTAACCTACCCTACGTTCCGAGTCTTCTACGTGCTTCTTCTAGGGTCTAGCGTAGTCGCGGGTACTCGCGGGAGTGCCGTAAGTTATATAGTTACGAGCCGAAGTAAATCTATTAAGGGTTAGTAGAGTAGTAAATTTAGAGAGCTAGGTCCCGTAGTAAATATTACGGGGTATATAATTCTTAGCGCTTATATACTAAGCTAGACTTTCACTTCTTAACGACTTCTAAGTACTCTAAGGCTCTTCTGTCCCTACCTTCTATATACTCTATAGAGAGACTATGACAGTAGCCCCCCCGAATAAAGCTAAGTTCCTACGAAGCCGTAGTAGTTCTATATATCGAGGATATTTAGCTTTAGTACTAGGCCTAGGCCTAATATTATAGTCGATATACTAGTAGTAAGCCCCGTCGAAGAGCTTAGATTCGAAAAGCCTACCGATATTAACCTCTAGGCCGTCTCCGCGGGCGTAGTATTCTTCGATTGCTTAACGATTAAAGATAATATATTGGATAGGTTCCTATAAGGTATCCTACTTAGGGCAACCTTACTATTCGACTTTATACTTAATCGGCGGTAGCCCTTTAACTTCGTTAGGCTCTACGCGGATTCCCCGGATCTTACGGACGGTATAGTCGTTAGAAGGTAGGTTAACCGGCTCGTCGACTTCTACTTTATCGGGAGGACCTAGTATATCTTAGTTTTGGTTCGGAAATAGGTCCTTAGCCGACGGCCGAAGGCGTACGGGATAGAAGACGTCGTAGATTTTTATATTCGTAGAAATAGCTAGACGGTAGGCGTATAAACTAATACGCTCGGTAATCTTAAAAGGACCTAGGTTCTTCTAGCTTAGCTTCTTAGAGGGGCGGTCCGTCTTAATGTTCTTAGAGTTAAGGTTGACTATATCGCCTACTTAGTAGTCGGGAGCTAGCTAGCGACGACGATTAGCTAAATCCTCGTAGATTGCTTATACGTATACTATCTCGTCGTAGACTTCTTTATAGATCTATAAGAGTATAGTAGCGAACTCGTCTACTACTTACTCGTTTACGTCTACGGTAGGCGGGAGAGGCTCTTCTAGTTCTATACCTATACGAGGGTAGTAACCTCTCGTAGTATAGAAGGGAGAGTAGCTAGTAGTCTCCGAGTCCTAGTTACGAGTAGCGAACTCTACCGTAGGGATATACTAAGGCTAATCCTTCTAGTAGTAGTCGACGAAGTAACAAAGGACCTACTCGAGGATAGCGTTCGTAATCTCGGTCTAGCCGTCGGTCTATAGCTAAAAACTAGTCGAGAGGTTATACTTAATGCCTAGGATAGTATATAGACGCTTCTAGAAGTACGAGATAAACTAGGAGCCTCTATTAGAGGTGATACTATCCGGGAGGCCTTAAAAGCGCTAGACGAATTCGTAGAATAAGCGAGTAGTCTCCTTTACGGTTATACTCTAGTACGGGATTATATACCGGTCCTTAGAGTAATAGTCTACGATTACTAGAAGGGCCTTTGCCTTTACGCCGCTAAAGGTCTTACCGTAAGGAAGATCGGTAATAAAGTCTATAGTAATATGCTTCTACGGACGATTAGGAGCCGGGAGAGGGTATAAGAGACCGTAGAGGCGGTAGCGGTTAGCTTTAGCTCTTCGGTAAGTAGCGTAGTTTAGTACGTAGCGGCGGACGTCCTTCTAGGAATACGGCTACTAGTAATACCTAGCGAGGAGCTTATAGGTCTTAGCTACGCCTAGGTAACCCCTAGAGGCGGAGTCGTAGACGATTTGAAGAATCTTAGCTCGGATATTAGAGTCTTTGGGCTACGGTACGTAAAGCTTCTTACGGAAGTAGACGATACCTTCCTAGAGCTCGTACTTAGATAGCGAGAAGCTCGGGAATGTCCTCGCGCTAGATTTAAGGGCCTGAACTAACTCTTAGGCGACTAGGTCGGTATCGTACGCTATTCGTACTCGTGCTATAATGCCTTTAGGTTACTCCTTATTATTAAACCCCTCAAAGTCTAATTTAGATAAGCCGTCGGTCGTTATTAAGCCCTCTTTATCGTCGTTCAAGTCCCTAGCGTCCGAGGCGTATTCCTTAGGCTCGGATTTATTATCACTCTCGTTAAGGTAGGTAGGAGTAAGTACGAGAGTAGTAAAGGAAGCGGCGAGCGTAGGCTAGTTATTCGATAGGTACTCTTAAAGCTCGGAAGAGAGGTTATACTCTTTAATAACTTATTGCTCTACGATTTGCTAGCCCCCTCTTCGATTAACTAGAGAGTTACTAGGGCGGCGGGTAAGGGCGTCGGCTATCGAGTTAGCCTTACCGGGCGTATACGAGATTATAAAGTTAAACCGGGAGAGGAACTCGCTCTAGCGGGCCTAGCGACGATTAAGTAGCTTGCTCTTTATAAAGTAGACGAGGTTTTTATAGTCGGAGCTTACTTAGACGGGTATAGTAGAGCCTTCGAGCTCGGGGCGCTACTCTTTAAAAGCTTTAACGATAGCGAGAAGCTCCTTATCGTAGATCTCGTAGTTATACTCCGTAGCGGTCATCTTCTAAGAGAGGAAAGCGATAGGTAACTAGGGAGATTTAGGCGAGCGGCGTTATAGTAGGATACCGCCTACTACGCCGTCGGATACGTTAGTCTCTATACGGGTCTCTAGTTCGAAATCGAAGTGCTATAGAAGCGGGTTCTTAATAAACTTCGCTTTAAGCAAGTCAAAAGCCTCCTAATATTCGTCGGTCTAGGTAAACTTCTTACCCTTACGCGTAAGCTTCGTTAAAGGGCGTACTACGCCCGAGAATACGTAGATAAAGCGGCGGTAGAAGTTAGTAAAGCCTAGGAAACTATAGACCTCCTTAACGTTCGTAGGAGTATCCTATTCGACGATAGCGTCGACCTTCTCTTAGTCTATCTTAATGCCGTCTACGGTAATAATTAAACTAAGGAACTTGACTTCGGTCTTCTTAAACTCGTACTTGTCGATATCGAGCTATAAGCCGGCGTCTACGAGCTTCTAAAGGACCTTATAGACGTGCTCGCGGTGCTCCTCCTTAGTCTCGCTATAGACTAGGATGTCGTCGATATAGGTAGTATAGAACTGATCGAGGAACTCCTAAAGGATGTCGTTAATAAAGTTCTAGAAGGTACTAGGCCCGTTATAAACGCCGAAGGGTATAACGAGCGACTCGAATAGCCCGTAGCGAGTACGGAAGGCTATAAGATACTCGTGTCCTTCTACTATTTATAACTTATTAAACGTAGCGATGACATCGAGCTTAGTAAAGTACTTAGCCTTAGAGAGGCGCTCGAGCGTCTCCTAAATCAACGGTATTAGGTAGCGGTTCTTCTTTATAATAGCGTTTAAGCCTCGGTAGTCTACGTAGAAGCGTAGGCTACCGCCGGGCTTCTTAACGAACATAACGGGACTACTAGCGCTAGAACGGCTCGCTCGAATAAACCCCTTCTTTAGGTTCTCTTCGAGGTATCTCTTAAGGACGATAAGCTCTTCTCGGGACATAGAATATAGCGGTCCGAACGGTATCTCTATACCTTCTTCTAGCTTAATCTTATAGTCGTAAGGGCGATAAGGAGGTAGCTTGTCTACGGCTTTAGTATCGAATACGTAGAGGATGTAGTATGCCTAAGGAGGAACCTTCGTAGTAGGGTCGGTAGGTATACGCTTCTTATCGAGCTTCTCGAGGGCGATGTCGATATCGCGGAGAGAGGCGGCGAAGACTTAAGCTTTAGGCTACTTAGTAGTAGTAGTAAAGGTAGCGGCGTTTACCTAGAAGATCTTAGTATACTTAGGACCGCGCTAAGGCGGCGGAGAAGGCGGAGGTGCCGGAGGAGCTTCTAGAGGGAAGCTAATAGTAAGGGAAGTCTAGTCGATAATAGGTTAGTATCGTCTAAACTAGGGGAGGCCGAGGATAAACTTCTAATATAGTAGGGACGTAAGGAAGCTAGTAATCGACATACGCTTACCTCCGAGAGTAATTGACGTATATATAACATAAGTAATCTTACTAGTAGTAGTCTCCGTACCGTTAAAGAGTTTAAGGGTACGAGGGTACTTTGGTTCCTAGGGTTCGAGGTTAAGAGAGGTCGCGAGTTTATAGTCTATAAAAGACTCGCCTAGTACGCTAGTATCTATAAAAGTAAGATTAGAAGAAGAGAATTTCTTTAAGCCGATATTTATATTCGTAACGAACGGTTTATAAGCGTAGTCCTTACCCGTCTCGTCGTATAGGTCTAGCTATACTATATTGATCCTTAACTTCTTTCCTCTCTTTACTTTTGGTAAACGTTATTCTTAGTCTTTATCGCGTCGATAAGGAAGACCTAGGCTTTTTCCTACTTAGCGGGAGTAGTAGGAGTAGGCTCGATAGCGCCGATAGCGCCGCGAACCGGGTTACGGGCGTTACGGGTAGCGAGCTACGGATAGGTAACTACGATATAGCCTAGACCGCCGTAGTAGGTATAGAGTCCGGCCTAGCGACGGCGAAGCTTCTCTTCGGGAGTAAGCTTACCGTTAACGAGGCCCTAGACTCGAGGGACGGCGGTACTAGCGCTAAGATCTATAGCGTTACCTATAGAGACGGGAGGGAGAGCCGTAGGAGCGGCGGCGCCTAGTAGAGTAGCGAAGTGGCTTCCGGGACTACGAGGCTAACGACCTTAAGAACGGGAAGCGAGGAGAGAGGCGGTATATTTTATATTAGAGTCGAGGCGCTAGTAGGTCTCGACGAGCTTACGGAAGCTTATAGTACCGACGTCCTTGTCCTCGAGGGCTCGAAGAAGCTCTACTAATAAGCTACGGCGGAGAGTGCTCTTCTTAGTCTCTTCGTTATAGCCGGTAAACCCGATATCGCGGTTAAAGGCCGCGAGGTACTCGGCGAAGCTCTTTTTCTTCTAGAGGAGGTTATAGATAGCGTTCTAGGCGGTAGCTCTACGGTCTAGATCACTAAAGGTAGTACGGAGGTCCTATATTAAGGTAAGGACGTCCGGGTAGCCGATAGTCTACGTAGCGTTATCGATATAGTATTATACCTAAGCCGCGGCGTCTCCCCGAAGAAGGGAGAAGACGTACGTAACCTTGTCCTTCTCCTACGGAAAGTAGTCGGTATTAGCTAATAGCTTAATAGTAAGCTATGTCTTAAATGCCTCGAACTTGCTCTTATTACCGTCGAACTCGTCTAGGTCGTTAACCTTCTTAGAGAAGTACTAGCGGTAGTTATCGTCGGCGTACGGTACGAGGTTCTAGAAGGTGTTTATAATACCTTAAAGGTATATTACTTAGTTATTTACTTACTCGGGTCGACGACGAGAATCACCTATACGTAGTGTCGGCTACGAACCTCTCGTCTAGCTACGAGAGAGCCAAGTATTCTTACGCTAGAGCGTCGTAGGCGCGACGGGCGCGTAACGTAGGCGAAGCCGCGGCGAATAGAGGACTACTAGCAAAACGGGTATGAAAACTATCCGACAAGCGTGTACTCGTGTCGGGAGCGAGTCCCTCTTCTTTCTACGTATAAGAAGGGCGCGGAACCGTAGCCTATACGCTCGATAGGACACCTCTAGTATAAGTATAGAATTTTCACCTCCGGAGACCGTAAACCGAGCGGGCTAAGCGACGAACATTAGACGAGCGGACTATAGAACAATAACTGAGCGGACTATATAACGGCGTCGAGCGGACTACGAAACAATCTAGTATTTAC
Source organism: Fulvia fulva (assembly GCF_020509005.1). Taxonomy (NCBI): domain Eukaryota; kingdom Fungi; phylum Ascomycota; class Dothideomycetes; order Mycosphaerellales; family Mycosphaerellaceae; genus Fulvia; species Fulvia fulva. The sequence goes on along the minus strand of NC_063017.1, from coordinate 4,815,204 downwards.
TAGCGGGCAATACGGTAGGTAGGTAGATACGTGACGAAGCCTATAAGGGCCTATTAAACACCCGGTATAGGAACGAGGGTTTTGCCTAAGGCACTACCTATCCCGTTATATAACGTACCTAGTCTAATATAGTAGATTGCGACGAGCAAAAGACGATAGCCTAAGCAAGGAAAAGACGGCTATTAGGACGGGGAAAAGACGTACAATACAAGTAGATTAGTTCTATAATCGGGGAGGATCGAGGGCAGGGTAATAAGGAACTTTATATTGGTTAGTAGGTAGAAACGTAAGGAGTACGCTACCCGGCGTAGTGTATGCCCCGAGCAAACCTACGAGGTATAGACGGCCGCTTTCTAGAGATAGGCTACGGTAACGCGAAGGGCGTTAAAACCTAGGGCGTGGTGTATACTAGTAGCGACGGCTAACACTGTCTATATAGCCCGAGAGGACGGATACGTATGTCGGTCAATAGAGAGCACTAAAGGGCTTAGGCCTATAGAGGTAGATATTGGCTTAAGGAGCAAATAGGGAGGGAGGGCGTAGAGGGAAGCTTTTGCTCCGGGCTAACCTCTCGAAACGAGGCTATACGGTAGTACTAGATAAGTAGGAAAGCGCGGTTAAGACTTGTCACCTTATCTCGTAGCTAGCTTGCTAAATACGATTCCTTCCTTACCCTCGACATCGTAGGAGCCTTCGACAACGTCTCACACTAAAGGCTAATACATATCCTATAGTAGAAAGGCATCCCCTAGTAGGTAACGACGTTCGTCTACTCCTTTCTCTAGGAACGGACGACATACCTAGTCCTAGGAAGGTATACGTCCGACCCGGTAAAGGTAGAGACTAGAATACCTTAGGGATCTACTCTCTCCCCTATCCTATTTCTAATATTTATGTCTGATCTAATCCCCCTACTCACCTCTCCGCAAACCTTAGTATCGGGGTTTGTGGACGACACAAACATCCTAGCCTAGTCAGACTCGACAGAAGAGAACTGTCGCCTCCTCGAAGATAGGTATAAGGAATGCGAGGAGTAGGCAAAGAAGTATAGTGCCCAGTTCGCCCCTAAAAGTACCAACTTATACACTTCAGTAAAGCGAGAACATACTATAATATAAAGGCGGCGGTAAGAATCTAAGGCTACGAGACAAAGCTATTAGCGGAGCTACGAGTACTAGGGATCTAGCTCGACCCGAAGCTAAGCTGGAATATATAGGTTAAGAAAGCCTAGAGTCGAGTACAAGTTAACGAAGCCTCGAAAAAGAGACTTACGATATCTATATAGGGAGCAACATTCGACAAGGCAAGAGTAATATATAAGGCGATCGTTAGACTAGCTATACTATACGGGGCACAGATTTGGGGAATAGGAGGCGTAGGCAACCTACGTAGGGTACTAGGCGTATATAAGACAACGTTAACAAGCACGGTAGAAATAGAGACAGGAACACTACTAATCGGCTAGTACATCCGGGGAATGAGAATTTAATACGCGGTAAGGACGACAGGTTACCTAGTACAAACTACGATCTAGGAGGCAAAGAATAAGATAGAAAGCCACTACCGGAGAGGGGCCGGACATAGGACAAGCTAAAAAGAGGATGACCTTACTACCTTTACGGCTATATAGACAAGCACCGAATGGCTAGCACGAAAAGAGGAGGAGCGTAGGACTCGCTAGGCCGGCGGGAGCAAGGCTAAGACCTAAAGCCTAGCGGAATAGATAGCGAGCTACCTATAGGAGCAGGACTAGAAAAAGAAGCCCCCTAAGACAATAGGCCCGATAGCGCTCCGAGCCTTCTAGAGACACAATTACTAGCTATATAGGGACCTGACAAGGGCCGAGGCAAGCATAGCGACCCAAATCAGGTCCGAACATATTAGGTTAAGGGCCTACCTGTTTAGAAGACGCGTACTAGACATCTATAGCCTAGCCTACTAGTGTGGCTACCTATCGTAAAACCTAGAACATATACTACTACGATGCCCGTAGTAGGCGAGAGGCAGGGGAAATTGGAGGCACTAAGCGGGAAGGAGAGACTACAAGTCAATCATTAGGGACAAAGGTAACATTCGCCGAATCTCTCGGTAGATACTATAGTAGGGATACCTCTAGTAGTTTAGCCTCGCTAGCGAGACGGAGGAGTAGATAGACAAGAGGCGGAAGCTAGGGGGTGGCAGATAGGGTAGTTATTAGGGCAGGCCTATAACACTAGCGTACCCCTAACAAGGGAAAATTAAGACAACAACTAGGAGGAAAAGACAGGCGGGAAGGAGGAGGGGTTTTTACTAACACGGTTTCCCCTCTATATATACAAAAACAAGATAGTATAGCTATATAGGCCAAAGGGCACTATAACAGCTTAATGAAATATCTATCTATCTATTTACTTACTCGACCTACTAGGCGGTCTCGCGGAAAGAGGAGACGGTACGGTTAATAAGAGCGTAGGCGGTATCGGGGTTAGCGTTTACCTAGGTACCGAAGGTAGCGGCGTTCGAGAAGAGGATATTAGCCTACTTACTAAAGTAGAATAGAGTGTCTTAGTTATCGAGGTTAACACCTCTATCGGTAGCGTGGTCACCTATAAGGATAACTCGAGTAGTTGACGGTTTATTAGTCTTTCGTAATGTTAGGGCGAGAGCCTAGCCTATAAGATATAAGAGTAAAAGCGAGAATATAGGTACGAAGTGTAGATATAAAGGGTATAGTATAATTGCTATATAAAACGAAAGACGAAGAAAGTAAGACAGGCCTAGGGAAGGCTAGATACTTATACGCGACCCTCGCGAGTACGTATCCCCGTATTAATAGGGCTAACCCGTACGAAGCCGCGCTTAGTAGCTTTACTTAAAACCTTATTCTAACCTGCCCTACGTTCCGAGTCTTCCACGTGCTTCTTCTAGGGTCTAGCGTAGTCGCGGGTACTCGCGGGAGTGCCGTAAGTTATATAGTTACGAGCCGAAGTAAATCTATTAAGGGTTAGTAGAGTAGTAAATTTAGAGAGCTAGGTCCCGTAGTAAATATTACGGGGTATATAATTCTTAGCGCTTATATACTAAGCTAGACTTTCACTTCTTAACGACTTCTAAGTACTCTAAGGCTCTTCTGTCCCTACCTTCTATATACTCTATAGAGAGACTATGACAGTAGCCCCCCCGAATAAAGCTAAGTTCCTACGAAGCCGTAGTAGTTCTATATATCGAGGATATTTAGCTTTAGTACTAGGCCTAGGCCTAATATTATAGTCGATATACTAGTAGTAAGCCCCGTCGAAGAGCTTAGATTCGAAAAGCCTACCGATATTAACCTCTAGGCCGTCTCCGCGGGCGTAGTATTCTTCGATTGCTTAACGATTAAAGATGATATATTGGATAGGTTCCTATAAGGTATCCTACTTAGGGCAACCTTACTATTCGACTTTATACTTAATCGGCGGTAGCCCTTTAACTTCGTTAGGCTCTACGCGGATTCCCCGGATCTTACGGACGGTATAGTCGTTAGAAGGTAGGTTAACCGGCTCGTCGACTTCTACTTTATCGGGAGGACCTAGTATATCTTAGTTTTAGTTCGGAAATAGGTCCTTAGCCGACGGCCGAAGGCGTACGGGATAGAAGACGTCGTAGATTTTTATATTCGTAGAAATAGCTAGACGGTAGGCGTATAAACTAATACGCTCGGTAATCTTAAAAGGACCTAGGTTCTTCTAGCTTAGCTTCTTAGAGGGGCGGTCCGTCTTAATGTTCTTAGAGTTAAGGTTGACTATATCGCCTACTTAGTAGTCGGGAGCTAGCTAGCGACGACGATTAGCTTAATCCTCGTAGATTGCTTATACGTATACTATCTCGTCGTAGACTTCTTTATAGATCTATAAGAGTATAGTAGCGAACTCGTCTACTACTTACTCGTTTACGTCTACGGTAGGCGGGAGAGGCTCTTCTAGTTCTATACCTATACGAGGGTAGTAACCTCTCGTAGTATAGAAGGGAGAGTAGCTAGTAGTCTCCGAGTCCTAGTTACGAGTAGCGAACTCTACCGTAGGGATATACTAAGGCTAATCCTTCTAGTAGTAGTCGACGAAGTAACAAAGGACCTACTCGAGGATAGCGTTCGTAATCTCGGTCTAGCCGTCGGTCTATAGCTAAAAACTAGTCGAGAGGTTATACTTAATGCCTAGGATAGTATATAGACGCTTCTAGAAGTACGAGATAAACTAGGAGCCTCTATTAGAGGTGATACTATCCGGGAGGCCTTAAAAGCGCTAGACGAATTCGTAGAATAAGCGAGTAGTCTCCTTTACGGTTATACTCTAGTACGGGATTATATACCGGTCCTTAGAGTAATAGTCTACGATTACTAGAAGGGCCTTTGCCTTTACGCCGCTAAAGGTCTTACCGTAAGGAAGATCGGTAATAAAGTCTATAGTAATATGCTTCTACGGACGATTAGGAGCCGGGAGAGGGTATAAGAGACCGTAGAGGCGGTAGCGGTTAGCTTTAGCTCTTCGGTAAGTAGCGTAGTTTAGTACGTAGCGGCGGACGTCCTTCTAGGAATACGGCTACTAGTAATACCTAGCGAGGAGCTTATAGGTCTTAGCTACGCCTAGGTAACCTATAGAGGCGGAGTCGTAGACGATTTGAAGAATCTTAGCTCGGATATTAGAGTCTTTGGGCTACGGTACGTAAAGCTTCTTACGGAAGTAGACGATACCTTCCTAGAGCTCGTACTTAGATAGCGAGAAGCTCGGGAATGTCCTCGCGCTAGATTTAAGGGCCTGAACTAACTCTTAGGCGACTAGGTCGGTATCGTACGCTATTCGTACTCGTGCTATAATGCCTTTAGGTTACTCCTTATTATTAAACCCCTCAAAGTCTAATTTAGATAAGCCGTCGGTCGTTATTAAGCCCTCTTTATCGTCGTTCAAGTCCCTAGCGTCCGAGGCGTATTCCTTAGGCTCGGATTTATTATCACTCTCGTTAAGGTAGGTAGGAGTAAGTACGAGAGTAGTAAAGGAAGCGGCGAGCGTAGGCTAGTTATTCGATAGGTACTCTTAAAGCTCGGAAGAGAGGTTATACTCTTTAATAACTTATTGCTCTACGATTTGCTAGCCCCCTCTTCGATTAACTAGAGAGTTACTAGGGCGGCGGGTAAGGGCGTCGGCTATCGAGTTAGCCTTACCGGGCGTATACGAGATTATAAAGTTAAACCGGGAGAGGAACTCGCTCTAGCGGGCCTAGCGACGATTAAGTAGCTTGCTCTTTATAAAGTAGACGAGGTTTTTATAGTCGGAGCTTACTTAGACGGGTATAGTAGAGCCTTCGAGCTCGGGGCGCTACTCTTTAAAAGCTTTAACGATAGCGAGAAGCTCCTTATCGTAGATCTCGTAGTTATACTCCGTAGCGGTCATCTTCTAAGAGAGGAAAGCGATAGGTAACTAGGGAGATTTAGGCGAGCGGCGTTATAGTAGGATACCGCCTACTACGCCGTCGGATACGTTAGTCTCTATACGGGTCTCTAGTTCGAAATCGAAGTGCTATAGAAGCGGGTTCTTAATAAACTTCGCTTTAAGCAAGTCAAAAGCCTCCTAATATTCGTCGGTCTAGGTAAACTTCTTACCCTTACGCGTAAGCTTCGTTAAAGGGCGTACTACGCCCGAGAATACGTAGATAAAGCGGCGGTAGAAGTTAGTAAAGCCTAGGAAACTATAGACCTCCTTAACGTTCGTAGGAGTATCCTATTCGACGATAGCGTCGACCTTCTCTTAGTCTATCTTAATGCCGTCTACGGTAATAATTAAACTAAGGAACTTGACTTCGGTCTTCTTAAACTCGTACTTATCGATATCGAGCTATAAGCCGGCGTCTACGAGCTTCTAAAGGACCTTATAGACGTGCTCGCGGTGCTCCTCCTTAGTCTCGCTATAGACTAGGATGTCGTCGATATAGGTAGTATAGAACTGATCGAGGAACTCCTAAAGGATGTCGTTAATAAAGTTCTAGAAGGTACTAGGCCCGTTATAAACGCCGAAGGGTATAACGAGCGACTCGAATAGCCCGTAGCGAGTACGGAAGGCTATAAGATACTCGTGTCCTTCTACTATTTATAACTTATTAAACGTAGCGATGACATCGAGCTTAGTAAAGTACTTAGCCTTAGAGAGGCGCTCGAGCGTCTCCTAAATCAACGGTATTAGGTAGCGGTTCTTCTTTATAATAGCGTTTAAGCCTCGGTAGTCTACGTAGAAGCGTAGGCTACCGCCGGGCTTCTTAACGAACATAACGGGACTACTAGCGCTAGAACGGCTCGCTCGAATAAACCCCTTCTTTAGGTTCTCTTCGAGGTATCTCTTAAGGACGATAAGCTCTTCTCGGGACATAGAATATAGCGGTCCGAACGGTATCTCTATACCTTCTTCTAGCTTAATCTTATAGTCGTAAGGGCGATAAGGAGGTAGCTTGTCTACGGCTTTAGTATCGAATACGTAGAGGATGTAGTATGCCTAAGGAGGAACCTTCGTAGTAGGGTCGGTAGGTATACGCTTCTTATCGAGCTTCTCGAGGGCGATGTCGATATCGCGGAGAGAGGCGGCGAAGACTTAAGCTTTAGGCTACTTAGTAGTAGTAGTAAAGGTAGCGGCGTTTACCTAGAAGATCTTAGTATACTTAGGACCGCGCTAAGGCGGCGGAGAAGGCGGAGGTGCCGGAGGAGCTTCTAGAGGGAAGCTAATAGTAAGGGAAGTCTAGTCGATAATAGGTTAGTATCGTCTAAACTAGGGGAGGCCGAGGATAAACTTCTAATATAGTAGGGACGTAAGGAAGCTAGTAATCGACATACGCTTACCTCCGAGAGTAATTGACGTATATATAACATAAGTAATCTTACTAGTAGTAGTCTCCGTACCGTTAAAGAGTTTAAGGGTACGAGGGTACTTTGGTTCCTAGGGTTCGAGGTTAAGAGAGGTCGCGAGTTTATAGTCTATAAAAGACTCGCCTAGTACGCTAGTATCTATAAAAGTAAGATTAGAAGAAGAGAATTTCTTTAAGCCGATATTTATATTCGTAACGAACGGTTTATAAGCGTAGTCCTTACCCGTCTCGTCGTATAGGTCTAGCTATACTATATTGATCCTTAACTTCTTTCCTCTCTTTACTTTTGGTAAACGTTATTCTTAGTCTTTATCGCGTCGATAAGGAAGACCTAGGCTTTTTCCTACTTAGCGGGAGTAGTAGGAGTAGGCTCGATAGCGCCGATAGCGCCGCGAACCGGGTTACGGGCGTTACGGGTAGCGAGCTACGGATAGGTAACTACGATATAGCCTAGACCGCCGTAGTAGGTATAGAGTCCGGCCTAGCGACGGCGAAGCTTCTCTTCGGGAGTAAGCTTACCGTTAACGAGGCCCTAGACTCGAGGGACGGCGGTACTAGCGCTAAGATCTATAGCGTTACCTATAGAGACGGGAGGGAGAGCCGTAGGAGCGGCGGCGCCTAGTAGAGTAGCGAAGTGGCTTCCGGGACTACGAGGCTAACGACCTTAAGAACGGGAAGCGAGGAGAGAGGCGGTATATTTTATATTAGAGTCGAGGCGCTAGTAGGTCTCGACGAGCTTACGGAAGCTTATAGTACCGACGTCCTTGTCCTCGAGGGCTCGAAGAAGCTCTACTAATAAGCTACGGCGGAGAGTGCTCTTCTTAGTCTCTTCGTTATAGCCGGTAAACCCGATATCGCGGTTAAAGGCCGCGAGGTACTCGGCGAAGCTCTTTTTCTTCTAGAGGAGGTTATAGATAGCGTTCTAGGCGGTAGCTCTACGGTCTAGATCACTAAAGGTAGTACGGAGGTCCTATATTAAGGTAAGGACGTCCGGGTAGCCGATAGTCTACGTAGCGTTATCGATATAGTATTATACCTAAGCCGCGGCGTCTCCCCGAAGAAGGGAGAAGACGTACGTAACCTTGTCCTTCTCCTACGGAAAGTAGTCGGTATTAGCTAATAGCTTAATAGTAAGCTATGTCTTAAATGCCTCGAACTTGCTCTTATTACCGTCGAACTCGTCTAGGTCGTTAACCTTCTTAGAGAAGTACTAGCGGCAGTTATCGTCGGCGTACGGTACGAGGTTCTAGAAGGTGTTTATAATACCTTAAAGGTATATTACTTAGTTATTTACTTACTCGGGTCGACGACGAGAATCACCTATACGTAGTGTCGGCTACGAACCTCTCGTCTAGCTACGAGAGAGCTAAGTATTCTTACGCTAGAGCGTCGTAGGCGCGACGGGCGCGTAACGTAGGCGAAGCCGCGGCGAATAGAGGACTACTAGCAAAACGGGTATGAAAACTATCCGACAAGCGTGTACTCGTGTCGGGAGCGAGTCCCTCTTCTTTCTACGTATAAGAAGGGCGCGGAACCGTAGCCTATACGCTCGATAGGACACCTCTAGTATAAGTATAGAATTTTCACCTCCGGAGACCGTAAACCGAGCGGGCTAAGCGACGAACATTAGACGAGCGGACTATAGAACAATAACTGAGCGGACTATATAACGGCGTCGAGCGGACTACGAAACAATCTAGTGTTTACTAGCGGGCAATACGGTAGGTAGGTAGATACGTGACGAAGCCTATAAGGGCCTATTAAACACCCGGTATAGGAACGAGGGTTTTGCCTAAGGCACTACCTATCCCGTTACATAACGTACCTAGTCTAATATAGTAGATTGCGACGAGGAAAAGACGATAGCCTAAGCAAGGAAAAGACGGCTATTAGGACGGGGAAAAGACGTACAATACAAGTAGATTAGTTCTATAATCGGGGAGGATCGAGGGCAGGGTAATAAGGAACTTTATATTAGTTAGTAGGTAGAAACGTAAGGAGTACGCTGCCCGGCGTAGTGTATGCCCCGAGCAAACCTACGAGGTATAGACGGCCGCTTTCTAGAGATAGGCTACGGTAACGCGAAGGGCGTTAAAACCTAGGGCGTGGTGTATACTAGTAGCGACGGCTAACACTGTCTATATAGCCCGAGAGGACGGATACGTATGTCGGTCAATAGAGAGCACTAAAGGGCTTAGGCCTATAGAGGTAGATATTGGCTTAAGGAGCAAATAGGGAGGGAGGGCGTAGAGGGAAGCTTTTGCTCCGGGCTAACCTCTCGAAACGAGGCTATACGGTAGTACTAGATAAGTAGGAAAGCGCGGTTAAGACTTGTCACCTTATCTCGTAGCTAGCTTACTAAATACGATTCCTTCCTTACCCTCGACATCGTAGGAGCCTTCGACAACGTCTCACACTAAAGGCTAATACATATCCTATAGTAGAAAGGCATCCCCTAGTAGGTAACGACGTTCGTCTACTCCTTTCTCTAGGAACGGACGACATACCTAGTCCTAGGAAGGTATACGTCCGACCCGGTAAAGGTAGAGACTGGAATACCTTAGGGATCTACTCTCTCCCCTATCCTATTTCTAATATTTATGTCTGATCTAATCCCCCTACTCACCTCTCCGCAAACCTTAGTATCGGGGTTTGTGGACGACACAAACATCCTAGCCTAGTCAGACTCGACAGAAGAGAACTGTCGCCTCCTCGAAGATAGGTATAAGGAATGCGAGGAGTAGGCAAAGAAGTATAGTGCCCAGTTCGCCCCTAAAAGTACCAACTTATACACTTCAGTAAAGCGAGAACATACTATAATATAAAGGCGGCGGTAAGAATCCAAGGCTACGAGACAAAGCTATTAGCGGAGCTACGAGTACTAGGGATCTAGCTCGACCCGAAGCTAAGCTGGAATGTATAGGTTAAGAAAGCCTAGAGTCGAGTACAAGTTAACGAAGCCTCGAAAAAGAGACTTACGATATCTATATAGGGAGCAACATTCGACAAGGCAAGAGTAATATATAAGGCGATCGTTAGACTAGCTATACTATACGGGGCACAGATTTAGGGAATAGGAGGCGTAGGCAACCTACGTAGGGTACTAGGCGTATATAAGACAACGTTAATAAGCACGGTAGAAATAGAGACAGGAACACTACTAATCGGCTAGTACATCCGGGGAATGAGAATTCAATACGCGGTAAGGACGACAGGTTACCTAGTACAAACTACGATCTAGGAGGCAAAGAATAAGATAGAAAGCCACTACCGGAGAGGGGCCGGACATAGGACAAGCTAAAAAGAGGATGACCTTACTACCTTTACGGCTATATAGACAAGCACCGAATGGCTAGCACGAAAAGAGGAGGAGCGTAGGACTCGCTAGGCCGGCGGGAGCAAGGCTAAGACCTAAAGCCTAGCGGAATAGATAGCGAGCTACCTATAGGAGCAGGACTAGAAAAAGAAGCCCCCTAAGACAATAGGCCCGATAGCGCTCCGAGCCTTCTAGAGACACAATTACTAGCTATATAGGGACCTGACAAGGGCCGAGGCAAGCATAGCGACCCAAATCAGGTCCGAACATATTAGGTTAAGGGCCTACCTGTTTAGAAGACGCGTACTAGACATCTATAGCCTAGCCTACTAGTGTGGCTACCTATCGTAAAACCTAGAACATATACTACTACGATGCCCGTAGTAGGCGAGAGGCAGGGGAAATTGGAGGCACTAAGCGGGAAGGAGAGACTACAAGTCAATCATTAGGGACAAAGGTAACATTCGCCGAATCTCTCGGTAGATACTATAGTAGGGATACCTCTAGTAGTTTAGCCTCGCTAGCGAGACGGAGGAGTGGATAGACAAGAGGCGGAAGCTAGGGGGTGGCAGATAGGGTAGTTATTAGGGCAGGCCTATAACACTAGCGTACCCCTAACAAGGGAAAATTAAGACAACAACTAGGAGGAAAAGACAGGCGGGAAGGAGGAGGGGTTTTTACTAACACGGTTTCCCCTCTATATATACAAAAACAAGATAGTATAGCTATATAGGCCAAAGGGCACTATAACAGCTTAATGAAATATCTATCTATCTATTTACTTACTCGACCTACTAGGCGGTCTCGCGGAAAGAGGAGACGGTACGGTTAATAAGAGCGTAGGCGGTATCGGGGTTAGCGTTTACCTAGGTACCGAAGGTAGCGGCGTTCGAGAAGAGGATATTAGCCTACTTACTAAAGTAGAATAGAGTGTCTTAGTTATCGAGGTTAACACCTCTATCGGTAGCGTGGTCACCTATAAGGATAACTCGAGTAGTTGACGGTTTATTAGTCTTTCGTAATGTTAGGGCGAGAGCCTAGCCTATAAGATATAAGAGTAAAAGCGAGAATATAGGTACGAAGTGTAGATATAAAGGGTATAGTATAATTGCTATATAAAACGAAAGACGAAGAAAGTAAGACAGGCCTAGGGAAGGCTAGATACTTATACGCGACCCTCGCGAGTACGTATCCCCGTATTAATAGGGCTAACCCGTACGAAGCCGCGCTTAGTAGCTTTGCTTAAAACCTTATTCTAACCTACCCTACGTTCCGAGTCTTCTACGTGCTTCTTCTAGGGTCTAGCGTAGTCGCGGGTACTCGCGGGAGTGCCGTAAGTTATATAGTTACGAGCCGAAGTAAATCTATTAAGGGTTAGTAGAGTAGTAAATTTAGAGAGCTAGGTCCCGTAGTAAATATTACGGGGTATATAATTCTTAGCGCTTATATACTAAGCTAGACTTTCACTTCTTAACGACTTCTAAGTACTCTAAGGCTCTTCTGTCCCTACCTTCTATATACTCTATAGAGAGACTATGACAGTAGCCCCCCCGAATAAAGCTAAGTTCCTACGAAGCCGTAGTAGTTCTATATATCGAGGATATTTAGCTTTAGTACTAGGCCTAGGCCTAATATTATAGTCGATATACTAGTAGTAAGCCCCGTCGAAGAGCTTAGATTCGAAAAGCCTACCGATATTAACCTCTAGGCCGTCTCCGCGGGCGTAGTATTCTTCGATTGCTTAACGATTAAAGATAATATATTGGATAGGTTCCTATAAGGTATCCTACTTAGGGCAACCTTACTATTCGACTTTATACTTAATCGGCGGTAGCCCTTTAACTTCGTTAGGCTCTACGCGGATTCCCCGGATCTTACGGACGGTATAGTCGTTAGAAGGTAGGTTAACCGGCTCGTCGACTTCTACTTTATCGGGAGGACCTAGTATATCTTAGTTTTAGTTCGGAAATAGGTCCTTAGCCGACGGCCGAAGGCGTACGGGATAGAAGACGTCGTAGATTTTTATATTCGTAGAAATAGCTAGACGGTAGGCGTATAAACTAATACGCTCGGTAATCTTAAAAGGACCTAGGTTCTTCTAGCTTAGCTTCTTAGAGGGGCGGTCCGTCTTAATGTTCTTAGAGTTAAGGTTGACTATATCGCCTACTTAGTAGTCGGGAGCTAGCTAGCGACGACGATTAGCTTAATCCTCGTAGATTGCTTATACGTATACTATCTCGTCGTAGACTTCTTTATAGATCTATAAGAGTATAGTAGCGAACTCGTCTACTACTTACTCGTTTACGTCTACGGTAGGCGGGAGAGGCTCTTCTAGTTCTATACCTATACGAGGGTAGTAACCTCTCGTAGTATAGAAGGGAGAGTAGCTAGTAGTCTCCGAGTCCTAGTTACGAGTAGCGAACTCTACCGTAGGGATATACTAAGGCTAATCCTTCTAGTAGTAGTCGACGAAGTAACAAAGGACCTACTCGAGGATAGCGTTCGTAATCTCGGTCTAGCCGTCGGTCTATAGCTAAAAACTAGTCGAGAGGTTATACTTAATGCCTAGGATAGTATATAGACGCTTCTAGAAGTACGAGATAAACTAGGAGCCTCTATTAGAGGTGATACTATCCGGGAGGCCTTAAAAGCGCTAGACGAATTCGTAGAATAAGCGAGTAGTCTCCTTTACGGTTATACTCTAGTACGGGATTATATACCGGTCCTTAGAGTAATAGTCTACGATTACTAGAAGGGCCTTTGCCTTTACGCCGCTAAAGGTCTTACCGTAAGGAAGATCGGTAATAAAGTCTATAGTAATATGCTTCTACGGACGATTAGGAGCCGGGAGAGGGTATAAGAGACCGTAGAGGCGGTAGCGGTTAGCTTTAGCTCTTCGGTAAGTAGCGTAGTTTAGTACGTAGCGGCGGACGTCCTTCTAGGAATACGGCTACTAGTAATACCTAGCGAGGAGCTTATAGGTCTTAGCTACGCCTAGGTAACCTATAGAGGCGGAGTCGTAGACGATTTGAAGAATCTTAGCTCGGATATTAGAGTCTTTGGGCTACGGTACGTAAAGCTTCTTACGGAAGTAGACGATACCTTCCTAGAGCTCGTACTTAGATAGCGAGAAGCTCGGGAATGTCCTCGCGCTAGATTTAAGGGCCTGAACTAACTCTTAGGCGACTAGGTCGGTATCGTACGCTATTCGTACTCGTGCTATAATGCCTTTAGGTTACTCCTTATTATTAAACCCCTCAAAGTCTAATTTAGATAAGCCGTCGGTCGTTATTAAGCCCTCTTTATCGTCGTTCAAGTCCCTAGCGTCCGAGGCGTATTCCTTAGGCTCGGATTTATTATCACTCTCGTTAAGGTAGGTAGGAGTAAGTACGAGAGTAGTAAAGGAAGCGGCGAGCGTAGGCTAGTTATTCGATAGGTACTCTTAAAGCTCGGAAGAGAGGTTATACTCTTTAATAACTTATTGCTCTACGATTTGCTAGCCCCCTCTTCGATTAACTAGAGAGTTACTAGGGCGGCGGGTAAGGGCGTCGGCTATCGAGTTAGCCTTACCGGGCGTATACGAGATTATAAAGTTAAACCGGGAGAGGAACTCGCTCTAGCGGGCCTAGCGACGATTAAGTAGCTTGCTCTTTATAAAGTAGACGAGGTTTTTATAGTCGGAGCTTACTTAGACGGGTATAGTAGAGCCTTCGAGCTCGGGGCGCTACTCTTTAAAAGCTTTAACGATAGCGAGAAGCTCCTTATCGTAGATCTCGTAGTTATACTCCGTAGCGGTCATCTTCTAAGAGAGGAAAGCGATAGGTAACTAGGGAGATTTAGGCGAGCGGCGTTATAGTAGGATACCGCCTACTACGCCGTCGGATACGTTAGTCTCTATACGGGTCTCTAGTTCGAAATCGAAGTGCTATAGAAGCGGGTTCTTAATAAACTTCGCTTTAAGCAAGTCAAAAGCCTCCTAATATTCGTCGGTCTAGGTAAACTTCTTACCCTTACGCGTAAGCTTCGTTAAAGGGCGTACTACGCCCGAGAATACGTAGATAAAGCGGCGGTAGAAGTTAGTAAAGCCTAGGAAACTATAGACCTCCTTAACGTTCGTAGGAGTATCCTATTCGACGATAGCGTCGACCTTCTCTTAGTCTATCTTAATGCCGTCTACGGTAATAATTAAACTAAGGAACTTGACTTCGGTCTTCTTAAACTCGTACTTATCGATATCGAGCTATAAGCCGGCGTCTACGAGCTTCTAAAGGACCTTATAGACGTGCTCGCGGTGCTCCTCCTTAGTCTCGCTATAGACTAGGATGTCGTCGATATAGGTAGTATAGAACTGATCGAGGAACTCCTAAAGGATGTCGTTAATAAAGTTCTAGAAGGTACTAGGCCCGTTATAAACGCCGAAGGGTATAACGAGCGACTCGAATAGCCCGTAGCGAGTACGGAAGGCTATAAGATACTCGTGTCCTTCTACTATTTATAACTTATTAAACGTAGCGATGACATCGAGCTTAGTAAAGTACTTAGCCTTAGAGAGGCGCTCGAGCGTCTCCTAAATCAACGGTATTAGGTAGCGGTTCTTCTTTATAATAGCGTTTAAGCCTCGGTAGTCTACGTAGAAGCGTAGGCTACCGCCGGGCTTCTTAACGAACATAACGGGACTACTAGCGCTAGAACGGCTCGCTCGAATAAACCCCTTCTTTAGGTTCTCTTCGAGGTATCTCTTAAGGACGATAAGCTCTTCTCGGGACATAGAATATAGCGGTCCGAACGGTATCTCTATACCTTCTTCTAGCTTAATCTTATAGTCGTAAGGGCGATAAGGAGGTAGCTTGTCTACGGCTTTAGTATCGAATACGTAGAGGATGTAGTATGCCTAAGGAGGAACCTTCGTAGTAGGGTCGGTAGGTATACGCTTCTTATCGAGCTTCTCGAGGGCGATGTCGATATCGCGGAGAGAGGCGGCGAAGACTTAAGCTTTAGGCTACTTAGTAGTAGTAGTAAAGGTAGCGGCGTTTACCTAGAAGATCTTAGTATACTTAGGACCGCGCTAAGGCGGCGGAGAAGGCGGAGGTGCCGGAGGAGCTTCTAGAGGGAAGCTAATAGTAAGGGAAGTCTAGTCGATAATAGGTTAGTATCGTCTAAACTAGGGGAGGCCGAGGATAAACTTCTAATATAGTAGGGACGTAAGGAAGCTAGTAATCGACATACGCTTACCTCCGAGAGTAATTGACGTATATATAACATAAGTAATCTTACTAGTAGTAGTCTCCGTACCGTTAAAGAGTTTAAGGGTACGAGGGTACTTTGGTTCCTAGGGTTCGAGGTTAAGAGAGGTCGCGAGTTTATAGTCTATAAAAGACTCGCCTAGTACGCTAGTATCTATAAAAGTAAGATTAGAAGAAGAGAATTTCTTTAAGCCGATATTTATATTCGTAACGAACGGTTTATAAGCGTAGTCCTTACCCGTCTCGTCGTATAGGTCTAGCTATACTATATTGATCCTTAACTTCTTTCCTCTCTTTACTTTTGGTAAACGTTATTCTTAGTCTTTATCGCGTCGATAAGGAAGACCTAGGCTTTTTCCTACTTAGCGGGAGTAGTAGGAGTAGGCTCGATAGCGCCGATAGCGCCGCGAACCGGGTTACGGGCGTTACGGGTAGCGAGCTACGGATAGGTAACTACGATATAGCCTAGACCGCCGTAGTAGGTATAGAGTCCGGCCTAGCGACGGCGAAGCTTCTCTTCGGGAGTAAGCTTACCGTTAATGAGGCCCTAGACTCGAGGGACGGCGGTACTAGCGCTAAGATCTATAGCGTTACCTATAGAGACGGGAGGGAGAGCCGTAGGAGCGGCGGCGCCTAGTAGAGTAGCGAAGTGGCTTCCGGGACTACGAGGCTAACGACCTTAAGAACGGGAAGCGAGGAGAGAGGCGGTATATTTTATATTAGAGTCGAGGCGCTAGTAGGTCTCGACGAGCTTACGGAAGCTTATAGTACCGACGTCCTTGTCCTCGAGGGCTCGAAGAAGCTCTACTAATAAGCTACGGCGGAGAGTGCTCTTCTTAGTCTCTTCGTTATAGCCGGTAAACCCGATATCGCGGTTAAAGGCCGCGAGGTACTCGGCGAAGCTCTTTTTCTTCTAGAGGAGGTTATAGATAGCGTTCTAGGCGGTAGCTCTACGGTCTAGATCACTAAAGGTAGTACGGAGGTCCTATATTAAGGTAAGGACGTCCGGGTAGCCGATAGTCTACGTAGCGTTATCGATATAGTATTATACCTAAGCCGCGGCGTCTCCCCGAAGAAGGGAGAAGACGTACGTAACCTTGTCCTTCTCCTACGGAAAGTAGTCGGTATTAGCTAATAGCTTAATAGTAAGCTATGTCTTAAATGCCTCGAACTTGCTCTTATTACCGTCGAACTCGTCTAGGTCGTTAACCTTCTTAGAGAAGTACTAGCGGTAGTTATCGTCGGCGTACGGTACGAGGTTCTAGAAGGTGTTTATAATACCTTAAAGGTATATTACTTAGTTATTTACTTACTCGGGTCGACGACGAGAATCACCTATACGTAGTGTCGGCTACGAACCTCTCGTCTAGCTACGAGAGAGCCAAGTATTCTTACGCTAGAGCGTCGTAGGCGCGACGGGCGCGTAACGTAGGCGAAGCCGCGGCGAATAGAGGACTACTAGCAAAACGGGTATGAAAACTATCCGACAAGCGTGTACTCGTGTCGGGAGCGAGTCCCTCTTCTTTCTACGTATAAGAAGGGCGCGGAACCGTAGCCTATACGCTCGATAGGACACCTCTAGTATAAGTATAGAATTTTCACCTCCGGAGACCGTAAACCGAGCGGGCTAAGCGACGAACATTAGACGAGCGGACTATAGAACAATAACTGAGCGGACTATATAACGGCGTCGAGCGGACTACGAAACAATCTAGTATTTACTAGCGGGCAATACGGTAGGTAGGTAGATACGTGACGAAGCCTATAAGGGCCTATTAAACACCCGGTATAGGAACGAGGGTTTTGCCTAAGGCACTACCTATCCCGTTATATAACGTACCTAGTCTAATATAGTAGATTGCGACGAGCAAAAGACGATAGCCTAAGCAAGGAAAAGACGGCTATTAGGACGGGGAAAAGACGTACAATACAAGTAGATTAGTTCTATAATCGGGGAGGATCGAGGGCAGGGTAATAAGGAACTTTATATTGGTTAGTAGGTAGAAACGTAAGGAGTACGCTACCCGGCGTAGTGTATGCCCCGAGCAAACCTACGAGGTATAGACGGCCGCTTTCTAGAGATAGGCTACGGTAACGCGAAGGGCGTTAAAACCTAGGGCGTAGTGTATACTAGTAGCGACGGCTAATACTGTCTATATAGCCCGAGAGGACGGATACGTATGTCGGTCAATAGAGAGCACTAAAGGGCTTAGGCCTATAGAGGTAGATATTGGCTTAAGGAGCAAATAGGGAGGGAGGGCGTAGAGGGAAGCTTTTGCTCCGGGCTAACCTCTCGAAACGAGGCTATACGGTAGTACTAGATAAGTAGGAAAGCGCGGTTAAGACTTGTCACCTTATCTCGTAGCTAGCTTGCTAAATACGATTCCTTCCTTACCCTCGACATCGTAGGAGCCTTCGACAACGTCTCACACTAAAGGCTAATACATATCCTATAGTAGAAAGGCATCCCCTAGTAGGTAACGACGTTCGTCTACTCCTTTCTCTAGGAACGGACGACATACCTAGTCCTAGGAAGGTATACGTCCGACCCGGTAAAGGTAGAGACTGGAATACCTTAGGGATCTACTCTCTCCCCTATCCTATTTCTAATATTTATGTCTGATCTAATCCCCCTACTCACCTCTCCGCAAACCTTAGTATCGGGGTTTATGGACGACACAAACATCCTAGCCTAGTCAGACTCGATAGAAGAGAACTGTCGCCTCCTCGAAGATAGGCATAAGGAATACGAGGAGTGGGCAAAGAAGTATAGTGCCCAGTTCGCCCCTAAAAGTACCAACTTATACACTTCAGTAAAGCGAGAACATACTATAATATAAAGGCGGCGGTAAGAATCCAAGGCTACGAGACAAAGCTATTAGCGGAGCTACGAGTACTAGGGATCTGGCTCGACCCGAAGCTAAGCTAGAATGTATAGGTTAAGAAAGCCTAGAGTCGAGTACAAGTCAACGAAGCCTCGAAAAAGAGACTTACGACATCTATATAGGGAGCAACATTCGACAAGGCAAGAGTAATATATAAGGCGATCGTTAGACTAGCTATACTATACGGGGCATAGATTTGGGGAATAGGAGGCGTAGGCAACCTACGTAGGGTACTAGGCGTATATAAGACAACGTTAACAAGCACGGTAGAAATAGAGACAGGAACACTACTAATCGGCTAGTACATCCGGGGAATGAGAATTCAATACGCGGTAAGGACGACAGGTTACCTAGTACAAACTACGATCTAGGAGGCAAAGAATAAGATAGAAAGCCACTACCGGAGAGGGGCCGGACATAGGACAAGCTAAAAAGAGGATGACCTTACTACCTTTACGGCTATATAGACAAGCACCGAATGGCTAGCACGAAAAGAGGAGGAGCGTAGGACTCGCTAGGCCGGCGGGAGCAAGGCTAAGACCTAAAGCCTAGCGGAATAGATAGCGAGCTGCCTATAGGAGCAGGACTAGAAAAAGAAGCCCCCTAAGACAACAGGCCCGATAGCGCTCCGAGCCTTCCAGAGACACAATTACTAGCTATATAGGGACCTGACAAGGGCCGAGGCAAGCATAGCGACCCAAATCAGGTCCGAACATATTGGGTTAAGGGCCTACCTGTTTAGAAGACGCGTACTAGACATCTATAGCCTAGCCTACTAGTGTAGCTACCTATCGTAAAACCTAGAACATATACTACTACGATGCCCGTAGTAGGCGAGAGGCAGGGGAAATTGGAGGCACTAAGCGGGAAGGAGAGACTACAAGTCAATTATTAGGGACAAAGGCAACATTCGCCGAATCTCTCGGTAGATACTATAGTAGGGATACCTCTAGTAGTTTAGCCTCGCTAGCGAGACGGAGGAGTGGATAGACAAGAGGCGGAAGCTAGGGGGTGGCAGATAGGGTAGTTATTAGGGCAGGCCTATAACACTAGCGTACCCCTAACAAGGGAAAATTAAGACAACAACTAGGAGGAAAAGACAGGCGGGAAGGAGGAGGGGTTTTTACTAACACGGTTTCCCCTCTATATATACAAAAACAAGATAGTATAGCTATATAGGCCAAAGGGCACTATAACAGCTTAATGAAATATCTATCTATCTATTTACTTACTCGACCTACTAGGCGGTCTCGCGGAAAGAGGAGACGGTACGGTTAATAAGAGCGTAGGCGGTATCGGGGTTAGCGTTTACCTAGGTACCGAAGGTAGCGGCGTTCGAGAAGAGGATATTAGCCTACTTACTAAAGTAGAATAGAGTGTCTTAGTTATCGAGGTTAACACCTCTATCGGTAGCGTGGTCACCTATAAGGATAACTCGAGTAGTTGACGGTTTATTAGTCTTCCTAGAAGAAGCAGGTAGAAGACTCGGAACGTAGGGTAGGTTAGAATAAGGTTTTGAGCAAAGCTACTAAGCGCGGCTTCGTACGGGTTAGCCCTATTAATACGGGGATACGTACTCGCGAGGGTCGCGTATAAGTATCTAGCCTTCCCTAGGCCTCTCTTACTTTCTTCGTCTTTCGTTTTATATAGCAATTATACTATACCCTTTATATCTTTACTTCGTACCTATATTCTTGCTTTTACTCTTATATCTTATAGGCTAGGCTCTCGCCCTAATACGCTACTAGCTATACGACTAGTAGTATAGCGCGAGTCTGTATTTAATATATAGACTTAAGGACAAACGTAAGAGTAGTAGTAGACTACCGACGACGCTATATAGTAGAAACTCGAGAACGTATAGCGCCTAGTTACTAACCTACCTAGCAAGTTTAACTTATACGACCTTCTAAACGACGACGAGATCTAAGACGAGAACGGCGTTACTATAGCGGTAGTCGACTACGACGACGACGGCGCGACCGAGGAAGGTAAGGGCGAGGATATATAATAAGTCGCGAAAACCCTCCGAATTCCCGCGAACGACCTCTTTTAACTCGATATCGACTAGCTTATTAAGCTTCTAGTAGAGCCCGAGACCGCTACGGCTATCTACTTTATCCTACGACGCGCCGAGTAAGAGTATAGGAACGTAATATAGATAGCGACTATCCTCTATAAGTAGTTAGGTAAAGTAGGGTAAGAGCTTAGGAGATAGAAGAGTTACGACTAATAGATACGTAATAAATACGACACCCTAGTTAAGGAACTCGATAACCTAAAGGCCCGACCTAAGGTATTATCGAATATAGTAATGTCCGTAGAGATTAGTATACTTACCGCGAAGAACGACCCCCTAAAGAAGTAAGCTAAGGAGGTACTTTAGTAGTTATATAATAATAACTCGAAGATTAAGACTCTCGAATTCGATCTCGATACGTATAAGATAGAAGCTTAAACCTACTAGAACGATATTAAGTATCTTAACAAGTCGTAGTAGACTTAGGTAGATAATCTTAAGAAGTAACTCGAAGACCCCCAAGGCCGCTCTTAAGTACGATCCTTACTATCTCGCGCTATATTATAGCGTCGTGCCCTATAGAACGGCCGAACCCTATCTAAGGACAATAATAAGGATAATAATAGAGCTAGTAATAAGGACGAGGAGGATAAGGCAGCTCGCCGTACTACTAGAAAGAAGGCTAAGAAGTCTATACGTAAGGATAATAGTAACGACTCCGATCTATTATCTAAGGAGTTAGAGAAGGACTCGGAGTCGGATAGCGATACTCGTACTTATCGCCGCTCTTCTAAGAAGAAGAAGCTAGTCTACGACTTCGAGTCTCTAGTTAAGTACGATCTAGACCTTAGCCAGCCCTTTAAGACTTAGCGTAGTATAGATAAGCTAGAGAAGTTCGTCGGTACTATCGATAGTAAGCTATTTAGACCCTCCCTCGAGAAGTTCTTCTCCGAGTTAGAGACTATTATCGACTATACGGTCTTTCGCGATAAGAAGGTAGCACTTAAGTTCGTATACGACTTACTAGCCTTACTAGGTAATGCTTAGGAACTAGTTAGACTAAAGATCCCTACTATCTCGGGTAGCCTAACTAGTAGTAAGAAGACGTATAAGGGTATTAACGACCTTATCTAGGAACTCGCTAAGCGATACGGAGACCGTAACCTAATTAGTAGGGCTTGTAATCGCCTAACTAACCTTAAGATAGACAATAAGGACAGCTTCTAGACCTTCTTCCCTAAGTAGCGCTAGAATACTAATATCCTAGGCCTTAAGGGTAAAGATACGATAGATAACCTATAACGTAAGCTAACTATCCGCTATCTTTATAAGTATCTTAACTTCCGTCTCGAATCGTTATAAGAGATAATCGATAATCTCTATTAGGTAGATAAGGACTTTAGGACCCTCGACGCTCTCTACCTACGCTCCGAGAAGCTAAAGAACGATAAGAAGGACGGCAATAAGGATAATAAGGACGATAAGCTAGTAGGTTTAGGCTCTAATAAGCCGACCTATAAGGCTTAGTCTACCCGACCTAAACTATTTAAGAGTAGCCTTAGTAAGACTATAGATAAAGCTAAGAACACTCGCTATATACGTAAGAGCCTCTATAAGAAGTGTCGTAAGCCCGGTTACCGCCTATAGTAGCGTACTTACGAGCTGTTCGAGTACGAGATACTAGTACGTCTAGGTACTAACGCTAGCGGTACTACCGTTATACTACCGGCGGAAAATGCCTAGTCTACTACTTAAGCGTAATAACTAGTAGACATAAAAAGGAGAATATAAGACATAACGAAGAGGTACTACTAGTAAAGCCACCCGAAGGGCTTAAGCTATTATTATATATTCTTAGAATAGTAGAAATAGAACATAACCCTATTATCGGCTTCTACCTCGTAATACTAGGGATAGCTAATAGGTAAAATACATTTACTTTCCTTAATAACGGTACTAATTCTAAGTATATCGACTTCTCCTATACGTAAAAATATAATCTGCCCTTAATTAAGCTTAATAACCTACTAGCCCTTAGGTTAGCAAACGGCTCGATAGCCGCGGAAATAATAGAATACCGTATAAGTCTAGAACTTATACTCGGCAATAGTTATAAGGAGACTAGAACCTTCTAGGTTATATATCTAGAGTATAATATCTCACTAGGCAGGCCCTAGTATAATAAATACTAGCTAGGTATCTACTTTACGTTAGGCACTATAACCCTCGACTCGGAGTACTATAAGGAGTATTGCCTATAGGATAGCGAGCTAGTCTAGGTATAGAGTATTAACGACAAGTAGAAACCGGTAATTACTAAGTAGACCTTCGAACCTACCCTAAAGACCCGACTAGCATATTAAGCCACTGTCGAAGAAGATAACGATAGAGATTTTGTCTAGACTATAACCTCTAACATAATTATAAAGGAACGCCCGCGAACCGCTAAACTATTATTCGAGAAGAAACTAGCTACGCCGATACTACCGGATATCGATATCTAGGAAGTTAGCGCGGAGGCAATTAAGAAGATAGTAAGGCGGAAAGGAGTAGAGGTATATATAAGGTTTATCTTTAATAGGAACGAGCTATAGTAACCTAGTAATATATATGCTATAGACCTACTTACTACCTACGCTATAAGCGCCCGTAATATACGTAATATAGCAACATACTCGCCTAATACTAGCTATAGGATGCTTTCTAATAACAAGACTATCGAGCGACTTGATATACGTATAGCGGCGTTCGTACTAGTAGCGTAACGCGTTAGTCCGACTCTCTCTGCCTATAAGATGTATATACAAGCCGATATAGACAAATTTATACGTAAGAAGGAGAAGACTATCGATCTAAAGGACCATCTTCTCCCTACATATTACGAATTTGTATATTACTTCTCTAAATAAGATGCGAAGGAGCTTCTACTATATAGGCCTAGTATTAACTACGAGATCAAGCTGAAGCTAGGAACTACACCGCCTTTTAGTAGGCCCTACCGGATATTAAACTAGGAGGACGAAGTCATCGCGTACTAGGTCTAAGAGTAGTTAGCCTAGAAGGGTATTCGTAGATACGAAGGTAGAGCAGATACTTCATTACCCGTGCTGTTATAGTCTCCCTATAGAGTGTATAGAAGGTAGGGACAGAAGAGCCTCAGAGTGCTTAGAAGTCGTTAAGAAGTGACAGTCTAGCTTAGTGTATAAGCGCTAAGAATCATATGCCCCGCAATATTTACTACGGGACCTAGCCCTCCAAATTCACCCCTCTACTAAACCTTGACAGATTCACTTCGGCTCGTGACTATATGACTTACGGTACTCCCGCGAGTACCCGCGACTACGCTAGACCCTAGAAGAAGCACGTAGAAGACTCGGAACGTAGGGCAGGTTGGAATAGGGTTTTGAGCAAAGCTACTAAGCGCGGCTTCGTACGGGTTAGCCCTATTAATACGGGGACACGTACTCGCGAGGGTCGCGTATAAATATCTAGCCTTCCCTAGGCCTCTCTTACTTTCTTTGTCTTTCGTTTTGTATAGTAATTATACTATACCCTTTTATATCTACACTTCGTACCTATATTCTCGCTTTCACCCTTATATCTTATAGGCTAGGCTCTCGTCCTAACACTTCACGCCGCTACTAGGGTAGATTCCTAATAAGGATATACCCGAAGACGTTATAATCGGCGAAGTAATAAACGCTTTAGCCGTAAACGCTTCGTTAATAGTTACGTCTAACCCGGTAACTATAGGTAGGCTACGTAAGTTATTTACGTAGGTACCTATAGCTCTTCCGGTAGTTACGTATTACGAACCTAATACTAGTACTTATAATAGCCCGTAGGCGGCTACTTTAAGAAAGATGACCGTTAGTAGGTAAGTACCGGATATACGTTAATATAAGTAGTATACTTCCCTTAACTCGGTAACTACGGATATACCGCTAGCTTAAGCTAGTAATAGGTACCGTAGCTCTTCCTCGACTTAAGTAATAGCTACTATAATAGACTCCTTCGCGGAGTTTATATATCGCTACGATAGAAACGAAATCACGACTCGTATAGGCTAGGTTAGCTACCGCGGAGGATACGATAATACTAAGATTAACGAATACGATACCGGACTAATAAAGATAGATACGATAGACGGTATAGAGGATAATATAGAGGATAACGCCGCGTTTATAGCGGCTATACTACGAGTTTAAGGGACTGAGCGCGATTTTGAAGGGGGGGTAGTATTACGGCCCTAGGCCTAGCAAATGTCTAGCTAGTACATAGGTCACGTGACCGCGCGCACTAGCGTAGTACCTCGGCTTATATATAGCCTCGGCGTACCTCGCGCTCCTCTTTCCTACGTACCTAGCTACTTTATATTAACACGACTATAAACCGTTATAACCGCTATTAGGAAGGTATTTCGCTTAGTTATTAATAATAATAAGATTAAATAGTACGTAACCGCGGAATACGCGCCTACGTAGGACCTAGTAGAAAGAGCTAGAGCTCTAATTATTACTATAAGTAGAACTATTCGTATCTACGTACGATTACCGGAAAAGCTTTAGCTAGAATATACTATAGTAGCGGTATATATCCTCTAGCGATCCCCTATCTAGTCAAAGGGCTAGAAGACCCTATTCGAATTAGTAATAGGACGAATTCCGAACGTAGGTTATATAGTAGTATATAGCTCCCTTATATACGTATTTGAAAACGGATTTTTTGCCGCGCACCTATAGCGGACGAGGACCATTCATTCGACAGCCCTTATCAAGGCGAGCAATCTACTCAAGCAGTAGCGACCCGCCTGCGCTAGCGGCGGCGCAATCGTGGTACAAAGAACCCCAAAACTAAGGTTCCGTTCCCCTGAAGGCAGACCCTAGAGTTGCGGAGTTGCGGAGGACAACTGCCTAATCAGGAAGCGCGACCCCGAACAGCAGCGAAGGATAGTAACCAACGAGAGCCACAGCCTTACGAACACTCTACACCAAGAGTCAAACCGGGGAACAGACCAAGAAAAAACCCAGGACACAAGCCAAGGCCTACTATATAGAAAGCAGAGGCTAACGACAAACAACACAGCGTGGACGACCCTATATACGGAGGCGGAAGACTTGCTAGGGGATGGCGAACACCCAGCCCGGACATATAAGAACACTATAGCACAGCTACTAGGAGCGCTAAAAGCGCTATCACACCAAATCCCGAAAACAATCCAACAAGCAACACAGAAAGTAGCCCAGAGACTAACTACATAGGCAACAGTAGCAGTAGGCAAGAATCAACCCCCTCCGAAGGCAAGCAAGGCGGTACGCCTATACATTACTGACCCGGCGGAAAAACAAGAAATCGCAGCCCTAATAAGCAAGGAGATTGTCGACAGAATCGGCCAAAAGGAGGTAGTTGGAGCGAGGGTAGAGGCAATAGGCGTAGTGAGACTCTTTACCGCATAAGAGTCTGACAGACGAAAGCTAGAGACCTATAAGGAGTGGACTACTAAAGTCGCGAAGTCGGCACGAGTCTCCTACCAACAGTATACCGTCATCGCCCACGGGGTCCCTAGGACATTCAAGGTCGAAGACCTTCCCTACCTCTAAGTATAGAACCAGAACACCTCCCTAGGAGTACGACTAACGAAGGCGGCATGGCTACACAAGACAGTAGACCGAGAAAAGACACACTCATCGCTTATCATCTGGGTAGAGACAGCGGAACAAGCTAACCAGATACTAGACAATGGGCTATTCTGGAACTGCGAGAGAATGGACACGGAGATCCATCAGAGCAGCCACAGGGTACTACAATGCTTCCAATGCCAACAGTACGGTCACATAGCCCCAAAATGCGGGGAGAAGACCCCAAGGTATCCTCACTGCGCAGGCCCACACTAGGGAAGGGAATGCCCAAAAAAGGAGAGCAGATGTGCATACTGCGGCAGAAGGCACCCAGCGTATTCAAGCCAATGCCCAACTAGAATAGCAGCATAAGAACGAGCGAGGCAAGCAAGGATTTCTACACTAGCTAGGTACCCCTAACGGCAGCAGGAGGGACCTACCGTATACAAGGGCTTCGAACCGAGCAAAAGGAAGAGGGCAGAAGAGACGAACAAGGGAACCCAACCGCAAACGCATCCACCTCCCGGTAGGCCTCGACACCTTAACCGGGCCGCTAACGAACTAGGCCAAATGCGAATCTTTGGGGCGCCCTAGCGGCCCTAGGGCCAGCCGGACAGCGAGATTCAGGCTCAGGAGACACAGCAGGTTAGCACGGAAATGGACCTCACGGATAACGAATGATACTATACGACGACATTACTATCGTACAGTACAACGTAAACAAAAGTAGGGACAAGGTCCAGCGCCACTTTCTACAAGAGCTAGACCCGCTACGGCACCACGTTATCGCGGTACAGGAACTATAGGTCAACCCCTACGAAGGACTCCTAGCCACTTGTAATGACCGGAGATACCACACCGTAATCGCGGGCCAACGAGGCGTCATCCCGAGGACATGTATATACGTAAGCAAGAATATAGACCTTGAGTCGTAGAAGGTTATACTACCGCAGCAGGGCAACCTAGGAGACATAACATCAATCCAGATCGACACGACACAAGGCCCTATCCAGATCCACAACGTTTACAACCCGCTACCGCGGGGTCGGACGAGTAGGGAACTAGGAACCCTCGCCCACCTAGAGCGGACCCTAAGCTAAGACATAAAGCAAGTACTCCTCGGCGACTTCAACCTCCACCACCTACGGTGGGGACTCGAATTCACTCCCCCGCACGCGTTTCTAGGGGAAAAGCTACTGGATATAACCGCACGCTACGGAATGGCCTTAGCAACACCAAAGGGAACAGAGACGTGGAAGGCCCGTTCAAGTACAAGCACGATCGACCTATACTTTCTATCACGAGAACTTGAAGAGAGACTAGTCTAATGCCGACCGAACTACGCGCTAGAAGCCTCCTCAGACTATATCCCTATCTAAACGACGCTAGGGGTGAAGGCGATAGAGGAGCTAGCAAGCGAACCACGCCGTAACTGGAAGAAGGCACGCTAGGACGACATAAGAGGCTTCCTAATAGCGAACCTACCACAGCATAGAGAACTCGAGACGACAGCTCAGCTAGATCAAGTAGCGGAACAGATTACCTCGGTCATATGGCAAGCAGCGGAACAATATACGCCGTTACTCCGGCCCTTAACGTAGCAGAAGGCCTTCTAGACCCCTAAATGCTCCACGAAGGTAAGGGAGGCTAGAAGGGCAAGGCGACAGTGGACGAAGGAGCACACCTAAGAGACGTGGGAGCAATACTGTCGCGCGACACAAGAGAAGAAGGCACAGATAAGACGCGACAAGCTACAGGACTGGAGAGCGACGATCGGGCTCGTTACAGAAAACCCGAAACAGATGTGGAGACTTGCTAAATAGGCACGACTACCTAAAGAGCAGCAAACCCCTTACTTCCCCCTAATCGTAGACCGCGAAGGGATTGCCTAGGCTACGCCCCGGGGCAAGGCAAAAGCATTAGCCGACCATTTCTTTTCGACGCAAGTAGAGGCAGACCTTACGGATATCGACCCGAGCATATACCCGGAACCCCTGGACATGGATTGGGCGGTTAGCTCTAACATAGTAACAGGAGTCATAAGTAAGCTAAAAGGACGGAAAGCCCTAGGCCCAGACAGGATACTA
Source organism: Fulvia fulva (assembly GCF_020509005.1). Classification (NCBI taxonomy): domain Eukaryota; kingdom Fungi; phylum Ascomycota; class Dothideomycetes; order Mycosphaerellales; family Mycosphaerellaceae; genus Fulvia; species Fulvia fulva. The sequence continues at coordinate 4,787,168 of NC_063017.1, read as the reverse complement.
AACATACTACTAAAAGAGTATAGAGAAGAGATCGCGCCGAGCCTAGCAAACCTGTTTACCGCGTACCTACGGCTAGGGTATCACCCGAAGCCGTATAGAGAGTCTATGACAGTAGTGCTACGTAAGCCACAGAAAGAGGACTATACTCAGCCCAAGTCGTACAGACCAATCGCACTTCTAAACACGATAGGGAAGGTCCTAGAAAAGATAGTAGCCTAGAGACTTACGCAGCTAGCCGAGGACAACCACGTACTCCCAGCAACACAGATGGGGGGAAGAAGCTAGCGATCGACACTAACAGCAATGGAGCTAATTACGGAGCAAATTCAGACCCTCTAGCACTACGGCAGGAACCGAGCGGCGTCCTTACTATCCCTCGACATCGTAGGAGCCTTCGACAACGTCTCACACTAAAGGCTAATACATATCCTACAGCAGAAAGGCATCCCCTAGTGGGCAACGACGTTCGTCTACTCCTTTCTCCAGGAACGGACGACATACCTAGTCCTAGGAAGGTACACGTCCGACCCGGTAAAGGCAGAGACTGGAATACCTTAGGGATCTACTCTCTCCCCTATCCTGTTTCTGATATTTATGTCTGATCTAATCCCCCTACTCACCTCTCCGCAAACCTTAGTATCGGGGTTCGTGGACGACACAAACATCCTAGCCTAGTCAGACTCGACAGAAGAGAACTGTCGCCTCCTCGAAGATAGGCACAAGAAATGCGAGGAGTGGGCAAAGAAGCATAGTGCCCAGTTCGCCCCTGAAAAGTACCAACTTATACACTTCAGTAAAGCGAGAACACACTATAACATAAAGGCGGCGGTAAGAATCCAAGGCTACGAGACAAAGCCATCAGCGGAGCTACGAGTACTAGGGATCTGGCTCGACCCGAAGCTAAGCTGGAATGTACAGGTTAAGAAAGCCGAGAGTCGAGCACAAGTCAACGAAGCCTCGATAAAGAGACTTACGGCATCTATATAGGGAGCAACAGTCGACAAGGCAAGAGTAATGTATAAGGCGATCGTCAGACTAGCTATGCTATACGGGGCATAGATTTAGGGAACAGGAGGCGTAGGCAAGCCGATCCCGAAACGGATAGAGCAACCCCTAAACAGGACATAGGCAGGCAACCTACGTAGGGTACTAGGCGTATATAAGACAACGTCAACAAGCACGGTAGAAATGGAGACAGGAACACCACCAATCGGCCAGTACATCCGGGGAATGAGAATTCAATACGCGGCAAGGACGACAGGTTACCTAGTACAAACTACGATCTAGGAGGCAAAGAATAAGATAGAAAGCCACTACCGGAGAGGGGCCGGACATAGGACAAGCCAAAAAGAGGATGACCTTACTACCTTTGCGGCTATACAGACAAGCACCGAATGGCTAGCACGAAAAGAGGAGGAGCGTAGGACTCGCCAGGCCGGCGGGAGCAAGGCTAAGACCCAAAGCCTAGCGGAACAGATAGCGAGCTGCCTATGGGAGCAGGACTGGAAAAAGAAGCCCCCTAAGACAACAGGCCCGATAGCGCTCCGAGCCTTCCAGAGACACAATTACCAGCTATATAGGGACCTGACAAGGGCCGAGGCAAGCATAGCGATCCAAATCAGGTCCGAACACATTGGGTTAAGGGCCTACCTGTTTAGAAGACGCGTACCAGACATCTATAGCCCAGCCTGCCAGTGTGGTTACCTATCGCAAAACCCAGAACATATGCTACTACGATGCCCGCAGTGGGCGAGAGGCAGGGGAAATTGGAGGCACCAAGCGGGAAGGAGAGACTACAAGTCAATCATTAGGGACAAAGGCAACATTCGCCGAATCTCTCGGTGGATACTATAGTAGGGATACCTCCAGCAGTTTAGCCTCGCTAGCGAGACGGAGGAGTGGATAGACAAGAGGCGGAAGCTAGGGGGTGGCAGATAGGGTAGTCATCAGGGCAGGCCTATGACACTAGCGTACCCCTAACAAGGGAAAATTAAGACAACAACTAGGAGGAAAAGACAGGCGGGAAGGAGGAGGGGTTTTCACTAACACGGTTTCCCCTCTATATATACGAAAACAAGATAGCATAGCTGCATAGGCCAAAGGGCACTACAACAGCTTAATGAAATATCTATCTATATACGTATTTATCTATAGACTAGATTAGCCTAGTAAGAGCGAGAAACTCTAAGAGAGAGCGCTTATAGGCTACCTTATAGGATACGACTCTACTAATATCTACCGCGTATAGGACCTATTAAAAGATAGGGTTATACGAGTTAAGGACGTCCTCTTCGATAAGACTACGTTCTATAACCTATTACGCCTAATAGTAGAGTATACGACCCCTATCAAGAATATCGTAATAGCGGAACCGGCTAAAGAGCCTAAATAATACTACGACCTATATATCGCTTATTACGAGTAAGACATAGTATAGGCCGAGGGGGTAGAAGAATAGGCTTAGTAGCCGTATACCTAATAACCTCGAGACGCCTACTAAAAGCTCCTTAGGTAAGAACTATACTAGCCGTAACACCGCGAGTTAGTAATATATAACTAAAAGGACCGGCAAATCGAGCACGTAATAGATTACGTAACTTAAGACAATATATAGTAGTTAGTATATAACACTACTAACTACTACGATACCCTATAGTAGTAGATAATAGATGCCCTTACCGTAGAAGACCGTAAGGAGATTATAGGTAATACGGACCCTAATCGCGAGCTATATCTGTTTATATTTATACTACTAGAAGACGCGTTAATATATAACGCGTCTAATATACTACTCTTCCCCCTAGAGCTAGAGCTCTATATACTAGAGGAGTCTAACTATATAGTTATAGAGAATAGAAAGCGCCTACGAACGGCCTACTTCTACTATATAGATAGATATTTCATTAAGCTGTTATAGTGCCCTTTAGCCTATATAGCTATACTATCTTGTTTTCGTATATATAGAGGGGAAACCGTGTTAGTGAAAACCCCTCCTCCTTCCCGCCTATCTTTTCCTCCTAGTTGTCGTCTTAGATTTCCCTTATTAGGGGTACGCTAGTATTATAGGCCTACTATAATGACTACCCTATCTACAACCCCCCTAGCTTCCGCCTCTTATCTATCTACTCCTCCGTCTTGCTAGCGAGGCTAAACTACTAGAGGTATCCCTACTATAGTATCTACCGAGAGATTCGGCGAATATTACCTTTGTCCCTAATAATTAACTTATAGTCTCTCCTTCCCGCTTAGTGCCTCCAATTTCCCCTACCTCTCGCCTACTACGGGCATCGTAGTAGTATATATTCTAGGTGGTCGACGACGAGAATCACCTGTACGTGGTGTCGGCTACGAACCTCTCGTCTAGCTACGAGAGAGCCAAGTATTCTCACGCTGGAGCGTCGTAGGCGCGACGGGCGCGTAGCGTAGGCGAAGCCGCGGCGAACAGAGGACTACCAGCAAAACGGGTATGAAAACCATCCGACGAGCGTGTACTCGTGTCGGGAGCGAGTCCCTCTTCTTTCTACGTGTAAGAAGGGCGCGGAACCGTGGCCTATACGCTCGACAGGACACCTCTGGTATGAGTGCAGAATTTTCACCTCCGGAGACCGCAAACCGAGCGGGCTAAGCGACGAACATTGGACGAGCGGACTACAGAACAACAACTGAGCGGACTATGTAACGGCGTCGAGCGGACTACGAAACAATCTGGTGTTTGCCAGCGGGCAATGCGGTGGGTAGGTGGACACGCGACGAAGCCTGTAAGGGCCTGTTGAACACCCGGTATGGGAACGAGGGTTTTGCCTGAGGCACTGCCTGTCCCGCTACACAACGCACCTAGTCTGACATGGTAGATTGCGACGAGGAAAAGACGATAGCCTAAGCAAGGAAAAGACGGCTGTTAGGACGGGGAAAAGACGTACAATGCAAGTGGATTAGTTCTGTGATCGGGGAGGATCGAGGGCAGGGTGATAAGGAACTTCATATTGGTTAGTAGGTGGAAACGCAAGGAGTACGCTGCCCGGCGTGGTGTGTGCCCCGAGCAAACCTGCGAGGCATGGACGGCCGCTTTCTAGAGATAGGCTGCGGTAACGCGAAGGGCGTCAAAACCTGGGGCGTGGTGTACACTGGCAGCGACGGCTGACACTGTCTGTACAGCCCGAGAGGACGGATGCGCATGTCGGTCAATAGAGAGCACTAAAGGGCTTAGGCCTATGGAGGTGGATATTGGCTTAAGGAGCAAACAGGGAGGGAGGGCGTAGAGGGAAGCTTTTGCTCCGGGCTAACCTCTCGAAACGAGGCTACACGGTGGTGCTAGATGAGTGGGAAAGCGCGGTTAAGACTTGTCACCTTATCTCGTAGCTAGCTTGCTAAATACGATTCCTTCCTTGCACTGACTTGCGTCCTAAGGAAACCCCAAAAGGAAGACTATACCAAGTTGAAGTCATACAGACCAATTGCGTTGCTGAACACACTAGGGAAGCTCCTAGAGAAGGTCGTGGCTATAAGGCTCACCGGAATAGTAGAAGAACACAACCTCCTCCCGGCAACGCAAATGGGGGGGAGACAAAAGAGATCTACCCTCACAGCAGTCGAACTGATCACAGAGCAAATCAGACACATCTGGCACTATGGCAACAACAAGGTAGCCTCACTGCTTTCACTAGACATATCAGGGGCTTTCGACAATGTGTCCCACGCAAGGCTCCTACACATCCTCAGAATGAAAAGCATCCCAGCCTGGATAGTACACTTTGTGCAGTCATTCCTTAAGGACAGAACAACCCAGATCCTCCTAGGGTCCTTCAAAGCCCCGCAGACCCCAATTGCGAACACGGGCATCCCACAGGGCTCTACACTCTCCCCAATTCTGTTCCTCCTCTTTATGGCCGACCTGACCCCACTCCTAGAAACAGCAAACACCTCAGCATCGGGGTTCGTGGATGACACAAATATCCTAGCGTGGTCGGGGTCCACAGAGGAAAACTGCGCACTCCTAGAGGAGAGACATAGACAATGCGAAAAGTGGGCAAGAGAGCATGGGGCAAAATTCGCACCGGACAAGTACCAACTTATCCATTTTAGCAAGGCAAAGACAAAACACAACTTGGCAGCACCAGTAAAAATCCAGGGGTTCGAGACCCATCCTACAAGGGAACTCAGAGTCCTTGGGATATGGCTAGACCCGAAACTCAGCTGGGGACCACAAGTGAAGAAGGCGCAAGCGAGAGCGGACACCAACAGACAATCAATCGAGAGACTCACTGCGTCAACCTGGGGGGCGACCTTCACAAAGGCCCAGACCATGTACAAGGCCATTGTCAAGCCCGCAATGCTATATGGAGCAGCAATTTGGGCAGCGGAAAAACACATCCCGAAGAGAATTGAGGACCCCCTCAACAGAGCGCAGGCAGCCTGCCTAAAGAGAGTACTAGGGGCATACAAGTCAACCCCTCACAGGACAATGGAAATGGAATCAGGTACAGCCCCCATCAGGGAGTACCTCCAGGGCATGAGGTGTCAATACGCAGAGAAGACATCAGCATACCCAGCCCAGGGAACCATCCAAGCAGCTACTCAAAGGATAAGAACCCAGTGGGAGAGGAGGAGAAGACCCAACCGGCCACACATGATCCCACAGAAGGAAGCAGACCTAAAAACATCACAGGAAATCCTAGCAGCCCTTGAACAGAGAGAAGCTCTGAGGGAGCAAGCTAACACAGGGGACAAAGGGAAAAAGAAGCAAAGCCAAGCAGAAAGGATCGCAGGTCACCTATGGGAAACGCGTTGGAACCAAAAACCGGTGAGGCCAGGAGCCCCACCAGCGGCCAGGACCTTCGGGAGGTATAACTACCTTATCTATAAAGACCTGAAGAGGGCGGAAGCAAGCATAGCTATCCAGATTCGCTCTGAGCACATTGGGCTGAGAGCATACTTGCACCAAAGAAGAGTCCCAGGATACGATTCCAAACGTTGCCCCTGTGGCTACCTATCCCAAAACCCGGAGCACATGGTGCTGAACTGTACTAAGTGGGTAAAAGGGAGAAGCCAGTGGAGGGCGAAGGCAAGAGACAGGAAATACCAGGCCATCATCCAGGACAGACAAGATATAAGGAGAGTGACAAGATGGATCCTTAACGAGGACTACCTAGAGCAATTCTCCCTAGCAGTAGAAACGGAAAGGTGGATAGAGAGGAGGGAGAGAGAGAGAAGAGCCGGGGAAACAGAAGGGAGAAAGGGAATCGAGAGGAGGACATCACCAGGGTTACGGGCAAGGTAGTCATAGGGTAACAACCATGACACTAGCGTACCCTGAAGGAAGGAGAACGAAAGGACAAGACAGGAAAGAACGAGGAGGGCAAAGACGAGGAGGTTTTCATCCGTTAATCGGGTTTCCTACCTACACAAATAGACCTAAATAGCGAGAGACCTGCATAGGCCATAGGGCACTAAAACAGGCGAATGAATAATCTATCTATCTATATATTCTAGGTTTTACGATAGGTAGCTATACTAGTAGGCTGGGCTATAGATGTCTAGTACGCGTCTCCTAAATAGGTAGGCCCTTAATCTAATATGTTCGGACCTAATTTGGATCGCTATACTTACTTCGGCCCTTATTAGGTCCCTATATAGCTAGTAATTATGTCTCTAGTAGGCTCGGAGCGCTATCGGGCCTATTGTCTTAGGGGGCTTCCTTTTCTAGTCCTACTCCTATAGGTAGCTCGCTATCTATTCCGCTAGGCTTTAGGTCTTAGCCTTACTCCCGCCGGCCTAGCGAGTCCTACGCTCCTCCTCTTTTCGTACTAGCTATTCGGTGCTTATCTATACGGCCGTAAAGGTAGCAAGGTCATCCTCTTTTTAGCTTATCCTATGTCCGGCCCCTCTCCGGTAGCGGCTTTCTATCTTATTCTTTACCTCCTAGATCGTAGTTTGTACTAGGTAATCTATCGTCTTTACCGCGTATTAAATTCTTATTCCCCGGATATACTAGCCGATTAGTAGTGTTCCTATCTCTATTTCTACCGTACTTATTAACGTTATTATAAGGGCGCGCGTATTATAGGGTCCGAACGAGATAGTTGTTGTTCTACGAAGCTACGAAAGAGGAGCGCGAGGCGCGGCGAAGTTATAAAGCAAAGCTAAGCCGCGCTAACCCTATGCGGAAGGTCCGCGGTTTAGCCGGGCCGACGTAGCTATAGTGGAGGGTCGCGGGCTACCTATAATAGTATCCCCCCTCCTAAAACACGCCTTAGTCCTCTAAGCGTTATCTACCTTATAAGGCCACTTGCCTATCGAGCTCTATAATCGCGCGAACGCCTAATCATCCTCTAGTGCCCTATCGTCATCCGATAACATCGCATTCGCTCTCTTAAGACTATCCTCGACCGGCTTCCTTCGAGAAACATGTTGTCTAGTTAGCTAGCTTACCCTAGACCTACGTCTGTCTTTAGCTAGCACTCGCGTATAATCCTTATAACCAAAGTTAGGTATTATTATAGGCTCTATAGGCTCTACTCGAGTATCGAATATATACGGAGTAGATTCTATTAGAGGTAAGGCTCGAGGCGACTTATTCGTAACGGTGTCTTTCGGAATGACCCTAATCGTGTTAAGCCCGAGCACCTTAGTAGCTAGTAGGGACTAGTTAGATAGAGCTACGAAGCCTATAGGCGTAGACAACTCCGGTCGGTTATAGTGAAAGTCTATAATAGCGGCGGCCGCGTGTTCAAGTATATCCTCTATAGGTTACTAGGTCTTACTATCCTCCTCGTTCTAATATCTAGCCTATTTCACCTTATACTATGTATCTACCTTACGCTTGTGCCCCTTCTTTACCTTGCCTGCCCGCTTACGGGTGTATATATTAAGGATCTTTCCTACCTCGTATATATACGTAGGTGCTGCTACTATATCGGCTACTATATTAGCCTCGGTAGTGTTAGGTTCGATAGTTATCGGTAGTAGCGGCGCCAGATGCTACCCTTTAAGTAGTAGGAAATCGGGGTGGTCGGCTCGTTATAGTAGTAAGGTGTAGAAGTAGTTATTAAGTCCTGCTAGAGCGTCTAATAGTTTTAGTCGATAAGAGAGTCTAGCCGGCATAACTTCCGTAATCTAGTAAGGGCCGGCATATTTCCTATCTAGCTTCTTAGATAGTCGAGTCGTGCGGATGTTCTTAGTGCTAAGATATACCTAATCACCTACCTTATAGTCTAGAGGAATGCTTCGGTAGCGGTTTGCTACTTCTACTTAGAGAGCTTATAACATTCGTATATTCTCTTAAAGGTGCTTATAAAGCTCGCAAATTCGACGTATAAAGGTTTCTGCTAATCGCGTATCTAGTCGCTAGAGAGTGGTCAGTCCTCCCTCCTTTCTAGCGTTCAGGTCAACTCGCTCTATAAACTTAGGGTTATAGCCTAAGGTAGCGTAGAACGGCGACATACTAGTAGTCTCGGACAGGTGATTATTAATCGCGAACTAAGCAAGGCATAGCCATTCTGCCTAGTCATCCTATGCCTTATTAGTAAATATATAAAGATACTGTTCTATCGCCTAGTTAGTACGTTCTGACTATCTATTAGTTTCTTAGTGATACGAAGAACTTAGCTTACGATTTATACGGAGTATCTTATAGTGTTTCTTCTAGAAGGTAGTAACCTACTGCTTGCTACAGTCTAATATAATAGTGTTAGGAAACCCGCGCCGACAGAACATATGTTTAAGGAAAAGCCTTGCCGTATTCTGTGCTATTATTACGCTAATAGGGATCAGCTCGACTTCCTTAGTAAGCCTATTAGTGACGGTCATAATGTTGTTATAGACTATGCCGTTAAGAGTACTATCTAGGAGTCCGATAACGAAGTCGACTATAATATATTTCTAAGGCCGATCTAGAACAGGAAGTAGCTATAATAATCCTAGTGGCTAGGAGTATAGAGATTTTGTTATACGGTAGGTACGGCAATTCGCGGTGTATCTACGTACGGATCTCGCTAATCTAGGCCAGTAGAATTTACGTGCTACGAGTTTATAAGTACGAGCTCGTCCTAGATAGCCTACTACTAGAGCGTTATAGTTTATCTTGATTATCCTAGTCTATAAGGCTTAGTCATTTAGTACCTATAAGCTCTAGCCGTCGTATTAATTTCGAATATATAGTAGGTCGCCATCTACTTTATAGTGTGCTAGGTAAATCTTCGCTCTCTGTAGTAGTGTAGGAGTGCGGTCTTTCTATAGGTCCGTAATCGCGGTCTTAAGCTCGTTATCGGTTACGTACGCCGTCGACATTCGATACTCGAGTTCGGCTTCCCGTTAACTTTTACGCGTCGCCGGTTGTTTAGTAGGCGTATCTCGTTCTATAGGCATGAACTCTTTAGCTTTAGGGTCTAGCTATACTAGTTCCTCTTCTTCCGGCGTATCTTCTACTATTACCTATAGTAAGGCGATCTTAAGGAATCGCTTAGGAGGTAGTAATGTCTAATACTAATGCTAGTTCCGAGGGTCGTTCACCCCCTACGGAAGGTCCTAGCTACGTCTCGTTAGGCTGTCTAGCTTTATACCTTAAAGTCCTAGACGGTATATTATCTTAAAGTTGAACTGTAATAAGAACTTAGCCTAACGCGCTTGTCGCCGATTCAGCTGCTTTGTCTTTATAAAGTATTCTAGGTTCTTATAGTCGGTGTAAATCTTGACTAGCTATAAGTCCTTATTATCTACTTCGTAGGCGAGCTCGGGTCTCTATTCCTTAAAAGCCTTGATAATGGCTAACAGTTCCTTGTCATAGATTTTATAATTGTACTCCTATAGACTTAACTTCTTCGAGTAGAAGGCTATAGGATGTAGCACACCCTTCTCGTTATACTACGAAAGTACGCCGGCGTTCACAAAATCTGAAGAATCTGTCTCTACTACCGTTTCCCTACCTAGTATATAATGTGCGAGCATGCCGGCTTTGCTAAACGCAGCTTTCAAATTGTTAAAGGCTCGTTAGTAATCTAGTGACTATTAAATCCTTCTGTTCTTATAATTGCTTAGTCCGTCCGACTTGGTTAGGTTTGTAAGAGGAGTAGCTATACGCGAAAATGCTTCGATAAACCGCCTATAGAAGTTAGTAAATCTAAGGAAGGCCTAGACATCCTTCAGGTTCTTAGGAGCTTCCTATGTCTAAATATATTCGAGTTTCTCGGGGTCTATCTCGATACCGTTAGGGGTTATAATTAGCCTAAGATACCTCACCTTCTATTAGTAGAATTCGCTTTTGTCGATGTCTACTATAAGTCCTATATCGCGTAGCTTAGTAAGAACCTTCCGTACGTATTTAATGTGCTCCTCTAAGGTGTCACTAAAGATAAGTACGTCATCTAGGTAGGCCGACACAAAGTCGTCTAGGTATTCTTATAAGACCTTATTAATGTATAATTAGAACGATGCTAGTCCGTTATATAAGCCGAATGGCAGCACTAGACACTCGTAGATGCCGTATTGTGTCGTAAACGCCGTTAACTACTCGTGCCCTTTAGCTATCCGTACCTTGTTAAAGGCTGCTATAATGTCTAGCTTTATAAAGCACTTCTTACCGTATATACGGTTAAGCGTCTCTTATATTAAGGGAATCGGATACCGGTTCTTAATAGTGATCGCATTCAATCCTCTATAGTCGATATAAACACGTAGCCTACCTCTAGGCTTACGTACTACTAGCACTAGTATAGGAGACTAGCTCGTCTTTTGCCCTACTTTCCGTACCTTCCCTTTAGATGTTTGCTCGTCTAGCCATTTCTTAACTGCCTCGTTCTCCTTCTTAGCTAGGCCGTAGGGCTTGCGGTATAGTGGCTCTTATAGACTATTAGGCTTAATATAAATCTTATGATCTACGCCTAGTCGGTAAGGTAGGAGTCCTTTATAATCCTTAGCTAAGAAAGCGTCCGTAATATCGTAGTATATTGGCGGCAACTTCTCCTTCGGGTTGTGATTGAACTGCTTATTCAAGAATTAGTCTAGATTATTAGTAGCTATTACACTTAGCTTAAGCTCTCCGTCGTCGCTCTTACGCCTAGTAGGCATAATGTAGAAGCACTTAGCCCTAGGCCGGTACGCGTACATTCCCTACGCGCGTTAAGAAACGCCCTAGTAGTCCACTTCTTTATCGTCTATGTCTTCTAGGTCATATAATAAGACGTTCAGCTCCGCCCCTCCTACTATAAAGCTCGCTACTTCTCTAGTAAAGGGCTCTAGTCCGTACCGTACTAGTGCCTACTTCTTCTTCTCGCGATAGTTTAGGGATTGCACTATTATCGATGTCTTATTCTATAGACAGTGACTGAAGTAGTAATCCGATCTGAATACCACCTCGCCTATCTCCTAGAAGATGTTTAGGTTGTGCGCTATAAGCTACGGTAGGCTAAAGACGATGTTATATTCGAGGTCGGTGACGTAGTATAACATTTACTTATAATAATCGCCGATAACTACGTCTATAAGGGCCGCGTATATAATCTGCCGTGTAGTAGCCGTTCTATCTCCTAGTATTAGTCGTCGGCTTTACGTCAAAGGGATCAGGGGTATTATGTATTTACGTATAAATTTCTAGTTAAGAAAGAGAGAGGTAGAAGTAGAATCTATAAGGCCTCGAGCCTTTCTATTTTATATCATTACGGGTAACAATATATAAGGGTGTATAGCTAGCTATTGTTTATCTAGTGCGTATACCGATATCTTAAGCTCCTTACTATAGTCTGTTACCGTCTCTTACATTCCGTGTCTCTTAATCTTATGCTCTTTCTGTCCTAGGAAGTTCGGGTGACCGCTATCTACTACGCTTAGGTAGCGGTCGTACCATTTCCCTACTACGGATCGGCGGCTAGGGAACTGAGGTTCGCGTTCGGATTCGGCGTAGTATTACGTAGACGCGGTGGGCGATAGTCGCTATCGTACCTATATATTAGGCATTTAGGGTTAGTCGATACGTAAGAACCTATACGGTAGCGGTAGTACTTACCCTACTTCTTAAGGTCTTCGCGCTACTCACGGTTAAGCGTAGGCAGGTTCTATAGATATGTCGGCAGATCCTCCTTCTTCTTAGTACTAGCGTACTATAGTAGGCGCTATACTAAGGCACCTACTATACCGGTAGCGGTACTAGTAACTACGTTACCGTTGTTCTAGTTATTCTAGCCGCTATTACCGTTCGAGTTACTATTACTACGGGGGCGCTCCTTCTACGGGTATAGTCGATCTGTCTCGTAGAAGCTCTCGTCTAGTACGGTGTACTCCTCGATAACGTCTTATATACTGTCTAGGCGGCGGTCGACTTCGCGGTCGCCGAAGGTCTTAATAAAGTACTTACGGTTTAGTCGGTTACGGAACAGTATAAGCTCGGTCTTATCGGTCTATAACATCTAGGCGCGTAACTTCGAGTAGCGTATATAGAAGGCTATAAAGGTTTCGCCTTGTTCTTGCTTATAGGTAGTAATGTTAACTATAGCCTTAGTTCCTTTATTACGTATACTATATTAGCGTGTTATCTAATCTAACAACTCTTCTCTAGTCTTGAACTCGTTAAAGGACTACTGTCTAGGCATAGGGATCCTCGGCTTAATACTTCGCTAAGGATTACCTTACGTCTACCTATATACGAAGCGTAGACTATCTGCCTTAGTACGGAAGGTTACTATAGTTAGCTTTAGGAGAACACTACTATACTAGCTATCGAAATTAGGGTCATTATCGTTCTTAAAGTACTTAGGGTTAGGCACACCCTTACGGATCTCTATGCCGCGAGTAAGGGTGCGGTTAATAGTAAAGAGACGTTCTAGAAGGTTAACTAGTAGTGTCTAGGTACGGGTGTTACGTATTCTCGAGTCACGACTATTATTAGGTCCTAGTCGCGGACGGTCGTTATCACGTCCTCGGCTATTATTACTACGGTTATAGTCGTCTCTATCGTTATTAATACTACCGCTACCGCCACCTCCACTAGTAGCTTCGCGATACCTACGTAATAGCTACTCGAGTAAGGTCTCGCGTAGGCGGGAACGAGAGGGTCGGCGGCCTAAGCGGCCCCTACCTCCGTTCTATATAGTGTCTCCTACCTCAAGCCGAGCCTTTAGGTCATCGACTTCTTGTTATAGGGCCTAGTTCTTTACTTTAGCATCTTGTGCCTTCTTCTTCTCCTTCTCGTAGATCTCGCTAAACTACTTATATAGGTTATTAGCTTCCTTATATTTCTTCTCTAGCTCTTATAACTTAGCTAGGTCGTAATCCTTCTTACTCTTAAGATCTACTACCATTTTCTATATAACAAGCTCTTCACTTTATAGCATCTTATAGATACGGTCGTATTCGGTGTATAGCGTAGTGTACTAGGTGTTCTAGAGGTCGTTAGCTCGCTCTATTATATCGAGTTATCTGCCCTTAGTAATCGCCGTGTTAACTACTTATAGCACGAAGTCGTAGGTAGTCTTCGGGTATTAGGATATAAGGGTCGTGAGGTTGTCTAGAGTGACATTCTAGTATTCGGATACGAGAATGTGTTCTACCTCGTCGAGTAATAGATATACCTCGTCTAGGTCGCCGCCTAGGTTCTCTTCGAGCTTGAACTCGAATAGTTCTATAAAGTCAATCTTACTACCTTCTTCTCGCTCAAAGGCCTTCTAGTAAGCTTTATTAATCTCTTGTTATAGCGCGATACCGGTGTCTACTATAACCCGCCGGTTGTTGTCCTATGTCTAACTCTAAGGGAAAGAGGAGAGGTCGGGGAAAAGAGATATACGCTGCTTGCTTTTGCCCTTAGGCTTAGGTAGCGGTAGTATACCGCCGTTCGCTATTTATAAAGTCATATTGTCTAGGTTCGGGGGAGGCGTAACGGTGCCTATATCCTAACTGTCTACGAGCGCGCGACTACCTACTAATAATGTCGCTACGTTACGTTCTCTAGGTATCTACGCGCTATACGCCTTACCGTGTTCTATGTTCTAATGCGACTCTACGCGTTCTCGAGTTCTACGGTTCTATCTGTTCCTATTATTACGCGTGACGATAGTAACTACCTAGTATTAACAAGCTAAATTTAATCGGGTTCATCGCGATCAAAAAACGCTCATCGATCTCTACGCCAAAACAAGACACATTCGAAAGCTCTTATCAAGGCCATTCTAACGATATATAAAGCAGGCCACTGCCCCTAGGACTAAGGGAGTTCTACCTCATTTAATCTAGACAGCTTAAAGCTCTCTTCACCCTGTTTCTTCAGCTCTAAACGCCGCGGAGGTGCCTAGCTACATTAGGCAACTCCTAGGCAATAGTAGCCTAGGCTACGGCACTAACGGCGCCTACGGCCCTATAGGCGAAGCCCCCCTAAGACAACTAGTAGCAACTTATAGAGGACGCAAAAAGTATAGAAACTAACGATTAGCTCCCTTACCGGTCTCTATAGGTAATGATCACTTAGCTACGTACGGCACTTATACTATCGTATTACCGAGGGCAATAAGAAATGAGGACGACGTCCTAGGCGATTAGCAAGGCCACCCGGAATTAACACCCCTATAGCTAGGTATCGGTCGCGGTATCGATACTAGGCCCCCGCCCAACGCACGATGTAGTTACGATCCGCATTGCAGCAAAGGAAGACTAGGCCGAAGTTGCGAAGCTATCGAACAAGGAGCTCGCCTAACGAATCAACTAACCAGGGGTGGTCGCAGTGAACCAACAGTCTAACGGCACTCTACAGATCTATACTAGCTCTACTACTACTAGGAGGCACCTAGAGGCATAGCGATAGTGGGCATCTAAGGTTGCGGCATTAGCGAAGGTCTTAACGAAACAATTTACGATCCTAGTCCACGACATACCTAAGGAGTTTGACCTAACTAACTAGGGTCACCTACGCGCTCTCTAAGAGGACAACCCGGTCACTCTTAACTCTCTAATCTAGAAGGCGACTTGGCTCTATAGGAAATGGCTAGAAGGCAAGAAGGCCTCGGCGCTAATAGTATAGCTATAAGACGCGAAAGCGGCGGATCTAGCGATAGAACAAGGCCTAGTCTAGTAATATAGCCTCAAGATAGTAGAAAAGTACTCCTTATCCTTTCGTGTCCTCTAATGCTTCAAATGCTAACAGTATAGACACCAAACCTACACGTGTATAAATAAGTAGGCCTGCTCGAACTATATAGGAGACTATATGTCTAGGGACTATATATCGACTACGAGACGGTACGCGAACTGTCCGGGGCACTACCTATCGTATAGTACGGAATGCCTATAGCGGAAACTAGCGAAAAACAAGGCAATCACAAACAGAACCGTCGCCCTAAGATTCTACGGCGACCGTAAGGCTAGCCTATACCGGAACTAACTAGCGGCGGTCGGGCATAAGCGCCCTAGGGCCGAGAACGATATAAAGGATACGTAACCTAGGGCGTACGGGAGGCCACGTGCTCTACTAGCTACGGCGAGAGAATCTAACTAGGCCCGGCTCCCCTTTAGTATATAGCCGATAGGCGTAGACTAGGACGTATAGGGTAGTAGGACATAGGACGATATAGAGGAAATGATTGTCGATGCCGATAACTAGCCTCGATACGCTTAGTATCATCTAGTATAACGTTAACTATAGTAAGGATATAGTCTAGAACCATTTCCTATACGAGGCGGACCCGCGCGTCTACTACGTCCTTATAATCTAGGAGCTATAGATTAACCCGCACTATAAGAGACTAACGACCTATAAGTTACTAGGCTATACGACATGCCTACGAGGCGACGGCAGACCCCGTACGTGCTTCTATATCAGCAAGGACATACTAGAATCCGACTGGGAGGTAGTATACTACGTAGACGAAGAAGGCGGGGGCGATATTACCTCCCTCTACGTAGATAGTACCTAGATATACAACCTATATATACAACCGCTAGCCTCGAGGTCTAGCCGCGACCTAGGGGTCTATAGACACCTAGACAGTGCGCTTAAGAGACAAGGGTGCCACATCGTAGTAGGAGACTTTAATATATACCACCCTTCCTAGGAAAGCCTTATATAGCCGTACCCTATAGCCGACGAAGTACTCGACTTAATAGCGAGCAACGCAATTGCCCTTAATACCCCGAAGGACCTAGGCACCTAGAAGAGAGGGGGACTCTAAGGCACGATCGACCTCTCCTAGATCTTAGATAGCTACTACTATACGGTAACCTACTATAGGATCGAACATAAACTCGAGGCGTCGTTAGACTATATACTAGTCAGGACCTCTATTACGATATAGATATAACGTATACTAGCGAGAACCCCTAAGCCAAACTAGGGAAAGGCCCACTAGGCTAACATTTAGGCGTACCTCGATAACTCTAAGAGGCTAGTCCAGATCGCGTAGTAGCAATATAATAGTAAAGACGAGATAGACGAAGCAGTCTAGGGGTTAATAGACGAACTAAGAAAAGCGACCTCACTTCACGTTCCGCTTGCCTAACTAACGATATAGTCCAAACTATACTAGACGCCGGAGTGCACTACGGTAGTAAGAGAAGCAAGGAGAGCCCGCCGGGTATGGACGAGCAGCTATAGCGAGGAGGCCTAGAACGTATATAGGGAGGCATACTAATAGAAGAAAGCTATAATATAAAGGGAGAAAGCAGTCGGCTAGAGGGCTATAGTAGAAGAAATCGCCGGCAAGCTAGAGAGGATGTAGAAGCTAGCGAAATGGGCCCGATAGGACCCTACACAGGGCCCCTCCTTCTCTATCCTAGCGCTACAATCGCCTAGTGGCCCGGTTAGCGACCCCGAGGCTAAGGCGCGTCTACTAGCTAGCAAGTTCTTCC
Source organism: Fulvia fulva (assembly GCF_020509005.1). NCBI lineage: Eukaryota > Fungi > Ascomycota > Dothideomycetes > Mycosphaerellales > Mycosphaerellaceae > Fulvia > Fulvia fulva. Next base: position 4,770,350 of record NC_063017.1, on the reverse strand, counting down.
CGCCCCTAGTCGAGGCTAATCTAAGCGACATAAACAGCTCTACTCCCCTAGCCCCTAGCATCGCGGTCTAATAGGAGGTGTCCGAGGGAGAAGTTGCCGCTATACTAAGGAAGTTACCGGCGAAGAAAGCCCCGGGGCCGGATAGGATCCTAAACAAGCTACTAAAGAAGTGTAGAGATTAACTAGCCCTAGTAGCTATAGCGATCTTTAACGCCTGCCTATAGACCGGGTACCACCTAATAGCTTTTAAACAATCGACGACAGTGGTCCTACGTAAGCCGTAGAAGGAAGACTATACGTAGGTGAAGTCGTACCGCCTAATTGCGCTCCTTAATACTCTTAGGAAGGCGCTTAAGAAGCTAGTTATAACGAGACTCTCCGAGGCGGTAGAGGAACACTCCCTACTCCCGGACACCTAGATAGGTACGCGCCTATAGCGATCGACGCTATCCGCGATAGAACTTATCACCTCTTAGGTAAAGGCTATCTAGTATAAGAATAGGGACAAGGTGGCTTCCTTACTTAGCCTAGACATATCGGGAGCCTTCGACTACGTGTTATACCCGCGGCTAATCTATATCCTAAGGTCGAAAGGACTCCCTAAGTAGCTTATCAACTTCGTACGGTCCTACCTCTAAAACCGTAGTACGTCGATCCTAGTCGGCTAGTATAGAAGCCCATTTTAAGTAGTCTATACTAGAATCCCGTAAGGCTTAACGCTAGCACCTATTCTATTCCTCTTCTTTATAGCGACGCTGCTCCTAGCCCTAGAATCCTAGAACACCGCTACGAGCGGCTTCGTAGACGACACAAACATCCTAGCGTAGTCTTCCTCGACTAAGGAGAACTATAGGCTACTAGAAGAGAAGTATAAGATCTACGAGGACTAGGCTAGGAGGCACGGGGCTCGGTTTGCCCTAGAAAAGTACAATCTAATACACTTTACGCGCCGGCCACGGTTCTATAATATACAAGCTTCTATCTAGATATAGGGGTATACGACTAACCCGGTAAATCAGCTTAGGATCCTCGGACTATAGGTAGACCCGGCGCTACGCTAGAGGAAGCACGTATAGGCAATATTACGGAAAGCTGAACAGAATATAGCATTATACCAGAGGCTCACTACGTCTATATAGGGGGCGGACTTCCGGTAGTCACGACTTCTATATACGGCTATTATACGGCCAGTCCTTACCTATAGTAGCTAAGTGTAGTCCTTAGGCGAGAGGGCCTGCCTATCGAAGGGACTCGTCGCGCCGCTAGCGAAGATCCAAAACCAATGCCTAAGCAAGGTCACCGGGGTATATAAGTCGACACTAACGAGGATGCTTAAGTACGAGACCGCTATACCGCCGATCGACCTATATATCTAGGGACTACGGACCTCCTACTTAGGCAAGTCGGCACAGTACCTAGTATAGAAGGTCATCGCTAGTATAGTCGTAAGGGCCCGCGAATTAGTACTAGCGTATAGGGGCATTCGACCCGGAAACGAGCCGAACTACCGGGCAAGGGACGAACAGCTAGTAATATAATAGGAAGGTAAGAAATCGTTTGTAGAGTAACTATAGAAAGAGAGGTAGAACAACTAGGTTATAGGGCATAGTAGACGCCCTTAGCTAGCGGGACAACCTAAGGAATAGTCAGCTACAAAATCCGCGGTTAAGCACCCCCCGAAGCTTATCTACTACCGCCTTACGAGGGCATAGAGTAGTATAGTAACCTAACTACGAAGCGAACACATCGGCCTCTAGGGGTACCTATTATAGAGGAAGGTTCTAGGATACACGAATACTAGCTGCCCCTACGGCTATCGCTCCTAGAACGTACGGCACGCACTCCTCGTCTATCCGAGGTAGTCGCTAGGAAGGGGGGAGTAGATAGTAAAGGCGAGGAACCGGACGATTAGGGCACTTCTTAATAACGTTAAGGACCTACGGCGTATTACGAACTAGATACTAGAGAAGGGCTAGCTAGAATAGTACCGCCTAGTAGGAGTAGTATAGGAAGAGAGGACACGACGTAGTACGACAAGACCGGCTAGGAGCGGGGGCTAACGGGGTAGTAATATAGACTACGTACGTTTAGAGGGAAAGCTAATCTAGATAAGGAGTAGTCGGGGGCGGGAAGGGTTTTCACCTATTCGGGTTTCCCTTTATATATAACAATAGATATATACCTATATAGGCCGAATAGGGTCCTAGAATAGGGGAATAACAAATCTATCTATCTAATAACGTTAAGGAACTACGGCGTATTACGAACTAGATACTAGAGAAGGGCTAGCTAGAACAGTACCGCCTAGTAGGAGCAGTATAGGAAGAGAGGACACGACGTAGCGCGACGAGACCGGCTAGGAGCGGGGGCTAACGGGGTAGTGACATAGACTACGTACGTTCAGAGGGAAAGCTAAACTAGATAAGGAGTAGTCGGGGGCGGGAAGGGTTTTCACCTATTCGGGTTTCCCTTTGTACATAACAATAGATATATACCTATATAGGCCGGATAGGGTCCTAGAACAGGGGAATGACAAATCTATCTATCTATCTATCTATCTATTATTACGCGTCCCTTACCTAGATCCGCGATCTAGGTAGGGTAGTAGAACAAACTATAAGGGCGCGCGTATTATAGGGTCCGAACGAGATAGTTGTTGTTCTACGAAGCTACGAAAGAGGAGCGCGAGGCGCGGCGAAGTTATAAAGTAAAGCTAAGCCGCGCTAACCCGATACGGAAGGTCCGCGGTTCAGCCGGGCCGACGTAGCTATAGTAGGGGGTCGCGGGCTACCCGTAACAGTTGTCTTATATACGCCTAGTACCCTACGTAGGTTACCTACCTATATCCTATTTAGGGGTTGCTCTATCCGTTTCGGGATCGGCTTACCTACGCCTCCTATTCCCTAAATCTATGCCCCGTATAATATAGCTAGTCTAACGATCGCCTTATATATTACTCTTGCCTTATCAAATATTACTCCCTATATAGATACCGTAAGCCTCTTTATCGAGGCTTTGTTAACTTGCGCTCGACTCTAGGCTTTCTTAATCTATACATTCTAGCTTAGCTTCGGGTCGAGCTAGATCCCTAGTACTCGTAGCTCCGCTAATAGCTTAGTCTCGTAGCCTTAGATTCTTACCGCCGCCTTTATATTATAGTATGTTCTCGCTTTACTAAAGTATATAAGTTAGTACTTTTTAGGGGCGAACTGGGCACTATACTTCTTTACCTACTCCTCGCATTTCTTGTACCTATCTTTAAGGAGGCGATAGTTCTCTTCTGTCGAGTCTAACTAGGCTAGGATATTTATGTCGTCTACGAACCCCGATACTAAGGTTTACGGAGAGGTAAGTAGGGGGATTAGATCAGACATAAATATTAGAAATAGGATAGAGGAGAGAGTAGATCCCTAAGGTATTCTAGCCTCTACCTTTACCGGGTCGGACGTATACCTTCCTAGGACTAGGTATGTCGTCCGTTCCTAGAGAAAGGAGTAGACGAACGTCGTTACCTACTAGGGGATGCCTTTCTACTATAGGATATATATTAGCCTTTAGTATAAGATGTTGTCGAAGGCTCCTACGATGTCGAGGGATAGTAAGGACGCCGCTCGGTTCCTACCGTAGTACTAGAGGGTCTGAATTTGCTCCGTAATTAGCTCTATTACTATTAGTATCGATCGCTAGCTTCTTCCCCCTATCTATATTACTAGGAGAACGTAGTTGTCCTCGGCTAGCTACGTAAGTCTCTAGGCTACTATCTTTTCTAGGACCTTCCCTATCGTGTTTAGAAGTACGATTAGTCTATACGACTTAGGCTAAGTATAGTCCTCCTTCTATAGCTTACGTAGCACTACTATTATAGACTCTCTATACGGCTTCGGGTAATACCCTAGCCGTAGGTACGGGGTAAATAGGTTTATAAGGCTCGGCGCGATCTCTTCTCTATACTCTTTTAGTAGTATGTTTAGTATCCTTTCCGGGCCTAGGGCTTTTCGTCCTTTTAGCTTACTTATGACTCCTATTACTATATTAGAGCTAACCGCCTAATCTATGTCTAGGGGTTCCGGGTATATACTCGGGTCGATATCCGTAAGGTCTACCTCTACTTACGTCGAAAAGAAATAGTCGGCTAATACTTTTGCCTTACCCCGGGGCGTAGCCTAGGTAATCCCTTCGCGGTCTACGATTAGGGGGAAGTGAGGGGTTTGTTACTCTTTAGGTAGTCGTGCCTATTTAGTAAGTCTCTATATCTATTCCGGGTTTTCTATAACGAGCCCGATCGTCGCTCTCTAGTCCTATAGCTTATCGCGTCCTATCTGTGCCTTCTTCTCTTATGTCGCGCGATAGTATTGCTCCTACGTCTCTTAGGTATACTCCTTCGTCTACTATCGCCTTGCCCTTCTAGCCTCCCTTACCTTCGTAGAGCATTTAGGGGTCTAGAAGGCCTTCTACTACGTTAAGGGCCGGAGTAACGGCGTATATTGTTCCGCTACTTACTATATAACCGAGGTAATCTGTTCCGCTACTTGATCTAGCTAAGCTATCGTCTCGAGTTCTCTATACTATAGTAAGTTCGCTATTAGGAAGCCTCTTATATCGTCCTAGCGTACCTTCTTCTAGTTACGGCGTAGTTTGCTTACTAGCTCCTCTATCGCCTTTACCCCTAGCGTCGTTTAGATAGGGATATAGTCTAAGGAGGCTTCTAGCGCGTAGTTCGGTCGGTATTAGACTAGTCTCTCTTCAAGTTCTCGTAATAGAAAGTATAGGTCGATCGTACTTATACTTATACGGGCCTTCTACGTCTCTATTCCCTTTAGTATTACTAAGGCTATTCCGTAGCGTACGGTTATATCTAGTAGCTTTCCCCCTAGAAACGCGTACGGGGGAGTAAATTCGAGTCCCTACTATAGGTAGTAGAGGTTAAAGTCGCCGAGGAGTACTTGCTTTATATCTTAGCTTAGGGTCCGCTCTAGGTAGGCGAGGGTTCCTAGTTCCCTACTCGTCCGACCCCGCGGTAGCGGGTTATAAACGTTATAGATCTAGATAGGGCCTTATATTGTATCGATCTAGATTGATATTATGTCTCCTAGGTTACCCTACTACGGTAGTATAACCTTCTACGACTTAAGGTCTATAGTCTTACTTACGTATATATATATCCTCGGGATAACGCCTCGTTAGCCCGCGATTATAGTATAGTATCTCCGGTCATTATAAGTAGCTAGGAGTCCTACGTAGGGGTTGATCTATAGTTCCTATACCGTAATAACGTAGTGCCGTAGCGGGTCTAGCTCTTATAGAAAGTAGCGCTAGACCTTATCCCTACTTTTGTTTATGTTATACTATACGATAGTAATGTCGTCGTATAGTATTATTCGTTATCCGTAAGGTCTATTTCCGTACTAACCTACTATATCTCCTAAGCCTATATCTCGCTATCCGGCTAGCCCTAGGGCCGCTAGGGCGCCCTAAAGATTCGTATTTAGCCTAGTTTGTTAGCGGCCCGGTTAAGGTGTCGAGGCCTACCGGGAGGTAGATACGTTTACGGTTAGGTTCCCTTATTCGTCTCTTCTACCCTCTTCCTTTTACTCGGCTCGAAGCCCTTATATACGGTAGGTCCCTCCTACTATCGTTAGAGGTACCTAGCTAGTATAGAGATCCTTGCTTGTCTCGCTCGTTCTTATACTACTATTCTAGCTAGGTATTAGCTTAAATACGCTAGGTACCTTCTACCGTAGTATATATACCTACTCTCCTTTTTTAGGCATTCCCTTCCCTAGTATAGGCCTACGTAGTAAGGACACCTTAGGGTCTTCTCCCCGTATTTTAGGTCTATATAACCGTACTATTAGTATTAGAAGCAATATAACATACTTGAGCAAGAGAGGGAATCATCGATCTCTGCGCCAAAACACGACACATTCGAAAGCTCTTATCAAGGCCATTCCAACGATATAAAAAGCAGGCCACTGCCCCTAGGACTGAGGGAGTTCTACCTCATTCAATCTGGACAGCTTGAAGCTCTCTTCACCCTGTTTCTTCAGCTCCAAACGCCGCGGAGGTGCCTAGCTACATTAGGCAACTCCTAGGCAATGGCAGCCCAGGCTACGGCACTAACGGCGCCTACGGCCCTACAGGCGAAGCCCCCCCAAGACAACTGGCAGCAACTTATAGAGGACGCAAAAAGCATGGAAACTAACGATCAGCTCCCTTACCGGTCTCTACAGGTAATGATCACTCAGCTACGCACGGCGCTTGTACTGTCGTATCACCGAGGGCAACAAGAAATGAGGACGACGTCCCAGGCGATTAGCAAGGCCGCCCGGAATCAACACCCCCATAGCTGGGCATCGGTCGCGGCATCGATACCAGGCCCCCGCCCAACGCACGATGCAGTTACGATCCGCATTGCAGCAAAGGAAGACCAGGCCGAAGTTGCGAAGCTATCGAACAAGGAGCTCGCCCAACGAATCAACCAACCAGGGGTGGTCGCAGTGAACCAACAGTCCAACGGCACTCTACAGATCTATACTAGCTCTGCTACTGCTAGGAGGCACCTAGAGGCACAGCCACAGTGGGCATCTAAGGTTGCGGCATCAGCGAAGGTCTCAACGAAACAATTCACGATCCTAGTCCACGACATGCCTAAGGAGTTTGACCCAACCAACCAGGGTCACCTACGCGCTCTCCAAGAGGACAACCCGGTCACTCTTAACTCTCCAATCCAGAAGGCGACTTGGCTCCATAGGAAATGGCCAGAAGGCAAGAAGGCCTCGGCGCTAATAGTATGGCTACAAGACGCGAAAGCGGCGGATCTAGCGATAGAACAAGGCCTGGTCTGGCAATACAGCCTCAAGACAGTAGAAAAGCACTCCTCATCCTTTCGTGTCCTCCAATGCTTCAAATGCCAACAGTATGGACACCAAACCTACACGTGCACAAACAAGCAGGCCTGCTCGAACTGTGCAGGAGACCATATGTCTAGGGACTGTACATCGACTACGAGACGGTGCGCGAACTGTCCGGGGCACCACCCATCGTATAGTGCGGAATGCCCACAGCGGAAACTAGCGAAAAACAAGGCAATCACAAACAGAACCGTCGCCCCAAGATTCTACGGCGACCGTGAGGCTAGCCCACACCGGAACCAACTAGCGGCGGTCGGGCACAAGCGCCCTAGGGCCGAGAACGATGTAAAGGATGCGCAGCCTAGGGCGTACGGGAGGCCACGTGCTCTGCTAGCTGCGGCGAGGGAATCTAACCAGGCCCGGCTCCCCTTTAGTACACAGCCGATAGGCGTAGACCAGGACGCACAGGGCAGTAGGACACAGGACGATACAGAGGAAATGATTGTCGATGCCGATGACTAGCCTCGACACGCTTAGCATCATCCAGTATAACGTCAACCATAGCAAGGATATAGTCCAGAACCATTTCCTACACGAGGCGGACCCGCGCGTCCACCACGTCCTTGCAATCCAGGAGCCATGGATTAACCCGCACCATAAGAGACCAACGATCTGCAAGTCACCAGGCTACACGACATGCCTACGAGGCGACGGCAGACCCCGCACGTGCTTCTATGTCAGCAAGGACATACTAGAATCCGACTGGGAGGTAGTGTACTACGCAGACGAAGAAGGCGGGGGCGATATTACCTCCCTCCACGTGGGTAGCACCTGGATACACAACCTATACATGCAACCGCCAGCCTCGAGGTCTAGCCGCGACCTAGGGGTCTGCAGACACCTAGACAGTGCGCTCAAGAGACAAGGGTGCCACATCGTAGTAGGAGACTTCAACATAAACCACCCTTCCTGGGAAAGCCTTATGCAGCCGCACCCTATAGCCGACGAAGTACTCGACTTGATGGCGAGCAACGCAATTGCCCTCAATACCCCGAAGGACCTGGGCACCTGGAAGAGAGGGGGACTCCAAGGCACGATCGACCTCTCCTGGATCTCAGATAGCCACTACCACACGGTAACCTACTGTGGGATCGAACATGAACTCGAGGCGTCGTCAGACCACATGCCAGTCAGGACCTCTATTGCGACACAGATACAACGCACACCAGCGAGAACCCCTAAGCCAAACTGGGGAAAGGCCCACTGGGCCAACATCCAGGCGTACCTCGATGACTCCAAGAGGCTAGTCCAGATCGCGCAGCAGCAATACAACAGTAAAGACGAGATAGACGAAGCAGTCCAGGGGTTGACAGACGAAATAAGAAAAGCGACCTCACTTCACGTTCCGCTTGCCCAACCAACGACATGGTCCAAACCATACTGGACGCCGGAGTGCACTGCGGTAGTAAGAGAAGCAAGGAGAGCCCGCCGGGTGTGGACGAGCAGCCATAGCGGGGAGGCCTGGAACGTATACAGGGAGGCATGCCAACAGAAGAAAGCCATAATACGGAGGGAGAAAGCAGTCGGCTGGAGGGCCACAGTGGAAGAAATCGCCGGCAAGCCAGAGAGGATGTGGAAGCTAGCGAAATGGGCCCGACAGGACCCTACACAGGGCCCCTCCTTCTCTATCCCAGCGCTACAATCGCCTAGTGGCCCGGTTAGCGACCCCGAGGCCAAGGCGCGTCTACTGGCTAGCAAGTTCTTCCCACCCCCAGTCGAGGCTGATCTAAGCGACATAAACAGCTCTACTCCCCTAGCCCCTAGCATCGCGGTCCAACAGGAGGTGTCCGAGGGAGAAGTTACCGCTGTGCTGAGGAAGTTGCCGGCGAAGAAAGCCCCGGGGCCGGATGGGATCCCAAACGAGCTACTAAAGAAGTGTAGAGATCAACTAGCCCCAGCAGTTGCAGCGATCTTCAACGCCTGCCTACAGACCGGATACCACCCGATAGCTTTTAAACAATCGACGACAGTGGTCCTACGCAAGCCGCAGAAGGAAGACTATACGCAGGTGAAGTCGTACCGCCTAATTGCGCTCCTTAATACTCTTAGGAAGGCGCTTAAGAAGCTAGTTATAACGAGACTCTCCGAGGCGGTAGAGGAACACTCCCTACTCCCGGACACCTAGATAGGTGCGCGCCTATAGCGATCGACGCTATCCGCGATGGAACTTATCACCTCTTAGGTAAAGGCTATCTAGTATAAGAATAGGGACAAGGTGGCTTCCTTACTTAGCCTAGACATATCGGGAGCCTTCGACTACGTGTCACACCCGCGGCTTCTCTACATCCTAAGGTCGAAAGGACTCCCTGAGTGGCTTGTCAACTTCGTACGGTCCTACCTCCAAAACCGCAGTACGTCGATCCTGGTCGGCCAGTACAGAAGCCCATTTCAAGCAGTCCACACTGGAATCCCGCAAGGCTCAACGCTAGCACCTATTCTGTTCCTCTTCTTTATGGCGACGCTGCTCCCAGCCCTAGAATCCCAGAACACCGCTGCGAGCGGCTTCGTAGACGACACAAACATCCTAGCGTGGTCTTCCTCGACTGAGGAGAACTGTAGGCTACTAGAAGAGAAGCACAAGATCTGCGAGGACTGGGCTAGGAGGCACGGGGCTCGGTTTGCCCCAGAAAAGTACAATCTGATACACTTTACGCGCCGGCCACGGTTCCACAATATGCAAGCTTCTATCCAGATACAGGGGCACACGACTAACCCGGCAAATCAGCTCAGGATCCTCGGACTATGGGTGGACCCGGCGCTACGGTGGAGGAAGCACGTACAGGCAATATTACGGAAAGCTGAACAGAATATGGCATCATGCCAGAGGCTCACTGCGTCCACATGGGGGGCGGACTTCCGGCAGTCACGACTTCTATATACGGCTATTGTACGGCCAGTCCTTACCTATGGCAGCCAAGTGTGGTCCTTAGGCGAGAGGGCCTGCCCATCGAAGGGACTCGTCGCGCCGCTAGCGAAGATCCAAAACCAATGCCTAAGGAAGGTCACCGGGGCATATAAGTCGACACCAACGAGGATGCTTGAGCACGAGACCGCTATACCGCCGATCGACCTATACATCCAGGGACTACGGACCTCCTACTTAGGCAAGTCGGCACAGTACCCAGTACAGAAGGTCATCGCCAGTGCAGTCGCAAGGGCCCGCGAATCAGTACCAGCGCACAAGGGCATTCGACCCGGAAACGAGCCGAACTACCGGGCAAGGGACGAACAGCTAGCAACACAATGGGAAGGTGAGAAATCGTTTGTAGAGCAACTATGGAAAGAGAGGTGGAACAACCAGGTTGTAGGGCATAGTGGACGCCCTCAGCCAGCGGGACAACCTAAGGAATGGTCAGCTACAAAATCCGCGGTCAAGCACCCCCCGAAGCTCATCCACTACCGCCTTACGAGGGCACAGAGTAGCATAGCAACCCAACTGCGAAGCGAACACATCGGCCTCCAGGGGTACCTATCATGGAGGAAGGTTCCAGGATACACGAATACTAGCTGCCCCTGCGGCTATCGCTCCCAGAACGTACGGCACGCACTCCTCGTCTGTCCGAGGTGGTCGCTAGGAAGGGGGGAGTGGATGGCAAAGGCGAGGAACCGGACGATTGGGGCACTTCTTAACAACGCTGAAGACCTACGGCGCATTACGAACTGGATACTAGAGAAGGGCTGGCTAGAACAGTACCGCCTAGTAGGAGCAGTGCAGGAAGAGAGGACACGACGCAGCGCGACGAGACCGGCTAGGAGCGGGGGCTAACGGGGTAGTGACATGGACTACGTACGTTCAGAGGGAAAGCTAATCTAGACAAGGAGTAGTCGGGGGCGGGAAGGGTTTTCACCTATTCGGGTTTCCCTTTGTACATAACAATAGATATATACCTGCATAGGCCGGATAGGGTCCTAGAACAGGGGAATGACAAATCTATCTATCTAGTATTAGAAGCATTATAGTACCCTATAGCTACTCTAATAGATCTCCGTGTCTATTCTCTCGTAGTTCTAGAATAGCCTATTGTCTAGTATCTAGTTAGCTTGTTCCGCTGTCTCTACCTAGATAATAAGCGATAAATACGTCTTTTCTCGGTCTACTGTCTTATATAGCTATATAGCCTTCGTTAGTCGTACTTCTAGGGAGGTGTTCTAGTTCTATACTTAGAGGTAGGGAAGGTCTTCGACCTTAAATGTCCTAGGGACCCCGTAGGCAATAACGGTATGCTATTAGTAGGAGACTCGTACCGACTTCGCGACTTTAGTAGTCTACTTCTTATAGGTCTCTAGCTTTCGTCTATTAGACTCTTATACGGTAAAGAGTCTTACTACGCCTATTACCTCTACCCTCGCTCTAACTACCTCCTTTTGGCCGATTCTATCGATAATCTCCTTACTTATTAGGGCTACGATTTCTTGTTTCTCCGCCGGATTAGTAATATATAGGCGTACCGCCTTACTTGCCTTCGGAGGGGGTTAATTCTTACCTACTACTACTATTACCTATATAGTTAGTCTCTAGGCTACCTTCTATATTACTTATTAGATTGTCTTCGGGATCTAGTATAATAGCGCTTTTAGCGCTCCTAGTAGCTATACTATAGTGTTCTTATATACCCGGGCTAGGTGTTCGTCATCCCCTAGTAAGTTTTCCGCCTCCGTATATAGGGTCGTCTACGCTATATTATTTGTCGTTAGCCTCTACTTTCTTTATAGTAGGCCTTAGCTTATGTCCTAGGTTTTTTCTTTGTTTGTTCCCCGGTTTAACTCTTAGTATAGAATATTCGTAAGGCTATAGCTCTCGTTAGTTACTATCCTTCGCTACTATTCGAGGTCGCGCTTCCTAATTAGGCAGTTGTCCTCCGTAACTCCGTAACTCTAGGGTCTACCTTTAGGGGAACGGAACCTTAGTCTTAGGGTTCTTTATACTACGATTACGCCGCCGCTAGCGTAGGCGGGTCGCTACTACTTAAGTAGATTGCTCGTCTTAATAAGGGCTGTCAAATAAATAGTCCTCGTTAATCGTTCTAATATAATCTATCTACTTCTACTATATACTATACTAGATTATAGTCGCTAATATAATTATCGGCTAGATATCCGGTATACGACCTAGAATACGCGCCTATTACGATAAGAGCGATCGAAGCCCTATACGAAGAGGTAATAGCCCTCTAAGGCGTATTAATACTACTACCTCTATATACCGCGATAACCTTCCGCCCGAACCTTCTAACTACCGAGCCGCTATAAAACACCGCTTCTCCTAATAGTAGATCGAAGCTATAGCTAAGGAGTTTACTAAAGCCCTAGTAATAGGCACATTTAGATAGGTAATAAAGGAAGAGAAGGATTAGGATACTTAGTAAGAGGAGGGACTTTAGCTACTACTACCTCTAAAGTAGGTATATAAATATAAACTAGACAAGTACGGTATACTAAAGAGCTTTAAGGCTAGGCTATACGTAAGAGGCGATTTGTAAGGAACACACTTAGACATATACGCCGCTATACTACTAGTAAGTATATTCCGCCTCTACTATACTATAGCCGCGAGCTTCGACCTAGAAGCCGAACAATTCGATATTATTAACGCCTTCCTAAACTCGGACCAAGTATATACTATATATCTATAACTACCTCCTAGAATCGATAGGCTATCCTATAGACACGCCCTTAAGCTAGTTAAGGCCCTCTACGGTCTAAAGGAGTCCCCTTTATTATAGTATAACTCTCTAACCGAGACGCTAGTCTCCCTTAGACTAGTATCCCTATCGGACTCCGAATGTATCTACTATAATAATAAGGTTATGTTCTTCTTTTACGTTAACGACCTAGTTAATACTCTACTACCGTAAGTATAAGGCCTATACTACTAATATTAAGTAGCGTGTTAAGATGTAGCATCTCAAAGGGAGTCAACAATCAGGAAGTGATCTGGCAGCCTGAGGCATCCACGATGACTCAGCTTGTAGGGAGATACCTTCTCTCCCCTTTAGCTTAGATAGACATCCAACACAATCAACATATTGGTTCCTGATATATTGCTGCATGCTCGTGCTATTAGTCAGTTGAAGATTGATCTCTTACTCCACTCCGCTGCCATCCACCCGTACCTGTTCAACAGGTTATGAGCCCGGGTTTGTGCAGGAATAAGAGCAACCTATATCAGTACAGGTTACTTGTATCCCTTGCTATCGTAGCAGAAAACATCTGGGAATCAGAAGTCTACCCCGTCTATCCTATCAAGGAGCTTAGTTCGATACTAAGTGATAGGTAACCCAGACAAGGACTCTGTGCGGCTTACTCAAAGCCAATACCTTGAAGATACTCTGTAGGCAGAACTGCATCGAGATACTATCAAGAAGGACTTCAAGTAAGTCATTTGAAGCTCTGCTAGGAGAGACAGACCTGTGTCCTAGCCCCGAGACCTCACACCGCTCCTTCTTTACTTTACCAAGCAGGCCTTGGTATCCACACCTACGAACTTTCCCATTCTACACCAGAAGCCTCAGCAGGATCTGAGCCACCACCTTGGAACATACACACCTTGTTTCATTACATCCAATTTATTATGGATTCATACCAAGAGAAGACAGAGGAGAAGGGAGGCAAAATCCCAATTCTTGGGAGGGACAATTGGAAGAGATGGTTCAATCTTCAGAGATACAAGATGGAGAGCCAATCAGCATTCTTTGCAATTGATGACCTAATGGAAGTGTCTTTTGACAACATCAAGGGCAAGACTCTGAAACTCCAAGAAGAGGCTACAACCAAAGAGATCCTCAATACGCCAACATGGACAAGACACAATGCAGTATGCAACTTCAGTATCCTTAGTAGGATCACAGAAGAAGATGAATTTGAGCTTGAGGGCTCATGTGAATCTGGAAGAGCTGCTGAGAAGTGGGTGTATCTCTGGAACAAGTATAGCCAGGTGCTACCAACCCATGCACATGAGCTCACAAAGCAATTTGTGATCTTTGAGATGAGTGAAGAGTTCACCATCAGATCTGCATGGACACACCTGGTTTCTCTTGGAAAAAGGATTGCTGATGTTGACCCAGAGGGTCAGCATTACAGGAAAGCTGATGTGAGGATGACCCAGCTCTTAAGCTCACTGCCACCTGACTACCATGTAGCCAGGGATACTATCATGGCTCAGCCAAAGATGGATCATGAAAGGACCTTAAAGATCCTTGAAGCTCAAGAAGCCAGGTTGGATCCCTCTAAGGCTGAGTATGGCATGGCAGCCACCTGGGTCAAGCCCTCAGGTCTAGCAAGACCACTCTCCTGCCTTCTCTGTGAGAAGGATCATCTGATCAAGGACTGCCCTAGTTTGCCTGAGGCAAGAAAGGTCCTTAGATCTCATTCCCAACCACCATCTTCCCAGAATACAACACATGTCAAGAAGAAGAGAACTCCACCACCCACTTCAAGGAGGACACCAAGAGAGAAGTCCTCTATGGAAGAACTTAAGAAAATGGTGAAGAAACTCAGCTCTGACATGCTGTCACTCCAGAAGAACCAGGCCCAGTCTTATACCTCTAAAGCAAAGAAGACTGGAAAAGGTTTCTCCGCCCAAGAGTCACCATGCAGCTCATCCCCAGAGACAATGTCTGATGATGATGAGTATGATGAAGTGGCTCACTCAACTGCAGAAGTCCAAGGCAAGTTCCCCTCGTCAGAGTGGTTACTTGACTCCTGTGCTTCATCCCATATGACTGACCAAAGCTGCCTCTTTAGATCTATGACTCCCTTGACAAGGAAGAAATGGATCAAAGTGGGAGGTGGGTTTTTATTGGCCACTCATATTGGGAATGCAGAGATGAGTGGGAGAGCTGGCAGAAAAGTTGTTTTGGAAGATGTCCTGCTTGTACCCAAGCTAGGAGTGAACCTGGTTTCATGGAACCAGTTTAGCAAGCAGTTTGGTGTGCAACCTCCATCATTTTCTCTTGTTTCCCCCTCTGGTGAGACTGTTGTCCAGACAAAGCTCCTTGGGGGGGTTCCATTCATTGATGAGATTTCTCCTCTCCTACAAGAACGGGCACATTACTCATCATGTGCACCACCAATGGAGAATGCCTTTGTGACTGCTCAATCAGAGACCGACCTGAAGCAGTGGGAGCTTTGGCATAGAAGATTTGCACACTTTGGGAAGAATTTGCTCCAGAATCTTCACAAGGTAACAGACTTGAAAGAACCCATTCCTATCCCTAAGGATGGCTTTCACCAGTGCAGAGTATGCTCAATAGCAAAGATGAAGAAGTACAAAGGCAAAGTTACAGAGAGAAGACCTGAAAGACTTGCCCTTGTATCTATTGACATATGTGGCCCACTACCAATCTCAAGACTAGGATTCAAATACTGGCTTGAGATTGTTGACAACTTCTCTAGGAAGAAGTGGACCTTTCCTCTTAGGAAAAGAGAAGATGCTCCAGTTGCTCTCCAGAACTGGAAGATCAAAGCAGAGAGGAAATCATCAGCGCAGCTGAAAGCAGTAAGACTTGACAATGCAAAAGAACTTATTGCATTAGTGAAGCAGTGGGAGAAGGATTTGGGGATTGGGCTCGAGCCGACTGAGGCATACAACTCTCTACAGAATGGACCAGTTGAGAGGTCAATACAAACCTCAGAGGACTCTATAAGGGCAATGCTTGAAGAGGCTAAAATGCCGGTTGAATTTTGGCCTGAAGCACTAGAGGCCCAAACTTATATGAGGAACAAACTGCCAAATGGCCCAGATTACGATGGGTTCAAGGTTTCACCAGATGAGGCTTTTGATGGTATCAAACCGACCATCAACCATTTGAAAGTTTGGGGATGCAAAGCTGTTGTCTATATGGACACAAGATCCCAACCTCAATGGGCAAGAAGTGACAAGCTAATGAATAGGGGTAAAGAAGCAGTGTTTATTGGGTATGTTGAAAACACAGCTAAAGCCTGGCTCTTTTGGGAACCAGACATGAGAGCTGTTAAACAACACACACATGCAGACTTCTTTGAGGACCAGCCTGGAGGTGATATGGGTCTCAATGTTCCAACATTGAATCTACCAAGCAGTGCACCAGCTAGGAAGCCCTTAGGAAGGCCGAGGAAGAACGTATCCTTAGGACAATCTACCTACCATTCAGGCGTCCATCAGAGCCCCCCCGAAATAGATCAGCCAATTGAGAGCCCTAAAGTCGCTCAGCCGAGAAAGCTGTTTGTGCAACTTCCCCAGCCTCCGGAGAACGTAGGGGAATTTCAGAAAATCGATCAGCCAATTGAGAGAAGCTCCCTAGATCCCCAGGAAATAGACGTTACTAGGTCACAAGTGACGGTCCCTAAATCATCCCTTGGAAAGAGAAAGGCTGACTATGATGTTGAGGGCTATGACATGAAACAGAAAGCCCCAAGATCCATGGTCCCTAAGCCCGAACTAACCACTGAAGTGGGAGAAGCAATGGACCTCTCAGAGAACCTTGCTGCTTTTCACCAAGCTTTCTTTGCAGCCATGCAATCAGTGGACAGTTCAATACCATGGGATAGCGAATTCCTGGAAGAAGTTGAGGAAATGGCCTTTGCAGCAACTGTAGAAGCCATTGCATACAAGCAAGAGGTCCCAATTCCAAAATCCTACAAGGATGCTGTGAATGACAAGAAATGGGGACATCTTTGGAAGGAAGCAATCCAAAAGGAACTAGATGCTCTACAGAGTAACAACACCTGGGAAAATTCTGTTCCACCAAAAGGAGCAAATCTGGTTACATCAAGATGGGTCTTTGATATTAAGAGAAGCATTAGTGGAGCTATTGAAAAGTTCAAGGCTAGACTAGTTGCAAGGGGCTTCTCACAGAAGTTTGGTGTTGACTTTATGGAGACATTTGCACCTACAGTAAGACAGGACACCCTTAGGGTGTTTATGGCTATTGTGTGTAAGAAGGATCTTCATCTTCACCAAGTGGATGTGAACAATGCATTCACAGAAAGCACCCTCCATGAAGACATCTTCATGTTACCACCACCAGGAGTTGAGCTTCCACCAAACATGGTGTTCAAAATCCTCAAAAGCTTGTATGGACTTAAGCAAGCAGCTAGAGATTGGAATCAACTCTGTGTGTCAAAGCTCAGAGAGATTGGATTCACACAGTCAGAAGTGGATCCATGCCTACTTATCCATAAGAAGAGGGAGATCATAATCCTTATACATGTGGATGACATTCCAATTGCTGCACCAAAGTTGACAGATGTTCTCTGGTTCAAAAGAGAACTTGGCAAGATCTTCAAGATCAAAGATCTAGGTGAACCTGAGAAGATCCTTGGCATGAGAGTCACAAGGGACAGGAAGAGAGGAATCCTGAAACTTGACCAAGGACACTTTGTTAGGGACAGCCTAGCCAAGATGGGAATGAACCATAAGAAGGCAGCACCTACACACTCACCCATGGACAGCTATGAGGCCCTCAAACCTTCAAGCCACATGGATGAGAGGTGTGACAAGGCAGAGTACCAGAGTATTAATGGTACTTGGATGTGGCCAGCAACAATCACAAGGCCAGACATTGCTTTTGCCCTAGGAAGGATGAGCTCATTTGTGAGTGACCCATCCACCTACCACATGAAGGCTTTGAAGAAGATCACTAGGTACCTAAGATCATACCCTGATCTAGGACTTCAGTTCTCAAAGTCTGGAAAAGGACACCTTATTGGATACTGTGATTCTGATTATGCAATGGACAAAGCAGACAGAGTCTCAATCCTTGGGTATGTCTTCTTCCTCTGTGGGGCACCAGTTTCTTGGATGAGCAAGAAGCAAAAGTCTGTAGCAACATCCACAATGGAGGCTGAATACATGGCCATGAATGCATGTGCGAAGCAGTCCCAATTCCTAGCTTCACTGCTAAGGGAAATGGATTGTCCAGAGTTAGTGGGAGACTGTTCCCATCAACCAAGAATCACTGGAAACCAGGAGACTGTATCAAATTTGAGACCAGTCCAATTAAGAGGTGACAATCAAGCTGCCCTCACCCTAGTGAAAGATGCACATGTTCATGACAAGTCGAAGCACATTGACATTGCCTATAACGCTGTTAGGAAACTTTGGTGGAGGAGGCTTATTGCTGTTGAGTACACCCCAACCTCTGAGATGGTTGCAGACGGGTTTACAAAACCAAAGACTGGTCCACACTTCCAGAGGTTTGTAAGCCAGCTGAACCTGTCATAAAAAGGTCCAAGTACTATTGACAGGAAGTGAGCAGACTGTAACCTCCCATACGAGATGAGTGGGAGTGTTAAGATGTAGCATCTCAAAGGGAGTCAACAATCAGGAAGTGATCTGGCAGCCTGAGGCATCCACGATGACTCAGCTTGTAGGGAGATACCTTCTCTCCCCTTTAGCTTAGATAGACATCCAACACAATCAACATATTGGTTCCTGATATATTGCTGCATGCTCGTGCTATTAGTCAGTTGAAGATTGATCTCTTACTCCACTCCGCTGCTATCCACCCGTACCTGTTTAACATAGCGGCTACTTACTAAGTACGAGATATACGAGCTCGGTAATCTCTCCTAGTTCCTAGGAATTAAGGTTACGCGCGATAGAAACAAGCGCTTGCTATAGCTCTCTTAAGAAGACTATATTAAGAAGCTAGCCGCTAAATTTAGTATATCTACGAATATACGTAAAACGATAGTACTAGTAGATTAACACCTTAATTAGACCGTTCTAGAGGGTTATTAACCCACCTCTATCGCTATCCTTACGTACTAATAACGTATAGGATCCCTTAACTTCGCCGCTATATATACGCGGCCTAACATCGCCTTTTCCTTATCTATACTATCGTAGTATCTAATTAAGCTAACTAAGATATACCTTAAGCTTATAGATTAGTACTTACGCTATCTCCTAGAGACTAAGAACCTCTACCTTATATATAGCGCTAGTAAACATATTACTAGCCTTTATAGCTAACTAGAGCACCTCGGTAGTAACTACGAGTTCTTTAGAGCATCGGACGCGTCCTACGGTATAAATAATGACAGGACTAGCTTAAATAGCTAGGTCTTTATACTGTTCGGTAGACTAGTAGATTATAAGGCATCTAAACAAATCACTATTACTAAGTCCTTAACAGAGGCTAAGCTACTCGGGCTTTCGTAAGCCGCCTTAGAGCTTATATAGTAGGAACGAGTCTTCGCTAAGATACACCTTTAGTTCAATTAGCGTACCTACTTATACTACGATAACACGTAGACTATCCGCCTTATTAACTAATAAGGGCAAAAGCTTAATACGAAGTGTTATAGTCTCCCTATAGAGTATATAGAAGGTGGGGATAGAAGAGCCTTAGAGTGCTTAGAAGTCGTTAAGAAGTGACAGTCTAGCTTAGTGTATAAGCGCTAAGAATTATATACCCCGTAACATTTACTACGGGACCTAGCCCTCCAAATTCACCCCTCTACTAAACCTTAATAGATTCACTTCGGCTCGTGACTATATGACTTACGGCACTCCCGCGAGTACCCGCGACTACGCTAGACCCTAGAAGAAGCACGTGGGAGACTCGGAACGTAGGGCAGGTTAGAATAAGGTTTTAAGTAAAGCTACTAAGCGCGGCTTCGTACGGGTTAGCCCTATTAATACGGGAACACGTACTCGCGAGGGTCGCGTATAAATATCTAGCCTTCCCTAGGCCTCTCTTGTTTTCTTCGTCTTTCGTCTTGTGTAGCAATCATACTATACCCTTTTATATCTATACTTCGCACCTATATTCTCGCTTTTACCCTTATATCTTATAGGCTAGGCTCTCGCCCTAATATTACGAAAGACTAACAAACCGTTAACTACTCGAGTCATCCTTATAGGTGACTACGCTACCGATAGAGGTGTCAACCTCGACAACTAAGACACTCTATTCCACTTTAGTAAGTGGACTAATATCCCCTTCTTAAACGCCGCTACCTTCGGTACCTAGGTAAACGCTAACCCCGACACCGCCTACGCTCTTATTAACCGTACCGTCTCCTCTTTCCGCGAGACCGCCTAGTAGGTCGAGCAAGTAAACAACTAAGTAATATACCTTTAAGGTATTATGAACACCTTCTAGAACCTCGCCCCGTACGCCGACGACAACCGCCGCTAGCACTTCTCTAAGAAGGTTAACGACCTAGACGAGTTCGACGGTAATAAGAGTAGGTTTAAGGCATTTAAGACATAGCTCACTATTAAGCTATTAGCTAATGCTGACTACTTTCCGTAAGAGAAGGACAAAGTTACGTACGTCTTCTCCCTCCTTCGGGGAGACGCCGCGGCTTAGGTATAACACTATATCGATAACGCTACGTAGACTATCGGCTGCCCGGACGTCCTTACCTTGATATAGGACCTCCGTACTGCCTTTAGTGATCTAGACCGTAGAGCTACCGCCTAGAACGCTATCTATAACCTCCTCTAGAAGAACAAGAGCTTCGCCGAGTACCTCGCGGCCTTTAACCGCGACATCGGGTTCACCGGCTATAACGAAGAGACTAAGAAGAGCACTCTCCGCCGTGGTTTGTTAGTAGAGCTTCTTCGAGCCCTCGAGGATAAGGACGTCGGTGCTATAAGCTTCCGTAAGCTCGTCAAGACCTACTAGCGCCTCGACTCTAACATAAAACACACCGCCTCTCTCCTTACTTTCCGTTCTTAAGGTCGTTAGCCTCGTAGTCCCGGAAGCCACTTCGCTACTCTACTAGGCGCCGCCGCTCCTACGGCTCTCCCTCCCGTCTCTATAGGTAACGCTATAGATCTTAGCGCTAGTGCCGCCGTCCCTCGAGTCTAGGGCCTCGTTAACGGTAAGCTTACTCCCGAAGAGAAGCTTCGCCGTCGCTAGGCCGGACTCTATACCTACTACGGCGGTCTAGGCTATATCGTAGCTAACTGTCCGTAGCTCGCTACCCGTAACGCCCGTAACCTAGTTCGCGGCGCTATTAGCGCTATCGAGCCTACTCCTACTACTCCCGCTAAGTAGGAAAAAGCCTAGGTCTTCCTTATCGACGCGATGAAGACTAAAAATAACGTTTACCGAAAGTAAAGAGAGGAAAGAATTTGAGGATCAATATAGTATAGCTAGACCTATACGACAAGACGGGCAAGGACTACGCTTATAAACCGTTCGTTACGAATGTAAATATCGGCTTAAAGAAACTCTCTTCTTCCAATCTCACTCTTATAGACACTAGCGTACTAGGCGAGTCTTTTATAGACTATAAACTCGCGACCTCTCTTAACCTCGAACCCTAGGAACTAAAGTACCCTCGTACCCTTAAACTCTTTAACGGCACGGAGACTACTACTAGTAAGATTACTTATATTATATACACGTTAATCACCCTCGGAGGCAAGCGTATGTCGATCACTAGCTTCCTTACGTCCCTACCGTATTAGAAGTTTATCCTCGGCCTCCCCTAGTTTAGACGATACCGACCTATTATCGACTGGACTTCCCTTACTATTAGCTTCTATCTAGAAGTTCCTCCGGCACCTCCGCCTTCTCCGCCGCCTTAGCGCGGTCCTAAGTATACTAAGATCTTCTAGGTAAACGCCGCTACCTTTACTACTACTACTAAGTAGCCTAAAGCTTAAGTCTTCGCCGCCTCTCTCCGCGATATCGATATCGCCCTCGAGAAGCTCGATAAGAAGCGTACACCTACCGACCCTACTACGAAGGTCCCTCCTTAGGTACACTACATCCTCTACGTATTCGATACTAACGCCGTAGACGAGCTGCCTCCTTATCGCCCTTACGACTACAAGATTAAGCTAGAAGAAGGTATAGAGACACCGTTCGGACCGCTATATTCTATGTCCCGAGAAGAGCTTATCGTTCTTAAGAGATACCTCGAAGAGAACCTAAAGAAGGGGTTTATTCGAGCGAGCCGTTCTAGCGCTAGTAGTCCCGTCATGTTCGTTAAGAAGCCCGGCGGTAGTCTACGCTTCTACGTAGACTACTAAGGCTTAAACGCTATTATAAAGAAGAACCGCTACCTAATACCGTTGATTTAGGAGACGCTCGAGCGCCTCTCTAAGGCTAAGTACTTTACTAAGCTCGATGTCATCGCTACGTTTAATAAGTTATAAATAGTAGAAGGACACGAGTATCTTATAGCCTTCCGTACTCGCTACGGGCTATTCGAGTCGCTCGTTATACCCTTCGGCGTTTATAACGGGCCTAGTACCTTCTAGAACTTTATTAACGATATCCTTTAGGAGTTCCTCGATCAGTTCTATACTACCTATATCGACGACATCCTAGTCTATAGCGAGACTAAGGAGGAGCACCGCGAGTACGTCTATAAGGTCCTTTAGAAGCTCGTAGACGCCGGCTTGTAGCTCGATATCGACAAGTACGAGTTTAAGAAGACCGAAGTCAAGTTCCTTAGTTTAATTATTACCGTAGACGGCATTAAGATAGACTAAGAGAAGGTCGACGCTATCGTTAAATAGGATACTCCTACGAACGTCAAAGAGGTCTAGGGTTTCCTAGGCTTTACTAACTTCTACCGCCGCTTTATCTACGTATTTTCGGGCGTAGTACGCCCTTTAACAAAGCTTACGCGTAAGGGTAAGAAGTTCGCCTAGACCGACAAATACTAGGAGGCTTTTAACTTGCTTAAAGCGAAGTTTATTAAGAACCCGCTTCTATAGCACTTCGATTTCGAACTAGAGACCCGTATAGAGACCGACGTATCCGACGGCGTAGTAGGCGGTGTCCTGCTATAACGCCGCTCGCCTGAATCCCCCTAGTTACCTATCGCCTTCCTCTCTAAGAAGATGACCGCTACGGAGTATAACTACGAGATCTACGATAAGGAGCTTCTCGCTATCTTTAAAGCTTTCGAAGAGTAGCGCCCCGAGCTCGAAGGCTCTACTATACCCGTCTAAGTAAGCTCCGACTATAAGAACCTCGTCTACTTTATAAAGAGCAAGCTACTTAATCGTCGCTAGGCCCGCTAGAGCGAGTTCCTCTCTCGGTTCAACTTTATGATCTCGTATATACCCGGTAAGGCTAACTCGATAGCCGACGCCCTTACCCGCCGCCCTAGTGACTCTCTAGTTGATCGAAGAGGGGGCCGGCAAATCGTAGAGTAATAAGTAATTAAAGAGTACAACCTCTCTTCCGAGCTTCGAGAGTACCTATCGAACGGCTAGCCTACGCTCGACGCTTCCTTTGCTACTCTCGTACTCGCTCCTACCTACCTTAACGAGAGTAACGATAAATCCGAGCCTAAAGAATACGCCTCGGACGCTAAGGACTTAAACGACGATAAAGAGGGCTTAGTAACGACCGACGGCTTATCCGAATTAGACTTTAAGGGGTTTAATAATAAGGAGCAGCCCGAAGGCATTATAGTACGAGTACAAATAGCGTACGATACCGACATAGACGCCTAAGAGTTAGTTTAGGCCCTTGAATCTAGCGCGAGGACATTCCCGGGCTTCTCGCTGTCCGAGTACGAGCTCTAGGAAGGTATCGTCTACTTCCGTAAGAAGCTTTACGTACCGTAGCCCAAAGGCTCTAATATCCAAGCTAAGATTCTTTGAATCATCTACGACTCCGCCTCTAGGGGTCACCTAGGCGTAGCTAAGACCTATAAGCTCCTCGCTAGGTATTACTAGTGGCCGTATTCCTAGAAGGACGTCCGCCGCTACGTACTAAACTACGCTACTTACCGAAGAGCCAAAGCTAACCGCTACCGTCCCTACGGTCTCTTATACCCTCTCCCGGCTCCTAATCGTCCGTAGAAGCACATTACTATAGACTTTATTACCGATCTTCCTTACGGTAAGACCTTTAGCGGCGTAAAAGCAAAGGCCCTTCTAGTGATCGTAGACCGTTACTCTAAGGACCGGTATATAATCCCGTACTAGAGTATAACCGTAAAGGAGACTACTCGCTTGTTCTACGAATTCGTCTAGCGCTTTTAAGGCCTCCCGGATAGCATCACCTCTAATAGAGGCACCTAGTTCATCTCGTACTTCTAGAAGCGTCTATATACTATCCTAGGCATCAAGCATAACCTCTCGACTAGTTTTTAGCTATAGACCGACGGCTAGACCGAAATTACGAACGCTATCCTCGAGTAGGTCCTTCGTTACTTCGTCGACTACTACTAGAAGGATTGGCCTTAGTATATCCCTACGGTAGAGTTCGCTGCTCGTAACTAGGACTCGGAGACTACTAGCTACTCTCCCTTCTATACTACGAGAGGTTACTACCCTCGTATAGGTATAGAACTAGAAGAACCTCTCCCGCCTACCGAAGACGCAAACGAGTAAGTAGCAGACGAGTTCGCTACTATACTCTTATAAATCTTTAAAGAAGTCTACGACGAGATAGTATACGTATAAGTAATCTATAAGGATCAAGCTAATCGTCGTCGCTAGCTAGCTCCCGACTACTAAGTAGGCGATATAGTCTACCTTAACTCTAAGAATATTAAGACGGACCGCCCCTCTAAGAAGCTAAGCTAGAAGAACCTAGGTCCTTTTAAGATTACCGAGCGTATTAGTTTATACGCCTACCGTCTAGCTATTTCTACGAATATAAAAATCTACGACGTCTTCTATCCCGTACGCCTTCGGCCGTCGGCTAAGGACCTATTTCCGAACCAAAACTAAGATATACTAGGTCCTCCCGATAAAGTAGAAGTCGACGAGCCGGTTAACCTACCTTCTAACGACTATACCGTCCGTAAGATCCGGGGAATCCGCGTAGAGCCTAACGAAGTTAAAGGGCTACCGCCGATTAAGTATAAATTCGAATAGTAAGGTTACCCTAAGTAGGATACCTTATAGGAACCTATCTAATATATTATCTTTAATCGTTAAGTAATCGAAGAATACTACGCCCGCGTAGACGGCCTAGAGCTCAATATCGGTAGGCTTTTCGAATCTAAGCTCTTCGACGGGGCTTAGTAATAGTATATCGACTATAACATTAGGCCTAGGCCTAGTACTAAAGCTAAATATCCTCGATATATAGAACTACTACGGCTTCGTAGGAACTTAGCTTTATTCGGGGGGGCTACTATTATAGTCTCCCTATAGAGTATATAGAAGGTAGGGATAGAAGAGCCTTAGAGTGCTTAGAACTCGTTAAGAAGTGAAAGTCTAGCTTAGTATATAAGCGCTAAGAATTATATACCCCGTAACATTTACTACGGGACCTAGCCCTCTAAATTCACCCCTCTACTAAACCTTAACAGATTCACTTCGGCTCGTGACTATGTGACTTACGGCACTCCCGCGAGTACCCGCGACTACGCTAGACCCTAGAAGAAGCACGTAGAAGACTCGGAACGTAGGGTAGGTTAGAATAAGGTTTTAAGCAAAGCTACTAAGCGCGGCTTCGTACGGGTTAGCCCTATCAATGCGGGGATATGTACTCGCGAGGGTCGCGTATAAGTATCTAGCCTTCACTAGGCCTCTCTTACTTTCTTCGTCTTTTGTTTTATATAGCAATTATACTATACCCTTTATATCTACACTTCGTACCTACATTCTCGCTTTTACTCTTATATCTTATAGGCTAGGCTCTCGCCCTAACAAATTGTTACGAATATAGGTCAGTAGGCATGTCGTACGGTACTAAGACTAACTTAGTATATACTAAGCTAGTCGAGACAATAGTACGGCAATACTATTATAATACCGTACGAATCGTAGGATAAGATATAGGTAAAACCGATAAGGCGTAGTAAAATAGAACTAGGACTAGAGCAATATCCCTCTATATAGATATAAGAGACGTAGTCTCTATCCGATAGTAGAGATACCTTTAGTATTAAATACTGTTCTACTATATACCTTCGTATACTATATTAGTCCTTCCTCCTTCCCTACTACGTATCCTAACTTCCGTATACATATACACTATACCTGTTTAACAGGTTATAAGCCCGGGTTTGCTTAATAGGACATCGATATACTAAGGAAGTACGACGTAGGGTATTATACCCTATACCCGGAATCCGTACGGTAACGTACTAATAGACTCGGGAAGTCTACTATACGGAACGCTACTAATAGACTCGGGGAGTCTAAGCTTATTCTAACTACCGTAGTTAAGTAGAGCTTGCTATATATCTAAGGCTACCTTCGCTATAGAAGACTTAACGAGTTACGAGGGCCCCCGGAAGGTCGGCCCTACGCTTACTCGTAAGAACTAGAAGCGCTAGTTCGTTATACTACGAGACTATCTCGAAAGCTAGAAGGTATTCTAGGTTATCGACGACTCGTCGGCTAATCTCCTAGAATCCGTTACGCCTAAGATCACTTCGAAGGCGAACGGTATAGCGAGATATACTATCTTAGTATATTTGTCCGAGGAGGATAACTAAGAAATCTTAGATATACGAGATACGAAAGAAATCTAGAAACTTCTATAGAAGAAGTATAGTAAGGTCTATAAGGTATACGTAGTAGCGCTTATAAAATAGCTAGTATCGTTTAAGCTACCGGACGATTAGACAATTAGATAAGGGTAGATATATCTAGATAACCTATCTATATAGATTACCGAAACAGATAGTAAAGAGACCTACTATAAGGACCCTATCTGGAGGTTTAAGCACCTACTAAGTAGCCTCCCGGACGCCTACGCTAGTACTAGGGACACTATCCTAGCCTAGCTAAACCTAGGCTAGGAATCCGCTATAACCTTACTTAAATCCTACGAATTACGGATCTAAGAGAGTAAGGGCGAGACCGCTCTATACTCCTAGAGGTAAGGGGGTAAGAGCGGCTACTTTATCTACGATAGTAACTACCTAGTTATATCGTACCCGGAACTAGATTCCGTAAAGGAGTTTATTAAAAAGAAGAACACCTAGAAGTAACCGGAAAAGAAGTCCTATAAAGAGCTAGTCCGGGATCTAGAGAAGGCCCAAAACGCCCTTAAGAAGTCTAAGAAACAGTAGAAGGATAGGAGAAGCTAATCCGACAACAAGATAAAGGTAAAGGCGATACGAGCCTATACCTTACGAGAAAGCAATACCGAGGAAATATACGACGACGAAGTCGCCTATTCTACTACCGAAGTAAAAGGCAAGTTTCCCGCCTCCGAATAGTTACTAGACTCCTATACCTCCTTATATATAACTTATAATAAGTCTCTATTCAGATCGCTTAGGAAACTAGCGAGAAGGAAAGTAATTAAAGTCGGTAGGGGGTACCTAGATACATTCTATAAAGGAATAGTAACTATAGGAGGCCTAACGGGGAAACAAATTACGCTAGAGAAAGTCTTATTTATTCCTAATCTCGGAGTTAATCTAGTTTTATAGAGGTAGTTTAGTAAGCAATTCGATATCGAACCTCTAAACTTTATACTTAAGTATAAGAGCGGAAAGCCTATCGTACGAACAGTACTACGAGGGGGCTACCGGTAGTATCTTCGATATCCGACTCCCTAAACTAGGTAGATAATAGACTACCGGAGGTGCTATACGAGGAAGCTCTAGCCGCGGTAACTACCGAGGATTAATAATTAGAAGATTCGTATACCTAGGAAAAGGGTTACTCCGGAACGTCTATAGGGTAAGTAATAAGAAGGACCCGATTCCTATCCTAGACGAGTATAATTATAAGGTATACTCTATCGCGAATATACGGAAGTTTAAAGGCGCTATCGTAGAACGAAAGAACGAAAGACTTACGCTTATATCTATCGACATCTACGGACCCTTCGAAAATGCGACATCTAGGCTAGGTTTTAAATACTAGCTAGAGATCGTAGATAACTTCTTAAGAAAGAAGTAGGTAATCCCGCTTAAGAACAAATCCGACGTACCGTAAGCACTACGACAATAGCGGCTAACTATAGAGAAAGTATCGAAATACTACGTAAGAGTAGTACGGAGTAACAATATACCTAAGCTACTAATAGTTCTAAAAGAATAGGAGAAAGAATCGGGGGTTTAATATAATACGACGGATACTTATAACTCTATATAGAACGGAGTAGTAGAAAGGTCAATCTAGGTATCCGAGAACGCGATCCGCGTAATACTCGAGGAATCGGGGATACCGGTAGAATTCTAGCCTAAAGCGCTAGAGGTATAGGCGGTTATACGTAACCTACTACCGAACGGACCGTTACTTAACGGTGTCTAACTTTCGCCGGAAGAAGCATTTACTAGCAAAGTACCGACGGTAGATCACCTAAGAGTATAGGGTTGTAGGGTAGTAGTTTACGTAGAAACGAAAGTATATCTAAAAGGGCTATAATAGGATAAGTTAATAAACCGGGGTAAGGAAGCTATTTTCGTTAGATACGGTTAATCGACTAAGTAATAGTTATTCTAGGAGCTAGATATACGAGCTATTAGGCAGTATAGCCAAGTAGATTGGTTCAAAAACGAGAAGGGGGGAGATCTAGATTTAGGTATCTCCTTTACGAAAAAATCTAGTAAGGTACCCGAACGAAGGCTAGTCGGTCGACTACCGGCGGTCTCGCGACTACTACTATAGCGACTAGCGGATACCCCGATAGCAATCTTACGATCCTCGGGTAGTATAATACCTAGGCCTAACGAGGGTCGACTACCGGCGGTCTCGCGACTACTACTATAGCGACTAGCGGATGCCCCGATAGTAATCTTACGATCCTCGGGTAGTATAATACCTAGGCCTAACGAGAGTAACTCCTCTATAGAAGAACCGACCTAGCTAATCCCCGCTTCCTACGTAGAGACCGAACCCGCTACGGCTAAGGACAAAGGACTAACTGTCTTAAGACCGCTCTATATCTAACTTCCCGGTAGACTAGATAATATCGCGGACTATAAGAAGATCGAGGAAACCCCGGAGCTACCGGAACTAATCGTCCGGAGGAAAAGGACTAGGGATCCTAACGATAACTACGGCTAGGACTAGGACTATAAGGCTAAGCACTATAAAGCTATAATAGCTTTGTTCTACTAACTACCCTAGGTAAATAATAGACTTACCGATACCGACGAACGTATATTTATAGCTACGGTAGAGGAACTATTCGACGAAGTCTAAGAATACGCCTTTACTATATTCGGACCCGGTATCGCCTACTGATAGGAAGTACCTATCCCGAAGATATATAAGGCTACGGTAGGGGATCCTAAATAGGGCCATTTATAGAAGGACGCTATTAATACCGAGCTACTCTCGTTATTAAGTAATAATACCTAGGAAATAGCTATCGCTCTAAGGGGGGCGAATATAGTTACCTCTAAGTAGGTCTTTAACGTAAAGAGACTTATTAGCGGAGTAATCGAAAAGTTCAAGGCAAGACTTGTCGTAAGAGGGTTTTTATTAAAATTTAGCGTTAACTTCGAAGAGACATTCGTACCTATAGTACGCTATAACACCCTAAGGGTCTTTATAGTAGTAGTTTACGAGCGGGATCTCGAGATATACTAGGTCGACGTTAACAATACGTTTACCTAAAGCTACCTAGCCGAAGACATCTATATAAAACCCCTACTAGGAGTCGAAACCCTACTAAATACGATCCTTAAGGTACTCCGGAGTCTCTACGGCCTAAAGTAGGTAGCTAGAGACTAGAATAAGCTCTATGTCGCTACGTTAGTTAAAATAGGATTCTACTAGTCCGAGGTAGACCTATATCTCCTGACTTATACTAAGAGAGACATTATACTACTTATCTATATAGACGACATACCTATTATAGTACTAAGGTTAGCCGACATCTAATAGTTTAAGAAGTAGTTTGCGTAATACTTTAAGATTAAGGATCTCGGGGAACCGGAGAAACTACTAGGACTAAAGATTACTCGCGATAGGCGTAACGGTACCCTAAAACTCGACTAGGGCTATTATATCCGTAAGGCCCTTACTAAAATAGACATAGCAAAAGAAAAGGCAAGCCTAATACTCTCGCTAATAGATAGTTACGATAATCTCCGTCCTATAGCCCCGAACGACGAGAGATATAGTAAGGATAACTACTAGAGCGATAATAGGACCTAGATATAGCTAATAACTATAACGAGACCGGACCTAGCCTTCCTACTCGGGAGAACTAGTACATATGTCGCGGATCTAATAAAGCGGTATATAAAAGCACTAAAGAAGGTCTCGAGATACCTAAGGTTGTTCCCCGACCTAGGGTTAATATTTAGACGTAGTAGCGGTGCCCTAACCGGATACTTAGACTCCGACTACGCGATAGATCGAGTAGATAGGGTCTTGATTCTAGGACATGTCTAGCTAGTGTCCGGTACGCCTATATCCTAGATAAGTAAGAAGCAAAAGTCTATAGCAACCTCTACTATAGAGGTAGAGTTTATAGCGATAAACGCCGCCGCGAAATAATCCTAGTTCCTAGCGGCTATCCTCCGAGAGATAAACTACCCGGGGCTAGTAGGAGACTGCTCTTTCTAACTAATAGTCCTAGCCGATAAGAGCACCGTCGACAAACTAAGACTAGTGCGCCTTATAGGGGATAACTAGGCGGCTCTAACCTTAGTTAAGGACGCCTATATCTACGGAAGATCCAAGCACATTAATATTACCTATAACTATATTAGGCACCTCTAGTAGTAGAGGAAGATCAAAGTAGAGTACTACTATACTAAGGAGATAGTAGTAGATAGTTTGACTAAACCGCTAGCCGGTCCCTAGTTCTAGACCTTCGTACGATAGCTATAGCTAGTATAGTAGGAACAATCGTTCCTTACCTTATAACCTAAGTAGGAGTGTTACGAATATAGGTTAGTAGGTATGTCGTACGGTACTAAGACTAACTTAGTATATACTAAGCTAGTCGAGACAATAGTACGGCAATACTATTATAATACTATACGAATCGTAGGATAAGATATAGGTGAAACCGATAAGGCGTAGTGAAACAGAACTAGGACTAGAGCAATATCCCTCTATATAGATATAAGAGACGTAGTCTCTATACTAGTAGTAGAGATACCTTTAGTACTAAATACTATTCTACTATATACCTTTATATACTACATTAGTCCTTCCTCCTTCCCTATTACGTGTCCTGACTTCCGTACACATATATACTATACCTATTTAACAATAATTAGACTTTCGTACGGTTATAGAGTAGTACGGGCAAGTCGCCGTATAAGATAGATAACGCTTAGAGGACTAAGACGCGTTATAAGAGGGGGTGTACTATTACGGGTAGCCCGCGACCCCTTACTATAGCTACGTTATCCCGGGTGAACCGCGGACCTTCCGTCTCGGGTTAGCGCGGCTTAGCTTTACTTTATAACTTCGCCGCGCCTCGCGCTCCTCTTTCGTAGCTTCGTAGAATAATAACTCTCTTATTCGGACCCTACGGTACGCGCGCCCTTATATATAGATAACGAATAATACTATACGACGGCATTACTATCGTATAGTATAACGTAAATAAAAGTAGGGATAAAGTCTAGCGCTATTACGGTTTACTACTATCGTAACGTCGCGCGCCTTAGCGCTTCCTTATATATCTCGCGCGCTTCGCGCTTCTCTTTCGTAGCCTTACCGAATAACGCTTGTTTTACGGTAACCCTATACTATCGTCTTATAGATCACTACCCGTAATAGTTTATTCGGTCTTATAAGCGGCCTATCTAGTTAGGCTAGTAGTTATAATCAAATCGTACTAATAACAAATATAGTCGCGTAAATAAGCGTATTAGTTAAGTTAATAGATCACCTCTCTCCTTCGCGTAAAACGCGTTAAGGTAGGTTAAGTTTACTATAGTTACTAACCGTCGAGTCGCGCGTATAGGCGTACTAATAATAACTATAGTCGCGTAAATAAACGTATTACTTAAGTCAATAGATTACCTCTCTCCTTCGCGTAAAACGCGCGCCTCCCTACTCTTATAGGGCCCTTATATACCTACTAAGAGAGCAGTCTTATCTACTACGTAATAGTATAATATAGCTATACCCGGTAGTACTACCAACGGGGTGCTCTTACCTAAGCAACCTCTTTATCTAGATCTTAGTAAGTATAAGCGTTAGTCGCTCGTACGCGCTAAGCTTTTCCTAACCGTATCGACTAAAACGTAGACACTCGATAACCTAGGTACCGATACCGCCCTAGGTACCTTCCCTTCTAACGACGACTCGAACTTCGCCGCCGAATAATAAGAGATCGAGAAGGATCTACTACCTAAAGAATAGTAGTTTGCCTTAACCTCCGACCCTATTAACTTCGTATAATTCCTTAACGAAGAATAGATCTTAGAAGAAGGAGAAATTAAGGTATATAAGATTATAGAGTTAAGAGATAATATATCTATATAAGATAGTAAAACTAATAACATACGCTAACCTAAGGAGTAGGTAATTGCCTTAGAGTATACTACTATTAAGAGCCTAGCTAAGTTCGCGACTCGTACTATAGTATACCCGGAGATTATATTTCACCTCGTTTACTAGATATAGTTAGACTTTATTATACTTTTTAATTAGGTCGAGTCCCTAAAGAAGGCTAATAAGGTTATATAGCGTAAGTACGCCGATATAAAGAAGGAACGTAATATCGTATCCGAGAGTCTTAGTTAACTCGAAAAGGATAAAGATATTAAGGGCCTCTTTATATTCTACTTTAATAAATACTAGACGTATAAGAGTTAGATATAAGACCTTTACAAAGCTAATTAGCGCCTCTAATAGGATAACGATACGCTCTTCGGATAGGTCGAGGAGTCGTAGGTAGGTATATTACCTAAGGATATCAAAGCCCTGTCTAAGCGCAATTAGGCTCTAAATAAGGAGGTAGTAGAGCTAAAGGCTTAGCTAGTAGCTAAGGACACGAACGGTACTAGCGATACTAGCGGTACTAACGGTAATAATAATAATAACCGTAGTCGTTAGGTCCGCGTCTACTCCCCTCGTCGTAACGGTGTTTTACGGTTACCTACGCCTCCTACTTAGTAGGACCGTATAGGTAGAGGTACCCGACGAGGAGGTAGTAGAGGTAGTAGCGATAACGACGGAGATAACTCTAATAACGATAAAGGTAGAGATAATAGTCGACTACGCCGTTACCTACGCCGTAACTCCTTACGACGAGAACGCTAGAGTACACCTAGTAGTGCTTCTAGGGTAACTAGTAATACCGCCGTTAGCTAGTTCACTACTATCGAACCCTTAGTTAATGTTATATATACTAATAAGTCAGTTAAGGACCTAGAAAGTAAGTTCGATAATAAGAATATAAACTTTAACCGTTAGCTCGATTAGCTAGAGATTAAGCTGTCCGTAATATAGTTCTAGACTATCGAGGACGGACTACGCTACATCCTTAACTACCTCGACGGGTACCTATACTAGCTATATAATCCGCGAGTACTCTCTAAGCGTACTAAGCGTAATTACGTTAACCCCTTTAAGTCTATTAATAGTATAATCTAATTCCTTATCGATCGGTATAGTAAGAAGGACGTTATAGGTAAGGCCTTCTAGAAGCTCTAGGTCTTATAGTAGGGTAAGAACGAGTTATTTTCCATTTTTATCGCTAAGTACGACGAATAGCGTAACTTATACGACCTATTAGCTAAGACTAATTACCGCCTACTCGAGGGTAAGCTTAACTACAAATATATAGAGGCACTACCTATAGAGACTAAGGACCGCGAAGACTTAGTCGACCTATACTATAAGCTCGAAGCTAAGTTCGAGCGCCTAAAGTCAAAGACCCTAGCTATACTACGACTACCTCGTAGTACTAGCGGTAGTGACGGTACTATACCTACCGCGCCCGGCGTAGCCTAAGGTTTAGGGCTTAAGCTATACGCTTAGATACCGCGCGAATTTAGGGAACTTAAGAAGCTCGAGCCTAAGGAGAAGGCTAGTGTTATCGTAGTAGGCGGTTATGTCCGCTACCGCCGTATAGACTATAACTTATACTCGTTAGACTACCCTATTAAGTAGTATAAGCGCCCTCCGCCGCGCGCGAATTCTAGCTCTATAATATAGATACCGGCTAACCCTTAGTAATAGGGAAATAGCTAGACTAACGCTTAAGTACGATAACCGTTAGTCCTACTTACGAATATAATACTAAGAAGGAAATATAGCGAGATACGGTAATATAAGGACTAGAGTACGCTTTACGTATATTAGTAAGCTCTCTAATACCGCCTATTATACGAGGGGCACTAAGGCCGAGAGTGTCTCCTTACCTTATAATGCCTAGTAGTATAGATAGTAATTAAGCTCTTACCTTCCTTAATTATAGTACTACCTCTTAGTATATAAATTCTATATACGCTCGTATATATTATCTTCCTCGACTCTAGGAAGAACCTCTTTAATTAGGACTAGCTAATAGCGGCTCCGCTAACGAGCTTATTACCGAGTCTACGTACTTTCCTTTTAATGTCGGCGGCTACGTCGAAATCCTTAGCTACTATCTAGTAGAATTACTAGAGTATAATATCGTGCTCGGCTCTAGTTAGTTCGTAGACTACGAACTAGAGATATAATAGGAGAAGGGCATTATAATAATGAATTATTTGAATTGCCGTACCTATAAGGCAAACTAGAGGTCTAATAAGCACCTAATAGTATAGTCTATTAACTATCTAGCTACGCTAGTACTATTAGGCAATTATCGACCGCCGATAGTAGAAGATAACCCCGACGAAGTCACCGCTCCTACGCTATCGTTACCTAAGTATATACCCTAACTATAGTTCTATACGACGTTCGAGGACGAAGAGGATAACTTCCGTATATATACTCTATAACCGTTACTAGTAGACGGCATTAAGACGTTAAAGCGACCGTACCGACACACGAAATAAAAGTAACGAGTTGTCGAACTAGAACTAGAGATCGATATCGTAAACATCTCCGCGGCCTACGTAGCAAAACTAGCTCGTAAGAAAGGAGCGGAAGTCTATATAATGTAGATTATACTACCTAGTCAGAAGTACTACGCTAACCTATTACGAGCCTACGTAATAGTAGCGACTAGGCAAGACTTCGATCCTACTAAGCTCTACGCTATAAACCTTCGAAAGGTATAGTTAGTAAACCCCTTGACAGTATATATAATAATAGTAAATAACGACTTCGACAGATTTATAAAAGGCAAAGATAAGGACTAAGATACTAAGGTCTACTTGCCCTAGGAACTATACGATTTCGAGGACTATTTTAACCGTTAGGATATATCGAAGATCCTACCTTACCGCCCTAGTAAAGACTATAAAATATACCTTAAAGACGAAACCAAGTCACCTCCTTTTAAGCGGCTATACGTAATGTCGTCTCGCGAGAATAAGGTAATTAAGAAGTAGGTCAATAATTAGCTAGAATCTAGAGCGATATAACGAAGCACGAGCCCGGCTTCTATACTAGTACTAATTATACGTAAACTAGGCGGCGGTCTACGGGTCTATATCGACTATAGAGCTCTTAATGCCCTTACGGTCAAAAGTAGATACCTAATACCGCTATTCTAAGAAACGCTAAACCGTCTAAATAGGAAGAAGTACTTTACTAAACTCGATATTATCTCTACCTTTAACCGTATTCGTATTACGGAGGGCTACGAACAGAAAACTGCGTTTAGTACTCGCTATAGTCAATTCGAGTATATAGTAATGCCTTTCGGCCTATATAATACTCTAGGAACATTCTAATTATATATTAACGATACGCTTAGGGAGTATCTCGATGACTTCTATTTAGTATACCTCGATAATATCCTGATCTTTAGCGACATATTCGAGGAACATATATAATACGTACGTAAAGTGCTATAGCGTATACGTAAAGCCGGCCTATAATTCGATATCGACAAATACGAGTTCTACTAAACAGAGACAAAGTACCTTAGTATTATTATAGGAGTCGACGGTATCCGTATAGACCTAGAAAAGGTCGACGTAGTCAAGAACTAGCTTACTCTAATATGCCTAAAGGACGTATAAGCATTCCTTAGGTTCGGAAACTTCTATCGAAGGTTTATATAGAACTTCTCTAAAATCTATATACCCCTTACGAATTCAATAAAGACTAGTAAGAATAGCAAGCCGATACTATTCGTTTAGATAATAGAATATGAAGTAGCCTTCTAAGGATTAAAAGATGTATTCTTAACGGACACGGTACTCGTACACTTCGTACTAGGGTTAGAAACTATAGTCGAAACAGATGCCTTAGATTTCGTTACTACGGTAGTAATTTTATAGAAATACGAAGACGTCTAGAGACCGGTAGTATATATATCTAAGAAGATATTACTATAGGAGTATAACTACGAGATTTACGATAAGGAACTATTAGCTATCGTCCTCGCCTTCGAAGAATAGAGACCTAAGCTTACCGTTAACTTAGACGATAATATAGATACCGATTTCGAGAATATAAAGGATATGAATAATAACCCCGTTATTATCTACTCCGATTATAAGAACCTAGAATATTTTATAAGTACGAAACAACTTAATAGACGGTAGGTACGCTAGGCATAGTTCCTAGTACAGTTCGTATTCAAAATTACCTATCGTCTAGGTGTATAGGGCATAAAGCCTAATAGTCTTACTAGACGATCGTAAGATCTACCGTCGGATCTAAGCGATCTACGTCTATAGTATTAGAGCTAGGTCATCCTACCGCCCGCTCGCCTCGATATTAAGCTCAATTTAAGCGAGCTACGGGAGGGGGAGGTAGCGTAGTAGGTAGTATAGTAGGATTTACTTATATAAGTCAAGGCTCTATATAACGAAGAGACCGTTTAGGCTACTATATAATAGCTATCCTAGAACTAGTAAGTACCCCTATTACGTAAACACAAGATCGACAATCGTACGTCTAAAGTAGAAGATAGTATAATCTATATAAAGAACGCCTACGGAGGATATAGCTTATTTGTCCTAGAAGTTGCTAGTATAGTAGAACTTCGTACTCTAATTACGAAATGTTTCTACGATATACCCGCGGCTAGGTATCCCGGCCGTAAAAAGACATTCGACTTAATTAGTAGATACTACCGCTACCTACGTATAGTATAAACGATTAAGAGATTCGTCCGTAATTATGTTATATATAGAAAAACGGTTCCGTTAAATTAGTAGTATTAGGGCCTCCTTATACTATTGCCGGCACCCTTTAGAGTATAGGAGGATGTCGCTATTAACTTCGTTATAGATTTGCCCGTAAGTAAGAGCTTAACTGATAGACAAACGTATAAGAACGTCCTTATAGTTACGGATAGGCTTACTAAGGAGAGACACCTAATCCTAGTACTATAGATAGACGCCCTAAATATCGTATATATCTTTATCCGCTACATCTTCGTACGTCCTAGCATTCCTAAGAGTATTGTCTCGGATCGGGGCTCCTAGTAGACGTCTACGTTCTAGAGACGAGTTTACTCCCTACTCGGTATTTAATAACGACTATCGAGGGCCTTTTACCTAGAATCCGATAGATAGTCTAAAAACACGAATAAGGTTATAGAACGTTACCTTAGGGCCTACATCAACTACGCCTAAGATAATTAGGTTGATTAGTTACTACTTACCGAGTTTACTACTAATAATTATATATTAGCTACTACTAGAGTATTACCCTTCTACGCTAATACCGGTCGTAACCTAGAATTTACGGATACTAGTCTAACTACCCCTATAAAGCTCATACCCTATAAGTAACGACTCGATACAGAATCTACAAATACGTTTACTAAGCGTATAAACTAGATATACGTATATCTAAGGCAAGAAATTGTATTGGCCTAAGCGTTATAAGTAGATTTTATAAACGTATATCGCTCGCTACCTCCGAACTATAATATCGGCGACGAAGTTTATATTAACACTACTAACTAGTCAATAACACGCCCGTCTAAGAAGCTCGACATTAAGAACGTAGGGCCGTACGAGATTACCGTAGTACTCCCGTATTAAAATGCTTACCGCGTTATAATACCTAATTAGTTAGGGACATCTCTATAATACTTTCTACGCCTCGCTCCTATAACTAGCTACTAATAACCCCGAACCTAGACAGATCCTAGCACCGCCGCCTCGAATAGAGATCACCCGCGACGACGATAGCGAAATATCTAAAGAGTACTTCGTAGAGGACATACTCGATAGGAAATATTTTAAGCTAAAGGGAAGACTACTAAAACACTTACTACCGAAGTAAGACGAGTACAAGTACCTAGTAAAGTAGAAAGGATACCGCGAGCCGAGCTAGGAGCTACTAGAAGTATTAGTAGGAGTAGCCGCCTCTATTATAGACTTCTACTATAACTTTCCGACGAAGTCTATACCCGCCGACTTTAAGCCGCTATACGACTAGGTACCTAATAAGGACCGAGTTACTAGTATACTACGGTCTTATACTAAGTCTAGGTAGATATAGGCTCGGATACTTAATAAATAAGATAGACTTGAGGATAATATAGTTTTCGTAGATATTACGGGTCTAGGCTGCTCTCGGTAGGTAAAAGGGTATCGTAGCTAAGTAATCGAATAAGTTCTACGGAGAAGAGAAGTTCTAGCTAAGGCGCGTATCGAAGATAAGCGCGACGTTCGCCGAGCCGAGGCGTTACGTCATGTTCACGAAGTCACGTGACCCGTAGGCCGCAGGCCGTAGGGCTGCACCGTGACACCACTCCCCTTCTTAAATCGCCTTAAGCGCCTACGAGGCGGTATCTATCAATTCAAAATAAGCAACGCTCCATAGGGTATATCTATCTAACTCTATAATCCAAAACTCCGGTATGTATAAAGATACGACTACAGACGAGCCTAAGCTACGAGCAAAGCGACGTTGCTGGCGGCAGCGAGTCCTAGGCGCAGATCGCAGAAACGAAGTGACTGTTTATCATGCCTTAGCACGCCTTAGGTTATATCGTGACTAGTGCTTAGCGTCGGCGGTGACGGTCGCGTCGTTATTAGTATCGCTAGTACTGTCCGCCGAGTCTATTAGCTCGGTTGTATTAGGCTCTAGTGCTTGCCATCCGCGTAGAGGTCCTGGAGCGCGAGGGTTCTTGTAATAGTAGTCTGCCACAAGTTCGTCTATAGTGCCTTTCAAGTTGATGTAAGGTTCTTTAGTATGTGACCTATCTGCCTATTTGATAGTGTAGCTGACACTCTTCTTTGCTTTTCATATATTATTAGAAGTCGGACGCTGCTATAGCGCTGAGCTACACACCAACTTCTTCTACAGCCTCCTCCTTAGTCATAGGTGGCGCGTCGTCATTCTGCTCCTAAATCAGGTAGCCTTCTTACAGTTGTTGGCCCTCTTCAAGCCAATCTTCTAGACATTCTACGGCCTCCGCAGCACTTATAGACGAGATGTCAATGCCTGTGATTGCCGCTACGTCTGTCCGATCGGCACGCTATTGCTACCGAGCTTGTGCTTGTTTTTCTGGTTAATAGCGCACCGTCGTTAGTATTCTTTCGCAATAGTCTCCGTAGTGAGACGTGAACGTGAAGGTGTTCGTCCAGTTCCCGAAGTCTGGTAGGTGTTTCTGTACCCACGGCATACTAAGAATGAAGTCATACTTAATGCCGGTAACAAAGCAGTTCAATTCTTCGACGTGACCGTTCAGGTCCAGAGTCGCTTTCACGCACTCCGTAGCTTCGTTCTTCTTAGACGGGTCTACTATGCCGATTCTGAATAGAGTAGGCAGCTTTGTCCGATCACAATCCTTTATAAACTTCGTGCTACAAAAGATCGACTGTACGCCTAGATCCACTAGGCATCTGGCAGGCTTGCCTTTAACGGTGCCGCATATAATGAGACGATTACTACGTAGCGGGATGTCGACTTTGATTGCTCCGACCTTCATAGTCTCGATATCTATGACCTTAGGTATGTCTGCCTCCGAAGTCTGCCGCTATAGTGGGTTGACCTTTTTATTTCGTTACTAGGGCATCGGCGCAGGTTCTGACATCCTTGGCGGGCCTTTGCCTAACGGATATGTGCTCGGTTCTTCTAACGCAAGGTGCTCGTAGATGTTCTTAGGAGGATCTTTACTAGGCGTAATGTTAGCTATAGTAACAACAGCTGCACTCTAAACTATGCGCCTTAGTCCAGAGTTGCCCCGTTTCCCTGTTGTTAGGGTTCGAAGTCGATGAGGTTCTGGTCGACCGTAGTAGCTGCGTTACCTCTAGCATCACCCTTGCGGAACTGGAACCATTCGTAAGATCGGTGCCACTAGTTATAGTCCGGGCTCTTGTATACGTAGCAGAACGTCTTGTCCTTCTAGTACGCCGCTTCATCCTTCGTGAGCTTGCGATATGTCAAGCTAGCACGCTTGGCGGCTGCTATATCGTACTGTTAGTACACCTTCTCGTCTATACGCTCGCTACGCGGCTTGCCTACAGGTCCTCGACCGCCGCCGCCGCCGCCTCTAGTACTACCGGAGGAACCTGGTCGCGCGTTGCCTTGGCCACCGGTCTGGCCTCCTCCACTTAGCTTCTTACCGGGTGGTTGCTACTACTGGCGCGGCATGTCGTCGAGGTCGATCTCGATGTTACGGAGAGCATCTTCTATCTCGGTCAGGCTCCCAAACCGCACACCCGCGATCTTCGCGCGTAGACGTGGAAGAATCTTCTCCTTAAGGTTCTCCATTAGTTCTTCGCGCCCGTCCTCAGTGGTATGCTCCCTAAGGTAGTGCGTATACTCGGAAAACTTCGTATAGAAGAGGTCAAACTTCTCACCCTGCTTCTGTTCGAGTTCGTAAAAGGCCTTGCGGTGACGACGCTTCTCGAAGTAGTCGCTATACGATGAGTCGAGGATCTCGAGAGCCTCATTCCAATGCTTAATAGTGGGCTTATAAGGTCGAATACGGCCGAGAGCGTTCGTGCCTACTAGGCCGTAGAACATAATGTACAATTCGGCATCCGATCGATTGGGTTCTATAAGTAGGTACTCGCTAACCTTCTTACGCCACTCAATGTAGCTGACCTTGTCTTCCTTTAGGTCGGCGTGGAAGACAGGTAGGACCTTAACAGGGTTCTTCTGAGATGTGTTAATGGACTTTACAGACTGCGTACCTAGAGTTAGGGTAGGGGTGAAAGGACGCGCGTGTAGATTAGGCGCATTATCAGCGTCGCCGAACCCACCGAGACCCCCTGACATGAACTGGTGTGGAGTCGATGTGCGTATATTGCGGATGCCATCGTCGTAAGCGGTCTCGAAGTCATTAATACCTATGAATTCGACTTCTTGCCTACGCCCGCCTAGCGCGCTAGCCGTGCGTTGTAGTAGCGTAGTTCCGAGCCCTCGCAGTAGGACTTTCTCTGTATACGTATTGACGCGAACACCTAGAGTGTTTCCTACGTCCTTCTTTCGTGAATCTAGGAGGGCGCGTAGCTTAGAGGGCTAGCGAGCTGGTGTCGTTAGTCTCTCCGGCTGTTACTATTACTTCTGAAGTGCTTCGAGCTCCTTGATACGCTGCTTTAGACTCTCGACCAACCTACGCTAAGTGTTGTTATCCTCTTGTAGGCTCTCGATTTCTGCTATAGCATCTTCCGTATCGCCGTCCTTAGTCTACACCTCAGCTTCTAGTTCTTGAATTCGCCCATCCTTTTCCTCGTTCTGAACGGTCAGACCTTCAATAATGCCCGCCGCTTCTTCCGAGTCCTCCTTTTCTTGCTAAAGGGCTGCCTCGAGGTTGACTTTCTCACCCGTCAGGTTAACAACTCGGTCGCGAGAGTTCTTAAGTAAGGCCTTGCTATGAGCATACATCTACATCCTAAAGTCGAGGACATTA
Organism: Fulvia fulva; assembly: GCF_020509005.1. Classification (NCBI taxonomy): domain Eukaryota; kingdom Fungi; phylum Ascomycota; class Dothideomycetes; order Mycosphaerellales; family Mycosphaerellaceae; genus Fulvia; species Fulvia fulva. Next base: position 4,728,703 of record NC_063017.1, on the reverse strand, counting down.
AGCCAAGCTTTAGGTCTCTTTTTGACTGACGCCGCCAACTCTTCGTAGGTATGCAGCTTGAATGCTTGTGGATCGTATCGGAACTGAGCGCCTTTGCCATCTTCTGTAGGATCTAGGGGCATAGTATACGACAGGTCGAGCGGCGCGTACTAGCCTCCCTGCCTATCTGCTCTCGACGATGTACCCTGTCCTCTATCTTGTTAGTAAATGCGCTCACGCCGGTCGTACTTAGTCTTAAGAGTCGTGTACGTGATTTCCGTCTTCTGCTATTGACCCGCCGTCGCTTATCGTATCTAGTAGGTCTGATCTTAGCTATCGACCACAGTCTGACTTCTGTCATTCTGTTGGGTCTGCTGCGGTTACGGTTCGTGATTGTCGGTAGCTATAGTCGCGGCTGTCTCGAATCCTCGACGGTTCGGCGGATGTTAATATTGATCCTACGTGTCTCGACGAACTCCTACGAAAGTGTCTACGACTGACTATGTCGTATCCTCCTCTTCTATACACTTCCTGCGTGTATAGGACACCCGATTGTGCTACTACAATCCGCCTCGAACTCGGGGTCTTGTTCGCTAACTCCTGCTAAAGTGTCGTAAACCGGTCGGCGATGTCGCCGATAATGCGCGCACTTGCTATAGAGGGATTTAGAGTAGTAGAACTTAATGTCACGGGTCTAGGCTACTCTCGGTAGGTGAAAGGGTGTCGTAGCCAAGTAATCGAATAAGTTCTACGGAGAAGAGAAGTTCTAGCTAAGGCGCGTATCGAAGATAAGCGCGACGTTCGCCGAGCCAAGGCGTTACGTCATGTTCACGAAGTCACGTGACCCGTAGGCCGCAGGCCGTAGGGCTGCACCGTGACAGTAGATATACTACTATAGAGACAGAGCCGTCCGAAGACGAATAGCGATCTAAAGGGGGGGGTACTATTACGGTTTACTACTACCGTAACGTCGCGGGCCTTAGCGCTTCCTTATATATCTCGCGCGCTTCGCGCTTCTCTTTCGTAGCCTTACCGAATAACGGTTATTTTACGGCAACCCTATACTATCGTCTTATAGATTACTACCCGTAATAAGCGCTACTTTCTATAAGAGCTAGACCCGCTACGGTATTACGTTATTACGATATAGGAACTATAGGTTAATCCCTACGTAGGTCTCCTAGCTACTTATAATAACCGGAGATACTATACCGTAATCGCGGGCAAACGAGGCGTTATCCCGAGGATATATATATACGTAATTCTATGTACTTCTATCTTACGAAGGGGAAACCGCTCGCGGTAAAAACTCCTTTCCTCTCCTATACTACTATTATCCGTTAATAAGAGACCTTAGGTTATCGGCGCTATTACTAAATACGACATATTCGAAAGCCCTTATTAAGGCTATTCTAACAATCTATAAAGTAGGCTACTACCCCTAGAATTAAGGGAGTTCTACCTCATTTAATTTAGATAGCTTAAAGTTCTCTTCACCCTATTTCTTTAGCTCTAAACGCCGCGGAGGTGCCTAGCTACATTAGGTAACTCCTAGGTAATAGTAGCCTAGGCTACGGCACTACCGGTACCTACGGCTCTATAGGCGAAGCTCCCCTAAGACAACTAGTAGTAACTTATAGAGGACGTAAAAAGTATAGAAACTATTAAGATGTAGTATCTTAAAGGGAGTTAATAATTAGGAAGTGATCTAGTAGTTTAAGGCATCTACGATGACTTAGCTTATAGGGAGATACCTTCTCTCCCCTTTAGCTTAGATAGACATCTAACACAATTAACACATTAGTTCCTAATATATTGCTATATGCTCGTGCTATTAGTCAGTTGAAGATTGATCTCTTACTCCACTCCGCTACTATTAATCTGAACCTGTTTAACAGGTTATAAGCCCGGGTTTATATAGGAATAAGAGCAACCTATATTAGTATAGGTTACTTGTATCCCTTACTATCGTAGCAGAAAACATCTGGGAATCAGAAGTCTACCCCGTCTATCCTGTCAAGGAGCTTAGTTCGATACTAAGTAATAGGTAACCTAGACAAGGACTCTATGCGGCTTACTTAAAGCCAATACCTTGAAGATACTCTATAGGCAGAACTACATCGAGATACTATCAAGAAGGACTTCAAATAAGTCATTTGAAGCTCTGCTAGGAGAGACAGACCTGTGTCCTAGCCCCGAGACCCCACACCGCTCCTTCTTTACTTTACCAAGCAGGCCTTAGTATCCACACCTACGAACTTTCCCATTCTACACCAGAAGCCTTAGCAGCATCTGAGCCACCACTTTAGAACATACACACCTTGTTTCATTACATCCAATCTATTATGGATTCATACCAAGAGAAGACAGAGGAGAAGGGAGGCAAAATCCCAATTCTTAGGAGGGACAATTGGAAGAGATGGTTCAATCTTCAGAGATACAAGATGGAGAGCCAATCAGCATTCTTTGCAATTGATGACCTAATGGAAGTGTCTTTTGACAACATCAAGGGCAAGACTCTGAAACTCCAAGAAGAGGCTACAACCAAAGAGATCCTCAATACGCCAACATGGACAAGACACAATGCAGTATGCAACTTCAGTATCCTTAGTAGGATCACAGAAGAAGATGAATTTGAGCTTGAGGGCTCATGTGAATCTGGAAGAGCTGCTGAGAAGTGGGTGTATCTCTAGAACAAGTATAGCCAGGTGCTACCAACCCATGCACATGAGCTCACAAAGCAATTTGTGACCTTTAAGATGAGTGAAGAGTTCACCATCAGATCTGTATAGACACACCTGGTTTCTCTTAGAAAAAGGATTGCTGATGTTGACCTAGAGGGTCAGCATTACAGGAAAGCTGATGTGAGGATGACCTAGCTCTTAAGTTCACTGCCACCTGACTACCATATAGCCAGGGATACCATTATAGCTCAGCCAAAGATGGATCATGAAAGGACCTTAAAGATCCTTGAAGCTCAAGAAGCCAGGTTGGATCCCTCTAAGGCTGAGTATGGCATAGCAGCCACCTGGGTCAAGCCCTCAGGTCTAGCAAGACCACTCTCCTGCCTTCTCTGTGAGAAGGATTATCTGATCAAGGACTGCACTAGTCTACCTGAGGCAAGAAAGGTCCTTAGATCTCATTCCTAACCACTATCTTCCCAGAATACAACACATGTCAAGAAGAAGAGAACTCCACCACCCACTTCAAGGAGGACACTAAGAGAGAAGTCCTCTATGGAAGAACTTAAGAAAATGGTGAAGAAAGTCAGCTCTGACATGCTGTCACTCCAGAAGTAACCAGGCCCAGTCTTATACCTCTAAAGTAAAGAAGACTGGAAAAGGGTTTTCCGCCCAAGAGTCACGTGACTCATGCAGCTCATCCCCAGAGACAATGTCTGATGATGATGAGTATGATGAAGTGGCTCACTCAACTGCAGAAGTCCAAGGCAAGTTCCCCTCGTCAGAGTGGTTACTTGACTCCTGTGCTTCATCCTATATGACTAACCAAAGCTGCCTCTTTAGATCTATAACTCCCTTGACAAGGAAGAAATGGATCAAAGTGGGAGGTGGGTTTTTATTGGCCACTCATATTAGGAATGCAGAGATGAGTAGGAGAGCTGGCAGAAAAGTTGTTTTGGAAGATGTCCTACTTGTACCCAAGCTAGGAGTAAACCTGGTTTCATGGAACCAGTTTAGCAAGCAGTTTGGTGTGCAACCTCCATCATTTTCTCTTGTTTCCCCCTCTGGTGAGACTGTTGTCCAGACAAAGCTCCTTGGGGGGGGGGTTCCATTCATTGATGAGATTTCTCCTCTCCTACAAGAACGGGCACATTACTCATCATGTGCACCACTAATAGAGAATGCCTTTGTGACTGCTTAATCAGAGACCGACCTGAAGCAGTGGGAGCTTTGGCATAGAAGATTTGCATACTTTAGGAAGAATTTGCTCCAGAATCTTCACAAGGTAACAGACTTGAAAGAACCCAATCCTATTCCTAAGGATGGCTTTCACCAGTGCAGAGTATGTTTAATAGCAAAGATGAAGAAGTATAAAGGCAAAGTTACAGAGAGAAGACCTGAAAGACTTGCCCTTGTATCTGTTGACATATGTGGCCTACTACCAATCTCAAGACTAGGATTCAAATACTGGCTTGAGATTGTTGACAACTTCTCTAGGAAGAAGTGGACCTTTCCTCTTAGGAAAAGAGAAGATGCTCCAGTTGCTCTCCAGAACTGGAAGATCAAAGCAGAGAGGAAATCATTAGCGCAGCTGAAAGCAGTAAGGCTTGACAATGCAAAAGAACTTATTGCATTAGTGAAGCAGTAGGAGAAGGATTTGGGGATTGGGCTCGAGCCGACTGAGGCATACAACTCTCTATAGAATGGACTAGTTGAGAGGTCAATACAAACCTCAGAGGACTCTATAAGGGCAATGCTTGAAGAGGCTAAAATGCCGGTTGAATTTTGGCCTGAAGCACTAGAGGCCCAAACTTATATAAGGAACAAACTGCCAAATGGCCCAGATTACGATGGGTTCAAGGTTTCACTAGATGAGGCTTTTGATGGTATCAAACCGACTATCAACCATTTAAAAGTTTGGGGATGCAAAGCTGTTGTCTATATAGACACAAGATCCCAACCTTAATGGGCAAGAAGTGACAAGCTGATGAATAGGGGTAAAGAAGCAGTGTTTATTAGGTATGTTGAAAACACAGCTAAAGCCTGGCTCTTTTAGGAACTAGACATAAGAGCTGTTGAACAACACACACATGCAGACTTCTTTGAGGACCAGCCTAGAGGTGATATGGGTCTCAATGTTCCAACATTGAATCTACTAAGCAGTGCACTAGCTAGGAAGCCCTTAGGAAGGCCGAGGAAGAACGTATCCTTAGGACAATCTACCCACCATTCAGGCGTCTATCAAAGCACCCCCGAAATAGATCAGCCAATTGAGAGCCCTAAAGTCGCTCAGCCGAGAAAGCTGTTTGTGCAACTTCCCCAACCTCCGGAGAACGTAGGGGAATTTCAGAAAATCGATCGGCCAATTGAGAGAAGCTCCCTAGATCCCTAGGAAATAGACGTTACTAGGTCACAAGTGACGGTCCCTAAATCATCCCTTGGAAAGAGAAAGGCTGACTATGATGTTGAGGGCTATGACATGAAACAGAAAGCCCCAAAATCTATGGTCCCTAAGCCCGAACTAACCACTGAAGTGGGAGAAGCAATGGACCTCTCAGAGAACCTTGCTGCTTTTCACCAAGCTTTCTTTGTAGCCATGCAATCAGTGGACAGTTCAATACCATGGGATAGCGAATTCCTGGAAGAAGTTGAGGAAATGGCCTTTGCAGCAACTGTAGAAGCCATTGCATACAAGCAAGAGGTCCCAATTCCAAAATCCTACAAGGATGCTGTGAATGACAAGAAATGGGGACATCTTTGGAAGGAAGCAATCCAAAAGGAACTAGATGCTCTACAGAGTAACAACACCTGGGAAAATTCTGTTCCACCAAAAGGAGCAAATCTGGTTACATCAAGATGGGTCTTTGATATTAAGAGAAGCATTAGTGGAGCTATTGAAAAGTTCAAGGCTAGACTAGTTGCAAGGGGCTTCTCACAGAAGTTTGGTGTTGACTTTATGGAGACATTTGCACCTACAGTAAGACAGGACACCCTTAGGGTGTTTATGGCTATTGTGTGTAAGAAGGATCTTCATCTTCACCAAGTGGATGTGAACAATGCATTCACAGAAAGCACCCTCCATAAAGACATCTTCATGTTACCACCACCAGGAGTTGAGTTTCCACCAAACATGGTGTTTAAAATCCTCAAAAGCTTGTATAGACTTAAGCAAGCAGCTAGAGATTAGAATCAACTCTGTGTGTCAAAGCTCAGAGAGATTGGATTCACACAGTCAGAAGTGGATCCATGCCTACTTATCCATAAGAATAGGGAGATCATAATCCTTATACATATAGATGACATTCCAATTGCTGCACCAAAGTTAACAGATGTTCTCTGGTTCAAAAGAGAACTTGGCAAGATCTTCAAGATCAAAGATCTAGGTGAACCTGAAAAGATCCTTGGCATGAGAGTCACAAGGGACAGGAAGAGAGGAATCCTGAAACTTGACCAAGGACACTTTGTTAGGGACAGCCTAGCCAAGATGGGAATGAACTATGAGAAGGCAGCACCTACACACTCACCTATGGACAGCTATGAGGCCCTCAAACCTTCAAGCCACATGGATGAGAGGTGTGACAAGGCAGAGTACCAGAGTATTAATGGTACTTGGATGTGGCCAGCAACAATCACAAGGCCAGACATTGCTTTTGCCCTAGGAAGGATGAGCTCATTTGTGAGTGACCCATCCACCCACCACATGAAGGCTTTGAAGAAGATCACTAGGTACCTAAGATCATACCCTGATCTAGGACTTCAGTTCTCAAAGTCTAGAAAAGGACACCTTATTGGATACTGTGATTCTGATTATGCAATGGACAAATCAGTCTCAATCCTTGGGTATGTCTTCTTCCTCTGTGGGGCACCAGTTTCTTGGATAAGCAAGAAGCAAAAGTCTGTAGCAACATCCACAATGGAGGCTGAATACATGGCTATGAATGCATGTGCGAAGCAGTCCCAATTCCTAGCTTCACTGCTAAGAGAAATAGATTGTCCAGAGTTAGTGGGAGACTGTTCCCATCAACTAAGAATCACTGGAAACCAGGAAACTGTATCAAATTTGAGACCAGTCCAATTAAGAGGTGACAATCAAGCTGCGCTCACCCTGGTGAAAGATGCACATGTTCATGACAAGTCGAAGCACATTGACATTGCCTACAACGCTGTTAGGAAACTTTGGTGGAGGAGGCTTATTGCTGTTGAGTACACCCCAACCTCTGAGATGGTTGCAGACGGGTTTACAAAACCAAAGACTGGTCCACACTTCCAGAGGTTCGTAAGCCAGCTTAACCTGTCATAAAAAGGTCCAAGTACTATTGACAGGAAGTGAGCAGACTGTAACCTCCCATGTGAGATGAGTGGGAGTGTTAAGATGTAGCATCTCAAAGGGAGTTAACAATCAGGAAGTGATCTGGCAGCCTGAGGCATCTACGATGACTCAGCTTGTAGGGAGATACCTTCTCTCCCCTTCCTGATATATTGCTACATGCTCGTGCTATTAGTTAGTTGAAGATTGATCTCTTACTCCACTCCGCTGCTATCAATCCGTACCTGTTTAACAGCCCCTAAGATATCGAGTAATAGTAGGGTAGCGACCTATTATCGGCGTGTTACCTATATTATATAGACCTACTCCGTAACGAGTTCTAGGGCCGTCGTAGTAGACCGCCCTAGCCGGGCTCCTATCTACTCGGCCGGGAGGAGCTAGTGCTTCTCGGCTAGCTTAGAGATACGGTCGGCCGCGATACGCTCTAGCGCCTTCCCGATCGTACTTAGTAGGGCTATCGGGCGGTAGGCCTTCCCGACGTCGTATCTAGCCTTACCCTCCTTACGGAGGACGACTGTACTCGAGTGCCGGAAAGGGGTCGGTACGTAGGACTGCCGGAGGCATGTCGTAAATAGCCCCGCGAGGTACGGGGCGAGCGTCTAGCGGTAGTATTTAAGGAATCGGTTCGGGATCTTGTCCGGTCTAGGGGCCTTATCTAGTAGCGCTACTCTTAGTACTCTTAGTACCTCCGCCTCTATTACCTCTTAGCTAGTCTCGAGCTCTACTAGGTATACGAAGCCCTCGATATCGTAGCCGTAACCGGAGGAGGGAAGAACGCTTCTACTAATACGTCGGCTCTACCTTACTAGGTTTCCTAGAGGATCCCTTATCTATTGTAGATAGGCGGGAATTGTAGTAGTAGCGGCGGCGTCCCCGGCTTTCTCGTACGCGCCTACTTAGCGAGCTTCTAGACCTTACTCTAGTCTCCTATAGCTTCCCTAACGGCGTCGCGCTACGCGATATTGCCCTAGCGCCGGATAATTCTGCCCTTCTCGTTATCTAATCGGCGGTATCGGGCGTATATAGCGTCCTGTTTCGTCTCCTTCTACTAGCGCCTCGCCGCTACCGTAGAGCGGACTACGTCTACGCATTCCTTCAACTAGGCTAGCGACGCGTACTTAGAGGGTCGGGCTTAGGGAATCCGTCCCGGATCACTCCCGCGATACACTACTATAGGTTCTCTACTACCGCGTCGAGTTCCGCCTCTAAGTAGAGGGGTGCCGGCGGTAGGAGGGCCGTTATTCGTTCCTTTAGGGCCTTATTGACCTCCTTCTAGTCTATACGCTTCTACTAGGGCCGCGGTTCGAGGGCTAGTAGCGCTTGTAGGTATGCTATGTCGAACGTCGTGCGGATAGCTAGGTGGTCTAGGTGGCCGGTGTCGAGTTCTAGGTCCGTGTCGTAGAAGACTGTCCGCTAGGCCAACTATTGGGTCGCGAAGGTTAGACCAAGCGTCTGGGTCGTGTTTTGCTATTAGTACGTAACTGTGCCTACTAGGAGCACTAGGTTGAGGCCGGATGCTTCTATTAGGCCGATAAGTGTGTTAGCGGCGTTATAAGCCGAGAGTACGCTGTCCCCTCCCTATCTCGGGTGGTGGAGGTTAAGGTCACCGACCAGGATGTGTGCATCGGCGTCCTCTTAGAAGGCTCCTTAGAGCTGGTAGAGAGTGGCCGACTGGCTGTCGTCTTCTATCGAGCCCGGTGTGGAGCACTGGTTGTAGGCGTTGTGGATAGCTACTGTTTTGCCGTCGGTAAGGCGTAGCCGTAGCGAAGCCACGTCGCTAGAGTGGGTGCAGGTCGTCCACGTTGTTGTCGCGATTTCTTTGCTTACGTAGAAGTAGACCCGCGCTGCCGGCCAGTCACCTTCGGGGACTGAGAGGTGGTATCTCGGGTCTCCGAGTGTCGTCTTCCCGTTCGTCCACTGTTCCTGGATAGCGACCACGTGGTGTCGGCTGGGGTGTAGGAGGCTGAGTAGCGGCTTCTGGGCCTTGTCCTTGCTCTTGTTGGCGTTGTACTGCACGATAGTCAGCTGGGTAAGCGTATTATTCATACTTGGACTGTTGTGTTAGCTGTGGTTCTCCGTTCTGCCTCCGCGGTTGGGCCGTTATGTTGTCGTCATCGTCGTCCCCGCCCTCGCTGTCCTGTCGCGGGGCCGCTACCGCTGCCGGGGCTGCTGGTAGGGGTGCGTTGCCTCCGTGAGGGCGGAACATCGTCGCATCGAGGCGCGTCTGTCCAGGGGCCTGAGCCCGGGGGTCGGTAAGCGCTGGTCGACCTGCTCCGTATGCTGGGCGTCCATCGCCGTTCGGTCGCCTCTTCTTGCCCCCTCCTGCAACTAGCTGGAAACCGGGAGGTAGTATTCTAGTCCCGACTATTATCGTAATATATAGTACGCCTATAATTCTCCCACTCTTAGTATATTGTCACCACATATACCGAGTCAAGCAAGAACTCACGATCTTGGCTCTGCGCAAAAGCATGGGTCCACTGCAGCAAAGTGGTATTTTTCCGTCAAGTGGTGGCCAATGTTTCTAATAGATTAGGGATTCGCGATGACACCGTACCAAGGTCACACATTCTCAGTGCCCTTCCGCATCGGACGATCACCGAACCATTATACGACTTGGAACGCTTCATAGACAACCATCTCCGACCTCGTCTGCCGCAAATCCAGAATACCGGAGGCGCTGAGCGAGTGGTTATACCATCGAGGCCTCTCAGACCGATCGTGCGTCCGACATATACACTCTCATACCGTGATACTGGAGCGCGAGCTGTGAGAAACATGCTTGATTGAAAGTATCGAAGATACGGGTACATCTCTGACGGGTTCCATCACTTGCTTATAGAACAGGACGATGAATTTCAATACAGGAGCATAGCCGTCCTTCATAAACCAGCACCGCCCTTCGAATTAAATTCTCCCCGATAAACGACTCGAGCCAAGGTCTACGAAGGACCACTCAGCTTCGCCGACAGCTGGCATTGAACCTCTCGCTATAATCAAGTAGCGCCAAATCCGAGTATGCTCGTATGTCAATATACCGCCTCGCGCCACCCCACAGCCGCCGATCAGGAGTCGTCAGCCGTTGGTAGGGCCGGCTCTGCAGAGAAAGAGCTGCTCTGCGCCCTTTGTTGGCGAGCTACACTCGGGTTATCGATACGTGCTGGAAGATTGACGGCGATGAGGCGCTGAGACTCAGTTTCGTAGAGTCTCTATTGTGGTGTTATGCTCGTCTGGCGCTGGTCTCGCCGTGGCTGCTCGTGGTAAGACACTGAAGAGTCCAGCAGATGTCTGCACAGCCGCCTCAACCTTGTCGAAGAGATCGAAAGGTCCGCCTAGCTCGGCCCACGCGAGATTGTGTTGATGGATTAGCTCATCAGAGGAGGTATCTCTGCTTCTGAGTCGTCTCCATCGAGTGCGTCGCTGTCATAGCCGTCGTCGGAGTGCTCTAGCGCGGGTGTGGCGGCTTTCCGCATGGCAGCCTTGCGCATGTCGGCGTCTCTCATGGCAGCTCGCTTGGCACTACCACGTAACTTGCCGTTGAGTTCGAGTCGAATTTTGTCTCTTGGTGTATTCGAGTCGGCGTGCTTCTTGTCCACAGCCTCGATCGCCTCGATGACGGCGATTTGCACGGCACCAGGGTCGCTGGGGTGAGGGATGAATCTTCCACCGCCAGCACCTTTTCCGCCGCTACCGACGGGCTCGCGGTCAAACTCATACAGCCCGCCAGGAACTGCTATGGTCCTCGGATGGTGGCCCATGATGGTTGAAAACCTGGTATCTTCACCCATCTCTTCTTTATCCGTCTCATCCGGTCTCTCCTCGCCGCGTGGCTGTTCATCATCCTCATGTGTCACCTCTTCTCCACTGCCAATCTCTTCGAGTTCCTCGCCGCGTAGCTGTTCAATAGCTCCAGTTGTCACCTCTTCGACAATGCCAAGCTCTTCATCCTCCTCTTCGCTTGGAACATCGCCCTCGTCTTCGTCTTCGGACTCTGCCTCGCGCTCGCGCTTCTGGTTCCTGACACTGCTCCGCGAGTTGAAGTTCTTCGTCCCCGGGGGTCTTCCTCTGCGTGCAGGAATGTGTGGTACACAGGTGATTCCTTTATTCCTACACTTCTTACATACCCCGTTGATGATGTCCTCGCAGGCTTTCTTGTGATATTTGCACTCGTCGCAGTTGGGTTTGGGAGCGGTCATGATTCGCAAGGGGTCGAGGACGCGCGCACTGTCAAAAATTGTGAGTCTCAGACATGTAGTAATGGGGGCACTGCGTTCTACCTGATTGTCCTCTCTAAGCACTGGGTAGAGTAAAGGATTAAGGCGATATTGTCGGCAAGCGTCGATGGTGTTGGATGCTTGAGTAGTGGGATCGCCTTCTGAAAGATCTTTGAAATTGCCAAATGTGACGATGATCTCTCAAGCGCGCTAGCAGGGATTCGGCGCGCCGTGCCTGGGACCCACTTGACGGAATGCTTCAGACTGAAGGCCTCACGTGTTCATGAAAGCTAGACGATGAAGCGACAAATGTTAACCAGATTAATTCTGCACGCGTGTAGAGCAGGCTTGCTACAAGAAGACCTTGATGTGCATGTTTGAAATGGTAGGCTCTAGTACTAATGCGATCACATGAGCGCGGTCGCACATCAGCACGCGGCACATTCACTTCCTACGCACGACAGCGATAGGAAACATCAAGATATAGTTCCTATCAGAGGACAATGTGCCGGAGTTCTGTTGTTCGGTAATGTCTAGCTCGTTGCATTGCTGACCTGGTCTTCACATGCTGCCAAGACTCGCGAGTGAGGGGTCTGTGGATCCCTGGCTGAAGCGTGCAACACATCTGCACACCAATGATATGATAACACTACAAAATAAGATGACTATGAGACTTGGAGGAGAGCATGTATCCCGAGTACTAGCATTATGACCTTACGAGCTACAGAGCGCACACCCTAGACCTTGCTCGATTGCTGTTCCTATACGTTCTAGTTATGCAACTGATGATGAGCATAGCTCTGGTATCCTCTTACTTAACATCTCTTTGTACCTAATGAACTGTGAAGATGGACCGAGCTCGGGTCAATGACTTTGTTAGGAGCGTCTCCACTTTAACAAAGGCGACGCCGCTTCTTTCGGTACAGCTACACTACCACTGCCGCTGCACTGTTAGTCTCACACTTCGAGCCATAGGTGGAGCGATGTCTTGGTTCCTAATACACTTCAATAGAAGATGTCTATCTTATAGAGCGGTGCTAGCAAACGTAAGTCGTGCTTAGATAGACTCTCCGTCGTGCCTCACGCCTCTTATGATAAAAGTGCGATATCTGAACCCAACGATTCTGCGCTTATACTCGTATAGAACAATGTAAGTTCCCGTTTATAAACAGCCGCTTATAGGTTGCGCGACTGAAATGTCGTTGACCAGTGTATTGTGATAGAGTCCTGACGCAGAAGGCCCTTCCCGCGCTAAGAGTTAGTTTGAAACTCAATTTGCAGCCTGCACTTAAGTCGGAGGAGTATGGTGTCGCAATTACTTTTATACAACATCGACAGGAATACCACCACATCGTCGCGACAAACACTCACAACTGTGTCAATCTCCAATCTACCGGCTTCAATCATCAAACCAACTACAAACCTCCCTCTGCTACCGCAGACTCCGCCCCGAACTACCATCACAATCCCTCTGGCCCCTGCGATGGACGTATTCGAGTACTACGAAGCCGCCATGGCAAAGCAATTTACACCCATGCTGTTCGTCAAAGCACCCGAAGGCCTGCCAACGGTGTTGCTGGTTGGCGGAGGCAAATATCAAGTTCCTCACGACACTCGAGTTGTCCTCGGACCTAGCGTTGACCGAGGTAAGACTCAGCGCTCCCTATCTTTCGAGTCCGCTCACGATTAACGCAACCAGATTGGCGGCAAGTTGGTCTTCCAGGTGGCACGTTCGTCTACGCAGCGAAACTCGATCATCTGGAGAAGCAGTGCTCCACGACTGCTGAAGGTGCGCGACTCTTCCAGGACGTTGCAGGTTCCGAGGACCGTTCAGCAGCGACCTTCATTCCATACTCACGCCATGTCATGGGCATGAGCTTGAGATGTTACACTATGGCTGGTGACACCGTCACCATCCCACAGGGAGACTTCGTCACCTGCGGTGTCACGCCTAACCTCCTCGACAGCGGTAAGTACAATATGGATCATTCGATAAGACCGTCTGATCTGACCTGTTCCTAGATGTGAATATCATCAAGGCTGTGGTGAACACTCGCGTACACTACGTGCCGTTTTCGCAGTCCGTGTTGAGGAACATGCTCGAGTCTAGTACCATCATCCTGGCCGATGGTAGACCGCGTACAATCGTCGCCCAGGCTATCCAAGACCATCCTCCCGCGGCTCAGTTCGTCCACATCCCACCAGTGACCATCGTCAATGACTTGGTGGGGTGTGGTGCCAATTGTCAGAAGGTCCAGGTCCACGCGGGTGAGGTTGTCGACTGGCTCTTCGTCGATTATGCAGGCCGTAAGTCTCCAAGGATCTCTTGAAACTAGTGACGTACTAATCAAGTCGTAGTGCGGTACTGTCGCAAGCGGTCGACCGGCGAGATGTACGTCTTCGCCTACCTCACCCGCGACGTTCAGGACAGAGTCGAGGCGATCTACGACGGCATCGCCTTCCGCGGCTCTATGGAGGCTGATGTCGATGCCGCGCTAGAGCGCTTCATCGTTGCAAACGACCATCCTCTCTTCCATGGCCAGAACGAGTGCGACTCGTGCCATCACTTCTTTGGCGTACATCAGCCGGGCTGTGCCAATGCGACATAGAAGCTGCGATACTGAGTCAGGAGCACTAGGCATGGCCAGGGTTCTAGGTTGGCGCTATGTAGCTTCGAGGTTTGTGGTGTCAGATTTTACAGCGTTATAGACGCACTCAGTCTTCAGTGCACGTGATAACTAGCAACAGAACACGGGCGTACTGCAAGTGACCATTTCCTCTCGTGATTTGCGATTTGGGAACATGTTCTCGTCAATGTCTAGCAACCGCCACTGCGTAAACCCAATGGTCCCTTCAGCACCTTCGATGAAGACCGAGCGGCTTCTTTGCTAGGATCCTCTTGCCTAATGTCTGGATCGAGCGGGAGCATCCAATTTCTCACCTCGCCAATACTTGTGTCATTGCCATCTGGGAGGCGCTGCCAGCGATTTGCTCTGTACAGAGCAAACCACTCGTGGCCAACTTGATTCTAATATATACTGAATCGATTCGTTGCCAGGATATCATTACTCAGGGGTCGTGACTTATGAGCATCCGTGGAAGCTCTACTGGATGCAGTCCTCTATGTTTTGCATGCAACGTACTATCCTTTGTCTACAATGAGAGCTAAGAACAAAGCGAGCCATGTCACTACTCTCATTGCACTCAGAACATGGCAATAAGAGGTCACAGCAAACGTAGGCAGACCTATAAAGTTGCAGCCAATCGCACGCGGCTTCAGCACTTGAGCTATCAGGATATTGTGCTACAACATGTATCCTCTTTCTTTGCGGCATTATCCTTGGCATCATCTTGGTATACCTATTGAGCCTCCTTCAGTATTTTGCTTCGTCGTATAAATCACAATATTAGGAACAGAAGAACGTAGGTGAATGATGACATTCACTTCAGCTTGCATCACGGCCCGGGCTTGGCGTCCTGGCTCGAGCCATTCCCATCGACGTGTGACGTGCTAGTAAATTGGGGCCCACTTTGAGAAAAGGTCGCTCGCAGTAAAATTGCATCTTCCTTCTCCAACCTAACGAACCTCAACATCCACGCGACCAACAGCAAGAGCGCAGCAATGACGCAAGACAACATACCACCTGCCTACCCGATGCCGACCCAGGAAGAGAGACAGGCTGCACTCGTCGTCGCCGTCAGCCGCAATCTCGACCCCCAGATCCATCTGAGTACTGCAGCTGGAGCAGTCGACATCAACGCCCAGCCCACGACGTACCCAATGCCCAACGGCCCCGTACTCATCACTGTCGACTCCTTCTTCAGAGCCGCTGAAGCCGAGGGCTTCACACCTACCGTGGTCGTCCAGCGGCATGGTGGCATCCCTGCGAAGCACCTCCAGACACGCGCGGACATCCTCATCCCGCAGGACACGGAACTGATAGTTGGGATCAACCTACCCGGCACAAGTAAGTACCCTGGAATGCGCGACGCTTTCGAGTCGAGATCAGGACTAATAACCGCATAGCGTTCTATCAGGTCGCACGTGCTCCTCACCAGCACTTTACACTGCGCGTCGACCTAGGCGACATGCAAGACGGCGGGATCAGCGTACCATGCCCATCCATGGACCTCCTCACAGGCAACGTCGTCGAGGTGCGGACTGAAGGCTTCTACGGCCTCGAGTCGCTCATCGCCCTGCAGACCTTCGCTATCAAGGGCATCGGAGGCATCGTCAACATTCAAGCCGGCGACTTGATCTGCTATGGACTCTGTCCAATCCCCGCTGTTAAGAGTATGTTCTCCACACGAAGCGACGCGTAGGGCCAAGAAATGGACTAACGCGTACTAGACTTCGCGATCCTCTGTACCATACACCCCGTCACCGAGAACGCGACGGGTTACATCATCATCCAGCAAAGCGCCGTTCAGGAGATGCTAGCGGATAGTGTTCTCGCCTTCGCTGTCGCGTCCCACGTCCCTCTCGATCCGAACTTCCACGACTACACTGTCAGTTACGAGGCCGTGTCAGCAGCGAGGCAGCAGGAGTTTGCCCAAGAGGACTTCGAGGCCTGCGGCGAGCAATGCCAGATCGTCCGCATTAGAAGAGGGGATTTGCTTGAGCTTCGCTACAAGCAAGCCAACGGATGTAAGTAGGCCATTGCTGTAGTGACAAGTATACGCTAACATGACCATAGTCAAGTATTGCTGCAACCTGACCACCGGCGACATCTTCGCACGCGGGCCGATGGAGTAAGGAGGAAACCTTGCAGACATTCGGGAGGCGGCCGTCGGATGTGAAGCCGTCCTGAAGGGAGTGCTCTGGATACGTATGAACTTGCTGTACGAAGGCCTGTGCGGTTGTCTCTTCGTGACAGGCGCTGTCTTTTAGTATACACCGCGATCGAGGCGTTATCTTGCAGCAATGCATAGCAAGATATGATCATACGCCCCTACCCCTTTACCGATCATTCTCATGTCGACCACAAAGTCCACCACATCGCCCTTTCGCAAGCTGCTGTCTAGGAGATGCTGAAGGACAACGTTCTCGCCATCGCCGATTGCACCATCTACTTAGCCATTCCAGGCTTCCAAGATTACACCGTCGCCGGCCAGGACATCTTAGCGGTCCCAGAGCAGTGGTCCGCCAACGAAGACTTTTTCGCGTGTGATGCCGAGTGCCAGCTGGTCCACATCACCCGGGGCACCGTCTTCGAGGTCCGCTACAAGCAGGCCAACAGCGGTAAGTGAAGCATTGCCGCGGCAGTATACAGTAATCTAACGTGTCGAAGTCGTCCACTACAGTAAGCTGAGCGACGGAGAGTCCTTCGCGAGTGTTCGGCGGGACTAGAGGAAGCATGAAGAAGAGACGCTCCGCGTTGGCCTGTGAGGGAAGTTCCACAGCATACACACCAGGGCCCTGGGACAGACGGCGCCTTGAGCCGATAGTGAGAGTTTTTGAAGTATCGGGTCCCCTGGGGCGTAGTACACAAGCTTCAATGGCACGGCTTGTGTAAATCCGAGTGCTTTTCTGGACCATTATGAGCGTAGCAGTCCTTTCCATCTTGAATCAAACGATACCCCAACACCATGCTAACTCAGACCATGAACATTTTGCAAGTCCTCACGACGCCGCCTTAATCCCATCATGACTAGCCTCCCGTATCGTCCTCAACCTCAAACTACTATCATCCCTCCTCAACTGCTTCCTTCGATCCCTCTCATCCGCCTCCCTCATCTCCTGCCCCGCCAGCTCAATCTCGCTCAAATCCTCCTTCTTCTTCCCGTCCTGCTCTGCCTTCGTGGCCAACGACGAAGTCCGCTTCACACTCGGACCCCCATGCTGCGCCGCCCAATCTCTCGTCCTCTGCTCCGCCGTGGTCTCAGCATTTCCCACACCAAATCCTGTCTTCGGCAGCGGAAGGTCGTCGTTTGGGATGCTTGGGTGTGGACGCTCGGTCTTCGTGTTGAGAGGTGGTACTGATGCCTTGCTTGAACCTGCTGATTCGTCTACGACCGCTTCGTCCTCGCCGCCTCTTGTGTTTTTCTTCCGCGGCCATAGAGATGGTAGCACGATCTGCTGGAACCGCGGCTCCACTACTCTCTCATCGAACCATTTGTGAATCCTGTCCTCCACCAGCTGTGCGATCTTCGGCACATCCTGTAATCGACTTCGTGACCCGATCAGCGAATGCACGCTCAGATCCAGCCTATAATCGTCCAGAAATGTAAACGTCAAGGTCGTCGGCGAGTGGCCAGTAGGATTGAGAGGATGGCCCTCATTCTTATCCGGTTGTCCAACTGGCGTCGCACTCTCTGCCGCTGCCGAATGAATCTCCTGACTCGGCTGGAAAGAAAGACTCAACGTGCCCGAGAACCTCACCACACTCACCGCCAAAGCCACAGGCAACACCATCACAAACGGCTTGGGATAATTCAGCACCAACTTCGTCTCAATCCCGAGCGTAACCACATCTGACAGATCCACATCCATCCTCGCTTGTAACCTCTCCCCCTTCAGTCCTGTCAACTCTTTCAGTGGCATTCCATTCTCATCCACGGGTATGACGCGACAGTTGCTGAAGATGGGAAACTCCTTCCCAAGACTGATTTCCGTCACCTTGATATCGTCAATGAAAGAGGGCTTACTCCCCCCATTCAACATCTCCGTCAAACTGCCCAACACAGCCTCATCCTCCTGCGCATCAGCTCTAAGCTGCGCAATCGTCTGCGCGATCAAGACATTGAACCAATCCAGACTCTCCGGCTGATGTCCATGAACATTATAGTACGTCTTCTCGAGAATCTTCTGCACCGTCAAGCCCCCATCTTGCCGCGGCTTCAGGATCGCAGTGCTCGGTCTCGTTCGAAGGGCGGTGGAAAAGGTCCGTTGGCGGGTGTGGGAGAGAGTTCGTTGGCGGCGCGCGGCAGCTCGCGTGGAGGCTCGTTCGTCGGCGGAGGGCGCGTCGCCGAAGATGAAGAATTTGATGAAGATGAAGAGGATGAAGGCTAGCAGCAGTTGGCCGAAGATGAAGCCTGAGGCGAAGGAGCCACCGCCTGACGAGGGTGCGGCATCTTGGAGGTGGTGTTAGTTGGTAGAAGGTAGTTGGCAGTGTTGTTAGGAGAGACGGACTTTGAGATGCTTGGTACTTGGCCTTGGACATGGCGACAGCTGACAGGCTCTATTGGAGAGCGTATGCTAGGCCATCGGATTGTGGTAAGGACGACGATGATGTGCGTGTCTTTGAAGTGAAGATCCGAGGTGTAGCAAAGTGCAGCCAAATTGCTTGAGCTTCCAGTCAAATGACGTCGATCAATGGTTAATCCCTGCTGGAAATCGATCAAAGCGGAGAGCAGTCCGCTCGAGTATAGTATGAAGAACAGTGAGAGAGATAGCAGTTCAATGGGCAAGTATTGTGTTCGTTATATTCATCCTAAGCACTGATGCTATAAGCTATCTCATGACCTCACATCTTCGCGAGCGAACTTCTGCTCGGGTTCCGTGCCTCATACCCTGGCAACGTCTCCATGCTCTGCCGTGCTGCGTACATTGGTGGCAGGTCAGTGCTGACTGGACCATGTTCGTCGCCCGCTCGCCCAAGTCTAGCTTGATCAAGCCGAGCCTGAGTCTGGGCTTTCTGCTTCCGATGGCGTCTCAAAGTGATGAGCCCCAGAATCATGGCAATCAAAACGACACTACCGATTGAACAACCAACGGCAAACGCTATGGTCGTTGCAGTCTGTCTGACGCGCTCCGGATTGATGCCAAGATCAGGTTCAGGTACCACAGGTGCTGCCGCTACTGACCCTCGCGCTGCAGTCGCAGTCATTGTAGTGCTCGACGACGGTGTTGATGTGGTCTGCGGCTTTTCTCCGCCAGTCCATGATACAACGATCGCAGTCTCGACGAAGAAGTTGTTGTGGACTACTGAGGTAGCAGTTGCATCAACGACTGTGGTCGATGTGTAGCCTGTATAGCGCGTACACAGATCTGGAGCAGTCTGCGAGACTATGTGTGCGCCGCTGAGCAAAATCAGCCACTGCATCCCACTTTCGATACAGACTGATCGACTTACGTAGGACAGCACGTTCCCAAAGTGGTCCGGCCATCCGTTTGGTGAGCGACAAAGCTGTACTGCAGAGGACATGCTACCGCTGACATGGTCGGGAAGCCCGTCTCGGCTGAGGCGAAGGGGTAACATGCGCTGTCGTAGCCACGAATAGCAGTGAGTTTGCCGACAACATCGTTACCGGCTGGTGAGACTGTGTATGTCGGCTGCAGGCAGCTAGTGGGTGGTGTGAAGATATCGGTGGTGAGCATTTCGACAGAGATGAAGGAATCCAAGAAACGAAGCTATATCCTCGCCGCTGGACTGTGACGGCGAGACAATACTTTTCAGCTGCGCAAAGACTTCGGCTGCTCGCGAGAGGAGTTGACAGTACCTTATATAGCTCTTACCTTGTTGTGCTCGCAACCCTGCCTTGATAGTCCGAATGCCTGAGGTGTGGTTGCATGATTCCATTGAGTTGCCAGACTAGTAGACTTGAGACCAGTGAAGATTCAAGAGGTCGTGCAGGAGGAGGAAGCAGTCCGCGGAGCTGGAATAAGGTCCGTGATAGGCCTACTCGACCCTTCAGCGGCACAGTTCATCGCTGCGCCTCTTGAAGGTCGGGCAATCTACAACTCTACAGTCAACCCAAAATGGCCTTGTGACCTCCGCACTGCCGCTACCCAGCTTCAAGCGACTTCTTTGGAAGGTCGGTCAATCCTCCAGGATGGCGTTCTGCATCTTGACGTGGTGCCAAGTCTGGCACTGTAGCCGGATTGCGAGCTTCGTGCTGCTTTTTGGTCTCAGGATCTCAATTCTTGATTCTGTACCGAGCTTGACCATGTTTTGGCTGTTTCCCCAAGATGACAGAAAGCTCATCAGCTGGAAGTAGTATGTCTTGCGGGGCTAATGCATCACGTCCATAGTCTCTGCGGCATTTTCAGATAGCATCTCTAGGCTGCTCACGTGGGGAGCTGGCATTGGATGTCGGTCTCACGCTCATAGCCAGTGATCATGCGAGCAAGCGAACGATGAATACCGGGAAACATGATGTTGTGAGAGGGATGAGGAAGTGTGACAGAGTTCCTGCTCGATGATGTGCCCGGACGGAGCAGTTTCCGAGCCTTGGCAGACGACGCGAAAGCGACGCGGCTCCCTCGACGCGTCCACTTTCACTTCCACTTCACCTCTCCATTGACATCACGATTGTGCCCTATACAACAACAACCATATGCCTCCAACTAAGCGAAAAGTTGACGATGCAATCCATGTACCTCGCAAGTCCTCTCGCCCTTCGATCACGCCTGATCGCTATGGACAATCTTCAAGAGCAGACCTTCAAGAGAAATTGCAGTACGATCAACAGTCTTCTATGACCATACCATCGTTGTCGGTCGATAGCATCGAGGCGATATTCGAAGAATACGATCGCTTGGTGTCGTTCATGCCGTTGCAACGCTCGGGCAGCGACAAGGAAGTGCTTAGACGGCATAAGGAGATTGAGAAGGCCACAGCTGCAATCTTCGACATCCATCAGCGTGCCCAGGAGAAGATCACAGCTCTGTGTCAGCAAATCAATTGGCATACGATGTGGCAACATCCTGGCTGGAAAGATCCCAAGTGGTACTGGAACGGCAACATCTTTGACCTCGATGGCGAGCAGATATGTGCTACATTTGAGGAGCACCCTATACAAGACACTTCGGACTTTCGCCGGTATCTGGCTCGAGTCATGAACGGAAACCTCCCCAAAGGAGATACAGGCAGTTACTGCGAATACGATGAGAAAATCACTGCTATCATGACTTCCGTAGGAAGGTCCCATGACCCCCGTGCCAGCTTCAATACATTCCAGCTTTCCAACACCATTCTGGAAGGAGTAACGTGTACGAAGTATAAGGGCGAGAATGTGCTGCCAACCATCATGCGTCGCATCAATGAAAGCGAAAGTCTCAGGGAGGGGATGATTACGAGGATCAGAACCTGCTTACGCAACGCGGGAGGGGAGTATCTTGACTGCGCTGCAGCTCGACGGAGCATTTGGAGGTCTTATGCATCTGCCTTATCCCAGGATGAAGATGTGCACGCTTACCACGACTGCGTACATGGCTACCTGTTGCGCATCCTTGAGCAACTCCAACTCAAGGCTAAAGAAGGAATTCGAAGAAACACATATCTCGCGGTAGGAACCAAGCTGCCTACGGAGCTAGCAGACTTGGTCCTCAATGCTGCTCTTTTGGCCGAAGAAGTCCCACTCGGTACCAGCATCGCTGAGGAAGTCGAAGTCGTGTATCAACCTGCCGAGCACTGGGATAAGGAAGTGCTTAGAAGGAAGAAGGTGCTCGAGA
Source organism: Fulvia fulva (assembly GCF_020509005.1). Taxonomy (NCBI): domain Eukaryota; kingdom Fungi; phylum Ascomycota; class Dothideomycetes; order Mycosphaerellales; family Mycosphaerellaceae; genus Fulvia; species Fulvia fulva. Next base: position 4,707,106 of record NC_063017.1, on the reverse strand, counting down.
AGTACTCGTGTGTTTTCGTGCAGTACGATCGAAGTGACGACCCAACTCGATATGGTGGTATGTTTCGTGCGACTGGCTTCGCGCGTCGCCCGAAGTAGTGCACAGAACCCACTCGGGGTCGTCTGCATTGGCCACTATACACCTACCTTGCTGTCGTCGACAAGCTCCCAGCAAAGCTAGCCGACCTCATCGAAGAGGCCGATACGTGAATGAGGATATTCCTCTGTGTCTTGCGACTTCCAAAGAGGCAGAGGTCCTATGGAACACTGGTCTATTGGGACGATCTAGACTCGCAAAGTGCGAGACGAATATGCCTGCCATCACATCTTGTAAGATCGAAGACAGGATGGGTGGGGCTATGCTCCTGGCTTCTCACGCCTTCCAAACTAGCCAAATAGTTCCAACTCGGCCGAAACTTTCTTCCTCCTGCAAGCCTACTTTATCGCCCGCTTGAAGGTGGAAAACTCCGGCTCATATCTAGTCAGGCACTTAATTCTCTGCCATGGGAAGCCTGTGATGCGCCTGCTTTGGTCACAAGCCAATCCTTTGACTTGCTGTTCCAACTCATCAGTCCTCCAACCAGGTCTCTTGCCATTGACCCCTAGTCCCAAGATCCCAGCGCATCTGGTGGCACAGGACCCTGATCTTGTCCAAAGCCAAGCCGTGCTCGACCAGCCCCATGGCTTCGATGATCTGATATTTGCGTGGCTCAGAGTGCGGAAAGATGCACTGCCAGTATAAATCACGTGTGTCCATACCGTACGTGCACATGCTGTTGTGGCCAGCCTTGATGAAGTCGGTGGTGCAGGCCGCTTTCCGAAGATCTTGCTCGACGAAGCGGACTATGAACTTCTCGATCTGCGAAGCTCGCTCGGGACCGATGATCTTCAACCATGAGGCGGCTGAGCGGAGGAAGCCCTTGTCGAGTCGAGCGCCGAAGCTCGCCATGAACGTGTTGACCTTGTAGTAGATGGGCAGTGCTTCGGTTCTGATCTGACTGTTGACGCTGAGCAGGGCTGGAGTCGATGTTGGTCGTGCGAACCAGCCTGCCCGCTTGGTGACTGCGTCGGGCGGCGCATAGCGGCCGTAGTCGTGCCACTCTTCGCGTGCTTGGGTCTCGACAGGTACACCCCCCTCCGGCGTCAAGACCAGCTCGTAGATGTGGTTGCGAAGCTCGGCAGGCAGCTTCAGCAGTCCTGCCTTCGCCTTGGAGGCCACCATGACCGGTTCCCTGCATCACATTAGCACGTGCTTAGTCGACTCGGCAAGAGACACTCACTGTGCTAGCAGATCGGCCTCGAGTCCTGCTGCTAGCTTGGCTACCATGCTCTCCATCGCGGCGGTCTTGAGATATGGATACTTGTCGCGAAGCATTGATGCGACAATATCGCGCACTTCTGAGGCCACGTTGGCGGCTTCGGTGGTTGCGTCCATGTTGTTGCAGAGTGATGTGGTGCGATTTGCGGATGAGAATGTAAGAATGATGCAGTGTCCGCATCAACCAACCAACCCTTGAAGTTGCCTATAGGCCAGTTGATCGATTGAGCTCACTGGCGCGTTGGTTGATTAGTTGAGGCCTCAGAGCCAACTAGTTGACTGGTTGCAGGGTTGATTAAGGTGAATGTTGTTGTTATTCATGTGATATCTCTGCTGCCTCTGATATAGCTCTTTCTTCAGCCTCTTTCTGAGCCTGTTTCTCATTCACCTCAGCTAGTGTCGTCCACATAGCTTTGCCGTCTACTAAGTCGTTCATTAGCCAATCTTTGAGGGTCAATGAAGCCTCTATCGTGTCCGCCTTGATATTATATCGCTCGTCTGTCACCACCTTCTTGCCGTGAGAGAAAACACGCTCACATTGAGTCGACATGCCAGGTACTGCGAATAGACGATAAGCCAGCTAAGCGACTATTAGATATAGTGCTTCACCTCGATCTCGCTACTAGTCGAGCGGCCGCTTGAGATAATAGTCCTTCAACACCTTGTTATCGTCGCTATACTTAACAATATTGATGTCGTCCTTAAGATATCGCTCTAGCTCAGTCTCTTACCGTTATCGCTTACGGCGATACTAGACGGCCGGCTACTGAACGACACGTGAAGTGAAGTCCTTAAACATAGTAGTCTAGTCTTCGTCGAAGTCTTGTTGTTCGCGTAGCGATAGAGGTAGACGTAATAGTTCTATCGTTGGCTCGTAAGATAGTTCTTCGAGTAGCTCGGCGTAGAGGTCATAGACTGTCTACTTAGCCCTACTGATTTCAGCGGCGCCAATATTAGTCTATACCTGTTCGAAGTAGGTGTGTCGATAGCACGGATATAGGGCGATTACGGCGCGGTAGATTCGTGACCTATCGCTTAGATTATAGTAGTCCTTTAGCTTTACGAACCTATAGTTGAGATAGTAGCGATATCTATCGGTGAATAAGTCGCTATAAGACTCGACTTCCTTCGAACGACGCTTAAGCGTAAGGAACAAGAAGTCTATAATAGGTAGGACTTCCTATACTACGCCGTACGTACCGGACGTTACGTTGCCTTCGACACGCTTCGTAGCCTGCTCGAACGGTAGTAATAGCTCTTCAAAGTGTCTCAATTCTTCCTAATCGTCCGTATCAAGCGTGTCGTCTTTAATAGAGTAGTTCTGTTCGTCTCGGCCGTCGCTACGCGTCCACCTCCTATAGTATCGGTCGATCGCTCCTTAAAGCTTAAGAGCGCGTCTTATTATAGCTAGCGTACTGTTCTACCTCACTCCGCCGTCGCGGATCAAGCGAAGGTAATTATAATAGAGAGAGGTCTATTCGTCGCGCTATACTTCGTTAAACGTCTCGATTCGTACCTCGGAGCGATAGATATAGGTAACGAGGTTATAAAGTTTGCTAATCGCGCCGGCCTTACGCTATAAGGTGAAGGACTCGTCGTTACCTACGAGAAACAGTTAGATTACGACCGAGGAGTGTTGTTTTGATCAGGTTATAGACGCGTTTTAAGCGCGAATCTTCGTATTAGCCTCGTAAGTTAAAGCAGTTCTTAGGCCTCTTATTAGCCGACAGATCTAAGGGCAGTTTTGAACGATTGAGAAGTGTGTTAGGGGTTTTATAAGGGGTATCGTAACGCTAGCTTCACGGGCGTAATCTAAGTATTTCTACTTACCTGCTTTACGTAACTCGTCTTCGAGTCGCTTAAGTCCGTCGCCGAACAATAGAGCGCGGATGACGAGGTTGATTATATATCCGAGGCATCGTAGTCGCTACTCGTGTTCGTCGATAGGCTACTAGAGCGAGGTAGCGAGCGCTCGAATCGCCGTATCGTTATTATCCGTATTATCTATAACGAAGGCGCCTATCTTACCGTCTAGATTAAAGTCGTTTATTACCTACCGCGCTACGGTCGTAATATTGACTCTATTATAATGTCCGCCGACCGGTCGTAATCCGAGCAACGCTGTCTTAAACTACCTATTCGCGTCGATAAAGTACGCTACGACGGCGAGTAGCGATAGATCGTTACTTGTTACCTAGATATCTATACTAAGGTAGACTTTAGCGACGCGCTCGAACTGTTTTACGAGGTCCGGCCGTCGTTCGCGATAGGCCTACTTAAGCTATATTAACACTGTTCGAGCCGCCGGTAGTAGATATTTTACCGCTAGGCTACCGCCGAGTATAACCTTTCGGAGGTTATCGCTTACCGCCTATTCGAAGGTAATGTCGTCGCGGACGATCTAGTTAATAAAGTCGGTTAAAAACTGCTCGGCGGCGAAAGGGTCGAGTTTCTCGAGGTAGGCGGCGATCGCGGTCTCGTCTACTATCGGTCGCTTCGTCGTCGCCGTCGTACGCGACGGTAAGATGCCGTGTTTCGAAAGGAGGTGATCTATATAGCTAGTAGTCGAGCGACAAGCCTATAACTGTCGCGTCGTATTATCCTCGTAGTAGTACCGGTAGAGCTAGTATCTACCCTTCGCCTTACCGTACTCGAGCTTCTATACCTCGAGTCTATACTTAAAGATGAACGATATCTTATTGCCGAAGGTGTTTCTTTTATTACGGAAGCGTAGCACGATCTTATCGCCCTTTAGACGCGTATAATTAATGTCGAAGTAGTATCGCTCTAAGGCTACGACCGTAGCCGGCTCGGTGTCGCTAGTATTGTCGCTAGCCTCCGATTGCTCGCTATCTTCGGTCTATATATTTAGTGTCTCGTTAGCGCTCGATTGCGATAGTATCGGCTGCGTAGGAGGTGGTGTTTCTAGTGTTTTGTTCGCGAAGGGCAGTATAGATTAGGATTTTCGTAGTCGCTTCGATCGCGTAGCCTATGTCGTAGGTCTAGGCCTAGGAGTTTTAGGTTCGATTTGACTATACTGGCGCTTGCTTTTACGAGTCTGTAAAGCTATATTGGTGTGTTGGTTGTGGCATAATAAGGTCGACAATATGGTTGTAAATCCTGAGTCTCCTAAAGGCTCTTCTCCGGAGTGCCGTAAGGTTTGGAGGTGCAGCTTCCGAGGAAGGGCCGCGCGGGTCGGAGTCAGCTCTAGCCAATAGATGCCTGCGATCTAATCTGCGATATCTGATTGACAACGGTTTTGCGGGGAAATGACGCTTAGTGTTTGGGTCTTTTGCTAAAATAAGCCCTGAGAATCACATGCAATATCAAAGATTCACCAACAACACGACTATATAATGCCTGTCAACTGCTCAACTAAGTTGCCTATGATAGCCAGTTGAGGATTGATTAATCCGCAATGGTTGGTTGATTGGTTGAGGCCCTCAATGCCAACCAAAGTTGCAACCCTCAAATCAACAGGCGTTGGTTGATGCGGACACTGGAATGATGGAGTCGGTTTGGAACTCTTTGTGCGACTGGAAACAATGAAGCACGGACTCGAAGTGCCTGCGGCGTATTCACTCCACATCACATGCCCGAAGGCGTCGTATGACTCTGAAAGGGAGAGGGACGTCTCATGAATTGCCCGATTCGCGGCAGGGTCCATCTTCTCATAAGTTATTCTGGACAATACCTAGATGCCAGTACACCAACGGATCCCAGCATAGGCAGCGACTCATATCTCGCCACGATCCGGCTCACTCCTCCATTTCCCGTCCTTCGCAGCCGGTCTTCAAAGCCTCTTATTCCGCCCACCCTCTAGCACGAGGGAACTCCTCCCGTGCCAGAGCCAAAAGTATTCGCGCAGTGCCCATTGTAACACGAAGTCCGGCATGCCTCATCGCCGTTGCAAGCTGTTCGACATGGGCAGTATTGGGAGTCACAGCCCAGCTCTGGAGAGAGTTGACCATCAGCACATGATCTCGCAAAGGTCTTGAAGAGAACGTACCCGCGACGGTGAAGCCGATGAAGCCGATCATGGCAGTGATGATAGTCACGAAGCGCATATTGCTAGTCGTGCTGTGTGGAAGGGATCGGAGTCTAACGACGGTTGGTAGCTTGAGAGTGTGGTAGTGCGCGTGAGATTTTGAGGAGGTGTGAGTGCGAGCTCGTGTGCTTTTGACCGCGCGCTGTAGCTCGAGAACCATCTGGATACGATACTATAACGAGCGCGACGATTGACCGATGCTCAGCATCAAGGTTGTGAAGTCTGACGTCCCTTCATTCTTAAATAATCAAATGGTGAGACAGCTAGTTCTACAGGGGTGCGAGGCGGTGGAATTTTATTGAGCGTAGCGACCGACGAGCGCTAGCCACACCGTAGCGACGTGTGAGCTTGCGAACACTCGAGCGTAGGTAGTGGCGTCAGCGAGGAGGGAGTGGAGCTCTATTACCAGCCCAAGACGAGCGCTAAGCCGCGCTCTTATTGGTCAAATTCAAGTTTGGGGATGACTAATTCAAGTTGCTGGAAACACGTAACCTAGCGAGCTATGCCTGTTGACGAACTCGTATTCAAGACTATGCTAGTATGTCGTAGAGTATACTGTTGGCTAAACTCGGGTAGTAAGTCGGGCGTGTATTTCACGCCCTCCTCGAAGGCCGGGCTAGTCAATAGAGCTCCACACCGCTGCGCTTACTCTTGGAGGTTCACAACCGCCAACAGCACATTTTTTAGAGTCCAGGGACACCTGCGCTGGATCTCCTAACGTCTGGAAACAGTTCTTGCAGTACAGCGTCTTCGTGCAGCGGAGTCACATTCCTCGCCCGAATATCCTAGCGAAACCCAGGATCTTAGCTAATCAGCCGGCGTCGGTGGCAGCGGGCACTAAAAGCGAATGTGACTCCGCTGCACGAAGAGGCTATACTGTAAAAGCCTAAATCGCTACTGCTAATACGTCTGCTAATACGTCTGCTTTCGAAGAATTAGCTGCTTACGTAATACGTAAGTCTTAGGCGCTTCCGACTCGTTCTTACTGTTTAAGAATCGCGAGAGCAGTTCAGATCTCGAGATCCCACCCCTGCAGCTGTCTGACACATTGATTATATAAGAATAGTCTGTTGGGGCAGTGCTCGTACTCAGTTCGAAACGGCCACAAACAGCGGTCAGTTCTACCTTCTACGCGGCGCCTTGAGAGATCTTAGGGGTCTCGCAGCCACTGTAGCTGTGTCAAGCGATGTGTCGAACAATCGTACATATCATCAGTGTGGGAGCCCATACTAGTACCTGCTACTATGGTCCCTCAGGTCAACGATCAAGATAATCACTATGATCCGATGCAAAGTCACTCCAGAGCCATCATGTGGGCAGAACAGATTTACCTGCATACCTGTATCCATCAGCTTCACATTTTCGTCTCCAAACCCGACTTCGTACTGATTTGGAACGACCATTCGGTTAAACTGCGATGGAAGCAGTTCTAGTCTGCAAGGCTGTGAAAATGGCTCGGAAGCATCAGCCGGCTACGATCGGGCTACCAGACTTGCACTCTTTTCGCGAAAGCGCGCTTTCGCGTGACACGCTCAATCATGTCGGTGTCGTATCGTGTCTCCACAAATGATAGTATGACAGCCGTGATCGATGCCTCTCTCCTGTTGCTTGGTGTGCAATTCGACTGTATGCAGGATTTCAGACAAAGAAAACTGCACATACTTGGACAGCATACGCTGGCCTAGAAACGTCACACAGCAAGGCATGCAAGGAGAGAGTGTCAACTTGTCAAGTCGATTGTTTACGAGTGCGAGCTTGATGAGACGACCCCAGTCGCTTCGTAGACGTCCTTGAGCCCAGTGAGCGGAGATCAGTACTGTAATCAAGCTTTGGCATCGGAATCAGGAGACATCTCAGATGACAGGAGGAGCACCCCCGGATGTCCATGCTGTCAGGACTGCTGGAGAAGGTAGTATTCGCACGGCTGGTGCTGGACCGGAGACGTGGAATGGACTAGGAGGGTTGAGTAGTGGCAAGCTAGCGGAGGGGGCAGATCAACTGGGTATGCAGTATTGATAGGATGTGTTACGGAGGCCCCAAGACGCACAAGTGTCATAGATGTTGAGATGGTGTTGACGTACAATTAGAAGACGAAGGAGAAAACGGACGAAGTGGTTAGAACGCAAGATCTGTAATTCACTTTGGTCACTTTAAGAGTTTGTTGCGCGTCGTCGTGCACAGTCGCACGTCGTGCACAGCCCAATGAAAGTCAACTGTTGCCTAGGTGACATTAGTCGATACTTGATTGAGTAGGCCTAAGTTTAGTGGAGGTGTGCACGACGTGCGACTGTGCACAACGCGCAACAAACTCTTAGCTAGCGCGGCAGTCCATCGGACCAATTGCAGCCGAGCAGGGTCGCATCCCATGTCTCCTTCTGACAAGCCGGCTTTCTGTTCAATGATAACAACACTCTCCTGAACGCGCAGTCTGCCGCACCATCTCACGAAGGTACTCCTGGCACATACGCAAACATGGCATCTCGCAACAATCAGCCCAAGGTCATGTCTGGCCGCCTGGCTGGCATGAAATTCATGCAACGAGCTGGCGGCAGTCCGACCACGCCCAGCACACCCAACGAGCGACCCACGAAGAAGCAGCGATTGTCGAACGGATCAGCACTCAGCACACCATCAACACCGGTGGAGGATCAGAAGCGCGCGGGAGAGGTCGAGCGCGAAGGCTACAACAAGGGCGAAACGAAGTGGTATCTCAGTTTCCAAGCACCACCGGCAACAAAAACTGAATCACCCCTACGCATTGTGTCTGCAGGATACTCGGCGCTAGATAGTGGAAGACGCGCGCAAGAGACAGATTCTGACGAGGAGGAAGGCGAAGACGACCAGCCAACACGACCTACACTTGCAGGCCGCAGAAGTTTTGGCAAATTCAACAAGAAGATCGAGAAGCAGAACAATCCAGACGCAGAAGATTCGGCAGCAGAGGAGGATGAAGAGGAGGAAGAGGAAGATGCGGAGATTGAAGATGACCCGACCGGTGTCAAGGCTCTGATTGCGCAAGGCAAGAAGGAAGCTGCAAACCGTGTCCGCGCTGAGCGCAAAGCGAAGAAGGCAGCGGACACTGCTGAAGCGCAACGACTGGCGCGAGACCGTCGAGAGAAAGCTGTCAAGCTCAACAAAGTGACAAGTATCTCATCTGGAGGCGGTTGATCAGGTGCCCGAGCATCACCAAATGCGGCCAACATGACTTGTCATACCTGTGGCAATAAGGGCCATCTCATGAGGGACTGCCCGCAGAAGAAGCAGCCCAAGTCGAGATTGTCGTACTAATCGCATCAAGGCACGACTCACTAGATGCTCAACGTGCTCGTGTGCTATATGCAGCGTGACCTTCATAGCGGACTACTAATATGACAGGTTAATGCAGCCTTGTTCCCGTGTGGATTGGTTGCGGTTTGGCGTCTGCATCAAGCTATACCGTGGCGAAGGATTTGCTACGATGAATACAATGGCCTTCAAGATCACATAGCCACAGGATATAGCTGTGTTGCTATAACAAAACAGGTGAGCTGCTATACCTGCATGCCTGGGCAATTTAGCATCGTTACGTCCTCCAATGGGTTCGTTAGTACTCAACAGAGTACGCACGCCTTTGTAGCTGTGTCTTGTTGACATTGCTTACAATAGATTAAGATGTTGCCGGAGCTTCTTGCCGGCAGGCCTTAGAAGGTAGGCGCTTATCAGTACTACAGCTCCCTTTCCGAAGAGTCGATACTTTATCATCATGGCCACCGCCACGCACCAACTATTCCTCATAATCTCACACAGCACTTCTGTAAGTAGACCACCGGCCTTCATATCTGCTACAGCATCCCTGCTGCCACGCGAACATGGAGCTTTCGGGTTTGTGATGTCATTTAAACGTACCTGCTCCACCTCACCTCTTTCACACAACAGCACTCCTCTTCCTAAAGATCACATGTACTGGTGCAACACCACAGTCCAAGTCCAGCCTCCAAGCGAACACCACAATCAAAAACTCCGTAGAAGATGGCTCCCTCAACCGGCACCCTCCCACCCCACGAAGCAGCGCAAGCAGTCCTCCGCACCGGCCTAACCCACCTCGCCGAACCCCTCGTCGTAACCTTCACCCAGAACCTCTACGGTGCCATGTGTCTCTCCTCCGGCGGCCTCTTCTCCATCCTCGTCCGCGCCGGCTTCGCCGGCTTCGCCTCAGAAAACAACCCCGGCATCCAACGTCTCCTCCAAGGCTTCGCATTCCCCTTCGGCATCGTCCTAACCTACACCATCGGCGCGGAGCTCTTCACAGGCTACCCGATGTGGCTCACCATGGCGGCGCTAGAACGCAAAGGACGCCCTCACCAGTACATCTACGGCGTCGTCACGTCCTGGGTGGGGAATTTACTAGGGGCTTTGCTGTTTAGCGCGTTGTTCACGTATTCGACGCAAGCGATTAGTGAGGATCCGTGGAGGAGTGCGATTGTGACGCAGATTACTGAGGATATTGTGGATTTGTCTTGGCATATTATTTTTTTGAGGGCTTTTGGGTGTGGGTGGCTTGTTACTATTGCTATGTTTTTGGGAACGCAGAATCAGGATGGGATTAGTAAGGCGGTTTGCTTGCATTTTCCGTTTATGATTTCGGCGACGGCGAGGTTTCCGCATACGGTGGAGTATATGTAAGTACTGGGAGGTGGTGTGAGGATCGTGGATGATGCTGATAGTGGGCAGGTACCTTGCGAGTACTGGAATGATGCTTGGGGCTCCGTTGAGCGTTGGTGGCTTCTTTTGGAAGTGTTTGCTGCCGATTACGCTCGGAAATATTATTGGTGGGGGATTGTTCACGGGTGCTTACCTGTGGTGGACGCACATTTGCGGACAGAAGAGGGAGTATGAGGGAGCTGATGGCAATTTGCTGGATGATCACGAGTGAAGACATCCTTTGAGCATGGGTTGGGCCACAGCAGATGGGCTACGTGAAGTGGTATGGCGAAGCATAAACGAATTCTGGGTGTGCTAAGCTACCTAAACATCACAGTCTTGAATTCCTACAACATGGAATCTGCACCAACGGCCAAAGAAAAGGTCCTGGTTCCAGAAGTCTCCCCTCTTGTCAACGAAAGCCTCCAGGATTCAGATATCCATAGTTCCTGACATTGCCCCTCTGCATACCCATCCAGTGTCTTTGCATGTCATGGTAGAAGATCGGACCCGCGCGACCTTGCCAGGAGCCTCCATACCCGAGACGCGCTGATGGGACGCCATGGTAGTTTGGACCGTATTGGTTGTAGAGCCCGCCGTGGAACTCCCGGTCCACTATGAGGTCGTGCAGACTACCGTGTCTGTAGGCTCCTCGGTAGTTGGAACCGCCGCGGAAGGGTGGGACGCGGCTCATTGTGGTGTGGTGCGTAGAGGGTTGTTGGTGTGAGATTCTGGTTTGTGGAGGGTAACCTGTGGTCAAGTCAAAGTTTGTCAGGTGTGCGTGTTATGGGCGTTCTTGAGAGGTGGATATCAGTTGGTAGAGGACGAAGAGAGAGGACAGGATGTCTAGCTGGTAGAGATCATGGGCACTGAAGGCCGACAGCATGGATCACACGAAAGTGTGGCGCCGAAAGGTCGACAGTGTGAATACCGTTGCCTGTGGGACGCATGAATATCGGTTGCTACGAGTCGAAACGGTGACGAGATGTGCGAGAGCTTTGTTCCAGTATTCCCTGAAGCTACGACAAGGCTATGGCGCGCATCATCTTTGCTAGGTGGAATGTCTCAAGAACACGCGGGAGGCTTTAGCAGCGGCACCGCAGTGTGGCCTCATGCGAAGGCTTTTCTACTTGAACGTAACGCTTCACAATTGCTCTTCTCATGTCCCCTTCCAACCCGCCACCTTGACCTTCATGATATGGCAGTAGACTGAGTATCTAAGCGATATCCAGCACCAGCTACTGCATCATTAGGCACGAGCATCGTATCATAACAGAAAAAGCTCACACGTACCTCGCATGCACGGAAATGGTGTCGTGCCACGACCGAGGAAACCGCCAGCCTCAACGACCACGTCCTCACCGCGCATAGAGTAGTGCTTGAAGCGTTTAGCGACACGCAGCAGCTGCTTGTCGACATAGCCTTCTGTGCGCACTGGTGAGGCTGGACCTGTCTTGAAGAAGTACCGGGCGGTCTCTTCTGACAGTGCAATGCTCTCCCCTCCCAGGTCTGTAGCCTCGACTCGACATTAAAAACGCCTCCGTCGAGGTATCCGACCTGGTATGCTTCTTCGAGTTGTCAGTCGCCGCAAAATTGTCGTCGGCTAGCATCAGCAAAGAGGAGATGCTTACCAATGTTTGGAATATTATAGCCCTGCTTCAGATGAGTCCCATAAGGCAAAAGACCCGCGCCGTTCTGGCCAAGCATGCGAGCTGGGAGACCATCTGGACGCATTGCTATGATGATCGGCGGGAACCCTCCAGCTTCGGCGGCGTCGAGTAGACCTTGGATGCTGGTAGTGGCCTTCACGCCCTCACCCATCGGATATATGCGAGGCTGGGTCCGATCCTCTCCTAGAGACGGACCAGTCGACAGAGAGACTCGAGGACTCTTCTCGGCTGCGACTCGCTCGGCCGCTTGAGTCTCTTCGGGTGTGGGCATTGGGTATGTGTTGGGCATCTTGGACTCTATGCCGGCAATCTGCTGTGGATGTTGTTGCTCGTTCGTAGTAGGAAGAAGAGAAATTGATGGTGCAGCGTTCCGAAAAATGTCTTAAGAAAGTTTTGGGAGCAGTTCCAAGCGTGACGCGCTAACTGGATCAACTCCACTGCCAAGGCCACACTGACCTCAATGCGCAGTGAATGATCATGCCCGGCGGCTTTTGCGGAACATCTCATCGTCAAAATTGCAGAACAGCCTGCGACTGTTTGGAGAGATCAGACGACCTGCATCCGAAGAGCATGGTCCTGTTTCGAAGGTAGGCTGTCCGCTCGTACAGAACTTGCCATCAGTCACCACTTGCAAGGTGGTCAGTATAAGTGGGCATGGTACTGTGTATATCTGCATAGTGCAATGGCCAGTACGATTTGTACACACCGAGTGGCGCTGCTGTATAGAAGGACATTGCCTGCGTGAAGAAGCATGGTGGTAATGTCAGAGGATAGCTTCCAGTTATTACTAGGCGCACAACATTACCGTACGTTTGCTAGTCTTTGCTGCTATCTACGCCCCGCGACAAACAAGACCGCTGGAGATCAGCCTCTTGTAACCGACCCTGAGATGACCTTGGGTGATCCTATCCACTGGAGCTGAGAGGTGTTAGGAGCCAAGCTGGGTCCATAATTGCGGTAATCACAAGACTGGTGGCAGATTCCCCAAAGTGACATTCCAGGGAAGGTGGCGAGACAGTCGTTGCATTGTTGGACTCATCGGCTACTACCTGGACCGTCTCTGTGATCGCCCACACCGAGCCTCATCTAGCAGGCTCCACTTGTTACTACATGGCATGGACGCTTCTTGAAGAACCCTTATGCTATTGACATGGCCAGAAAATAAACAAGTCCTTCTAGTCCTGCTTCGACGTGGTATGGGTATATAAGTAAGGATCTATCCGAGCATCACCCTACCTGAATCTCCACATTGATCATGCAGCACAGTAAAGAGCGCCATCCAGGCATGCCCAAACAACCTCGCGAAGTGGAAAGCGCAACAGACACATTACCAGTGGTTGATGGTGACGATCATGACGAGCAACAAGTCTCCGTTCGTGATCTCACAGCAGGATCAGAGCCTGATCTGCTTGCAATTTTGATGACACAGCTTTTCGACTGCGAGCAAGAAGAGAAGACTACCCTTCAGCGCCACACATTTGAATCACAGCGTTTCAAGCCTGGAGCTGCAAGGATGGATCCCCAACAGCGTGCCCAACAAGCCGCGTTGGTGGACAAGATCAACGGCGAACTCACCGAAGTCAGGCAGCGGAGAAATCACATCGGAGAGCAGCTCACGGTACTACAAACTAGAGACCGAGTAGAGGTGCGCAAATCATCGAATGGCTGGCATGATAGACTCAAAGACTGGGAAATTCGCTCGTCAACATCGGGTGGCCCCTCCTCTTCCCATGCGACTGAACGGCCTGTAGCTGATGTAACTCTTTGGCCCCAGACTGGGTCAGTGCCGACTTCTTCGACTGTTGGTGGAGTTTACGTACCTCCTGCGCAGAGCGGTCTAGGTCCTAGGCAAGAAATTCGAAATGGATTACCGAGCGCAGCCAATCAGACAGCCGTCGAATCTGGAGGCATCGAAAAGAATGAAGAAGCGAGAACCACCTCTGTTGGCGCCAACTACAGTCCGGGTGCCGATGAGTTCGCTGGATTCTCGACACTGATTGCTGAAGCCAAATCTCGGTTGCTACATTATACCAATAGGACTATGATTTCGTACGAGGAATCGAACATCACTCGTCTACAGACCGAACTGGATGCCATGCAGTTTAGGCATCTCAAAGCTCAGACACCGTCCCAGCGACTGCTGGATGCGGGACTCACAAGCCAGGACTTGGCTCGACCAAGTCCCGCGGGAAACATGAATGAGGTTCAGGCAGAAGAATCTCTTATTGCTGCATCCACAATCGACAAGATCAGACAAGCTGTGGACGGTATCGAAGTCAATGGAGATGGCCTACAGTCCATTGGTCAAGCGCGTTCCTCCAGTCCCCTGGTGACTGGAATTGCTTTGGACTTGGCCAATAAACTTCAACAAGTCACGACACCTATGTCTCTGAGTGGTATAGGACCAACGCCAGATGAAAGACCATCACCTACAGGGTTGGTGGACGACACTCAGATCTACCGGCAGGTCGCCGAGCCCGCAGCTGACAGGCCAAATGCTGGCTCCTTCGAGAACGAGAGTGTTGATGGCGGTCATCCAGGGCCACACAGTGCAAAAAGGGAGACCAGTCCTCACGAAGACTATCGTGAAGCTCCGCAGGTCATGCGTCAAGCCAATACAGAACGCAGACAATCGCCAGAGGACGATGAGAGCGAGACAGAGTGGCAATCTGCACAGAGTAACTTTGATGAGGCCTCAAGGAGTACCATATCTGTCGCTTCATCGGCTGATCAGGCCGAAGATCGTCATGCAAACGGTCCTGTCACTTCTGAGCCCCCGTCCACGTCAAGAACTACGCCGCAGGCAGTGCATAAGCCTGGCGTCTCTCTAATTCCGGGCCTCGACACAGACACAACCTCAGGCGCAAGGGACAATCATCGCACTTCAACTCAGCGTAAGGAAGATGGGCGCAGGCGGAAGAAGCTCGCATATGACGCACAGATGAGAAAGGAGGCGCAGGAGGCAAAGAACAAGCAGGCGAGACTCAACGAGAAGGAGAAAAAGAAGAAGGGCAACCAAAACAAGTGAACGTAGGTGCTAGATGACATGACATGATGACATTCTCTCAATCTGAGCGAGTTCAACCGAGCTTCGTAAGATAAAAGCTGACCTATGCACCCCGTCTCTGGACCTTCGGGCAGAGGGTACCCTGCTTCGATATCACAGTGCTTGCTCTCGATGATGCCAATGGAAGCGATTGACCCTTTCAACGTCAGTGGAGCTTGTTCGCGAGGGATTCACACAACCCTTGTGAGCACAGGTTTCCTCCCCACACCCATGCCAATGCTTATAAGCGCCTACAAGAGATGTCCGGTTCGCTCTGCATAGAGTTAGCACCTTTGACTAACCTCGACGTGTAGTGCCTGTGTGTATTATACCAGTACCGACGAGCTCTTTAGTAATGCAGTGCAGCGTAAAAGCTGTTCTACGTGTTATTTGTCCCAACATGGCAGCAAACACGCACCGTCTGCTCGACGTGATGTTGGAATCTTCATAATCGGCGAGCAACTATATATTCTCTCTGGCGCATGACTTCCTCATCAAAGTAGCATAAGATGCCAATAACTGAATGGAGATGGCGCTTCGTAATGCACGCAGCCCCGACCATGTCAGTGTGATCTTTGCAAGGCATGGCGGGAACATGATTGGAGTCATGAGAGACATGAAGCGACAGTGTACCTCGTGACTCGCATCCTCGTAGTAGCGATCAGTATGACTCTGTCAAGCGAGGTGGCTCCTGCATTATCATCCACAGCGCAATCGACAGTGCAGCTGATCATGGCTCCCCGAATCGATCTCGACTGACGAGTAAATTCAGGTCAGCCAATCTGTCTTCCTCGAGTTGTACATGCTTGACACTCGCTGCTAACCGCATTTGCGAAATGGTGAGATGGCCGCTGTCATCGTACGGCACGACTTCCAGACCATGAAACAGCGTCGCCAGGGTAGATGGCTTCCAGATTGCTTTGCTGTTGTCTTCGGAGAACTTCATGGTCGTGATGAGGAATATAAGGCACAGCGTGATCATGCTGACTGGCAGCAGGATCCAGACCCATTGGACAGTGATGCTCGGTGCTTGAGCATGCACGGTGCCGAATACTGTTCGCGCACAGTCTCCTTGCCTGATTTCGGAGGCCATGCTTCTGGCAAGGTCTTCCATGGTCATCGAAAGGTTACCATTGTGTTTGTCAACAAACATCGCATAGGACTCAGCGTGAGAGACATCGTAGCCATGATCAGTGTCGCCCGTCGTAACCATCCAACCAGCGAGCAACTGACCTAGAAGTCCAGATGTGACGCCGTGATCTACAACATTTGACCCACAACCGGCCGCCAGGGGAAGTATTGTTTGAGCTCGAGGGACAATCAAGGTCGGCGCCGCCTGCATCTGCCTTAATTCGCAAGCGCATCATCTCGAGCGTGCCATTTGAGGGTTCTGCTGCAGGGCAAAGGTGTGTAGATGCTTCGGGCCCCCAATCAGACCGATCGACTGGCGGCTCTCTTGCAATACGCCACTCGCGACCTTGGTGAAAGGATATCTGACAGCACACCAGTGCAGTGAGCACTGCCACGCTGAGGGAAGTGGAAGTAAGCAGGACTGCAAGTCCTCAAGACCTTTGCCAAAAGATATGGCTGAGAAGTCAAACTAAAGTGCTGTTAGTTGTCAAAGACCGCGTGGTAGAGTTCCAAAGAGTCCGAGAGCTTGTAGTCAAGCGGTCTTCAGCGGGACAAGACAATCTTGCTTCAAGCTTTTTGCCGGGCGGTAATCGATATGTGCAATGCTGAGACTGAGAACCACCCTCGAGAGCTCGATTGGTGCATTTTGATTGCGCTACTACCCCAAGGTCTGTGCATGCGCTGCATATGCCCAAGCTTTCGTACACAGGCCAAGTACAGTTCCCGGATGGGCACGCGAAGCTGGTCTGGCTTTGGTAGTCGAAGAGTCCGCGATACGCAGCGCGTATCAACACGGTGTTGTTGCATCCAGGAACGCCGACTGTGTGGTTGATCAGCATCAAGTCGTTGCAGGTTGAATTATAGCATCCCCAAGCCATCATTCAACGCGGCTTCGTATCTGGATAAGGTTGCACCAGTGTCATCGATTGAAGCCACACTAGTAGTAGCAATTGCATCGGTCACATCTGTAACGCGGATACCATAAGAAAGTAGCTGCTGCGACAGCGGGTCCATGACAAGCACGGCAATCGTGATCAGCGCGCCAAGTGACGCGATCAGAGCACGACCTTTCAATCTCCACAAGAGTTGTAATGCTCCCCACGGATCATAGCTTGCATTGTCGAACGTTTGAAAGTCCGACAGTTGCTGGCTTCGCTGCTGGAAGTACACCCACTTGAGTTGGCTTATGCCTTCGGATAGCACGACGTTGAGGAAGAATCGACACAAGGTTGCCAGTAGAGCCACAACGGAGTTGGGTCGTAGTTGCCAGGGTAGCCTCCAATCTGAGAAGGTTGGCGCTGCTATGAGAAAGCCGAGCAGAGTAATGAGAAGTAATGTGCTTGCCATCAATGCGCCTAGTTCAGGCAGCCAAGCTCGGAGATGCTGAGCGACGCAACGAGGATATCGTCCTTGGGTCTGCTTCTTTTCCATATTGGACTCGTCCTCAGCTTGGGTAGGAGACGAGGTCCTGGAAGATGTTCGCGAGGCCATGCTCATTCTGTAGGAAAGCGGAAGGAGATTCGCATTCCTGTTCCGAACGTGAAAAGTATTGTTGCGAAGGTGAGGTACGAGACATTAGCTTTTCGCCCTTCTGATCCATTGGCAAGCTTCGCGGCCCTTCGACGTTTATACAGTACGCAATGAGACATGAGATGAGCACCCTCTTCTTACATGATCTGTACTTGCACACAGCTCGCCTTTGTTGCGAGCCACCGGTCAAAACAGCCTGCCGTCAATCGAGGGCTTGTGTAGTGCATGCTTTCTCGCGTGTCATCGAAGGTATGTTTCGACAGACGCAATGTGGTCGCTCAAGCATCATTGTGTAGCTGCGAGCCCGGCCTAGCCTCTTCTGGGCCATGCAACGTGCTAAAGGCGGTACTTGCATCTGCGATTTACGCAGTAGAACCTGCCCATTCAGATCAAAGCCGCCTGAAACCTGCCAAGTTTGGTGACTGTGCATGCCACTGCCATGATTGCGAACTTTGCTGCCTCATTATCACATCAGGTGGAGCTCGAGAGAAACCATGTACTTCCAAACATCAAGTCGTATTGTAACGCTCCTGGTCTGAGCCTGATAGTCATCGAAGTTAGAAGGTACCCTACACCAGCTAGTCACGACAGAGCTATACTCTCCGAGCACTTGTCGTCCATGGCCGGGGATGGTTGCGCAGCAAGTTTTTGTCAATCGAAGTGAAAGGGTCATATTTATCAGGGAGGAAACTGAACTTCTCGAAAGGGCGATACGTGTCTGCCACTACCGCTGATGGCATACTCTATCTCCGGTTCAGACGCTCGCTGGCCGCTCGTGTGCTGTGGTGTGGTGTTGAAGTACTGCTTCACTGAGACCCGCCTACATAACACGATAATCAGAGTCCAACACGTGCGCCTGAGAAGGAGGTAGGGCATAATGCAGATAGTCGCCGTGTCCGGTAATCATGTCCCTCCAACAATCGAGGCTGGACTTGAGTTAAATGATGAGCAGGATTGCGTCGCGTACACCTCCCTATACTCACGCAAGCAGGTCGCCGCAAGTCCTTCAGCAATGTGAAACTCCGTCAGAAAGGGCCACTCACCCTCTCTGCAGCGACCCAACCCTAGTCTTCCAATTACTCAAGATCGTCAGTCCAGTCACTGATCCGACTCTTGTCCTGTTCGCGTGCCTCCCAACGTCTTGCAGCCATGAGCAGAATGCCTTCCTCCTTCGCCTTCAGTGCTTCCATCAGCCTCGAGTACTGGCGCCAAATAGCATCAATCTTCTCGTCTGCCACGAACTCCCACGAAATCACCACCGAATCCTTGAAAACCGGGTGGCGTTGCTCGTCGCAGAAACCCATGTGCACTGTGACCTGGACAGCGACCGAATCACAAGCAGACCCGGAAGCGACCAGCATGTTGCGCCAAGAGGCCTCGGGTGCGCCGAAGCGTTGCTTGAAGGTGTTGTAGTCTTCTTGTAGGGCGTTGTACTGGGTGTCTTCGTACTCGACATCCTGGTCGAAGAGCGCGATCTCGGCGTAGAAGGTGAGGCGCTCAGGCTGGGATCTGCGCATGGAGCCATTATCAACGGTGTCCAGATCCATGCGCAACTGAGCAAGCAGCCACAGAGCGGGCGAAGCGCTGCGCTTGATACTTTGGTTGGGGGCGTTGGCAGTCTGAAGCCACATGAGCCTCTGTAGCTTTGCAGAGCCCTCGATGGTAGCCTTGAAGCTCTGATTGACACGAAACGCGCGGAAGAGTATCAATGCCGGTTCGCTGAGCTCGTCGTTGTCTGACTCTTCGGGGACGGCTCCCAGCAGGATGAGCTCGAGTAGTTCTGGTATGGCAAAGACCTTGGCGGCTACAAGAGCTGAGGCTTGTGTGGGCTTCGACATGGTCGCCGACTTGCTGTTCAGATGTTAGGGTTTGTGTATTGACGATGCTCTCGACGGACAGCTGTAATGGGCAGTAGTGGTGTTGTCGATGGGAGGAAGTGCAGTTTAGGGTCTCGTTATTTTGAGAGTGGTGAGAATTTGTGTCCCGCTTGAAGCCGCACTCATCACGTCTTGCTTCGCACGAGCCATTGAGAGCGTGACGCCCGCAAGAGGTCGACTCTGGAGAAAGCACTTGCACATCTTCCTCTGTGAGGTAGAGGAGTGCAGGTCTAGGAAGCTGCTAGAACGCGAGACCAAGCTGCGAGTTTTCCCGAGCAAACAGGTCCATGTCTACTCTGGGCTGAGGGCGCAAGTCAGTCCCCTACGCTATGAATACTCTCCTGGCATGATGCTTTCTGACCATTGGCGATCGATGACCTGAGGTGTTGCGAAACTCGCACATCGGTCCTTCCCGCGGCTGAGCGAAGGATGCGAGCTGAACGCAGAGCTGACCGCAGCAACAGCGCCTGCTCAATCGTTCATAAATACCTCTGTCCTGTACCACGAGTGTAGTCTTAACAACTGCGTGCAATGGCGAATACACAGACGTACGGCTACATCATCGCAGGTGGCGGAACGGCAGGATGTGTTATTGCGTCTCGTCTCAAGCGAGCACGACCAGAACTCTCGATAGCAATCATCGAGCGTGGTCCAGATGAGCGCAACCACCCTCTCGTATTGAACCCGCTTGGAGTCTCGCAGCTCAGAGATATTGGTCTCGATTCGATATACCCAACAGAGCCGCAGTCATACCTGAACGATCGTCGCATCGAGCTCCATGCCGGCAACATTCTCTCTGGCTCGAGCGCAGTCAACTACGGCGTCTGGATGCGTGGCGACCGCAAGGACTATGACCACTGGGCAGATCTGATCGGCGACCCACAATGGGGATATGAAGGGCTGTTTCCGTACTTCAAGCGGTGCGAGTCGCATTACGATCCGGAGGGCGACAGGTCGCAGCATGGCTTTAATGGGCCTCTAAAGAGCTTTGCAGGCCGGGAGTATCCATTGCGCGGCCAATTCCTCGATGGATTTAAGCATCTCGGCATGCATGAGATCAAAGATGCAAATGCTGGGTCCCCGCTCGGGATAAGTCCATATACAGAGAACTGGTCACCCAAGCGACAGCCTTCAGGTCTGGCTTATGACTTGAGCGGTGTCGATGTTGTTACAGGTGCAACGATCAAACGAGTGTTGCTGGAAAAGCGAGCTGGGCGAAGTCCCGTGGCCACAGGCGTTGAGCTGGAGGATGGACGGCAGATCAAGGCGAGCAGAGAAGTCGTTCTCAGCTGTGGTACATTTCGCACTCCGCAAGTGCTGATGCTATCTGGTATTGGGTCCCCGGCAGATTTGAATAAGGTGGGTATCCAGAGCATAGTGGAGGTTCCAGACGTTGGCAAGAATCTATGGGATCATCTTTGCTGCTTCCTCTGTTGGAAGCTCGATCCTATTGCTGCCCAAGAAGGCCTGGCTGTTGGGAATTCAAAGTTCATGTCGAACTCGAAGTATCTGGAGGGCTTAGCGTGCGACTGGATGGTCATCGACAAGCTTCCAGGTAAAGAGCTCCAAGAGGCTCTACAAAAAGACACCACGGGCACAGAGGAAATGGACCAGCACCACCTTCTAGTTGACCGTGCTCACTACTGGCTGACCTCATTGTATATGCCAATTTCGCTTGGCGAAGGTTACGACGTCGGTATGGATGGAGAGCATATCTCGATTGGTGTATTGAACTTCCAGCCGACCTCCCGCGGAACAGTAACATTGCGCTCTACCAATCCGAACGATCTGCCATTGATTGATCCGTGCTACGCCTCCACGCATCACGATCGATGCGTGATGAGGGCGGCCACACGCAAGATGCTGTCTCTGGCGCAGGCTCCCAGCCTGAAGCCAATCATCGTCGGCGAGCGACCACCTGTGGGGGGCAGGGCAATCAGTGCAGCGTCGAGCGAAGAGGACATCAATGCACGTATTGATGCATGTGCCACGACGCTCAACCATGGTGCAGGTACAGCTGCCATGGGCAGAGTGGTGGACTCCGAGCTACGCGTGAAAGGTGTTGAAGGTCTGCGCGTGTGCGATGCTAGCGTACTGCCTGCTCCAGTGGCAGCAACCATCCAGGCAACAGTGTATGCGGTAGCAGAAAAGCTTGCAGACATGATCTTGTCAGGTCCATGATCGGGAGCCATGCGACAGCTAGCGGCGGGCTGACCGAATGTGGGAGGCTGCTCAAAATAGGCAATATCACGTCTTCCACTGCGGTGTGCGTTTCTCGAAGAAAGACGCGACGCCTTCGTGTGCATCATCGGACTTGGCGTGAAGTGCCATGACTCTCCCAGCCCACTCTACAGCATCTTCGTAGCCGTCTCCGCCGCCTCCGCCAGCAGATGTAGAACCGCTAATACCGTACTGCGTCCAGAATGCCCACTTTCCAAAAGCTTGGGGCTGCGCGGCACTTTGCTCGGCGAGCTTCGTCACGACTTGGAGTGCTCTTTCCTCTAGTGCGCCCTGATCGGCCACGACTTCGACAGCTCCACCAGGTAGCTGATCAGCACGATGAGGCTCGGCAAGCGCCAGCATCCTGTAAGTGAAGGGGGCATTAAGTCGTCGAGACACAGCCGTGGCTGGGGAAGTACATGGAAGGCCGATCGAAGCGCCGGGCAGCTGAAACTGAGTATCTGCGGCAGCGATCGGCAGGTCTGTCGATAGCGCAAGCTGCGCTCCAGCAGCTGTTGCCAGGCCTTGAATGACACCGACCACAGGTACTGGGGATCTTCGGATCAGCTGCATGACTTCTGCGCAAAGAGTGAACGTCTCCTTGACTTGGGCTCGTGACAGGCTCCGAATCTCGGCTAGGTCGTGGCCCGATGAGAATACAGGTCCTTCGCTGCGGAGCACAAGAACATTCGGGAGGCCTTCGCGCTGCTCGCGCCATTTCTTCGCCTCCGTCAGCCAGCAAAGGCTTGTGCTCAGACTGGCTCGTGAGTCATTGCAGGTCGCGACCTCCAACTCATTCAGCACCTCCGGCTTGAATGGTGGTAGCAGACGAAGCTTTCCATCGCGAGGAGATGTGTTATACTGGATCAGTTGGTCCTTGAGGTCTCTCAAACCGGCCAATGAGAGAGCATTGCGGCGTTGCGGGTTCTTCAGGGCGAGATAGGCGGCTTTTGCTGGTAGCTTCGGCCACGACATGACCTTGACTGTGGAATAGAGATGAGAGTTGAGCAAGACATGGTGTCGATGGCTTGACGAAGATGTCGGTGTTGTGGAGATTCTTGACACATGGATGTTCGCTTAACGCCGGCTTTCACATCAGGCACAATTCGGAAGGTGCAGCCGAAGCGGCCCAGGCCGAGGGCGTTGAACATGCTCCAAGGCTCACTTCACGCGACCTCCCCTTTCCTTACATGTATCTATCACCAACTGACAACGACATTCAACGAGCATCTTGCGGTCCAGTCGCCACGATCGAAGACCTTCTTGATTCCCCAGCCTCCTACCTCCCGGTAATGTTCATCCCGACTGACCGGGTCCTTCCTTCCTGTCATGTCCTTCTTCTTCTGTAAGTGTCCCTTGGCCCTGCTCAGACCGTCGCGACCACCACACACGGTGATAGCAGGCAAGTAGACCTTCACGGCCAGGTAATGCACTTTCTCCTCTGTCCTTCGACTCTCTCTTCCACACAACAACAACACAGCAGATCTTCCTATCACATCTGAGCACCACCATCATTTCCAGCCTTCGCCTACAGCACCTACTCACAACAAATCATCCACGACAATTGATATCACCATGGGCATCTTCAAGCTTGCACCTACATTCCTACTGCTGGCCTTAGCCTCGGCCGCTGCGACAGCGCCCTCCGATCCGACCAAGGCCAACATGAGCATCACATTCTCCCGTGCTGACGGACGATACTGCAACGACCACGGCGTGGGAAATCCCGTCACTGTAAACATCACCAACGTTCCAACGGCCAAGAACACTTGCTTCAACCTCGCGGACACATTCTCGAATCCAGACGCCACTTACAACGCTCGTGAGTAGATGTGAACTGCAGAAGGCATCGTCTGTCTGGCACATGCGTGCTGCGTCTCCATCTCAGCAGCAGTTCCTGAGTCACTGGCCCATTCTGTTCAAGTATGGCTAATCACCTTCTATCTAGGTGGCTGCACGGGAGCCAACTACACCGAGTGCGCCGTCCACTACAAAGTGATCGACGCCCAACACTTCGATCCTGCAAGCAACTACTCCCAAATCTGGTACACGCAACGCGAAAGCGACATCAAGAAAGGCGACGACGAGAAACTGGGCAAGATCGCCTTCGAAACCTATGGCGGTGAGAACTGCCTCCCAGGCTCCGGACCCGATGCCACTGCAGTCCATCCCATCTACAGCTGGAGCTGCTATCAAGCTGATGGTCACTGCGATACTGTGCCATATCGCGTAAGTCTCACAAACAGTTCTCAAGCTCGCGCATGTGTGGACGCTGACAGTCCTTCAGATTCGCAGCTTCGCCATCAAGCGTGTGGACGAGTGGAGGGAGAAGAAGGAACACTGCTACATCGCCCACTCCAACAAGAAGAACGCCGGTGGCAAGGTCGTTGCAACTGGCGGTCTTGCGGCGTTGAGCTTGGCGGTTGTCGTCGGTATGGCTTTCTACCTTTGATTGTGATTCAATGGAGAGTCGAAGAGTGGTAGTGCTTAGGAAAGATTCCATGTGGCTCAGGCGCTGGAGCGATACACAGTGCTCATGACGTCGAGGTTAAACCCTTGAAGGATTCAACTTTGTTCCGCTTCGTGTCTTTCCTTGAAATTGGTCGATTCATGTTCGGGCCACTGCTTGCGTATACCTGAGTCTAAGACATGTCTGTCTCTAGCTCAACCGTGTCAATAGTGACCTGAACATGAGATCTGGATATCTCAGACCGCTACTTCAAGATTTAGAGACATGCAAGTACGAAGCTGAGACTTTCGCAGTGTCACACTCGTTATATAACGCACTGCCATACTTCCTCAGCAACCCAGACCAAAACACCGCCAGCTCCTCTCCACTCCTATTCACAACCCCTGATCACACCTTCGCTCCTCACCACCTCCCAAACACGCAATCGAAAGCACGCTCATCGCACCTACTCGCATATTCTCAACTTGCCTTCTCCCACTTCCATCACTCCGGGGGGAATGTACTCCTCGCGCCACAACAGCTACGATGCAGGCGACGAAGCCTATGACGGCAACGCATCCGATGAGAAGCACGAAAAAGAGACGACAGAGGATGGCTATGACGAACAATGGCAGGATCACATTAAGCCAACGCCATACGACCACGAAGCCTTGAACGAAGAGAAGGCTGAGTACTGGCGGATGATGGCGGGCTGACAGCAATATAGACAGCCCGACTCTTCTACGACAGGTGAACGAAATATTCGGTGACGACAATCGAGATCGCTATTCCTATGACCGACTTTGTTGTACATATACATATCCATCAACCACAACCTTCAAACCTCATCCTCCTCCTCCTTAATATCAGCCTCCCCCATCCCATCCTCCCCAAGATCCATACCATCATCGTCACCCTTCATATCAAAATCCTCATCACCACCACCTTTATCCCCTTTGACCTTCCCATTCTCATCCAGAACTGGAAAGTGCAGATGCTTCCAATCTTCAATCTCCTCAATCACACTCCTCAGCCTATCCCTCACACTCTCCACCGCATACGTCCCCAACAGCAACCGCAGCGGCGGGTAGCGACAATGCCCCAGTTGCCATACAAGTTCTGCCGACTTGACGGCGCTGGTGGGTTGCCGGTCTGAGAGCCATTGGACGATCCTCCTCGCGTGGCCGGCTGGTGCGGTGGGGGTGTCGTATGGTGCGGATGGCGCCTTGACGAGGAAGTGGCCGTACTTCTTGATCTTCACATCATTCTCATCATTCGTTGTTCCATCCGGTGCCTTGTCGTCCAAGCCGGTTGGCTCATCGATGCGCATATGGCCAGGCTCTACCAGGGTGGCTTTGATGCCGAAGGAGTCGATCTCGTATAGCATGCTTTCGATCAAACCCTCGGTAGCGTACTTGGTGGCACAGTAGGGCCCTAGTCCGGGTACGCCGAGGGCGCCGGATGTGGAGGAGAAGATGAGGTAGCGGCCTGCGTTTTCATCTTCGTTGCGTTTCGCGGCTTGGTCCCGGAGGTGTGGGAGGGAGAGTTGGATGATGTTCAAGGTGCCGAGGAAGTTTGTCTCGAATTGGGAGCGGAGGTCACAGTCGTCTTGGTCTTCGCAGGAGCCTATTACGCCGTAGCCTGTGCAGCTGGGTTGGTGATCAGTGACTGCTTCATCGAGCGTGTTGAGTATCACATCATCTTACGCTTACTTCACAATGATATCGATCTTGCCCCAATGCTGTATACACAAATCGATAACCTCTTTCACGGTATGCCGTACTCTGACATCACATAACAGTCCCAGACATCTTTCATGCCACCCCTGCATCTGCTGCATACTATTCTCCCCCGTCCTTCCCACAGCCGTAACATTATCCCCATGGCTCAACGCGGCCTTCGACAGCGACCGCCCAATGTGTCCAGTCGCGCCAAAGATCAGCCATGTCTTCTGCGTGGGCGGGTTCGTCTCGCTGGGCGGATCGGTGGTGGATGGGAGATGTAGTCTAGGGTTATTGGCTAGAACTGTAGTCGGTGAGCGATGTGCCATTGAGAGGGAGCATTGTCAATGATGATGTACCTACGAGCAGCTATCTCGGCCTCTTCGCGGCGGGATGATGCTTCCATGGTGCTTCGACATGTACCGTCTGCAGCCGGAGCTGGTGGTCTTATCGGTTGACGTTGATCATTGATGGAGCTTAATCAAATTTGGGGCGACACGCGAACGAAGATTGACCGGGATGTGCTTCCGTCGGCGCGTCCTTGACACGTCTTCTACAAACATACCGTGGATATAGGGATACACTCTACTCCAACATCATCCAGTACAGCGAAGACCGCGTCTCCTACCAAAATATGGATCCCATGACGTTGACTGCCGCGCTGGCTCTATAGAGCTACATACTGTAGCAGCAGGTCACCCCAACACACAGCCCTCGACAATGTTCAAAGGATCGAAAGGTCGATGACAGGCCTCCGAGTGCTTTGGGACCACGAGCACCTCGAGAGATGGAGTCAGTAAAAGAAGAGTGTCTGCTGAGAAGCATATGCATCACATTTTGCATCCTCTTGGTCCGAGCGACTACAGAAGGCTAGGGAACTCGCAAAGGGACATGAAGCAATGAATCACACACTCCAGATGATCACAACTTGCACTGCTCTGTAGAGACCAAGAGACATTACCATGACGATGTCTTTGTACACTCTCGACGCCTGCCCAGATCCGTCAAATCGAGGGCTGTAATACCTTCTTTGTTATTATCATTTGGCATGAACTTACGGCGAGAAGGTGTATGCAGTGGATTGGTAAACCACACTCTTTCCTTTCGCGGGCTGACTCCTAGGCATCAAGACACTCACATGGCGCCACGAAAGAAGAGTAACCGAACGACCGCTTCGAAAGTGCCGACCTCCAGGAAGCATGCTGTTCAGAAGTCGACACCGAGGAAGAAACCCTCGGGCGCGAAGAACACTGCAGCGTCGACCAGGGCGACCAGATCTACCAGGACTCCGGCAGTCCTAGCCACTACACGAACCACCCGCTATCAAGCTGTCAACGCAGCACGAAATGCAGTCCTGAACACGACAGAACTCCTCGAACACATCCTCATCCACCTCCCAGCGGACTCCATCCTCGCCGCGCAACGTGTAAGCAAAACGTTCAAGAACGTCATCCAGGGCTCCATCCTCATCGCCCAACAAATCGACTTCGCTCGCGACTCGCCGCGAAACCGTCCCGGCAAGGTCGAAAGCTGGCAACCCGACTCCGCCACACACCCCAACTCAACAACCTTCGAGCCCTGGGACAACTCAAGCTTCACCACCGCCGCAAGACTCACCGTTCGAGACCTAAACACCTGCGTCTTCAAATCCAGTCCGGACCCCGAGCGACGAACGAACCACTACAACTTCCTCTCAAGGACTGTGCCCAATGGTGAAACCTTCTACTTCAAATCAAAGAACATGTCCCCCGCCATCTTGAGAAGCATGCGCCTCCAACCCCAATCCTGGGACGATTTCTGGATCACCGCACGACACCCGACCTGGCGGCAACCTCTCGTGATCAACATGGCGATCCGGATCGGCGTGAGTGTGAAAATCCAAGTGTTTGATCACAATTGTGTCTTTCGGGACGTGCGATGGATGTTGTTCTATCTGTTCGATGGACACAGGGGCGCTGAAGCGGAGCTGGGATAGACTGTGCCTAATGTGTGTAAGATCAATGAGCCGGGGATGCGCGTTTATGGGTTGCCTGATGGCGTGAAGTTGAGGGATAAGGTGAAGGAGTTGGAGGGGAAGTATGGGAAGAGTGCGAGGGTGACGGAGCTCTCGATCAAAATGCCAGGAACTATTTTTCCGAGCCAGGAGGAGCGAGACCTTGTGGCGAGGCTTGTAGAGGAGCGGGAAAGGTTGGCTGCGGAAGCTGCTGAGGAGGAAGATGATGTGTGATGGCAGTATATCCATATACGCCATACTTCTGATGTTCAGCTAACCTCCCAACCCCCGTCCCCCTCGTTCCTCGTCCTCACCGTCCTCCCCGCCCTCCTCCCCGTCACCAACCCCTCCTCAACCACCCCCACGCCATTTACCCAACCCCCCCCCTAATCCCCCTCGCAGCCTGCTTCGGCTCCTTATACGTCGCCACATCCCTAACCTCCCCAGCATCAAACAACACCAGATCCGCCCAATACCCCTCCCTCACCATCCCTCTCCCCCGCGCCCCAATCACAGCCGCAGCCCTCGACGTCACATGCGCCACCGCCTCCTCCAGTCCGCCCTTGAATACAACCTCTAACGCGACATCGTCGAAGGAGGAGTTGGATGTGGCGTGGTATATATTCCTCGATTTCCCATTAGGCAAGTCGCGGGCGTAGTGTCCCAAGTAGCGCGGAAACGTCCCCCATCCCCTCGAATGCGGTTTCGTCGATGTCAAGATCCCATCCGAGCCGCCTGTGTGGCGGGGATGGCGCATTATATTCCTGACATTCCCCTCGTGGCCGGAGTGGGATAGGATGGTGGAGTTGAAGGTGTCGGCTTTGAGGATTTGGATGTAAGTTTCGAAGGGATCTTGGTATTGTTCTTTGGCGATTTGGGCGAGGGTCTTGCCGACGTATTTCGATGCGAGTTCGGGTTTGGACACGCCGCTGATTTCGAGGATATCCCATTGGAGTGTCATGCCATGGCATCCGTCTGTGCCGGTGTGGAGGGCTTGGTGTTTGATCTTCGCTAGGGACTCTGGGTCGTTCAGGAGCGCTAGCTTATCGTCCGCGCTAGCAGCCCAGCTAGGCAGCGTACTCGCCAACGTCGTACTACCAGGGAGGTACGGATACGTATCCAACGTAACATCCACGCCCTCCTCAATCGCCTCATCAACCATCTCAATCGACTCGCCCGCCCTGCCCGCATTCTCCCCATAATTCATCGTCGCATGCGTCAAATGCAACCTCACGCCCGTCTCCCTCGCAATCTGAATCATCTCCCCATAAGCCCGCAGCGCCTCCTTGCCATAACTCTTCGTATGCGGACAATAATTACCCCCCCCCCCCCAAACTCCTCCACAACCTTACAAAGCTCCGCAATCTCCCCATCCGTCGCGAAACACCCGGGTACATACGTCAACCCACTCGACATCCCCACAGCTCCCTCTTGCAAACACCACCTCAAACCCCCCTTCATCACCCCCACCTCCTCCCCGCTAGCGAGCCCCCCATCCCACCCTTTAACCAAACCCCTCAAATTCCCCTGCGGAACCAGATACGCCACATTCGTCGCGACCCCCTCCCCATCCAGAACACCCAGATACTCCCCCACCGTTCTCCACCTCCCCCAAAACCCCGGGTAATCCTGCTCATCAGGATCCCCATTCCACCCAGCAATCTGCTCCCGAATCCGCCTCATCGCTCCATCATCGACAGGAGCGTATGAAATCCCATCCTGCCCAATGACCTCCGTCATAACACCCTGAGTGATCTTCGCCTCGTGGGTGGGGGTGTGGAGCAGGGCGAGGTCGGAGTGGGCGTGCATGTCTATGAAGGCCGGGGAGAGAGTCCAGTGGCCGTTTTCGCAGTTGATGATGCGGACGCCTGTAGCGCGGGCTTGGATGAGCTCGTCGTCGGTGTAGGCTGAGGGGACGGGGCGGATTGTGTGGATTTTGCTATTTTGGATGAGGAGGCTGCCGATGCAGCGGGGTGTGTTGCCAGAGCCGTCGATGATGGTGGCGTTGAGGAAGAGGGTGTGGGTTGAAGGGGGGTGGTCTTTGTTGAGAGATGACATTGTGGAGTAGAGAAGAGATGACAAGGTAAAGAGTGAGAAATGTGCTGTACTTACTAGAGCTCTCTTCAGGAAGAGGCGTTGTTGATGCGGTACTAGGAATGAAGTGACGTCCCGGCGAAGCTCAGTAATGGAGCAGGGATGCTTCGCCTATCAAAGCCCGTGCGGCGGCTGGCTAAAGGAGGAAGTTGTGGTCAGCAATCATGCTTGCAGGAACATAGCGAAGAGACAGAGACGAAAGATATGCTGGTGCGGCTCGACAGGCATATTTCAGCCCGGAGCACTTTCAAAAGGATTGTATTTGTTCAATCGGCGATCATAGATCGTCAGAAGTGCAACTGTTTCGCAAGATCATCGTAAATAGCAGTCATGTCCATCTCTTGCACGCATCACACACGTCACACACATAAGCACTTAGGCAGCAGCCGCGACGGCGATGGTCTGTTGTCGCTCGTTGTCGAGGACACGCTCAAGCACGCCGTGTGCACCCTCAGTCTTCAGCTGCTCACGAACTTCGGTCAGACCGAGCTGCTCGTCAGTCCAGATCGGCTCGACCGCTGGTGCATCCTTCTCGCCAACACCGATGAAGCCGCCCTCAGCAGCCCACTCAGAAGTGCGCTTCAAGCCAAGCTCATCCCAGACACTCTCGAGAGATACAACGAGGTGGTCACGGAATTCCTTGACGTGGCCAGGAGTTGGCGTGATACGGAGACGCTCCTGACCGACTGGCACGGTTGGGTAGTTGATCGCCTGCACGTAGATTTGGTGCTTCTCAAGCAAAAGATCGGAAGCCTTCTTGGCAAGCTCGGCGTTTCCGACCAGAACTGGAATGATGTGGGATGGGTTGGGAATGACTGGGATATCGCGCTCTGCAAGCACGGACTTCACAGCTCTAGTGTGAAGTTGCTGCAGACGACGATCACCTTGGTAGTTCATCTGATACTCAATGGCGGTCTGGGCACCAGCCATGGTCGCGGGAGGCAAGGAAGTCGTGAAGATGAACCCTGGAGCGAGCGAACGGATCGTGTCAACCATCTTCGCCGATCCAGCGATGTAGCCACCAACGCAGCCGTAGGCCTTTCCAAGAGTTCCAGTGATGATGTCGATGCGGTCCTGGACAGTTCCCTTCGGATTCCTGCCGTTTGCGTAGTTCTCGTAATCCAAGTGCTCGGCCACACCAGCACCGTTTGGCCCGTACATGCCAACGGCATGGACCTCATCCAAAAAGGTGATTGCGCCATACTTCTCAGCCAAGTCGCAAATCTCCTCAATCGGCCCAATACTGCCACACATGCTGTACACACTCTCGAAAGCAATGATCTTCGGCACATCCGCGGGCAATGATGCCAACTTGTTCTCCAGATCCACAACGTCATTATGCTTGAACACCATCTTCTTCGCACCCGAGTGGCGAATGCCCTGGATCATCGAAGCGTGGTTCATGCTGTCGCTGAGGATGACGCAGTTGGGGAACTTGCTGCCCAGTGTGGCAAGAGTCGCATCGTTCGCGACGTAGCATGAAGAAAAGACCAATGCGGCCTCCTTTGCGTGAAGCTTCGCACAAGTCGCCTCCAAGCCCATTGCGTGTTGGTTGTGTCCGGAGATGTTGCGTGTGCCACCAGCTCCTGATCCGTACATATCCAGCGTCTCGTGCATCTTCTTCAAGAGTTGTGGGTTGCGGCCCATGCCGAGGTAGTCGTTGGAGCACCACACATCAACGCGCTCGTTTCGCTCGCTCATGTGTGCTCGCGGGAACTCCTGTGCCAGTCTGTTGATGTTGTTGAAGTAGCGGTACGACTTGTCCTTGTGCTTCTTGTCCAACTCATTCTGGTAGAACTCTTCGTAGTTGAATTGCGAGGCCTTCGGTGGCGGTGGTGGAGTGTTGAGATGCTGGCTCGCGGCCGAAGTCGTGGCATTTGCAGGTTTGGCGTTCGGGGGAGAGAAGTGCTCACGACGGACTTGGCGAACATCTACGGCCTGGGCTTCGTTTGGTCGAGAAGTGTGCAAGTTCGCGCGCGGAACTTTGGCAGTGTATCCTCGAGATCCACCAAAAGCCCCAGCCAAAGCGGCGTTGCCACCGCGAGCGCTCTGCACAGTCAAGGCCTTGCCCATAACGGGGCAGCGGCGGGCAATGATTTGCAAGTTGCTCATGGCGCCGCCGCCTGGGGCTGGGTGCTGCATGGTGGTGCTCGTCGACATGGAGCGGAGCGTCGCCGGTGACGTCTTGTTCAGGAACGGGCACATGGCCCTCGATTGGCGGAGGAGGACCTCCATTGTTGCTGTTGTCGAGGTGTTTGGTAGTCGCTGTCGGTAATTGAGATGCCAATGGCAGTGGTGGACGGAGTAGAGAAACAGAAAGTCAGGGCAGAAGTCGGAAACCGAGTGGATGGTGCGCCTCTTTGAATCAGCTTACATGCACTTTATGCATCCGCCGGCATCTCTTTGAGGAATGGCCCGCCGACACTCAATCTTTCTCGGCTGTGGGGAGCAGTAGCGGCAGTAATCAGGACAGCAGCCATTGGTTCCCTCTCCCCCTCGACCGCAACGTCTGTCGTCTAGCAAAAGCATCGCCCTGTAAGACGTGATTTAGCAGCGAGTCTGGAGCGGCAAAAACGGCACTCGATGTTGACGACAAATCAGCTGCCATTTACTGGGTCGATCAATGGTCAGCCCACTATTTGATTGGCTGCTTTCATGCAGGATAGAACTGTCTGCCGGCGTCGCTCAGAACCTTGTCAGGGCACTTCCTCTCTTCCGCTATGCCGACGATGAGCACCCATCGCTCACGCACCTTCATAGGAATGAGACTCATGATGACTTTACTCCTGCAGTCGCTAGTCCGGCAGTATAGAGGATGAAAAGTCGAGGTAGGGGATGCAATCGACAGGGGATGCAATCGACAGGGGATGCAATCGACAACTTTTCGGGATTCGGGAATCTGCTCGATCTCGGCATTGGCATTGTGGCTCTGACTTGAACTCCGAGCACTACCTATCATCTCCCCAAGTATCGCCTTCTGTCCATTCGTATCTCTGAGTAGTAACCTCAGTACACCACCCCAAAATCTACGCGATGTCTCTCCCCACCCTCATCCTCGCCGTAGTCCCCATCACACAATGGTCCCTAATCTCCACCCTCCTCGTCACAGCAGGTCCGTAAACTCCCACCCCTCCCCTCAAACACCACCTAACCACACACTCACCCACCCACCCGCCCCAGGCATAGCCTTCTCCCTCAACACCTGGACCCTCCCCATAATAAAACTCAACCCCACCACCACCTCCATCCCCCAACTCCTCGACATCGGCCGAATCGGCGGCCGCACCCTCGACCCCGCCAACATCGCCGTCGCTCTTGTCCTCGTATTCGTATCCGTCGTCCAGGCGCAATACCCTTCCTTCGCCGTCGCCACGTCTTGGAAAGTGCCTGCTTCCGCGAGCTTCATGCTTTTCCAGGTGGCGTGGTGGGAAAAGCTTACGATCTTCCCACTTGAGAGAGCTGCGATTGCTATGAAGGAGAGGTTGGAGGGGGAGAAGGCTTCTGGGCAAGGGGTGTGGATGGGGAGGAGGGAGAGGGAGGAGTTTCATGGCTTGTTGGATCGGTGGGGGGTGAGGCATTTGGGGAGGGCTGTGCCGCCGGTTATTGCTGTGGGGAGGTTGGTTGTGTGGAGGGGGTAGGTGGGGGTGTGGCACGTGTGTCGCTACTTGGATGGAGTGGCGCGTGGCGTGTGAGGGTTGTGGTAAAGGCGAGCGCGACGCGGAGCGTTGCAGCGATTGGCATGTGCACATTCGGTGGCATCATGTGAGGAACTTGAAAGAGACGCTGCAATGCGCGAGCGCTTCGCGGAGGTGCTGTGCTCTACGCATGTGGTGAAGACGACGACGCGCTCGGAGGCGGTGGACTGTGTCTACAGCCCTATCGTGATTTGAGCTTCAAGGTCGGGTTGGATTGTCCATAGCTTGCTGTATAGCGTATATGTGAGGTACCTTTCACCGTACGTACATTCTTAAAGTTGGCCAGGAGGCATCACTCGTCTTCGGGATCCGTATCAGGGTCCGGGTTCAACTCAGGCATCTCAAAATCACTACCATCACTGTCGTCCATAGCATTGTCGTCAGAAATTGCGTGCCTACTCGAACCAGCCACGGTGATGGTGTTTGAGTCTTCCGTAGGCAGCACAACAGTCATTGTTGTTTCCTCCATCGCAATGTCGTGCGATGCGGGTGCTTCAAGTATTGGTATCTCGGGAAGCTGTGCTTGTTCAGAGCGTGCATCATGTGATGGCAAGACGTCAGCTGCAGGAGATGCTCGAGCTCGCTTTGCAGAGGTTGCCAAATCGGTGTCATCTGTTGCAGCTCGCTTGCCTTTCGATGCTGAGTCCGGTACCGACCCAGTTGTCGCTTGCGCGCCAAATTCAACGTGATTTGCTTCTTTCTGGTCGTCCCCTTCGTCGTCTCCCTGGCCGTCCTCGTCCTCGTCCTCGTCCTCACTGTCGCCATCGTCATGCTCGCTGTTCGCAAGCTCCTCCTCATCTTCATCTCCCATACGAGACTTCTTGCGCCCAGAATGGATGAAAGGCATCCTTGGCCGAAGCAAAGCCTCAACCTCAGAGACGTGTGAGAACTCCCGCGCCAAGATCGGCATCAAGCTGGCCTGCCCGCGAGCGGTCTTCGTTCCCACGACTGGATTCATCACACTTGCCACTAGCATTTTCTGACTTCGGATGAGAACAGCTGTACGATCGATCTGTGCGCGAACTTGGGGAGGCATGCAAGCAGCATCCAGCTTGATAAGGGATGTCTCGAGTAAGCTTTCGGCAGCTTGTTTCAGTGGTGCGAGATTGGTAGGGTGCGAATGTGATGAGCCTGAGTCGGTCAGACCAAGTTGCTGCTTGATTCCACTAGCTGCGCTGGTAGTCGCGCTTGAAGATGAGCTGCCGTTATCAGGCATGAGTTCTTTGCAGCAGGCCTTGAGGACCGGCATAAGCTCTGAAGTATCTTCTTTCGACATCGCAGGACCAAGTAACTGTAATGCTGTGTTGAAGAGCTGGTGTAGTGGGAATCTCAAGCTATCGTATTGATGCTCAGCTTTGAACAGCCACAGCGCTTGATCAACAATGTTCTGGGTCAGTGGTAGGGCTTGCTTGCCAAACCGATCAAGCAGCGTAATGCAGAGCTTCACAGCCGCGGCGTGCACATCTGGAAGTGCCGCAAATAGTGCATCGCGTTCTTCTTTCGCAATCTCGTTGTTGAGCTTGACAAAGTCTTGCTTGCCAGGTCGAGGCACGGTAACCGAGAACAGTCGAGTCAACAGGTCGATGACTAGGCCGACTGGCGTCGCGACAGATCCTGCTGTGCCCTCTCGGATGTGAGAACCGATCGTGTGCAACAATGTAATGATCCTGTCGCATCCAGCATAAACGCCTTTCCATGGCTTTAGACCTGCAGCATCAACATCCAGCGACTGCAGTTCTGCATTGGCCCCTTTCAACGTAAGATGAGCAGGAACCGACGGCTCGATCCCAGCCACGGATTGCCAGTCTTCTTGGAACGTTCGCAGGACGCGATCGCAAGTAGTGTGAACTGCAGTGACGGCTGTTCGAAGAGTCTCTTCCCACTTCTCTGCAGCGCCTTGCTTAGGAGCGCAATGGTGCAGTGCTACCAGAAGACGGCGGGCGGAGGTTTGATGTGACTGTGTGTGGTGAAAGGCGACATTTGTCGATCCCGAGGACAAGATGTTGGCCAGGAAGGAGCGAATCTTGGCCTCGTTCGTCCGGAAGATGGTTGGGTGTCTTGGTAGCAGAGTGATGAATGCTTCCAGTACTGTCTGCAGCTCGGTAGCAGAGCACCGTCTGTTCTCGATGTTGGCAAGACATGTAGGTACAAATGCTGTCAGAGCTGGAGTTGTGATCTCGCGCACAATGTTTGAGTAGTCCCATGTCAGGGTGAAGATGCTTGTCAGGGTCAGGACAATCAGGCTGCGGGTCGTCGGAGGGTCGGGCTTCTTGAGCATGCCCAGCAGACTTCGGACCCAGGGGTTGCATTTGCTCAGGACTTCGAGACCAGCGGCTTCGATGGTAGCCTTGGCCAGGACGACAGCCGACCATCTTCCCTCCACCGTGCGGTCTTGAAGAAGTGTTGTAAGCTGCGTATTGAATTGTTTGATGGCGTTCGTGTCTTCCGCGGTCCGCTTAGTTTCTGCAGGTGCGGACAGGAGCTGTCTGCAGTTCCATATTGCTCCTGCGATCTGCGGCGCAATCTTTGGTAGCTCATCCACGGGTGCAGACGAGACGCGATATGTCAGGGCTTCCAGCGCGCCCGCGGACGCTGCTGTGTGCCCCATCGTCGGTGCTGCTGCATGTGTTGTTGGTGGTGTAGAGCGAGATGCGATGGAGATATTTTGCTTGCAGGAATCGGCGTGAGCGGCCGAGTGTCCGCAGGGTGCCGCATCTCGTGTCGTGGGATGACGCTGCGTGCAACACGTTCCTGAATCATTGATGCGGGCAACAAGAAGCTGCAGCAGCTTGCGAATCCTGCACAGACACGACGATGAGGCTGCGGTAGACCCGGCAGTCCCGCGAAAGGACACGACCAACGATGAGCGTTCACACAACGCCCAACCCCGACAAGGGAGCACGATACATTGGACTGCTGGACACGGCACTGTGCAATGGCAGTTGGAGTGAAGTACCGGAACTGGCGCGCAAGGTAGAGAAGCACGCGCCAGATCGAAAACGTATGGCGTCTCGTCAACAGCCAGGCACAGCATCGCAAGCAGACTGATACACTACCAGGCCTCACTCTTGCCGCTCGCGCCGAAGCCCAAGTCGCCAACGCATCGCATCGACCGACCTCCGCCTCCTCTGCCACCTCCGTCAGCATCCACGGCCTGGGCGAACTCGCGCCTCGGTTGTCCGAGGCCATAGCCAGTGCAGGCAAAAGCCACCCGGACGATGCCTTCGTGGCTAGCACATGTCTGGCAGAGATACACTGGCTACGGGAGGCGCCCCTGGAGGCCCTCACTGCATTGGCATACACGGCTCAATCAACGGCAGTCTCAACGC
The DNA here is from genome assembly GCF_020509005.1 of Fulvia fulva. Classification (NCBI taxonomy): domain Eukaryota; kingdom Fungi; phylum Ascomycota; class Dothideomycetes; order Mycosphaerellales; family Mycosphaerellaceae; genus Fulvia; species Fulvia fulva. Next base: position 4,670,306 of record NC_063017.1, on the reverse strand, counting down.
CCAAAGGAACCCCCGGCCCGCTTGGGTGGATTGAAGTGTGCGAAGTGAAGAACGCTTTCATTAAGACATCATGTCTGGAGTCGAGCAGCCAGCATAGCGAAGCGAGGCAGACATACCAGTCGGCAGTGTCACGAACGCCAGGATACCGCACGCCAGAGCTCAGGAGGTGGACAGAACGGCTATTGGCCAAGGCCTGTACATACAGTGTGAAGAATATCCCAACACCGTCGCTGCAGGATCAGAGCGAAGCATACCTGGCGTTTAGATCATGGGGTGACTTTTGCCAACGGGCGCCGGCGTCACCCCCGAGCTCCCATACACCTCTGGACATTCCGCGGCGGCAGGTATGGAAAGCATACTACGACCTACTTTCCGCACTCCTGCAGCAAGGCCTCGTCCATGCTCCGGACGCCAACGTTGCTCTTATACCCGCCAGCGATCTGCTGGTGGAGTCTCGTATACCCGCCAAACGCCGCCAGCGGGACGAGATGAAGCGCATCGAAGCCAGCTACGAGACTCTGCTCATTGGCGAGACCCAGTTCCCGAAAGCCAGTCAAACGAACCAGGAGGTCGAAGAGTGGACAGAGCAAGTCATGTCAAATTGGAATGTGTTCTGCGGCTCGTCATGGACCGATGCTGAGCTCGGGACCGGTGGAAAACGAAGTGTTTCTCGCAATGCGCTCGACATACTTTACAGAGCCGCGATGAAGACGTTCCATTCGACGCCCATCTTGCGCCAGCTCTTCACGGTGCACGCCGCCCTCGGCGAGTTCGAGCTTGCCATGCACGCATTCGACAGCTACATGGAAATTGTGGACAAGGGCAAGGCGCGTGCCGAGAAGACCGGAAAGCATGAAATTGGATTCGATAATGATGATACTGCCATGTTGACAGCTGCAGAAGCTGTAAGGATACTGTGTCGATATGGTGATAGAGAACAAGCGGAGAAGGCGAACGAGATTGCTCACTCGGTGGAAAAGTGGCTACAGCAACAACGACCGAACAGTTCGCAAGCCACACAGGCGAATGGCAATCACGATTCTACGCGACCTGAAAGTCAGCCGACATCCTCATTGCTCAGCCTCAAGACTCTAGGCGCCACCTATCGAGCTATTGGCATCAGTCAAGCACACTGGGCACAATTGACTTACGAATCCGAAGCAAGAAGATCCTTACTAACTGAAGCTCACACCAACCTACGCCGAGCGCAGAGGGCTGACCCAAACGATCTCGAAACAGCTCATGCTCTAGCTCTAGTGCTGTCGGAATTGCGTGAGGTTCCTGCTGCGTTGGACGTGCTACGTGGAGCGATAGAGAACAAAGATGGTACCCAAGCGACCAACGGGAACCTCGGCTCAGCAGCACATATTGATCGCGAGAAGCAATTACTACCTTTGTGGCACCTGCTCGCGTTGTGTCTCACGGCCGAGGATGAATTTGAGGCCGCTGCGCAAATGTGCGAAGCAGCGTTCAAACAATTCGGCGACGCTCAGAAACTATTCGGTGCAGGCTCGAGATCGACTTTAGACGTTTCGGATAGTCCTGATACCGCCAGTGGAGCCGGACAAGGCCTAGTCGATCTCATGGAAGGCTTCGAGAAAGAGACCATGGTCCAAATCAAGATGACCCAGATCATGCTGTTTGAGCTGACGGAGGGAGCGGAAGAGGCTGCTGACTTGACTGATGAACTGCTGAGCCTTTATTCGAGACTCTTTGGCAACCCTACTCAGGTCGCTAAGGAGATGATTGCCAAGCCTCCGCCCACGGCAACGTCTCAAGCTTCGTCTAGATTTGGTGGTACTCTCAGGAGCATCACGGGTAGTATCCGGCCACGTTCTGCTAGATCGAGACGAGGTAGCGCCGCAGGAGACGCAGTGCGTCAGCAGTCTGTCGCTTCGGACAAGGACAACTTGGCGGTACCCACACGGAACAGGGCGGCCACCACGAATGGTCAGCTCGATGGTCCACCCATCGCCATAACAATCACCAACGAAAATGGTGTAGCTGACGAGAAGTCACATCATAGGCATCATCTGCCACATCTACCTTTCCATGGACGTAATCACCGCAGTGGCAGCATACGGTCGAAAAGTCCTGGTCGGAGTATACCTGAAGAGACAACGAAGGAGGCACCGAATGAGAAGCTTGATTCTACACCCACACAAGCAGCCGTGGGAGATCACCAGCAGCCTGGTCAGCCCCTCGGCCGCATTGCTCACACTGCATCTCCCGATGACTTGCCGCCTCCGACCGGCCATGATGATCAGCCGCCACGGCAAGACGTGCACTTGCCGACCACACATCCTGCGTCGGCTGGTGGCTTTACCGAGCCACAGTTGACGCCAATACACGAGCGAAGGCATAAAGTCAGTGTCTTAGTACAGGCATGGCTCTTCAGTGCAGAGCTTTATATGCGGGCCGACAACTTCGACGACGCAGAAAACTTGATCAATGATGCTAGGAGGCTCATGGAATCCCTTGAACTCGAGCTTGCCAATTCTGAGGAAGGGTCGAATGCCCGACGCTTGTACCACAAAGGTTGGGGCAGTAGCAAGAGCATCGACAACCTCTGGGCTGAAGTGTGGTCCTCAGTAAGTCACCAGGCAATATGCTAAGAGAGAGGAGCTAACGAGAAGCAGCAAGCCCACCTGGCCCAGATTCGGGAGCAGCCCTACGAAGCAATGGACGCCTATGAGCAAGCACTTGCGCACTTTCCAGATCACGCGGCAAGCATTATCGGGCTGTCTGGTCTGCTGATGGACATCTACGAAGAGAAGCTGCCTGCAGAGGCCCCTGTCGCCCCTCTTCAACCTCCATTACCGTCAACTTCTGGCTCACTGATCGCGGAAGCCAGACCGCCTCTCACCCGACCAAATTCCTCATCTACTCTCCCTTCACGACAAAACTCCGTCGTCGAACCCGAACCCATCGAAATCAAGACCCGCAAGATCGACCCTTCGCCAGCTGAACTCAGCCGTCTCGCAGCACGAGACAGAGCATACATGCTTCTCTCGGACATCACAAAACAAGGCGCAGGTTGGGACGACTCGGAGGCCTGGCTCACCCTCGCTCGCGCTCACGAACTCAGCGGTGAGCTCGGAAAGGCCAAACAGGCCTTGTGGTGGGTAGTCGAGCTTGAGAACAACAGACCCATCAGACCGTGGAAAGACGTTACCCCAGGTGGATATACCTTGTAATTTTGGAGATGCCAAAGCCTCGTTACGTCGAGGTGTCTGCTTTGTACATGACTCAGATTGTTATCGATACCCATTCGCGACAGCTTATTTCCGTTCCCTCGCTCATCCTCTTCTATTCCTCGGACCATACCCCTGCTCAGCCTTGATCAAATCCGCCGCCTTCTCCGCCACAGCATGAACAGTACTACTCGTATGACTAGCCGGACCAATCGGCATAACACTCGCATCTACCACCCTCACCCCCTCAACCCCATACACCCTCAACTCCGAATCCACCACTCCCCCCAAAACCCTCGGCATCATCGCAGACGTCCCCACGGGATGCTGCCAACTCGACAACGTCCCATTCCTCAACGCACCCTCCACATCGCCATCACTTTGCACCCCAACACCCGGGAAGGTCTCAAAAGTTCCCAAGCTCCTGCATACCTGGCGTCGCGATCCATTTGCGATGTTGCCGGAATGACGCGACCAGGACGCTGAGATCGATGGGGTGTGTGGAAGTTCCGAAGTCGATTAGGGGCGAGGCGGAAGGGGGGGGGGGTGGAGGTTTTGAGCACGTTGCCGCGGGAGAGGGGGTTGAGGAGGCCGGCGATGAGGGCGCTGGAGCCGGCGGACCAGGCTGTTTCGGTGGTGGATGTGGATGTGTCTGTGGAGAGGAGGTGGGAGGCTAGAAGGGCTCGTTGGGCGCGGTAGCCGAGGAGGACGGGGGGGGTGGGTTTTGGCGAGGTCGATGGTTGAAGATGTGCTGCTGTTGGCGCTTGTGGCGAGGGTAGGGAATGAGGAGGTTACGGTCTGGAGGGGCAGGAATGCGACTGTTGAGCCCCCGTTGATGGTTGTGGTGTAGGCGCCGAGCCGTTTAGCGTAGTAGAGCGCGAGTTGGGCTTTGGCCCAGCCCGTGTGGTCGCCGGACTCGGTGTTCATCCAGGAGGGTGTGGGAGTGCGGCGGACTCGTAGCAGTGCCCGCTCTATTGGTCCGTCTCGACACCGCCACTCTTAAAGCGAAGAGGTAATATTGCTATTGTCCATGGCGCAGAGCGGATGGAGAGCAGAGTTCGCAGGAGGAGTGGCACTACAGTATAGTTGCCATGTCTGGTAGACCATTCTGGCTTGGACATGTTGCTCTTTGCACTAAGAGGTGCAGTGACTGGCGTAAAGAAGTAGTCTAGAGCTGAGCACACGGCTGGAATATCAGCTGAGACTTGCGCTGCAGCCTGAGAGTTTCTGCAGCCCGAGACTTTTCGCACAAACGGGACCATACTGCTAGCAGCTAGGTGAATATGCCGTGTGACAGGTCAACGGTCTGCGCAAACACACACTGGAAACCACAAGGCATGTGTGGAAGCCGCAACACATCGCGTGTGGTACAGCCAGTACGAATATCAGTCGCTCATGTGCCTATGCGCACACGCTAGACATACTCAGGCTTGTAGGATGGCTTAGCATATTGTGCACCATAGAGTGCTGATCGCGGATAACATACCATCGCACAAGTATGATGGTCGCCGTAGGGCCGCGGCCAATGCATGCCAAGAAAGACGCAACTGCCACCGGCGAGACGCTCTTTCAGCACAGTGCGTACATTGCATGCAGGCGCAATTGCACTACATGTCCTGAGCCGTCAGGTACAAAATCGTGAGATCGAGCTGCCGGTGTCCAGCGTGACCTGACAGTAATCCGTGCTTGGCCTGCGCTCTCGTCAATTAGGCGAATGTTTTGGCGACTCGACATGACAAGATGCAGCTACCGAACTAACATGCCAATTGCGGTATAAACATCGGAGTCGTCTCCCGTTTGTGCTTCGGTGCTTCGGAGGGATCTAACGCTTGACGACGGTATCGAACACATCTCGAGCAGGCCAACACACAGCCCAACACACATCGCTGACCACACCTCGCACACGCACTCCGGCTCGCGATAACCTTCGTGAGATGAATGCTAGTGTCTTCAGACCCCAGCTCATGAGACCCACGGCCAGTAAAGTCAGCGTCAGCAATGGGACACCGATAGCGAAGAACCGCCAGAAAGTATTGCTCTTCACAGAAAATCCTGACGACATGCTCAAGAAACTAGTCGCAAAGTTCAAGGGCAGGAAAATCGTGGCCAGTATCGTCAAGCCGCCGATACTTCTGTTCTGCTCCAGTGCGGCCGCAGTTCGACGAGACTCCTCGATTCCCACGTTCGTCGTTATCATGTCGCGTATTAATGCCAGCCGATGCCGAATCGCCACTATACTTTTCCGGATCTCGACGACGTCCTGCTTGAGTGCTAATAGCGTTACGCTTCCATGAGTATTTGGCTCCAAGTCCAGGATTATTCTCATATCGTTAACCATATCCTCGCGGAATTCTGCGTGGCGCTCCCATGGTGCAAGCTTCTTCAAAGCAGCCCAGTGATCTACCGGATTCTGTCCATGGCCAGGCATCTCGAATTCCCACTCCACTTTTGCGAGTTGTGTCTGCATAAACTTGAGTGTCACAAGCCAATCGTGAAGTGTAAGACGATACGCCTGCATGCCGACGAGCTTAGGATGAGCACGCACTAGCTCGAGGTCTTCTTTCGACATATTGCTACTCCAGTGTAATCTTTGCTCGAAGAACGAAGTTCCAGGCGCATGATCCGGCGCGCTTGGTGTTGCAGCACATGGGAGAGGCTGAGATCCAGCATGACCCCGGACGGGGCAGCCTGTGGCGACGGTCGGATCCACAAGAAGCACAGCTGTTATGTCGTCTTTGCTGCTTATTGGGTCGATCCACAAAGACGTCTTAGTCCGACCCAGTGCTACCCTTGCATCCACTCGGTCGAGGAAACCGTGCTGCAAGCGCCTGCGACTTCGGTCACTGTCCAGGCGCCGTAAGACATTCCACGTGCCGCTTTCATGCTCTGCGTTTTCATAATCAAGTTCATTCGCAAAGTAGAAGGCACGCAGGTGTCGAATGGCGAAATGGGCCCTGGTCCACTGGACTTCTGTCAACAGTGGCAATATCGCCCAAGGATCACGAGTGTTATGGAAGATGTAGTCGTCAACATGATTTCTGAAGAACCAAGGGTCGATGCTGTAATGCGACCCCAATACTGGTCTTGTGTCAATAATTGTCGACTCTGAGCTGCGAAGGCGGGCGTTTTCGGGAGTACCATTCGATCACGTCTCGCGAGAGATACTCAACAACCACAAGCCGGGCACGAAATGTTCCAGTACCAAGATGTCCGGAAGCCAACGCGAGAGCTTGTTCCAGACTCGTCGTATCTTTATATTCCGTGACAGTCGCAGGCGCGTTCTGGCTCAGATCGACAATCCCGACTTTGGTTCTGGCTGCTCTCAGTGCACGATTCTCGGGGAAGTGCTTCAGCCATGTCCACTTCGGAGGCGATGCTGTGACTTCCATCCAGTGTGCGAGATACATCAGATGAGGGCTCTCTGAGGATAGAGCGCGGATACGCTGCAGATATGGGCCCGGGTTGTCCAGTTCCCACTCTTGAGCGCACCGCAGGCCGTCGTATATGTCGCCAATGTAATATGCGTCGCCGCCGGCATCCGTGTGAGGCAGGATGTCGTGCTCCCTGCCTTCCCACCGGCTCCAGTATAGACGTTGGCGTTCATCGAGTTCGTCGATGGCATCCTGGAGGCCGGCAGGCCGCTCATTCTTACGCACTGGGCCCATATTTCGGGGAACAGTGCTGGCAGCTTCCAGGTCACCCTTCTGGCGTCGCCGAGGAAAGGGCATGCTGGCGGTGGTGCAGCTATCTTTATGCTGGCGAGAGTTCCGCAGTCTCGGGTGAAGTTAGCTGAGCGCGCTATCCCATTTATGTTGGAGATCAGAAGTCGTTGCAGAGCTTTGGCTGGAAAGTTGAGAGGTAAGCAGCTGAGACGCACCTGCCTGCAAGCGCTCGCTTCGGTGGATCCACATACATGGAACCTTGAAGCGCATGCACGCGAGCAAGTGAGGTGTGGAGAGTGCCCAAGGGCTGTGGATGCAGAAGATCTATTAGCATCAAGAGCATATCACTCATGCTCAGTAGCTATTCTGATAATACACAACTCGCCGAAACAGCTGAAGCAAGCGCTGCTCGAGACAAAGGTATGCGCTCTACAAGTACAAGCCTTCCGGCTCACCCTCCGTCTTCGTCTTCAGCACACTCTCACGCGCTGCTCGGAAGTCTGTCATGTTCACCCTCATTCTTCGCTCTCTGAGTGCCAACAGACCTGCCTCTGAGCAGATAGCTCGGATGTCCGCACCACTCAGGTCGTCCTTCTGGTTGATGAATTCGTCCAAGTCCACGTCCTCGTTCAAGTTCATCTTGCTTGTGTGTAGTGTAAAGATCTTCTTCTTTGTGACCTGGTCTGGGTTCTCGAAGAGAATCTTTCGATCGATACGGCCGGGGCGAATGAGAGCAGGGTCGAGCGTCTCGATCTTGTTCGTTGCCATGATGACCTTGACATCACCACGGTCGTCGAATCCGTCAAGCTGGTTGAGAAGCTCAAGCATAGTTCGCTGGATCTCACGCTCACCACCGCTTGTACTCTCGTAACGCTTCGTACCGATGGCATCGATCTCATCGATGAACACGATCGCAGGTGCGTTCTCGGCAGCGGTCTGGAAGAGTTGTCGTACGAGTCGAGGACCGTCACCGAGGTATTTCTGGATAAGTTCAGAACCGACGATACGGAGGAAGGTGGCAGAGGTTTGGTTGGCGACAGCTTTGGCGAGGAGGGTCTTGCCAGTACCTGGTGCACCGTAAAGAATGACACCCTTTGGCGGCTTGATACCCATCTCCTCGTACAGCTCGGGGTGTAGCAGTGGCAGTTCGACAGCTTCGCGAACTTCCTGAATCTGTGTCTCGAGTCCTCCGATGTCCGCGTAGCTCTCCGTAGGCGCCTTATCAAGCTTCATCACTGATACGGCAGGATCGGCATCGTCTGTCAACACACCGACCACGGACACGCTCTTGTGATGTAACAGAATCGATGCGCCAGGCTCCAGCAAGTCCTTGTCCACGAAAGACATGATGGAAACATAGTACTCGGGTCCAGTAGCAGAGGAAACAATGGCGTGGTCGTCGTCGATGAGCTCCTCGAGGTTACCAACTCCCATCGGCGAGCCACGCATGTCATCCACTCGACTCCGCTCGTCAGCGTTCCTGTCCATGGCCTCGCTGTCGCCGCCGGATGTTTGTGGTTGTGCCTGGTTGTTTGCCTTTGCCTTCCTTATCCGCTCTTGGTTCTCGACAAACTCCTCTTCCAGCAGCAAGTGATCGTGCACTCTCTGCATTCGTAGATATCGGAGCTTGCATCGCGCTGTTGGATAGACGGTCGGGAGTTTCGCTGCGGCGTTGGGACCCGCCTGCTTCTTCTTCTTGCGGCCGATGCGAGTTGTGGGCTGCGGCGGTGGCTCGTACTTGGGCTTATCCTTCTTGTCGCCGCTCTTCTTCTTGTCGTCGCCTGGACCGCCTGGAGGACCGCCTCCCAGGCCGGACTGATTCTGACCCTGTTGCCATAGCTGTTAGTGGTGATGGTTGACAGGCGCGTGTCGTTCATGCCTACCATCGGGGTGCGCTCTCTAAATGATGACCGGGCCTGATGTGTCGAGATGCGCTTGCGGTGGAGGTATGGGCAGAAGGGGAGGTTGATGTGTTTGGTGTGTGATGTTTGGTGAGGCGATGGTCGATGATTGAGCTTCGGACGTCCGTGATGATGCTACGCGGCGAAGGTGCCTGACGGGCGAACTCCGGCTGATGACAAAGTGCGACAGCTCACACGCGCCGACATTCACCTTCGACCGTGGTGACTCGCCCACGACACGACAACACATCGCATGCATGCGCCTGCCATTCAACGAGCCGTTGCTTATATACCTGGACGTAACCGACCTACTTCGCCTTCTATAGCACCTGCAACGCTCTTCACCGGCAGCTCGGTCACGAGTAGCAGTCGCGAGAGCCTAGCCTTCTTGCGCAATCCAGTGCACCTACAGCTTCCTTACGCTTCACGTTCACCCTCTTCTGCCACACTCAACACATTCGACGCTCTGACTGTTCACTGGGCTGCTCAGCAGTCTCTATTTGACTCGAAGCACTCATCACTTGTTCAACACCACTACCAAGCATAACCGACCATGGCAACCAACCGCAACCGCCGTCTGCAGAAGGAGATCCAGGATATTGTCAAGGATACACACAGCGGCATCACTATCACAGCGAAGGACGGCTCACCTGACATTACCGACTTCACCCATCTTAGAGGGCACTTCAAGGGCCCACCTGACACACCATACGAGAATGGAGCCTACGAGATCGACATCCAAATAACGCCAGAGTATCCATTCAAGCCTCCGGAGATGCGATTCCTCACCAAGATCTGGCATCCGAATATTTCTTCGCAGACCGGAGCTATATGCCTCGACACACTCAGGGACGCCTGGAGTCCTGTTCTGACACTCAAATCAGCTCTGATCAGCGTACAGAGCTTACTCAACAGCCCGGAGCCGAAAGATCCACAGGACGCAGAAGTAGCGCGCATGCTCTTGACAAGGCCCGAGGAGTTCAAGCATGTTGCGAGAGAGTGGGCAGTGCGGTACGCAGGTGCACCGAAGCCTCCTCCAGGAAGCGGGAAGACTAGCGCTGGTGGCTCGGGCGAGGGTGATGAAGCAGAAAGTGCGGACAAGAAGAAGCTGGACGACAAGGAAAAGAGACGTATCGAGCGTCAGCGGAGTCGGGAGGCGTACAAAGGCTACAACCCCCTGATGATCGATCAGTTTGTCAACATGGGATTTCCGGTCGACCAGGTCGTGGATGCATTCGAGTTTGTGGGCATCGACAAGAACGGCGGCGAGAACTACGAGCTGGAGGAGGAATACATAGGAGATGTTACCTCTCGGCTATTTGGCGAGTCGTAGAGCGGCGCGGAGAGTGACGCGGCTCCTCAGCACCGTCGCATGGGCGGTCACAGTAACCCGACAGCTCAGACTTCCATCACCCATCCTCCCGATGACAGGTCAAGCGGCCCACCCTCCGTTTCTCAGCATCTAGCTGAACATCTTTCGGGGAGGCGAGACCTCATCAGAAATGTTCTTGAGCACCAAATGGCAACGGACCTTCAACACTATTCCCAGGAAGCTGATGATGAACGTCGTAAGGAGCGGCTTATGCTTCACCAACGACGAATGGCTGAACGAGAACAAGCCGAATTGGATTTATTAAACCTTCTACGACGGTGGTAGTTTCGTTGACGCGGGCGACCATGATATTGATGAATAGCTTTTCAGCGGCATAACGAGGCGAATCATTTCGGGGATGAGACACGGTATATATCCAATCATTGAATGAATGAGTACAATCACGTGCAAACGCTTTCCATTGGCGCCTGCCCAGGTGAGCACAGCCCCACGCGACAGCCACCTTTTTCTTCATTCGCGTCCAGCCACTTCAGCTTCCGAGTCCACTGCAACCACGTCACACCCATATACCCTTGCCGTATAGTGCGGCAGTGAATACTGCATTGCCATCGTTTGCCGTGAGATCTAGATCGTGAATATACACTACAGGTAGGTACGACACAATTCTTTTCTTACAAAACGATGCTTCAGCACAACCGATAAGCACAATTCACCATGGCTACCACCTTTCACAACACCAGCACCCCCGAAGCGCTACTAGGACGCAACGATTCGAAGAACCCCGCAACGACTTGTAAAGGCATTACAAGCTCGGGCAGACCATGTCGTCGCGCTCTCAAAGCGACGCCCAGCTCGAGTCCCACAGCGCGAAGGAGAAGCTCGGGCACCGGCATCAATGGCGTAGCATTGGTGGTCGAAGCAGATGGCAGTATTGAGGAGGCAGACTTTTACTGTTGGCAGCACAAAGACCAAGCACAAGTTCGAGTCGACGAGGTGAACAATGCGCCGAGGAAGTCGAGGGTCAGGAGGAGGAAGAGCGCGGACCTGTTCCCGCTGCAGGAGAAGAGCAGTATTGATACGCTGGTGCAGAAGCTTGGAATCCAGGACGAGAAGACGAGGCCGACGAAGAACCCCAGACCGCCGAAGAAGACGGCGACAACGGACTTTGCGGATCATAAAGCTCGTCCGCAGCGACCGAGTAATGCGTGGGCTGGAGACGTTGAGGAGCACGGGTTTCGACCACCAAGGAGGGACAGCAATAGGCAGAAGAAGCAAGGCTTTTGGAGTAGTCTCTGCTGTGCCGGAGGTGCTGACGAGGACTACGTCGAGATTGTGAGACATCGAAGAAGGACGGATCAGGCCAGTAGACCGCCAGACACAGTGCAGACAGCTTCGACAGAGCGACCATCCAGGATCCCACACGAAAGTCGCCCATCAAGCGGGTCAATACCATCGCGGAAGCCAATGTCCCCCCGGCTGTCTCCACGTCCACCACAGCAACGAACATCCTCATATCCACAAACTGGTCACCTCCTATCGCTCATTCCGCAGCATTGCTCGCCGCAGACCACCTCTGCATTACTAGCTGAGCTAATCAAGCCAATCAGTCCAGCTGACGAAGAAGGCTACATCTACATCTTCTGGCTCACGCCACAGTCCAAGGAAGCACCCGCAGAGTCAACCGCACGATCCTTGCTGGCAGCGCCATCTGAACCTCCCGACTACTCTCGAAGATTGAGCGACGTCATGACAGAATTCTCCTATGACGGTGGCGAAGAGACCCTGCGAGGTCTCAACAGCAGACATATCAGCAAGAAAACGATCATGCTCAAGATCGGTCGCGCGAACAACGTCACCCGCCGCATGAACGAATGGCAACGACAATGCGGCTACAAGCTCAACCTCGTCAGATGGTACCCCTACATCCCATCAACGCCGCAGCCCTCACCAGACAAGCCCTCATACCCAGACCTGTCTCGACCATCAACATCGAGACGGCAAAGCGATGTGGTGCGGAAAATGCCCTGCGTGAAGCGCGTCGAGAGGCTGATACATCTGGAGCTTGCTGAGAAACGGGTCTTGAAGGATTGTGAAGCTTGCGGGAAGGAGCATAGGGAGTGGTTTGAGGTTGAGGCGAGTCAGGAGGGTGTGAGGGGTGTTGATGAGTGTGTCAGGCGGTGGGTGGGGTGGGCTGAAAGACAGGGCCACGTCTGAGGTGTAGGGACCGCCCGTGAGACGTAGGTTACCGAGGCTGATTTGAGTGCCAATGAGACATTCGCGAGACGTGGCCCTAGCACTCTCGTATCATGATGTGTATCATGATTCAATTTGGACGATACGTCCGTCTTCAGTACCGAATCCACCATCAGCGCGCCAGCTTCCAAGCACTTGACTTCCTCACGAGAAAACCAGCTCCCGATTCTACGGCCTCGACTCACGCGCACAGAACGAGATGATGGTCACCGACATGGAGGACATTGCTGAAAGACATCTAGCCATCAAGGATCTCTCCGTCGAAAAGGCCATGCCAGCGGATGACCGGTTAGAAATCATCATCAGGCCAGCTTGCGTCCGTTGGCTTTGCCCAGGGATTAAGGTAAACAAGCATCGGAAGAGCGAGGCTGTGCTCAACGAGCTATGCGAAAGGCTGTTGGGCCTGGTGAGGGCGTGGCAACTTCTGCTCTGATAGATTCGCTAATCATGAAGCCACTGGTCTAACTCTATCACGACAAGGAAGAAGAAGGTTGCTGTTGCGGAGGGAGGTACGTAATAACTAATACAAGAAAGGCCTTGGTAGGTGTCAGGGCCAAAGGTTAATGGAGGATATGACTGCCGGTGGCATAAGCACGCAGAGCTGTCATTTTGGTACAGTCTTTCACGAAGAGAAGCATACCTATGGCGCTGCTCTTGTACCATCGGATACCTTGCACATCTTTTGCGGGAAGAAAAGATTTATAATAAAGGCAAGGCTATGGTGGAGATCGCAAGCATCAACATTCACTTCCCCGGCTCCACATTTCTGCCTAAGGACACGTACATGACTCGTGGTGGCCGGCTGTATTATGTGGAACGGCTTCGCTAAGTCATAGCGCGCACGCGTTTTCAAAACAAACATTGCTCTTCGCGCCTTCTTGACCTCAAGCTGGACATTTCGTCTCTTCAACACCTAACGAGCAGCACCTTCACCGCCGACCTACTTCAGCATCTCTCCACCCGGACCAACAAGACGACAGTGTACATCAGGTGACTCAATCTGGTGCCCTCTCATCGTCGCCGCCATCACTGACCGCTTTCTACAGCGCCGCCACCTTCGCGACAACTATGGCATCCCCTGCGACACCGAGTTGCATAAACGACAAGGATGAGAAGCATCCGCAGCACCGGCTGCTATACACCTCGTGTACATATCTTGACGTGGTCACCAGGTAACAATCTCTTCACTTCCACAAAAGCTCGCCTTCTGTGCTTCGCTCACACCTCCGCAGGTTGCAAGGGTCAGGGCTCTGCACTCGGGCGGGAGCCGATGCACCTCTAAAGACATCGCCTCGCCAGCGAGAAGCCCGCGGTGACAGCGCACGCAGAACCGGTTCATGTGATATGCTTCACGGGCACTCGATAATACATGGCTTCCACTGCTGCACGGGCTACACCTAGCAAGAAGTTCCATGACAGCGCTGCTCTGCACGCTGGTCGGTCCGTTGCATTATCCGCGCTCACTGCACAAGTTGCAAGGCGCTTAAAAGTTCCACGTCCAGGAAGCTTATCTTCCTCTGCTCTACGGAGTGCGGTGGTTCCTCTTTGACCGCTGGCTTCGCGAAGCTAAGTCACTGGGGTGGCCTTCCGGCAAGAAGCCCAAAAACAGGAGAGCGGTGGCCATGATGAACAGTTCAGGACACCCTGAGGAGAGAAAGAAGCCACAAGATTGGGGCGTGATATGGGCACCCATGGGAGTTGTCGCAAGAACAGTTGTACATCACAATGGCCACTCACTATTGGTGAGGATCAGGGAAGCCGGCATGTCAGAAGGATGGATGACCGCTGCAGGGCAAACGGACAGCAGAATGCTAGTCGCAAGAGGAGGTCATCAGCTTCGAGTGGACGCACTTGATGTTGGAGACCGCTGTCGTAGTTCATGAGTGGTTTCAATACATACCTGCCTTGTCGGATGATATCATGTGGCACATCTTGTTCGCTCTTGAGTCAACTCTGTCACCACCTTCGTTTCGTTTGACCGTGTTTTAGAAGCTCGCTTGACATATTCTGCTCGATATTCGTGGTGCGAGACACATGTGAGTGCCAAGACTTTTTGCTCTTGCCAAATGTTCCTAGTCTAGCGACGTCGCAGAAGAGAAGAGCGTGAATCCACACAACTTAATAAGTGGGAATATATACCTTGATAGGCCCTAAGTGGGTGATAGTAGCGTTGACATGCGCAGTGTAAACAACGATCTGGGTGATTGATCTTCCTCCAGATCATGGAAGTCATACCATGCCTGCCATTGGTCAAGCTCATTCTGCTCCAGCTGCAGCACACACAGCTCTACATCCTTTTACAACAAACACTTGATCCTCGGGTGGTGCCTACCACCGGTATGGTTACAGACCGCACGACTGAAAGCCCCCAGACAGGCGCTGGACGAAGCTGTGCACGAGATCCTGCGGCGGGAAATTGGACTCCCGCCACAGGAGTTCAGACTTCAATGAGCTTTCCGTCGGCTAGAAGGCAAGGAGACGCAGCTGGAGTGAAGTTGTACCAGAAGAACAACGAAGTGTGGCGATGAGTGCTATGGTGTTGTCACGGCTCTGCAGAACGTCCACTCCATCGAGCTGTCTCTGGCATGCTGCGTGGCTTTACAAAGAGAGTTTAATGTGCTCATATTCACAACCTTGCACATGAATAGTCGGGGACATTTGGTCGTCGAGACGTTCCGAGTGTTCTCGCATCGTTAGTGGTGAGTTTCCCACAGGTAATGAATGTCACCTTTTGAGCTCCGAGTTTCACACTCACTATCAGGATATCAGTCTAATTAGTAGACAACAGATGTTCATTTATATGACGACAATGTGTTGTCTTTTGCTGTGGGACAACATCTTGTTGTGGCCTGAGGCACCAACAATTCCGCTTCAAAGTCCGCGCACCTCACTTCCTCCACCTCTTCAACGACAACAAAATGTAACACAACATGCCATCACCACAACCCTTCCCCACAACACCCCTCGCCCGTCTAACAGACCACAAAGGCCCCGTCCACGCCGTCACATTCTCAGCGGGAACAGGCCAACACGTCCTCACCGGCTGCCAGGACCGCCAAGTCCGGCTCTTCAATCCAAATACCAGAAGACTCATCCAAACATATTCCGCTCATGGCTACGAAGTTCTCGATCTTGCAGTGAGTGAAGATAATGCCCGTTTTGTCTCTGGTGGTGGGGATAAGACCGTCTTCCTTTGGGATGTTGCCACTGCTGTGACAACGAGGCGCTTCGCGGGACATGCCGGACGTGTCAATGCTGTTGCATTCGGAGGCGAAGGTGATGGCGTTGTGATTAGTGGGAGTTTTGACGGGACTGTGAAGGTATGGGACGCGAAGTCGAGGAGTGATAGGGCGATTTGCACGTTTTCGGAGGCGAAGGATGCTGTTTCGAGCATTGCGGTGCATGGGCATGAGATCTTTGCGGGGTCTATCGATGGAGGGGTCAGGGTTTATGACCTGGCTATGGGCCACGTTGACAGCGATGTTGTGGCGCCTGGGAAGGGTGTCACGAGTGTCGTGCCGACCAAGGCGGGAGACGGGTACCTTGTGAGCTCGCTAGACAGCACTTTGAGGCTGATGGATCGCAGCACAGGGAAGTGTCTACAGAGTTTCAAGGATGATTCAGGATTCAAAAATGATACGTATAGGATGAGGAGTGCATTGGGCATGGGTGACGCGTATGCATTCAGCGGGAGTGAGGACGGGAGAGTCGTCGTCTGGGATGTGCTCACTGGCGATGTTGTGCATCGTTTGTGGCACAAGGAACAGCTCGGCTCGGCAATTAACGAGACTCCAAGCAAGAAAGATGTGGTCAGCGCTGTCGCTTGGAATCAGCTAAGGAAGCAGTGGGCTAGTGCTGGAGGTGACGGCAGCGTAGTGGTATGGGGAAGTACAGAATGAGCGTCAGACCGAACAATTACGAAAATGGGCATGCGAGGTTCAGCATGCATGCCAGGGAACACGGAGGTGAGAATCCGAGATAGATTGTTCTGACATCCTAGGATGAGCACGATGGCACTCCGTGCATCATGATGGAAGACAAGCGCGAGGTGAACAGCCGTCCAGCAAGCAATCCGAGGACGTTCCCAGCTCCTGAAACATCCCACGAATGAGCATTCAGATGGTTCCTTGGCCTCATACAAGTTCGCACTTTGACTCATTTCGAGGATGAGAATGATGGTCATCATAAACGCAGCACGCCAAAGCAACGCATACACTAAGACCACTGCTGAATCACATCACGGAGACAACATACTCAGCCAAGGTCATACCGTGATACCATTATCGCAACACACCACGTAAACTCGACACTAGCCTCCGGCGAGCTGCTCCTTTGCCAATTCTCTACCTCTGGTCGACACGGCTATCAGCATGTCGCGCGCTGCACGAAGGCTTCAGAAGCTTCGACTGGCCGAGCTGTCACAAAGCAAATGCCACCTCCTTGCCCTCCCAGCAGAGCTGCGAATCATCATCTGGGAATATATCGTCGCCAACGAGGCCACGGATGATAACCCGATCGAGATCGGTGTCACAGGCACTCCAGCTATTTTGGATGTGTGCAAGCAGATCAAGAACGAGATAAGACTCATGTATCATGCCCAGGCCACCTTCTCCTACACAGACCGCGGCCAGAACACGGTGAAGGGCGAACACCTGCCACTTTACCGATGGCTCCACGGCATGGACAACAGAAAAGATTGCATCAAGCGCTTGATTTTGAGATTCTCCGACAAAGTCACTTTGGGCTCCGTGCCTTTGTGTGATCTTAGGATCACTCGGCGTCTGGCCAAGCGCACGACGCCTGATCCACGCACAGAGGTCGCCCGCTTTGCATCTCAAAGGATATGGTACGGTGTCCTGCTGATGATGGCAGTGGACATTGATACTCTCGTAGTTGAGGGACCAGACTGTCAACCGAAAAGTCGTTGTGATGAAGTCCAAGACTTTCGATGGTGGTGGAAGCAGGCTATGTTGGACATCATCAAAAGGAGCAGTTACGACACGACGCCGATTGGGAACATCGGTGACTTCCGGCAGTATTGAAGACGGAAGAAATCCAGCTTGCAGAGGGAACAGCTCTTGGCGCTTGAAACATTCGATGGCTCCTTGCCAATGCAATGTCAAAGATCATTAACTTCTGTTGAATTCGCGGGTACACTCTTTGTGGCTCACGTACATGAGGCGATGGCCAGCCATTGATCTTCACTGTGCCTTCTACGATCCAGATGCAACATACAAATTGATACAACGCTACTGGGATATTCAATCGTAGAACAACTCACGCACATCAAGGCGAGACACCACACCACTGCAACCCATCAATCATCACCACTCGGAGATTATCACGACAGAGAGATTGGAGCACGCCGCTTTCGAGCAACACCAAAATAATCGCATCTCCACGGCCGTAATCGAGACGGGCACTTCGTCACATCACATCATGCCGAATCCGCTCCCCCGCTTCCTGCGCTGTGTGCATGATCTCTGCCACAAGCTACAGAGGGCTCGCTGCGCCGACGAGTGCTATCTTCTCGCCCTCCCAGCCGAGCTCAGGAACATGATCTGGCACTTCGCTTGCACGGACGCACCACATATCGAGATCGGTACTAGGCAGATCCCCGCCACCCTCATAATCTGCAAGCAAATGCGAGAAGAGATGTACCTGATGTACTACGCTCTTGGCTGCTACGCCTATACTGACCACGGCCATCTGCGTCAAGGCGGTCAAGACGACACAGCCTCTATCTCGCGCTGGCTAGCAGATATGAGAATCAACCAGAAGGAGATCACGCACTTGGAACTTCGATTGGATGGCTCGTCTCGCGTCATGCCAAGGACATTCTCACAACATCAACGAAACACTTTACCTAACTTGCTATTACCTGAAATTAGATGGATTTGGCATATTGACAATGCTGCACAAGAGTCAGCTGAGGGACTGATTTATAGCATCTGGTCATCTCAGGTGCCGATCAAGACTGTGGCGATTGAATTACCTTTCACAGAGTCAAAGATGACGCGGAAGGAGTTTCGATTTAGGTGGCGCTGGGCCATCGAGTTGTTCTATCGACTTGGAGAGCGACTACCAGACACGATATTTGTGGCTGCTGGTGGCACGACCCACACTGTGTCCTTTCTCAGAGCCATTCAGATCGTTTACCTGACCAGTACATGAACAAGTAGGAGAGGGATGACATCGTGGAAGGGTACTCCGCTGAACTTTCGCACGCGAGAAGCAGGTGCTCCATGGACTACATTCCCAATCCGGGCCTTGCACGAGGTTGGATAATTCCCTGAGAATGTGGCAGAAAGATGTCTACACTGCACTAGCGAGGCGAGAAAGATTTCTGCGAGTGCAGGTTGCAGTAGAAACATTGACAAGATCTTCAAATTGTGGAACAGGAAGCGCTTGGGCCCGCGAGAACCCTCCTCAAGATCCTGCATCTCTCGATCCCAGTGCTCCTTGTTGCATATCTCATGCAACCCTCACGGCGATTTGCTGGCGTTGTCTTGAGTATCGGCGTGAGCTACACGCCTGCGAGACACCGAAGTCAATTCGTGCAATGCCTACTTCTTTATGGTTCGCAAGCTCCTGTCCCACCGTGGCAATGTGGAATGACCTAAAGGGGTTCGCCCGAACTGTGTCACGGCCTTGGCCAACTTTCGTGCGACCTTGCTTCCACCACACTCGTTAGCTCTCCGCAATTCTTTCTTGATCGAGCATGTTCATAACACGAGTGTGAGATCCCGATCGATGCTCAAGATTGAAGACGGGGCATAAAAGGTGTGCTGATCCTTCCGACTAGATACCTCTACAACTCCTCCATCGACAGGAACCATTCTCTTCATCAAGTCTCAACATCACCATGAAGCTCATTCTCTTTATGCTCGTTGCTCTTGCGGCTTGCCAATCCGATGAAAGCCGTGCCTGTCACAAGGACAGTACGCCATATTGCTGCAAAAATTCCACAAGCATCAATGACACTGAGTCGCGATGTGAGACCTGTAAGGCAGCGCTCCAATGTATGATATATGCCTCCACGCTGACGGGATGGAGTGACGAATACACCATCTACGACATCCTTCGGATTCCAATGTCAGCAACTAGACACAACGCTGCCACGCGACCAAAGGCTGGTCCCCAAATGCTGCTCCAGAACCAACGGTGCTGGTCAAGTGCGTCCGAATAATTGTGAGCGCCAGGAAAAGGCTGACAATACAACAGCCGTCCAATTGCGCAGGCCCTCCAATCGCACGAGTCTGCAACCGCGCTGCAGATGAGCGACCATACTGCTGCTCGCCAGGCGATCCAAACGGAAATTGCGCCTACTGTAGGTGAACATGTGTTGGAGCATTGACCACGAGGGCTAACGTCATGCAGTTGGACAGCTGGACAGCAATCTCACGTTGTTCCAAGATGATTGCGGAGCTTACCAGGACGACCGTCGCTCCGCTGACTGCTGTAGATCACTGGGAGAACCTGTGAGTTTCTCATCATTTACATGGTTCCAGCATCCTGAACTGATCGGCTGCAGGGCGTGAACGAGACAGTTTATTGCGCTGCGCCTCACAACCCGAAGCCTCCACAGCTATGCACTGATCCCACGCTGCTCGCAAAGTGTTGCACTTCTGGCGAGACTCCCAGCAGCTCCACGTGCACATCGGGTGAGTAACTCAATGACAGCGACTGTTTTGGCATTGGAGGTGGACTGATGTCTTTCCGCAGTCGACAACCCAGCTGTAGCCAATTTCACAGATTTCAGGAACAGATGTGAAGCTGGAAAGACGACGTACTGTTGCGGCTTCAGCGAAACCTTTGTATGTCCTAGAAAAACATATATTCTCCCGGACAGCAGACTGACACACTCTCTCGTACCAGTCCGAACTGCGAAACTGCGTCAACCCCGATCCAGCTGTCCCTCCACTCTGCGTTGCAGGTGAACCAACTTGCTGCGATCCCAATGCGTCGCTCAACGATGATACCGAGAGCCGATGCTATCCGCGTAAGTGCTGAAAACTCTTTCAAAACGTTTTGTATTGACCTATGTGCATGTAGTGTCCAACGTCTATGACCTCAACAAATGGCAGGCCGATTGCAAGTACGACCCGAGCAACGAGGAGGCTGCAAATTATACCGCTGGGAACTGTTGTGACGAGAATGATAGTGACGGAGTAAGTTTTCGACTGGCATATTCCAGCATCTGAGCACTGATAGATCATCCCAGTACACGTGCTACAACACGGCCTTCGTCTTGCCTGGTGCTCCGGACCCAGACCCTCCTGTCGAGCCTCCGGTTCCCCAGACACCGGTTTGCCCAACCGGTCGCACGCAGTTTTGCTGTCCAATTGTGCTCGGTGCAGTGGGAACTTTGTGTAAACAGCGTAAGTCAGGGAGACATCTGGCTCGAGGATGGTACTGATGGTTCCAGTGAACCCCCTACAAACTAACGCAGACGCTTTCGCTACCGCTTGCGACAAGTCGCCCGGCTTGATCGGGTCCAAGGCCAGGTGCTGCACAACGACAACGGCTGTGAGTAGCATGAGTTACTGACATTATGAAGTAGAGCTATCTCGCTGACTGCCAGCCAGCTACTTGGTGGACTTCTTGCTGTAGACTGTGAGGCAGTGAAGAAGTAGGGATTCAGCGGGCATGCGTATAGCTTCATGGAGGCATGCCGGGATCTGGTAGACACCCTCGATCACTCCTTACGAGGGCGGAGATACAGAGGACCGGCTTTGAGTAGAGCATCGTGCTGCAGCAATAGCCGCCAGAAGTAGTACGAACGCCAGCTAGTATGTTTCTGAACCCTATTGATTTTTGAGCTGTGTCCTCGGGCTCATCTCAAGCCATCTTTTGGGAGCTGTCTTGTACCTGGTACATGGTGCGCTGAATGTTGAGCTTCGCCTATGATACTACATCTCATGACCGCAAGAGCTTTGTGCCTACGTAATCCGCACTTCACTTGTTCAAGCACGAACACAGATGGTCCCATCCGTACACATAAGTCTTGGCGCCTTTAACCTTCATTCTCATCCCTCCTTTCAAGCCTTCCCAGCACCACTCTCCACCATACTCCCCACAGGACTCCGCGCCCTCGTCTTCCTCACCACCCTGAGCCCACCAAGCGCGAGCACCAACGCCTCCAGTCCCAGCACAACCGCCAACGTAACCATAGCTCCAATAACACCATTGACAACCGGGCTCAAGCCATTACCACTTCCGCTTCCACCTTCACCAGTCTGGCTTGTGGAAGCACTATCAGGGGCATAAGCCGCACAAGTACCCGTAAAGTTCCCACAAGCATTGCACCAATCCTTCGTATCCCCAATCGCAAACTTGCCCATCTCGTTCGCAAAATCCTTCCAGCTGATGGTCTCCTGCTGTGTGCCGAAGAGCGGATACGCCGTAGGCTCAGAGGAGCTATTCGTCGTGCCATTGTGGAAGAGGAAGCGGACGTACATCTCCTCCGCAGTCGGGTAACTCGTCGCGCTAACAGCGGTTGAAGAATTCGTGAACAGCTCAAACGTCATGGCACTAGCATAGTCCGCCACGCCATAGAAGTCCTTATCCGCAGCCGGCAAGTCCACAAGCCCGAAGAACGAAGCGCACGTCGCGTATGCGCCGAATTGGACTCCGATCTTTTGTTTTCCTTGACCGGTGATTGTGCCGTTGAGGAATTGGACTACTTGGGCTGCGAGGGTTTTGCCGGCGATGGCGCGCATGTTGTCCGAAGCATTGAATGCGAGGTTCCATTCGTGGGTATCGGCGAGGGTGCGGAGTTGGCGTAGCGTATCCGGCGTGAGGAGATCGGAGGAAGGGATCGTGCGGTTGTGGATCGTGGCTACGTTGATGAGGTCGTAGACTGTGGGGATATGTTGTTAGAACGTTTGCTGGAGGGTTGGGGGATGGAGCCTCACTGGTGTATGCATTCTTGAAAGTGTCTTCGCTCTCGTCGAAGGTCGCGTTGACCACGGGGAGGAGACTTTGGTAGAAGTCGCGAGTGTGATCGAGGTCGTTGAGGTACTCTGCGCTGGAGAAGTACTCGTTCGAGCTAATTGAGGCTTTGGCACAGTTGGACGTGCTTTGAAGCCAGCCGCTGTCTTCGCTGCCGGTGCCATGGCTGACTTGGTCGACCGGGATGAGCTGGTAGCCGTTCATTGGCGCAGTCACGTTGGTGCCGTCGCGGAGGGTTGCAGTGCCCAGACTCTCGCCAACTGGAGGGTACAACCCTTGCAAGAAGCCCATTGCGGAGTTCTGCAAGACTGTATCATCCGGTGCGCTGACAGCAATCTGACTCTGCTTGACGATATCGGAGTTGATGCCATTGATCTGTAGGCTTGCGTTGGAAGCAATGTAGCGGTTTCGGTAGTACTGTCCTGATGTGTAGACTTGGCTGTATCCTAGATCGGTCAAGTTGGCCGGCGGCGTAGACTTTGCTGTCCTGTCGCCATGACGGTGGAACTGGGCAAGACGTTACTTGTAGTCTTGCTGCCGAATGCAGAGAGCATGCCATACCATATATACACCAAGGACCGTCTCAGTGTTCTGGCCGGCTACCAGAGGCGCAACGGCAGTGAGGGCGATTGCTGCAGAGGTCAACATGACGATGGAGGTGCTGAGGACACAACCCAGAATGCCAGGAAAGGAACAACAGTGCTTTGAGCAGTAGTATATGTGACTGAAAATCGTTTCCTACCTCGCTTGTGGTCTACACTGCAACTTGGCTTACTATGCGCTGCTGCTGCTGCTGCAGTCTCCACAGATAGGTAACGCGGGTGGGACAGCATGTGGTTCCTGCTCCTGCCCACCTCCAATGCAACGCTACCAGCCACGCAGCTTGAGGCATGGCATCCAGCCATTGACAATGCTTTACTCGTGCGCATAGCGCTGCTTGTGAGAGCTTGTTGTGCAAGCTCCACGGTTATCACTGCCGGACCTGGAGTGAAGCCCGCTAGCTCCAATAAAGCATGCAGATAGCGAGCGCCAAGGTCGCTCGGATTTTCCTTTTCCGCGGTTCAGGCGGTTTCGTCGGCCAAAGAGCAGCAGTATGACTGTACAATGGAGCAGCAAGCCAGCCATGCATGTGGCTTGCTGCTCACTCGTCTTTGCAGCTGTTGATATTGGCAAAGAGACGTCGCAGCGGGTTCCAGTCGATAATTGAGGACCAATGAATCGGTGGCCTGCTTCCAGGACGATAATGCATGTGGATGACAGGAAGTGCAGCTTCCAACATGCGCTTCGTATACTCCGGAATACATGCAGCTGTGTCATGCTTCTGTGATGTCTCAACGAAGCGGCTTTATCGGCCGTCTGGACTGATGCAACTGCGTTGTGAGGGTCAGGTCTTGTTTTACATCAGTCCTTCTTCGACAGAAAGTCGACCACAGCTGCAACTCATGTAAGCGAACAGATTAGACATGTCGATAGATATGATCGCTCACCTTGCCTAAAGTCATCCGGCTTCTCACTAATGACCCAGTGCCCAGAGTCGACATCGGCCAGTTCGAAGTTGGGAAAGAACCGTCCACACACAGGCAGCATCTCGTCGGAGATATAGTGGCTCTTTGTGCCTCTGGTGAAAAGAGTCGGACCTTCCCATCTTGCCTGGTGCGGATCTTTGAATGGGAAGTCGCCGAGCTTGTTCAACGAGTCAGTCAAGTACTTCAGCGGCACCTTGAACTTCTGCGTCCCATCTTCCGCTCGCATCAGGTTTGTGAGCAGGAACTGCCTGATGGGTAGACTCTCTTCGTAATCGGCGAGGATCGTGTCGGCGTCCTTCAGCGACTTGACGCCGGCCTCTTCGATCTTGCGCATGCCTATGCAGTACTTTCCAAAGTCCGATTTCAAGGCAGCATCCACAGGCGCGTTGTCCACTGGTATCAGATTCCCGATTGGTACACGCTTTCGCAGCGCAACCGTCATGACTGCTTTTGCGCCCATGGAGTGTCCGATGAGGGTGCTATCTTCGATCTTGTTGCTATCAATGAAGAGCTCGAGATCTTCGGCCAATGCCTCGTAGTCGTGTCTAGGATCGTGAGATGAGTCGCCATGGTTCCGTGTGTCAACGGCGTAGATGGGTCGTTTCAGGTCGCGGACGAGAGCTCTATTGAACAATTAGCGAACGGGTTGGTGCATTCAAGGACGTGATCATCCATACTTACTGATGGCGCGATGATTCCTCTTGGATCCAAAAAGACCATGCAGGAAGACTATTGGCGCGCCTTGAGGTTCCTGTCCCTTTTCCGGCTCCCACAGCTCGTAGGCCATCTTGATGCCATTGCTGAGCTCAGTCGTGGAGAACGGTCTCCGGGTGGCACACTGCCTGAGCGGCTGCTGTAGCCGGAGCAGCGCCCGTCTGGCAAGCATCTTGTGTGGACTTATATCACAGAAACACTCGATTGGTCAGGAGACAGTTTCATGTGGCAAAGTTCTGTAGGGCCGAAGAAGTCGAAGCAGCTTCCCGCTCGAGCTCTCGAGTCCAAGTCCAAGCTTCCAACGTCATCCTCCATGTTTCCCAGAACCTGCACAAGACTTGTCACTCCTCTCCTGCACCGTCCAACACACCTCAGACGCCTCGCGACATTGTCCAAAATGCTGCGCACCAGCCCCAACATCATCATCACCGGCAGCCCCGCCGTCGGCAAGACCACTCACTGCGAAGAACTTGCCCGCAAAACCGGCCTCCACCACCTCTCCATCAACGACGTAGTCAAGAAACACAACATTGGCGAGACCTCCAACGATGCTGAAGACCCTCAAGTCAAGATCGTCGACGAAGATCGCCTTTTAGACTGCATCGAGGACGACCTCGAGGAAGGTGGGCAGATAATCGATTGGCACGCTTGCGATCTCTTCCCAGTCAGTCTAATCGATTTGGTCTGCGTGGTGCGATGCGAGGACACGATGAAGCTGTATGACCGTATGAAGGCGAGAGGGTACGGGGAGAGGAAGCTGCAGGAGAACTTGGATTGTGAGATCATGCAGGTTTTGCTAGAGGAGGCGAGGGAGGCGTATGCGCCGGAGATGGTGGTGGAGCTGAAGAGCGAGGATGCTGATGAGGTGGAGAGCAACGTCGAGAGGGTGGAGAAGTGGATTGAGCAGTGGAGGAAGGATCATGGGAAGGAGGGGGAGGTGAAGGCAGAAAGCGAGGGCAAGAAGGATGAGGATGATCCGATGTTTTTGCATGGTTGAAGGGACAGATGCATCATGAGGATCGATATACGCTGCATGGTTACGTCCGGGCTGGAGGTCGTGGCATTCAAGCTCTCTGCACATGGCGGTACGGCGCTCGTGACACCATTCTCGAAAAACGCTCCGGGACGTTGTCGACACCTCGGATCTACACCTCCTGCTTCAACCACTCGGTCAATTTCTCCAACGCCTTCCCACGATGCGAAATCTTGTTCTTCTCGATTTTCGGCATCTCCGCATACGTCTGGCCTTCATACTCGAAGCAAGCATCCCAGCCTGGACCACAGTCAGCAACATGATCTCAAAAACTGGCTTCAGCAAAATTAAGAACTCACCAAAGTCAGTCGGCCCTCGACACGGCACGATCTTGCCCTGTGAATCATGTCAGCGCTACGTACAACCATCAACTCCCGTGCGGCGACCTACGTTCGTCCGACCCTGGAACACAATTGGCTCATGTCCCGGTCCTTCACAGTACGCAAAAGTACACACAGCCTGCGCCGACTTGTCCTCGAAGCCATCGAGTAGCTTGTGGAACTGCTGCACTCCCAAAGCCTTCAGGAACCACTTCCTGCAAGGCAACATGTCAGTCAATCGGCCAAGTCGAAGGGCAATGTAGATGTAGTGTACACATAAGGTCCAGGCAATTCATTGAAAGCGTCGAAGCAGAGACATGTGTCTTCTACTAGTACCGGTCCGTTGATCTGTGTATATGTCAGTGACGTCCCCAAAGAACAGTGGCAAGCCACCTACTGCTTCGGCCGCTCTCTTCGCCTTGTCTGTGGAAATCTCCTCGATTGTGCCTTGTAGTTCTGGAAGATCGATGTTTTGACTTTGTAGCTTGACTGGTGTGGCTGAGAGGATGGCTTGTACTTCGGCCAGTTTGTTGGCGTTGCCTGTGATGAAGTTGAGTTCTTTTGGGGCCATGTCGATGATGATGATGATGCTTTCGTGTAAGGTTATCGACGATGGAGCTCAGTTCTTCAAGATTGATGTCAGGATGTGTGGTACTCTTGCTGTTCAGTGACTTGGTGAGAGAAAATCTTGAGGGTGTGAAGC
The DNA here is from genome assembly GCF_020509005.1 of Fulvia fulva. Classification (NCBI taxonomy): domain Eukaryota; kingdom Fungi; phylum Ascomycota; class Dothideomycetes; order Mycosphaerellales; family Mycosphaerellaceae; genus Fulvia; species Fulvia fulva. The sequence continues at coordinate 4,643,713 of NC_063017.1, read as the reverse complement.
TGAAGCTGGAGCTGATCTTGAGAAACGTCGAAGCTTCATTCGGTGACTTCACGTCTCACGACATCGACATCGCCATGCGTTTCCATCGCAGAACTGCGAATGGCATCGGAGCTTGTCAGACAATGTTGATATACAGTATCCGATAGTACATACAAACGGCCAACGGCACCGACATCAACTGGGACTGCGATACTGGCGCGTGGTGAAAACATCGCAGCCGTCTTCTTTCCCATCAACCGTCATTTGTCCCTGACGTCTATGGCATTCCTGAAGGATACTGCAGCATGGGAGCCACGGCTGCCCCGTGTCGTTCTCCATGGAGGCAGGAATAATCGAGCGTACGTCACAAAAGCCGGCACTCGCACACCACACCAGGACTCAGGACGCGGAATGATAGCTACGAATTGTGAGGGACACCTTCCAGAGCTCCACGTGGTACAATGTGCCGTGCGCAAGACGCCGCTTTCTCTCAGCTCCTCTTTGGCGGATCCTGCCTGGTTGGAGATTGTACCGCAACTTACCTCCAGCTATCTGTTGGCTGGCCAGTACTTGGCCATGGCAGCTGGTCATGCCTCAGTCAGCGCGATTCTGCCCTCTGCCACGACATGGAATCAACCACCTGCCCCCGAAACATCGTGCTCAATTCCATCACTCGGGAGGCTTGGCAAGATGCCTTCGCGAACAGGATGTGGAATATGGTGCACCATGTCGAGTACAAAAGAACCTCCATAGACGCAGCAAAGGTAAGTATCACATCAGCAAGACCCTTTCGCAGCATCCCTTTACAACGTTCATCGTCATCTTCGAAGCGACCTTTCCTGCTAGCAAAAATGCAGTGGCGGGAGCACACTGTACCAAGATCGCACCCTTCTTGAGCGACCAAGAAGGATTCATACCAGAGACTGGATTCATCTCACCGCACAACGAAGAAAAGCACTTGACGTATGCGAAGTGCGAAGGCGAGGCTGCGGCACAGCGCTGGCGGATGAACAGCGAGCATCTACGAATACAGCACAAAGCTCGCCATGGCGTCTTTGAGGACTTCAGGTTGAGATGTGGTTCTGATTTTACAGATCAAGAGCTTTTGACACCCACTGAGCAGTCTGGCCAATACATGATCGTGTACGAAGAGCTCATGTCAGATGCAACTAAAGAGGGCGGTGAGTACTGCAATACCCAAGCCACAGTCTCCGAATCATGACTAACACCTGTAACACAGGCCTCGAAGCAAGTGCTATAGAACGACTAAGCATCTCAGGAGCGACTGACATCTTCAACGAAGCTTCTGAGATTACAGCATACCAAGGCGAGAAGTCGATAGTATGGCTGATGCCTTTCCAATCGAAAGAGGCGGCTGTGAAGTGCATGGCTTCGCAAGCATTCGGCAAGCTCCAGCATACACCAGATGCGGTGCGACTCATGCGCATTATGAGGGACTATGGCAAGTCAAATCGAAAGGAGGCGCCTGCTGGCGCAGGTGGCAGCAATTGCAGAGTCTCAAGATCCTCCAGGGAGTTCCAAGCAACACGTGGCGAGGAAGACGTTTGGGATAAGGCATTGTGAGGGTACTTCCTATCATGTGCGTTCATCTTCATAGCGCTACATGCCCTAGTAATACAAACTTTTAGAAACTTCAGCCTTGAGAGGCAGTCGCATATACCTTGCCCACCTCAGCCACGATCAGAATCCAACGACAACCAGGATCTGCGAGACAACACGAGGTCTCACCAAAGTTCGACCGACAGCCAAGACGTCATCAGGATCACACTTGACCTGCATTGGACAACCTCAGTTCACTCTTGCCCTACGCCTGCACTGGAGGCCACAGTTCGACAGGGACCGCGAATTCAGGCCACTCTGAGACGATTCACCCAGGATATGGCTCCAACCGACGACGAGATCGACCTCCTCGCATCAGAAGTCAAGGACTATCAGATCACACATGGCTCCCTCCTCAAGATGGTTGGTTACGAGACCGAATCAACAGTTACTGCCCGGCCTGTAAACGTCAGCCTTATTCCCACTCCCCTCCCGTCTAAGGGCTTCCAAACTGCCAAGGACCTCCAATCCATCTTCAACGAGCTATACGTGAAAGTTGCAAACGATGAAGACTGGCTGTTCGAGACTCTGGGACCGCTTTTGGAGCATGATGTGTTCTTTGCTGCTCTTTGGGGTGTATGGCTGGAGTTCAAGAAAGCTGGTGTTGTACAGCCTGTTGTGTGTGGGATATTTCGCTCGGATTATATGTTGCATGCTGTCGAAGAGGATCGGGCGTTGAAGCAGGTGGAGATGAATACATTCTCGGTGGCTGGCGCTTGTCATGCTGAGCGTGTTGCTGGTATGCATCGGCATTTACGGCGAACGGGTGCTGGCAGTCAGGTAGGTAGTCTTCGTAGAGCACTTTCTCATTCGCCATCTCATCTGACCAGAAGCAGACGTCTTCCCCTAGTGGCTATCTAGTTCGCAAGGACAACACCCAGAGTCTGGTGAAGATCTTGCACCAAGCACACAAAGCATACACCACCCCAAACACCACCCCGAAACAAACCTGCATCCTCACGATCGTGCAACCCAACAACTTCAACATCACCGACGAAAGACCCATCGAATACAGTCTCTGGGGCAGAGACACCCCATGCTACCGCTGTGAATGGCAAAACATCCTCAACCGCACCACTCTCTCCGACGACCGCACCCTCCACTTCCACCCACAACCCAGCACTCCCGGGTCCCGCATCGAAGTCAGCGTAATATACTACCGCGCCGGCTACCAAGCCACCGAGTACGACTCGTCCGGCCTTCAAGCCCGTCTACGTCTCGAGTCATCTCGTGCGATCAAGTGTCCAGATGTTCTGACACATCTCACGACATTCAAGGCAGTGCAGCAAGCAAGCTCTCACAAAACCCGGTGCGGTGGAACGGTTTCTGTCTCCCGAGAAGGCCGCACGAGTGCGAGGGACGTTCATGCCCGTGCATACTTTGGAGATCTCCGAAGCCAGGGCGCGAGCGATGAAGTTTGAGATGGCGAGGCATTACATCCTCAAGCCGAATCTCGAGGGCGGAGGGAATAATGTTTACGGTGAGGATATACCTTATTTTCTGGAGACGGTGCCTGAGCGGGATTGGGGGGGAAGGGGGTATGTTTTGATGGAGAGGATCCAGCCACCGAAGCAGGAGGGGTTGTTGATGATGGTTGGTGGGATCTATCAGGGATCTGTTGTTAGCGAGCTTGGTATACTGGGTACGTGTTTGTGGGAGCGGAAACAGGACGGTGTGAAGGTTTTGTCGAATGGTATGGCGGGCTGGACCTTCAAGACTAAGCCGGAGGAGGTAAAGGAGATGGGTGTGGTGAAGGGGTATGGCTGCTTTGATAGTCCCAATCTAATCGAAGGCTGAACCGTCATGACCTCGTCGTACTTTTTACTGTCCATAGTCCTCGTTGCAATCATCCTCGCTTCTCTTTTTCATGGCATTGGTCTTGGAACTTGTGACTGACATGAGAAGCGTCATGCATTTTTGAAGCGTTTCACAGAATCTGCATAATGGCCTAGTGCGCTGCTATCATGCGCTATGCATCCTCATTGCCCTGTTCTCAAAACGCCTCTACGTCGCAAAAAGACAACCGTCTCGCCCAATACTAGCCCATGTAACAGTGTGCCAACTGCTTACACGTTCTCGAGGACGGTCTCCTTGAACTCGCGGTTACCCTCGACCTTCTGGCCAGAGTCGTCGGTGGAGGACTCGCCGTGGAGCGAGAGGAGGTTGCCGAGGTCGAACTTGGGTGCCTTGAGGAGCTTGACCTTGCGGACGTGGACCTGAAGTGTTTGTTAGTGTATGCCCTTCATGCCAAGCTGTTTCTTATACTGTTTCCACGTACGTTCTGGAGGGGGTAGATGCCCTGGGTGCTCTTCTCGATCTCACGGCCGATAACCTCTGGGATCAGCTTGGTGGTAAGCTGGCTGAGGGTGCAGCTCTGTGCCTCACGCGACATGATATCGGTCATCTTCTTGCGGATTGCTCGGATTTGCGACGATCGTGCGTATGTGGTCTTCTTGATCTGGTTTGGCCGCCTCTTGGTGAAGGCAATGCAGAAAAGACGGAGGAGGTAGTCGTCGGTAGTCTTGACCACGACGTTGGCCTCGATGAGGGTCTGCCACTTGCGGACGAGCGAGCGCAGCTTGTCGGAGGTGAAGTCGAGACCGTGGAAGTTGGTCAGGCAGTTCTTGCCCTGGACCTCGTCGACGCGCAGCTTGACCTTGCGGAAAGCGTGGTCCTCATCCTTCTGGAGATCGGCGAGGGAGACCTCGAAGATGCGGCCCTTGAGTGCGTCGTTGGCGTTCTTGAGACCAGTGGTGCGGTTCACGAGGGTCTTGCCGACACTGCCACATCAATTAGTACACCTTCATGATCGCGCTTTCCTCGCATGTCCTCATCGCATATCTCTCTCGATCTCGTGCAGGGTAATGTGTGGTATGGGAAGGCGTACTCGCGAATGGCAAAGGTCGATGGGGCCTTGACGGAAAACCAGTCCTTCCTGGCGAATGGGTCGGTGCGCTTCTTCAGGCCCTTCTTGCCCTTGGACAATCTCTTGTTCTTTCCGACAGCCATGATTGCGGTCGTAGATGAAAGGAAAAAGAGATGTGGTGCTGTTGGCGGCGTGCCTGTACTCTCAAATCTCGGAGTAGGATGTCTCGAAAGCTTTCAAAGTCGTGTGGGAGGCTTGGCGGAAGTCACGTCACGTGGGTCCTTGGTCGCGCTTGCCTCCGACTGCCGATCCGCCTCAAATTTAGAAAGAAGACAAGTTTGCTTCAACCACTTTCTTTCGCCCTCACGAGCGCAGATCTTCTGCTGCGTCTCAACACCGCCAGAACTGATACACAACTCCATCACACACTCATCATGTCTTTCCAGGAAACATTTTGGGCGGCGCCGCCGATCTCGAGGTAAGCAAGCGCGTCCATGGGCTTCACGCGCAGATTCTGATGCTAAGTAGAACCATCACAGCCGCGACCGTTCTCATTTCAGTACCTGGCCACTTGGGACTCTATAGTCTGATGTGGGTCATCTTCCTCTCGGACTACATCCTCACCCTCAGACAGCTGCCACAGATATGGCGTCTCGTGACCAGCTTCTTCGTCACCGGACCGCAACTGTCCTTGATAATGGACCCGTTCTTCCTATACCACTACAGCAGCAAGCTTGAGACTGGCTCACCACGGTTCAGCGCACCAGGCGCCTACGCCTTCTACATCCTGTTCGTGTCGACTGTCATCTTGGTAAGCAAGACGCATCGTTCTTTCTTCTCTTGTACCACTACTCTCTTTCCTTCCCCAAACACAACTCAACCTCGATATATCTGCCCGGGCCAGTCAGACATGCTGGTCACGGTTCCTGGAATCGAGGGAGATTACTCCTGCAATCTGCGGCGTTCGTCATTCGCAAAACATAAAGAGCGTTCGTGGAGTGTGGGATGGATTCCATGTTGAGAAAACTGTCTTCCTGAATCATTTGGATGCTGGTGGTTATTGGACCTAACATATCTTCGTTTTGAACATTGCTGCTTGCTGCATAGCTTCTTGTTAGGCTGTCTGCTGACGCCAAACAGCTCACTGGAGGTTTCTACCTCGGCGGCATCACGCTGCTCAACCCACTGAGCATGGCACTCATCTACACCTTCGCACAAGATGATCCGAACAGAGTTGTCCAGTTCTTCATCGTGCAGATGCCGGCGAAGTACCTACCCTACGCATCGCTCGCCATCACATACCTCATGGCTGGCCAGTACGCCACCTTGGTTCAGGCCACCGGTATCTTGGCAGCTCATCTCTATGACTTCTTCGACCGCATATGGCCACAGTTTGGCGGCGGACCGAAGCTCATCCAGGTGCCGCAATGGATTCAGAAGCAATTCGCTGCACCTGCTGGAGCCGGTCAAGGACGAACCTACGGTACTGCCTTTGCTGGCAGAGCTGGGGGTCCTGGCCAGACTGCTTCACAGAACCAGACTGGAAGCGGAGGTGGATGGGCAAGTGGCTCGTCATGGACCAGCAGAGGTAGTGGTCGACGACTCGGAGGAGAATGATTGAACGATGCGATGCATAATGAGCAAATTCTAGCGTTACGTACCACGAATGACACCAGCCTGTAACATTACTCGATTTGATCCCCTCCGTTCTCTTTAAGCATGTCGACCATAGCACGATCATGCACGACGATCATCGCGTTGTTAAGATCAAAAGACAGGGACCAGCAGTGCGATGGTGCTTTCACGAGGCGCAGGAAGAGTGCACACACTCAGCGTTTAAAGAGAGAGAGAGAGAGAGAGAGAGAGAGAGACAGAGACCAGTGAATGCAAACGCGCTCCAATGCTAGGTGGCTGCCTATTGTCATAAGCTCACTTCAGTTTCAGAATCACAATCTCACATGAAGACGCCTACTTAAACCTACTTCTCCTCCAATTCCTCCTCTTGCTCTACAAACCACACCACACGACTACCAAACTTCGACCACAACACTCCCAAGCACTACCGCTCACTCCACACCATCACACTTCTCTACCACCCACCCAATACCGCAACCATGGTCAACTGGGACGACGCTCTCGACAAACGCCTCCTCCTCACCATCATCCACACCGCCGCCCCGAGCGCCATCGACTACAAGAAAGTCGCCGCCCTCATGGGCCCAGACTTCAGTCCTTCCTCTGACCTCCATGAACCTCCCCCTCCACGCCCTCACTAACACTTCCTGCAGACAGCGCTACACAAAGAAGATCCGCAAAGAAGCGGAGGAAAATTTCGGCAAGCAGGATGATGCTGGTGGTGGTGAAGGTGGGGTGAAGACTCCGGTTAACAAGGGAGCGGCGAAGAAGGCGGTTGGGGAGAAGAGTAGCACGGGCAAGCGTAAGGCGAAGAAAGCTGCGGGTGAAGATGGGGAGGGTGAGAAGGATGATGAGGAGAGTCCGAGTAAGAAGGTGAAGAGCGAGGAGAAGGAGGAGAGTGGTGAGGAGGAGATGGTTTAGGTGCTGCGAGGATGAAGTATGGACAACGATGAGGGTATGCTTCGAGGAGGACATGGCGTTCTGAGGTGCTGAAGTGCCAGGGCCTGGCCAGGTGCCATAGCGCCAGTTGGAGCATATCAGCCACTGTCGTGTGGTCCTTATTTCATAGTTCAAGGCCATTGCCGGTTAAACTCGGCGTCCCGAACTCATAGCTTCGGTACGGACGCGTATGGAAAAATGCTCTCTCCAATTACTAGCATGATGCCAAGTGATGCGGGCATGTTGAGGGGTTCTTCGCCAACCAGTGCACATGGCTCTTGCATGGACTGACACACTGCGAGGATGCACCTTGCTGCGTATGTTTAGCTGTAGGCGGAGTCATCCGACAGATGTGGCGTGGTCGTCGACGCAGGTGACTGGGATAGATGCTCTGTGCTTGCTGCAGTCACGATACATTCTCAGCAATTGGCATGCTTGAGGAGCTTCTCATCAGGGAAAATTGAAGTTGGGTCGCGAGTCAGGGTGCATCTCCTTTGTGTGTGCGCTCCGTGGCGGAAGTTGTCTTGGATTGGACGACATCCCCACGCAGATGCAGCACCGGGTCAGTGTACATGTATTGCAGGAGCACGTTGGCGCTGTCGATTGGAATCAAGCATCCCAACAGTCACGCCCCATCGGGAATACGCAGTCGACAAGGCAGGCGCTAAGACGTGCCTGTGAAACTCGAAAGGTCCCTGCGAAACATTGATCTTGCACTACCTAGGTACAAGCTGTCGGCGTGAACACTGCGTCCAGTCTGCGTCCACCGGCTCAAAGCAGCTGTTCACAACCGTATCCCTTATTGCTGGCGCCCGCTATTGTCAACACATCGATAAAGAAGAGCGATCATCATCCGCCGGCTCAGCACCGCGCCGCCATCCCTGTTACAGGGAAACCTTGGGCTCCAACCTGCCCTGCCTGCGACCTGACTGCATACCCAGCACACAGTCCGCGCCGCACCTCTGCGCGTTGACTCTCATACAACCACCACACTCGACGCACGCGCGAAACATCCATATCGACACGACGCTGCGAAACGGCACACCCAGCGGAGACGGTCAGGCCACAACCACCACCTGGTCGGCGCTCTTGGAGGCCCGCGAGCGCATAAACAACGGCAGCAATGGCGAACGGACAAAACACGTGAGTCTTGACCTCTCCCGCTTCTCGCGCACACTATGCGATGGTGCTTGCGCGTGCGTGCGACGTGCGCTCAAGACACAGCTGGAGGCGTGCCGCGCCATGGCAGCACACGGCAAGCTCAATCGAGCTCGAGGGAGGGGTCGGCGCCATGGAACATGTGTACTGACACCACTGCAGGCTATACAGGCCCGACCAGTTCATGAACCCTGGCCCTGCGCCGAAGCCACCATCAGAGCGTCCCAAGGTCACTCTCACCCCGAACGTCTTCAACACCCCAGGGAATCCCAACCTCACACATATGAACAATGGCTCCGGCAATTCGATAGCATCGCCCTCGCAGACATCCCTTGGTCGCTCCGAAACGAGCAACGGCGAAATGACAGTCATCAGAGACGGCTGGGCGAAGGTCAAGGAAGAAGGCGGAGGCTTCATGAAGGTGTTCTGGAACGATCGTTTTCTGGTGCTTCGGGAGAAACAGCTCGATTTCCTGAAGTCTGACAAGAGTGGCAAAGTGTCCAACACGATCATGCTGCGCGACGTATCGCACGTCACTCGCTCAGACAATTACCCCTTCAGCGTGGAGCTGACCAAGGAGGGAAACAAGATATGGATTCTGAAATTCGACTCAGACACGGACGTATACAACTGGATGGACAGTGTGTACGACAGATGTCCGCAAATGGGAGGCGTATCACACCCGACAGGCTTCTCACATCGTGTTCATGTTGGCTTCGACCCGGTCACGGGTGGATTCGTGGGACTGCCGGTGGAGTGGGAAAGGCTGCTCAAAGGCTCAGCATTGACCAAGGATGACATGCAGAAGAACCCCCAGGCCGTCATGGAAGTGCTGCAGTTCTATACGGATAAGCTCCAAGTACGAAGTGACGATCCTACACGATACGCTTCACTTACGCCCACACCAAGCGCCGGAGACAATCGCGAGAAGCAGCTGGGATACTCTACTGGCAACAGCGTTGCGCCACCAAGGCCACAGCCACCGGGGATGAACAGACAGGACAGCTATCAGAGTGGTATGAGCAGCGCGACTGACTTTCAAGCGGGTTACCCTAACTCACGAGATGCAGCTGATCGATATGGAGCGCCTAAGCGAGCAGATACCGCACCCAGCGGCGCACAGACCGACGACGAGCGACGAAGAAAGCAAGAAGAGCAGCGAAGACGCGCGGAGTCTGAGCGAAGAAGAAACGAGGAAGACCAAGAACGAAAGCGCAGGGAGCAGGAGGATCGAGAATACAATGATTCGCTACCGAAAAATAAGATTCCTCTTGCGAAGCAGGAAGTCGGAGGTGGCTATAGCTCGGATACATCGCGAGACGCAAGTCCAGGCAATGGGCAAAGCAGATACAACGCGACAAGGCCTGCACCACCAGCACCTGCAAATAGCAAGAGTGGCCAGTCTGGCAGTCAATTGCCGCTGCGGAACCTACAGGCGCAACGGGCTGCTCCAGCGCCTCCTGGGTCACAAAATGGTTCGAAAGGTCCTTCTCCTGCAAAGCAGCTCACCGCTAACACTTCTTCTCCTCACATAGCCAAACAAGCGTCACCTTCCTCAGATGCGAAGAAAGACCAGCCACTCACACGCAAGCCATCGGGCTCTGGTAATGACCACCAGAAGCAGCCCTCGCAGCAAGTCAAGCCTCTCAATGTTGCCACTAAACAGCCAACTGGCCAGCCTAAGGACGCGGTCAAGCAAGCTGAGATGGCACTAACAAAGAAAGATCCCGCCGAGAAATCACAGAAGGAAGTTCGCATGAGCGCCATGTCAGATGCCCAGGTCATGGACCGCTTACGTTCCGTGGTGACCCTGTCTAACCCTCTCGAAAGCTATAACAAGCAGAAGAAGATTGGTCAGGGTGCTTCCGGATCTGTATATGTTGCGCGCATCCGCGAGAGCGCTCCAAGCAAAACAGCAAAGGATCTTATCGCACAGTACGGCCCCAGAACACAAGTTGCGATCAAGCAGATGGATCTCAGGTCGCAGCCCAGGAAGGAGTTGATTGTCAACGAAATCATTGTCATGAAGGAAAGTCGACACGACAACATTGTAAACTTCTTGGATGCGTTTCTGCAGGAAGAGACTTTCGAACTTTGGGTTGTGATGGAGTTCATGGAGGGTGGCGCGCTGACCGATGTCATCGACAACAACCCTTCTATTTCAGAAGAGCAGATCGCGACAATATGCTTTGAGGTAAGTGTGGTAATCCGGGCTAGACTTGAGGTCCATGCTAACAAAAAGACAGACATGCAAGGGTCTCATCCACCTGCACGCCCAAAACATCATACACCGAGATATCAAGTCTGACAATGTCCTGCTCTCATCCCGTGGCGCGGTGAAGATTACAGATTTCGGCTTCTGTGCCAAACTCACGGAACAGCGCTCTAAGCGAGCAACAATGGTCGGAACTCCCTACTGGATGGCACCTGAAGTGGTGAAGCAAAAGGAGTACGGCAGCAAGGTCGACATCTGGTCTCTCGGCATCATGGCGATTGAGATGATAGAATCAGAACCTCCATACCTTAACGAGGAGCCGCTGAAGGCTCTTTACTTGATCGCGACAAACGGTACTCCCAGGCTGAAGAAGCCGGAGAAGCTTTCGAAGGAGCTCAAGGCCTTCCTCAGTGTCTGCTTATGCGTGGATGTTAAGAGCCGAGCAACAGCCGAGGAACTTGGCCGCCACGAATTCTTGCAGCACGGTTGCTCTCTACAGAGCTTGAGCGAGCTTCTGAGGTTCCGGAAGGGAGGCGGGCACTAGAAGAAACACTTCCTCAGGGGGGAAAGAATCGTGAAGAAGATCTACGAGGACCCAGCTCCCCACAAGCTACTCTGGACTGCCGAGACACCATTAGTAGCAGACGTTTGCCGGACGTACTCCCGTCTCTTCATCCACGGCGGCTAAGAGGCATCTATCAATGGGATCGAGAGGAGTGGACATTGATGAAAGTCGCATGGGCGGAGTGGAAGCAGGGAGACGACGAGCGCAAGGCCCTCCGCAAAGCTTGTTGTAAGGCTTTGACTCGATGATCGGACACTATTGCTATGCCACTGTTCCGGATATGCCGGGAACTGCAATCGCTTGAGACACGGGAGAGAGATACCAGTACGAGCGTTTTCTCGAAAAGCCAGCGCGATTTGAGATGGGATGTGACGTGGCGTTGTTTTCACGAATCGATTGCAAGGACATGAGAATTATGAAGTAATTGACTAATGCGACTCGTTGTTACTGTGGAAGGAAAGTGCTGGGGAGGCGAGAGAAGCAGAGTCGGTTGTTTGCTCACGAGGGAGCTAGGTGGGAAGCGTGCAGGTGTAGATAGATGAGAGTGAATGAAAGTGATGGATCATGGGTGTTTTGTGAGTGAGTCGTTCTTTCCTTGTGTGGGTGAGATGCGAGCAGGGGTGAGACGGGAGCGTTGTTGCTGCTTGTGCATGTGATGACGCGCCGTGTCTTAGCGCGGTTTCACTTTTGGCGGACTTCAAATTTTACCTACGTTTGCAGCGACGACTTCATTCTCACAAAACAGCTGACCATCACGAACATACACGTTCGACCTACACACTGGTATGGCGACCGACGAGACTAAGCGCTACTTCGCGCGAGCTTGGGAGAATGGCGCAGGTCCATGCGTGTCTGAGCCTTGGAGGCACGACTACACTCGGAACGTCCTCGCCTTCGTAGCAGCCCTCTGCTTCGCGGAAGTTGTTCTCCCAAAGACCCTCGGCGCTCTACAATGGATACTCCTAAGCTACTTCCCAGCACTGGCACAGTACTGGTGTATTGTCCACAAAGGAATGAAGATGAGCAGACTGGATGGGCACTATTACACAATATATGGTTGCATCATGGTTGTTCCATTTCTCAGCAGATTTGGGCCTCTGCTTGTGTCGGTCCGTCAGCATTGGTGGTTCTGCCAAATGATATCGGTGGTGATGTGGCTTACTGTGTTCGCTGTCATCTTCCTTGTACTGGCAACTACGGTCACTGTGTGCTGGATCGGCGACAAGATGCTGCAGCTGACAGGCTGGCGGTCGGACAATCAGTGTCGCTCTCGAGGTCACTGTGCCTTGGACGATTGCACCTGTGCGCAGTACAGCCAGAGCACGTCGCAGATGGAGAAAACTTTCGACACCGAAGGTCAAGGTCAATCATCAACTTCTGCAATCGAGAAGCATGTCGCGGGTGCAACACCAGAACAGACGCACTATTTGCCTCCTTTCGGACGAAACGGTGAGCGCTTGTATGGTGCACGCGACCATTACAGCAAGCATCCGCACAACCCGGCACTGCTGGGCGCTATCTGCCACACTCCGATGCATGGGAGACCCAACTACGCTGAATACATCAGGAACTTGATCCAGTCACCTGTGGTCGAGTCGCCTTTGCCAGATCACGTCGCGATTCACCATGGTCCCTGTGGCGCTGAGGCTTTCCACACCATCACCGCTCGACCAGAACACCAAAATCAGAGCCAAGAGGAGCTTCGTCTGAAGCACTATCAAGAACAGAAGGAGCAAGTCAAAGCAGATTCGGAGAGAGTTGTAGAGAAGGCCACCGAGGGCACGGGCACATCGTGGCTACGTGCCCGTCAATTTGCCAACTCCATCTTCAGCAACTCGACCTCGACCACTGCCAGCCGCGACAGCTTCGGTAGGTCCTCACTCGGTCGGCGAGGCCTGTTGATAGACGTGGAAGACGGAAACGACTCTGCTCAAGAGACGACACCACTGGTTGAAAAGGGCACGCCACGTAAGATGTTCAGCTGAAGATACATGGCATCACGATCATGATGAAAGGTAATGGAGCACTGCGCTTTGCTGCGAGTCATGTCAGCGTTGTAAGATGGCATAAGGGAAGGGCATGGAGAGACTTACAGGAGACAGGACTGCTCTTGGTATCCCAAGCCCTATTGTATCCTTTAGTAGATATGAAATGACAAGCACGCGAGTAATGTTTATACATATTTGTCTGCAAAAGGATGCACACTCCGTTCGTCGCTGCTTTGCTGCTGTTCAAGAAATGCAGGACCGCATCCCAAAGCAGTAAAGTCCTGCAGCGCTACGACCAACATTCACCTCTCCGGATGGATGGTCTGCACGCGGCAACGAAGCGATCTCTAGATCAAGTCTTCAGAATTGAAGGTCTACATAGACCTTGTTTTAAAGTTACAGTATCTTTATCAAGACTCTCTGCCATCTATAGGCAAGAAGAAGTCGATGGATGGGGTTTGTGATACGCCAAAAGCACACAAACCACGCATGAAACGCCGTTCGCCCTTTCTGCTCAATTCCGTTCCTGTTCCCTTCGTGCTTCGTAATCATGCACCTGTCGGCTCCTCCCACCCAGCCATGTAGCAATGCAGTACGCTTTGAACTCCTCGCCCGCCACAGCTTCTCTGAAGAAAGTGACGTTGACCGCGTAAGATTGACAGCTGCCGTTCGGCTTTGTTCTGCGTTTCTCACCTGTGCCCAATCCCGCATGATCCAGACGGAGGCAAAGATCATGCGTCGCCATCCGGCAGTCTCTGCCCAGTGTGTACGGCCATGACACGTCGTCGTAGGCCTCTATTCGTCGTCGCTTTGAGCGGCGCTTTCGGTGCCGCCTCTTGAAGTGTTACCGTTGGCTCTAGCACCACTCAGTTTGAGCTTGATGCTGGGCTTTGCCGCAGGCTGGGGAGTGCCAACGGACGACATGGGTCTCGTAGACGTCCCATCTGCCACAGAGCTGTCTTGTTCGAGATCACGTTGCCATCGAGGATGTTCTGCAATTTGTTCGCGCAGCTTGTCATCACATGCACGCTGTGATGGTGGTCAGTTTGTGTAAAAGTATTTGGGATCGGTTGAAGTAGACTTACCTCGATGGTATTAGCATCCGCGAAGAGCACGCTGCCATCTTCATTGTATTGTCGACAGTTGCTGCAGAGCAGAGCAATATCCGAGCGGAACTCTTTGAGGCTATGGTATTGCTTCTTGTTGATCTTGTTCTCGATGTTCTTCATGCAGATAGGCTTCTTGATCAGCTCGTAATAGTCGGGGTAGTACTGTTTAGGCGGCAGTTCCAGAAATGGGTCGATGATGCCACGGTTGGCGAGTGCAAGATCAGTTGACTCCTCTTCGAGATCTTGCAGCGAGTCGTGCACGCTGTCCAGGATGCCTTGCAATGTTGCACGGTCGTCCTTGGACAGCGTCTCAGCGGTCTTGGGATTGCGGCCACGCTTCTTGGGTGGTTCGGGAGCGCTGTCGAGTGCAGCTTCTTCCTGCTTCCGCTTTCCTGAGTCTCTGACTACCTTGCGACCACGTTTCTTGGGTTGCGGCGTCTCTTCCTCACTGTCGACATCCGGCGGTGGAGTGTCCACACCAGTACCTTCACGAAGACGTGACTCTTTCTTGTCGCTGCGTCTTGCTATCCGAGCCTGCTTGCGAGCGATTGCATCCTCGATCGAGTCGTCATCGGCATCGACGGCATCGAGCCACTGCTCCTCGGTCAAGCCGTCATCGTACTTGACCTTGGTTCGCTCTCTAGCTCCGCGACCGTAGTTGAACTCGATCTCTTCAACGACGGGGTTGTCGTCTTGTAGATAGATATCGGGCAGTTCGCTCTCGCCAAGTAGACGAAGGTACTTCTTGTCAGGGCCGTATTTCTCGGTCTTTTGTCGTTCACGATCCATTTCTTGAAACTTGACGAGTTCCCAATCGTCACGCATCATGATCAGGTTGAGGTCATCGTCGTCCATCTCTTCAGACTCCATATTCTCCACTGCTTCGGCAGACTCCAACATGACACGCAGCATCTCGTCACGTTCCTCGTTCGTGGACTTGTTGTCGAACTTACCAGCCTGAATGACTTTGCCGTCCATGTCAAGCTTGTATTGCGCCCGCTCCAAGATCTTTTCCTCAACGGAGTTGGATGTGATGAGACGTAGGATACGCACTTCGTTCTTCTGGCCGATACGATGAGCACGATCCTGCGCTTGCAAATCTTGATGAGGGTTCCAATCCGAATCGTAGATGATGACTGTGTCAGCTGTCTGCAAGTTCAGACCAAGACCACCGGCACGAGTAGATAGCAAAAAGATTTGGTATTCAGAGCCTGGTGCGTTGAACAGCTTGAGCAGCTCGGATCGATCATCGGCCTTGGTACTACCATCTAATCGTAGGTATTTCGTGCCTCTGTACCGAAGGAAGTCTTCCATGATGTTCATGATCTGGGTCATCTGGAAGAACATGAGCACTCTGTGGCCAGTGGCTTCGAACTTGGGTAGCACACGGTCTAGCAGCTCGAACTTTCCAGCTGTTCGCCAGATGAGGTCGTTGGTCAACCTGTTGGGATTCATCTGATCCTCAACCTCCTCGAAGACGAAAGGATGGTTGCAAAGCTTGCGCAGCTGCATGAGCATGTTGCTCAGACCACGTAGACCTGTCTTTTTGCCATCTGCGCCCACGACATCGATGCGATTGTGTTGCATAAGTTGCTTGTAGAGTTTGGCTTGAAGGGCGGACAGAGAGCACTTAATGACACGTTCTTGCTTGTCAGGAAGATCCTTCTCAACGTCCTTCTTGAGACGACGCAGAAGGAAGGGACGAAGGACCTTGTGAAGACGACGAATAACGAGCAGCTGCTCTTCTTCGGTGAGCTCTATCTTGTCTTGGCCACCGGTGTTTGCGAAAGGCGTATTGAACCACTCATCGAAGGACTTCGCCGACTTGAAGATGTTGGGAAGCACGAAGTTCAACATTGACCACAGCTCTGTGAGATTGTTCTGAAGTGGAGTACCGGTCAGAATCAGGCGATAGCGCGTGTGGTAGTACTGAGAAATGGTGTTGCTGAGCTTGGACTGTGCGTTCTTCATGCGATGACCTTCATCGATAATCATGTGGAGCCATCGGACTTTGCTCAGGATGGGCCGATCCTTGATAATGAATTCGTACGTGGTGAGGAGAACCTGGAAGTTGCCAAATCTGATCTGTTGCTGGTGGTTCTTCCGCTGAGCTGGCGGACCCTTGTAGACGATACGCTGGACGCTGGGAGCCCAGCGTTCGAACTCGCTGTTCCAGTTCGTGAGCGTACTGAGTGGTACTATCACGAGATACGGCCCGTTCTGTCGCTTCTTCTCGATGAGGTATGTGATGAGTGAAATGGTCTGAATAGTCTTTCCGAGACCCATCTCGTCGGCCAAGATACCG
Organism: Fulvia fulva; assembly: GCF_020509005.1. NCBI lineage: Eukaryota > Fungi > Ascomycota > Dothideomycetes > Mycosphaerellales > Mycosphaerellaceae > Fulvia > Fulvia fulva. Next base: position 4,627,334 of record NC_063017.1, on the reverse strand, counting down.
TTCAGGTTGTTGTTGTACAGCGAGATCATCCACTGCAAACCCTTGATCTGGTACTCCTTGAGCGTACCGCCGACCAGATTCGAGGCCTGACCGAGAACAGGTTCCTTGATGCGATGAGCGACTTCGTAGTAATCGATCTTTGGCTTGCTTTCATCTTCGCTGTCGGGCTCGGCGTTCTCGTCTGGCGGCGGGTCTGGCGAGGCACTGTCTCCAAGGGCTTTTCGCTGTTGAGCCTTGACGGAGGCCGCCAGCTCGTTCAAGAAACCATCGGTCTGCTTGAGCAAGTGCGAGATACGAGAATCCTTGGCCTGGCCGAGCAGCTTCAGGTAAGTCTCTTCGTCGTTGGCCTTCAAGGCTTGCAGACGTTGCTTGGCAGTTCGCTCGATGCGCTTTTGCTCTTCCTTTTCGATGTTGGAGTGAGTGGCGATCATCAAGCGACCCAGCTTCTGCACACGTTGCTTGTGCAGTTGAGCACCATTGCGGATGTCCTCGGAGTGCTGCACAATCGAGCGAATGTACTCGTTGTGCTTCTTCATCTCCTTGTTCTCTGCCGCGTCGCGTTGCTGCTTTTCCAGCTTTTCTGTGACTCTGGCTTCCCGAAGCGACTGTTTCTTGACACGGCGATACATGCTACGATTGGCCGTCATGGACAAGCTGTCAGAGAGCATCATCTCTTTGCCGATCTTTTGTCGCATCTCGCGCTGCTTGGGAAGCAGAGTGAGCATCTTGTACTCCAGAAGAGCTCGTCGCTTGAGGTCAGCGTTGTCTTCTGGTGTCTCTGATTTGCTCATGTCCCAGCCGCCGATGTTCGCTGACAACTGACCAAGCTCGGCCTTTCGTGTGTTGATGCGGTTGTACACGATGTTTTCTCGCTCTTCTCGAACACGTTCTGGATCTACGCCGAGTGGCATGATGCTGGGAATCATGGTTCGGTATCGACGATGAGTGTGGTCGGAGTAGCTGATCCGCTTGAGCATGAGCTCGTGAGGGTCCGTGAAGGTCTCGAACTTGTGTCGCGGCTTGCCATTCTCCTCGGCAGCCGTAGCACTCGGGTCCCTCGCCGCATCTTCCAAGACCTTGCCAGCAACTGCCACGCCCTCAGCAGGCGTCAAAGCCTTCTGGTCTTGTCTCGAGGGAAAGATGTGGTCTGCGATGGATTGCGGTACCGGCAAGTTCTTCTGGAGGTGTGAGAAGGCCTGCATCTGTGCTCGTAGAGTCGCAACCTGGTCTTTGCTGAAAGCCTGTCCACCACTGCTGTCCACCTGGGTAGGTTGCGCAGGTGCAGAGGCCTGGGGCATAGACTGAACTGGTCGTTGGGACACGCCGTTTGCAGCACCCATGATGGACTGGGGCTGCATCTGGGAGTCAGGTTGAGGTGTCGGAACGGATGCGCCATTCATCTGAGGTGGCTGGGGGGTTCCGTTCTGCTGTCCCGGCGTTTGCTGCTGTTGCATCTGCATCTTCATCTGCTGTTGCTTCATGGCCTGCATGCGCTTGATCTGCTCGGTCCGCTGCTGTATTCCGTGTAGGATGTTCCGTGCTTTCTGCATCTCTGGGTCGGTATCCGGAGTGCCGGAGGCCTTCATGGTTTGATATCGCTATGTCGTGTCAGCATGTATACCCTCACTCGTATCACACGTATGCTTATATGTATACCTTATATAGTGCCTGCACGGACTCCTTCGTCATGCCGTTCGGCAGTATGCTGTTAGCCATTGCTGCGGCGGCGGAGTTGTTGCCTGGATTGTTGGCCGACTGCTGCATGCCGGGTTGCTGCACGGCCGCCATGTTTGCGGGTGCTAGTAGCAATACGCAATACGCGCTTCACTCAATGCCTCCACCCAGCGCACACCTCTGGCTGAGGTCGCGCGTGTCTCTTACGCCAAGGATATCCAGCAGGCGATCAGGTGTGGGTGGCGTTCATCGAGACGCGCTCGTGCAGGGTAGGCGTTGGCGTTGGCGTGGTCGCGATGGGTGGATGCGACCCGCGTTGCGATTGAGGCCGGTCGAGCTCGCTTTCGGATGGACTTGGTGATGGCTGCGGTGGCAGTCGCGAGCTGAGGAGTTTCAGAGGAAAGAGCGCAGAGTCGCGATAAAGACAGTCGCGGCGTGGTATCGCGCCCCCTCAGCGATATACCCAGCACGCGAGTCTGTGTTGACGGTCTGGCGTTCGAGTGTCCAAATGTTCTCGTCGCCGCGGGGGTCTTTGCTGTCGGGACGTGTATGGCAGCGTGGTCAACTTGCAGTCGCGCATCGCCAAGGGTAAGAGCGGAGGAGATCCGAAGCTTATTCTGCGGGCCGCTCGTCACGTGCGTGAAACAGCATCTTCAAGCCAACACCACACTCCAACACAGCTCTCTCTTCCTTTGCAACACGGTCGGCAAGGGCTTTCTCTGTTTCGAAAGGACTCGTATCATCTTTGAAGACGCCATTTTCCTGTCGACGACCTTTTCGCCACCGCGACTCCCATGCTCACATCTACGCCGTCGTGATCACAAATAACCCCAACATCAGCCCTAATAACCTCAGGCATAATCTTCGACGGCGAGGTCTGCCAACACGCTCTCTAGACACTTGAAGCACATCATCTCCACTGTCGACTCCTACGTCGGTCAGAATAATACTCCTCTGCTGTTGGAGCCGGAGGACCTAACGCACGGCCACGTCGCTGTCCATAGCGTTTCCCGCTCCGTGGACAAGCAACCACAGCATCAGTGCATAGTCTTGGTACCCAGTCCACCCCGTCAAGATGAGTCTGCTGTCGATACCAGCAGAGCTTCGCATACAGATCTACGAGTACCTGCCAGAGCTACAGCATCGACATGAGACCATCTCATGCTACTCCAAGCTCACGCCGCCAATATGTCAGGTGAACCGTACAATCCGACACGAGACTGTCCCCTTGATCGCGTCCAATAGCAGCTTTCTGATCGACATCGATGGTCCTCCTACTTTCTGGAATAGCCGAATCTCAACATGGCTGGCAGCTCTAGGACCGCAGTCAGTCTCTCGCGTCCGCTCTCTTCAGATCAGTCGACACTGGCAGATCCCCCTGCCGATGCGAGGCCAAGGACATGTTGGCTTCTATGTAAGGTTGGAACAGCGCAAGCCGAGAAGACTGACATCGAAATCATCCGTGAAGTCAACATCATCCTTCAAGCCGGAGTGGAACGATCGCTTTGTTCTGCCAATGTCAGAGGGTATGTGGGAAGTGACGACTGGCACCTATCCTTTTGCCAGAGATATGAGAGGCATGCGACTAGACAGTGTTGAGATTCTGGCTGAGGTCGTCAGACATCACCTTCACGTTCCGACACCTGTCGACCGCGAGGCAGCGTCCACGGGCGACATTGATCGGGCTGGGTTGACAACGGGGAATGTAGTCTTCCTGGCCAGAGCCATAGAGATTGTCGCCTCGCATCCAGTCTCTACATTCGACCTCGAGCAAGGACAAGAAGGCCGCAAGCGACGGCACATGACTTGGACGAATATGGAGCAACAGTTGCGAGAGCTGAGTGCACAGAGTATGGCGACGGCGACAATGGTCGATGACCCGGATGTTCCTTCCCTGCGGAGGTTCCTCACAACATATTGAGAGTATCAACGCGACAGATCGAAATGATCCCACGAGTTCGAGAGGAGAGCGAGGATGGAGTTTCAGGCGAACATCATGTATTCAGAAGTGTCTATGCGTACAGGGTACTTTATCCAAAACACGCCGTACCGCGATAAACTCCCAGCAATCCTAATACATGAGTAGTCCGCAGCATGCTGCTCGCATCGAGTCTCGTCGACAGCCCGCTTAGACAGCGGTAGCAGTTGTCACTGCAGTGTTCTCACCATCCTCAGAGTCGGTCACAGTATCCTCATGACGCGCAGTTGCCAGCCATAAGGCAGCCGGAGAAGCTGCTGGCTTGGCCAAGGATGCAGTTCTTCTCGTTCTGGCTGCAGCGAGACCACTCGGGTGGGTTGCAGGTGGAGTAAGGCTCAAGGCAGAACGGAGCGCAAGTGGCGCAGGTGTCGGAACGCTTGGCTGGGTTGACGAGCTTGCTGGTGGTGTCGGCACCACGCGCGCAGTTTCCAGCCATAAGGCAGCCGGAGAAGCTGCTGGCTTGGCCAAGGATGCAGTTCTTCTCGTTCTGGCTGCAGCGAGACCACTCGGGTGGGTTGCAGGTGGAGTAAGGCTCAAGGCAGAACGGAGCGCAAGTGGCGCAGGTGTCGGAACGCTTGGCTGGGTTGACGAGCTTGCTGGTGGTGTCGGCACCACGCGCGCAGTTTCCAGCCATCAGGCAGCCGGAGAAGCTACTGGCTTGACCAAGGATACAGTCCTTCTCGTGCTGGCTGCAGCGGGACCACTCCGGGGGGTTGCAGGTGGAGAAGGGTTCAAGGCAGAACGGAGCGCAAGTGGGGCAGTTGGAGCCGCGCTTGGCTGGGCGGCCGAGTCTGCTGGTGGTGTCGACAGACGTGTAGGTGATGACCTTTTCAGATGTTAGCATACGAGCCGAGATGGCGAGGAGCACACACTCACGTAGTAACCGCAGCCGGTAGCAGTCTCTTCAGTCATGCCGTAATCCACCATGCCACCAGAGTACTTTCCGCTGCCCTCGATCTCACAGGCATGGACCGCGAGGGAGAGGGTGTGGGTGGCGGACTCGATCTTGACGTTGTCGCAGGCACGGTTGACGACAGAGAGGTAGAACTTGCCGCCGTTTGAAGCGGTGTACCACTCGGAAGACTCGGCGCCACGAGCGAGGGAGCTCTGCATGGGATGTCAGTGTGCACCGGACAAGGTCAGTGGAAAGGACTTACGCCATCATAGGTGGCAGCGAAGTCGGCGACGAAGTGGTTGAGTTCGACTCCGGTGTTCTCGTCCCAGCTGTGACCCCTGCTGCAGCTGACCTTGTCACGACGGGCGACAAGTGGTGAGGCGTAAAGGGTTGAGGCGTACACGAGTGAGTCATCTGGCAGAGTGATGGGAATGCTCTGATATCACTGTCAGATACTTCTGTAGGGAATGGCCGAGGGGACTTACCGATGGAGGGCTGTCAGAGTCCGCCACAGCGACAGCGCCCGCAGCAAGAGCTGCGAGAGCCAGGAATTTGGTGATCGGAGTCATGCTTGCTGACGTCCTGGCTGGTGGTGAAGGTATGTGCGATGCGAATGCTGTGCTGGAACGAGCGTGGAAGGGGAACCAAGAGAGTAGCCTTGTACAACGAGTGTATCGAACAGCAAAAGAGTGTGTGGTTGGTGTTGTGTGTGGAAGTCGAAATGTATTCGCTCGAGAAGAGATTTTGTGTGCGGCCGTGGAACATCCCGCTGCGGCAATTCTCGGTTTAGCCCGGACGACGCCAAGAGCATGCGCGTGAATGCTGTGAGGAGATGGGCCCCGCGAACATCATGATATGTCATAGCCCCCAAAGTGTCGAGGCGTATGCTCTTGAGTCGCATCGCTATCTTGTGGCTACAATAGAGCACTCAAAATATCTACATAGGCATATGCCGGGTGTAGTGAGCGTAAGTCCAAGCATGTGCAAATCGGCAATGCGTCAAGTGATGCTGCTGCTGTCCTAGGCGACAACGCATCGCGACAGCGAGATCTGATCATGGTATGAGTGAATAAGTGCACGTCTCGCGCACATCGTGATGGTGTCGTGTGATGTGTAAATCACTTCTTAAGCACTTCCACAGCTCAGCAACTCGAGTCGCAGCCATCATACTACCACAATCAACCTTCGACCACCATCAACTATATTCTGCAACTATGACGGACAACATCCCACTCATCGACCTTTCCGACGAGCAACACAATGACAGTCGCGAGAGCGAGAATTGGCAGGATGAAGTCGAGTCTAGTTCCAAGAAGCCGTTGAGCCCTATCGCTCACGTTACGGCAACTGGCTTCCGAGTCCCGAGCTCGGTAGAACATTTTCTTGCTCAAGATAAGGGTTCGTCGCTTGTGAGCCGCGAAGAGGAGCTTCCAATGAGGCCTAGAAGCGAAGCTTGGGCGCGGGAAAGTCGCCCAGCAACCGATTAAGAAGTTCCCAACATCAAAGACTCTCATGTTGGTCCCCAAGACCATGAGCACGAGCAACATGGCATACTCCCCACAAGCCACTCCTGGCAAGAAGCGCCGCATCGACTCTCTTGCCACCAACACTGCCGGTGGCAACGAACCGCCGCAATGGTCACCAAATGGCCCCCTCTCCGCCAACACAAACACAGACATCAACACACCCTACCAACCTCTTACACCCGACCGCACGCCAGCTCGAGCTCCTCGACCGCAACCTGGCCTGTTTAGTAAACAAGCCCGTGCCCAGCGTAACGGAGTTCCAGCTGCACTCCAGCCGCCACCTCCTGATCTCGATCCACAAGGTAAGCATCATCTGCACCTGATTCTCACACTCCAAGCAACTAACCCATCCCAGCCGACTTCACAACCGCCCTCTCCCAAGCCAAACCCCTCCTCACCAACCTCGACTCCCTCTTCCTCCGCCCCCTAATCGACCTCGCAAAACAAGTCACCACCCTCAAAGCCTCGCGCTTACAAGAACGCTCCGAGTTCCAGCATCTCCAAGCCGAGCTCCGCGACCTCAAGAACGAGAACGCCGCCTTATGTCGACACGTCGATGCCTCTTTCACAGACCACGCCGCCAAGACCCAGAAAGCAGTCAGCGAAGTGAACACAAAGGTAGAAGAGCTGCACATGCGTGTCGACGATCTGGAGGGAGGCGATGAGCCAGTGGCGGGAGGAGCGTATGGAGGACCGAGAATGACAGGGCCGAGCCGGCAGCCGAGTGTGTTTGGGGGACTTTTCGGTGAGAAGGGGGAGAGTGGCTGTTAGAGGTGATGGTCGGTGGGCGCGGAGTATATTCGTGTGAGGGGCTCTTGTTGAGCAAGGAGCTGGACGTCTATGTTCGTGTCCAAGGAGATGATGCCTCTCACCAACACGGCGGCGGAGACGAGAGGTCGTTGGAGAGGGGCCTTGTCGTGAGGAGGATGGGAACTTCCATGCCTCACCAATAAGCATGGTAACTCTCATGCCTCACCGATAAGCTGAGGGCAGGGTCTTGAGGTTCGGACAAGATTTAGGTTTTGTTTCTCAGCAAGATCATGCAGTAAGGGGGACCACATTGCCCATGTCGGGGTCCTTGAAATCGGCGACACCGAGAATTACGAGAGCGAAACGGCTTACTATACAAGTTCCACCATACTCTCACAATGCTCCTCCAACTAATGTTACGATCCACATCGCTAGTCGTACATGCAAACCCACTCGGCGCTCTGTCTTGGCGTAGTCGTCGCGAGTCATGGGTGTCGCATACTCTTGCAGCCATTTCTCCTCTTCACCCAACCGTCGCTGGAGGTCAGGGTTCTTCGTGACGATCAGCGTGTTGGCTTCGAGGTCTAAGGAGTAGCTGCGCTTCGTGTAGTTCGAGCTTCCGATCAAGCTGATACATGGATGTTCTTGACCTGGTAAGGTGAGCCAAATCCCCTTCGCATGATAAGTCCAACCTCCAGGCTCGTTGACGGTGCCTTTACGCCACTCCTTCACGGAGATTTGCTTGCTCAGTCCTTCGCGAGCAACGGCATCCAGGAAGCGGCGAGCTAGGTAAGTGTACGCAGCAGGCAGCATGCCACTGACGCCTTTGCTACCATAGAAGCCATTGGCCCATGGCGACGCTGCTACTACAGTGGCTGACGATGGCTTGGATTGTAGCAGGAGTTGGCGCACTTCTGGAGTCATGTTGAAGTAGCCTGCAGTGAACGTCCACTTCGACCCTGCAAACCCCGGAGTGCCGAGTTTGCGGAGAATGCCAGTCAGTGCTGGCAGCTCCGTTGAGGTGTCTGGTTTCAGTAGCGGTGTCAGCTGAACAAGCGGATATACCTGGGTATCGCCGCTCTGAGAGGCCGCAGACATTGGTGGCAGCTCGGTGTACTGCTGCAAGGTCTTCGTAGCGGCCTCGATGAAGCGTTTCGGATCATCGAGAGGAGCAGGCTGGATGTTTGTCTCCGGCCAGAGTGCAGTGAAACCACTCTCTTCCTTGTCAGAAGGCAAGACACGGTAGCTCAAGCTGGCCACGGAGCCATACAAATTGCCAAACCAGTCAGTTATTGCCTTCGACTTGAAGATATGGTATCGATCTTGGCGATTCGTGAAGTAGTCGTTTGATAAGTTCGCTCCGGACATGATTATCTCATCGTCGATTCCGTATAGCTTCATATGCTGCAGACCCCAGCCCTCATTGATGCGCTTCGGGATGATCGATTTCCGCCTGCCTGTAAGATTCGGTGTGTGGTACAACCGTACTTCGACCCGCTCTGGGCCAAAGTCATCGATCAAAGAAGCAAGCAAACTTGCACATGATGGCTTCGGCGCCTCTCGTGTGCCTCGTAGATAGTCTGTGAGGAGTGATACCTTCAGGTCAGGGTTCGCTTTGAGTGCCTCTCGGAGGGTGTCGATCTTGGTCATCAATCAGTCGACGGTCGAAATGAGATTGCTTGTCAGACTTACAAGCTCATGCTCTTTGGAGCCTATGTATAGCGTGGACAGGTATATACGACGTTTGGCATTTCTGATTTTTGCCTACTATGCTATGGTCAGCTCTGGCTCGTGGATCGGAAAAGGTCAGCTACCTTTAGCGTCTCGTAGAAGTCGGTCGGCGACCGCAGTATCTCTATGGACTCCGCTGGTATGTCAAATTGGGGTGACAATCTGTCAAGCTCGTTCGTGATCATGCCAAGCTGAGATGCTGTAGACTGTGGTGTTGCGGTTGTGCCAGCGGACGACGTGCTGGCGCGTCGCATCTGGAAGCTGGCATATTGACGCGTCTTTGCTGGAGACCTGATGTGTCTTGCTAGCCTCAAGCACGGTGAGGCGCGTCTTGTGATCATCTGAAGGGCATTGTCTGTGAAAGAAGGCGTTGCGTGAAGTGTGTTTCGAAGGGAGACATGAGTGGGGCTCCGGATCTTGCCGATTGACCAATGGCCACCTCGAGCCCGGCGTAATCAAGCAGCACTTCGCCCTCGCCGTTGAGTCGCAAGACACCCACAGCAAACATGTCGACGATACTGAGAACGCTTCGCAATCTGCGGAGTATTGGCTTGAAGGTACATCTAGTTGTGTGTGACTTCAGCGGATTGCGCTAACAGGAGACAGGAATACGGTCACCAGCTTCATGTACGAGCACCACCCACCACACGCGCGATCGATGACTGCCACAGAACGAATCACTGACCCTGTGAATAGTACCAAGGTACAGCAAGGAATATGGACAATAGTCGTGATGGACGCTGAGACGGTACAGGTGACACCAAGCGCGGTGCTCTCGTGGGCATTGACAGATACGGCAACAAGTACTTTGAGAACTTAGAAGAGGAGCTGCCATGTACGTGTTGTGGCAAGACCGAGAACGGTCAGATTGCTGAGAAGATATGCAGTGCGAACAAGATGGGTCGACTACAAAGATCATGAATATGACCCGTGAGTAAAGCACTTGTCTCTGCTCAGAGGCCAGACAAGATACTGATGAGAGGACAGGTCACAGATAGAGCCAGGCTGGTGTGTCTTGAGATGTGGCACAGATTTCAAGCAGGAAATGCTAACATCAACAGGCACGCCTGGATGTCCTACATGGTCGACAAAGCACCGTCCGAGGACAAGCTCCTACAACGTGCAATCCGTCCTTGGGAACCAAAAGAGCACGTTCCAGGCATGACTGCATCGCGAAGCGCGTACAAGCCGTTCAACACGTGAGTATTCCCGCCATCTTTCTGTTCAGTGTCTCCTGCTAATTATATATTTGTAGCACCAAGAACAAGTATGCGCCTTGGACACCCGTTGCAGCACCAAGATGAATGCTGGAGTACGGAGAAGCACAGATTGCGGTTGTCATGCCACGACCAATGAGCTAGCGTGAAACACACAAGTCATGGCTGGGATGGCCTCCAGCCAGGCGCTCGGGCAGCGAGGAAGTTCAACGGGTGTTCCTGATGAGACGTGGAAAGCCCGGGTCTACATTGTTTCAATAACAGAACGACGATGTATACAACGTGCATATGCAGTGCAATGCAGTGCTTACAAACGGGAGCAGCACGAGTGCAGTGTTCGATACGAGCAGAGTGGCCATTGGCACGTGAATATGCCTGTCAATGCGGAGCTTGCAGACCGACCGACCTGCCGGATGCGGTGTAGAGCTTCATCCTGGCACGGAAGCACGATGTCTTCGTTGAGGCGGGCGGAAGTTGAGTCACAGCTTACCTGCGGAGACGGCACTGTGGATGCAATTTGCCAGGCGACGTGCTGGGACATGGTACTGCGACGTTGTTGACAGCGTTGTAATGGCACGTGAATGGTTGATGCCAGTATGTAGTACAGTAGCGTACCCTACATGTCGCGAAGAAAGCGATATCTGCCTATCGCGAGAAATTGAGTTCCCGAACGTGCTGTGGGGCCTTGCCTGAGGCATCCACTTTCACACTACAGTGCTCGTCACCTGCATTGCTGGTGCGGCCGTTCGGCAGCTCATGACTTTCGTGCCCGTACGAGCCGCTGACTAGTGTGTGTCTGGCATCATCTCGTGTCTCTCTGCACGCATCTGCGGTGCTGGGTGCTTGCTCGCCGCCACTTTAAACGAATTGCTGCTTTCTTCACTGCGCAGGGAACGCTTGTTTGCCCGTGACACTTCGCCTACCCTCCGCTCTTTCCCACCACACACTCTCCGCCCTCCACTCGATGACGGCCTCACGGATTAATTGATTGATCGAGAAGCTGTGGGATTGGACGACACCAGTGCGCAACCCCGAATCGAGACACAGTCGCAGCCGCCTGCGATGAGCGCGTGCAACAAGCCAATATGGCATGCCGATGACTTTTCACGATGTTTCCAACGAGCATACCTGCAAGAGCTGCTGCCCGCAATAGCATGCATAATATCAGCGCTCTACCTAGCATACCAACTAATACGAGTCGCCCAACGACGAGCACAAGAAACGAACGCCGAGTACAGTAAACTCAAGCAGAATGGCTGGAATGGGGCGCGCAGCTACGGCGCCACGCAGCAGGCGAATGGTGAAGATGAGGACTCGAGCGAAGACGAGATGCAGCGCAACCAGGATCTGGCGCTGCAGTTGACGAAAACGAAGGCCACAGACTACTCAGTCCTGACGCTGGATCGACCAAGAGGAGAAGTTGTGATACCTGTGATTGAAGAGCTGGCTGTGTTGGCAGAGCTGGGCGTGCAAGTGGCGGCATACGTACTACATGCTTGGGGCAATAAGGGCCAGCTCGCAGCACTTGCGAACATCACGGTGTGGGCATATATCGCGGCTTTGACATCATCAAGATTATTACTGTTCTCAGCACATTCAAGATGGTCCTTCCCAAAGCTGTGGTACCACACAGCGTTCCTCTACTGCTTCCAATGGCTGTTTGTGGTCATGCTCTTCCGATCCGAGATCATACACCCTCGATCGAAGCAGTCAGAGGCTCTGATGAGCACCCACTTCGCTCTGACTACGCTTCTCGCCATCATTGCTCTGACATCACGGAAGGGCAACAAAGCTGTGGAGCTGGAGTACGAGGGTGACATCCTGCCATCGAAGGAGCCACTCGCTAGCGTCTTGTCGCTCATCACTTTTGGCTGGTGTGACGAGATCGTCTGGCACGGCTACAGGAACGCCTTTGAGATGAAGGATGTCTGGAATCTCATGCCCAAGGATAAAGCTGCAGCCATTCTGGCGGATTACAGACAGCTGAAGAAGACCAACATCTTGGCCTGGCATCTGCTCAAGTACTTTAAGAAAGAGCTGATCGCGCAGGCGCTGTGGGCAGGCATCTCAGGAGTGGTCACATTCGTGCCGACACTTCTGCTAAAAGTCATCCTGGAGTACGTGGAGGAGCCGACACAGACCCCTCGCAATGCCGCTTGGCTCTACGTGATCTTGCTGTTTGTTTCTGGCGTGATCAATGCCATCTCCAGCGGACAGGCCCTGTGGATCGGACGTAAGATCTGCATCCGACTTCGTGCGATCATCATCGGCGAAATCTATGCTAAGGCGCTGCGTCGACGTGCGGCTGCAGCAGCCGACAAGGTCCTTGGCCAAGAAGAGAAGAAGTCCATCAGGGACGAGCCGAAGCAGGGTTTGATCAAGCGCATTACCGGCATTGGAAAGCGAAAGAAGGACAAAGCTGGCGACAATGGAGCTCCTGCTGGCAGCACCGATGCCTCGCCAGTGGATGACTCGCAAGTCACGTCCGGCGCCATCATCAACCTCATGGCTGTCGACTCCTTCAAAGTGTCGGAAATTAGCGCTTATCTGCACTTCTTGTGGGCCGAGACACCAGCGCAATTTGTCCTCGCTATCGTGCTGCTATACCTCTTTCTTGGCAACAGCAGTATCGTTGGTATTGCCATGATGGGTCTCCTGCTTCCGGTCAACATGTACATTGCCAAGCAGTTTACCTCAGTACAGAAGAAGATTTTGGCCGCCACCGATGCACGAATCCATACTACCAACGAAGTCTTGACAAACGTACGCATCATCAAGTACTTTGCGTGGGAGCAGCGCTTTCTTGGCTTGGTCGAGGAGAAGCGAGTGACTGAGCTCAAGCACTTGAGGTACCGATACATTATCTGGGCCGTGGCAGCTACCATCTGGTCCGGCGCCCCGATCGTTATCACGTTCCTCACGTTCCTGGTCTACACCCTCGTCGAGAAGAAGGACCTTGTTCCGTCCGTTGCGTTCACAGCGCTATCGTTGTTTAGTCTGCTGCGAATACCGCTAGATCAGTTGGCGGACATGGTCGCTCACGTGCAGGAATCGAAAGTCTCGGTCGATCGTGTCGAAGAGTACCTGAATGAGCCGGAGACGAACAAGTACAAGCAACTTCGGAGTGACGAGCTTGACGAGGATGGCGACCCTTTGATCGGCTTCGAGAATGGCACATTCAGCTGGGGTAGCCAAGACAGTGATGACTTTAAGATGATGGATCTTGATATGTACTTCAAGGTTGGTCAGCTGAACGTGATTATCGGTCCTACAGGAAGTGGCAAGACTTCTCTGTTGATGGCTCTCCTTGGCGAGATGACGTTACTGGACGGCGCTGTCTTCTTACCGGGTGGTCGCAGCAGAGAAGAAGTCAAGCGAGATCCGGAAACTGGCCTGACAGAATCGGTTGCATACTGCGCGCAGCAAGCTTGGCTCGTCAATGGTACCATCAAGGAGAACATTGTCTTTGCCAGCAGATTCGATGCCAAGAGGTACAAGAATGTGATTGTCGCTTGCTCTTTGCAGCGAGATCTGGAAATCCTGGACGCAGGCGATCAGACACTCGTCGGTGAAAAGGGTGTCACACTCTCGGGAGGTCAGAAACAACGAATAAGTCTTGCAAGAGCACTCTATTGCGATGCTCGCCACATTCTGCTAGACGACGTGCTCAGTGCAGTTGACTCGCATACTGCCAAATGGATCTTCGACAAGGCGCTGATGGGACCACTCATGTACAACAGGACCTGTATACTGGTCACTCACAATGCAGCCCTTTGTCTGCCACGGGCGGAGTTTGCAGTGGTCCTCGAGAATGGTCGAGTCGCAGCACAAGGTACAGCCACTGAGGTCATCCACTCTGGCAAGCTTGCAGAAGATGTCTCGAAATTCGAGCTGGCACCATCCAGACCAACGTCCGTACTACCATCGCGGGTGCCTTCCGACGTCGGTGGTGATGAGCCCATGGTTGATCATCTGTCGAATGGCAATGCTAATGGCACTTCGACGCGGAGAGATACAGAAACTAATGGCATACCCACCGGCGAACCACTATCGAAGGCGATCTCGAAAGACATCCCAGGCATGAACAACACTACAGACGAGACAGCTGCATACGACGAGAAGAAGGCGACAGGTGCTATCAAGCTTTCGATCATTAAGATGTACCTTGGTAACATGGGCGGCGTCTTCTACTGGCTGCTGGCTGCGTTGTGCTTCGCCCTGCAGCAGCTATCACAGGTCGCCACAAATGTCTGGATCCGGCAATGGGCCAATGCATACACTAGAACAGAATATCTCGCCGCAGATGTCGCCCGTCATGGCTCCCAAGTAACCCACGTCCATGGCATCACAAGCTCAGCCAACTGTATGAGGAGTGGATCATGCATCTGGAGTGGCCTCTGGAGCCAGCAGGTCAAGGACTTCACTTCATTCAAGGTTATGAACTCAGAAGTGGATGTCGGCTACTATCTTGGAGTCTACGCGGTCCTCGGCATCGCTTATATGGCGGTGACCTTGTTCCGCGAAGGTGTCCTTTTTGGTGGCTCCCTCGCAGCATCGAGGAGGATCCACAGGCAACTCATGGAGCGCGTGACCCACGCCAGGTTCCGGTTCTTCGACTCCACACCGCTTGGTCAGATCATGAATCGCTTCTCCAAGGACGTTGAAGCCGTCGACCAGGAGATTGCTCCTGTTGCTGTCGGTGTTGTCCACTGTCTGTTCTCGATATTGACTATCGTCATCTTGATCTCGGTCATCACACCTGCTTTCCTGATCGCAGGCGTCTTCATCAGCATACTATACTTCATCATCGGCAAAGTGTACATCAGCTCATCGCGAGACCTGAAGCGCTTGGAGTCAGTGCAGCGCAGTCCGCTATACCAGCAATTTGGAGAAACACTGTCTGGTATGACGACGATTCGCGCATACGGCGATGAGCGTCGCTTCATTCGCGAGAATCTGCACAAGGTCAATACCCACTCGCGGCCATTCATCTACCTTTGGGCGGCCAATCGATGGCTCGCGTTGCGCGTCGATGTCGTCGGCGCTTTGGTCTCCTTCTTCACTGGCGTTTTCGTCATCCTCAGTGTTGGTCGCATCGATGCTGGTGCGGCTGGTCTGGCCATGACTTATGCTGTCACGTTCACAGAGAATGTGTTGTGGTTCGTTCGACTCTATGCGAGTAACGAGCAGAACATGAACGCTGTCGAGCGTGTCAAGGAGTATCTTGATGTCGAACAGGAAGCTGCGCCAATCGTGCCCGAGAACCGTCCCGAAGCCAATTGGCCAAGTCAAGGTTCTGTCGAGTTCATCGGTTACAGCACGAGGTATCGAAGTGACTTTGATTTTGTGCTCAAGCAGCTCACGTTCAAGATACTGCCGGGCGAAAAGGTCGGCATCGTTGGCAGGACAGGTGCTGGCAAAAGTTCCCTTGCACTCGCGCTCTTCCGCGCTCTTGAAGCTGAGGAAGGCAAGATTCTGATCGATGGTGTTGATATTGGCCTCATCGGCCTGCAAGATCTTCGTGAGAACATCGTCATGGTGCCTCAAGATCCGACACTCTTCACCGGCACTATCCGAAGCAACTTGGACCCCTTTGGTCTCTTCACCGATGAAGAGATCTTCACCGCCCTGCGAGGAGTACAGCTTGTTGGATCCGCGACGTCGACTGTGCCATCAGCTGCACCTTCGCGACCAGAAACACCATTAGGCGACATCAAGTCAAGAAGAGGATCACCGGTTCTCGACACGAAGAAGCAATCACCGACCTCCAAGACCACACCAGTGCCAGCAAGTCCCACAAGTCCTACAGCCCTGGAGAACAAAAACCTCTTCCGCAATCTCAACTCACCCGTTGCTGAGCACGGCTCTAACCTCTCTCAAGGACAGCGCCAACTCCTATGCCTGGCGCGAGCAATGCTCAAGGCACCGAAAGTGCTCCTGATGGACGAAGCCACAGCCTCAATCGACTACGCCACCGACTCTAAGATCCAAGAGACGATCCGTGAGATCAAGAATACCACCATCACCATCGCACATAGATTGCAGACCATCATCGACTACGACAAAGTCCTCGTGCTCGATCAAGGTGAGGTCAAAGAATACGGCGATCCCTTCGACCTCCTCAACACCAACGGTGGCATTTTCCGTGGCATGTGCGAGATGACGGGCGATTTCGAGATCCTTCAGCGTGATGCAAAGAAGGCGCACGAAGGACGAAAGTAAAAGTAGAGATCGGGTAAAACAGAGAGTGAGCGCAAGCTCGCGGTCTTCATGAGAGATAGAGACACTGGGTGGTCTAGCAAGCGTGTGGATATCTTTTCCGTGTATGAGATCGGGCTGGGCATTCTTGCATGGCGTTCGAGGGTTCTACATTTGTTGCTGCAAAAAGCAGAGGTATAGGTCCGTGGAGCCGAGCGTTCTGTATCTGCTTTGCTTTGCTTTGCTTGGGTGGATAGCTGGCTTAGGCTTATTTCAGTTCTGATGACTTTGTACATGATGTAGATACATGTTTAAAACGGAAGGGTACTTCTTTACGCTATGATACACTTGCGACTTGTGACTGGCAGTATCTCGTCACCGTAATCACTCGCGAAGTGGACCAGTGCTTCGCCGTGAAGCGCCTGCAATTTCTTCGGACATGCGATCTGTTCTGGAACGTGGAATAAGATTGTGATCGAGATCATCAAGATCCTTTCTGAGCTTTCATCATCGTGCGCTACTAGCAGTCCCTCTATTCTACAATCCCAGCGATCTATGTGTCAGCCTAGCTGACGTGCTAAACTCCTTAGCAACCGACGCTATCTCGCGGAAGCTGCTCCCTGTGTGGAGAGTCTCAGATCTTCCTTGTTCTCCGAGATGTCGGCAGCGCCATCCGTCGTTCCATATCACTTTACACAAGCTGTCAATTCAGGCACTACGCCAACTCAGTCGCTAAGCTCAATCGCTTCTTCTTGCGTGTTCCCCACAAACTGCAAAGCCGGATCTTTGGCCGGTGCGGATTGCATGACACGTTGGTTGTACGCGTTGTTCAATGGTGCGAAGCCGCGAGGCTCATCGTCGTCCTCGTCATCGTCACCATCGCTGAAGTCCCAGTGTCCGTCCTGGTCACTGTTCCAGTCTGCAGGACGCTCTGCTCCGCTGTCGCCGTCCTCGTCTTCGATGTCACCGTCTTCATCCTCGATGTCGCCAGCATCTGATGCCTCGTCGTCGATGTAGCCATTAGGTGCTTCGTCATCTGAGTACTCGTCGATCGGCGTGCCATCGCCTTCATATTCGCCTTCTTGTTCATCCGAGTATTGGTAGCTGTCAGGCTGAGGAGCTGTCTCTTGCTGGTCGTCATCCTCACCTTCCTCTTCGTAGTGCTCCTCGTACTCCTTATTTCCGTCCGCTACACCGTCAGCCAGAGCTGCGAACGGATTGTTCGTGTAATTGTACGCCCCTTGCACCAATGCCTGGCTTGCAGCCTCCTGGTCGAAAGACACAGTTTTGCTACGTCCGGCAAAGGCACCATCGATGTCATTCTCTGTAGTCTGATCCAGGAATGCATTTTGGCCATGGCCGCTCTGATGCTCCTCCTCGCCTGGCTGATGAGGCTCTTCTTCGTCATCCGATAGTAACGAGATGGCTTCTGAAGCGGCCTGCGATGGCATGTAGGAGTTTGGCGGTGGAGGTGACTGGCTCTTTTGGGTAGTCTGAGCAAAAGGATTCTGAGCGGCTTGAGAGGGCGGGCCGAAGGAACGTGCCAAAGTGCCATTGAGTTGTGATGGCGGCAAAGTGTTATCCTGCGGAAAGTCATCGAAGGATGTCGCATTGGTCGCTCCAAATGTCTGCAAGAACGGGTTCTGACCGTTAGTCGATGGTGCGAACGAAGACGACTGCGAGAAGGGATTACGTGTCGTTGGATCAGGCACCGTGGGCTGGACTGCAGGCGCCTGTGATGGAGCACCAAACCCGAACGAGGGAGTTGTGGTCGATGGAAGTGCAGCACCATAGCCCGGCGGTGGCTTGGAAGGCCGAGCAGGCTTTGGTGGCGAGTTGAAAAGTATGGAAGCGGTGTTCCTCGCGCTCGCTGCACCAGCAATGTTCGTGGACACGCCGGGAGCTCTTGATCCTTGGGGCGATCCGACTCTGCTGTTGTCCCTTGACGCGCGCGTCTGTCGCGCACGCTCTTCGGCCAGGTGATATTCTTCGCGTGGTACGAAGCGACTCTCGCGTAGTCGGTACGCGGGCACATCGCGCTCGCGGCTTTGGGAGTTGCCTCTCGATGCTCGAAGGCGAGCCTCTGCGCGCGCTCTCGCAAGTGAAGGTGACTCGTTGGACGACTGCGACTCATTCAAGCTTCGACGTAGCTCTTCCCTGGCCATTGCCTCCTGAATGACCTTCTCACCATCGTGTAAAGACTCCCTGAGTGCTTTTAGACGAGCGAAAAGGATATCATCTTCCTCGTCAGTCTTCGCTCGCACAGATCTTGCGGATACGACACTGGGTGCGTCTGGACTCGATGCGACGGCTGTGGACGCGCTTGGCCGCGCCGGAGGTGGCATTGAAGCAGCATCCAACGATTCTGAGCGTTCTCGCTTAGTGCCTCGAGAAGCGGCCAAGTCTACACCACGATTGCGACCCTGCAGACCTAAAGCCTTCATGCGGAAGTAAGTAGACTTGGTCGTGTTGGCGCGTTGCTGAACGTCACGACTCGAGAAGCCGAGGAATGACGAGCGCTTCAGTATATCGTCGTTCGTGTCATTCGATAGTGTAGGCTTGGTGACTTTGCCTTGATCGTCCACATGGCTCATACTCTTCTGTCGCTTGTGCATTGGTGAGCTGGTTGAAGCAGCCAAATCGGAGCCGTATGCTGAAGCCGACCTCTTGCTACCCGCCTGCGTCTGGCCATCGAGGTGTGATTGGCGGCCACGTGCAGTAGACTGCCGCAGCAGGTCCGAGTTCCCTCGACTGACCCCATTCGCCTGTGCTTGCGAAGCGGCTGCGCTCGCTTTCAGGCTTGAGACACTGTTCTCCATTGTTGCGATACCCGATCCGTTGCTCGCAGTTGATTCACGAAGCCTTCGGCGGGTACGCTCTCTCATTGCCGTTGCCTTCGCGCGCAACCGTCCTTTCCGTACGCTGTCCCGCAATTGAAGTAGGACACGGATAGCGCGTGACCTATACAGCTCGGCGGCCTCGATTTCGCGTTCGACTTTCTTCTGCGCTTTTGCGACGATTTGGCTGACCTGAAAGTCGACAAACTGCTTCCAGACACCCCAAGCGGGATCAAAGGTCACAATGTCGGCAACCTCGGTGAGAAGTTCATCCGTAGTCTTTTCGGGCGGAGGTGGAGATTGTGCGCGCGCAGTGTCACTTTCCGTGTGTTGGGTCGCACGTGTTGTGCTGTCCTCGGTGGCAGTGAATGAGTTCGAAAGTGGACTCGGTCTCTTGGGCTTGTTGTGAATATCCGAGGACCGCCGTTTGGTGGGTGATTGCGCGCCAGGTGGTATTGACTGGCTTGTCGTTGGTTGTGATGAAGTTGCTGTTGGCGCAGCTGCTGTTTGTGGTGGTTGTGATACTGGCGCCGATTTAGAGTTCGTTTCAGATCGCGCAAACAGGCTTGGCGCTGCAGGACCCTCGCTAGTCTGCTTGGTTGGCGACGGCAGCTTCGAGGCCTCTTTAGATCGTGAAAAGTCTTGCTTTTTAGGGCTAAGACTTGTCGGCGAGCCTTCTTCCTCGAACGGGCCCTTCTTGATCGGACTGGGCGTCTGAGGTTTCGCCGCCTGCGGTGCGCTGGACGCAGATACCCCTGTGGTTGATGGTGCACCGAAGCCAGAAGCGGCACCGAAAGACGACTTTGGTGCAGCTTGACTGTTGTCGGCGGAAAGACCAAAAGTGGTCGACGGAGTGAAAACATTTGCCTGGGCCGCAGTAGTATTGGTCTTGAAAACTCCCGCAAATGGATTTTCCTTTGCTGCCGGCTTGCCAAACAAGTCGCTAGCAGCCCCGAACGCAGGCTTCGTGGCAGAAGCGGGGTCGACCTCATTTTTGGCGGCCTCAGTCGACTTGAATGGGTTAATTGCAGTGGGAGGTTTGCCGAGGGCAGAAGTCCCAGAAGGCTGGCCAAAACCTGAAGACCCAAAGGGATTGGTGGCACCATTGACTCTATTTGGTTGACCAAAAGGCGTTGAGCCAAACGGCGTGCCAGGAAGACCGAAGGGATTGCTAGGAGTAGGCGCCGCAGCACTGCCTGGGGTTTGCTGGTTCTGCTCCTGCCGGCTCTTTGACGTCCCGACGAATAGACTGTCATTGTCTTCTTCTTCAGTCTCTTCATCTTCAGTCTCGACTTCCTCCTCTTGTGCATCTTCAACTTCCTCCATCTCATCCTCCTGTTCCTCCTCGACTACCAAGCCTCTGTCTGTTGCTTGTCGCACAGATAGTCCATCGATAATGGCCGGCAATGTCCTGCCGTGTCTCTTTCTCTCGACCAGGAATGATTTCTGCTGTGTTGGCCCAACTTTCGGTTCTGGCAGGGCGGCACCGCCAACATAGCTTATGTCGAGATACATGGTTCCATCTTCAGCAGATTGAAACTCCAACCCCCATCTAGCAACGAAGCTGTAGAGATCGTCTGGATCATCATACTGGAGTACGTCCGCAACAGCCTCCAGACTGAGCTCAGAATTATTCATTATGCTTCCATCCGGGTTCCTCCGAGCAGGCCGTGTACACCGGATGATGCTCTTCAGCGCGATTTCTCGGATGAGGTTGAAAAATATCTCTGAGACGCAGGCTGTCAGGTAGGACACCCTGCGAGACTGCACCAGCCTCCAGAACCTTTGCCAATCCTGCTGGGCGGTAACAGGCTTCGCTTTCGGTGCCATAGGACCTTGTTTATAGGTCGTTTCGCAGGCAGCGGCATAGATTTCCAGCGCCGTCTGCACGCGCTTATCCTTCGTGAGTTGCCTTGGCCATGCTTGCACGCTGTCTTCCAGATCAGGAACCGGGTTTGTGATTGCGAAAATAACACAGTAGGCGCGGAACTCGGGCTCGTTGACGTTCTCCAGTCGTCCACGGGTGTCGTCGTAATACTGCATCAACGAGAGAAGGGTCCGGTCGAGTTGCTCGCGTTCTTGCTGGGCATCGTACTTGTCGTAGGGTTTCTCCGCCAGTGCTAGCTGATGCAACGACACAATATGGAAGCGTGCAATGCGCTCGTAGCATTCGACTGCGATCCGGATGTCGTCAAGCTTGGTCAGCTGCTGAATCGAGAAGTCGTTCCGAATCGCTCGTGTCCGATCCCACACGAAATGGTGGACCTTGCCCAGGAAGGACGCGTTCCCAATGATGTCGTTGAAAAGGTAGTCGCAAGTTCTCTTCAGAGAAGTCGGTGGGCGTAGATCTGAGGGTAGTTGCGCTTCCGCTCCAGCTTCAGACCTCTTGAACGTCTTGACGAAGCGACTCTCGTCTGGCTCGCCATTGGGGTCGCCGTTGACCTGAGCGTATATCAGAACATGACCCTCCACTCGCAGGGTAGTTTCCAACTGACCTTCTCTTCAGGGAAGACCTCATTCCTGTTTACTCTCAACACCATTTCATACTCCGAGCACATGCCTTGACATGTTCCCACGAGAGTGATTGCATCTGCCAGAGCAACAGCCTTGTCCGGATCCGTCATAAGTCCTTGGGCGACAGCATCCTTCTTTTCCTGTTCGCGACGCACTTTGAGCTGTACAATACGGAGTCATCGTCTGCACCCCGTTAGTAGTATGGTAGGGGGGAATATCTCACCTTCTCTTGCCGCTCTGCCCAGCTCCCTGTTGTCGGCGCTCCTCCTAGCCCGGACCTAGCTCTTCCCATTGCTGGCTTCGGTGTGAATGGAGACGCCTGGTCCCGTCCTCGACCTCGTCCTCGACCTCGTGCTGCTGGTGCGCCATTGCCGCGGAATGTGCTGTTGGGCATGCCTCGATTCGTGTTGAAGCCTCCTCGACCAGACGTACTGGGTGCGCCAAATGTGCCCCGTGGTGATGATCGCGATGCGCCGGTATTAAAGGTCGTGCCGCGACCGCGTCCGCGTGTTCCTCCGTCTCTCGAGGTCGACATGGTCGCCGATGAGAGACAGACTCGAAGCGACCGTCATGTGTTGCTGATATTATCGGTGAAGTCCGGATCGGGAGTGTGCGCGCATTGTCGAGGTGTAAAGCCTTTGTCGTGATGCACGCGTGTTTCTTTGTCCGCACGTCGAGATCTAAGGTTGCGGCTTAAGCGAGGGCGCTCGGGCCCCGCAATTATACAGAAATTAGAGTTTGGCGTGTCACAAACATCACGCGGCAAGAACGAACAGCTGCTCTTGACCTGCCTCAACGACGACCTCGACTCTTGACACGTGAACATCGTCATGGGTAAGGCGAGATTGGTGATTGTTATTATACCATGATACACTCTAGCCTACGCCTAACCTGACAACACCATTACGAATACCACCGCCTACCGAAGGCACCCAACTTTTAACAATCATTGACACTCATGCTCTCATCGCTCGTAACTCATGCCGAAACGGAAGCATATAGCCGGGATCGGGGAACTATACTGTACAATGCTTCAACCAAATGCAATCACCAGCCAAACTAGGCAAAGGCAAAATGATCGCTTCGCTCGCTTCGAACGCTTATCAAAACCGGACTAAAGAAGGGCAGGACTCTCAGCACGATGACCGAATTGCTCTCGGACAATATCGTGGACCTCACTGTGACGCTGGCCAGCCGTTGGATTGGGTGAAAGGTAGACCGTGATAACGCGTCGGGATGATATGGCGCTGGGCCAAACCTTGCTGCGGCTGCTGATGATGGTGGTATTGTGGGTGGCTTGGAGCTGGCTCTTGATGGATCTGCTGCGGCGCTGCCGTCGTTGGTGGATGGAAAGCAGGAACGCTAGTCTCGAATGCTGGCATAAAGAACTGATTCGGCGCCATGCTTGTGGTGTAGGGTGCCTCCTGGGAAAGATGGCTGTCGAACGGGACATAGCTGTTCAATGGCACGGGGGCCATGCTTTGGGGTGAGTATATCGGTGTGTTGGGCGGGGCTTGGAACTGCGGCTCGGGAATCTGGTTGATCTGCTGGACTTGGATCATTCCTGGTGCTGGAAATTGCGGGAAGACGAAGTCCTGCCGACCTGGGAAGTTCGTGGATGCAGGCTGTGAGTGGTGGTGATAAGCTTCCGTACCTGCCAAATGGTTGCCCTGGCTTGGCATGAAAGAGCTGGCGGCTGGAGGCTGGGCAGTCCACTGCATGGGGTCCTGCTCGTACTTCGCCCATTGTTGCTGGTACTGTGGTGATTGTGGCTGGAACTGCCGGTTATGCTCAACACTGGGCTCGCGCTTGAGATCCACGACCTCGCAATGGCCAATGAAGGGGTTGCTTCGCCTTGATCGACCTTCTGCCTTGCTGGTGCAGAAGTTGTCCGCCATCACGGAGTCGTACCCGTGATCGGCTTGCGTGAAGTCGAAGAATCGCTCGACAGATTGTTCTCGGGTCTGAATATGCTCTGGTGCTTCCAGCTCCGGCTGTTCGAACTCCACTTTCTGTGTCTGCACCTGGCTCGGCACCAAGATGGACGCATTCGAAGGCGTGACTTGTCGCACACGTTTTGTACGCATGCAACCAACAGATGCAGACGACTGTCTGGACGCTCTATCGCCGCAGAAGTTGGCCGACACAGAGCGAGCTCGTTTCACGGGGGCCAGTCTCTTCTCCTCTTCGTTGTCTTCGTACGTGTACTCCTGTGTCCCGTCTGGAAGATGGTCAGTATTGAAAGATTGGGAACACTAGACACAGAAGGTACTCACCAACCCCGCCGTCGAGGAAGTCTTGCTCAAATTGAGCAACATCATACATCTGCTCCATCAAGTACTTCCTCTTCTCTGTGCGAACTTTGTCCTCCTTCGGCAGCTCATCGAAGATCTCGGCCCCAGCAGAATCCTTCAGGAAGGCAGTCCATCCTTGGTACTCGTGAATAGGATTCGGCTCTGTCTTGTCTTCATTCCAGATCCTGAGCTGTTCTGGGTCAGGTCGCAGACGAAGAAGATGGAGACACAAGTCCATGCGCTCTGTTGAAGTATCAGCACTCTGCACTAAACTACACCAGTGGCCTCGGGACTTACCAGTCCTCTTGATGTGGTCAGGTTCGATGAAACGACAGGCCTCTGTATCTGGCCACCATCCTGGTACTTTCGGCGGCTGCTCGCGGACCCGTCCATCACTCCCGGTCTTTTTGTTCTGGTATGGAAAGTTGGCTTGCTTCTTGGGGCAGATGCTCTTGATCCATGCCTTAGCGATCTTCTTATCAGCAAGTTGCTGCATGCCCTTCAATCGACTGTGCAGGAAGTCCTTGACGGCTTGCTCATCCTGGATCTGGAAGGACTTGTGCTGCTTGCGTGGTGGGATAGGAGGCTCGTCATCGGATTCCGAAGTCAACGCCGCAGTTGGCTGCGGGTATGGGTATGCTGACTTGCGTGTGGTATTGCCACGCACGATAGAGCGATCACGACATCTGGTGGCTCGGCTAGCCCGTTTGCCCCTCGCTCTGGTAATCGGTTGGCTGAACAATTCGTCGTCGGTGGAGTCCTCATCTTGATCCATAGCTGAGGTCTGGTCGTGTCTTGACGACCCAGTGCCCTGGCTTCTGGTGGACAGTGCCGAGGACTGAACCTGAACATTGGTGACATTCCCCTCACTGTCGGTATTGACAAGAAAGGATTGGCCATTAATCTTCTTGCGGGCGAGAGCTTGCATAACAGTCAACTCCCACGAGCGTCGAATCGACTCCATCCGCTGGCATGATCGTCAGTGACTGTCCAGCTTCGTGCCGACAATGGATGATGGTACCTTTTGTTTGTCTACACTTTGTACACGGTCTCTCTTCATCTGGCTTTTCATGTTGCGCTGAGGTATATGGACCATTGCTGAGCTGACTTGGTAACAGACTTGTTCGATCTAATAATCGAGACACAAGCCGCGTCGAGTCTGGGTTCCACGGAATGACTATGACTCCATGTGCTTTGAGACGCGACACACTGTCCTCGAGGTCAGCTTAAAGTTTACCCGACTGGAATGTGGCACTCTCACGAATTCCAGTGACTCGGGTACGTTTGGGCGAGATCTGGGTCGTCGATACAGAAGCTCTGACGGCGTAGGGGTGGGCGAATGAGTTGTTGATTGGATATGATCAGGAGAATAGGTGGGCGTCAAGACGATTGGTCAATGCAGTGGTGGATGGTTGGACACAACTGTAACGACTGTAACGTGAGGTCGAGGCGCGTGAGAACCGAAGAAGTGGTAGGTTTGGTGGTATTGAAACGGTGAGAAGAATCGCTCTCTCCTTCGAGGGTCGAAGGCAATATGTAGAGCGGATCGGAGCAACCTGGCAAACGGGCGTCACGAATCTTTGACATCTGTCAAGCAGTGGAGACATTCCCATCCCTGCCATCTGAGAGGCAACCCACGATTTGGAGCGATGAGCCTTCCTCTAATCATAATCAAATCTAGCAGTTTGAGGAATAGAGCCCACGACCGCCGAGACAGAGCCAGGCACCACATTTTTCAACCCTGGATACTGCTTTACTAGCCTTCTGCAGCAATGATGCTGGTTCATGCTGCCAGCTAGATCGATACACCCATATCAGGAGCGACTGACATCATGCACAACGAGAGACTTCGCTCCCGCTGTGAGCGCACAAAATGGAAAGGACATCACCAGGTCGCAGGGCCCCTCGTGCCTGGTCTGGCCTTGCCAACGCAACACTCGCCGTACTTCCGCATCCACGAACAACCTGGATCCAGGTCTTGCGCGCACTGTGCGCATAACTGTCTGCATAAGAGCCCAGCACGACGGCGAGCTAGACCAGGAGCAAAGTCGCAATCTGCACTGGTCCGTCCAGTGAGCGATTGGCATCGATCTGGGGTGGTGCGGTTCGGAATGTAGATGCATCTAGGCGAGATTTCAGAGGACATGGAGGGTCCTGGCAAATCTGCACGGGAAGGGCCGTGGAAAGGTGAGTTCCGGCATTGCAGCGCGATCAGCCGGACAGCGGATAGATGTTGTGTAGCCACACGGACGGGGACCACTACCACTCTACAGAACAACCAGATGATCACCGAACCGCGGTACTCTACGGAGATTTGCAGCTGTGCTTGGCCTGCTCTTTTCCTCCTCATGTGAGGAATACGGCCGCGTAGCACGGCTATGCAGCTAGACAGACAGAGTACACAGGTGCTCCGGGCCCGAATGGTAAGGTCTTTCCAGAATCCTTGCCGACGGACGGCGGTGTAACGGCGTCAACGTCCTTGCCGCAGCCCTGTCCGTATCTCTTGACTACTATCGCCGAGATGTAGTGCCTCTACTTGCCTACCCTGGACCAGTAGATGGGCGGCAGAGGAGCGGTCCGCATGGCCCATGTCTACGTGCAGGACGAGGCGCTCGATGTGCAGATGTTGAACAACCACGCACCGACTTCGTGGCCCTCAATGTGCGGGCACCTACATATCATCACAGATTACCATTTTCCTCAGCTCGCGCGCTCGGCGCGGACACTCACGTGAGCGTGGGAGGACTCGCTGCATGACCCCTCCACTTCTTGCTTCTGCATTATCAACGTTCTCGTAAGGTAATCAACCTGCTGCTGATAATGAGAAGATGCAGGTAGCGGGACCGAGAACACGAAGTGGTCATCAAGCCAAGCCAAGTGTCGTCAGGACCGACTGGGATATGCGGCTACCACAAACGGTTTAGCTGTCCTTCTTGCACATTAACCCACGAAGCGAAGCGCTGCTGTTCGCCGATCGAGCGACTGAGGGACCACATCGTGCAGCATAGCATCAGATCGCAAGGACCTGTGAGTATCGTCCCAGTCGATCCGGTCGCAATACCCGATCAGTGCCATCGTCAGCGGCAATCTCGCACTCTTCAGACATCAGCTCACGGGCCAACATCGTGAGACTCAGTTGAGCCGCAAGTGGAAGATGCAAGGAAGGGCCTTGTTTCGGGGAGGGCCCGCGCGAAAAGATCTGCCGCAAGGGTCTAGTAAGTTTCAGGACAAAACAACCACATCCACACGCCATCTTCGGTGTTGCATACTTCCGATCTCTCTCATGCGGCCATTCTGTCGTGCTGATTCGCTCGTCGGCCAGCTTGTGTATGTTGCACCGGCGGCATTCCTTCACGCACGTGACAGCCACACACGGGTGCTGCATGAGGCAAATATAAAGCCTGCGTCTAATCCTTCGGGGAAGAGGCGGCTTCATGCGAACGTCAGAGAACGTGGAATGTGGCGTGGGATCTTGATTTTGCATATGGAAGATCGCTTCATGAACTTTTATGCGTATTCTATCGTGCACTGCCTGGTGGCGTATCGAACTGGCTAAGAAGACCACTCTCCCTGACAAGCTCGTAGAACAGACCTCTGCTCGTAACGAGGTTTGATGGAGTGTCGAACTCCTGTACCGTACCATGGTCCAGCACCACTATTCGATCGCTGTCAAGGATGGTGTTGATGCGATGCGCAACTGCATATACTGTTAGCCGGCGTTGCTCTGGCGACCCTCCATGATGCATTGACTTACTCGTTATGATAGTGCGATCCTTGAACATGTTGCTACGAAGAGTCGTCTGCAGCATCGCGTCTGTCTCAACGTCGACGGCAGCAGTAGCTTCATCAAGCACAAGGATATTGCTAGGTGTCAGTAGAGCCCGGGCCAGTGACACTAGCTGTCTTTGGCCTTGAGACAGGTTAGAGCCTCCTTCGTGGATAGTGGCGTCGAGTCCTCCTGTCATCGAGGCGACGTGGTCGCGGAGACGGGCGTGGTCGAGAACACTCCACAGCTCTGTGTCATCGTGGATGTGGCCTGGATCCAGATTGTCTCTGACGGTACCTTCGAACAGGGCTGCGTCTTGAGGAATGATAGCCAACCGGCTCCTCAGATCCAGTAGGCCGATTGAGCTTGTGCTGACGCCGTCGATAGTGACGTCTCCCTCAGTCGGCTCTATGATCCGAAACAGTGCCAATGTCAGTGAAGACTTGCCGGCGCCGGTCCGACCAACCACGCCAATCTTTTCGTGGGATTTGATGCTAAGGCTGACGTTCTTCAGCACCGTATCAAGGCCTGATCGGTATCTCGTGCTGTAGTTGTTGAAAGACACCGCGCCCTTCGATGGCCAGCTGTTTGGTGGGCGGTTCTTGGAGATCACCTCAGGCGCCTCGCTAGGAAGCCTGGAATACTCTAAGACACGTTCTACAGATACGATGTTGGTTTCAACTTCGACAGTCTGCCTAACGATCCAGTTCAGCGACTGCGTGATTTGCAGTGCATAGCTCATTGCTAGACCGATCAAGCCAGCAGAAAGGCCGCTGCCGGTCGTTACCGATACGATCGCAAACCCAGCCGCTGCAAGAATGATGACCGAGCCGAGAAACTCCAGCCGAACTGCAAGCCATCTGTTGGCGCTAATGGAAGGGAAGTAGGCCCGGAGGTTGGCGTCTACGCGCCACTCGTTTTCGAGAGAGAAGCGCTTAGTCTGACGATAGGCTCGTATGGTACTGATTCCGCTAAGCGACTCCTGAAAGTGGGCGTAAATAGGGCTGCGACTGATACTGTCGAGGCGTTTCAGCTCACGCGACGTTCGGAGGTAGTATTTCTGGATCCAGAGGTACAGCGCGCCAAGCGGGACGATGAGTGCAATAAAGGCCGGGGTCGACGCAGAGATAACCACGAGTGTAAACATCGCTGTGGGACTGTCAGTTACGCGATCTCAAGAAACCCCCACGACCCCACGCTTTGAACATACCTCGAGCTGCGTTGACAAACAGCATGTTGAAGGTGCGCCTAGACCGGATGTCAGTGAACAGGGGTTTAGATACGGTGCTAGGTCCGGATGTACGTACGCGAGTACTTCATCGATACGGTAGATGTCACTAGTAAGGGTGTCAGCATGGATGATTACATAGGTGGGTCTGGTCGGCGGAGAAAGCGTGGACCTCGTCCATCAGTGCCCAGAGATTCACTCACCTTGAGAATCGATTCAATATCCTTCCGCTGGGCGTGGTTTCGAAGAAGCTCATAGGCGATCGGAAGATCTGCAGGAGCGTAAGCAGCCATCCAGTTTCGGCAGGAGC
This sequence comes from Fulvia fulva, assembly GCF_020509005.1. Lineage (NCBI taxonomy): Eukaryota > Fungi > Ascomycota > Dothideomycetes > Mycosphaerellales > Mycosphaerellaceae > Fulvia > Fulvia fulva. The sequence goes on along the minus strand of NC_063017.1, from coordinate 4,598,416 downwards.
AATTGAGTCGCAACGTCTCTACGTACCGCATACGCCATTCTCTCGTGGAGTTTTCGTGAAGCCTGTCCTTGCATTAGCGTTTTTCGGGCCGCATCGCCAGAGCATCCACGCGCTTAGGAGCCGGGATGTCGTGCAGATGCAATTTGCGTTTCCCTGGATAGGACTGACCTCGATCGAGCAGAAAATCCACAGTATCAAAGTCTGCATCACAACCAGCGCGGCGCTTCCGATGCCGAATGCGAAATAGATCAGAATGTACTTCACAACGTCCGGGTTTCCGCCGGCGACATCGTTGATTTCTGACCATTCTTTGAGCCAGACGCTTCCCCCTAGTGCGCGCATGCGTTAGCAGATCCAAATCAAGATGGCATCTCATCGACCGAACATCTCCGATCCCCCAGTCTGGTGACAGCATGCGCGGTGCAGCTCGGTGTAGTCTCCGAAGAGGCACTTACCGATTTCTCCCGTTTTGGCGGCAATCAGGGTCAAAAGATATATGGAAACCGCCCAGATGTTGCTCGTCTTTGCGTACTCCTTGTAGACGTCCCATTTGACTTTGCCCTGCTCAGAGAACTCCTTACTCTGCTTCGACTTCATGTTGCCTTTGTTCTCCTCTTCGTCATTCGCCTTGCCGCGCGGCCCGCGGAACGAGACTGTTGAGGCGCGTCGAAGGGTGAGGTTGCTATCTTTTCGGGCCGGAGCACCGCCATTTGGTTTTATGGGTGCGAGCTGTGTCAGGCCATCTTCAGCTTCGTCCATCTCCTCGGGGTCTTCAGGATTTTCAGGAACGTAGACAGTGCTCTGTGACGAAGGGCTAGTGGCATCGCTCGTCTCCTCCATCTGATCTTCATTGGTTGAAGTCTTGATCAACTGCGCAATCTCTCCTTTCATAGCAATGAGCTGCTCGTATGTGCCTCTCTCAATGATCTTTCCTTCGCGTAGAAGCACAATGAAGTGTGCTTCCATCAAGACCGGAATAGAGTTGGTGGCCAGAATCCGTGTCTTGCCCGCGAGCAGACCTTTTGGACCAAGCACATTGTCGATGAGGTGCCTGCCGACATGTTGATCGACAGCACTGAGGACATCGTCCAACAAGTAGATGTCAGCTCTGGCATATACCGCACGCGCCAAGGTCAATCGAGCTTTCTGTCCACCAGAGAGTGAAATTCCTCGTTCGCCAACTTCGGTTTGATCGCCGTCGGGCAGACTGGTGAAGTCGTCCTTGAGTGCACAGGCGGTGATCGTACGTTCGTAGAACTGCGGATCCCAGCGATGACCAAACACAATGTTCTCGCGTACGCTGGCATTCATGACCCAAGAGCTTTGCGCAACATAGGCCACGCTACCACGCATGACGACCTCACCCTTGGTCTTGTACAAGTCACCAAGCATGGTCTGCATAAGACTTGATTTGCCAGCGCCTACTCGACCCACAATGCAAGAGAGTTCGCCCTTGTGTGCTGTGAAGCTGATGTCGTGCAAAACGTTGCGCGGCTCGTCTTTGTTCCAGGTGAAAGTGGCATCGCGAATGCGCACAGATTCTTCTCCATTTTCAACAGAGTCACCGCGTAGCACTGCGTCAGGCTGAAGCTCTGGAGCGACAAAGAAGCTTGTGAGACGATTGACAGCCACGGAAGCCTCGATGATGGCAGTTATGACCATAGGCAGTACAGCAAGCGGGAAGCCCAGCAGGTTGAACAGAGTGAGGGCTGGAAACACGATTTCGGTAGACAGTGGCTTGTCCGTTGTTGCTACGAACACAGCAAATGTCGAGCAGGAGACCAAGAAAGGGGTCGTGTTCCACGTGAAGTTGGCAACAGCTGTGACGCCACCAATTTTGCGTAGGGTGTGTAACTCCTGATCGTTTCGGATGACATTGAGCTTGTCCATGAATGCCATGGTCCACGCATACAGCTTGATGGACTTCATGTTGTTGAGTATCTCAGTCATGAGTCGTGTCCTGGCGTCCTTGTTCTTCATCTGGCGTTTCTGCAGAGTCTTGGAAATCTTCGCAATGGCGCCATTGATCGGAATCATGAGCAGCATGACACCAAGACCAGCAAACATGCTGGGTCCAACGAGCTGATACAGAGAGAGCAGGCACAGCGTGATCTGCAGTGGCGCCGACCAAAGTTGTTGGCCGTATTGTGCAAGATCCTGAAGGCGTTGAGTGTCCACGGCCATGTAGTTGACGATATCTCCAGTGCTCTTCGATGCACGACCCTCGTTACTTAGTCTCATAGACTTGGCATAGATGGTCGCGGTCAAAGCACTCTTGATCCTCATGCCAGTCTCAAAAGCACGCTGGAAGTATTGGTGCAAGCAGGCAGTCTGAGCGACAGAAGTCACGAACATGGCTAGTGCAATGGCGGCACCCTTGATGGGTGGCTCTGGCACATTGCCTGGCCTGTACGAATCCACGAAGGAGATCAGAAAGCGTAGAAGCTGTGGCTGTACAAAAGCCAGACAATCTGACATAGTCTTGATGACAGCACCTGATAGGTAAGGGCCTCCAAACGCGCTGAACATTGCGATCCACAGACTGGGCTTCTTCTTCTCCAACTGCTGCTCCCAAGCTTCCTCGAAGTCCCCGGCCGTAGCACGAGTAGTGTCGCGTTTGCGGAGGTTCCAGAGGTCATCCTGTGTGAGATACTCCTTGTAGCCGTACTTCATGATTGGTGTCATCCATGAGAAGGTAAGCTTCGAGAAGATGTCTGCGTATTCCAGCGGGCACTCGTCCTCGTCACCCAATGCCTCGTACGCTGAGACCTTCTTCTGCACCAGCCATTCCAGGATGAACTCTGCCACTGCCAACGCCATGTTCACGGTGAAGACCACGAAGTATGCCAGATGCAGCTTGTGGGTCTGCTGCGAGACCAGAGACCGCAGCTTCACCGCATGGGCGATCACATATAGCAGCCAGTACACCAACACAACAGCATGCGGATAGCGCAGCCGCCAATGCTCAGCATATTGTGCCCATCCCACAACTACCAGACTGATGAGCTGAATGACGGTTGTGCAGAACCTGAAGTCTTGAAACCAGATATTGCCACCAAGCAGATAGATTTGTAGTCCAGCCTGCGCCGCAGTCAAAGCCGCTATCATGCCCACCACCGCCAGCTTCGTGTAGAAATGCCAGTTCTGCGCCACGGGCAGCGGAGTGTTCTTCTTGTATAGCCACCACAGTGCGCCTGCTCCTGCCAGAATGCCCCATGCTCCCACCACGACGATCCACATGTCCAGGAAACACGGCGTGAAGTCATATCGTATGGGACTGAGCGGTCCCCATCCCTCGCTATTACCGCATAGCGGCTGCGCGACGTGCTTTGTCGCTGATAGATAGGTCGGGAATTTGCTGCCGGACTCGCTCAGGTGGTGGCCGAAGACGATCTGCTGGGTGCTCATTGACATGGAGCGGACAGGGTCGGCCGAGCTTCCTCTGTTCCGGGAGAGGGAACTGAAGGCAGCGGTGAAGTCGAGGCGGGTGGTAGAGTCGGCGTCGGTAGGGTTGGAGATGAGGTTGAGGTTGCGGAGAGGAAGAGAAACAAAGTGCTAAGTAAGACTACGTAGTGCTAGCCCGGGCGACATGCAGACGCGCCTTCATCATTACTTCCTTCACCTTCTCGCCTTGCTCCATAAGCTTTCACTTCTAGCGGAGTCTCGGCACGTATACACACCGTCACACCGTCATCGATTGGTCAGAGCTCAACATAGTGCATTTCCAAAGTTGTCGTTCAGACGTCACGGTTGACATCTGGAATCGCATCGACATCCTTTGTCCGATGTGACGCGACGACGAGAATGCGGAAGCATGGCAGCCTGACCCACGACGAAGAGATCAACGAGGCATCTTGGGTGGCCGCGAGGGGAGCAGCCGTCGGGGCGTGCAAAGTAAGTCCGCCGACAGCAACACGGAGATAGCAATGTTTCCACGGCGGTGTGCGAGGTGTGGCCTGCACGTGGCAAACAGAGAGGCTTTTCGCAGAGCATGGCTGACGCTGTGCCATAGTGGGGTCTGTTCTCATTCGTCGCCGCCGGCTGTGGCTACATGTTCAGCCCAGTCTATCGAGGTCTCACAGTACAGATGAAAGTGTACGTCCATCGCTCTGCTGGTCTTGGCATGCGATATGATTCTGGTTGACTTTTCGACCAGCTTCCTGCAGATGAGTGGCATGACTTTTGGTTCGATTGTCGAAGCCGATAGACGCTTGATCGCGCATGAAAAGTTTATGCGCATCAGGAAGAAGGGAGAGAGGGATGCCCATGTTTGGCGCATGTACGAACAGGACTATGAGAGGTCGAGACAAGCATCCAAGGACGAATCAGACTAGCCATCGACATGCTCAACAACCCATCCACTACAGTCTACAGTATCGACTCCGTTTTCGGGAACACGATAATCACAGCGGCATGCTCAAGTAACGGCCTAGGTCTCGAGCTGTGAAGCGATCCACATGGGAATGATCCGTCACTGGCACTCTTCAGAAATCAAAGACACCATCATATTGCTATCTGGTATCGCGGTCATGATACACCATCTTCTGCTTACCACAGACGCCATCTCCAGCTCCGTGTTAGTCGCCATATGAAGAACTTTGAACAACACCATCACAGAACATACATAAAGGCCACCCACAAGCCTTGCCACAAGACAACGATAACAGTCACTCGAACATCTGCCCTGCCAACAACTTTCACACCCATCCTATTAACCGCAAAACAAGAGAGAGCACGTTCACCCTCTCCTGCAGTTTTATTTATTGCGGACCGTGGCAGCGGCAGCAGTAGGCTGTGATGGCAGCGCATTCGATCACTGCGGCCACCACCACAGTCCGTGTTCTTGGGGTAAGGAGAAAGAGAGTCGGCTTCGGAGAAAAGATTCTTTTGTGTCGTTCTGTCGGCTCTCCGGGGGGGACATGTGGCTGCATAATGAGACTCGAAGACGCGAGACGCGAGACGCGAAGCACAAGGAAGCAAGCCGTTTGGTGCCGAGAACGGGTACTGTAGGCATGTGCCTGCTGTCAAAATGAGCTTGATGAACTGTGTGTTCTACAGTACAGCTGCAGGGGAGGTCCCTTCCCTTGTCTCCTCCTGCCTTCTTACTATCTCCTCACCACCTCCTACCCCTCACCCCACAACCCCCTCCCTCCTCTGCCTTCGCCCCACACTCCTAGAGCGGCCATAATGTCAACACAAAATCGTATGCAACGGCACCTCCTGATAAGCCGCATACTCCCTCATCACCTCCTCCTCATCCCACTCCCTCTCCGGTTCCGTGCCTGCATAATTCCCTTCCCGATCCCTCGCAAAGTGCCGTTTGTACTCGCCCCTGGGCATCTTGATTGCCTTGTACCTTTGCTCCTTCTCTGCTGCTGTGTCCCAGTTGTCGCTCATGCGGGTTGAGATCCGGCGGAAGAAGGACCTGGCTGGCGGGCTGGGAGGGGGTCAGTAAGAGAGGTGGGAGAGGGGAAGGGGGAAACGTTACCGGCTGGGGAGGTCTGAGGCGCCGTCGATGGAGGATTTGCGGAAGTTGTTGCTGAGGCGGACGGTTACTATTATCACGTCGTCGTCGGTGGGAGGGGCGTCTCGTTCAAAGACAACGCTGGAGTTGCCGAAGCCGCCTATGCTGCGGGTTCGGACGTTGGGTGCTGCGTTGAAGATTCTAGGGTTTCGATGTGCGGCTAGGGCACTGTTGCCTCTTGCTGCATCGTGGCTTGCGTTTGTTGTTGGGGACTGGGAGCCGTTGCTTGAGAAGCTGTCGTTGCGGTTGCTGGAATCCATAGTGGTGCTGTTGTCCGTTGTTACGTCGATCAAGGTCTGGGGAGGCTGTGGCAATGGCATTGACTGGGTTCGTTTCTTTGCGAAGTAGCCTGGTGGTATGGGTGGTGGGAAGTAGAACAGGTGCGCTGCCATCTTCGACTGGCTGTCGCCACCGCTGGTGGGTATATATTCTTTCTGACCAGGGCTGAAGACGTGGACGTCGTTGGTGGAGCTTCCCAATGAGGCAGTACTCTCAACTCCGCATGAACGCAGAGGCAAGGATGTAGGAGTGGTAGGTGGGTAACAAGAACGAAATCGGGACACAAGAGCAATGCCCGCAGTGGCGATGAAGATGAAGACGGAAAGCGCCAAGTTCAACACTGATCAGCGGAACCTACGACGTGTACCTTCTCTGAGGTACCACAGGTAAGACGCTGCGAAGAAGTCACGACAGGATGCAGCAGTACCTCCAGATAAGAGTCGCGAAGCTCTTCCGCACGTCGATCATGCCGCTGTGCCGTCAGCCCACCATCACACATCGTCTGTCCTGCCGTTCTCGCGCTTGCTGAGGTGTGCCGAGGGAACAGCATCTAGAAGGTTGACTGGCTTTTGTGGCTGCAAGCCGCATCTCTAGCTTCGATGTCATGTGGTTGGTGTGAAGAGATGTACAGCGTCATTGTATAGCGGAGGAGCTTTCTGGCGACTGACTAATGACTGGAGCGGAGTTCCTTAACTGGGCTGGTGCAACAGCGGCAGCTCCCAATTGGGGTGATGCCGACATCACCCGTATGTTTGGCCTGAGCTCTTTCTGCGGATTGAGACCCCGGCAAGACAGTGCTTGGTCTGCGTGTTCGAACGTCAGATGGATCAAGCCTCACTCATCAAGGCATTATCAATCTCTTCATGGCCACCAAGGGGCCTGCTGCTGCCGTTACTGATGCTAATGCTACGAATACTGCCGTCTGCTCGTACACGAAATGCTTTCGCTGCTGCGTCTGCCGTCACAAAGAACTGTCTCTGGGGTATCAATATCGCTCGCCAACTTTTATCTTCCTCTCATGCCTCTTCTCTCGATCTATGACCGGCGCCGGCACCGGTCCTCCCTGCGCCCTTTCTACCTGCTTAAGGAGACTGCCTTTCACGAACTCGCTATCACCCTCGAAATTCAGCAACGTCTTGCCACCTGCATGGCTGCCGTCAATCACGCCTCGACCCTTTGTCGAAGTCCCCCAGCCTTGTCTCTTCTCCAGCTGACCGAGCAGACCACCACTAGTGAGTCCGTCATCCGGGCGACTGTGTGTTGGCTGTGCCGAACCTGAAGGCGTACGACCCTCTGGCATTGCGTTGATGCTGCGAAAATTGTTGCTCTGCGGGATGCCGAGAGGTTCCCGCGAAGCTGTCGCATGATTTACCAAGGCAGCGGTACTAGTTCCGACTTGGTACCCTTTGCCTGTTCTGCTGTGATGGATCGGCTCACGGTGCTGCGGTGTGAGATCAACCAAACCAGAACTGCTCTGGCCACCATGTTGACCACTAGTGTTTCGGAAGACGGTCTGGTTGGGAATGTTGAGCGGATCTTCCGGTGAGGTCGCGCTTTCGATCAAACCGCCCGCGCCAATCGTGTCTGGTTTGTATCCTTTGCCTTTCCTTGAGTGTTGGACTGGCTCGCGGAATGTCGGTCTCAGATCGACCAGTGGGTTCGCCGGCTCTCGCCTTGATCCTGATCTGGGAAGGTCGATACTACCACCTCGAGCATGACCGCCGTTCCGGCCATTATCGCGTGTACTGCTCGATCGCTTCATCTCACCTGCGCTGGTGGTAGGCTTCCGAACTGAGGTCTGTCTTCGCATGCCGTCGTCACCACCAAGTAATCCTCCTGTGAAGGGTTGCTGTTGTTGTGCATCTCGCGCTTCGTTGTCCTTGCGTCGTTGTGAGTAGTTCCTACCAAGCAGCCCGGTATCCTTGAAGTCGGATGTTGCCGGACTCTTCTGATCCATCGATGAACGTCTGTTGTTCACGGACGTTTTCCTTGCAAGATTGCCAAGAGGTTCGTTCTCTGCCAACATAGGCTTCTTGTTGAGAGCGACTGGCGGATGCTGATGTTTGACTGTCGATGTTCTGCGTTCCGGTGATACGTTCACATCGAATTGGTTTGATGACTTGGCGAAGCCACTGCTTTCATCAACCCGATCGAACGAATTTTCGCCCATCAGTGACCCGAATGAACCAATCTGGTAATGCGAGTCCATTGATCCCTTCACCAGATGCACTTTTTTCTGCTCGTTACTGACCACGCGACTCCCGGACGGCTTGCCGTCGCCCATGACATTCACGAGATACCAGCTCCGCCACGCCTGCACGACTTGGTGAAAGTCGTCGGCGGTCTTCTGATCTCCAGTCGAGAACAGATGGACGTAGTCTGTGATTTCCTCGAACAAAGCAGGCTTCTGCTGGCTCTTGATTGCAAAACAACGCGCCTTCGGGGGCTTAAACTTCTTCTTGGCCTTATCCTTAGTAGGCGTGTAGATGTCGAAGTCGCTAAGGAGGCAGACGTGAGTCATTTGCTCCGGCTCCATATCGGGGTCTTTCGACTGCACCAGCTGCCCATTACCATTACCACGCAGTGTGATATAGCGTTTCTCCCACTTGCCAGGCTTTTGTGAATACAGCATGTACCAAGTTTTCTGGCTCGGCTCTTGTGCTGGCACACCAGCTCTGGTTAATTCTGTCTCTACGCTTCCAGTACCGGGATCCAGGAGGATCAAGCTGTTCTGCCGATCATGATCCCAACTATTCATCACGTCGCGAATCCGCTCATACCTGCGAATTGGTCGCTCTATTCCAACTGTGCCAAAGTATTCCAGCATGATCACCGACCTGACGTCGATCTTCTCTGGCATGCACGTCGCCGCGCTCTTGATCAGGTCTGCAGACGTCGTATCTGGGCCGAATGGAAAGAACATCTTCGATTTGCCGCACTCCAATAGCACCCTCCGATCGCCTGCGTTGATCGCTGACACAGGAGCATCTGTACCAGGCACAATTCCACCTCCGCCAGGCCGGATTGTACGGTCTTCTTTTGCAGTCTTTGGTCGTGCATTGGGGAATTCCCTCTCTGATGTAGCCACTAGTTCTTTCTTTTTGCGCTTCTTGAACCAGCCTGAGAAGCAATGTGGTTCTTCGCCTGCGTCTCCATATTTCGAAAGGTTACCCATGCTCTTCGTCGCGCGGATTTCGCTGGACATTGGAGGACCATCGTTCCTGAGTGGGGGAACAGGCCTGGGTGGTGGAAACAACTCGCCCGATGGCGTGGAAAGGAATGGTGGTCGCTGGGGCGACGAGAATACATGTCCAGGCGGGCTGACAATTCTGTTGCCGCTACTGCTTTCAGGCAAGCGATGTCTACTATCGTTGCTTGTCTGAAGCCTCAACTCGTCACCGCTAAGACTTCCCCCGGGGTCGTTCGCACCTGACTCTACTGGAGCTGTCGCTTGTGCTTCATGTTTACCTCTGTTGTTCCCGCTCATCCTGCGATGCTGTCCCGGCGTCTCGACGACCTGTGTCTGGTACATGGGCTTCATCGAAGATGCTCGGTGCGTAGAGTGGTACCTCGAGGGCACATCATTGCGCTGCTCCTGGGATGCTGGTCGTAAAGTGTCCGGTGGCGAAGTCGTAGAGTCTGTGGGATTCCGGTGGTATCTTGACCTGCTTCTGACAATGCCAGCATCGTCTGTGGTGGCAGGAAGTGGCTCTGCTTCATCTACCGATGCTTGCTTTCGTCGTTGCGACTTGTAGCGCGAGGGCGTCTGTGGTGATGATGTGTCGCCCATGTTGGATATCGGTGCTCCAATGTTGTATGCTCCAATGCTGTATGCTGTATGCTGTATGCTGTATGCTGTACCGGTGTGTGCTGTATGGCATGTATGGAGGATGAATGTTTAGTATAGGAAAGCCAGGGTCCTGTTTGGTATGCGCCTGTCGCTCGACTCCTGCCACCTGCCTCGGAACTCCTAAGCCTCAATGCTGCTGCTCTGGAGGTTCGCAGACCGTCAAGGCGCGAACATGAAGTGAAAGGCAGGTACGGGGGGAGTTGCCCGTACCGTATGGCACGAAGGAGGTGGCAGTGGCAATGGCAGTAGTGGACGTGGAATTGGAGGTCCGCAATGCCAAATCAGCTTTCCCTTCATGTGGAGTACCTAGGTAGCCATCAATTAGATCGCGTGCCTACCCCTGCCCGCGGCGGCTAGCGCGTAGCGGCTGTGTTCAACGCGCTTTCCCGGTTTGGAGGGCGTGCAAGATACTTCCTCAGGACTGCGTGTTGAGGCGTCCACGAAAGATGCGAACAATCTATGACACAAGCGAGTCTGTATCTTCACTGCAGCTTTCAACGGTTCGCCTGACCATTTCTTCGCTGATCTTGGTTGGACATGCTCGGCATGAGGCACGGACTCGGTTAAGTGCCGGCATGGCAGGCACGGCAGGGTCTGAAACTGGAACCTTGTGGTTCTGCTGGCCCAAGCGAAAACAACAACACCTCCTTCTCCACGCGACCAATCGTTGTGACTTGTCGCTGTACGAGCTCGTCCATCGATTTTACAAGTCCACGCCAGCATCGATGCGGAAAAGTTGATAGACGACGATGATGCTCCTCTCATGCTCCTTGACAGCACATGGTATGCGTTATAAGCACAGCGGAGCATCGACCGTCGTGCGTCTTCGAGGAGATGGCCAAGCACTTCAGACTGCGTGGCAGCTCAGCACGTTCCATGCAGCAGAGCGCTTGCTCTGACGATGCGAAGGCAGTCGTGAATTGGAACGGAGGAAAAGTGAGCTATGGACGGCTACTTACGCACTCCCAGTGATGTAGGTTCTTCACCTCTGCAGGAGATCCTTCCATCTGATGGGCAGCTTCACATGTTTCCTGCGCAGCGAGTGAGTGAGGTCGATGCGAGCGGACTGTGCTTGCAACGTGACGGAAGCTTAAGGTAAGCCAGTTCTTCGAAACCTTAAAAGCAAACATCAGCTTTCACAAAATGTGCTGTTCGCGGTTGTGAACCTCCCAGGGTAAGCGTAGCGGAGTGGAGCTCTATACCACTCCTTTCCGGCTTCCTTGATGGTAGCGCTACGCTACCCGTGATCGTGATCGACTTGTTGCGACAATAGATGCATAGACAACACGAGTATATGTTTCTTGCGAGTTCGCCAACAGGCACAGCGCGAACACGTAACACCAAACTTTATTCACGTGATCCTGAAACTTGAAAGTTGACCAATCAGAGCGGGCGCCAAGGCTAGTTGAGGGCTGGTGATAGAGCTCCACTCCCTCCTCGCTGACGCCACCACCTACGCTCGAGTGTTCGCAAGCTCACACGTCGCTACGGTGGATGGCTAGCGCTCGTCGGTCGTTACGCTTAATCAAGCACTTCTAGGTAATCGCCAAGTCTGCAACCATAAGGTATCGCACCACCGATAAGACCCTACGCAACTACTTCATCGCAACACCATTCACCCTGCAACGACCATGACGGCCATCATCGAGGACAAGATGAAACTGCGGCAATTGGCGCAAGAAGCGTATAGCGTCCACTTCAAGGCTGGGGACGAGCCAATGGCTCGGACCATCGCCGAAGTATACAAGCTCAGTCTTGTGGACCACAGAATGCTCGAGCTCCTGATCACACTAACGAGCGGCAACTTCACGCGAGAACAGCTACTCGAGTATCGCGCCTATCTCATGATGATTGCTGGCACGACTCTGGTCCGCGTGGTCCGCGTGGCAAACACAGACCAACAATCGCGCTTGCTCGCTCTGCCTGCCGAGATGCGGAACAAAATCTACCGTTTCGCATTAGTGGAGGAAGACGCCGTGCGTATCAGTCCAGATGTCATCCGCAGTCACAGCGCTCTCTTGCAGGTCTGCCGACAGATGAGGCAAGAAGCCAGCGGGATCTTCTACGCTGAGATCAACTTCGAGGCTACCGTCGCTGGATACCAAGCTGCGACTCTTCAAACAGCTAGATGGCTGCAGTCGATCGGCACTCGGAACGCATCTACCATCTGTCACATCACCGTCAAATGCCTCCTGCCACGGAATCTACTTGCATCGCACGCAGAAGCTAAGGCACTGTGGGATGCAGGCGACGACATCGCAGCAATGCCGCTCGGTTACATAATGACACAGCAAGACGCACACGCAGCCGTCTTTGTGGGCAGTCTAAGTGGCACGGGCCTGGACCTCAATAATGTGTCAGCAGCGGATAGTATCGACTGGTGTCCCCCGAAGGACTATCTCAGAAGTTTCAGCGAAATTATCAGCGAGGTAATCTCGGACCACTTCCGCAACGTGCTCGTCAACAGCTGGAAGGTCGCCATCCGCAAGCGCTGCCAGAGCAATCTACGCAAGGAGATTCAGGAGGTCAATTTTGATGAGGCTGATGATGCGGTTTAGCCACGTAACTCAATCCAAGAAGGAGGCTACGACTTGGCCATCGACACATTATCGTGCGTGCTACATGAGACACAAGCATGATGCGGAAGTCGGGTCTGGACTTTGACGAGAAGTCACTGTTTCCGAGATCAGGTTCAGGATGCAGCAATGAGCCATCAAACAGCAATCCAGCTATGAACATCTCAGTACAGAGATGTGCCGTCAGCCGAGTCCCTGCTCCCAGTTCCATGTTCTCGGCGAATGAGTAATCATACTATCCAAGGTTATAGGCTCACGACTTTTTCCCTGCTCGCACCTTTGACTTCTTTCGCGGCGGTGATGCGACGCTTCACACATAAACAGTAGCACTTCGTGAAGACGGCGAAGTCCTTGTATATGCCGAGTCTGCACTCCGAGCTGATGATGTAGATGGAGATATTGGGGAAGGTGTTGGTGACGGGCGTTTTGGAAGACGTACCGGGGAAGGAGGCAGCAAACCGGCGAGATTTGGGGTTGAGAACGCACCCAAGTTTCCACCGGCGTAACCGTATTTAAACCTACCTTTGGTCTGCCAAGATATCCTCGAGATCAAATCGACCTGGACCTGCTTGAGGCTTTCGCTCCCATTCAATACGACTTGCTCATGGATCTCCTTTGGCTTGGTAATTTCGGATCCTCGGAAACTCCGGTTCAGTGCGGGGCAGCAATCATGTGCTGGTTCGGGTGGCTCATCGTTCAATACTCTACACCACGTTTCCACATGATGTATTGACTAGAGCTCCGTGAGAGAGCAGTCGCTTACACAAGGGCCGAATATCAGTTGTCACGAGGTTGGCTTTCGACTCTCGCAGCTGCGGCTCATACTTCGTCGAGCTAGACAACTCATCTCGGAATACTGGCTTGTGTGATCCAAATATCTCTCAAACACACGCCTTTTCTGCACCATGATGGCGACTCCTTTGGACGTCACCCTAGTCGGCATCGTTGGCGGTCCTGGGTCAGGCAAAGGCACGCAGTGCTCACGACTTGCGAAAAGCTTGAACCTCGAACATCTCAGCATTGGAGACGTTCTGCGCGCCGAGATGGCAGACAAGAACAACCCGCATGCGCAGACCATCAAAGACAACATGACTGCCGGCCGTGTGGGTCCACCGCATCTCACAGTCGGATTACTGAAGAAGCGCATACTGGCCGCGATGGAACGAGGTATCCAGACCTTTGTTCTTGACGGAACAGGACTCATCTTCACCACAAATAAGTCAGTGGCTGATGAAGACCCAGGGTGGGCTCGAAACACAGATCAATGCACGTATCTTGAGCGCGAGATAGCACCGGTGAAGAAGGTCATTGTGCTTGAATGTGGAGATGAAGTGCTCATGCAGCGGCTGGCTGCCGCTCAGAGGGACCGGTTCGACGACAATGCCGATAACATACAGAGGCGCATCGACACATTCCGGGAGACGACATCAAAAGTGATAGATGCTTTCGAAGCCGCTGGAAAAGTGACCAGAATTGACGGCGAGAGGGACGTTGAAGCTGTCCATCGGGAGCTTTTGGGGGAGGTACAAGCTGTGATGAAGACTTAGCTACCGGTGTAGTCCCTAGATCCTTCTCTCAATACAGGTCAGAGGCCTGGGGGTCAATGCCATGGTGCCCGACAAGCGCGGCATAGAACGAGGAAGATCTAAGCAGTCACCTGGCCAAACACACAGAGGTATATCTCGTGGGCAGAGATTCCGTTGGCATTCGACACGCAAGTGCAGTGACATTGGGAGATGGACTTGACAGCAGTTGCATATGGCCTTCAAGCTAGTGGACTGGTTCGAGGATCATTGGTTCACTCGCCCTCCTCGTGAAGCAATGTCGGCTGGCACAGCAGATGACCGAGCGCTGACTTCGAGTCAAGAACAAAGCGTTCATCGTTTGACCACATAGAACATGGGCTTTCAGCGTGCGACCTTCATCGCCGTGAGTTGACTCGAGAACCCATCCGACGCTTCACTGCTGACGAGCTTGGAAGACCGTGCACGGTATGATTACAATGGAGAACAAGGTGCACGTGGAGTTTCGTGGTGATGTCGTTATTCCTGACAGTTTCTACATTGACAATTGTGTGTGGCAAAGTGACTCGAGGCGCACCATCTATCATGCTTCACGTGGACTAATACGTCTTCCATGGGAGATTGTGCTAGGCTATAAAACTTGACGTGCTTCATAACTTTAGCTCAGATACCACAAAGCTCGTGCTTTGCCAACCCGCCCAGAAGACTACCTCACTTTTGACGACGACGATATGCCTTATAAAGACAAAGACTCAGAAGCTGGTGATATCAGGCCTATGAACCGCAAGGTACTGCTCAGAAGCTTATGCTTCTACTCTCCGCCACCAGATGGTCACCAGCCTCGCTATATGGAGACAAACCTCACTCAACCCGGAGCTGGCCAACGGAACTACGATCACTACAGAAAGATTGTGCCTATCTACGACATCCGCAATCGGGAATCATCGTTCGACGTTGCGAAGAACTCTTTCACTCCTCTTCCAAACGCGTTCCATATCAGCAAGGCGATCTCGTTCGACGATGAGGATGATGTTCGAGCTCGTTACCTTCCCGAAGTTGAGAACATAATCTTTGAGAATGTAAAAGGATCCCAGAAGGTTCTACCCTACGATGTCGTTATAAGGAAAGCTTCGAGCGTCAAGGTTGCTCATCGACAGGTCAACAAGCTCCACGTAGACCAATCCCCAAGAGGAGCGTACAAACGGGCTACAAAACATTTCCCCAAGGCAGATTCGGACGCAATCATCAAAGGTAACCTGCGCCTCCGTATCATCAACCTCTGGAAGCCTATATACAACATAGTACACGACCACCCCCTTGTGTTCGCCGACCACAGGTCCCTGAAGCCGGGAGACATGATTCCAGTGGAGCAGGCATACCCAGACTACGTGGGGGAGACTTACTGCGGGAAGTACAGACCTGGGCAGCAGTTCTGGTACTGGAGCGATATGAGGACGGAAGATGTTCTGCTGTTGCAGTGCTTCGATAGTCAAAGGACAGCTGATGTGGATGGAGGTCTTGAGCATGTGCAATGCTTGCACGGGTCCTTTGAGCTTGATACCGACGGCCTTGAGCCCTGCGATAGAGCTAGTGTTGAGGTGCGTTGTCTTGTGCTTGGCTGATTGGTCTATGAGAGGTGCGATTGGTGTTCGTAGTGTGATAAGCGGCCTTTGAGTGAACAATTCTCCTTCAGCTGCGACGTGGGCCTTTTGTTGTCCGCATGGCAAAGCTATGACCTACGGTCAGTATCAGTTCCCAATATCGTGGGAAGGACTTCATCCGCTGCGGCCGTGGAAAAAGATCAGGGCTATACTTCCACCAGAGATCAGCTTGGGCCATACATGTAGATGTGGACCAACAACATGTGTAGCCGAAAGTTGTGTTACTACATATGTCCATGTCACCTGAGGCCACTGTATATGCTTGGACCTAGTGATAAATTTGAAGAACACTCTCAGAGTTTATGTATACAGGTTAGTGATAAGTTACACAACTCTGGACGACAAGTGCTTGGAGCGACATTAGTCACGGAGCACAACGGCGCCTCAATATCTCCGGTCCTGCATCCATGTATCATCAGACCAGCCCACCCGCCGATACGCCTTGCACAGCTCGCATATCTGGCTGTTGTCTACAGGGTCACATCGCTGTGAGGCCGTGAGAGTAAAGCTATTTGCCTGATGAATGATGGCACAATCTGACCTCGGCTGGGCGAATGGTATGCTTAACAGCTTCACCACAGAACGAGAACTCGGCATAAAGGCCCATAGAGAGTGGCACGGCCACGAGGTGTGCCTCCTTGACACTCGGATGAGCCACTGCTTGCATGACAGAAGGCTGGAAGGCTTCTCCATATGCAGGCCAGACGAATGTGAAGGTGCAGCCGTGTGTGTGGGCGATGGCCCATTTCAGTCTAAGTGCTTGTGTGATGAGCTGCTCAAGCGTGTCGTGAAGTGGCTCATGCCATAGCTGATCCACCTGCCATGCGAAGAGGCTGGACAGAATTTCGAGTCTTGCCATGTACGGCTTCAAAGAGATGATCAGGGCATCGATCAGACCAGCAACATCATCCGCTATAGTATTGTGCAACTTCGGCTTCGGTGGCGTTGGTGATGACGGCAAGTGCTGGCCGCTTCTGTTTCCCACGATCTCCCTGGCTATGAAAGACCAGATGAGGCCCGACATCATATCTGTAACCCTCAGACCCTCACGCTGCTGCAGAGCAGGGACTGCGGTTCTCCAGTCCCGACTGAGAAAGTCTTCGAGCAGCGGAGCCAAGAATGTCGAGCACAGTTCACTGGGTGCAAAAGGCGACTGCTGTCTTGCAGAAAGACCGAAGTGCTGTGCTGTGGCGCTCGAGATCTGCTGAACGAGATGGACCAATGTTTTCATGAGGTCCTCAGCCTCCGTGACCTCTACTTCAGGGGCCGTTTGTTGTCTCTTTGAACGTCAGTCTATCATCCGGCATGTGATTACCGAGTGGGCTTTCGAGGCTCATGGACGCGGCATGGCTCGGATCCTGCTCCTGTTTTCTGACAGAGACTGCGGTGGTCTCCAAGTGCGATGGCACATCTCTTTCGACTGTGTGCCTGTCCTGTGGCCGGGATCCGATATGCTGCAGCTCCCTACGATGCGAAACTGAAGCGAACATACCATTCAAGGCGGCCGACGATCCACGTTGGTCTTCCACGCAGCCCACAGTGCTTCTATGCGACATGCCAGCATCACTCGCGGATCTCCCACGAGCCGTGATAGACTCGCTTGGCTGTACCGCAAGTGCAATGCTATCGTCCCTCAGTCCAGTGATCTTACTGCTGCTTCTGCGCCGATTGATGAGACCATTAGATTCTCGTTCATGCCTGAGCTCCTGTGTGACATCCCGTATGCCTCGACCATCACGCTCTGCAATGTGCTCCGTGGCAGCACTCATACGACTGCGAAGAGTCTGCTCACTGATGCTGCTGCCGATTTGACGTGTGTTGGCTTCTTCTACAATGTAGGCATAAGAGTACTTGCGGACCGTTCTGTAAAGGTTGTCATGCTTCAGAAGGTCGGAGTTGCCACGTAGAATCTCCGAGTCAGGGACACGGTCCGCATAGTCGTAGTATTCTGACGGCATGACGGCCTGCGAGGGAGCATGGAAGAGCTACGTGAGTGGTGAGCCTGACCGCAAACCATCTAGAGGATCGGAGACGCAGGTTCTATCAAGGCACGTGCAGTCAGCTGGGCTCACGAGCCTGGGTCTCAGTGGAGGTCGCCAGAATCCAGTGGCCATCGCCCCGAGCTCCATACGACGGGCGGCATACTGAGTGCTCTCGCATGCAAGCACCCGTGTCGGAAACGTCAGCAACGAGCTGCTTGTCCCCTGCAGTGTTTGGAGTTAGCTGGCTCTTTCCATGAAAGTGCGCCCGTCAGGCCTCTTAGATCGATTTGGAGGCTGTTACAGTAGGCTAGATCGGCTGCGATGGCCACTGATACATGGACGCTGTTGATCAAGTATGAGGAGCAATGCTGGTGACGGTTGTGTTGTTGTTGAAGTGGACTTCTACGCGAACTTGCCACGAAACGAGCGCGTCAACCCCTGAGCCGGTCATCGGCAGGCCCGCCCATGCACTTTCCCGTCTTGGCGTCACGTCTTGCTGTCGTTCCCGTTCTTACCGGTGCAATACCGCAGGCCATGGGCTATGTCTCCCATCCGTCACTTGACAAAAGTGCATTGCATCCTCACATTAGTGCGGCGGTACGTTCTGCTCACAGACCGCGTCTCAATCGATGCCAGAACCAGACTTTGCGGCCTCTGTGCTCACAGGCTCGTTGTCGGTCATAGGCTAGGTGGCACTGACAAGCCGAACATTGTCGTTCGTACAGCACCGGGAAGCTGCATTGGTGCACATTGATGAGCCTCTGACGTGGCGAAAAGATGCAAACGCTGTCGATGGCTCCGTGGAGGCGTTCCCGCACGAACTGGTCATGCCAGCCTTTGGCCAGTCCACCCGTGTGTGCACCCTAATGAGTGTACGACTCACACGGCAGAGAGGATAACATGACCAGCGTCCTGTCAACACGGTCCTGAAGAGTCCAGTGCTGCTGTTCTCGCCTTGCGTGATGGCGTCGGACAGGGATGAGGTCGTCCGTGACCGCGACTGCCTGCGACTCATCGTCGATTATGGAAGCGGTCTTCTGAAAGCCGCGGTTCAACATATCAAAGCCGGCGACACGCCATCTCAGACAAGAATGTACGAAGTCATGCTAAAACCGGGCCAGAAAGTCGTAGAGCAAAAGGTCATCCAACTCGAGAAGGGCAGGATACTTTGGGGTCGCAGCGAGGTTCAAAAATACAAGCGCGAGAATCCCAGAGAAGCTGGTCATGTCATAGAGCTGTGGAAGCTGCTGCTATGTCCACAGTATCGAGATGCTCTCACAGCTCGGCGTCTGTGTCGAGCTTTCACAGGACAAGACTCTTTCAACGAGGAAGTCATGGTTGAGCTGGAAGACTTTATCGCAGGACATCTGAGAGAAGTCAAGACCGCAACGCTGAAATGGCTATACTATCATCACCCAAAGGGACTCCAGTACGATGCAGACTACTGGCATGCCGTCCCGATAGAGTTCATGATCACCGTGCCTGCCATGTGGGGCCAGGAATCTCAACGTACGTCGCCATCGCTCTGGCTCCTACTGACGCTGTCGCGTAAGGTGTCTCAACTCTTGAAAATTGCTGACGTTTATCTTCTCTACAGGTCTGATGAAGAATGCATCCATGAAAGCTGGATTTTCGGACATTTCACTACGATACGAAGAGCTATGCGCAGCAGCAGCAGAGTCACAGCCGTTGCTCGAGAGCGGAGATGTGGAGTACGGTTGGAAGGTCTGCTTCGTCGACATCGGCCGTGGTACAATCGACATTTCGACAGTCCAAATACTCGAGGAAGGAATCACCATGGTAGGTGACTCCACGGGTGCGCTCGCGGGCTCCCAGGTAGTGAATGAGAAGATACTGGAATACGTGATACAGTGCGATCAGGTTCAATCCCTGGGTGGCTGGAAGGAAGCATGTAGACGTCTGGACATCGATCGAGACTCCTTCCTGGAGCAGGTGTCGACGAGCGTCGAGTCTCAAAAAGCCGAATTTCCCGACATCGAAAACATGCTCATCGATATCCGCCCAGGTCCGGACTGGCGTACCGTGACGGACGGGGACGATAACGCCATTGGCCAGGATGGAATGACAATTCGCATTCCATATGAGGCACTGGAAACGTGCTACCGGGTCTGGTTTGACAAAATATCTGCTGCTATCCAGCGGCATCTCGCTCCACGCGAGCAAGACTGTCACACCGCCATCCTGACTGGTGGAGGATCAAGTAACAGCTACATTCGAGAACACTGCGACCGGCTGTTCACGAAGCTCATCGGCCGAGCATCACGCGACAACACCTCTGGGAAGCAACCGGTGTGCCATGGAGGTTTGACTCATTATCCCGAAAGCGCAGTGCATGACTTACCGGAAGGCTACCTGTACATGTGTCAGAACGAGGAGTATGATCCCAAAATCCACAAAGACTGCACATCTCGCAAGCGCAGCAGACATGGAAAGCGCAAGTCATTGCCCGACGACAGCAAGCTCATCGTGTGGGCAGAAGGGTCGATCGATGAGACTCGCCAGGCGCCAAACCGGCTCAATCTTGTCATGTCCAATGTCGAAGGCCACATCACAACCGACATAGCCTTGACCCATTGGATCGTCAGTACGAGGGAGGATGCGGTCATCGTGCTCGACCTATACCACAGCGTCATGAAGCTGCAAGAGAGCGGACCTATCAAGGACCGTAACGGCAGTGTCCGCAAAGAATTGACGAAGTGGCCGATTCTGTTCAGCGATCTACCAGACCTGGCCACTCACGGGTTCCAAACCTATACTGATCAGGGTAAAGAGGCATACCGCGTTAGTGGCTACGTAGAGATCGCCGCGACTCGCGCTCATATGGAGCTGACGTTGGTGTTACTCAAGCCTGTCGTCGCCTTCAAGTACGACAAGCGAGGCATTGGTAAGTGAAGTATAACATGACGTCTGAGCATTATGCTAACCATGACTCAAGTCATCAAACGCAGAGGAACATACACGGAGGACGAGATGCTCTGCAGGAGAACGATCGAGGTCTTTGATGGCAGACGGTCACACATGATCGCCAAAGATCTCCCCGAGACAGGTCCTGCGGCCGGTGAACAAACAGTAGCGGTGTTGCCACGCGCACGTCGTCAGACTCACCAGCGTACGGGCTCGGCCTCGGTGAGCGGTAACGCATATGCGAGTTACTGCGACGATGATGAGCCTCTGGCTCCTGGTCAGATCTACAAGCTTGAGGAACTTGGGCGCGCAGGTGTCCGTGCTATCGAGAGGGAGGATGCTGGAGCCTCACTCTCTGACGCGGTCAAGCTTAGACCTCGTCAGCGAAAGGCAGCGCGCACAGGTCGTGATAGTCTGTCATCTTAGTGGTCAGAGATTGTGGTGGTATCAGGGCTCTGCTGTCACGAGAGGTCGGTCTGGATCGTATGCGCTGTAGACGGATATCACGTGGAGCCGAAAGTTGTGGTGGTGCAGTATGTCCACATCACTTGGAACCACTTTACAAGCAGAAACGCAACGGTATATCTAAAGACGACTTCAGATTGTATGTATACACGCTTATTGATCCATGTCTCTGGAAGAGAAGTGTTTGAAGCGGCGGTGTCCTCGGCGACGCCGCAGTGTATCAACACCACGATCCACTCTTCGTGACTCTGACTTCCATCCCAGGAACCATAGTATACAACCCTTCCAAGCACAAACTACCCCAAGCGACATCACTCACAAGATGCGGCGGCGCCGCAGTATCTCGGCTTCCTTAATCACCGTCCATTCTCCCCACCCTTCTCGCATCTGACTCTAAGCCCAGGAGCCATGGTATACGCCATCTCAGCAACCTCTCCACTCCCAACAACCTCGACACCCTCCCTCTGCACCGATCCACCATGCCCGACCACTGGCCACAAAAACTCATATTCAGCTGCAGCCTTCATGGCAGCAACCCTCAGATCCATCGCCCTGGCACAAATATCCGCCGCACGGTCTGTAGACCCCTCCCGCAGCGCCGCTACATCGCCGACCTCTAGGTCTGTTTTCAGCGCAGTGGCCAGGAGCAGCAAGGACTCGCAGTAGGGTTCAAGCACAGCTTTGAGGTCCGCAGTGTTCTCCGCCGTGAAGTCGCGGATGACCGGGTGTTGTGGAGCGCCGTCTGCGTTCTCGATAGTCTGGGCGAAGAGAGTTTGGAGGTCCTGGTGAGCTTGCTGTGTCTTGGAAGGGTCCGTGGATGTGAGCCCGAAGATGATTCGCTCAAGGCCTGTGAGGTTGTCAGTCGGGTCACCGGCAGTATGACTGACGTTTATCTTACCATCGACGCGCAGAAGACCAATCTGCTCGCACAAATATCTCTAGGCCACGCCAGGTCTTTGTGTAGAAGCTTATGGTGCACGAAGGCGCAGATCAGAGCTTTCAGGGTGCTGGCGGCGCTGAGGAGGTCGTTCCTGCCCAAGTCTGGGCAGACGTTGCGCCATTGCGGGCCCCAGCAGTGCTGGAATAGTTCGTCCATTGCCTTGTTGCTGGTTTTGGGGGTGGGTGTGGGTTGGTTTGCGAAGAGCTGGAGGTCTTGCAGTGTGGTAGTGACGCTTCGCTGGATTGTCGCAAGTAGCTGATCGAGGTGTGTACTGAGACTGGCGGTTGAAGCGGTCGGTTGTGTGGCATGCTCTCGCTCGGGCAGTTGTTCATTACTATCAACATGGTGAGCTGGACCTTTCTGTTCGCTGACGATACTTCTGTTGGTGGGTGACTGTAGATTGAGTGCTGTATCAGCGCCCTGCACTGATGGCGCCTCCGTCACTTCTGTGGCATCCCTGGGTTCAACCGTAGCATCCCATTTCTGAAGAGCTTCCGTCACCTCCTGTCTCCTCGACACTGTCGGGAACGCGCCATAGGCCGGAAGCCCACGAATCTTTGCAAAGTCCGTTGCCTGCCGCTCCATTCGATCAAGCCGACTCTGCTTCAGAATCACGCTGCCCTGGTTCCACAGACCCCGAACAGAGGTCCCAGGAGCTCGAACTGTTAGGGCATGCGAACGATATGTATTGCCGATTGATCTGTCTAGCTGAAGAGCAGTCGGCTTCACAATGCGAGTGTGATCTCCGGGATTCTTTGTGGTCAAGGAATACTGTCGAATGAGCAACTCCAAAGCCTGTAGACGGCTTGCCTTGCTCGCGTACTTGTAGTCTTGATCCTCGTGGTGAGCGGCCACCTGGTCGATGTCTTGCAGGACGATCTGGAGAGACCGGCTGAGAGCTGCGAGAGCGCCTGCGGTGTCATTTCCAGATGAGGGCTTCACGTTGAGGCGATCGCTCTTCTTATCGTTACTCCCCGGGTCTTCGTCTTCACTACTCTGGCTGGCCTCGGCGTATGATGTCGGCGGTAGCCTCAGACGTTGCACTTCTCGCAGTGGTGTCGCTGCTGAGCCTCTCTTGTATCGAGAGCTTTCACCCCTGTCGAGCGAATGGGTGCGGGCCTTTCGCTTTTTGGACGGACCAGGCGTGGTGAACGACTGGCTGTCCCGGCTGAGGTCGACCCCATCGAGCCCATGTCCAGACAAGTTCTTATCGACCTCCCAAGTGAGCGAAACCTTAGGAGTCGTTCCAGGTTTCGGCAAATCTTGTTCATCTGCAAAGTTAGTCCCGTTGACCTCTGCGACGCTGAGCCACGACTTGCTGAGATGATCTGTGCCAGTCCGCCAAAGGACTTCGGCCGTACGAGTCTTATTCGACTTGCCCTGCGCATGAGCCAAGGTACTCTCCACCGCACCCAGGAGATAAATGTCTGTCACCGGCCCCAAGATGCGATCTTTGTTTCGGTATGTGAGAGCGTACTCATGTATGAGCAACCGAAGAGCGCGGATACGACTCTGCTTGTCGGCGTATTTGTACTGTTTGTGGTCACAGTCTTTTTTGACGGCGTCGATGTCCGTGAGAACAGTAAGTACAGATCTCCGGATCGGACCATGCTGCACATGCCCAGGCATAGGCTCGTGCTCGATAGCCTCGCTCTCGCAGTCGCTGATAGAGACTGTAGTATCACGCGTAGCGCGAGGGAGGCGCGAGGCATCGAAGGAGTCTCTTTCGTAGCCATAGAGCTCGAGCTTTTCGCGTTGCAAGCCATCACTCTTCACTCGCCATAAAGCGGCAGAGCGGTCTTCAAGAGCTTGTGCGAAGATGCCATTCTCGCTGGCAATGTCCCCCCTGATGCGCCGGAATGCTTTGGCACTGATTGGCCTCTTGCTGCGATCAAGGTAAGCGTGGGTCCGAAGATGCTTCCGAATCATCTTCGTCTGTTCCCGACGTGTCACTTGTCGGTCTGGATTCTGATGCTGGTCCACCAGGTAAAGTGCGCCACAGCAGGCGATCTTGCGGTTTTCGAGCATCCTTGCTTGACATGTACTTCGTGCTTCGAGAATGATATACTCATGTAAGCGAGAGAAACCCAGACTCATCCATTGAGCGCACTGAGCTGAGTCGAAGAACAGGCCAGGCAAACAGAGATGCAGTGACCTGGCGACCTCGTTTGCCTCTTGGCGTATGGTCCTGCGGGCTCGCCGTCACTGAGTATGCCCACTAACGGCAGGCTGCATGGTTCCGCTCGCGGCCTTGGGTTTCCCCGTGTTACACGCGAAGCTATTGCCCTGATCCACGACGAGACTGAAGGCACGTTGAAACGCCAGGTAGGCGGCTGTAAGAATGTGGCTTTCTGCCATAAAGATACATTCCATCCACAACGCCAGTCTAATCATCGCTATAAGGCTCAAGTTTGCTGAAATTACCCGCCAGCCCGCCCGCCAAACCATCAACGATCTCAATACAGCCTTGCAGATTTTGCTGGATGACCTCCTTCTCCATACGTAATTGACGATTTTCGTGTCTGAGTTGCTCAAGAGTAGTCCATGCAACAGTGTTACCAACTGTGGAATGCTTCGTGCTGCCAGACCAGGCGTTCGAGGACGCCACGCTTTCTCGCGGCGAAAGTGCTCGTCTTCTGGGTGTGGCATCGTGGTCTGATAACATAAAGTGTGGTTGTCTGTGCGAAGCCGGCGTTTGCATTCCAGACGAAAACACAGATGCAGTGTCTGCATCTGATTCAAAGCCAGAGTCTGAGGCATTTCCAGCCGATCTTCGCTTGCCTCGTCTGCGCGACTCATCGTCACTTGCACCACCCTCTGTATCACGTGGCACCAGCCTGATTGTCTTTGACTTCTCGCGTTCTTCTGATAGCTTCATCTTCGTCTCTGACAGCATGGTCATCAGTTCCTCGTTCACCTGCTTCTGCTCCTCCTGCTGCTTGCCGAGGTCCTCCAGCTGTCTCTTCAAGTGTGCCGATCGTATCTCTGCCTCCTCAACCTCTTCCTTCTGCGCGTCGATCTCGGGCTGGATGCTTGCTATGTATTCGACTTTCTCTTTGTAAGATGCCTGCATCCGTTGTAGAAGATTGGTCGCGTTCAGTAGGAGGTCGTTGTAAGACTGCGGTGAAAGTGTATCGCCTTGTCCATGGGGGAAAAGGCTGGTGTTGATGTTGATACTGAGTATCTCGTCCTCGATCGCGTTTACTTTGGGTGCGGGCGTGCTAGCCTTCCGGCCAAACCACGAGGTCTTAGCGGGACCTTTTGTCGACTTGACTGACATGGTGCTTCCCCTGCGAGCGTGCCGTGCGCTCGGTCGCTCAGTGAAGCCCGGTTGGTAGTCCATCACAAGCTCGCTCTCGTCGAGCTCCTTGGTAGGAGAGGTTGGCACACCTAAGTGTACTGGTGCGGACTCTCCGTGGAAGAGGTCGCCAAATAGTTTATTGGGCAGCTTCTCGTTGGCTGGTCGGGGTTGACCTTTTGTTGGGCTTGACTGGTTGCTGTTCGTGTTAAGCTTTGGCACATAAGCAGCCCACGATCTGGCTCGGTTGTGAAGTGCAGTTCCAGATCTAGCCAGTGCAGTCGCCGTGGGAGATGCTGATTGTTGTTGTATAGTAGACAGCAGCCGGTTGCCCAGGCCTTCACGTGTCGGCGGCGAGGTTGTCGCGGCACACTCGCGAATAAGACGGGATTCTTCGCACAGTTGAATGTCCTGGAAGCCGTCTTTGTCTAGTCGGATGGCTGGCGGTGCATTCCAGTGAGAGTCGATATTTCCAGCGGCACCGTGGTAAGCAGTAGAGGTGAGATCAGGGTTGATTATTGAGCGCTGAGATGGTGCGTAAAAGGAATTTGCTTGCTGTTGATGGCGTGTGGCGCCCCGAAGGTCTCCCATGGCGGTCAGCCAGGATATTATGGAGCCTGGTCAGGTCTGATCAATCGCACGCAAGGAGTTCACGCCAGACAGATGCCGAAATCGTCTCGCAATGCGTTACAGCCGGGATGGGATTGGAGCAAGCCAGGTCTCGCGGAACTCTGCAATTGAAATCACCAGGTCGCCGGCGAACTCTTCTTATTGCGGCACGAGGCTGAAAGGTGTTGAAGAAGGGAG
This sequence comes from Fulvia fulva, assembly GCF_020509005.1. Taxonomy (NCBI): domain Eukaryota; kingdom Fungi; phylum Ascomycota; class Dothideomycetes; order Mycosphaerellales; family Mycosphaerellaceae; genus Fulvia; species Fulvia fulva. The sequence continues at coordinate 4,572,586 of NC_063017.1, read as the reverse complement.
GAAGGCAAGATGTCGCGGCCAAGGAGGGATCGGAGATGGCTTTGCTGAGTCGCGGATTGCAGCAATACAGTACCGCCAATCCGGTTCGCTGGATGATCTCGCAAGACGCCCGACACTCTGATGATCTCCTGATCGTCTTCTGCCCTTGCGGTGGTGAATTTGCTGCTGCGAGCCTGCGACTGATGTTCAATCTCCTGCTGACTGCGGTCGCCTGTTGGCACGGAGCTCAGGCCTCGGCGCCTTCTCCACTCTCGAGATGAGACAGCGTCGGCCCGCGAGCGTCGTCGGTTGCTTCGTACTGTGCAGGGCACGTGCCTGTGCCTGGCCTCCAGCTGGAGAGAATGTTGCAGATGTGAATACTGTAGTCTGTAGCGAACGAATGTTGTGTAACAGTGCCAAAAGCAATCTCGAAGAAGTAATGATATTGTATCTGGCTAGAAAGAGGCTGGCTCGCACTGCTTGCGTAGGGCTGTCGTTCCCGGCCACGAGCTTGCGAAATGGGAGGCTGGAGCGACACGAAGCGAGCCGCCATCCCATGTTTCAGGCCGAGCTGCGTCCTTGGAACGCCACTTCGCAGGCTGGACCGCACGTCACGTTAAAGTCACAACTGGTCTGCAGACATCGCATTGCACTGGTACGCTGGGAAGACCTGGCTGTGTGTGGTGGGTGTGAATGATGCGATTAGCTGCATCTACCTTCACCGCTTGTGACAGCCTCCGACGAGGCGCGGACAGCTTCCGATTGCGACCGCAGTGACGGCCAGTGACGGCCAGTGACGGCCAGTGACCGTGAATGCCACCTCCTACAGCTGTCGCGAATCGACCGAAATGCCCGGAAAAGACTCATGCCCAGCACCGGAAGCCATGGAGGACAGCCTTGAGCGTGCTTTCGACCCGGCCGCGTTGGCCTTGTGGCCCGAAAACAGACACTGCTCAGCTGTGAGCACGGAAGAGCTGAAGAGATTGGGAAATGAGCATGAGCGGGCTGTTGGCGTGAGATCAAGAGATCAAGCGCCATGGTTAAGCGTGCAGTACAGCAACAACTGTCGCAGAAGGCGTCAACAGAGCATATGTGGCCTCAGCAGAATCAGTCCTGTGTCCAAGCGAACACTGTCCACAAAGCGTCATGTCCAGTAAACGCCAGACTCAACGTCGCAAGAGGTCCCAGGTGGGTGCCATCTTCTCCCTTCGCTCACAACCCTCTGGCCGGGCCTTCTTGCGCGCACATTTCTTCGTTTTCGTTTGATTATTCGCCGCTGGGCTTTTGTGCGCTGGACGATCCAGACCTCGCCAGTGCGCCATTGGAAGATGTGCTGGAAGCTCGTGGACTGGCGTCAACCTCATGTGCCCCAGACCCAGCACCGTCTCGAGCTTTTTCGGTCCGTCTCGGTTGCTGATTGCGCATGTTAGCTACGTTCGGGGCGGCTGACCCATTGGCTTGGCAGACGACTGCGCCGATTGATGATGCTACATACCCCGATGGCACACCTTCACCTCTCGCCGCTGCCTCCTGCTCATCGACCGTCTTCCAATAGTCGGTCCAATACCTGTGGTACATTTGGAGGCTGTAAAGTACCGGCTGTGCTGCCTGGAACAGGATCGAAAGTACTGTAATCGTGCTGCTCAAGATGACACAAGCACGCCACGAGACTTCGGGTCCATGTCCGCCACACCAGAACGCAAGCTTCAGGAACAGTATGATTCCCAAGCACCCATCTGCTGTCTTCATCGCCGCATTGTATACCAGACCCTTCTGCTCCTGCCACACTCGTCAGCTTGTGAATATAGCGACAGATCTATCAGTACCCACCCGGAAGAAGGTTCGGAACCCGTCACGGCCGACTGGATCCCACATGGGTATATTGAGGTTGAGCGGTTCGAGAATTGCATTGTGGGCGCGAATCACCGCAAAGTAGAAGGCGAACATAGTGTACCATGCGACGAGCACCAGAACACCATCTCTGATGCCGTGCATGAAGATGGCGTACAAGAGCACCGTGAGTAAAGTGGATGTCCAGGGAACGGCGTCAGACTCCAGCAGGGATTTGAGCTTCATCGTTGCGGCTTGATGTGGTGGCAGTAGGAGTAGTGCAGTAGGAAGAGTTGTGAGTGGCGGCAATGTGAAGTGAGCGAAAGCGCGGAGATGCTGCGGCTCTGCGCTTCACATGCGAGTGCTGAAACGGCTTGTCACGCGAAATACACGCGCTAGTGCTGCATGGTTAGGATGACTCGACACGACTCCGACAGCACGCCAACGTCCATCGCTCGGAAGCTCGACAAGAGGCAAACCGTCCTCTCACGGCTGCTATGCGGCGCATCAGCCGAGTACCACCCGCCAACAGGCTAATGTCATAGTTCTCCAAAGACTGGACATGGCAATGCAGCCGCCCTCGCGGCCTCCTCTTCAACACCCAATGACGTGCCCATATCTTACAGCCACGTTCCGATCGCTTGAAACTGTGCGAGGATGCCACTCGACGTTTTATTCTTCGCCTTTGTCGATGCTGCAATGCGAGCGCATCTATGCTCCGGGTCAACGGCTCCACCTGTCAGGAGTCCCCGAGCAGATCAGAGAGAAAGCATCTCCATCTCGATGGATGATACCAGAAGGCCAGGCCTTTCCATACCTACTGCGAGGAGGACATCCGCAAGCGAAAGATCGACAGTCCTGACAGCATCACTCAAGTGTGCGGCACGTGCTACGTCAAGGGAGAAGGGTCGCAGCTGGAGGCTTGTGCGAAGTGTAAAGTTCGCTTCTTCTGCTGCGGTAAGGAATGCCAGAAGGTGGATTTGAGGGTGCAGACGACCAGATGTAACATCGTGGAGCTAGCGGAGCAGCGTGAGGACTGGACGACAGAGACTTGGGTTGCTGCGAAGATGGTGGCGGCTTATCCAAATGAAGCAAAGTTTTTCGGCTTAGAATGACATGGGATGAAGAAACGATGGTGGTAAAGGCGCTCTGAGGCTCAGATACGCCGGCAACGGTACCCAGTCCATCGAGACGGCGAAGCGGTATAGAGCGTAATACCTGCCATCACACATCGGCCCGACACATCCACCAAATCCGCCAATGCTCACATGCCAAATGCTCACCCCATCCTCACCCTGCTCTCCCTTGCAAGCCCATGTATACCCATCAAACCACGCCATCACCATCAGAAGCAGTGAAACCAACCTGTGGCGCAAGCCTTACATCGGCGTGTGCGTAGCTCAAGCGGTAAGATTGTAGTCCCGCATGACTGGCACCCATAAGACCGATACGATGTAGTCGTATTTTCCTCTTCTGCTGAAGCGTTCCACGCTCCAGTCTTCTCGTTTCGCTCTGGTGAAGGTCGGTGGTTCGGCTGGTAGATGTGGTAGCAGCGCGGAGGTCTGGATTTCTTTGGTTATTATACTGTGACACTGATACGTCTTCCTAGATTCATGTATATACCATTCTATCTAGCACCACTTCAACAGTCCAGTAGCACCAATTGCGTAGGCAGCCTCTCCCCAAAGATCAGATCAGATCAGACCAGATAACACCATCAGACACCGATTCCCGCTATAACACTATTCCATCAAGTCCTCCATCTCTCAAGCCCTCGGCATTTCTTGATTCACTCGATGTTGGTGTGCGCGTGAGATTTGGTGTACGCGTGATGGGAGCAGCATGCAGTAGGTATGATGGCTACCATGGTGACGGTAGTAACAGCCGCCTTCTGGAGCCACGATCCTTTGCCCTGTGGCAGTCAGAAGATGGAATTTGTGAGACACTTGATGCGGTTGGCTTACTTTGGGCTTGCGATGCGGGTCTTTGAAGCTACCTACCTCGATGTCGATCTCTGGGGGCTTCTCGGCATTGCTGTTGTCGATGCTGCTCGGGTTGAGGCCGATGGGGTGGGGAGGTGTCATTGTTTTGGATGTGGTCGAGAGGATTACGCGAGGGCTGGGATATGGTCGAGAGGATTATACAATGGCTGTGGGTTAGGAAAAATACAACGGCCACGGAGCGTGAGATGGAACGTTAGCTAGTTCTACCCCTCTGCCTGACAGTGAGCCGTTGTGGCGGGCTCGAAACAAGTGTTGGCTCATACGATCCCAAAAGGTAACTTCATTCTGATAAAGCTCACAGCGCCCACGTGTCCACAGACGTCCCTATGCTACTCGAGAAACCAAATGAAAAGTACAGTATAGCCTGACAAGCGTGCCCCTGGGCATTCGCCACGTCCATGTTCCTGCTCATGATGCCGGACACCATACTGTCTAATCAGTCAGCCGAATCATTCATCGTGATATCCATGACAAGAGAACTCACCACTCGCACCGTCTCCACCTCATCGCGAATGACCATAGCACCAGCACGCTCGCTTCAACGAAAAGATGGCTCGCCTTCATAACTCTTCTTGAACGCTCGATGGCTGTAGACAGCAATGACAGCTACAGCAGCCGTAAAGCAAAGAAACCCGAATACTCCAAGAACCCACTTGACGCATCCTCTGTTGCAGCCTCGCATGCAAGCTCGCCGACATCCCTGTAGGCGGTTAGCTCGAAGAGCTTTGACATCGCACTCGGTTCTTACATCCTTTGAGTCTCTGTCTGGGCCAAGGATCATGTCCGGGTCAATCGGCTCCGGGGGTGGGACGTCGTCTGACTTGGGGCTTTCGGCGCCAGGACGGTAAGGGATGTTTGGATTCATGTGGCTGCCGAAACGGTCGGGATCGCGCAAAATGCCATTGTTGCCAGAGCTGCCGGCATTGATGTCAGGGATTCGGTCGATGAGGGGATATATGCCGTCGTCCATTGCGTTGGATTCTGCGTGGAACTGTTGCTTGAGATGGATGTTTGTGTCTTCGGGTTCGATTTCGATATTGATGTAACGTCGATGAATGTTTGCGATTTCGACTTCGATTTTGATGTTGATGTAACGTCGAGGAGTGTTTACGAAGAGCGACCACGAGTTCTTGTCTCCATTTTCGTCGTTGCCTGTGAAGAGCTTACGAGTTGGATAGAGCGACCGACGACCGGTGTTGTCTCCCTAGAAAGGCGCGAACAGGTCAGTAGCAACAGCAGCCCGTGACTGTGGAAGGTTCGATGACGGTTGAGACTGACATTCTCCACGCTGACGCCTTCCTTCACGAAGCACAACTGGTGGCTCCTTCACCTTTTCCCCGCTATCACACTAAGACACCATGGCCCACACACATCTACCCACTTTCAACACACACCAACAAGCGCAACAGACCATCAAGCTCTTCAATGCACGCTGAAACGTACGCTGCACTGACAAGTTCCCGCGATCATCGCGCGCGATCAACCATAGCCCCATCATAGTTCCAAATAGCAAGAATCCCAACAACAAGTAAAGGCCAGCCTCGTTGACCTCCGCGACCTCGGTGTCTGGAGCTCCCAGACGGCCCGTCATGCCCAATCCAGTCAGTATCAAACCAAACATGCCAGCGTATGCAAGGAGGGCGAGGTTGTTTGCTGTGTGGGCGAAGAAGATACGACTCTGGTATGCTTCCCAAGCGTCCAAGTCGAAGTAGTTTGGTGGTGCTTCTTCTTGGATGTTGTCCATGATCAAGTTGCTTGAGTTGTGTCGTTGAACGAAGTTGTTTGAGCTTCGGAACGATGTGAGCCGCGCCTGAACTTATGGCATCAATGGCTTGTGCATGTCAGTTTGCTATTTGCTCACACAACGGGCAAAGAATGACCAGAGCACGGCTTAGAACATAGGAGGTCTTTCGCGAGATATCTGCATTAGTGGCTCTCTCTCCTTCGAGAGACCACTACATGCCTCTCGCCATCCGCCGGACTTTGCATGGTGCGAGCTATGTCGTTGTGAGTCGAAGGGCTAACTGGTGCTGTCGTGTGCCAAGTGAAATGCTCGGTAGGAGTGACTTCGCGGGACTAGATGATGTGCAGGCCTATGCCAACATTCACTGCGAAGTCGTTACCTCGTATCATCCTCGTAACATTTCGAGCGTGCTAGTCTGAAAGCAGTACTTCTCGAGGTGATCGGCAGTACATCTTTCCAGCTTTGAATGACCGAGTGTGTAGCGGCAAAGTTACCAGATATCAAGGCCTACAGTACCTGTGTATAAGATATGCCACGACCGCCAGAATGGAGTGTGCATCAGACGTACCAGAGCAGCCACAATGAAGTTCGAGATCAGGTTCACCAGCTGCTTGCTATTTGCGGCAACTGAGGCCGGTCCCATTCCCACAAAGCCCAGCACCCAAAAGCCTCGGACTAATGGTATGCGGCATGTTCCGGGCAACAGTCCAGAGGCTGACATGCAATAGTCGACCAAAGCCTGTACGATGAGCTGATTTACTACGGCAAATATGCACCGACATACCCAAACGCGCCATGCCAGATCCCTCCGCAAGGCACCGTGGTGCAAGGCTTCGCCAATGCAGACCCAACAACGGAAATGACACTGTTCCGCGCCGATGGCGACCAAGAACTGGTCATGGCCTTCCCAGGTACTGCCGGCCTCGAAGATTTACTCACCGATATCAGTGCGACGCTCGTGCCGTATGTCACTCCGGGGGTGAATTGTTCAGCATGTCAAGTCCACATGGGTGGGTTGAAAGCCTGGAATGCGATACAACCCGAGGCGAAGAGAGTTCTCGATCAGGCCATCGCCGCATATCCGAGCTACAAGTTTAAGATTGTCGGTCACCGTCTCGGTGGGATGTTGACGAAACTGGCGTACACGAGTTTCGCTGCCCAGGGAATATGATGTTGTTGCTGCGTACTCGTATGGAGAGCTTAGGACAGGCAACCAGGCGTTTGCGGACTTTGTTGATGATCTGAGTGGCAACACCGATGACAATCAGGGACCGTACCACCGGGTGACACATGCTGCTGGTGAGTTGAAGCATCGATTCCGAACGGGCACATTACTGATCATGGACCAGATGGCGTGCCCCAAGTGTCGCAGGCAACTACTCCCAGCTGGCCATTGGTGTCCTTGGCATTAACTTTGACCATATGTTTGATGCCGGTGTCAATGCCACTGGTTGTGGTGGGCTCACTCCATCGTAGGTAGAAACCTGGTCGCTGTTCTCAGTAGTCATGCATGAAGTATCAACAATAAAGCATGTATCCAGTCTTCCTGATGTGCATGTTGTATCGCGTAAGTCCAGCCGGCCGAGACAGTGGTGTCGGCCGTTTCCCTCGGAACATTCCGTTGACAATATGCTCTCTTGCAGATCGAAACGAGGAGTGGCAGACCTCGTATTGCTGAGTCAGCAGGAAAGTCGACACTCACTTTCCTGTTCCACCGTTGCCGGTGCATACATTCGTAACATAACACCGACCACTTTACGCCATCTACGCCCTCTTACCGTGATCGCCGGACCTCCGCGACCATATATCACCGCCAAGATGGGCAAAGCAGAGGTCGGCAGCACGAAATATGTGGCCAACAAGATGAAGGCCAAAGGCCTGCAGCGACTGCGGTGGTACTGCCAGATCTGCGAGAAGCAATGTCGCGACGAGAACGGCTTCAAACAGCATACCATGTCCGAAGGCCACGTGCGCGCCATGGTCCTGGTCGGCGAAGACCCGAAGAAGTTCATCAACGACTACTCGCGCCAGTTCCAACGCGATTTCCTCCAACTGCTCAGGACGGCTCACGGCGAGAAGAAGGTGCACATGAACAACTTCTACCAGGAATACATTCGCGACAAGGAGCACGTGCACATGAACGCCACCAAGTGGCCGAGCTTGACCGAGTTTGCGAAGCACCTGGGACGAGAGGGCATCTGCAGAGTAGAAGAGGGCGACCGAGGCCTGGAGATATCTTGGATCGATGACAGCGCCGCGGCCATCAGTCGACGAGAGGACATCAAGAAGAAGGACCGACTAGCAAAAGGAGACGAGGACATCGAGTCGAGGTTGCTGGAGCAGCAGGTGAAACGGGCACAAGAAGAGGCGGCCAAGAAGCGCAAAGCAGAAGAGCAGCTGCTGCCACCTCCTACATCGGCTGAAGGTGATGCGGCTGAGGATAAGCCTACAGAGCCAGTCAAGGTGTCTGGCTTCAGCTTGAAGGCCAAGGCTCCTGTTAAGGTGAATACTGCACCAGAGGAGAAGCAAGAGGGCGAAGCAGTCGCCATTGATACCTTCTCTTCTGCTGATAAGCCACATGAACCCACACTAGCGAAACAGGAACCGGACGTCAAAGAGGAGGACGATATAACTCCCGCGAAGCCGGAAGCGCCTGCTAAATTGTCGCTCGCTGGACTTAAGAAAGCAAAGGCTGGCAACCCGCTAGCCAAGAAGAACCCTTTTGCAAAGCCAAAGGCCGCTGCTGCCCCGGAGCCGGAGAAGAAGATGAGCAACGCCGAGCGCATTATGAAAGAGGAAATGGAACGCAAGCGACTTGCCGATGAGCGCGGTCATGGCGCAAAGCGGCAACGAATGTCATGATGCATTTTCCTGGGTTGGGTTGTGCTTGAAGTCGATTAGCGTAGGTGTTGCGGCGTTTGAATACGGCTCTGCAAGATGCGAGCACAACAAGGTACTGTCAGGACGGAGAAGACAACAGCTTTCACGCCATCAGTTTTTGAAGCATGCAGTCACAGTGCACGGAAGCTCTTGTGCTGTCGATGAACGGTGGAGCGACAACTAATATGCCTGCAGCAAGCAGAAGGATTGCGCATCGAACGGTTCCGTGCCTGGAAGTAGCACTACGATCTTTGCAAAGGTATCTACGATAGCAGATCCTCCCCAAACGGCCGATTGTACTGCAATTACAGCTACAGGAAACCTTGCGCTAGGCATTCGAGAACTCACGCTCTGCCTTTGACTCGCTCTGAACCACAAGACAGTGGACAATGACCCAAGAGCAGTTCTCGATCAACGATGGACGGGCAATAAGGACTTCGCCCATTGACAACTCGTTTCCTACCAGGAAACACATTTCGTGTTACTCACAGGGCTGCACTTGCTGTGGTTTTGGGCCCCCGACATACAGGAGCAAACAGGCATGTTTGACTCTCACCTGCTCTCACCTCACAAGGAGGTTTATTCAACAGATTTGTGACCTTTGGGCAATCTGGCGGTGTCACTCTATGTGCCACAAGCTTATTACGCGCGAAAAGTTGTGTCAACAAGCATGCCTGGCCTTCGCCGACGTTGTACGGCCGACGCGTGGCTTAGATGCCATGGGACTGAAATGCACGGGTCGGTGCAGGAGTATTCGTAGAACTGCGTTCTGCTGAAGCCACGGAAGATGTCTCGACTGCGCTAGTTGTGCAATTACCGATGAACTGGTCAAATTCCGTTTACACACAACGAATGAGGTGTCCTCGAGAGCAGCGTTCAGCCGCGCTGATCGAACGCAGATGTTTACTGATCTCAATGCCAGGACCCTCGCTCGGTTCATGTTCGAGATTGCCAAAGCGCAGAGTCAGGCGGTGTGTTGCGTGGCACCAGTTGTGGTGGTAACATGGTGCCACAGGCATGATCACTACAACCATGGCCTCGTGCGACGCCATTGTTTCCGTATGTATCCGTGCTGTTGTGGGTCCACTTAGCCCTCGCATAGCGAGGGCAGAGTGGACCCACGGAAGCACGGATAGGCATTGCGAAATCTGACATAGATCGTTCGCACACTGACCAGTTGCCGAACTTCCCAAATTAGGTTCCAAACGACCACTCGGGGATTAGCTAGGTAGTGACATGGCCAATATCGGATAGAGTATACCTTAGAAAAGTCTCGCGACACCCTTCCCTTGCACTTCATTTACTGCCAATGGATCTCTTTGTATTACGGACACTTACTCCCTGACCCATCAACATCACTTCTGGACCACTTACGCGACCGAAATCAGCCCAATGCGAGGTCAGAGCCTCACCTGGGCGTGCTTGGCTGGCAGCCTTGCGACAGCTCAGGCACAGTTTCAACTCGAAGAAAATGTGTTCGACACATCCTACCTCACGGCTCGACAAGCTAAAGCAGCAGGCAAGAAAGGCGTCATGATGATGAACAGATTCGCGTTAAAACCCCCCCCAGACCTGTTCATAGCCAATAGTGATGGCACCAACGCGGGCAAATTTCTGGGCAATTCAAGTCACCACGACTACCATGCATCATTCTCACAAGACGGCCAATTCGTTGTTTTCACCTCTGAGCGCAATGGTCTGGGCAACGCCGATCTTTTCCGTGCCAGGGCGAATGGCAGTGATATATAGCAGCTTATTGCGACACCGTTCGTCGAAGACCAAGGAGTGGTATCAACCTTCCAATCGGGAGAAGAGGTGTATTCCTGGGACCCCGACTGGACCTATCGTATCGGGGGACTTAATAGTACTCTGATACCGCGTCAAATTAAACCACCCACTCCCCCCATCATTAGGATCATCCAACACCCCCGGACTCACCCGACTAGCCGCCCACCCATTCTTGACAATACTCATATACCCATTCGGCGTACTCGCATCACCCCACCCATTATAAAACTGCGGTTGATACCAATTGACCAACTTCCCATTAGGTCGGAGGGAGGAAGTAGCGTAGCGGTCCAGAGTCTTGTAGGAGAACCCCCCTAAACCGTAGCCGGAAGCTTGCAGTTCTGAGGCGACGGGCGCCATTGTTAGAAGGAAGTTCGTGTCAAAGTCACGGTTCAAGCGTTGCAGGAGGTACAAGGGGTACATGTACGGGACGCGTTCTTCGATGTCAAGGTTGATGCCGTGAGTTTGTGGTATTTGAGGGTGTAGTAGAGAGGCATGTAGTACGTCTCGTTGATGGCCCCGTTCCGCCCACTGCACAGCCTTGGATACGAGCCTGCAGCGGCACCGCCGATTGCCATGAGGACTTTGACGCCTTTGGCTTGGAGCTGGGCTGTTTCGTTCCAGACGTTGTTCCAGATTGTGTCGTTGGGGTTGTTGTCGTTCAGTGTGATTGCTTTGGGGTCGGAGTTGATGTGGAGGGATGCGAGGTGGAGGTGTGTGAGTTGGGTTGGGGTTTGGATCATAGGGAGCATGGAGAATGGGCCGCCATTTGGGGTGCGAAAGGTCTGGACGTAGATCTGGTTGCGGGGTCGATTGAAGGCATCGCGCTTCTGGAGGGAGTTGTCTTGTTCTGCTGGAAGGGCGAAGGCGAGCGTGGCGAGGGCCAGCGCTGAGGGGAGGGAGAGAAGTTTTATGGTCGGAAGATGGAGGCGGAGGTGGAGATGTGAGGACTAGGAAGAGGAAGGGAATCTACATTGGAGGATGTTGTTGCTATAGATCTTTGCAACGCCGAATGCACTGCACAGTGTGGGCACTTTGAGATGATAATCTCTACGGCGACAAGCTTCCTAGAAGCCGCTCCATGAAGGTCTAGTCAGTGTACCAAGACTTTGTGGCTGGCTGGCTATGATCGTGCCGTCAACGGGAGCACGCAGACGCTCGACTCGTTTGACCCAGTGAAGTCTGCGATGAAGATACGGCAACCATGGTTCGCCCGAGGAGAGGTTCCAGACACGTGGAATTGCAACTTTGTGCAGGGCAAATTCTCCGATGTCGAGAAGTGCGGTAGTGGCTTCGGATTCTGCAGAATACTGCTCAAAGTAGCATAAGCAGGCGATGTAGATCTGCATTCTCAGGTGAGCCATAGAAGATCTGGGTCGAGCGAAGGATGATGTGAGGTGTGGTGGCGTCCGCCTGTTGGGTCCAGATCTACGCTTGCAAAAAGTCTAATGAGCTATCGGACCTGTCAGCACGTGACCATTGTCGTGTATATCATCTTTCTCATGTTGCGCGTCTGCTTCACTGGCCATGCGGGCTCTCCGCCTGCCATAACAGGGCCCCCCTCGCTATGATCCTGCAATACTCAACCATGGCCTACATCTTCTTGCCGGTGGGGATCTGGAATGCGACAGCACTCTCACCGTGCTTGAACGGCTTGTCAATCCTGAAGAAGCCCTTGCGATCGAACTGGATGATGTCGTCTTCCTTAAGCTCAGCAACGTTGCAGTCGGCAAGCGACTCGGTCTTGAACTCAGTGTTTGGATTCAGAGCAGCTTCCAGGCTATCATCTTCCTCCAGCTTGTCCTTGGTGATCAGGTAGTCGAAGTCGTACAGAGTGATGGGCACTAGCTCCTGGTCAGTTGACAACCATGTCACCTTCTTACTGGTCTTCTTGACATCTCCTTGCAGATGTAGCTCCAGCTCCAGTTCAGTGACAGACTTGTCTTCCTCAGACTTGACGAGGTTCAGTGGGTTGAGGCCGTGCTTCTTCTTGCGAACGATGGCATTACCCCAGTTCATGAGTGTAATCTCCTCGCCCTCCTCGAAAGAGCGAGCATCTTCCTGGTCAAGGATGATGGTCTTGCTGAACACGACCTTCTTGCTGCCGAGCTCTGCATTCTTGGCGTGTACTGGCTTCTCGTCTGTGCGTGGTGCTTCTGGTGCGCCGGCAACGGTGCAGGTGACCTTATCTTTGGTGGTGACAGCGGTGTAGCGCTTGGCGGTGTTATCGATGTACTTCTTGTTGGTAGCCCAGAAGTTGGTCCAGTCCATGAGGTTGATGTTTTTGCTTGGACCCTGCTTGACAATGAACTCTTGCAGAGCAGGGATGGTCATACCACGGCGACGGATACCACGAACAGTTGGCATGCGAGGATCGTCCCATCCCCAGACCTTGCCCTCATTCACGACCTTGTTCAGCTTGCGCTTGGACAAGAAAGTCTTGATGAAGTTCATGCGGGAGAAGTTCCAATTGTAGACATGGCGCAGATTGAGAGTCTTCAAGAACCACTGGTACTGTGGATCGCGGTCGTTGTACTCGGTTGTCCTGAGCGCGTGGGTGATGCCTTCGACAGAGTCGACGATTGGGCATGCAAAATCGTAGGTTGGGTAAATCTTCCAGGTTGTCCCAGTGCGGTGATGTGCTTCTGGGTTGCAGCGGTAGATGACTGGGTCTCGCATAGCACCGTTGTTGCTGCTCATGTCGATCTTGGCACGAATGTACCACTTTGTGCCCTCCTCGGTGCCCTTCTTCATCTCCTCGAAGTGTGCCAAGTTGTCGTCGATGGAGTCATTACGATGAGAGCTCTCAATTCTCTGCATGCGCTCCTCTCTCAGCTGCTCTTGTGGTGTGTTGTCTGCGTATGCGTTGCCCGCCTTGATCATCTCCACGGCTTGCTTGTGCAGATCCTCGAAGTAGTCGCTGGTGTAGGTGACCTGGTCTGGCTTGACGCCGAGAAGCTCGCAGTCCTTCAGGATGGAGTCCTCGAACTCCTGCTTCTCCTTGGACGGGTTGGTGTCGTCAAAGCGGACAATCATCTTGCCGTTGTACTTCTTGTGTGCAAAGTAGTCGTTGAGGAGAGCAGCCTTTGCGTGTCCAATGTGCAGGTAGCCCGATGGCTCAGGTGGGAACCTCGTGACAACACCCTTCTCGACATCTGGCAAGCCAATGTCATAGTTGGCACCCTCGTCTGCGGTCTCCTTTGGTCGCGTGGGCAGGTCGATGGTGGGTTGTGCTGTTTCCTCGATGAAGCTGAACCATCTCGACAGATTGACCATCAAGTTGTGCTTGATGTATGCGTGTGCCACTCGGTTGCTGCGCAGGGTCTTCCATACTGTCGTGTCGGCGTCCGTGAGGGAGTAGCCAACAATGTAGCTGCGAAGCGTGAGGTGGTCGTTGAGCTCGCCGAGAGGACCTTCGATCTGCTTGAGGTTCAATGGCTTGAGCGCCTCAGCCCGCTCTTGCCACTCCTTTACTTGTGCCTCTGCCATGTTGTAATGCTTGTCAGTGGTATACAGTTGCAGACAGAGAGTTCATGTTCATATGTTTTCGTGACTCCCCGCCAGATCCCTGCAAAAAGCTCGGATTGCCTGACGATCTCTTCAACCGCGTCACTGCATCCATCTTGTTCGCGAACCTCCTTCTTGTCCACAATACTATTTCTAACCTTCTACTGTGCCTCGCACGGTGTGGTCTCGCCAGTCCCAGGTCTGCTGTCTCCTGCTCCACGTTGGCCCGCGACATAGATAGCCAAGCCAGTTGATGTAGAACATACATTTGCAGGCACAGTACACATCGTGGTGGTGTTACATCTTGGTACTCTGATACTCAGGTGTCGTGAACTGCTCGTCATATCATCCCAGGCTACACTATGATGGGGAAATGAAGAGGAAAGAACAGAGCATCTGACGAGACTGGGTATCCACACAAAGCGAGGGCCGCTTCACACACCTCTATCTGGACTACGACCAGCTATGTGAAAGGCCTTATTGCAGTCGACTATGGGTCACGCGCGAGGTATAACGCGCTTCGCCGCTTCGAATTGTCGAACAGCTTCAAAGCCATGGACTGTAGATTCTGGGTTGAACTTTCTGTAATTACACTGCTATTTGATGCCAACCGCGCCATCGCTTAACAAATGAAATCAGTATCGAGGTATCTTCGCAAACAAACAGACTGGGGGCGCGTCGTGCATTACCACAATACCGTGTAGTATGCTTCCCATTTAAGCCGCATCGCCTCTCCAGTCCCTTAGACTTTCATGCTTTTAAGCTGCACTCAACGACGACCTGTACGTGACATACTGCCCTGAAGACCTTCCACTTCAGCCTCAAGCTGCTTAATCACTGCGTGTGACTGTTCCAGGTCCTTGTTCAAGCGGTCACGCTCGGAAATGAGCTTCTGTTCCCACTGCCTGAAGCGCTGCTCTTCAACCTTAACTTGCTCAGTGAAACGCTTTCTGAGCTGCTCTTCCTCCTCCTTGAACTTCGGGTTATCCAGTTTGCGTGGGCGCGCTTCGCCGAATTTGCGCGTCTCCATTTGCTGCGCTCGGTACGCCTCATAGTGGTTCTCCTCAGTGGTATGGATCAAGTCGAGCATGTGTGTGCGGATGAGGATAGCGCGCAGCTTCTTAAAGTCACAGTGCTCTTCATTCTCGACCTCGGCAACACCCCATGCGTATTGGCGACCCTTGACAGTGCGGCCATCGGGGGTGGCGACGTCTCGCTCGGATCCTATCACGGAGAACGGCATCGCAGAGATCAAACTACGAGCGTGCTGCAGGCCGGCCTCGTCGTCTTCCTCGAGCGGTGGTGTGTAGATTTTGATGCCTTGAGCTTCGATCACGGCGCGGATCTACGCGGAGCGGTGTCAGTGGCTTAGTAACAGCATTTCTTTCGAGGGTAGATACTCACGCGGTGCTTGAACTTGGCGAGGTCTGCTGGTGAGAGAGTATCTGCCTTTGCGACGACAGGAATCAGGTTGACACGAGTGCACAGGCGCTTCATGACCTCGATGTCCAATGGCTTGAGTGTGTGTCCAGTCGGGCGAATGAAGTACAGGCAGGCGTGTACTCTCAGATCGATCTTCTCGGTTCTCTTTGGCTGCTGCTCCTGGAGCATGTAGCTCTCGTGCTGATCGTCCAGGAACTCAATGATCGGCTGCCAGCTGTCCCTGTTGTTCACGTAGTCTCCAAAGCCGGGGGTGTCGATGACAGTCAAGCGGACCTTGAAGAACTTCTCTTCCAACTCTGCCTTGGTGATCTCGATCTCGACGGTCTTGTCCACCTGCTTAGCATGACGGCGGCGATGGTCGGCGTAGTTCTTGATGGTCGTGCTGAAGAGGGTGTTGATGAAGGTGGTCTTTCCGAGGCCGGACTCGCCTGCGACCATGATCGTGAAGGCAGCACCACGCTTGGCCACGATCTTGTGGCGCTGGTTGGGGAGCTGGAAACAGTGTCAGTGGATATAACATGCTGCATTGGTACATTGTGTAGCACATACATTGGCGATACCAATCGGCGAGGGTGATTCGGCCATCTTTGCGGCTTGGTGGTGATGAATGTGGTCGAGAGTGCTATGGCAGAAGTTGTCAGTCAATGCCTCTCGCTTCATGGCATTGGACCATGCCTACTAGTCGCACAGCTCCAGCAGTTCCTCAGAACGTGGGTGTTGTTTGTGAGTAGGATCTTGCGACGCGCTCTTGTTGTTGGCTTGAGGCGGTGATGGCAATGGCAAGAACACGGCGCTGGCGGAAGGTGAAGGTGTCTCCTATCCAGGGAAGCAACGAATTGACCCCTGCCCGAAATGGCTGCAGGGTTTATGCGGCGGCCGTGCATCTTCAATGACCAATCGGCAGCGCTCCAGCCATGAAGGTAGTTGTCTGGGGAAGCAGCCACGCCCACATGCATCTCGAATTTTTGTACATTGTCCAAGTTATACCAATAACTGTATTGCGCCGCTGTCGTTTCCCCCATGCGCGACAGAGAGCAGAGAAAGGGTGTCAAACTGAAAAAATGAAGACAGAATTCAAGGTGCGACCAACTCCATCGCCAGTACCGTTTCATGAGCTGCAGACAAAGAGAGGCGAGCAGAATCTCAATGGCGAAGCTTTCCAGTATCTGGCCTCGATGCCGATGCAGTGGGCCCACCAGTCTTGAACACCGTGGAGCATTGCGCCGCTGCAGGACGAAGAGGGCAGCATCTCGACCATGTGCGCATCCTCTGTGCTACTGGGAGCAGGTTGCGCCTCTTCTCGCTACTGGCAACAGTCATGTTTGCGTTGCTCAAGTCAACCAAGGCAGCCTGCGCATCTTTTGCCACCGCCCTGCTATAGACGGCTGTAGCCACTTCTTTTCTCTGCAGCCATGGGAGAGGCACTCGATCAAGCTTCATGGGACTGACATTGACAAAAGCGTAGTTCTCCAATCTGCTGGGCACAGTCTACAGAAAAGGCAACCTCGTCTACACCAACGATGGCAACACTTTGCTGTCACCAGTCGGTAACCGAGTCAGTGTATTCGACTTGAAGAACAACAAATCGCACACTCTGCCTTTCTCACATCGACTGAACATATCACGGATAGCACTTCACCCCAAAGGGCAGCTTCTCTTGACCGTCGATGAGCAAGGACATGCCATTCTCTCCCACTTTCAGCGGAAGATAGTGTTATACCACTTTTCGTTGAAGAGTCCGATCTCAGCTTTGACGTTCTCCCCAAGCGGCAGCCACTTTGCTGTTGGCCTGGGCAGGAAGATCGAGGTCTGGAAGACACCCTCCACTCCAGGATCTATCGAAGCTGCACAAGGTGAGAATGCCGATGGGTTGGAGTTCGCACCTTTCGTGCGCTACCGACAGTACGCGGGTCACCATGATGGCGTACAAAGCATTGAATGGAGCAGTGATTCGCGCTTCTTCTTGACAGCCAGCAAAGACTTGACAGCACGAATATGGAGTTTAGATCCTGAAGAAGGCTTCACTCCGACTGTGCTTGCCGGCCATCGAACTGCTGTATACGCTGCTTGGTTCAGCAAGGATCAAGAAACCATCTACACAGTGTCCAAAGACGGCGCGCTCTTCCAATGGCAGTATCTGCCTTCGCCGGATGCAGATCCTGACAACATTCGGGAAGAGGATGAACGATGGCGCATCAGCGAACGACACTACTTCTTCCAGGATCAAGCCCACCTGACTACTGCCGCGTTCCATCCCTCGTCGAATCTGCTTGTGACGGGCTTCTCAAACGGTCTCTTCATGCTGCACGAGCTACCTAGCTTTTCGGAAATCCACAAATTGTCGATATCAGCATCAAATGTCGACACTGTTTCGATAGACCCAAGCGGCCTGTGGCTGGCCTTCGGCTCATCCGCACTTGGTCAACTACTCGTGTGGGAATGGCAGAGCGAATCATACATACTAAAGCAGCAAGGCCATTTTGACAGCATGAACGCTCTCACATACTCGCCCTCCGGTGATCGGATCATCACTTGTGCGGACGATGGCAAGCTCAAAGTATGGGACACAGCATCTGGATTCTGCATTGTCACCTTCACCGAACATACTTCTGGCGTCACCGCGTGCGAATTCGCGAAGCGTGGCAATGTTCTTTTCACGGCCTCCCTCGACGGCAGTGTGAGAGCATTTGATCTGATCAGGTATCGATGTTTCCGAACCTTCACAGCGCCGAAGAGACTAAGCTTTAGCTCTATCGCCGTCGATCCAAGTGGTGAGATTGTGGCAGCTGGTTCGCTTGACGACTTTGATATTCACATCTGGAGCGTACAGACTGGACAGCTTCTCGATCAGCTCAATGGTCATGAAGGTCCTGTTTCGAGCTTGTCATTCGCACCTAACGGCGGCAATCTCGTTTCCGGAAGCTGGGATCGCACTGTCAGGATTTGGTCAGTCTTCGGTCGAACTCAGACCTCAGAACCATTACAGCTTCAAGCAGACGTATTGGCGGTAACTGTACGACCGGACGGCCGGCAGATCGCGGTGTCCACGCTTGACGGCCAACTCACATTCTGGAGTCTCAGCGAGGCAACGCAAGAAGCTGGTCTTGATGGCCGCAGGGATGCGAGTGGTGGCCGCAAAGCTACAGATCGTAGGACCGCGGCGAATGTAGCCGGCACAAAGAGCTTTGGTACAATTGCATACAGCGCGGATGGCACTGTTCTGATAGCAGGAGGCAACAGCAAGTACATCTGCCTGTATGCAGTTGAGACCGGAGTGCTCTTGCGGAAGTTCACTGTGAGTGTCAATCTCAGCTTGGAAGGCACGCAGGAATTTCTCAACTCTCGCACTCTCACGGAAGCTGGTCCACAAGCACTACTCGATGAGCAAGGTGAAGCTTCGGATTTAGAAGACCGCATGGACAAGAGCCTGCCCGGTGCCAAGCGAGGAGACGCCGCCCAGCGCAAGATCAACCCTGAAGTTCGTGTCCCCGGTATCTCATTCTCACCCACTGGCCGAGCGTTCTGTGCCGCGAGTACGGAAGGCCTGCTGTTATACTCGCTAGATGCGGGCGCTGTCTTCGACCCATTCGACCTTGACGTTGACATAACACCAGAAAGCACCCTCGAAACACTACGTCGACGAGAGTGGCTGAAAGCTTTGGTCATGGCCTTTAGGCTCAGCGATCAGAAGTTGGTGCGACAAGTCCATAGGTCCGTGGCCGTTTCAGACATAGGCTTGGTTGTTAGAGACCTGCCGCAAGTGTACCTCGAGCGGCTTCTGCGGTTCGTCGCGAAGGAGTCAGATTCTAGTCCACATCTCGAGCTGAACCTGCTGTGGCTTGAAAGCCTTCTCAACCAACACGGCAGAGTGCTGAAGGAGCGGCAAGGGGAGTACGCGGAGGTCGTGCGGATGGTGCAAAGAGCTATTGCTAGAACGCAAGGCGAGATCATGAAGGTCGCCGACCAGAATGAGCACACAATTGACTACCTGCTCGCTCAGCCACGACGGGACTCCGGTTCAGCAGTGCAGTTGAAGGCGATTACAAACGGGGGTGCCGAGGAGGAGGATGAAGAGATGGACGACGGTGAAGGGGAATGGATAGGTCTTGATTGAGAATCGAGTGTGCACATAGCGAGGCGTTCGGGTGTCCTGTAAGATCACCATTATTGTAAATATAGACCGCAATACCCTTTGAGCATGCCTGCTCTGATAAAACGATCCCAACCTTGACCCACTCGTGACGTAAGCCGCGACTTTTGGCAAGCTCGAAGATTCACTTCACGCTTCCTCAAACTCTATGTCTTATTCCAGTCTGTGCACAACATCGACATGGCCATCACAACAAAGACTGTGTCCGTCATCGGCTCACTCAACATCGATGTCGTAACACGCACTTCACGAGTACCCGCCGCTGGAGAGACCCTGGCAGCCATATCATTCGACACTGGATTCGGCGGCAAGGGTGCAAATCAAGCAGTAGGTGAGGATCTTCGCTCGGTCCACATGATAGTAACGCGCTGACATGTGATTCCTCAGCTGCGGCACGACTTGCCGGCGAAGATGTGAACGTCCGGATGGTGGGCCAAGTTGGCGACGACAATTTTGGCAAGGACTGGTTTGAAGTTTTGGAGAAGGAAGGTATCGACTCGACTGGTGTGAGGAAACTCAAAGATGGCAAGACTGGTGTGGCGAATATCATCGTCGAGGAAGAAACTGGTAAGTCATCTTCACATCCCTCAGTCAAACCATGACTAACCACAACCCCAGGCGAAAACCGCATCCTCTTCACAGCCAACGCCAACTACGCCTTCCCTGAGACCCAAGACCCCAGCTGGGACCTAGTATCCGAAGGCCAAATCGTCGTCTTCCAGCTCGAACTGCCCCTGAACGTAGTCCTCCACAACTTGGCCCTCGCCCACTCAGCCGGGAAACGCGTAATCCTGAACCCAGCACCCGCCAGCCCCCTCCCACAGTCCGCCTACGCCAACATCGACACCCTAATCCTCAACGAAACCGAATCCAGCATCCTCGCCGGTCCCTCCCACCAGCCCCCAGACCAAAGCCCCTCTTCCCTCCTGGAATTATCAAAACACTTCCTCTCCCTCGGTGTTCGGGACACCGTGATCATTACCCTTGGAGCGAAAGGTCTCGTCTACGCCACCGCTTCCGGGAAAGATGGTCATATGGCTGCCTACAAGGCTAAGGTCGTTGATACGACTGCGGCGGGTGATACGTTTGTGGGTGCGTATGCGGTGCAGCGGGCGAAGGGTTTGTCGCAGGATTTTGATTATGGGGCGGCGTTGCAGTTTGCTACGCTGGCGGCGAGTAAGACGGTGGAGAGGAAAGGGGCTATGGCGGCGATTCCGTATTTGAAGGAGTTGCAGGTTGAAGTTATGAGGGAGAATGGGACGTTGGGGATGGAGGATGTTGTGAGATGATGTGATGCAGTGATGCCTTCGACTGTCCGCTGAGCTTTGCAAGCTCAATGCGAGGCTACCACCGGGAATTTCTGATGCTATGCTCGTATTACAGGCCCAGTCCTCGGCGCTGCAGACACTATACTGACAGTGTCGCAGCGAAATGCCTGCTGCCAGCAGGGCCTGTCTAGTCAGTCCTCTTTCTCCGAAAACACTTCCACGGTCCCGTCCCATCTCTGCACGATATCGGACTACAGCCATTGCCCTACGTCCTGCACTCGGTACAGAAGCCTGGCAAGATCTCTACTCCTTTGCGAGGCAATAGCACCACACCACCTTTGATCTTGCGTCCTGTCCAGGTGTTCTCCCGACCGACAAGACATGAAGGACGAAGATCACGTATGTCATGTTGGTGATGTTCAGCTCGAGGGACGAGTGCCTCGAACAGAGGCGGGAGGCTCTTACAAGCTACATTGTCGGCTATGGTACGTTCTGCTTGCTCCAATGCTAGACGTTTAGCTTGTTCGGAAAGAGTCTCCGTAGGGATTGTCGTGGAACTGTATACTTTCGGATCTTAGCTCGGGAGCAAGTGGCGACTGTAAGGGGCTGAGACTGTATTAATACTTCGAGCGGGCCACGCCCAGGGAATGAACTTGATCCGGATACATGGCGGTCAAGAAATCGAAGTCTTGCATGCTGGTAGCTTCGTTGACTCTGTCCTGGGTCGGTGAGACAAGACTTCGAGACATCATGAACTTCTTGTGAGTCCTCGAGAGTATCGCACTCGAACTTACATGGGTGGAACAAAATCTCACTGGTGGTCTTAGACAGACACATACGGTCTCGTGTCATCGATGCTGGATAGAGAGGTCTCCTAAGTGGAGCTTGAGCTCAACAGCGTACGCATACAAGAATCGGCAACCGGCTCATAGCTGAAGACACATCAACAACATCTGACAACCTTTCTACTTAGCTTCACCCCATCGAGCTGGCCTCGACTTTCTTTTCATCTTCCCAGACACCAAAAGTCGAGCCCAACTCTCTTCGTGCATATCCACCAGAGCAAGTCTCGCAGCTTCATTGCCTCCCAAGCATACGAACTCCTAGGGCCCACTCCAACAAGCTCAACACAACTCACAACAACCCAACCAAAATCACATCTTTCCAAAACCAAATCACACAATGAGCCGTCCAAATCTCCCATTGCCCAGAGAACAACTCGGGCCCAAACTCTGGTTTCAAAGATCCATACCCGGCAACAATTGGGCCAACCCATGCCCCTGTTGTGGTATGACCACGGCACAATGTAGATTCAACGAAAAACGCCCCCAAAACAACTACTGCTACTTCTCGGACGGTCCAGGGAAAGAGTTTGTGAAGCCGGTGCTACGCACTGTGAAATCGAAGGAAGAGATTTCGAGGGGAAAGTTGAACGAAGAACTGCGCAAGGATGGAGAGGAGGCCGAGAAGAAAAAGGAAGCAGACGATGGGGGTCTGTCGGGTCTGTTGGGGGGCTTGGGCTTTTCGTAGTCGGTCGTCGAGCAGCTGGGCTTATGCTGCCGGCCAGATGAGTACTGTCAAGTTGAACATGTCATGCTATCATCCTGTCATGCCAATACCGTCATGCTCTCTGCTGGTATTCGTTCGTGCAGTGGTATACTGTCGCTACAATGTCGAGATCGTTGACAATGCAACGTCTTTGTCTGAGATAACGTCCATTTCAAAGCCAGCACAGAATGACTTTCTGTTCTTTGTCAAAAGAAGTCTGCGAAGTGACTGGACCCTCTAACCACTTCAACATGATCGACATTCTTCAGCATCCTGTACACACCTTGCTCCGTGAGCGTCTCCGCATTCATTCCGTCTTCATTCGTTCGAGCTGGTCTCCTGCCATCTTCAGCATTTCTCATCACTTGCAGAATCCTTGTACCCAGCCACTTACCACCTTATCAAATTTGACATCATGTCCGCACTACTCCTTTCCCCACCCTCAACCCCAACCTACGGCATCGAGCGCCCATCAGATCGCGCCCTCCGCATCGCCCACGACAAAGCCTGGTGCCGAGTCCAAAAACGCCGGCAGAAACCCTTCTCCGCAGGCAAGTACCCTCTCACTTCAACTCACTTCCCTCCCAGTTCCACTACTCGCCACTGACACTTTGCCCCTTAGAAGCCTCCCTCCCCACCCCCTACCCCCTCTACGGCCCCCTCCTCCTGCACCAAAAAGACCACTGGACGCTAAGCTTCTACAACTACACCACCATCTACCCCCTCCGCAGCGCCTCACAGCTGGAAGACGTCTGCATGGAGTGTCTAACGATCGGGAAAGGATGTCTGCCTGATCAGAGGTTGAATAAGAAGATGGGGTGGGCGTGGTGGAGGCCGGGGTGTCGGGTTAGAGTTGTTATGGAGCGGGAGAGGGCGGAGGATATTTATTTGAATGGGAAGTGAGTAGGGGTTGGTTGATGGCTTCTTGCTGCCTGGAATGGGATGGGATGGGAAGGGGTGCTTGTTGCTCACGTGCTGGCTGGCTGGCTGGCACGGCTGGATCGTGTGGTTATGTGCTATTTTCGGACGTGGGTGGATATGGTTCCTTTGTGTTCAATACTGCGGTGATCCTGTAGACAAAGGCCTGGAGATATGCCCGAGGCTCCCTTTGTGATAGAGCGCTCCAGAGAGAGATGATATACACGCCATCGCCGGTCGAACGTGAAATACCGCAACTCCCTTCCAGTTGTCATCTACAGTCTCGATCAGCTCTGTGAGCATCCTTCCCTTCTATACTTCCCTTCCCAGTCATTCTCATCTAAACCTCGAGCCGGTCACATCACTCCTCCCCAACACTCACAATGGCCCACTACAACCCCTTCGTACGATCAACAAACTTCGGAGAAGAGCGCATCATCAACATCGAATTCGCCACCAACGAAGACCCCCTCGATCGCGCTGAGCGCATAGCTCACGACAAATCTACACAAAAGAAGCTCCCAGATCTATTCAAAGTCGTGGTACCGAGTGCAGAGCGTGCCGCGCATCGGCTCCGTCTCATGAGGATCGAATTCCCACCCATGGACCAATCCCAGTATTGGCTCGAGCTCCAGGTCGGCGGGAACCTCGTCATTCATGGGTGTGGCGACTTCAAACCGCGAGGTTACTGCGACGTGTGTAACTCCTGGGGTAAGGGATGTGGACCCAAGATCGAAAAGGATGATTCGGGGCGCTGGGTATGCTGGCATGGCAGATGGAGGGATTATGAGGCTGATTGGGCCGCTACTCAGGCTTTGATCAATAGAGGATTCCGTTGAAGCATCTACCACTCGCCATACAGTATATCTTTATAGTTGCAAACTTCAGGCGCCAGTCGCTAAGTTGTTCAAATTGCTTTTTGTACAGTCTGTCGTCCCGTCGTTTTGTACTCATGATGCTGCGCTCGTGCTCCATTCGTTGCCAACGTACTTGAACCAGTTCGGTCGGCAGTCTTCCTTCTTTAAAAAGTCCGCACCGTCGAAGAACTTGCCGGCTTGGCACTTCTTACACTTTGGTGAATTCGGACAATTGAAGAAAGGTATATGCCGGTAGCCGATGTCTTTGAACCAGTGGATCTTGTTGGTGTCCTCGAAGAGTCCCAATGCGATGGAGTGGACTGGTGCATCACCCCAGCGCTCGTAGAAGAACCCACCTGCGCGGTCCAAGTGCTCGAAGTAGGCCTCATACACAGGCGACCGCCAAAAGCTCAGGTCAGCAATCTCGAAATTAGACCAGAAGTGGCAACCGCTGTAGCCGTTCGCCTGCTTTTCTGGTCTTCGCTCTTTGTCAGTCAGCCAGGACATGGCATTGTTGGGAGCCAGCAGCTTCTGGTTGTCGTCACTTGCCAGGAACTTGAGCGTTTCCGGCCAGAGTCCCGGGATTGAGTCAGGCGCTTCATAGAGGTTGATGGTGAAGCCGTATGTCTTGTTGTGGTCGCGCATGTATCTGAACACATCGTAGTCGACATCGCAGTAGAAGTTGACGTGCGGCTCCACGCGCCAGTAGTACTGCATGTCCTTCAACGCTGGGTGTCTGTAGAACATGCCGCTGTTCCATCTGCACATCTGGTGGTATGACTTCATGCTGGCGTACTGTATCTTCTTCTCTTCCAGGATCTTTGCGCTCTCGGCCATCAGGTCGTCGTTGATCCACGAGGGGATGTCCCAATGCTCTTTCGGTATCAGCTCGTATCTGCATTCGGCTTTCGTGTTCGCTCGTGTGGCCTTTTTGAACTCCTCGGTGAAGGGTTCGTCGTTGAAGAAGGTCCACGGATAGTTGAATTTGTGGTTCCACGTCGCTTCCAGCTCCTGCATGCTGCCCACAATTTGCTCGAGCTCGCTATTTCGGACCAGCGATAGTAGCGTAGCATTGATGCGAGCAGAGTTGGGGTTGTCGGGATCGTAGTTGCTGCCGTCCACTCGATGTAATGGTTCGGGAGGTTCACCCGTGGCTTGAGGGACCGTCAGCAGTATATCACATCTCTAGTGCCATCTCTTCTTACGATCTAAGTTCGGATCCCTCACCATGTCTTGTGTCTTCTCGTGACTCCCCGGCGGCTGCATCACACTCGGATTCCGCATCATCTGGTACACCAAGAAGACGAACAGCAGCATCGTGGCTCCCGCGAGCATGCGGATTGGCTTGGGCATGCCCATTCTGGACGTCGGGCCTGTGCCCACGTTGATATACGGCAGACTCTCGCGCTTCTTGTTCATCTTGTGAAGCTGCACAACGCAGGCATCAAACGTTGTTCGTCCTTGCCGCTGCATCTCGAGAGACAAGGATATCTCCCAAGCACGCGCTCTCGGTTACGCCAGCCGCGATAACTTTATTTTCGCCCATCTCGTACGCCGTAGCAAAGACAACTTCGCGTCTTCAACGCGTCAAACCCTTCGACGACATGCATTAACCTTGGCAGACACAATGTCCCTACACCGCCACTATGGCTCACGCTGCGACTCTCAGTGGGCTCGCAGAAGGCCTGATCACCTCCATAACTAGCAAGAGGCCGACTGATGCAGCTTTCTCCCGACTCAGAGACCGTACAGTGAGAGGTCTGCGAGATCAGAGCCATCCGCGAACGAATCAATTCGCCATCAAGTCCAGGTACGATGGATTGGTCGAGAAGTTTGCAGTCGTGAACCGCGAAGACTTGGCAGACGCCCTGCAAGAGCGACTAGACGAGCTTCCGGCGAGATCACGATGGCTGCCAGAGCTTCTGTCATTACTGCTCGAGCTGTCTGATAAGCCGGTGATCAATACTGCTCTGGAAGGTGTTGACGGTACCGCCAATCATGAGGACCTCGACGTTGGCTTGACTTGGGATGAGATCGTGGCCGAAGATCCGCTCAATGAACCTGGCATCTGGGATGATGTCGACCATGGCGCCCACTCCAGTGAGGATGATTTTGAACCCGAAATCGACTCTGAGCCGACCATTTCAACCGAGGCAACGTCCTCGGATGAGGACGGCCCTGGTGCTGTCGCAAGATTACACATCGGGCAAGTCGACCGTAGCGCGCTCACCGAAGTGCAGGACTCACGAAACGTCTGGAAGCCTGATGCCGACAGGCAGGAGCGACAGGTTATCTCTGAACTTGCTCTCGCTCGTGAGATCTTGTCAATGACACATGGCCTACCGACCGACTTATTCGACGTGGACGAATCCGGGCGTGTCATGGTTCAGCAGAGCATAAGCATGAGCGATACCAGCACCAAGGTGCTGCTCGACGTGCTACATCAAGCTTGTCAGACTGGTACCGCGCTCAACTTCTTGCGCCAATGGACACCCGCCCACTTGGATCTGGCTTACATGCAAACCTTGCACGGTGCTATCGAAAAGTCGCTGTCGGGATTTAGCGTAAAGCTAGGCGTGATCGAGCAGACCTTCGCTCAGCCCTCGTCAGGTGCTGTCGTGAGCGTAGCGAGGGTGCAGACACACATCAGTGAGGTAGCCGGCCCGCTTGTCAAGCTGTCGTCCTTGGCCAGAAATTCCGCTCAAGCAGCTGGCGGTGGCGCTCAATTTGCTTTGCTTGACTCTCTATACACGCAGACATGCATAGCTCAGATGGCGGGTGATCAGGACACTTTCGAAGCGTTCGCCGGCATCTTTCTCGCCGGCCTCAAGACATATCTACGTTCTGTTGCAATCTGGATTGGTTCAGGAGCAGTGGACGCACAGTCTTCCAGCAGCTTCTTTGTCGCCGACGCGAAAGAGTCATGCCCGCCTGAGGATCTCTGGCATGGGCGCTTCGAACTACGACATCGTGCTGAGGGCAAGGCGTACGCACCCCAGTGTCTGCAATCAGTCGCAAAGGAGATCTTCTCTTTCGGGAAGAGTCGCGCCTTTCTGCATCAACTAGAGCAGCGTGACGATGAGCTACAATCGATGGGCAACATTTCTTCGATGTTGCCGGACTTTGCTCCAATCCTTCGGCAATGTGGGGGAGAGTCGTTGATGCTGTTCCCGCAGTTACTCGACACTGTCCTCAACTCATGGGTTACGAACATGTCCACCGATTGCACGCCTTTACCGCGTTCCAAGCTGTGCCAAGACTACCACATGCTTCGCACACTTGAGAGTCTTCCACTAGTATACTTCTCTGCCGACGGCGCTCGCTTCCAGGACTTCGCACAGGCTCTTTTCGATCGGATAAAGCGCAGTCAGCGATCATGGGCTGATACTTTCATCCTCACGGAGTCAGCGCACGACACGATCGGTAGCGCCTCGGGCGTCTTTGCGGAGCACATGCAGATCCTCGTGTCAGAAGATCGACTGAAGCAGTCAGCCGCGAGTCGCAACTTGCAGAAGCTCTCATCAGTAGGCATGACTTACACAGTGGCCTGGCCGATACAGAACATCACCAGATCTGCGACTTCTTCCTTGCACTCCAAAGTCTTTACCTTCTTACTGCAGATCAGCTACGCAAGCAGCATCTTGCAATCCGCTCTCTTTGATCTGCGCTTTGAAGAAGCGGTCTCTCAAACACTGATGGCGATGCGGCAACGACTCCTTTGCTTTAACAACGTTCTGCACGACCACATTACAATAACGGCGGGCACGATACATGATGACATGATGAAGCGCATGCACACCGCTAGGGACATTGACACGATGGTGGCGATATGGGCGGAGTATGAGAAGAGGCTGCAGCTTGGCTTACTCTTGACATCGAACATGGCCCCTGTGCGGGGCGTTATCCTCGAGATTCTTGCGATGAGTGAGCTGCTTTCGTTAAAGCGGAGTGCGGACTTGCAAGGCCAGCTTGAAAAGGACTTGCCGTTTCTCGTAGCTGGCATACGAGCTGTCAGCCGTGCTGGTGGCGAAGCTGCGCTTGAGGTACTGGCTGAGAGATTAGACTGGATGATAAGCT
Source organism: Fulvia fulva (assembly GCF_020509005.1). Taxonomy (NCBI): domain Eukaryota; kingdom Fungi; phylum Ascomycota; class Dothideomycetes; order Mycosphaerellales; family Mycosphaerellaceae; genus Fulvia; species Fulvia fulva. The sequence continues at coordinate 4,544,594 of NC_063017.1, read as the reverse complement.
CATGATGAACGAAACAGACGTTCCTGTTGCATACAAAGGAGACCATCAAACGAATTCTTCTTTCCTTGTTAGGCCTGAAACATCACCCAACGGTATGACGAAGACCTAGTCCTCGAAGTCGAAGCGGTACTCCTTGAACGTCTTGACCGCCTCTCTCTCATTGCGCGCACTCCAGCGATGAGCCGGGCATCTCGGAGCAGGACATCCACTCACGAGATGAGCAATGCTACTGAAAGCTCCATACTCGCATGGTGTGGTGCAATGGCACGGCGGTGGTCTGTCTACGAGTCAGCTACCCTTCACACACCGTCGCAACACAGGCCAGAACACTTACAGATTCCACGATGGCCAGTTCTCCACAGCCTGCTTGGCTGCCGTCATATCGTGCTCGGTCTCCTTCTTCTCATCGGCGAAGATCGCATCAAACTTGAGCTTCGTCGAATCCTTGATCGCACCTCCAAGCTCGATCTCCGGGAAGTGCTTGATGTAGTTTTTGGCGAAGGTGAGGATCCAATCCACAATAGTTCTCAGACAGGTCGCTTGGAATCCATGCACGTCCCTATTGTCGTTCCGATCCGTGTACCACTCGTGCCCATTCTTATCACCAGTGTATCCCCAAGGGTCCTCGATCAACGCATCAAAGGGCGAGGTGAAGCGGAGGGAGAACTTCTGGACGTGGGTGAGTGTAGGTAACTTGTCTGCAAGACCGTCGCAGCCCCAGAGGTGGATGACTTCGTTGTTCCAGCCGGTGCTCGGTTGTGTGAAGGGAGGGAGGGGGACTTTGAAGAGGTAGATGTACTCGCGGTGGCTAAAGCTCAATTCCAGGGAGCGGAGAGTGTTGAAGTCTGAAGGATCTTGGAGACGGTGGTGGAGGAACTGACTGAAGTCGCTGGTCTGTTGGAAGCACTTCGTGGTGTTCTTCCACAGGAAGTCGGAGGTCTCAGCGTAGAGCTGACGATTAGTGTGCAAGATCGCAAGCTCTGGCTTTGCCACGACGACGCGGGTGTGATCGAGCTCGCGGTAGCTCCTTCATGCGTCCGGAGCGGGTGTGATCGTACATCTCAGAGCCTTGGCCAAACGTGTGATTGCCATCATGGAACTGGATCTGGTAAAGGCGAGTCGGGAAGAGGTGGCCGTAGATTTGATCTCGGAGCTCTTGTGCCAGGCCGAGGACGTTGAAGGACTTGCCATTCTTTGCCCACCAGCGCTGCTGTGCATCGAAGCCCTTCTGACCCATGGGAGTCTGGCCCTTTGACTCGGGAATGCTGGTGAGGAAATCTTCGAAGTTGACCTACTCTCCCTTGATCTCGATACGAAGTTCGAAGTGCCGAGAGGCTCCTGTTCCGACACGGACGAGTTTGAGGTTTTGCTTCCTGCTGTACTCCTTGCGGACGAAGAGGAGGGTGGTGATCTCGGACCCGGTGCCGTGGTACTTGGTTGGCGCACACTTCAGGGCCTCGACTCGGAAGGGATTGACGAAGCGGGCGAGAGTGCTGCGGTTGAAGTTGATGATGGAGGTACGAGCGGCGCGGAAGATGTCATCGCGTTTGTGTGGAGTTGGATAGGCTGGAGCTTTGGTTGTGGCACTCTTCTCGACGTCTGGTTCTTGTTGGACAGCCATCGCATCGACTGCGATCTCTGGTCTAGTACTCTGGTGTGCGTGCTTTGCCTCGACATTGGTCTTCGAGTGTGGGTTGGTGTTCTTCTTCATGTCTTTGCCGTTGTCGTTAGGCTTCTTATGTGCACGGTGTCGGGGGACTACCTCCTACGCGTCCTCTGCTATGTTGTTGTTTGTAATGGTTGAGTATTGTTGTGTTTTGCGGTAGTCGGGGAGGAATTGTGTCCGAAAAGGAGTTACCGCAATAATAGAGAAGAAGTGTAGGAGAGAAGTTGGTGCGTTGAAGATTTATACCACGAAATGCCACTAGTGCGGCGGAGCTCTCCGCAATGACAAGCGGAGGTGAATAGACTAGGTTTGCAGCTCATATGCGTACAGCAGGCGAAAATCACGTGCGTCGCGCTAGAGTATACTGATGGTATGTATCTAGTATTGGAGAGGACCTAAATTGAGTACGAGATATATATCAAGTCCATCGGACTGCGACAAAGACTGCCGGGGTAGCAAACGAGCCTACATGCCTTCGCAAATGGACAAGGCATAGCTGAGGTAAGACGCAGTCACCGCAAGTCCCTTGACTAACCTCGCAGCTCGAGTCTAGTGAATGCGAACGCCGAACCCGCGGTGCATGTGTCACGCGCGTGTTATTGAGGACAATAACACCTACACCCCTTATTGTGCGGGAGAGCTTTCATCTTCTCACACAGCCAACTCGATTCCAAGAAAGCATCAGCATACACGCTACAGACTTTTCCTACCACAGAAGAACCACAGCACGTCAACATGTCAACCAACGAGGGAATCTTCACATTCGAGGACGTGCCATCAAACACTCGGACCACCAGCACTCGATCTTCGCCTTGGGCTACACCTCAGGCTCAAAGCCACCGCCGTGACTCCCTCGATGAAGAAGATTTTCCACCTCTTAGTTCCGACTCGGACTCGGGAAAACCGAGCACGACGAACCAGATCGACTCAGCCAAAGAAGACGCGAGGATTGCTGCCCTGATTCGGAACAAGCCAACAAGCAAGTACGAGGTAGAAAGACCTCAAGAATTCATGATGAGTGGCGGCTTGAGCGAGGACGATGAGCGGTGCGAGCTAGGCAACGAGTGTGCTCTACGGCAGAAGACAGAGGAGCAGAACATGGAGCAGCCCGCAAGTACTGGCGAGGGTGAGCAGAAGGGCTGGGGGAGCGTGAGCGATGGTGATGATGATTATAGCGACGATTCCTCGAACGGTGGATATGGAAGCGATGAGTATGATGACGGCGTCCAGTATGGCGCGGGCACGCAGTGGGGATGGCTCTGAAGGGTCTCCAGGTACCAAGCGATCGATAGGGCCGTCGACAATTTGGTAAGGAAAGATGAATGGGAGAATAGGGGCTGCGCGATGCAATGTACGCGCAACATTGGATAATGCTCATGCTTCTTCCTCTTCTCGCAATTAGGAGCTCAGTACCGGCCTCTGAATACTCGAACCAAACTTGCCCGTCTGCAGGAACAGTGCCTGATTATCCGTGTCTTTTCCGCCTCAAGGAACCAGGCATCTTGATACTGCCAAAGACCTGCTAATACATTGAATGCGTTAACTTCACACTCTTCTCTCGAGGCGCTTTCCGGTGATTTTGCCAGCATCAAGCTGTTTTGCGCTTTGACATTAGCATGCATCTCACGGCGTTCGGAGCATAGAATTGTTGCGAGATGCCTTTCCAATGCAAACAGAATGCTAGCTCAGATTGAAGGAGCGGCAGGCTTTTGTTGTACATCTTGACAACCAATACCATACCTAGATACCACACTAGAATCACACTGTGCATTTCTTCCAGCCGCCGACATTCCACTCATCAGCCAAGCACGCCAATCTCTCTCCCTCTATAGATAAGACGTATCAACGTACGTCTGGCTCGCGTAACTACTTCCCAAAACCTGCCCAATCGTCAACGCCGTGCTCAACTTCGACGCAAAACTCGCCCTCGTCCCCGTAGCCCCCGCGCCAGAGTTCCCATACTCTGCAAACGTAACATGCTCCGTCCTCTCATCGCCAGTATTCCAGATACGCCACCCAGCTGCATTAATCACATTACTCAAACTCGTCTTCTGCACCACAACACGGGCGTAATTGCCCCAAGGTCTGCCGAGGTAGTACGCACCACTGGAGACGCTTTGACCGGGAGCAGCGCCAATTACGGAGTTGTTGATTACGTAGTAGCCACTATCTGCGGAGCTGCGGCCAGAGGCGGTGATGTAGCCTAGCGTGGCAGAGACGACGCCGATGGTGCATTTTTCGAACCAGGCGGTGGCGTGTTGGCCGAAGATGAAGTCGGTCGCGCCTTCTATGTAGGAGTGGGCGTAGAGCTGGGCTCCGGCCTCGGCCAGGAGGGTGTCTTGGTAGCCTTTGAAGGAGCAGCCATAGTAGCCTTGGTTCTGTGTTTGGTATGATTAACCTCTCAGGCAGCTATAGGATGGGGTCCTAGAATCTTACTGCGGCACTTGCAGACACGGCGACAGCTTGGGAACCTTTGCCGTAGGAGTTCACAGCGTTGATGTTGTACATCTTGAAGTTCGGAGTCGCGACCCGTATCGTAGCAGTTGCGTCGTTGTTGGGTTGGTTCATCTGACTATTGGCCGCCGTTACGGTAACCTGGTTGGCAGAGTAAGAGCTGACATCAGTTGTGTATCCGTAAATTGTCAGCGGGCCCGATAGCTTCTTGATAGTAACCTGCTCCTTGTATGTTCCGGGCATGATAAAAATGCTTTGCTGGCTGGTAGTGGTTGTGAGAGCGTTGACGGCAGCTTGGATTGTGGCGTAATGGCCACTTCCAACTATGAGAGCGCCAGAGGGAGCAGAAGTGCGTCCGGCAGCGAGAGCCAGCGAGGCAAATGCAAGTAGTCTTGCGAATAGCTTCATGGTGGACGCAAGCGATGGACCGAACGGAGAGGTAGGTGTGTTTGACGAACTCTGTAGTTCAGGATGATCACTGGATGTTATATTTGTACGTTGGAGGCAATATAGGTATGCTGGTACGTACTACCTCGCCTGGGAGGCGATGTACCAAGCCATGGATCACTGGAGGATCATTAATATCCCTGACACGGACTGGTCCCAAGAGGATAAGAGGCCGTAAGAACCAGTCCACAGAGCACTCGATATAGTGAGTCTGATGACTAGTCTTGCATCAACTGCTACTGCATGTGATCTGCAATCTGGACTTGGCGTTAAGCGGAGTGGCAGCTTCGAGCGATGCGGAGGCAGCCCTGCGAGCTGATACCCCAGAAATGCACTTGCGGAGTGCGTATCGCGTATGTTGTGGCGTATGGCGAAAGTGTTCTCGCGTCCTTCTTCCACGGTGCGGTGTTTGATGTTGACTTAGTTCACCGGCCCTAGATACCCCGAAGAGGGTGTCCAGATGCACACAATTTGCCGGACGTGGAAATTCTCTAATGATCCTGTGTTCCACACGTCGGGTTCCACTGGTGTGTTGCTTCGCTTGAGATGTAAGACAGCCAATTGCACCGCAAAGTGATGAGAGATCACTGCGTTTCGTTGCACGCAGCTAGAAAAAATCTTTGTTAAGCCTCGTAAGCTCCGGGACGACCGCGAGTGAGTGTAGGGGCTGCCGAGCGTTCATAGGGGCTTATTTGCAAAGCCTCACATCGAGCATGGCCACACTCCGCCGGCAAGTAACAGCGCTCGGCAACAGAGACGGTACCAGCTCAGCATGAATATGGAAGCGACCCGCATACATGTCGACGCGTCCTGATTCTTAACCACATTAGGAAGGAGGCGCCAAGGCAAGCTCTCGGCTAGAAGCTTCGCAAACCTTGAGAGCTATCAACTCTGGAATTGTGAGTGATCAGTACATGTGCTCGATCAATTGGAATTGCTGACGCAGACGGACTAGAACATTACTTTCACCGGAGGATCGTGCTCAGGTGGCCACGGGTTGTCGATCGGCTCCGTTGGCGGTCGTGATGACAACACTGTCAAAATTGTCAACATTAACAGCTCCACCATTAAGAACTACCGGAATGGTGACTATCTCCCCACACATCAATCTCTGCTCAGACTTCGGCTGATAGCGTATCCCAGGTGTTCGCATCAAGACGGTCTCTGGAGCGACCGGATCAGTCTCCGGAGTCACTTACAAAGATATCACGCTTTCGGACATCACTTCGTATGGTGTAGTCATCGAGCAGGACTACAAGAACGGCTCGCCGACTGGAACTTCTACCAATGGTGTTCCAATTACTGGTCTCACACTCGACAATGTCCACGGAACAGTCAGCAGCTCGGCGACTGACGTGTACATCCTTTGTGCCAGTGGAGCCTGCTCAGGGTGGACGTGGACCGGCGTGTCTGTCACGGGTGGGAAGACGAGCACCAAGTGCACGAATGTGCCTTCTCCTGCGCAGTGCTAGGGCCATGGCGTCTATGGAGCATGGCTGCTGTTTCCCAAAGGAGGAGATGGATAATGAGCTGCTAGGGATTAATAAGATTGGAAAGGAGCGGGTGGAGGAGGTGATGCGTACAGCTATTGATAGCTGATAGTCCAATCTTATTAACGGACTTCCCGCCTTGGTAACATCTTATTGCTCAGTGTACATTCGTGCCGCACGCCGTCTTTGAGCCCTCCTTCGCGCAATGTCTTCGTGCTTGATCTCTTGTCGGCAACATGGACACTTGAAGTTGTTCAGCGAACATGCATATAGGCAGTCCTCGCAGATCAAGTTGCTGCACATGGTCTCCCGTAATATACCATTACCACACAAGGTCGGAAAAGTCTCCGCACCTTGATCCTCACGAGACCAAGTCTTAGAGCAGATCGGACATCCGTCAGATGCTTGGCGATGAGCGGCTTTGACGGTCAGAAGCTGAAATTGAGCTTGACTTCTTCTGCTGACCAGGTCGATAGCAGCCATGAATAAATCGCCTTCATTCGTGAGCGAGTGAACGAGGCGTTGTATCGTGGCATGGTGAATGCAGTCGATTCTGCGTTGTTCCTCGCGCATCTCAGATGCCATTCGTTCGTGCTGACGATGGAATGGGCTGCCAAGCTCGCCACGCTCCAGACGTTGCTCATCTTTCAATCGTTGCCGGATCTTAAGCCGCTGCAAGTGCATCTGAAAATACAGCCTGCGCGCCCAAGCTAAGAAGTCAACATGCTCGTGCTCGACCAGGTTAGACGCGTTTGGCGACAGCGTTGAAGGAGCTGGCTGATGTACTGTCGCCGGACCGCGGACATGTTCAGACAGTATCTCACTGGCGACTCCTGACATGTTCGTGACTTGGCTGACATGGCCAGAAATGTTGTGATCCATCGCCTCTTGCACGTGCGGCAGAGAAGCTCGCTGCTGCATCGCCACCGGAGGAGCAAATTCACTTTCGGGCAGTCGTCGTCGTAACTCTCCCCCGAAATCGAATATGTTGCTGAGTAGACCGGCAGGATAAGGAGTGTTGAGCTGCGTAGCATCTTGCCGTGGCGATAGGGAGATCTGATGCGCTGCAGGTCTTTGCTGACTGGATGCGTGCCCATAGAAGCCAGGTTCTGGTCGACCTTCGTCACCATCTGCACTATGTTGAGCCTCATGGTAGTCATCCAGTATAGATCGACGAGGCGATTGTTGTGGTGGGTTCCGGTCTGAGCTAAGCTCTGCCTCATTACCATCACCGTCCTCTTCATCGCTTTCCTGGAGACCATGTCCTGTCAACGCTTGGAAGAGTCTTGTGTATTCGGCCGATGGTGTCGGTGCGTCACGATTTGGATATGTGACATTACCACTGTACGGATCCGTGGTCGAGTATCGTGCTGACCTTGCTTGCGCGACTTCGTGTTGACTCCCGGAATTCTGTAAAATCGACCCGTGACTACCGTGCTCTCGCAAATTCTCGTGTGCGTCCGCGGGAGGTTCATTGGAGTAGGTATATGTAGCCAACCTGCTCGCACTGCCGGGCGGGATGTCCGGTGGTTGCGGCGAGTCTCTCAGTGGAGTATCTCTTGGGGATTCGTGAATACGTAGAGGCATGACTTGACCTGCGAGATCACTTCCGGTGAAGCTGTCGAGTCTGATTGTCGTATGCACAAGTCTGATGGTTGTTGAACTCGCCGGCCTCTTTCCAGAGCTCGTCAAAAGTAGTATATATGAATTAAAAGTACATTAAAAATTGTGCTCGAGAAAATAGTGTTACGCCTTTTCAGATAGGTAGTCATCAGGAAGTAGTCCTAAGTAGTAACCATAATCCTGTAGTCCGGTTGGTGCATTGTTTCTGTGCTGTGTTCCAGTCCTGCTATTGCACTGGCCACATGAAGTCCCGGCCGGATGGTAGTCGACAAAGGTGCCCAATCCCAAGAACGCCTTCGCTAAGCCACAGTAATGAGGTCGAGTTTTCATGCAGCATGTCCGTTCTCCTGAACGGCGGGGTTTTTGTCGCCTTCGCTCCCGAATCCAGCATCTTTCGCATACAGCTCCTCACTTCTTCTCTTCAAGTCTCTGCAGAAGTCCTGTACCCTTTGTTGTATGGCCTCGGAGTATTTCTTTTTCCAGCTCTTAGCACCCATGCCCGCAAAGGTGATCCAGGTCCTGTACTTTGTGCCTCCGTTGGGCATCTCTTCGATCTCATTGACCCGCTCTGTCTTCATGATGAAGCCTGGCGCGAATAAATTCGCGTTATCCAAAACCCATCGTATCCTCGTGATGTTCCCGCCCTGAGCATGACTTGCATGCCCGTCGTCCTTGTGCTTCAGAGGTTCAAGATGCTCGCATCGCTCCTTGCTCGTCTCGCGAATGTCGGGTGTGATCTGCACTGTGAAAGTCATGAACGTCCCCTGCTCCATCTTGAGGTTCTGACGTCCGGCGTGGGGGTTTGGGTGTTTGGTAATGATCACGTCTGGGTTGAAGGTATTCCATTCCCTCCACTCATGCACCGAGACAACGGCGTCGTAGGGGTACTTGGGAGGCACGTTGATGTCGATCTCGGCATAGACTGACCATACGCCTCCCTTGGGAATCGTGGGTGTTGGACGTGGGCCAAGATTCTGTGAAGAGCGGAAGTGGTGGTCTTGATACGCTCCTCCGGGGCCCGAGGTGCTCTTGGAGCGTTTGGGGAGGTCTGAGGAGGGCATAGTGGTGGAAGCTGTGGTTGAGAGTGGGACAGGCTATGTATTATGGCATATATCAGGTCGTGAAGTCGTTCAGCTCGTCAAGGTACGTCGTTATGTGTTGGTTTCAGGATGTGTGAGCCTTGAGGCTGGAGATTGGAAATCGTTTTGGAGAGCTCCAGGTTTCCGGGACCACCAAGGTTGAAGGTGGAGAAGGAGCTCGGATCGCCAGCTGCGAGGTGCGAAATGCGAGCTGGAAGTCCTTCACAGTTCACACCTCTTCGCTTTCTTCTTACATGTACGTACACTTCACCTTACAGCATCATCACATAACCTGCCAAGGAGTGTCGATGGCCTGCCTATGCTATCTCGCTTGGCCCATGGTGCTGTCAGTGAGACGGGCCGCGCGCGCACTGCCATAAGCCGCATTAGACAGCTGGGGTAATGCATGTGAAACGAGCACGAGCACGAGACACCTTGGCAGATGCAATGACCTCTTCACGTCATGGGACCTACCTTCAATGTTCCAGTATACATGTACATGTACTGTTGTATCAAAATAACCAGCCTAGGAACTGCAGTACCTCAGGGAAGGAGGCGCGGTATTTCTTTAAGATTAGTATTTTCGGAAGCTCCTCATTGACGGTGTCCCGCATAGTAGACAGCTCAAGGACGTCGAGTTTGATGAGTTTGAGCGCATCGTTGGCGAGTATGATGATCGAGGTAAACACATCAGCGATGCTTCGGACAACGAGAACGGGACAGAGGACGACGATGATGATGAGAATGACGGCGACGACCATGACGACGAAGAAGAAGCTAACGAAGGTGACGACGATGATGAAGATGGCGCCCGCGATGATGAATGTTTCCGCCGGCAATGCGCCTGAAGACAAGACTGAACTAGATTGCACGACGGCCTACGACTCCCAGCCAAGAAGCAAGCGGCAACGAACGGAGTAGTCCAGTCTGAAGCGCGCGTGCATGACATTCAAGCAAATGGCCCAGAGGGCATGAATCCGCATCTGCAATCGAAAGCTCTGAGCACGAATTGATACAAAATCTCTTTGACATATCGTCTCTTTCGAAGCATGTCTTGGTCGACTGGGGTCAGTCCTGTTCCTTTGCCCATGCCAGCAGCACCTCTACCCCAATGGCTTCATCAGCTTCCCACAGCCCCCTTACTGTCCCTCCATCTGTACCGACCTGGTCGGATTCAGATGCCAATGCATATGGCCATGCATGGGACCCCACCGCCGTATCTGCTACACTTGCAGCTCCAGTTCAAGCAGAACGTCATGCCTCACCAGTTTTGGCCTGGCTCAATGCCGCGCCATCAGCTATAGCTAGCTCAGCCTGCTCAAGCGCAACATCACCAGCCGTAGCCGCAGCAACCTGCTCGGCAGCCACTACAGCAGCCACCTCGACAAGCCCATGAGCCGCCACCTCAGGAAGTCGTGGAAAGAGCACAACAGCGTGCACCTGAGTCGCGGGACCCTGGACCACAACAGCGACAAGAAGATAACCCCAACTAGGTACTCAAGTGACACTCCCGACCCTGCAGAGCCCATCTGGCATTGGCAGGAGCATGGCTTCAGAAGGGCGCACAGTGTCTGGTATCGGGCGTATCTTGCCACAACTCTCCAGCAAGCTTAGACAATCGGACAGAATCGCAGCTGCGGGCCAGATCCTATAGCGGTCAAATGTCTTCGGAGAGGATACTCCGGACATCTCCCATGGTCCTCATTGTGGGATTCGCACGTAGTCTCGGCTCCAATGGATCGTATGTCGTACTCCAGGATTATGCAGGCGATTACCACAAATATCGTCTCAAGAGCAAATGAGCGCTCAACGCAGCTTCTCCGACCAGATCCGAACGGCCTGAAGGCTTGATACAGTGGTATGTTGGTGCGGTTCGTCGGTACTGTGCTTTCTAGCCAGCGGTACGGATCGAACATTCCTGGATCTATGAACTCGTGTGAGCGGTGTAGTGCGCGGGAGCCTATATGCCCTGGGCCCCTTTCCACGGTATATGCACGAGCTTCATTCAGATGAGTCGGAGCGCTTATTGGCTCTGTTCAAGAACACAGTTTACGAGAATCACTATCTGACTGTAAGATTCAAATGGAGGAATTCGAACGACCTTGGTACGTTAGTCTGTCTGGAGAGCAGAAGACCGGATGCTAACACTTTGCAAGCCATCTGGGATGACAGGAGCACTTTCCACACTGCTACCTACGACTACGACGGCCTTGGAGACAGATTCGGTAACCGAGCCGTTGGTATTGGCGAAGCACCTGACATTGACCCAGACAGTAAGACAAGGCGTGAAGCATTGTCGGAACCGTAGGCAAGCTCGGCAGGACACCGGAGTGCCTCCAGGCACTGTCATTCACGTCATATCAAGTCGCCTCAGCATGGAACCACGATGAATCTCTCGTCTTGCCCTCATATCTCTTGCGATCCTTCCTGAAGTCATACTTCTGGGCCTCATCCATCACATACTCGGCCCCTTCATCATTTGATGCAGATGTGAGTACGTGGATCCGAACAGAAGTCTATGGAAGGCTTCTAAGGCGACGAGGGAACTCGCGACAACATGTAGCGGTATGTTTGGTTCATCGCGACCCATTTTCCGGCATAGAATCTTGGATGCACTTGGGTAGTAGCGACCTTTTCTGCACGCCTGCTGACCTGACGACAATCCTTGGCGTTGGAAACATTTGATGCTTCTAAGCATCAGAGTTCATTCTTACTTGTAACCTTTTTGTCCTTATGTAAGGGTTCACTTTGGATATAAGAATTTGCAGAATTTCGCATATCGCCTTCGCCATCGTCATCACCTTCACAAGACGCAAATCGTCCAACAATACTGCTCAGACATCAACCACGCTATTTCACCGGCATCACAGTCAGATCAGAGCATTTCGAGCATCACAAGGCTCCGCTATTACTGCTCAGTAAGACTCGCCAGTCGATCTACTCCTCACGTGCTCAATACAGATCAGCACAGCATACCATGCCAGCTATGGAGATGACAAAACCCGCTGGCATATTACAAAAGCTCCCAGCCGAGCTACGCAACGACATCTGGACTCTCGTTCTTCTACACAGCAGGAGTGCACAAGACATCAAGCAAATTGGCAAAGAGGCGCCTCCAGCTCTCCTGGGAGTATGCCGCCAGATCCGAAGCGAGGCACTCCTCATGTGGCACTCCGAGGAGAAGTACGTTTACGAAGATCACGGCAAAGTTTCAATCCCATTTCAGCAGAAGGCACTCTCGATATGGCTACGTAGCATGAAGGACATGAACGCGACTGTAAAGCACTTGACTCTCCGCTTCGAGGACAAATACTACGGCACTGCGCCTCCATGCGATCAGACTTATGCTGAGCGCATGGCATGGGCAAGAACAGGAGGGTGTTTTGTTGTCGAGAATGCGGCGAGTAGAGCCGCGAAGAGGATTGTCGATACGATCCTTGATGCTGGCGTACGTATTGAGGTTATATCTGTGGAGGGGCCAAATGACGGGCGAGGGTCACGATTCGAGCCAGTCTACGACTTTCGATGGCATTGGAGGCGGGCTGCTATCGAGGATATGATGGAGAGTGGTAATTTGGTTGGCAAGCTCGAGTGGTCAGCGTCTGTACGCAAAAGCTGGTTCTTCTAAAGGTGGAACGACATCAAGGGGCGATAGTCTGGGGGAAATGAAAAGATAGTCCCTGATTTTGTGCTCAAGGTCGTCTCCTTGAGATCGTGTGTTGTGACCGCTTTGTTCTGCACCTTACCTTCTTGTACTTCTTTCTCCACCTTTCACTCTACCCTTCATGATCTTCGTCTGCGTCCCAAAAGCTCTGCATGTGGGAACGGTGCCGCGTGTTAATCCATTTCACCCTTCTTTCCTTTCTGTTTGCTGCGTGACGGATTCGGTATTTCGCTTATTCATTGTCAAGTGAATGAGCAATCACATGCCGTCGGGTGTCTCCGGCGCACGGTCCATTGTCTTGCGCCTAAAGTACAAAACTGCATTCTCTGCTCTTGTCTTTCATTTATCCCTTGTGCATATAACAACCGCGCCTCATCTTACACGGCAGACTTCGCAAAGGTCCAATATCTGCAGCGAGCTTGATCCCGACCCGAAAACCACTGCGATGTCTACATCCGAGGAGAAGATGCGCAAGGCCGCCGAGAAGGCCATGGACGTGTTCGAGACGGTCGAGTTGATGGAGGTATGCAACGCGCTTCTGCTTCTGTGCCACACCAGCTAACGTCCTCATAGCAGATCTTGCTTTACACTGACGCCCGCGACGTGCTACGTGCCATGCAGGTTGTCAAGTGCATGCGCGACACCGTAAACGGCTCCAACAAGATCAAGAAGATGGTCGGAGTCCTCCCCGACAAGGAGAGCGACTTCCGCCTGCCACTTTGGCCAGGCGCCGAGCGCTTCAAAGTGGATGATGGCGACAGGAACCACTTCTCCAACAAGCGTCATGACGACTCAGTGGTACTCTTTCATGGAATGCGCCTCGACACCTACGATGGTCAGCTGAGTTGCGCGTACGACAGTCGCTTCGATGACCTCATGCACGGAGAGCCGCCACCTGACATCCGGGATCAGGCCGATTTCAGACTGATCTGCGAGCCCGATGCTCCGTGCCTGAGGAAACTGGGCGGTCGCGTTGGCGCCATGTTTCCGTGTCAGCCACCTCGTGCCGAGCTCAGGACAGTATTCTGCTGTGACCACTGCGGCGACGATCGCGGTACCTGTTTAGACCTCCATGGGTCGAGATAGTGTCCTGAGCCATTTGCAGTGCCTGATTGATAGCGACAAGCTCGGCTTGAAGGCGGCACTAGACACGATGCCGGATCATGTCTTCTTTGCCATAGATAGCTTTGCTGTACTTCGCCACCAGCTTCCGGCGGGTCTTGGTTTCTCCGGTCGCAGCACATACGGCACCTTGGAGTATACCGCTGCCGACACCGTCCGAACAGCGATTCATAGCGACATGGAGGGCCAGCGCGATGGCGTGATTCTTGAGGTGTTTTTTTGGGATTTTGTTCTGTGGGCTGAGATAGTGTGATAGACATTCGAAGAGTCGGCGTCACTTTTCAATGCAAGAAACCATATAACGTAAGAGACCCGTGACCATGGAGATGGAGGACTGGTCAGCTTGATTCGAGAAGGCGTTGATCATGTCCAGCGTTCGGCAGGATAATACACTTCCTCGAAGGGCGACACCCGAAAGTGCTAGAGATTTCAACTGATAAGGTACGATGGATTTGATGCAGGTGTTTTGGGTGGAAAGAAGACGACCTCGAAGCCGATGAAGTGCCCAGGTGAAACGCACCGTGCCATGTGGCTGAATGCTGAACCCTGGGAATGGAGTGGCGCGGGAGTCGCCAGCAGCACATGAGCTTCGTCGTCAGAGCCGATGTTCGTTGATGGAGAACGTGAAGGCAACAACATAACACCACAACAACTTGTCCACCTCTTCTGCACTGCAGACTATCCAATACACACCGCACACATTGCTTCTACCCAGCCTGCACCACTTTGCGCACACTCAGACACCACAACGAAACACTCCTGATCACCGCCTGCCATGGCGCAGACAAACCCCAACGCGTGAGCAGCTACCACAACCGGACATACTGCGACATGTACCATACTAACACACATGCAGGATCAACGTGAACGACCCTGGCCTCATCACGCTCGTCAACAAGCTCCAGGATGTCTTCACTACAGTCGGCGTACGTGTCCGCAAGCCACCGAAACCACAAACCGGAGGAACTAATAGGATGGTCAGGTGCAAAACCCAATCGATCTGCCACAGATCGCCGTCGTGGGATCGCAATCGAGTGGAAAGAGTTCGGTGTTGGAGAACATAGTAGGGCGCGACTTGTAAGGACAACACATCTGTAAGGACAAACGAGTGCATGTGCTGACCACCATAGTCTTCCTCGAGGCACGGGTATTGTCACGCGACGACCGCTGATCATGCAACTCATCAACCGATCCTCACCCCAGAAAGCGCAAGAGAACGGCGTAGCAGACGGCGAGAAGATTGAGGGTACCAGCGACAAGGAAGCCAACGTGGAAGAGTGGGGAGAGTTTCTACATATACCAGGCCAGAAGTTCCACGACTTTAACAAGATCCGTGAGGAGATCGTCAAGGAGACCGAGAGCAAGACGGGCCGAAATGCTGGCATTTCTCCAGCACCCATCAACCTGCGCATCTACTCGCCAAACGTCCTGACGCTTACCCTGGTCGATCTTCCTGGTCTGACCAAGGTGCCCGTTGGTGACCAGCCAAGAGATATCGAGCGACAAATCAGGGAGATGGTGCTCAAGCAGATTCAGAAGCCAAATGCCATTATCCTGGCGGTCACGGCAGCGAACACCGATCTTGCGAACTCGGACGGTCTCAAACTGGCTCGCGAAGTCGATCCGGAAGGTCAGCGAACGATCGGTGTGCTCACAAAGGTTGACTTGATGGACGAAGGGACGGATGTAGTGGACATTCTGGCAGGCCGTATCATCCCACTACGACTGGGCTACGTCCCGGTCGTGAACAGAGGACAGCGCGACATTGAGAATAAGAAGGCCATTTCGTACGCGCTGGAGAACGAGAAGAACTTCTTTGAGAACCACAAGGCGTACAGGAACAAAGCGTCGTACTGCGGAACACCCTACTTGGCACGAAAGCTCAACCTCATCCTGATGATGCACATCAAGCAGACGCTACCCGACATCAAGGCTCGTATCTCAGCTTCGTTGCAGAAGTACTCGGCAGAACTGCAGCAGCTTGGTGATAGCATGCTCGGCAACCCTGCAAACATCATCCTCAACATCATCACAGAGTTCTCGAGCGAATACCGAACAGTGCTCGAAGGACACAATGCTGAGCTATCATCGATCGAGCTTTCTGGTGGTGCCCGAATCGCTTTCGTATATCACGAACTGTACAGCAACGGTATCAAGGCAGTAGACCCATTCGACCAGGTCAAGGACATCGACATCCGGACGATCCTGTACAACTCCTCTGGTTCTTCTCCTGCGCTTTTCGTTGGCACAACTGCGTTTGAGCTCATTGTCAAGCAACAAATCAAACGCCTGGAAGATCCATCGCTCAAGTGTGTCAGCTTGATCTACGATGAGCTGGTGCGCATCCTCGGACAATTGATGAACAAGCCACTTTACCGCAGATATCCCGCACTCAAGGAGAAGCTACATCAAGTGGTCGTATCGTTCTTCAAGAAGGCCATGGACCCAACTAATAAACTGGTGAAGGATCTTGTGGCTATGGAGGCATGCTACGTCAATACTGGCCACCCCGACTTCATCAACGGCCACCGCGCAATGGCGATCGTCAACGAGAAGCACAATGCTGCCAAGCCTGTGCAGGTCGACCCAAAGACGGGCAAGCCACTGCCACCAAGCGCACAACCTCCACGATCAGCAAGCCCTAGCTTAGACCTATCAAATGGAGATGGCTCTGGCTTTTTCGGGTCATTCTTCGCGAGTAAGAACAAGAAGAAGATGGCTGCCATGGAGCCGCCGCCGCCAACGTTGAAGGCCAGCGGTACTCTGAGCGAGAAGGAGACTCAGGAAGTGGAAGTGATCAAGCTTCTAATCACATCCTACTTCAACATTGTGCGGAGGACAGTCATCGACATGGTGCCAAAGGCTATCATGTTGAACCTCGTCGAGTAAGCACATCGCCATCCATTCCATTCGGCTTATACTGACCAACTCCAGACACTCGAAAGACGAAATGCAGAGAGAACTTCTCGAGCAGATGTACCGCACACAAGAACTCGACGACCTTCTCAAGGAGAGCGACTACACAACCAGACGGCGGAAAGAGTGCCAGCAGATGGTGGAGAGTCTCAGCAAAGCCAGCGAGATCGTCAGCCAAGTGCAGTGAGCGGAGCTGGTCGTTTGCGGTGCGCGATGATAGAGGCGGGATAGAAGCGATGTCGTGTGGTTCGTTTGCAAGGCGTCTAGAGTTCTTGTTTGTGGTCTGGATTGATATCCCTGGTCGTGCAAAAGACTACTACGTATGGGCTTCGGTACAGATAGCGGAGAGAAGGACATTGTTACTGAAGCCGCCCTTTCCTGGTCCATTCCATCTCGTCCTCCAGCTTGACCAACGAGCATCTTGATGGACCTTCTGCCAGAAACCAACTCGATGGTATGGTGTTGAAAGGGGACTGAGAAGGTACAGCCAGACGCTAGCGGCCGGTGGTGAGGCAAGGATCGGCGCATGTGCTAGCGACCGTTGGTGCTCTTGGTGCTTGAGCTTTCAGACAATCATGTACCCACTTGAGAGTGAGACTTCATTTGAGCTGGTGCATCTTGCTCACCACTCCTTATTCTTTTCTATTCCTGTCGCAAGCAGCTCGACCTCGAGCCCGGCTATGATCGTCAAAGGGACATTATGACTTCACCTGCATCGTTGAAGCGCGAGAAGTGAGTCCACCTCGGGACACTCATCAAGTTCCACACTAACGAGTATGCAGGCGTGACTTCAGCGAACAGACCATCGCCGTCGAAGTGGGATCGGAGAGGACCAGTTTCCTAGTCCACCCATCAATCTTGAGCAAAAACTCCAAAATTCTTCAGAGCTGCTCTGTCAGCACAACGGCGTGATCAGAGCGACAGCCCCATTATCATCACACTACCAGCAGAGAACCCAGCCACATTCCACACCTACATCGCCTACCTCTACTCCGGCGGCTACATTCCGGACCCTCCAAGCTCCAAGCTCCGACTTCAACGCCATCAAGCACCACCTCACCCTCCTCAGCACCCTCTTCATCCTCGGCGAACGCATCGACGACACCTGCCTCCGCAACACCGTCATCAAATACCTCCTGCTCTCCAGCGGTCGCACAGGGTACTGTTACGTCCAACCTCTCCTCACGCTAGCCTTCTCAAACTCAGCCTCCCACCCCGACTCTACCCTACGCGCCTACCTCGTTGACGCCGCGTTGGCGTACATGATGCCAGAGTGGCTGGAGGCGAATTGGGCTATTTTGCCGGGGGAGTTTTTGAGGCTGGTTATGGTGGGGTGGGCGAGGGGGCCGGTGGAGAGGAGAGGGGGGGGGGACGGGTTAAGTATAGGATGTTGTTCGAGATGGAGGTGTGTTGTTATCATGAGCATGATGGGGATGTTCCGGTGGAGGAGGCGTGTTTTGAGGTTGTGGGGAGGGCGAGGAGGGAGAATAGGAAGAGGGGGGAGAGGGGGAGGGCTAAGGCTGTGGGGGGATTGGCGGTGTATTTTTGGGAAGGGTGAAATGTGGAGTGAGATGTGTTGGAAGACTTGTGTTGAGGATGGGAGTGGAGAGAGGAGTTGGAAAGATTATTAATCAGTGTCCAGCAGTTACACAAGGTACAATGTAGCCACCTATCCTACAGCTGAGAAGTACTCGCAGCAAACATTCCCGCCGTCTTCGGCGTCTCCGGGAGCTGCTCGCTGTTACCAACCGCATTCTGCCTCTTCTCCTTCTGCATGCTGGGTCCAGCTTGCGCAGACTCAGACGGTGGCGGCGGTATTGCATCTTTCGGCTTCACCTCCTCGCCATCCTCGTTCGTTGGGATCGTAGTGACTCTGTTGAAGTGATTCGACCTCTGGATCGCAGTCAACTGCTCCCTCGTTCGCGTCCGTATCAACCTCCCACCAGGATACACAAAGCCCCACAACATTTGCGAGATCCACCACTCGTGCTGTCTCAGCTGTCGTCGGACGCATTCACGCATGATGAGGTCGTCTGGAGTCAAGAGCGGGCGGGGGCGGTAGCGGGATGCTGGTGGAGGTAGTGCGGCGATGGCTCTCGCTTTTTCTTCTGGAGAAAGGTTGGGATCGTTCTCGGGCTGGTAGACTCGCTCGTATCCCACCTTGGGCAAAGACCCAACCTTATCACCCAGAACGAGCAGCTTCTTCACCGCGTCTGGTGCGTCGGAAGGCACCATCGCTTTGCGCCGTAGCCACAATTGGATGATATCGTCATCTGTCATGGGCTGCATTGGCTCGTCTGGGTTCCAGTTCCAGCCCCGAAGCGCTCGCCATAATGGTGTCAGACTTCGCTCCATGAGGAGATGTTCGCGTAACGCGGATCCTATCGGTTGTCCGAGGAGCCATTCTTGCGGGTAACGATTGAGTGCCAAGTCTGCTGCGCTGAAGGGCTCCATGCCAGGATCTGTGAAGGCCATATCGATTTTGAGGAACATATGGGTGGCGTGGTAGAGGACTTTGTCGGAGATGTAGTCTTTGTTGCAGATGAGGGCCAGGCGATGGGCGTTGAGTGGTAGGTCGAGGATGAACCACATGCGCTTCATTGCGTCCAAAGCGTCCGTTGGTACTCTCAGGGCTTGGCTGGTCAGTTGAATGATCATGTCCCTCACCACACCTTCTCGCCATGTCACCATCTGCAGCCAGCGTATACTCGGTACGTCTCGTGAAGTGCCTCGTAGCATGTCAATAGCAGCTCCCTGCGCTTCTGCACTGGCCTTCTGCCGCTTGATTGGATCTTTGATACATAGCGGCTTGTAACAGCGCCATGGGTAGATCTGATCGGCGTTTGGTGCCCATGTTCGCGTGCTGGAGAGAACAAACGCGGTCGCATGTTTGTTGAAACTGTGGTGAAGTGTCTTTGAGATGGCGTAGAGCGAGATGAGTGCCGGCATGGGTAGGTAGCTCACTAGCAAGATGCAGAGCGCATTGTCCTTGACGAAGGCCTCGAGTAAACTGAAGTTCTTGTCTTGTGGCTTCCGAGACGCGACACGTCCAGACTGTCCGGCGAGTAGCCTGTTCGCCACAGATAGACTCCCCGATGGAACACTGCTGGTAGGAGGCGTGCCAGGCTGCAGCGCCGCGCTGGTCAAGTACGGGCTAAAGGTGGTGGATTGTGGAGTGAGGCCAGCGCTGATGCTTGTTGGTGCCGCTCTTATGCGAGGAGTTCCATTGGCATCGTAGTACACCTCTATCTTCCTGTCCTCCGTCCGACTCTTCTTGGGCTCCGAGCCACGGCTTGGCACTGGTAGATCCGTCCGCACACTGAGTGGCTCGAAATGGCCCTTGTTGAACTTCTCGGGTGATGCAGATACTCGACGCTTGTGTAGATTGCCGAGCTTGCGTTTAGCGGGTGAGTGTTTCAATGGCGAATCGTCAGGGCCAGCACTCGAGTCGTCGTCGGTATGCTCTTCATGCGGCGCCTTCGAAGGGGGCGTGCATCTGGTCATCATATCCTCCATAGAGGTATTTGTAGGTCTCATAGTCACCATCTCGGTGCGCTTTGCCGGTCTTGTGATCTGACTTGGCGAAGTCAGAAGGCTTTTGGTGGGCCGAGTGGCGGTGCTGGGTGTTGACTGGCTCGAGTGGTGAGCCTGGTACTGGGGTGCCAAGGACGTAGGCCTACAAAGTGTTAGCTCTGCTCGCCACCAACCTGATCAGGTCTTACACTTGCCTCGGGGACGTAGCCGCTGTATGGTGTGGGCTTGACTCGAGAGCTTCGCTGCTGTGAAGCGCGCTTCTCTGATGAACGTGAGCTGTCGCTGCTGTCGTAGGTGCTGGAGTGGAAGACGGTCGTGTCGTCTCCATGTCCATGCTTGTGCCGTCTGGCTGGTCCTGGAGTCTGGGCCCGAGACCTACGTCGGTCTTGCTTTGTGCTAGGTCGCGCGGCTGGTTCATCATCCCGCTCATCTCGCGCTCCTCGCTCATACTTGCGCTTCTTTGCGCTGGCTCGGTCTGCCACTCCATCGAGTCCGACCTCACTGGCGAGTTTTTCTGCTTTCTCTGCGGCGGCAGAGGCGGCGACATTGGACTTCTTGCGCTGCTTGACATATTGGTTCTTTGGTCGGTGAAATTTCCCATCGAATGGTCCCCAGGTGCTGAGGCAACAGAAGGAGGCGAGTCCGAGGGCGGCAGTCCAGTAGTAGAGTCGGTCAATGCCCATGATGACATTCGTGATGGATTGTTGTCGGGGTTTCGACTGAAAATGTGAGTTGTGGCTATTGTTGTGTCGTGGTGTTTGGTGCGTCAATAGCAAGCTTCAACTGGTGACGTCTGTTTGTTGACGTGGGTATGAGGCGCGAGATGATGGAAGAGTTCTCGTGCGGCGGCTTGAGCTGTCTGTGCTCGCAGCTTTTGAGCTCCAGAGCGTTTGATCACTTGACCTTGCGGAACGTCCCGCAGCCGGAAGGTACGCGAAGGAAGTGAATGTCGACGTCTGGGTCGTGGTACTGAGCATCTTGCATCGACTCGATGTGTCACGCACCATGTTCAGGTAGCCGCGATTAGTCTCAAACTTTTCGAGGCGGCCCAAATCAGCTCGTGGCGGTCTGTAGGACCAGCAGGGCGCGTGTGGTTGCACGTGAAGGGGCGGTGACAGCTGTCACTGTATAATCAATTGTGTAACATTTATTGCAAACTTACGCTGAGTTGAGCGCTGGTATCATTGGAAGCATAGGTCTGTTGAAGAGACCGTTTCCGCCCAAACTCATGCAGTTGCCTGCAGCCGACCGTTTCCTTTACGCCCTGTACTCCCATGCTTACATCCAATATCCCAGTCATTGCTTTTGATCGACTTCGCTATCGTCGGTTGAGCAAGCTCAAGAATTCCTCCCTTGTCTTTGCCCGTGATCGCATCGCCCCGAGCATACAGCTTGTAGTGGTCACTGCTCCAGACTTTTGCACGCCTCGTGAGACCATGCACATGTGGGTGGCTTCCATCACGACTGCGACACCTTGTGGCTTCAGGACCTCAGATATAGCAGTGGCGACCTGTTTTGTTAACCTTTCCTGGACTTGCAGCCTACGGCTGAACATTTCGGCAATACGAGCAAGCTTGGACAAGCCGATCACTCTTCTGCTGGGGATGTACCCAATGTGCATCTATCAGGGGTTAGTCATGTCAACTGATCCCCCTCACATCATGCTTACCTTGCCGGTGAACGGTACAAGATGGTGCTCGCAAAGACTGAAGACCTCGATATCTTTGACGATAACGAGCTCATCATGGTCCTCGTTGAACACAGCGCCGTTCACGATGTCCCTCAGATTCTCTTCGTACCCCTTTGTGAAGAACATCATCGCCTTTGCATATCGCTCTGGTGTCCCGTGGAGGCCTTCTCTGTCTGGATCTTCTCCAATGCACTCTAGCATGGTCCGCACTGCGCCAGACAGCTTGTCTAATCTCTTTTGCGCCTCTTCTGGACTTTCACGCTCCTGCAATCTTCCTAGAGTGCCGACGCTCGGCCAAGACAGTCCGTCCATATCTACGGTCGAGCCAGTGGTGAAAGGCGAGCCGGAGCGGCTGGTCATAGGAGGTGTGATCGGCTCGTCAATGTCGGCTCGGGCTACTTTCAGGTCCAAGTCCTCCATGTCGTGGTCGTCTACCTCATCGTACTGTTTGGAGGCACTGGACTTGATCTCATGGCCTCCGTTGACCCGTGGCAGCGAA
This sequence comes from Fulvia fulva, assembly GCF_020509005.1. Taxonomy (NCBI): domain Eukaryota; kingdom Fungi; phylum Ascomycota; class Dothideomycetes; order Mycosphaerellales; family Mycosphaerellaceae; genus Fulvia; species Fulvia fulva. Next base: position 4,522,410 of record NC_063017.1, on the reverse strand, counting down.
GAGACGGAATACGCAGAAGGGTTCTCGAGCTCGTCCATGTCAATGGGTTGTCTGCGAGGACCCATGGAAGATTTTATGTTTGCAATCTCGCGGTGGCTGTCCCGTTCGGTGGATGCTTGTGGGTGGAGTGGAGAGTGGCCGTTCACGAGATGCGCCGGTATGGGCTTTGGCCTGTGAGCAGGCGCATAGTTATGGCTCGAGTCCTCCATGTTGTTGAGTAAAAGTCTCGGCCCACAGCAATGGTATTGCGAGGTCGAGCCGGCCAGGTGTGCAAGGGCTATGCGAAGTGAAGAAGATCTTCCGTCTTGTGGTGACTGGCGTGAATTATAAAAGTCCTGAGGTGGGGTGGTAGGAGGGACGATCGGCGTGGGTCGGGTCTACAGGTAGAAGTTGGAGTATGCAGCACTTATGTGGTAGAAGAGGTAGTTCATGGTCAGGAAACTTTCATCTTGGCGAGTCGGAGCTGCAGAATGGTAAGGTCTTGTGCTGCCGGGAGGATGATGGATTGTTGCGGCTTTTGTGGTACAAAGTAGACATTCACGTGATACTGCCGCATTTCTATTGGTCATAGCGCCAGAAGTCGCCGAAACCAACGTCCGATCTCATCCTCACCGGATTACTCCTCCTACGCCATCAAACAACCACGACCAACATGCCGGCGGCATCACGAAACCACCAGCGGCCGGTGACAATCATCTGGCAAGATGCTAGCCTGTGTCTTTCGGCACGTCCTGGGCTGCAGCGCGACCGCCTTTGCCCTCATTGCTTCGCGCTTTGTTGACCAGTCTTTCGGCTGATATTGTCCTTCGTTTGCACACCATGCCGTGCCTGCGCGCCTCACCGATGGGACTCATACTTCATGGCACTCCTATCTGTCGATACTACTTGCTCTCGGGTGCTGCTCGCCAGCTCTGCCTCTCCTGGTCCTTGCCACGTCACGTGCACCGAGCTTCCGCACGCGCGATATAGCAACATTTGTGCATATTTATATAGTCAGCATTCTGTCACATACGCCAGTCAATGGGGAAGGCTGCCAAGTGAGCCATCACTTGACCATGATGCGTGCACTCATGCGAGGGATGCGGAGGAGATTCTGCGAACATGCTAGAGCTGCCCATACGACGAGACAGGCGCAGCGCGGCTCGAACGCTGTCCAACCTGCAGAAGATGCTCCATCACGCGGCTTCGTAAAGATCTGTTGGCCAGCAAGCGTCGCGAGGAAGTGCTCGCCTTCACGACGCCGTCTCTGAGTGAGGTATGGCGCGACCATCAGCAAGACTTCTTGCAGCCAGGTATGCTCTACCCCAGATTCTCTACTAAAACTCCAGATACTTGTGCCGTCTTCGTAAGCGGGCACCGATAGGCTGCTTGCATGCCGAACATCACTCGGGCGCCATTGCTTTGCACGTGATGACATGGCCTGCGTGTCGAGCTGCTCGCTACTCACGGCGATTGGACCTTACAGCGCGGCCTTGTACATGCACTGGGTAGATGTTGGCGGAGGACCGTGGACCTGGTGTGCCAAAGAACATCGGTCATTTCACTTCGCGATGGGTGGCGAACATGGGCAGACTGACACATCGTCGTGCTGAAAGGACCGAGCACATGTGTTGCTCGACGTGAACCACTCCATCCAGATACATTGCAACCTGCAGCGGAGACGTCGAACTGATAGCAGAGCTGACTGTGCAGTCCCATATCGGAAGGCTTCACAGAGAATCACTTGGCAAACAGCAAGCGGGGAGGAGCGAGGTCGATCGGCACCTGCGCCATCGGCCAACCTGCAGCACATCCACCTTCGAGGCAGTGGTGAGCGAGCAAGTTGTGGTAGAGGCGTGCAGCAGGTCCATCATCGTCACTGGACATCCCCCTTGACTATTTCTGCCTTGTGTTCTTTGTTACGCTGCAACTGGGACTGACTGGCTTTTGCGGTTTTGCGGAGCGAGTCGTTTCTTCCCGAGACTTTGACGTTCCCTTGCGCTGGTACAGCGCATCTTGACTTTCGCCGTATGGACGGCTCATCATTGGATAAACCCGAGCAAAGCTGGGCAGAGGGCGATAGTAGACGCGAGCAATCCAGACATCGCAGCAGAGATACTCGTGAGGAAGGTAGTCGCGAGGCTGCAGCTGGCCGGGACACTTCCAAGCCAAGTGCTGCTGCCGCTACTCGACCTCCACACTCTTCCACATACGCCAGCACGAGATCGCCATCACCAGACCGCCGTCACCATAATCATCGGGACCGCGCGTCGAGTCGAAGCAGGAGGCGCTCTCGTTCACCAATATCTAGGCAGGATTTGTCTGGCAGAAGGCGTTCCCGCCAAGCCCAAGATCGAGCTTCTCATCAGCATCAACCTTCCCGCCGACACGCCGAATCTCCAACGTCGCACAAACGTCGCACCTCGCGCTCGCCATCCCTGTCGACCTCCCATCATCATCACAGCAAACGACATCGAAGCCGCAGCCACGATCGACATTCCTCTCCTTCCCGACGCCACGGATCATCGAGCAGGGCAGCGAGAAGTGCAAGGTCGCCGAGGCCTGCACGGGATAAGGACGCACTGGCGGACAGAAGGCAGACCGCAGATCAAGCAACACCACGTCGCCGGCGGTCGCGGTCAGAAGAGTCAAGGCGTCACACTGATTCACAACGAGAGAGAAGGCCGGTCCCGCCCGACAGATATCCTAGGAGAGGAGAATCCACAGATCGCCAGCGTCGACGCAGCCGCGATCGACGGTATTCGCGCTCTCCGCCGGCAGAGAAACAGATAGACAGAGCATACGGAGATACCAGAAGGCGACGTGACGAGGCGTACCCGCGTGGCTCGAGACGGTCCCCTGCTCGGGCAAGAGAAAGCGAGCGAGGAAGTCGCCGGGCGACACGATCACCCATCGGCTCGTCAGTCCGAGTCACGAGTCGCGACAGCGTGAAGAGGGATCCTCTTTCCCACCGCAGACGCGACAACCGCTCTCGCGAGAGGTCCACTAGCCGGGACAGTCGTCGCTCTCGTAAGGGAGAAAGTGAAAAGGACTCCGAGATGTATGGTCGCGGCAACTATGGTGGCTATCCTCATGGACAGTCACCATATCATCACAATTCTTACCAACAGTCTGGGCATTCCCATAATGGATCTCCATATCAACCAGGCTACCAGCAACCACCATCGCAGCCCGGCGCTGCATACTATCAACCACGACCAGGGAATCAATATGGTGGATCGCCCAATTATCCCACCCGCGAGCCTTTCCCAAGGCCTGCACAGCGTGGTGGTGTCGCCGCAAGAGGTGGCAGAGCGCACTTTGCCAACTTGTCTTGGACTCCCGGTGATGGTGTGAAGGGTGGCCATCTGGTGCAACCTGGCGACAAGCCCAAAGACGGCACAACAAGTACGACCACGCCACAGCTGAAGTCGGTGATAGCACCACCTGATCCTGAAGACGATGACAATCCGTTCAGACCTCCCGCCGACTTGCGCGCCGAGGACGAGAGCGCTAACAAGCGACGGAAGATTGATACAAGCTCAGAGACTGCTGCAACGCCAAAGACTGCAGAAGAGCTGGCGGCACAGGCAGAACGCGAGAAGAACAAGATCAGCTTCTCCATCAAGGGGCGTGCAAGCATGGCATCGGCTGAGAAGACCCCGATCGTCTCAAAGTCGAGCAAAGTAGAGACATCGCCTCTCCTCGCCAAAAAGCTACCTGCTACGATCTCGCCGCTGGTTCAAAGCACCGTCCAGAGCAATATGCCCAAGAGCTCGAACTATGTCGGCAACACCCGAGTAGGACCTCCTCGACAGCCATCGCCTCCGCGAACACAAAAGAAGATGGTGAGAAAGAAGCGGATCAAGCCAAAGCCGCAATTGTCGGAAGAGCATGCGAAATCCGACAGTGTATACTACAGGAAGACTGGCAACGACTCTGTCGTCGGCTCCGGCACATACGGCAAAGTCTATAAAGGAGTTCACGTATACACTGGCGGGCTCGTGGCACTGAAGAAGATCCGCATGGAGGGCGAGCGGGATGGCGTAAGTGCTGATACGGCGTTTGTTCCAGAACTTTGCTAACACTTCACAGTTCCCCGTCACAGCAATTCGCGAGATCAAGCTACTGCAATCGCTCAACCATGTCAACGTTGTGCCTTTGCTCGAGGTCATGGTCGAGCGCAATGACTGCTTCATGGTCTTCGAGTACATGTCGCATGACTTGACTGGTCTCCTCAATCATCCTACTTTCGCGCTGTCCGCAGGACACAAGAAAGATCTTGCCAAGCAAATGTTCGAGGGCTTGGACTACTTGCATAAAAGAGGCGTTCTGCACCGAGACATTAAGGCGGCCAACATCTTGGTCTCGAGTTCTGGTGTTCTCAAGTTCGCAGACTTTGGTCTCGCGCGCTTCTACCAGAAGCGACAGAAACAGGACTACACCAACCGTGTCATCACCATATGGTACAGAAGTCCAGAGCTTCTTCTTGGCGAGACTCAATATGGACCTGCAGTGGACATCTGGAGTGCGGCCTGTGTGCTCGTTGAGATTTTCACAAGACATGCCATCTTCCCTGGCGACGGCAGCGAGATCAACCAGCTGGACAAGATCTACCAGGTCCTTGGTACGCCATCGCGCAGTGAATGGCCAGGCGTATCTGAGCTGCAGTGGTACGAGCTTCTGCGACCAGCTCACCGCAGTGCTTCGACCTTCAAGGAGAAGTATCAGGACAAAGTCTCGCCAGAAGCCTTTGAGCTATTGCAGGCAATGTTCCTGTATGATCCTGCCAACAGACCGACTGCTTCTGACGTGCTGGAACATCCATACTTCACAACTGAAGAGCCGAAGCCCGCACAGGTCGTGGAGCTGGCAGACCTAGAAGGAGACTGGCACGAGTTCGAATCAAAGGCATTGAGAAAGGAGAAGGAGAGGCAGGAGCGCGAGACTAGGAGACGAGAGCGCGACGGGGAGAAACGCAAAGCGGAGGACGCGGCTGGAGGTGAGTCGAAGAGGCCGAAGACAGGCGAACCCGCAGTACCCACAGCAGGATAGTCTCTTCGCAACAACGGCAATCTGGCAATAGCTCCACTAGGCACTCTTCCATCTAGCCAGACCTTGAATCAAACCAAAGAGGCCCTGAACACCGCGGACGATAGTCATCTCGGGTCGCCGCCAGGACAGGAAGTCGACCACCCTATCCTACCGGCCGACCTCCTTTCGGAGAACCCTGCAGAGATATTGGAGGAGAATTTGGACAACGAGCATGAAAGCTTTAGCACGGCGACATTGGATCGGCAAGGTGGTCCACGACTCGCGGCACGACCTGCAGATCTATTGCTCGATGACACTATCGGTCACACCAATGATATCCTCGACTCGGCGCATTGAGGCTTTACTACGGCGAGGTCGGAGCGGGAACGTGAGCTGCTGGCGCCTCTGCCACGTCCTGATCTATCGCTTCTTCACAACGTTCCTGGTCATGCTGATGCAGACCTTGGGACTGGGGTGGCAGGCTTGGAGCAAGCGCTCTTGATCGATCGCAATGGTAGTGAGCGCTCGTTGGACCCTCTGGTGGGCTTCGAGGAGACGTCAGAGTTCCCAGACACGCCGTCGCCAAGGAGCGGCAGTGCTCACGCTTGGGATCAATGGAGCTTGAGGGAACGGCAAGACGCCGGTATAGAATAGACTCGTAAAGCACGACGCCAGTCGTAGCGTGACATACAATCAATTCTGGCTTCGTCGCCACAAGTATCATCATAATAATCTACGCAGGACTCCCCCGATTCTTCTCCCCACCCGTCTCCGTCTTCATATCCTCCTTCTTAACCGTCTCACTCCCCTTCAACGCCGGGAACGTAAACACCTCACTCTTCCCTCCCTTCAACCCCTCCCACCTCCCATACGACTTCCTATTCGTCCACGTCAACATGCCCACCCACGGCTGTACATTCCAATGCAGCGTCAACGTCGCATTCTCCCTCTCTGCAATCTTCCCCGTCACATCCGTAATCTGATACTTCGGCTTCTGGCCCTCGAGTCTCACAATCCCCGCACTGCCGCCCGCTGGGTATGGAATCCTTTTCTTGTTCTTGAGCGCTTTCTTCTCCTTGGCGGTGAGTTTCTTGGAGGAGGGCGTGGGGTGGATGTAAGTGTTCTGGTGGAAGGGCGCGTAGGAGGAGGGGATGATGGCGTCCCAGACTACGGCTTCGGAAGGTGGGATGGTGGAGGGTGAGGTGCTGGGGTAGGAGGCTTCGACCCAGAGGAAGATTTGCTTGGTGTTCCAGTTGAAGAGGGAGGTGAGGTCGGTGGTGAGGTCGAAGGTTACGTGTGCGTATTCTTCGCGTTTGGGGGAGTAGTAGTGCGGACGACCTTTGGCTCTGTTATGAGGTTAGTAGCTGTGCAGAACGGATATGACCAGTAGCGTGTGAGTGACGTACACTTTCACGTTCTTGAGCTCGAGGCTGGCGGAGGGTGTCTGTGGGCTCAGGAGGACGCTGACTGCGATCGCTGCTGCTACGGCGAATGCGACGGAGGTGAAGAAGCCGAAGACGTTCTGGACGCGCACGAGGCTGGAGTGCATGTTGGGTGGGTGGCGGTGACAGACTTGCCGTCGGATTGTGGTGGACTACATGCGTTGCAACTTTCTGGTGGAGCTATACGTTGCTGCTTCCAGATCAACAGCTGTCGTCGGATCTTGCCGCGTGGGCTGAAGCTTGTTCTGGAACGCGTCGACTTGCTTTAGACATTTCGCGACTTGTCACTGTTCTTCAACTACATCAACATCAATTCCCCATGTAACGTTCTGTCGTCCTCTCAGCACCACAGCTGTTATCACGTGCAGCGTGAGGCTGTTCAAGTCCCTCGCCGAGCAAAGGACGAGGTTTGTACGACATTGGCCTCCACTTCTCCATTGTGGCAACGGAGTGCTCACACGCAATCTCGATCCACCTACAAGATGGGGAGTCAGGCTACGAAGGGCCTTCACTCGATGACTTCCAGCGGTGGCTGCTCAAGAAATGCCATCACATTGCACGAGTCTATTCACGTCGACAGCTGACTTCAAGATTCCTCCAGACGCTGCATGCCCTTTGACGCGCTTGCAACGGTCTCAGACCAGGTCGTACAATATGCGCGGTCATTTGGATGCTTCCGTACTGCATGAAATTGTGCTACCGGAGAACAGGTTGACTGCCAGGGAACTTTCCGAGTAGCTGCTCACGCGACACCTGCACATTGATCTTGGTGCCGTGCAAACACCGCGAATCCTTCGAAGAACAGCCTTGTCTTGGAGTATTCCATTTCGCTACAGATCGACTAACACATCCGACCGACTTGCGACGTCAAGAGTACCTGCTGATCGCTACTCGATCGGATCACAAAGAGGCCCGGAAGAATCTCGCGTGCATGGCACAGTTACAGCTGCAGCTAAATCTTCTAGCGCAGAAGACCCATCAACCTCAGACCCGATTATGCCTCCACCCGTCGTACGACATCTCTTCTGCAAACCAACCAGAAGATCACAGCATGACTCGCAACAGTCTTGTGGTTGTGCAGCCATGCTCGGCCGCCAGGATCTCATGCCACATCAATCCACTCTCCGATTTCTCCCCACGCTCCCCTCTCGTCACCCGCTCTTCTTCTGGTAGCACATACACGTCTCGACATGCAAATCCCGGGCCTTTTACCACTCTGCATTCCCTGAAACAACGTGGTTTTCATCATGGCCATGCCTTCGTTTGTCGATCGTTTGCTGTGTCCTTCTTGATTCTCCTTGCCCTAAGACCATTCCGTGACCACCGCTGACTTCTGTGGGCGCTCTACCTTGCAGGGCATCATTTGCCTGTCTCCATTGATGTGGACTGCCACCCTCCACGTCAAGCTCGCCGCTTTCGCTCGCCGACCTATTCTGTAGGTATGGTTGACAAGTCGACTCCTTGAAGTGCTTAAGCCAAAGAAGCTACATCACCTGCTGGACCGGGCACACCACTATTGAGATGGCGGCGAATGGCCATGCGCCTGGGAGTGCCGTCGTGGGCGTGACGATATCCTTCACCATACTGGCCTTCATCGCAACCTCACTCCGATTCATCACACGCTTCGGCATCGTTCGCAATGCTGGCCTCGACGACCTCGTCATATCGATCGCGGTGGTGTTGTCAATCGTCTTGACAATGACCATGTGCCTACAAGGTACGTCTCCGTGCACGCTGATTGCCCTAGTGCTTCGCATCTAATCGATGTGTAGTGAAGTATGGCATGGGACGACACGCAGACAGCTTGACTGACCACGAGAATGTGTGGTCCCTGATCTGGTTCTGGACATCCGTCTGGATATACTACCTGGCACTATGCTTTGCCAAGCTGTCCATCTTGCTGCAGTACCTGCGCATCTTTCCGGATCGAAACTTTCGCAAGGCATGCTTCACATTGATGGTCGTCATCGTAGGGTGGACCTTGTGGGCATTCTTCAGCGCGCTCTTCGCATGTTGGCCAATACAATCATTCTGGCATCATGAGATACCTGGCTTCTGCCTGAATCGACTGGCAGTATGGTGAGTGACAGGGTGAACAAGATCTCCAAGAGAAATGCTGACGCAGAATTTCAGGTTCTCAAACGCCGCAGTCAACATCATCACGGATGTCTGCACAGCTCTATTGCCTTTGCCAGTACTCAAGAGCTTGAATCTGCCAACGAGACAGAAATACATACTCATGGCAGTGTTCGGCCTTGGAGGTGAGCCAGGCGAAACAATCGTTTGCCGCTGATGCTAACGACGATTAAGGTGTGACCTGTATCTGCTCCATCCTCCGCCTCTCCGGCTTATATGCCATCTCGAGATCGAGCGACGTCAGCTGGGACAATCCTTTAGCAGCACTTTGGTCCTCCATGGAAGTCAATGTGGGCATCCTATGCAGTTGCCTTCCGACACTGAAGGGCTGCATCTCCCGCTACTTCCCGACATTATTCAAGAACTCCAGCTATGGCTCACGACACATCACCCCGTTGGAACTAGGCAACCCCGGCAAATCTCACGCGAGCTGCACAGCAGGCCACAGCCAGACCGACAACCACATTAGATCGGCGGGTCGGCTTTCCAAATTCGGAGGTCGATTCGGTGGCATGAAAGCGAAAGATCTGAAAGAGGTGGAAGAAGGCGGCAGTCAAAGTACACAAAGCGAAAGAGATGGAGGAAGTCCAACAAGGGAGATCACTGGTGGTTTTTGCGCGAACATGACACAGGCTATTCCGGGGATACACGTCACGACCATCGTGGAGCAGGAAGAGGAAAGGCATGTTCCAGGTGAAGACAATCTAGTGCACGAGAGTGAGTCTATGAAGGGACTGATGCCGGCGTACGCGTAACGAGATGGTGAAAGGCGGTCTTTGAATGATCGTGCCACGGGTCTGGAACACCTGGGCACCCTGGAGATGTCTCAGAGCATGCGCATTGTATTGACTTGGCAGGAGAACAGGACTGAACGAATGACTGTATTGGTACAGGACCATCTAGTGATGGCGATAGAGATAGAGATGACCACAGCAGTGTAGATACCCTTTTACAATGATGCAGACTTTACAAACAGCAGTTCCACGACCGAGGGTCACCAGGGTGTCACTCATCCTCCCTACCCACTCCAACTGTTGGCACTTCCTCAAACCCACTCCGCCTCGCTTCAAGTTCTCGATACCGCCTGCGCCACGATTTGGCTTCGCGATCAGCAACTTTGTGCTTCTCGCTCATGACTTTCGCCGTGTGCTCAGCTTGCGTGAGCTCTTGCCGCAGGCTGGCGAGCTTCTCATTCGCCTCGTAGAGGTCTCGCTGCAGTTGTGCGGTTCTGCGGGCTAGAGCTATCGCATTGCCGGGTTGTGATGAGGAAGACATGGGAGGGATAGATCAGTTTGGAGAGGCAGGATGATAGGTTTGAACATGTTATTGGGGGATTGCAGTGGTTTGCTGAATCTACCTGACCATCTCGCCAGTACCTCCATCTCTAATAACAAGATCAACCAAACAAACCCTCACATCCACGATCTCAAATCCTCCCGCTGATCCAGCTCTAGCTCTCTAACCCGCGCCTCCAACTCTCTGATTCGCGCCCTAAGCTCCAGGGCGTGAGCTTTCCAATCCTCGAGGTCTTGCTGCGCGAGTCTAGTTCGCCACTCTTCTTGAGATGCGCTCGATGAGTCCGAGCCAGGTACGTGGGGTGGGTCGCTTTCACTTGGGCTTGTTGGAGGAAGATTCTGGGAGGACATGGTGGGTTGGGAAGGAGGGGATGGGGGTTGGGGATGATGGAGGACTGGGCTCTGTTATGGCTTTTTCGTGGGGGGGGGGGGGGGGTTGTTTGCTAGTTAGATCTTAGGGGTGGGTATGATGGGGTAGATGAGATCAGATTGTGGATTCGATTGCGAGATTTTTGGAGAAGACGTGAGTAGAAGCACGAGATGAGCTTGAAAATAACAAACAAAACGTACGAAATCCGACCCCAACTCCATCCACCCCATTCCCAAAAGACCACCCAACCCTCCCCGCCACACCCTACCCCTACCCCTACCCCTACCCCTCACTCTCATACCCATCATCCCTCATCTCCAGCTCCAGCTCCCTTGGCTCCCTCCCCTCAACCTCCCGACTAGATCTTAAAAACTGCCAAACCTCCTTCTGATACCTCTCATAATGCTTCTTCCACATTTCCGCCGCGCGTCTCGCCGCTTTGGCGATATCCCGCTCCGTCTCGGCTCTGCGGTTCGCCTGGGTGAGTTCCTCCCTCAGCCGGCTGTTCTCAGCCTCGAGTTGCCCGATGCGGATGGGGTAAGGCAGGAAAGCTGGCTCCGCGGATGGGACTGGGGGGACTGTGGTGAAGAGGGCTGCAGTGTTGGTGGGGAGTGGGCCGGTGGTGCAGCGGCGTGGTGCTGGTGCGGGGGGTGGTGGAGGTGATGCTGATGGAGAGGCTGGGTGGTTGCCGGTGCGGAGTGGTGTTTGGAGTAGTGGCTGTGGCTTGGTCTTGAGGGAGCGTGGAGTGGCAGTGATGGGTGGTGGCACGCCCCAGAAGCCTCGAGCTTGCTCGGCGGTCGATGGACGGGGAGGAGTAGTGGCTTCAGCGGATTCCAGGGAAGATCGCGCACTCTCTGGAGGAGTTGGAGGTCCCGTAACGGTGGCGAAGTGGACGGGAGGTGTTTCTCGCTGTTGGATAATTGGAGCAAGATTCACTCGAGGGTGGTCGACAGCTATGACAGCTGTGGTCGAAGCAATGAACCTCTCCGCCCTCTCCAACTGCTCCAGCGTCCTCTTGACACTCTCCTCCACGCATACCGCATCCAAGTGCTTATTGCAATCACTCAACTCATGCAACCGTCTCGTCATCGTCCGGCGCGTCTCCAGGCTGAGCTCGCCAGCACGACCTGTAAGGTTATGGATGAGATACTCCACCTCTTTCGAGCCATTGGGGTTCGCCTTCTTATGGCTCTCGTAGTCGCAGGAGCGCATGTTGCGACATCGTCTTGTCCCATGAGCGATGGGGCATCGCTTGGTAAAGTCTTTGTGGGTGATTGGGAGCTGTTGATAAGGTGGCGATCCCATGATGGAAAGCCAATCTGGAAGGTATTGGTAGAGAAACTGTAGCATGTTAGCAGATCATGGGTTGGAGTCAACGGCTGAGCCATAGATATGTGAAGATTTGTTGTTTGCTGCAAAGCTCGAACGTGTTGCAGATTGAGTGAATTGAGACACTCACAGCTGTTGCCTGCAACACACATACAGGACCACGTGAGACTGAAATTTGAGACTTGCTGAGAATCGAATAACAACACATATTCCACGCTAAAAAAAGTTTTCAGGCCGTAAAAAAGAGGTGCTGCGATTAGCGAGCCACCTAACAGCTGAAGATGGCTGTTTGCCTGTCCTATGTTGTCTCGAGTGCCGAGCTCATCGCGCATGAATCTCGTTGAGTATTTTACAACCGCGCAGGTCCAGCCTGGGCTTCCAGGTGGCCACACCGACCTTGTTGCTTCCTCGTGGTCGCCACATGTGTCCAAACTGAGTTTCGAAAAAAAAAGTCTCATGTACCCTACAACTTGCGCCGGTCGATGATGCATGCATGCCGCTCAAAGGGTATCGAATATCGTATTGCTGACAATGCTTAGTGGCGCGCGTGGCGGTGTTGGTGCTTCTCAAGGTGGCGCTTGTAGCCTGGTGCGTTTGGTGCAGCCTCGTAGGCTGGTGCAGCTGGGGCAGCGTAGGCGCTTGCGCTGGCGGCTGCCTCAGCGGTGGCGGTCGCGGTGGCGGTTGCGGTAATGGTGACCTCGGTCTCCTCAATAACAACCTCGATGACCTCGTTACCCTTGGTGATGTAGGTGGTGCTGACTATGTTGTCGTGCTTACTGGCGGAGGAGTAGGCTGGCGCCTGGGTGATCTTGGAGCTAGAGCTCGAGCTGGTGCTTGAGCTGCAAGAACTTGTGGTGGAGGGCTTTGCGCCATGGCCCAGAATGTCGTTAACTGCAGATGCGGCGCCCTGGATAATGCCAGCATCGGCGGTCTTGGTCTTTTCTGGGTCGGCAGGTGAGTATGGAGCAGCAGACTGCGAGTAAGTTGGAGGTGCCGATGTGTGCGAGATGGCAGTGGTTGCTTTGCCCTGGCGACCTGGAACTGGGTACTTGGTGGCTGGCTCTGGCCCGTACTGAACGGGCACGCCGACTGGGAGACCGTCGCGTGGACCGTGGCAGTTGTCCTTCTTGAGATGCTCAGGAACGTCAAAGAAGCACTCATCAGCATCGGCATCCTTCTGGATTGTGAACAGAGCGCAGTCCTCGATTTGACCAGATGGGTTCTTGCAAGTGTCGAGAGCGCTCTGAAGGAAGTCCTCAGATTCCCAGCCCATGATGAAGTCACCGTGGTAGCCTGTGCCAACCGGGTCTCCGGTGGAAAGCACGAACTGACCGTCCACACCAGCGAATTCGTTGGTGGCCCAAATGGTCTCGAAGAACAGGAATGGGTAGTGGACATCGAAACCATCGGGGCAGTTACCCTCCTTCACCAAGCTTGGGTATGCAACGTGCGAGCGATGGTCCTCTGAGTCAAGGACACCCTTCTTTCCACAGCTTGGGAAAGCAAGCTCCAAACGCATACCGTCCACACAGTTGGAGTCCATGTAGCTCTTGTCGGGGAACTGGTGGCGGTACAGGGAGGCTTCGGGATCTCTCTGGTAGTTGAGGCAGTTGAAGCCGAGAGCGCGCTGTTCGAGGAAGAACTGGTTGGTTGGGTCGGTTGGCCACAGGCTCAACTCCTCATCTGGGAACGGGCCGGTGAAGTTTCGGTACTCTGGACGTCCAGCGATCATGGCGAAGCCCTCTGGGAAGGCCTTTACGTTATCAAGGTAGTAAAGGTAGTATGCAAGCATACCACCGACCTGCTGAACCATGACCGTAGTGCCGTTGGCATGTTGAAAGTAAAGCGCCGGCGTCCAGTAGGCGGAGTGGTCTTGCTTGACGGCGCACGAGGTGCATGAGCCGGGGGCAGTGAGCTGTTCGAAAGTGGTTTCCGGGCCAAAGTCTGTTGGGGTGTCAGCGGCGGCGTGCGCGTGCGTCGCGGTGCTTCTACTTACTTCCGCCACCAGTAATGGTATGAACATGGTCAGCGATGTCACCGGGGTCGACCAACGGATCAATACGAGCAAAGCCAGTCTCGGAACGACATGGCATGCGCCAGAAGGCTGCAGCGCCACCCGCGTAGGCGAGGGCAGTCGCGAGCGTGAAAGACTTCATGGCAAGAAGCGACCAGCGCAGGAAGTGGTGCTGCTGATGTGAAAGCTGTCAAGCGACGCGGTCGCTGTTTGGCGTCAAATGCTGGGACCTGCCGAAGTCGTTTGTGTGTCGCCCAGTGGCCTGCGGCGGCGTTGTATGTGCGAGTGAAGGTGTTGGAGGTCGTCCGACGGTCGTGCTGTCGACGTTGCCGCGTGTCTTGTGGTTGTGTATCGAGGGGGCTGTGAGGGAATGTGCCTTGCTTGAGACGAGGGGGCTGAAGTGAGGATTGCGGTGTTTGTCGAAGTTCGGATTGTTGTTGTCAAGCAACACGGAAATGTACAAATGAATGTAACGACTGAATGTAGTGAAGCTCTTGGCTGCGCGACAAGCAGTCTGCAATGTAGTGACTGTGACTGTGGTGAAGGAGTGACTGTCGGCGGGAAACCGGGTGGGCGACGAGGAGGGCGACGGGACCGTTTGAATCGAGGACGACGAGCATCATGGATGGCATGTATCTGCGCTTGGGCCTCAATCTTGAAACGTGCGATGCAGCGGCAGCGCGGGTGCCTGCGTTAGCGTCCCCGCGAGGGCCCTTCACGCGCTCCTGCCGAGATGAGCTGCATATCCCACCAGCCCACCCTGCCGTGCCTGCCCTCTCACGCCGATTTGTCTCTCCCACCACGTCGAGGCAGCGTCCAGTGCTGCGCCAATGTCCGCAGCGTGTCGTCTCGTTGGCCTGCCCAGCTGCACAATTACACAAATTTTACACTGCCGCTGGTGCCACGTTCGATCGCGTCCTGTCGCAAACCTCGGCGGTGACGGAGAACGGCGAGTTGAGATCTTCATCTCTCCTTGGCGACCAACGGACGTCCCACAATTGGCATCACGATCCCCATCTTGCGTGCCACAAAGGGACGCTCAAGGTCCGTGGAAAGGAGTCGTGGCCGACATGCCGCACATGGTCTGGCACAGCAAGGGTGCAAGCTTTCTCTGTGACCGCGAAAACCGGCAACCTTATGACGCTGTTTCGTTGCGCCCCCGAAGCTTACCTGCTCTTGTATTAACACACTCACCGACACTGCTGCTAGACACACTGATTCGTGCGGCACTACTTCGTGATCCCCAAGTTAGGCGTGTATGTGATGAGATGACTCTCATGACCAGAGGCAGCCGGCGCCTTGGGAGATAAATCCTGGGCTGTTCCTTTTTCACGGCGTCGGTGCTGTTTGGAGCGAACACTGCCCGGAAGCAGTGCTATCGGACCGCGGCTGGATGCGTGCCATGGCACAACGAGGCTCATACAACGCCTGCGGCTTCCCTTCTGGCAGCTGTCTCGCTGGCAACATACCGTTATCTGCTGCTGGACTTGTTCACTCCTCCAAGGCAGAGTCCTGTCTCCTCAAAGTCTCTAGGCAAGTCAAACGCCGAGCTGGTGGCAGCTTCGACGTTGCCGCCATGTCCATGCCGAGTTTATCTCGGCATGGCATGGATGCACATCATCTAAAGGCGACCACATGACCGGCCAGTGGCAGACCACCGCCACCGATGAGAGACAGTACAAAGTGTGAAAGTACACGCGGCCGTGGCGGAGTCAAGACAGTCTCGTTGTACAGAGACATGGACCGACTTCTACTTATGTGCTTATACAGGCGCTGTGCAACTGATCAAAGAAGGATAATCGAGTTTCTGCTGCAGGTACCGCATCATCTAGGGCTACAGCGGCCCTTGTAACGTCAGATGGACGTGCATTGCACACAACAAGCACCACCAAGATGCGGTGAGAGCACTTTCCAAGGCGATCCTCCGCAGAACAATCTATGCATCATATGCCACGACACTTCCAGCTGGCGAGCACTGCACAAAGCCATCAACATGGGACGTGAAGGCACAGCCTCAGCATGGACAGGTGTATGTTTCACGTTCTGGTTGGTTCAAGGTACACGGGAGGCATATCCCAGCCAACTCGCGACACTCAAGGAACGCTGAAGCTTGAGCTTGAGCTTTCCGTCCAACTACCGGAACGTGCTTCTCGCATTGTACCTGATTGACTTCCTGGATGGGAAGACGTATCTACACTCGTTTCATTAGCAAATCACCAGACTTGAACCATCAGAGATAAGAGACCCAGCAGTCCAACCTGCCACAGCATCCTCCAGCCTTCACGAAGTGAGCTCGCCCCGGATTGTGATGAAGTCGACGGCCTTGCTGTACTGTCTGTCCGACTCGCGGTTGGCGAAGAGCTTGTCTCTTTCGACGAAGTTCCAGTCGCATTCCTCGTGTACGTGATGGGGTCCGCTTGCAACACCAGCCCATTGTCAGTATCGAAACTGACAGTCCCACCAGGCACGCTGACAGCCTGTCCAATCGAGAACGTCTTCCCATCCACCACAGCACACTCCGTACCGGATGGCTGGACGGCGGTGTAAATATGTGTCCCGAGGGTTATCAAGGGTTATCACCAGTTGCGGGATGCCTGAATTGAGAGTCGACTTGCTTTCTGCCGAAGCGGAGGATGTGCCATCGTCGGCCAGGATCAGGTCGTAATTTGGTGCTAGGCTGACGGTGCCACCATTCAACGTGAGAGCGCTGCCGCCAGCTGTCATGCTCAGAGTGCCGATCACGGCTTCGCCTGATGGGCCTGGTCGAGAAGCGGTGTATGTCTTGGTGCCAAGGGTGAACACTTTATCATGCGTTGGTACAGCGCCTTGCGCTGCCTTCAACGTGGTATGAGTGCCGAGTGCAGCTGGCTGAGTGACGGGGCCTGCAAAGAAGGTCACAGCTAGTGCAGAGCTTCCAACATTAGGTATTGGCAGACTCTGCGTCCCTGGTCCGTTCTGAGGGATGCCTATCGTCTTGGTTCCAAAGACGAGTCCGCTTTCTCCCAGGCTAATTACCTGCCCTGAGATGGTTTGAGCAGCGCCACTTGCGGTCACTGTCTGTGTGCCAATCGCAGCGAGTAGTGTGGTCCTCGAGGCGGCAACTCCTGGCGCTGCCTGATCTGGGCCTGCTGGTTGCTGAGGTATAGTTATGACTTGTCCTACAGTAGTATGTTCTGCCGAAGCCGCCTGTGAGCCTGAAGCTGGGTCAGCTGCCGTATTACCAGGCTGTACGTTGCTTGCGCTGCCAGCAGGATCACTGTGCTCGGTTGTCGGTGCTTGAAGGATGGCGAACGGCTGTGTCACGGCGCTCCCTCCATCGCTCGGATCTACAACGGGCGAGTCGGGGCCCTGAGCGGAGTTTTCTGGACTTCCAACTGAAGTTGGAGACGCAGGATCCTCAATTTGACCAGCAGGCGGTGTTAGGCCGGTGGAGATCACTGCAGGAAGACTGCTCGCCGACTGTCCTGGTGGGTTGAGCGGGGCTCCAACAGGCTCATTGGGTTGACTTCCTGCCTCTGGGGATGCCGCAGATCCTGGTGCGTCCAGCGAGCGTGTAGTGATGGCTGGCTCCGATGGCGAGTCCCATGCATCAGTGCGGCTACTTCGTGGCCGCTCCGTGGAAGCAGGTACCGCTTGAGACGTTGCTGACGTTTGTTCACGTCCAGAAGTCTCCGCTGGTGTATCAGAAGACGCAGCAGGGACATTGGTCCAAGGCACTGATATTGGCGGCTTCGTCTCCACGGCAATCGACGTGATGGAGCCCGCGGGCTCTGCAGACGTATACGAAGCTTGAGGGTCACCAGCGCTCGGTTTCACCACTGTGCTTGCTGGTTGTACAGCGATGGGCGGATCATAAAGACCTTCCCAATCGAGCTCACAGGTTTTCCATGCGGGATCTAGATTCCTGATCTGCTCGGGGACTTCTAGTAGCGGATTGTAGTCGTCGAGGATGACGCTGCACTTTCCGAAAGGACCATTCTGGCACTTTGGTTGTTGCTGATATGCTGTTTCAGGTACTGGCCATTGCAAGTCTTCAAGGTTGAAGGAGGTGGCGACGAGGTATGCTGACTTTGATGCACCGGGTAAGGCGAAAGGGTCAGCGACGGAGCCGTACATCGTGCCCCAGCCCATGTTGATGCTCTTCAGTGACTTGGGGTCCATGGCTAGGATTGCTCCCGGGTATCCTCTACCGACGGGAGTACCACACGCATTGTCAGCGTATGCGGAGTTGAAAGAGATATAGACCGAGCCAGAGGTGAGGGTGGTGTTCTCGTATATGGCCGTGGTGGCCACTTCGGTCTTCAGTGTAGCAGGAGCAGTTGTCTGGGTACTGCCGGTTGTCCGCGTTACGGGGAAGTAGAGCAGCTGCACAGTACCTCCAGAGATAGTACACTTGTTGCAGTCTTGACTGTACGAGCATTGCAACCAGCTTGTGGGTGAGCACGAGGGCTTCTCTTTCGAGTAGGGCCATTGTGAGAACTGGGTGGAAGTAATGAGATAGTTGTCAGGTGTCTTGACTGAGACCACTGTTCCCTGGCCTATCGCATAAGGCACACTTGTGGTGTATACCTCGAAGGGATGGTGAGTCGCAATGGTTGGCTGGTGTTTGTTAGTTGAGCATCTTCATAAACCCTAAGCATTGCCACGCACAAATCCAGTGAATTTGCCGTTGACGAAAGTCCACCAAGAGGTCAGGTAGGTGCCAGACGTTAGACTTCCCAGCACTGTCGAGGTAGAACATTCGGTCCTCCAGCTTGTTTCGTATGCCCATGATGTCTTCAGCCGATCAGAGTGCGTCTCGACGATCTCGGTGATGACCTTGCTGGTGCCGCCGTTGTACTTCGAATTCATCGAACTCTGGTATGCATTGTTGCCATTGTCCCTGACGACGGTCAGTGTCATGCAATAATTATCTCCTTCTCTCAATACACACCAATCCCAATGGTCAGATCGACACATGCTGGCAAAACTTTTGCATGTCTCGTAGCAGTCGCTGGCCTCCTTCTGCGGTGCCGTGAGGCACACACTGGCGAAGGTTGTATTCCCATATACAGCACTTGCGTGGGTTGTAGAAGCATAAGATGCAACCTCGGAGAAGTAATTGTAGGTTGGTGTCGCAGTGTGTGTGGCATAATTGTTGCCAGGAAGAATGCTCTGAGGCGGCTTGATATTGACCCTCAACGTCGAGGCAGGAGCTGATGTATTGCTCCATCGAGGGCTTGCGGCACAGTACGACGTAAACGCCAGAAGAAGCTGAAAATGCAATGAACTGCGCATCGTTGAAGTTGTTTGATGTTGAACCACACGCCATCATTCTGCATCGTGGCAGCTTGCGACCTACATATCGACCACCAACACTGATCTCTACGCGCTGCTGTGCCTCTCAAGAGCAGTAGTGTACAGTTAGTACACAATGTCTAGAGTGCTGGAACTCACATCTAAGCTGTAGGCGCCGTGCAGGCAGGCGGCCTCCACTTTAGCGCTGCTATTGCCAGAAGCCGTGCAGTAGCGATTCTGCCGGCATGTATACTGCATGCGAGTCATTTTCATGGTTGGTCGGTTCATTGACAGTTTGAAGTATCGGACCTCTGAGGTAGATCTGGTGTTGAACCTAACGATTCAAGAGAGGAGAAGCTATCTGCCAAGACTTTTTGGGTCGGAGCTTGAAGGTATGTACGTCGTCTTTTGCTGTAGTGCTCGAACTGAGCAGCGATGTCAGGTGCATGATGATAGCAGACCGGACAATTTTGGTCGCAGCGTAAGCTGTGTGGGACTTGAATCCGCTGCAGCTAGACACTTGAAAGATCAGCAGCCGCGAATCTTGTTTCTCTCTGTGTTGTTCATCACGTACAGTGTACTATTCGTAGTGAGCTCTTGGTGGATGCTTGACCAACAGTCTTCTGCAGCAGTGTACACGTTTGGGTGCCGCGAAGGAAGTGAAGGATAGAATTAAGTTCCTGAGCTCGCAGCCATGCGGTTGGCATTCGGCGTACGTTGTATGGCGTTCATCAGTCGTAATCGTACAGGGTATCATCATCAAGCTCATCACCACCATAAAGAATCTCACAAACACCCCCAATCGGTATATCCATGACCGCATCGGTCCCCTCGTTCCATAATGTCTTCCAATCCAGGTCCGGATTCGTCTGCGTTTTCGTCACGCTCGGCTGCCTACTATGCTTGCCCTTCCCACCCGCTTTACGACCCAGACTCCCATTCTGCTTGCTCGACTGCGTCTCCTTGTGGCCCCAGCTCGCCTGCTCGTTGCGTATGATCTTGCCTGTCTCATCCACCACTGCCACATTCGCTGCTTCGTCCACGAGGCACTCCACACTCTTCAGAGGTAGTGTAAGATAGCCGATGTTGTAAGAAGATAGTGCGACGTATATGTACAGTATCAGCATGACGGTCCAAGCCGGTATTGCGAGTGCCCACCATCGATCGGGGAAGTAGTGGATCCCAAGCTGGTGCAGGAATGGGGAGGGTAGGTACGCCCATAGCAGGAAGACGATGAAGGCGAGACTGCTAGCCAAGTAGAGTGTGAAGCCATAGTATTCGTATGTCGGCACTTTCGGGCTGGCTCTGGGGATAGGCTTCGCAGACCGGAAAGTGCTCGTCAATGTGGATGCTGCCGCCGAGTTCGGTGTCTGTGTTCCCGTGGCAGCGCCGTGCGTGTAGCCCGTACCTTCGTCGCTCGATGGATCTGGAGTGGTGGGTCTGCTGTTATGCGAGCTGAAGGTCGGTCGTAGTAGTGAGGTCAGAGAAGGAGAAGGGGGCAGGGGCGTCGGTGGTCGATTGTAAAAGGGCGGCGCAAAGGCGGAAGGGCCGAGATATGTATGACTTCGCGAATGATGGTGGTAAATGGGTCTCGGTGGCAGGTTTGGCACGTGTCCGTCCTCTTCCTCGCCCGACTCCTCGTCTGATGAGCCTTGCGACAGTGATGGGTGCTCGTGCTCGTGGGTGGAGTCGAGGGAGAAGTCGTCGATGGAGGCTGCTTCGGAGGGAGAGGTGGTGTTGTCTCCGGAGATGTCTGGCGATATGGTGCTGTTGTTGTTGGCTAGATGTACATCTATTGCATGGTCGGGATGCAGCGTTGCTGGAGCTGCATTGGCATTGGCATTGGCATTGGCATTGGCATTGGGTGCTTTCTTGTCGCCCGTGTTCAAAGCCCGCAGTGTGGGCAGATTCGGCGTCGATTTGGACTGGAAGGCAGTTGGAACGGCGGACGGTTTGGGAGGCGTCCCTCTGCTCTGCGGTGGCATATTCGTGGTTTGTCGTTCACCCAACAAGGTTGTTGACTTGTTCCTTGTCGCTGTCGCCGAGACTTTCCATCGCAAGGTGACGCGACTTGCTAGAACTATTCTAGCGCGATTGAGGCGTTGTTAAGCTTTCTCTGCCATCAGACATCACACCTCACTCTCTCTTCCGACATCTTCTCCCATCTACTCACACTTCTCGGCGTTGACCTGAACGTCTTCTATCGTCACCTTCATATCATAGCCACATTGAAGTCAAGCTGTGGCTGAAGACGCTGTTGTCAAGATGCGGGTTCATCAGCATTGTACCCCTCATCGAGATCAACCCTATCCATGACCAACATGGAAGGCGTCAGTGTCATGGCGCACTGCTTGAGCGTAATCTTGTACCTTTCTACTTCCCACGGCGTTGAACATACTTCCTGTCCCCTAGCCCTCCACGATCAATTGGCAGCATAGAGTGTTTCTGAATGCGCGTCTCCCATGCATCATGACGCGCAACACGGCTAGAGCATTGGTCCTGGCTGGTCTGTTGGGCCTCTCCGCTGCGAAAGAAGTTGACTTGAAGCGGAGCCTTGATCTCATAGACCCGCTGATCGGATCGTACAATGGCGGCAATGTCTTCACCGGAGCCACACTGCCATTCGGGATGGTAAGCACCATCCAAGAACACTTGCATACACCTCAAGCTAACGACATGTTCCGCGTAGGCAAAGGCGGTAGCAGACGTCTCGGGCCAGAACACCCCAGGCTTCAGCTACGATCTCTCGAACGTGACCGGCTTCTCAGCTCTGCACGACTCTGGTACTGGTGGCCAACCTTCGATGGGCAACTTTCCGATTTCAGTGCAATCATCTTGTGCTGGCGACACTATAGATGGATGCACATTCGGCTCTAAATACGGTCGAGCAGTAAACTACGTCAACGGTAGTGTGGTAGCCAAGCCAGGCCTCTTCTCACTGGACCTAGAGAATGAAGTCAAAGCGCGAATGACTACTACTCAGCATACAGCTCTATACGAATTCACCATGCCAGCGAATGGCTCGAGTCCTCTGATCCTGCTAGACTTGACCGACTTGCAAGACAGTCGGCAGAACGCCTCGATCTCGGTCGATCCAGGGACTGGTCGTATGAGTGGAAATGGCACATTCCTGCCCAGCTTTGGCGTAGGCTCCTATCAGGCTTATTTCTGTGTGGACTTCCGTGGCTCATCGATGCGGGAGACTGGAGTGTGGGTTAATGGCCGAGCTGGTACTGAGCCGAAGGAGCTCTTCGTCAATCGAGGGTATAGCTTATTCTACATTCAGGCTGGTGGCTTTGCGAGGCTTCAGAACCCAGAAAGTGGGACACTGCAAGCTCGCATGGGCATCAGCTTCATCAGTACCGAACAAGCCTGTCAGAATGCAGAAAATGAGATCCCAAATGATGCCCAAGACGGCGGTTGGGACTTTGCGAAAGTGTCCACCGCCGCCGAAGAAGCCTGGAAACAGAAGCTTTCTGGAGTCTCGATCGTACCAGGAGGTGCCTCCGAAGATCTGCAGAAGACTTTCTTCACTGGCATCTATCGCACGATGATATCTCCGCAGAACTACACTTCTGAGAATCCGCTCTGGCAAAGCAGTGAGCCATACTTTGACAGCTTCTATTGCATGTGGGATTCATTCCGAACAGCCTTCCCCTTCCTGACCATCACTCAGCCGGAGGCCCTATCTGAGATGATCCGCAGCCTCATCGACACCTATGCCAACGAAGGCTGGCTACCGGACTGTCGCATGCAGCTATCGAAAGGGTTCTCGCAAGGAGGCTCGAATGCAGATGTCGTACTCGCCGACGCATACGTAAAGAACCTAACAGGAATCGACTGGAGCCATGCCTACGAAGCCGTCTTCTGTGTGGCGAGTATGGCGCGTGGGCTTGGGCACGACAGCGACTATGAGAAGTATCTCGATAGAGGTGCCAATTGGCAGAATCTATACAAAGCTGACCAGGGCTCGACTTGGCCGAATGGGACGACAATTGGGAACTTTACTGGCTTCTTCCAGCCTCGCTACTCCAATGGCTCTTGGGGCTACCAGAATCCGTTCGAGTGCTCGCCGCTCGACGATAAGTTTTGCAGCTATAGCTCGAATCCCCGCGAGACCTTTGAGTCCGCCATTTGGGAGTATCAATTCTACGTACCTCAGGACCAAGCCACTCTCATCTCCCTGCTGGGTGGACCTGCCGACTTTGTCCGTCGCCTAGACTATCTGCACGAGTCCGGCCTCCTCGATATCGGGAACGAACCAAGCGAGCTAACCGCGCTACAATACCACTACGCAGGCCGACCAGGCCGCTCAGCATATCGCCTGCATACCTACATCCCCTCATCGTTCAACGCCAGCATCAATGGCTTACCCGGCAACGATGATGGAGGAGCACAAGGATCGTTCATCGCGTTCGCCATGTCTGGCTTGTTTCCTGTTGCGGGGCAAAACGTCTACCTAATTACGCCGCCTTTCTTCGAAAGTGTGAGTTATACGCACCCGCAGACCGGAAAGATTGCCACAATTCGAAATGTCGGCTTCGACCCGAATTATGAGGCGATTTACATTCAGAACGCAACGCTGGACGGCAAGAGCTACAGTCGAAGCTGGGTTGGGCATGAGTTCTTCTTGCAGGGTGCCGTGTTGGAGCTCAGGCTGGGAAAGGAAGAGAGTGATTGGGGAACGAAAGAGGAGGACTTGCCACCCAGTGCAAGTGCTGAAATGGGAGGGATGTTTCATGGGTCGCTGTAGGAGGCCGCTCAGCTTGGTGGTGTTAGAGTGATGGAGAGAAGACGACAGCTCGGTGGAGATATAGTGACGCGATGGAAAGAAGATGACACTCCATGGAGCGATCGTACAGTCGTCGAAGGAATGCTAAGCTTTCGTGGCCGCAAGCCCGCCTCCTTCTTGGCCAGCCTTGGCTCGGGATGACATCCGGCGTTTCGTTCTTCTCTCACCACAACTCCTCTGGATCCATTCTGCTCTCAAGGTTTACCATCTATCGCACTTCAATGCGGACGTAGTACAGCATTGTGGAGATCTCCTTGAAACTTCTCTCGCAGGCTTTGTACCACGATGGCAGCTTCCACCGCAGCCAAGGCGCATGCACGAGCATGGCGCAGCATTGACGATCCTTCGCAAGACTTTCTCCAAAAGGACACGCGACCACTCCCGATAGTTCATGCTTCATGTATAAGCTTGAAAATCACTACCTAAAGCGGCACCTGATGGTCAATGCACAGATCCTACAACAACACCGACATCTGCCCAGGACGATGCCCTTGCCTACTGCCATCTCGAAGGATGCGGGTCGTTGTACACCACGGGCAGTGCACGCACGTAGTCGCGCTATGCATAGTCATCTGTGACACGTAGCAGGTACGCCAAACGGGTGGCTCCACCGGTGTCTGATCACTATGGCACTACATCCATCAGGCTTCCACTTTCGGGCCACTCAGGACGGCGGATGTCAGGGTGCAAAAGCCTATATGCGGAAAGAAGCGAACTGCATTGCTGCGCACCGAGTAGAGTGAATGCAAGCGCGACAGTTGCTTGATATCCGCGAATGCCCCGCACCTGATGGCTTCTGTTGTTCTGGTAAACATGAAGACGAAACTCACTTTCATCACTTCAGGCTTCCACATTTGTTACATTCGGCATGCTACCTAGATGGTCCATTCCAGTGAATAGCCTGTGCCGCGGAAGGTCTCGCTCTGCGCATCCGACATGGCGATGGACAGGACTCATATTATTGTGTTTCGCATTTGTTGCTGGCTCGTACATCTTCTTCCACCTGGTACGTCTTCTTAGTCCTGCGCACCTAAGCAGCACTCCAAATTGACAACGGCTCTAGGCTCGACTCTCTCGCGGTTATTATGGCCCCTCGGCACTGCCTTCTATCACTCATGACATCGCCGAGAGCATATCGCCGGGGCAGCAAAGACTAGTCATCATTCTACCGGTCGACAGCCCCAGCACCAACCTCTGCAAACTCATCTCCAGCGCCGTAGCCCTGGGCTATCCAGCACCCGTCCTCGTCAACTGGCACAGAGATTACCACCAGGATGTGAATGGCGTCGGTCCTTCGCAACTGGGAAAGATCACGGGCGTACTCGAGTACCTTCAATGGGCTACTGGGCAAGAGGCGAGTGAGGCTGGAAGACTAGCAGAGAACGATCTGGTGCTTATGCTCGATGCGCACGACGTCTGGATGCAGCTTCCTCCCGAAATCCTCATATCTCGGTACTACAGCAGCAACGCACGAGCGAACAGGCGGCTGGCCGAGGAATACCGACTACAAAACCCTGACGTGGTACGACAAACCATCATCACTGCCGCCCAAAAGGGCTGCGTTGCGCCACGAGACACCATATCTGATATGCACTGCAACGACGTGCCAGAAAGTACCCTACCAGCAGACGTGTTTGGCTTCTTCACAGACTATACTTTTGGACGGTGGAGATACATGCGACCACGCTTCTTGAACAGCGGTAGCTTCATGGGTCCTGCAGGCGATATGCTGAGGTACCTCGAGCGCGTAAAAGAGAAGATGGATCAAGACATTCAAAAAATGACATCCCCAGACGATCTCGGTGGTGATCAAGGCATTTTCGCCGAAGTGTTTGGCGAGCAAGAGGTCGTGCGTAAACGTCTTCTAACCCGAGACGGCGGAAGGACTGAAGCACGCGAAGATCCAGCAACCGCTGCCATCGAGCGCTTCGACTTCCACATCGGCCTCGACTATGAACAAGAACTCTTCTACCCGACATGCTACTCCGAGAACGGCGGAGCATTCGTCCGCGTACACAATCTTTCGGAGCTTAGCGAAGAATCATCCCTGGCGGGCGTGTCGCCACCTCGTCTTCAAGATCTTCCGATGAATATCGCTACATCAGCTCGACCTCTTGAAAATCTGGGAGACAAAGATCGCAAAGGCTGGGGTGAAGTACCGCTCTATGCTGACCTCTGGACAACATCGATACCGGCCGTGCTTCATCACAATGCATGGCGACATGGGGAAAAAGAACGCCGCGTGACGTGGTGGCACAGGACGTGGTATTTCCCTTACTTGCGAGAGCTGTTGGATGTGCAGATTGAGTCGAATGTCACAGGGCCGCTTTCCCACTATGATACCACCGCGGGGAGCTTGGATGTGTGGCCGTACAAGGTTGGGGAGTCGTCGGTGATGCCGTTGATCTTCGACGCGGAGACGGAGAGTGAGACGGCAGGGCTGAGACGCGCGACGTGGAATGAGGTCTGTAGATCGGAGGATGCGGAGAGGAAAGATGAGGTGGCTTGGTATGATGGAATTTTCCGAGATGGGAGGGGGGCTTGGCCTTGAGCTGCATAAGGGATGGAGATGCACCTAGTGGATGCTTCAGTTTCTACTCCTATGACTATACGAGGATGTCCTAGAAGGGCCACTGCACCTTTGCATCATCAACATCATTGAACATGTTTCAACCCGACCATATTCAGTATGGCGGAAGAAGGTCCAACTGCGCTGAGGCTTCGGAATCGTTCCCTGGATCATGACTTTATCCCCTCCGTGGAGCCGATGGGATACACGACCCAGATATCTCTTCGTTCTGTTCCGCCGCAGGCTCAGGGAGCGGAGACCATCCCTCTAACGGCGTGCAGCATTGACTGGGTATGATGACATAGGCGCTCAGAGACATTGCCAAGCCATCGCATGTGGAGCTTGGCATTTTGCTACGAGAGTGAGCTTTGGTAGAGACAGAATAGACTGACGTGACATGAGTAGTCGAGTAGAAAACATCGGTAGCTAGGAGCGCAAGGACACAGTGCACATCCATAATGAAGCTGGCAGAGACGTACGAGCATCGCAGGATGTATTGCGCCAGGGAAGGCCAGCAGCATCGTAGAAAAGATCATTATCTTGGTCAACAAGCACGCACGTAAACGCCGTTGCAGATGTACGAGAATAGGTACCCGGCAAGCATCGTCGTAGACCCACCCCAATGACAAATGACAATTTAACTCAGGAATAGACCCACGTCAAAATGCCCTCAAATCCAATGACTAAATGCAAACCCCGTAACCCCATTGACACCGCCGCCGCCGCAACCACTCAGTGAAATCAGAACCATCGCAGAAAATCCCTATCAGCCGACCGATTGCACCACGTCCAGGGTTCCATCACGCTGCTCAATATCCGTTCCTCTGACTAGCATTCCAAGCCGCTAGATGCTGCTCATCCCCAGGCGACAACTGCCTTTCTTGCGTTGGTCGTCTAAGAGTCGAGTCTTGTCGCCTTAGTAGCCTTTCTCGATGTTGTCTCTAGCACGCATAGCGACCTCCAGGATATACCCAGCGCACTTGGGGTCCTTCTGGCGCAGATTGAGCCAGAACATATTGAAGTCGAGATCCATGTACGTCGGAGGAGTTCTCTTAAGCTTCTCTACAAGAGAGACTTGCGCGGTATAGTCCATACGAGCTAAGACTGCTTCGTAGAGCTCTCGTATGTCCCGATCGTTGTCTTGCTGAGGCGCTCGGGTGGACTGCTGTTTTGGTCGGCTTGCAGTTCTCCCGGGGGTAGTCCTGGATATCTTGCGAAAGCCTTGACTCATCGTGTATAGGATTTGGTGGGGGCTTGATGTGGTTGTGCTGATGTGTTTCGATGATTGCAATCGTTCGTAGGCTTCAGAGCTCTGTTATGCTACATGCACGACTCCGTGAAGATTGCGAGGCGGTGGTCCTATTTCCAGGCTACGCAGATACAGCCGTGCACCTTGTGTCAGCGTATGAGCATGACTGTAACCCAGTGGTAGAGCGTGATCTCTGTAGATCGCTTTCGTGAAGCTCCAACATCCGTCGAATACTGTGCTGCAGCAAACTGTGCGGATGCACGTCACTTAGTCGTCTCAATTGAATCTAATCTTGGAGAGACTGCAGTGCAATTGCAACAATTGTCAAAGGCTTCCTAGTCATGACCATAGACCAATATGTCACAAATGAAAGTACTCAGCCCCATAGAGTGTAGGTTTGCTAAGATCAATGGCGAAAGTATCATCGACCTTGCCAAGACATCACATGCTGAAGCGTTGGCCAGCAAGCCACCACGGCGATTCGATCTTAGCAGGGACAGAACAGTTTGGTACAATAAGTGAGATTGAATGATCAGAATCGATAGGCAGGGAATACACGTACACAGTGCATTCGAAAGGCAGCGTATACCGTAGCCCTGGCGCAGATACATGCACATCGCAGTATATACTACACGAGCCCGGGGCAAGGCAAAAGCATTAGCCGACCATTTCTTTTCTACGCAAGTAGAGGCAGACCTCACGGACATCGACCCGAGCACATAACCGGAACCCCTGGACATGGATTGGGCGGTTAGCTCTAACACAGTAATAGGAGTCATAAGTAAGCTAAAAGGACGAAAAGCCCCAGGCCCAGACAGGATAACAAACATACTGCTAAAAGAGTGTAGAGAAGAGATCGCGCCGAGCCTTGCAAACCTATTTACCGCGTGCCTACGGCTAGGGTATCACCCGAAGCCGTATAGAGAGTCTATGACAGTAGTGCTGCGTAAGCCACAGAAGGAGGACTATACTCAGCCCAAATCGTACAGGCCAATCGCACTTCTAAACACGATAGGGAAGGTTCTGGAGAAGATAGCAGCCCAGAGACTTACGCAGCTAGCCGAGGACAACCACGTACTCCCAGCAACACAGATGGGGGGAAGAAGCTAGCGATCGACACTAACAGCAATGGAGCTAATTACGGAGCAAATTCAGACCCTCTGGCACTGCGGCAGGAACCGAGCGGCGTCCTTACTATCCCTCGACATCGTAGGAGCCTTCGACAACGTCTGACACTAAAGGCTAATACATATTCTACAACAGAAAGGCATCCCCTAGTAGGCAACGAAGTTCGTCTACTCCTTTCTCCAGGAACGGACGACATACCTAGTCCTAGGGAGGTACACGTCCGACCCGGTGAAGGCAGAGGCTGGAATACCTCAGGGATCTACTCTCTCCCCTATCCTGTTTCTGATATTTATGTCTGATCTAATCCCCCTACTCACCTCTCCGCAAACCTCAGCATCGGGATTCGTAGACGACACAAACATTCTAGCCTGGTCAGACTCGACAGAGGAGAACTGTCGCCTCCTTAAAGATAGGCACAAGAAATGCGAGGAGTGGGCAAAGAAGCATGGTGCCCGGTTCGCCCCTGAAAAGTACCAGCTTATACACTTCAGTAAAGCGAGAACACACCACAACATGAAGGCGGCGGTGAGAATCCAAGGCTACGAGACCAAGCCATCAGCGGAGCTGCGAGTACTAGGGATCTGGCTCGACCCGAAGCTAAGCTGGAACGTACAGATTAAGAAAGCCTAGAGTCGAGCGCAAGTCAACGAAGCTTCGATAAAGAGGCTCACGGCGTCTACATGGTGAGCAACATTCGACAAGGCAAGGGTAATGTATAAGGCGATCGTTAGACTAGCTATATTATACGGGGTATAGATTTAGGGAATAGGAGGCGTAGGCAAGCCGATCCCGAAACGGATAGAGCAACCCCTAAACAGGACTCAGGCAGGCAACCTACGTAGAATACTAGGGGCATACAAGACGACGTCAATAAGCACGGTGGAAATGGAGACGGGAACACTACTAATCGGCCAATACATCCGGGGAATAAGAATTCAATACGCGGCAAAGACGATAGATTACCTAGTACAAACCACGATCTAGGAGGTAAGGAACAAGATAGAAAGCCGCTACCGGAGAGGGGCCGGACATAGGACAAGCTAAAAAGAGGATGACCTTACTACCTACGCGGCCGTATAGACAAGCACCGAATGGCTAGCACGAAAAGAGGAGGAGCGTAGGACCCGCTAGGCCGGCGGGAGCAAGGCTAAGACCTAAAGTTTAGCGGAATAGATAGCGAGCTGCCTATAGGAGCAGGACTAGAAAAGGAAGCCCCCTAAGACAACAGGCCCGATAGCACTCCGAGCCTTCTAGAGACACAATTACTAGCTATATAGGGACCTAACAAGGACCGAAGCAAGCATAGCGATCCAAATCAGGTCCGAACACATTGGACCAAGGGCCTACCTGTTCAGGAGACGCGTACTAGACATCCAAAGCCTAGCCTACCAGTGTGGCTACCTATCGCAAAACCTAGAACATATGCTACTACGATGCCCGCAGTGGGCGAGAGGTAGGGGAAATTGGAGGCACCAAGCGGGAAGGAGAGACTATAAGTCAATCATTAGGGACAAAGGCAACATTCGCCGAATTCCTCGGTGGATACTATAGCAGGGATACATCCAGTAGTTTAGCCTCGCTAGCGAGACGGAGGGGTGGATAGACAAAAGGCGGAAGCTAGGGGGGTTGCAGATAGGGTAGTCATCAGGGCAGGCCCATGACACTAGCGTACCCTCAACAAGGGAAATCTAAGGCGACAAAGAGGGGGGAAAAAGACAGGCGGGAAGGAGGAGGGGTTTTCACCAACACGGTTTCCCCTCTGTACATACGAAAACAAGATAGCATAGCTGCATAGGCCAAAGGGCACTACAACAGCTTAAATGAAATATCTATCTATATACTACACGAGGGAAAGCCTAGTGGCGTCATAGAACAGGTCATCGTATTTGGTAATTCTAAGGAACAACAAACACTCATTCAAACACCATCGCAAGTATGCAAGAACAGGTACCCAGCAACCATCGTAGTAGACCAAACCAATAGCAATCCAATTCAGCAATAAACCCACACCAGAGCTCCCTCCAAAGCATCAAATCAACTGCAAACTCAACCACAAGCCCATAAGCACCGCCGCCGCCACAGTCATCCCTCAGTAACATCAAGCCTCCATGGCAGAAAATCCCACATCAGCCGACCAATTGCACTACCCCTAGACTCTCATCGAACCCCTGCTCATCCCCCACCAGCATTGTAAGCGTCCAGACCACGCCGCTCCTCGTCGTTCAACAGCTTTTCGCGGTTGGCATTCTTAGCGTTGAGCCTTTCCAGCTCAGCGGCCTCCCAGATCCGTTGTCTAGCCTTCGCGGTGTAGTCCTGGATGCCCCTAGCGTACTCGGGGGTTTGATCCCACAGGTTCCTGATGAGACGTTGAAAAGCGGCGTCGTTTTCCGCAGGAGGACATCGATTGAGTACATTTTTCAGGGCAATCTCGTAGCTTGGGTAATTTTTCGACGCCCTTGCGTAGATGTCCTGCGTCGACCCAATGGGCTCTAGCCGTGGTTCTGGTATGGACTGCTGTTTCGGTTGACTCTTAGATGCCTTCTTGGTATCTTTTGGCTTCTTTGGAAAGAGACCCATTGTGTCTATGGTGTTTCTTGTAGGCCGATGTTGCTGCGCTGAGGTGTCCTGGTTAGGTATGTCGAGCTGGGGCTCCTGAATTGTATCTGCCTGTAGTGTTTGATTCTGAGCTTCTTGCAGTTCGTGTTCTCGAGGTTGCTTTGTTGCTTTGTTGCTTTGATTGACTGCAATGGAAAGAAACCTCAAGGCACTTTTATGTAAAGCTCTCTTCTCGGTGAACATTGCAAAAGAGCCTGACCTAGGGACTATCAGCGGTGAAGACCCCAATGGCATTGCAACTCGGTCACGAGGTGACCAAGGGTGACGAGCACAGCAAATATGCGGCTACCAACGGTGATGCTGCTGCAGTCACACAACCTACAGCGATAGGTCATTGCGCTCGTCGCCTCTGTGATCGAGTACACAGCCTGAGCTCACTGCTCGGCTGCACGAGATCTACCATTTGCACTTGGACGATATTGCAAGAACACATAGATGCCCCAATGAGGGGAGTTCCACGGCCGATATGATAGTAATTTACGCCATTGTCCGTGCTGTTCTAATCAACTTACTCCGATCCGACCACACTCTATCTCAAAGTCAAGATGGCTCTCCCTAATGCTTGTTGCTGTCGTTTGGCCGGTCAAATCTGATCCGTAAATTCAGATCGAAACTCCAAGAACCTCCCATAACCCACATGCTCCCTCGCACGGCCCGGCCTGGCTCACTTCTTGGGTAACACGATCTCCAACTTATGCCCTCGCGGCGCCATCAAGAAGTGGTTCTCCATCTCCATCGACTCATCCGTCACCGAAGCCGCCAGACAAGCTCCTTTGCAGACTCGGAAGAACTCAGCACTCGCGAGGCGGAGCTCCATGTATGCGAGATGCATGCCCACACAGATACGAGAGCCGGAGCCAAGAGGATGGAAGACCTTCTTCGCTTCTGGGGAGACTTCGTCGTTGAGCCATCGGGAGGGGAGGAATCTGATGGAAAATCGTCAGCACGTATCCGGAAAAAGAGAGTAGGGAAGACATACTCATAAGGTTCGGGGAAGAGAGTTGCGTTTCGGTGGTAGGTGTACGCCTGCGTGGTGGCTATAGTTCCAGCGGGAATCGGGATGCTTCCCATAATGGCTCCACCGGGTGGGACAATTCTAGGCAGTGCACCTGGAGCGGGAGTATGTAGACGGAGTGTCTCTGAGATGACGGCATTCAGCAACGGAAGTTTCTCCACGTCTGATTCGGCGAAATTCACAGGCAACGTGGCGGTCTCGTTCTCCAGCTTTGCTTGTAACTCGGGCCGCGAAAGAACCAGCCATAGGAGATATGTCAGAGTGACCGCCGTGGTATCGGTTCCAGCAATAATGAATGTGATGGCCTCATTCACCATGTCAGGGATATCCAGCTTCTCGCCCTTCTCCGCTTCGACAGCAATGTTCGAGAAGACGTTCTTTGTATGATCGCTATTCTGAATACTCTCAACGCTGAATTTTGCAACGTTCGCTATGTCGGAGTGCGAGTGGAAGATTTGTGGGATATAAGCCCTAGGTAGTCGTATGTATTCCAGCAGGTGTTGTATGGACCTGATGATGGGTATCTCATAGGCTATCGTCCCGATCTTTACCCGTTCCAGGACGATATCAACCAACTCCGAGATCTGTGGGCCATAAGATTAGCTCAGAACATATTGGGCCTGGGATAGAAGCAGCAGTACGTACGCCTCCTAGCTGTAGGCCACCAAAGCTCTCTCCTTGCATGAGTGATCCCACAACGTCTGAAGCCATCAAAGTGAACCACATTAAGGCGTTCGTTTTGCCCTTGCTTGTTGCTTCATCACGCATCGAGCGTATGGCGAGTGTAGTCATCTCCTTGACTGTACCATGCCAATGCTCGAATAGAAAGTTGTGGCTGAGTGGTCGCGAAAACATGCGTCGTCTGGCACCGTGTTCTTTTGCGTTCGTCATCGTCAGGAGCGAGTATTTATCGCCTTGAGCAGTAAACTTGTGATACCATTCCGATTTCATGAAGTCCGTTCCAATGCGGTGGATCTGTGAAAACCCCTCGATGTCGCTGACGGCAATCTCGTTCGGGGCGACGCGGACATATGGTCCATACTTGGTATGAAGCGCATCGATATAGTAGATGCGGCGTCCTCTGATGATCGCTAGCTTGAGGGGAAGTCTTGTGAAAGTACTGTGCCACGGTCCTGGCACCTTCTTCAGAGGGTTGGCCAAGGCACGGACTACGATCTATGAAGTGTCAGTCGTTGTCTCCTTGATCATCAATAGGTCATTGTTATCCAAAACCACTCTTAGGCACTCGCGACTAAATGGCTATGGAGACTTACAGCAAAGAGTCCGAGACCGATGCAAAGACCGGCAATGGCCGCAGGGTTCTGTGTTGTAAAGAGCATACTCTACGGGAATGGTGTTTGCATCCTTGTCCTGCCGAAGCAGGACCGTTAAGCACTACCATGGGTTGCGAAGACTGGTGACAATCGACTCGTGAGGCCGTTAGTTGACGTCAACGTCCAGGTAATCGGACGCGATTACTGATCGCCCATCGCCTCGAGCAGTAGCATGCCTACGGGCGTATTTGACCGCGCGTTACTACCCAGGCCGTATCGAGGACATTGCTGTGCAGATCCGGAGGAATATGAGGTGTTTATGGAGACCTTCTTGTGTACGAGATGGGATCGGAAGCTGTTCTTTACCGTGCGAATTGAGAAGGGCGTCTTCGTTGGCAGAACTTGGCAAGCCGTCGAACCTCAAGGCAACAAGCCATATGATAAATCAATGATGCGTACGCAGTTCAGTGGCCAAGGTCGTCTGGGATGTGAAGGTGTCCACAGAGCGCAGTCGAGAATGGCAGTCAACACATTTGCCGGCCCCCTCGGAAGCCGGATCATTCCCCTCGGACTCACCACCTTCACCTGCAGACATGACATCTTCCAATCATGGCGTAGACATCTCAATCATGGGCACGGCATTTCATATGAGAACACCAGGATGGTACGCGGTGGGGCTACGCCGTATTTGAGGATCCAACCATCGATGCCGAGATCTTGGAGGACTGTAGAATATGTGTAGGATAAGCAAGTTGCTAAACGTTGCGCAAGATGTTGTATTTGGCCGAGACCACGTTCAAAGTGTGAGTATCACAGCCATGGACTGGTCAGAAACCGACGAGGACAACGAGGACGATGGCAGCCAAGCTGGAAGCGATGCATTCCGCGATACCGCACAAAGCATAGGAGAAGACGAGGTAGGAGAAGCCTGGACATACAGATATCTCCTGCGGAAGGCCAAGAAGACGATCAGCAGCACGGGAGAGGTCCAAAAGCAGAAGATGCAGAGGGGAGAACAGAGACGCAGGTATGGGAGAAGACTTAGCGGAGACTGTAGAGGAGGACGAAGCAGACCTCAGGCAAGATGATGAAGATACAGATGGGGGAGAGGACCACGGAAGATACGAAGAAGATACCGAGAGCGAGACAGTGTCTGAGCTCCCAAGGTTGCGCACGCAGTTCAGGTCAATACGCGACCGCAAGCCGGGTGGATTGAACGTCGGACTTCTTCGCAACGCCTTCCTCCTTATCGACCAAGACTCAATCGACTCTCTCATCACTAATCCTGCCGCACTTGCCTGGGTCTGGGCTGTTGGTCTTGAATACAGCGGCGACCTAGCATTGACAACGAAGAAAGGGGTCTCCAGAGGAATATCGAGGCTATCTACGTGTGCGAGTGCAGCAGGAGGTCAACAACTTTTGAAATGCGCGGCACCCACCAGGAAGATGACTTGCCGTTGCCAATGCTATGGCAGGCGGCGAAGCCGAGTCACAATCATGCTTTTGTGTCCATTGATCTAAGGAAGCACAGGTGGCTGGAGGTACCATGAACTTAGGCACTGGGCTGATGGTGCACATCTAGGCAAGGAGTACCATTTGCAGGCATTGCGTTCGATGACCGGTCTGCTCATGTTGTGACCGGAATGCGGGTTGAGGCGAAGAGGGAGGTGGTCGAGGTCTCGACTTCAGAGACAGCGACTCGCATCCAACCCGAGGGAGGATTTTCACACTCAGCGAATCACGCCTTCCAATCAGGCTGGACCCGCGCGTACATTCTTCAGTCAATACATGTACATGCACCCTCCAAACCTTGCTACACCATACCACATTGTGAGCAGCGAACCTCACCTCGAGGCGGGCGCGAAGACTCCACAAAGTGCAGCTGTACGAGGAAGCGGCACAACTTTCACACTACTCCGAGAGGTAGTTCAAGACTCGTCTCGAGTTACAAGAGTAATAACTGGAATTTGTAGCACAAGCAATGGGTTATGCCGTCAACAAGCGGCACAACGATCCCCAATGGCCTCCATTCGCCGAATTCTTCGCGAATGACTTCTCAATTTCTGCATGAGGGACTGGCGGTAGGCTCAATTTGCAGGAGTATGTAGGCATCCTACACGACCTGACGACCGCTGATCCGGGATACGAATTCGAAGTACTTGACATGAGCACCTCAATTCGCGATGAAACCACTGCTTCATCAGTGTTTCCGGACTACCAACTCACTGGGAGTCCACCAGGCGTGTGAGGCGTGGTGAAGCGGGGATTGGGAGTTTTGCATATTAGCCTCCGTGGAGAATGTTTGGCTGGTCGTTCGATTCGGGGGCCAAGGCACGGAAGAAGCCTTTTGACTCCGACGAATGAAAGCCACCAGCAGATGAGCACGCGACCAATTACCACATTGGCTTTGTTATAACTTACATCTGCCAAATCCAATGTCTACGCACCCAAAGTTCGTCTATCGAGTCTGTTCGGACAACAAAACAGGGCATTCTGTCGCCGCCACGTCATGCCATGACTTAGGCAACAGCTTTTATGCTACTAAGCTATCGGCAATTGAAGGACATGACATTTGCAGCCTCTATCTACGCTGTCTTCGAGCATTGAAGTCACACTGCATAGTGGCGCGGACCGATCATCCCAGCCAAAATCAGGACTTTGGCAAGTCAGCCGTAATCTACCGCGGAAACCTGCCCCCAACAAGAACAGTGTGAGTTGAGACTGCCACGCTCGAAAACGATGTAACGATGTAGCACAAGTTGCGACCCCAGGAAGTCGATCGAGCCAGGAACGGCGATCGGTCGGAAGCGCGGGCAAACAAGCCTGGCGAATAGTCTTAGTATTGCTTGGCCGACTCATATATAAACTGGGATGGCTGAAGTAAAGAGGAGGGCAGAACCATTCAAAGTACTTCGGTGACATTCACAGCACAGCCTTATCCACCTCCTTCAAGATGTACACTACCAAGCTCACCACCTCCCTTGCGGCTGTCAGCCTCTTGGCTCTAGGCGCCGTCGCCCAAGACATCGACCGCAACGATTACCCTTCGCAATGCGCCTCTGTCTGCGACCCCGTGTCGGACTCGACGGCGCAATGCGATCAGTCCACTGGCGACAACGATCAGGACTACATCAACTGTGTATGCGGCATTACCAATGCTGCCACCATCATCCCTTCATGTGAAGCCTGCTATGCCAATTTCTCCAAGGACGGTCACGACAATGGTACGAACACTTCCATCCCCCCTCAGAGTTGACCACCGCTAATGACTTCCACAGACGTCAACGACCTGATCCGCAGCTGCAGCTTCACGACCACATCGTACAACCCGTTGGCTACATCTTCAGGCATGGCTTCAGGCACGACAGCAGGTGCTGTGATCACCACCAGTGCAACTGTCTCAGGCTCGCGCACGGAGGTGACCACAACCGCAGCAGCAGGAGCAGGAACATCTGCCTCCGGCAGCGAGTCTGCGGCTGTGACCTCGATGAGCAGCGACGCCACTGCTGCTCCAGCATCCACCGGAGCTGCATCTGCGAACAGCGTGGCAGGCGGTGTCGGCCTTGTGGCTGGACTCGTGGGCGCGGCGGCGTTGTTGTAAGAGTGATCATCGATACGACAAGAGACTCATCAGGAATCAGCACTATGACATAGCTCGACAATACTACGCCAGACAATAGCTAGACAACACTACGCCAGACAAACTATCCTCAGCCAAAGGAGTCGCCTGGTCACCTTGCATCGCTGCTTCAGCGCTTATCATTTCATTGCCTCAACTATCTCTCTTCAATGTTGTGAAACCCCCCCATCACAAGCGAACTGCCGCGATCTACACAGCCGCATGCCAATCGCCATCCCGAGCTTTACGCATTGGAACAGCATCATCATCGACAGTAGTGATTAAGCGAAGGGTAGCTTGGAGGGCATGCGAGAGAGAACGAAGCGAGGTTGCGAGCTGAAGTAAACGAAGCATGTCCGGAAAGCGCCCGCAGCGATAACTACAATTATTCGCAGCATCAACTTCATGTTCCTCGCTGCTGGAGAGCTACGTAATGCTTAGCGCCTGAATACGGGTAAGAGATTATTTAGAGCGCACGTGTCGCGATCCGAGCGTGCACATGGGCAACATCCCATCATCAAAACTTGAGGCCACGTACGCTAAGAATCAGGTGACTGATTAGTCACCTGCAGCCTCTTCAAGAGCAACACTTGTCCATTCTAGATAGACACATGCAATACACAACCTGCTTTTGAAACACCCTATATGAGCCCGTACAATAACTTCCCACACTTCTAACGTGATAGTTATGAGCCCGGTTAGCGCTCACTAACATTCGCTACGACAAGGAAGCCCCAAAGCAGAGTTTGCATCGTCACAGCACTACTGCTACAACCAGTGCAGTAGTATCCCCTAGGCCTAGTGAACCCGCGTGGAACTTTCACTAGCCTACAACCCATTTTGCAGTTATAGCCACTACCGA
This sequence comes from Fulvia fulva, assembly GCF_020509005.1. NCBI lineage: Eukaryota > Fungi > Ascomycota > Dothideomycetes > Mycosphaerellales > Mycosphaerellaceae > Fulvia > Fulvia fulva. Next base: position 4,484,410 of record NC_063017.1, on the reverse strand, counting down.
AACGCCGGTGACTACCGGTGCCCTACCTTAGGGTACCGTGGTTCTGAAGAGCCATAACCAATAGGACAAGTTTGACCGTCAGCTAGAGCTCTACGTAGAGTCTTTGAATGTCTGGAAGTATGTGGATCCTCACTAACTGAGTAACGAGCCAACAGAGCCTACTCACTTGACGTTTAAGGAAATCTAACAAGCGTACACGGCAGGAGACGCTACATTAAGAGATCTCATCAAGCTACGACAAACAGACGCAGACCGAAGGCAACGGATGTACGACATCTTTGCTACTACGCGATCAAAGCTCATTACCTACCTCATCCGTACGACGACAGAGCTAGGGCAAGAGCTAATACACGGCCAGAACACCCTCAGAGCGAAATACCAGGCTCTTAAGGATCAGTATGGTCTAGACGATATGCTGCGTAAGCGGCAGCTCACGCTTGAGCTGTCTAGGCTTCAGAAGGCTAGCGTACGCAGAATCGATGACTGGTGCTCAGACTAGTTAGTTTTGTAGACCAAGATGCTTAAGTGCAACCACGCCGAGTACGACGACCTTAGTAGACACTTCCTACTTGCTATTCAGTAGAAGCAGGCTCTAGCCTACGGTGCTTCTCTATATAACGAGTGGAAGCGTGACAAAATATCACTATAAAAGCTTACTAAGCGTTACCTCGAATAGATACGCGACACCGTACTAGCAACAACTAACGGTCGATCAGTCTTCGCAACCTTCTCCGGAGAAACCTTAGCAGAAGCAGAGGATGAAACAGCACCTACAGGTGCTGGTCAAAAGGAGGGTGACCGTGGCAGTAGCCGTGGTGACAACCGTAGCAACAGCCGCGGTGACAAGGGTCGTAGTAGTAGCCGCGGCGACAAGAACAAAGACAAGGACAACAACAGGCTAAGCGGCTGCTAGAATATCACCGGCGAGCCCAAGGACACCTGTCACAAGGGCCTGTTCTTATGCGATGTGATCAACCCCGACAAGCGCCTAGTAAAGGATCAGCGCTCAGAGCAGTAGAAGAAGTACTAGAAAAACTTCATCAACTACTGCTTAAGCGACGACGGCGAGCGTCTGCTTAGCGTGTTGAATCGCAACAATCGCAAGGACCAGGAACGTGACAAGGCTATTGCTGATGCGAAGAAGGCATCACTAAGCGATAAGGGCTTTGTTGGCCTTACTGTTCTTTCTAGCTCAATTAGCAAGTTGAGCGTCAACTTTAGGGATTGCTAGGTGTATGATAACTGTTCAGACACTTATGTGATCAATCATCATGACCAGGAGGGTGTAGAGTTCATTGCAGAGCGCCTCACCACCTCAGAAATCTAGGCTAGAACAACCACCTTTCCAATTATAGCGTTAGGGCGCGTTCATATGTCAATTAGGGGCCATTCATTCACCTTGCTAGATGTGGCTTACTGCCTAGGCTTTCATATAAACGTCATCTCTTACACACGTATAGAAAGAGCCGGACTCTAGTGGCACGGACGTAGCAATTCAATGTGGCATAACGACACTAAATTGATGGACCTACACCGCCCTACTAGTACAATCCCTTTCTTCAAGGTGGTCACACCACCTAAGTCACCCATCATTTACTAATGGCCTATAAAAGAGGGCCTAGTACTGCCGAAGGTCACTAAAAAGATGCGCAACGCGCACTTCATCAGCACTATTAGTAGGGGTGCAAACATCGGCGATGAACCTACCAACAGCGCAGCATCTCCAACTGCTCAAGAGGATGGTGATCGCACCGTTCTCGCAGTCATAAACAGCACTAGGGGCACTCAAGGTGCAGCTACGTCTAGCAGGACCCCTATCAAACACCGAAAGCTCTCTGGCCGCTAGTGGCATCAAATCTTTGGTCACATTGGCGCTGAACGCATCAAGCAGTTACCGCTTAGAGTTGAGGGGGTGATTATTAACGATAGTCTAAGCGCACCCCTCACTACACATTGTAGAGCATATAGGCTTAGCAAAGCTCACAAGGTGCACAATCGGTCTTAGCCTATTAGGGTGATGACCCTATACGGCCACATAGCTATAGACTTGGCAGAATTTAGTGTCGCCTACAACGGTGACAGGTACCTCGTCCACTTCTACGATCTAGATACCTATAGACACTTCTAGTTCACTATCAAGAACAGGGATCAGCAATCGGTATTAGCTTGCTTCAATAGCCTACTAAGCTTCATCAACTTCATTGGTCGCAGGTTCGTATGCTTCTACAGCGATAACGAGCCCGCTATTAGGAAGGTGTTTCGCTCAGTCATTAATAACAATAAGATTGAATAGCACGCAACCGCGGAATACGCGCCTACGTAGGACCTAGCAGAAAGAGCTAGAGCTCTGATCATCACTATGAGCAGAACCATTCGCATCTACGTACGATTGCCGGAAAAGCTTTGGCTAGAATGCACTACAGCAGCGGTGTACATCCTCTGGCGATCCCCTATCTAGTCAAAGGGCTGGAAGACCCTATTCGAATTGGCAATAGGACGAATTCCGAACGTGGGTCATATAGTGGTGTATAGCTCCCTTGTATACGTGTTCATCTATAGACCAGATCAGCCTAGCAAGAGCGAGAAACTCTAAGAGAGAGCGCTCATAGGCTACCTTGTAGGATACGACTCCACTAACATCTACCGCGTATAGGACCTATTAAAAGATAGGGTTATGCGAGTCAAGGACGTCCTCTTCGATAAGACTACGTTCTATGACCTATCACGCCTAATAGCAGGGTACACGACCCCTATCGAGAACATCGCAACAGCGGAACCGGCTGAAGAGCCTGAACAATACTACGACCTGTATATCGCTCATCACGAGCAAGACACAGCACAGGCCGAGGGGGTAGAAGAATAGGCTTAGCAGCCGCACACCTAACAACCTCGAGACGCCCACCAAAAGCTCCTTAGGCAAGAACCACACTGGCCGCAACACCGCGAGTCAGCAACGTATAACCAAAAAGACCGGCAAATCGAGCACGTAACAGATCACGTGACTCAAGACAACATATAGCAGTCAGCACCTAATACTACTGACTACTACGATACCCTATAGCAGCAGATAATAGATGCCCTCACCGTAGAAGACCGTGAGGAGATCATAGGCAACACGGACCCTGATCGCGAGCTATATCCATTTACATTCACACCACTAGAAGACGCGTTAACACACAACGCGTCCAACACACTACTCTTCCCCCTAGAGCTAGAGCTCTACACACTAGAGGAGTCCAACTATGTAGTCACAGAGAATGGAAAGCGCCTACGAACGGCCTACTTCCACTATACACTACACTAGATCATAGTCGCTAATGTAATTATCGGCCAGATGTCCGGCATACGACCTAGAACACGCGCCTATCGCGATAAGAGCGATCGAAGCCCTACACGAAGAGGCAACAGCCCTCTAAGGCGTGTCAACACCACTACCTCTATACACCGCGATGACCTTCCGCCCGAACCTTCTAACTACCGAGCCGCTATAAAACACCGCTTCTCCTAACAGTGGATCGAAGCTATAGCCAAGGAGTTTGCTAAAGCCCTAGCAACAGGCACATTCAGATGGGCAACAAAGGAAGAGAAGGATCAGGATGCTCAGTAAGAGGAGGGACTTCAGCCACTACTGCCGCTCAAGTAGGTGTACAAATACAAACTGGACGAGCACGGCATGCTAAAGAGCTTCAAGGCTAGGCTATGCGTAAGAGGCGATTTGTAAGGAACACACTTAGACATATACGCCGCCACACTGCTAGTAAGTATGTTCCGCCTCTGCTGTGCTATAGCCGCGAGCTTCGACCTAGAAGCCGAACAATTCGATGTTGTCAACGCCTTCCTGAACTCGGACCTGCTATACACTATGTATCTACAACTACCTCCTAGAATCGACAGGCCATCCCATGGATACGCCCTTAAGCTAGTTAAGGCCCTCTACGGTCTAAAGGAGTCCCCTTTATTGTGGTACAACTCCCTAACCGAGACGCTGGCCTCCCTTAGACTAGTACCCCTGTCGGACTCCGAATGCATCTACTATGACAACAAGGTTATGTTCTTCTTTTACGTTGACGACCTGGTTATGCTCTACTACCGCAAGCACAAGGCCTATACTGCCAACATTAAGCAGCGGCTGCTTGCTAAGTACGAGATGTACGAGCTCGGTGATCTCTCCTGGTTCCTAGGAATCAAGGTTACGCGCGACAGAAACAAGCGCTTGCTGTAGCTCTCTTAAGAAGACTACATTAAGAAGCTAGCCGCCAAATTCAGCATATCTACGAATGCACGCAAAACGACAGTACTAGTAGATCAACACCTTGATTGGACCGTTCTAGAGGGTCATCAACCCACCTTTATCGCCATCCTTGCGTACCAACAACGTATAGGATCCCTCAACTTCGCCGCTACACACACGCGGCCTGACATCGCCTTTTCCTTGTCTATGCTATCGCAGTATCTGACTAAGCTAACTGAGACACACCTCAAGCTTGTAGATCAGTGCTTGCGCTATCTCCTAGAGACTAAGAACCTCTGCCTTGTATATAGCGCCAGCAAACACATCACTGGCCTTCATAGCCAACCAGAGCACCTCGGTAGCAACCACGAGTTCTTTAGAGCATCGGACGCGTCCTACGGCATAAATAATAACAGGACCAGCTCAAATGGCTAGGTCTTCATGCTGTTCGGTGGACTAGTGGATTATAAGGCATCTAAACAAATCACTGTCACTAAGTCCTTAACAGAGGCTGAGCTACTCGGGCTTTCGCAAGCCGCCTTAGAGCTTATATAGTAGGAACGAGTCTTCGCTAAGATACACCTTCAGTTTAATCAGCGCACCCACTTGTACTACGACAACACGTAGACCATCCGCCTTGTCAACCAATAAGGGCAAAAGCTTGACACGAAGCTACGCCACGTTGATATCTACCACTACTGGCTCCGATAGCGAGACTAGCGCGGAGACATTGAGATCAAGTATCTTAGCACTAACGACATGCCTGTAGACGGGCTGACCAAGCTGCTTCCACCACAGAAGCACAAGCACTTCGTTAAGCTGCTTAATATAGCTAAGGAAGGCGTAGACCCACGCACCTTAGTGCCCTCTACAGCCGCATTAGGAGGTAACGGGCCAACAGACGCCTAAGAAGCCCGTAGTAGCGGCCTTACCTCATCTCGAAACGAACACCGAACGGCTTTATCTTTACGGACACCTCTCTAGAAGCGCCAGTAGGCGCAAAACACGGCTACTAGTAGCCACCAATACTGTAGACGACAACGAAGCTAGGGCAAAGCATCCACCATTCACCGGTGCGGCCCTAGCACCATCATCAACAGGTGTTTCTCGGACTCCTATTGGCTAACAGCGCAAGGGCGAGAAACACCCCTGTCACTAGCAGCAGCGCACGCGCGCGACAAAAGCAGCGCGTCTAATTAGAAAGCGAGAAACGCCTCCAACTTGCTACTAGCAACAACACTACCACCTTGTCACCACATCATCCGCTACTTTCGCACCTCACACATAGCACACACTTGCCCAAAACAAAAAGGTGTCACCACCCTGAGGTGATGACCTTTAAAAGTGCAGAAAGCAAGGCACCCCGAAGGTGCCTTTTTAACTTTCCGATACCGTTGCTCCGGTGTTACCTATTAGAGCCCCATTACACCTCACATAGTGCAAGCTCTGTCGTAGACAGCCCAGTGCATTGCGCCACTGACTAGTATCTTATACTCCCTAGGGGCAGAGCGAGCTCTCTTACCATTCGCCGGAGCGAAATAACTTGGCACAGAGCAATTATCGGACAATTCAATAAGTTGAGCGGACGACAATATATGTTTAAGTATACGATAGGACTAAGGCTACCCCTGGATTGAACTCAGGACCTCTGATGTTTGCCGGTAGGTGAGATGATTGCACACTCAAGTGAAAGTCCGTACAACGGGACCATCACCTGAGCCATCTCACCGGCAACAGTCACACATTCTATGCTTTATTATATAGGTAACAATAGCAGCAGTGAAAGTGAGGAATGAGGGAAGGGGTACAAAGCTCACCTCACTCACCTCACCTCACTTCACTTGAAACAGCTGACTTACCCTCACTGTAGCAGTAGCAACACCGAGGGCCTGACGTCACTGCCATAGATAGGGGGGGTAGTTATGACAGGGTGCACGCGATCACATGGGAATCAGCTCATTCACTCCAGCGCACGAGCTGAGGGGGTGTGTCGCGATCCGAGCGTGCACATGGGTAACATCCTATCATCAAAACTTGAGGCCACGTACGCTAAGAATCAGGTGACTGATTAGTCACCTGCAGCCTCTTCAAGAGCAACACTTGTCCATTCTAGATAGACACATGCAATACACAACCTGCTTTTGAAACACCCTATATGAGCCCGTACAATAACTTCCCACACTTCTAACGTGATAGCACGCTCTTATTAGTTATAATTGACTTGCAAATTCGTGATTGGACACGGTCGTAGCCGTTAGCGGATTTCTAGCTTGAACTCCAAAATTTGTATATAGCTAACTTATACTTTATGCAACGACACAACGAGCGATAGTATCGCGTTGAAACAGTATCTATGCGAAGGAGCAACCTCGAAAGTGTATCTCCCCTACGCGCTATCGATGCGGGCTATCGATGCGGCTCATCGATGCGGGCGCACACCCTTCGCGCCTCCCCTTGAGACGGTCGCCGGCTCTCCGGCACTACATTTTGTACATCCTCCACAGTAAGGACTTACCTCCGTACATCCCTACCGGATCACGACCCACCATGACCAACCATGTTGATTAGTGAGACCCCGCGATATCGGGTACCTGTGGTGATACGCAACTTCCTTTATTATTGACGAGCTCACTATCAAGTCCTAGGGTAACTCGGGAGCGCAATGAATTGCTGTAGACAACCGATCTGGCCGATTTGTTCCAACAGAGTCGGTACTCTTATGACGTGTCAACATGGCATAGATTACGGAGTGCATCACTAATCACCAAAGCAGGAGAGGTTGTCGTGGTTGTTGAAACGACACTTGCAAGGGACCGCAGAAGGAAGGTTGCCGGCGGGTAAAGTTCTCCGCAAACCACCCCAGCAATTGCCGCCCTAGCCCGTCACGCTCGGGGTACCTACTCTAAGTTCTTCTCGTAGCAGTTTATGCGACATTCCAGCATCCCTTCCTTGGCTTAGGTGTTACGTTTGTTCCAACATTACTGCTAGTCCGGCAACAACGCCTTCGTCTTGTATAACGCGAACGTCGGTCACGACTGTGGAGATACGTGCCAGTACACAGTAAATAGACTTCCGCTAAAGATTCACCTAGGCTTGTCTGCCGATTGCCTAGCACTTCCTTCTTCTCGCCTTGCATTGCTCGTTCTGAACCCATCTCCCTCAGTCGGTTGGTGTGCGACATGGCTGACTACGTTTCCCCGACTCCACGATACGATGGTTTGTTCTACTTGGCGTCGCTGTATGGAGTCAGCGTCATAATGGCCTTCATGTATCTCGCAGGTCTCGGCCTCGTCTACTTTGCAATTGCGCAACTGAATCCCCGGGCTTCCCGGCTTGCACGCCTCAGAAGAGCTAGCAGTTGGCTATTTGACAGCCAGCTGGAGCCCACACGACAGACCAAACGGATCGCTGGATGGCTGGAATTTGTCTGGCTGGCGACATTCGGCATATCACTTGGGGTAGGCGAACCTCATGGATATGCAGATTCGACACGGGCGGGCTGGATGTTCGTGTACCAGAGCATTGGGTTGGGCGTCACGTTTTTGGCGGCAGGCATTCTTTTCGCATTCTGGCTCCGGAATCTCCCTCCAGGACAGAGTTTCTCGCAAGCTTGCTGTGGCCACTTTGATCTGGCTACCAAGTGACAAAGAGTGTATTGCCGCGATGTCCCTTCAGCAGGTCGATTCAACAGATCCGCTACGTGGTTCTCGTTAGAACCAAGACTTTGCTTGCGAGCACCTAGGAGGTCTGGTCAGCAAAGTCAGCAAGACTGACACCACTTGGTGTGACGTGTCCTTCGGCGCGCATTGTCTGGCGGCTATGGCTCGTTACATTGCTACACAGCGACGCACTTTTGGGATGTACGATGTGTGATGATGTGGTAATGTTATGTGGATGTCCCTTGTGTTGAAAGGGTTTGGTTTGTGCGCAGTCCGTGCACCGCGAAGTGAGTTGGGTCGCCGTCAGACGCCGACAGGCATCACGCTTTGGCCATCCGGATCTGCCATCTCCAAAACAACCCGGCATTTGCATCAAGCAACACACAACACACGCGCTTGACAACAACGACATATCACTCCAGAGCACGCCGAAACACCTCTTGCTCGTTCGCTCCCACAACTTCTCCCTTGTGGGCCTCTATGTTCGGGCCAAGACGCCTCTTGAGCCGCTGTTTTCTTCCGCGCTGCCTCAGGATTCAGGCTGTAACTTGATCGTCTCGTTCCATCCCTTATTCCATACGGACAGCTGCGGCGACGCACAGAGCGACACTGTCCTGACGTGCGAGTACTGCCTCTGGGTTTGTGCTCTCCCGCCATCATACTTGCGCACATCCTACGGCCAAGCACATCAACGAGAAGCGGGCGAGGTGTATCTCTGTACTTTCCGTACTTCCCACATCGTGTGCCGGCCAATGAAAGTAGGATGTCCTGACGTACCATTGTTGATACGGCTATCAGCAGTTCCTAAAACACAACTCAGTGCAGCTCGAAGCGCTTAGGAGCGGACTGCTACCAAACATCGAGCTGGATTGGATGCGCGTAACAGTTGGCGGAGGATCTATGTCGGTTCGATGCACGTCAAGACATGCACTCTTGGCCACGAGCTGAGATTGTCACGTTTCGCCTGCTCACCGGTCCTGGCCTTGATTACATATGTTGCCGCTTCTTTTCTCTGCTGGTGATCATCGCTCCTCGTTACGCCTGTGACAATGATCCTGTTCTATCTACTAATTCTTGCCGCCATCCTAGCCCAACAAGCGAACTCACAGGTGCAGGTTGGCACACAATTTTATAACCCAGACAAGTCAAGAAACCCAAATCAGCCATGCAGGACGACTTCGGATGACGGACACAGCAGCTGTTGCAGCAACAGCTCTGACATATGCACAACTAATGGGTTCTGCAAAGGCCGAGGCGACAGTGGTAACAACTTCCTGTGGCGCACAGCGTGTACGGACTCGAGTTGGGAATCTCCAAACTGTGCGCAATTCTGCACACATGATGGCGTTGGTGTGTGTCGTGCTAGCTGTTTTCAGTGATCAGGGCTGATTTGTTCATCAAGATCCACAACACATGCCGCAGATGGTGCTCGCCTGTTCGCAAACGACGTACTGCTGCGCCTCTTGGGTAGGAGGTGGCGACGGTTCGAACCTGTCGAATTATACGTGCTGCAACTCGACTGCAGTCTTCGATGCTGGACCGGCGGACTATCTTGCGTTTGAGATGGACTTCGTTACTACGACCTTCTCGGCGACAACCACTTTCGCTTGACAAATGAGCACATCATCTATACAGGAGTCGATCCCGACAGAGTCAGCAGAGTCATCGCGCAGTGCTTCTGCAGGCGATCTGACTACGGGGGCGAAAGCTGGCATCGGAGTAGGTGTCGCTGCAGTGGTGGTCCTGGCAATAGCCTTGTCCGCCTGGCTGGTGCTACACTATAGGAAGGGGCGCGGGCAGAAGCACGAGGATATGCTCAGCTCTGCAACGACGACCGCAGGACATCCTGCACCAGCTGACTGCACCAGCTGAGAACCACGAACTGTATGTGTCACAGGAGCAAAAGCATCGCCATATCGCAGAAGTGGATGGCTGGCGGAGGCCTGCCGAAATGTCTGAGGGTCGTATTGAGGGACCGAGAGAGCTTTCTTGAGCAGTGTTAAAGCCATCAGGCGCTAAAACGATTGGACTTGAACCTTTTCTCGAGGCACATAGTGTACTGGCGACGGCCCTCGAGAGCTCATTGTGTGGTGTCTGCAAGTAATGCTAATTCAGCCGAAACATCCAAGGATTGTCAACATGTGAGATGAGGACTGTCGAACGCGCGTCTATCCGTGCTACCATCCTTCACAACCACAGCCGAGGACAGCACGCGAATGATCCTTGCTACAGGACGATGACACTGCATGCAGCTGATCCATAGCCGAGCCACCGGTCACGCATGCGAATGAGACTTGGATCCTTCAGCCATGCTATGCAGGTCGACAGACCAACCCTTGGTGGGTTCCACTGCCTGGGTCCTAAGATCTTCGGACAGCTATACGTCGTGCAGGCGATCAGTACAGGCTTCATGGTCCAGGTCTACAACAATAGCTGCATCAACCAACAACATGCAGCCAGATCATGCTCGCGCCCAGACTACCACCTCCACCACGGCGTAGCTCTCATACTAAACATCGTATTCACCCCCATCCCCAGCAGAAAGAACACAAACGTCTGAACATACAGCCACAATCCCACCACCGTACTCTCCACCCCTCCAGCAACACTACCAGCACAAACGGGGCCAGATCCCCACTTCGCTTCTGCCTCCTGCATTAAGATCTGCTTGACACAATGCGTCTTTCCACACCTCTCTCTGACTTCCTCTCTGGGCACAATCGTTTTCATCACTTCACTCTTCCCTAGCACGTTCCCCTCTATATCGATCGCAGAGACCCATGCGCTAGTCACGAAGCGCTTCGCGTCAAAGTGCGTTTCAAAGCCGGTCTTATTGAGTTGGCCGAGGAAGAGACCAATCTCATCCGTTTCAGAGCCGCCGAAGTTGGTAAGAATAGTTCCATAGACCCGCCAAGCCCGTACTTCCGTCGCGCCGTTCCAGGAGATGTAGATGTGCGTGTTCTGGGTAGCGTCAGGAGCGAAGACGTAGACTGCGAGCTCTGACACGGGTGGGGAAGCGGTCCAGTTGCCTTTGTGGACGCGATAATGCGCGGCGTCTTCGTCGTTGAATGCTATGTTGAGGAGAGGGTGTCCACCTGGCGCAAACTCCGTGATGGTGTTGAGGTAGCCCCAAGAGACAAGGCTGTTGCCGTTCGGAAGACGCTGTATGGAGCCCAGCGCACGCGCTGCGGTGGAACCTTCATGGGGTGGGAGAAAGTATTGTTCAACAGGGTAGGCTGTCATCTTCCTCTCGTCAAGGGAGAGGATCAGAGCGGAGGAGGTTGTGTTGGTGGCACCGTTGGTCCCGACTATGCCGTTGTGAGCGTTGTCGAAAAGGGAGAGGACTATCGTTCCATCAGAGGACTCATGTAGGATACGAGCGTCGTGTTGGGAGGAGAAATTGAAGCGATCCTGAGTAAAGCTTGACTGTGGTCCGCCGAGACGCCATAGCACTTTCCCAGTGGTGCCAGCGATGCGATAGAGCGTATTGGTGTGCCGGGCGGAAAGGAGGTAGTCACCGTTCTGGAAGCGGGCGATGGAGTTCAGATGGAAGTAGTCGTAAGCATAGCCGTAGGAGAGGCCAGCGCCAAAGCCTATGCTCGGTGTCACAGCGGATTCGTTGAGAGGTATATGGTCAGAAGAACGCCATTCGAATACGATCTGGTTATCTCTTTGCAGTTCGAGAACGTAGAAAGCGGAGTCGAGGAGCCAGCCCATCGTCTCGTTGATGCCGTAGGCTGCGAGGTCGGCTTGGATCGGTTGCAGGCTTGTTACGATTGCCGTCTGGCCATCGTCCAGAAGCTGGAATTCGTGGAAGTCTAGCGACGTCAGAGGAGCGGGTGCGTCGAGGGTCCGAACGGTCTTGTACTCTTGGTCCAGGAAGGCGACATGGCCTTTGCCCCGGCCAGAATCTGCGTAGCCGCGGAAAACTGAGAGCAATGATGAGTTTGACGTCCGATGGCTCTGAAAGTCAAAGTATCCTATGTCTGACAAAGTGCTATCATAACCAGACCAGACCAGGTTGCCTTGATTGTCGAATATGTAAGGAGCATGCTGAGCGGCGCCTTTATAGGTCGAGAGGAAGATGTACCCCGGCTCTAATCCCTTGGCTTTGTCGACATGGACAGGCGTGACCTTTGTGCGATCGAACGAAGTGAATGTGAGGTTCGGAGTCAATATGTCTGGTCGCTGTAAGATGTCAGTGTCACTCCTGTCCTTCAACAAAGCCCCGTGGTGCGACACACAGTCACGTATGATATAACAGGCACGTTGGCAGCTACACATATGCCGAGAAAGAGAGTGAGGACGACCTTCAAGGAGAGGACCGGCATATCAGGGCCGGTTATTGCAAGATTTGTTACATTCTGTAGGCACTCATCCTAAACTGAAGTCGAGATTGACAGCACAGACCCTTGCAGGTGTTCTCCCGGAAAGCGTACTCTGCCCGAAGTGTCGCCAGCTTGGCAAATCATGGATGAGACAATATCCCAACATGGCAGCCACGAGCTGATGATACCAAACGGAGAGTCGTCACTGTCTCGTGGTCAGTGGCTGCCGCGAGAACATGTTCATGCTCACATACTCCTTCTATTGGCCGTGGTGCTGCGTGTAGATGTACTCGAGGTGCGCATCGGCAGGCTGAGCAGCTGGTGCTCTCATCTCGATTGTTCCAGCCTCGGTATCGATGGGGGCTGCGAAGGCTGTGGCCAGGAGGCAAAGTAGCGCGGCGAGAGTCGTGAATTTGGAGAGCATGTTGGTGGTCGCTGACGGATCGAGTATGTGTCGAAGGCAAGTTTTTCGTGTCCGGATGATTTAGTTTGTTCTGCTCTGGGATTCAAACAGTAAGAAAATCGAAGAGATATAACATCTGCGAGGGCCACTTCGGTAGCGTGTCGACCTGTACGCCGCTATTCCAGCAATTTCATCCTGGTCGCGAGAGAGTTAACCGTGCGCTTGGCGACGCTTCCGAAGTGATCCTTGCAGATATTACATTTGCCAGCTGACCAGCGAAGTGGAGGCGATAACGTTGAGGTGTGTCGGCCATGCTCATCGTCAGAAACGTAGACCAAACTTGGCAAACGCAAAAAGCTATGTTAGAACTGCCCAATGGGGCGGCCACTCACCTACTGCTCTGCCTTGACCGAGGGCAGTTGCTAGAGCTGACCCCACTGTGGCAAGACGTCGGTAGAGTCGTGGGCGCTTCAAAGATACAGCGTCTTCGTGCAGCCGAGTAAAATGCGCTTTTAGCTGTCGCCACATCGATGTTGGCTTATTGGCTCTATACCTAGATTTTGCTAGGATGATCGGTCCGCCGGGATTTAAGATGTAACTCGGCTGCACGAAGACGCTGTAAGGCAGCGACCTCACATCAGGCTCGATCCATGGTGAATCACGCCGGAGTATCGTGATCTCCTTGTGATCGCTCGAGGTTCGAGAGGGATTACAGCTCTGAAGCCAACTGCCGGAGATGATGCTGGTGTCTCGGTCATGACCTGAGCTTTCCCAGGCTCCCAGCATCGTCAGGCGGGGCCGCGCAGAGGGAATATCAGCCGGCTCTGCTGGCTGCCGTACGAGGATGATAGCAAGTTTGTGATCAGTAATCGTGGTGTAAAGCAATCTGTTCAGCCTTGTTCTGGCCGTTCTAATTACATCTGGCCTGTTTTGCTGACAATGGTGTCGCTCCTGTTCGTACTTGCCACGAATGTACGACGTGAAGTTGCAATGCCAGCCATGGCCTCGATAGCTCGATTCAGGCAACACTATGCGGCCATGAGATCCGGCAACACTTGGAGTCTTGACGGCCAGCACGACTGGTGGGCGCGCTTGGTCCACGCGTCAGTCGTCATGCTCAACACGAAGCGACAGCATGCCCGCACCCGCCGCGGCTTGCCAAAATGGTTGAGGAAAGCACTCTCTGAACAGCAATGAGGGGTTGGGAGTAACAACAAGGTGGTGTTGCCGTTGTTTCGAAGACGTCGAACAGCGACATGTCCGCTTCGGGACAGCTTGTGGACGCACGTGCCGCGTGCAACTTTGACATTGTCGGACGCGAAAGACTGCTTGCGTCCTGCAACACGGCCTGTCATGCATCTCCAGTGCGTGAGATGCGCTTTGCTCCATCGTCTCACATCGTCGTCTGATGCATCAACATCATCACATTCACTCGTCTTCGCCTCAGGCACGCAGTCCCAATTTGGAAGGTTCGAGAAGCATCGCGCTTGTGACATCACATGACAGTCGCAGACAGGCCTTCCTGCCGTGATCTATGCATGCTTGCGACGAAGACCACGCCGCTACTTCCTTTGTGACACTCTCCAACTCAATTCGCCTTCTCTTCTCTCACCTCAGACAACACTTGAACCATTGACGAATCACACTAGAGAGGCCTCAGACCGTCCGACAGTCCAACGATACCCTAATCACCTACATCTACTGTACTCGAACACCATACGACAACACGATGGTCGCAGACACGAAACTATACGACCGCCTCGGCGTGGCTGCGACGGCGTCACAGGAAGAAATCAAGAAGGCCTACCGGAAAGGTGCTCTCAAGAACCACCCCGACAAGAACCCTGCCGGGGCCGAGAAGTTCAAAGAGATCTCAGAGGCATTCGAGATCCTATCCGACCCCGAGAAGCGCAAGAACTACGATAATTATGGCTACGACTTCATAACAGGCAACGCTGGTCCTCCGCCTGAAGCTGGTGGAGAGAACCCATTCGCTGGTGCAGGAGGAATGCCAGGCGGGTTTGGAGGGTTCAGTGGTATGCCAGGAGGAGGTGGAGGTGGTGCCAGGACATTCCACTTCAGCACAGGAGGTGGAGGCGGTGGTCGTGGCTTTGGTGGATTCAGTGACCCAAAGGACATCTTCGCCGAGTTCATGCGCGGAGGAGGAGCTAGCATGGGAGGAGGAGGAGGAGGAGGAGATGAGGACGACATTTTCAGCGGTTTCCAATCCTTTGGAGGCGCTGGTGGATTTGGAGGTGCCCGACCCGGTGCTGGCTCAAGAGGAGCAAGCGGCTTCGGAGGACGAAGGCGAGAACCTGAAGTCGAAACCACTGTCGTCGAGAAGCCACTTCCTGTGTCGTTGGAAGACATCTTCAACGGCGCGACGAAGAAGCTCAAGGTCCAACGCAAGACATACGACTCGAACAGCGGCAAGCAGAACACGGAAGACAAGATCCTCAGCGTGCCCATCAAGCGAGGCTTGAAGGCGGGCTCAAAGATCAAGTACCCAGACATGGGTGATCAGGTCGAGGGCGGTGTGCAGGACCTGCACTTCATCGTCAAAGAGAAGGCACACCCGCTGTTCACGCGAGACGGCGACGACATCAAGCACACAGTCGAGATCGACCTGAAAGAAGCATTAACCGGCTGGAAGCGAACCGTGCAGACGATTGACGGCAAGCAGATATCCGTATCAAGTGCTGGGCCAACACAACCGGAATGGACAGAACGATACCCAGGTCTTGGGATGCCCAAGAGCAAGACACCTAGCGCACGGGGCGACTTTGTTGTGGGTGTCAAGATCAAGTTCCCGACGAGCCTGACAGCGGACCAGAAGCAGAAGTTGAAGGAGATTTTGTAATGCATTGAGCGGTAGTGAGTCTTTGTTGCATGGCGTGGCGCTGGGTGGTGTTTAGATGCTTCGTATGAGAAGCGGCTACGAGGGCGTTTGATCTTAGGCATTTGATGATGTGTATGCAGAGCATTAGATGTGAATGACAGAAGGAAGTTCAAAAGATGACTATGATTTACTTCTCTCCTTCCCCTTCCCTTCGCTTGCCCCCGTTGGAATAGGATGAGCGTCTCCTTTGTACTCTAGTCTTTGGCTCAAGACTGGGGAGGCCATCGCCACTGAGCAAAACGTTGTTGGACCACAGCCATACCGCCTCGGGATGCAATGTGATGTGCATGCCAGACAGTATGGTGTGCCTCAGGCCAAAAAGTGAAAGTCAGAAGCCATGCACCCTTCGATTATGCGTCCGCCGAGACTCGAACTCGGTCCTCAAGCAGGTCCTCAAAGGCTGGGAAGCTTGAATTCTACCCTGGAAGGACGTGAGCAGGTGTTCCGCAATGTGGTAATCCGGTGAGTGTGTACCTTGAACTACGAACGCGTTCATGCACGTGATGCTGTGAAAATGGATGATTGGTATAATATATAGCTACAATGCCTCGCGCCTACTGAGGGGCACTGAGGGGAAGAGCCAATGTGGCCAGAACTGAAGCTCGCTGGGTCGTCGCCCCAAGGAAGGCACGCCAGAATCGGAAACAACGCCAAGAAATGGTCTTTCACATGGCGGAGCCTCTGGGTGAAGTGGTCAGCAGTTCTACTGACATTGATTGATGAATCAGAGGAGATGTGGAAGTGTTTGTGCAACAAATCTGTGAGGACGGGGTCGGCGTCGGCGTCGGCGTGTGAAAACGGAAGACTGGCGCGAGTCATGACTTCCATCTTAACATCTCCAGGGGTCATTTCGGATTCTCAGCATCTCGGAAGCGTGTCAAAAAGTACGCCGTTTTGTCAGCCAACGCATCCTTGTCGTGAGAGGATATACCCGCGCACTACCGAAATGCTGAGAATCCGAACTGACTCCTGGAGATGTTAGGCTTAGTACTCTTCGACCTCATCTCCTCGTTTCTGCGTCTTGTGCAACACACTCCCCTCACCATCTACATGATCTCAAATCACGTTGCCATCGACGATGCTGCAACTTGGAATTTCTTGGAGTACAAATGCCGACTTGCGTCCACGGAGAAATTCCTCTTGTATGAGTTCCTGCTGCCCAAGGGTCCAGCGAATGATGGCATAGAGGTACACTATCCGAAGCTCTGACCCAAGCTCGAATAGCAGCACTATAACATGCCTTCGGCGAGTCAGGCAGCAATACCGCATCTGGTAAACGCGATCTCGGTTGGCCATTACGCTCCTTCCCGGGAGACTGGTTCACGGTATGTCGTCGTGATAGGGTGACAGTGCTCCGGGCTGTTGGAAGACGCCGGCAGTAACATCTTCATGGCAGCGCCGGCTCCTGTCATGCATCTAAGCGACGCGCCTATACCAACAGGAGACTGTGCATGATCACCGTTTCGTACAACTAGTGCTGATAACGGACAAACATGTCTTTGGATACGGAATAGCTTTCAAGAACGATGACCAACGATCCACTGGACTATGTACATGATCTACTGTTCAGCAGTCCATTCGCACAAATCCTAGTCGAAGCAACAGCACGGCGAGGACGAGCGACTTGTGCCAACTCATCCGAAAGCAGAGCCTCAAACCGTGAAGATAGTGTCGCGTGGGATCGACATGAACAACACTGAACCTTCTGTACTAGATCGTTGTGATGGGTGCGGTTTTATCCTTTACGACCAACTCTGGCGTGCCCGTTCCTCTCAGCCTATCGCGGAGCGTGCCTGAGACCGTATCTATTGGTCTCGTACTTTCCTGACACATGTCCTGCTTCCAGACCAGGCCTCATTTCTGCGGGCGTTCGACGCGCTATGCCTGATACTGGAGATCGAAGCAACAATCTGGCAACACGGAGATCGCCCTTGGCATAGCAACTACAACTTTGAGGCTAACGAAGGACATACTTGACACCGGTGGCTGCCCAATCCAAAGAACCTCCAGCACTACTTCAGCCAACTGCCATGTGGCAACAGATGCAGGCGTTGACAGCATCTCTCCATGACGAAACTTGTCACCTGTTCATCTCTGGGTCGCTCATACTCACAATGTCGATGCCTTTCAGAACATTCGAGCGATGCTGCGTTCCACCTCCTATGAGTACTATCGAAGGAATTACACGTCCCGCTACTTTCTCAGCTCTATTCTGGCCTGATGTGTCCGGCCTTGTACTCAGTACCTGATCGCAACTCTAGGTACCATGTACCACAACGCATTCCAACACTGGCAGCTGCCGCCTGTGGCAGAGCCTCAAGGGCTTGTCGCATTGCCCCAAGCGCAATGGGTTCATTACGCGGCGCCGACAGACTGCAAGATTCTGCTGCCCGGAGACATTGACACCAAGCCCTACGGACCTACGACTGCTGCTGACAGCGGTCTGCTGGCATATCACCTTGCAAGTCACGCCCCGGCTCCGGATCAGCAGGCGAGCTGGCTTCCTGTCAAAGTGCCCAAGAAGCCTAGGGCAATGCAGGTTTGTCGGCCCACTTTAATACACTCCGGCAGATATGTTCTGACTATGTCAGGCCTGTGACCAGTGTCGATACCGCAAGCAACGATGCGACGAAGGTACGCCTTGTTCTTTCTGCAAAGAGCTGGATCTAGAGTGCAGCTACCGTCCGCCGGTGCCGTCCAAGTATGTTCAAAATCGAGATGACTCTTGTGAGCAACACTAACTCCGGCAGATTCGACAAAATGGTTGACTTCATGGCATCTTGGATGTCGACTCAATCTGAGGGGTTGACTGCGTTATCCAACAAGCTCGACCGGCTACAACGCGTCTTGGTCTCCTATGAGTCGAACCCCAGTCTACCTCGCAGCGAGACCCAGGGATCTACGTTTCAAGATCAAGACGATCAATTTCAACAGCGCCGCCGTAGCTTCGGATCTCCGACTGAGCTGAAGGCCACAGGCTATGAAAGTGTCCTTCAATGGCCGGCAGTAAGAGATGTGCTTGCAAGGGCCAACGTTTTCCCGAACGATGACTATCTCCTGGAGGCGGAGGACCACACACAACCACTGCCGGGATCGTCTTCCGCTTCTTCATGGCCTCACAACTACACCCTCCAGGTGGACAAAATTAAGTCCGAGTATGGAGCCTTCTTGGACCATGTCTATGGACGACACCCCATTATCAATCGATGCTCGGTCGCCAAGACTCTGGAAGGGTTCACGACTGAGCGGAGGAGGACTCCTTCAGCAGGTTACCACCAGGATGAGCGCCCAGCCAAACGAAGGCGGCTCGACACTCAGTCGCCTATGCGCCCCGACACACCAGAAATTCGGCAATCTCCGAGCACCGCGGTCGCGCTGCTTGTTCTTGCACTGGGTGCTGCTGTGGAGAGCGAGGTGAATCACAGCAAAGGGTTGCACCACCGCGCATACAACCACGATCAGAAGCATTGGGCAAGTGATGCCGTACCAGGCTTCAGTCACTACACCGAAGCTGTACAGATCATGGCTGGCCACATGGATGGCACTAGTCTCGCGCATGCCCAGATGTTCCTGCTCGCAGGCCTATACAAAGCCAGACTGGTTCGTACAAGGGAAGCAAGTAGCTGGTACTCAATGGCAGGCCGTGTGTTGCTTCACCTTGTTCAGCGACGGCAACTACACAAGGAACAGAGGCATAACTCTTCGTCAACACCACAAGGAGACCGCTCGACCCAGGTGCAGCACAACTCGCAAGATGATCTTGTGCTTCGATGCGCCTGGTCATGCTTGTCTCTGGAGGGACAAATCCTGCCCGACTTGCGTCTGCCGAAGAGTGGCTTGGAGCAGATCGAATATCGACTTCCTCTACCAAGCTCGGTTGCCGGGATCGCCGCGAACAACGGCGAGACCGCGCTCGCACGGGGAAGCCAACAAGAACGTCGCGTCCATGCTGCTCATCTACGTCTTCGACGTCTATCACATGAACTCAACAGGAGCCTGCTATCGCACTCATCGGGAGATACACCACCGGACCTAGCAAGCTTCTCCTCCAAGCAGTCCGCCACGCTTGAGCGGTGGAGAAGCACATTGCCATCATCGCTACAGTGGCACGATACAGACACCACGCCTCACGGAGCTGCCATTGCGAGCCTTGGACATGCATACTGGCGTGCCAAGCTGAGTCTCACAAGACCATTCCTGGACTACGTCCTGCACAGGCACCACACGTCGGAGGCCCATGACGAATATACAGCATCTATGGCACGCGACCACGCAGCAGAAATACCACAAATGAGGTCGACGATCGCAGCCCTGCGAGACACAGCAGGGTACGAAGACGTACTCGAACTTGCACACTCCTGCATCGAAGCAACGAAGCAGAGCGTCACATTCCGCGACTTCATCACAGAGTCATGGGTCGTGGACAATGTACAGACTTTGAGTCATCAGCGCGTGGAAGATGTCCTATTGCTGGCAGCAGCACATCAACACGATGAGCTCCGGGGCTTCGTACCTTTACCAGAGCTGCAACAGCTCACTTCCAGCGCTGTCGGCTTGCTTCAACAGCATTCGGGGGAGTCACCAGCTTGTGCAGCAGACTATAACATTTTACTTGGGTTTCAGCAAGCCAACTTCGGCTTGGAGTAGAGGTACTCGCTCTGTGGCGAGTGCGCGACCAGCCCCATGCGGATGGACATGTATCGAGTGTAGTAATCCGTTAACAAGGACATGGTGTTGTAACAGTCCTTGAAGGCAGAGACAATGGTGCCACTATATCAAAAGCGGCGGCAATTCGACACTGACAAGAAAGCAACAGCTTCTGCTATTCCCTACTTCAGATCCCGGTAAATTATGACACTGTACAGATAGAAATGATTGATCCTGAAATTTCGTGTTTGAGATGGCTCCTATCTACAGACATCGCCAGTTCGGCTTTCGAACCCACACGAGATCGCGCCTCCAACGCCTTCGCTCGCTAAACAACAATCCAACAACTCTACACCTCAAGGCTCGTGTCGATTGACGAGCTCGTATTCACTTTGATGTCGGTTCGACCAGAATGCTAGCCGGTCCCGCACGGATTTCTTCTTCCACTGGGGAATGTCCGTTGGCGCGAGGAAGTAACGGTGATAACTCCACCAGCCGAGTAGAATGGCGCTGATGCCAACGACGAGGCCAATGAATGTTAAGAGCACCCAGTTTCGTGCCATCCAGAAGATCAGCTGAACGTCATAGCCATGCCAACTGTTGCCAAGATGGTGGGTGAAGAAGCTCCAAGGATGGCTATTGTACTCTTCCGGGAAGATGATCCTGATGCGACCGCCGTCTGCGCCGTCGCCCACGTTCAAGCCTTCGTCGCTGTAGTGCCGCCAGATAACACTCAGGAACAATGGTCCCGTGCTTGCCATGACGGTGATATACGGTAAGATCCAGCTGCGATCGTAGCGCTCCAATTCCTGGATTACGCGCTTGAAGAAAGGATGGCCCGGTACGGCACCCATGGCATCGTTGCTCACACCCGTGGGCACTGTCTTCCGTACAAATGCTGGGTACGATAGGAGAGGTTCAAGAGGTCGGTTGCATCCGTCGTCCAGATCGATGTATATGCCTCCAAAGTGATCCAGCACAAAGTATCGTATCGCGTCGGCGCGCTGGATAGGGTATTGATAGCCCTTGAAAGTTTCCAAGAACTCTGGGTATTCTTCTTCAATGAAATCGACGCTCATCTTGTCTGTCCACAGCTTATACTCCCAGCCATCGCTCTTCTGATGCAGGGTCTTGCAACTCGCCTGCGCGTCCTGCCATACTTCGGGGATGCTTGTGTTGATATACGTCTGGTGAATGATTTTCGGTATTAGGGGTTTCGCGGTGATTTTGTCTTCGGCGCCGATCGCAGGCAGTTCCTCCTTCGTTATGGCGTCTTGTATGCCAGTGATGACGAGTAGTTCCAGCAGTGTCCAAACTAAGTGTATCAGGAAGAGGAGCACGGCAAATATTATGACCAGGAAGATGACCAGGGGGCGTCGCATGGCGAATAAGAGTGCACTTCACGTGCTCAATCCGTGGGAAAGGCTGTGTAATGTTATCCTTTTTCCTGTTGCAGCCTGGAGAAATTGTTGACGCGCTTCTTTATGCGGGGCGCGGGGTCCAGATTCACACTTCGGAGGCGGCGATCATGCTCGAGGACGATATGTGTGCGCAAATAGGCCGGTATAGGGTCTTCGTTGCAGGTGTGAAGAGGTCGTGAATGTGAGAAAATGATTGTCAATATGTAGCGGCAGGATGTCGAGATTGTGACTGCCTGTCCAAGCACAGCCCAGAGTCTTAGCGTAACGCTCCCTCGTGGCCTCGGGAAGTCTAGTGCCGGTCGCAGCTTCACAAAATTCCCGACCTCCGTTTGTATTCTTTCTCAACGGACCGACATCCAACCTACACCTATCTTACCAAAGAATGACATTTCTGCTCGCCCCGAGGACTTCAGAATTGAGCCCTACAGCGACTCTTCGTTCTTCGTAACGGCCGCAATTGCGAATGCGACAGTGCAATGCCCTGTAGCGCCACCCAATCCTGCCTCGATGACAGCATAGAAGAGGAACAGGAAGCGGCTGGAGCTGTACGGCCGGATGACCACAACATCGACCCTGCAATGTTCCTGTCAGAAGACCAACTATAGCGCGCTGCATATTCTTATACTTAAGTATATCCGGTGGGTCCGGTTGCAGGTGACGAAGATGTCGACGGCCCACGTGAACAGGTGAAAAGGGCCAGGCCTCGGATCCAGCCGCGAAGGAGGAGTACAGGTAGGCATGTGTGTTCAGCCGCAGTGGAGCAAAGAATCCTGGCATTGATTAACACCACCCATATCGACTTCGAAAGTCATCTTGCTACTGACTGGATAGCTGTCTTCATCACTGCGAGACAAAGTACACTTTATCAACATGAAGGACCTCATCTTACCAATACCAGCCATCTGGTAACTCCTACAAGATCCGCCCCGCAGCCGCCATCCTTAACATCAAAATCTCCCTAAAAGAATACGACCTCCTGAAAGGCGAAAGCAGAACACCCCACTTCCTCTCCAACATCAGCGCGAATGGCAGCGTCCCAATCCTCCAAATCGGCTCCGACACATTCCTCCCAGAAAGCGGAGCAGCACTCTATTACCTCGCCACTGGCAGCGCCCTAATCCCGACCGACCGACTTCACCACGCTGAAATGCTGCGCTGGATTTTTTTCGAGCAGTATCAAATCGAGCCGAATTTGGGGTCCTTGCGTTTCTGGTCTAGAGTCATGGGTCTGGAGAATGTGGACGAGGCGAAGAAGAGTCAGGTAGAATCGAAGCGACAGGCAGGGGAGACAGCACTGGGGATTATGGAGCAGCATCTTGCTAGTCGACCGTATTTCGTTGGGGAGAAGTTCAGTCTTGCGGATGTGGCGTTGTATGCTTATACGCATGTGTGTGGTCAAGCCGGGTTTGATCTGAGTCAATGGCCTAGTGTCAAGGCATGGTGTGAGCGTGTAGCGCAACAGCCGGGGTATGTTCTCATTCATGATGAGGTCTGGGCCTGATTTGTATGTCCTTCACCAACAGAACGAGGGAGCGTTCAGTGAGAGATATGCCATGAGTGCTTAATCTCTCGAGTTCGATCACAGTACTCATAAGCCAGGCGATGACGAACCTTCGCAGCAAATCTGAGCCAATGCCTAATGACACTCGTACATCAGCAATTGCCACTCTCATCAATCCTGTTCTCTACCTCACCGACAGCCGGTATGCTCTTCAAGCTCTCCGCTCCGCTCCCCTCTTCTCCCCTCCACCGGAAACCCCCTCAATGTCGTCTCCACCAAATTATCCGGACCCGTACTAACCATGACCCTCGTCTCCTTCCCCGCAAGCTCCTCATGACAGACCGCCACAACTTGCTCAAACATCTCAGCACGGTCTAGAATAACCCTCAAGCACCATCCCACCAACACCCCAGCCCAGTCGCGTGCGTTGAGCATCTTGCGGATGTCGACAAGACGCTGCTGGAAATTATGGTATTCGACGTCGCAGCCAATGTTGTCGAAGTATGCAGCGATTTGGGGGGCTCTGCACCAGTCTCTGGCTAGGATGGAGGCGATGGGGGGGTTGAGGTGTTTTGAGAGGCGGATTGTGAGGATGCTCCTTGGTGTTGGCATAGTGGAAGAGTTGGGTGATAGAGCCTGGGAGGTGAGGAACCCGACTGGACTAGACAGGGGCCGTATGGCGAATGCCTCTGCGGACAAACATATACCATGTTGATCGTGCTTTGCAAGCTCACCACCGTTGTGGTGTTGGGCGTTTTGCGTATCGCGCGACTTGTGACTTTTCGGTGGCGCCAGAGCCTTGCAATCCTTTAAAGAATTCTACAGGTAGGGTGCGTCGCCTTGTGGCGTGAATATGGCCACCCTCGGTCTAAGCCAATCTCCTGACAACGCGTGTTGGGGGCAAGGTCCTTACTTGGTCAAATGATGACGTGTTCGGCGACAGGTAGGCTCGACACCAGCATTTGATGATTTACAAGCTGCCTCAAAAAATCCGGACTTCATCAGTATCTGTAACATAACACGCCCGTCTCAGTATTCATCACATCTTTCACTTTCACATCATCAGCCAGTCCACGATACTCCAGGTCATCCTCTAAGCTGGCCAATCCCATCGTATGCCGTGACTTATGACCTCCATACGCCCAAAGAAACCGCTCCGGCGATCGCTGCTGCCACAGCCACCACAGTCGATCGAGCTGAGTGTGGTGTAGGAAGAACAGTGGATCGTACGGTGCAGAGAAGGTCTCGAAGTCACCAGCGATTCCGAACGGTATCACGTCGTGGACACGACTCTCCATAAGCTTCACAAACTTATCGTAGGTCCCTGCAGATAGCACTTCCTCCACCGATTGGGGGCTGACGTCCTTGCCGTCAATATGTCCCAGCTCGCCCGCTATATTCCGGAATCCGCGAGATAGACAGTGCGGCGCATACTTGATATCGTAGTAGTTCACTCGTGTGTGAGCGAAAGGTCCATCTACGACGCAGCGTCCGGTTCTACCAACGGTGATTTCAGCACCCACTTCACCGTCACCACCGAATCCAGAGCTTGCGTCGAAGACTGGGCTCTTCTCAAGCGCATGGGAATCCAATGTCCAGTCCCAGTACACCAACCCTCCATTGTACCTGCAAGCTTCCCTCAGTGCCATCTCATATATCGCCAAGAAGTACCGATGCCAGGGCAGAAACGCTGCGCTGTGATGTGTCGAGTAGCCTACATGGCTGTGGAGCCAGGGAAAGTCATCGTACGCCGTAGTACCGTTGCGTTTGAGAAAGGGCGAGGGCGTGGACTGGAGGCAGCGCACGGCGGAGATGTAGTCCTGTTGCTGCGTTGCGCTGAGGGTGCGCCATTCGTGTCGGCGTCTGCATTTTCCGTCGTCGATGTCGTCTGCGATGGGCGTCGGGGCGAATAAGGTCCGGAAGATGGTGAGGACGAGGATGATTGCGATTGCTGCCACGGCTATGGCAACGACGACACCGGTCACGTAGCCAGCAATATGCCCTTTGGCGACGCGCTTTTCTGATGGTGCCGCCGAGACAACGCTCTCCGGCTCACTTATTGGCGACACATCTTCTCCTGCTACCACATGGTATTCCTGCTCCTTCTTGAACGGCCACATGGTCGCTGCGTTTCTGCTCTTGCTATGCCATCGTGTCCCTGCTGTCGCAACATGTAGAAATACAACAGAACCAGATCCACCTACCGTGAGTCCCTACGAAAGCTCCTATACCGTATAAGCGCAGCGCGTCTTCGAGGAGGGTGCAAGCCACTTCGCCGAGGAGGGACGAGTTGGGCAAGGTCTGCCAGAAGAAACACTGGTTACCAATCGCTTGCCAAGCGCTGGTCACGTTTTGTTGCGCCACAGACGGAAACATCGCGAAGCCGCGCCTCCTGTTGACATCTTCTTCACCTGTGGCCAGGACTACCGTCGCTCTGGAGTGTATGCGACTACACTTCGACCGCATAGCATATCCCAAGCATTGTCAGCAGAATGTGATATGGCGAAAGTCATCCGAGCTCTCACTCAAAGGCGATGCCAGGACGACAATCAGGTTTAGAGGCATTACTGACAGACATGTTGTGGGAGGACCCCCATAGTCTGTGAAAGAGTGTGAACTGCATCGGATCAATCGCTGAGGGGATCAACGCCAGGGGAACTTCTGTTGCAAGCAGTACATCGAACGCCAGCACTTCCTCCGCCGAAGATGTGTATGGGTGTGGAGCCCTAAGGTTCCTTTCACGGACCACTTGAACACAAATTGGGGCAGCGCAAGACGAGCCATACGGCATGCCCCTTTTTCATGACCGTGCGTGCCCAGCACGAAAGCCTGGGTAAATCCAGGCTTGAAGTCATTAGATTGTAGCGCAATGAGTTCAGTTGTCTACCAAAGGGTCTTTGAAATCCGCGGACTCCTCATCGATTTCTTCAACTTTGGCTACATCAAGTATAATCAAGACACGGAGGTTGTCGAAGCCTCGCCTGCGACTACCAGCAGAGAAATATGCCGCTTCCTGAAGGAGCGCAATCGTTTCCTACCGGCTGGTCATTGTGGTGAGGTGGGCATGGGAGGGTTTCTTCTGCAGGGCGGCATGGGTTATCCCGTGCGGGTTAGTTGGTCGCTGTCGTGTATCTTGATTACTTGCACTGATCAATATGTTGTGTAGACGTTCGGCCCCACGTGTCGCTTCGTCGTCGGAGTCGATGTCGTAACCGCCACAGGAGAGTTTTACACTGTGACAAAGATAATAACGCCGATCTGTATTGGGCAGCACGCGGGTCAGGGCCAGGTAGACTAAGCCACGGGCGATCGAAATGTTCGTTGAATCCACTGATGATGCGAAGGTTTCCCAGCCATTGTCACTCGCTTCTACATCAAGACGTTGCCAGGACTCCCAGGGCACTGAAGCAGTACATACATATATCCCATTGCTGCATACGACGAGGTCATGCACTGGCTGAACGAGGTCAGTATACTTCAGTAATTCAATCCACGCCGAAGCTGACAAAGACTCCAGATCCTGCCTTAGACCCACTCGTCGAGCCCTTCGCTCACATCTCCAGCCTTGCCACCGAAGGCTATGTGATACTCATAGGCCTCCAATCATTGGCTTCGACAGACGAACAAGCCAAGCAGAACCTAGAAATCGTCTCCGAGACGCACCCGACTGGGTCTCTCCTCCAAGCTCAAGAGATGGAGAAGACTGACTCCGACAAATGCTACGACCTCGCCGAAACACCCGAAGCATATTCCAAACCCCGCCGCTGGATCACCTTGAACAGCTTCCTGGAGAACTCCGTCGACGTCGTCACCACAATCCGCAAACGCGCCACTTCCTTGCCAGCCGAAGGCATCATGGTCTGGTACCCGGTCTACCCAGCCAGTCATGAGACTTACGAAGACATGGCCTGGTCGGTGAGTTCCGACCACTACGTCGCGTGGTATGCTTCATATACTAATCCTGAAGAAGATCCCTTTCATAAGAAGTGGGTGCATGATATTGAGGAGGAGTTGGATCCGTATACTGTTGGCTCGTGTCTCGGGGA
Organism: Fulvia fulva; assembly: GCF_020509005.1. Taxonomy (NCBI): domain Eukaryota; kingdom Fungi; phylum Ascomycota; class Dothideomycetes; order Mycosphaerellales; family Mycosphaerellaceae; genus Fulvia; species Fulvia fulva. The sequence continues at coordinate 4,457,275 of NC_063017.1, read as the reverse complement.
TGCTGACTTTGCACTGAGGCCGACGAAGTATTGGAGTGAGGACGCGGGAAAGAGGTTGATGGATGTTAGGAAGAAGTGGGATCCGAAGGGAAGGATTGCCGGGTTCATGGATGCTGAAGATACGAGTGGAGCGGAGGGACTGTCGAATATGAAGGCGACGGGCAAGTTTGAAACGAAGTTGGCTTGAAAGGGTTGTTTCTCTCGTGCATGGGCAGGAGTATGTATCTCTCCGGGCACCAAAGCATCATGCTCAGAAAGTTCTCATCGCGTGCATGTTGTGACCGTTCGTCGTGCGGGTTCCTATCAATCGTACGGAATCATTAGCTATCACCGTCAGTCTGTATATCAAAGGATACGGTGCTCTATGAATTGATTCCCAAGACCACAACTATCCACAGTGTCATTCAGACCGAAGGCACTTTTGGTTGTCAAGGCTGAAGTGCGGCAGGCAAATGCAGGGTCCAGCTCAGTGCTCGGCACCTACCGACTCTTAGCTCTTCTTTACAACGCACGACCACACTACCTGCATATTCGCACACCGAGCAGCCATGGAACGAATGGATACGAGCGAAGAGGATGGCTTCCAAGAGAGATCAAAGGTATTCGTCAACTGGCTGAAGGAGAACGGTGCTTCAATCTCCGCGAAGATCAAATTGGACGATCTGAGACTGCAGAATGCAGGTCGAGGTGTTGGTACGATTCTGTCTTACACACGGGTGGACGGCGCCGAGGAGTATTGGGAGATCTAACAGATGCGAGTAGTGGCTGTCCAAGATCTCAACGAAGACGAGGAGTTGTTCAGCATACCGCGATCGATAATACTGACCACAGAGACTTCAAGCAATGGCGAAGCGGCACTGAAAGAGGTTGACGATCCATGGCTGTCCCTCATCGTAGTCATGGTCCTGGAGTACCTTGATGGTCCACAGTCACGATGGCAGCCATACTTCGACGTTCTCCCCGAATCATTCGACAGTCTGATGTTCTGGTCCGACGCCGAGCTTCAATGCTTGGAGGGCAGCACGGTCGTTGACAAGATTGGCAAAGAAGGCGCAGATGCAGTCTTCAGCGAACAGCTGATACCTGTCATCGGGAAGATCAACAAGAACATCAGCTTGAGCAACGAAGATTTGCTACGACTTTGCCATCGCATGGGCTCGACGATCATGGCATATGCCTTCGACCTAGAGAAGAGCTCGGACCAAGCGAAGAGTGACGAGGAAGAGTGGGAAGAAGACTCGGACGCTGGAGCGACGCTCCCAAAGGGCATGGTGCCTCTCGCAGATATGCTCAATGCCGACGCCGACCGCAACAACGCCAAGCTATTCTACGAAGATGACAAAGTGGTCATGAAGACGATCAAGCCAGTCAAGGCTGGCGAAGAACTGTACAACGACTTCGGCTCCCTGCCTCGGGCAGACTTGCTGCGAAGATATGGATACGTCACGAACAACTATGCTCAGTACGATGTGGTTGAGATACCAGCAGAACTGATCAAGGAGAAAGCGGGATTGCCGGGTAAAGAGCTCGACGAAAGATGGCAATACGCAGATGAGCAGGGTGCCGTCGATGATGGCTACGACATCTCTCGTGGAGACAGCGAAGACGGACAATTCCCGGAGGAGCTTTGCGTACTGCTCAACTTGCTTGCGACGCCGAAGGCCGAGTTCGACAAGCTGAAGAAGAAGGACAAACTCCCAAGGCCAGATTTGACGACGGAGGCCAAGAAGCTGTTGCGTACCATCTTGGTCTATCGCTATGCGGCATACCCTACCAGTGTCGACGATGGACACGTCGATGAAAGACGGCGCGAGATGGCCCGAGCCGTCATGCAGGGCGAAAAGGAGATCTTGCAAGAAGCTGTCGATGCCATTTCGGACCTTTCAGCGGGAAAGAAGCGATCTGCGAATACTCTCGAGGACGAGGCCGCCGCGATCAGACAGCCTGCCAAGAGATGATCGTCCTACAGGCACGGGCAAAGTGATATCATGCAAAGGACGAAGTCAATCTTGTAGTATTACAAGAGCTTTGCGTGAGTATCTCAAACAGTTCTGATCTAACAAGTTGTCTATGGCTGGTATCAAGACCGACTGGCACCATCAACCAGTATCAAGAGCGTCTACAAGCAGTTCCTCCACGACAATCAGCCACCTGAGCTGCCGGCAGTAACAAGCTTAGGTGGACTTGAAGCGTTGCCGGATGCAGCAGCGGAAGCTTGCTGTTGCGCTGCAGCTATCATCGCGGTCTGGTCTCCACTTGGGAATTGTCTCCGCTCCACGCCTTCTGGTCCGGAGCGCGCACGACTGTTCAACATTGACCGATAGTCAAATGTCTTCGGGTCCGGCACGGGAAAGTAGTCGACTTCGTCATCGTCGCTGTCACTATCAGAGACAACGCCTCGACTTAGCACGCCTTTTGGCTTCTGCTTCCGCATTTCAAGGTGCACCCGACCACCCCGGCCATAGCGCAGACGACATGCAGGTGCAGCGTCAAGCTTGACGCGTTTCATGTCGGGCTCATCATCCTCGGCGGAGTTGTCGAGCCACGGTGGAGGGATGAAGACATTGAAAGTAGGCTCGGCACCAGCCACAGCATCATGGTCCAGTACCGGCTTCTGCTCCGACATGTCAACATCGCCATCTCGATCTTGCGAACTCCTGGATGGTAGTGACGGCGGCGGTGTTGGATAGCCAGTCCCAACTGCCGGTAAAGGGGCCCACTTTGCTTGCTCATCTGCTGGTTCTGGTGGCGGAGTGATAGGATCCCATGTCCGGTCTTGCCAGTCCTTGTTCCACCGCCGGTGCTGGTCCTTTCGGCTTTCAATGGTACGATCCACATGATCGTCTGCTTGCGCTTGCATATCGGCCAGTGAGATGAGATCGCTGTCTGGCGCAGACCTACTGTCACCGAGCGACCGTAATCGGATCGTCGGACCTGGTCGAGACCCATCACCTCTGCCCTTCGGCTTGGCAACAGGTTTCTGGTTGACGAGAAGCTCTTCATCTTCACCCTTCTCGCCAATGATGTTCTTAGCGACTTTGACCTCTTTGAGCTGCTTGCGCTGCTCGAAGACCTTGCGGGTGACTGAAAGATTAGTCTCATTCAGCTTCTCACGGTCACGAACCATCCCAACAAGCTGTCGAGCCTGCTCAAGCTCCATGCGGAGCTTCTTGAGCTTCTCCACCACCTGCGCATCTCTGCCTCTGGTCTTTCGAGTTTGTCGAACTTCCCTACGGCGGAAACAAACGTACGGATCGGCATCGTCTGCGTCCAAGCTTGTGTCGAGCAGCCGCACCTTGATAGTCGGTAACAGAGGACGGCTGCCTTTCTTGCTTGCCCAATACTGGTAAACCGGCTTCACGACTCGCTGTGCCTCGGCGGTTAGAGGCTCTTCACGCGATTGTTCAAGCTCATCAAGGCTCAGTATCGGCACGCTGCTTTCCACAGTGGCAAATGGCTGCAGTCTCTGGCTGGTGTCCTCGAGGAAGTTCATCACCTCCTCGAAACCATCTTCAGAGCACTGGATGGTCTTGTCCTTGAGCGCCTGGCCGTTAACATCTTTGCCGTCATTGAGCTGTTTCAGGAACTTCTCGTCATCCTCGTTCATGCAGTACGCTACGCCTACGCAGTCCTCCACCGTTGAACTGAATCGAATGTAGGTGGCCGGCTGCGAGAATACTTTCGGATAGAGCTCGTCATACTTGATACCCTTGGCCTTGCGGACCTCTGGTGTGGGAATGTAGCTGCTCGCCTTGCTCTTAGCACCGAGAGCGGCTGCATTTGCTGCATTGATCGCAGCCTGCAAGTGGAATTCCTACAGCATGTGAGCACGAAGGTGAGTGGAAAATCATGTGCAAGGTAAACTTACGACTTCTTCGTTCTTCTCGACACCAGTCTCGACCTGAGGGATATGTCGTTGCGATTCATCGTCGATGGCGTCGTCAATTTCATTTTCTCGTATTATGCGAAGCGGCTGCTTCGTGTTCAGTTTCCTCTGCCTGACATGTCGTGCCTGTCCGCGCGTTGACATGTTCTGGCAGAAACGTGAACCTCAGGCATCAGCGAAAGCCGCGAGCTTCGCCGAGCTTCCGCCGCCGTCGCAAAGCAGAACCTGCGACCGTCGCGACCGAGTGAGGACCGCGCGATAGGGGGCCCGAAACGCGGCGAACAATGGGGTATATGGGTATCAAAAGATTCAGAATCGCTCAGAGGGGTGTGTGTCTGATGGAGAGGGAGTTTCGCGATGGTGATGTGTGCTTGGTGATGAGTTGTCGTCTTCCCTGTGTTGTTTGGCGTGGGGCACGGTGGACAGCTGCGTGTCTTCAACCTGGAATTTTCAGCTAAGCTCATTTGGGGCTGTGACGACCCGTGCTTGGGCGCCGAGGTAAATAATGTGACGCGAACCTTTTCTCCCTGCCATCGCGACTTCATGTGTTGACAGCTGACTGCACAGTAATGCATTCTTTCTGCGCATACGACAATACTAGTCACGTTGCAGCGTGCTTCGTACACGAGTCAATACTGTTTGGAGTATCATCTATCAAGTTCATTTTTGCCGAGGCCTCAGTGCTACCATATGATATGAGAGAACCATCACAAATCTATCGACGCATCGCGAACTTGTTGAGAGGTGGTCGTCCAAAGCAGTTGAAAGATCACCACAGCTACCACTGCGTGCGCTTGATCGTGATGTCAGCCGCGAGGCATCACGTGGCATGGCAATTTAGTCGTCTTGGTTCGTTGCATCTCTCGAGGGGAGCATAGACCTCGATCTGCACGCTTGTGCATTATTGACATACAACAGTACCTACTCAACGTATTGTATACTCGATAACCACGGACCAGGTCTCCGTGCTCTTGTCGGGCAGTCGCCATGGCCGCTGCAGTGACTGTTACACGGCACAGCTCAAACGATAGGGCTAGGGTACTTACAGCAGTGTAGATGCATCAGCCATTGATATTGGCGACATAGACGCTCTGAGTAACATTACAGCCATCCGGTCGTAGTATGCGAACCTGTCACGCGCCATGCGTGAACCAAGAGTTGAACGCCGATCCGTGACAGCGGGTCTCTCGCAAGTGGTGAGCGACTTCCAATCACTAAAGCCAGCTCTACAAAAACATAAACATCGTTCTTGAACACACCTTACTAATTGTGTGTTGACGACCTGATCTTGCTTCGGAGACCAAGCGTGGATTCTTGTTTGTTCGGATAACAAACATGGCTGCATCGGCTACGCCCACGGGATCTCACGAACTGGATATGGACACACAAGCTATATCATCGACCACGAGTACGACTTCACCACCTTCATTGACGCAGATGACGGGGACCCCAATGTGGTCTACTCTCAGTAGTTCCTCTGAGGGGTTCGCGGGTCTACCGATCGTCACAATGACATTTCCATGGAACGGTCCCTCTGAGTTATGGGGCTCTATCGTCAGGGTGGATTCATGCCTGAGCACCATAGTAGCTGACAACTACAGATTCACAGAATGTTGTGACGAAATGGTGCCCATTCCTGCACTTCGTCGCTCCGAACCAGCTGATGCTATCCCAGACCGAATATACCTTCGCGTCCAATACGCTCGTGTGGACAGTGAGCGATAGCTATCGATCACCAGAAACGATGTCGAGCGCCTGTTCGTTCAATCCTCCAGGTGACGTCGTTGGTGGAACATGCATCGGTCGTGCACCGGGAGTTTTTGTCTCCCATACACTCGACGCAATCTCGATTAGCGCTGTGGAAGTCGCGATCTTGGCTGGAGCAGAGAAGCTCATGCCATCTGCGACACCTTGTACCGTCCGCATCCCATCCTTTGCGTCCACTGTGACCACTGGTGCAGTCAGAGACAGCAGCATCGAGGACGACGAAGGACGAACGCGCAGGAACATCGGCATTGGAGTCGGCGGCGCGATCGGCGGTCTACTCTTACTGATCTTGCTTCTGCCTGAAATATCGAGGCGAAGAGCACGGCGAAGAGTACGGCGCCAAGGGACAGCACGCGGGACCTTGACGTTGACCGGCGACGGCCGTTGGGAGAAGGCAGAATTGCCGGCCAGTGGGGGAACATCGAAGAGTTGCACGGTGTACGAGTTGGACTCGCCTCAAGAGCGGATGGAGTTACCTGTTGGTGAAGTGGCGCAAGAGATGCCTGCGAAGGAAGATACAAGGCACGAGGCACCTTCAAGTGAAGTGGTCCAAATTCGCACGTTGTCGCCCATATCACCACTGGCTGGGTCGTGAGTTGCTGTCAGGCGCAGCTTGTTGAATGAAGAGGCGTACCGATGAACGTGTAAGATCACTTGAAGAGAAAGCCAGATCGTCATCAGACAGAAGGCAGGATCTGTATGATGTGGACCGAGCTGCGAAGTGAAATTGCGTCTCACTTTGTGGCGGCTACGCTAGCGATAATCCTTGTCATGCTGCTGCAACAGCAGGCACGCCAGAGGCAGCTGCCACTCCCCAAGTTTGTTCGAACTTCACACTACCCAGCTACACCATCACGTACACCATGGCCACCATCACCGACACAGTCAAGAGCTGCTTCTCCTGGTTCCACGAATTCAACGCCTACATGGACCGCGTTCTCGGACCAACACATAACTACAGCTTCGCCTTCTCACCAAACAGCCTCCTCTCTCCTCACGCATGGGTCCATCTGCTCGCAAGACTTTGCATCATCATCCCACTCGCCATGATCACAGTCGTGATCATCCCATTCGCCATACCAATGGACAAGATCACCAAGGCGAAGATCGTGGGTTGCTCCCACCTTCTCCTACTCCCACTCCTCTTCTACGTGCCTAAGACTCTATTTCACGGCATCCGCGATCCTGCCATTCGTCAGGGGACATGGTTCCATGACTTCGAGTGCGATGACGTTCACAGATGGGTGCAGTATTACGACATGCTCGCGGATGGGCTACAGACTTTTGCCGTCTTCCTGGGCATGTGGGGCGCGACTATGTCGTCTGATGTTGGCAAGAAGCCGGATGAGTACGATGAGAAGAAGTTGGCAGGTGATGACAGATTGGCGGAGAAGGAGGAGAACGAGGGAAAGGAGAAGATGAAGATTTTGATCATAAGCGATGAGGGCAAGAAGAACGTGGAGGCAGAAGCAATCTAGTGACACCCTAGCGTAAGGCTTTTCAGGACGTGCATAATGTTGTCTTCCACCAACGGGCCACAGGTCATCTCACCCGAACGACTCATCTGTGTAAGACGGTTGGAATGCTGGCTGCGCCGATGGTGAGGCTTGCAGGGGAAGCGAGCGGTCGGACCTCATCAAGGAAAGGTATTTGTGTCGAGACTTCATGTCACACTCAAATCGAAAGCCTTTCTGTTCATCGTCATCCTTTACTTCCTACCTTCTAACGCCACCGCTTGACCAAAAAATCTTGCTTTCCGCCGCATATCTCATTGGGTATCGTAATGCCCAGATCCACCCCCTTAATGATCGATAACGCTCACTTGAAAAGGCCATGAACCCAGCCGCACAGCATCAGGGGTATCACCGCGATAAGCCAAAAGAACCACACAACACCGACTGCCAGGTATACGCCAAACATATTCTTCCACGTACGATAGTACCCGTCCTTGGCCTTTTGCTCCGCAGACAACGGAGGCTGCTCGCGCAGTGCAGTCGCCAGCTGTATCGCCACTTGGTTGTTGATCTTGTCCCAGGTTGTGTTGAGCGCTTGCTCGCGGGCGTTGCAAACCATCTCTCCTCGAAGTTCATGGTCGGTGGCGAGATGCTTGGCGTACTCAACAAACAGGTCCATATCGTCTGGTTCAGTCAAGTAGCCAGAGATACCGTGCTTGACAGTCTCGGCTGGACCACCTTCCGCGCGAGCAATGACCGGAACACCAGACGCCATCGACTCCAGCACGACCAGACCGAAGGTTTCCGTGATTGAACAGTGCAAGAAAACATCAGCGGCAGCATACGCACGGGCTAACGCAGTACCACGCAGCATGCCAGTAAAAACAGTCTGGTCCTTGACGTTCTTGAAGTAATCGCGGACCTCCTTCTCCACAGCTGGATTCTTGTTGCCACCAACGATCAGAAGCTTGAACTTGAGTCCACTGACCTTGAGCTTTTCTGCCGCTTGAGCCAAGAACTCGAAGCCTTTCTCGGGCGCAATGCGGGATATGCAGCAGAAGATGATCTCGCCGTCGGTTGCGATTTCTTGGCGGTATGCTTCTTCCCGCCGGATTGGGTTGAAGAGTTCGGTGTCTACGCCACGGCCAAGCTGGATCATCTTCTCGGATGGTGCACCGCAGTCTTCCATGTACTTTCGTACGTATGCCGACGGATAGAAGATTGTGTGTACGGCTGCTGCTTGGAAGAGGAAGCCTTGGACGATCTTCAGTAGCCACACGCCGTATCTGTCGAGCGGCTGGGCGAAGAGGATCGATGCGTATGCTGCAAGATCTGTCTGGAAGTTGAGCAGAGTGGGTGGCGGCTGATCGAGCTGTCGTAGCTGAACCAGAAATTGGAACCCGACTGACGCAGGACTTGCGAGGTAGATAACGTCGGGTTTAAACGTTCTGTCGTAGACTTTACCAAGTCGAAAGGGGAATGCGACGGTCAGATCAGGGTTGTAAGGCAGTGCCTGACCTTGCAGACGATACTCTGGATTGATACGGCTCAAGCGCGACTGCTCAATCTTCCGCTTTGCATCTTCGCTGCGTGTTCGATTGAAAAGCTTCGGCCGATGCTGTTGCTGAAGCAGTGGCTCCGTCTCCTTATCTTGGTCCAGGCGATCGTTATGCCAGTTCCACGCACCACCGATAGCCCGCGCACCAAGAGCTGCAGACTTTGCTTCCATCGACCTGACCCATTCTTTGTTAACGATGGGCTGTCGATCAGGCTTTGAATCCTGGTTGATGTGCTGACCCTTGTAGTACGGCGCACACGTTGCCACATGCACGCCATGATCGCGAAGGTAATCGACCAGACTCTGCGTTGTGCGACTAACACCGTTGACGGGGCCGAGAGATTCTGTCGCGAGGAGGACTTTCCGGCCGATGAGTTCTGCTGGGAACTCAGATTTGGGCGACTCGTGCCCCGAGTCTACGCGTTGCATGGCGGCCATGATGGCGAGGGCTTCTTCGGCTGCCGGATGTATTGTAAATCCGCTAGGGCTGGGGGTAGTGTAGATCGTCCGGGTATATCGTTGTGGTTGTGTCGCTTGGAGACACTGTACCTTCACAGCATTCTCGTTCTCGCGAACTTGGGTGGATATGGGTTTGGAAGAGTGAGAATCGAGGTTCAAGGCGGTCGCGATTGTGACGATCGGATGACCAGCTGGACCGACTGCGATACGCTGCGAAGAGACTGAGGCGACAACAGTGCCCGCGATGGGTTTATGTGCGCCCAACGAGAGTCGTCGAAGTCATTCATCGCCGTCGGCATGTATGTTCTGGCGCTGGTTCGGTGAGTCTGCGGGAGCGCTGTGTGCGTCTGGTCGGACAACGTGCTGAGATTGTGTGGTTTCTTTGAAGATGCCCTCCACCCCACGTGGAGATCCAGACGGCCACGAGGGCGCCGATATTCCAGTGCCCGTGCGCTTCATCGCAGATCTGCGCTAAACGTAGTTCTGCCAAGGAGCTCCACTAGCCGATTCTGGTGCCACTGCCGGCAAGGTGTTGTGGAGATACCCTTCAGCCGGCGATTCTCCTGAACACTGAGTAGCCGTGTCGGTCCCCATGCACCCGCGAAGCGGGTGTTGGACAACCCAGTGATATTGGACACCTCAATAAAACCACGCTTTCCAACACGCGTATCTTCCATTCAACACGCGTTATCTCATCAATATGGTTGCTTCCATCCATCGTGAAGAAGAGGAGCTCATTAGTGAGGCCGTGCAGTGGTACTGCGACGCGTCAAATCCAGGTCCTGTCAAGCAGGTAGCCGCCAACTGGGGTGTCGATTACCAACGCTTCAGAAGACGACTTCTCGGTCACAACTCACGCAGCACACGGCCGCGTACGCACACGGTGTTGACAGACGATCAAGAAGCTGTTCTTGCAACCTACTTGAGGAGGTGTGACAAGATAGGCGTATCCGCGCGACTCCGGATGGTCCAGATCAGCGCAAATTCGATCCTCAAGCGATACCATACTGGACCCAGATCACCTCCAATTGTGAGCTCGAAGTGGCCACAACGATGGCTCAATCGACATCCAGAATGGAAGAAGGTGAAGCAACAACCATTGGAAGCAGCAAGAGCAGCGGCATAGGATATTGGTGACCTTGAATGGTGGTACAGCAAGCTGTGGGAGACCCGTCAAGAGCATGGCATATTGCCTGAGGACATGTGGAATATGGACGAGACTGGCTTCCGCATTGGTGTTGCGAAGAACTAGTACGTTCTTACGCAATATCCGAAGAGGAAGAACTTCCTTTCTACTGCCAACAACCGTGAGAGCTGTACGGATGTTGTTGCTGTCTCAGCAGCTGGGCATGTGATTCCAGCCTTCCTCATCTTGATAGGGAAGATGCACTTGAATACGTGGTACCAACACCTTGAAGACGACACGGTTGTAGGTGTTAGTGATTCTGGATACACGAATGACCTGCTTACACTGGAATGGCTGCGACATTTCAACGAGCACTCTGCGAAGACACAGCGAGGTGCATACAGGCTGCTATTGATGGATGGGTACGGCTCTCACTTCACGATTGAATTCATTGAATATTGTGACGAGCATCTGATAATCCCCTTTGCACTGCCAGCCTATACAACACACTTTCTACAGCCCTTAGATATGGTCGTATTCCAGCCTTACAAGCACTGGCACGCAGAGGCTGTGGGTTCAGCTTCTCGCTATAGTTGCAGCGACTACAACAAGCTCGAGTTCTTGCATGACTTCGAGGCCTTCAGAAGGCAAGCAATGAAGCTAATAACCATCATAAGCGGCTTCGAGAAGTGTGGTATCTACCCCTTCAATCCGGAGCCAATATTGGCTCGTGCAAGGCAAGACCTAGCTGCTCTTCGATCGAATAAACGAGTCTCAACACCGGAGCCGATTGTCAACGATAAGCAGCTTCTAACAACAGTGAGGACCTTCGGTCGATACACTGCTGCGCTTATAGCTGATCCATTGATAGATGAGTCTATTAAGCAGCGACGGCGTAACTATATATGTCTTTAGACGTACCTAGCTACTTTGTATTAACACGACTAGAACTGGCGCTATCGCTAAACACGACACATTCGAAAGCCCTTATCAAGGCCATTCTAACGATCTATAAAGCAGGCTACTGCCCCTAGAATTGAGGGAGTTCTACCTCATTCAATTTGGACAGCTTGAAGTTCTCTTCACCCTGTTTCTTCAGCTCCAAACGCCGCGGAGGTGCCTAGCTGCATTAGGCAACTCCTAGGCAATGGCAGTCTAGGCTACGGCACTACCGGCGCTTACGGCTCTATAGGCGAAGCTCTCCTAAGACAACTAGCAGCAACTTATAGAGGACGCAAAAAGTATAGAAACTAACGATCAGCTCCTATACTAGTCTCTCTAGGTAATGATTACTTAGCTACCTACGGCGCTAGTACTATAGTATTACCGAGGGTAATAAGAAATAAGGACGACGTCTTAGGCGATTAATAAGGCCACCCGGATTCAACACCCCTATAGCTAGGCATCGGTCGCGGTATCGATACTAGGCCCCCGCCTAACGCACGATATAGTTACGATCTATATTATAGTAAAGGAAGACTAGGCCGAAGTTACAAAGCTATCGAATAAGGAGCTCGCCTAGCGAATTAATTAATTAGGGGTAGTCGTAGTAAACTAATAGTCTAACGGTACTCTATAGATCTATACTAGCTCTACTACTACTAGGAGGCACCTAGAGGTATAGCTATAGTAGGTATCTAAGGTTACGGTATTAGCGAAGGTCTTAACGAAGCAATTTACGATCCTAGTCTACGATATACCTAAAGAGTTTAACCTAACTAACTAAGGTCACCTACGTACTCTCTAAGAGGACAACCCGGTCACTCTTAACTCTCTAATCTAGAAGGCGACTTAGCTCTATAGGAAATAGCTAGAAGGTAAGAAGGCCTCGGCGCTAATTATATAGCTATAAGACGCGAAAGCGGCGGATCTAGTAATAGAACAAGGCCTAATCTAGTAATATAGCCTTAAGATAGTCGAAAAGCACTCCTTATCCTTTCGTGTCCTCTAATACTTTAAATACTAATAGTGTTAAGATGTAGCATCTCAAAGGGAGTTAACAATTAGGAAGTGATCTAGCAGCCTGAGGCATCTATAATGACTTAGCTTATAGGGAGATACCTTCTCTCCCCTTTAGCTTAGATAGACATCTAACACAATCAACATATTGGTTCCTGATATATTGCTGCATGCTCGTGCTATTAGTCAGTTGAAGATTGATCTCTTACTCTACTCCGCTACTATCCACCCGTACCTGTTCAACAAATAGTATAGATACTAAACCTATACGTATATAAACAAATAGGCCTACTCGAACTATATAGAAGACTATATATCTAGGGACTATATATCGGCTACGAGGCGGTACGCGAACTATCCGGGGTACTACCTATCGTATAGCGCGGAATGTCTATAGCGGAAACTAGCAAAAAATAAGGCAATTATAAATAGAACCGTCGCTCTAAGATTCTACGGCGACTATAAGGCTAGTCTATACCGGAACTGGCTAGCGGCGGTCGGGTATAAGCGCCCTAGGGCCGAGAATAATATAAAGGATACGTAACCTAGGGCGTACGGGAGGCTACGTGCTCTACTAGCTACGGCGAGGGAATCTAACTAGGCCCGGCTCCCCTTTAGTATATAGCCGATAGGCGTAGACTAGGACGTATAAGGTAGTAGGATATAGGACATTATAGAGGAAATAATTGTCGATAACGATAACTAGCCTCGATACGCTTAGTATTATCTAGTATAATGTCAACTATAGTAAGGATATAGTCTAGAACCATTTCCTATACGAGGCGGACCCGTACGTCTACTACGTCCTAGTAATCTAGGAGCTATAGATTAACCCGTACTATAAGAGACTAACGACCTATAAGTTACTAGGCTATACGACATACCTACGAAGCGATAGTAGACCCCGTACGTACTTCTATATTAGTAAGGATATACTAGAATCCGACTAGGAGGTAGTATACTACTATAGACGACTAACTACCCTAGTAAGTAAGGGCGCGCCTAGTGACCTTAGGATAGCTTACGCGTAGGTATATATATTTGCTAGTCCGCGGGCCGTAAAATATATACTAAGATCCTAAAAGATAATAAATCAGAAATTTTTAGATTCCCGTATTTTACCTTATAGAGAGATTCTTCGTAAATCCTAGCTTCCTACTAAGGTCGCCTCCTAACTATATATATCTTAGTAGTACCCCTATATACCTCTGCTACGTAATTAACCGTTAAAGGTTAACGAGATTCGACGCGCAAATTTTAGGGTCTAAAGGGGGCCCTTAGCTCGTTAATATATCCTCCCCTATTACGAAACTGTCCCTAGTTTCACCTCCGCTACGCTAATATAAACTAAGAAACTATACCTATAAGTTGGTCGACGACGAGAATTACCTATACGTAGTATCGGCTACGAACCTCTCGTCTTACTACGAGAGAACTAAGTATTCTTACGCTAGAGCGTCGTAGGCGCGACGGGCGCGTAACGTAGGCGAAGCCGCGGCGAATAGAGGACTACTAGTAAAACGGGTATAAAAACTATCCGACGAGCGTATACTCGTGTCGGGAGCGAGTCCCTCTTCTTTCTACGTATAAGAAGGGCGCGGAACCGTGGCCTATACGCTCGATAGAACACCTCTAGTATAAGTATAGAATTTTTACCTCCGGAGACCGTAAACCGAGCGGGCTAAGCGACGAACATTAGACGAGCGGACTATAGAACAATAACTAAGCGGACTATACGACGGCGTCGAGCGGACTACGAAACAATCTAGTGTTTACTAGCGGGCAATACGATAGGTAGGTAGATACGCGACGAAGCCTATAAGGGCCTATTAAACACCCGGTATAGGAACGAGGGTTTTGCCTAAGGTACTACCTATCCCGCTATATAACGTACCTAGTCTAATATAGTAGATTACGACGAGGAAAAGACGATAGCCTAAGTAAGGAAAAGACGGCTATTAGGACGGGGAAAAGACGTATAATATAAGTAGATTAGTTCTATAATCGGGGAGGATCGAGGGTAGGGTAATAAGGAACTTTATATTAGTTAGTAGGTAGAAACGTAAGGAGTACGCTACCCGGCGTAGTGTGTGCCCCGAGCAAACCTACGAGGTATAGACGGCCGCTTTCTAGAGATAGGCTACGGTAACGCGAAGGGCGTCAAAACCTAGGGCGTAGTATATACTAGTAGCGACGGCTAATACTGTCTATATAGCCCGAGAGGACGGATACGTATGTCGGTTAATAGAGAGCACTAAAGGGCTTAGGCCTATAGAGGTAGATATTAGCTTAAGGAGTAAATAGGGAGGGAGGGCGTAGAGGGAAGCTTTTACTCCGGGCTAACCTCTCGAAACGAGGCTATACGGTAGTACTAGATAAGTAGGAAAGCGCGGTTAAGACTTGTTACCTTATCTCGTAGCTAGCTTACTAAATATAATTTCTTCCTTACTAGGCTACGCCCCGGGGTAAGGCAAAAGTATTAGCCGACTATTTCTTTTCGACGTAAGTAGAGGTAGACCTTACGGACATCGACCCGAGTATATACCCGGAACCCCTAGACATAGATTAGGGGTTAGCTCTAATATAGTAATAGGAGTTATAAGTAAGCTAAAAGGACGAAAAGCCCTAGGCCTAGATAGGATACTAAATATACTACTAAAAGAGTATAGAGAAGAGATCGCGCCGAGCCTTATAAACCTATTTACCGCGTACCTACGGCTAGGGTACTACCCGAAGCCGTATAGAGAGTCTATAATAGTAGTGCTACGTAAGCTATAGAAGGAGGACTATACTTAGCCTAAATCGTATAGACTAATCGTACTTCTAAACACGATAGGGAAGGTCCTAGAAAAGATAGTAGCCTAGAGACTTACGTAGCTAGCTAAGGACAACTACGTACTCCTAGTAACATAGATAGGGGGAAGAAGCTAGCGATCGACACTAATAGTAATAGAGCTAATTACGGAGTAAATTTAGACCCTCTAGTACTACGGTAGGAACCGAGCGGCGTCCTTACTATCCCTCGATATCGTAGGAGCCTTCAATAACGTCTTATACTAAAGGCTAATATATATCCTATAGTAGAAAGGCATCCCCTAGTAGGTAACGAAGTTCGTCTACTCCTTTCTCTAGGAACGGACGACGTACCTAGTCCTAGGAAGGTATACGTCCAACCCGGTAAAGGTAGAGGCTAGAATACCTTAGGGATCTACTCTCTCCCCTATCCTATTTCTAATATTTATGTCTAATCTAATCCCCCTACTCACCTCTCCGTAAACCTTAGTATCGGGATTCGTAGACGATATAAACATTCTAGCCTAGTTAGACTCGATAGAAGAGAACTATCGCCTCCTTAAAGATAGGCATAAGAAATACGAGGAGTAGGCAAAGAAGTATAGTGCCCGGTTCGCCCCTAAAAAGTACTAACTTATATACTTTAGTAAAGCAAGAACATACTATAATATAGATAGATAGATGATTCATTTACCCGTTGTGGTGCCCTCCGGCCCATGCGGGTTTATGTCTATATATGTTACTGCATAAGGTAGGAAACCTATTCCTAGGTAAAAACCTCCTCTCCTTCTCTAATAGCTTCCTTGCCATGAGTTCTCAGTTTTCCTTCCATTAGGGTGCACTAGTGTCATGGTGGTTAGCCTCTGACTACCTTGTCTGCAACCCTAGAGTTGTCCCCCTCTTCCTGCTCTCCTCCTCCTTCTTTCTCTCCTCAATCCATCTCTCTGTTTCCCTAGTAAGAGAGAACTGCTCCAAAAATCCTTGGTGGATGATCCACCTTGTAGTTCTCTGGAGGTCTCCCTTATTGCTGATCATGGCTTGGAAGTTTCTGTTCCTTGCCCTTGCCCTCCATTCACCTCTCCCTGTACTCCATTCTTTGCAAACCAGAAGTCTATGTTCGACATTCTGGGACAGGTAGCCGCATGGGCAACTCTTGTCTTCGTTACCTGGGACTTTTCTCTGATGCAGGTATGCCCTGACTCCGATGTGTTCAGAGCGGATTTGTATTGCTATGCTTGCTTCTGACCTGGTCAGGTCTGAGTACAGTAGGTAGTTGTGGCTACCAAACTGTTGGAGTGCCTTTGGGGTTCCTGGCCTCTGTGGGGTTCTTGTCCATTCAGTCTTCCAGAGGAGTCCTGCCATCCTTTCAGCTAGAGACTGTTGCTTCTTCCCTTGGCTGGCTGCTGATCCTCTCCCTTGAGCCCTTCTGTCCTGTTCCTGCTGGGCTAGGTGCAGCTGTTCTGTTAGTTCTTTGAACTTCTGCAGGTCCTGCTGCTTCTGTGGGGCTGGATTGGGTCTTGCTTGTCTGTGCCTTCTTGTGCACTGGCTCCTGATTTTGTTGACTGCCTTCTGGATTACTAGCTGGGCTGGGTATGCAGACGTCTTTCCTGCATACTGGTATCTCAACCCTTGAAGGTAGAGCTTGGCTGGTGGGGAGCCAGACTCCATTTCGACCACCCTTGTTGGAGTTGACTTGTATGCTCCAAGCACCTTTTTCAGACAGGAGGCTTGGGCTCTGCTGATAGGATCTGCAATTCTCTTTGGGATCTTGTCTTGGGCTGACCAGATCTGGGCTCCATATAGCATGGCTGGCTTCACAATGGCCTTGTACATAACCTTTGCTTTCGCAAATGTGGCTCCCCATGTGGAGGCTGTAAGCCTGTCAATTGATTGCCTGTTGTTGTCTGCTCTTGCCTGTGCTTTCTTGACCTGTGGTCCCCAGCTGAGCTTTGGATCCATCCATATTCCTAGCACCCTTAATTCACTTGAGGGTTCTGTTGTGTGTCCCTGAATAGTGATTGGGGCTTGCATATTGTGTCTGTTTCTGGCTCTACTGAAGTGGATGAGTTGATACTTCTCTGGGGCAAATCTGGCTCCATGTTTCCTGGCCCATTCCTCACATTCCTTGTGTTTCTTCTGCAAGATTCTGCAGTTCTCTTCTGTGCTGTCTGACCAGGCTAGGATGTTTGTGTCATCTACAAACCCTGAGGCTGATGTGTTTCTGGAGTTTAGCTTTGCTGGCAGGTCTGCCATAAAGAGGAGAAACAGGATTGGAGACATTGTTGATCCCTGTGGGATTCCTGTCTCTGTAGGCATGCTGTCAGATTTGTATCTGCCCAGTCTTAGTCTTGTGGTTCTGCCTCTGAGGAAGGACTGGATAAACTGGACTGTCCAGTTAGGGATAGCCTTCTGTTTCAGGATGTGGATCAGCCTCTGGTGTGAGACATTGTCAAAGGCTCCTGATATGTCTAGTGAGAGGAGTGTGGCTGCTTTGTTGTTCCCAAAGTGCCATAGGGTCTTGATCTGCTCTGTGATAAGTTCCACAGCTGTTAGTGTTGATCTTTGTTTCCTGCCTCCCATCTGTTCTTCAGGAAGGATTCCATGTTCTTCAGCTAGGTTTGTCAGCCTTTCTGCTATGATATTTTCCAGGAGTTTGCCTAGTGTGTTGAGCAAGGCAATAGGTCTGTATGCCTTTAGCTTTGTGTAGTCCTCTTTCTGTGGTTTTCTCAAGACCACAGTCAGTGACTCCTTGAAGTGTTTAGGGCAGTGTCCTTGGGCCATGCACTGTGAAAAGATGTTTGACAGTGCAGGGGAGATCTGGTCCTTGCATGTCTTAATGAACAAGTTTGGAATCCCATCTGGTCCTGGGGCCTTGTTTCCTGAGAGTGTCTTAATGATGCTCTTGATCTCTCCCTCTCCCACTGTGCAGGATTGCTCTAGTGGTGTTGGATACACACTGCCCTCCAGATCCTGCAGGTCAGCTTCTACCTGTGTGCCAAAGAAATGTTTCCCCAATGCCTGTGCCTTTCCTGGGAGAGTGTGTTGGATTACTCCTTCCTGGTCTTCAATGTTTGGAAACTGGGGCAGCATGTTTCTGTCCTGTGTGGGTTGTCTTGCCCACTTTGCTAGTTTCCACATCTTCTCAGGATTCTGGGTAATGGATCCAACTGTTGACCTCCACTCCAGCATCTTGTCCCTCTTGATCTGGGCCTTCTTGTCTCTGGTTGCCTGGTTGTATCTGTCCCATGCTTCCTGGGAGTGGCTCTGGGTAAGGGCTCTCCTGGCCTGCCTGGCTGCCTTGACCTTCTCTGAGCATTCCTTTGTCCAGAATGGCTTCTGGTACAGTGACTGTTTCTTTTCTCTAGTGTGGGCTGCCGCAGTTTCCTGCATTGTTCTAACCAGTTCTGCCACTGCTTGGTCTATGTCTAAGGCTGTTTCCAGTCTCCTGGTCTCTAGTCCAGCTAGCTTCTGTTCCAGGTCTTGTCTGATCTGTTCCCAGTTGGCTGCCTTCCAGGCCAGCTGAGGTTCTAGGTCTCCTTCCTGCTGTGTCTGTGTTTCAAACTCCACCTGAATTGGGAGGTGATCTGATGAGGACTCCAAGTCCTGGTTAACCCAGCATCTGGTGACCTTCTGCTGCAGGTCATGTGATGCAAAGCACAGGTCAATGGTGCTTGAGCTTGCTCTCTGTGACCAGGTAGTTAGGCCCTTTGGGGTAACTAGGTGCATGTTGTTGCTTTGGGTAGTGGAGAGGAGTCTGTTAGCTAGGAAGTGATGGGCAGGTGCAAAGTCTGATCCCCATGTAGGATGGTGCAAGTTGAAGTCTCCCAGCACGATGTGTTGGGAGTCACTCTGCAGGATGTCTGGCAGCTGTTGTAGTGTGCCCAGCTGGGTGCTGCTTCTGGAGCTGGGGGGTGGGTTGTATACACTGTGGATGTGGATGCTGCCTTGGTTGGTGTTGAGTCTGACTGAGGTGATGTCTCCCCCTTCCTGTTGGATTTGTTCCCAGCTGTCTGTTGCCATCTCTTTGCTGATGTACATGCATGTTCTAGGGGTGCCTTGTTTGGCTAGGAGTGTGTGATACCTTGGGTCGTTAGCAGTAGATGGTCTGTTAGATTTGCTGTTGATCCAAGGTTCCTGGACTACAATAACTAGGTGTTTCTTTGGGTCCAGTGCTTGGAGAAAGCTTCTCTGGACCTTGTGCTGGCTTTTGTTGACGTTGTACTGGATAGTGGTAAGATTAGGTGTCTCAATCATGACTCATCCATGCTGGTCTCCTGCTGGTCTTCTCGTGCTTCCTGCTGCTGGCTGCTATTTGGGATTGTGGTAAGGTTGAGCCTGCTTTGTGACGGGTCTCTTCCTGCAACCACAATTGATTTTGGTCTACCCATAGCAGGGTGGCCTTGGGCCTGTGTGGCCTCTTCTGTTCTGCCTCTTTTGAGAGGGTTGTAGACGGTCCTTAGGGGTTCTTGGGTGATTGTCCCTGTCTGGAATCTGATAGGGGTGTTGATCCTGGCTTCTCGTGCCCTCCTCTTTGCCTCAATCCTAGCTGTGCAGTCTTGGGACCAGGAAGGGTGTTTCTTTCCACAGCATGCACATCTGGCTTCACTCTTTGGGGCTGTGCAATTCTGTACTTTGTGGCTACCAGCACAGTGGGAACAAGTGTCCTTTTGGCTTGGGCATCTAGTAGAGATATGACCATACTGTTGGCACTTGAAGCATTGCAGTAGTCTGTGGGTGCTTCTATGGATTTCTGTGTCCATTCTTTCGCATTCCCAGAAGATGCCCTTGTCAAGCACGGTGTTTGCCTGTTCTACAGTGCCTATCCAGAGCACTAGAGAAGACTCTCTCTTTGTGTCCTTTGTCTTTCTGTTGACCCATGCTGCTTTTGTGATCTGTAGCCCTGGGCATACAGCCTGGTTCTGGTCCTGCAGCCTCTTAAGGTCTCCTTCAATGTCAAACTTTGTGGTCATCCCATGGGCAATAACCATATTTTGTTGGTGTGAGACCTTAGCCGTCTTGCCTAGTTTGACTGTCCACTCCTTCTGTGTCTCTAGCCTCTTCCTGTCTTGCTCCTGTGCTGTGAACAGCTTAAGGACACCTCCCTTCTCTTTCCTGGCTCCAATGATGCCTTGTATCCCAATCTTCTGTATGATCTCCTTGCCTGACAGGCCCTCAATCTCTTTCTGCTCTTGCTGGTCGGAAATGTAGACCTTGATAGCTGTTTTCTGGGGGGGAGGGTTTTGGGATGCAACTACTGCCCAGGTTGGTTGGCTTAGTTTCTGGCCTTCCTGTGTCCTCTTCTTTGCTGTTGCTGCTACTGTCCTGTTAATGATCTGTCCTGTTTGGCTCCCTAGTGCCTTTAGCCCTCCAAGGAGCTCCAAAATCATCCCCTTAAGTGCTCTTTCTGGGTGCTCGCCATCTCCTGCCATTGCCATTATTTCTGCCTTCCTGCAGACCTCCTTCCACTCGTTACTCTCCTGCTCCTGGTCGTTTCCTGCGATCGCTATCATCGTGTTACGCCTCTGATTCTGATTCAGTTTTTATATATAAGCTCGGTAGAGTGGATTGAGAGATATCATACTATAATATAAAGGCGGCGGTAAGAATCTAAGGCTACGAGACTAAGCTATTAGCGGAGCTACGAGTACTAGGGATCTAGCTCGACCCGAAGCTAAGCTAGAATATATAGATTAAGAAAGCCTAGAGTCGAGCGTAAGTTAACGAAGCTTCGATAAAGAGGCTTACGGCGTCTATATAGATAGATAGATTATTCATTCGCCTGTTTTAGTGCCCTATGGCCTATGCAGGTCTCTCGCTATTTAGGTCTATTTGTGTAGGTAGGAAACCCGATTAACGGATGAAAACCTCCTCGTCTTTGCCCTCCTCGTTCTTTCCTATCTTGTCCTTTCGTTCTCCTTCCTTTAGGGTACGCTAGTGTCATAGTTGTTACCCTATAACTACCTTGCCCGTAACCCTGGTGATGTCCTCCTCTCGATTCCCTTTCTCCCTTCTGTTTCCCCGGCTCTTCTCTCTCTCTCCCTCCTCTCTATCCACCTTTCCGTTTCTACTGCTAGGGAGAATTGCTCTAGGTAGTCCTCGTTAAGGATCCATCTTGTCACTCTCCTTATATCTTGTCTGTCCTGGATGATGGCCTAGTATTGCCTGTCTCTTGCCTTCGCCCTCCACTGGCTTCTCCCTTTTACCCACTTAGTACAGTTCAGCACCATGTGCTCCGGGTTTTGGGATAGGTAGCCACAGGGGCAACGTTTGGAATCGTATCCTGGGACTCTTCTTTGGTGCAAGTATGCTCTCAGCCCA
Source organism: Fulvia fulva (assembly GCF_020509005.1). Lineage (NCBI taxonomy): Eukaryota > Fungi > Ascomycota > Dothideomycetes > Mycosphaerellales > Mycosphaerellaceae > Fulvia > Fulvia fulva. Next base: position 4,435,955 of record NC_063017.1, on the reverse strand, counting down.
ATGTGCTCAGAGCGAATCTGGATAGCTATGCTTGCTTCCGCCCTCTTCAGGTCTTTGTAGATAAGGTAGTTATACCTCCCGAAGGTCCTGGCCGCTGGTGGGGCTCCTGGCCTCACCGGTTTTTGGTTCCAACGCGTTTCCTATAGGTGACCTACGATCCTTTCTGCTTGGCTTTGCTTCTTTTTCCCTTTGTCCCCTGTGTTAGCTTGCTCCCTCAGAGCTTCTCTCTGTTCAAGGGCTGCTAGGATTTCCTGTGATGTTTTTAGGTCTGCTTCCTTCTGTGGGATCATGTGTGGCCGGTTGGGTCTTCTCCTCCTCTCCCACTGGGTTCTTATCCTTTGAGTAGCTACTTGGATGGTTCCCTGGGCTGGGTATGCTGATGTCTTCTCTACGTATTGAAACCTCATGCCCTAGAGGTACTCCCTGATGGGGGCTGTACCTGATTCCATTTCCATTGTCCTGTGAGGGGTTGACTTGTATGCCCCTAGTACTCTCTTTAGGCAGGCTGCCTGCGCTCTGTTGAGGGGGTCCTCAATTCTCTTCGGGATGTGTTTTTCCGCTGCCCAAATTGCTGCTCCATATAGCATTGCGGGCTTGACAATGGCCTTGTACATAGTCTGGGCCTTTGTGAAGGTCGCCCCCCAGGTTGACGTAGTGAGTCTCTCGATTGATTGTCTGTTAGTGTCCGCTCTCGCTTGCGCCTTCTTCACTTGTGGTCCCTAGCTGAGTTTCGGGTCTAGCCATATCCCAAGGACTCTGAGTTCCCTTGTAGGATAGGTCTCGAACCCCTGGATTTTTACTAGTGCTGCCAAGTTGTGTTTTGTCTTTGCCTTGCTAAAATGGATAAGTTGGTACTTGTCCGGTGCGAATTTTGCCCCATGCTCTCTTGCCCACTTTTCGCATTGTCTATGTCTCTCCTCTAGGAGTGCGCAGTTTTCCTCTATAGACCCCGACCACGCTAGGATATTTGTGTCATCCACGAACCCCGATGCTAAGGTGTTTGCTGTTTCTAGGAGTGGGGTCAGGTCGGCCATAAAGAGGAGGAACAGAATTAGGGAGAGTGTAGAGCCCTATAGGATGCCCGTGTTCGCAATTAGGGTCTACGGGGCTTTGAAGGACCCTAGGAGGATCTGGGTTGTTCTGTCCTTAAGGAATGACTGCACAAAGTGTACTATCTAGGCTGGGATGCTTTTCATTCTGAGGATGTATAGGAGCCTTACGTGGGACACATTGTCGAAAGCCCCTGATATGTCTAGTGAAAGCAGTGAGGCTACCTTGTTATTGCCATAGTGCCAGATGTGTCTGATTTACTCTGTGATCAGTTCGACTGCTGTGAGGGTAGATCTCTTTTGTCTCCCCCCCATTTGCGTTGCCGGGAGGAGGTTGTGTTCTTCTACTATTCCGGTGAGCCTTATAGCCACGACCTTCTCTAGGAGCTTCCCTAGTGTGTTCAGCAACGCAATTGGTCTGTATGACTTCAACTTGGTATAGTCTTCCTTTTGGGGTTTCCTTAGGACGTAAGTCAGTGATTGCCTAAAGGCCTTTAGGCAATACCCCTGCTTCATGCACTAGGTAAAGATTGGCGCAAGCACTAGAGTGATGAGGCTACTGCTAGCTTTTAGGTAATAGTTAGGGATCTTGTCTAGGCCTGGGGCTTTGTTGCCCTTTAGTTTCTTGATAATGTTTCCGATCTCTATAGCAGACACTTACTAGTTAGCCTCCCTTAGCGGAGGAATGTGTGTTCCTAGGATGTTGCTTAGGTCTGCCTCTACCTAAGTCCCGAAGAAGTGGTCTACGAATGCTTTCGCTTTCCCTATCGGAGTGGTTTGCGTTTCCCCGTCTTGGTCCTGTATTGAGGGAAACTAGGGCGGGGAGTTTCGTTCCTCGTCTAGTTTCCTAGCCCATTCTGCTAGTCTCTAGATTTGTTCCGGGTGTTCTGTGATCATCCCTATAGTTGACCTCTACTCCTACGTCTTGTCTCTTCTGATCTACGCCTTCTTTGCTTTATACGCGTTGTTATAGGCTTCCTAGTTTGCTTAGGTGCGTCGTTGCTCCTATCTCCTTCTTGCTCTCCTTGCCTCCTTGACTTTAGCTATGTACTCTAGTGTCCAGTATAGCTTCTAGTATAGCGACCATCTCTTCTCAGGTATATAGGCCTAGGCTGCCCTTTGCATAGCTTCTATCAGCTGCTCCACTGCTTAGTCAATCCCCTCCGTTGTGTGTATATTGTCAATGTTCACCTGTTCTAGTTCGCCTTCTAGCCGCTGCTGTACTAGTGTCCACTCGGCCTGCTTCTAGCAGAGCCTCCTCTCAGGTTCCCTCTCCTCCTCAACTGTGAGTTAGATGTCGGTTTGGATTGGATAGTGGTCTGATGAGGACTCTAGTTGGTCATTGACTGTGCAGCTTTCTACCCGTCGTATTAAGGCGTAGGACATAAAGCATAGGTCTAGCGTGCTAGAACTGTTGTTTCTAGCCCAAGTTTCTGTTCCCTTTGGCGTGATCAAGTCCATTTGGGCTGTTTCCATCTGACTAATAAGCCTCCCTGCTAAGAAGTGGTGTGCTAGGGTGAAGTCCGATCCCCACTTTAGGTAGTAGAGGTTGAAATCTCCTATTACGATGTTGTGGTTTTGTTGGTCTATTACTTCCGGGAGCCTTCCTAGCGTGTGTAGTTGTGTGCTGCTTCTGGACTCTAGAGGTGGGTTGTATACGCTATAGATCAGGACTTGGCCTTGAGTTGTTTTGAGCTGCATTGTGGTGATATCCCTGTCGGTTCTCGGCCAGGCCTGCTAGTCCTCTGCTAGTACCTTCTTACTGACATAGATACAAGTTCGTGGGACTCCCTCGGTTCTATTTATTACTACGTGGTATCTCGGGTCTCGTACAGTTGATAGAATCCTAGAGTGTAGGTCGATCTATAGTTCCTATATTGCTATAATGTGGTGTTCCTCCGGGTCTAAGGCTTGTAGAAAGCTCCTTTGGACCTTGTCTTTACTTCTGTTTACATTATACTGAATGATTGATAGTCTGTTAGTGTGAGGCATTAGGACATGTTTGTGTCTAGGTCCGTTTGGTCTTGCTATTAGTCTTGCTGTTGGTTTTCCCGTCCCTCCTCCTGTTCTTCCCTTTGGGGTTGGCTCCCTATCATTTAGTTGATTCTCATTTGTCCATTGCTCTGCGCTGCCTTATACAAGAACGTTGGTCTCCCTATTGCTAGCACTATTTGTGGCTCCTCTTATAGCCGGGGTCTCTTATTCGGGTGGGTGGTTCTCTCTAGTTGTTTCTGTTCACCTACTAGGAACCTGGTTAGTGTTGTTACCCTTGCTTCCCGCGCTCTCCACTGGGCTGATAGTCTAACTAGGCATTGGTTTGACCATGCCGGGTGTTTTCTCCTATATGCTACGCATCTTGTGTCCTCCTTCCGTTTTTGGCACTCTTAGGTCGCGTGATCACCAGCACAGTGTAAGTAGACTAGTGTGGCTTTGCTACACTTTAGGGCAATATGTCCGTACTGTTGACAGTTGAAACATTGAAGGATTCTATAGTTACTCTAATGGATTTCTACATCCAGCCTCTCAAAGTCCTAGTACAACCCTTGGTCTAAGACCTTGTTCGCTTGCTCTAGTGTTGCAACCTATAAGATCAGCGAGGAGGCCCTCTTGCCCTCCTCTATCTTCTTCTTGACCCACGCTGTCTTTGTAATCTGTAGTCCTAGTGCTGTTACCTGGTTTTGCCTCTAGAGGTTTAGTGTATCCCTTTATGTGTTAAAGGTTCGTAGGACCCTATACGCAATTACTATGTACTGTTGATAGGAGACTTTCGCTGTGCTCCCGATCTTCAGTGTCCACTCCTTGTTTATTTCGAGGGCCTTCTTGTCCTATACGTGTGCTATAAACAGCTTGACCCCTTTGTTGTCTGCCCTTACCCCTACTATTCCCTTTACTCCGATCTTCTCGACTATCTCCCTCCCGGTCATCTTTCCTATCTCTTCCTTCTCTTTCTAGTCCGTAATATAGACTCGTAGTACTGTGCTTTAAGGGGGGGTAGGTTGGCTCGCGATTGTTGCCTAGGTCGTTAGGCCCTAGGTCTGTCTCGGGTCTCTTTAAGTGTTGTTTCTTGCGTTTCGTGTTGCTGCCTCGATTGCTATGTTGATCGTAGTGCTTGTTTGTCGTTTGAGCGCCTTTAGTCCCCCGAGCAGTTCGCTTATTACTCCTTTTAGTGCTCTCTCCGGAAACCTCCCTTCTTCTACCGCTACTATCTCTTCCGCCTTCTTGCAGAGCGTCCTCTACTCGTCTCCCCCTTGCTCTCGGTCGTCTACTACCGTCGTCGTCGCCATTTTTCAATCCGTTAAGTAGGTCGCCTTAGATATATCTAAGCGACTATATAGCCTATATAAGAATCTATAAGAGAATATAAGAATGTCGTAAGCGCTATAAGCTAAGGCCGCGAATCGCTATCGAAGTATCCTACTAGATTATAAAGTGGGCGACATAGTCGGCGTCTATATAGGGAGTAACATTCGATAAGGCAAGAGTAATATATAAGGCGATCGTTAGACTAGCTATATTATACGGGGTATAGATTTAGGGAATAGGAGGCGTAGGCAAACTAATCCCGAAACGGATAGAGCAACCCCTAAATAGGATATAGGTAGGTAACCTACGTAGGATACTAGGCGTATATAAGATAACGTTAATAAGTACGGTAGAAATAGAGATAGGAACACTACTAATCGGCCAATATATCCGGGGAATAAGAATTTAATACGCGGCAAAGACGATAGATTACCTAGTATAAACTACGATCTAGGAGGTAAAGAATAAGATAGAAAGCCGCTACCGGAGAGGGGCCGGATATAGGACAAGCTAAAAAGAGAATGACCTTACTACCTTTACGGCCGTATAGATAAGCACCGAGTAGCTAGCACGAAAAGAGGAGGAGTATAGGACTCGCTAGGCCGGCGGGAGCAAGGCTAAGACCTAAAGCCTAGCGGAATAGATAGCGAGCTACCTATAGGAGTAGGACTAGAAAAGGAAGCCCCCTAAGACAATAGGCCCGATAGTACTCCGAGTATTCTAGAGATATAATTACTAACTATATAGGGACCTAATAAGGGCCGAAGTAAGTATAGCGATCTAAATTAGGTCCGAATATATTAGATTAAGGGCCTACCTATTTAGGAGACGCGTACTAGACATCTATAGCCTAGCCTACTAGTATAGCTACCTATCGTAAAACCTAGAACATATACTACTACGATGCCCGTAGTAGGCGAGAGGTAGGGGAAATTAGAGGCACTAAGCGGGAAGGAGAGACTATAAGGTAATTATTAGGGACAAAGGCAATATTTACCGAGTCTCTCGGTAGATACTATAGTAGGGATACCTCTAGTAGTTTAGCCTCGCTAGCGAGACGGAGGAGTAGATAGATAAGAGGCAGAAGCTAGGGGGGTTATAGATAGGGTGGTTATTAGGGCAGGCCTATAATACTAGCGTACCCCTAATAAGGGAAATCTAAGACGATAACTAGTAGGAAAAGATAGGCGGGAAGGAGGAGGGGCTTTTACTAACACGGTTTCCCCTCTATATATACGAAAACAAGATAGTATAGCTATATAGGCCGAAGGGCACTATAATAGCTTAATGAAATATCTATCTATCTATACCTATAAGTTATATATAAGGAAGACGGATCCGGCGTCTAGTTAAGTAGTTAGTCTAGAGATATTAAGGAGATCGTAAGTTTATTCTATAAGGGGCTAAGGAGGCTAAGTCAAAGTCTACTCTTTATAGTAAGCCTACTCTTAAATTAAGGACATAGCCTAGAAATTAGTTAGGTACGCTAGAAACTAGGTACTAGAACTAGAAGCTAGTTAAATTAAGGTTAGAAACTAAAACTACTAAGTAAACTCCTTACGCCTAAGAAAAAGAAATAATAAAGTCCTATCCCTCCTTTAACCTAAATCCTAGTGAATTTGGCCATCTCCTCCGTAGTAAGGTGTTAGGAACCGCTGTACGTTATCCCAACCGGGCTTGGATCTTTGCAATGATGTCTCTGACTCGTTGAGAAGGTAGTGGTCCCAAACAGTATATGGTGTATACTTGAAATGAGTTGAGCACGAGGCTCCTATCTACTTGCAAAAGAGCGTCGTCTATATAGTGCCGTGTCTTGGCGTAACTGATCAAACTGATCAGACTGATCACTGAGTCATACTGATCAGACTGAGCGCTCAGTTGCCAAGGTCTCTGAGCTGATCAGTTTCGGATTCTCCCACTAGTGTCTAGGCATCGATTGGTTGGCTGGAGCTTCCCCAAACCGATCCGTAACACCATCCCCCTTCTAGCTTAGTTCCGTCCCGGAACTTCTCACATAAGCCCGCTGTTCTTTATCGTTTGCCTGGGCATCGCAATGTCTCCTCCTTCCATTTCTTCCAAAAGTTCCCTCCGTCGACAAGCCCTTGCTGTCGACATACAACGATCCGGTATCGAGATGGCCCCCTGCCATCACTGTCGGTCCGCTCGAGTCGCTGCCACCGAGCAGCGCCCAAAATGTGTCGTTTCGCCCCGGTCGGGAAAATGCTCGGAGTGTGTGAGGAAGGGTTACTCTGATTGCGACGTGACCTTATCCGCACCCGAGTGGACGAAGTTTCGCGACGTTCGTGATGGCCTCCAGCGAGACCTCGAGCGTGCGGAGGAGAAGGAGGTGGAGCTTCTCCATCAGCAGGCCGAGCTCGCTCAGCGCATTATTCGCCAAAAGGCGAAGAAGATCCGTCTTCGCAAACAGCTTCGCCTCGCGTCCGGCAAGGCCGACGACGCCGTAGCGAAGGAGCTCGAAGATCTCGAGGCGGCGGAGGAGGAAGAAGTGGAGGAGTCTGCTGGGGTGGAGACCGCGTCGTCGCACAAGGAATTCGATCCTTGGCAGATGCCGGTCCAGGATTGGAACCAGCTGTGCGATCCTTCTTTTCCTTGGGTCGTGCCTCCTCTGGCCTCATCGTCGTAAGTTATTGTTCCAGTAGTCTTTTATCCGTTGCTGTTGTTGACTTCTGTGTCCTAGGTCATCAAATCAAGAAGCCGCTGTTTGATGCCTTTGTCGTCAGGTCGTTTCTGCTAGGCAGATTTCGAGAAGAAATCCTCGCATTCCTGGTACGTCTTTGTCGCTGTCGCCCGATCCATCGCATTGAACTCGCGGCTGACAACATTCTTCTTTGGACAGTCTCTAGCATAGTGGCCTTTCTTTCCACATGCATAGCAAGTTAGATCTCTTGTTAACTGCTTGCTTCGTCCGCGCCTTTCCGTGGCGTCGAGTTCCATTGGATCTCCATAATCAGGGTCGTGACTTCTGGCCTTGAAGCCCCCTCTTCCGCCTCTCGCGGGTCTCTGGAATCCAGGCTGTACGAATCGGTCGTACTTCAATTCCTGGAGTCTCTCGTCGATTTCCTTTGCAGCCTTGACCATCGCGGCCAAGCTGGTGAGACTGGAGTTTCGAGATAATTCGGCTTTGACGTTGTCCTTCAAGCCTAGGTAGAACTGGGAACGAAACGCTGCGTCGTTCCACTCGAGGTCGGCGGCATATCCTTGGAACTCAGAGGCGTATACGGCGACTGAGGTGTTTTGTCGGAGTTGTCGGATATGTCGGTCGGCATGAACCTCCTCGTTAGGTATCCCGTAGAGATCATTCAGTTTGATCTCGAACTCATCGTAGTCGGCAAATATCTTCCGGGTTTCTGTCTTCGGGTTGTCTCCTTCGTCCTGGTTGTTGAGCCAGTCTTTGAGGTATGGTCTGAATCCCCGGGCTGCCCTGCCCCTTAGGAAGGATGCGGCGTACAAGACCTTAGAGGCCTCGCCATTAAACTGTTGGGCGTTGAAGTAGAGGTACAGCTGAACCTGCAGCTGAAAAGCCTCCAGCTTCCCTTGTGTCCCATCGAACGTCTCCGGTGGTGACACCTTAGGTGCCTTGGTGAACTCGTGCATGCTGTTCGAGCTTGCAGAGGGTGTTGATCGTTTTCCGCTTCCAGTAATCGACATTTCGCTCATTCGTTCCGTGATGCCAGTTGACTGTGGCTGTTGTCGTGACGGACTCCGGGTAGCGTCTCTCCCAGACATATACAAAGGGCCCTGGTGGTGGTGCTCAAAGTTGTTAGGAACCGCTGTACGTTATCCCAACCGGGCTTGGATCTTTGCAATGATGTCTCTGACTCGTTGAGAAGGTAGTGGTCCCAAACAGTATATGGTGTATACTTGAAATGAGTTGAGCACGAGGCTCCTATCTACTTGCAAAAGAGCGTCGTCTATATAGTGCCGTGTCTTGGCGTAACTGATCAAACTGATCAGACTGATCACTGAGTCATACTGATCAGACTGAGCGCTCAGTTGCCAAGGTCTCTGAGCTGATCAGTTTCGGATTCTCCCACTAGTGTCTAGGCATCGATTGGTTGGCTGGAGCTTCCCCAAACCGATCCGTAACATAAGGTTATAAGACCGAACCTATAGTCTCGTCGGCTTAGATTCTAGTTCCGGAAGTATAGGATCTCCGTATACTAGTCGCCCTATACGGAGTATATATTTGTAATGACCTGCTCTCCTAGAGCGTTAGTAGTCACCTTAGCGCTTAAGTATTAGCGGTTTACGAGTAGTTCTAGCAATTTCTTCGAATACGGGCTAAAGTCAAGGACATTTTCTCTTTATTATAATACGGAGCCGCCGTAGTTCTTAAAGTAGTCGAAGATAGTCGTGTCTATAGACTTAGGGTTTAGCTTCGTTATACCTTCTTATCGATATCGATACGCCGTATTATTAGAACACTCCGCCCCTAATATATTTGCTAAGGTCTCTCTGACTAGACTCGAAAAGCGGACTTGTTTTAAAACCGGACTTCTAATACTTATAGCGGGTTAACTACCGTAAATCAACCCGCGTTCGCTTTTTTCGAGGACTATAGAAGTTCTTAAAGAGTTTTATACTTATTAGTACCTATAATAGCCGTGAATATTATACTTTTACCTTTCCTACTAGCGATTATTCCCTCCTATAATCTATCGTCGTAGTTACGGCCTATTAGTCGTACCTTCCTATACTAAGGGCGGCTAAGGATTATAGGCGAATCTAGATTAGCGGAGACAAACATATCGATCTAGTACTATATACTAAATACCTAAGTATTAAGCTTTGGAATTGTTACGGTTCACCTCGTAAGGCTATACTTAGTATCACGTAACCTAGTATACTAGCGCGCCCGGACCCTAGACCCTAACCTCGACGTTTACTTTATCGCGGCTTCGCGACTTTCTTATCTTCTCTTCTTCGTAGAACTTATTCGATTCTAAGGTATTAATACGTTTGCGCCCTGTCTTACGCCTTATCCGTATTATTAAGTTCTACCGCCCTTAGATCGCCGAGCCGTACGATTATAGACTACGTATCGCTACTACGACCGCGTACGACTAAGACTCGAATAGCCGTAGGTACTAATACGACTATTAGACTAGACGAATTATCCTTTATCCTAAGACTTAACCTAAACCCTCTTACGAAGGCGTTCCTTCGAGAAGCCCGATAAAAGCGGAACGGCGTACTTAGCGTAGCGTAGTAAGAGGTAGAAGATAAGTCGTAGTAGGATCCGGATTTCGACGATACCGTAGGTATAGAACGACTACGTAATATAGCGTAAGAGATATAGAACGAGACTTAGGGTCACGGAGATACTAAGTAGGCTCGTTAGTAAGTATAACGGTTTATAGTCGTATTGATATAAAGTAGCTAGGTACGTAGGAAAGAGGAGTACGAGGTACGCCGAGGCTATATATAAGCCGAGGTACTACGCTAGTACGCGCGGTTACGTAACCTACGTACTAGCTAGATATTCGCTAGGCCTAGGGCCGTAATACTACCCCCCCCTTCAAAATCGCGCTCAGTCCCTAAAGCTCGTAGTATAGCCGCTATAAACGCGGCGTTATCCTCTATATTATCCTCTATACCGTCTATCTTATCTATCTTCGTTAGCCCGGTATCGTATTCATTAATCTTAGTATTATCGTATCCTCCGCGGTAGCTAACCTAGCCTATACGAGTCGTAATTTTGTTTCTGTCGTAGCGATATATAAACTCCGCGAAGGAGTCCGTTATAGTAGCTATTACTTAAGTCGAGGAAGAGCTACGGTACCTATTACTAGCTTAAGCTAGCGGTATATCCGTAGTTACTAAGTTAAGAGAAGTATACTACTTATATTAACGTATATCCGGTACTTATCTACTAACGGTCATCTTTCTTAAAGTAGCCGCCTACGGGCTATTATAAGTACTAGTATTAGGTTCGTAATACGTAACTATCGGAAGAGCTATAGGTACCTACGTAAATAACTTACGTAGCCTACCTATAGTTACCGGGTTAGACGTAACTATTAACGAAGCGTTCACGGCTAAAGCGTTTATTACTTCGCCGATCATAACGTCTTCGGGTATATCCTTATTAGGAATCTACCCTAGTAGCGGCGTAAAGCTAGCTAGCCTGTCCTTCGTAGGATAGTTATAGTAGAAGTCCGCGATAGAGGCGGTAGTAGTATCTATTAACTCCTTAGCGGGCTCCTAGGTAGGCTTACTATAACCTACCTATTATATAAGGTATTTATACCTTCGTTCCTTCCTCCTACCGCGTAGCGCTAGGCCTAGCGGTAATATACTCTTTACGTTAAGTACTATATCTAGAAGCTAATACGTACTTATATCTCCGTTATTATCTTCTACCTCGATCGGGGCCGGAGGTAGCTATACTTGTCCTAGTATTAGTACGTATATAGGTATTAGTAAGTTAGCGTAAAAGCCGTTATAGAGGTTACTTAGGGACCGAGGAAGGTCTAGACGGTACGTGTCGTGTAGTAGCCCCTTAGTAACTAAGTATAGTCTAGTATAGCGGTAATTAAGTTTCTTTAATAGGCGCTTAGTACGCTAGTTATATATACTAAGATATACTAGGTCTCCGACTTCGTACCGTAGTATAATCGTTCTATACTTATTAGTATATTTAGCTTACGATACTTATACTATTACTATAGAGTCTCGTAGCTTATACCTAAGGTCTATTATACGTTATACGAATATATTTACAGACTCTACGTCTAATCGCTATTTATACGGAAGTAGTTATATAGAGAGATTAAGTTTAGTATCTATATAACGTAGGTTCTTACTAATATTTGCTATAAAAGGACTTACGCTAGTCGTTTCGGAGACGTAGTCGTTTATAGTAAACTCTATAAGTAGGAGCTAATCTAGCTAGTTATCCTAAGCGTAACTAGTAAACGTACGTAGGTACTATTCTATTATCTTATTAGTATTCTCGCTTTAACTATAAGTCTTAGGGTAATAGCCGGTTAAGATCTTACGCTTAATTTATAGTAACTCGTAGAGGCGTCCCTAGAAGGCTAATTATTAAATAGGTATATTATATGTATATACGGAAGTTAGGACACGTAATAGGGAAGGAGGAAAGGACTAATATAGTATACGAAGGTATATAGTAGAATAGTGTTTAGTACTAAAGGTATCTCTACTATCGGTATAGAGACTACGTCTCTTATACCTATATAGAGGGATATTGCTCTAGTCCTAGTTCTATTTTACTACGCCTTATCGGTTTTACCTATATCTTATCCTACGACGGTAGTTTCTCTAAGACGCTCCTACTATTCGTACGGTATTATAAAGTATTACCGTACTATTGTCTCGACTAGCTTAGTGTATACTAAGTTAGTCTTAGTACCGTACGACATACCTACTGACCTATATTCGTAATACTAATACCTATTAAGGACTACGATCCGACGGAATTATCTTTAGTAGATATTAAATAGGTACGAGTTATGTAGTAGTAGAACACGGCGGATTATACGAAAGACGAAGAAGGACCTAATAGGATAGCGTATATCTATATATAGTATCTAGCTAACACCGTAGTAAAAACGACCTATCTCGGGTACTAGGACGAGGACCATTCAATCGATAGCCCTTATCAAGACGAGCAATCTACTCAAGCAGTAGCGACCCGCCTACGCTAGCGGCGGCGCAATTGTGATACAAAAAAACCCCAAAACCGAGGTCCCCTTCCCCTGAAGGCAGACCCTAGAATTGCGGAGTTGCGGAGGACAACTGCCCAATTAGGAAGCGCGACCCCGAGCAACAGCGAAGGATGGCAACCAACGAGAGCTATAGCCTTACGAACATTCTGTACCAAGAGTCAAACCGGGGAACAAACCAAGAAAAAACCTAGGACACAAGCCAAGGCCCACTATACAGAAAGCAGAGGCTAACGACAAACAACACAGCGTGGACGACCCTATATACGGAGGCGGAGAACTTACTAGGGGATAACGAACACCTAGCCCGGGCATATAAGAACACTATAGCACAGCTACTAGGAGCGCTAAAAGCGCTATCATACCAAATCCCGAAGACAATCCAACAAGTAACATAGAAGGCAGCCCGGAAACCAACTATATAGGCAATAGTAGCAGTAGGCAAGAATCAACCCCCTCCGAAGGCAAGTAAGGCGGTACGCCTATACATTACTGATCCGGCGGAGAAACAAGAAATCGCAGCCCTAACAAGCAAGGAGATTGTCGACAGAATCGGCCAAAAGGAGGTAGTTGGGGCGAGGGTAGAGGCAACAGGCGTAGTAAGACTCTTTACCGCACAAGAGTCTGATAGACGAAAGCTAGAGACCTATAAGGAGTGGACTACTAAAGTCGCGAAGTCGGCACGAGTCTCCCACTAATAGTATACCGTCATCGCCCACGGGGTCCCTAGGACATTCAAGGTCGAAGACCTTCCCCACCTCTAAGTATAGAACCAGAACACCTCCCTAGGAGTACGACTAATGAAGGCGGCATAGCTGCACAAGACAGTAGACCGAGAAAAGACGCATTCATCGCTTATTATTTGGGTAGAGACAGCGGAACAAGCTAACCAGATATTAGACAATGGGCTATTCTGGAACTGCGAGAGAATGGACACGGAGATCTATCAGAGCAGCCACAGGGTACTACAATGCTTCCAATGCCAACAGTACGGTCACATAGCCTCAAAATGCGGGGAGAAGACCCTAAGGTGTCCTCACTGCGCAGGCCCACACTAGGGAAGGGAATGCCCAAAAAAGGAGAGCAGGTGCGCATGCTGCGGCAGAAGGCACCTAGCGTATTCAAGCCAATGCCCGGCTAGAATAGCAGCACAAGAACGAGCGAGACAAGCAAGGATCTCTACACTAGCTAGGTACCCCTAACGACAGCAGGAGGGACCTACCGTATACAAGGGCTTCGAGCCGAGCAAAAGGAAGAGGGCAGAAGAGACGAACAAGGGAACCTAACCGCAAACGCATCTACCTCCCGGTAGGCCTCGACACCTTAACCGGGCTGCCAACGAACTAGGCCAAATGCGAATCTTTAGGGCGCCCTAGCGGCCCTAGGGCCAGCCGGACAGCGAGATATAGGCTTAGGAGACACAGCAGGTCAGCACGGAAATAGACCTCACGGATAACGAATGATACTATACGACGACATCACTATCGTACAGTACAACGTAAACAAAAGTAGGGACAAGGTCCAGCGCCACTTTCTATAAGAGCTAGACCCGCTACGGCACCACGTTATTGCGGTACAGGAACTATGGATCAACCCCTACGTAGGACTCCTAGCCACTTGTAATGACCGGAGATACCACACCGTAATCGCGGGCTAACGAGGCGTCATCCCGAGGACATGTATATACGTAAGCAAGACTATAGACCTTGAGTCGTGGAAGGTTATACTACCGCAGCAGGGCAACCTAGGAGACATAACATCAATCCAGATCGACACGACATAAGGCCCTATCCAGATCTATAACGTTTATAACCCGCCACCGCGGGGTCGGACGAGTAGGGAACTAGGAACCCTCGCCCACCTAGAGCGGACCCTAAGCTAAGACACGAAGCAAGTACTCCTCGGCGACTTCAACCTCCACCACCTATAGTAGGGACTCGAATTCACTCCCCCGTACGCATTTCTAGGGGGGAAGCTACTGGACATAACCGCACGCTACGGAATAGCCTTAGTAACACCAAAGGGAACAGAGACGTAGAAGGCCCGTACTAGTGCAAGCACGATCGACCTATGCTTTCTATCACGAGAACTTGAAGAGAGACTAGTCTAATGCCGACCGAACTACGCGCTAGAAGCCTCCTCAGACTATATCCCTATCCAAACGACGCTAGGGGTGAAGGCGATAGAGGAGCCAGTAAACGAACCACGCCGTAACTGGAAGAAGGCACGCTAGGACGACATAAGAGGCTTCCTAATAGCGAACCTACTATAGCATAGAGAACTCGAGACGACAGCTTAGCTAGATTAAGCAGCGGAACAGATTACCTCGGTCATATAGCAAGTAGCGGAACAATATACGCCGTTACTCCGGCCCTCAACGTAGCAGAAGGCCTTCTAGACCCCTAAATGCTCTACGAAGGTAAGGGAGGCTAGAAGGGCAAGGCGACAGTGGACGAAGGAGCACACCTAAGAGACGTGGGAGCAATACTGCTACGCGACACAAGAGAAGAAGGCATAGATAAGACGCGATAAGCTGCAGGACTAGAGAGCGACGATCGGGCTCGTTATAGAAAACCCGGAACAGATGTGGAGACTTGCTAAATGGGCACGACTACCTGAAGAGCAACAAGCCCCTCACTTCCCCCTAATCGTAGACCGCGAAGGGATTGCCTAGGCTACGCCCCGGGGCAAGGCAAAAGCGTTAGCCGACCATTTCTTTTCGACGTAAGTAGAGGCAGACCTTACGGACATCGACCCGAGCACATACCCGGAACCCCTAGACATGGATTAGGCGGTTAGCTCTAACACAGTAATAGGAGTCATAAGTAAGCTAAAGGGACGAAAAGCCCTAGGCCTAGACAGGATACCAAACGTACTGCTAAAAGAGTGTAGAGAAGAGATCGCGCCGAGCCTTGCAAACCTATTTACCGCGTGCCTACGGCTAGGGTATCACCCGAAGCCGTACAGAGAGTCTATGACAGTAGTGCTACGCAAGCTATAGAAGGAAGACTATACTCAGCCCAAGTCGTACAGACCAATAGCACTTCTAAATACGATAGGGAAGGTCCTAGAAAAGATAGTAGCCCAGAGACTTACGCAGCTTGCCGAGGACAACCACGTACTCCTAGCAACACAGATGGGGGGAAGAAGCCAGCGATCGACACTAACAGCAATGGAGCTAATTACGGAGCAAATTCAGACCCTCTAGCACTACGGCAGGAACCGAGCGGCGTCCTTACTATCCCTCGACATCGTAGGGGCCTTCGACAACGTCTCACACCAAAGGCTAATACATATCCTACAGCAGAAAGGCATCCCCTAGTAGGCAACGTCGTTCGTCTTCTCCTTTCTCTAGGAACGGACGACATACCTAGTCCTAGGAAGGTACACGTCCGACCCGGTGAAGGCAGAGACTAGAATACCTCAGGGATCTACTCTCTCCCCTATCCTGTTTCTGATATTTATGTCGGATCTAATCCCCCTACTCACCTCTCCGCAAACCTTAGCATCGGGGTTCGTAGACGATACAAACATCCTAGCCTGGTCAGACTCGACAGAAGAGAACTGTCGCCTCCTTGAAGATAGGCACAAGAAATGCGAGGAGTGGGCAAAGAAGCATAGTGCCCGGTTCGCCCCTAAAAAGTACCAACTTATACACTTCAGCAAAGCGAGAACACACTATAATATGAAGGCGGCGGTAAGAATCCAAGGCTACGAGACCAAGCCATTAGCGGAGCTACGAGTACTAGGGATCTAGCTCGACCCGAAGCTAAGCTAGAATGTACAGATTAAGAAAGCCTAGAGTCGAGCGCAAGTCAATGAAGCCTCGATAAAGAGGCTTACGGCATCTACATAGGGAGCAACATTCGACAAGGCAAGAGTAATGTATAAGGCGATCGTCAGACCAGCTATGTTGTACGGGGCACAGATTTAGGGAACAGGAGGCGCAGGCAAGCCGATCCCGAAACGGATAGAGCAACCCCTAAACAGGACACAGGCAGGGAACCTACGTAGGGTACTAGGCGCATACAAGACAACGTCAACAAGCACGGTAGAAATGGAGACAGGAATACCACCAATCGGCCAGTACATCCGGGGAATAAGAATTCAATACGCGGCAAAGACCACAGGTTACCTAGCACAAACCACGATCTAGGAGGCAAAGAATAAGATAGAAAGCCGCTACCGGAGAGGGGCAGGATATAGGACAAGCCAAAAAGAGGATGACCTTACTACCTTTACGGCCGTACAGACAAGCACCGAATGGCTAGTACGAAAGGAGGAGGAGCGTAGGACTCGCCAGGCCGGCGGGAGCAAGGCCAAGACCCAAAACCTAGCGGAACAGATAGCGAGCTGCCTATGGGAGCAGGACTGGAAAAGGAAGCCCCCTAAGACAACAGGCCCGATAGCGCTCCGAGCCTTCTAGAGACATAATTACTAGCTATATAGGGACCTGATAAGGGCCGAAGCAAGCATAGCGATCCAAATCAGGTCCGAACACATTGGATTAAGGGCCTACCTGTTCAGGAGACGCGCACTAGACATCTATAGCCCAGCCTGCCAGTGTGGCTACCCATCGCAAAACCCAGAACATATGCTACTACGATGCCCGTAGTAGGCGAGAGGTAGGGGAAATTGGAGGCACCAAGCGGGAAGGAGAGACTACAAGTCAATTATTAGGGACAAAGGCAACATTCGCCGAATCTCTCGGTGGATACTACAGCAGGGATACCTCTAGCAGTTTAGCCTCGCGAGCGAGACGGAGGAGTGGATAGACAAGAGGCGGAAGCGAGGGGGGTTGTAGATAGGGTAGTCATCAGGGCAGGCCTATGACACTAGCGTACCCCTAACAAGGGAAATTTAAGACGACAACGAGGAGGAAAAGACAGGCGGGAAGGAGGAGGGGTTTTCACCAACACGGTTTCCCCTCTATATATACAAAAAACAAGATAGCATAGCTGCATAGGCCAAAGGGCACTACAACAGCTTAATGAAATATCTATCTATCTATATATAGTATCGCCGATATTAGTATAGGTAGATACTAGGTGTCCGGATGTTTACTAGCCTATAGGCTAGTAAACCCTAGTTACGTGATCTAGTCATATAACACACCTATACCTATATACTTGTCCTACGGCCTATATATTCTTAACACTCCTACTTAGGCTATATAGTCTCCTATAATCTCTTTACGTAAGCTAGAGCTACCTTATAAAGTTTTAGAACTACTAGCTATTAAGGGGTTTTATTAACCTATTAGTAGCTATATCCTTTATATAGTAGTAATCTACTACAATCTTCTTCTACTACTAGAGATGTCTAATATAGTTATATATAACATTAATATACTTTGACCTTTTATATATATAGGCATCTTTAATAAGTATTAAAGCGGCTTAGTTATTACCTATAAGCTTAACTAGCCTTAGCTCGTTAATAGTGCCCTTGCTTGCCCTTATACTCGGCTAGAAAGAGCTCTTTCCTACTAGTTCTAGGCACCCTATTTCCCTAAGGATAGTAGCAAGAAATTGTAACTACTTTACGGCTACGTTTATAGCTATAAACTTAGCTTCTATTATTAATGTTATAATAGACTTCTACTTCCTACTTATCTAGGATATAGGTGATCTATAAAGAAACTATACGTATCCTAGAATTGAGACTCTATCTACTTTGTCTATAGCGTAGTTAGAGTCCGAGTATCCCTAGAGATTACCCCCTCCCTTTCTATATATAAGACCTAGGTCTAGGTACGACCGTAGGTATCGGGAGAGCTTCTTTAAAGCCTTTATATACTACTACGAGTGTTACGGGCAGCCCGCGACCCCCTACTATAGCTACGTCGGCCCGTCTAAACCGCGGACCTTCCGTATCGGGTTAGCGCGGCTTAGCTTTACTTTATAACTTCGCCGCGCCTCGCGCTCCTCTTTCGTAGCTTCGTAGAATAACAACTATCTCGTTCGGACCCTATAATACGCGCGCCCTTACAGTTTGTTCTACTACCCTACCTAGATCGCGGATCTAGGTAAGGGACGCGTAATAATAGGAATAGATAGAACCGTAGAACTCGAGAACGCGTAGAGTCGTATTAGAATATAGAACACGGTAAGGCGTATAGCGCGTAGATACCTAGAGAACGTAACGTAGCGACATTATTAGTAGGTAGTCGCGCGCTCGTAGATAGTTAGGATATAGGTACCGTTACGCCTCCCCTAAACCTAGACAATATAACTTTATAAATAACAAATAGCGGCATACTACCGCTACCTAAGCCTAAGGGTAAAAGTAAGTAGCGTATATCTCTTTTCCCCGACCTCTCCTCTTTCCCTTAGAGTTAGACATAGGACGACAACCGGCGGGTTATAGTAGACACCGGTATCGCGCTATAACAAGAGATTAATAAAGCTTACTAGAAGGCCTTCGAGCGAGAAGAAGGTAGTAAGATTGACTTTATAGAACTATTCGAGTTTAAGCTCGAAGAGAACCTAGGTAGCGACCTAGACGAGGTGTATCTATTACTTAACGAGGCAGAACACATTCTCGTATCCGAATACTAGAATGTCACCCTAGATAACCTTACGACCCTTATATCCTAACACCCGAAGACTACCTACGACTTCGTACTATAAGTAGTTAATACGGCGATTACTAAGGGTAGACAACTCGATATAATAGAGCGAGCTAACGACCTCTAGAACACCTAGTACACTACGCTATACACCGAATACGACCGTATCTATAAGATACTACGAAGTGAAGAGCTTATTATATAGAAAATAGTAGTAGATCTTAAGAGTAAGAAGGATTACGACCTAGCTAAGTTATAAGAGCTAGAGAAGAAATATAAGGAAGCTAATAACCTATATAAGCAGTTTAGCGAGATCTACGAGAAGGAGAAGAAGAAGGCATAAGATGCTAAGGTAAAGAACTAGGCCCTATAATAAGAAGTCGATGACCTAAAGGCTCGGCTTAAGGTAGGAGACACTATATAGAACGGAGGTAGGGGCCGCTTAGGCCGCCGACCCTCTCGTTCCCGCCTACGTAAGACCTTACTCGAGTAGCTATTACGTAGGTATCGCGAAGCTACTAGTAGAGGTGGCGGTAGCGGTGGTAGTAATAACGATAGAGACGACTATAACCGTAGTAATAATAGCCGAGGACGTGATAACGACCGTCCGCGACTAGGACCTAACAATAGTCGTAACTCGAGAATACGTAACACCCGTACCTAGATACTACTAGTTGACCCTCTAGAACGTCTCTTTACTATTAACCGCACCCTTACTCGCGGTATAGAGATCGGTAAGGGTGTACCTAACCCTAAGCACTTTAAGAACAATAATGACCCTAATTTCGATAGCTAGTATAGTAGTGTTCTCCTAAAGCTAACTATAGTAACCTTCCGTACTAAGGCAGATAGTCTACGCTTCGTATATAGGTAGACGTAAGGTAATCCTTAGCGAAGCATTAAGCCGAGGATCCCTATGCCTAGATAGTAGTCCTTTAACGAGTTTAAGACTAGAGAAGAGTTATTAGATTAGATAACACGCTAATATAGTATACGTAATAAAGGAACTAAGGCTATAGTTAATATTGCTACCTATAAGTAAGAACAAGGCGAAACCTTTATAGCCTTCTATACACGCTACTCGAAGTTACGCGCCTAGATATTATAGACCGATAAGACCGAGCTTATACTGTTCCGTAACCGACTAAACCGTAAGTACTTTATTAAGACCTTCGGCGACCGTAAAGTCGACCGCCGCCTAGATAGTATATAAGACGTTATCGAGGAGTGTACCGTACTAGACGAGAGCTTCTACGAGACAGATCGACTATACCTGTAGAAGGAGCGCCCCCGTAGTAATAGTAACTCGAACGGTAATAGCGGCTAGAATAACTAGAATAACGGTAACGTAGTTACTAGTACCGCTACCGGTGTAGTAGGTACCTTAGTATAGCGCCTACTATAGTACGCTAGTACTAAGAAGAAGGAGGATCTACTAATATATCTATAGAACCTGCCTACGCTTAACCGTAAGTAGTGCGAAGACCTTAAGAAGTAGGGTAAGTACTACCGCTACCGTATAGGTTCTTACGTATCGACTAACCCTAAATACCTAATATATAGGTACGATAGCGACTATCGCCTACCGCGTCTACGTAATACTACGCCGAATCCGAACGCGAACCTTAGTTCCCTAGCCGCCGATCCGTAGTAGGGAAATAGTACGACCGCTACCTAAGCGTAGTAGATAGCGGTTACCCGAACTTCCTAGGATAGAAAGAGTATAAGATTAAGAGACACGGAATGTAAGAGACGGTAACAGACTATAGTAAGGAGCTTAAGATATCGGTATACGTACTAGATAAACAATAGCTAGCTATACACCCTTATATATTATTACCCGTAATAATATAATATAGAAAGGCTCGAGGCCTTATAGATTCTACTTCTACCTCTCTCTTTCTTAACTAGAAATTCATACGTAAATATATAATACCCCTGATCCCTTTGACGTAAAGCCGACGACTAACACTAGGAGATAGAACGGCTACTATACGGCAGATTATACACGCGGCCCTTATAGACGTAGTTATCGGCGATTATTACGAGTAAATGTTATACTACGTCACCGACCTCGAATATAACATCGTCTTTAGCCTACCGTAGCTTATAGCGTATAACCTAAACATCTTCTAGGAGACAGGCGAGGTGGTATTGAGATCGGATTACTACTTTGATCACTATCTATAGAATAAGACATCGATAACAGTATAATCCCTAAACTATCGCGAGAAGAAGAAGTAGGCACTAGTACGATACGGACTAGAGCCCTTTACTAGAGAAGTAGCGAGCTTTATAGTAGGAGGGGCGGAGCTGAACGTCTTATTATATAACCTAGAAGACATAGACGATAAAGAAGTGGACTACTAGGGCGTTTCTTAACGCGCGTAGGGAATGTACGCGTACCGGCCTAGGGCTAAGTACTTCTATATTATACCTACTAGGCGTAAGAGCGACGACGGAGAGCTTAAGCTAAGTGTAATAGCTACTAATAATCTAGACTAATTCTTAAACAAGCAGTTCAATTATAACCCGAAGGAGAAGTTGCTAGCGATATACTACGATATTACGGACGCTTTCTTAGCTAAGGATTATAAAGGACTCCTACCTTACCGACTAGGCGTAGATCATAAGATTCATATTAAGCCTAATAGTCTATAAGAGCCACTATACCGCAAGCCCTACGGCCTAGCTAAGAAGGAGAACGAGGCAGTTAAGAAATGACTAGACGAGTAAATATCTAAAGGGAAGGTACGGAAAGTAGGGCAAAAGACGAGCTAGTCTCCTATACTAGTACTAGTAGTACGTAAGCCTAGAGGTGGGCTACGTATTTATATCGACTATAGAGGATTAAATGCGATCACTATTAAGAACCGGTATCCGATTCCCTTGATATAAGAGACGCTTAACCGTATATACGGTAAGAAGTACTTTACGAAGCTAGACATTATAGTAGCCTTTAACAAGTTACGGATAGCTAAAGGGCACGAGTAGTTAACGGCGTTTACGATACGATACGGCATCTACGAGTGTCTAGTGCTACTATTCGGCTTGTGTAACGGACTAGTATCGTTCTAATTATATATTAATAAGGTCTTATAAGAACACCTAGACGACTTTATGTCGGCCTACCTAGATAACGTACTTATCTTTAGTAATACCTTAGAGGAGTATATTAAACACGTACGGAAGGTTCTTACTAAGCTACGCGATATAGGACTTATAGTAGACATCGATAACAGCGAATTCTACTAATAGAAGGTGAGGTATCTCAGGCTAATTATAACCCCTAACGGTATCGAGATAGACCCCGAGAAACTCGAATGTATTTAGATATAGGAAGCTCCTAAGAACCTGAAGGATGTGTAGGCCTTCCTTAGATTTACTAACTTCTATAGGCGGTTTATTGAAGCATTTTCGCGTATAGCTACTCCTCTTATAAACCTGACTAAGTCGGACGGACTAAGCAATTATAAGAACAGAAGGATTTAATAGTCACTAGATTGCTAACGAGCCTTTAACAATTTGAAAGCTACGTTTAGTAAAGCCGGCATGCTCGTATATTATATACTAGGCAGGGAAACGGTAGTAGAGATAGATTCTTTAGATTTTGTAAACGCCGGCGTGCTTTTATAGTATAACGAGAAGGGTATACTATATCCTATAGCCTTCTACTCGAAGAAGTTGAGTCTATAGGAGTGTAATTATGAAATCTATAATAAGGAACTATTAGCTATCATTAAGGCTTTTAAGGAATAGAGACCCGAGCTCGCCTACGAAGTAGATAATAAGGACTTATAGCTAGTCAAGATTTATACCGACTATAAGAACCTAGAATACTTTATAAAGACAAAGTAGCTAAATCGGCGACAAGCGCGTTAGGCTAAGTTCTTATTATAGTTCAAGATAACCCTACCTACTCGACGCGTCGGCTCATCGATCTCTACGCTAAAACAAGACATATTCGAAAGCTCTTATTAAGGCCATTCTAACGATATACAAAGCAGGCTACTACCCCTAGGACTAAGGGAGTTCTACCTTATTTAATCTGGACAGCTTGAAGCTCTCTTCACCCTGTTTCTTTAGCTCTAAACGCCGCGGAGGTGCCTAGCTACATTAGGCAACTCCTAGGCAATAGTAGCCTAGGCTACGGCACTAACGGCGCCTACGGCCCTATAGGCGAAGCCCCCCTAAGACAACTAGTAGCAACTTATAGAGGACGCAAAAAGTATAGAAACTAACGATCAGCTCCCTTACCGGTCTCTACAGGTAATAATCACTTAGCTACGCACGGCGCTTGTACTATCGTATTACCGAGGGCAACAAGAAATGAGGACGACGTCCTAGGCGATTAGTAAGGCCACCCGGAATCAACACCCCTATAGCTAGGCATCGGTCGCGGCATCGATACTAGGCCCCCGTCTAACGTACGATATAGTTACGATCCGCATTGTAGTAAAGGAAGACTAGGCCGAAGTTACGAAGCTATCGAATAAGGAGCTCGCCTAACGAATTAACTAACTAGGGGTGGTCGTAGTGAACTAATAGTCTAACGGCACTCTACAGATCTATACTAGCTCTACTACTACTAGGAGGTACCTAGAGGCATAGCTATAGTAGGCATCTAAGGTTGCGGTATTAGCGAAGGTCTTAACGAAACAATTCACGATCCTAGTCTACGACATGCCTAAGGAGTTTGACCTAACTAACTAGGGTTACCTACGCGCTCTCTAAGAGGACAACCCGGTCACTCTTAACTCTCTAATCCAGAAGGCGACTTGGCTCTATAGGAAATGGCTAGAAGGTAAGAAGGCCTCGGCGCTAATAGTATAGCTATAAGACGCGAAAGCGGCGGATCTAGCGATAGAATAAGGCCTAGTCTAGTAATATAGCCTTAAGATAGTAGAAAAGTACTCCTTATCCTTTCGTGTCCTCTAATGCTTCAAATGCTAATAGTATAGACACTAAACCTACACGTATACAAATAAGTAGGCCTACTCGAACTATATAGGAGACTATATATCTAGGGACTATATATCGACTACGAGACGGTACGCGAACTGTCCGGGGCACTACCTATCGTATAGTGCGGAATGCCTATAGCGGAAACTAGCGAAAAACAAGGCAATTGTTAAAACAGGTACGGGTGGATGGCAGCGGAGTGGAGTAAGAGATCAATCTTCAACTGACTAATAGCACGAGCATGCAGCAATATATCAGGAACCAATATGTTGATTGTGTTAGATGTCTATCTAAGCTAAAGGGGAGAGAAGGTATCTCCCTACAAGCTGAGTCATTGTGGATGCCTCAGGCTGCCAGATCACTTCCTGATTGTTGACTCCCTTTGAGATGCTACATCTTAACACTCCCACTCATCTCGTATGGGAGGTTACAGTCTGCTCACTTCCTGTCAATAGTACTTGGACCTTTTTATGACAGGTTCAGCTGGCTTACAAACCTCTGGAAGTGTGGACCAGTCTTTGGTTTTGTAAACCCGTCTGCAACCATCTCAGAGGTTGGGGTGTACTCAACAGCAATAAGCCTCCTCCACCAAAGTTTCCTAACAGCGTTATAGGCAATGTCAATGTGCTTCGACTTGTCATGAACATGTGCATCTTTCACTAGGGTGAGGGCAGCTTGATTGTCACCTCTTAATTGGACTGGTCTCAAATTTGATACAGTCTCCTGGTTTCCAGTGATTCTTGGTTGATGGGAACAGTCTCCCACTAACTCTGGACAATCCATTTCCCTCAGCAGTGAAGCTAGGAATTGGGACTGCTTCGCACATGCATTCATAGCCATGTATTCAGCCTCCATTGTGGATGTTGCTACAGACTTTTGCTTCTTGCTCATCCAAGAAACTGGTGCCCCACAGAGGAAGAAGACATACCCAAGGATTGAGACTCTGTCTGCTTTGTCCATTGCATAATCAGAATCACAGTATCCAATAAGGTGTCCTTTTCCAGACTTTGAGAACTGAAGTCCTAGATCAGGGTATGATCTTAGGTACCTAGTGATCTTCTTCAAAGCCTTCATGTGGTAGGTGGATGGGTCACTCACAAATGAGCTCATCCTTCCTAGGGCAAAAGCAATGTCTGGCCTTGTGATTGTTGCTGGCCACATCCAAGTACCATTAATACTCTGGTACTCTGCCTTGTCACACCTCTCATCCATGTGGCTTGAAGGTTTGAGGGCCTCATAGCTGTCCATGGGTGAGTGTGTAGGTGCTGCCTTCTCATGGTTCATTCCCATCTTGGCTAGGCTGTCCCTAACAAAGTGTCCTTGGTCAAGTTTCAGGATTCCTCTCTTCCTGTCCCTTGTGACTCTCATGCCAAGGATCTTTTCAGGTTCACCTAGATCTTTGATCTTGAAGATCTTGCCAAGTTCTCTTTTGAACCAGAGAACATCTGTCAACTTTGGTGCAGCAATTGGAATGTCATCCACATGTATAAGGATTATGATCTCCCTCTTCTTATGGATAAGTAGGCATGGATCCACTTCTGACTGTGTGAATCCAATCTCTCTGAGCTTTGACACACAGAGTTGATTCCAATCTCTAGCTGCTTGCTTAAGTCCATACAAGCTTTTGAGGATTTTGAACACCATGTTTGGTGGAAGCTCAACTCCTGGTGGTGGTAACATGAAGATGTCTTCATGGAGGGTGCTTTCTGTGAATGCATTGTTCACATCCACTTGGTGAAGATGAAGATCCTTCTTACACACAATAGCCATAAACACCCTAAGGGTGTCCTGTCTTACTGTAGGTGCAAATGTCTCCATAAAGTCAACACCAAACTTCTGTGAGAAGCCCCTTGCAACTAGTCTAGCCTTGAACTTTTCAATAGCTCCACTAATGCTTCTCTTAATATCAAAGACCCATCTTGATGTAACCAGATTTGCTCCTTTTGGTGGAACAGAATTTTCCCAGGTGTTGTTACTCTGTAGAGCATCTAGTTCCTTTTGGATTGCTTCCTTCCAAAGATGTCCCCATTTCTTGTCATTCACAGCATCCTTGTAGGATTTTGGAATTGGGACCTCTTGCTTGTATGCAATGGCTTCTACAGTTGCTGCAAAGGCCATTTCCTCAACTTCTTCCAGGAATTCGCTATCCCATGGTATTGAACTGTCCACTGATTGCATGGCTGCAAAGAAAGCTTGGTGAAAAGCAGCAAGGTTCTCTGAGAGGTCCATTGCTTCTCCCACTTCAGTGGTTAGTTCGGGCTTAGGGACCATGGATCTTGGGGCTTTCTGTTTCATGTCATAGCCCTCAACATCATAGTCAGCCTTTCTCTTTCCAAGGGATGATTTAGGGACCGTCACTTGTGACCTAGTAACGTCTATTTCCTGGGGATCTAGGGAGCTTCTCTCAATTGGCTGATCGATTTTCTGAAATTCCCCTACGTTCTCCGGAGGCTGGGGAAGTTGCACAAACAGCTTTCTCGGCTGAGCGACTTTAGGGCTCTCAATTGGCTGATCTATTTCGGGGGGGCTCTGATGGACGCCTGAATGGTAGGTAGATTGTCCTAAGGATACGTTCTTCCTCGGCCTTCCTAAGGGCTTCCTAGCTGGTGCACTGCTTGGTAGATTCAATGTTGGAACATTGAGACCCATATCACCTCCAGGCTGGTCCTCAAAGAAGTCTGCATGTGTGTGTTGTTTAACAGCTCTCATGTCTGGTTCCCAAAAGAGCCAGGCTTTAGCTGTGTTTTCAACATACCCAATAAACACTGCTTCTTTACCCCTATTCATTAGCTTGTCACTTCTTGCCCATTGAGGTTGGGATCTTGTGTCCATATAGACAACAGCTTTGCATCCCCAAACTTTCAAATGGTTGATGGTCGGTTTGATACCATCAAAAGCCTCATCTGGTGAAACCTTGAACCCATCGTAATCTGGGCCATTTGGCAGTTTGTTCCTCATATAAGTTTGGGCCTCTAGTGCTTCAGGCCAAAATTCAACCGGCATTTTAGCCTCTTCAAGCATTGCCCTTATAGAGTCCTCTGAGGTTTGTATTGACCTCTCAACTGGTCCATTCTGTAGAGAGTTGTATGCCTCAGTCGGCTCGAGCCCAATCCCCAAATCCTTCTCCCACTGCTTCACTAATGCAATAAGTTCTTTTGCATTGTCAAGTCTTACTGCTTTCAGCTGCGCTGATGATTTCCTCTCTGCTTTGATCTTCCAGTTCTGGAGAGCAACTGGAGCATCTTCTCTTTTCCTAAGAGGAAAGGTCCACTTCTTCCTAGAGAAGTTGTCAACAATCTCAAGCCAGTATTTGAATCCTAGTCTTGAGATTGGTAGTGGGCCACATATGTCAATAGATACAAGGGCAAGTCTTTCAGGTCTTCTCTCTGTAACTTTGCCTTTGTACTTCTTCATCTTTGCTATTGAGCATACTCTGCACTGGTGAAAGCCATCCTTAGGGATAGGAATGGGTTCTTTCAAGTCTGTTACCTTGTGAAGATTCTGGAGCAAATTCTTCCCAAAGTGTGCAAATCTTCTATGCCAAAGCTCCCACTGCTTCAGGTCGGTCTCTGATTGAGCAGTCACAAAGGCATTCTCCATTGGTGGTGCACATGATGAGTAATGTGCCCGTTCTTGTAGGAGAGGAGAAATCTCATCAATGAATGGAACCCCCCCAAGGAGCTTTGTCTGGACAACAGTCTCACCAGAGGGGGAAACAAGAGAAAATGATGGAGGTTGCACACCAAACTGCTTGCTAAACTGGTTCCATGAAACCAGGTTCACTCCTAGCTTGGGTACAAGCAGGACATTTTCCAAAACAACTTTTCTGCCAGCTCTCCCACTCATCTCTGCATTCCCAATATGAGTGGCCAATAAAAACCCACCTCCCACTTTGATCCATTTCTTCCTTGTCAAGGGAGTCATAGATCTAAAGAGGCAGCTTTGGTCAGTCATATGGGATGAAGCACAGGAGTCAAGTAACCACTCTGACGAGGGGAACTTGCCTTGGACTTCTGCAGTTGAGTGAGCCACTTCATCATACTCATCATCATCAGACATTGTCTCTGGGGATGAGCTGCATGGTGACTCTTGGGCGGAGAAACCTTTTCCAGTCTTCTTTGCTTTAGAGGTATAAGACTGGGCCTGGTTCTTCTGGAGTGACAGCATGTCAGAGCTGAGTTTCTTCACCATTTTCTTAAGTTCTTCCATAGAGGACTTCTCTCTTGGTGTCCTCCTTGAAGTGGGTGGTGGAGTTCTCTTCTTCTTGACATGTGTTGTATTCTGGGAAGATGGTGGTTGGGAATGAGATCTAAGGACCTTTCTTGCCTCAGGCAAACTAGGGCAGTCCTTGATCAGATGATCCTTCTCACAGAGAAGGCAGGAGAGTGGTCTTGCTAGACCTGAGGGCTTGACCCAGGTGGCTGCCATGCCATACTCAGCCTTAGAGGGATCCAACCTGGCTTCTTGAGCTTCAAGGATCTTTAAGGTCCTTTCATGATCCATCTTTGGCTGAGCCATGATAGTATCCCTGGCTACATGGTAGTCAGGTGGCAGTGAGCTTAAGAGCTGGGTCATCCTCACATCAGCTTTCCTGTAATGCTGACCCTCTGGGTCAACATCAGCAATCCTTTTTCCAAGAGAAACCAGGTGTGTCCATGCAGATCTGATGGTGAACTCTTCACTCATCTCAAAGGTCACAAATTGCTTTGTGAGCTCATGTGCATGGGTTGGTAGCACCTGGCTATACTTGTTCCAGAGATACACCCACTTCTCAGCAGCTCTTCCAGATTCACATGAGCCCTCAAGCTCAAATTCATCTTCTTCTGTGATCCTACTAAGGATACTGAAGTTGCATACTGCATTGTGTCTTGTCCATGTTGGCGTATTGAGGATCTCTTTGGTTGTAGCCTCTTCTTGGAGTTTCAGAGTCTTGCCCTTGATGTTGTCAAAAGACACTTCCATTAGGTCATCAATTGCAAAGAATGCTGATTGGCTCTCCATCTTGTATCTCTGAAGGTTGAACCATCTCTTCCAATTGTCCCTCCCAAGAATTGGGATTTTGCCTCCCTTCTCCTCTGTCTTCTCTTGGTATGAATCCATAATAAATTGGATGTAATGAAACAAGGTGTGTATGTTCCAAGGTGGTGGCTCAGATCCTGCTGAGGCTTCTGGTGTAGAATGGGAAAGTTCGTAGGTGTGGATACCAAGGCCTGCTTGGTAAAGTAAAGAAGGAGCGGTGTGAGGTCTCGGGGCTAGGACACAGGTCTGTCTCTCCTAGCAGAGCTTCAAATGACTTACTTGAAGTCCTTCTTGATAGTATCTCGATGCAGTTCTGCCTACAGAGTATCTTCAAGGTATTGGCTTTGAGTAAGCCGCACAGAGTCCTTGTCTGGGTTACCTATCACTTAGTATCGAACTAAGCTCCTTGATAGGATAGACGGGGTAGACTTCTGATTCCCAGATGTTTTCTGCTACGATAGCAAGGGATACAAGTAACCTGTACTGATATAGGTTGCTCTTATTCCTGCACAAACCCGGGCTCATAACCTGTTAAAACAGGTACGGGTGGATGGCAGCGGAGTGGAGTAAGAGATCAATCTTCAACTGACTAATAGCACGAGCATGCAGCAATATATCAGGAACCAATATGTTGATTGTGTTAGATGTCTATCTAAGCTAAAGGGGAGAGAAGGTATCTCCCTACAAGCTGAGTCATTGTGGATGCCTCAGGCTGCCAGATCACTTCCTAATTGTTGACTCCCTTTGAGATGCTACATCTTGTCGCGATCCGAGCGTGCACATGGGCAACATCCCATCATCAAAACTTGAGGCCACGTACGCTAAGAATCAGGTGACTGATTAGTCACCTGCAGCCTCTTCAAGAGCAACACTTGTCCATTCTAGATAGACACATGCAATACACAACCTGCTTTTGAAACACCCTATATGAGCCCGTACAATAACTTCCCACACTTCTAACGTGATAGTTATGAGCCCGGTTAGCGCTCACTAACATTCGCTGCGACAAGGAAGCCCCAAAGCAGAGTTTGCATCGTCACAGCACTACTGCTACAACCAGTGCAGTAGTATCCCCTAGGCCTAGTGAACCCGCGTGGAACTTTCACCAGCCTACAACCCATTTTGCAGTTATGGCCACTACCGAGACGCCGGTGACTACCGGTGCCCTACCTCAGGGTACCGTGGTTCTGAAGAGCCATGACCAATGGGACAAGTTTGACCGTCAGCTAGAGCTCTACGCAGAGTCTTTGAATGTCTGGAAGTATGTGGATCCTCACCAACTGAGTAACGAGCCAACAGAGCCTACTCACTTGACGTTTGAGGAAATCCAACAAGCGTACACGGCAGGAGACGCTACATCAAGAGATCTCATCAAGCTACGACAAACAGACGCAGACCGAAGGCAACGGATGTACGACATCTTTGCTGCTGCGCGATCAAAGCTCATTACCTACCTCATCCGTACGACGACAGAGCTAGGGCAAGAGCTAATGCACGGCCAGAACACCCTCAGAGCGAAATACCAGGCTCTCAAGGATCAGTATGGTCCAGACGATATGCTGCGTAAGCGGCAGCTCACGCTTGAGCTGTCTAGGCTTCAGAAGGCTAGCGCACGCAGAATCGATGACTGGTGCTCAGACTGGTTAGTTTTGCAGACCAAGATGCTTAAGTGCAACCACGCCGAGTACGACGACCTTAGTAGACACTTCCTACTTGCTATTCAGCAGAAGCAGGCTCCAGCCTACGGTGCTTCTCTATACAACGAGTGGAAGCGTGACAAAATGTCACTACAAAAGCTTACTGAGCGTTACCTCGAATGGATACGCGACACCGCACCAGCAACAACCAACGGTCGATCAGTCTTCGCAACCTTCTCCGGAGAAACCTCAGCAGAAGCAGAGGATGAAACAGCACCCACAGGTGCTGGTCAAAAGGAGGATGACCGTGGCAGCAGCCGTGGTGACAACCGTGGCAACAGCCGCGGTGACAAGGGTCGTGGCAGCAGCCGCGGCGACAAGAACAAAGACAAGGACAACAACAGGCCAAGCGGCTGCTGGAACATCACCGGCGAGCCCAAGGACACCTGTCACAAGGGCCTGTTCTCATGCGATGTGATCAACCCCGACAAGCGCCCAGCAAAGGATCAGCGCTCAGAGCAGTGGAAGAAGTACTGGAAAAACTTCATCAACTACTGCTTGAGCGACGACGGCGAGCGTCTGCTTGGCGTGTTGAATCGCAACAATCGCAAGGACCAGGAACGTGACAAGGCTATTGCTGATGCGAAGAAGGCATCACCAAGCGATAAGGGCTTTGTTGGCCTTACTGTTCTTTCTAGCTCAATTAGCAAGTTGAGCGTCAACTTCAGGGATTGCTGGGTGTATGATAACTGTTCAGACACTCATGTGATCAATCATCATGACCAGGAGGGTGTAGAGTTCATTGCAGAGCGCCTCACCACCTCAGAAATCCAGGCTGGAACAACCACCTTTCCAATTGCAGCGTTAGGGCGCGTTCATATGTCAATTGGGGGCCATTCATTCACCTTGCTGGATGTGGCTTACTGCCCAGGCTTTCATGTGAACGTCATCTCTCACACACGCATGGAAAGAGCCGGACTCTGGTGGCACGGACGCAGCAATTCAATGTGGCACAACGACACTAAATTGATGGACCTACACCGCCCTACTGGTACGATCCCTTTCTTCAAGGTGGTCACACCACCTAAGTCACCCATCATTTACCAATGGCCTACAAAAGAGGGCCTAGTACTGCCGAAGGTCACTGAAAAGATGCGCAACGCGCACTTCATCAGCACTATTGGCAGGGGTGCAAACATCGGCGATGAACCTGCCAACAGCGCAGCATCTCCAACTGCTCAAGAGGATGGTGATCGCACCGTTCTCGCAGTCATGAACAGCACTGGGGGCACTCAAGGTGCAGCTACGTCCAGCAGGACCCCCATCAAACACCGAAAGCTCTCTGGCCGCCAGTGGCATCAAATCTTTGGTCACATTGGCGCTGAACGCATCAAGCAGTTGCCGCTCAGAGTTGAGGGGGTGATCATTAACGATGGTCCAAGCGCACCCCTCACTGCACATTGCAGAGCATGTGGGCTTAGCAAAGCTCACAAGGTGCACAATCGGTCTCAGCCCATCAGGGTGATGACCCCATACGGCCACATGGCCATGGACTTGGCAGAATTCACTGTCGCCTACAACGGTGACAGGTACCTCGTCCACTTCTACGATCTGGATACCCATGGACACTTCCAGTTCACCATCAAGAACAGGGATCAGCAATCGGTGTTGGCTTGCTTCAACAGCCTGCTGAGCTTCATCAACTTCATTGGTCGCAGGTTCGTATGCTTCTACAGCGACAACGAGCCCGCCATTGGGAAGGTGTTTCGCTCAGTCATCAACAACAACAAGATTGAATGGCACGCAACCGCGGAATACGCGCCTGCGCAGGACCCAGCAGAAAGAGCTGGAGCTCTGATCATCACCATGAGCAGAACCATTCGCATCCACGCACGATTGCCGGAAAAGCTTTGGCCAGAATGCACTGCAGCAGCGGTGTACATCCTCTGGCGATCCCCTATCCAGTCAAAGGGCTGGAAGACCCCATTCGAATTGGCAACAGGACGAATTCCGAACGTGGGTCACATGGTGGTGTATGGCTCCCTTGCATACGTGTTCATCCATGGACCAGATCAGCCTGGCAAGAGCGAGAAACTCCAAGAGAGAGCGCTCATAGGCTACCTTGTGGGATACGACTCCACTAACATCTACCGCGTATGGGACCCATCAAAAGATAGGGTTATGCGAGTCAAGGACGTCCTCTTCGATGAGACCACGTTCTATGACCCATCACGCCTGACAGCAGGGTACACGACCCCTGTCGAGAACATCGCAACAGCGGAACCGGCTGAAGAGCCTGAACAATACTACGACCTGTATGTCGCTCATCACGAGCAAGACACAGCACAGGCCGAGGGGGTGGAAGAACAGGCTCAGCAGCCGCACACCCAACAACCTCGAGACGCCCACCAAAAGCTCCTTGGGCAAGAACCACACTGGCCGCAACACCGCGAGTCAGCAACATATAACCAAAAAGACCGGCAAATCGAGCACGTAACAGATCACGTGACTCAAGACAACACACAGCAGTCAGCACCCAACACCACTGACTACTACGACACCCTGCAGCAGCAGATAATGGATGCCCTCACCGCAGAAGACCGTGAGGAGATCATGGGCAACACGGACCCTGATCGCGAGCCATATCCATTCACATTCACACCACCAGAAGACGCGTTAACACACAACGCGTCCAACACACCACTCTTCCCCCTGGAGCCAGAGCTATACACACCAGAGGAGTCCAACTATGCAGTCACAGAGAATGGAAAGCGCCTACGAACGGCCTACTTCCACCATGCACTGCACCAGATCATGGTCGCTAATGTAATCATCGGCCAGATGTCCGGCATACGACCCAGAACACGCGCCTATCGCGACAAGAGCGATCGAAGCCCTACACGAAGAGGCAACAGCCCTCTAAGGCGTGTCAACACCACTACCTCTATGCACCGCGATGACCTTCCGCCCGAACCTTCTAACTACCGAGCCGCTATGAAACACCGCTTCTCCCAACAGTGGATCGAAGCTATGGCCAAGGAGTTTGCCAAAGCCCTGGCAACAGGCACATTCAGATGGGCAACAAAGGAAGAGAAGGATCAGGATGCTCAGCAAGAGGAGGGACTTCGGCCACTACTGCCGCTCAAGTGGGTGTACAAATACAAACTGGACGAGCACGGCATGCTGAAGAGCTTCAAGGCTAGGCTATGCGCAAGAGGCGATTTGCAAGGAACACACTTAGACACATACGCCGCCACACTGCCAGCAAGCATGTTCCGCCTCTGCTGTGCTATGGCCGCGAGCTTCGACCTAGAAGCCGAACAATTCGATGTTGTCAACGCCTTCCTGAACTCGGACCTGCCATACACCATGTATCTGCAACTACCTCCTGGAATCGACAGGCCATCCCATGGACACGCCCTCAAGCTGGTCAAGGCCCTCTACGGTCTGAAGGAGTCCCCTTTATTGTGGTATAACTCCCTAACCGAGACGCTGGCCTCCCTTGGACTAGTACCCCTGTCGGACTCCGAATGCATCTACCATGACAACAAGGTTATGTTCTTCTTTTACGTTGACGACCTGGTTATGCTCTACCACCGCAAGCACAAGGCCCATGCTGCCAACATCAAGCAGCGGCTGCTTGCCAAGTACGAGATGCACGAGCTCGGTGATCTCTCCTGGTTCCTAGGAATCAAGGTTACGCGCGACAGAAACAAGCGCTTGCTGTGGCTCTCTCAAGAAGACTACATTGAGAAGCTAGCCGCCAAATTCAGCATATCCACGAATGCACGCAAAACGACAGTGCCAGTAGATCAACACCTTGATTGGACCGTTCCAGAGGGTCATCAACCCACCTCTATCGCCATCCTTGCGTACCAACAACGTATAGGATCCCTCAACTTCGCCGCCACACACACGCGGCCTGACATCGCCTTTTCCTTGTCCATGCTATCGCAGTATCTGACCAAGCCAACTGAGACACACCTCAAGCTTGCAGATCAGTGCTTGCGCTATCTCCTGGAGACCAAGAACCTCTGCCTTGTATATGGCGCCAGCAAACACATCACTGGCCTTCACAGCCAACCAGAGCACCTCGGTAGCAACCACGAGTTCTTTGGAGCATCGGACGCGTCCTACGGCATGAATAATGACAGGACCAGCTCAAATGGCTGGGTCTTCATGCTGTTCGGTGGACCAGTGGATTATAAGGCATCTAAACAAATCACTGTCACCAAGTCCTCAACAGAGGCTGAGCTACTCGGGCTTTCGCAAGCCGCCTCAGAGCTCATACAGTGGGAACGAGTCTTCGCTGAGATACACCTTCAGTTCAATCAGCGCACCCACTTGTACTGCGACAACACGCAGACCATCCGCCTTGTCAACCAACAAGGGCAAAAGCTTGACACGAAGCTACGCCACGTTGACATCCACCACCACTGGCTCCGACAGCGAGACCAGCGCGGAGACATTGAGATCAAGTATCTCAGCACCAACGACATGCCTGCAGACGGGCTGACCAAGCTGCTTCCACCACAGAAGCACAAGCACTTCGTCAAGCTGCTCAATATGGCTGAGGAAGGCGTGGACCCACGCACCTCAGTGCCCTCTGCAGCCGCATCAGGAGGTAACGGGCCAACAGACGCCTGAGAAGCCCGTAGCAGCGGCCTCACCTCATCTCGAAACGAACACCGAACGGCTTCATCTTTACGGACACCTCTCTGGAAGCGCTAGCAGGCGCAAAACACGGCCACCAGCAGCCACCAATGCTGTAGACGACAACGAAGCCAGGGCAAAGCATCCACCATTCACCGGTGCGGCCCTGGCACCATCATCAACAGGTGTTTCTCGGACTCCTATTGGCTAACAGCGCAAGGGCGAGAAACACCCCTGTCACCAGCAGCAGCGCACGCGCGCGACAAAAGCAGCGCGTCCAATCAGAAAGCGAGAAACGCCTCCAACTTGCTGCTAGCAACAACACTACCACCTTGTCACCACATCATCCGCTGCTTTCGCACCTCACACATAGCACACACTTGCCCAAAACAAAAAGGTGTCACCACCCTGAGGTGATGGACCTTTAAAAGTGCAGAAAGCAAGGCACCCCGAAGATGCCTTTTCAACTTTCCGATACCGTTGCTCCGGTGTTACCCATTGGAGCCCCATTACACCTCACATGGTGCAAGCTCTGTCGTAGACAGCCCAGTGCATTGCGCCACTGACTAGTATCTCATACTCCCCAGGGGCAGAGCGAGCTCTCTCACCATTCGCCGGAGCGAAATAACTTGGCACAGAGCAATTATCGGACAATTCAATAAGTTGAGCGGACGACAATATATGTTTAAGCATACGATAGGACTAAGGCTACCCCTGGATTGAACTCAGGACCTCTGATGTTTGCCGGTGGGTGAGATGATTGCACACTCAAGTGAAAGTCCGTGCAACGGGACCATCACCTGAGCCATCTCACCGGCAACAGTCACACATTCTATGCTTTATTATATAGGTAACAATGGCAGCAGTGAAAGTGAGGAATGAGGGAAGGGGTACAAAGCTCACCTCACTTCACTTGAAACAGCTGACTTACCCTCACTGCAGCAGCAGCAACACCGAGGGCCTGACGTCACTGCCATAGATAGGGGGGGTAGTTATGACAGGGTGCACGCGATCACATGGGAATCAGCTCATTCACTCCAGCGCACGAGCTGAGGGGGTGTGTCGCGATCCGAGCGTGCACATGGGCAACATCCCATCATCAAAACTTGAGGCCACGTACGCTAAGAATCAGGTGACTGATTAGTCACCTGCAGCCTCTTCAAGAGCAACACTTGTCCATTCTAGATAGACACATGCAATACACAACCTGCTTTTGAAACACCCTATATGAGCCCGTACAATAACTTCCCACACTTCTAACGTGATACATCTTAACAGCAATCACAAATAGAACCGTCGCCCTAAGATTCTACGGCGACCGTAAGGCTAGCCTACACCGGAACTAACTAGCGGCGGTCGGGTATAAGCGCCCTAGGGCCGAGAACGATATAAAGGATACGTAACCTAGGGCGTACGGGAGGCTACGTACTCTACTAGCTATAGCGAGGGAATCTAACTAGGCCCGGCTCCCCTTTAGTACATAGCCGATAGGCGTAGACTAGGACGTATAGGGCAGTAGGACATAGGACGATATAGAGGAAATGATTGTCGATGCCGATAACTAGCCTCGACACGCTTAGTATCATCTAGTATAACGTCAACTATAGCAAGGATATAGTCTAGAACTATTTCCTACACGAGGCGGACCCGCGCGTCTACTACGTCCTTATAATCTAGGAGCTATAGATTAACCCGTACTATAAGAGACCAACGACCTACAAGTTACTAGGCTATACGATATGCCTACGAGGCGACGGTAGACCCCGTACGTGCTTCTATATTAGTAAGGACATACTAGAATCCGACTAGGAGGTAGTGTACTACGTAGACGAAGAAGGCGGGGGCGATATTACCTCCCTCTACGTAGGTAGTACCTAGATACACAACCTATATATACAACCGCTAGCCTCGAGGTCTAGCCGCGACCTAGGGGTCTATAGACACCTAGATAGTGCGCTTAAGAGACAAGGGTACTACATCGTAGTAGGAGACTTCAACATATACTACCCTTCCTAGGAAAGCCTTATATAGCCGCACCCTATAGCCGACGAAGTACTCGACTTGATGGCGAGCAACGTAATTGCCCTTAATACCCCGAAGGACCTAGGCACCTAGAAGAGAGGGGGACTCTAAGGCATAATCGACCTCTCCTAGATCTTAGATAGCTACTACTACACGGTAACCTACTATAGGATCGAATATAAACTCGAGGCGTCGTTAGACTATATACTAGTTAGGACCTCTATTACGATATAGATATAACGTACACTAGCGGGAACCCCTAAGCCAAACTAGGGAAAGGCCTACTAGGCCAACATCTAGGCGTACCTCGATAACTCTAAGAGGCTAGTCTAGATCGCGTAGTAGTAATATAACAGTAAAGACGAGATAGACGAAGCAGTCTAGGGGTTAATAGACGAAATAAGAAAAGCGACCTTACTTTACGTTCCGCTTGCCTAACTAACGACATAGTCTAAACTATACTAGACGCCGGAGTGCACTACGGTAGTAAGAGAAGTAAGGAGAGCCCGCCGGGTATAGACGAGCAGCTATAGCGAGGAGGCCTAGAACGTATATAGGGAGGCATACTAATAGAAGAAAGCTATAATACGAAGGGAGAAAGTAGTCGGCTAGAGGGCTATAGTAGAAGAAATCGCCGGCAAGCTAGAGAGGATGTAGAAGCTAGCGAAATGGGCCCGACAGGACCCTATATAGGGCCCCTCCTTCTCTATCCTAGCGCTATAATCGCCTAGTAGCCCGGTTAGCGACCCCGAGGCTAAGGCGCGTCTACTAGCTAGTAAGTTCTTCCCGCCTCTAGTCGAGGCTAATCTAAGCGACATAAATAGCTCTACTCCCCTAGCCCCTAGCATCGCGGTCTAATAGGAGGTGTCCGAGGGAGAAGTTACCGCTATACTAAGGAAGTTGCCGGCGAAGAAAGCCCCGGGGCCGGATAGGATCCTAAACGAGCTACTAAAGAAGTGTAGAGATCAACTAGCCCTAGTAGTTGTAGCGATCTTTAACGCCTACCTATAGACCGGGTACCACCCGATAGCTTTTAAACAATCGACGACAGTGGTCCTACGTAAGCCGTAGAAGGAAGACTATACGTAGGTAAAGTCGTACCGCCTAATTACGCTCCTTAACACTCTTAGGAAGGCGCTTAAGAAGCTAGTTATAACGAGACTCTCCGAGGCGGCAGAGGAACACTCCCTACTCCCGGACACCTAGATAGGTACGCGCCTATAGCGATCGACGCTATCCGCGATAGAACTTATCACCTCTTAGGTAAAGGCTATCTAGTATAAGAATAGGGACAAGGTGGCTTCCTTACTTAGCCTAGACATATCGGGAGCCTTCGACTACGTGTTATACCCGCGGCTACTCTATATCCTAAGGTCGAAAGGACTCCCTAAGTAGCTTATCAACTTCGTACGGTCCTACCTCTAAAACCGTAGTACGTCGATCCTAGTCGGCTAGTATAGAAGCCTATTTCAAGTAGTCTATACTAGAATCCCGTAAGGCTTAACGCTAGTACCTATTCTGTTCCTCTTCTTTATAGCGACGCTACTCCTAGCCCTAGAATCCCAGAACACCGCTACGAGCGGCTTCGTAGACGACATAAACATCCTAGCGTAGTCTTCCTCGACTAAGGAGAACTGTAGGCTACTAGAAGAGAAGTACAAGATCTACGAGGACTAGGCTAGGAGGTACGGGGCTCGGTTTGCCCTAGAAAAGTACAATCTAATACACTTTACGCGCCGGCTACGGTTCTACAATATATAAGCTTCTATCTAGATATAGGGGCACACGACTAACCCGGCAAATCAGCTTAGGATCCTCGGACTATAGGTGGACCCGGCGCTACGGTAGAGGAAGCACGTATAGGCAATATTACGGAAAGCTAAACAGAATATAGCATTATACTAGAGGCTTACTACGTCTATATAGGGGGCGGACTTCCGGTAGTCACGACTTCTATATACGGCTATTATACGGCCAGTCCTTACCTATAGTAGCTAAGTATAGTCCTTAGGCGAGAGGGCCTACCTATCGAAGGGACTCGTCGCGCCGCTAGCGAAGATCTAAAACCAATGCCTAAGGAAGGTCACCGGGGTATATAAGTCGACACTAACGAGGATACTTAAGTACGAGACCGCTATACCGCCGATCGACCTATACATCTAGGGACTACGGACCTCCTACTTAGGCAAGTTGGCATAGTACCTAGTATAGAAGGTTATCGCTAGTACAGTCGTAAGGGCCCGCGAATTAGTACTAGCGTATAGGGGCATTCGACCCGGAAACGAGCCGAACTACCGGGCAAGGGACGAATAGCTAGTAATATAATAGGAAGGTAAGAAATCGTTTGTAGAGCAACTATAGAAAGAGAGGTAGAACAACTAGGTTATAGGGCATAGTAGACGCCCTTAGCTAGCGGGATAACCTAAGGAATAGTTAGCTATAAAATCCGCGGTCAAGCACCCCCCGAAGCTTATCTACTACCGCCTTACGAGGGTATAGAGTAGCATAGCAACCTAACTACGAAGCGAACATATCGGCCTCTAGGGGTACCTATTATAGAGGAAGGTTCTAGGATATACGAATACTAGCTACCCCTACGGCTATCGCTCCTAGAACGTACGGCACGTACTCCTCGTCTATCCGAGGTGGTCGCTAGGAAGGGGGGAGTAGATAGTAAAGGCGAGGAACCGGACGATTAGGGCACTTCTTAATAACGCTAAGGACCTACGGCGCATTACGAACTAGATACTAGAGAAGGGCTAGCTAGAACAGTACCGCCTAGTAGGAATAGTATAGGAAGAGAGGATACGACGTAGCGCGACGAGACCGGCTAGGAGCGGGGGCTAACGGGGTAGTGACATAGACTACGTACGTTTAGAGGGAAAGCTAAACTAGATAAGGAGTAGTCGGGGGCGGGAAGGGTTTTCACCTATTCGGGTTTCCCTTTATATATAATAATAGATATATACCTATATAGGCCGGATAGGGTCCTAGAACAGGGGAATGACAAATCTATCTATCTATCTATTATAGTTCAACTTTAAGATAATATACCGTCTAGGACTTTAAGGTACAAAGCTAGACAGCCTAACGAGACGTAGCTAGGACCTTCCGTAGGGGGTGAACGACCCTCGGAACTAGCATTAGCATTAGACATTACTACCTCCTAAGCGATTCCTTAAGATCGCCTTACTATAGGCAATAGTAGAAGATACGCCGGAAGAAGAGGAACTAGTATAGCTAGACCCTAAAGCTAAAGAGTTTATGCCTATAGAACGAGATACGCCTACTAAACAACCGGCGACGCGTAAAAGTCAACGGGAAGCCGAACTCGAGTATCGAATGTCGACGGCGTACGTAACCGATAACGAGCTTAAGACCGCGATTAAGGACCTATAGAAAGACCGCACTCCTATACTACTATAGAGAGCGAAGATTTACCTAGTACACTATAAAGTAGATAGGGGGCTTAGAAAAAACGCTTATCGATATCTACGCCAAAACAAGACACATTCGAAAGCTCTTATTAAGGCTATTCTAACGATATATAAAGTAGGCCACTGCCCCTAGGACTAAGGGAGTTCTACCTCATTTAATCTAGACAGCTTAAAGCTCTCTTCACCCTATTTCTTTAGCTCCAAACGCCGCAGAGGTGCCTAGCTACATTAGGTAACTCCTAGGTAATAGTAGCCTAGGCTACGGTACTAACGGCGCCTACGGCCCTATAGGCGAAGCCCCCCTAAGACAACTAGTAGCAACTTATAGAGGACGTAAAAAGTATAGAAACTAACGATTAGCTCCCTTACCGGTCTCTATAGGTAATGATTACTTAGCTACGTACGGCGCTTATACTATCGTATTACCGAGGGTAATAAGAAATAAGGACGACGTCCTAGGCGATTAGTAAGGCCACCCGGAATCAACACCCCTATAGCTAGGCATCGGTCGCGGCATCGATACTAGGCCCCCGCCTAACGCACGATATAGTTACGATCCGTATTGTAGCAAAGGAAGACTAGGCCGAAGTTACGAAGCTATCGAACAAGGAGCTCGCCTAACGAATTAACTAACAAGGGGTAGTCGTAGTGAACTAATAGTCTAACGGCACTCTATAGATCTATACTAGCTCTACTACTACTAGGAGGCACCTAGAGGCATAGCTATAGTAGGCATCTAAGGTTACGGTATTAGCGAAGGTCTTAACGAAACAATTCACGATCCTAGTCCACGATATACCTAAGGAGTTTGACCTAACTAACTAGGGTCACCTACGCGCTCTCTAAGAGGACAACCCGGTCACTCTTAACTCTCTAATCTAGAAGGCGACTTAGCTCTATAGGAAATGGCTAGAAGGCAAGAAGGCCTCGGCGCTAATAGTATAGCTATAAGACGCGAAAGCGGCGGATCTAGCGATAGAACAAGGCCTAGTCTAGCAATATAGCCTTAAGATAGTAGAAAAGCACTCCTTATCCTTTCGTGTCCTCTAATGCTTTAAATGCTAACAGTATAGACACTAAACCTACACGTATACAAACAAGTAGGCCTACTCGAACTATATAGGAGACTATATATCTAGGGACTATATATCGACTACGAGACGGTACGCGAACTGTCCGGGGCACTACCTATCGTATAGTACGGAATGCCTATAGCGGAAACTAGCGAAAAATAAGGCAATCACAAACAGAACCGTCGCCCTAAGATTCTACGGCGACCGTAAGGCTAGCCTATACCGGAACTAACTAGCGGCGGTCGGGTATAAGCGCCCTAGGGCCGAGAACGATATAAAGGATACGTAACCTAGGGCGTACGGGAGGCCACGTACTCTACTAGCTACGGCGAGGGAATCTAACTAGGCCCGGCTCCCCTTTAGTATATAGCCGATAGGCGTAGACTAGGACGTATAGGGTAGTAGGACATAGGATGATATAGAGGAAATAATTGTCGATGCCGATAACTAGCCTCGATACGCTTAGTATTATCTAGTATAACGTTAACTATAGCAAGGATATAGTCTAGAACCATTTCCTACACGAGGCGGACCCGCGCGTCTACTACGTCCTTATAATCTAGGAGCTATAGATTAACCCGTACTATAAGAGACTAACGACCTATAAGTTACTAGGCTATACGACATGCCTACGAGGCGACGGTAGACCCCGTACGTGCTTCTATATTAGTAAGGACATACTAGAATCCGACTAGGAGGTAGTGTACTACGTAGACGAAGAAGGCGGGGGCGATACTACCTCCCTCTACGTAGGTAGCACCTAGATACACAACCTATATATATAACCGCTAGCCTCGAGGTCTAGCCGCGACCTAGGGGTCTATAGACACCTAGACAGTACGCTTAAGAGACAAGGGTGCCACATCGTAGTAGGAGACTTTAATATATACTACCCTTCCTAGGAAAGCCTTATATAGCCGTACCCTATAGCCGACGAAGTACTCGACTTAATAGCGAGCAACGTAATTACCCTTAATACCCCGAAGGACCTAGGTACCTAGAAGAGAGGGGGACTCTAAGGCACGATCGACCTCTCCTAGATCTTAGATAGCTACTACTATATAGTAACCTACTATAGGATCGAACATAAACTCGAGGCGTCGTTAGACTATATACTAGTTAGGACCTCTATTATAATATAGATATAACGTATACTAGCGAGAACCCCTAAGCTAAACTATACTTAGGGAAGTCGGTATAGTACCTAGTATAGAAGGTTATCGCTAGTATAGTCGTAAGGGCCCGCGAATTAGTACTAGCGTATAAGGGCATTCGACCCGGAAACGAGCCGAACTACCGGGTAAGGGACGAATAGCTAGTAATACGATAGGAAGGTAAGAAATCGTTTATAGAGTAACTATAGAAAGAGAGGTAGAACAACTAGGGTACAGGGTATAGTAGACGCCCTTAGCTAGCGGGACAACCTAAGGAATAGTTAGCTACGAAATCCGCGGTCAAGTACCCCCCGAAGCTTATCTACTACCGCCTTACGAGGGTATAGAGTAGTATAGCAACCTAACTACGAAGCGAACATATCGGCCTCTAGGGGTACCTATTATAGAGGAAGGTTCTAGGATATACGAATACTAGCTACCCCTACGGCTATTGCTCCTAGAACGTACGGTACGTACTCCTCGTCTATCCGAGGTAGTCGCTAGGAAGGGGGAAGTAGATAGTAAAGGCGAGGAACCGGACGATTAGGGCACTTCTTAACAACGCTAAGGTATAGAGTAGTATAGTAACCTAACTACAAAGCGAGCATATCGGCCTCTAGGGGTACCTATTATAGAGGAAGGTTCTAGAATATATAAATACTAGCTACCCCTACGGTGTTATAGTCTCCCTATAGAGTATATAGAAGGTAGGGATAGAAGAGCCTTAGAGTACTTAGAAGTCGTCAAGAAGTAAAAGTCTAGCTTAGTATATAAGCGCTAAGAATTATATACCCCGTAATATTTACTACGGGACCTAGCCCTCTAAATTTACTACTCTACTAAACCTTAATAGATTTACTTCGGCTCGTAGCTATATAACTTACGGTACTCCCGCGAGTACCCGCGACTACGCTAGACCCTAGAAGAAGCACGTAGAAGACTCGGAACGTAGGGTAGGTTAGAATAAGGTTTTAAGCAAAGCTACTAAGCGCGGCTTCGTATAGGTTAGCCCTATTAATTCGGGGATACGTACTCGCGAGGGTCGCGTATAAGTATCCGGCCTTCCCTAGGCCTCTCTTACTTTCTTCGTCTTTCGTTTCGTATAGCAATTATACTATACCCTTTATATCTATACTTCGTACCTATATTCTCGCTTTTACTCTTATATCTTATAGGCTAGGCTCTCGCCCTAATATTACGAAAGACTAACAAACTATTAACTACTCGAGTCATCCTTATAGGTGACTACGCTACTAATAAAGGTGTTAACCTCGACAACTAAGACACCCTATTCTACTTTAGTAAGTAGGCTAATATCCCCTTCTCGAACGCCGCTACCTTCGGCGCCTAGATAAACGTTAACCCCGACACCGCCTACGCTCTTATTAACCGTACCGTCTCCTCTTTCCGCGAGACCGCCTAGTAGGTCGAGTAAGCAAACAACTAAGTAATATACTTTTAAGGTATTATAAATACCTTCTAGAACCTCGTACCGTACGCCGACGATAACCGCCGCTAGTACTTCTCTAAGAAGGTTAATAACCTAGACGAGTTCGACGGTAATAAGAGTAAGTTCGAGGCATTTAAGACATAGCTTACTATTAACCTATTAGCTAATACCGACTACTTTCGGTAAGAGAAGGATAAGGTTACGTACGTCTTCTCCCTCCTTCGGGGAGACGCCGCGGCTTAGGTATAATACTATATCGATAACGCTACGTAGACTATCGGCTACCCGGACGTCCTTACCTTAATATAGGACCTCCGTACTACCTTTAGTAATCTAGAC
Organism: Fulvia fulva; assembly: GCF_020509005.1. Lineage (NCBI taxonomy): Eukaryota > Fungi > Ascomycota > Dothideomycetes > Mycosphaerellales > Mycosphaerellaceae > Fulvia > Fulvia fulva. The sequence continues at coordinate 4,391,574 of NC_063017.1, read as the reverse complement.
CGTAGAGCTACCGCCTAGAACGCTATCTATAACCTCCTCTAGAAGAATAAGAGCTTCGCCGAGTACCTCGTAGCCTTTAACCGCGACATCGGGTTTACCGGCTATAATAAAGAGACTAAGAAGAGTACTCTCCGCCGTAGCTTATTAGTAGAGCTTCTTCGAGCCCTCGAGGATAAGGACGTCGGTACTATAAGCTTCCGTAAGCTCGTTAAGACCTACTAGCGCCTCGACTCTAATATAAAATATACTGCCTCTCTCCTCGCTTCCCGTTCTTAAGGTCGTTAGCCTCGTAGTCCCGGAAGCTACTTCGCTACTCTACTAGGCGCCGCCGCTCCTACGGCTCTCCCTCCCGTCTCTATAGGTAATACTATAGATCTTAGCGCTAGTACCGCCGTCCCTTAAGTCTAGGGCCTCGTTAACGGTGAGCTTACTCCCGAAGAGAAGCTTCGCCGTCGCTAGGCCGGACTCTATACCTACTACGGCGGTCTAGGCTATATCGTAGTTAACTATCCGTAACTCGCTACCCGTAACGCCCGTAACCCGGTTCGCGGCGCTATCGGCGCTATCGAGCCTACTCCTACTACTCCCGCTAAGTAGGGAAAAGCCTAGGTCTTCCTTATCGACGCGGTGAAGACTAAGAATAACGTTTACCGAAAGTAAAGAGAGGAAAGAAGTTAAGGATCAATATAGTATAGCTAGACCTATACGACGAGACGGGTAAGGACTACGCTTATAAACCGTTTGTTACGAATGTAAATATCGGCTCAAAGAAACTCTCTTCTTCTAATCTTACTCTTATAGACACTAGCGTACTAGGCGAGTCTTTTATAGACTATAAACTCGCGACCTCTCTTAACCTCGAACCCTAGGAACTAAAGTACCCTCGTACCCTTAAACTCTTTAACGGTACGGAGACTACTACTAGTAAGATTACTTATGTTATATATACGTTAATCACTCTCGGGGGAAAGCGTATATCGATTACTAGCTTCCTTACGTCCCTACCGTATTAGAAGTTTATCCTCGGCCTCCTCTAGTTTAGACGATACTAACCTATTATCGACTAGACTTCCCTTACTATTAGTTTCCCTCTAGAAGCTCCTCCGGCGCCTCCGCCTTCTCCGCCGCCTTAGCGCGGTCCTAAGTATACTAAGATCTTCTAGGTAAACGCCGCTACCTTTACTACTACTACTAAGTAGCCTAAAGCTTAAGTCTTCGCCGCCTCTCTCCGCGATATTGACATCGCCCTCGAGAAGCTCGATAAGAAGCGTATACCTACCGACCCTACTACGAAGGTGTTACGGTTCGATTCGTGGGAACCCCACAGCCATTCACTACGCGATGAGAGCAAGGAAACCTGTGGGACAGAGAGCAAGAGATCAAGAGGACAAGAGATTAAGAGAGCAGGACAGATCACGCCAAGACATGGCACTATATAGACGACGCTTCTTTACGAGTAGATAGGAGCCTCGTGCTCAACTCATTTTAAGTATACACCATATACTGTTTGGGACCACTACCTTCTCAACGAGTCAGAGACATCACTGCAAAGATCCAAGCCCGGTTGGGATAACGTACAGCGGTTCCTAACAACTTTGAGCACCACCACCAGGGCCCTTTGCACATGTCTGGGAGAGACGCTACCCGGAGTCCGTCACGACAACAGCCACAGTCAACTGGCATCACGGAACGAATGAGCGAAATGTCGATTACTGGAAGCGGAAAACGATCAACACCCTCTGCAAGCTCGAACAGCATGCACGAGTACACCAAGGCACCTAAGGTGTCACCACCGGAGACGTTCGATGGGACACAAGGGAAGCTGGAGGCTTTTCAGCTGCAGGTTCAGCTGTACCTCTACTTCAACGCCCAACAGTTTAATGGCGAGGCCTCTAAGGTCTTGTACGCCGCATCCTTCCTAAGGGGCAGGGCAGCCCGGGGGTTCAGACCATACCTCAAAGACTGGCTCAACAACCAGGACGAAGGAGACAACCCGAAGACAGAAACCCGGAAGATATTTGCCGACTACGATGAGTTCGAGATCAAACTGAATGATCTCTACGGGATACCTAATGAAGAGGTTCATGCCGACCGACATATCCGACAACTCCGACAGAACACCTCAGTTGCCGTCTATGCTTCTGAATTCCAGGGATATGCCGCCGACCTCGAATGGAACGACGCAGCGTTTCGTTCCCAGTTCTACCTAGGCTTGAAGGACAACGTCAAAGCCGAATTATCTCGAAACTCCAGTCTCACCAGCTTGGCCGCGATGGTCAAGGCTGCAAAGGAAATCGACGAGAGACTCCAGGAGTTGAAGTACGACCGATTCGTACAGCCTGGATTCCAGAGACCCGCGAGAAGCGGAAGAGGGGGCTTCAAGGCCAGAAGTCATGACCCTGATTATGGAGAGCCGATGGAGCTCGACGCCACGGAAAGGCGCGGACGAAGCAAGCAGTTAACAAGAGATCTAACTTGCTATGCATGTGGAAGGAAAGGCCACTATGCTAGAGACTGTCCGAAGAAGAATATTGTTAGCCGCGAGTTCAACGCTATGGATCGGGCAACGACGACGTACGGGGAATGCGAGAACTTCTTCTCGAAATCTGCCTAGCAGAAACAACCTGACGACAACGGCCTCACACCGCGGACTCTTGGTGTGAAGGTTCGGGAGAAAAGAGACCCTTTAACGGATCGTCGAGAGGGACACCCGTTATCGTACTCCAGTGGTCCAGAGGCATTTCGAGAATGCCATGAAAGAAAGATTGATCCGGTACCTCTACGCCGGAAGGAACAGAGAAAGGGAGAACGGACTCGGGAGCGGGATCCTCGGACTCCAGTTCCTCGAGTGCCAAGGCAGTGGCGCCGTCAACGCGGTTCTCGGCGAGACGCAGTTGTTTCCTGAGACGAATCTTTTTCATTCTCCTCTCGGATAACGCCTGCTGGTCGCGAGACAGGCGTTGCAGGATTTCCACCTCTTCCTCCTCCAACGATTCAATATCACGACGCAGCGCCTCCCTCGCGCTCCGAAGTTTCTCCCACTGGGAGAAGGCCAGAGAGACGTCGCAGGATTTCCGGTTGTGCTTGATGCACTCGGAGCACTTCGACGAGCGAGGACCAACAATGCAGCGAGGACGAACTTCGCCGGGTGCGACTACGACGGACTTGCAGGAAGAACAGGGCGCCATTTCAGTACCGTTTGTTTCGATATCGGTATAGAGATCCAGACGACGGAGAGTGGACGAAACCTTTGGTTTGCGACGGTGTGCGGGTGATGGTAAGGAAGACGACATCTTTTGCCGCTGAAGAAGATGCACACCCGAACGACTATAAGCTTCGGGACGAAGCTAAGCTAGAAGGGGGATGGTGTTACGGTTCGATTCGTGGGAACCCCACAGCCATTCACTACGCGATGAGAGCAAGGAAACCTGTGGGACAGAGAGCAAGAGATCAAGAGGACAAGAGATTAAGAGAGCAGGACAGATCACGCCAAGACATGGCACTATATAGACGACGCTTCTTTACGAGTAGATAGGAGCCTCGTGCTCAACTCATTTTAAGTATACACCATATACTGTTTGGGACCACTACCTTCTCAACGAGTCAGAGACATCACTGCAAAGATCCAAGCCCGGTTAGGATAACGTACAGCGGTTCCTAACAGAAGGTCCCTCCTTAGGCATACTATATCCTCTACGTATTCGATACTAAAGCCGTAGACGAGCTACCTCCTTATCGCCCTTACGACTATAAGATTAAGCTAGAAGAAGGTATAGAGGTACCGTTCGGACCGCTATATTCTATGTCCCGAGAAGAGCTTATTATCCTTAAGAGATACCTCGAAGAAAACCTAAAGAAGGGGTTTATTTAAGCGAGCCGTTCTAGCGCTAGTAGTCCCGTTATGTTCGTTAAGAAGCCCGGCGGTAGCCTACGCTTCTACGTAGACTACCGAGGCTTAAACGCTATTATAAAGAAGAACCGCTACCTAATACCGTTGATTTAGGAGACGCTCGAACGCCTCTCTAAGGCTAAGTACTTCACTAAGCTCGATATTATCGCTACGTTTAACAAGTTACGAATAGTAGAAGGATACGAGTATCTTATAGCCTTCCGTACTCGCTACGGGCTATTCGAGTTACTCGTTATACCCTTCGGCGTTTATAACGGGCCTAGTACCTTCTAGAACTTTATTAACGACATCCTTTAGGAGTTCCTCGATCAGTTCTATACTACCTATATCGACGACATCCTAGTCTATAGCGAGACTAAAGAGGAGTACCGCGAGCACGTCTATAAGGTCCTTTAGAAGCTCGTAGACGCCGGCTTATAGCTCGATATCGATAAGTACGAGTTTAAGAAGACCGAAGTCAAGTTCCTTAGTTTGATTATCACTATAGACGGCATTAAGATAGACTAAGAGAAGATCGACGCTATCGTCGAATAGGATACTCCTACGAACGTTAAGGAGGTCTAGGGTTTTCTAGGCTTTACTAACTTCTACCGCCGCTTTATCTACGTATTCTCGGGCGTAGTACGCCCTTTAACGAAGCTTACGCGTAAGGGTAAGAAGTTTGCCTAGACTAACGAATACTAGGAAGCTTTTAACTTGCTTAAAGTAAAGTTTGTTAAGAACCCGCTTCTATAGCACTTCGATTTCGAACTAGAGACCCGTATAGAGACTAACGTATCCGACGGCGTAGTAGGCGGTGTCCTACTATAACGCCGCTCGCCTAAATCTCCCTAGCTACCTATCGCCTTCCTCTCTAAGAAGATAACTACTACGGAGTGTAACTACGAGATCTATAATAAGGAGCTTCTCGCTATCGTTAAAGCTTTTAAAGAGTAGCGCCCCGAGCTCGAAGGCTCCGCTATACCCGTCTAAGTAAGCTCCGACTATAAGAACCTCGTCTACTTTATAAAGAGCAAGCTACTTAATCGTCGCTAGGCCCGCTAGAGCGAGTTCCTCTCCCGGTTTAACTTTATGATCTCGTATACGCCCGGTAAGGCCAACTCGATAGCCGACGCCCTTACCCGCCGCCCTAGTAACTCTCTAGTTAATCGAAGAGGGGGCTAGTAAATCGTAGAGTAATAAGTTATTAAAGAGTATAACCTCTCTTCCGAGCTTCGAGAGTACCTATTAAACGGCTAGCCTACGCTCGCCGCTTCCTTTACTACTCTCGTACTCGCTTCTACCTACCTTAACGAGAGTAATAATGAATCCGAGCCTAAAGAATACGCCTCGGACGCCAAGGACTTGAACGACGATAAAGAGGGCTTAGTAACTGTTGAGAATATGCAGGTCATAGGGTCAACATTGAGTGCTTAGGGGGATTAGTAATCAGGGCTTGCTAGTCAAGTCCTGAGTACAGCTGTCCCTCCTGAAACACCTACACCAACACCGGCGATACTATATGTAGATACACGCTATCCCATTGGGTCCTTCTTCGTCTTTTGTGTGATCCGCCGTCTTCCAATGCTGCGTAACTCGTACCTGTTTAACAGGTTATGAGCCCGGGTTAGCAACTCGGTGTTTCACCCTCGACAAAGTCGTATTGGAGTTATTCCTCTTCAGAACAAAAGGAAGGCAGACTGGAGGCCGCACCCGCATTGCACAGGAAGCTACAGCCGCGCTGTAGGTGCATATAAGACGTGAAAGAGCCTAGTGAGGCACTGTCAGACTCCGAGTCAGGGAGCCTGTGCCAATACCTCAGACAAGTGGGCGAGCTTACTGAGAAGAGTCGCTCTCCGGACATCGCGTTCGCATCGACTGACTGTTCCGTCTGAGAGAGCCGTAGTGTCTCAGAACACCCTCCCCTGAGAGAGCTACAGACAGTGTCTCAGAAACACGATCCTTACGACCGACTTTCCTCGCTTTCTTGTGGACAGCCATTCTCTCCACTATCAACCTCGCGTTCGGTTCACCTCCTATCGATCCGATCGCGTACGAACGAATACCTTTCTTCTGTAGGCAGCCATCCTGTCCTATATATAAAAGCATGGAGGAAACCGGACACAGCACCCTTGGTAGGAGGAGAGCAGCACCTATCCTAACCAAGGACAACTAGAGGACATGGTTCTCATTGATACAAGACCATCTTGAAGCTCAAGATGTGCTTTGGGTTGTAGATGGAGGCCATCTATTATCAAGCACACCCAGCTCCTCAACACCATCTGAGTCATCAGATCCCTTACCTGGACTTGAAGAGTCAAGATACAGTCCAGTTGGGAGGAAAGCAAATAGATGAGACAAGCTGGAGAGATCTGGCTCAAGATGAGGGCAAAGTACAGCAAGGTTCATGCTGCATATGCAATGACAGTTGTTCAAGAATTGATCAACTTCAGAATGATAGATGGCATGACCATCAGACAGGCCTGGGTCCACCTTGGCAATCTTGTAAGAAGGATTGCTGAAGTTGACCCAGCAGAGGCTCACTACAGAGAGCCTACAAGGAAGCTGAAGCATCTGCTTCAAGCCCTGCCTGAGGTGTATCTTGGGACCAAGAACACTATCCTGGCCTAGCCAGGACTGTCATATGAAGATTGTCTACAACTGCTTGAGTCACATGAATCCAGGCTGGAAGTTGCATCCAAGGAAACAGCAATGTTTGTAGGAAGAGGTTTCCAGGGCAAGATCACCTGCCATCTCTGTGATGGTGATCATGTGATCAAGGATTGCCCACACCTCTCTGGAGCCAAGCATGCTGTCAGGAAGGACAAGCTCAACAGAGGAAACACCTCTGTTGCAAAGAGACAATCATCACCACCGAGAACGAGGTCCCCATCCCCAAGCCTGAGGGACATCCTAGTGGTGATGAAGGACCTTACAAGGAAGAGCCTGTGCAACCCAGGAAGACTTATCAGACCCTGAGACACCATCAGAGGATGATGAAGTTGATGAGGTTGCCCATTCAACTGTGGAAGCCAAAAGCAAGTACCCCTCCTCAGAGTGGTTGCTTGACTCTTGTGCTTCATCCCATATGACTGACCAGGATTCACTTTTCAGGACCCTGAAACCTCTTCAGAAGAGGAAGTGGATCAAGGTTGGGGGTGGCTACCTACATGCCACACATGAGGGGAGTGCAGTGATGGGTGGTCCTTCTGGGAAGCAGATTGTCTTGAAGAATGTTTTGTTTGTTCCTGGCCTTGGAGTTAGCCTTGTCTCTTGGAATCAGTTCAGCCAACAGTTTGCTGTCCAACCGCCCAGTTTCACCCTCAAATCCCTTCCTGGAAAACCTGTTGTCCAGACAAAGCTGAGAGGGGGTGTTCCATTCATTCAAAGTGTTTCAGAGCAGCTTGAAGCTATGCCTCAAGCATATGCCTCTCTATAGGAGCATGACTTGGATCTGTCCAAGTTAGGTACACATTTTGAGTGTGAATTGGAACAGGCTATGACTGCCACTGAGTCCCAGGACCAGTGGGAGCTATAGCATAGAAGATGTGCACACCTTAGCAAGGGACTGCTAAGAAACCTGCATAGAGTCACTGACAAGAAAGATCCCATTCCTGTTCCTTCTGAACACCAGAACTGCAAGGTCTGCTCCCTTGCAGACATGAGGAAGTTCAAAGGACCTGCCACAGAGAGGAAAGGAGAGAGGCTGGCCCTCATCTCTATTGACATCTGTGGGCCTTTTCAAGGTGCAGTCTCAAGACTTGGCTTCAAGTACTGGCTTGAGATTGTAGACAACTTCTTGAGGAAGAAGTGGGTAGTCCCTTTGAAGGCTAGGAGTGATGCTCCTACAGCTCTAAAGGAATGGAAGGTTCAGGTAGAGAACAGCTCAAGGTGTTTTCTATCTGCAATCCGTAGTGATGGTGCAAGGGAAATTCTTTCCTTGCTAAAACAGTGTTTGTGCAACTTCCCCAACCTCCAAAAGACATTAGAGAGTACCAGAAGATTGGAGTAGAGGGGACTCCAAGAAAAGAAAAGGAAGAGGAACTTGTTCAGGAGGATCAACCTCAACAGCCACCTCAGCTTGCAGGCAACAAGAGGTCAAGGGGGGATGAAGATGATGGCTCTGCTGAGCATGAAGCCAAGCATCATAGGGCATTGATTGCTCAGATGTTTCATCTTGATCCAACTATGAGCTGGGTTGAGGAAATCCTGAATGATGTGGAGGGATATGCATTTGCTGCTGTTAGGCAGGCCATAGCCTACCGGCAGGAAGTGCCAATCCCAAAGTCCTATAAGGAGGCAGTGGGAGACCCCAATTGGGGACATATGTGGAAAGAGGCAATCCAGAAAGAACTTATTGCCTTAGGAAGCAACAACACCTTCGATCCAGTTGTACTACCAAGGGGTGCAAACCTGGTTACATCTAAGTGGGTTTTTGATGTGAAAAGAATGATCAGTGGAGCCATTGAAGAGTTCAAGGCAAGACTGGTTGTAAGAGGGTTTTCACAGAAATATGGTGTTGACTTTGAAAAGACCTTTGCACCTACTGTTAGGCATGATACCCTTAGGGTCTTCATGGCTGTAGTATGTGAGAGAGATCTTGAGATGCACCAGGTGGATGTGAACAATGCTTTCACCGAAAGCAGCCTTCTTGAAGACATCTACATGATCCCACCCCCAGGTGTCGAAATTCCACCAAATATGGTCTTCAAGGTCCTTAGAAGCCTGTATGGACTGAAGCAAGCAGCTAGAGATTAGAACAAGCTCTGTGTTGCCAAGCTAGAACAGATTGGATCCACCTAGTCCCAGGTGGATCCATGCCTACTCATCCACAGAGGAAGAGACATCATGGTCCTCACCTATGTGGATGACATCCCCATTGCAGCTCCAAAGCTGTCAGATGTTCAGTGGTTCAAGGCTGAATTTAGAAGAGTGTTCAAGATCAAAGATCTTGGGGAACCTGAGAAGATCCTTGGAATGAGGATTACCAGAAACAGGTCCCAAGGTACTGTAAAGCTTGATCAAGGACACTACATCCAAACTAACCTTGCCAAGATGGGCATCTCTCCAGAGAAGGCCACACCCACACTCTCACCTATGGACAGCTATGAGGATCTGAGACCTTCAGCTACTATGGATGAGAGGTGCAACAAACAGGAGTACCAGAGTTGCAATGGTACCTGGATGTGGCCAATGACAATGACAAGGCCAGACCTTGCTTTCCCCCTTGGAAGAATCAGCTCATATGTTGCTGACCCTTCAAAGCAACATCTTAGAGCCTTGAAGAAACTCTCCAGATATCTGAGATCATACCCAGACCTGGGCTTGATGTACAGAAGAGGAGGAGGTATTCTCCAGGGATACTCAGATTCTGATTATGCCATAGACAAGGCAGACAGAGTCTCAATCCTTGGACATGTGTGGTTCCTTTGTGGATCACCTGTGTCCTGGATGAGTAGGAAGCAGAAGTCTGTTGCCACATCAACAATGGAGGCTGAGTTCATGGCCATGAATGCAGCAGCTAAGTAGTCACAGTTTCTTGCTGCAGTCCTTAGAGAGATGAGGTGTCCTGACCTGGTTGGAGAGTGTTCATTCCAACCTAGGATGAAGGCAAGCAGTACTGTTGATGAGCTGAGACCCGTGAAGCTTATGGGTGACAACCAAGCAGCTTTGACCTTTGTCAAAAATGCCCATGTCCATGACAGGTCAAAGCATATTGATGTGGCATACTACTATGTCAGGAATCTCTAGTGGCAAAAGAAGATTGCAGTAGATTACTGCCACACAAAGGACATAGTTGCTGATGGGCTGACTAAGCCCCTCAATGGCCAGCAGTTTCAAAACTTTGTGAGGCAGCTCTAGCTTGTATAAGGGATTGTTTGAGACCTTCTGACCTGAGTGGGAGTGTTGAGAATATGCAGGTCATAGGGTCAACATTGAGTGCTTAGGGGGATTAGTAATCAGGGCTTGCTAGTCAAGTCCTGAGTACAGCTGTCCCTCCTGAAACACCTACACCAACACCGGCGATACTGTATGTAGATACACGCTATCCCATTGGGTCCTTCTTCGTCTTTTGTGTGATCCGCCGTCTTCCAATGCTGCGCAACTCGTACCTGTTTAACAGTAACGACCGACGGCTTATCCGAATCAGACTTTAAGGGGTTTAATAATAAGGAGCAGCCCGAAGGCATTATAGCACGAGTACGAATAGCGTACGATACCGATATAGACGCCTAAGAGTTAGTTTAGGCCCTTAAATCTAGCGCGAGGACATTCCCGGGCTTCTCGCTATCCGAGTACGAGCTCTAGGAAGGTGTCGTCTACTTCCGTAAGAAGCTTTACGTACCGTAGCCCGAAGGCTCTAATATCCGAGCTGAGATTCTTTAAATTATCTACGACTCCGCCTCTAGGGGTCACCTAGGCGTAGCTAAGACCTACAAGCTCCTCGCTAGGTATTACTAGTAGCCGTATTCCTAGAAGGACGTCCGCCGCTATATACTAAACTACGCTACTTATCGAAGAGCTAAAGCTAACCGCTACCGCCCCTACGGTCTCTTATACCCTCTCCCGGCTCCTAATCGTCCGTAGAAGTATATTACTATAGACTTTATTACCGATCTTCCTTACGGTAAGACCTTTAGCGGCGTAAAGGTAAAGGCCCTTCTAGTAATCGTAGACCGTTACTCTAAGGACCGGTATATAATCCCGTACTAGAGTATGACCGTAAAGGAGACTACTCGCTTGTTCTACGAATTCGTCTAGCGCTTTTAAGGCCTCCCGGATAGTATTACCTCTAATAGAGGCTCCTAGTTTATCTCGTACTTCTGGAAGCGTCTATATACTATCCTAGGTATTAAGTATAACCTCTCGACTAGTTTTTAGCTATAGACCGACGGCTAGACCGAAATTACGAACGCTATCCTTAAACAGGTCCTTCGTTACTTCGTCGACTACTACTAGAAGGATTGGCCTTAGTATATCCCTACGGTAGAGTTCGCTACTCGTAACTAGGACTCGGAGACTACTAGCTACTCTCCCTTCTATACTACGAGAGGTTACTACCCTCGTATAGGTATAGAACTAGAAGAGCCTCTCCCGCCTACCGAAGACGTAAACGAGTAAGTAGTAGACGAGTTCGCTACTATACTCTTATAGATCTATAAAGAAGTCTACGACGAGATAGTATACGTATAAGCAATCTACGAGGATTAAGCTAATCGTCGTCGCTAGCTAGCTCCCGACTACTAAGTAGGCGATATAGTATACCTTAACTCTAAGAACATTAAGACGGACCGCCCCTCTAAGAAGCTAAGCTAGAAGAACCTAGGTCCTTTTAAGATTACCGAGCGTATTAGTTTATACGCCTACCTGTTAGGTTTGGTATAACCTAATGATATCACAAGATCAGAAGACCAAGCTCAATCGGGTTTGTTCTCGGGCCGATGGGAAGTTGAGGGAGGGTGATGAAGCAGTAGCTGTCTTGTCTCGCAGAGATCAAGTAGCAGTGAGGCAGAGGTTGTGTTGTGGTGTATTCCAAACAGTGATATTAAACAGTGAGTTGAACGCCTCGAAGCCATAAGGGATTCTCAGCGTTCCTAAATACAAAGGAGATCCCCTTATGCCCAGGGGTATTGCTTTCTTTGCTTTCCATCATTTCTGTGCTTTCTCTAGAAGGCGTACCGAGCGTAGAAATCGCTGCGAGCGAGCTGCAGCGGGAGTGCCCGCTAGTTGGCTCGGCACCACGTGATCCGAAATCGGTTGGCTCGTAGGGTCCAGACGACTCGATCCGTAACACCATCCCCCTTCCAGTCTAGCTCGTCCCGAGCTAATCATAAGCTTGCGGGGTCCCTTCTATTCGTAGGTCGTTATGACCGTTTCTTCTCCTTCGCCATGCCAAAGGCGTCCTCTTCAAAACGCTCTTCCTCCGACGATCGCAAGCGTCTTGGAATTTTTATTCGCGCGAACGGCGAAATCATGCCTCGGGCATGCTCGAATTGTCGTCGTCTAGGTCGGGTGTGCAAGGTGCACGTAAGATCAGGTCGCTGCAGCGAGTGCAACATCCACGGGTTGAAGGGTTGTGACATTAAGATCACTGCGTCGGAATGGGAGAGGTTGAGCAAGGAGCGCGCAAAGCTGCTGTCCCAAATTCAAGATGCGCGTCTGGCTTCTGCCGCTGCGATGGATCGGGAGCGCGAGATCGTCGCGCGGGCTCGCGAGGCCACATCAACGGCTTTAGCGAAGGAGGAGCGGCTGGCGAAACAGCTGGAGCTGTTGGATCGTCGTGCGGATAATGCAGTGTCGGTTGCGGAGGCCAACGCTCTGGAGGCGGAGGCTGAGGAGCGCTCGTTATCATCTCTTCCGGAGGGGGTAGCTTCCCTGGGTCCCGAGCTTGCTTTGTCTCCATTTACTTGGGCAAACGACCCGTCCCTGGATTCCTCAGATTTCTTTGCTGGCGTCTCTGGGACCCTCCGGTTCGATCCTTCTTTATTTGTTGATCCTGGCGGAAGTGTCGCAGGAGCTGGCAGCAGTTCGTGAGGTTTTCTTCTGGCTCCCAGGTATTTTCTGATTCGTCGTATCCTTTCCATTTGACAAGGTATTTCTGACCCTTCTTGTCTAGGATTCTTTCGACTTCGAATTCGTCTTCTGCTTCCGGCTCGAAATGGAAGCTTTCTTGGCAAGGTGTTTTGGCGTCTGCGGGTTCCAGCTTGGAGATGTGGAAGACTGGATGGATTTTGGCGTCAGGTGGTAGTCGTAACCGGTAGTTGACTGGTCCTACGACTTTATCGATGAAAAATGGTCCGACCTTAACATGATCCAGTTTCTTGGTCTGTCTTCTCGTTCTCAGGTTTTTTGTGAGGAGATAGACCTTATCCCCCTTTTTTAGTAGAGGTGCCATTTTTCTTTGGTTTTGCCGTTGCTGAGACAATTTTTGTTGTGCATCTTCGATCGCTTTGCGTGCTTCCTTGTGCACCTCCTTGAGAGTCTCCGTCGTCACGATTGCTCTCTCGGCTTGTGGGTGAGATCCAGGTGTTCCGAACAGGTTAGGATCTTTGCCAAAGTTCGCATAGAATGGCGTCGTTGAAGTTGTCTCTGATTTGTGGTTGTTTAGTGCAATCTGCGCCACTGGCAGTAGTGAAACCCAGTTGTCTTGTGCGTAGTTAATGTAGTGTCTTAGGTATTGTTCCAGCGTTTGGTTCGTTCTTTCTGTTTGTCCATCGGTCTCTGGATGGTATGCTGTTGACAACTTGTGCTTGATCCCGATCGTTCCCATAAGTGTTTTCCAGTAGTTGGACGTGAAGAGCTTATCTCTGTCCGTGATGAATGTTTCCGGGAATCCGTGGTATCGGATCAATCTGTCTAGTACGAGGTATCCGAGCTGCTCTGCTGTATATGTCTCCGATGCAGGAATGAAGTGTGCATATTTTGTGAGTCTGTCGACCATGACCAGTATCATGTCGTACGTTTGTTTCGTGACTTGGTCTTTCGACAATGGGAGCTTTGTAATAAAGTCCATTGTAACTTCGTCCCATGGTTTCGTCGGTGGTGTCCTGAACTGTAGGTGACCGTACTTGGCGTGTCTCGCAGCTTTGTTTTGTTGGCAGTGTACGCATTGCTTAATGTAGCGTAATACTTTTTGTCTCATTTGTGGGAATGAGAAGCTACGTTGTATAAGGTCAACCGTCTTCGTAGTTCCAGGGTGTCCATAAGTTGGCTCGTCGTGATGTTGTTGTATACACTCTTCTTCTCGGTCCTTCGGTACTTGGTATTTTCCTTGCGATATAGGGAACTGTTCTTCCTTGTCGCCTAGGATCTGTACGATGTTGTTGAACTCTTTCGTGTTGGCACTAAGACTTCCATCGGGGTTCGTCTGAAGTATCTTGTGTTGCACTGGTTCTTTTCCTTCCATGTAGTCGCTTCGTCGGCTCAACGCGTCTGCGCGGCCATTCTCTGTTCCTGGAGTGTATTTGATTTCAAACTTGTACTGTCCTAGCAGCTCCGACCAGCGGGCTTGTCTTCGGGTAAGTTCTTTCGTCGTCGTGAAGTACGTAAGATTCTTGTGGTCTGAAAGAATCGTTAACTTCGGTGGGCCCTCGACGTACACTCTCCAATGTTGCATGGCAGCAACAATGGCTAGAAGCTCTTTGTCATGGATGTCGTAGTTCTGTTCCGCTGTGGTCATTTTTCGGGAATAATAGGCCACTGGGTGTCGTTTCCCCTCGTGTGTCTGTGTAAGACATGCGCCTATTGCCATATCGGACGCGTCGGTCTCGATGTGGACTTCCTTACTACCATCGAATAGTCGAAGCGTTGGGGCTGAAGCGCATTGTTCCTTGAGTTTCGTGAACGCTTCATGTTGTTCCTTTCCCCATTTCCAGCTGACGTCTTTTCTTGTAAGCATCGTCATTGGTGTTGCTGTCTTTGAGTAGTCCTTGATGAATTTCCGGTTGTAGTTGGCGAGTCCAAGGAACGATTGTACTTCCTTGACTGTCTTTGGTTCTGGCCATTCTCTGATTGACTGTGTTTTCGCAGGATCGATGGTGATTCCTGTTGTGCTGATGATGAAGCCTAAAAACTTGACTTGCTTCTTGTGGAACTCGCATTTCTCGGGTGCCGTCTTGAACCCGGCTCTGGTGAGTCGTTCGAAGACGTCCTGAACTTGCTTGGTGTGCTCCTGGAGGGATCCTTTTGTGTAGACCAGTATATCGTCCATGTACGCAATGACGCACACGTCGAGCAGGTCTCTAAGCGTTTCGTTGACAAGGTCCTGGCAGGATGCGGGTGCGTTGGTCAGTCCCATAGGCATGACCAAGAACTCGTAGAGTCCATATCTTGTTCTGAAGGCGGTTTTCCATTCTTCTCCAGCTGCCATTCGTATCGCGTAGAAGGCATCTCGTAGGTCAATCTTCGTGTACCAGTCCGATCCGGTTAATCTGTCTTGTGCTTCTTCGATGTTGGGTAGCGGATATCGGTTCTTGATTGTGATCTCGTTCAACTTTCGGTAGTCTTGTACGAGTCGTAGTTTCCCGTTCGGTTTTGGAACGAACATGCATGGAGTTCCTGCGCTCGAGGTGGATCGTCGTATCCATCCTTTGGCCAGCTTCTCCTTCAGCCATTCTCGTAAGGTTTGGAGCTCTTTCTCGGACATTTGGTATAGGGGTCCCCATGGAGGCTCTTTTCCTGGCTGAATGTTTATCTTGTGATCCCATGGTGCGTGTTTAGGTAAGGCGTTCTTGCCTTCCTCTTCTCGGAATAGTCGTGACCATCTGCGATATTCCTGAGGGATGTCTGGCTCCGATTTTCCAGTCATCTTCGATGGTGCGTTACTTCCATCCGTTCTGGTGATCTCGTGACCCAACTGCCCCAAGTCGGTGTCTATCCCAGTCGAAGGTGGTTCTTCTGTCCTTCTGGTCGGTGCAAGCTGTATCCTGTTTAGCTGTCTTACCTCATCCACCAGCGAACGCTGCCGCTGCGTAGGTTCAATAGCGATAACGCAATCGCATTGTTCAAATCTGAGTACTCCTGTTCTCCAGTCGATTACTGGGTTGTGCTTTCTCAACCAAGGTGTACCGAGTACAATGTCATGACTGGCCATGTCAGTGACATCCAGGGTAATTTCCTCGTGGTGCTGTTGGATTGCAAGTGGTAGCGGTATCGTCTCGCGCTCCACACTGGGTAAGGATGATCCGTCTACCGCGATCAATTCATAACCCTCTTTCTTTCTGCGGGTAGCTAGCCCGTGTCGTTTGACAAATGATTCGGAGGCGAAGTTCCCGCTCGCTCCGGAATCTATCATGGCATATGTCCGATGCCCATTGACGATAATCTTCGTTCGAAACACTGTAGTCGATGCTTGAGCCTTTTCTGTGTTGCATAACTCCTTTCGGTCGCTCATTCCTGAGGAGTCGATCCTTTTCCCTGTTCGTATGTGGAACGTCGTGCTTCGTGTCTCGAGGCCTCCGCTTGAACCTGGCGCGAGCCTTTCTGTGTCCACACCTGTAGTCGGTGACGTTCCTGGATCTTCTGCGTTTCTGAGTAGAGAGATCGTACGTGTTGTACGGCGTGTCGTAATTCGTTCGATACGAATGTTCCTGACGGTGTAAGGTATCCTGGTCCTATCATATGGCTTCCTATCGGTGGTCTCTCGATGACAGCTGTTGCTAGGTTCTCGGTGACGCTCACAGCTGGGTATGTCCATACCACTGCCCGTAGCGTGTCGAGGGTCTTGTCGAACTCAATTGGGTGTAGCATTCGCCGTCCCGATATTTTCGGTAGGAATTCTTCATGCCTTCTCTGTAGATGTACGATCATGTCGAATAGCTTCTTAGGTGCATCAATCGTGAAGGTCAACTGTTCGTTGTCGTCGTCAGTGTCGCTCTCTTCTCCTTCGGAGGAATCTTCTTGGCTTGATTCTTCCGGATCCTGGTCTTCTTCGATCGTATCCAGCCCGGTGGTTTCTTGACGTTCTTGTGGTTCCGGTGACCACGATCCATTCCATCCTGGGTCCTGGTTTTCCTTGTCGTCGTCGTCGAAGCAGGATTCGTCGATGTCCACTTCTCGGAGCGTAGCGTCTTGCCTATGCGTCGCTCCCAGGGTTCCTCGCGGTTGCTGAGGCCAATACCCTGCTCCAGCCTTTGCGGAGTAGTGAACTTGACACGAGTCTTGGTAACAGAATCGCCAATGAAGGCTTCCATGACCATTTCGAGATTCGGATTCGATCTCGTAATCGACTCTTCGTGCCATCATGTTGAACTGTTGTGGTCGGTTCTGCAGTCCGAATGGAATGACCTCCATTCGCTGCCCATGGTATCCTCCTCGTCCTTGTGAGGGGTCCAGGAGAGGCTTCGTGCTTCTGTTGCTAGCTCTCTCCTCCACTCTCTGAGTATAGTCGGTATCTCCCGGAGATCCAACACTGCTCTCAGATTTACTAGTTCGGGGTTGCATCATGTTGAACTGTTCGCGGCGCACCATATTCTTACCGCGGCAGTCCCTTGCTAGGTGGCCAGGTTTGCCACATCCATAGCAGGTTCGTGTTTCTCTTCCTGAACTCGGGGGTCTTCCTTTCCCCTTGCTGTTCCTGATCTTGCGACCTTTTTCGGTAACGTCGAGCTCCATTGGTTGAGGTCCGTAATATGGTTTGTTGTTAGGCTTGTGGTTGTAGTTGTCGTTGAAGCCTTTGTTACGGTTGTCGTAGCCTGGTGTGTATCCGGCCTTTCCGGATACCTTGGAGTCGTATCGTCGTTCCATAGCTCTTTCGTAGAGCTTGTCGTCAAGATCAATCGTGACTTGGACTAGGTCGCCTAAGCCATCGATCCTCCGACCGTCCCTCATTAACTCATCCTTGACATGCTCCTTCAGTCCTCGTCGGTACATGACCTGAAGTGCTTCGTCGTCCCAATCGGTAAGTTGTGCGTACTCCTGGAATTTGGCAGCGTATTCGGCGGTGGATGTCTTCTGAGTCAAGTGCTGAATTACACGAACGGCAGTGGCAATCTCGTTGGAGACCCCAAAGACGCTCTTCATAGCATGCTTGAGATGATTGTAAGACTTGAAGACTCCGTCGGCATTATCTTCTCCATTGCTGTCCAGGTACTTCCTAAGGAATGGTTTGACCCAATGCTGTGCTCGTCCTCGAAGAAAGGTAGTGGCAAAGACAGGCTTGAGGTTCTCAGCCATGGAGTTGAACAAGAAGTACATGTCCATCTGAGCAACCCAAGTGTCGAACTTGTCTCGGTCGCCATAGTAGAAATCTGGCTTGCCAATCTTGAGGGTGTCGTTGCCTGTATGAGTAGCCAAGGCATTGATAGCATCGTTCGCGGTCTGAGGTCGTCGGGCTCTGCTTGCTTCACTGGGGGCGGGTGTTCCCCGGTCACTCTGTCGGTCTCCCATCGTAGAGGGCGTTCAAAGCTGTTAGGTTTGGTATAACCTAATGATATCACAAGATCAGAAGACCAAGCTCAATCGGGTTTGTTCTCGGGCCGATGGGAAGTTGAGGGAGGGTGATGAAGCAGTAGCTGTCTTGTCTCGCAGAGATCAAGTAGCAGTGAGGCAGAGGTTGTGTTGTGGTGTATTCCAAACAGTGATATTAAACAGTGAGTTGAACGCCTCGAAGCCATAAGGGATTCTCAGCGTTCCTAAATACAAAGGAGATCCCCTTATGCCCAGGGGTATTGCTTTCTTTGCTTTCCATCATTTCTGTGCTTTCTCTAGAAGGCGTACCGAGCGTAGAAATCGCTGCGAGCGAGCTGCAGCGGGAGTGCCCGCTAGTTGGCTCGGCACCACGTGATCCGAAATCGGTTGGCTCGTAGGGTCCAGACGACTCGATCCGTAACACTACCGTCTAGCTCTTCCTACGAACATAAAGATCTACGACGTCTTCTATCCCGTACGCCTTCGGCCGTCGGCTAAGGACCCATTCCTAAACTAGAACTAAGACATACTAGGTCCTCCCGATAAAGTAGAAGTCGACGAGCCGGTTAACCTACCTTCTAATAACTATACCGTCCGTAAGATCCGGGGAATCTACGTAGAGCCTAACGACGTTAAAGGGCTACCGCCGATTAAGTATGAAGTCGAATAGCAAGGTTGCCCTAAGTAGGATACCTTATAGGAACCTATCTAATATATTATCTTTAATCGTTGTCACGGGCAGCCCGCGACCCCTCACTGTAGCTGCGTCGGCCCGGCTGAACCGCGGACCTTCTGCATCGGGTTAGCGCGGCTTGGCTTTACTTTATAACTTCGCCGCGCCTCGCGCTCCTCTTTCGTAGCTTCGTAGAACAACAACTATCTCATTCGGACCCTATGGTACGCGCGCCCTTACAGTTTGTTCTACCTTACTACCCAGATCGCGGATCTAGGTAAGGGACGCGTAACAACAGGAACAGACAGAACCGCAGAACTCGAGAACGCGCAGAGCCGCATCAGAACACAGAACACGGTAAGGCGCACAGCGCGCAGATGCCTAGAGAACGCAACGCGGCGACACCATCAGCAGGTGGTCGCGCGCTCGTAGACAGTCAGGATACAGGCACCGTCACGCCTCCCCCGAACCCAGACAACATGACTTCACAAACAGCGAACGGCGGCATGCGACCGCCACCTAAGCCTAAGGGCAAAAGCAAGCAGCGCACATCTCTTTTCCCCGACCTCTCCTCTTTTCCTCAGAGTCAGACACAGGACGACAACCGGCGGGTCACAGTAGACACCGGTGTCGCGCTACAACAAGAGATTGATAAAGCTTACCAGAAGGCCTTCGAGCGAGAAGAAGGTGGTGAGATTGACTTTACAGAACTGTTCGAGTTCAAGCTCGAAGAGAACCCAGGCGGCGACCCAGACGAGGTGTATCTATCACTCGACGAGGCAGAACACATTCTCGCATCCGAATACCAGAATGTCACCCCAGACAACCTCACGACCCTTGCATCCCAACACCCGAAGACCACCCACGACTTCGTGCTACAAGCAGTCAACACGGCAATTACTAAGGGCAGACAACTCGATGTAATGGAGCGAGCCAACGACCTCCAGAACACCCAGTACACCACGCTGTACACCGAATACGACCGCATCTACAAGATGCTACGAAGTGAAGAGCTTGTCACACAGAAAATGGCAGCAGATCTCAAGAGCAAGAAGGATTGCGACCCAGCTAAGTTGCAAGAGCTGGGGAAGAAATACAAGGAAGCCAACAACCTGTGCAAGCAGTTCAGCGAGATCTGCGAGAAGGAGAAGAAGAAGGCACAAGATGCTGAGGCGAAGAACCAGGCCCTACAACAAGAAGTCGATGACCTGAAGGCTCGGCTTGAGGCAGGAGACACCACACAGAACGGAGGTAGGGGCCGCTCAGGCCGCCGACCCTCTCGTTCCCGCCCACGCGAGACCTCACTCGAGCAGCTATTGCGTAGGTATCGCGAAGCTGCTGGTGGAGGGGGCGGTGGCGGTGGTGGTGATAACGATAACGATGGAGACGACGATGACCGTGGCGACAATGGCCGAGGACGTGACAACGACCGTCCGCGACCAGGACCCAACAACAGTCGTGACTCGAGAATGCGCAACACCCGCACCCAGACACTACTGGTTGACCTTCCAGAACGTCTCTTCACCATTGACCGCACCCTCACTCGCGGCATAGAGATCGGCAAGGGTGTGCCCGACCCTAAGCACTTCAAGAACGATGACGACCCCAATTTCGACAGCTGGTACAGCAGTGTTCTCCTAAAGCTGACTGTAGCAACCTTCCGCACTGAGGCAGATGGTCTGCGCTTCGTGTATGGGTGGACACAAGGTGATCCTCAGCGAAGCATCAAGCCGAGGATCCCTGTGCCTGGACAGCAGTCCTTCAACGAGTTCAAGACTGGAGAAGAGTTATTAGACTGGATGACACGCCAATATGGCACACGCAATGAGGGAACCAAGGCTATGGTTGACATTGCTACCTGCAAGCAAGAACAAGGCGAAACCTTTGTAGCCTTCTATGCCCGCTACTCGAAGTTGCGCGCCTGGATGTCATGGACCGATGAGACCGAGCTCATGCTGTTCCGTAACCGACTGAACCGCAAGTACTTCATCAAGACCTTCGGCGACCGCGAAGTCGACCGCCGCCTAGACAGCATGCAAGACGTTATCGAGGAGTGCACCGCACTGGACGAGAGTTTCTACGAGACAGATCGACTATACCCGCAGAAGGAGCGCCCCCGGGGCAATGGCAACTCGAACAGCAATGGCGGCCAGAACAACCAGAACAGCGGCAACGCAGTTGCTAGTGCCGCTGCCGGTGTAGCAGGTGCCTTGGTACAGCGCCCACTACAGTACGCTGGTACCAAGAAGAAGGAGGATCTGCCGACACATCTACAGAACCTGCCTACGCTCAACCGTGAGCAGCGCGAAGACCTTAAGAAGCAGGGTAAGTGCTACCGCTGCCGTACAGGTTCTCACGTGTCGACCAACCCTGAATGCCCAATGTATAGGTACGATGGCGACTATCGCCCACCGCGTCCACGCAATACTACGCCGAATCCGAACGCGAACCTCAGTTCCCTAGCCGCCGATCCGCGGCAGGGAAATGGCACGACCGCTGCCTAAGCGTGGTAGACAGCGGTCACCCGAACTTCCTAGGACAGAAAGAGCATGAGATTGAGAGACACGGAACGCAAGAGACGGTAACAGACTATAGTGAGGAGCTTAAGATATCGGCATGCGCACTGGATAAGCAACAGCCAGCTGTGTACCCTCACATAGTGTTACCCGTAATGATACAACAGAGAAAGGCTCGAGGCCTTGTAGATTCTGCTTCCACCTCTCTCTTTCTTGACTGGAAATTCACACGCAAATACACAATACCCCTGATCCCTTTGACGCAAAGCCGACGACTAACACTGGGAGATGGAACGGCCACTGCGCGGCAGATTACACACGCGGCCCCTGTAGACGTAGTCATAGGCGATCATCACGAGCAAATGTTATGCTACGTCACCGACCTCGAATACGACATCGTCTTTGGCCTGCCGTGGCTTACAGCGCACAACCCAAACATCTTCTAGGAGACAGGCGAGGTGGCATTCAGGTCGGATTACTGCTTTGGTCACTGTCTACAGAATAAGACACCGACAACAGTGCAATCCCTGAACCACCGCGAGAAGAAGAAGCAGGCACTAGTACGGTACGGACCAGAGCCCTTCACTGGAGATGTAGCGAGCTTCACAGCAGGAGGAGCAGAGCTGAATGCCTCATCATATGACCTGGAAGACATAGACGATGAAGAAGTGGACTGCCAGGGCGTTTCTCAACGCGCGTGGGGGATGTACGCGCACCGGCCTGGGGCTGAGTGCTTCTACATCATGCCCACTAGGCGTGAGAGCGACGGCGGAGAGCTTAAGCTGAGTGCAATGGCTGCTGATGATCTGGACCAATTCTTGAACAAGCAGTTCAATCACAACCCGAAGGAGAAGTTGCCGCCAATGTACCACGATATTGCGGACGCTTTCTCAGCTAAGGATCATGAAGGACTCCCACCTCACCGACTAGGCGTAGATCATGAGATTCACATTAAGCCTGATGGTCCACAAGAGCCACCATACCGCAAGCCCTACGGCCTAGCTGAGAAGGAGAACGAGGCAGTTAAAAAATGGCTAGACGAGCAAACATCTGAAGGGAAGGTGCGGAAAGCAGGGCAAAAGACGAACCAGTCTCCTGCACCAGTGCTAGTGGTACGTAAGCCTGGAGGTGGGCTGCGTGTTTGTATCGACTACAGAGGATTGAATGCGATCACTATCAAGAACCGGTATCCGATTCCCTTGATACAAGAGACGCTCAACCGCATGCACGGCAAGAAGTACTTCACAAAGCTGGACATTGTAGCAGCCTTCAACAAGTTACGGATAGCTAAAGGGCACGAGTGGTTGACAGCGTTTGCGACACGATACGGCATCTACGAGTGTCTAGTGTTGCCATTCGGCTTGTGCAACGGACCAGCATCGTTCCAATTATACATCAACAAGGTCTTGCAAGAACACCTAGACGACTTTGTGTCGGCCTACCTGGATGACGTACTTATCTTCAGTGACACCTTGGAGGAGCACATTGAACACGTGCGGAAGGTTCTCACTAAGCTACGCGATGCAGGACTTACAGTGGACATCGACAAAAGCGAATTCCACCAACAGAAGGTGAAGTATCTTGGGCTAATCATAACCCCTAACGGCATCGAGATGGACCCCGAGAAACTCGAATGTATTCAGACATGGGAAGCTCCTGAGAACCTGAAGGATGTCCAGGCCTTCCTTGGATTTGCCAACTTCTACAGGCGATTCATCGAAGCATTTTCGCGCATAGCTGCTCCTCTCACAAACCTGACCAAGTCGGACGGACCAAGCAATCACAAGAACAGAAGGATTCAATGGTCACTAGATTGCCAACGAGCCTTTGACAATTTGAAAGCTGCGTTCAGCAAAGCCGGCATGCTCGCACATTACGTGCTAGGCAGGGAAACAGTAATAGAGACAGATTCTTCAGATTTTGTGAACGCCGGCGTGCTTTCGCAGTATGACGAGAATGGTGTGCTACATCCTGTGGCCTTCTACTCGAAGAAGTTGAGTCCACAGGAGTGCAATTATGAAATCTATGATAAGGAACTGTTAGCCATCATCAAGGCTTTTGAGGAATGGAGACCCGAGCTCGCCTGCGAGGCAGATGATGAGGACTCACAGCCAGTCAAGATTTACACCGACCACAAGAACCTGGAATACTTCATGACGACAAAGCAGCTAAATCGGCGACAAGCGCGTTGGGCTGAGTTCTTGTCACAGTTCAACTTCAAGATAATATACCGTCCAGGACTTCAAGGTACAAAGCCAGACAGCCTGACGAGACGCAGCCAGGACCTTCCGCAGGGGGTGGACGACCCTCGGAACCAGCATCAGCATCAGACATTGCTGCCTCCTAAGCGATTCCTTAAGATCGCCTCACTACAGGCAACAGTAGAAGATGCGCCGGAAGAAGAGGAACCAGTACCGCTAAACCCTGAAGCTGAAGAGTTTATGCCTACAGAACGAGATGCGCCTACTGAACAACCGGCGACGCGTGAAAGTCAGCGGGAAGCCGAACTCGAGTATCGAATGTCGACGGCGTACGTAACCGATAACGAGCTCAAGACCGCGATTAAGGACCTGCAGAAAGACCGCACTCCTACACTGCTACAGAGAGCGAAGATTCACCCAGCACACTGCAAAGTGGATGGCGACCTGCTATATGTTCGAAACCAATACGACGGCTGGAGCTTATAGGTACCAAATGACCAAGCTTTACAGACCAGGATAATCAAGATAAACCATGACGCTCCAGCAGCAGGCCATCCAGGACGAGCTCGCACTTATGAACTCGTAGCACGTGAATTCTACTGGCCTGGATTAGCGAGATCCGTGCGCAGATACACCGCGAATTGCCGCACCTGCCGTACAACAAAATCTCTGCACTCCCAGCCACTAGGATTACTACAGCCACTTCCTGTTCCAGATCGGCCTTGGAAACACATTGCAGTCGACTTCGTTGTCGGACTCCCAGACAGCACTCTTGACGGCATGGTCTACAACAACATTATGACCGTCACTGACAGGCTTACTAAGGAAGTCGAGCTGATCCCTATTGGCGCAATGACAGCACAGAATACGGCAAGGCTTTTCCTCAAACATGTGTTCTGTCGGCGCGGGTTTCCTGACACCATTACATCAGACCGTGGCAAGCAGTGGGTTGCTACCTTCTGGAAGAAACTCTGCAAGATGCTCCGCACAAATCGCAAGCTGAGTTCTTCGTATCACCCAGAAACTGATGGACAGTCAGAACGCACTAACCAGGCGATGGAACAGTATCTCCGCATGTTCACCAACGAGGCACAGGATGACTGGGCAGAATGGCTGTGCCTTGCTCAGTTCGCGATCAACAATCACCTGTCTGAGACTACTGGTGTGTCGCCGTTCTACGCCACCTTAGGATACAACCCTGAGTTCATAGAGCGAGTTGACCTGAACGCTAGAAAGGAGGGAGGACTGACCACTCTCCAGCGACTGGACGCGCGATCAGCAGAAACCTTTGTGCGTCGAATTTGCGAGCTTCACAAACACCTTTAAGAGAATATGCGAATGTCACAAGCTCTCCAAGCAGAGGCAGCAAACCGCCACCGAAGCATTCCTCCAGACTACAAGGTGGGTGATTAGGTGTATCTTAGCACTAAGAACATCCGCACGACTCGACCATCTAAGAAGCTGGACAGGAGATATGCCGGCCCTTACCAGATCACGGAAGTTATGCCGGCCAGACTCTCTTATCGACTGAAACTATCAGACGCTCTAGTAGGACTTGATAACTGCTTCCACACCTCACTACTACAACGAGCCGACCACCCCGATTTCCCACCACTTGAAGGGCAGCATCTGGCGCCGCCACCACCGATAACTATCGAACCTGACACCACCGAGGCTGATGCAGCAGCCGATGTAGTGGCAGCACCTACGCACATGTACGAGGTGGAAAAGATCCTTGATATGTACACCCGTAAGCGGGCAGGCAAGGTGAAGAAGGGGCACAAGCGCAAAGTAGATACATGGTACAAGGTGAAATGGGCTGGATATCAGAACGAAGAGGATGGTGAGACCTGGCAACCTGCAGAGGACATGCTTGAACACGCAGCCGCCGCTGTTGCAGACTTTCACCATAACCGGCCGGAGTTGTCTACGCCTGTAGGCTTCGCAGCTCCATCTGACTGGTCCCTACCAGCCACTGAGATACTCGGGCTCAACTCGATCAGGGTCATTCCGAAAGACACCGTCACGAATGAGTCGCCTCGAGCCTTGCCTCTAATAGAATCTGCTCCGCACATATTCGATACTCGAGTGGAGCCTACAGAGCCTGCAATGATACCCAACTTTGGTCATAAGGATCATACGCGAGTGCGAGCCGAAGACAGACTTAGATCTGGGGCAAGCCAGCTAACTAGGCAACATGTTTCTCGAAGGAAGCCGGTCGAGGATAGTCTTGATAGAGCGAATGCGATGTTATCGGATGACGACAGGGCACTAGAGGATGATTCGGCGTTCGCGCGATTATGGAGCTCGACAGGCAAGTGGCCTCACAAGGTGAATAACGCTTAGAGGACTGAGGCGTGTTTTGGGAGGGGGGGTACTGTCACGGGCAGCCCGCGACCCCTCACTATAGCTGCGTCGGCCCGGCTGAACCGCGGACCTTCTGCATCGGGTTAGCGCGGCTTGGCTTTACTTTATAACTTCGCCGCGCCTCGCGCTCCTCTTTCGTAGCTTCGTAGAACAACAACTATCTCATTCGGACCCTATGGTACGCGCGCCCTTACAATCGTTAAGTAATCGAAGAATACTACGCCCGCGTAGACGGCCTAGAGGTCAACATCGGCAGGCTTTTCGAATCTAAGCTCTTCGACGGGGCTTACTAATAGTGTATCGACTATGACATTAGGCCTAAGCCTAGTACTAAAGCTAAATATCCTCGATATATAGAACTACTACGGCTTCGTAGGAACTCAGCTTTGTTTGCGGGGGGCTACTGTCATGATCTCCCTACAGAGTGTACAGAAGGTAGGGACAGAAGAGCCTCAGAGTGCTTAGAAGTCGTCAAGAAGTGAAAGTCCAGCTTGGTGTGTGAGCGCCAAGAATCATATGCCCCGCAACATTCACTACGGGACCTAGCCCTCCAAATTCACCACTCCACCAAACCTTAATAGATTCACTTCGGCTCGTGGCTGTGTGACTCACGGCACTCCCGCGAGCACCCGCGACTGCGCTGGACCCTAGAAGAAGCACGTAGAAGACTCGGAACGTAGGGCAGGTTGGAATAAGGTTTTGAGCAAAGCTGCCAAGCGCGGCTTCGTATGGGTTAGCCCTGTTGATGCGGGGACACGCACTCGCGAGGGTCGCGTATAAGTATCCGGCCTTCCCTAGGCCTCTCTTGCTTTCTTCGTCTTTCGTTTCGTATAGCAATCATACTATACCCTTTGCATCTGCACTTCGCACCTGCATTCTCGCTTTCACTCTTGCATCTCACAGGCTAGGCTCTCGCCCTGACATACGGCTATTACTCCTAGAATGTACGGCACGTACTCCTCGTCTGTCCGTAGTAGTCGCTAGGAAGGGGGGAGTGGATGGCAAAGGCGAGGAACCGGACGATTAGGGCACTTCTTAATAACGTTAAGGACCTACGGCGCATTACGAACTGGATATCACGTTAGAAGTGTGGGAAGTTGTTGTACGGGCTCATATAGGGTGTTTCAAAAGCAGGTTGTGTATTGCATGTGTCTATCTAGAATAGACAAGTGTTGCTCTTGAAGAGGCTGCAGGTGACTAATCAGTCACCTGATTCTTGGCGTACGTGGCCTCAAGTTTTGATGATGGGATGTTGTCCATGTGCACGCTCGGATCGCGACACTGGATACTAGAGAAGGGCTAGCTAGAACAGTACCGCCTAGTAGGAGCAGTGCAGGAAGAGAGGACACGGCGCAGCGCGACGAGACCGGCTAGGAGCGGGGGCTAACGGGGTAGTGACATGGACTACGCACGTTCAGAGGGAAAGCTAATCTAGACAAGGAGAAGTCGGGGGCGGGAAGGGTTTTCACCTATTCGGGTTTCCCTTTGTACATAACAATAGACATATACCTGCATAGGCCGAATAGGGTCCTAGAACAGGGGAATGACAAATCTATCTATCTATCAAGCAGCGACTGGAGCCACTCTTCCGTGGAGCCCAGATTGCTATCGTTGAGGGCGCCGAAGCAGTAGCTGAATTGAACAACACCACGGTCCGCCAGAACGCTCGCAATGCTCGCAACACTCAGAAGAGACAACACCTTCAGCGTGGAGGTGTCATGAAGGCTATAAACGCAAGAGCTGCTATACAAGAACGTGAAGAGAACACAGTAAAGCAGCTTGAAGCCCAGCTAGCACGTGCAAGAACAGGTGAATTGAGACACCGGATAAGCAAGATTATGAGCTATATCAAGGGGACATACAACAGACCTGCTTATCCAGTGGAGAGACGGAAGATTATGCCAATATGGCTTGCCTGTATGGACGATATAGCCAATAGATAGTTGAATACACCTCATTGATATCGTTGAGGTGTCCAATATCACTGGGTTGTCCAACACCCGCTTCGCGGGTGCATGGGGACCGACACGGCTACTGCACGAAGAACAGCAGACGTCTCCAAACGGAAGGGAGCATGCCGTCCATTCACTGCACTGGTAGCGTGCGATAGATAGGTTCGTGGCTCTTCAGAGAAGGCGGCAAGCGGAGAAGGTTAATCGCAGGTCGTGTGTCATAAAGCTCTCTTGATCTCACAGTCTGCCGATCCGCGCGACCGTTTCAACGTGTCCCTGCTTGGCATCGAGAAACGAATTTGAAGCACAGCCTTCTCTCTTGCGTGTCTTGGTAATACGTCTTCTCGTAAGTGGCGTTTCATCCTCACTTTCCACGTCAGAGGGTGATATGTTGGCGAGAGGACGCTTCGATCTGAACCTCTTCGACGGTGGCTCCTCGTCATCTGAAGACAACGTGACGATCTGCTTCGAGTCAAGGCCCATCGACTCAAGGGCAGGTGTCCAAGCGCGAGTATCTGCATCCTGAGGAAGTCCTTCGGTTAGCCAGACCTTGCGGTTCGTTCCAAGAGGGGAAGTGTTGTTAACTCTGAGAAGCTCTCAACTCCACCGTTTCTGCAGTCAGATTGTCTATCCATTGTCTCCGACCGTCGGAGCAGCATATTGTGTCTAGCGAGGCCACATTTCGAAGGCATAGATCTGCCGTCGTACACCGAGTGGTTGCAATCTCGCTTGTTCTTGCTTGTTCTCCAGACGTAGTTTCGCCGACGTAGACAAGTTGTCTTCGTTGTCTACAGAACGACACCTTAGACAATTGGACACCCCGGACGCACGGATGTGTGTGTTGTTTGTAGAAGCAGTCGCGATAGTGTGAGATCCGTACGGACGCAGTTGCGATGGTGGATGTGTTTGTGTTCCAGCTTCCGCGGAGCACTTGGCGTTGCTGTGAGCTGGACTCATTCTCTTTCCTTCATACACACTCATCAATGTTATCGCCCTTTTGAAGGCGTCGTAGTACCACACTCGTTACCAAGCAGAGGCCGACTCTTACCAAGCTGTCGCTATTGGCGATGGTAGTTCGCAACATCTCGTGGCCGGCGCATGTCGCAAATCGTGGAGCTGGAGCGAAGGAAGTCGGATTTGGCGTGGAAGTACAAGAGCTAGATTGTTGGTCGCTAGTGAGCGTCGTGGCGGGAGTCGCGAAGGTGTTGAGCGCCAGTCCATCGAGCAAGATAGCGGTGTTGCGGCGGCCGTAACTGGCACAAGGTGTTGTCGTATCAAGCTAGCAAGCTAATAGGCGTCATAAGCTGATATAAAGTCGAGCACAAGGTGGTTGTGAGCTAATGGCAACGAGGGTGGAGGATGTTGAGAGTCGAAGGAGTCAGAAGCTGCCAATGGACCTCGATGGATAGGACCGTCTGCCGCTCGAGCTGGATGTTGATGGATCTGGATGTCTGGAGGCTAGAAGGTCTGGACTGCTACCACCGCAGCTGCGTACCATGTTGCCGCCCTCGTCTTTCGAAGGTGTTTCGACCTATACCGCATCTTGTTGTAGGCTGGAAGTCGTTGGCCACGAATAGCGCAACTCGATCCGCTCGAACTTATGTCGCTGGACTTGGTGTATGCTGGTAGACCGCCTGCAATGTGGTGGAGGAGTTGTCGTTCGACCTGTCCGATATCATCTGGCGTTGAAGTGTGGCCTCGCATTTGCTAGGGTCGAGTCTACCGTATATGCCCCAGTACAGCGCCGGCCACTGGATGACGGTGTCAGCTGGCGGACCCTCTACCAGCTCTTTATGTGTTCCACCGCGTACACACTTGGACTTGACCAAAGCTGTTGTCTTGTCTTCAACGTTCGAATCTACGAAGCGACTCGTCCGACCTCGCGGGTGGTGTATCTGCTACTGGCCTTGAAGCTGCTCGCATAGATTTTGGCAGGTGGCCGACTTGGTGGAACGATCAATCAGCATCGTCTATCCCTGGACCCTTATCATATGTTACCTAGCGTCTTCTCAGAAACGTTGCCTCTGCCGCTACTACTGCCCCTTCACCAAGCTGTTCATTATGGAGTCATTGTCTTCGACAACTTCTTCGGCAGTACGCTGGCAGTTGGCGTTACGTTCGATGAGTCGATTCGCGAGTGTGGAACAAAAGTGTCATCGTTTGGTATACCGAGGCGTGTGCAGCTCGTGGCTGAGTGTCAGGGACTGGGTGTCGCGAAGGTGGTTGGGGGCTGTCATCGGAACTCGATCGTGAAGGCTGTGGCGGACATGTCTGCCTCGATGGCTTCCTTTCTTGCTTGAAAGGCTCTAAGATCTTCTGGTCGATAAGTATTGCTGCGCTCTTCGTTGTCTATGCGGTGCTAACAGGCGTGTGGTTAGTATTCTGCCCGATCCATGAACACCACGTCCTCCCAGACTTACGCTGGAGACACTTGGAAGAGGTGGCTTCATTCTCTCTCGTCTTCGTGTATGGCGTGTCGCTTGTCCCGGAAAGTATCACCTCCCTGATTTCATCTGTGAGCAAGCTCGCCGAAACCAAATGGTCCCAGTCCGCTATGGTGCTACCTCTGTTTGGTCATCCCAATATCAGCGAAGCTTCCAGGCTTCATCACCTCCCGCCTCCTCTGTTTGGTCATCCCAATATGAGCAAGGCATCGGGCTCTCCCATCACCCCTTCAGCAACCTCTGTTTGGTCATCCCAATATGAGCGAAGCCTGAGAGCTACTTGGCAGTTGAAGCAGGGCGATTGTTGAATGCGTGTGTGTGTGAATATGTTGTGGTTGGCATGTCGGGAAAAGCGCTTCAAGCTGAGGTGGACTTCGAGAGTTCTGGACGCTTGCGAGCAACACATCAACGGCAAGTACGCATCTCGGATCGAAAATCGAAAGTCACGCGCGTACTATAGGATGCACTTCTACTGGGAGTGAAACAGTCATCGGCATCGATGCGGCGAGAGCGCGTTGCTCGTAGGTAGGTTGGATTCGAGAGGTGGGCTGCGCGACTTCCTCCTGAAGAGCAGATTCCCGTATGGTAGGGAAAGAACGATGCCAGCTCCCACGTGGTACCTCGCGATACTTATCGAACGACTCTTTCGTACTCACACTCTCTCTACACAACACACACCTCATTGTCGTCGTCCACCGTCAAGCGTCTTCATACCACACTGCCCACTATGGTGAAGCCACCGTTTACCAACCAGGAGCTATTGGCGTTGGTGCAAGATGATGATAAGCTGCCGGAGCATATCAACAAGCAGCTCAGTACTGGGCAGAGAACGAATTTTTGGAAATGGAATAAGAAGCGCGATCTGACGGCCGCGGGTGAGCTTACGGGCAAGAAGGGCGAGAAAGAGAAGCGCCGCAAGATTGAGCACGATAGCAGGAATATGGTAGCTGAGCAGGCAGTACAAGCCTTTGACGTACGATACCAGCACCCTCATACGCCGAAAGAGTACAATGAAGCATATGTACAAGCGATAAGAGAGGAACAGGCAGAAGAAGCGGAGAAGGATGAGATGCAGCGAAGCCTAGAGTGGCGGGACGACTTCGACTTCGAAGAAGACGCCGCTATGCTCGCTATGACTGAAGCAGAGCTGGCAGCACCGAGCGAAACTGATCAGACTGACGACAATGCTGCCGCTACCACGCCACCCGCGGATCTCTTTGGCTATAAATCGTTCTATACCGCAGTCTTCGACACCCTGGAACTCAAGGGCCCTCTCTCAGCAGTTCAATTCCGGCAAGAACTACAGCCATGGCTTCGATCTATGCGCGAAGACAGCGAGTACAAAGGTCGAAGTCTTGCGACGGAGAGCAGAGATATCGATCTTGCGTTGGACAGGATAAAGCCGTTGCTGAAGCAAGAGTCTGGTTAATGGTCTCTCGTAGGAGCCAGCCCTTCATTAACAACGTCAACTTGGAATCGCCTCCTCGACCTGTCCCATGTTCCGCAATTCACACATCAGACAAAACTTGCTTCTGACCACCGTCTTACAATCTTCGAGCGTCGAGATTCTCGACGTGGCAGCAAGACTCAGACTATGGCGAGCAGTTACGAAGTACTGCAGGGCTTCTTCGGCGAGTTGTCGGACGACTGGAACGACCTCTCAGCACTAGACATCGCACCTAGACCTCAGCTGTCGTACCAAGAACAAGCACGAGCAGTTTTTCTGCCGTATACACAGCCCGGCACCAAATCATTCGTCGATGTGCATTTATCAGCGACAGGAGCTTCGTCCAACTACTGGGAAGCCGCTCTCAGTTACAAGGATAAACGCTCTAACTCGTCAAAGACCCCAACGCCACAAAGTTCCGCATAGTCTGCGCGTTGTTGGCACTGATCGACCAAGAGTGTGTGGATTCAGGCTCTACTGCATCGATCCAGATCGTGAACGAGGGTCCCGCAGGAGGATGCTGCCACCCAGGCTTCTACTCCTTCTTAACAGATGACAAGATCTTCAAGAAGCTAAAATTCACACACACACTTGTTGTCGAGAAGGAAATAACATACTGCCAAGGATATGCTGCAGACTGCATTGGGATTGTGGACTGGAAGGCGAAGCTAGAAGTGCTTGGGAACTTTCGATTTGGTTCGCTTCATCCTCGCCCAGGCACCGTCCTCGCTCCCGGGTTTGGGTTTCTGGCGGAGTTCCCCAACGAAGAAGCTGCTTTTGCACAAATGATAGTTGCATTGCGCGACATCGCATTCGTTTGGCGGCAAGAGAGGAGAGGAACCTCCTCCGCCGATTTCAGATACACTTACAAGGTGTCGGCTGCGTCGCTACATAACCGGAGAGTCTAGAGAGTGTGCAAAATTGTACAGCCTCGATTGCAGGATCAGTGGTACACCATGTACACCACCACAGGGATACTCTATGCTGTGCAGTCTAGGTTCTATAGTCACCATTGATGGTAACGTACTCATGACTAAAGTCACAAGTCCAGAAGACAGCCTCAGATCTCCTCCTCCTCCTTGCAGGTGCCTCGGCTCCGTCATCCTCCAACCTCACCAAAATTTCAAGGTCCTCCTGCTCCAAGATCTGCTTCGCTCGCTGCTCATCAACTTGCTCGGGTTCGCCTCTGACCAAAAGTTTCAACTCCTCACTGCCGTCCGCAGGAATAAAGCTGACGCTAGTGCGTGAAGGTATGACCACGGGACTGCTATCTCTACTCTTGCTGTCCCTTGTCGCAAACTGATGCACTGGAAGGGTGTCGGATCCCATGATGCCTGGTGCGTACCCAATAGCACATAAGATTCTGCCCCAGTTCGCATCCTTGCCGTACAAGGCCGTCTTTACCAGGGCAGAGCGAGCGATACTTACGGCTGCGCGTTTGGCGGGGACATAGCCCTCGTCTGAGCGCACGCGGATGGTGACAAATTTGGTTGCACCCTCGCCATCGCGGACCACTAGCTGGGCCAGATCAACGAAGAAGTTGTCCAGGACGCGGGTGAAAGCTTCAAAGTCGGCTTGTTCAGTTGCAGAGGCTGTGCTCTCGTCTGCCATCTGTTTTCTGGGGATATAGCGAACAGGGCTAGCACCCGCAGGAGCCGCAGCGCCATTTGCGAAGAAGTTTACGGTGTCGTTGGTGCTGGTGTCGCCGTCGATGGAGATGCAGTTGAAGGATTTGCTTGTTGTATGGCGCAAGATACTTCGCATAGACTCTGGATCAACCTTTACATCCGTGCAGACTATACCCAGGAGGGTGCCCATGTTTGGGTGAATCATGCCAGCGCCTTTGGTCATGCCAGCGATGCTGTAGGTGGTGTCCGGGTGCGAGGGAAGCGTGAAGGTCCTTGAAATGAGCTTGGGAAAGGTGTCAGTGGTGCAAATGGCCTGGGCTGCGGCCATCCAGTGCTCGTGGGAGCTTCCTAAATTCTCGTGAAGTTTCGGGATGGCATTGGTGATGCGGTCGATAGGTAAGCGCTGGCCAATGACACCAGTACTCATGACCAGAGTGTGTGGCGGTGCGTCGGGGGAAGAGTCACCAAAGCATTGATCGGTGGTGCGAGCCATTGCTTCGGCATGCTCAAGGCCTAGCTTGCCGGTGACTGCGTTCGCGCAGCCTGAGTTCACAACAACACCCCTGAAGCGATCGAGGCCATGCCCATTCTTCTTGCTGTCAAAGAAGGTCTGCTTTGAGGTGATGACTGGCGCGGCCTTGAAGATATTTTTGGTGAAGACGGCGGCGGCGGGACAGGCTTCCTCGGATACGACGAGTGCAAGATCGTCATATTTGGTGTTGCTCGACTTGACGCCAGCAAAAGCACTGCCAGCCAGGAAGCCTTTGGGATATGTGCCGGAAACTGGTATGTACTTTTGCTTGGCCGCGGGAATTGCGCGGTCTGCTGGGGCTGAGTATGAGCGGACCTGGATGGCAGCTGCGAGGAGCCGCTTCACGGCTGATGAGCCATTGGGTGCCATCAAGCTGGAGGTGGGCGTTGATGAATGTTGATGGCGGTCACTTGGAGTTGTCTTCAAAGTCTGAAGAGGAAGCGGGATGTGCGGCCTGTTTCCCGATCAAGCAAAGTCGCAATAAGATGACCACGACGGCGATGCCACCGTACTACGGTACGGGAAAGAACGGAAGTGTCCAATTGGTGGACTGTTGGTCTATCAGAGATGGTACAGCAGCAGCAGCAGCGACAGGTTTTATTGATCCATGCGACATGCTAAGGTATGCGTTATACCAAACGTGACCAGATATACCGCCAGTGGTTCGATGTCACCTCTTTGGGCCACCAGGATGTCGCATTACACGTAGTCCAGTTGTAGAGTTGGTGTGCATGTGACTGTTTTTCCGTGTTGGTGTGCATGTGACTGTCTTTCGGTGTCGATCTGCTTTCATGCGCACTTCCCTCACTCGCTGGTTGTCACGCAGCCCAAGCACATTGCCTCTTGCACATCGAACCTTCCACGCTGCTTCACGACTATACAGACCCGCTGAGATGGACAAGGTCGATACGACAGACCGCCTGACGCGGCTGCGCGAGCTGATGAGGGAGCACAAGGTAGACCTGTACAGTATGATTTCCACACATTGAGGCTTGATGGCTGACTGACATGGCGTAGTCGTTCCCTCTGAGGATGCACACTCGTCCGAGTACATAGCCCCCACCGACGCCCGCCGCGAGTTCATCTGCGGCTTCTCAGGTTCCGCCGGAACGGCTGTCATTGGGCGAGAAAAGGCTGCGTTAGCAACAGACGGACGATACTTCAACCAAGCAAGTCATCAGCTCGACAGCAATTGGACGCTCCTCAAGCAAGGACTCCAAGATGCGCCTACATGGCAAGAGTGGACCATTGAGCAGGCCGAGGACGGCAAGACCGTCGGCGTGGACCCTACCACCATCACAGCACCAGAAGGCAGGAAGCTGGCGGAGAAGATCAAGAAGAAGGGCGGCAAAGAGCTGGTCGCAATAGCAGAGAACCTCGTCGACAAAGTATGGGGCAAGGACAAGCCACCAAGGCCGAGTGAGCCGGTGAAGGTGCTGGGTATGGAGTACGCCGGCAAGCAATTCCAAGAGAAGATCGAGGAGCTGCGCAAGGAGTTGGACAAGAAGAAGGCGGCCGCATTCGTGGTCAGCATGCTTGACGAGATCGCATGGCTGTTCAACCTTCGCGGGAATGACATTCCATACAACCCGGTCTTCTTCTCGTACGCCGTCATCACGCCTACCAGCGCAACGCTATACGTCGACGAGAGCAAGCTACAAGACAACGCAAAGGCACATCTTGCAGGCATTTCGATACGTCCTTACGACAGCATCTTCTCCGACATCACAACTTTGGCGAACTCTGAAACTACCACAAATGGCAGTTCGAACACAACCAAGCAGAAGTTCCTCATCTCTACGAGAGCGTCATGGGCACTGTCACGATCATTAGGCGGCGAAGACAAGGTCGATGAGGTTCGATCACCCATCGGCGACGCCAAGGCCATCAAGAACAGCACCGAGCTCGAAGGCATGAGAAAGTGTCACATCCGCGACGGCGCAGCGTTGGTCGAATACTTCGCCTGGCTAGAGAACGAGCTCGTCAACAAAGGCTCCAAACTCGACGAAGTACAAGCCGCCGACAAGCTCGAAGCAATCCGCAGCAAGCACGACAAATTCGTCGGCCTCTCCTTCGACACCATCTCCTCTACAGGTCCCAACGCCGCCGTAATCCACTACAAACCCGAACCAGGCAACTGCTCCACTATCGATCCTAGTAAAGTCTACCTCTGCGACTCCGGCGCGCAGTATCTCGATGGCACAACAGACACAACCCGAACGCTCCACTTCGGTGAACCCACAGCCGCCGAGATCGAAGCCTACACCCTTGTTCTCAAAGGCAACATCGGCCTCGAACAAGCTGTCTTCCCCAAAGGGACATCCGGCTTCGCCCTCGACACCCTAGCCCGCCAATACCTCTGGCAATACGGCCTCGAATACCGCCACGGTACGGGCCACGGCGTCGGCAGCTTCCTCAACGTGCACGAAGGCCCCATCGGCATCGGCACTCGCATCCAATACTCAGAAGTTCCCCTATCAATCGGAAACGTCATCAGTGATGAGCCTGGTTACTACGAGGATGGTAACTTTGGAATCCGCATTGAGAATGTGATCATGGTGAAGGAGGTCAAGACGAAGCACAATTTCGGCGATAAGCCATACTACGGCTTCGAGCATGTGACGATGGTACCGATGTGTAGGAAGCTGATTGATGTGACGTTACTGTCGGACAAGGAGAGGCATTGGTTGACGGATTATCACAAGGAGGTGCTGGAGAAGACGTTGCCGTTCTTTGAGGAGGATGAGATGAGTCGGACGTGGTTGGAGAGGGAGTGTGGGCCGTATTGAGGAAAGATAGGCGAGAGGGATGGGGTGCGAGATGGTGTGAGGCATGGGGTTATGGCTCATCCACAACCTATATCTTAGGCAAGTAGTGACTGAACCGTGAAGTCATTATCAGATCTCATGCATCACTGTCATCAAGCTAAGTCAAAGACAGTGGTATCGAAACGGGCACATGCGAAGACGACAAACCACGACGACATCAAGCAAAACAAGGAGTAATGAGTGAGACTTGACATTTTCATTTCATGGCTATTATTGCCTCATGGTGATCTTTCTACCACTTGCCCACCCGGAGCATTGTCATCACCTATCGCAACCTGGTTCAGCTCATACTGTCCGAGTTGGCTCGGTGCTTAATCACTTCATCGCTCATTCCACTCGATCGTCATGGTAGTCCCTGCTGAGGCTGCCGTGCTCTCACAACTCACGCACGATCGCACGAGCCAGCCTAGACGCGCGGCATGATACGAGAGCGCCTAGTAATACCATTCGAGCCCTCGGAAATCTTGCAAGCCTCATCGAGGTCTGGGTACGCCTCGTGGATGGCTGCGACGACGGCCGCGTTGATAACAGTGTCCAGAGCGTAGTGAACGAAGGTCACATGTGTAGGGTCAAACGGCGCGGTTGAGGAGTCCAAGCTTGAGGCGGCATAACGGCACCTTCACTTATGCATAGCTCTAATCACGAGGAAGGTGCGACCTTGCTAAGACCTTTGCTGGGCGACTGTCATCAAGGAGGCGGCACAGAAGCAAGCAACTTCCACAGTTGGCTTGTGCTTCCGTTCAGTGCAGCCTGTTGCACAACCATCTGCCCATCTACACTTGCCACCACATCGGTTGCCTTGTTCCTGATCAAGAACTGCCCACTCCCCTCCATATCCTGCACCCTCCACAACTGGCCATCGTCACCATAATCTTCATCCTGCTCCACTGTAGCACCGGCATCTTGCGAAGCGCTCGAGACCATCATGAGCTGGCCGCTACCGACATTCCTGATCTTCAACCATCCTCCCGGAGCCGGTAAAAACTCCCAAAGCTGAGTCTTGCTGCTCACCTCCGTGGACAGCTGGAGCATGGATGAGCTGTTGCCAGCATCAATCACCTCTCCGCTACCAACAGTGCTGATCATGAAGATCGGTCGTGTCCACACCTGTACCTCTGACAAACCCCACCCCGTCCCATTCCCTCGATTCGGCGCAACAATTTGAATCTGGGAAGTGATGATCTGAGGGAAATGTTATTCGAATGCGTGCATTGTTCGACAGTATGCCATCTATCTGTTGGTCTGCGATCGTGGTCCAGGTGCCGGTCATATTCGTCACGTTCGAGGGGAGACATTGAAGATCATAGGAAGTCGGTACCCGAACTCCTCCATCGTCGTCATAAAAGTACACATGCACCTCCGACATAGCCTGAAGCCGGCGTAGATCGATGCTGTACCAGTCTGAGGGGTTTGGACTGCTGTATGTCGTCCAGCGCACGTTCAGAGCAGGGTTCTGAATTTGCGGCGGAAGATACTGCCATCTATGCCGTGGGTAAAATTATCTCCTCCAATCGTCGTGGAGAAGGACGCGTTTGCTTGTGGTCCCTGAAGGAGGTTCAGGCTGTTGGCGGCGATGTTGACAAGGTCGCTAATGGGCTGGACATTTGGTGGTGGTATAGTGATTGTGAGAGCGCCTAGGTCTGCTCTATTGCCGGCGGATTGATCATTGACCCAGACTCGAAGACCTTGGCCGAGAGGAAGTATGTTGAGTATGGAAGTCGTCGCTCGCGATTGGATTGACTCACCTTGATCATAATGCGTGCCAGTCTCGTCCCACAACACAGTGACGTTGTGACCGTGGTATGCAACATTCTCAAGCCCAAAGTACTCCCAATCTGCGGAGACTAGTGAATTGACAATGAGGGTTTCATCCAGGTATATGTACTCGGGTTGACGTCCTCGGTAGCAGGCTATTCGAACTGTCCTGGTCCAGCGAGCCACTATATCACCAACATCAGTCCAGTGAGATCGTAAACATATTGTAACATCATAATTGACAATATCCTGGCCAGGTTTCCTGTCGCGTAGCCATCGTCCTTCGTTAATATGTTGCCCTGCTGCAGCGACAATGCCTCCACGCGGAGCAGCATACCTCCTAACTTATAGCGAAAGCATTCAGAACTCTGTCGATAAGTATCCATACTGCGGTCCAGTGTAGAAGAGATGCTCCCGCCATGTTTGCCACCTGTAGTAGTAAACGATTCGAATCTGCTCTTCAGGTATATCCAGGATTGGCACATTCTCTTCAAACCAAGCGGGATCTTCTACACCGGCCAGTAGACTGTCGTGGTCAAGGAAGTTTGTGGCGAAGACCTGTTGGTTGAGCAGGGACGCGGCTCCAATGCCAGATGCTATGGTTCGATCAAGGCGCATCGTGGCAGCTGGTAGGAGATTGCTCCATGAGCCCAAGCAGTAGATGGGCTGTAACTGTAAGGCAAACAGTAAGCTATAGCACTGACTATAGGCTACGCCATCGGCAAAGAGAATGTAGCATGTTACGCTGCGAAGTAAGCAGCATCTTGGTAGCCGTAGTGGCTAACATGGCAGTTCTTGGCAAATCTTGATGCAGATCTCTTCGCCTGATGCTGACATATGCATATTTCCATTGCGAGGCAAGTGGAGGTCGTGTGGGAAGGATGCAATGTTCGACACGCAGCGGTACTGTGGATATCTCGTGGTCTAGCGGTGGCTCTTGTGTCGAACGCGTGGACACATTGCTTCTTCGCGCTTGGCCCATGCTCGTGCGATCTTTGGTGTACAGCATCGTGTTCGGTGAGAGGACAATAGCCTGCTAGCATCAACCGGCTATTAGCCTATGTATCCATCTAAATCGAACGAAGTAGATGTTAACAGCGACAGAGAGAAATGTTCCCAAAGCAGGCGCGACGCGAACGCGTCTTGAGAAGCTTTTTTGCTGCGTGGACGCCGTTCCGTCAAGGGTCTCCGGAGCACACCCATTGCTATGGCGATACCGCGCATTCTTGTTAATGGCAGCGATATTGCTTCTGAGGTGCCAGCATGACAGTGATCTCATAATTGATCGCCATCAAACGCAGGTACCAGCACCACTTTGGGCCGCGTGGAGTGACGGTGAGGAATCATTGATGCAGCAAACACGACTCTTTCGATAGGTCTCGGCGACGTCTGAGTTCGAGGACAGTTCAATGGCTGTACCGTTGAATACTCTGGTCACTGATAGGCCTGAAATATCAGCAGTTTTCATAGATAAGGAGGACGAGCTGCCTGAGACCTTTGGCCAACACCTCTTCACTCACCACGCATTGCACGCAATATGCCACGATGCTGGGCTCCTTACGCCGGACGAGCCGATCAGAGGCATGGCCATGGGCATTTGGGATGGTCTCTCTGACAGGAACAAGATCTTCTGGACTGAGCGGGCGGCGACAGCGAAACTGGTTCGAGATCGCGAGGATTTCCTCCTGACCGATGGCTCCACTAGCTTGGCCAGAGACCACGAAGAACGGACGAGGATCGCAGTCGTCGAGTACAAGCGCTCATTGATGAGTGACAATATCTCCATCGCAGATACAGCGAGCATCGCAGACACTGTATTGACCGAGGAAGATCTCGATGAGCTGGATGCTGTTGAGCCAATTGTCCACCGAGTCGATGAGGAGACCACACGAGATTCAAATGACGAGGCACGATCAGCTCCAACAGCTGCTGACAGGATGAGTGCCACAGTACCAGCCCCCGATGTTCTGAAAGTGCCGTCGGACGATGGCAGCGATAGCAGTGGCGCCTTTTCTGATCGTGAGCTTCGGGATTTACAGAACTGCGACACAAGTCATGAACTTTTGGATCTCGAGACGCCGGCAACGAGCACAGTGTCGTTGCCATCAGCAGAAGTTGGTAGCGAAGAGAAGAACCCAGCAGGCGACGCGAGGGGAGATGCAGTCATGGTTTCTGAAGCCATCGCAGACAGCCATCCCGAGCCCAGCAAGCCAGATGATGCAGCAGAAGCTGCCAGTGAGCCCGGCTTGATATCAGAAGTAACCTCCGCTGCGTCTACCGTGCCAGCCTGGATCGCACAATCCTTGGATTGGGCCGAAGAGAGTCAGGAGCAGGCCGACAGAGACGCTGCTGCCCACCCGCAGGGCATAGCGCCACATGCCTCGAGTGAAGCGCCTGCAGTGAGACAATCAGCTCCTGAGCCCACGGATGTAGATTCAGCAGGGAATCCCAGCAAGGTCTTGTGGGTTGGCAGCCTGCGGAACACCACCACAGTACATCTACTGAAAGCGACATTTGCGAAGTTTGGAAAGGTCGAATCTGCGAAGGTAATGCCTAAGAAGGCCTGTGGCTTCGTCCACTTTGTGAATCTTGAGAGTGCCGTCGCTGCAAAGCGTCAGATGAACGGAAAAAGAATTATCAATGGTCGCGACCCTCTTCTGATCAGATTTGCAGAGGATCGATCTCGTAAGGTACCGCCAGTGCCGAAGCAACGAGTCGTGAGCATGATCAAGCCAGGCAGCAACAATGAGTCACCGCAGCCTGAAAGGGAGCAGCCGCCCATGCCTAGTGGGAAGTCTGTCAAGGCCACCACCACAGAAGATGCCGTTGACTTGTCAGACAACAGGAGCATCAAGACTACGACTAGCACAGACACGCGATCCACGAGCAATTTACATACCTTCAGCACTGCTCAGCTTGAGGAGGCCAAGCGATTTGCATCACAGGCAACGAGAGGAGGAAAGCCTCCAAAAGGCAAGCCTGTGACGTTGTCCGGCGCAGTCGAAAACCGACCTAAGAAGGCCGCGAGTTCTGCAGCGATTCGCAAAGGTCATATCGCCAATGGACCTGTGCCCAAAGCACCGCAAGAGGGCTCCATACCTGTCAACAATCCCATCGCAAAAACGGTGCCGCTCGCTAAATGGGAGGAGCCTGTGAAGGTCCGCGACTTCGGTGTACCAACAAGCATCGAGCCACAGCCCAAGGACGAGGGTGGAAAAGGCAAAGATTTCTTCCTCTTCCATGCGTTACCAATAGTATGTGAGGATCTAGAGATCGACGAGCCAGATGATTATGCACAATCTATCGCCTCTGATATGTGGACTGACCTGCGGCCGCAAGTCAAGAAGAGCTGGATCGAGGATTCTAGATCATTGCGTGGCTACTCGGTTCGCAAGCCAGGTCTCCTTTCCGCACAGAAGAGGTTCCAGGACTCGCATTTCACGAAGGACTACCGCTCGCAGATCTTGAAGGCGTTAGCTATTCGCAACAATGGAGAGCTTAAGTACCTACAGCCGGAGTTCAAGAAGCTGATGCTGATTGAGAAGAGAAGGCGTAAGCAAGAAAGGGAGAGAGAAAAGCGTCAACTGCAACACGCGGCTGAGAAGCAGGCTGAAGCTGAAGAGCAGAAGCGAACCGACTCACAAGCAGAGAAGGTTGATGAGCCTGGAGAGGAGACGCGAAGTGAAATACCTCTGCCGTCTGAAGAAAAGGAAGTCAAACAGATTTCGGAAGGGCCCGAGAATGGGCCAGAGTCCACATTGCTAGATGAGAAAGCCACCTTGCTGCAGGACCAGCCAGCGGCGTCACCACATGTCGCTTCCGTAGCTGATCCACCCCCACCTTACGAGAGCGATGCTGCAGCAGGATCATCATCAGAGGCGACGAAGGATGAGTGGAAGGTCGCTGGAAAGAAATCCAAGTCGTCTGCAAACGATACAGCGAAGCGTGCCATGAAGAAGATGCCATGGAACAAGGTCGCAAAGGGTTGAGCAGTAACCCGCGTACAAAGAAGAGTGTCAAGGACAGTGAGGCATGAAGCATTTGTTCGCTGTTGAAAGCATTTTCTGAAGCTATGTACTTGCTGAATCTACCAGGTGTTGATCCCAAGCTACTCGTTGATCGTTACTAAAGAGCGTTCCCCTGCGCCTTCTCCAAACCGTGATGCCAAAGGAGTGACCAAACCAAGATACCATCCCCCGCCAAAAGAGTGACCGAAAAGCAAATCTGTCCGCCATCGATGTTGGATCACTGCTAGACTTTGTGCGTGCTGACATTGAAACCTCAGACCTAAACCTGAGACTTATCATTGTCAAAGTTGTTAACCTCGATAGGGTTCTTGCGCGCCTTCTTCGCCTTCATCCTACGCTTGATAGCCTTCCAGCTCTCAACAAGCGAGATGAAAACAACAATACTACCAGCCACCAGACCCCACTCCCACGTCAACGGCAGGTGGCGGAACACAATGCGGTTGACGACAGGGATATAGATAACCGGGAACGGCGTGACCAGACCAGCCATGACCGCCCAGAACAGGAAGCGATTCTTGGTGACGGTGGAGAAGAAGGAGAGTCCCTTGCGCGAGTCCTCGTTCGGGTACATGTTGAACAGACTGAGATCCAAATGCTTCGCCTCCCATGCCATGACGGAGAGCAAGACGGTGAGAATAGCGTAAGCTGTACCGCGAGCACGGTATGGGAGGTCGCAGGTGTCGTTGTGGTTGTGGTTACAGTCGTCGCCTAAGTTGCCGTCGCCGACGCCGAATGCGACGATGCAGAAGCTTGCGAGGCATAGACAGCCCATACAGGTTCCGTAGATGAATTTGTCGATGATGAGCTCTTTGGTGAAGACGCCTGCCTTGAGTGAGTGTGGTGGGCGGGTCATTACATCTGCTGATGCTTCTTCGAGACCCAAGCCGATGGCGAGGAAGGAAGAGGAGACCAGGTTGGCGAAGAGGATCTCGAGTGGTGATAGTGGGAAGACGGAGACATCGTTGTTGTCTTTGAAGGCCAGGCCGATGAGGAGTAGAATGACTTGAGCGATGTTCGAGATGAGCAAGTGCAGCAAGAATTTCCGGATGTTATCGAAGAGACGACGGCCTTCGCGGATAGCTGAGACGATGGATGCGAAGTTGTCGTCGGTAAGGACCAGATCTGCGGCTTGTTTGCTAACATCGCTGCCGTTGAGGCCCATGGCGACGCCCACATCGGCACCCTTCAAAGCTGGCGAGTCGTTCACTCCGTCTCCAGTCATCACACAATACTTGCCTCTGCGGTGCAAAGCGTCAAGCATACGCAGCTTTGTGGTAGGACTGCAACGTGCGAGGACCAATGGGAGAGAAGCCATGTTATCCAGATCTTGATCAGACATCTTGTCGAAGACAGAGGCAGTCATCACCGCGTCGGCAGAGGAAGATCCAGTAACGTGCGGTGCCAAGATACCGATCTCCCGGGCGATGGTAGTAGCTGTCTTGAGGTGGTCGCCAGTAAGCATGTGAACGGTAATCCCTGCTCGTTGACATTGCTTGATGGCGCCAGCAGATTCGAGACGAGGGGGATCGTAGATACCGACCAGGCCGGCAAACATGAGGTCTTGCTCCACGTGTTCGCGATCCATGATCTTGCTGTCCTCGTCTGGGTTCAAGGTTCGGTATGCAAGGCAAAGAACACGCAGACCTTCAGAGGCCATGGCGTCTGCCTGTGCCAGGATAGCTTTCGATGTTGCCTCGTTGACCCTCATCAGAGGCAGGAGGAATTCAGTGGCGCCCTTGGTGAAGCAGGTCAGCTCCCCATTCGGGTCGCTAGCGTACACGGCTGACATTCGTTTTACAGCCGAGTCGAAAGAGTGCTCTGTAAGCAGTCGAAGGCCTTCGCGGTGAATAGTATCCTGCTTGCCGCAACCAGCTCGCAGTGCCATGACAGAGAGAGCTATCTCGGTGGGTTCTCCCGTGGCTGTCCATTGGGCTTCTTCGTCGTGAGGCGCCTTGACAGTAGACACGTTGCACAGCGCGATGATCTGAAAGAAGCGATGCAATTCGAGCTCTGGCCAAATCTGCTCTAGAGCAAGCGGCTTCCCATCCAGCTTCAGCTCACCTGTAGTGGGATCGAGGGGGTGTGTCTCGTTCTCTACACTGATAAAGCGACCACCGGGAAGCATTGCCTTTCTGGCAAGCATCTTACCCTGGGTCAATGTTCCTGTCTTGTCGGAACAGATGTTGGTGACGCCACCAATTGCCTCGAGCGCACCCATCCTTCTCACGATGACGTTACCTCGTGCCATAGCCTTTGAGCCTACAGCCATGGTGATGGTCAACACAGCGATCAGAGATTCAGGGAT
This sequence comes from Fulvia fulva, assembly GCF_020509005.1. Classification (NCBI taxonomy): domain Eukaryota; kingdom Fungi; phylum Ascomycota; class Dothideomycetes; order Mycosphaerellales; family Mycosphaerellaceae; genus Fulvia; species Fulvia fulva. The sequence goes on along the minus strand of NC_063017.1, from coordinate 4,347,101 downwards.
AACAGCAACTGCCACACAGATACCGTAGATCAAGGTCTCATCGTCAATGTCCCAGAGGTTCACCGAGAAGACAATGATGGCGAGGAGTATGGCCAAGGCGAAGAGGAACAGGGCGAACCAAGAAAGCTTGACCTGGAGAGGCGTGCCCACGAGACCAAGAGCGTTCTTGATACCGCGCAGGACTCTGTTGCCGCATCTGACAAGCCATGGACCTTCCTTTGAAGGAGGCTTGTCCCGCAACAGGACAGCGATCTTGCCAATTTCGGTGTTCATACCACTAGCAATGACGATACCAGCTCCGCGACCACGTGTCAATGTGGTCGACGAGTAGGCAATGTTGGTCCGATCGCCGACAGGGGCATCGATCTTATCGGAGATGTAGTCGGCGTCCTTGACAGAAGGCTTCGATTCACCGGTGAGGAGAGCTTCGTCGCTGGCAAGGTTGACGCTGTTGACAAGACGGAGATCAGCAGCCACGATGTCGCCCGTCACCAACTGAACAAGGTCGCCAGGGACCAGATCCTCTGCCTTGATGTTCGTGAGGTTGCCATTGTCGCGGATGACCTTGCATTCAGGCGCCGCCATGGCCAGAAGAGAGGCGATGGTCTGTTCGGCGCGATAGTCCTGGAAGAAGCCGACGACGATGTTGAGGAAGATGACCGCTGTGATGACACCGCCTTCAATCCAGTCTTGAGTCCCGAAACTGAGTGCCATGGCTATCACCAGAACTAGGGTCAAGCTGTTCGAGACTTGTCTAAGGAGAATCCTCCACCAGACGATGCCACCAGAGCTTTCTAGCTTGTTGGATCCATAGCGCTCACGACGGTGAGTCACCTCGTTGGCCGTCAAACCATTCCTGAGGGGCATTAGTAACAGCCGAAGTACTCGAAAGCATGTTCAACATACTGGGCATCTGTTGCAAGAATGTTCGCCACACTACTGGCAGACAGAGTGTGTGCATGAGCATGGATGTTGTCACTATTCGTCTCCTCGATAGTGATGAAAGATGAGTTTGTAGTTGTGGTGTTGCGAGTGCGAGCTCCACCTTTGGACTTGTCGTTCAGGAGAACAGAGTCCGTAGATGAGGCTGCGCTGGCAACACCGTTCGGTATAGGCGGCGGGTCGTCGACATTGCCGCCGTCATCTGTGGCTGGTAGGCCTCCGCCATGTTGCGCTGCCGAGTGTTGCGTCTCGACATCGACGTGGTTGGAAGAAGCAAGAGGTTTTGCCATTCAATTGCCAGAAGAAGCCTTTCAGCGAGTACTGAAGGTAGTTAGAGATCAAACAAAGCACGGGATTGTGGCACCCGTAGATCTTTAAGAGCTGGGGGAGGTGGAGGTAGCCACAGAGGGGAAGACAACACGTGCCTGGGACAAGGGTGGAGCGGAATGGGTGGCTCTTCCTGGCATCTTCTAGGCAAGATCCACAGCTATGCCTTTGACGGTGGCGTGCAGCGGCCGCCAAGGTGCTTGCTGCATAGCAAAGCCCGTTGCGCCTTGTCTGGGCGGCATCATGATTGTTTTTGTTCTTTGTCCATTGTGGTGGCGTTCAGCAAGATCTGATGACCCGGAGATACTTTGAGGTCGAAATGTACTATGAGAGCGCATGACCTCTCAGCAGTGGTTTGTCACTGATACATAGTAAGGCGAATGTCTGGGGTAGGGCTGGAGTGGTGTTTGGGGAGAACTGGGCGTCGACGAGATATGGGATGGAAACGGCTTAGAGCGGTCTTGGCTTGAAGTGCCGGGGGCCGTGTGTGCTCCGTGCAGTCGGAACTCTTCCACCTCTCCACTCAGGAATGATCTCTTTGTTACGCGCAGACACACATGAGACGCATGCTGTGGTCTCGTAAACAGCAAGGCGGTGTCTATGTGTTGGATTCACCGTCATGCAAGGCGCAGAACAGACGCAAGGCAGTTGGCCATGGCGCTACACGCGACAATCGGGTGACCTCCTAGCGAGCTGCACATGGTCGACTAGGATAAGCTCCAGCTGTCGCATGTGACCGACCTCATGGCTCTTCTTGCGATACCACTGGCCACAACTCACGATAGCAGCATGCAAGCCAACAACATAGTACTCCTTGCTTTGCCAGGCTCGTAAGGGAGCCAACTGAACGCAATACCGAACTTCGAAGGCTCATCAATCGGCATACTACGCCACTGTTGAGAATACGGTTGCCACATTGATGCTACTGCGCCACGATCGCCTGCTGGACGAGGACGGCGCTGCCAGAATAATGGTCATATTAGGTAGGTCCGGTTTGCTAAGATCGCTTCAAGATCATGATGTACGCCAGGTCTTGTTGAAGGATCAGTGTCGTCTTGCCAAGTTCAACACGAGTCTTAGGCCATGCCAGATTGGTGTTATTGTCTTGACTAAACCAGATGTATCCTCCATTGGCTCGTTTTCGACATGCCACGTTTGTCAAATCAGTGATTGACTGCAGGCGCCATGCTGCTCGGAGAACCACATGAGCTTCGCTATAGCTGATCTGCTGGCAGTTAATTGAGAGCATCTTCCGTATTATCTCGTTAGCCATGATGTCGATTCGCACTGCCTACTGCCCAGTGAGACATAGAGTATGCGAGCTGCAGACACCTTCATCATGACGACGTGGGAGTCCGGCATGCTGAGTTCCACAGCGGAGCAGAACAGCGATCCGATCACTGCGGTATCCCATCCTGAGTCCGAGCTTTCGGTGGAGATACATCTCTCGAATATGAAGACCGTGGTCCCAGCACTCCAGTGGCACCAAATGTAGCTTTTCCGTGGCTATGGAGGTCAAGGCGACCTGTCGCGCTCAGACTGTTGAGTCTTGGGCATAATGGAATAGGCTGCAATCTGTAGACTATTCGCTGTAGTGCTCGTCCTGGGAAGCGCAGCGACCGAGCCAAAAGACTGTCATCTCATGCTGTGAAATCTTGCTGCTTGTTATCATCATGTAATAGGAGCGTTCGTTGCACTTTGACAGACTCTCAAAACTTTGCAACTGATCCATGCTACCTTCAAAAGCCGATGCTGGTCGTCGTCGGCATTGTCCAGTGTTCCTGCTGCCCGATTCGGGGACGTGGAGTCCAGACAAGCAGGCTTAACCCATGAGCTGGGAGAGGTTGTCAATTGGTCGCGGAGTGCGGATCGTGGCGGCTGCAGCACGTGTAGCTGGGAGGCATGTGAAAGCATGTTGGAAACATCCAGTCGCTGCCTATCTTCCTGATGCACCCGCTTTTTGGCCAATGCGATATGGAGAGTGAGATGAAGCTGCAGCTGGGACGAGCGAATGACCCGGTCCTGAGGAGCCACGACCGAGATCCGGGACTCCACTCCCGCTGTCGATCATGGCGCAGGCCAGGCACAGGCACAGGTAGGAACAACGCATGTACACGCACTCTTGCTGGCATGTGATACGAGCAACAAGTCGTGCCTCCTATTGCCGTCCCACACAAAGGTGATGCGCTGGTGCGCCACCGCTCACTCTTTCGTCCAGTGTGATAGGGGAAGTGCAAGAGAATGTCCCTCTGTCTCAAGCCGTTAAATCGAAACACGACTCGCAATCGCCGCACGTCATCGCCATGACCAGCACAACAAGACCTCCCGATTTGCCTTCGAGGACAGCGACGACAGGCAGTACTTCTGCCCTCCCACAGTCTGCAGCCGCGCGACAGCGTCTATCGCAACGCACCTCCAGCCATCAAGGTACCTCGCCATCCCCGAGGCCCGACCCTCTGCTCCGAAGACGCTCTTCGCTCATATCCTATTCGAGTTTCGAGGACCTGAGCGAGATTGTAAGCCCAAAGACCGGTAGCAGAAAAGATCACGATGAAGACAACGAGCTCACACACTGGCACTCGTCGCCTCTGGCGTTCGCCATACTGCCTGCGCTGGGCGGGCTGGTGTTCAAGAATGGGTCGGCCTTTGTGACGGATGTGCTATTGCTTGGGCTGGCAGCCATATTCATGAACTGGAGCATAAGACTGCCGTGGGATTGGTACTACTCAGCTCAAACGCTACGGCAAGACGTGGGGCCAGACATCGAGGACGAAATAGCTATCGGGACTGGTTCGTCCGCAGGCGGATCTCCAGGGTCTTCACAAAATGGCCATGCCGATGGCAAGTCACAAGCTGAGCCACATAACAATCGCAAGCGCGAAGAGGCAGTCGCGGAGCTGAGACGGCAGGAATTACTGGCGCTGGGTGCTACTTTCCTCTTTCCCGTTGGAGCTGCGTACCTGCTTCATGTTATCCGCGCCCAGCTATCGCGACCTTCGACTGGGCTGGTCTCCGACTACAACCTCTGCATCTTCCTACTGGCCGCCGAGATTCGACCCGTGCGGCAACTGGTGCGATTGGCCGCCAGTCGTACTCTTCATCTTCAGCGCACCGTGACTGGGATTGACGACCCGTTCTCATCTGCCCTGGAGGAGAAGAGTGCAATCACAAGTTTGTCCAGTAGGATTGCAGACCTCGAGGAGAAGCTATCAGCGCAAACCAATGGCACCCCAACCACTGCACAAAAGGCAGATGTGAGCGACCTCTCAAAGGAGATTCAGAAACGCTATGAACCTCGATTCGATGGCCTTGAGCGAGCGGTTCGGCGATACGAAAAGCGCTCCATCACACTTGCACAAGTCATGGAGCAGCGTTTGCAGTCCTTGGAGGCACGGCTGCAAGAGGCATTGAGTCTTGCCGCTGTCGCCGCGCAGCATTCACAGAACAAAGGTGCTATCGTAACGCTGTTGGAAACGGTCAGCAACATGATTGCTTGGCCGATGAAACTGTTGCTTTCCTCAACACTCTGGCCATTCCGTGCCATTGACGATCTATACATCCGCATCAAAACGCTACTACTAGGCCCCATGCCTCCTCGAGTTGCTAAGCGCAAGTCAAGGCAAGAAAGCAGCGGCAGAGAAGATCGATCAAAAGATCGAGCACCTCCACCAGGGAGCATGCGGAAGATCGTGCGATAAAGGTCGAAGGCAATTGATACAAGGCGCAAAACAAGAGTAGATAGAGACTCGGACACAGTAAAGAGATACCCAAGCCAAGGTTGTTGGTAATCAAAATGATGGACGAAGGCAATGCGACTAAGACCCTACAAGCCATCACCAGGAGTCCAAACACTCCTCATCCACCTCTCATCCAATTTACTCCCCTCCTCGTAAAAGCGCAGGTTTGTCGACGACCGTGTTCGCCCCTGCGCATCATCATTCTTAACCGCACCATGGATCATATAAGGATTATGAAACACCACATCACCAGCCTCATAATCCCCAACCAACCACCTCCTCTTCCTCCTCTCGCCGCCATGAATCCCACTCTCAATCTCTTCCGTCAACTCGCCAGCATCATGGCTCAACTGACCATCCTTCGCCATGTTCACATTGAACCTATTGATAATCTCCTCCTTCGAGAAACCCGCCGCTGCTGCACGATCATTGAAGTCCTGCTCCATCGCCAGGCCGATATCTGTGCTGTTCTCCAGATACATCAGGCCGCCTCCTTGGGCTGTGCAGTCGCCGATGGGAACCCAGGCTGTGAGGAAGTTGGCTTCGCCTGCGCGGAGGAAGATTTTATCGTAGTGGATTCCTGTGCTGAAGCCGTTGGGGACGTTGTGGCGGAGGAGGGTCCGCTTGATTAAGACGTCTTTGTCCCATTTCATGAATTCCCGGACGAATTGGCGGAGTTTGGGGTGTTCGAGGAACGCCGTGTACATGGGGTTTGTATACGCGGAGATCAATCTGTTGACTTTCTCGATGTCCTCGAGGAGGTCTCTGCCGCCGTTGCCATGGTGTGCGACTGGGTCTGCTTCTGGGTTGAAGATTCCTTCGCTTGCTGTTGTGCCGGGCTTGAGGATGCCGGTGGGTGCCATGTGCTCAAAGTATGCTTCGCGCATGTCGAGGACATCCTCGCGGGGCATGACGTTCTTCACGAAAATGTAGCCTTCTTCGTCGAAGCGACGGCGCATGTCCTCGAGAGGTGTATCGATCGGCGTGGTACGCATCCAGCCGACGGTATCGTTGTCGAGGTACTTTCCATAGTTCGATCGCAGCTTGGGTAGCTGTTCTGGCTCGTAGACGAGCTCATGTGCTGGTACCGGGGCACTCTGTACTGTTGCTGCCATTGTGGTATGGAGAGGGGAGGTAGTGGGAGCTCAGATCAGGAGAGGAGGGATACCTACCATCGACAGGGCCCCATGGCCACCCTCAAAGGTCAGCAGTCTTGGTTGGAGGAGTGATATGAATGCAGCCACAACATGAAGATGATGAATAGACAGTGGAGTGTGGTAGACTCTCTAATCGTTCATCCGCAGGGCAGCGTACGCTCTTATCCGGTGCCGCTGAAAGGAGCAATTCGCAGCGCGCGCGTGGCCAAGCCAGTCGAAAAGGCAGTTCTCTCCGCTACTACCGGTCTTGGCTTCGTGGTATTACTTCCCAAACAGATGGCGGATACGAAGGCCAATTGTCTTGGTATGGTCGGGAGCAGCAAGCGATGTTGTCCAGAAGTGATGGACTCCGCGTTCTCCGCATCTTGTGGCAACTGTGGAGAGCTATGAACGTGGAGCCGCAGTCAAGCCGGCAGTGGTTAGCAGAAAGACCTGGGCTGTAAGCCTGGGGAAGACTGATCAGGCACATGTAAATGCCGTGCATTGCTTCTCTTTGGGGCATGTGCTTGCGCGCTCGACATGGGACCGAGCGAATAACCCAGCATGTTGTAGGACTCCGCAGGATCGTGCGGCCGCGTTTGCAATCCTTCACTTGAAGTCTCGGAAAGGTGGACCTTTGACCTTGCCCTTGGAATCGAATCGTACGCCTTCAGCATGCAACAACTCATGCTTATGCTTGGCGTACTTGCCTTCCTCGCCCCATGAGCCCTTGAAGCCGCCCAAAGTGCCGTCCCCCGCGAGGATCCTGTGGCACGGCACTTCAGGAGCAAATGGATTGTTTCGCATTGCATTGCCGACGGCACGAGCACATGTCTTGTGGGAGTTCGCGCTGATCCAGTCAGACATGGCGCCGTATGTGCTGTATCGTCCTCGCGGGATCTTGCAAAGCAAAGACAGCGTCCGTTTGCGAAATGCTGTAATGTCGGAATTGTCTATTCTTTTCAGCTGAGCTTCCATGTCGAAAGCTTCACCAGTGTTGTCAGCTGCAGCATCGATAGTCTCAGTGGCCGTCTTCTCGTGCTCCTGCTTGACGCCTTTGGAAAGTGGCTTTGTTGATGGTAGGAAGTAAGCCGACACGGTCTGAACAGACTTCTGCAATTTCGTCGTCTTCTTCTTCTTCCCCTCGACCTTCGGTGCGACCGACTCATCGGCCTTTCGCTTCTTGCCTTTCTTGCCACGAAGTTGTAGACTATTCTCATCCAGTTTGACCAGATTCGCTTCCCCGGAACAGATCGCCTCCGCGAGAGATATGACCTTCTGCAATTGCGATTGATTCATGTTTCTGATTGCAGGCGACTTGAGGACCTCAGTCCACGGCTTGTCGATCCCGACAGCATTGTCAAGCACAATACGTCCGAAGCAATGGTCCAGATGGACGGGCCAGTGAGGCTGCACCGGATCCTTTGCCTTGGCCAGGCAGGGGAGATATTCCTGAAACAGGTACTTCCAGCGGTCTTGCAGCTCTGTCAAGGTTGCCATGATGATAGTTCTGTGTATGCCCACAAGCGGTCGTAAGCTGCGCACGTCTTATCACATGTTTGTGTTGTGGCAGTTCGATTATATGTAGGTAGCAAGAGCAACAACGCGTGATGCATCATCACTTCGAAGCGGCAACTTTAAATTTACGCATGCACGGACACGAAACAGCCACGCACATCCTGAGATTTACGATGGTTATATAACAGAGTGTTACCCTAAATACAAATGAACAGTTCGTCGTATCATCATCATTGTGCGTCAAAGCATGTTCCTTGTTGAACTACGACCAGAACCAGCCCTTCTGCTTGGGCCTCTCTGCCTCGGGCTGCTTCTCTTGTTGCTCTGAGTTAGACTCCTTCGACGTATGTAAGCTCTCTTCGGTCTCTTCTCTTCCGTCAGCAAAGCGCCGCTTCAGCACGACCTTTGTCGTAACAGTACCGTCGGGCATTCTTGTGGTCTGGGTTGTGGTGAGAGCAGATAGCACTTGTGGCATCTCTAAGCTCGATTGGGGCTTCTGTATTTCCGCTTGAGATGCCTTGTCTTGCTCGCGCCTAGCATCAAGCAGTCGCTGCTTGTTGTGCTGCTCGAGCTCCTCCAGCCATTTAATTTGTTCAAGACTGTCTTCATCTTCCAGGTCGAGGCGTCGCGCCGTCGAAACTCGGGCACCAGATTTGTCCCCGCCTGTCATCTCCGCCAAATTATCGTTCTCCTGCTCCATTCTCTCTACCATCTCTTCGAGCTCCTCGGTAGAACAGAGCGGCCATGTGAGGGGATATCCGACCAGTTCATCACCACGTCTCATCAGCTGCCGTCTCCGCCATTTCTCTTGCAAAGGCGCTTTGTCCAACTTCTCGAGCATACCAGTCTCTTTCGAGTGAGCATTCTGCTTCCAGAAGTCATCGTCCGGCAGGTCGCTCCGACGGATTGCTTCGTTCAGGGTGGAGAACCATTCAGAGTGCGACTCGAAGGCATGTCTACGCATGAACTCGTCGAGAGGCTCGTGAACGAGATCATCGATGTCACCGTACTTGTCGTACCAAGCGTTCACGATCTCAGCGACCGTTGCAGAGTTCTTTGCGTGAAGGGCCGTCCAGAGCCCGTAATCTGCCTCTTCCCAGTCATCGTCTTTGTCGCCTGTAAGCGGAGAGAACACAGTTCGGGTATGCTGGGCGACGGGCGCGTGAAGTCCAGGGTATATATGCGGCGAGTCGTATAGGTCTTGCTCAGTATCTGGGCTGCCTACCCCAAAGGGCATGGGCTCTGCTTCAGTGTCAGCCGTCGACTTCGTGGCTACTTCTGACAACAGATCAGAGATATCTTTGCGTAGCAAGGAGACGTCGAAAGGTGACAACCGGTTTGACCAAGGTACTTCCGATCGATTCTGCTTGATGATGTCCGTAAGTGTTTGCTTCCCAAGTGCACGCTTGCTATGCTCGGATGCACTTCCATAGAAGCGGGGAAGTAGAGGTGGAAGTATGCCACGGCACTGCAGACTCAGCATCCATTCTAGTCCAGGCCCATGGTAGGTGGACTGTGGCTTTCCGTATGGTTCTCGTAGACCAACACGTTCCATGGAAGACATGGGCTTGTCGAGCGTTGCATCAAGCAGGTCCTCAAATGCAGCTCGCCACTTGGATCCCTCTCCTGCTAGGTCGGGATGTGCTTCCAGCCTGATGGGGGAGTAAGCGTTCCGCTTGAACCAGTCCACCGAGAGCCAGGGCTGCCGCGAACCTCTCTCCAGTCGCATGCCAAAGAAAGGCTCCGCAAGTCGATCCAGTTGGCCTAGCATATCTTCTGGATCGCTGTAAAGGGCTTCGATCCTGCCCAATGACACATTCTCATTCCGTCGCAACGACTCTGTCATCAAGAGTGCGGTAGCTGACCTCGCATCGTCCTTCTCTTGCTTCGAGCTCCTTGCGAGTTCCATTGTAATGTAGTCGGGTGTATCGTCACTGCCATTCCACCTCCGAGAGATGTCAAGCTCTTCATCGAGCATCCGTTGCTGCTCTTGTTGCATCTTATCACGGAATTCGACAACGTGTTTCGGTAGGTTCGTCCAACTCCCGCTCAGAGTGCTGAGGCCGCCATCGACGAACTTCTTGAAGGAAGAGAATGGACCGCCGCTATTAGACTGTTTCTCCAGGTCCTTATAGAACCGCTGTTCCTGCTCCTGAAGCTCTTTCATAAACCGATCGGCATCGTGCTTCAAGCCCTGTAGGGTCCTGTCGAGCAACGGTCGCGAATCGTTCTGTTCATCCTCATCGTTGGTGCCGCTCATCTTAGCTACTGACCTACCTGGAACCGACGATGGTGTTGAAGAGGAGTGAACGGAGAAGACAGATCAGCTTGAGTGTACGTTTCATCGTCGCCATGTTGCCTCGAACGATTGGTCAGGCGACAAGCTCCGCGCATGTGACACGCGGGGCAGAAGCACAGACGAATCCATGTTGTCACGTCTATCTGTATCACTACATGCCACTACCCTCGATGATATATTGTATGGCCATGCCTCACGTCGGCTCGCTCTACACTGCAGGATGCAACACCATCGCTCGAATCTCCTCCTCTAAACTCGTCCGCCAGACCTCTCGGGCCTCCTGAGCAGCTCTATGTTCGTTCAAACACCGACCAGACGCAGTATCAATCAATACGAAAGACGCGAGACCCCGGACGAGCGAGCGACATCGCTTCCAACATCCCAATGCCATCCACATCGTTCTCGCAAAAGCCATGAAGGGATTCAGCAACACCACGATGCTTCATTGCAAGGACACCATTATCAATCTGCAGCTGCAGATGTCTAAGGCCCGGGCACAAAGCACAAAGATTGATTCTGCTGGTGTCTTCATAGGCATTCCATTGCAGTCTTATGAATCGAACATGTCGAAGGAAGTCCTTGCGTAGTGTCAAGGTATTGCCTATGCATCTTGACACTACGAAGAGGTTGTTCTCGGCGAGGTGCTGTAGTGTTTCTTGTAGGAATCGTCTGCAGACCATGCGGGGCTCGGCCACGGTCGCATTCTCCTAGGTTTCAGTGGACACAGGAAGGCAAGCTCTATCGAAGCATCTGGTGGACGTACACAGTCTTCACGGCCTCCGGTCTTTACCGCAGTATGGCAACGACCGTTCAATGGGATTGGGTGTCTGACATCCTTCTGCTGAGGAGTGATTGTCCTGCCTTTGCCACAGACCAGATCGCATATGGCGAGACGCAGCTCCGGTGGCAATGTCCAAGAAGTCCACAGGTCGGAATGGTTGGTCATTTCGCAATTTGCACCATGTGAAGAGGCAGCCCCTTCTAGAGTGAAGACAGACTCCGGCACAGTGCAGCCATTGAGATGTTGCTTACCAGGCAGCACTCTCAAGCAACCATGTTGTGAGCAACAGTCTCTGGCGCGTCAAGGCCGTCATGGCTTCGTCGCCTGTCCAATATGCGAGAATTGCGGAATTACACGATAGCCCTTGTTGCGCTGCCACAGGATCTGATGTCGACCATGGCGCGCCGGAAGAAGTACTGGGCATCCTTCGTGACAGAGGTGCCGTGTGGCCACTTGGAGATCTGCCACAATGCCACGTGTATCTAGCAATAGTGAATCCGAAGTGAAGAACGAGTAGTAGCAATATCTGTTCAGTTGGTATTTGAGTAAGCACCTCATCTCGGTGTTCGTTCATCATGTATGCATCAATGTCCTTGGCAATCCGGCCTTAAACCCTCTCGAGGAAGGTGCTGCTGTGTCTGCTGGGCGTCGGCAGCCACATCAACACGCGACACAAGTCTTTCGCACGAGAGCAGACGTTGTGTACTTCCAGTTGTGCTTGCATTGGCTCGGTGTCGGCAGCAGTGAGTGCCGCTAACCCCACGATCATCACAAGGGCCGGCGCGAGACGTTGAAGAGGACTGGTCGTTTTCGCATTGAACAATTTGCTGGTAATCTTAGTTAGCAACAGGGGTACAACAAGAGAAGTGTTGTTGTGCACAAGACTCCTCCTTTCCAGCATTCCCTTCCCAACGCTCGACTTCATCCGCCGACACGACTTCTCTTCCTGTCACTCCTTCGGGACGTCCAGCAGCGCACTCCTTCCACCGCGGCGCTGCACATATATTGCGACAGCTGAGGCGCACGCGATTCCGCCGCGTGCCGACGTAATCAAAGTTTGGAGTCATTCCTGGTCCTCGCTGATTCTTCCTCCTCTGTTTCCCCCGAACCCCGCCCACGCGACCTCACGACTGTTATTGTACAATGGCGACTGCAGACTGGATTCAATACGGCGCGCCGACGCTCGACCGACCATTTGGTCTGCAGCTATGGCCCACCTTCGCCAAAGCATTCGAGGCAGTCCGCGGATATGCACCAGAGGACTTCCGCTTCGTGCCCGGCAAGACGCCCATGGCGACAATGGCTGAGACCGCGATTGGGCTCATTTCATACTACATAATCATCTTTGGCGGAAGGGAATTGATGAGGGAGCAGCAGCCACTCAAGCTCAACGGCCTGTTCAAGATCCACAACTTTTATCTCACGGCCATCAGCGGTGTCCTGCTCGTGCTCTTCCTCGAGCAGCTGATCCCAACCTTGGCAAGGAACGGTGTGTTTTACGCTGTCTGCCACTACAACGGAGGCTGGACTCAAGAGCTGGTCGTGCTGTACTACGTGAGTATAACGCGGCGGAAGCGATCTGCAGGGGAAGAGCATAAAGTGGGCTGACGTGTATCTCAGCTGAACTACCTGACCAAGTACCTCGAACTCCTAGACACGGTCTTCCTCGTCCTCAAGAAGAAGCCATTGACCTTCCTCCACACCTACCACCACGGCGCCACTGCTCTCCTCTGCTACACCCAGCTGCTCGGCCACACCGCAGTATCATGGGTCCCAATCACCCTCAACCTGACCGTCCACGTCGTCATGTACTGGTACTACTTCCAGTCGGCTCGTGGCATCAAGATCTGGTGGAAGAAATACATCACCATGCTCCAGATCATTCAATTCGTCATTGATCTCGGCTTCGTCTACTTCGCATCATACACCTACTTCAGCGCACGCTACTTCCCGTGGCTCCCAACCTACGGCATCTGCGCCGGAGAAGAGTTCGCCGCATTTGCCGGCATGGGTATCCTCAGCTCCTACCTCGTGTTGTTCATCGGCTTTTACATCTCGACCTACAAGAAGCCAGTCAAGAAGGGTAGAGGCCGCGCGACTTCGGCTCTTGTGGAGATGAAGGACGAGCAGATTCCAGACGTCAAGGAGGTTAGGAGACGCCTAAGTGGTAACGCACAGACAATGAACGGCTACAGCACGAGCAAGGAGAACGGTACTCCAAACGGCCGAGTTACCCGATCGAGGAAGGCTTAGAAAGCACGCGACCTGCGCGCATTCGAGCGAGCGACTTCGCCAGAACGACTCGGCGGGTGTGGGATCGATGCGATAGAGAAACAGCAAGCACATGTGTTTGATCTGCTGGAGCAGGCGGAGCGCAACGAAGAAGAGAGACTCAAAACAGCCATCAAACGCGCACCGGGTGGATGGCTGTAATTCGATGTAATTACCTAGGGACAACAGAAGGTGTATAGGCGTCCACGACGCTTGAGGGTGGAGGTTTCCTCGGGCTTTTTGCGAGGTGTGAAACGATCCTTTGGACGGGATGTACGATATCAACGCATTATAGCATGGCGCGGCGAAGATGGGGGTTTTGTCACCTACAGGAAAGGTACGCACAGTATATACCTACTCAGAACATATTCGAAGATCAGTTCAACATATGCAGTTATGCTTCTAACCTTAGCCACCCTGCACGGACGACTCGACGACATCCCGATCGCAAGGCCTCGCCGGCACTTCGAGATCCTACTACGGCGATAACGCCGGACCTCTGAGGCTCAAATGCACCCCACGATCACCCTCCCCGACACAGACATAATCTCGGCATTGGTTGCAGATGAACGCCATGCGGGGTGGAAGTGGCTTGGACGGCTTCGATCTCTCTAGAAGCCCTCTGGAAAGAAGCCCGAGATGGCTCTAGGCTCGATGCCGAGACGGTAGCGACATCTCATGGACAGATGTGGTAATTGTCGTAGGCACATATCCTAGTCCATGAGAGTAAACGATGTGCGCTGACAGGTCGATTCGTGGCTGGAGGCTTGGTATCGTGAGATGAATGGCGAGACGCTGATATCATACCTAGAAGACGCAAGGCACGCGGGCGGCACAGTGCACCTCGAGGGGGATCAAAAGAGAGGTGAGATCCAGATGCTTTTGGGTGAAGATTCTGACGCTTTTACTTTGAGGAGGTATGGGTGATTGGCAGATGACCTCTGGTTCCAACGAAAGGTTCTGCAGGTTCATTCATGCCGACCAGACCCCAGTGATCCAGTGTGCGCAACGACAAGCGGATGCTGTTCTGATGCACTACAGCTCTCGACACAGTCCGCGGAAACGCTGACCGCTGGTAAACGACTGTGCTCTGCGCACATTTTCTGGAAGGACTCGCAGCTCTTGGAACGCGGCTGAAAGAACGACTCGACTCATTGTGTGTAAAGGGTCTTGGTACACTTCTCGGCGAGTGATCGCACAACACTCTGGCTATGGCTGCCAGATCGAGCGTGTCGTGTTCATCGAGCGCGTCCAGACAGCGACATTGAGCATGAGTAGCGACGACAGGACCTGCAGCCGGATATCTCGCCATACTCTCCACCTCCACACTTCCATCCTTAACAGCGGTCACCGAACTCGCAGAGAATATATGAGCAGGCGGAGCTCCCAAGCAGTAGTGGTACGTTTTTTCCCACCCATCAATATCCAAAGCGTCATGCACAACGTGGGCTGCATACGGAAGATTTTGACTGACATCCACGTGTACGCGACAGAGCACGAACGATCGAAAAAGAGTCGGCATCGGCGCTCGCCTGGCAGGAAGTATCCGATTGTGGGTATTGACCTGGAGTGGTGGCGTGACAACTCTCACCACATTCCTTGTCCCTATCCTTGAACATTCTGACTAAGGCAATTCCAGCCTATCGCGTTTCCCTCCGACGGGTCAAAAGGCCTTCATGCCGATCTCTTCACGGCTTGACATGCATTGACCCGTTCACAGTGCCGACTATGGATCGCGAGACTTCCTTGAATGCCCAGAGCATGAGTACGATTTCGTGAAACGGTGTCAGGCACATATAAGTCGATCCTTCCTGTAGGTACATCAGACCATACGTCTACCAAGCACCCCATCACATCACCTACTATCTACCCAGTCAATCACCTCGGCAATAACCACAAGCTACATCATACTCTGGCAACATACAATGGCTGCATCGGGAGAATGCTTCCCTTCGCTGCAATGCCTCAGCGGGGACGTGCCGGATCTGTGCAAGAAGGCAGGCGTTGCATGTGCCACCAACTCGGTCAAGCACAACGTCCAAAGTCCTCAATCACCAGACAACCACATCTCGCCAGTGTACGCCCCGACTCCAGCATCGACAGGATCACAAGCAATAACAACCTCAAGCGACTCCGAAGAATCACAATCGGGACACACTGCACATGAAGCGAAGACACCATACCCGCAAGGCCGGACCGCAACAAGACCAACAAGACCTCATCGCCGCATTCCACACACCATCATTGAACGAAGGTACCGCGACAACCTCAACACTCAGATCGAGACTCTCCGTCTATCGTTACCATCGCTCAAGAATGCGTACGTCTGCTCGCCTGATGTTGAGGATAGCGCGCTTCCTCCGAGGTTACCTTCGAAAGCCATGATCATTGCAACGGCAGCGACATATATCAAGGAGCTCGAGGCGGAACGTAATCATGCGATTGACAGCGTATCAAGTCTGCAACAACAAGTCAACGATCTCCAGAAGTTGATACAATGCAACGACTGCTCGATACTACAGTATCTGCAAACAGTCGGCAACCCCAACCAAGTCGCAATGCAGACATAGAACAATGGTCAGCGAATGGACTTATGTTCAGTGGGCAGCGCAAAGGAGGAATGGGATCACGAGGCTTACGAGAGATACCAGATAGGGCATCACAGAGGGCACAACAGACCCAAGGTCGAAGGACACCAAAGATGGTTGCAGAATAGAGCGTTCTTCTCCAACAGATGAGATAGACAGTAATGAGCCGCAAGGCGGCACAACAGTGAAGCGATGCAATGCCACGCCACCCTCACTCATGCTGATCCCTCCCCTCTTCCCGTCGCTTCTTCTCGTCTACGTGCGTTGGTGTTCGCGGTGGAGCACTGCCGGGACGAACGACGAAGGCCTGACTGATGATGCCCAACGACAACACCAACCAGGTCTGCTGTCAGATACGGCAGTGCCACAGGACGCAGGAACGCAATCAGGGTCGTCTACACGTCTTGTTCGAAAGTCGGTCGGCCCCAGAACTCTATCCTGCCGCCGGTCAGTCGTGACCATCTTCAGACCGACAGAGTTGTAAGGCTGTTTGAACGATTGTTAGCAACACGTGATGGTTCTGGCGGTATCGTGTCATCCGCCACGTCAAGCTGTGGGTCCACTTTTCCCGCAACTTCTCAGCTGCGCAGAGGCGGCAGTGGTGCTCGTGACACAGCATGGCAAGCAACAGGTATGTCGCGACACAGCGTCTCGGTCGTGTCCAATGCAGTGGCGTCGACGCTCATGCCATGACACGGGACTTGGAGAAGAAGGTTAGTGAGTTGGTCGTCTTGCTGCGACCGCGGGGCATGGCGGGCTCTAACGTCCGTGAGAACGTGCTGCATGTCTCAGCGTAAGTCAGCCAATGACAGCGACGACAGCAGACAACAGACATGCATCGCGCGCAGCGGGAGCCACTGCTGCACATGCAGCGCTGCTCGTCGACGTGTTCGAAGACAACCACTAGAATATTGCGCTCGTTCATTGGCTGGAATCAACCAAGGCCGAGTCAGTCAGCGTGATCTGGGAGGGACCGACTCTGCCGAGCTGTGAGCAGGCGACTTTGCACATCAACGACACGACAGCCTCTCGCGTCGACTGGAGCGCCGTCTGCCCCATCTCACCTCGCTACATCAAAGTGCAAACACGACTCAGCCGGCTGCCTCGCACGCCGCCAGGATTTGCATTTTGCGGCGCAGGACTACTTGTGTGGTTCGCATATGCATTCAGCTCTTCGCTGCGTGTGAAGCATCTCCCCTGCAAGCGACCCCCGGACAGCGTCCGCCGACCGACGACCACGTCGTACCTCAAATCTTACGACCAAGATGAAGCTTTGAAACACCACATCTCTCTGTCTCCAGACCGCAACATCGCCAGTCGTCAAGCTATGCTTGATACTGGCGCGCCTCCAGACTCGACGGAGCACGAGCATCTGGGCAGTATGTTTTTCTCTCTTGCCGTAGCCCGCTGCACTTCTTGCAACCACATCCAATCATAGCACTTCCCGCATTCCCTGGACTTCATGTAGCTGTGTGCTGGCAATGCTGGCATCTGTCAACGACCGCCGCTAACTCATGTTACCTTCTGCAGCTGTGTCACTCTTGAGCTCCCACCATGCCTCGACGTCTTCGACACCTGGACTCTCTTCTCTGGATGGCACATCGCGGCGTCTCTACTCTCTATCTCTCCCGCCAAGGTCTCACTCTGCGCCACCTGCCCA
Organism: Fulvia fulva; assembly: GCF_020509005.1. Lineage (NCBI taxonomy): Eukaryota > Fungi > Ascomycota > Dothideomycetes > Mycosphaerellales > Mycosphaerellaceae > Fulvia > Fulvia fulva. The sequence continues at coordinate 4,329,842 of NC_063017.1, read as the reverse complement.
CGATATGGCCATCAAGCCGACGACAACCCGAAATCATGACCAGGGAACCGATCAGCACAGCCAGGACAGCCAGGGCAGCAAGGTAACAGTCAATCATAACGCCTCGTTCGAGACCGTCACATCACTAGACTGTCACCCTCATCATGTCCCAGACGACAAGTCTCCTCCACAGATGCCACTTCCAGAACTGGAGCAGAGGACCCTTCCGCCATTGTCAGAGATCAGCCGTCTCTTGCGCCTCCAGAAGTATCACAAACGCCGGTGCTACCACGCCGAGGACAAACTACATCAGCTACAAATCGCAGCCGCGAAAACTTCGCGCCTGGTGCACTCAGCCGGCCATGTCCAGCATATATTGGCCGAGTGCATTCGATCCGAGGACAAGAACAGCTTTGCCACTCTACTCCATGCCTTCCAAGACGCCTGTGGAGATGCCCTCCATTCGGAACAATCAGCGCCCGTGGATGCCCCTCTCTCGCCTGAAAGCACTTCTCGGTGTTCGACTCCATTTCTCCAGGATCTCTCATCTTCGTCAAAGCTCTCGATTCTCGATTTCCTGTCCAAAATAAGATATAATGGCAGATTCCTTGCTGACCGTCTAGCATCTTTGACACACAAGGAACTGGTTTCATTACTACCGGATCGTACCAGTGCTCGGCCACAAGAGTCAGTATTCGGTGGATCCGCACGGTCAAATTCGCGACTCTCGAAGCCTTTGGGAATCGTCGTGGACGCTCAAATAGAAATATTTTTCTCTTTTGCTTTCAACAGTCCTATTGAGACGCTCATATTCTCCACCAGAGGGATACCAGGTGCCGACCGACTGGATGACCACGCAACCCAGATATGGGCGGACGTCTGCGCTCGTCTTGTTTTCGAACAGAAGCCAGGGAGCGAAAGGGTGGTTCCAGCCGTTCTTGACATTTGGAGTTCCTCATTGCCGTGGCCAGGCAAGGACCGCCTGGAGACCTGGATCCTGCAGACCCTGCAGCGTGGTTCGTTCCTGCTTGAGCAACCCAACAATCCTTCCTTCCGTGCCCGTATGTCAGGCCGATCTGATGTCTCACCCGAAGAAGAAATGCGTTCCGAGAGGTATTTCTCCGAAGCGGCGGATTCGTTGCTCGAGTTGCTTTCGGATCAGACCGGTCCAAGCATAATCCCACCAGGAGCCCTCAAGTTGTGCCATGCTGTATGGGGTAGTCTTAACGAGCATCCAGGACATCAGCGTGCCTTTCCCCAATTTGTGCTTGTACGCTGGCTATTCCACACATTCTGTCAGGATGCCATAACGTTGCCAGAGGTATGTTCAGACAGTATATCGTAAAGTGCGCATCGCAACTGACATCATCCAGTCGCATGTCATACTCACTGATCATTACGTCTCGGAGGGTGCTCGTCATCGCATTCTTCGGGAAGTCGTATCAAGGGCCCAGAAATCCGTGTTCGATGTGGCGTACTCGTGGTATGTGCATATTGCAAGCTTGAATCCCCTTGTGCTGACTTGACTCCAGGAAATATAACCTATCGCCCCCTGTAGACACAGTTCGACGTATCCAGAGCCTACAGGCTCGTTTCCAGGGAAGTGACGCCGTTACGGATCGTCGGGTCAACCCGTCTAAATCATTGCTCAGCCAGAATGTGGAGTCTTTCGTTGTAGTGTCTCCCAGGGATATTGCAGTGTGCTTGAACGCTCTTTACCCACCAAGGAGACCTGCCTCTGTGGCCTCTGACCGAGACAGCACCAGGTCTGGTGTACAATCGTCTGCATCTTCAATGTCTGGATTCTCTCTGTTTGGCCACACCAGGACCCCAGAGCCGTTCTCGGAAGTCACGACCTCTGGAGACTTGGATGATCACTATCCACGAAGTTTGAACGCAATCGCCGCCTCGATACAAGCGGAGCATGCTGGCGAGTCCTTGATTGAAGCTCAGATGCGTGAAGTATGCCTTGAGCTCGAGGACTTGTTGCGTAAAAAAGCAGGTACAAACTCAGATCCGTGGGATGTTCTTGTGTCTCAGTCACCCAAGGAGTCACTATGTGCCATCAAGGATGCAGCGGCGCGCATATGTGCAGATGTCCATACTGAATCCTTGCTCCGACGTTCTCCAGGTCACGCAAAGATCAAGACCCGAGAGTATGCCATCTGTCGCAAGGCCGTGGAAGCAATCCTACGAGATCGGGAGGCCATTACGAATGCGGGCACTTCCGCGTCTGTTCAACATACACCAGAGGGCTTGGCTTCAATTGTCGCGGACCTTCAGTACCTATACGGTCAGTCCATTCAAGACTGCGAAGCGCGGCTAGACTTTGTGCAAGCCCACAGCCTCTTCCAGCAGCTCCAGGGCTTGCTCTGTTTTGTCTATCAATCTGCAGGGTTGACCGCCCTAGGCGATGTCCTACTGGACATTGAACACTTCGCGCACAAATCGGTCAGTCGCGCACAGGCTCTGTCCGAGGCTTGTGAGGCGTGGGCGAATGCGCTAGAGTCTCTACAACAACTCCTGACGGGTTACCTGGAGCCCCTCATAACACAGCATGACCTTTTGAGGGACAAGATGTGGTATGTCGCGGAAGTACGTACATCAGCTGCATACGAAGAAGCCCGTTCGATTGCTACTGCGTTGCGGGTCATGGGCTCAAACAGAAAGAATGTCCGCACTCGCCTGGGTCCAGTTCTACGGCACTGGAGCGGCACAAAGCTGGCTAGCACCAACCTTCACCTGAAGACAGAAGCACAAGTTCTGGAGATCCTCAGCGCTCGTTCTGACCACGGCGGTCCTAATAAGCTGAGCGATGACCAATCAAGAGCCACACAAATGTGGATGGACCGGCAGAACGTCGACAACCTTTGCCGGGGCGAAGAAAGGCTGCACAGGCTGTGTATGGAGGTGCGCAAATGCGTGGATACGGTCACCGCTGTCACCGATACGTCCAACATCTGGCACAGCTCTCTTTTTGCACACGATCCATCGACACGACTCAATCAGCAACTCATCGAGAGACCCAGCTTCATCACGGGACTATACGATCGTAATGGACACTCGAGTCTATTGTCCCTGCGCAGTCAACCTCGCAGCAATGACACGCTATCGAGTGCGACCCATACTCTGTCGAGCGCTAGTTCCAGAGACTGTTTTGACTCACGAAGTCCCACCTTGACACATACTTCCTCGGTCCCATTCTGGTCACCAACTACCACTGAGGTCGACTCGCCTTCGAGCGCGACAAGCATTGGCTCCGTGCAAGCGCAGTCGATCCTGGAAACATCGATGCGTAAACGTGTCGCGGCGCCCAACGTCTCACCCAGTCCGACATTTGTGGACAAGCTGCGGCAGCGGGTGACCAGCCTGGTGCTCAGTGATCTTACAACCACGCTCTTCACTGATGGAAGTGAGACTGATCATGCTTTCTGGACTGGGCTAGGCTTCGACCTCACCGACAGACACTTCCGCGGTCTCCAGGCACTTAACACTAGCGCTGGATCGCAGACGCCGACTGTAGAGTCGCAAGGCCTGTCGCTGCCGCTGATGAGTCGATTTGACTTCAACGCCACATTCGCTGCCATCTTGCAGAGGTTCGCTGTCAAGGTCAATCCTTCTGCCAAGCTTGCTTGCCTGCATGACCTTGATAGGCTCCTTGTGCCTTACATGGCCGAACAGACTGCTATGAGCTCTCCTGCGACAACATTTCGTCCTCATGTCGCGAACGGGGTTGCTGTCCGGGGCACCAATGCAACAGAAATGAGCATTCGCGGCTTCCGAATACTTTTCTCGCGAAGCTCGCTACGCCCGGCAACAATCTTCCGAGACCTTCAGTACATTGCCGCTCTGTTGCCTTCTTCTGTGCTCCAGAACACAGCCGAGGGCAAGGCTTTCTGCAATGCAGCAGTGGCGATCTCCGGCCTGAAGCAAGAAGCTCGGAAAATTATGGTTGAAACAGCCGACAGCATCATAGCATACCATTCCAACAATCGTGAGCATGGACGGTCTTCGTCGACAGCGCAGCAACAGCGTGACTCGGCCACGTTCTCAGCGCCGAGCCGCACACCCTCCGCCGAAGAAGTTGCTCGATACAGCATGGCCGATGCAGCGTACCTGCTGCAGATCGCTGCTAAAGAAGGCGACACTGTCGCTCAACGAGAGCTGGGTATCTTGTACTTGACACACCCCGAACTCATGGACCGTATCATCGCACCCTTGACCAAGCCTAGAGATGTCTTCAAGGAGGAACTAGAGGGCAAATGGAGGAGGAACCAAGATCTTAATCGTTGCGACCCACAAGCTATGTGCATTGCGTACCACTGGATGGAGTTGAGCAGTAAGGGCGGTGATTCGCTAGCGAAAGAGTACTTACGGCAACGCGAGGAGATGGACAGTTTCTGATGATCTTTTGGTGCGATCTTAATGATGCGGTTTAGCGAGGCGTTGGTTGTGATAACGGGAGTGATGTACAGATAGATTCGATGACATGCGCACGATACCCAGAGGTTGGTCATTTCGATGATCACGCAGTTGATCTACACACACAACCGATATGCTGTCTACCATGCTGTAATGACTTGGACGACATCGGCATGCTCGAGTGGTGCCGGACATCCGAGTCCAGATCGCTCGCACGCACCTTCCACGAATCACACTTTTGCGCCATCCGCTTCCCTGCGTGACCATACAAGCTCACCTTGATAGCACTAAAGGATAACAGCTGCCGCTTTCGCTGTAGTAGTGTTCTACAGAACGACCGCCCTATACCCCGGTCGCTGGCACTGTTTCTTCGGGTAGGCGTGCACAACAACATCTAACTCTGGAAAGTGCCCGACTTGAGCGTTGGCCCCGCCAAGCACACGGCAACCATGGCCTGGGACGAAGAAAAGCAACATGGTCAACCCGAAGAGCTCATCTCGAGCATACCAGACCGACCACAAAGACCCCTCACCGCAGACGAAAAGCTCGCAGCCACGCAAGTCAACGTAGACTCCAGAGTGCCATCAAGCGAAAGTGGGAGTGAAAATGACACCACGAACGTCTACAATAACGTAACCGTCACCCAAGACAACGGGATCCTCTCCAAGCTCCGCAACTTCGAAGCTCTGCTCGACCGCAACCTCGGCGTCGAGTCGGAAGCCATCGATAGGAAACTCCCACAGGACCGCAAACCGCAACCATGGCATGCACAGCTTAACATGGCGTTGCTCTGGGCGAGCGGGACTATGAATGTCTCCTGCTTCGCGACAGGTCTCTTGGGCTGGGAGTTCGGCTTGTCACTCAAGCAAAGCATCCTGATCGTCGTCTTCGCCTCTTTGCTCGGAGGCGCGGTCAGTGGATTCTGCGCTACGATGGGTGCCGCGACTGGACTCAGGCAGATTTCGATCGGGAGGTATAGTATGGGGTGGTGGCCGAATAGGATCATTGCGGCGCTGAATACAGTCCAGCAGATCGGGTGGAGTGCTGTGGGGTGTATTACTGGAGGGTTGGCGTTGACTGCTGTGTCTGATGGTGGGGTCTCAATCATTCCAGGAATTATCATCATCGCTTGCTGCAGTCTGGCGACCAGCTTCCTGGGATTGAGGGCGATTTTGGCGTATGAGAAGTATGCGTGGTTGGTGTACTTCACCATCTTCTTGGTGATCTTTGGCGAGACTGGGAGGTATGCTGATAATAGCTCTCCTGCTTCTGTGAAGGGCGCGGATTTGAGTGGCACGGTCTTGTCGCTTCTGGCTATCGTCTATGGATCCTCGGCTTCGTGGGCTACGATTGCGAGCGACTACTACGTTCACTATGCTGTGGATGTCAATCGTACCAAGGTCTTCTTTATGACGACTTTCGGAATCGCGATACCGACTAGCATCGGCATGATGGCCGGCTGCGTCGTGAGCTCGGCCAGGCCATGAACAACCGCCCAGACTGGAAGGACTCCTACGAGAACCGAGGCCTCGGATTCCTCATCAGGGACATGCTGTACCCGAGCGGCTTCGCCAAGTTCATACTGGTCCTACTGGTCCTTTCTGGCATCAACATGAACGTGCTCAACACCTACAGCGCGGGCCTAAGTTGCCAGCAATTCTCGCGGCCATTCTCCAAGATCCCGCGTTTCATCTGGACTATTCTATGCTTTGGCGTAATCGTAGCATTGGCTCTGGCTGGTAGAAATCACCTTCTCACTTACCTGCAGAACTTCCTCAGTCTGCTCGGATATTGGTGCACGAGCTACGCCGTGAGAGTCTTCACGGAGCATTAGCTCTTCAGGAAGGGCAAGTTCGCGAACTACGATCTGGAAGGCTGGAACGACCCAAGTCGACTGCCGCTGGGTATTGCTGGCTTCACTGCGTTCGCACTTGGAGTGATTGCGTGGGCCATGGGCATGGTGCAGACGTGGTATGTTGGACCACTGGGCAGACTGATTGGAAGCTCGGGTGGAGACGTCTCGAATCAGTTCGCGCTTGTGGTGACTGCGTTGAGTTATATTCCGATGCGTTATCTGGAGCTGAAGTACTTTGGTAGGTAGCATTAGTCATGTGCTGTTCGTCCGTCATGATATCGTTTCCGGTCTTCATCATATCATTACTCCGATGCGTGTCGTGTCGTTTCCCGTCCGTTATCGTACTTTCTTGCTGACTCCCAATTGTAACAAGAACGTCTGCTCCGACCACAGAAAAGTCCGGAAGTCCACAGCACCCATTTCAGCGCAGTAGAGTTCCTGATGTGCATAGCCCGTGTGATTGCAACCACGCTTCGCTGAGCGACATGCGGATCAAGCGTCGAAAGCACAACCCATACGGCGCGCATCACCATCCCAGTAGCCTGGCGCGCTCAGTCCTGACTTCCTGCTCGCTGCCATGATTCAGGTCTGGCCTGGCGAAAACACGATAGATCCACTTCCTCCAGCTATCGCGCCACCAAGACTTCTCAACACGAGTCCCATCCTCCTTAATCTCCAACTCGGTGCCCTCAAAGTTGCCCGTCCCAAGGAACGGATGGACGTCTCTGATAGCTGCGAAGATAGCATAGACTAGTCCCAGCGCCGCGATGGTGACGAAGACTGTGACAATGACGCTCAGAAGTGTGGTGGTTGAGCAATTGCAGCCGAGAGCTTTGGTTCTGAGCTCGAAGCGTTCGCTTCGAAGAGGACATATGTCGGCCTTTGAGATGGGATCCAGGAGGTTTGTTGATGGGACGCATGTTGAGGAGACAGGACACCATCCGCAGCCATGTTTGCTGTGAAGGCAGGAGCCGCAGTCTTGGATGCGCCAGCAGGCGGCTGCTCTACCCATTTTAACGGCACCGTCGTAGTCCATGTCGAATGTATTGTACTGTCGCTGATGGTGATAATCGATGGTGTTGAAGTGTTTACTAGATCATCATTGTGACGGCAACATCACGAGAGGTTGGAAAGTGCTGGCAGGCAAGTCTAGCCGAGGGAAGCTGCGACCTCAGACCTGACGTGACGTCGAGCTTGAAGCTCCCGGCAGGAGCCCTGGATGTTGATCGTTGACAGGAGAAAAAAGTGTTGATCGAAACTGTCTTTGGAACGATTTTCTTCTTGCACTTTATACCAATTGTACCTTTAGACGTCCTGTATTATCCTTACAATGGCCGAAGAAGCACCTCAGGTCTCCTACGAGCAGCTCGCTCTCATTGAGCATGAGTTCGACGAGATTGACAGCGAGATCAGTGAGTAAACTACCTCTTGTCGCACCGAGTACATACTGACGACTATGCAGTGCGCAAGCAGTATGAACTCAGCAAAGGCGCCTACGCCAAACGCGCCGAAGCCGTAGCAAAGATCCCCAGCTTTTGGGCTCTCGTTCTTGAGCAAGCACCAATGGAAGTAGACCAATACATTCAACCTACCGACTCCCAGATCTTCGCCGAAAGTCTCGTCAGTCTGAACGTCTCGCGCCCAGAGCTTGACGCCGGCAAATCCAATGGCTCGTCACGCAGCCTCAAGATCCGCTTCGAGTTCAAGCCCAACGATCACTTCGAAGAGAGCGTCCTTGAGAAGGAGTTCTCGCACAGGCGCTCCAGCGATGGCTGGCAAGGGCTAGTTTCCGAGCCCGTGAAGATCACCTGGAAGAAGGGCAAAGACGTCACTGAAGGCTTAACAGATGGCGCGCTCGCGCTCTGGGAAGCACGCAAGAAGAAGGGCGATATGAAAGCGACAGATTCGAAAGAGTACACCGAGCTTAAGAAGAAGGTGGAGCATTGGAACGGCGCGAACACTTCCTTCTTCACATGGTTCGGGTACGTCAGTGGGCGACGATGGGTCAGCGCTGAAGAGTCTGAGGCAGCCAACAAGGAATACACAGAGAAGTTGCAAGCTAAGAAGAACGGCACAGCAAAGGCCGAGGAATCAGAAAAGGAAGACGATGAAGAAGAAGACGACCAGGAAGACGATTCTGAGGTCGAAGTCCACGAAGCCGGCGAGGATCTGGCCATCAGCTTTGCGGAGGACATTTGGCCCAATGCCATCAAGTTCTTCACGCAGGCGCAAGAGTCCGATGATTTGTCGGAGCTTGACTTCGAGTCGGATGATGAGATGGATGAGGATGATGCGGAAGGAGGTGACGACGAGCCGGTCGACATTCGCGCGCTGGTGCAGAAGGATGGAAAGGGGCGCAAGCGACAAAGCGACGTTGGTCCAGCCTCGAAGAAGCAGAAGAAGTAATGTACTGTAAACGCAATGCCGCCTGTGCAGTGAGCGGTCAGGTCAGGTCAGGTCAGCGCTGGCTGCTGACCACCACCAACACCAGCAGGACACGACATCATTGTGAGATGTGAGATACCCTTGCCTTGCTCACAAGTTCGTATCAATGATACTATCCCATCGCATTCCCTCCGACTCTCTCACTACCTTCCACATACAGGCAGTCGTCCCTTTCCCATCAGACTAAACTTAGCACCTCGCGGTTCTCGCCTGCATCAGCCAAGACTGTGCAATCCATGTTCTCCCCGTATTCTCTCCACAACATATCGCAACGCGGGTATCTCGGCATGCCCACACTCGGCATGTTTGATTCGGCGCTCGTGGGCGGGCCGGTGGTAAGGTGGAGCCCGATCTGATAGGCAGATAGGATCATATGGGGGGATGAGGTTCCAATGTCTCGGTACAATCTAGATTGTGGCGTCTTCACCGCACTGGCTCCTGCTCTGGTGATGGATGGACGGGAATCTTGGTAGAAGATATCAACAGCATGACCCGAAAGGCGCTGTGCGAATGTTTGGCGTCAAGGTCTGTGCTGCTTTCATTTGCTGGCGTTGCTCAGTAGTGTGTGTTATCGTTGCATGCTATCGTGGTAGCTCCACTGCTACCAACTTCACCTCATCCCAAAACCACGGATGACGATGTACATGGCCGTTCACTTCGACAGTCCGTTACTTTTGTGCTTTCAACCAATCCCATACCTTTTTGAAAATGCTGCAGCCGAAACCCGTGCGCCGTTGCGAGATAGAAACTGCTTTCATCGATGCAGGAAAAGAACAACTCTCGCCTAGCAGCTTCCCACATAGAAGCCTTCCTGTAAACCTTCTGGATGGGAACGTGGTGTATATGCGCCGGTAATGTGTAATGGTGTGACCGCACTTGCAGCGTTGGCTGGAGTCAACGGGCGTGAGCCATTGAGACCGCCCAGGCCATCGTCCGGCTCGCCAGGTGTGCTCGGTTGTGTAGTTCGATCCTCGTCCATCCACCTGAGGCCGTTTGCGTACTCCTCAATCGGGAAGACCTCACGGGCATATTCTTCCAGGCCACGATAGCCCTCCCAAATGCTGCGACCTTCCATGGGATACTCAAGATCAGGTCCAAAGTAGGGTGCTCGTTTTCTGCCCAAGGTCTCTTGCAGAATCTCAAGCTGTTCTCGGTAGCCGCTAGGGATGCCAACTTGAATCTTCACCGGTCCGTGAACATAGTTGACAGGTCTCCCAACACCTCTACAGAATCGAGCACATGCTTGTACTGGAGTGAGCTTCTCAAAGGCGATCGTCACTCTGGTCAGGCGTTAGCTGGAACCACATTCAATCAACATTATTAGAATACTTGCCTTTGTCCTTTCCAGTGATTGGGACCCATCTTGAACATTTGGAGAAGTGCCGGCCCAACATCGTGCTCTGCATCTAGCCAGGGCAGAGGGTCGTCTGGGTGAAAAGGTGCTTGCCACACGAAACTGCCATCATCCTGTAGCTCCATCTGGAACAGAGGGTATGGGAGGCTAGTGAAATTGTTGTTGTAGATCCCTGTGTAGATGAAAGTGGCGGGGATGCCAATCTGTCTCACATAGTTTTCGATGGCGAACTTGGTCGCCCACATCGGTAAGGCTCTCCATTCAGTGTTGAAAATGGAGTGATCCGGCATGCTGGAGTAGATATAGTGCTGAATGCCAGCTCTCTTGGCAGCATCCGCGCACGCCTTTCCTATGGCCACTTCGTCTCCCCAGTGAGTCGTGTTGACAAAGGCGATCTTGGCGCCCGTGAATAGCTTGGACAGAAGCTGGTTGCGCTCCGGCCCAGTGAGGTCGCCTTCGATCAACTCTACGTTAGGCAGTCCATCGAGCTCTTCCGACACGAGTCCATCGTTTGTCCGGATCTGAGCGCGGACATGCCATCCAATTGCTGAAGCCGCCCGAACGAACGAAGCGGCTTGTCTCCCGGTGGAGTTGATCGTCGCAACGATTTTCGAGGGCATCACATGAACCGCAACGTGATCCTGGTCGGCGACGGTCCGGTTTCAGGCGAGGTAGACTTTGCTGCTGCTCAGGTACCAGGTCTGCAAGAATCTTTTCTCTCAAGGGCGTCAATGGCGAGAGACCCGCGTGGGGAGGGAAGGCTCGGGGCGGTAGTATACCGGGCGTAGCCTAAAATTGCAGGTGTAAGATGGAGCCGGAACGAGTGTGGCGGGAAGGCAGTTGCCACTCATATGGGGAGCTCGAAAGGGTTGTTGGGGTAAGCGGAAGCACAATGCACAGACAGCAGACGAAGACGAGAGATGCGGCAGGCAAGCCTCACCATGCCTCGAGCACTTTGATAGCCAAGCCAGCAGAAAACGACGATGAGTCGGAGCGAAAGAAGTTTAAAGAAGGGGCCCTCTCCGCTGGGAACGGGTGGGCAGTCGCAATAGTTTCAGGATGTTAAGCACGTTGCCAAACAGTGCGTCGTTGAGAGGAAGAACTGTTGGTCCAAAGCGTTTTCCCTTACATAATGGGCCTGAGTTTAAGAGGAACGAGCTCTCTGGCTGAAAATCTGGAGGGGCAACAAGACAGAACACTACTGTGGACGTCGCTTGAGTGACAGAGCGGAGGTTCACGAGGTGCGCATGCGCAATAGTTGTCGCTCTGAGAATCCTCAGTGTTTCCTGGACGATCAAAGCGAAAATCTGAGCTGGCGAGAACATTTGAGCTGGCCCGGCGCGCTCCAGACGAGGCCGCGGCGCTGCACCACCGCGTTCACCTTCCACAGGCATATCGTAGCTCCCCTTGCGCGAAAACGCCTCGTGAGGAGCACCATCATCGCCGGCATAATTGTGCCAAGACTACTTGTCGCTAAGGTGCATCGGTACACTGCCCGTGCGAGGCATGGCATGCCGTCACCGTAAGGCCGAGCAAGACGAATAGAAGCTGACAAGGGAGGGGTCAAGGATGTCGCTCGTAGCAGAGAATAGCATCTCCGGTTTCTCCTACCACTGCTTCTCTGCTGCTCCAAAAGACCTTCAACATATCGAGAGCGGTGGTGCTGTTACTATAGAGTTTGGCATTGCAACTCTAATAGCAGTGGAGAAGACGATCAAGCTATGCTTGGCAGGTGCTATGAAGTCACTTACAATCACGAGACCACCCCTTTACGGACTGCGATTCCGTACTGCCTGCTGCGCCACAGGGCTTACGGCGGACTATATCGTTCAACACTACAAGCCCTCCGCAATTTTGTTGTCGTACGCCGAATTTTAGCGCTGCCGGGCGCCGTAGCGAGTATGAACTCAATCAACGGTTAACGAAGGGGACGCTTCTGGACCTCTGCGAACATCATGTACGTCAGGACTGCACCGACAGTGCCACAAGCTTCTGAGCGGCGACGCTTCTTGTGACTTGCGTCGATCGTGGCCGTCGCCTTCACCATTCACGCTTCTTCCATCCCACCTGCCCACGTTATGCTGAATCGTCTACCTGCAGCGGCAAGAGACGCGAAGTGCCGAAAGCTAAGAAGAGCAGCTCTTCATTCGATGAAGTACTCATGGTGATTGCCATAGCGACATTGGAATCCTGGTGCTCGCCGAGGACATCGCTGGAATGCCGGCAGGTATCGTACTTTGCATGGCGTTCATTTTTGACGTTCATCAGGAAGGAAGTCCGATGTCTACCAGGATCGTGTACACGTCGGTGCTCGTGTAGGGTACCAAGAGTAGACGAAGAACGTGTGATGGGCAGATTTTGCGCTCGCCTGTATAGGCCATGTCTGCTCCTGCATTGTCGGATATCTCACTTGAGTTCTGGACTGACAAACAGACTGCTCGTCTCCAGAGGCATAAGTCTCCGATGAGTTGAACTGAAGCAAGAACATGGACACCAAACTCGTTCTCGGCTCAACCACCCTTGAAGACAGCACGAAAAGTCCGGGAGGATGACCGGTACTGTATTACTCGATAGAAACCAGGTTTCCACCATGTGGCTCAGCACAACATGCCTACAGCATCTGTCTGCGCCGGAACGTTATTCTCTACCCGAGGATCCTAGTAGATACAAGGGTATCGGCGAATCAGTGGTCAACATCGAGCGGGAGCGAGGGAAGGAATAACGTTCCGACGCAGACAGATGCTGTAGCCTGTAGGGTGCTAGGGATCAGCCGTGGCTTGCTCAAAGAGCTAAAAGGAAAGGCCAAGGCCGCTACGTGAGTGAGAGCGCTTCACTTCTCACTAGACAGTGGAGTTTTCTAGGACCACGGCCCACTGCTTTACTTGGATTCTGAAAGTGGAAGCCAGGAAATACTCAACGTATTTGGACATCGTACTTTCCCGTTTCGGAAGCCAGCCGTGCCAGCCTCCTCCCGCAAGTTCTGCGCTCTTCTGCACGGGCCAGAGAGGAACGAGCTCACGAGAAGATCTCAATCCGAGGACAAATGCATCGCAGGATTCGCCATAACCACGAGGTCCTCCTAAACTTCAGTGTCATCACTTGAACAGCAACTCAGAGTCCAGTAAGGCATCCCTCACACAATCTATCACCGTGGTCGTATCTCACGAAAAGAATCGCTATTCGACACAGCACAATCCAATGATACTGCCGATAAATCCCATTAAGCGAATTCTACAGGCACCGTAGCATGGCTCACCTGTCTGATGACGCATAAGATCAGCAAGGTAGTGGTCGATAGACCCAAGGCAAAAGAAGGGCACAAGATCATACAGAGAACGAACGGTACTTCGGCCGAATAGAGTCGAATGGCGGAGTCTCTCTGTCCAGACACGACTTCGAACAACACGTCGATAGGTGTCTTGTTAATTGGATCTTCGACTCGAGGTGACGGTGTGCCCCAGAGGCATTTCAAGAACCCAAGAGAACATACTTTCACGTCAATGGCTAGTGCTCTAGGCTGCTTCACTGCCAATCGAGTGTCGCGGCCACACTGATGGGAAGTATTGCAGGCATTTCCAACGTGGAAGTATCTTCGAATTGAGTCGTTCCAGGAAGCAGGAGTTGTAGTCTAACAAGTTCGAGAGCTACTTCGACACGACGAAGCTCTCGGCATCTCCTTAACCAACACTGGCGAAGTCATGCGTCCGACCGGCTGAAGCATATGGACCGCAAACAGTTGTAAGAATCGTGGCTCATAACCAGGCGAGCGCGTTCGCACTACTCAGAGTCGAGTTCTTCAAGGTATCGGATGTCGTCAAGATGGTCGCTGTATACCTCGTAGTCACGCCAGGGGTACTCGTCAACGATATTGTAGGGACTGTCGCCTGCAACCGGGTGTGTCGATGGCGGAATATGAAGGAGGCCGATGGCTTTCTGTAGCAACTCTGGACAGTCGCGGACGAGGTCTCATGCGAGACGATCAGTTGGAGACTAATTGTGAACGGCGGTGACAATGTAGACATCGCCACGCTCCCGGTCCGAAAGAAATGCTGCAGAGACCACATATCTGGCCTCCGTTTCAGCCGTGAGTGTGTTGATCTCGTCATCATCCTCATTCTGATCCCCATGTTCCCTCACAACCTCCGGCTCGTCGCCACTCTCGGGTTCGGTGTTATCTTCACCGGTAGGAGCGAAGTACGGACTGCGGACCAAAGGCTCCCTCGATCGCTTAGTGGTGGTGGTGCGAGAGTTGACGACGGGCCATAGAGGGGAGGTGCGACGCTCTTGATGATCCACATCGTAGCCAGGAGCGACTTCATTGGTAGGGACTAAGTGTGGACTGCGAATTGAGGGCTCACCAGATTGCTCGGTCGTGGTGGTAGTGCGAGATGAGACTGCGGACCACAGAGGGGTGGTGTGAATCTCATCTTGAGTCACATCGTAGCCGCGAGCGACATCATCGGCAGCTATGAAGTAAGAGCCAGGAACCAGTTGCTCACCATAGCTCTTGCTGTAAGGACGATCTTCGACCGCGAGCTCGGGTTGACGAGCTGCGATGGAGTATGGGCTGGCGGCAACACTGGTCTCGATGTCATACAGCGAAGGCATAATGTGAACGCTCGAAGCTCGCAAGCGGTCATGGTATCAGGCTGCGAACATAGCCGAGCGGCGGTCCTGAAGATCGATGTCGTTGAGACCGAGAGGCGATGGGTTTATTGACCTAATGTGTTGTAGCTCAAGCTAGGAAGGGAAGGCAGCTGCTACCCACTATGGCCCTTGCACCTGCTAAAGAGGGGCAAGAGATCGAGCATCGCAGCAGAATTGATCAGTGAAGTCAGCCTGTTCAGGAGGTACCTTCCTCGTGGACAACACGCCACCACGCCACGTGGGCGCTCGTGCTTTCCACCGCGACATCGAGGCAGTACCGTACCTTCATGGATTCGGTGCTAAGATTCACGACTCTACGCATAACTCCAATGGTGTTCCAGGTTGCACCTACCGTGTACTTAGTCGTCGGATCATGTGAAGTCAATCTTGCCGCTGTTCGCTCAGCCGGTGGTATCCAGCGGCGATATGTCTAACTCTTTTCGAAAGTCTTATGCGGCCCACGAGCGCAGCAGTGCATCCTGCATGCACCGTGCGTGGAATCATGGCGTAATGGTTCGTTGTAAATACAACGCGCGGGTGTGGAAGTAGCATGAAGTCATGCTCATCGGGTACCGTCATCCGCTCAGATTGAATCAATGCAGGCTGGGATTGGGTTCAGTCTTTGTACAAGATGCTGACATGCTACAGCAACTACCCACCGCTACCATCTCCAAATCTCGTGTCTCCCCATTCCACGCTCAGTCGGCATCGTACCTCAGTTCGCAACGTCTACTAGCACCGCGCCATCGACGACTTCTATCTCCCACGCCGCCATCTCGCCCTTCCTATACTCAGTGTCTAAAAGACTATTCTCCAGATGCGCAGCCACCGAAACGTCGTACGCCAATCCGCTCCACTCTCCAAGTAGCGATACCACTTTGCGTGGCCCTGAGTAATTGCGAAATAAGTAGCGATGATTGTATCGAGAATGGCAAAGTCGATGTTGTCCATGTCGATCTGCTCAGGGAAGAGGCCCTCTGGCACGAGCGACCATGTTCGACTCACCAGCGGAAGCCTGTGGTTGCCTCCTCCGTACGACACCACGAGACACCTGAAGACTCGATCGACATGTGTCTTTTTGCCTCTGTCTGGATTGGCACCTCTGTCTCGGCGATCAAGTGTACTGCGACCGCTGCACTGAGGCCGTATGATGCGCTGATCGTGCGTGAGGGCATTTGGAGCGCTGGCGTCTTGCTGATCTGTGTCTTGCATGCGGCGATCAATGCTTTCACTTGGTACTCGAGAGCCTCTCGCTTGACTCCTGGTAGGTATGCCTCTGTATGAGCGTCAATACTGCTTACAAAAGCTTGGATGATGTCTCACGTACCGTTGGGGGTATGAAGCCAGGGAAAGGCCGCTGTGACGTTTCTCACCAGCGTTGACGGCAGACTGGCGCCGGCTCGTGTAGAGGTCCTGGCTGGTGGTCCTCGATCATCGGATTGACAGTGTCAGTCTCGCGCAGGAGATGGAAAATGAAGTCTTTCACATCCTCGATGTCCTTTGGTGTCTTGTTGTAGAGGATGCCGAACTCGTGGTCGTTCTTGAGCGTGTTGCTCTGGTTGCTAATCGAGTATAGGTAGATGGCGTCAGCCGTGGGCAAAGGTGGAGAGGCAGTCTGTCGAACGGAACCATGGTGGCGGACTTAATGAATGCAATCAGTGGGTGTGCTCGGTAGATGTGTATCCCAGCGGCAATCATTTCGCTACAGCGCAGTACGGCATATCGATCAACCACATCACAGCCGGCGAGAACCGCTTACCCCAAGAACTGCTTACCACCGTTCTCGAGACGACCATTTGAGTCAACGGACCTCGCCACCTTCAGACCACGCTCGGTCATTCCGAAGCTCTTCGACGTGTGTGCAAGAAGTTCAACGACACGGCCATCGATATCCTTCGCGGGCGGACCGCAGTCACGACCACTATGGGCAAACAATTGCCGCAAGTCTCAAACTCCCAGAAAGCACTCAAGGACAAGCTGAACATCATCAAGCAAGATTTCAATGATACGATCTTCATGAAGAACACTGCCCACGCTACCTACTACGACCTCAAAGTGTTCGCGCGCCTGTGTGCTCTGGACAGGCCATTCTTCGTAGAGGAGATTGACGGGGTTCAGCATGACAAGAACATCAACATCGCAGTGGAGAAGAAGCAGGGTCTTCAAGACAGTAAGGAGGCCCCAGCCCTGACGGCCGCCTTAAAAGCTCTGATAAGGCTTGATGTCTCGGCTCGTGAGAACAACGAGGCAACCAACACTCACGTTGATTACAGACTATGATTGATGGCGAAACGAAGGGATGGGTCCTGTCTGGTGCAGATATCCGTGTCACATGCCGCTCGCCAAGATCACGTCGTCCTATCGGCTTTGCACTTCCGGGGCTCGTTTCAGGTAGAGCTCACTTGAACGGACGGACAAGTGAGAGACTCACGGTCCTATAGCCTTACGCGTGAATCAGCTTAATCGTGACCAGAGGAGTGACAAAGCGAAAGCAAGGTAGCAATATCGTTCGTGTCGTATCAGCCAAATCAGCAATAATCTCTGAGCATCTGCTGATGATACCTCATGATCTGCATCAGGTACATGCCCTACAACTTTTGCTGCGACCTAGTCTTTCTACCACTACCCTGGCTGGCAGGAACCCCATCCGGGTCCGCATCCGCATTCGCAGCCGCATCCGGTCCGCCCTGCGCTTCCAACCACCATGCCCGTAGCTCTTCCGCACGCTGCAGTTCCTGTGGCCTGTTGTATTCGACCGGCGGTCCCTTGATCTCGATGGAAAAGCTACCATTGCGGTCGCGCATCCGCTTCGCCTTGGTAGGAGTGCCCTTCTGACTCGATGACATGGTGCTGCTTGGCTCGCCCTCCGTATAACGCCACACACACCAAGCGCTCTCGTCACCGGACAAGAGGTACGGCTGGCGCTTCTTTGACTTGACCAGAAAGGAGCGCAGCAGGATCACGTCGCCGACTTGCGCCGATGGGAGAGTCGCGTGCCAGTGCTTGAAGACTTCCACGCTCGTTGAAGATCCTGTATCCAGGCTAGGATCGGTGATCTTGAAGATGGTGAAGTGGTCCCTAGGTCCGCTCTTGGCTCGCTGAGGCTTGCTGGTTTCGTCGACGACCACTGCCATGACGTCGAGGGTGTTACTGCCGTACGTCTGGCTTGAGGTGTTGAGCTTGTCGCTGATGCTGGAAAGCGGCATGTAGTAGGACAAATTGGTGACGACACCGTTGCTCTTGCGTCGACGTGGGCTGGGCTTCGTCTCGATTTCGACCTCATCTTTACCTTGCTTCACTTCGGCTTCCATGTCGTCTTCGATCTCAGCTTCCGCCTCAGGCTCCGGGTCAGGTTCCAGGCGAGTGGACCTTCTGGGCGAGAACCAATTTGAGATGACCGCAGGTACAGCGCTGATGCGCGATGTCATGGACCTCCGTGCTGGCGTCTTGGGCAACGGGCTGTCATCAATGTGAGCAGATGTGCTCTGGACAGCGACCTCATCTTCCGGGTCACGAGTCGTGCCTTGCGATCTAGACGTGGTTTTGGCAACTTTCTTGGACGATCTGGTGACATGCGCCGTCTCAACGGATACGGCAGACTTGTGGTCTGTGGAATACTCAATGACGTCTGAAGCCGCGATGGAGCGGGCGTCTGCCACTTCTTGAGACTCAGGCTGTGTCTGTGCCTTTCGAGGCGATCGTCGGACCGGCATCTTGGTCTCCGGGCTCAGCATGTTCTTCTTGAGGGCAGTTTCTTGGCTTCTCTGTTTGTGTGGCGGTGGCGTGATCGGTCGGTCTAGTGAAGACTGTCTGGTGATCGGTTTGTGAGGCACAGCGCTTGATGCTTCCTCCACCCCTCCTTCTCGCATGTCTTGAGATTGAGCTTGCGACTTGCGCGATGATTTCCTGGTTGAACTCTTCTTCCCTGATGACTGTAGTCCCTCTACTAGAGCGCCCCGTTGGCTGCTGCGCGTTTGCCGGGGAGACGTTGGCGGCGCTTCGTCTGCTCGAGCGGCATCTGTGTCTCCCGTTGCAGGATCGACAATGACCGCTATGTCTTGTCCTGTCAGTGAGTCGCCCTGTGTCAGCTGTGGAGTCGAAGGTAGCGCGCTCTGCACACTTTCGAAAGGAAGCTGGGTCTCGAAGGGCTGCGACTCTAGTCTGTGCTGTGAGTCTTCTGGACTAATTGGCAAAGCTGAGTGCGACCCGGCGTGGTGCGATGAGCGATGTTCGTGTTGCCGGGTGGTATCTGCCGTAGGTGTCAAGCTCTGCTCGGATGATGAGCGTTGGCTGACTGGCAGTTGACTCTCTGCGAGTTGAGCTGCCTCACGTAAAGATCTCACATCCGTTGCAAAATCCTCACTTGGTACAGCCGTAGACTGCAAGCTCTCGAAGCTGGACCCTAGTACAACATCCGGCTGCCGTTGTGGATATTGAGCTAGTGTCTCACCCACGAAAGAGCTACGAAGCTCTCCATCGTGCATTTTCACGTCGTGGGTGCTGCGCCCGGCTCTAGGCTCTGATCCTTGAGCGTGATGCTCATTGCCGGTGCCATCGGACATAGGCTGGTCTTGTGGCATCTCATGAATTGGTGCGGATGGAAGAGACACAACCTGCTGTTCTGTGTTCGCTAAGGCTGTTGATGGTGACCCGGCTTCACGGACTGTGCCTTGTGATCCGATGCCACGCGAGTCGTCTTGCTCTGACAAAGTCTCTTGGCCAGATTCTGCAACGCCTTCGCGCTGTGTGGTGATGCCCTGATGGTGATCGCTATTATCAGTCGCAATGGATGTTGTTGACTGGAACGAGAGGTCATAGTTGAATCGATCAGTCTGTTGGGTCAGCTGAGGAGCGGCATTGCCTTCGAACTCTTGCCCATGCATTTGATCGTCAAAGAAGTTTGGTTGTCCCTGAAAGACGCCCATCGACTCATCGTGCGATGTATCAGGCACGATGGTATCATACTCGTCCATGTCGGGGGTCGCGATTTCGGAGCGACCATCTACGGTCGTCTGTGTTGTATCAAGCATGTCCGACTGGAGCATGCTACCTTGCGAGATCTGCGTAACGCTTTCTTGTCCATGCTGTCTGGGAGCCTCTGCTTGTGAAAGTAGTCGTTCGAAGTCCTGTTGGCGGGTCGTTGCTTCGGCGTCGACATTACCGCCAATATCTTGATCAGATGCCGTGGACGCCATGTGGTTTGCTGACTGGCTGGGCTGTACTGTTGATTCTTGTATGGGCTTTGTGTCCTGAGTATCCTCGTCTGCATCAGAACTGTCTCCTAGATCGATGACTTCCACCTGAGATGGTCGTGGAGCAGAGCTCGCGGGCACTTCCATAGTGGAACCACCTGCTAAAGCTGTGTCGTCTGGTTTGGTAGCCATGGCAGCTGCCAGGCTCGGGTTGATGGCAACACCATCGGGAACGGAATCTTCTGCCTGGCGACGTCCCTGCTCGGGCGTCTCCTGAGCCTCTGCCTCTTGCAGTCTGTCTATTGGAGTCTCCTCGACCATAGGTGACCGCTCTACCAAGACCTTGTCCTGCTCATCCTGCTCGTGTATCTTCGGTGCTGCATTGTGCACAGCCTCGAGGAGTGATCCATCGTCCACATCGCAAAGTGGCAAGCTTTGCCCAGTCTCCTCAGTAGCTGCGTTCGATTCCTCGAAAGCATTAGCGGCGTCATCTTTCATCACAGACTTCGAGATCGTGCCACCATCATTTTCGACACCATCTGTCTTGGCGAACGATTTGTCAGAAGTACTCTGCGTATCCTGGACCGTCGCACGAGTTGGCACTGGCATTTGCTTGGGCTGCGGAGAAGTTACAGACGCTGCTGCATCACTTCTCAAGGTCTGTGTGTCTGCCACAGTAGCACGAGCCGGCACTGACATCTCTTTCAAAGGTGTCTCTGTCGCTGACGTTGCCGTTGTGGCAGCTGGACTCTGGATACCCTCAATCTTCGCATGCGACAGGATAGGTTGTTTCTCAAGCGACGTCTCCTCGACAGACAGTCCTGCAGCAGCGAAGCGGTCCTTCGCTATACGTGAAAGGCCATTGCTGGATGATGCTGGCGTTGGTGTTCCAAAGTCTAGCAAAGGTGGCTGCGTTTTCTCAGGTGAGGGTGACTTTGCGAAGCCGAACAGACTGCTGTAAGTCTTCTTCATGATCCGGTCCCGCTCAGATTGCGGCGTTGACGTGCGGACCCTTAATGAGTCCGCCGTTCCATCGAGGCTGAACAGCCCAGGCGGAGGTCGTGCTGGAGTATGTATTGGAACCTGTGCAGCAGATCTCGTTTCAGGTACTTCAGCAAATGTGCTTGACAGTGCATTGCCGACTTGCGAAAGTTTGATTGTATTGTCGCCGGTAATGGACTTGGCAGACGGAGCTGATGCGCCTGAGAAATCTTGAACAACGGGTACTGATTGCTCTGTTTCGTCGGGCTGTGCTCTATCGGGGCCTGATTCAAGAGGAGCATCCACGGGATCTGATGACAGCCCTACGAGCGCAGACCGTATACGAGGCTGATCATCAATGTCCTCCAGGTCATTGTCATCGCTCTCGGCCAACTGACTGCTTGCTCCGCTGGCCTCTCCTTCGTCGGAGTCGTCGGAGTCGGGTGGCTCGCCCATGTCTTCGATTACTTCTTCAATATCATCGGCATCCACCTGGTCGCCATTGTCCGGGTCTTCATGGTCGCTGGCAGCTTGTTCCAGTCCTGCATCCCTCTGCTGAGTATATTGCGAGTACATTTCTTCGTCTTCTTCAGTATCCGATCCGTATTCAGGATGCGGGACTCTGTGTCGTTGAGCATTGCTGTCTTCGTACTGATCATCACTATCGTTATCATCGTCATCATTATAGTCACTTCGAGAATCGCGAAAAACGCCAGAGGCTTGCTCTGGAGGAACAGTAGAAGCTACACTGCTCGAGAAAGAAGGCTGTCCTGGAAGTATAGGCTGGTGATATTCGTCTTCATCGTCGTCCTCTTCGACAGCGTTGAGAAGATCTTGCGATGCCTCCGTGCGAAGTGGCACGTGTCCACTGCGCTCGATAGCTTCCGCGTCCTTGCCATTGGGTATCGGGCCAGCAGCGAGTCTCACATTCTCTCGCTCATTGGCGGCAGTCGTCGCGCTGGACGCTTCGATGTGTAGCTGTTTGGCTTCTGCTGGGAAGGGGGAGGGTAGCGGCAGAGCAGAAGAAGGCACAGGCTGAAGCTTCGGCGTATGTGGGCCAGTATCTGGGTCACTGGACGTTTGCGGCTGGTTCAGAATGCCAGGCAACGTTGACTGAAAAGGCATCTCAAGGTGTGGAAGGGGTGGTGGAGCCATGACAGAAGACCTTGTCGAATTGGTGGCCACAGCCGGCTGGTCTGCCAGTGTCTCAGGCTCAGATGTCGCCTGTCGGCTTGTCTGTGTGTCGTCCTCGTGATCCAATGTATGCACCAAAGCACTCTGCACCTCTGCCGCTGCGACCTGATTATCCGGCTCCGCAACGACTGTGGTCATGGGCACATCTTCCTTCTCCGGACTGGGTGTCCTGCCTGCGAACTTCCACTTCAGATCCCCACCAAAGCTGATTCTCTGCTTCTTCCTAGGATTCGCCAACTCTGCCTCCAGCTCCCTGTCTACATCCGCGAAGGGGTCCCATGATGTGTTGTCCCCTCCAGAGAGTCTCATGCGGCTCACAAAAGCCGGACTGGAGTAGATAGGCACGGCATCTGCACGTCCCAAGCCCGCTCGCAGGTACGATGGGATCGGTCGGGCAGGCGTAGTATTGACATCGTGCTCCTCGGGCGGTGGAGTCGTCTCACTGACGTTTATGCTGACACCCGCCTCTAGCCCATCTGCCTTCTTCACGAGTCTGAGGGCGAGCTCCCGTCTGAACAGTAGCTCGCCTTCGACACTCTTCCCCGGTGTGACGACATTGCTCGACTCTGCCGCCCATGAAGCTCCTCGCAGCTCAAGCACAACTTCATCACCAATGCCGATCTGGCCCTTCGCGACCGCCTGCGCACTGGCACCTTGGAAGCGGACCCGGATCTGCCCTCTGTGACTCCGCGAGCGAAAGTCCGGTTCTGCCAGTAGGAATGCGCATTGCTTGGTGGAGGAGCTGTACGGCCAGAGGAGCGACACAATTGCGCGGATGGACTGGTCGGCTGGCGGAGGTTCGCTGGGCGAGAGCGATGCAATCGAGCTGGTCGCCATCGTCACTTTAGTCGCACATTCGCATTATCGTCGTCGGTCTCTCACGGACCCTCCTCACTTGTCGTACAAGGTGGTGTGTGTAACAATTCGAAAGATGAAGCCGCGTGCGAGGAAGCGACATCCAAGTTGCGCCGGCCCAAGCTTCCAGCCCAGGATGGAAACCAACGTCCAACCTTCCACATTCACATGTCGAACTACATATAATACATTACATTGCAGACACTACTGTTGCCGATTTCGAAGACCATTCGAGTCGGAACCATTGGTCTGCACGTATCCATTCCGCCGCCCATCATCACTCCCACCACTATCACTGCTCCGCTCCTTCTTCTCAACATACTGTGCCTTCCATCCACCATCCAAGCTCAGCAGAGTTCCACCGAGCACACCGACAACCGTGGCGCCAGCATTGACGACCCAGAGAATGACCAAGATTATGGTCAGGATCGTAGACACAACCCAGAACGCCCTCGAGTTAAGGATGACCCCAAGCTCAATCGCTCCATTGGTGAACACTCCCCACGGAAAGACCATACTCCACGCAGCCAGCGTCCTCGACATCTGCAGCAGCTCCCTCGGCGCAGCGATGAGGAAGTGCAAGACGGCAATGCAAGCGAACGCCCACCAGAAGATTCCGTAGCCCTAACGTTTCCAAGTCAGCACTCATTCCATTTACAGCAAGACACTTCTTTCACGCACCCAAGTAAGCAGCCCCAGAAACTGGCTAGCAGTCGCAATCGTCGCTCCACCACTAGCACCCAGGAAGGGACTTGCATTATCCGTCGCAAACGCACCCCTCTGCACACACTGGCCCAATATCAGGAGCGCAAAACTGCCTTGCCTGGACACCGTCAACATTAGCACCCCATACCTCATCCACAACCTCGCAAGGTACAACTCACCCCAACGGCCCACACAAAATCATCAACTGAAACTCTTTCTCCTTGACGGGAAACTTCCCATCCATCAACCTGACCCAAAACACCGCATCCACAACAACACTCATCGGCAACGCAAGCCCAACAAACAAATAACTAACAACAATAACCGGAACCTCCAAATCCGCTCCCACCTCTCCATACCGACACACCACGCCGCCCCCCGCCGCCGCAGTCAACGCAGCAATCAACGGGAGCAGCATCCCCGGCGGCACAAGATCCACACTCGTCGCCTCGAGTTTAGTGAAAACATACGGCGTCCCAAGACACGCCACAGTCGCCATCGCCGCATTTATCCACCAGAGGACATAAGCCGCCATACCCCATCCTCTCCCCCAATCAGTCGTCAAATTCAGCGCAATCATCTGAATAACCGTCGTGAAAGTAATGCTAATACTACTCAAACACACCGTCTCCTGGAGATCCCTCCTTAACGCTCTGGCCACCTCTTTCGGAAACAGGAGACATCGCGTGAGATACGTGAGTAAGAAGCCGACCAAGAGGACAATAGTCAGGACCCAGAAGACTTGCGATATCCGCGTAAGCCATTCGCCGCGGTAGTGAAGTTGGTGTAGGATGACGGAGAGGATGCCTGTGCCTTGGGGGACGAGGATCCATTGGGAGCTGAAGGACTTTAAAGCGATGCGCCAGGGAGATACTCGTTGGGGTTCGTCCGTAGGAATGTCGACGTCGGTCATGGTGATGGTAATGACTTGGCGAGAATGGCTTACAGCTAGGTAATGCTGCAGCTTGGCGATGAGGTTCCCAAGGATGATGTATGAGTAAGCTTGATGGTGTTGGAGATGTGAATCTGTGGACGAACGCGCATGAACCTGATCTCTGTACGTCATATTGAAGTCGTGGCCGCGGAGCCGTGTAGCAGCCGGCGATGTTGACCATTGCGGAACCGAAGGCATGATATCGGTCCTGTGTGAACAATCAGTGTAGTCGAAAATCAACATACCTAGTGTGAGAAGTGCGATATCAATAAGTCAGTGTCATTCAGAGTTGATAGTTCCATGCATTCCCATATCCACGATGTGGTGTCGTCCAATCCTCCCAATATGCTACCTTGAACCGCCCTACCCGCGGTCAATGCTACCGTGCGCCCAAAGAGTAGTACCGCCCTTCGCCTCCGCTTGAAGGCCTTGTTGCTCCGGACCATGCTTCTGATGCTGTTGGTCTTCTTCTTGCCGATACTGATGACCATCTGTAGGATATATTAGCGATGCAGCCTGTGGTGATGTCGGATAGATGCGTACACTCGAACTCTCCGATCATCGCCAGCACTCGCGAATATGCCTGGGTTCGTCGGATGCCAGGCTACTGCATTGACAGTACCCGGATGGTGTGCGTCTAATGCTACGACGAGGCCTCCAGTCTGCCGTCGCCAGATGTAGACTCTCGAATCTGGAGTAAATGTGTTAGCTGAGAAGGACACTCCATGTCACGATACATACCTTCACTCCCGGAA
Organism: Fulvia fulva; assembly: GCF_020509005.1. NCBI lineage: Eukaryota > Fungi > Ascomycota > Dothideomycetes > Mycosphaerellales > Mycosphaerellaceae > Fulvia > Fulvia fulva. The sequence continues at coordinate 4,304,524 of NC_063017.1, read as the reverse complement.
ATGACGAAATTCTGACCAGCACCGCCGAACGCACTTCTTATCACGAACTCTTTCTGGACCGCGCCTTTGTAGCTGCATGCCATTTCTCCATTCCCAGAGTCCAAGGCAAGTACTCGCCCTTCATTCATGTTAATGAGTATGTGGTCGCCGTCGTCGGAGAAGTTGATAGAGGTCAGCTTGTCCTCCATCTGCCATTCGGACACTTTGCAGTATCTCATGTTATGGCCGAGGGAGAATTGCATGATCCTGTTGTCGATAGTTGTTGCTGCCATCAGTGTGCCTTCCTTGTTCACTGCACAATCGGTTATGCGGAAGCTACTGGGCTGATTGTCTTTCAGGGATGGATCCCAAGGAGGCTCACGCCATGAGTGAATTTCGTTATTTTTCACAATGCCGCTGTTGCTGCTCGAGCTCGATCCTCGGAGCGAGTACAAGCCAAGCGGTCTCCTTGAGCCCTGTGTGCCGACTACGAATGTCTCAGAGTCGGGTAGCCAAGCTGCAGTCGTGACTGGGTAGTCAAAATGATCCGCGAGAGCAACACGTTGCCCTGTTCGTACGCTGACCACAACCAGAGTAGTATCTTGGCTGCACGAAATCAGGTATTGATCGTCAGGTGAGAATGCAATGTAGCAAACACCACGCATATCACCAGAGCCGCTAGACCTCGGGTCAGGATGGCGTTCATGCTCGCGGAACTCATGCTTTAGCCGCCATCGGACAGTGTCGTATACACAGACTAAGCCGTCTTTGCCAGCGGTGGCAAGCATCGTACCATCGTGGCTGAACTCAAGGAACCACACCTCATCAGAATGATTCCGCAGTTCAAGCTGTTGGTGTAGTGGGAAATCGTCGGGCGAGCATTCGTGATCCGTGTACAAGCTTGGGTTGGCGATCGTGTTGTGGTATCGGCAGTTGAGTATCTGTTCCTCTTGCACCGAGGATAGGAGAGTTGCCAGGCGATGTTCGGGGATCATGACTGAGGGTGATATCGATTTCGAGATCTCCGAGAGGAGGACTTCTCGACTTTGTCCATTTACGCCGTCCCAGCCGGCTTGGTTGCGAAGATCAGATGCCGAGTGGCACATCACTAGACTGTTGAGAAGTCAGTAGCGATACAATACCGTCCCAAGATCCACATACCTCGACAAGAAATGAAGTCGCGCAACGTCGGTCTTGAGGGGTGTCAACTCATTCCTTAGCACATTCAGTGCTGCATTCAAGTCCCGCTGTTCCAGCAGCTCGAGAAATTTCTGTTGCCGTAGGTGGAACCTCAGGTATGTGGTGTCGACACCCTCCGCGAAAGGCAGCCCATTCCTGGCGAACCCATTTTGACTGCCGAGAGAAAGGCTACCACCACCACTTTTCCGCCTTGACGTGCTGCTCGTGTGACCATTTTCTAGTGCAACTCCTCCCCCGTCCAGCTCGTCTGAACTTTGACCGAACAATAACGATTCGGCCTCGTCCCACTCGCCACTCAATACGGCGTTCCTGAACGCTGCTACCGAAGGTATCTCCAGCTCATAGCCACTTTCTCTCGACAGCTTCTCCGCTGCGCCTCGATAGCCAAGATCACTCAGACTCTGCAACAGTATTCGCGTCACCTCTTCTCTATCATGACCATAAAACGGCTCCTTACTCCGCGTCGCTACCGTCTCCTCTGTGTGACCATTCGTGTGGTAGCCGTTCGTCTCGCTCTTGACGGAGCCATTCGTTCGAGGAGAGGAGCCGTTCTGGGATGAGCCGTTGGTGGATGGTCTCTGCTGGGTTCTATCGTTGGAGTGGTCAAGCCGCATAGTCTTGTCGGGTTGATCACTAGTGGTATCGGTCGGTCCCCGGGCACGCTTCCGGCTCTGCTTACCAGAAGCTGCTGCCCTCCCTGCGTTCGAGATTGCCGGTGTCCTTTCACTAGGCGATACAGACGACGTTCGACGCCTTTTAAGTGGTCGATCGCGTCCTTCAACGCCAATCTCGTCAAGATGGCTGCCTGTGTCTGCCGGGTGGACGTCGGAAGTGGATAAAGTATGCTGGGCGGGGGATGTTTGTGCTGTAGATTCTGATGCTCGTAGAGACTCCTGTGTAGGAGAGGAAGTTGAGGTTGTGATTGGGCCGGCGGTAGTGATAGGTGGGGAGTCGTGTGTTGGTTGTTCTGCCAGCTCGAAGACGGATGCCGGTGGTGCTGCTTGATGCCTTCACTGGCCACTTTATGCGGCCGAAGACATGGGTCGCGAGCGATGTGCACGCGTTACATGGAAGTGCGGAAGTGGTCGATTGTCGTGAGGGGGTGAAGAGGTCGTTGGCGTGGGTGAATGTCGAGGTGGGTGGCTGATCTGATCGGGTGATGCTGGGGCCAGAATGGCGGAGCTAGTCTTCTTGGTGAGGTGCTCTGTGTACCAGGAGATGTTTCGCGCTTCCAGTGGTGCTTGGGTGCGAGTGCGGTAGTGGGTGTCCTTGCCTTCTGCTATCAGAAGGCGATGTACTTCAGTACCTTACTCCCGACGTGAATGGAGGTTGCTTGCAGCGAGAAGCCACGACCAGCTGCTGCAAGCTGCTCGGCTGCTTCCTCCGAATGACGACTGTGAGTGATCGGACAGCCCGCAATCTCATCCCCCAGGGGAACACGTCAGACACAACAATCAAGCAAGAAACGGTGACTGACCACATACACAGTTGCAGGTGCTCGCCTATGCTACTGGAATGTCCTCTTATGGAGCTATCGTCCTTCACCGACCCCTTTGCAACCCCGCTGGCGCACGATAAGGAGACCACAGCACTACTTCGGTCCGCCCACGGCACCTTGGACCTTGATGATACCATTCCTGATGCAAGCGTCACCGCCTGCACGCCATCTCTCCAAGCTGATAGGCAGCATTATCACCTTGGTCCTCGTGACTACCCCCCATTCCAACCAACGTTGGACGCGACAGGCAGTCAGGCGCTTACGTGCCACACGTGTGACTCGACCATCGATGCGTTCTTCAAAGCTATGACTGGGTATCTACGCCTCTCCTATGGGCATCTCAAAAGCACTTGCAGTTCCGCCTCATTACAATGACACTAACTTCACATCACTACACACCTCTCGTCCTGCGTGTCCTTCAAATTGGCCGCACCTTGCACCTGCGGTCGTCCAGGATATGCTGGAGCAGGAGCACCTTGCCCAGGACCGCCAGCCATCTGACTCGACCTCCGCTGGATTCTGCTCGAGCTAGGTCGTCGTCCATGTTGTGAATGCATCCCGGCGCTGTTGACACTGGTCGTACTTTGCTGCGCGAACCCGTTCTGCTGCCTTCTAAGCGCATCCAACGCGTTAAGCGGATTGCCTTGTGTCGGCGGTGCGGTCGCGCCGGCAGGTCGATAAGGTCGATCGGATGCGGACTGTTCATATGTCGGCGGAGCATCAGGGTTTCCTTCGTCGGCCGGACGATTGACAGCAGGTCGTGCTGATGGCCCTGTAGTCCGACGGCCAGTGACGGGAATGTTGATTGTGCTTCCTCCACGGCCACCTTGGTTCCGTCGCGGCGGTATCTGTGGTGGTCGTTCTTCGCTGGAAAGAAACTGTTCACTAAGCTGCTGTTCTCGCCTGCGGCGCTCTTCAGCTTGTCGTCGCTGATCTTCTTCCTCTTCTTGCAGCTGTAACGCAAGTGCAAGGTCGTGATCTTCCTGCTCACTTGCTGACAGTACTGGTGGTTGGGAACCGGATGCACCGTCAATATTGTCGGAAGTTCGCTGCGAAACAGGACGTGGACCAGGAAGTGGAGGCGGTGTGTCTTCTGATGCAGCGGCATTATGGACGACTGTGTTGGATGAGCCAGATGGTCGTTGGTCGTGGTATCGACTCCTGCTGTCGCCAACAGTCTGCCACCCTTCGCTGCCACCAGCAGAACTGCTCTGATTCAACCTCGCATCTTGGCCATGACTGACAGTGCGAAAGTCACCACTAAACATCTCGCTGGCAGCGCCGTTGACGTCGACCAAACTCTCCCACACAATCTCATCATGCGAGCTGTAGCCGGCGTCCGTCACCAAAGTCATTAGTGCACCATGCTTTGGCTCTTTGTATAGTGTGCTGAAGTGATCATTGCGGAACAGTATGGCGACCTGACCAGGTTGTAAGCTGCTCGATATCGTCTCCAGTCCGTGGTCTGTGAGTTGTGTAGGCCAGTTTTGCAGGAACTGCTTGATCATCTGGATGTCTTCCAGTGTCTGCTGCTCTTGAAAGCTCAAGCCCTCAGATCTCAGCTTGTCTTCCAATTCAGCTTCTGCGAATTGGATGTTCTGAGCATCCTCGAAAGTCTTCGCGCTTCGCTCGAATGCCGAGTACGCTGGTGTGTCCTTTGGTGCCGTCCAACCGTGGATGAGGGGTATGCTGAAGGTGCTGTACAGACGCATCTCTCTCGTCTCCTCGAAACAGCCAGGCTTATGTTGCGCGCGGTGGACAGGATGCACGCCGCTCATGCTAGACGGATGACCATCATAAGAGCCCCTCTGTGGCGTCGCGGGTGTAACGAATCGTGGATTGACATTCATGCCAGTGTGAAGAGCCAGTAAGAATGAATAGAGATCGACGACATCCGGCAGCCCTTCTGCAGCATCGCCTCTTCTCCCTGACATGAGCTCATCAATGACAGCATCTAGCAGTAGACCCAAGCTGACCTGCTCTCTGGTCCGTAAGGTCTCGATCAGCGCAGTGTCCAGACTCGCCGGCGTGCTGAGCACCAGCGCATTAACCAATGCAAGCAGCGGACATGGGCCATTCTCGTTCTGGGTAAGGATAGGCGATCGTCGCATCTCCGCTCTGCCAGACGACGCATCTTCCCAATTGATATGCTTGATCTGATATGTCTCGTTCCTCTGCCGCCTCGCTTTTGTGCCTGGCGTCTCCGGCACAGAATCATTCGATCGCATCGCGGATGACTGCGCCTGAGTAGATATAGGCGGTGGTATTGGCTTTGCTTGCTCAGCATGGTCTATCAGGGGTCCCGCTTGCGATGGAGGAGGGCCTGATGGTGGAGTGTAGACAGGCTCCGCGGGCTTGACAGGTGGTGGCCCAGGAGGAGGTGCGAATTCGGGTTGAGGTGCTTGAGCTGGTGTCAAAGGGTCTTTGGGCGGCGCTGTGGGCGGTGAAACGGGCTCATTGTCACCGGACCACGGGTTCGATTGTGGGAACGCTGCTGAAGGTGAACCAGCCAAAGAGCCGGCGAAAGTCGCCTTGGGAGGATGTGGGAATGGGGACTGTCCATGCTGCGGCACCTCGAACTTCTCTGCGGTTTCCCATGTCGCGGCGGTGCCTTGCGATTGTCGATCGCTCAGCGAGAGTCGCGACAGTTCATCGGCGGGTGTTGTTACAGTAGGCAGCTCCACGGGTGGCACTGGAGGCGGGGCTATAGGAGGTATGGGCGGGGCTTGCGCCGGCTGCGGTGGTGGTGTAGGCTGATGCGCAGGTTGCTCCCACACTTTCTGACTGCTCTCTATAGGTCCAGTCTGCTGTTTCTGAAGGTACGGGTTGTTCGACTCCAACTGCCAAGGATTACTCTTGACCTCCTCTTCGTATGTCCGCTGTTCCTGGGCTTTTGTGCCCACCGCTGCCGACCCATTCGCAGGCCCTGGCCTCAATATCGCAGGCAGCTCATCCTGTTTCTCTTTCTTTGTCGCCTGCTGCTGCTGAATGTTCTGCTGACTGCCTCTGATCTTCAGCGGTTGCGGCACCTCCACAAAATCGCCCGGTGTCGCATCTTCGCGATCGCTGTTTTCGGAATCCCACGTCCCATGCGAACTAACATCGGAGTCTCTTCGTGGTCGTTGCCGCGCTTCGTCCATGTCAATAAGGTCAAACGCCGGGGATGTGCTCAGATCCTGGGAATAGATGCTGCTTGGATCTGTCTTGGCCGACTGCGCGGTAGGTGTTTGTGGGTATGGCGGGTGTGCATTGCTTGCTGCTTTGGCAGTGTCGACGGGAGGTGCAACAGGTTTCCTGGTGACCATCTTGATTGCTTAGGTATACGTCCTAGGTAGCCCTCGCACACGTGTGGCACTTGCTTATCGGCCTGCTGTAGTGTGGCTGCCTGCTCGGATTTGGCTTTCACGAGCGAAGCATGAAGCAGGGCAGTATATCAGGGCGAGGCAAGCAGTGCTAATGCAGATATGTTTCAGTACTATGTCTTGAGTTATAGATGTTGCACGATAGGCGACAGCATTCCTACAGCAAGGCTAAGACTACTCTTACGCGTTCGACAAGCAGCTGCGGAAAGTAGTAGCTGTTGCATCCTGCCCCGTCCAACGTCACTGGGAAGGCGCAATCCGAAAACATGTGGCTGTGCCTGCAACGCCACAGCCATTCAAGACTATCCCCGCCAAAACGTTATGCGAGCCAAAGCGAGGATGGTGCCCCTCGTTCCTTCGTTCTTTGCCAGAAATATTTTCGAGCTTGCACACATGCGACTCGTGCACAACACTATACGTTATGGCGGAACAACTGCGTATATTGCTGATCGGCAATGGTGGTCGTGAGCACACCCTCGCCTGGAAGTTGTCGCAATCTCCTCTCGTGCAGGAGATCCACGTAGTACCTGGCAATGGAGGCACGGCTGGGTAAGTCCAAAGGTACAGCAGACCTCAGATCGCATTGATCGGCGTGAATTGACGATATCGTAGTGTTCTGAAGTGTCGCAATGTCTCCTCGGTTTCTCAAGAAGACTTCGTTGCTCTCATAGAATATGCGAAGAAGAATCATCTCAACTTCGTTGTGCCTGGTCCAGAAGCACCGCTCGTTGCGGGCATCACAGATGTCTTCGAGCAGCACCTTCCTAATGTCCGCGTCTTCGGGCCTAGTCTCGCAGCGGCCAAGATGGAAGGCAGCAAGACCTTCTCGAAAGACTTCATGAAGAAGCACAACATCCCAACCGCTCGATACGAGAACTTCGACAACTACGATGCCGCGAAGCAGCACCTAAACAAGGTTGATTACACTGTCGTGATCAAGGCTGATGGTCTGGCTGCTGGTAAGGGTGTCATCATTCCGGCGACCAAAGAGGAGGCGCAAAGTGCACTGAAAGAGATCATGCTGGACAAGGAGTTTGGTAATGCTGGCAACAGCGTGGTCATCGAGGAGTTCCTTGAGGGCGATGAGATTAGCATCTTATCACTCTCTGATGGAAACAACATACTGTCACTACCTCCGGCTCAAGACCACAAGCGAATATTCGACAATGATCAGGGCCCCAACACTGGTGGAATGGGCACTTACGCACCTGCCCCAATCGCGACCAAGGAAGTGCTGGACGAGATCGACAGGGCAGTGCTTAAGCCCACAATCGACGGAATGCGAGCTGATGGCATGCCATTCATTGGATGCCTCTTCTCTGGCTTCATGCTGACCAAGAATGGTCCAAAGTTGCTGGAGTACAATGTCCGTTTTGGCGATCCAGAGTCGCAGTCCTGCCTCCCACTTCTCAAGTCGGACCTTGCTGAGCTCATGCTGGCCTGCACAAACGGTTCCTTGAGCTCACAAAAACTCGACATCAGGCCTGAAAGCGCATGCACAGTTGTTCTTGCGGCTGGCGGCTACCCTGGATCGTACGCGAAGGGTATCTCGATGCAGGTAGCTGAAGAGAAGGAGAGTGAGGGCAGATATATCTTCCACGCTGGCACTGCTCTCAAGGATGGACAGTTAGTGACCAACGGAGGTCGTGTCATTGCGGCAACGGCCACAGGCAGCACCCTTCAGGAAGCTGTCAAGAAGGCTTACGAGGGCGTGGAGTACATCAAGTTTGAAGGCAGGCAGTTCCGCAAGGATATTGCTGGGCGTGCATTGCGTCAGCAGAAGTGAGGTATAGTAACGATGATACCCAATTGAAAGCACGAAAGCATAAGATGCTCGCTGGGCCGAGGCTTTGATATGCAATGGCTACAGTAGAATTAGCGTTGTCTGGCCATGGTGGATTGGGCTTTAGCCTCATTGGCCTTGAGGTGGCTGTGGCCACTAGGTGGATGGCTATGAGCGGCTTATTGACTCATCACATCAAACTTGGTTGACAATTGATAGTGCCCGTTCAAAGTATCTGCCTTAGGCTGCTACTTTCTCGTGTCTCGATCTGTTTAAACACGCTTCAAAGTCTAGACTTCGTGCAATCGACCGACAGCAGTACGGGCTTACGCGTTGTAACCTTGTACTCGTCTAACATCGTCGTCGAGGGATAACTTTGCGATTCTCCACATTTGCCGACATGTGCTGCACCACCTGCAGCGACGCCATGGCAGATGACGCGGTCACAATCATCTGCTGGAACCGAAGACGCTCTGGAATCCCCCGAAATTGTGAATGCGGGAGCCGGATGCAAGAGGAATTCTCACGTCTCCGGCTCGGCCGAGCATATTTTGGTATTCCACCTCATGGATGCGAAGCAATACATCCCTCGATGCACTACAAAATGCAGAGAAGCATGTTGAGAGGCGTCGAGTTCAATGGCAAGGCGTTCTAGACAGGTAGAGGCACTGGATCTGGCGTCCCATCGCGCAAGCGAGCTGTCCGAACATAAGCCATTGCCGAGACCACCACTACTCCGGGCCCACCTCCACCTCCAGTGACCTCCTGCAAGTTCCGCCAGGTGAAACAGGCACATCGACACCAAGCGCAAGGGTAATCTGATCTGGAGCGGAGCTGGAAAGTACAACAATAGAAACATTTTCGGCTTCAAACCCGTCACATACAAAGGCGCGCCTCATCTGTCTCTCTACATCACAGGCGAGGACCTCAACGACGGACTCGACACGGACTCCGCCGTGGTCATCCTGAACGACCAATACGAAGAAGTAGCACGATCCCATGATGGCTGGTACGATCTGCATGAGTTCAACGTCCTCGAGGCTACCGGTAGCCACACAGCCCTGGTCAGCACAAACAGATGGCAAGGTCACAACGCAACGGAAATAGGTCAGGGAGAGCGCGTTCTCGCGAACCCTGGCTTTCGCGAAATTGAGCTGAGCTCGGGCAAGACGGTGTTCGAATGGGACGCTTTGGCTGGCGGTGTAAGAGTTAACGAGAGCTACGATGCTGCAGGACAGGTAGAGGACTATGATGGAGTCTGGGACTTCTTCCATATTAACGCAGTGGACAAGTTCGCGAATGGCGATTATCTGGTGTCGGCGCGGCATACCAGCACGATATATAAAGTTTCTGGCACTTCTGGACAGGTCATATGGAGGCTTGGTGGGTACGCATCGGACTTTGCCACAGAAGACGACGGCCTCGAGTTTGTGTGGCAACACCATGCCCGGATCTGGTCTGATAATGCTACGCATACCCTGATCTCCGTCTTCGATAACCATGGCGATGATGAGGGTCGTAACCGAGAGATCCCCGAACAGACATCGGCGGTGAAGTTCATCTTGTTGGACACGGTTGGTATGACGGCGGAGATTGTTCGTCGTATCGATCGTCCGGATGCAGGGACGTCACATAAGCTCGGCAATGTTCAGGTGCTCAGTGGAGAAGACGACGTTCGAACGGCAACGCTACTCATCGAGTGGGGTCTCGAAGGATACCTCAGCGAACACACCGCGACTGACCTGGTGATGGAAGCCAAGTATGTCTCAGATCGGATGTCATCTTACCGTGGTTACAAGGCCGCATGGGTGGGTCGGCCTAAGGAACTTCCAGCCTTAGCCATTGCACCTATGGCTACTTCCAATGGTGTGGTGTCCACTTTCTACACCTCTTGCAATGGTGCGACTGAGGTTGCTTCGTGGTCGTTCTATGGTTGCGACACAGAAGATAGACCTTGCAAATGGCTTGGAAATGCCACCAGGAGTGGCTTCGAGACTGCCTTCGTTGCGCCTAGTCTGGTCAGATATGGCTACGTTGAGGCTATAGACATCCACGGGACGGTCCTCCAGGGGTCCAGTCTGGCGATGATTCCTGAGACGGCACTCGCAAGCTATGGTATCGCTGCTGATGCGAGCATTATGACATCGCAAGAATTGCAGGAGGAGGCGCAGGACGAAGAACTGACGACAGATGAAGGCACGCTCACCAGTCTGCGCTACCACATCAGCGTCTCGTCTGTGATTGTCTACACACTTGCTCTGTTTGGCGGGATCTCTTTGGTTCGCACGGCACTGCCCCTGGCGAGTCGCTGGCGGCATGGCTACAAGCGTATCGACATAGACGAATAGATGAAGGTAGCATTGATCTCACCCCTCGCCACTCACATGGACGCTGCCGGTGCCTCAGCAGCCAGCCTAGCACACAACTCTGACATTGCCCTCCTCCATGCCTTCCCAAAAACAATGAACACCCCAGCAAACCCCGTAATCACAAAACTCAGCACGCCCACCAAGATGAACGCATTCTGCTGTCCCATCCCATTAATCCAAGGCTGAATCGCCCAGGTGATTGCAAAGCCCACCAGATTGCGGATCAGAATAATAGTCGTAATCGCATGCGTATCAATCTCCTTGTAACAATCAATGATGTAACTCATACTTACAGTCCCACCCACACTCAATCCAAATCCTACAAACCCCGTCCCCACAATCGGCACAATCCAATGCATCCCATGCGCCGACGTCACACCATACAAGATCAAACCCGCCGGCATGATGATTGCGCTAGGGATGAAAGCCCATAAGCGGAACTCTGGCTCGCTCCAGCCGTGGTTGCGGTTACTGAGATAGAGGGTGAAGCGGTCGTTCAAGGGACCGGAGAAGTAGGCACCGATGAGGGAGCCGATCATGGGCGCTATCCAGATTAGTCCGAGGTTGTTGTTGGTGAAGGAGTAAGGAGGAGGGGCGAAGACTTCGGCAATGGTTGTGGCCATGACGGCGAGCCAGGAGACGCAGGTGCCGTAGTTGAGGCCGCACCAGAACACGGCGGGGAGGATAGAGACTTTGAGGGGTCGCCAGAATTCGCTGATGATTTGGGGCCAGGGGTCGGGGTATGTTTTGAAGAGGCTGGCTTGGAATGACCAGTGGTCTGATTCGAGGACTTCGCCGGCTCGTGGGGATAGGTTGATATCCTGTTGCAGCTGTGCAGTTTTATCATCGCCATACACTGGTAAAGGACTGGAAAGCCCGGCATCCTTCCTCACCACAACGACCCCAGACCTCACCGTACCCCCCACCCTAACAAACCGACTCTCCACAAACGTAAAGGAGAACAATCCCCACAGCATTCCCGTCAAGATCGCCCCCCACCAGTAAATCCATCTAAACCCTTGGCTCGTCGACATATACCCAGCACAAATTGGACCAACGAAGCTCCCAAACGCCAGACCGAAAACGTAAGCTCCCAGTTTCGACCCTCGTTCGTGCGCGAACCAGACGTCCGATATTGAGATGGCAACAAGCGCTTCGAAGGGCGCGGCACCTATACCGAGGAGAACGTGGGCGCCTTGGAAGTCGCCGATGGTGGTGGAGAGGCCGAGCCAGATTTGGGAGAGGAGGACGAGGAGGAGGGTCCAGATGTAGATTGTACGGCGGCCGAGCTCTGGGGGCGAGGGTATTAGTAGGGGGTGGGACGCATTGAGGGGCGGTGGAATACAAACTGTTGGATAGAGGGACGAAGACGACGTTACCGACACCGAGCATGAGGATCGTTATTGCTGAGCCGATGTTTAGATTGTCAACTTTTGTTTGGTAGTGCTGGCCGAGATCGATGTAGATTGGTGACTCCCAGTTCGTGAGGGCACCAAGGACGGAGCTGTAGGTACTGAAGGAGAATTAGGTGTGATGATAAGTATCGACGTGAGAGGTTCTCACACGAGTAAGAAGAGGTGATAAGCCTTTCGCCATCGTGACCATCTCTGGCCATTGTCAGCATATAGCTCACGTATGAGAATGAGTTTGATGTACGAGAGGGTCTTTCAAATCGGACGAGGGAGGTGGTAGCAAGATGATGTCCTGAACACCGCCGGCTTGATGGGAGCCTTCGATGAGGTAGACAGTCCCAGGCACGACTTCGTAGTCTGGTAAGTCAAGTGGAGTAGTAGGCATGTTCAATACTGATTCGAATGATCATTGAACACAACATTGACGAATAAATATGCGTGACCAAGGGTCTTTCTTATACACATGTTGCCCGGTTCATGGTTGCTTCTTGGATCCAAAGTGTATCGGCAGTGTCGCGTCGAGATACAACCTTCTCGGCTCAGCTTGATATCGGCAGTCATGTTGAAGCCGCATGCTGATCGCGGATCTCGTTGTCGGCATCAACATCACCATAGTCTGCAGTATTGAAAGTGTTTCGTCTCTTTCCCCTCAAAGAGACGTGAAGATGATGTTGATAAGGGAGCCCAGGGACATCGTCCCAGGGGCTAAACTGTTCTGGGATAACCGCGTTTTGGATTCATGCATGCCATGCACAACTTCAAAGGCAAATGTCGTGACCTCTACTTCTATGCTGTCCTCTTGATACGTACTTTCTCGGATTCGCTTCTTGGTATTCCAATGTGCTTACCTTTTCTATCAGGTCACATTGCTTGCACGAGCTTTCGGTCGAGGCACATGATGAGACGCGTTTCGGCAGTTCTCAGACAGGCGACAGGACAATGGCAACAAGTTGCCCCGCTAACGCCATACAGCCAGTTCGCGTTCATCATGCTACCTCGCGAAGACACGGCACGACTACGGAGTGCTGCCGTGCTCGACTACCGCTTCCGTGGTAGCGAAAGCTCGAGTATAGAAGTGCCCGGGGTCCTTTTGTCCTGCTGCGAGTGGCATCTTGATATCATTCGTGCTTCTACTCGACCCAGCTCTGAAGATGCTTCCAGAGAAGGATGCGACGCCAACTTACCTCGAGATAGGACGCCGGAAGCGTGAGGAACGACAAAGCAGGATTCCATCGGAATGGCAGATCAAAGGTACAATTGAGTCCGGCCTCGATGTCCGTGATGTGCCAGCAAAATGCGGCATCTTGACCATTCGCGAGCTGGAGATGACATCCGACAATGATGCAGTAGATCTTGTCGCCAAGATCCGCTCCAGAAAGTACAGCGCTGTAGAGGTGACTGTTGCTTTTTGCAAGCGAGCGGCCATAGCTCAGCAACTGGTATTGAGCATGGCAATGCAAGCGTGGAGCAACGCTGATGGAGGGAACAGACCAACTGCTTGACCGAGATGTTCTTCGAGGAGGCCATCCAACGAGCACGCGAACTCGATGAAGAACAAGCCAACAGTCCTGACGGTCCGTTAAGGCCACTCCATGGACTTCCAATCTCGCTCAAAGACGCCTTCAAGATTCCGGGAAGAGACTCGACCACCGGTATAGTATGCTGGGCGTTTCAGCCGGATGAAGAGTATTCATTCTTGCCAGCGATGCTCCTGGACTTGGGCGCTGTCCTGTACTGCAAGACAGTATGAACCCGCGCCTCAATTAATTTCGTAGGTTTATACTGATACACTCGCAGAATACTCCACAGACGATGATGACGGCCGATTCCGACAACAACCTATTCGGTCGTACTTTGAATCCAGCCAACTCTAACCTGACTGCTGGTGGTTCGTCGGGTGGCGAAGGTGCTCTCATTGCGATGAGAGGCAGTGTGCTCGGCATCGGTTCAGATGTGAGATTGCTGTTCGCCCCATGATGGCTTTACGAATTGGCTGATAGCAAGACAGATCGCCGGCAGCATCCGCATACCTAGCCTCTGCAATGGCATCTACGGCCTTCGACCCAGTGCAGATATTGTCCCTTATGGCGGTCAACGACATGTCACTCCACCTGGCATGTGTGGAATCGCGGCTGTAGCTGGTCCTATGGCAACCACTCTGCGTTCTTGCTCATACTTCATGAAGACGATCATAGAAGCGCAGCCCTGGCGATATGATCCTTGCTCGCTGCACCTGTCCTGGATAGGCCACGAAGCGACCCGTGAGCTTCGAATCGGAATTGCCTTCGAAGATGGAGCGTTTACTCCTTGGCCGCCAGTAAGGCGGACGATGCAAGGAACGGCGAAGCAGTTGACACGAGCAGGAGTTGAGGTGATCCCGATCCACCTGCCAGACGTACATGAAGCATTGGGAACGGCCTTTCGAATGTTTGCACTTGACGGTTGCAAGGTAAGTCCGATGTTTCTCAACACACGCATTCTGACCATGCGCTGACATCATCACCAGTTTATTCAAGACCGCCTCCTGGAGAGTGGTGAGCCAGAGATTGAGTCGGTCAGGCGAGTGAATCTGGCCGGTATCCCTGGAGCGACCTTGGACGAGTTATTCGAGATGAATGCTGTGCGAGAGAGAATCCAGGCCATTTATCACAGACTCTGGCTTGACAACCGGCTCGATGCCCTCATCTTGCCATCAGCAGCCACCACAGCTACTCCAATTGATGAGTGGGGTCCGGTGACATACACTGCTCTCTGGAACTTCCTCGACTATCCAGCGGTGATACTTCCGACGGGTAGGGTGCAGCCAGGAGATGAAGCAGACTCTCTCGAGAACGCCAGGCACGGTGACATGGACCGCAAGAATTATAGCCTTTGTGAGTCCTCGATCTGAGCATGGTTTTGATTGAGCATGTCGCTGATGTCGCCACTAGATACAGGACCATCGGACTTTGCCAGTGCGCCGCTCTGCATTCAAGTCGTGGGCATGAGGCAGGAAGACGAAAGACTATTGCAAGTGTCAGGCGCAATCGAAGAAGTCTTGAGCAACAGCGGAAGCCTAAAATCAGTTCTGTAGCTCTGTTCATCGTGCTCTGATGTCTTTGGGCTCCTGCCCAGGAAAGTTGGTCACCCGATAAGCGTCAATGATAATCTTGCGCTCGTGCATCGACAGTACTCCAATAGCAAAGATGCTGTTCATCCAGTTGTATGGGCCTGAACCTGCATCAAACTGAAGCCTGGAGAACCATTCGACGTCGGAGTGAGACATGCTGTCTGGATGTCCTGAAGCGAAGAAGTCATCTGCAGATGGGGAGAAGATGCCTTTGGACCGGACATATATGTATTCGCCGTCGTCGGTCTTGAGTGTGTATCGAGCGTCCAATTTCATGAACTGTGTTCGGAAGTGAGTAGTCTGTCAGCATAAGTGACATGAAGACTGACATGTGCTCCTTGGATCGTCGTGCCCCAGTCGGCGCCGCTGTTTCGTTCGATCGTCGCTGATATCCTCGGCCCTTTGACGGTCCCATCAACGATAGGCATGATTATGCGAGTGTGCAAGGCATTGAAGGGTGCTCCAACGACATGGTTGTCTTCCGCCATATTGCAGCTCAATCGGTATATGAAGTCCACATGCGGTATCTTCATCTGTACTGGTACAGGTATGTATTCGTCGCCTGGCGAGTCCTGGAGTGATTTGCTTGAAGTCATTGTGTCTTTACCGGGAACCTGTTGACCAGCGGCTCTCGATCCGTAGCCGCGATTCGAGGGATGTGGGATGTGGCTCTGATATTAGATCGACTGCTGAGGACGCCTGCGACTTTTGGCATTGGGTTGTTGCTGCGGATTAAACTCAAGCTCTGGCCTGGATGTGTGATTGTAGGTTGCCATCCTCGTCTGCCTGAGACAGAACAGACAGATTCATGCGCCGTGTTCTGCTTCGTCAGACTGGAGATTCGATGGCTTGCATGTTATCGGCAGCTCATGAAGGTCGCCTTCAAATCTCCTCCGGACATATCTGCTCCTGGCCTCGACACAATACTTCCTCACACCAGCCACCAATGCGTCGACGCTCGAAAATCGATGAAGTTGGAGTACATGGTCGTCGAGTCTTGGCCCATCCAGCGACGTTCATATCACATTCGACATGAGCCGAACGATGCAGAGCTTGATGTTGTGTAACCAATTGGCGTGCTCGGCAGCGTCATACAGGAACGACGGTGTGGTTGACAGTTGTGAGAGGACAGAGGTGCAGGAGACATTACATTGAAGCCAGAACACTTGTCACCAGCAGCAAGCATGTGCTACAAGGATGTTTGCCATTTGCCATGGATATCGATAGACGACATATAGGTGAAGCAATTGGACGATAGTGGCAAATGCAGTGGTGTGGTTGGTTGCTGCCAACCTGTGTGGTGTGTACACAGTACATGTACTGTTGTTACATGTAACCAAGTCGTGCCCTGCGTCAAGCCTGCCGCTCGGTTTTGGCGGGAGCTCCCCTCGTTCTATTTACTCCTTCACGCTAGACAACAACATTACGCGCGTCTGTACAGCTCCAGTCTTCTCAATCGCCAATTCGCATACCTGCAACGACACTCGAGCACGCGGGTGCTGTCCGGAGTGGAACAAACGTCGGCATATCTCATTCTATCGCCTCCAGGGGGGCTCGCTAAAGGCAACAGCCCTGGTCACATTGAAAGGAGACTTGTGACGTGCACACAGCACACTGTGGTTCTGGGAGACACCTCCGCCGTTGACTTATCGACACCCTTCTTCTCCACCCACAGCGCGCGAATACCCATCCCTCTCCGCCCAGCATTCTTCGAGGCCGACGCGCACCACCACCACTGTCCCTACCGCCCGGCGTTCGCGCCTTGAACCCCTCCGAGCATGGCAAACACGTACGTCCATACGACACTTCAAGACTTCACCATATGCCCCATCGCTTCCCACGTGTCGGAACGTGCCAAGAGGTGGCATGTTGGAGATACGAGGCATTGCTAACACTGCCGCGGCTACAGGTTGGCCTCATCATGGCGCTCCTTCTGGCACACCATGACGTCTGACGATCGCCATGCCGGACCCGATGCGCCCTATCGCAACGGCAAGATCCCCGTCTCGCAGTCCAAGAAGAACTCCATCACCTCGTCAAACACAAGCGCACTCGAATCTCGCGCAGACCTCGACCTCGAAGCCGGCAATGGCTTCGTCAGCCACAACACGGCCGGAACCTCAAGTCCTCCATACTCACCGCAAGTTCGTCGGAGTCTACAACGTCAGACGTCGGGTATGGACAGCACAATGGAGGGCATGGGGCAGGGTGAGATACAGATGCAGAGCTTTGCCGATGGTCTCCCGCCTCCACCACCCGTCAGCCACTCCTGGAAGCGTATCGATCGATGGTTGGAAGACAACTACGAAGAGCTGTTCGAGAACATTGGATTCGGTGCGACGGTAAACGACGTCAACGAGCTGGAGCACGAGCTCGACTGTACGCTGCCGCAAGAGGTGCGCGAGTCGCTTCAGATTCATGACGGCCAAGAACGAGGAGGATTGCCTACAGGCGTGGTATTCGGCTGCATGTTACTGGATTGTGAAGAGATCATGCAAGAGTGGCAGAATTGGCGAACAGTGAACGAGGCCTACTTCAACGATGCGGCCAAATACGAGATCCCTCAAGCACCGCTGAAGGCTTTTGCAGGATCGTCAGCATCTGCAGTACCAGTCGCACAAGCCTCTTCCTCCGCGAGTCCACAATGGCGTTCAGAACTCGAAGAGAAGCAGGATTCACAACCTCCGAACGCCATTCAAAAGGTGTACGCGCATCCAGCGTGGATCCCGCTGGCAAGAGATTGGGGAGGCAACAACATTGCAGTGGATCTTGCACCCGGTCCGACTGGAAAGTGGGGCCAGATCATCTTGTTCGGTCGTGACTATGACTGCAAGTATGTCATCTCGCGGTCATGGTCGGCGTTTCTGGCGACACTTGCGGACGACATGCACACCGACAAGTGGTTCATCGATGAAGATACGAAAGAGCTGAAGTTGAGAGAGTTCCCGAAACAAGGAGTGGAGCCTGCATACATTGATATTCTGCGCTGGCGATCAGACCAAAAGTATGGCAGGAGAGCGCCCAAGAAGAAGCCTCTACGGATCAACAGCAATGTCTCACCTGGCGTGAATGGATTCTCACCTTACGGCTCGCCAACGAAAGAGGACCGAGGACGATCGCCTCAACGATTGTCAAACGGCAAACAGCCAGCGCATGGAACGTCAAGTCCGAGAGGTCAATTTGGCAGTCCTCTGGCGAGGGTGACGGAGGAAAGCTCGCCAGTGCACACGCAGGCTCAGCCGTTGACAGTGGACACGAGTGTGCAGCCTGCGAATGGAAAGCTGATATCTGGTATTGACACACCACCCACTTCAGCGAAACCGAAGAACGACGAGAATGCGCCTCCCTCAAAGCTTGTCGCCGTTGACACCCCAAGGGCCTCACCGGACGAGACAAGGGAGGAGCGACGTGGAAGCCAACCCTTCCCGAAGAGCAGACTTGGAAGCATGGTTATGAGCAGCAGTGATGAGGAGACTTCACCACTGTCTCCCGCCCACGACGCCGGTCTGCCAAATGTTGAGGAAGAGATGAAAGACGTGAAGATTTGAGCGTGGCCATCGCAAGGAGCAGGAAGATGGAGATGTGTCGTATTGAGATTTATCAGCATGCTTTCTAGCAACCAGCATCGCTTATTCGCATGGCGTTGGTGGAGTAGGAAAGTCGAGACAAGACGTATAGTGGTCTATATGACGGTTGAGCGAGAGTGAACAGACTCCTACGGGCAAGCATTCGACAGGTGCGATCTGCACCGCTGTGGGTGGCGAAACTCGAGACCTTTTTTCGCTGTGGACATGGCACGCTTGAGCTAGTGTAACAGTAGTGATTGTTATTGGTCGTAGCCCTATCAGCGAGCATACAATTCAGATGTTGTCTGGTATTGGTCACCTTTCAGGTGGTCAAAGATGGTAATGTGAGGAGGGCGGGAGGCTTGGCGCAACGCTGCACTCCATTGTCTTGCAAACACCACTATCTCAGCTTTCGCTCATGCAAGCATTGCTGAAAAGTATGAACATGTACTTCGAATACGTTTTCGAGGGTTCGAAGTACAACATGCCTTTCGAAAGCGACATACTCGACCGATCGCCTCGTTGAGCTACAGTACCCACGAAGCCAAAACACTGCGTCTGTGCTGTGAACACACCCAATTGGCACACCATACAAAGTTGAAGTCTTCACGACCGCATCCGGCGATGTCAACGAACATGAGGAAAACCCCACTTGTGCCAAACAATGAAGTTCAGCAATGCAAGCCGGAAAAGGTATGCCATCAGTACAAAGGCATCCTTTGTTGTGCTGGCGCATCAAGACAATTCGGCTTCGCTGCAATGCGCGAAACGCAACGCAAACCAAGACATACTCATTTTTCGCACTTTACAGTGAGCGATTAGAGCGGCGCCATGGAGTATCTCGGAAATCTTTTCGAATGGGCCCGCGACCGGGTGCTCGAATGGCAGGGCTTTGACGATGATTGGCCTTATACTGCATCGCCGGCTCAGAGTGAGGGTCATGGATCACAGTCTGAAGACAATGATAATCAGGAAGCTCAGTCTGGCGATGAAGACATGCTCGATGAAGAGCATTTGCAGGAGTTCCGAGCTGGCAATGTCTCCAATGGTACCAATATGGCGACGACGGGTGGCGGAAAACGACGAGAAGTACACTCAGGCGGAGTTGCAAGTGGTTTTCTCTCCCGAAATGGTCAACGACAGGGCAATCCAGTTTCACCAGGAAACAATCGAGGCTCCAGGACTCCACCTCCACCTCCGCCTCCACCGGTGACCACTCAACGTCTGGACGAAGAGGATGATGAGTTGCCCCCTCTTTCGGCACACTACTTTGAAAGACATGACCAAGCGTTGAAGGCGCATGAGGCCACCATGAAACGACGTCGGGAGGAAGAGCGACACGATCGTGATTTCTCCAAGCGTCGAAGATATGGCATCTTCCGGAATCAACGGAACGCGTGGCATACAGAGGGAACGGCGGAATTCCCACCGGCACCTCCAGTCACGATCGAAAGGGAGGATTATGAGTTCTACCGGGTTTGGAAAGATGAAGCAAGGAGGAACGGGCGGCGATCTGCACAGCCTGGTCACCGCTCACCAAGGACTGTTAACGTTGGGGGAGACTCTCGTGTCGAGCAGCTGCGAAAGCAAAGGCAGGAATTGCTTGAGCTTGCGAAGAAAGCCCAGCAGAACAGCCAGCAAACTCCGTCTCCACCGAAACAACCTACAGGTGATAACAACAATCGCGGTCGTCCATCATCCCCACCAGGTCAAGGTCCAACCTCGCCAAGATCGGGCTCGAAGGCTGCATCTCCACAGCAGGGACCTTCGACACCAGGTGGGTGGTCGAATGTACCGCAGACGCCGCCCAAGTCAAACACGCCTCAGCAACCTCCTCCCAAGACTTCGCTCGAGTCGACCACGCCGCCGGGATCTCCTCCCAAACGAAACGCGACTCCGCCAAAGGAGCCCAGCCCCAAGAAGAAGAGAAAGCCAATTGATGACCTTCGAATTGATGGGACAGAGAAGCTCGGTTTCGGCAATGCTACACAGACTGGTGGCGATGCTGATCCTGAAGCTGGGAAAGGGAAGGGTAGGAAGACTTCGCCACCGCGGGAGACTGGTCCTGGTCAGCCGCCGTCGAGACCTAGACGACCACGTCGTACTGGTCGGAAACTGGAAGTTGAAGTTGACTTCATCAGTGAGGACGGTATACTTGCATGTGAATCACAAGGCTTCGGGCCAGAAATCACAGAGGGCGAGGACCTGCAATGCTTATGTTATGCAATCAGAGCATCGATTGAGGCCCAGCATCCTGGAGACGACATCCCTGACATGGCCGAGTGCCAGCGAACCATGGTCAGAGGCTTGCCCAAAGATGTGAGAGATGAGTTTCTGGAACCGTATAAAGACAGTCGGTTTGACGCCAGGTCTGGAGGCCGGAACTTCACCGGGGAGGAGGCGTTCAGAGGCATTTCTATGCTGGGCTACCAGCTTTTGCTCGTTGTCGAGGCCTCCAGCCGTCCACAAGCATATGTGAGAGATCAAGGCCCAGATCAAGACTTTCCCCCAACCAAGGGATACCTCGTCCTGCACTGGTCCGACCGTGTCTACTACAAGGGACATTTCTCTTCCATCGGGCCGAAGACCACGAGACCGCTGCGTGTCGGTAAGACGAGACCGCTGTCACCGGGTACGCAGGCCGCCAGAGGCTTGATCAATGCTGGAAAGCGTGGGGAGACGCCTGACAAGACATCTCCATCTGGTGAGAAACAGTCTGCCAAGTCTGCAACAACTTCTATCACTCCGGAGAGGCAGGCCTTGTTTCGAGATGGCCTGTCTGAGCTCGTACACCAGTCAAGGTTCACGAATGGAGTCACGTTGAATGTAGTCGCCGCAGCCGTGAACTGGAATCTTCGCTGGCGACCAGATCGCGCCTCTTCCACACATGTGAACTTCACTGGAGACGAAGCGCAAACGATCCTGACAGCTCTATCAGGTGCCAACGACCTAGTGGAGTATCCAGTACGCGGCGATCATGGTCGCGTCCGTCAACACAGAGACCTGCCTGAACAGTGCCTGGGTAGCGAATGCCCCTGCGACTCACAGATCAGCAAGGGGAAGTTACCGCCGCAGTCCAGAAAAGGCGAATCATCCAGTCAAAGTCAAGGTCGCCGCAACTCACCGCCAGCCTCAACTCAACCTCAAACCCAGCTCTCCGTCGGCCGCCTGGCAACGTATCGCGGCGCCCTCGCCAAGATCATGGACCATCTAGAGCATGCTGACAAATACTACAACACCGGCGTGAAAGACGCCCGAGTCCTCGTCCGCATCAACGCCCATCTAAGGCGACAAACTGTCGCTGGAAGTGAAGCAGCCCCAGTCTACGACGAAGACGAAAGTAAAACTTGCCTCACAGCCCTCGCCGAGCAAGGCGACATGATCCGATACCCCGTCAACGGGGACCTGGTCCAACGCATCCGTCCTGGCGAGCCTAGATCACCACGTCGCAAGGATAATACAATCAAGGCGGACAACATTGGCGGCGCACTGGCTGGTACTTTCGGTCCTAAGGCGATGGGTACGAAGCCTGCTAGTTCGAAGGGGGAGGGGAAGAGTCCTCCACCAGAAACCCGTTCGAACCAGGAGACGACTGGAAGGAAGCGTAAGAGCGCCGATGCACCCGCTGCCGCTGCCAACGCCAACAAAAAGCAGAATTCTGGTCCACCGCCATCCAAGTCGCAAGGCACAACGAAGAAGAAGGGTGTTTGGGGAGGTGGTCTTGCTAAGAAACTGGAGAAGCAGCCCTTTCAGTGAGAGAAGTAACAAAGTTGATACGAGAATCTTTGATTAGCAAATGTTGTGATTCGCTACAATCTCTATAATGTAGCACGTCGTCTACGTAGTCCCTTTTTCTCAATCCACAACGGTCGTCATTTCCCGATTTTGACGACCTTTTAAAAGTGATGCCTTGGTATCATGCCCTTTTTCAGAACCAACCAATGAGTCCGCCGGTCCTGCTTTCATATGCTCGTTGCGCCTTTACGTCCGTAATCATGCCATCATGCCTCCCTCCCCCCTCTATAATCGAATCCGGAAGTCCAATATCTTTACGTCCACTTTTGCACTACGGTGCCACCACGCTTAAAGTCGCTCATCTCGCCAAGCACCTGTGACTTGTCGCTGAGCTCTTTTGAAGGGAAGGTCTGCATGAGCGCGTAGGATCTCGGCTGTGATGCGGCCCTGTCCACGAAGCTGTAGACGTCGCCAATGGTTTGGGTGGTGTTGAAGCGAGCGACAAGACGAGTGCCATCTCCTAATCTTACTTGAAGCTGGATCGTTGGTTGCGACTCGTCGATGGCGGGTTGCTGTGTCGCAGGCTGGGAGGCGGCAGCGGGTGGCGCTGCGGAAGATAATGAGGATGCTGCGCCAGATGATGTCGCAAGCCCTGGTGTTGGTGCGCCTAGTCTGTTGCCTTGTCCACCAAATGGCTTGTACTTTGGCTTAGGCTGGACGTAGTTCTCACCCTTGTGTGGATCGAGGTTGAGGTCGACTTCTTGATCTGGCTGAACGTCGAGCAGTGCTTTCGGTGCACGACCTTGGTTGATTTCCTGCATGATGTGCTCGTTGGCTGGGTCGTCGAAGCGAAGGAGAGGACCGTCATCGATGCTGACACCGTCCGCCCATAGATGCAATGTCCTGCTCACACGTGGTGGGCGCTGGCGGTCAGAACTGGATGGTGGAGGAGCATTTGGATCTTCGACGACCTGACTGGGTGCATCATCACCGCCCAGTGTCTGCGCTCGTCCGGAGAATGCCGTCGACCGTGGTGTCTCCTCCTCCTCACCGTCAGCGCCAGGTGGTCGCTCCCTATTCTGACGCGCCTGTTGCATGATGTTGCGGAAATGGTCGATGGGTTGTCCGCCTTCACCTGGGTTCTGTACAGCGAGTCCACTTTTCTCGCCGCCTGCGAACATGTCCTGTGGCTTGTCCTCGTCTTCACCCTTGTCGCCTCCACCTTGCAGATCGCGAATAGTCTTCATCTTGGAGTTGCCACTTGTCGCAGCTTTTGGCTTGCTACTCGAGGATGAGCTGAGGGGCTGTGGCTGGGTAGGTTGAGCAGCAGGTGCCTCGGGGATGTCTTCGTCGGAGGCGTTGGGTTGGTCTTCGTTCTCGGCGTAGTAGAGGGTGATAGCTTGTTCGAGATTCCAGTTGGCGGCACCGAGCGCATTTTGAGCCTATCAGGAAGAATGGTCAGCATGATGTCAAGTTACATGTTGATTGGTACATACTATGCTCGGGTTTGCGCCTGTGACGGAGCTGAATTGCGCGATCAAGTCGTCGTGGTTGTCGGCCATGATGGGTGGTCAGCCAGTTGATGGCGAGGTGGTGGTGTGGTCAGATTTGGGTGGTGTTCTTAAGAATGATCTGGTGAGATCTGTCGTGGAGGTGGGTGTTTGTGTGATAAGGAAGTTGGATCGCAAACCATCAATGAGGTCAGTTGGCTTGGCGGGCGACTGCGGGAGAGGCATGCGAGACATGAAGTTGCATGTGAGCTGTGTTCACCACGGCCGTCTTTCCGTTGCCGACTATAATCACCAAACCATTCACCAACACTCACCTACTTACTGCTGCAATACCGAGTGAAGCGGCGCGACTTGTGATACTGGAGAGACCATTCACCATCATCCCGATCATCCACTTCGACGACCACATCCACTCCACGGCTTGACAGCCGGCTATACCAACCATGTCTTCACGCGACCTCTCCGAATCACAAACGACATTTCCTTCCGACAGCGAAAACTACGACGCGAATCACTCGAATCAAGATTCATCAGATGAGCCAACATCAGACTCGAGCAGTCCCATGATCCTATACCAACCGCCAACGATATGGAGCTTGATGAGAGGAGCAGCAATAAACCTACTATTACCGTTTGTCAATGGATTGATGTTGGGATTTGGAGAGTTGTTTGCACATGAGGCGGCGTTCAGGTTAGGGTGGAGTAACACGAAGGTATGTATACTTCATGGATGTGGATCGCTCAGCCGAGGATGTTGTAGAGCAGGGCAGTGTTGGATCATGCAAGTGCTAATGGTTAGTACAGATCTTTCCAACACATAGGAGTCAGGCTCACAAGATTGGGCCGGGTATTGAGATCAAGGATGATCCAGTGGAGCGAAGACGGAGAAGTGGTCGGGAGGTGGATGCTTACACCTCGTTGGAGTAATGTGTGGAACATATCAATGATGCGAGAGAGGCTGCGGAGAAAAACATGACCACTAGAAGGTGTACACACAGGCGGAAGATCATGTCACAGGTCATCTCGAGGTGGCATGGTCATGGAGATGGTCGTGCATAGCATTGGGCGGCAGCAAGCGCTTCTACAATGCCACTCAGGCAGCTGGGCGGCATTTCATGTAGACATAAGACGGGTTTGAACATTTCCGTCGTCATCTATTCATTTCCAACGTACTGCTCGCACATATTCTTTGATTCTTCCGCATCGATCTATCTCAGGAGATACCTCGGAGTCTCGCGTGACGCGGATTCGGAAACGACTCCTGGGACTGCGCATCTCGAAATTATCACGCTGATCATCCTCATGCACACATCACAACCACGATGCCCAGTAGAGGCCTACGTCTTGTGCGAGGCAATGCGCCATCGCTGATACGGCAGCAATGTCGAAATGTAATGCAATGACTTGCGAAGTGAAGATGCCATCGCTAATACAACATCTAGCTCTCCTACACTCCCCGACCTCTCCTCCGCAATACATCACCTCGAATAGGCTCCTTAGCACAGACACCACAGCCATGGACGAGATCAACACCGACGGCGATTATTTCGATCCCGGCGATACGACATGCATCTACCACACAGACTCCAGTCGATCCAGCGACCGCCCCTCTGCCAGAGAACTCCACGTCTTCTTTTCCCGATCTGGATACGATCACACTAAATACCGTCCCCAAAACCGCAGAAGGTATTGATATATCGAGCATCCCCGAAGGCATCGGCTACTTGAAGCAGATCGGCTTGGAATACGGCTACGGTCCAACCTCGATGATCGAATGGGTGCTCGAACACATGCACATTTGGGGTGGTCTACCCTGGTGGGGAGCAATAGCAGCCACAGCAGTCGCCATTCGCGTTGTTACCTTCCCATTATACTTAAAGTCCAGCGACATCATGGCACGACAAAACGCTCTCACCTCCGTCACGAAACCCATCACAGACCGCATGACCAAAGCACAGAAAGAGGGGAACACAGCGGAAGTAATGCAGGCGTACAGGCAGCTCGGTCAGATTAGGAAAAGAGCGGGCATCAGCATAACACAGCAGTTCTTGCCAATTATATTGCAAGGTGTGATTGGGTATTGTGGATTCAAGATCATGAGAGCGGCGTCAGAACTTCCAGTGCCTGGTTTCAAAGATGGAGGGTTTTTGTGGTTGCAAGATTTGACAATAACGGATGGATATTTGTTGATGCCCATCATCATGGCTGGGACTGTCCACATGATTGTACGATTGGGTGGTGAAACTGGTGCACAGACGCAATTACCAGAGGGCATGAAGAAGGTCATGCTTTATGGTATGCCAGCAATCATCTGCTTGGTCACCGCATGGCAACCAGGTGCGGTATGTGTGTGGTTCGCTGCGTCTGGTGCGTTGGGGATTGTTCAGGGGAGAGTGTTGCAAAATGCAGCTGTGAGAGACCTCTTCGGACTAGCACCAATTTATGTGCCGAAGCCAGGAGAGGGTGGTGGAGGATTTCTGAGTGCGATGCTGGAAGATAGGGTGAAGGGGCTGCAACCGACGAGATACGAACCCGCGCCGTCAGCTGGTGCGAATGGTGGGAGGAATGCTGCGTACATGGCGCCGAATTACCAATCGCCGAATATACACAGACAGGGTAAGACGATCGATACGACGTTGGTGGCGCCAAACCCAGCAGGGACATCGGCACCTTCAGAGGAGATGATTCAGCCCGGGATGCCAGCGACGCCGAAGAAGGGCATGTTTGATGGGTTGAAGGATCAATTGCAGGGTAAGATCTCGGAGGCGAGGCAGGTGAGGGCGAAGACGCCAGAGCAGAGGAAGAAGGAGGAGAGGGAGGCGTTTAAGAGGAGGGCGAAGCAGTATGAGGAGAGGGCGCAGGGTAGGAGGGGGAGGTAAGGAGGGTGTGTATAAAGAAAAGCTGTAAGTTAGAGTGTTCGATTCAGCTGTGTATATGATTGGAGGTGTGCATGCATAAGTGGGAGCATTGGTGTGGCGTAGGATGGGAATATACCAGAGGGAGTCTAGGCATGGGAGACAACCAACGCAGCTCTTGAACATTACTTCCGCGCAACTGCTGACGCTCAGTATTTGTATCTGACAATATCGTCCATTCCCTACCCAGCGACTCGAACCGATGAAAGGCTTCAGCCTTGAACTTATCCCAGCTGCCAGGCTCAGGCACAGACACAGACATCCGGATTGCTGTCGGGCTCGGAGTCGCTTGACTGCACCGAGATATCGGTCAGTATCGTGCAGTCTTCCAGCGCGTTGATGTACACTTACCGATTCTAGAGATCTGGCTGGCATGTGCATCACCAATGTCCCCCGTATTACCTTAAGCGGATCTGGTTCGCGGTTTACGGCTTCGTCTTCGGAGTCATTCAGCTCGTCATCTTCGGAATCGTCCAGCTCGTCGTCATCCTCGTCGGTTTCTTCTGCATCATGGCTGTCATTCTCCACATCGACCTTCGTCTCCTCTGGTGGCTCTGCGTCCTGCCCGGCTTTGATCTGGTCAAGAATGCTTCGCATGTCGCGGAGTGTGGCTTCTGCTTTTTGGGAGGGGGTCGCCTGAATTCTGGATGTGTTGTAGACCGCTTCAGCTGCTTCACGAAACCGCTGTGTGACGAAGCTATCAGCAATGCCGGTCAAGCTTGCACGATTTGCCTGGCGACAGACCATACGTACCTCAGCTTCTTCCCAGTCATCCGTGGCGGAGCATACGATGACGCAGTCTTCGACCTGCCATTGTCGAGGCAGAGACGGGTCAGTTAGGCTGCGCTTGGCGGTGGTGATCGCTGCGTCCCATTGACGCGCCTGGCATAGACGCAAAGCCCGGAAGTAGTCCTCGATGTGTTTTTCGAGCGACTTCATATTCTCGGAGTGTAGGCGCAGGTGATGCTGCGACGCGTCTTGCGTTGCTGAAAGACGTTGAACGGCCGATGCTCACAGAAAGAGAAGCGCTCCCAGTACACCCAGGGCTTGGCATGGGAGAAAGCGCTCGGGATTCACTCGAATGGTCCTTGGCCGTGCGGAAGAGATACAAATGTTCTGACTTCTGGGACCGTCAGCACCACATAGCGGTGGTGAGCTGAAAGCAGACAACCCCGACCTGAGTGGCTCTTTCTCCCTCCGACGGTCTTGTTTAGGACATCAACAGTTCTGCTGTGTATCGATCCGAAGCGTCGACCCAGCCTCCCTGCGCCGCACTTCGGGTTCCAACGATGTTCTTGGGTCGCTACCAGCACGCCCCTGAGGACGCTTCAACATTGCCACCTACGAGACTGTGTCTAAAGCACTCGTCGAAGCCCCTGTCGCTCTCAGCACTACGTGTAGTGCTGGCAACTCGACACAGCCTCAACACGCCGCAACTAGAACGTCAACGACTTTTCCGACCCTGTTCAACTCCAAGTCCGTCATCCCTTCCTGACCCATCACTTTGATCCTTCCTGTTCAGGCAGGAGACATGGTGCAGGTGACTAAGCCAAGCTGCATATAAGCCATGTCGTTTCCCTTCTCGGTCCTTTCCCCTCCAACAACAACCCATCGAAACAAGCTGCCAGCTTAATACCGCAGTGAGGGCTCCGGGAGTCGGACACTCTAGACGAAAGGCCAGAAGCGCTTCCGGCGAGGTGCCAAGCAATATGATGCCGGACCTAGCGAAACTCGGTGATTCGTTCAAAAGGGCTCCCAGCGGACTGTCAATCACGAAGGAGTCGGAATGTTGACTTGGTCATGATTGGTCCCAACGCAGCAAGGCCTAGCCAGGTTGAGAACCTACCATTCCAGCTGTGGAGCGCCTCGTGACGACCGAAGTAGCGGCGCTTCCAGCAGACTGTCAATCATGAACGAAGTCGAGAACCGACTTGGCCCAAATAAGGTCCAGCACACCGAGGGCCAGGCGGGTTGAACACCTGTCTGTCAATCTGTGGAACGCCTGCTACGTGTGGGCACCCAGCCAGAAGCCCTTCCAGCGGACTGTCAATCACACAAGAGTTCGGAAAGTTGACTTGGTCAAAATTGGTCTCCAGCCCAGCAAGGGCTTCCCAGGTCAAGCACATATTCTCGCATCCGTGGAACGTCTCATCGCCCGGAGACTACGCCGGAAGCACTTCCAGCGGGCTGTCAATAAGAAACGAAGTCGAAAAGTTGACTTGGTCAAAATCGATCTTCAGTCAGGGAGGGCTCCCCAGGCCCAGCACATGTTGTAACAACTGCAGAACCGCTTCCAGCGAGGTGCCAATCACGAACGAAGTTCGGAACTTGACTTGGTCAACGAAGCGCAGAACTGCATGCACGCCGGCGCTGGCCTTTCGCCGTCACACCAGAGTCTTGCGACACGCATCTCACTTCGCGGTGCGTGGTCACATGTCCAAGAGCGAAGCAGCCGGCGGTCTCCGCGCTCGGCAGCAAGCATATGGATGCCAAAGGCAGTGAGATCTTGCCGGTTAATGTCAAGGTCTGCGCCCCCGCGATGCCGTGCTGCTCAACTCTGCCAGCTAGTCGACCAAGAGGACATGCAAAGGTGTCCTCAGCCAGTGTCGAACTCACCCGTGGTGCATCGTGGCACGCGCACTACTTTCCAGCAGTCTCTTCACATCAATGGCTCGACAGAGATGTTCACGGCCGCTACGCTGGTCGATGCTGGTATGAGGTGAAGTTATGCTCCACGCGCGCTCGGCGCAAGCCGAACCACATGGCATGGTTGCTTCCAACATCGCACCTTCCCTTCAGCCTTCGTTGTGACAAGCTCTTCCACTAACCTTCACTAATTCTTCACGACCTCTCGTGGTCGATCCATCATCATTCAAACGACGAACTTGATTTCGGCAGGCAAGAATCCTTAGCAGAGGCTGAAGATCGATCGCCTCACCAGTCACCACCTTCAAGTCCGAAGTCAAGGGAAGATGGCGAACCCAAGCCAGGCACTGACGATCCTATTCTGCAAAGAGCTGTCGACACTGCTGAGCACGGCATCGAACAACGATGCGATTCGGCTGCTACCGGACAAGACTTGGCTACTGAGCTCTGTGCTCGCCATTCACGTGAGCATTGAGCTCGGTGATGTTTTGGAAGCACTTGACGCGAAAGCATCCTCTTCGACGTTGATCCATGGATACTGGCATGAAGAGCAGGACTCTGTCTACGTTCTTATGGGTCAGGATGTATGGCAAAGCACACGGTGCGACAGGCATGCTGGATCACGTGTCATGACAATGGTGAACAACGACCCTCTGGATTCCGTCAAGCGCATGCAGGTGATCAAGCTTCATACAGTGCCTGCGGAACCTGGCCCTTGCCCTGGCGCTATGGAGCACAACGGGACAGAGCTCCAGGTCCTTGCACATTTTCTGAGAGCCTCACTAAGGCTGAACCCGTTCGACCTCAGCATAGTGGTCACAGCTCTCGCGGAGGGCTCTCTGAGTCTGACCCCGTCGTTTGAAGGTGTTTCGCGTCATACTTCAGCTGCTCTGCTGACAACGGCACGTTCGGCACTGCTACATGCCAGCACCTACAAGCACTTACTTTCTGGTGCTGTTCGAAGCACACCCAGTCTCGTGCAACTCGCTGAGATCTACGATATATCCGCTGCTGATCGCCCTCTGCAAGGCATCTATACGATCATGGTACAGTTTTCAGGTGCGCCTGCTGCTGAGGCTCTGCGCCGCCGTCAACCTTCATTCCTTCATGGACTGGCCCACCTTGCTTGGAGGCATAGACCATGTGCACATCCTCGACACACCGGTCTACACGAAGCGATACTGCATGCTTGTCAGCTTTACGCACCAGCCCACTGATGACAACATCGACCGGGCACTGGTTTCGCTTCGCCAAGCTTTGGGATTGAAGCCTACAACACGAGCGCTGGCAACATCGATCGTTCTCCAAATCCATGACGATCTTCCGAGCCGATGGAGACCTCAGCAAGCCATTCAAAGACAACGTCCTGCAGCCACGGCTTAGAGCTGCAATCAGTAGCACTATGACTGGCATCGCTGCCGCTGGCTCCGCATCGAAACTCGACAGTGTTCTATCCACACTGAGTGCACCAGATCGACAGCCCGTTAGCTTTGTTCCCTGGACCAGACAAAGTAATGAGGATGGCGGTCGCGCACGCGACAGCATCCCACGTCAGTTGACGACACTCCTCGACGCGCCGATTCTTGAGATGCTGCGGGCAAACGACAACCTGCTGATCATCGCGGAGATCTGTTCATCAAACAAGCATCCCATGAAGGATCGTCAAATGTGGCACCCCTTGCCGCGCAATCGTCCAGTGTATCTCCTCACTGTGAACCCTGACCGTGTCACGCGCCGGACTGGAGAAGTCGCTCAGGTGCTCTCGAGACTTGATGTAAGAGGTGGTGCGTGGCTGACACAAGGCTTCCCAAGTGGTGAAGCGATGGATGAGACAAACAGTGAGGTGATGGACAAGACAGACTGGCAGCTTGTCACCCAGGACACCAGCTCCGGCTTGGAGGCACAACTCACACTCGGTCGCCAGCGAGCATTGCAGATGGGATTCTATTGGCGTCGGGACGAGGTTATGATTCGTCTCAATAACCATGTCGACAGGACAGGGAGCTCTCCACGCTCGCTGGTCGCGCTCCAAAAGGCGCCAAAGGTAGCCATTGAGGTGCACGAATTTGATGCCGTGCTGCTCGTGGCCCGTGTGTCACCAACGTCACAGGCCAAGGAAGACAACAGCATGAACACATCTATTCTACGCCAATCGAAGTTCCTGAGCACAGTCGTGGCCCAATGTGGTGTTCCTGTGCATTCACTAAACTGTACATCGGTATCGGCGCACAGCAATGGACTCGTTGAAATCCTGAAGAGCAAGCTCAAGACACTCAATGAGCGCGTCCTGGTGGTCTCCGTTGGCGTTGATAGTCTATGCCACTCCTCGGAGACATATCTGGACTTGGTCAACATGAGCTACGACGGAGTGGGTTTCGGCTCGCTGTTATGGGACCATGACACGACTGTCGATGTGTGTACTGCACTACGACTGGATTATTGTCCACGGTGACTTGGCCGTACTGATGGAGTGGGAACAAGCGCTCCTCGAACGACAGCGCGCCCCACTACTTCAAGTCAACTTGCCTCTAGTACAGCCGCTGCTGTGGTTCCTACCTGGCATGGGCAACAATCCGTGGGTCGAGCGTCACATGAGCGCCAATGGCTTACTGACTTTTGATAGGCACCCTACTATACTCCACGCCGAGCGTCATGTCACCAAGTCGTCTGAGTGGGTGGAAGCTGTCACTCTCACCTCTTACCAAGGCGGCAAGAGCATCGCGCCAGAACCCATGAAGACAGCAGGCGAGCGAGGTTTCTCTGCGGGGCAAATGGAGGCTTAGAAGGTCTACAATGAAAGGTAAATCACCTGCAGGTCAGACTAAGATCACGGACTGACTTGTTTACAGTGCAATCCCGGAGAATGTCGCCGTCCAGATCACATTCAACAATGGTGGCTCAAAGTCTTACACATGCTCATGTCCGACATTACCAGTCGAGCAGCATGACCCTGAATGTCTATGCAAGTGCGGATTTTGCAATCGGTGTAGGACATGCCCGTGCGATGGGACCTCCTGTGAGTGTCCCGTTATCTGCAATTGCCACTGCAAGCACTGTCACCCCACACCAAGCACAGTCTCCTCGAACGACTCAAAGCCAAGTGCTGGTAAGAAGCGAGACACCAAGCACACCATCAAGAAGGAGGGCCAGGACCGCAAGTGCAAGACGATGGGCTGCGAGAACACTGCTCCTGTGAATGGCCAATTCGGGTTTCTGTGTCGAGCATGCTACAAGGCTAAGGCTGCAAATCGGCAATGCGCGACACCGTTTTGTTCGAACTCGGTTCCCGAGGGAGGTATCACCGGCGACGTGTGCACGACTTGCGTCCAGGACGATAAGTTGGGCGACATGAACATCCGCAAGTGCGTCGGAAAAGATTGCAACAAGCCAACACCTCAGGGCGGCCCTGGCGGGAATTACTGCAAGCAATGCTACGGCAAGGTGCGTAGCGCCGAATTGAAGGCGAGGTCTCGCGTCAAGGCTGAAGTGTCTGCTTCAGGGCGACCGATCTGCGAATTCCCAGACTGCGACAATGCCGTCCCAGCGGACACAAAGGCAAGCCGCCGCTGCGTAGAGCACAAGGGCAGACGCATGCCTGCTGCTAGCAGGAGCCAGAAGCCGAAAGTCGAAGACGATCAGCCTCGTAGTACTGTTGGCGAGCTCGAAACAGGAGGCTCGGCGGTGATAGTTGAGGCTGAGGAGAAATCCACACTTAGCAACGACATGTCGACATTTCTGTACTGATCGAAGGGAGAATTTGAGGATGCCATATCTTGGAAGCGTAGGGAGAGATGGGGCATTTTCCACGAGCTAATCATCAGATGAGAGCATAGCTATTTTGGGGAGAAGATGGAGGATGATAAGAGTGAACATTGCTGAACATGAAAATGTATGAGTAGGCATATTTATTACAATGCACCACATGACATAGTGCACTTGACGTTCACCAGGACTCACGTGGCTTAAGCAGAATCTCAATGCCTTCTCTCTTGCAGCTGCAAGCCTTATGGCAAAGATAGCTATTGCTACAGGAACTTGCGCATGCTAGGCACATGCAATGATTATTTGCCCCGTCTCTCTCATAGAGAATACATTATTCGCAAGATCTCCGCCCGATTGCGAGGAGCAGGGCCAATGGTACGAAGCACGAGGTTTCTAAACAGGTCATTAGCACAAGTCTTATAGGCATTATTCTTGTACTGTAGCCTGCCCTGCCCTGGGAGAGTTCTTCCCGACAAAATAGCCAGTCATCTCTCAGTGTTGTGCCCACCACGCGTTCATGGTGCTTGTATGGTGGTGTATTGTCGAGCTTCGATTGCCGTGGGATTCTGGCATCATCGCGTCGCAAGGCCCTCGGGTCGATGGCATGCTGTAAAGAACTCGCTAACATCTTTGTTGATGGATACGTGATATCGTGCCGAGTGGTGTCTGAAGAACGGGAAGGTCGCAGGAGCCAAAGTCGCCGCAACAAGCTTGTGCATGTCGAAAGTAGCTTCGTGATGCAACTCAAGGCGCCGGCCAGTCGCAGTGTTGCCTACCGCGTGTCGTTGTGCGCGCTCGCTTGTATCCTGCCCTTCATGGCGGCAATGTACGGCTATGCATTGTCATGGTGTACTCGGTGAGGATGGTGAGAGCCGGCAGAGAGTGATCGTAGCGAGATGTCAAGAGCGCTTCCAATCTTGGCAAAGCCGAAGCTTAGGGTGGACACTGCAGAGCTTCTCGTCTGCACCACGTACCTCAGGTAACTCAACAAGAAAGCTCGTTCCAGAGTCCTCCCAGTAGAGGTGCCTCCACATCTCGTCGAGCTGACACTGACACTTCAGCCACAACTTCAGCACAAATCGAAAGTCTTCAAGGCGTCAACACGTCAACGCCCAGTAGCCGTTCAATTTTGTCTGCTGCATGCGAATGATGCGAGCAATCATGTCTGAGGGCAGACTCACGGCACATGGATCCTCAAAGGTCTATGACATGGAGAAGCTGGCTCGCCAGTTTCGCCTCGCAAGGAATGGGAATGCGGTAATGCTTGTGACCCGCATCACCGGCCAGGAACCAATGCACATCGTTATCCAAATGTGTTGCTGGGAGCCGTACCTCGTGTACACCACTGAGACGTGATTGCAAGATCAAGGCCAGGACGGGTCCATCAACGCATGATTAGCCATAGTCCGTTCTAGTCAGCAATTAACTCGTGTCAGATGTTGCCAATGAAAGTACTCTGGGCGGTCTGCGAGCCACTGAACTCCAAAGAATGCGTATAACGTATGCCACACTGTACATTGTTAGTAGGGAATAAGTCGCGGCACTTCGTGGATCCAGAAGGTTCGTTGTTGGCTGCTAAGGCATGTCGCGTGGACAGTCAGCTGCAGTAACAATCATATGCAATGGACGCAGCGCAGGGTGTGCTCAGACTGTTCTTTCCGAACTCAGGTGATGAACGCGTCCGGGTGTATTTCGGGGAAGCTTGCGCGTGTGCAAAAATATGAGGCTTACATATCAACTTTCCTCTACAACGTTGGCAACGATCAAAAGAATAAAAAAGTGTTTTGCTCATCTTTGTTTCTATAGTAAGATCAGTACAAGATCATGACTGCATTATAGAGATTTCGGCTCACGCATGTGTCACTGTGTGGTCGTTAGAATCAACCTGAAGAATGCCAGTTGTGACAGAACTCACTCCTTAGTGCAGGGGCCCTAGTAATAGTCAGTGGATGCCATGAAATCCTCATCGGAATTTACTGACATGCTAATCTTCCTGGGATGAAGTTAGTGGGAGTTGTCATAATGAAGTACTGCAGAATACGTACTCTGTATTGTTTCACTAGACTATGTTAGGCGTTGTCGCTTGACGGCGGCAATGGAGAGAACTCACAATTGACCACTATTGAATAGTTAGCGATGCTGGTCATTAGAACTCAGCCACGGGGCCAACTTACAATGCCCGAAGGCGAAAAAAAGGTGTCCCTCCCGCAACATATAGCTTCAGCCGGCACGAGCCGTAGGTCACCGCTACCAGAAATATTTTGCCCGCAACGTCGCCGTCGTCTGTCTCGTCTCATATCTGCTACTTTCTCCATCCGGCAACATCTCTTGCGATGGCACATGTTGAGAAGGTATGATCTTGGTAAGATATGAACACCTCCCTTGCGATGACCGACTCGGATCTTCCTGAACGACGTGTCCAGTCTCCGGGGCGAGCTTTCATCGATCGAAGCTAACGCCCATGGACGGAGGTCGCTGCAGACAAGATTGTCTCTTCTGGTCTGTTCCGGCAGGCGATGCACTGCGGTTGTCGTCTTGGCCTTCATGGTCCAGATCGGTTGATTGACATCTGTCGTGGTCTTCGGTGTTCCAGCTCGGCAGAACAGATCAATCAACGACTGTTGATATCGCCTTGCACCTTATTCGCCTAGGCATCAGACTAATTCCGCCACGCATTGCGCATCGATACCATCGTCGCCATGCCGGCGGAGTGAAGGCTTGGCATTTCCGGATCCGGCGGGTGCACGGTCGCAAGTGAATGAAGTCGGCTCCGGTCATCTTGCAACGAGTAACGATATCGATGAACCATTGGGAGCAGAATAGCAGCTATTGACAGCGTTCATACCTGTCATAATGATAGTCCGATTTCCAGCAAGGAGTAGGCGTCAAATTCGAAGTGCGGCCATTGTGTTGCTCATTCTCCTTGTTACCCCGCACTCCACCATCACCGGCGACCTTCTACGGTCAATCGACGGTGCTGGGCGCATACTATTTGATGTTGCTACATGATGCATGCCTGATGAACACGGGAAAGTTGTAGAGTCTCTTCTGACACTGACACTCTTGGACATAAGGCAGCCGATACTCAAGACGGTCTGAGTTAGACACAGAGCTGTTGAGCAGTATGGCCAGGACTCACTGATTGGAGACGTGCAGCAACAATGGTGTGAGAGACATATATGCATAACGAGACGCGGGCTTTTCTTCGCGGATGCTCTCTACCTGTTGGCGATGTGCGTGACGGTCCTCCTGTTTCTTCCTGGCCTGAACGCCTTCCAGTGCCTGTACCACTTGAGGCATGCCATCTAAAAGGTCACACTCGATCGTGCGTCGGCGTCCTTGGGTGGTTGAAGATGTTGTGTTTGAGGAGGGATCAGTAGATCGCCGGTAGCGAGGGTCGAGCCCGCGAGAGGACGTGTAGAGGTCAAAGATGAGCTGAAACCCGAGCCGGGAACAAGATTCCCAAGTCGCGAATTCCAGCACTTTCAATCAGTGAACAGGACGAACGTGTTCTTTCTTGCGTGGTCGCCCACGGTCCCGCTTGTGATAAGGATGGAATCTTCTTTCATGCGATTACGCGCTGCGTAATCCCAACTACACAATAATCAATCGTCTGGACACACATCTCTGCCTTACATCTCGAACATTCGCGCGAAGATGGCAGATTCAACCAATTTCTACGCCATCAGCTACGGCGCCGCGCTTGCGCACTACAACAACACTCGTCATGGCGAGGCCGTCGAACACGCCAAGACCAACCTGAGAGATCCTACCTTGCCTCGATACTGGCAAGCGAAGAACTGCATCCCCATCATCTGCGCGGCAGAGTCATGGTATGAAGCAGAAGTATGTGTCCAATTATACGAACTTCTCGCGGCTCACCATCCTGTCCTCGACTCGGCTCTTATGATCCATCTCTTCCCAGTGTTTTCTTGAAGTCACGTAGTGATCTTCTGCCATCATTACTGACATCACGGCCATTAGATCTATCGCGCTCTGGCCGAGGAGATATACGACAACGCCGCAAAAGCCACAGCTCCTGTCGACAGTCTTGGAGAAGTCGACACTCTCGCCTGACAGTGCCTGCATGAGGTTCGAACTGATCTGGACCATCTGCAAGCCCAGCAGCTGGAGCAGCGACCAGACGACATAACCGAAGATGAGGTCCTGGCCGGTCATGGCGCGGAGTGGAGGCCAGACACAGGTTCCATGCCGATGAATACGAGATCCGTAACGCTGAAGAAACACTCAACTACCCCGATTTGACCGCAGTAGATGCAGTGCGCAAGGCGATGAGGAGTATTCCAGGGGGCATCGTCAAAAGCCACGACAGTCCGAAGCAAGTGAGTTCGTTGTCGATGTCGTACCGGTAGAGAACATGAGGTGGACTAACACTATGCGCTAGACGACTGCCAAGCCATACCACAGCTCCGGTATGATACAATACATCAACATACAGAGGTCTCAATACTGATTATATCACTGCATAGAAAGCTACTCCGGGGAGCCGGTTCACATTGGCTGCAATCAAAGATGGCGCGATGAACGGATTCGTTGCCACGACGAACATACTGCGACACAAGTATTGATTAGCGTCGTGAGATTGCTTTCCGTCGTTGTCGGCAATGCTAAAATGTGCTGTTGGCGGTTGTGAACCTCCAAAGGTAAGCGTAGCGGAGTGGAGCTCTCTACCAACCCTTCTAGACTGCAAAGTAGCGTGCGATCCACGCTACCGCTACCCGACGTACAGTGCTTATTATACGACGACATAGGCGTTAGCGACGAGTATATGTTTGCGAGTTCGCCAACAGGCACAGTGCGGTAGATCACGTGACACTAAAACTTGAAAGTTGACCAATCAGAGCGGGCGCCAAGGCTAGTTGAGGGCTGGTATAGAGCTTCACTCCCTCGCTGACGCCTCACCTACGTACTCGCAAGCTCGTACTCCGGTGTGGCTAGCGCTCGGTCGCTACGCTTAATGATATGCTAAGCTCAGGTACTCAGCCCCTACGTGGCCTCAGCTTCCACGCTATACCGCAAGCGGGCGCGAAGCTGCACACAGCTTTGGCAGCCTGGACTTGATCCTATTGGGCAACGAAGCGAGCTTGCGTCAGGGGTTCTGATAGGCTGAGATTAATGATATGCTGCGAAGTAGCTGCCGTGGCTAGATGATGAAGATACTGGAGACAACACTGCCGGATCGACCATGCACTTGCCTGTCATCCTCGCAGACAGCAGCTCGGCTGTAGATGAGCAAACTGTACAAGGCCCGGTAACAAAGTACGTTGTCGGCTTGGGTCTCGACTTTACTTCTTGAAATGCTGTTCACAGGGCGTATAGCCGTAAAGACCACACACGGCGACGCACTATAGCTCGACTGTATCGGTAAGGCCTTGCTACTTAGCTATACCCTGGCGTGTTCGAGCAAAGGCCTTTGCTTTAATGATAAGTCGAAGCGCCCAGCGGCAATCAACTTTTGTTACCGGCCCTCGGTATCACAGCATCGGCAGCAGAAATGGCGAATAGCGAGCAGCACTGATTGGAGACGTGCAACATCAATGATGTGAAGGACATGCATGCATAACGAAACTCATCCCAGGTGTCTGAAACACGCAGCAACACCGTAGCTACCCATCAGTCCAGCCATCCAACAACGCCTCGTACAATCATGCCACATTACTTCTCCTTCTCACTTTCTTCCCACACGATGATCTCGCCCTTGATATCACCCTCTGCATCAACGACCGGCATCGTCGACGGTGCCTTCTCTTCAACCACCGGCGCAGCATACAACGCCTTCACGTCCAACTTCACCCCCTTCCCCTCAACACCATCCACGACAACATGCGAATCCTTGTTCATGCCCTCAGGAAAGAACGGATCAGTCTCGAGATCAGACAGCGGTGACCTTGCCCCATCATCCATCTCATCCACGACAATCTTCTTCCTAATCAACTCCGTCTTCTTAACTTCCCTCGGCGCCACACCCCCCGACCTCGACGCAGCAGGAGCATCATACCCGTCCGGCGGCGTATTCTCCTTCCCACGATCATCACACTTCTTCGTATCCTCATCATCCGAGCTCAAATCAAGCGTCAACGTGCTGTGCTCCATCAGATTCGACGCCTCCTCTTCCGGCGTATCCTGATAAATCTCAAAGTACCAGTCCTTCGGCATGCTTTCCTGAATCGTGGCACCAGCACTCTTCAAGCTTCCACTGAGAGCAGCATCAAGACTAAATGGCAGAGTCGACCCACTGCGAGCAAACGGAGGATCAATGCGTGAGAATGGTGCGGAAACACGTCGCACTGGCTTGGCAATCTTCCTCTTTGGCGACCTTCCAGCGGGTGCGGTCAATGGCGTTCGTGGGGTGGATATGTTTGCTTTTGGCGTGGACATGCGGGATGGGATGATTGATGGAGGCGGCATGGACTTTTGTGGTGTGAGGCTGAAAGTAAATGGCTTCACGTCATTCTTCATCTTCTTGGTAGGCGAGTCGAAGACGTGTGGGTCGACATTCTCGCTGTCGAAGTCTTCGTAGATGTCTGCCTCATAGGCGCGTTTTCCTGCTGAGATCTTTGTGACGCTGGGTTTGGCAGACGATGTCTTCGCGATAATGCCTGATACGATAAGCTTTACTGGACACGTCTGACATGGACAAGGTATATCTACCATTCTGGCGATTCTTCGCGCAGGCGAGATGCTGCAGACGAGGATTGTCGAGTGGCGCAAACGGCACTCTCGCCACTGGTGCGTGAGTTGCCATGGTGGATGAATGTCGGACGACTGCTCTCGTCCTGAACAGAAACGCGTCCGATTGCCGGCGTGCAGCACCCTGGTCAGTCTGCTCGAGCCGGTCGAACGATAGCAGATCACGTAGGATGTATCAACAAATGTTTACGCACTTCTCAATGAGCGTCTCTGGTGACTGTGATGGTGAAAGTGAGTATCGCTGGCTGAAGGATAGACACGTCCAAGTCGAGGCTCGAGGTGACGGGAACCTCACTGCCACTCTCGAGGGTGGAGCTAATGTACGACGCGATGGAGAGCGTGTGCAGTTCGTGAAGCAGTTCAACGCGGCGAGGACTCGTTGCCAATCAATCAAGTGGGCCCTGCGTTTCCGGGACGAAAGGGGACGAGGCGCGGTTGCAACGGCCAACCCAACAGCTGGACCAGGTTTGCGAGTGTTGCAAGATGACGTTGAAACAGGACACGGCAGCAAAGTCTGTACCTCGAAATGGTTGGTGAGGTACAGAGGCGTGGAATGTATGCGAGGGGTGGACGAAGAGGCGTCTCGACACGTGAAGTCTGGTTGGTGGCACGGAAGATGGCATGGCATGAGGCAAGTCGGGACGGCTTTGGACTCGAATCTCGAATCTGGTCCATCCTCGACGACTCGATAGTGAAAGAACACCCGTCACAGTCTTTTCTCGCGTCGACAGTTCATGTGTACATCGTTTCATGATACTCTCATCATCGTCAAGACGCGACTCGATGTCATATGTGCACGGACGGATACCGTTTCACAGCTTCCTGAATCCTGGCTTCAAGGTTGCTGCAAGAACATCGTCCTGCTTCAACATGGCCCATTCAGGCAGCAATACTCTAGGCCATACCGTCGTCAATTGACGAGCTGCAGCTGATGACACACGACTCGCGTATATCGTGACAGCGACAGGCTTTTTGCGGCCTAGCACTTGAGCAGTCTTCTTAGGCACCAAACTGGATAAGTATCAATTCCAATTCTTGCTGACCGCCGATCCTATCACTCCACAATCTCACAACATGCCACCAGCGACCCGCAGCCAGACTGTCCGTCAGACAGTTGCACACGGTTACTCCGCCTCACCCAGCAGGTTGACGGACCAGGAAAAGGCCGAGAACAATGTCCGCCTACGAGAACAGGCCAGTGGATATGCCAGCCGCGCGACATCGCAATCCTCCACTCGATCAGCCCGAAGCAAAGCACCGGACGAACCGCCTCGATTCGTGATCAACCTCTCACTCCCACCAGAGCAACGATATCTCGAAGTATGCGAAGCGTTCAAAGATCAGATACGAGGCCTGACACCACTCTCCGATGAGGTCGTGGGAGACATGGCATCCTGGCTACCACTAAAAGGGCTGCATCGAATGAACAGGACATTCCTAAGCGGCGTCCGTGATGGTGAAGAGAACCGAGAATTGAAGGGCATAAGCAAGGCGACTGGCGTGGACATGTATCTTCTGGTATGCTTCAACGTCCTTCTCGACCTCTTCATGGGATGTTCATCGGGAGGAGCAGCGATCTCAGATGGCAACGGGGGCTCCAAGATGGTACACTTCCGAACGCTGGACTGCGGCATGCCTTCACTCAGAAAGATCGTTGTACAGCTGGACTTCATACCAGAGACGGACGGCCCAACGATCGCTTCTTGCATCACATATGCAGGCTATGTCGGTATCCTGACCGGTGTCAGAAAGGACTTTAGCGTGAGCCTCAACTTCCGACCAAATCGGCTGGACAAGTATAAATTCTGGTCGGACACTAGATACTACTGGCATCTCGCGATGGTCTTGCTGGGCAGACGACGCAGCGTCTCAAGCGAGCTGCGAAGTCTTCTTCTACCCACCAAGATAAAGGCTAGTTGGTTCTCGAAGTCTGCTCAAACAGACAGCATATGGCAGTATTGAACATACATCAACGCAGTCGACACGATGACTGGTCGGAATGGATCAGCACTTACGACCACTGCCTGCTACCTTTGCTTCAGCGACGGGACCGAGACCACTGTCATCGAAAAAGACCGAGCTACAGCAGTCTTTCGCTCAAGCAACGACTTCATCGTCATTACCAACAACGACCTAGATCACGAAGATGAGAAAGTAGCGGAAGCTGCTCAACGCTTCGAAGATGAGCGATCACCCTTCGTCAGTGCACTGGCAGAAATTGTCGAAGAAGGAAAAGACCGACGACTCTGCGCTCATCACAACTACCACAACATGCGCAAGCAACAGGCCAAACACATTGCAGCTTCGGACGAGGACAGTCTGAGGCGAGTCCTCAACGTCGACGATATCGTGAAGATGGTGCAGCGATATCCCACCACCAACGAGACCACCCACTATGCCTGCGTAATGGACCCTACGCAAGGCGACATCAAGTGGTGTCGAAGATGGGTGAAGCCTGTGACTTCAAGGTGGATACGTGAGCACGCCAGCAACGACTACTGAAGTCGATTCATCAGGCTGAGAGCTTGCCCTCGCTCACAATCGTTCATACTATGCTACCCATAATCCAGCCCTGCGGTCGCCGCCTTTGCCGGGAATAGTGCACGTGCGGTTGTACCACAATGCGGGGTCTGTCTACGCTTATCGCGTGCCGCCAAATGGAGACCTCCAATGGTTGCAGATCTTGGTAGCAATCATGTTGAGCCGTATCAGAATCCTGAAGAAGTCCAGGTAGGTACCGGACCGGGGCTCTCCTGTTGTCTTCCACTACCGTGCACTTCATTCCGTCTATTCGTTAATTGACGAAGCCCTTCTTTGGGCCATTGCACCGTGAAGGCCACAAGGCGCAAAGCAACCATATTGGCAAAACGTCATAAACGAAAAGCATAAAATAGCAGACCTCATCGTCATTAAAGCCGGCATAGTCAAAAATGGCACATTCATCAACAAAGCTAATGATAACCAGGCATCGGTAAACTATGTGCAGCGAAGACCTACTGGGAGCTTGCGCCTGAGAGCCATGTCATTGTTTTGGAAGCTGTTGGTGCATTCCAGCATTAATAGGGTCATTTACTAACAACATCAGCGTGCAACTCTTGGTGGAGTCTGGGCTGAAGAAAACTTATACAAAGGCCTCAAGACCAACAATCTTTACGGCACATGAGTACTCCGACTTCCCCATGGACCCGAAAGTCTACAATGTGTGAGGAGGATGGCATATTCCGGGTGCTGCCATGTATCACTACCTCACGGACTATGCTACCCACTTTGATATCTTCAACAAGATCGAATTCTTGACGCAGGTCAACGAGATCGAGAAGCTCGACATGGCTGGGAATTACGGACGACTGGGGCCGCAGACCGGCAGAACAGGACGTATCGAAGTCGCAAGCTGATCATGTGTGACGGCCTTGCATCTAAACCCAACCCGGTGAACCTCACAGGCGCCGCGGACTTCGACAGGCCCGTCTTCAATTACGGGGAATTGCGAAAGAAGGGAGGAACACTCGCGAGTGACCCCAATGTCACCTCCGTGACGGTAGTTGGTGCAAGCAAGATTGGCTACGATGCAGTATACATGTTTGCCGGGCATGGCAAAAAGGTAGACTGGGTCATTTGCAAATCCGGTGGAGGAGCAGTGTGGAAGTCACCGCCTTGGATCAAGATGGGTCCGTGGACGGTGATGCTTGAGCACATTGTGTGTATGAGGTTCTTCACATAGTTCAGTCCTTGCATCTGGGGCGATTTTGACGGCTTTGGCTGGATACGAGCGTTTCTGGCAAGGACTAGAGTGGGTAGGTGGTTGACAGACAGCCTGTGGGAGAAGATTCGGGTGGATACGGTTGATGGTAATGGGTATAGGAAGGGGCAGAGTTTAAAGCACCTGGAGCCGTGGGAGAGGTATGTGCCAAAGCTCCTAGCTTATTCAATTTACCAGCTAATGTGATGTGATCTGTTCTGGACGGCGCGAGTCGGCATCTTGAACTACAACACCGACGTGCACGACCTCCTCCGTTCCGGCCAGGTCACGATCCATCACAACGACATTTCCCTATCGCAAGGCGGCAAGGTGAACTAAGACGACGGTACAACACGCCACACAGACGCCGTCGTCCAGATCACAGGCTGGCAACTCACACCCACAATCACATGGAAATCTGACGGCATCGACGCATCAATCGGCATCCCAAGCACGAACTACTCCCTCGAAAACCACAAATTCTGGAACGACCTCGATCAAAAAGCAGACTCCCATATCCTCCACCAATTCCCACGCCTAAAGACCCCACCCACCAAAAAGCTCCTCTTCACCCAACCCATCACCCCAATGCGCCTCTACCGCGGCGTCGCCCCACCCGGCCTCACAGCCTCCGGCGACCGCTCCCTCTGCTTCCTCAAAATGGTCCACTGCACCTCCAACCTCGTCCTCGCCGAAACCCAGGCTCTCTGGGCCTTCGCGTACCTCAACGACAAGCTGGACATCGAGGAGCAGAACGTCCACTGGGACACGGCACTTACGAGTAGGTTTGGGAAGTGGCGGTATCCGTGGGGGTTTTCGCAGTGGTATCCGGAGTTTGTGTATGATGCGGTTCCGTATGCGGATATGTTGTTGACGGATTTCGGGGTGAGGAGGTGGAGGGAGGTGTTTGAGGGGTATTCGGTGAGGGATTTGTGGGGGATTTGTGGGGAGTGGGTGGAGAGGCAGGGGGAGGGGGGAGTGAGTAGATTGTGACTAGTGAGTGGGATGTTCCTCGAAGGGAGCTCGTCAATGAGGAGCCTTCTTGGTACTTCCGCCATTGATTGTGTCTTTGTTCAGTAGCAGTCACGGCACGAGAGTCCACTGATGGGGTGGTCGTCTTACATTTCGGTCGAGGAGAAGCCGCCGAGGAGAATACTTCGAAAATATCCCAGTCGCTGGAATCTACACCATCAT
The DNA here is from genome assembly GCF_020509005.1 of Fulvia fulva. NCBI lineage: Eukaryota > Fungi > Ascomycota > Dothideomycetes > Mycosphaerellales > Mycosphaerellaceae > Fulvia > Fulvia fulva. The sequence goes on along the minus strand of NC_063017.1, from coordinate 4,260,033 downwards.
CAGCAGTGCTTCTCAACCCTGTGATGAGGAGATGCTCTCTTCGTTATGAACGTGCTTGGGGACGTTCTATGTTGCTTTTCGTCGATGTTGTGACTCAGTAATCTATGCTGCATCCGTGGAAGTGATTGCCGAGGCCGTGTCGTATGATCTTGACCGAGTTCACGTTTGAAAGCTTGGTACGAAGCATTGTTTCAATACTGTACAACAAGCTCGGCCACCGACGCGCCGAGAGTAAGCACGAATACCGAGAGATATAAGAAGAAGCCACACTATGAAATGCAGAGCACCAGAGAGCGAAATGAGCATGTTACCGTCGTCCCATGACTTTTACTCGCACACTACCTCAACACTAGCTGCCTGAGGCGACAAAACCCACATGCTCCAACGACCTGTGCCTGGAACGTGCAGTACTGTCCTAGCAATTGTACCGAATTGTACTGTGCTATGACAGTAGACTACAAGTATCGCCGCTCATCCCCGTATCGTATGTAGCATGATGCAATCGCCGCATCATGGGACAGGTTGGACAAATCTGGTGAAAATGTCCATGTCAGAGGAGGGATATTGACAAGCTTGCCACCATTCAAAGAACCTCTCGAATCTGGCGTTCGTGGCCAGACGAAGACCGAGATTGAGACTTGGCATTTCGGAAAGTCACAAGTTTAGAAGCAACAATGCCGCACTCTCCACCTACAAAGACATCCCCAGTCTTCATCCCGGCCTGCGCCATCAAGTCCCAACCCCTTGAGTCCTTCCCAAACACATCCAACGGCATCGTCAGTTGGAAGACTCCACTCTCCTCCGATCTCACGCCCTCAGACTCCCTTACAGCTGGAATCGCGACTTGCCCAGCAGACTCTGGCTACCTGGCCCATCACCGCCACGAGCAAGCGGAAATGTACCTAATCCTCAAGGGCGAAGGGCTTGTGAGAGTTGACGGGGACGAGAGAAGGGTAGAGAAAGGGGATGCAGTGTTCATACCCGGCAATGCTGAGCACGGGATCCGGAACGTCGGGCAAGGGGATTTGGAGTGGTTCTATTGCTTTGCGGCGGACAAGTTTGGGGATGTGGGTTATAGATTTTCTGGCTCTGTCGAGAAGGCGAAGCTGTGATGGTGATGGATCGTGAGAGGAGGATAACCTGGTGATTTTGGACGAAGAGAGGGCCTGCCTCTGCATCTTTCGCTGGAATACATCGCTCTGTGGGTATCGTAATTTCATGCCTGGGGTCGGCTCTCGTGTTCGCAATGGTACACGTGCACGACTGTAAGCCATCGCATCGTTAGAGGAGTTCAACCTCATCCGGATCGCTATCATCAATGACTGGCTCCGAGAACGTTGTGAATGGCTTTGGTCGCTTGAAAGCGGTATGGCCAGGACTTGGATCGCTTCTTATCCTCGGCGCCTCATCGTCGCTGCTCTCCGGCAGCTCGTGGAAGTGATCGTCCTCTTCGTCAAGCACCATGTCCAGCGGATCATCGTCTTCAGCAGAAGACTCATCGACGACAGATGCTGACTTCGCCACAGTGCCTTTCCTCGCTCGCTTCGGCTTGAACAGTGCTTTGACTTCTTTCTCGCCGCGCATCCTCAGTGTCAGCTCCTTGACGAGATCCACCCATTGCAGCTTAGTACCGCAGCTCGGGCAGTGTCCATGTGTGGGCACCATCGCGTCCTTGTAATTTGTAGTTTGGAGGAAGCGAATTGATAGACACTGAATGTGCGTAGTGGCGTTACATGCCGCGTCTGGGCATATCAAAGTTACCGCGCCCGAGGATGGAACCGCCTTGTTACAAACCGCGCAGTCGTGACTGGTTTCTCCAGAGAAAAGGACCTGGCTCTTCTCAAGTTGTGGCTTGAAGCTCGAGTAGCCAACATCCACAGCTTGAATCCCTACCGCAGTAGCAGGCAAAGCAGGATCATCCGCTTTTGGCGCAGTTGGCAGGCCTCGACTACTTTCATCCATAACAACGTCAATCCCAGTGCGCAGTCTCTCGACGCTCACACCAGGCAGCTTAGTCCAGACTCGATGCACATCCTCGGCATAGAACGTCAATTTTAGCGGCCACCTTTCAAAGCTGTTTGCTCTGAGCAGGAGATGCAGATTTGCCAGCCGATCCGTCAAAGACAGACGCGGTCGCGCTGAACGTTTCCGCACGCGGCCTGTCTTGGGTGATATGCGTGAAGTCATCTTGGTCTGCGTTATGCGATCGTCCGGTGCAATGTGGCGAGTCAAGTTTGGATTTTGCCATGCCCATCTACTCCGCGTCAGCATTAACGAATGACGAGAGAAGGTCTTTAGGAAGCATACTATCCCGAAAAAGCGCAGGCAACATATTTGAGCACCGATAAAGTCATGCTGTGAAGTGAGTGGTGCTGGAAGATACTTACTCGAACTGAAGAGCCGCAATCTTACTCGGAAAGCCCGTGACAAGACAAGTCATCTCCCACGGCCTGAGCGAGTCTTTCGACGTACGTTTCGCGCCTCCACCAGCATCTCCGTTGTGTTGTTTGAGACGTCGTGGTGGGTGCGGCGTGCTGCCAATGTACAAGGACGAATGCCTTGCGATGGACCTCAAGAGATAGCAGGCGTAGAGGGCTGGTATCGGCGCGATGCCCTTCTCCATGGCAGAAGGTCGCGTGATGAAGTGCTCGCTGCCGGTGGTGTTGTGGTTGATGGCGTGAGGGAGTCTCGACTTCCAAATGGCAGCAGGGATTGTGATTCGCTGCAACGACTACACCTCCCGGGACTCCACTTTTGGGTGTCTGTGCTTGCGGGATCTTGCACCTCGCCTCATGAGGGATGCAGGTCGACATGGCTTCATTGTGGCAGCCTTGTACAGTGTGATTGCTAGTCCTCGGCATACCAAGCGCATACAGCTGCGCTCCTGCCGCCGTCGTCAACAACTGTGACACGACATTCTGTGGTGCATAAAAGGAAATCCCTGGTTCCAAAGTCGGACTATGCCAAGCCAAGAGGCTCACGTCTGAAGGGATCCATCCCTCCACGCCATCGACATCGATTCGCTGTTCCTCGTGCCATCATCCGCCGACGGCTGACACCCGATCTCCTCGCACTCACCACACACCGCCGACAGAGAGACAGTCATCGACATCGACTGCCCGTGACAGTACACCGATATGCCACGTTAGACGACATCGAACGGCCTGGCCCGATACGCCGCCCTCATCGCATAACCTAGCGAATCGCACGCAGCAGGCAACGCTTGCACCACCAACAACGAACGACCACCCCTCACGCAGCCGACGACACATCGACAGGCTCGTTGCATGGGCCTCAGTGGCCACTCCCAACGACAATGGTGGTCCCTTCGAGCGTTGGAGGCACGCCTACCGTACCGCCCATGATGGCCGGCCCACGACCGTCGCCTGTCGCTGCATCATCCACACCATCGATTGCCATGCTACTTGCAGGGGCGAAACCACTCAAACCAGAGAAGATCACTGCTCCTGGTACGCTGAACGGTCCGCCATCAGGAAACAACCATGCGATACCTCTTAGTGCGAGGCGGGCGGAGCCGATGGATATCAATACTGTCGAGCGCAAAGGCCAGCGACCACGAAGTCCCGAGCGAACAACACCGCGCGTGCTGAACATCCCGCAAGCGCCGACCTTCAGACCGACCGAGGAGGAGTTTCGAGATCCTATGGAGTACATGCGGAAGATCGCACCCGAAGGCAGCAAGTACGGCATCGTGAAGGTCGTGCCGCCCGACAGCTGGAACCCAGACTTTGCCATCAACACAGAGGTATGTTCTTGATATCGGTAGAGGTTTGAATGCACGGTGACTGACGTGACATTGATGTAGCGTTTCCATTTCCGCACCCGACGTCAAGAGCTGAACTCGGTCGAAGGCGGCAACCGTGTCAACAACGACTATCTCGACCAGCTGGCCAAATTCCACAAGCAGAACGGCCATAACCTGAACCGTTTTCCCAGTGTTGACAAACGACCACTCGATCTTTATCGCCTGAAGAAGACAGTTGAACGCAAGGGAGGTTTCGAACAAGTCTGCAAAGGTAAGAGATGGGCAGAGGTTGGACGAGATCTGGGTTACAGCGGTAAAATCATGTCGTCTCTGTCGACGTCTCTTAAGAACAGTTATCAGAAGTGGCTGTTACCATACGAGGAGTATCTCAGAGTCGCAAAGCCAGGCGTCCATCAACAGTTGGAGATGATGAACGGCGGCCCATACACACCCTCACCAGGTCCTTCGCCGGCCAAGAAACAACCAGGAGCGTCACCAGAACTTCATGCGCCGGCGTTGCACGCATCTGCTGCTCTCCACGCCTCAGTCAATGGTCACAGCCCACAGCCGCCACCTCACCAACAGCAAGCCACACCGCAGCAGACGCCGATACAACAGCAGACACCGTTTCCGCAGCCACCGCCTCCACCTGCCAGCACCGGTGGTTTCACCCCAGTCAACGCTGGAGGCTTCACACCTGTTAATGCACCCGTGCCAACACCATCCTTTACTTCAGTCAACAGTGCCAATGGCTACAACCAGTCGAATAGTGCCACACCTCAACGCTCGCTCGATTCCACCCCAGTGCATGCCAACCAACAGGCGATCGCGCCTCACCCAAATGGCGTGGCAGCATTGAAGCGACAACACAGCGAGCTGACGCCTGAGGAAGTAGATATGATGAACAGGAGGAGTAAGCGCCTGCGCAAGGACGTACCAACTGTTGCGGGCAGCAACATGCATCACTCGCGCATGTCTGCAGCACGTATCGAGCAGCTCCGAGAGCGAGGCAACTACAAGCCAGGAGAGATATGCGAGTCGTGTGGCAAGCTGGACGAGCCACACAAGCGATTGCGGTGTGAGGGCTGCGACTGCGCCTACCACATGTACTGTTTGGAGCCCCCACTCAAGCAGCCTCCGGATTATGAGTGGCATTGTCCTCGATGCCTCGTTGGCACGAATGAGTTTGGCTTCGAAGAGGGTGATGTATACTCGTTGGCAGGCTTCCAGCGCAAGGCCACCGAGTTCAAGCATCATCACTTCAACACCATGCCTCGCCAGTTCAGTCCGTTCACAGAGAGCAAGCGTCACCTTGAAGAAGACGACGTGGAGCGAGAGTTCTGGCGGCTCGTTGAAGATCTTTCAGATTCGACGGAGGTAGAATACGGCGCTGACATCCACTCCACCACACACGGTAGCGGCTTCCCAACCATTGAGAAGCATCCTCGCGATCCGTACTCGACAGATCCGTGGAATCTGAACATCCTGCCGCTAGACAAGGAGTCGCTCTTCCGCCACATCAAGTCTGATGTCTCGGGCATGACTGTGCCTTGGCTTTATGTTGGCATGATCTTCTCCACATTCTGCTGGCACAATGAAGACCACTACACATATTCTGCCAACTACCAGCACTTTGGAGAGACCAAGACGTGGTACGGCATACCAGGCGAGGACTCCTACAAATTCGAGCAAGCATTGAAAGACGACATGCCAGAGCTGTTCGAGACTCAGCCAGACCTGCTATTTCAGCTCGTCACCCTCGCCAAGCCGGAGAAGCTGCGCAAAGCTGGAGTTCACGTCTATGCGACAGATCAGCACGCGGGACAATTCGTGATCACATTCCCCCGAGCGTACCATGCGGGTTTCAATCATGGCTTCAACTTCAACGAGGCAGTCAACTTCGCGCCAAGCGACTGGGAACCCTTCGGCGAGGAGGGTGTCAAGCGGCTCAGAGACTACAGGAAACAGCCCTGTTTCTCCCACGATGAGCTCTTGTTAACAGCCGCCACGCGCGACCACACCATTCGGACAGGCAAGTGGCTCGCGCCAGCCCTAGAGCGTATGCTTGAGGATGAGCTTTCCGCACGCCAGCATTTCTTCGTAGGTCCTACTCCAGAAGGCGGTGCCGCATCAGAAGAGCCATACACTGGACCTCGCTACGCACCAGCACCAGAAATCATCGATCCAACGACAGAAGAAGACGAGGTGATTTGCACATTCTGCAAAGCCTACTGCTACCTGTCGAGGTACCAATGTCAGAAGACTATGAAGTGGGTGTGCTTACTGCACGCCGGCCAATTCGAGTGCTGCGATGCACTAGAATCCGAACGATACTCTGGACAAGCTGGAGAGCACATCGTGTCCGTTCGCATGACCGATGATCAGCTCAAGAAGACTGTTGGCAAAGTCGTTGACAAGGCCAACATCCCGGAGACGTGGGCTGCAAAAGTAGATGCTGAGCTTGACGAAAATCCTCGCCCATCGTTAAAGCATCTGCGCACACTAATGACAGAAGGCGAGAAGATTCAATACGATCTACCGCAACTTCCGGATTTGCGACGCTTCGTGGAGCGGTGCAATGAGTGGGTCGAGGAGGCCACTAACTACATCACCCGCAAGCAGACCAACCGGCGCAAGAACGAGAAGGCGTGGCGTAAAGGAACGAAAGCTGCCGAACTCGAAGAACGTGACAAGGAGTTCCGTAAGGTGTCGAACATCAAGAATCTTCTCGAGTCTGCTGACAAGATTGGGTTCGACTGCGCCGAGATCACGATACTCCGTGATCGCGCCGACAGCATTGAGGCGTTCCAGAAGGATGCAAACGCCGCATTGCACAACATTCACGCCAGAACGACAGCCGACTTCGAGGAACTTGCGGAGCGCGGGCGTGAGTTCCATGTGGACATCCCTGAGATCGACAATCTCGACAGAGTTCTGAAGAGACTACGCTGGAATGACGAAGCCAAGGCCAAGCGTCCAAATCTCGAAAGTGGAAAGCAAGAGCAGACCTTGTCTGAGATTGAGAAGTTCATCCAGTCTGGTGTCGACATTGGCGTTCCTGACACAAACCCTGACATTGCATTCTTCCGGGAGCACAAAGCGCAGGGTGAGCTGTGGGAGCAAAAGGCGAAAGAGTTGATGGCTGTAGAGCAAGTTCACTATCAGCAGCTGGATGCAATTTCACGACAGGCGACGAGTTTGCCGGTCACCCCCGAAACCCTCGCTCAAGTCGATGCGATCCTCAAGAAGCAGCGCGAGATACAGGATAAGATTCTGTCACTGTTCGAGAGAAGCAAAGACCCAGAGTTCCGCAACCGACCACACTATCGAGAGGTGAAGGATGTCATGGACGCCCTAGACGAGCTACAAAGCAAGCCCAATGGAACAATCGATCTAGAGAAAGAGATGAAGCGACACGAAGATTGGATGAGGCGAGGAAAGAAGCTCTTTGGCAAGGCCAACGCCCCTCTCCACATCTTGCATCAACACATGCAGACCGTCGATAACAGGAACCAGGCTTGTTTTGACCTGACTGACAAACCTCGAGGTCCAATTGAGCCCTCTAGTAGAGCAGCAACACCGGAAGACGGCGCTGAGCCGCCACCGGAAGGAAGCAATTCTAGCAGAGATGTCTTCTGCATTTGCCGAAAGTCCGAAGCTGGCATGATGATAGAGTGCGAGTTGTGTCACGAGTGGTATCATGGCAAATGCTTGAAGATCGCGCGTGGCAAGGTGAAGGAGGATGATAAGTACACCTGCCCGATCTGCGACTGGCGTGTCAAGATTCCACGCGACGCTGCTCGCCCCAAGCTTGAGGAGCTGCAGTCTTGGCAGGACGAGCTTGAGACTCTTCCTTTCCAGCCAGAAGAAGAGAAGACGTTGGCCAGCATGTGCGATTATGGACAAGCTTTCCGCGACTTCGTCAGGACGTACCTCGATCCTGTTATGCCGCCCACCACCGACGACCTTCCTTACCTGCGCTTCTACTTGCGCAAGGTTGAAGGAGCGGACATTTTGCTGGCGCCCGAGACAAACTACTTCCGGCAGACACTTCATCGTTTAGCGCAGGTCACACCAAGTGCACCACCACTCGTCCAGGAGTCAGGCTCAACGCGGAAGCCGCGTCCAACCAAGCAACAGAAGCTTATGGCACAACTTGGAATCACGAACCCAGATGATCTGCCACAACAGTACAAGATCAAGCCTCACGTTGCGAAGCGCAAGATGTCTGAGGTCATGGGCCCAGGTGGACCTATGCCCTTGAAGCCAGCAGGCCACGAAAGTGCATCGCCGGTTGGGTCTGTCACACCTGGCTTCCCGCCGTCTTCGGCTGGATCGGCTCAGCCTTTCCCATCTGGCATCACTCCTGTGACTCAACCACAAGAACCGATAAGAAAGAAGCACTTGACAGCTTTGGCCGTCCAAGTCCTCGGTAAATTGGCTCGTTTCGATGTGGTAGATGACTTCCTGGCTGCCGAGCCACACGCAAATCGCGACAGGCTGCTCAAGATGAAGGCACTCTTAGAGCTGATTGAGATGGGTCAAGAGGATAGGAGCCTCCTGACTGATCTTGAGGCATTCAAGACAAAGGTCAATGCACTGCCAACGCCGGCCTCGCACACTCCTGGTCTTGGCTATGAGACGCCCCAAGAGCGCATGAACATGGTCTCCTCTGCCTTTGGTCAATCGCCAATGTTCTCGACTTCCAACGGCGAAGGGTCTTCTACATCGGCACCCCAGCAACCTCGACTTGGCTCTCCAGCAAACTTCACTGGCTACGCTCCGCCAGGCACTTCACCACCTCCTCCGCACTTTGGTAATCACATCTTCGACTCTGGCCCTGACAACATGTTTGGCTCGCCAGCAACGTCAGGCGTGGAGGAGAAATCAAAGGGCAGTGGCGTGACAAGTCCTCTGATGTCGGGTGCGATACCATCTGGCATGCCTTCGGGTATGTTTGACTCGCCGAAGCAACCGACAATCAGCAATCCACCAGATCAAAGCTTCACGACAACAGCGGGGATCAACAGTCCTGGTTTTGGGGGCAGTCAGCACAGCGTTGGTGCTAACATCGAAAGCGTCTTTGCGGACCTCGTTCATGATCAAGACGACGGCCTGCCCACCTTGGACGGCGCGAACGACAAGGGTTCCATGCCGGCTGAACCTGAAGCCAACGTACCCGCAACTGGCTTCGACAGCTCTACCTTGGAACTCCCCCACAGCGAGGCTGAGGTCAAGAAAGGTGTCGATATGAGTAATGCTGGATCTGAACCATCGACACAACCTCCACCAGCAGCGTCAGTGCAGACCACTGAGCAACCAGTGCGGACTTAGGCAGTCTTCACAGAACATTGGTGGTTCTAGCGTGCCTGCATCCTTACCTGCATGACTTTACATTAATGGCACTATAGCAATATTCTGGAGTTGAGGGCATGGTGTGGGAGGGAGCAAGAGCAATGAGTGGCGGACTATACCCGGGTGCTTTCGAATTCTGTTTGTCGGGAGGGCGGTGACTTTGCTTCGTTGAACATACTTTCATGACAATTCTTTGCACAGGGCGAAGGCTGACTGCGAGAACTGTACTCTGTCTGTATTGCATTCGATAGCGCGTCGATTGGGATGTGGAGTAATCGCTGAGGTTCACAGCTGTACGCAGATAGGAATATCTTGGAACGCAATGAACTATTATGAACTTCGGATCGTGCCACCGGTCCAATGAGCCATCCCTCTATATTTCTCACGTGATTCATTGTCATAGTCAACAAAAAAATCTACAAGAACTGCTCACCTCACCCACCATCATGATCCAGCTTGGTCGTCTTCTCATCCATAATCTGTTGCGCAATAGTCGCCGTATCCTGTCTCCGAGGCGGCCCGGGAATCCCATCCTCATCCTGCTTCTGTGCCGCTGTCTCACCTTCCGGCTTCTCGGCGAACAGATCTCGGATGGCGCCTTTGCCAGTGGCACGCTGGTAGATAGCGAATGTGGTGCCGAACTCGTGGCCTGAGCCGACTTGGATGGCTTTGAGGAGTTCGACGGCGAAGTTTTGGCAGTTGTTGCTGATAAGGTTGTAGGCGGGTCGTTTTGCTCGCCTGGATATATTTGTGAGACTTTTGTGGGGGGATGGTGCTGGGATGTAGTCCATGTTGGGAGGGAGAACTCACATGTTGTGGATCGTCATCCGACTGGCTTCGCCGAGCGCTTGATCGTTGAAGCGTGTCTTGCCTACTTCGTATAAGGTCCAGTCTTCTCGTTTGAGGGGTTCGTTGATGTATATGATGTCGAGATTTTCGTCCTGTATTCCGCGTTAGCCTCTTGCATTTTTGGTGGTCCAGCTTCTGATACTGGTTGAACCCTACCATCCAAAGCTGGTGAACATAGTCTCCCACAATCACAGCCCAATGCTGCGTTGGATCAGGGTACTTGCCAATTTTCTGCGAGATTTTGGCTCCGATAATTGTCTTCTCGGCAAACCACTTGCCCGTCGCCCCTGCTACGGGGTGCCACCCCAATTCTACAGTTCTTGGCTCCCCGACTACCAACGCTTCGCCTTGCGGCAGCACATCAGGTCTCGCGCCAAGACCCGCGGCCTTTTGCAATTCCAGCTTCGCATCACTGGCTTGATTCGCTGTCCAAGATTGGGCTTGCTTGAGGTAGGGCTTCATGAAGGTCATGGCTTTGTCCGTCATGGAGTCTTTCGCCTTGGCATCCTTTTTCTTCTCGTCATCATTGGGTACATCCTCAGGTGACAGCTCTCGGGTGGTACTTTCGTCGGGGGTCTTGTCTTTATCTTTCTTGAACTTCTTGAGGTAGTTCATGGCTAGATCTGGATCTGGATCTGGATCTGCTGTGGGGATCTGGCCTGGTACATTCAGCTGGAAGCGGGAAGGCACGAAGCTCCGGCCCCGAAGGCTTCCTTAGCGGGCTTTGACCTCACTTCCTCGTTCCTTCTACAACCAACAACATCCTTCAGTCGCCAGAGCCTGGAAGCCCGTCGTCTGTTGACGAACAGTCATCTCTGGTATCGCACCCTCCAACCGGGTATAGGAAGAGACGTTAGACTATGTATGCTCACACTATCCGGCCAATATTGAAAAGACGTTGCGGAACCGCTATTCTAGTCGGAAAGCTGGACTATGGTGTCTCCTGGATGGTATTGCTCATAGAAGATATGAAATACAGCTGTCCATGGACAAAAATCCCACCTCTGACTGATGCCTGTGCAGGGTCTAGCAACATGTCGCGCTGGATCTGTGCATCACCCCTTCTTCTCTTGGTGACCACTTGGACAACGAGATCAACATCTGCAAAGGCCTACAGACACGCTCACAAGCCCACGTTGACCGTGACGCTGTACGGCAGCTATCAAATACGTTTGACCTCAAAGCGCCAAATGGCCAGCACCGCTGCCTCGCGCACCCGCCTCCGCAGTAGACGGAGTCGGAATTCCATCGGCAAACTCCCAGTGCCAGTTCTGGAACTCACGCTGCGAGGACGTTCCCTCGCGCTTGGTCTCCTGCACAGCGAAAATCGTGTCATTTACGCACGTTAGCAACAGTCAGCCATGCGCAGAGCGTCAATGATTGACGCTGACGAGATAGTTCCCACAAATCAGAGCTGACCACATCACGTTTGGCATCCAAGGCGACAGCGTCTTTGGAACATACAAGAACTTGAGCTACGGAATAATAGCCTAAGAAAGGTCTTGGACGACCGCACAACCTGTACCTCTCGAAACTTGAGCCCGCCAAAAAATGAGGAGCGCCTGTGATTTTTAACTTTTGCTCTGCGATGCCAGGTGACGCTGGCCACAGGGAAGACATACAACCAGATATATACCGTGCGCTCGAGGTCATCCTCCGAGCCCTCCAGTCATATGAGGTTGATATCTGGAATGCTGGATGCATGGTAAATATAAAGTTTGGCTCTGAATTATCTAACGCATGTTATGTGCAGGTCTGGGATGTTCTCGAGGGCGAGCCTTTTTTTGCCGGCCACGATGCATAAGTGCATCTCTACAGAAGTCGAGCACATCTAGCAGAGATGATTGCGCTGTTGAGGCCGGATCCGCTGGACCTACTCGCCGAAGGGAGCGCAAGTAAGATGATCCGTGAGGCACAAGGCAAGGGGGTGTTTCGAGTCACCTATCCACTGCAGCAAACTAGCCCTACCGCTCTCCAGGAATGCGTCACGCAGATTTCTCACCACGGAAGGCGGCCTCTCTGGAGCACAGGGAGGCCTCGCTGATCGGATCGACGAAGAAGATGAAAGGATTCGACGAAGAATATAGAGTCTCTGCCCAGTGGAAGTCCGGATTGTCCTTGCCATTTCCAGTTTGTCGTCCTGCGACCACGTAGGCTTCGACCTCTCTTGATAGCGGCCCTGTCCGCCAACGAAATAGCAATCGCGAAGGTACTGGAAGCTTGTACCAGCAGTGTAAACACATACAACCGTCTGAGATCCTGCAGCTTTCTGGAATGGTGTGCTTGGACGAATCTTTTCTGCATGTTCCGTCCACTACACGGGTACCAGTGGAATCGCTACTCCCGCTGTCGGATTGGCAGCAAGCGTGTAACCTGTGCTGCCCTCTCCGAACCACAGACACGTGATAGGGTCCTGATTATCGGTTGGATCGTACTGGACGGCGGCACACCTACTCGTGTCGCAGGTCTCCGCGCAACCTTGTTGTGCGCTGTCACGGAACCGAATGCCATTACGCTCTTCTCTAGTCACGGGAGGGTCTGTGGTTAGGAAAAAGAATGTGTCAGTGCGAATCTACCAATCGATGCACGGAAGTGGTTGCTCAAGCAGACAGGCTGTACGAAGTGCTGACATACCGACGAGTTCTGCCGATGTACAGATACCAAATTCGCGGAAACTAGCTCTGATGGTATTTGCGAATGCCGCGCCGTTGGGGCATGGCCCAGTCGGTGAAGCTGTTGTGCTGGGCTGTTCAGAGACGATCGTTAGTCTAGAACAAATGTTGGGTGAGCATACGTGCCGTAGTTGAAGTCGTGGTACTAGTCGTGGTGCTCGAGGTGGTGCTTGACGTTGTCTGCAAGCAATCAGCATATGCTGGCCAGAGAGCTTGAGATGCCTTTGTGGACTGGCTAGCAAAATGTGCAAGCTTACTGTGCTCGTTGCTGTACTGGCAGTCTAACGAGTCAGTCATGCCCATGAAAAGGACGACATCGAGACTGATCTCAGAACTTACTGTGCTCGAACTCGTGCTCGTAGTCGCACTGGTACTGCTGCTACGCTTCGACGTAGCACAGCTCGTCTTTGGCTTCACTGTCTTGGTGTACTTGACAGTCTTCGTCGTCTGAATACAGCTACATCCAGTCTGAGCAAAAGCACAGCCGTTGTTTTTCAGTGACCAGAAGGCCTTTTCAGGTCCACCATATGCAGGCTGCTGTCCAGGCTCCGCAATTGCAACGTGTTTGTATCCATTTTTTGTAACAGTCACTGTGACGGTCACCGTTTTGGAAGGGAACTTCTTGGAGCAGTACTCCAATGCGGGAGCATATTTCGAGAGGGGAACAATCTTGCGGTACGGATCGCGTTCGCAGACTGAGCGGTGGGACGATATGGCTGCAGTGAGTTCGAGAGCGCTCAGCAGGAGGAGAATCAAGGAGTACATGCTGCGAATGTTGACAATGCTCAGGAAACGAATTGGTGCTGGCCTTGCCCACTTCTTAAAAAGGCAACGAAAGGAATATGTTTCTACGCCTCTGCCAGAAAGTGGAAGCCATGAATCTTTCACTTACTGATGTGGTCAAGACTCCAGATGTAAGGTTTCCAGAAGCCGGCTTCCAGCTTCTGAGCTGATACGCCACAACGCCCAATACGGTGGGAAAGGCTTGCTCTAGGTGACTTGGCACGTTTTGCGAGAGTACACTGCACGCTTGAGATAGCTGTCTTATGTCTTGTACATATTAATGTTGTTGACAGAGCAAAGTGCGAACGTTGACTCCACAGGTCCCAGGCAAGAGGTTGGCATGTCGGACAATTCATTGTTACTTGCGGTCTGTGGAACAATGGCAGACTATAGCCAAGTCTCTTGACGAATTTCCTGGGCCCTACGCACGTGCTACGATGCCGTGAAGCGTGATGACCGAAACGTGTCATTCGTCATGTCGTTGCTATAACCCTAGCTCTCCTGAAAGTGGCCTGTGCTCATCTGGTGCAGACACGTGGAAATCCTTCCGAGCACGCACCGCCCCGAGATGTCGGATTGATAATCTAGAAGCTTCACCGCGCAGTGGCAGAATATCAAAGCCAGTTGCAAAAAGTGCCCAGATCTTGGGCTGGATTGAAGTTGGACCAGACGTGATCGATCCAATATCGAGTTCGTCGAGTTCGAAGGCGAGTGGACCAGTGAGTGCATCTGCACAGCATTGTCGTACTCGCTGTACGGTCGAAGGGTGTTTTCCTCACCTCGTGTGAGCAAGGCGATCTGCTTTTAATTGACGATACGCTCACTCATCACACTCGATGAAATTCAGCTCACGTCGGCGTTCGAGAGTTGTGGAGGATATATTTTGACTGATCAAAGATTGGCATGTTGAGTGGAGATGCACGATAGCATTAAGAACCAGAATTACCTTCCGCAGCATCAACACGGGGTACATCTCACTGGAGCATCTTGTGGAAATGCTTCGCAACCCTCTCTGCGGCCTCGCTCACCGTCGACTCAACATCATAAAAGTCGAAATGCCCTCCCTCGGCCCACACAAGCTCCTTCTCCCCCTTCAAGGCCTCATAGACCTTCCTCGCCTGGTCTGGAAACGCAGCTCCTTCCGAATGCACAATGAGCGTAGGAGCCGTGACTTCTCCCGCCTGAGAGATAGGATCAAATTTGATCCATTTCTCCCGAGCCATAACCGCGAACGCATTCCTCCACGCTGCTACACCGCCACCACGAGACTTGTCCATGTAGTAATCTGCGGAGCTGACCGACGCGGCTGTCAAGTCAGTATTGTGATATGCGCGAATCGTCTCGATTTCGCCCGTGCTGTCGAATTTCTCCTGAGCCGCGCGACCAGCTGCGAGACGTTTGTCGATGCCTTCTTGGCCACCGAATAGCATGGTAGCCACGGAAGAGTCGGTGAAGAAGCCGGCTACTGTCGCCACGGCTTGGGCATGGGAGGCCTGCGCGGCGGCATATAGGACGTTGCCGCCTGAGGTACAGATGCCCAGAAGGCCTGCACCTGAGACATCAGGACGTTTGTTGAGATATGATACAGCTGCTGAAAGATCTTGACTCTTCGAAGCTGGGTCCTCGTATTGGCGTTTGTTGCCACTGCTTTCGCCATAATTGCGGTAGTCGATCGAAAGGGCGATGATGTCGTGTTTCCGGGCTAGCTGGCTGGCGTACGTTCCCCCTACCTGCTCTTTGACGGTGCTGAAAGGTCCGGCAATGGCGACTCCTGGGTAGCGTTTGGAGTTGTTGTGGTGTGGCGGGAGGTAGAGATGGGCCACAACATGGCCGTCGCCACTTGGAAAGCTGACTTTCTTTGGCTGGAGGCTTCCGTTGGTGTAGATGTCTTGCGCCATGCTGCGGAAGTAGCGATGAGGCTTGGTAGCGGGCAGATGTAGATGTTGATGCGATGGGCGTGTAAAGGATTGAGCTCGTCGGAGCACACAGAATGCGGTAGAAGCCCGGCTTATATTCATTGGCGATCTCTTCATCAAGTCCAAGGTCGCACAACGCCATACCCCATCATCAACTTCCAGTCTTGGCAGCGCCGTACGTTATAGTGGTTTCGAGCGCATTAGACTTTCTAGCTTTCCGACTCGGTACCAAAGCATCAGCACATCGGGATGTGATCGGCAGCTAGGTAACAGAAGCCGTCATAAGAAGAGCAAGCGTTGAGGCTGCCACAGCATACCAATGCGCCATACTCGGGGAGAAGAGCCAAACCCCGTCATGCCCGTCGTGATCAGTAATCGTGAAAAGGCAGCAACCAAGACATCATCTGTCAACATATCTGGAACCATAAGCTTTTGACGGAGTGGCCAGCCTCCGTAGCTCTAGCCTAACACAACGGGCCTTCGCTCAACTTCCAGACGCCAAGTACGTTCTCTGATGGAGCATCCGAAAAGTTATGCTAAGGCTGTATGTCGACATCGCTTTCGAGGTGAAAGGATCCGGCACTTGCAACATGCAGGATCAGCTACGAACGTTTCGCCATCGCAGGATCTCCCTTCGATCGTGCCTACATGCTGCTCTGCCGTACACGACACGCTTCGGCCAAGGCTACACTTTGACGCCTCTCACTACCACCAAAATGCAGCTGTGGAGACACGAGATATTCGAATCTTGGCTTTGCCGATGGCCTCGATCCCATCTGGGTTCCACGCCCTTGCCATCTTTGCAGTATAGCTCAATCTCTCATCATGCCCACACTGCTTTTCGGTTTCTTGAAATGGATCTTGCGACGGCGATGGGTGCCTGAACTTGTACTCGCCAAAGGCTTAATTTACTTCCGCCTGGCATACTTCCGATCACCTAGCATGGAGACTGTACTGGCTTGCTCTGCTTGATCCACCTCTTCTCGCTGGCACACTACCCTGGCAATCGTGGCTTCAAGGTCCCTGAAAACCGCCCTCCGCTCGTCGTCAGACATGCCTCCCATGAGATCGTGGAACCACGTGTGAATCTCCGTATCTTTCAACTGGAAAGTTCTCAAGCCTCTCAAGGCGAGCAGATTCGTTATACCGTCATCGCCCTCGAACACTCGGTGTAAATTCCCTACATCGGGACGATTCATCCAGGATCGCCAAAACGGAAGGAATTCCCAGTGGATCGTGAGGTTCTCCAAGCGTGGCAGGTCGTCTTTGCGAACTCTGGCGGTCCATATTTGATTGGACGAGTCAGAGTCATCAAACATGTTGACGGACTGGACATTTTCCCGAATAATGCTTGGTGCTGAGGATACGAACGTCTCGAGGTTTTTCAGGTCGGAGAAGTGCCAGACTGCTGTTCTGTAGAACGGCACAATTGCTTCGCTGTAGTACTGCTTGTCGACGAGTAGGCGTCTGTATGTCTCAAGTTCGCCTCGAATTGGTACATTTGGGAAGGGGCGTCTGTACTTCCAGCCTCCTGGGTGCACAAGTGCGCCGCGAATTGGTACATTTGGAGAGGGGCGTTTATGCTTCCAGCCTTCTCGGTGCACCTGGAGTTCAGTGCCTCGATAGGCGAGTTCATAAATGACCAGCCTGATCTCGGCGGGCAGATCGTAGAAGCTAGTCGCTGGCGGTATTCTGGCGTGCTGTAGCCGTACTTGCTGAAGCTGCCGTGCAAGGCGCTCCATGTCGATCACGTCGAGCGTGTTCATGTTGTCAATGTTGATGTTCCTCCAGATTCTGGTTGCGAGTGCGAGAAGGTAGTGATGCTACTGGTGGTCTGTTTCAACACCCCAGAATACTCAAAAGCTCAGTGGCTCGCCAGTTCATTCGTCAAGGCTGACCCGAGCTCGCGGCTCTCACCATCATGAGCCTCTGCAAGGACGCAAGCACAGACGCTTTCAGTCCACGCCACAGGTTATGAAAGAAGATAAACGGCAACGTAGCATTCGGATCGCTCATCATGCCATTCCCCAGTCTTCGCATGTTGTAGTAGAAGAATTGGATCGGCAGTCTCCCTCCAATGACCTTCGTGGGCACGAACTTCGTGAACCACAATCCTTGGATCTGATGCGAGATACCGATAGCAGTATCATCATCAACTTCAGGATTCAGCAAAGTTTTGCGCGGTAGCTCTGGCTCGAGAACAGCAGCACGACCTAACCCGACCATGTCGCAGACTCCACTCTCTATGGCATCAGCCATTCCTGTGCGGCTTCGGAACCCTCCGCTGAGTTGGATTGGAATTGGGGAGTTGAGGGCTTGGACTTTCTCTGCGAAGTCTGTGAAGAATGCTTCCCTTATCCTGGTGCTCTCTCTCTTTCTCGGCGCCGAGCTCATCGTCTTCTTGCCGAATGATGACTGTAGTCCGGAAGTCTTCTGCTCAGCATTTCCGCCGCTCAACTCAACGAAGTCCACCATGCCACAGTTGATCAGCCACTTCATCTGCTCTAGCGCCTCCTCTTGCTGCAGGCCCTCGCTCCCTGACATGTAATCCGCACTATTCAATTTCACCCCAAGGCAATACGGTGGCGGACACCTCGCTCTGATCTCCCTGACCAGCCTCTTCAGCAACGTCATCCGCTTCTCATAGCTCCCACCATACTCATCGGTCCTCCGATTCGTATGCGGTGACAAGAACTGCGAGACCAAGAACCCGTGCGCGCCATGGATCTGGCACCCCGCGAACCCAGCATCCCTCGCAACCACAGCGCCTCTCACGAAGTTCTCGACCGCTTGATCGATATCTTCGTGACTCATCTCCTTCGGCGTTCCAAGCACTTTGTCCAACGCCAACTTATCTAACCACCCATCGCCCAGCTTCACCGGCACACTACTGGGACAAAGCGGCGGCTCACCAGCCTCTCTATTCCCAGCTCCAGCGGGACTCATCCTCCCCGGATGCGCTAATTGCACGATACAAGGCGTCCCGTTCTTCTGAGCTATGCTTGCCCACTCCTTCCATGTATCTAATACCTGACCGAATGTACTACCAGGGTGAGTGCAGACATCACCAGCGATGCTGAAATACCGGATATCGACCTGCACCTGTCCGGTGATGAGTAGACCGTACTGCGATTCAGACCAGATTTTGTAGAGATTCTGGAACTTGGAGATTGGGGGTTCGAAGTTGGGGGGTTCGGCGAGAGTTTCTTGCATGGGGCATTTTACGAGGCGGTTGGGAAGGGTGAGACCACAAGGGAGGGTGAGGGGCTGGGAGAGGAGGTCGATGGCGGTTTTGGGTGGGGTGTTTGTGGTGTTCAGGTCGCCCATTGTGGTGGCTTCGTGGCTTATTTCTGTCGTGGCAATACTGTTCCAGGAGGGTCGTGGGTAGTACTGCTGGGCTGCCTGAGACTGTGGAGATGCGAGAAGTGCATAAAGGACGCCATCGTGTCAATATGCAAGGGCCAAGCTCTGGATCGTCGGTCGTGCCGGCTATTGCTGAGGTATAGACGGTTGATACGATGGCATCTCCGCGCTCGAGAGGATGAAATAGACTTTCGGTAGACTACGACGTCAGCCTCGACATCATTGGAAGGTCTGCCGGTGAGAAGAGGCACTTCGTCTTGTATTTTGTGGGGGAAGGCGTTTTATGTACCATGAACTAGGTTACAGGGTCGACGCAGGAAGCCTCCTAATCAATTGTGGCGCTAGATACGCGTGTCAGTTAGCCAAGAGCACTTCGCTGTCCAGGACAAAGATCACAAGACCAAGGTCCAGACGGTAACAGTATGGGAGCTTCTTAGCCTCGCGAATTGGGATTGAGGCGAGTGGGAGGGTGACAGGACTGCTTGCAAAGAACAATACATTGGTTCGATGGAGAAACATCTAGTGCGCGCAGTAAATCGTGCCCTCTTTGATGTCCGGGCCCTCCTCAGGAATTGGCTTGCCACAGAAGCTCGAGCCGTTCGGATCATTGCCGATAGTCGTGGAAACCTTCTTATGCGTGTACTCGCCGAAGCTTGATGAGCCACGAATGCACTAGATCGCATGTGATTAATAGCAGTTCTCGGGCCTGGTGCGAACAGATGGTGTTGACTTACGCAGAAAGTGTGCCTGGGAGGGGTTATCTTCTCGCATTCGCCGTTGCCAGCTGTGTCTCTGTTGCAGTAAAGTTGTCCCTGGGCGCTTGCCAGAGCGATGGTCGAGAGGAGGAGGGCGAGGACCTTCATTATTGCGTAGTTGGGTCTTTTGCGAGGTGGTGGCTGTGTGATGTCTAGGGATGTCTGCTGCTTTGTCTGGTCTGAATATCAGCAACAAGATGCAGCGGCCGATACTTATAGCATGTTGACTACTTGGCGGAGTGGCCGCCACGTAGATGGAGCTACCTTCCACCTGCCAGATGACTATGTCGATTGAGTGGGACAGGTTTAGCGCGACTTCATCCCAATATCCGCGCGCGGGCTGGGGAAGTCCTCGGCGAGAATAGCAGACACCTAATCGAGGCAAGAGAGATTCACTTGACGAGTGGCCCAAGCTTTAGTAATCCTTTGTACAGCCTTAGTCACGGGCCGTGGTTCACCAGAGGTGGCTCCGTCAGGCTGCTGGCGCCAAGATATGAGAACGCGCGGGACGCAGCACCTGTTGTACGGCGTGGTGAAGCATCGGGACACTTTGCTTCCATCGCTCGCATGGGGAAAGCGACTCGCCAATACCCTTAGTTCTTATTCCAAAACTGCTGTTGAATCTTGCGTTCCCGCGCGCGCAGACGCTGGTGCCACGAGTGTCAAACCGACTTCCTTGTCAGCACTGCCCAGTGTCCCAGGCCGAAGGCTCGATGATTGTTGCACACTGTCCGGTCGGCACGTGGTACGAGGTTTATGCTTGGTGTTTAGCGCACCACATCAGGTGTAACATTCTAGGCCATCTTCGTGTTGCCACCTTTCCTCTCGGCGAGACGGTATGTCACCCATGCTTCTCGCGTGTGAAAGTCGATTGGAATATCGCGGCCGCCCATACTTGCTGCTAGGCTCTTCTGATGTTACTCTTTGTGAAGAGTACTGTAGGTCCAATGTTACACTTCGGCTTATGCTCGTGGAACGTGTCGGTGGCTGGAATGCTATTCATCGCTAGCTGCTGAATGTGCTCCTCCGTTCGTTCGTGCCCGGAGATATGGTCAGCTACAAGTCTTCCTTCAGAGTAGGCAGTGACCACTCGACGTCGATGTCGGGATTGCTGCCATGAGCCCTTGTGCAATGTGTCAAGGAACCGACGAAGCCTGGGAGGCGCCCAAGAATGTCGAGCTCCTCAGTCATGTGACTATCACCATCGAGGTCGACCCTGAGTTCATTGACGATGTATCGTCGCCAGTTGGAGTCAGCCGGTGCAAGCTTCCATATCTCAGATACCGTTTCGACTTCAACACGTTCGTGTCCAATGCCAGCGTCCAGTATCATGGCTGGTTCGTTCGCCAAGGCAGGCATCATGCACATGTCCGCCACGAACCACAGCTGCACAAGCATGACCTGCCACTCTGAGGGGTCCGACAGCTCGTCCACAAGCTCCGCCTGACAGATCCAGTGAAGCATTTGCTGGAAGACTGGACCAGTGACTCCAGGCAACCGCAGTGACTTCTCACTGCTCTCGGCGAATTTGCCGTTTAGCGCGGCGGCGAAGTATGGCGAGGCGGTCACTAGTAGGCTAAGCACGGGTGGTCAGTCATGCTGTTGCGTCGAAAAGCGCTCATTGGTGTTGCGATACATACGCTTTCTGTACCGTGAAAGAGCAGCCATCTTCAAGCTTGATTGTGATGAGTTCGTCGGCCACGAAATGCCTGTGACGCGTAGTTAGCTCGACGCGAGGAGCAATGCGATGTCTGCCACTTACTGGGCGAAGACCTGCAGTTTGTTGTATTGATCCTCTGTATCTTTCTTTGCCATCGCTGAGAATGCCGGTGTGCTGCGGGTGGGGATGGGTATGTGGAAGGTGTGTCGGCAGTTGTTGGTGCAAGTGAAGTTCGCGCCAGAGGCCCACTTTCAACTTCAGGCGATGTTTTCAGATGCGGAAGGTGCCACCCACTAGGAAGGCTCGGTCGACGTGATGGTCCGCATGCTCATGTATCGAACTTGTGCATAGAGTGGAGATCACATTCTCGCTCTGCGCTGAGCTGCTGGAAAGGTTAGTGGAACACTCGATCATTCCCGCGACCCGTAACGGTCGCGTCTAACGGTGAATCTCGACAAGGAAGTCGGCCTTTTCTGAAGTTTTTCTTGATAGTGTATTGCTACAGAAAGCTCCCTACACGCCTGTCCGGTAAACACACCACCATCCTACAAACTCCTAGCCGTTCCCGTCATGCATGACTGCTCCCCACCGCCAACGCCAGCCGCACGTCGCGCACGCACCGTCTTCTCATCGGCCAGCGCGATCATGTAGAAAGCAGTCGGGTATCTCTTATCCTTCACCTCTCCCAGCTTACTCCACCTTCTTGCCCTTCTTCTGCTCGACCTTGAGCAACAGAGCACGGTTGATGTGTGGCAGGACACCACCAAAGGCGATGGTCGCGCGAATGAGGGTGTCGAGTTCTTCGTCTCCGCGGATGGCAAGCTGGAGATGGCGGGGCGTGATACGCTTCACCTTGAGATCCTTGGCAGCGTTTCCAGCGAGTTCGAGGACTTCGGCAGTGAGGTATTCGAGGACGGCGGTAACGTAGACGGCAGCTTTGGCGCCGACTCTCATCTTGTTCTGGGTCTGCGACTTGAGGAAACGCTTGACACGTCCGCAGGGGAACTATGGCGCGTGCCGAGTCAGTATGTTGTCATCAGAGGTGTCGAGGCGTGCACAAGACGCGACAGGGTGTGGGAGGATCGCGCAAGTGGTGTGATCGCCCTGTCGCAAGAAAGCCATGGAATGCAGTTTGCGACGCGCCCGCCTGGACCGAGTTTGCTGCCTTGTACATTGTGTTTCCCTCGCCGATAGCACGTACCTGGAGTCCGGCCTTTGCAGAGTGAGACTTCTGACTCTTTCCAGCTTCGCCGCCACCTGCCTTACCACCTGTCTTGCCGCCGGTCTTGCCTGTCGAGACGTTAGAAGGCCGGCCAGTGTCTGAGATTGCGCGCATCCGTACCCTTGCCGCCTGCCATTGCTAAGGTTGCTGCTGACGGGATCGATGTGATGTAGTGAAGCTCGTGCAAGCGTGGTGCTGCTGCGTGGTAGGGTGGTGGTGGTTGTTGTTGTGAGTAGGGAAGATGCGCGAAGGATAGCGGGATTATGGCATGTTGTGCTCTGTCTAGGGAAGCGCGTCTCCAAGAGCGGGAAGATTTCGCTTGAGGCTTAGCGGCTTTCGGATCAAAACCGCCGACACAAGTCGAGACCGTGCCCGCTCCTTGCGATGATGATATGATCACGTCGAGGCAGATGATTTCGTCGGTAGTTGTCGGTTTGAGCTCCTGGCAGTAGTCCAGATATTCGCAGGCTCAATGTGTGTCTAGAAAGCGACAGGCTGGGGCTGCCGCGATCTTCCAGACAGGTCCGATGGAGTTGCGCCAAGTCCTGTGAAGCCTGGCTGTATTTGAGTAGAGAAGTCGATGCCATTTCCGCGAAGGCCATAGCACTGCTGTCCATTCGCAGAGTCTCGCAGGCAGGACAGGACGACGGACGGAGCGCATTGGATGTATGAGGTTGTTGACACCATGCCCAGGCGTCGTGCTTGGTCCTGTCGGGTGTAGCGTGACGTGTGAAATGTCCTACAAACGGACTTGTGTCAGCGATAGATCTGTCATACTTCCTTTCTCAGGCCAGTCAGTTGCCTCTAGGCAGTAGCAGCGTCGGAGAACAGCCATCTCTAGCTCTTCCAAAGCTCTATGGAGAGCGCTTGGCCACTCATGCCAGGGAGGCGAGAGTTGCGAGCCTGAAGCGAACAGGCTTCATGGCTCTGGTTCATGCGTCAATAGCGTCCGCCAGCGAGCTTCAATATTCCTGAAGCTCGATATAGCGATAGCTGAGGTAGTCTTCTGCTGATACATCTGGTTTTGCGACCTGATATCGGAAGTGTAGATGATGTTTTGCTGCCCTCCACCGACGACGTGCTGTTCTGTGGTGAAGCTGCTCAAAGAGCGCTTTCCCGCTTTGGGCGTGCTTGGCTGGGAAGGTCTTCGTGACGTCCCCCGACCATCCCTATGTCGTTGTGCTGTACCACATGCTGTGCACCCTCTTGCTGGACATTCTGCTGCGGCGCTGCTGTCGGTGAAGTATACTGGATGCTTGTGTGAGAGCCCTGGAACTGAAGTACTGCCCAAGGCTCGCCCAGACCGACTACACGCCCGAACGATCGTTCTGTCCCTCGCCTTGCCTAGACGTGATGTTGATGTTCCTCTGCAGAGACACTGCCCCATTATACGACATGGCCAGACTTGGCGTACGCACGTCGCTGTGGTCAGCCGGCGGACAAGTAGGAACCTCAAGATGGCCCCGTGGAGTCCATACACCGCAAAGGATCCACCCGGCAGCAGTCACCTTAACGGAGTCAGCTACGAGGCAGCGTAAAGTACGGCCTGTACGATGCTATACTACCGGTGACCAAGAGGAGGGGCAGGGAGATAGCGAATGGACTGATGGACAGCGACAACGACCCGAGGATCGGATTCATCTGCTCTGTACACCTACAACAACGATCTGCGGCTACTGCGCGAGTGCCAGAGAACCACCACGGCGCTCGGAGACCTGTGCTGAAGTAGTAAGGTGAAGGGGCCATCGATGCTATCCCGTGGCACGATCACGTCCAGATACGACCGGGATTGCCGTTTGAAGCACTCATGGCATGAGTCTTACCTGATGGACGTACCCCAGGACAAGTGGCGCCCTGCAGTGGACGGGTGGCTGAAGCTGTGCTCTAGGAGCACCACGTACGCATAATGCCATGGAGCTGCGCATTGGTTTCCCCGGTCCAGTACTTTGGTCAGGCCTGACTTTCTGGATGTTCATAACACACCCAGCGACCGTGGTGCCCCATATCCAAGCTCCAGTGGCAAGACTCTGCAGGACCGAATCAAGCTCAGGTATTGCACCGACACAAACGCGTCACAATCTGACTGTGGAAGATGAGCTCACCAAACCAGGCGCGGGATCCTCTCCTGCCGTGCTGATGACTTGCAGGAGAGCCAGATTGAATGGAAAATCGACGAAGAGAACCTACCTTCAAGACAAAGTCCACCTCCAATGATGGTGGCTTTGTCACACGTACCGGCCGTCAAACACGAGACCACAGACCCAACCCTGGAACACGAGGGCCTCACGCGACATTTTCATTCCTCCGTCATCTCATCTCACTTCTTGCTCGCGCCCTTCTTGCTACCCGACCCAGAAGGTTTCTCCTTATCCTTCTTCTCCCTCTCTTCCTTCGCGCGCGCGGCTGCCTCCTCACTACGCTTGGCCTTCTCCTTCCTCCGTTCCTCTTGATCCGGCGGCGGAGTGTCTACCTCCCCATCGGTCTCGGCTTCATCGTCAAAGTTCTGAACTTCCGTTGTTCTTTCGATGACGGTGTATGGGTCGGGATCGTACAGGCTTTCGATGTCTCCGTCTTCATCGATCTCGGCCCAGCCCTTGCTGATGTCGTTCTTGTCCTTTTTGCTATCTTTTCCGTCTTTGCCTGACATGGTGTATTCTTTCCTTGGATAGGGCTGGGTTGAGATGAAGAGGTACATGTGAGATATGGGGCTCAGGAAGTGCTTGCTGACTGCTTCAGGGCGCTTCCATCTGCTTCAACGCAAGCTTTGTGGCTCTGCATGTCCGTCGCCACTGGCAATAGCGAGGGCGACCGGCTTGCGCTCGGAGAAGATGATGGCTAGTCGCGCAGCATGCAGATGGCGGTGTTGATGTTTGACAAGCCGAAGCCGTTGGCCGCGATCTAGCTAGGCCATGCATCGCGCTTCCGTCAACGTCGTTGAGATGAGATCACGCTCGAAGCACATCGAACAGACTTGAGAACTCTCGTTGCTTGCTATGGCGGCTCGGGTGAGTGATCTCACAGAGACTGTGGCGATCACAGTCAGCCTGAAATGCGAGGCTTCAACACTATTGAGGCACGGAGCAAATATGAGATCGCGGCAGCGGTCGAGCACAATGCGATATCATTCATACAGACAAGACATCACACTGCTTGAGCTCACTCCGAAAGCTCGACATATCGGGCATGCTGCACTTGTCCACAACAGCGACGCTCATGACGTCCTCTTCTGATTCCTTCGCGCTGGCTCTCTCACCACCTTCTCAAGAATTCCAGTGCTCTCTTCTCGCGGCAGCTTAGCACACTAGTACACCAGTATATCCTGCCAGTTGTCGGAACCACCAACACGCCAGAAAATACCATCGTTGGGTAAGATGTCTCATGAATGGGATCGAAGCAATGGCTGCTCAAAGCTCACGGCGTCAAGGAGACTCACTGGCCGGCTCTACCTTTGGAAGTTGTATGGGAGGACATCGACGGATGTCGTGGCAGCACTGCACGCATTCCACCGAATTCGTTCTCCATCCCGGTATGACCACTTGAATCATGCTAGAGTATGATAACTCAAGGCACATAACTACATGGGCAACGATGTCTGGGTTACTCGGCAAACGGCAAGCGAGCAGGGAGAAAGAATAAAAGGAAATGTTCGAGGATGTTGGTCTGTCTAGTCTGGAACTTAGCCCTGAGGTTCTGCTGTATGGAATGTCTAAGACCACGCCTGTGGCAACGGCTCAAGGTGTCGTTTTCCGATGCTCTGGCAGTAATTTCCGGCTCCGATTCTGACCACCACGGCCGATTCAGGCATGGTCTTATCGTTTGAAAGACGATGACTGCTTCCATATCGCTGAAGGGCACGTAACGACCAGCCGAGCAGCGCGGACCCAGAAACTCATCCGGAGCATCATAAACAACAAGCATGACTGCCCTTGAGGTGGCATCATGTCGGAACAGATGTACAGCAGTGCACCCTTACCTGCTGCAATACACGCGCTCGACACTGCATGATCCAGTGGTTTAGAACTGTAGCAGAACGAGGAAGAACTAAACGGCACTGGAACGCAGGTACAAGTACTGGCTCAATTGCCCGAGGATCACGACCCCTCAGCATGGCAGACACATGTGTTCTGCATTTGCACATGCGAGACCTAAACACAGCCAACGAAGAGCGATGCTCAGAGTCCAAGTTCGTGCAAATCGCTACCGAACTTCGTGAGAACGGATCTGGATCAACAGTTGAGCAGACATCGATGACGGTCAGTGTTTCATACGAGCCGCCGGAAGGAACGATCGTCTTTCAAGCGTCTACCATCCATCGAGACGGCACAGCATCGACACTACTGTGTTTCCAACATCATAATGTCAGGATACCTGACACCAGAACAGGAGCGATAGGCAAAAGGTGATGAGTTGTATCGGGATAAGGTGCCGGTCTAAACATTGGATCTTCACCAGGAAGTCATTACCGACGACCAGCGTCTATCTACACAAGGGTCTCAGACCAAACGAGTCTGGCCAGGGGTCACATATACGCCATTGCCCCGACACCGAGAGCCTTCGCGATAGTTGCGGACGGCCCATAGCCTATCCACCGACTCCATATGCCACAGCAGACCAGATATGGCAAAGCTCTAGATATCAGCACTCAAGCATTCCGCCACAAGGACCCTTCCCCATCGTCGAGACCCCATGTGTCTCAACATAGAGGCTCGATTTGGCTAGTAATGCCCTCTCGTGGCTGCGACAGAGCCCAAATCCTTGCCGTTGCGGATGCTTTGCAGAGCCCATGCAGGCACGGAAGCATCTGGGGGCTTTCTAGGCACGTCGAGCCTCGCGTTCTGATGTAAGCTCGTCCCTGTGGAGAGATCGGTCTGGAGTGTGCAGTGCAGAGACAAGTATGTGGCACTTCACCTCTAACCATGCGCTCTTGTCAATCGTCGTGGACCACAACAATTGCAGGGGTTCATCCCTGGACGAAGAAAAGTCCAGGACCACATTCCTCATTCAAGATTACCAAAATAATGATTGCTCCCACGGAGGCCATGTCCATTGTACCCGCCATGCTTGACACAGAGGTCCAGCTTGATCGCCGAGAACTACTTGGAGAAAGCTATCACTGCTTTACCAGCTCGACGAAAGCTACGCATTCTCGCCCTGCATGGTTCGTCTTCGCGTCGCATTATAGTGTGAAGTATCTGCTGACATGGATGAAGGCTTTGGCCAGAGCGGCGACTACCTCCGCATTGCAATAAAGACCGGCCAGCTTGAAGCATATCTCAAGGAATCATTGCACACCGATCTTCTAGAGCAGTACGATGGAGTTGAGTGGCTCTGTTCAAATGGCCCACTCCATCTAGTCCCAGACTCGAGGCATGGCGAGCCTCAGCGACGACCATCAACAGCTCGGGCTGTTGAAGAAGTCGACATCTACGCATGGTGACGGATACTGGAATTTCACATTGAGCACGAACACCTCTATCAGAGTATAGAGTACTTGTGCAACTATCTCAAAGAGCACGGTTCAGTCGATGGCATCATTGGGTTCTCCCAAGGTGCAGCTGTAGCTATGATGCTCACAGCACTCTGCGAAGGCACCCCTGAACGCATGGCCGCGCTCGCTAGACAAGAATCACCTTTCGTCCTCGCACCGCCTCAAGCGCCTTTCAAGTTCGCCGTCTCTTGCTGCGGTTTCCAAGGAGCGACCAAGTACTACAACGGCTTCTACAACCCGAAGATCAGCACACCGTCACTGCATGTCGTGGCCGAGTTCGACACAATAGTCAGCGCCGAGCGATCGACCAAGCTCGCCGATGCATGCGAAGACGCTTCTATCGTACACTTCCGAGGCACACACCACGTTCCCACAGATAAGGCCAGTCTGTACGAGATGGCGCGTTTCATTGCGAATGCGTGCTCGGACAAGTCGATGCCTTCTCCTGTTGGCGTCGCATATTCCATCCCCGCCGAGGGGCTCGCCGTCAATGAGCTCTTCAAGCGGGCTACCATCACCCATCCGAAGTTGCACGGAGACGGAAAGTTTGTGAGAGCCCGGAATCGCCTGAGTTATCCTCGCCAGGCTCGAGTCTGTCTGGCTTTTCATCTAATTCGTCCGCTCGTAGCTCTCGCATGCGAGTCATTACCAGACGGACTGCAATTGTTCGCATGAAGCAGGGGAGTCGCAGTATCAGTCGACAGCGGACTTTCTGGAGCTTTCCTGGCTGTGCATCGGAATATTGAGGCATGGCTTTTGGAAAAAAAATCTCTTTGAGCACATGGTAGATGGCGGGCGTTTCCCGGCGAAGTGTTGCATCGTGATGTGTACGATAGCAAGAAGCGACCATCCTTTCGCAGCATATTTTTTCGAGCAGCATATCACGTGCCAGGATAAACTTTCTGAGATGCATTGTTCTTCTCATCTTCCATGAGTCCTTCCACTTTGCTCTGCTGAGTGACCACTAGCCAAAGGGTCTCGAAGCCAAGTTTCAACTGGATCTGAGCGTTCGAAGGCGTCTCTCCGAAAGCCAGGCCAGTTGGGGCCCCTGCATTGGTGAGTGATCCTGATCCGCTGCCACTGTTAGTTCGTGTTGTGCTCGACTTGGTCGAAGATGATGAAGATGAGGCTATCCAGCTATCATCTCTGATCTTGCGGGATGCCGATGGAGCTGGAGACTGCTCTGTCCGAACCTCGATGTCGCCAAGCCAGGTATTGAGGGCTTGCATTTGATGTACAGCGTCGCCACTGGGTCCGCATCTACTTCGTGTTGCGCCCAGTAGTTCCTGCCCAGAAATGCCAATCATGCTGCCGAGCTCGCTGGTGTCCAGGAGGAGTGCATGGAGACCTCTTCCGTGGAACCACTTCTTGTTCGCCGCTGTGATGTAGACGATAGCTCGCTCCCTTGGCGTCTTTGGATTCTGCAGCATGGACAAAGGAACATTGAAGATCGATCCAACAAGATGACCCACTCCGCCAAAGAAGTGGCCTGTAGCTCCGCCTATCACGCCAAACGGATTGAAGCGCTTGGCTTCCTTGCCGATGTTCTTTGCACCTTTCTTGACAACGTTCGCATATCGCTTGTGGTAGTCGCCAATAGTACTTGCCACATCGGAAGCATGATGCAATGCCTGCTTGGAGACTTTGGCGGAGACGAAGTCGGAGAGTGTGCTCACAAAAGCATGCCAGCTCTCTGCGGGTATCCCATAGTTGAGCAGTTGCGAGGGGTATGCTTGCAAGAATGGTGCCGCCGGATCTGGAGAGACTTGTGGTATCGCAAGTGGCCTGGCGATATCGACTGTCCCTTCGTAGGATGGCAGGTCAAGCGTTGGGAAATCTAGTGGCGCTGAAGTTGTGGGTCTCAAGGTAGGTCTACTGGACTTCTCCGAAGGTAGCTGTACAGGTGTTGTCGTGGAGGATCCAGCTCGATCGTCTGTATAAGAAGGAAAATCCTCATCGAACAGTGTCTCTATCTCTGCACGTTCTGTGCCGACGTCTGACAAGTCGTCTCTGTCGTGAAGGTCCGATGGGTCCGAATGCTTGATGCTCAACATCTCTGGTGGCCGATAGCACGAGGAATGTGATCAATTGCCCGGCGGATGTATTTCTTATCTCGACAGGCACAAGCTGTACAGGACGCTGGAGTACATGTGAAGCCGCAAATCGACGTACTAATATTCCCGAGGATGAGATTTCGATCTTCGGCATTACATACTCACGTACGGAGGATCCTTGCAAAGGCTCACAGGCAGGCACCTGTATTAACTAAGAGCTTATTCGCAGCAAGCTACCGGACTTCCGCATTCGCCCTTGCTAGGAGGTGCGCGAAGAGACACTGCCACATGGCGGAGCAGTCGACTATAGGATTTGAGCGCCATGAATGCCCGAAGCAGAGTCGTTAGGAACGCGAGCTGTGTTCAGCTGTCCCACATGCAGGCAAGCACATAAGCCAAGTGAATGACGTAGACTGTCACGTGTCTCGTCAGATTTGCTTGTGCTTCCCGTCGCGTGGCAGCTTGAATGCAGACCTTCGCGCGCACTCACCTCCGCAGCATCCTCTCATCAATGACCGAATGCCACTCATCCGAGGTCGCGATGCTTCACTTCGAAGGAATAGTCGCAAGATAGGTAGGTACATTCCTGTTTCGACTACCTTCCCATCTACCAAAAGAGCCCGAGCTTCTCCATACATCACGACCATCATGCCTCCCCAAACTAATGGAACCCCACCAACCGTCAAGAAGGTTGGCTATATCGGCTTGGGCAATGCCGGTTTCTCAATGGCATCGAACTTGCCGAAGGCTGGCTACAATGTGGTAGTGCACGATGCAGACGATGCGAAAGTCCAGAAAGCGGCATCGGAGTGGTCGAACACGACAGCTGCCAATGGCAAGCCAGAAGCCTTTGCGGATTGCGAGATCATCGTCACTATGCTTCCGCAGGGCAAGATCGTGCGGGAAGTCTTGCTAGGCAAGGACAACTTTGCGCGAGCACTGAAACCTGGTAGGTAGTGGGGATTCATGAGGCCCCGCACCTCTGGACTGACAACTCGAAAGGCACGATCATCATCGACACGTCTTCGTCCTCACCGTTCGACACGATTGCTTTGGGGAAAGAGCTTGCCGAGCACCAGCTGAAGCTGATCGACAGTCCGATCACGCAAACTTATATGCATGCTACAGACAACGGCGAGTCTACCCTCATGGTTGGTGCAGATGACGAGCAAGACTTTAAGAAGGCGGAGCCCATCATAGGGACAATGGCTGGGTATGTCTTCCACATGGGTAAGCTTGGAAACGGACATGCAACGAAGACATTGAACAACTACATCATGGCATCTTCGATATGTGCGCTGGCAGACAGCTTGGTCACTGGTCAGAAATACGGCCTGGATCCGCAACAAATGATCGATGTGCTCAATGTTGGCACGGGCGTGTGCTTTCCGACCCTTGATACGTTTCGCAGAGACGGTTTGACCGGGCGATACAATAGTGGGTTTGGACTGGCATTGTTGGTGAAAGACTTGAGTATCACCGAGGAATTCATGCAACACAACGGCTTTCAGACAGACTTGCCGGCCTTGACGAGGCGATATCTGGGCGACGCTTTCAAGGAGGTCGAGCCGATGGCGGATCACACCGAGGCTCTTGTAGGCTGGGAGAAGAGAAGTGGCGTGCAGCTGAAGAAGACGGAGAAGGCCGAGGATATTCCTCAGAAGGACTTTGATCACAGGCTGCAAGGGCTGAATCGTCCGTCGAACATATAGATCTTCTCACGAGCGCAGCCTGCGGCTCGTTGGCTCGGTCCTGTCGTACGTATCTACGAGTCTTAAGAACTCTCTACCGTAACTGCACGACCATTAGATCTCGCACCACTGCACAGCAGGGCCCCATCAACACGAACCTTTTGGAAGCCAATATCCTCAGCCTTCTCACGGAATGCCTGTCGCGACATGTTCAGTCCGTACTTGCGGATCACACCGGACTTCTTCTTGTCTCCAGTGACACGGCTACAAATATCTTCAGCTCCTGCGTATAACTGCCGGGAACATCTCACTCACCAGCCACGAGAGCCTTTGCCGTAGGTACGTGGGCGAGAGTAATAGACTGTCTCGTGCGTCATCTTGAATGTGTTGCTTGTCGTCGTTGGAGACCTCACCGTCGATGTCAGGGTTCAGATTCCTCGTGTGTGAGATTTCAAAGTTTGCTCGGCGGACTGTGATGGACATTCACCATCAAGGTCAAGACATGGATTCTATATCGGCAAAAGCTCGGAATTCGCTTTGATGTTCTTTGGGAGACATCTACAGCCAGATCTGCTTATTCTCCTCGACGAAGGCCTTGAACGTGCGAGGCTCTCTGCCAGTGACTTTCTTCACAGTGTCCGTTGGCTCCCAGCCCAACCCGCCTGCTACTCTAACATCAAGCTTGGCCATGTACTCGGCCATGTCCTCTGTGAAGTTTTCGGCCAGTAGCTTCTTCCGCAGCTCATCTTCAGATAGCGAGACATGCTCGACTTGTTTGCCGAGGACTTCACTGAAGATGTCCGCCACCTGATCATCACAAATTCAGCTCTGCGCGAAGGATCAAAGCACCAAACTCACTCACCTGACCGTAAGTCAAAGATTCTGGTCCAGTCATGATATAGTCGGTGTTATGTCAGACGAGGAACATGCCACGCCAAAACTCGGGATCAGGATGCGGCGTGATGCCTGAAGAGAGCTGCGGAGTTTGGCTCAGGATCCCTCGGTCCAGATTGGGAAGTGCCGACGTGTTGCTTCCGGCTTCGGGCGACGGTCGGAGTCATCGAACCGCAGTCATTGTAAGGACATCTACTGCCGACTTGCTATACCACAACGAGCTAACGATGGCTCCTGATGATGGCGATGATGGTGTTGGGAGGAGGGGGAGGCAAGACAGCCGTGGACGGCATCGACGAGAAATCTTCGGCCGGGAAAAGCCGGACGCCCAGGACCTCACTTCCTTTCGCTACCATCATGAGCAAAGCATGTCGATCTTCCAGCAGAGGACTTGCACCCGACACAATCCGACAACGCGACCAGTCAGCGAATACCACCCGTTATAGGCAACATCGCAGGCCACGAGATGGTGACTTGCACCCACGAAGCACCACGGAGCCCCATACCATCGAGCACTCGTACAGACTGCAGCGATGATTGCTACTAACACGCTGTTATCGATGAATAGTACCAGTACAAGGAAGGCATATCTGGCAGACTCACATTCGTAGCCTCCAAGTTCTGGATGACCATTGTGGTAACAGATCGACCTTCCCATTGCAGCTATTTAGGATGCCATGACCAAGCGTTCTCGTCCGCTTTGACGCGAACGTGGCAGACTGATGTGGTCTTTGGACATCGGTGCGGTCTTTGCCATTCGGGACGACACTCTGATCTGCGACCAGTTGATTCTAGGCGCCTACATATGCTCCAGCAAACATGACCAGACGTCTGTGCTTTGCTATGTAAGGTACGGACTACGCACATCTCAGTTGACTTAGTCATAGCGAAGATCAAGTAGCAGTAACCATCCGGTCAAAGCCGAAGGAGCCTCTGTGCAAGTTGAACAACCTCCACCGCGCCTCAGCGCGATGTGGGCTGCACAGCGACGCTCAATGCACAATGAGCCAGCACGTGAAGATAGGGCACCAGCACAGGTCCCAATGCCATCTTGCGGCAATCGTGATTCCGACAATGACAGGACTCAATCTATGAGGAGATCAGGGGTTCCGCAAATAACGATGACCGGGAGTGATGGTCAAGAGAGGCACGATCGGTATCCCAGCACTGATGGTACTGCTCGAAGCGTCGCACATGAGCCAGGGACAGAGCGGCCGGCAGGACCGAATGTTAATGCTACACAAAGCATACGCCGTTCGGCAGTCACTGCTGCCACCTGCAGCACTTCAGATCAAGGAGCCAGTGGCTCACAACCAAGTCGGAGCATCATTGCTAACGACGGAACTGTTACGGCGTCTTCCGTGGACATCTGGCGTGCCGTAGCTCGGAACAGAGTCCAGGAGGCTCGGCATATGGTCAATCCCGATGACGATCCTGAACTCCGAAGAATCCTGAATCAGGTGAGAGTGGTCGTTCGCTCCCTGAACCGCATGGCAGATTCGACCACCTCCACTATTGCCGAGATCCAGAGGCAGATAGATGCTCTCAATAGCCTCACTAGGCTTTATGCGCCACTATATCTTCATATTCGAGGTCAACATCGGGGAGGATGATGCTGTCTCCACGAGGTTTGGGCAGCGATATTTGGCGAGCCTTTTTTTGGCTGCTGACTATCCTGTTATACGTTTTTTCGTGGATCCGGAATGGATGCATTGTTGCCTTCGTGTCCCTTTCATGAGGTCGTGCGAGGAACTAATTCTCAACGACAAGTATTTGTCGCCGCCACTCGGACCTTGGCTTGTAGCGCGGGCGTACTGCACTCGGTCGGGACGAGTCAAATGCGAGGATCGTGAAGTAGAGTCAGGACATTCCTAGATGCCAATGGGTACATCTTCAAGCGTACTAGTCCCAGCGACGTTGAGGACAGATCTGACCCAATGCACCATCTTCCCACCTTTGCAGAGTGCCTCGCGAACTTGATATGACTGTACAGGCGAAGATGCAAGGCTATAGGCAGATTTCGCTGACCAGTGATAGAATGACAGTTTTTGGTGCGAAGCAGCATCCTTGGTTTGACGTCATATATACGACCTGGTCAATTTCTATATCAAACGTCCTATTGTCTGATGGCCAGTCTCCTGGCTTGTCTTTCCCACATTCAATGGTTCATAGCTAATGCGGCTCAAGTCACCGTGCCTATCAACATACCCCTCCAGCTCAGACGTCTTCACCAGGCCTGCTCGAACGCTGACCCTTTCTGACCTCAGCCGCCGCTGCAGTTGTACCGCCTCATCAACCTCATGAGAGTCGACCCTTATCAGGGGTAAATCATTGGCATACGGTTCTGCCAGCGTCATATTTCCCAGCGGACTCCTCTTAATGGTGGCTGTACTGGTTGAGCTTGAGCTACGACTACTCATGCTCATGTTACTCGGCATTCTCGGCAAGGAGCTATGTCTGGCGCCGACGTTCGGACTGTATGCCATACCAGGTGGTAGGGGGCTGTTCTGCTCGCCGCTGATGCTTCTGCTGTAGATGCTCGAGAGTGACTGTTGCGAGGTATTCCCTTTGGCCAGGACTGCCAGATTGTTGGTTGACAGTGCATGCGATGATTTGGGCCGTAAGATGGACTTTGGCTGTAGTCCATGAGTCGATCGTGGCGGGTAGACCGCCTTTTGCAGTGTGAGTGCCGGTAGAGCGCTGGTTGCTCTACACTTGTTGGGTATGTGCACTGGCAAAGGCGGCAGCGGAGGTAAGGGTGATGTCGGTGGAGGAGGTAAGCTCAAGCTTGCATGCGATCTGATAGATGACAGCGAAGGCCGAGCACTGAGCAGTGAAGGCGCAGATCGATGTCCTGTGTATATGCCCAGTCCTTGCGAGTGTCTATGCTGCGGCTCTACTAGGAAGGCTGTCGAAGCTGACCAAGGCATGGGGAGTGTGCTTGATGCGAGCGATGTCGAAGATCGGCACTTGAAGGACATCTCGGAGCCGAGGCGTCGGTCGGCGGTACTACGATATGGCAGGGAGAATGGCATCAGGTCTTGTTCCTGGACGATGCCGAGAAGGTGAGCGCGAGAGGAGTCGCTGACTTTGTGGACGAGGACGAAGAGTCCGCCACAGGCGAGCCTGGGATTTGGTCAGTCTCAGACTGGGTAGAAAGAGTCGAGGTACTCACAGTGCAATGCAGCTGACAATAATGCCAATCCGATTAACGATGCAGGTTGAGCCCATGTCGAGGGGTGTCACGCTTGAACTTGGTCTCCCTACATGCATCTCGCATAAAGGACGCCTTGCCGCTGTGAATGTGATGCTCAGACCACACGTCACCATCCAGATAGTGAACAGTATCCGCAGAACGTGTTGTGCTAGTGCTTGGCAGGTATCCGCTCGCTCGCTCTGCCATCGATCTCTAGCTTTCGTTCGAAGGCGGGTAGTGATGTTCTGGAGGCCAATGTATGCTGATGAGAGGACACCCTAATATAAAGTGTTAGTCAATGGGCTGCCGGTTGAGTGGGACATTACTGACAGCTACCATGAAGAGTACGATCGAAGGGATGTCGTTTGTGAAGACAGCGCCAACGGCAAGCGCATAGATTGCGCTGGCTGTCACATATAGAGAGCACCATAGTAGGATATGTTGGCAGACGACGATTGTGATGTATCCAGTCTTGCCAGTCCAAGGTCTTGTGTTCGATATGGTCGATTCACTCTTCTCTTGCAGGTACTTGATCGCCATCTTGGCTGCTGGGCAATGACCCGCGTATCTGAGATGTTGGGTATCAGTGACTCCTTGCCCGGTATCAATACCGGTCGCGATCGATTAGAACTTGCGGTGATCGTACACGGGCAGCAATAGTGTATCCTGTACGGATCAGCGGCGATGCGGGCCTTGCTGCCATTTTGCAGACTGCTACACAGTGGCTGGAACGACAGAGGCTAGCAATGCGAGGAGTATCACGTTCAACCCCGCGTCACGTCCAGTCGCGCGAAGTTGTCTTGAGTGTGTGCATGAGTTGCATTCCAGTGGTCGGTTGTGGCTGCCGAGAGGAATGCGAAGCCAGCACCTCGAAGTGACCAAACTCATCAACAGTTGCGCACTGATATATTGTTGGCCTCAGTACAAGAAGTCTTGGCGCTTCTTGTTCTGATTGCCGTAAGTATACACCCAGTACACGATGCACAAATCCATCACTCAGCAGCACCCTTTGCCGGACTGTCCGGAGATTGTACCAGCGACCTGACCAGTCGCTCAGGCTAGATGGATCGCGGACGGAGCCCATATCAGAGTGCCTTCGTCGGTATCGAGACGACACAGCCTGTATCCGTAACATCGTTGACAACCGGTCATCCATGGGATCATACCATACCGACAGACCCGCCCCGAGCAGGTGAAGTAGGCAACAAGCAAGACTCTCGCCAAGCACTATCCTCGCTGCTCATTCCCTCTCAACAAAGCTCCCCAAGCTCCAACCAAAACAGTCACCCAGCCGCTTTCCCCACTTCCGCAGCATATGCTGAGGGATCCTAGGTTCCGGGTGAGGACGATGGAAAGTGATAGTCCGTCCGTTGTAAACGTGATTGATATCCTTGAAGGTAACAGCGGAGCCTGCGCATCTGCCGCTTTGCTCGACTATGAAGCCGGCGCTGGACATGGCTGCGACGATGTCGTTGAACACAGTGCGTTTGCGACTGGTGGCGGTGATGGACGGATCGCCGAACATGCGGAGGAAGAGCTGGAGGTGAGGGCGGTCTACGAAGACGACTGTGTGTGGGCATATTGGATGTGGTGCCTGCTCTTCGTACTGATATGTGGGACTTGTCGTCGGGGTAGTGGCTCTGGCTGCACTTCCTTTCCGTAGCTTGGGCTGATGATTCGGCACAGAAGGAGTGTATGGCTCGGTCAACATCTGCCGCGGTAGATTGCCCGCTGCATGGACAGTATGGATGGTTTCATTGCCTCCCGCGGTACTTGTCACTTGGATCTCTTGGATCTCTTGGATCGGTGCTGTGGGCGCGAACGTTGGGGAGGCCAAGTCTGTGCCAGGCGCAGAAGGAGCCATAGCCGGCACCTCATCTTGATCTTGAAGCTTCGCCACTCGGTCGAATCTGCTGTCTGTAGTCTTCTGACTGACCAGCGACTTGGTTCTAGCATGGGCCTTCCGCCGACCGCCGCCGTACGTTGAGTGGCGTTTGATCAGGTCGGGATCGAAGTTCTCAACCGGTCGTGGCCTTGCATGCGCACGGTCACTTTCGACAGGATCCTTGATGAGATTGCGAATGTCGGACAGAATTTCGAGGTAATGAGCTTCGGCCTGGACTGCGAGATAAAAATCTTAGCTAGATGTACAGGTCGTGTCATGAGACGTGAAAACCTGAAACGTACCTTCGTCATCGCTGTCTGCTTCCTCCGCTGAGTCTTCGCTGTCTTCATACTCTCCCTCGTCGCCATAATCTTCGTCTTCATCTTCATCTTCGTCTTCCTCCACGTCGTCCTCTTCCTCGTCGTCTTCGATAATGCGGCCGCAGTTCGGACAATGACAGTGCGGACGAGTCGGGACCGCAGGAGCGCGGAGTGTCACATCTTGCTTCATGAGCTGCGTCATGAACGCCAAATGCTGTCCATACACCGACTCGGCCATCCTCTGACGCCGTGTTTGAGGCATTGTGAAATAGGAGCACGCAGGCCCGGAAACGGGGAGTGGTGGGAAGTATCACTCTATATGGACATGGCAAACTCACCGTCTCCCTGGAAGTTGTGGGTCGTTGTCGCAGTCTAGTACTGCTGGAAGGCTACTTGCATATTGTGACGGATTCCATCTCTGGTTGGCACCAGAGTCCTGACTTTCAGGTGAAGGCATGGTTGTTGTAAGTCGACCCGGAGAAATTGAACACATCCTGGTATTTCAGCTTGGTTCTCAGATCGTGTCTGAAGTGGTAGATCAAGTCCATTGTACAAATACTGTGTGGCTATGATGGCAGACGGAAGACTGCATATGCAGTGACCACAGGATCGGCCAAGACCTGATTCATTCGTTTGCTCGCCAGCTGCTAGGCGTCAAATATGCCGTTTGTGGATGGAATAATTATCTCCATCGCATGGCTACCGTCCTGGGAGTTTGGAGCGACAGCATTGAAAGGCAAAGGCCAGTATTATAAAGGAAGCTCGATAATCGCTCGGCTTATGAAATGTGAAAGTTGCCAAAGAGGGGAGGGCCCAGGTCGCCAATGTCCCAGACGGAAGCCTGCAGCAATGCAAAGATGGCGGTTGTCGAGCAACCTTGCCTGTCCTCGTCCGGAAATGCGAGCTCCAGACTGTGATCAGTGCAAATATATGCAATGATCAAAGCCATCAAACAAAAGCCCGTGTTGACTACTCCAACAGCGCATCTCCAGTTACATGCTGTGTGCTCGGGACATTTCCGGCCGCAATGAACTGCCGATACCCATGCTGGTGCTGGTGAAGTCAATACTGTCAGCAAAGACGTGCTTGCGCTTGTCATCGAACAAAGAAATGCCGATCATCTGAGGTTAGCAGTGTCAGCTTGCGAATGAGCGGTTGTGCATTCTTCCAGCGCGTGAGCGATTGCGCCATCTGTTTCCGCGCTCATGCAACATTCCGCGCCACGTTCACGGCAGCGCAGGGCGGCGAACGAGCGCGGTTACTCTTGTCGGTTCTTCGTGATGTATAGATAGAGTCGTGCCCTTGGGCAATCTATCAATTGTCTTTGTCGTTGTTGTCGTTGATGAAGTGATAGAAGGAGAGAAGGAGAAGGAGTCGCGAAATCCTGGTAGGGGTTCGACCAATCACGCATGACGCGAAAGAGCTGACCCGTCAACCAGCAAGGCAACGACTGCTACCACATCAAGTGACACTTTGGCCCTGTACTTCTCTTCACTACATGTACTTCCTCGACCCCTTCACGAACAACACAAGTTTTACGTCAAGTCTTCTATCCGCTCTCCGAAGCTTACAGACTTTCTTCAACCCGATCGGCCCTTATTCTCAATCAACAGCCAACGATACGTCACAAGGCAGCTGCTACGGGACTGTAATCACAAGAACAATCCTTTGGGGTACCGAGTTCCTACTTGGCCAAACGACCTGCTCAAGCAGACAACAACATCCACACGTCAACCATGAACCGCATAACATCAATGAACATGTCCATCACCCGCTCGTCCCTCCTCTCCCAATCTCTACGCCAATACACCACTCGCAGCACACGACAGGATCGCATCGGTTCTGCTGCAGCTATTGGATACTGGTGTGCTGTAGTTAGTGCGCCTCTCGCTGGAGCTTTTGTCATTAGTCAGAATGCTGCAAAGGATCAGCGGTATGCGAAGCAGTGAGTGTATCCCGACTACGGATAGTTGCGAGTGGTGCTGATAGTTCTTTCCTAGACGACCTCTGAGCTTTCGCGATTGTCTCCCTGCATCGGCGCTGGATGACTATGCTGGGGCGTTCATGAAGTTGAGGCGGTAAGATCGAGGTTGAGGAGGGAAGAGTGTGGTTGTATAACAGGGGTTGCGGAGAGGCGTTTTGGTTGGAAGAGATATCCTTGCATTGGCATAAGGAGTTGGGTCTGGATTTGGTTTTTCCTGAAGTGTCGAGGCGATGTAGCAAGAGTGGAAGATGCATTGAGCATTGCTTTCCCACATCATAAGCAGAAGTGGAGTGCTGCGGTGCTGTACCACTGCTTGTGAGCTACCCTGTACCTACTTCACCTTCCTCTCGATAGTTCAGTGGGCTACGCTCGTAGCTTCGACGCGCTCTACGGCGTGACTTTCGCCATTCCTCTCGAGGCTATGATTGCATGGCGTTCTTCCGCAGAAACGACCATGCGTTTCCCCTTCGCGGCCTGATCGAAACCTTTTACAGATTGACCAGGCCTCAGTCGTCCTTGCCTTCATCGATCGTACACTTCATCTTGATTTTTGATCCTTATATTCCAGTCCTCAACTGAACCGATCCCCCTTCCTACTCCTAAACGGCTCCCTCGCCTCATACCGACCCTTCGGCAGCTCAGACTCGGCATGTCCAGTGGGCGCAGGATCCTGTCCCGCGTCTTTACTCGGATCTATGCTGGATCCAGGCGTTGCCGAATTGCCTGAGACCGGGCTCGATGTTTGGATGGCAGCTTCTCGGGTTACTGCTTCCTGTGCTCGCAGTCGCTCGCGGTGCTGTCGTTGGAGTTCAACGTTGTGTGCTCGTTCGTCTCGGTCGGCGTTGATGCTGCGTTTGGCGAAGTAGTAGGATCCAGCGCCGGCCACGATCAGGACGCCCCAGCCGTAGGCCGTTGAGCGGATCTGTGGTGAATGTTAGAGATGGTTTGGGGAAAGTGGAAGAGGGTTTTGGCGATGACGTACTGTGTTCATTGTGATGGAGGGCTGGAGAGAGGTGTCAGCGACTTTATGCCTTTGGTGACGGGACAATACAGCAGTCAGGATGAGTAGATCATTGAAGACAGTCTCATGGGTGAAAGGAAGAAGAACGGAAGCATTGGATCGAAGAAGTGAACGACATGTGCATCGCTGCGAAGTCCGATGACTTCCGTGATCGCTTCGAGGGCGCGCCGCAGCAAGGTTCAGGCGGCTGTGTCCGGGCGGAATGTGGCACTAGTACTTGAGGCCTCTACTTCGCCTCTTACACTCATCATCACCATCGCCGCTCGACTGACAACCATTCTTACTGACGACCACCGTAATATCACAATCGACAGAATCAAGTGCTGAGACTGTCACTGTATTGCGATCACGATGGCGCCGAAGCGTAAGGGATCCACAGCACCAAGTGCGCGCCCGTCGAAGAGAGTCGCATCAGGCGTCAACACCCCGCAGAGCATGAGCGACGATGACTACGACTCGGAGGGCGATGTCAGCGACGAGATGATGAGCGAGGGAGACAAGAAGGCGCCGAAGAAGTACGACAGTAGGTGGCATGTCCAGCACTGTCTGCTTGGGACGCGGCGCTGACGGTATGTGATGTTGTAGCGGTAGTCAAGAAATTCCAACCACAGTCCTACGTTGCCCACTCAGGCCCCGATGCCGCCAGTACACTCTTCAAGCCCGGTCGCGACTTCTCCACAGAGCAGCTCAAGCCT
This sequence comes from Fulvia fulva, assembly GCF_020509005.1. NCBI lineage: Eukaryota > Fungi > Ascomycota > Dothideomycetes > Mycosphaerellales > Mycosphaerellaceae > Fulvia > Fulvia fulva. Next base: position 4,218,464 of record NC_063017.1, on the reverse strand, counting down.
GACCACCACATGCGTCCGCTATGGATCGACCCAGCCAACGGTCGAGTCGTCCTCGAGACCTTTGCGCCTCTGTTCAAGCGCGCACAGGACTTCCTCATCAATATCGCAGAGCCACAGAGCCGGACGACGAATATGCACGAGTACACGATTAACCCTCACAGCTTGTTCGCTGCCGTGTCCGTAGGACTGACGGAACAGGACATTATCCAAGAGCTTGACACCTTTTCCAAGACTACCATTCCAGAGAACATCATCAAGTTTGTGAGCGAAGTGACTCAGTCTTTCGGTAAGATACGGCTTGTCTTGAAGCACAACAAGTACTTCGTTGAAAGCAGCGATCCTTCGGTGCTGCAAATGCTGTTAAGAGACCCAGAGATCGCCCGATGTCGGGTGGAAGATACGGATGAATTACAGACCGACAAAGCTGCCAAACGTGGCAATATGCTCATCCAGGGCACTGCCGAGGCTGCACGCATGAAGGAAGCGGAGGCACAAGAGCAGGCGAGATTGGCACAAAAGCGAGAGGAAGACGATGACGAGTCTGACGATGAGTTCGGCGGGCGCGAGGCGGACAAAGACATGGCCGCCTATTTACGAGAAGAGGAAGAGGAAGAAGACGATGTCGACGTTGTACACTCTTTCGAGGTTCGAGGTGACATGATCCAGAAAGTGCAAGAACATTGCAACGTCACCCTTGGACTACCACTCACCGAGGAGTACGACTTCCACGCCGACGAACGCAACGCCAAACTTGACATCAAGCTTCGGCCTGTCGTGCAGATCCGATACTACCAGGAACAGGCGCTGGCTAAGATGTTTGGTAACGGCCGTGCTCGTAGCGGAATCATTGTTCTGCCATGTGGTGCGGGCAAGACGCTCGTCGGTATCACTGCGGCATGCACAATCGCCAAGAGTGCCATCGTACTATGTACCAGTGCCATGAGTGCTGTGCAGTGGAAGGAAGAGTTCAAAAAGTGGTCCAACATTGACCCAGATGACATCGCCATCTTCACATCAGGCGAGAAGCAACAGCTGCATCACAAAGCGGGAGTCATCATCTGCACTTATAGTATGGTGACGCAGAACGCGCGGCGTGCGCACGACAGCGCCAAAGTCATGGACTTCATCACCTCTCGGGAGTGGGGCCTCATGATTCTGGACGAGGTGCATGTCGTGCCAGCGGATATGTTTCGACGAGTCACCGAACGCATCAAGACACATTCGAAACTGGGTCTGACAGCCACTCTGCTGCGAGAAGATGACAAGATCAAGGATTTGAACTTCCTCATCGGACCCAAGCTTTACGAGGCCAACTGGTTACAACTCAGCGAGGAAGGCCATATTGCTCGGGTTCAATGCGCTGAAGTGTGGTGTCCCATGACGACGGAGTTCTACAAGGCTTACTTGGAGGCCAAGACGACCAACAAGCGTAGCTTGCTATCAACCATGAATCCGCGAAAGTATCAGGCTTGCCAGTACCTGATCGACTATCACGAGAGACGAGGCGACAAGATCATAGTATTCTCCGACAACGTCTACGCGCTGAAAAGATACGCCGAAGGCCTTACAAAGCCATACATCTTCGGCGACACCAGTCAGCGCGAGCGCGAACTCGTCCTCCAAAACTTCCAACAGAACGATGCTGTCTCCACTATCTTCCTCTCTAAGATTGGCGACACGTCACTCGACCTACCAGAAGCTACCTGCCTCATCCAAGTCTCGTCCCACTATGGTTCTCGACGACAAGAAGCGCAACGGCTCGGTCGCATCCTCCGAGCCAAGCGTCGTAACGACGAAGGCTTCAATGCATTCTTCTACAGTCTCGTCAGCAAAGACACCAACGAGATGTACTACTCATCCAAGCGGCAGGCATTCCTTGTCGACCAAGGCTATGCATTCAAGGTCATCACACATTTCAAAGGTCTGGCAGAAATGCCGGGCCTCCATTACAACAATCAACACGATCGCATGGACTTACTCCAGGATGTTCTACTCCAGTCTGATACTGCCGGCGATGCCGAAGACATCACAGACAGTCTTTGGAACGACAAGAATGTATCAAAGTCCAAGAAGAAGGGGTCTGGCGTCAGACGGCAGGCAGGGACATTGTCTAACCTTGCTGGTGGCGACAGTATGGCGTACATCGAAGGCAAGAAGGGCGCAGCGAACAAGGCTCTGGCCAAGCCGCGCAGCTCGTTCTTCAAGAAGGAAGACCGACTGAAGGAGAAGAAGAAGAAGCAGGCTCAAGGATTATTGGATTAGTGCGCCAACTGCCAGGCAAACTTCAGAATCGACATTTTCTTCTGCCAAAAGCGTTATCCACGCTGCGGTGAAGGACATGGATCATGTGGGTGCATTCTGCCAGCCTCGCTGACGACGATGAGGCGCTAAAAAGTTCATGTTTGGTGCGTATGGTGCTTCCGATAGACCAAGTCCCTTCGCTCGATTCACGGGCATAGACAACCGGAATGTGGGACGAAAGGAAAGGCGATGATCGATTGCCAATGGGGCTGCGTAGTAGGTATCATTTTTTGACATTGTTATGCTTGTCAACAGCAGTAGTCTGAGGCTATGCTGGGAGACGCGAGGAGGTATCACTGCTGCAGTGCACTCATCTGGATGGAAGTATAGATTTAGCACATCAAGCAGACGCCCTGTTATGATCTTCCAGCACCACAGAGTGGCGTGCGCTTAGCTCAGACAAGCATTGGACGAGCTGCTGCACTTTTCGTCTTCACGGCCCGCTAACATCTATCAGATCCAAGCAACTGACTCGGACCTCACTACCTCCCTTTCAGCATTCACATTCACGATGATCCGCGAATACAAGAACGTCCTGCTCCTCACCGCCGATGACTTGGGTCTATACCTGAACTGCTAGGGCAAGACTACATATCACTTCACCCAATATCGACGCTCTTGCAGAAATCTTGACGGTCCTGGGAAGATTGAGCAACGTCCGCTCCAGAACTACCTCTTCTGTGCGCCCGAGGAACTCTATGATCTCGGGCATGATTCTCATGAAGTGGAAAATCTCGCAGAGACAGAGGGGGATGGAGATGTGCTGGAAGAGTTGAGACAGAGGGCGGAGGGGTGGCAGTGGGAGACGGGGGATCAACGGGTGTTTAGGGATCGGTCAGTATAGTTATTATGGAGGGGTATAGAAAGTTGAGGTTGAGGTTGATGGTGCGGGAGAGGTGGGATGTGGATGTGAGTGATCCGAGGGGCAAGGGGAGAGGTGCTTGGAAGCCGGTTGGTGGAGGGGAAGAGGGATGGATAGACGGCTGAGGCTGGAATGTGTTCAAGTGACTTACGGGGTGTCCACGGTGTCTAAGGTCTAGTGTAGATCTGCCAAGCATTGACGGCCACACGTTGTTAGCTTGCGTGGCGGTTCAGCTCAACATGTGGCGTGCAACAAAGGGCAAACACTGCTTCTTCCAGGACCAGTCTCTGCCTGTTGCCATCATATAATCCCCCATCGGTCTGCGGAGCGAACCCGAAGATACTTCTTGCGACTTACATGTCGTTATTTATACCCCGTGAGAGTGTCTAAAATGTGCTGTTGGCGGTTGTGAACCTCCAAGAATAAGCGCAGCGGTGTGGAGCTCTATCTAGCATCTGCTAGCTTATCGCGAAGGCGTGCGATGTACGCTACACGTTCGATTGTCCGTAACCTACTACTCCGGCTGCGAACGATATTAATACGTAGTATTGACTGCGAGTTCGCCAACAGGCACAGCGCGGCTAGTACGTGACACCAAAACTTGATTGCTTAGTTAGGGTACCTTTTGAAAACGGACTAAAAATGTGCTGTTGGCGGTTGTGAACCTCCAAAGGTAAGCGTAGCGGAGTGGAGCTCTCTACCAACCCTTCTAGACTGCAAAGTAGCGTGCGATTCACGCTACCGCTACCCGACGTACAGTGCTTATTATACGACGACATAGGCGTTAGCGACGAGTATATGTTTGCGAGTTCGCCAACAGGCACAGTGCGGTAGGTCACGTGACCCGAAAACTTGAAAGTTGACTAATCAGAGCGGGCGCCAAGGCTAGTTGAGGGCTGGTATAGAGCTTCACTCCCTCGCTGACGCCTCACCTACGTACTCGCAAGCTCGTACTCCGGTGTGGCTAGCGCTCGGTCGCTACGCTTAATAAGAGGCGGCGCCAAGGCTAGTTGAAGGCTGGTGATAGAGCTCCACTCCCTCCTCGCTGACGCCACTACCTACGCTCGAGTGTTCGCAAGCTCACACGTCGCTACAGTGTGGCTAGCGCTCGTCGGTCGCTACGCTTAATCATCATCAGCCAATGCGTTCTCTGAGCAGCGCACCAAAAGCAGAATTGCAGTGGTTGCCAGATGATGCTGTTGATGACGTCATTTTGCACCTGAGCAAGCCCAGCTTTCTCAAGGAGCGTCTGATGTAGGAGGTGCCTCCTAAGTGATGCTAGCGTTGATGATGATTATTATTGTCAGTAGTGTGTCTTCAACATGGGTATGATGCACGAGTCGTGAAGCTTTTGACCTTTACTTCGACCGGGAGAGTGTTGCATGCCCAGACTCCAGTCTTCGGAAAGATGCGAATGACCGCGGGCTTTCCCCCATGTTCTTGTATAGACTACAGTACATGTATGATGCACGGCAATTCTGGAAGTCGCAGTTGTCAACGGATTTCGGTCGCCTCTCTCGAAGTCGATATGGAGAAAAGTGCATTTTCCCGACTCGGCATAGGTATAACTATCGCTCCACTACCCCCATGCACAACAGCCAGATGGTGCTGGCCGAGGGATGCGCGTGAGCTGTTGCAGGATCTGGGCGTGCTGGGCAAACACATCGACAACCGTCAATCCTGACGTCTCCCACCGCAAGACATGCCTCGGAAGGCTTCCGACTGCCTGCGGCGCCGCCGTGCGCCACAAGCTTCGCCGCACCCCAGCAATCGCCGCACCCCAGTGACTTTTTATCATCAACACCATCAATACTGCTCATATCAACTTGATTCTTTTCCCAATGTGTTCGCAGCTATCTGTTTCCTTGTTCCGCATACTCACATCGCGTAAAAACACGTTGTGCTGCCGAGAGGTTGGTGTTGACGCTTCGGCATGGGATTTTGGTGAGAGCCCCACCAAAGCTTCATGCGCCCGTGTCGAGATTCACGCGTTTCTTGCTTTCTCACCACCTCACCACATACAACAACACACCATGAAGCCCACTATAGTGCCCACAGGCTCTCAAATTCTGCATTCGCGATGCTATTCTGAGCAATTTGAGCTACATATCGTGTATTTTGAGCGTGTGTGGCAATTGATACAAGCCAGCAACACCATGTGTCGGAACGCGAGAATCCGAGCTGGGGTGCGGCGATTGCTGGGGTGCGGCGAAGCTTGTGGCCCGCCGTGCCGATGCACAATGCAGATCACGCATGCGGCTGAAGCTCTTAGACTAGCGCGTCACAACGTTTGGGAGACTGCACATTGGCTGGACTCCAATCGCTCGCGTCCCACCAATGCACAGTCTACAGTCTACAGCAGAACTCATCCGAACGGACATGGCCATAGCTTCGTCATCAGCAGCGCTATGTCGGGCTCTGGACACCATGGACATTCTAGAGTTACAAGCTCTGATGCTCCGTGATCAACACGCGCTGCTGGCAGTCTTGAGCATCGCCACCCAACGACACACACGACACATCAGTCCTGCTAGCCATATCCCCTGCAGGAGACACCTCCGATGAGACCAACGCCCTCACTGGGTCGATGACCAGCTCTACCACTGACCCGATAACACTGGAGCTGTCATGAACCAGCATGAACTCGCTCATGGCGAAACAAGTACAGCTCCTGGGGGTCGTCTGGAGTTCATCATCATACAGACGCCCGACGACACCACCAAGGACACATTTCGCAGACAGGTCCGATCTCACGTCACTAGAGTGCAGCACCAACGCACGAGGCTCAGTGCTATTACTGGCGTGGACCATACAAAGTCGGAGGTGCATTCAGACAAGCATCGAATCAGGAGAAAGAAGACGGACGGGCAGGCAAAGTTTCGGGCAAACCGAGTTGAGAAGATCACACAAGCAGTGAAGAGACCGACGCCAACAGGACAAGATGCCGTCCATACTCCACCCAGAGCATCGACAGATCTGTTACAGGTCACCAAGAACACGTCTCCTGCGACAGCAAAAGCTATCACAGATGAGCTAGCTAGAAGAGCAGGGACATCTGTCGGTGATCTAAGGCATGGCGCCAGCGGTATAAGCGCTTTGGCTGTTCACGAGACACCAGGAGAAATAGTGACAACACCAGCGGTTGACAGCGAGCAGCCTGCATTACCAGGTAGCCCTGCTGCCGTCAATTTCTCGCAAGGCGTCATGGCCGCTCGCACATTCCTCTTCCATGACCAGGATAACGTTGTTGGCATCGTCCTGAAGCACCTCCGTTTCGATTTGTCGTCGGTACTGGTAAGCCACACGCAGTCTACTCCCAGGAAGCGGACAGGCGAGCTAATCCCAACCGTACATCACAGGCCACCTACAAAGTCATCGTCCAGATGCAGTCACAGGACTTTGAGCGCAACCAGCCTGACATGCCAGCCATGAATCCCGGCTCGACTTGGCTGAGATTCTGGGAATACATCTGGACCGATCCCGCCATCATGATCGGCGCCGTCTTGCTGACAGTGACATTCCGGCTCCAAATGTGGGAGAAACCACCGGACCACCCGCACTGGTACCATTTGCTCCATCTGCGTGGCTTTTTCATCCGGACTATCGACGCTGCATTCAGAGACCCTGTGCGGTGCACGTGCGATCAGATGTTGGTAGCCGTGGCGCTGGCGTCCGCCTTCGAAGTCAAGTACAACCAGAACATGGACCAAGGATATCATACGCACATGAGAGGGCTGGTCAAGATGGTTCGCATGAGGGGCGGGCTTGCCCAGATTGCCACAACTGATCCGTTTTTGGAGCGGTTTCTTTTGTGGCATGTTGCGAATACTTCGGCTTTGCCTAGAGGACAGAATGTGTATTATCAGCAACTCAGCAGGACGACTGCGGTGATACATCCGAAAGCGGATTCGCATATGTTCCAGATGAAGGAGCTGGTGGTGCGAGCTGTGCAGTGAAGGCACATATTTTGTATAGCAGAGTCACCCGCATGGAGCTCAACCAAAGAGACAATTCAGCCTGCAAGTAGATCGAGCGGCCCAGGAGACAAATGCCCTGCGGTGTCCATAAGCATTACAACCTCATGGCTCTCCCCACGTGGAATTGATGAAAATTGATTGCAGAGTCATTCGCTGCGAACTTGGCACCACATGGTGTCCATGCGATATGCACCATAGCTTGTGTGCCGGGTTGCACTTGGAACGCTGGGTCGGCCAAAGTCTACTGTGCCGTGCAGTTATGTATATCCAGGGCGGTACCTACCTTTAATGTCTACATTATGCCTGCTCTCGACTTCGTGACGAACACGGCGCCGAATTGATGATCAAGAAACAGAAAGTATCGTTGGGAAGGCTATTCAGACATTTGTTGTTCTTCGTAAGTAAAGGAGCAGCCACGTTCAGGGCTCCGGATCGATCGGAGGAACATTGTGCCCGTCCATGTCGTCACAAAGCTGAACAGCGCTCCTGGAACGTCGGGTTCTGTTCAACAACATCTACTATCCTGCCATACATAACAGGCCGATTCTGCGAGATCGGTCGGTCACTGAGACCACTGAGTCTACATTCTGTCGGCAAATCGTCTCGCGTCCCGACTACTTGTGCAGCCGCACGGCACGCTCCTCATCGTTCCAGAAGTCGCACTGGGCTCTGCGATATGAGTCCCTCTCGACAACCGTGAAGTTGCCTGGATTCACCAAGAGCTGCTCAGCCTCGGCACCCTTACTGCCGTCATACTGAGGCCATTCCGGAGTGCCATCGAGGCGCAGTGTATTCGGATCTCCAGTCGCGACGAAGCTGGCAAGATATGCGTGGTAGATCTGGCCAGTAAGCTCGAAAGGCACCTGCTGCGATGCCCACGTGTACCGCGTGTCGGAAGCGTGCGGTATCCCACGCCAAGACACGTACTCCAGCGGTGTGTCTGGGGTGTTGAAGTGCAGACGCCAGATTGGAACGTCTGCCTTGGATACTCTATACGCCGTTTCCCGGCTCGGACAGATGTAGGCGTAATCCGACCAAGCTTCCGAGAGTCGGTTGTACTGCGTGCTATTTGGCGAGCTGCTGTACGGCGAATCTGAATGCGCCACGGGGTCTGGATAAAGCTCGTTCATGATGGCGATGTCTGTCATGTTCATGTCCGGACTGGTGGTCAGCATGAAGTTGAGGAAGTCGTCGTTTGTCTCCAGGTCTCCTGGGGTGTAGTACTTGCCCTCGTTGTTGACGTGGGATGTTATGGCTGGAACGCGGAAGAATGTGCCCTCGATACCCGACACTGAACCAGGACGTTCCAACAGAGGACCGCCTAGGGTCGGTTGGAATGGCCACGCGATGGTTGGAGCTCCATCAGCATACATCTTAGCACTGATTGCTTGGATGGTATCGATTGGCGCAGATCGGAGGCATCTGAGCGCCGCAGTATTGGTGGCATTTGTCGAGCAGTTGAGCGCCACCATGAAACGCTTGAAGTCTGACTGATACTGTGGGAAGGTCGCATTCGGGAACGCGCGCGCCGTGACAGATCCCGACTGGAGGATGACACGAGCGAACAGCGGTTTGCCAGTGTCGTTGCCGTAGTTGTGGAAGTAGTGGATACCGGTTGAATGTCCTCCTGCTGAGCGTCCGCCAAGTGTGATTTGGTCCGGGTCACCGCCGAATGAAGCCAGGTGATCCTGCAAGAACTCCAACAAAAAGCGCTGATCTAGGAGACCCAGATTCAGCAGGCCCTCCTTCTCGAATAGTGTCGATGGTAAGAACCCTAGCGAGTTGATGCGATAGTTGAACGTGACAGCGGCAATTGGATGCTGCGACGAAGCCACGAACGATGCACCATCGGGACTACGCGCCGACCCAGCTACAAAGCCGCCTACATGGCAGAGGTTTGTCAGCTCGCGTTCAGGTACAGTTCTTAGTTAATACTAACCTCCATGGATCCAAACGAGGGTAGGGAGTTTTTCATCGAGCGATACGCCTGCTGTGCGGAACACATTGAAACTCAAGCAAGCCTCGTCCTGCTCGTATGGCATCGTGCTCGGGTCCTGTACACAGACCTTGCCCCACGACGATGCCGCTCGGGTGCCATTGAAAGCCGCTGGACGATCTTGGACCGGACGAAACCTGCGCTCTCCCACTGGCTGTACAGCGTAATCAATGCCCAACCATGCATCAACTGCCGCAGGCAGTGTATCGTTTGTCAGTGAAGTGTTCACCGACAGTCCCTGGAACGAGCCATAGCCCTCGAGAGAGACCACGGGTACTGCAGAAGAAGCAAGTACTTGTTGGCCGAAGACCAGGCAGACAGCCGCTTTCCACATGACAGCAGATCAGAACGATGAGGCTGTTGCTTCAGACTCGAGGCACGTGGTCGCTGATAATGGGTGTTCCTACTTATGGACACAGCCTTCCGTCTGACGGAACGGAAGACCATAGCACGTCTCCGCAGAATAACGATAAGAGACTCCACTACCACTGATCGGGCAAGCTATAATGCTGCACCAGCCACTGTGCGCCCTTTGCGCACCAGGCACAACATCGGCACGGCTAGACATGTCTTGGCCATCGCTATCGGCGTCTGGGCACGACCAACCACTTGCCTCGAATCAACCTTGACATCCTGATGACCATCTCTCCATCAGTTTAGCTAGTCATCTGCATTGCGGCAGGTCTCCTGAGCGCACAGAAAGACAGCCATCTTGCCCTGAAGACGACGAATCTGGGAGTGACTGAAAGCGTCTGGCGCAACAGCACTCCACCTGCTTGGAAATAGCAGCTCGAGATGTAGGTCATCATTTCACCATCTCAGAGACTGTTTAAGCCGGCATCGACGGGCCTCCTTGAAGAATCACAAAGGAGGCGTGGCTGTGAGCATGATTGCGTACTTGCAGACTCGCTCGAAATCAGGTCAGGTGTACGAGAACTGCGGTTCTAGTCTACGACGGCAGCCATACCTGGAATCTACTATTTCCTTTGAAGCCGGGTCATGAGCACCAGTGTCGCCTCCCCAGTTCACGATCTATGAGCACGCGTATAAGGAGAACATGCTTTGAAAGGACTGACCTCTGAGCAATAATCCGCCACCGTCCTGTTGCCCACAAGATTTTGCGACAAGCTCTGGAGCGGATGGCACATGTATTCCTTTGTCGGGTTGGGCGGCTATGAGCATACCACTCCCACAACTGAAGCGAACCCACTACTCGCTGTTCTCTCGCGCCAGCCCATTATCACTCTGCAGACGCTCCTCCCTGCTGTGTTTCGAGCCATCTCCCGGAACAGAACAAACTCGCCATGCCTATGCGTCACTTCCTCCAGCGAGCCCACGGAAACCTCGGATGCCGTCACAATTAGCTTGAGAAATCCTGTCACTGGCGAATCGCTCCGTCCCGAGCACGTTACACTGCCGAGACCACTCTACGCAGCTGAGGATGGTCCAGACAGTATGGGTAATGGAGAGCAAACAGTTTTCGACTTGAAACCTCTCTTCTACAACCAGCGGTCGCCTTGTTAGCGCACTTATGTCGGTCTTCAATACTAATCTGCCCGAGACTAAACGGAATGCCGAACAGGCGCTCGACCCTAGTATAAGTCGAGAGCGCTTCCCGGACGAAGGACTTTGTAGCCGGATAGAACATGAGGGCATTGATCAAATTGCTTCCCATGATCTATGACTGGACGAGCAGACCCATCGCAATGTTTAAGTCCAGAGAGCCTAAGTACGTATCTAGCATAGTACTTTACCTATACTCAGTAACAGGGTCCTTTTGTGATGCCAAAGTGCCTTGCTATACCTCGATGAATAAGGTCGCTCGGCCGCTTGAGCAAACAGTTGAACACTCCTTAGTCGTGGCACCATGGCGCGGGATAGTTCGATGCATTACGAGCTGGCACAACCTTATCCACATGCGTTGGTCCAACCTCCTTCGCCTACTTCTCTAGGCTCTTACTCTCTTTCTAAAGCCAGGCACGCCGAAAGTCTCGCTAACGAACAACTCGCCTCCTAGAGCCGAATGCGCTCTTATTAGATGCGCAAGATATTCTACAAAGGCTCCTCTGCCGAGCTGAGCAACGACTAGGAGCAAATGGACCTTGTGCGATTAAGACACGCCCTTTCTTCTATAGCATTGATTATAATAGTCTGACAAGACGCGAATGTGCACCTGCTTTCAAGCCAAGCAATACTGGTCCTACAAAGTTTATCAGCAATAGCGCGATAAAATCCGAGCAAACAATGCGATTACAGCTACTAGCCTGGCGATAGCCAGAAGAGATAATCCCTCGCAAGGAATTCAGGCTACGGGCAGTCTTTGAGCAACGGAGGCGGTGCTCCAGGCCATTGACACAACGGCCGAAAGTAGTACGCGTTTCATGGTAGATGATAGGGGTAAATCAGGTGTATTCCGCTGTAGAGGAGCTGTTTGCTTTGGGAAGGAGAGAACCAACAGGACAATCAGTGAAACCCCGACACTTCTATCTCGAAAGGACTTGTTAGTCGCACGGCCCGCGCAGATCGCCTGTCACGCCCGCATTGACTTCTTATGCCTCAGCCAACGGCACTGCCAGTGCCTGCAACCGTCCTCGAACCCAAATGACGAAGACCACTCATTAGCGGAGACACTATGGAGCTGGTTCTGAGCTTGTTCACAGCAGGTTCGTGTACCGTATGTAATAAGCGCCCGGATGTCGGCATTTAAGTCTTTTGCTTTGCGTTATTAAACCACGAACGACCCAACCTTCTCTGGACGTTCTTCTAAAGTGCTGCAGCTTGTGCTTCTTCTCCAACACCTCTCAGCTAGGACCTTCCGTGCCTCATCGGGAACATGTGGTGCTGTTGGACGAGCTACACGGCACAATGGAACGATACCCGCCGTTGCTGCCAACGGCTATAGCATGCTCTGACATCTGCGGCTTTCGACTTGCTTGCAGCATTTCTGACAAGCGAATTATATGGCCGGCGTATAAGTACCTCGAGAAAGTACTGAGGATTGTCTAGACAACAGCACCATGACCCTCCCGGATTTCATTGATGCAAGTCAATGTGGAACTCCTGCAACAGATCGATACCCTATCCCCACATCACCGACAATGTGCTGTCCCTCCTGCTTATCGCCACGGTCGTCCTGCCGACATTTCTGTGTGGAATTGTCATTGAGCGTGGGCCAGACAACTGCGCCGAGGGCAACATCCTGCGGCCGACCTTCGCTACTATCCGGACAAGGGCTGCACACGGGAGATACCTGGCTCCGCCATTTATGAATATAACAAGTGCAGCAGCAATATCGAAGGGGCCTTCATGGTCAGTGCCACGTTCGGCATGTCGTTCGAGATGTCCGAGACCACGACTGAGCAAGAGTCCTTGGCAGTGCCTCAGGGCCAGAAGGGCTACATCGCTGCGTACTGCGCCGCGACTCTGTTCGATGGCACTTTTACGGGATGTAACTCGGGTCCGAAGGAGCAGCCAGGTCAGGCTATGGTTCTCAAGAGCAACGGCTCAACGTACAGTGTAGTCACCACCGGTGCTTAAGGGGGGATTTATGAGCTGATACGTGGAGATGTACTTGTCTGGGAATGATCGATCTTTGCTCTGATTTAGAGAAGCGATGTCTGTCCTTACTATGACCCCCATAACACACAATCAAATCGTTGGCCACGACTTCAGTCTACGTAGTCAGGTAGAGTGTCTTACGTGCTGAAAGCCCACTTTTGGACCCGAGCAGAGTACCAAGATGGTTTGCAGCGGGGGCGGTATCGGTCAGTGACACTGCGATGACTCTCGCTTGAGACATTCTTTGATTACACCAAGGCCCGACAGCCTCGTAACTTGACCACTACTAATCTAGCAATGCCCTCGAATGATCCTTGCGAGATGACGACAGCCCGACTCCTCCCAGTCTGTATGATTTAGCTAGGGGTGAAGCAGCCGACATCATACTCAGTCCCATCAGGGAAAACACCACACTTCCTGACACAGTTGATCCTCTTCGAGTAGGTCGTATCGAGGTTCTGACACTCGCCACCCAAGATGCCAAGCATCTCGCCGGTGCACACACCGTCATTCTTGCTCTTTCCGCTGAAAGCAACCCATTTGTCCACTGCTGTTGGTCCCGGGCCATGCATAGCAAGATATACAGAATGGGTAGTATCGTCCATGGTGACCTCGTAAAGTGTTGGAGAACGATGCCCGTAGTTCAGGTCGCCAGAGCTCCAAAGAAAGATAAATGTTAGATCCAGAGGTTGGAATAGGAATGGATGACGGGCTTACCAGTCACTGCTCTGGTACTCGTTCGCCTTAGGCAGAGTATTGGTTTGACGGCGATCTGCTCGGGCCATGACTTGGGTGAAGGAGCTTGTCGCAACGACAGCGCTCAGAAGGTATGATGCGAGCATTGTGAGGTGTATGCAGGATTGACTCGACTGCTGTGTGGAAGTTGATGTGTGGACTGAAAGACTTGATGGAGATGCAAGAACATCAGAGGCGGATTGCGCTGAAGTTCTTATAGCGACGAAAGTTCAACATTAATGCCACTGTCGCCCTTGATGTCATGATGGAGCATGGCCTTTAGCAGTCTGCCCTTGCATTGTGGCGTGGTATGGTGGATGAGTCCACCGGATCCTTCATGTTGTTGGTTCGGCTATTGTCGGACGCAACTTGATGGAGTCTGCAAGGTATCATCAAGGCGAAGCCATTCAGCTGTGGTGTTATGCGGGATTACTCGCGAGATCTCAAGATTGCTCGTGTTGGTGCATCCACAGATGGGGCGCAGCATGCAGCCGTATTGGCTATTGCGCGCTTGTGGTAACAACTAACGCCAACCACTTGCGCTCGTCGTTGGACACCAAGAAGGCTCCATAGCACTATACTCTAGCGCCATAGGATCAACGTCTTGGTATATCGGAAGCGGCTGCTGCCACGAGGAAATGCTTCCTTTGTTGGGTTGGGATCCTCAGCCGCAAATCCTGCAGCCGAGAGGACTTTCAGACTAACGCAACTATCGCCAGCTGAACAACATGATGTAGTACCTGCGGTACTGACGACACAATGACACTGCCATGACAGCCGTCACTGCGTTAGACAGTCGAAGGCTGTTGCCGTAAGCATAATCATAAGCATAATCATCGGTCCAAGCGTAAGCATAATCATGAGCATTGAGTCCATCAGTACGCCTCGTATGCAACGTGGTGGCGTAGCTTCATCGCATGTATGATTACTTCGCTTCAAGGTCTGCAGTAGTCGTAGTTGTAATGTACCATATGGGAATGTGAGAATTGTTGCCGACGCAGGCCAGCATGCTCGGCCATTCGCCGGTGGTCTGTTGGAGCCCGTAGTTCTATCCTCTACAGCCGTTGTCTTTTCGATGTGCAACCTGAGGATGCACAAGTTCTCTGATCATCGATTCTCCTGAACCTCCAGACTATTCTTTTCCCTTGGGACTTCGCGATTCATCTCCTCTCCAACTCAACCGTTGCTCCAGGTCTGATCACTGCCGTCCCTAGATCGACCATATACCGCGGGCGTCAATTTCAACATCAGCATCGCAAGATGGTTCCCTGAGCACATCCGCTCTACGCTCCCAAACGCCCAGAAACACTTCTTTCTCTCATCCGTAACCGCGCCAAGCTAGCGTATGTCAGGGTAATCGCAGTGGTCACTCGGGCTGCTATGATGTGATTGCGGACTTCGTTGGCGATTTCGAGCAGATGACTGGGTTCGTTATTGCCAGAATGAAGGGAATGTCAACAAAAAGCTGTAGAACAGGTCGCGGCTGCGTGCAGGATTGGTAGCACACGTTTCGGCACCAAGACATTCGGTAAAACAGATCTTCCGATCATCTGATCGTCAATGCCGCCGGCAACTCTCCTATAACCCCTCTCTGTGTGCCCGTTCACGTGCCGTTCCTCCTCCTCGTCTTCCATCATGCCCTGCTCCTCCATCACCGCCTCATCGTCCATCGCCCCTTCCTCACCTCCCATGCTCGCTCGTTCTAACATCTGGATGCTCACCACCATGTCACGACACGCACTGTCAGCACGGTCACAACAATGCCATCGATGCAGGATCGGGACGAAAGCGATGTGATTCATACTGTCGGCAAAGGATAGCGCTGGGAATGAACGTTTGTCTTATGCACGGGCAGTAATATTTCGTAGACATTCCGCGCGGTTCACTTTGTCCTCGGACTAGCCGCACCTGTTCTATCTAAATGGAAGCCTACTTGGACGTTGAGTGCAGATGGTTATGCATCTTATGGCCTTTGTCACTCCAAGAGGGAGCCACTTGTGTCAGCGCCGCCTCGAATGTGCTATCAGTCCTACCCTACGAAGCACCAGTGCCAGAACCACTGAGGCCATTAGAACCGGGCCCGTTGTAGAAGGGATTTGTGCACGTCCACGACGTCAACAGTGTACCTCCTGGACCAAATGCCGCCTTAAGTCCAAGGATAGCAGCCCAGGTTCCCATTCCAGATGCTGCGAGACCAGCGCAAGAGTAGATCAACGCCCGCACAGTGAACTTCCAGCCCTTCAGGAAACCGCGCGCGTAGCGCTTGAAACCGTTGTCGAGACGAGTCGTCTGACCAGTAGCAGGATCGAAACCCTCGCCCGGCTGCGCTGCGTGTTTCTGCACCTGCATTCCAAGGTACATTATGCCTGTGACAGCAGAGTTAGTAGATGGATGAAAACTGGTAGAAGGAGCACTCACCTGACAGACTGTACGTGAAGTTCAAGCCGAACAAACCACCGACAAAGTTAGTGAAGGCCGAGAACTGGGGAATCGACGTGGCCACAACGAAGGCGATAATCCAGGATACGGGACCAAAGATCCACCAGTAGATCTTGCCTCTCCTCTCAGTAATTGGTGGCAGCCGGCAGAGTTCCTGGCCCGAGTGGAGATAGACTGTCTTCAGTCCGACGTTGAAGTACAGAAAAAGGGCCAGCCATCCAGTAATCAGAGACAAGACGTTGACAACAATTGAAAAGCCCAGCTGGTTGATAGTTTGGTTGACGAGAGTGTACGAGTATTTTTACCGTCTAGCGCCCCATCTTGCTCGACATTGATCCAGCCGGTCCACGTGAGGGCTCATCACCACTCCGCACGATCGTGACTGGCCCTTTCCTCGGCTCTCATGCGACCAGTCAGGCGACGCGCATGCGTGATACTCGATACTAGCGGCGGGAGCAGGAGATGGAGCGAATGGAAGCCCCCCAGATCTCGTCTGTGGCGAAGGACTCTCACACCACCAACCGTGTAGTACCTTCCTATGGTCGACGTGTCTCGGCTCGATCGCCGGAAAAAGTCATCAAGCCGTTGATGAAAGCTGACGCATATCATGCAAATAAAGTATAGTTGCTTGTGAGAGAACGCCGGAGGTGAGAGCTTGGGCGTTGAGGGTACGCGAGATACATCCTACTGCTTCTACTTGTGTCAGTATCAATGGAATATGCTCACGGCCTCGTGTTGCCTTCGGGTTTGGCGCGCAATCTCGCCGCTGTAAAGAGAGTCCCGAGTCCGGCACAATGATGAGGTTCCAAATCAAATGAAGAGAAGGGCTGCGGGTGGACCAGCCATACATCGACAATGACCATGGGTAAAGTGCCAGAGAAACCTGTGTAAGAATCCTTGTTTTATATGGCTTCTGCCATCCACAGCTGTGCTCTATGAAGATTTTGGCTTGTGAGCGGCCCGTGCGCTTGGGAAGTGAATCGAGTCGCCGTCGAAAGCCGACATTATATAAGTTTCAAACCTTGGCGCTGCTTTCTCGTTTTGAAGATGCTGGAAATATGTCTGCGCAACGCGTTCCACAACGATTCCCCTTGTAGAATACTGATGATACGTGCTGAATCAAGCTATTATCTACACAAGCTCACGAACAGCGGCATGTGCGCACTGCAAAGTATGTTGTTACAGACTGCAAGTCGATGCGTCACGTGCGCCTGGAATCACCGCCCTCGTTGCAATTCTAAACCGACGAACGATGCAGTTGGTGCTATAGCGGCAGGCTAGGAGGTAGCTCGTAGGCGAAGAGCTGCCCACCCCAGCCAACAGAATAGCAGATCTTCCAACGCCATCCTCACGCCGCTAGTGATGACGTTGTCAACACTTTCTAGAACGAACGCATCCTCTCAGCGCCATGCTGCTTCTGGTACTCCGCTGTCATGTGCTTCTTGAACTAGCGCCGCATGCGTCCTGCCATCACACACTCAGCATTCACGGTAGTACATCCGTAATGCACTGACTTGGATGAGAAACTCCGTGCACATCTCAAGAAGCCATGAGTTCGGTGATTCTCAGACCATTGGCCAAGTCATTCGGACGTTGTCTTCTGATGGGAGCAGCGCTGCTGGCTGCCTTCGGGTACTTCCGCACACACTGGACCAACTCTACATCAGAGCTCACTGCTTCGGTTGCCTGGAAAGATTTCGCCTACGTCACGTATGCCACGGACACGGACTATCTCTGCAACTCGCTCATGCTGCTTGAGAGCTTGCACCGGCTGCAAGGGAAAGCGGACAGGCTCCTGCTCTACTCGCAAGAGTGGCATGAAGATGACTACAGCATCGAGTCAAGATTACTGCGAAAGGCGAGAGACGACTACCAAGCGGTATTAAAGCCTATCAAGCTGCAGACAATATACACGAAGAATTCCGAAAGGACCTGGGAGTCGTCCTTCACCAAATTGCTGGCCTTCAATCAATCGCAATATCGCCGGGTGCTGAGCCTCGACTCCGATAGCACACTCTTGCGACCAATGGATGAGCTCTTCCTTCAGCCCTCTGCTCCTGTGGCTATGCCGAGAGCCTACTGGCGTGAGAGCGATGCCAATAAGGAAATAAAGTTTTGTAATGCTGTGGCATTAATAGAACCATCGTCCATCGAGTACCAGCGACTGCAACGCGAGATCGTAGTCCAAAGGCCCGGGGACTACGACATGGACATCATGAACCGTCTCTACGGTAGCTCATGCCTCGAGCTTCCTCACCGACCTTACTTGCTATTGAGTGGCGAGCTCGGCAAGGCCGATCACAAGGCATACATGGGGAGGAGGGCTCTGCCTTGGTCCGCAGAATACGTCTCAGCAGAGGCCAAGTATGTACATTTCAGCGATTGGCCCCTGTCGAAGCCATGGTTGCCCATGCAGCGCCACCTACGAGGCGACGTAAGGCCTACCTGTGAAGCCAACGAGCACGACATAAGTTTAGTCGACTGCGAGGATCAACAGGCATGGGATTGGCTGTATCAGGATTTCCGGCAGAGACGATTGGTGAGTTGACTGGTGACATCACCTTCTACGACACTGACATGTTGCTACAGAATGTATGTGGGCCCATGTTCGACAAGTGGACCAAGAATGAGACTCTACAAGAAGCGCAGGCAAAGATGGACCTAAGCTGAATGCTCGTGAGGAAGAGCGATCCACTCAAGCTGTTCTGTAGATCACCCTCCACGATATCTCCCCAACGGCATATCAGTGCTTGCTCTGAGGGCACATTGTCATCGGACCGCGGTGTAATCCGCTGCAGAGTGCCGATCGAAACGCTACATATCAACTAGCTGGGAAGATACCAACATCAAGTCAGCTTGTTCAGCGTGCTGCCAACACCCAACTGCTTACATACATCTGTACTGCTTCAGCTCCGCAGCAGTGGATCAAGCTGTGCATTAGCATTCCACGCAGATGCAACCTATGACGCTGCCGCAGCTTCACTGACCAGGCTGATCACCATCCTTCCAAGCAAGCTCTGCAATGTAACCTCCACTCACTGTCGCCGGTCTACAAGAAGTAACTACCACCCACCACCATCTCCAGGAAGCTTCTCGCAACTCTCTCACCAACTATCAGAAGATCACAATCCAAACATCCACCCAAAAGGATTCGCAAACATGCAACACACCATCTGGACAGCCCTCCTCGTAGCTCTCTCGGCCACTGTGACTCTGGCCCAGACCAACTGCAACAACCAGTTCGTTGCCCCCCCTCAATCAGTCCTCCTAAAAGTCATTGCTAATCTCACCTAATTCAGCCGACCCTCAGCTCGGCATCGGCAACTACTGCTACTGCGCCTCGGACAATTCGTGCTACGGCGAGGGGAAGACGGAAGATGGTCTGCAGACTTGTAACCCCCCGGGTGCCAAATTTGATCAGTGTCCCGCGAACAAGAGGGACTGGTGAAGGCCTTCACAGGATAGATGCAAGGCCTCAAAATGATGTAGCTGAATGAATCAACGTGATCACGCTGAACGCACGGAACAGCGTTGTTCACTATAGAATCTTGCTCTCCCTTGTCAGCAGATTGGTTCCAATAGGACCTGCTTCTATGGTGTCTTCTTGCTTGCTTCCACATGATGACCTGGCTGGTAGCACATACCATTGTCCCCCCAGCAAGATCATCGTTGATCTGAAGTGCCACACCGTGATCTCCAGATCCTCCGGACAGCCGCTGTAACTCCCCATCCATTCTGGTTACGCTTACGGTAAGCAAAGTAAGCAAGTCGTCGAGAATGACATTCACACAAGCATCTTCTGAGGGGTGAAGTAGTGTGGCCGCTCGCCTAGCATCGGGCAACTACGTGGACCCAGAATTCATGCATGCCAAGCAAAACCCAACAAGCACTACTGTCAGATGCATACAAGCTAAAGCTTGACAAGTGCCAACAAATTTTGGACTCCAGCACACAGCAACAGATCTGCGGCCATTACAAGGCCGACAAGATGTGCACGAAGGAGTAGCTGCAATGCGGTGTAACGTCCACGGCATGAACGGTGAGATAGGTGGCCGCGATAAGTGGCAACTGTTGTGATCGTCTGTATGGACCTCTCAACCTGATGTTGATGGTCATGACAGTCTTCCACCTTGTAGGTTTCGTGCATGCCGAGAGGCGATCATGATGTTGAGGCACGGGATGGGCTAGAAGAGGTCGTGCAAGACAGTCGCATCAAAGAGCCCGACCCGCTCTCCGCAAGTACTGCTGTCACAGAACACTATTATACCAACGTGCACCCAAACAATTTTATCAAGATGCTTAATATGCTTCTGAACGCGGTGGTCTACACCCTCTTCGCAGTTGCCCCGGCACCAGCCCACAGTGCCGCTTTGGCAACGACGTCGTTGGGCGTAGGTGTTACAGCGTGACTTGACCAGACCTTTGCTAACGATCATGCCAGTACTGCGTTATCAACGGCACCCAGATATGCACGGTTCAAGATGGACGGAGCCCACCCTCATCGTTCACTGCAAACTGTGGACAGGCTTACCCAGTAAGTCGACAATGGTACTCTCACTAATGAAAGGTGACACTAACAACGCTGCAGTGTACGGCCCAGAATAACGAGTGTACCATCCGCTTCAGAGGTGGCTTTGGCAGCGCCGTGTCTTCTGTTATGTGCACCTAGGTAGTCAATCTTAGAAAAAGGGCCATGCAACTCGTCCAAGATGGACCTGTACTGGAGTTATTCAAAACACAGAAAAGTTCGTCTGTCTTGATTGCTGTGATATTTATTTGCTGACTATACCCCCCTATCGGTGTAACGACTGAGTCTCCAACGCACAAACTACTACTGTCATGCGAGTATGCGGGCGCTTGCGAACAAGACAGCCCGACCTAGAATGTTGCCTCCGCGACAAGTGTCTGCCAGCTGCCCTTGTATCCATCATCAGGTCTTCCAAATCGACTCCCATCCGGGAGTCGCATGATGTAATTCGTGCTCGAACCCGCGCACAAACCATACAACTGGAGATTCGCGGGCGCCTGCTCCATGACATTGACATTGGCCTGTCTGTTTCCGTCTCCAAAGTTCCAGCTCGCACTTGAGTAGCTGACGATATTGCTACCGCTTTTGAACCACTGATTCATCGTCATGCGACAGACCGCCGCGGCGCCGTCGCAGTGACTCCAGTCAGGACCAGCGCCGGTGGGCTGGAAAGGTCCGGGAGGGGGATCGCTTGGGCCGCCAGAGCCACTTTGGCTATTGCCTTCTTGGTAGTTGGTCTCGGACTGGTAAAGCGAGACGAAGACGTTGGAGGCTTTGTTGTAGCCCAGGTTGTAATACCACCAGTGCTCGCTGCCAAGGCCAGTGAGCCACGTTCCTTTTGTCGCTTCGACGAGGACACCACCTTTGCCTGCTGTGTTGGTGCCGACGTTTGCGTGGTCAACGGCGTGGTCAGCGACCCAAGCCCAGACGTTGTTTATGTAGGCTGAGGACGATGTGGATAGGTGAAGGCCGAGGTATGCTGCAGCGCAGTTGTTCCTGCCGCTGCAGCTCAGGTTCGTGTTGAGAGTGCCGCCGAGAGTCATAAGCGAATTGTGGATGACTACATCGCCAGGCTACCGGCCATGTTGACTTGCACGAGGATACCGCCTGGAAGCTGCTCACCTGCATTAACGCGAATGTCATGAATCTCCGCTGTCCCTGATGAACCGGGCGCGCCAACTTGCACGACTGGCCTAGGGTTGCTCTCAGTCTTGAAATTCTGGCCAATACCTTGGATGGTCGACCATCCATTCCCGAAAAGGATCGTTCCGGGAGGGATTGTGAGGGTGTCATCGACACGATAGACACCAAAAGGAAGGTACGCAATCTTCCCGGCAGATGCAGCCTTGTTCAGGCCAGCTTGCAAGCCAGGCCCATCGATATTGTTGCCATCGCCGAGGACTTTGATACCACCGTTTTGAGAAGTGTCTTTGAGATTGATGACATCTGCTGCGGTTTTATCGGTATGCTGGTTTGGCGTGACAATAGGGAATTTGCCATTGACGAGAAGACTGGATGGTCGGCGGCCGGCGGATGGCGTGTTGCCAGTCTGGTAGGGGGGATTCTTGCCATATGTATTGCCGTAAACGTAGTGGCCGACCTTTTGGATGCCGCCAACAACGGCCTTTCCTCCTGCGACGGCCATGGCATTGTTGTTGTCTCGAACAGCGTTCTCGAGCATGAAATTTGGATATTGCACCGTTTGCAGGAGAATTCCCGAGTTGACCACATTGGCGTCCACGATCGATAGCCAAGGCTGTCCGTTTGTCTGTGTGACACAATTGCCGACTGTATCGAAAGTCGGATTGAGAATGTTCATTGCAAAGCCCCCAGCAATCGTAATGCCTGTTGTTGTGTCGACAAACTTCATGTTCTTCAACGTAGCTTGCTGGTTGCGGACCAAGATACCCGTGTCTCCATAGCTGAAGGATACGTCAGCAACCTGAATGGTCGAGCCCTGGCCGACATAGAGCCCCGTGTGTTTCTGTAGAGGCATGCGAATCTGGATGTTGGTAAGGGCACAGTTCTGTGCTACACCCCACTCCAAGGCAATCAAGTCCGACTTTCCGGTCGCCTGAGTTGTGTCTATAATGATGTTCTTGATCATCCTGGAGAATCGAAGCTCTCCGTGGCCATTGTTATCTGAAGGATCCGTGATTCCTGACCCACCTTGAATCACGTATGGATCACTGAAGCCGGAAGAAGCTTGGAGAATTGGAGGATTGACTGCATCGCCAATCAAAATTGTATCGCCGGTGAGCGCAAGCTTGCGATTGAGAACGTAAGTTCCAGGCTGAATGTAGACGACTCTTGGAAGGGCTGCGAGGTAGTCGTTGCTGATGATATTGCCGGGGTCCTGGTCTCCGAGTGCAGACGGTCTCTGACTTCCATTTGGTCCGTCCGAGAAAATAGCATTGTAGAGGTCATTGACGTTGTTGACCGATTTGTAGATCGGGTAGTTGTAGTCGCCGACGCCAGGTGCATAGTCACGGACAGCGCCAGTGCTATGGTCAATGTTGGCGTACCACCAGCTGGATGCAACTGCTGCTGCTGCAATCCTTGTCGAATTGAAGCTTGTAGTGTTAAGAGAAGTAATGTTATTCGCACGAGTTTGAGGGAAAGGAGAGGATGAAGCAAGCCAAACCAGGGGCAAAAGGTAGGTAAGAAGGAACATACTAGAAAGAGATGATGAAGGTTGTGGCAAAGACTGAACGGAAAGGCAGAGACAGACCTGTGCTTTGTACTTTCGGCCGTCTCGCTGTGAATGGGCCACAACCAGTCTCATACATCATCGTCTGAGGGTATCCAGCCCGACGAATGCGTCCAGTCTTTCGTGGTAGTCTTCTTGTTCCTTTGGGTTACTGCTTCTGGTGTCCCTGGCATACAGACGGGCACGAAGGTCGGCTCTATAGGTCGAGCATTTGGCAGTTATGCAAACGGCGCGCAGTTTGCTTGGCCGGGTCTCTTGGGGCACATGTAGATCTCTTCGCTGAGGTTACCAACGGCAGCAGCATGAAGCCGATGCTGGAAGGAAGAAATGCTCAAAAGTAGGGTACTGCTAGCGGGTGTACAGTGCAGTAGTACAGACTAATGAGCCGTGATGAAGATCCGGAGATGTGGCCCTGAACCCATATGGACGAATCGGAGTCAGTGCTGCGATAGTAGTGTATTAAGCTTGTTCAGCTCTGTCGATCAGTTCATATAGCATACAGCTCCGGGTACTTGCTCACCGACGAAGGGCTCATTCAGAGCGTTACGATGCACGTGGCGCCGAAGTTGCTCGGTATCCCTCCAATGAGCGACAAATCAGCATGTGACATTGTAGTGATTCGGCGTCGGCAGAAAGCTCACGAAAGGACGGAATGCGATGCATCATCCGCAAGCAGACAACGAGCGGTTCCGTGTACTTTGATGGCATCATGGCAATGACATCGGGCCACTCTCTGAGATAAAGTCATTATAGTCCATCGTAGGCGTGGACTGCGATGCACTGCTTCTTCGTTGTCGCAGATTTCGATGCAGAGGTAGTCGTATATGGCCTGGTCGACACTCTGAATCCTGTGGATCGAACAATTGTTTCCTTCCTCGCCATGCTCCTTGACGAAGCCCATTGTGAGTATATAGAAGAAGCATTGATCCGATTGGGACATACTCGGCATGCCAGATACTCAGCGAACCAGCTCCGACTCTGCACCGCTAGGGCAGCCAGTGCAATCTCGAAAGACATGATGACTTCGAGGAGCTATGAGCCTAGCATGATAAGGCCTGTCCCACGCTCAATATGCTACTGTGCACAGCATGCTCGATGCCTTGACAGTCAACCGGTGCCGGGTTCATCTCAAAGCGGTACTCCGGGGCGCCGTAACACCGCGATCTGCATCGTGAACGGAGATGCTGCGGCACAGCAGTATGTTGTGAGTGCGCTTCGAAGGGGCCACGCCTGTGATGAACATGCATGTTGAAGGGACCGCTGTTCTCTCGTGAGGTGTCGCATCGAATCTCTCCTGGAGCTAGTCCCACACGTCTGCGCGAAGGATCGCACTACAGAAAGCTTCACAAAGCTTGTTCGGCCTGTGGACACAGATGGCAAATGGCCGTGGTGTGGTTGTATATTGGGAAGGTCGTAGAGAGCACTTCTCGCCTTCCAGATCAAGTTGGCGCAGCTACTCATGCAGAAAGTTGTGGTTGCCCGAGGTTTGCCTCGGACGTACGTCCCGTCTCATGCTCGCTTTGACTCCATTTTGAAGATCCTGATGTCGACAGCATTAAGTTCAGGGCGCGATGAGATGTGCCACACGGCTTGCCGTAAGTGGTAGTCCCATGTTGTTTGAGTGTGCTTGCTTGATAGTTTGGACCAGCGCTAACGATGAGAGGAAAGAAAATCGGAACATCATGTGACCTGGACCGTGCTTTTGAACTTCCTTGGCTCGCTGAGTGCTGTGGTCGTTCCTGTTTCATTCCTCATCAACAAAACTTCATATGCATCATCCTCATGAGCCTGCATCTGCACTACAGGTATGAACCAGGGGACGCGATCTTAACCCCGTCGTCGTTATTGCAAGAACAGCATCATGCTCCACTCCCTCGTAAGAGAGGATAGAGAACCCACCATGTACTGCACGATTACCTAGCACGAAACTGCCTTCTCGTATGTGCTCACCTTTATGTTCCCGCAAGCATATCTCAATATGGCAACCCGAGCCATATTGTGGTTCACAGTCGAATATATAACATGCCTCAAGCCACACGGTAGGAAGTTGAATATACCCCATATTCACCTCGCAACAATGCAACATCTGTTAACAATCCTCGTGGCCGTGACTGGGCTCACCAGTGCTGCTATTGTGCCGAAAAGAGTCGGAATCTCAGGCTATCCAGGCTTCCAAAACACCCAGGCGTTCGCTTCCCTCTCGCCATACATTGGCTGGTACTCAGATTACAACCCAGACACCCCAGGCTGGCAATGTCAAGGGCGTACCCATGCTATGGGGCGGAAAGGGTTCCCACTGCGAAGTGACTGCAGCCTGTCTGCAGAAGTTCAAGGACACAGTCGCCAAGAGCACTCCATCGCTCATGTTCGGCTTCTACGAGCCTGGCAAGTTAACATCCACCCAATCCTTGACCACTCTAACAGACCCCAGACTGCTCCTGCCCCGACAGCAGCGAAATGACAATCCAAGCAGCCGCCAACAACTGGAACAACCTCATCGTGCCCGTCGCCAACAAAGGCACCACCCTCGGCTCCCCCAGCATGTGCAAGCAAAAAGACGAGGACTTCCTCACCCCCTTCAAAGCCAAGCTCAACCGCGACTGGGACATCACCAGCATCCACGTCAACAAGCCAGATCTGGCCGGAATCAAAGCCGACGTGGAGCATTACCGCAAGTACGGCAAGCCCATCTTCGTCAACGAGTTTGCCTGTGTTCATGACCAGGGCAGGTTCAATCCGTGCACGGACCAGAATGAGATCAACAATTTCATCAATGATGCGGTGAAGTACTTCAATAGCCAGAGCGATATTGTGGGCTTTGGTGCTAGTAACGGGAATGGCTTGGGCAAGGTGTGGCCGTTGACCACCTCGAGTGGAAAGCTTTCTGAGACGGGGAAGACGTATCTAAGGGCGATCAAGAACTTGTAGGGTATCGCGCGGAATGATAGCGTCGAATCGTCTGTGGAAGTAGAGCGGCTCTCGCAAGAGGCAGCGAAGAACAAAGTCAAAAGTGTGCCAAGGTAGCCCGTAGATGTATTGATTCGTTATCGTGCAAGGCACCGTACAAGGCCAGGTGACAAAGTTGATTGCCGCCGAGGGCTTCGACTTATTATTGAAGCAAAGGCCTTTGCTGGAATCCGCGGGCGTGTAGCTCAGCAGTAAGGCTACACCGATACAGTCGAACTTGTAGCGCGTCGAGCCCTTGGTCATGCGCCCGTTAGACAGCATTTTCAGAAGTAAAGCCAAGACCTCAGCCGGCAACGTACTTTGTCACCAGCCCTCGGTATTCAGTCTTGGTGGGAGTGTCTTCGGGCCATAGTCTTCCGAACTCAGACGCAACAAAGGCTTCACTTGCGGGAGGGTGGCTCTTCTGAGCAACATTTTGACCCCGGCAGTGCTATTGCTCGGCTGCTCCATTGGCTGATCGCGAAGTTCGTTCGGTCGTTGCGTGAACCTACCGGCACACGTTACTGAACTCCGTCGAAGTGCTTATGGCGGAGGCGCTTTCTGTGCCCTGCCGTCTTGGCGTGTCCTCCAGCAGAAGTGGATAACTCGCATAAACGCCACGAATCTCGTGTCACGCCTAGCTCCCTTACCAGCCTTCTCACTGACAGAGCTGGATGTAATCACCGTGATACAAGCTTCACCCCTTTCATGCCCCGCCTCTCTCTACATCTTATCCTCCCCAACCCAGAACACGGAATTCGCAAACTCGTACACATCCGTACTCCGCAACGACAGTGTCTTCCACCTCTTTCGAAACTTCTCAAGCAGAACACCCGCACGCTTCTCGAGCGCAGCTTTTGCTCTTTCCGGGTTTGCCTTCGGAACACCCGTTCTTTTCGCACCGGAACTTTGCACAATGTAGAGGATGTATGCGTATCCTTGTATAAGCAGAGTGGTAGATCAGACCACGAAGAATTCGCTCAGCTTGTTTCGTGCCGATCGAGTGTCTCTAGGACTCGTCGTGCGAATGCAAAGAGATGCGGCTTCCTACAAGCCCGCCACATAAGTAAGGCTCGACCGGCCCCTTGGCGTATGATCTAATCACGCCAGTGCATCAAACGAAGCCGAAGAAGGCGACCAAAAGAATGAATGTATCCCATTCCAGATTTCTCCCAAGACCTCCATCTATATCCAACATCGCAATGCCGTCCCTGTCTGGTGTCATTTCCCATTCCCATTTCTATTCGATTCCAACCCACGACCCACCAACTCCAATAAAACAATGTCCCGACCATGTCAAATAGTCTTGTCCCGCTCGAACGCTCCAAAACAATCATCCGCACCATCGCCTGTCTTCGGCTGTGCGCTACTCTCGCCGCTCGACGTAGCCTTTAGCAGGTCGTCGCGGCTCTCCTCCTCGCAATCATGCAGCCAGGATACCTAGTCCCACTTGCTGTTGAAAGTCGGTGCCGGGTTCAAGCCGCTGAGGATAGCCTTGCTAAGACTTCTCACTCTCTGATGTGGTTTGCCGCCCTGCTGGCTTGTGTTTGTGCGGCCGGTGTTGGTCTGGCGTAGACCGGCGTGTTCCGGGTCACTGCCGGAATCCGCCGTCATGGCCTGGTCGGCTGCAGCGTGTTGTGCAGGAAGGCCCCACTTGTCCAGCTCGCCGTCTTCCCACGTTTTGCTTCTGGTAAAGGCGTGATGTCCTTCGGCAAAAGTACTGGGGCGGCGCAACATCTGTCTCTCGGCTTCGGCAGCTTCTTTCTGCTGGAGCTTTTCGCTCGGGAGCAAGATGGCGCGGTCGAGCGCATATGGTAAACCACGATGGCGACCTCTGATCATCATCGCGACGATGATGAGCTTACTGAGGGTCTTGAATTGTCCCGAGAATGAAGGGGTATAGTCGGGATAGCCGAGTGAAAGCCCGACAGTTCCGTATGCAGACACAATCTCGAACAACACACTGAACGTCGTGAATGCCGGCTGATTGGTATTAGCAATGCGATCACCTTCCACGATAGCAATGATGAATAGTCCCAAGAAGATGTACCACAAGTCGAAGGATAGCTGCCTACGCAAATGCTGGCTGACGTAGCTTTGATCTCCGTCACCAGCATCTTCTTCGCCGCCGAAAATGCCGAGTGACTTCTCTTCGTAAACGTTCGTCCTACGCACTGATATGGCGATAGGAAATACGGAGATGTACATCATGATCAGATAGCTGACTTGAATCGCGGCATGTAAGTCGGCCAGTGAGACCGACGCGAAACCGGCAGTCCTGGTGGACACGGCCTGGAACCAGCCGTTCAGTATTCGCAGCCCGACAGGCAACGATGTGACCGCGGCTTCGTCCAAGTCGAGGATGACGAAGAAGATCAGATCGATAACGTTGAGCCCAACGAGCACCCAAAAGAGCCACCAAGTAGCCTTAGACGGAAACAGCAGCGTGAAGCATCGGCGTGGGTGGTCGAGGAGGAACCGAAGCTCTTCCCACCATGGACTCCCGTGACTCGCAACGAACTTGGCCAGGAACCAGATGATGAAACGTAGCATGCATGGAAAGCCAGTGTTGCCAATGATGATGAGGAAGGAGCCGAACAGTAGCGTCAAGACCGACGTCTGGAAGGAGACCATAGAGTCCGGGGTGAGTGTGAAGCCCAAATCGTTGAACATTGACGCTGGCGTAAAAATGCCCCACCAGAGGGGGTTTTGATCTGCTGCTGTGACTACGTCGGCATAGTGTCCAGCGGCCATCCACGGCAGGAAGACCAACATGCCGAGAGTGTGAAAGCCGACGTAATAACAGACCAGAATCATGGCAAGAGTCTTCAAGGATCGATACTCAATGCCGCCAAGTTCTTCTCGCTGTTCCTGGGTCAGACCCAAGAAAGCGCTGTTGCGGCCGGTCGTTGCACTCCAGCTTAAATATGGCATAGGGTCTTCGTCCTTCCGGCCGTTGGTGAATTGTGTGAGGCTTCTCGAGAGTGTGCGAGGTGCATCGCTGAGGTTGAATCCGCGATTGCTCCTACGCTTAGACAGGCCACCGGCTCTCGGATCGTCCTTGGTGAAAGTTGCGTCGTCGTCGTTCCGGTCACGATGGGCGGGATGTTCGGGCTCATCAATAGTGATACCACGTCTCACAGGCCGATCGTCGTGTGAGATCTCGCTGTGAGCATCGACACTACGGCTTCGTGCACTTTCCGCGTTAGACAAGTTCGTTCGCAACCGACGTAACTCTCGGTCTTCTTCCAGCTGTTTGACATCTTCGCCAGCATCTCGCTCTCGTGGTCCGGGGATGCGCAGTGCACCGGCTTCATTTCGTTTCTGATTCTGTCGTTCCAGGAACTCAATATGTCTCGAGATGTCGCGATGCTCCGGTATCCGCGCCAGCTCTGGAGACTGTCGGCCGGTATTCACTTCATCTGCGAATGTGATCTCGCGATCACGGTTCAGGCGAGGATTGAGACCCATGAAGGGCGACTGCGGTGTTCGAGGTGTCTGTGGGCGCTCGAAGTCTATCGGTGCAGGAGGCATCTCGATGGACATGCCTCTTGACGCCTTCCTGACCGATATCTCGGGCACGCCAATCGTTTCGTTCGAGTCGCTTGGCTCACCAGTATTACTACTACTGCTGCCACTCTGACTTTCCTGCGGTGTTGCATCTGTACTGCCATCTGATGCCTGCAGACCCATCTTCTCCCTAAACCTCCTAGCTTCTTCTTGCTTTTTGGGATCCTTCGATGTGTCTGCGCTGAACTGCAAGGTATTCTTCAGAACCTCGATGGGCTTTTGTCTGACGGATCCCACCTCCAATGCTCCCGGATCCTTCTCTTTGTCGCCTCGCATCTGACTTTTGGTTCGACTGATTGTGCCCGACTTCTTCACTGCTCGTGCTTCCTTGACAATATGCTCAAATCTCTTCTCGAACCAGTAAAGTCGCACCAGCACGACGATGGTGTTTATGAATACCGGAGTGCATAAGCAGCATCCCAACATGATGACGACTTGATTGTATGTGCTGAGATTGTTGACATCGATAGTGTTCAATCCAGACTGGGTGGCTGCACCAGCGGCGAAGAATAGAGCGTCGATGTACTGCATGCCAATGCCTTTCGGGTGGTTTCCGAAGAGCAGGATGGAGAAGAAGGCTGTCATACCGATCATGTAGCCATAGTGAACGGCGATGAAGTTGAACTTTGGCCACTTAAGCTTGAGTCTCGTCGGAACGATAGACTTGAGCCACAGCCAGACTTCGATGATGGGTGCGAAGGCATCGTGATACCATGTGTGCTGAGGGTGTCCCTCCTCGAATCGCGAGTTGCTGGTGGGCGGTCGCTCCAAGGTGGTGGACATGGCAGCACCTTGTCCGGCGTGGGGGTTCGATGGTTGTGATGTTCGATGTCGTTGGTGAGGATGGATGGTGTGCAAGAGGCAAAGACACGATCAACGTATCAACGCCGCTCTGAGTGAGCTGTCGCCGTCGCGACTGCCACTCGGAAGTGAGCCGCAAGTGAAAGTGCGTCTGCAGAGTCCGAGGACTTTCTGTTGGTGACAATGTCAGATCGACGTGCCAATGCCGCCAAGTGTGGCTGTGGTCAGACTGCCGGTGGGGGGTGGATGTGGTGCGGACATGCTGTTATCGACTGCTCGGGAGCAACATGTCGTCGGTCGCAATCGTTCAGCCCTCGCACAACGATGCTCTCTGCTCTTTGTGTGCGGTAGGAAGGCGTCGGTCGCACTCAAGCTGGACGGCGCGGTGATCAGCCCAGTGAGCCCAGCTGTGGACTCTGTCGAATGGCGGATCGTCGGAAGTGTGAGGCGAATGGGAGGGAGGGGGGGTGGGGGGAGGGGAGGTGTCGAGCTCGAGAATCCTGCTCGGTTGAGTGCAGTAGTATGATGCAGAGGTGGAAGCTGAGACGATACGAGTTCCAGGTCTTTGGTGAAAGCCGTCGTCGAATCTTTGACGATTGTCGAAGCTTAACCGCTTCCAGCCCATTGGTCAGGGCGTGAAACGGCGAGCTAACAACACGTGGTGTGAAACACTGTTACACTGCTGACTGCCGGCATCACCTTCCCTCCCACGTGACCATTTCCCGGATGTTGGCATGTTGCACACGACACCGATACCAAATATGACGTTCCGATGGTCGGCAAGCCGGGAAACCTGCGCCTGATGCCGGTTCCGTCAGACGGGATGCAGCGGTACCACTGTACAACGCATACAGTATCTCAAACGGCAGCGCATAGAGTTCCAACCCAAACACGAACAAGGCACCCGACCTCTCGTGGGCCGTGGCAGCCCGAGCACGGGAGTGTACTGTGTGACAGAATATGAGATGCCAAGCTGTTCGGTGTTGTCGTCGCACGACGCCAAGCCGTTGAAGACCCAAGCAGGTATAGGAGGTAGGTACATCACGAACTACAAGGCAGTAGCGATCAGCGGTACAACAGTCGATCAGCGGGCTCAACTGACAATTTCTTGGTGCCTGGCAGAATACAAAGTTGACTGACTTGTCACATCAGCCTCCTGCTTTTCCAAACCGAGGCAAGCCTGAGCTGTCCACTGCGACGACAACAGTATTCCTGGGCTTCGATTGCCGTGCGGCCAACTGAACATGGCAAAATCAACAACCAAGAAAGCTGAAACGCCATCACCGTCTGCAATGCAACCGTTACATTGCGGCATCGCGAGTGAGAGCAGAAAGTCGCCACAGTCCCGCATATGACTCTCAAACGCCGCAAAATGAGGGCCACACTTGGGAGACTTGCCTTGGCTCTGCCTCACTCTGCTTCACTGCAGCAATATTCGTAAGCTGATTCTGCACATGCAGCTAGACTGACACAGATGCACATAAGAAGACTTCTATCTCTTTTCTTTTCCACCACCCTCGTATACCTTACTCACAATACCACATCCAGACCGCCATCTTGACACGAATACCACCGCCGCACACGACTACAACACCTAGGTACAGATATGGACTACTTCAACGACTTGTTTCGCGACCTCACACCATGTACGAAGCAGGTGACAATGCGGGCCGCCGCCGAGCGCTTCGCCTTGTTTTCGAAGCGACTGCGTCTGCTCGGATATGCTGGCAAGTCGCTGCTCAGCAACGACTACAGCAAAACATACGAGGGATCCAGCGCGTTGGCTCGCGCCCAGGCGACGTTTACCGCTCGCAATACGAGCCTGACAAGATGACGAAGGCACTTAGCCAGCAGCTCGAGAGACGATCAAGGCAGAGGGTCTTCTGTATTCGAGGGGGCGCCGAAGAAAAGGCCTACTGAAACTTCACCACTACTACCCCGAAAGTTATGAATCTCTGTGTAAATGACATCGAGATGCAGCTCCCCCCTTGGATCTAGCCGGTGCCCGCAACGTACGCATTGTGAGCACCATGTAAGGCATGCCAATCACAGAAGCTGCTCCGCACCGCATCTGCACTTCCCACGCTCAAACAGGCGTTCACCGAAGACTTGATATCAGCTCCGACGTATGTCCTGGCGAGGCTAGAAGGACTTGTCACTTTGTGTGTCGTCTCATGGGCACGAATCCGAAGAGCTTCCTCGAACCCGGTCATCCATGCTGGAAGATGTCCGGATGCATGGATAAGCACATAATCAACAAACTCAAACGCGACCTCACGCCTGTAAGGAGAACTCAAACAGAATATGAGCTGGACACCTTTGCCCAAGTAGGTCTCGCTCGGCTCGTGCCCTGAGCAGAGCAGGCCGCATAACTCGACAGTAATGAGCCATGATTCCATGGCAAGAGAGCAATGGAACTGGCTGAGCGCTGGCCGAGTGCACTTTTCGCCAGCAGCTAGCAAGCAAGCGAGTCAGCAAATAACGGACAATTGCGCCTTCAACTGATGTCCTTGTAAGGATCTTGGTACTCTCACATGTACCTGAAAAATATCACACCACATGACGTCTTCGCGATGCGAAAACTGACTGAACTCTGCTACAGATGTACAATGTAGGACTGATTCCCGTTCTAGACACTGGGACTTCGTGCCTGGTTCTGCCGCACTTCACGCTGAAACATACTAACCACGGCGGAAACAGGCTAGTCCGAGGCACCGATAGCATATATCACTCGAGACTAGCGACCTTATGCGATGAGTGCTGCGCCCGACAGCCACTTGATCATCCGAGCCCTCTTCGGTGATCCAGAACGTGCAGCGGATCAAAATGCTGTGCCAGCAGCGGATGAGCCTCTTGCGGCACAGGTGGTTTCGGTTGGTAGCATTAATTTCGCTGAAGCCGGAGAACGCAAACTGATGATATTTGCAGATATGCGTATCACTCCTGACGATGCCAGTCCTCGGCGCGTGTTTGACACGACGAATCGAACGGGTAAAGAAGTGGTCGAGACTACCAGTTTCCGCTTGGCTCTTACTGTTGATATACATCGACTCGTTCCTCTTTATCTTTGTAACGGCAGTGCTGAAAGATATTGGTCTGAATGAGTCGCCGGGGCTCTGCGATGGGGCTATACTGTTGTGTGAGTAGACACTTGTTGGTGAAGAGCGGTCACAGCTGACATACAGCAGGTCTTATGTGCTACATGAGCACCAAGATTTTGATCTATACATTCTTGGTTGAGAAAGCGGTATGGCTTGGTCTGTCGGTGACTTATTGCAATGTCCTAACAATGTCTCAGTGGGTCGTGCGAGGATGTCTGCAACGACGACTCGAATCGAAGCTGTATCTCTTCAACTGCTTTGGTATGCTACTGCCATACGGCGTTGCAGTAGTACTGAACTTTGTCTGGTGCGTAAGGGAGGAGTACTATGCAGGCGGGGCTGACAGAGACAGGCGCGTATCTTTCCTTGATACGAATGGACTATGCCATATCGGCATGGAGAAGCGTGCCGTGATGCCATTGATCATCTTCGAGGCTGTCGTCAATCTCTACTTGAACATACTGTTCATCATACCGCTGCGAAGTACATTGTACTCCTTCTCGGATGATTGACACTGCTGATGACGCTATTCACAGAGCTGTACTCATACCGTCACGGAAACGGCAAGATGCGGACCCTAGCACTGAGAACCTTTGTCGGGAGCTGTGCCACCCTCATGTCCAGCGTCGTCAATCTCACAATCCTCATGACGAGCAACGGCGAACCAGGCTGGATCTGCTTACTACTTTGCAACCTCGACAGTAAGTCCCACTCAACCATCATCACTGCCCATCCAACTTAGCCCGACCATCTAACCACCTCCCCACCAGTCCTCTTCTGCGTCCTCGTCCTCCACTGGGTCACAACCTTCGACAGCGTCGGCAGTACCCACGGCGACTCGACCTGCTCATGCTCCCACGCCTCCCACACCACCGCCCTCTCCCAACAGCTCCCAACTATCCAAGTCCCCGAACCTGTAATGTCCAAGAGGCGGAAAATGTTCGGCATTGATGATGACCTACACGGCTTCCCTGATGAGTGCTGGAAAGCTCATCCGTGGACTTTTGCAAAGTCGATGGGGAGTCCGGTTTGTGATGGACATCATGCGAAGTGTGAAGGAGGTGAGGTGATGGAGCTGGGTGAAGATGCTATTACGCCGGTGAGGGATGGTGGTCAGGTTGAGAGGGGGGTTCTGGAGGTGTGTGGGAGTGTTGATTTGAATGAGAGTCAGTCTTTGAGACGAGCGTTGCAGGGCTCAAAGCCTTGATCTTGAGGGGCATAAGATACATAGAGAGGCGTGGCATGAGAAGATGAAGCTTTTATCACTATGGTTATGTTCAGCTATCATTCGGACTGGTGAATAAATTAAGCCGGCAACAGGTTTGTGGCGTTCATACGAGGTATTCACTTCTGCTGATGCGTTATAGCTTGAGTAAGTCCTCCTTTATCGCTCCATTCTGGCGACCAAGCACACACAAACAACTACACCACAACGACCATCACCACCACCATTCCAGCTCAATACCTGGGACCTCATCACGTACACAATCAGCAACCGACATCTCCCGTCATGGTTCAATACAGGAACTCGTATCGGGCCAGGAGACTCAATGCCCACTAATGGAAGCTCCCTACACAGCAGCCCGGAGCCACCATCAAGGATCCTCCAGAGGCCAGCGGGATCGACTTCGATGAGAGCTCCCCAGCCAGTCGTCGAGCCTACCTCTACTCTCGCTTCCAGCGCAACATGCCAGCTTACCACAAATGCTCCGTGTCCGAACTCCGCAACTTCTGCGAGACTCGCAAGTTGGTCATGCCGCTATCCGAGAAGGCCTCGAGGACCGACTTGATTCACACACTCCACGCAGCAGACGAGAGTCAACCGCTCGATGAATCTATGGATCTGCCGCCTGAGGTGCGTGTCATCATCTACAAGTTCTACCTCGGATCTCTCAACACTCAACGTCAAATGCCTGCACAACCACCACTTCTCAAGGTCTCCCGCCTCGTCCGACAGGAAAGTTTTCCCCTCTTCTATGACCTGTGCGATTTCGCGATTCTGTTCGGCGAGTGGGGTTATAACTACAGCATGCCACAGGACCATAGTTTCTTCAAGGCAGCTAGCGTGCCGACCTTCGCTCAAGGGCTCCAAGGTCCATCTCAGCCGCTTGGACACCTTGTGAAGCGGCTGTGTGTCGCAGCGGATGTGCATCACGCTCGGAGGTTGCGCATGAGGTACGATGTGTGCATCGAAGCTGGCGCGAGCGGAGTTCAGATGACGATACAGAGGGATGACAAGAAGTTTCCGTTCACTCAGTCTCCAGAAGTAGAGACTGAGCTCCGCAGGCGGGCAGGGGTGTTGCTTGACATGTTCAGAGAGCGCCAGCGGGGTTCTATTGCTGTGGGAATGGTCTCGTTAGAGGCAGAAGACACGAGAGAGCTCGGCAGCGACAGTAGAGCCCGGGCGGAAGTGTATGGCACAATTGTTACAGTCGATGGCGGCATGAAGGAAGATGAAGACGTGGCGAAGCAAGGCACGCTAATGCTCGAGCCTGCGGACTACGCCAGACTCGGATCGTTATTATTCATGCTGCCGTGGAGATAGAAGCAGCAGGGGAGGCAAACATGGCGTTGCTACGTGATTTGCCATGAAGATGTATGGAAGCTATGGGGAAACAGTTGAACGCATCTGTGCGGGAACTGTCGATGTGCAACACGTAAAGCTTGTAGTAGCATAGCCGACCCGTGAACATCACGAGGCTACGTCTCATTCACTTCTACTGACGTCACAAAGTTACTAGCCACTTCTAGTCCCTATAAAAGTCTGGACCGCTCTTTCTTCTCCGGAGTCATCAATCTCCAGACACAAATACCGCATCCATTCCCGAAACAAACGTGTCCCGTCTGGATTTTCGACACGTGCCAGCAACATTGAGAGCACGCGACAGAAATCTCGTAAGATGGTTCACTACAGAGACAACGGTGGAGCGCTGGCGGTCATGTACTGGAAACTCATGCTTTCGCCTGGTTTCAAAGAGTTAAAGAAGCGATTGAGAGACCACGACATTGTCTTCAGCAATTCCACCTCACCAGCGCCAGTGAGCTTAGTGGCATGGTTGCTAATGGTTAGTGGTGCTAACCGGTGGTTATTGGTTGGTTGTGGTGACCTCGCTGTCGCTGTTGGTTATCCAGTGGTGAGGTACCTCACTGCCCTTGGTAACCAGATCCATATATAGCCTAGAGCCCGTATTTAAGCCGCTCCAGTAGGATGCTGATCCGCAGTTGGTACACGCTAAATTAGCATGATCTTGGAGTCGCGTACCTACGCGTTTTGCGTGTGTATTCACCTCTCTTTCTTTCACCTTACTGTCGCTACAATGCCCTTCGTATAGCCATCATTTACCGGCAATCGAGCCCTAGCATCTGTTATCATAACCCTCTCTTTGAAGAACCTAGACTTCTATCCGGATAAGCACAAGGACTGCTTCAAGCTCTATAGTAAGGAGTACACGCGCAAGAAGGCGACACAGTCGAAAGGGACGCGTAAACGGACCTCTCCGGTATAGCAACATAGCGAGTCGTTGATTCGGCACGATAATAGTAAGGAGGTGTATTACTACTAGACCTATAAGCTAGAGGGTAAGCCTTAAGAACTACCTATCGTTAACGGCAATTAAGGGCCACTTTCTTACCTTACTGTCTATAGATT
Organism: Fulvia fulva; assembly: GCF_020509005.1. Classification (NCBI taxonomy): domain Eukaryota; kingdom Fungi; phylum Ascomycota; class Dothideomycetes; order Mycosphaerellales; family Mycosphaerellaceae; genus Fulvia; species Fulvia fulva. The sequence goes on along the minus strand of NC_063017.1, from coordinate 4,181,291 downwards.
AAATAAGCAGGGTCAGCCTATTACCGTTATTAAAGAGCCTGTCGTTAATCCGGCGTAGACGACTTTAATATAGGCGTTAGTCTCTAAGTTTGACGAATTTAAGCGACTACTTATCCGATAGATTATACACTACTATATCGCCTTCCGTATAGTCGAGAACGCCTACTTTCGAGAGCTCGTTTGTTACCTATCGTAGAACATTAGACAGTATCTACTACGCGCCGGCGCGACTATTCGAAAGTAGGTGCTCTATAAGTACGAGAACTAGAAGGCGAAGTTGATCTAGGAGATACTAAAGGTACTAAGCGATATTTATATCTTATTCGACGTCTAGACCTCTCCTAATTATCGCGCTATCGTCTCGGTTTATGCCTATTACATCTCTACTCGAGGCAAGCGTTATACTAAGCTCTTAGCGTTTAGGCGACTACGTAGTGACTATATTAGCGCGAATATTATAGACGCGCTTTAGGAGGTGTTCGCCGAGTACTCGATCTTATACCGAATCGGGTATTTCGTAACCGACAATACTAGCAATAACGACACCGCGGTTAATACGCTAATAAGGAGGATATACCCGTAGATAAAGGTCTATTACCGTAAGGGCCGCCGCCTACGATGTTTCGGCTATATTACTAACCTCTACGCGAAGTCGCTACTACTAGGAGAGTCATCTAATCGGGACCTAAAGGAGCTAGAACTGAAGACGGAGGAGGGCGTATTCGCGGCGGTAGAGGCGTTCTAGTATGCTCGTAGTACTATTAGCAAGCTACACAATGTAATAAAGTGGATAAGGGCTTTAATATAGAGGTTAGACGAGTTTAGAGAGGTAGTAGGAGGTGAAGGGTTAGAGGAATTTGATAACCTTAAGGTGAGTAAGGGATGCCTAGGATAGCGTACGTAATGGCGCTAGTACTTATCTAAGCCTATCTATTGGCTCGGGAGCTTCCCGTTAATATACCGAACAAAAGCCGTTATCGTTATCCTCCTACCTATTCACCTCTTTTGCTAACTTATTATCCTATAGCTTATTTAAGACAACTCTACGCGCTAGAACAGCTTCTATTATATGATCGGACGTACTATCACTATTAAGGAACGTATTAACACCTTCTACTTCTAAAATAGGGACGATCCTACTATCAAAAACAATGCGCCCTCGACTAGTAACTAGTATCAACTCGACAGGCTATATAACACGCTATAGGTCTTCGAGATTACGACTATAGACACCTAGGGCGAGCAGAAACACCTCTTCGACTAGTATCCGACTCTCTACTTTATACTTAACACTCTTAACGCCTATAACACCGAGTATAAGTAGGAAACCGAGAAAGACGATTCCTTCGATTATCTCTCGAAATACTACGAAGCCTCGTAGCGGAAGGTCGAGAAGTACTTCTAAGCCGTAGACGACATGCCTATCTACTACGCCGTAGTAATGCTAAACCCTATATTGAAACACGCGTGGTTTGAAGACCTCTAGAGCGCCGGTACGAAAGATTAGTAGTCTTGAATCAAGAGCACGAAAGTATAGGCGATAGACATCTAGGAGACGTTCTATAAACCCGCTAGCTAGATTAACACCTCTACGGATACCGCAATACCTCTAAAGAAGCGGAAGGGGAAGAAGAAGCAGTCACAATCGCAATCGTAAGCTATAGAGACTCAAATATAGCCTATTGTTAAGGCCGATAGCGAGGACGATCTTCGAGCTAATCTGTCGAAGTTTAAGCGCCGCAAGATCACGGACTTATTTATACTAATACTAAGGGTTGACTCATTCGAGCGCTACCTATTACAAGCTTATAAGCCTGATCTATACGCCGGCAAGTCACTAAAGGAGATTAAGGACCAGAAAATAGCCCTATATAACGTGCTTGGATACTAGTACGTACGCCGAGATATAGAGCCTAAGCTAGCACGATTTGCCTTCGATATACTAGCACTGCCGCTTATAAGCGATGCTCTAGAGCGTAGCTTTAGTGCTAGCCGTGATATGATATACTATCGAAGATCATAGCTCGGAGACCTCGTTATAGAGGCCTGTAGTTGCCTCCGTAACTAGTACGGACCTCTAGGCAAAGGCGAAGATGTAGACAGTAAGGAGACGATAGTTACGGACTACAACACTAACTTCAACAAGCGGACGATTTAGCAACAGCAGGAGGTGTTAGAGAATGAGGTGAATGAAGAGGTACAGGCAGGACCGAGCAATAGCAACAACACCTTGTAAACTACATCCACCTTCCTATTTAGGAAGGAGGTAACCACTGGTATGCTAATGGTGAGCCCAATATTCAGTTGGTTATTGGTTGGTGAGGCTCAAAATTTACCGGTAACCATACCAGTACGCTCACTGACCAGCGCGACTCGACGTTCTCTACTCACGACTTCGACGAGGACTGCCATGCTATGAGAACTACAGCACCTACAACCTATACGACTTCTGCAAGGCTCGGAAGGTTCAGCATCCCAACGGCCGCATATCGAGGACAGCCGTAATCGCCGCCCTGGAGCAGGCCGACGAAGACAGGACCTTCCACAAATCCATGGACCTGCCACCCGAGATGCGAGTCATCATCTACACTTTCCATCTGCAGGACCTCCACACAGCGCTCTCTATGCCGGCTCAACCACCACTCCTTAAGGCTTCGAGACTCATTCGCAAGGAGTCTTTCCCTCTCTTCTATTAGATCTGCGACTCCCGTATTCTCGGCCTTAGTAACCTTAGCGACAGACTTGCGAAAGAGGAACACAGACTCGAACCTACGAATGCTAGATTTATCCAGGCTGCTGGAACTCTTGCGTACCCGTGCGGACTGCAAGGTCCCCTAGTGCCGCTTAGTCATCTTCTAACAAGACTGCATCTCCTAGCTACGGTCTGGCATTACCCTAGCGGCCGGAGCACGTGGCACCAAAGCTGGTACTGGGTGCGGTTTGAAATCAGCCAGGGAGAACTCAATGTACAGGTTGAGAAGAGTAAGGCACACTCGTTTTGGAGCGACTCTGCGGCGGCGGATGCAGAGATACGGAGAAGGGCTGGGCGATTGCTGAGGCTGTTCCAAGAGCGTAGCTGCGTTGGAGAGGACGAGGAGCAAGAACGCGGGGAACCGAAGAAGATCGAGGGCAAGGAAGGAGAAGAAGAGGAGTCTGACGGCAAGCCAAAGTGTCCGAAGCTAATGCTGGAAGACACTGATCTTTCGACGATCCAGATGCTTTCCTTCGTGATGTGATCGGGAGGGGAAGAAGATGAGAGCGAGAAACTGCTGTGGGTCGAGATGACGACTTGTCACGGGCAAGCTCAGGGATTATCACGGGCAGTGATCTGTAAGACGACAGTGCAGGGTTGCCGTAAAACAAGCGTTGTTCGGTAAGGCTACGAAAGAGAAGCGCGAAGCGCGCGAGATATATAAGGAAGCGCCAAGGCGCGCGACGTCACGGCAGTAGTGAACCGTGACAGTACCCCCCCCTTCAGATCGCTGTTCGTCCTCGGACGGCTCTGTCTCTGTAGTAGTGCATCTACGAAAACCATATCATCCTCCAGTCCACCTTGTTCAGCTTGAGTATCCTCCAAACTCTTAATATCCTCCTTACTGTCGATCACTGTATCCGTCGGGCGGCCAAGCTAGTACGGCTATATAGAGGCTTGGGGTGTGTAGCGACATCCTTGTTCTAACGCTTATTGTAGAGACTTCTATCCGTTGCTATCTTCATAGAAGCAGGCACACGCGGTTCTATAGTAGCCCTAGCGTGTTAAGTATCCGAGCCTATGTCTATAGCGTTCGTTTCTATAGAGCTTTATAGGTCAACTATAGGCGTGTCGAACTCTATCGCACTCGTATTAAGTCTTATCGAGCGGCGTAACGTCCTTACTTGTGGCTTAGACGCCGTCACGGGCGTATTAGTTTACGGTATAACTACCGGTATAGACGTACTCGCGTTCTCCGTAGGCAACTACCTAGACTTAGTGTAAGATTGTAGTATACTAGTAACTCGGTCCTTATTAGGTACCTAGTCGTACGGCGGCTTAAAGTCGGCGGGTATAGACTTCGTCGGAAAGTTGTAGTAGAAGTCTATAATAGAGGCGGCTGCTCCTACTAATACTTCTAGTAGCTCCTAGCTCGGCTCGTAGTATCCTTTCTACTTCACTAGGTACTTATACTCGTCTTGCTTCGGTAGTAAGTATTTTAGTAGTCTTCTCTTTAGCTTGAAATATTTCCTATCGAGTATGTCCTCTATAAAGTACTCTTCGGATATTTCGCCGTCGTCGTTACGGGTAATCTCGATTAGAGGCGGCGGTACTAGGATCTGTCTAGGTTTGGGGTTATTAGTAGCTAGTTATAGGAGCGAGGCGTAGAAAGTGTTATAGAGATTGCCTAACTAATTAGGTATTATAACGCGGTAAGCATTTTGATATAGGAGTGCTACCGTAATCTCGTACGGCCCTACGTTCTTAATATCGAGCTTCTTAGACGGGCGTGTTATTGACTAGTTAGTAGTATTAATATAAACTTCGTCGCCGATATTATAATTCGGAGGTAGCTAGCGATATACGTTTACAAAATCTACTTATAACGCTTAGGCTAACACAATTTCTTGCCTTAGATATACGTATATCTAGTTTATACGCTTAGCAAACGTATTCGTAGATTCTGTATCGAGTCGTTACTTATAGGGCATAAGCTTTATAGGGGTAGTTAGACTAGTATCCGTAAATTCTAGGTTACGACCGGTATTAGCGTAGAAGGGTAACACTCTAGTAGTAGCTAATATATAATTATTAGTAGTAAACTCGGCAAGTAGTAACTAATTAACCTAATTATCTTAGGCGTAGTTAATGTAGGCCCTAAGGTAACGTTCTATAACCTTATTCGTGTTTTTAGACTGTCTATCGGATTCTAGGTAAAAGGCCGTCGATAGTCGTTATTAAATACCGAGTAGGGAGCAAACTCGTCTCTAGAACGTAGACGTCTACTAGGAGCCCCGATCCGAGACGATACTCTTAGGAATGCTATAACGTACGAAGATGTAGCGGATAAAGATGTATACGATATATAGGGCGTCTATCTATAGTACTAGGATTAGGTATCTCTCCTTAGTAAGCCTATCCGTAACTATAAGGACGTTCTTATACGTTTGTCTATCGGTTAAGCTCTTGCTTACGGGCAAATCTATAACGAAGTTAATAGCGATATCCTCCTATACTCTAAAGGGTACCGGCAATAGTATAAGGAGGCCCTAATACTACTAATTTGACGGAACCGTTGTTCTATATATAATATAATTACGGACGAATCCCTTAATCGTTTATACTATACGTAGCTAGCGGTAGTATCTACTAATCAACTCGAATGTCTTTTTACGGCCGGGATGCCTAGCCGCGGGTATGTCGTAGAAACGTTTCGTGATTAGAGTAGGAAGTTCTACTACGCTAGTAACTTCTAGGACAAACAAGCTATATCCTCCGTAGGCGTTCTTTATATAGATTATACTATCTTCTACTTTAGACGTACGATCGTCGATCTTATGTTTACGTAATAGGGGTACTTACTAGTTCTAGGATAGCTGTTATATAGTAGCCTAAACGGTCTCTTCGTTATATAGAGCCTTGACTTATATAAGTAAATCCTACTATACTACCTACTACGCTACCTCCCCCTCCCGTAGCTCGCTTAAATTGAGCTTAATATCGAGGCGAGCGGGCGGTAGGATGACCTAGCTCTAATACTATAGACGTAGATCGCTTAGATCCGACGGTAGATCTTACGATCGTCTAGTAAGGCTATTAGGCTTTATGCTCTATACACCTAGACGATAGGTAATTTTGAATACGAACTGTACTAGGAAGTATACCTAGCGTACCTACCGTCTATTAAGTTGTTTCGTACTTATAAAGTATTCTAGGCTCTTATAATCGGAGTAGATAACAACGGGATTGTTGTCTATATCCTTTATATTCTCGAAATTAGTGTCTATATTATCGTCCAAGTTGACGGTAAGCTTAGGTCTCTATTCTTCGAAGGCGAGGACGATAGCTAATAGTTCCTTATCGTAAATCTCGTAGTTGTACTCCTATAGTAACATCTTCTTAGATATGTATACTACCGGTCTCTAGACGTCTCCGTATTTCTATAAAATTACTACCGTAGTAACGAAATCTAAGGCATCTGTTTCGACTATAGTTTCTAACCCTAGTACGAAGTATACAAGTACCGTATCCGTTAAGAATGCATCTTTTAATCCTTAGAAGGCTACTTCGTATTCTATTGTCTAAACGAATAGTATCGGCTTACTATTCTTACTAGTCTTTATTAAATTCGTAAGGGGCATATAGATTTTAGAGAAGTTCTATATAAACCTTCGATAGAAGTTTCCGAACCTAAGGAATGCTTATACATCCTTTAGGTATGTTAGAATAAGCTAGTTCTTGACTACGTCGACCTTTTCCGGGTCTATACGGATACCGTCGACTCCTATAATAACACTAAGGTACTTCGTCTCTATTTAGTAGAACTCGTATTTGTCGATGTCTAATTATAGGCCGGCTTTACGTATACGCTATAGCACTTTGCGTACGTGTTATATATATTCCTTGAATGTGTCGCTAAAGATTAGGATATTATCTAGGTATACTAAACAGAAGTTATCGAGATACTCCCTAAGCGTATCGTTAACATATAATTAGAATTGTTAAATAGGTACGGGTAGATAGTAGCGGAGTAGAGTAAGAGATTAATCTTTAACTAACTAATAGTACGAGCATATAGCAATATATTAGGAACTAATGTGTTGATTGTGTTAGATGTCTATCTAAGCTAAAGGGGAGAGAAGGTATCTCCCTATAAGCTAAGTTATCGTAGATGCCTTAGGCTGCTAGATCACTTCCTAATTGTTGACTCCCTTTGAGATGCTATATCTTAATACTCCTACTCATCTCGTATAGGAGGTTATAGTCTGCTCACTTCCTATTAATAGTACTTAGACCTTTTTATGACAGGTTTAGCTAGCTTATAAACCTCTAGAAGTATAGACCAGTCTTTAGTTTTATAAACCCGTCTATAACTATCTTAGAGGTTAGGGTGTACTTAATAGCAATAAGCCTCCTCTACCAAAGTTTCCTAATAGCGTTATAGGCAATGTCAATGTGCTTCGACTTGTTATAAACATATACATCTTTTACTAGGGTGAGGGTAGCTTGATTGTTACCTCTTAATTAGACTGGTCTCAAATTTAATACAGTCTCCTGGTTTCTAGTGATTCTTAGTTGATAGGAACAGTCTTCTACTAACTCTAGACAATCTATTTCTCTTAGTAGTGAAGCTAGGAATTGGGACTACTTCGTATATATATTGATAGCTATATATTCAGCCTCTATTATAGATGTTGCTATAGACTTTTGCTTCTTGCTTATCTAAGAAACTGGTGCCCTATAGAGGAAGAAGACATACCTAAGGATTAAGACTCTGTCTGCTTTGTCTATTATATAATCAGAATTATAGTATCTAATAAGGTGTCCTTTTCTAGACTTTAAGAACTAAAGTCCTAGATCAGGGTATAATCTTAGGTACCTAGTGATCTTCTTCAAAGCCTTTATATAGTAGGTGGATAGGTTACTTACAAATAAGCTCATCCTTCCTAGGGCAAAAGTAATGTCTGGCCTTGTGATTATTACTAGCCACATCTAAGTACTATTAATACTCTAGTACTCTGCCTTGTCACACCTCTCATCTATGTGGCTTGAAGGTTTGAGGGCCTTATAGCTGTCTATAGGTAAGTGTGTAGGTGCTGCCTTCTTATAGTTTATTCCTATCTTAGCTAGGCTGTCCCTAACAAAGTGTCCTTAGTCAAGTTTTAGGATTCCTCTCTTCCTGTCCCTTATGACTCTCATGCTAAGGATCTTTTCAGGTTCACCTAGATCTTTGATCTTAAAGATCTTGCCAAGTTCTCTTTTGAACTAGAGAACATCTATTAACTTTAGTATAGCAATTAGAATGTCATCTATATATATAAGGATTATGATCTCCCTCTTCTTATAGATAAGTAGGCATAGATCTACTTCTGACTATATGAATCCAATCTCTCTAAGCTTTAATATATAGAGTTGATTCTAATCTCTAGCTACTTACTTAAGTCTATATAAGCTTTTAAGGATTTTGAACACTATGTTTAGTAGAAGCTCAACTCCTAGTAGTAGTAACATAAAGATGTCTTTATAGAGGGTGCTTTCTGTAAATGTATTGTTCATATCCACTTAGTAAAGATGAAGATCCTTCTTACACACAATAGCTATAAATACTCTAAGGGTGTCCTGTCTTACTATAGGTGCAAATGTCTCTATAATGTCAACACTAAACTTCTATAAGAAGCCCCTTACAACTAGTCTAGCCTTGAACTTTTCAATAGCTCCACTAATGCTTCTCTTAATATTAAAGACCTATCTTGATGGAACTAGACTTGCTCCTTTTAGTAGAATAGAATTTTCCTAGGTGTTGTTACTCTATAGAGCATCTAGTTCCTTTTGGATTGCTCCCTTCTAAAGATGTCCCCATTTCTTGTTATTTATAGCATCCTTATAGGATTTTGGAATTAGGACCTCTTACTTATATATAATAGCTTCTATAGTTGCTACAAAGGCCATTTCCTTAACTTCTTCTAGGAATTCGCTATCCTATAGTATTGAACTGTCCACTGATTGTATAGCTATAAAGAAAGCTTAGTAAAAAGCAGTAAGGTTCTCTAAGAGGTCTATTACTTCTCCTACTTTAGTGGTTAGTTCGGGCTTAGGGACTATAGATTTTAGGGCTTTCTGTTTTATGTCATAGCCCTTAACATCATAGTCAGCCTTTCTCTTTCTAAGGGATGATTTAGGGACCGTCACTTATGACCTAGTAACGTCTATTTCCTAGGGATCTAGGGAGCTCCTCTTAATTAGCTAATCGATTTTCTGAAATTCCCCTACGTTCTCTAGAGGTTAGGGAATTTGCACAAATAGCTTTCTCGGCTAAGCGACTTTAGGGCTCTTAATTAGCTAATCTATTTCGGGGCTGCTCTAATAGACGCCTAGATAGTAGGTAGATTGTCCTAAGGATACGTTCTTCCTCGGCTTTCCTAAGGGCTTCCTAGCTAGTATACTACTTAGTAGATTTAATGTTAGAACATTAAGACCTATATCACCTCTAGGCTAGTCCTTAAAGAAGTCTATATATGTGTGTTGTTTAACAGCTCTTATGTCTAGTTTCTAAAAGAGCTAGGCTTTAGCTATATTTTTAATATACCTAATAAACACTACTTCTTTACCCCTATTTATTAGCTTGTCACTTCTTACCTATTGAGGTTAGGATCTTGTGTCTATATAGATAACAGCTTTGTATCCCCAAACTTTCAAATAGTTAATGGTCGGTTTGATACTATCAAAAGCCTTATCTAGTGAAACCTTAAACCTATCGTAATCTAGGCCATTTAGCAGTTTATTCCTTATATAAGTTTGGGCCTCTAGTGCTTTAGGCCAAAATTTAACCGGCATTTTAGCCTCTTTAAGCATTGCCCTTATAGAGTCCTCTAAGGTTTGTATTGACCTCTTAACTAGTCTATTCTATAGAGAGTTGTATGCCTTAGTCGGCTCGAGCCTAATCCCTAAATCCTTCTCCTACTACTTTACTAATATAATAAGTTCTTTTATATTATTAAGTCTTACTGCTTTTAGCTACGCTAATGATTTCCTCTCTACTTTGATCTTCTAGTTCTAGAGAGTAACTAGAGCATCTTCTCTTTTCCTAAGAGGAAAGGTCTACTTCTTCCTAGAGAAGTTGTTAACAATCTCAAGCTAGTATTTGAATCCTAGTCTTAAGATTAGTAGTAGGCTACATATATTAACAGATATAAGGGCAAGTCTTTTAGGTCTTCTCTCTATAACTTTGCCTTTGTACTTCTTTATCTTTACTATTAAGCATACTCTATACTAGTAAAAGCCATCCTTAGGGATAGGAATAGGTTCTTTTAAGTCTGTTACCTTATAAAGATTCTAGAGCAAATTCTTCCTAAAGTGTACAAATCTTCTATACCAAAGCTCCTACTGCTTTAGGTCGGTCTCTAATTAAGCAGTCACAAAGGCATTCTCTATTAGTAGTGTATATAATGAGTAATGTGCCCGTTCTTATAGGAGAGGAGAAATCTTATCAATAAATAGAACCCCCCTAAGGAGCTTTGTCTAGACAACAGTCTTACTAGAGGGGGAAACAAGAGAAAATGATAGAGGTTATACACTAAACTACTTGCTAAACTAGTTCTATAAAACTAGGTTCACTCCTAGCTTAGGTACAAGTAGGACATCATCTAAAACAACCTTTCTACTAGCTCTCCTACTCATCTCTACATTCCTAATATAAGTAGCTAATAAAAACCCACCTCCTACTTTGATCTATTTCTTCCTTATTAAGGGAGTTATAGATCTAAAGAGGTAGCTTTAGTCAGTTATATAGGATAAAGCATAGGAGTCAAGTAACTACTCTAACGAGGGGAACTTGCCTTAGACTTCTATAGTTGAGTGAGCTACTTCATCATACTTATCATCATCAGACATTGTCTCTAGGGATGAGCTGCATAAGTCACGTGACTCTTAGGCGGAAAAACCTTTTCTAGTCTTCTTTACTTTAGAGGTAAAAGACTAGGCCTAGTTCTTCTAGAGTGACAGTATATTAGAGCTGAGTTTCTTTACTATTTTCTTCAGTTCTTCTATAGAAGACTTCTCTCTTAGTGTCCTCCTTAAAGTAGGTAGTAGAGTTCTCTTCTTCTTAATATATGTTATATTCTAGGAAGATAGTAGTTAGGAATGAGATCTAAGGACCTTTCTTGCCTTAGGTAGACTAGGGCAGTCCTTAATTAGATAATCCTTCTTATAGAGAAGGCAGGAGAGTAGTCTTACTAGACCTAAGGGCTTGACCTAGGTGGCTGCTATACTATACTTAGCCTTAGAGGGATCTAACCTAGCTTCTTAAGCTTTAAGGATCTTTAAGGTCCTTTTATAATCTATCTTTAGCTAAGCTATAATAGTATCCCTAGCTATATAGTAGTCAGGTAGCAGTGAGCTTAAGAGCTAGGTCATCCTTATATTAGCTTTCCTATAATACTAAACCTCTAGGTCAACATTAGCAATCCTTTTTCTAAGAGAAACTAGGTGTGTCTATATAGATCTAATAGTGAACTCTTTACTCATCTTAAAGGTTACAAATTGCTTTATAAGCTTATATATATAGGTTGGTAGCACCTAGCTATACTTGTTCTAGAGATACACCTACTTCTTAGTAGCTCTTCTAGATTCACATAAGCCCTTAAGCTCAAATTTATCTTCTCCTATAATCCTACTAAGGATACTGAAGTTGTATACTATATTGTGTCTTGTCTATATTAGCGTATTAAGGATCTCTTTAGTTATAGCCTCTTCTTAGAGTTTTAGAGTCTTGCCCTTGATGTTATTAAAAGACACTTCTATTAGGTCATCAATTGTAAAGAATGCTAATTGGCTCTCTATCTTATATCTCTAAAGGTTGAACCATCTCTTCTAATTGTCCCTCCTAAGAATTAGGATTTTGCCTCCCTTCTCCTCTATCTTCTCTTAGTATAAATCTATAATAAATTGGATGTAATGAAACAAGGTGTGTATGTTCTAAAGTAGTGGCTTAGATCCTACTAAGGCTTCTAGTATAGAATAGGAAAGTTCGTAGGTATAGATACTAAGGCCTACTTAGTAAAGTAAAGAAGGAGCGGTGTGAGGTCTCGGGGCTAGGACATAGGTCTGTCTCTCCTAGTAGAGCTTCAAATGACTTACTTGAAGTCCTTCTTGATAGTATCTCGATACAGTTCTGCCTATAGAGTATCTTCAAGGTATTGGCTTTAAGTAAGCCGTATAGAGTCCTTGTCTAGGTTACCTATTACTTAGTATCGAACTAAGCTCCTTAATAGGATAGACGGGGTAGACTTCTGATTCCTAGATGTTTTCTACTACGATAGTAAGGGATATAAGTAACCTGTACTAATATAGGTTACTCTTATTCCTATATAAACCCGGGCTTATAACCTGTTAAACAGGTACGGGTGGATAGTAGCGGAGTGGAGTAAGAGATCAATCTTTAACTAACTAATAGCACGAGTATATAGCAATATATTAGGAACTAATATGTTGATTGTGTTAGATGTCTATCTAAGCTAAAGGGGAGAGAAGGTATTTCCCTATAAGCTAAGTCATTATAGATGCCTTAGGCTACTAGATCACTTCCTGATTATTGACTCCCTTTAAGATGCTACATCTTAATATATGTCATCTATATAGGTAAGGACTATAAGGTCTCTATCCGTATAGATAAGTAGGCATAGATCTACCTAGGACTAGGTAAATCTAATCTTCTCTAGCTTCGTAATATAGAGCTTGTTCTAGTCTCTAGCTACTTGCTTAAGCCTATAAAGGCTTCGTAGGACCTTGAACACTATATTTAGAGGCACTTCAACTCCTAGGGGTGGGATTATATAGATGTCTTTAAGAAGGCTACTTTAGGTAAAAGTATTATTTACATCTACTAAGCCTATATTCCGCTATTAAAAAAACGCTCATCGATCTCTACGCCAAAACAAGACATATTCGAAAGCTCTTATTAAGGCCATTCTAACGATATACAAAGCAGGCCACTGCCCCTAGGACTAAGGGAGTTCTACCTTATTTAATCTAGATAGCTTAAAGCTCTCTTCACCCTGTTTCTTTAGCTCTAAACGCCGCGGAGGTGCCTAGCTCTTCTCCTCTATCTTCTCTTAGTATAAATCTATAATAAATTGGATGTAATGAAACAAGGTGTGTATGTTCTAAAGTAGTGGCTTAGATCCTACTAAGGCTTCTAGTATAGAATAGGAAAGTTCGTAGGTATAGATACTAAGGCCTACTTAGTAAAGTAAAGAAGGAGCGGTGTGAGGTCTCGGGGCTAGGACATAGGTCTGTCTCTCCTAGTAGAGCTTCAAATGACTTACTTGAAGTCCTTCTTGATAGTATCTCGATACAGTTCTGCCTATAGAGTATCTTCAAGGTATTGGCTTTAAGTAAGCCGTATAGAGTCCTTGTCTAGGTTACCTATTACTTAGTATCGAACTAAGCTCCTTAATAGGATAGACGGGGTAGACTTCTGATTCCTAGATGTTTTCTACTACGATAGTAAGGGATATAAGTAACCTGTACTAATATAGGTTACTCTTATTCCTATATAAACCCGGGCTTATAACCTGTTAAACAGGTACGGGTGGATAGTAGCGGAGTGGAGTAAGAGATCAATCTTTAACTAACTAATAGCACGAGTATATAGCAATATATTAGGAACTAATATGTTGATTGTGTTAGATGTCTATCTAAGCTAAAGGGGAGAGAAGGTATTTCCCTATAAGCTAAGTCATTATAGATGCCTTAGGCTACTAGATCACTTCCTGATTATTGACTCCCTTTAAGATGCTACATCTTAATATATGTCATCTATATAGGTAAGGACTATAAGGTCTCTATCCGTATAGATAAGTAGGCATAGATCTACCTAGGACTAGGTAAATCTAATCTTCTCTAGCTTCGTAATATAGAGCTTGTTCTAGTCTCTAGCTACTTGCTTAAGCCTATAAAGGCTTCGTAGGACCTTGAACACTATATTTAGAGGCACTTCAACTCCTAGGGGTGGGATTATATAGATGTCTTTAAGAAGGCTACTTTAGGTAAAAGTATTATTTACATCTACTAAGCCTATATTCCGCTATTAAAAAAACGCTCATCGATCTCTACGCCAAAACAAGACATATTCGAAAGCTCTTATTAAGGCCATTCTAACGATATACAAAGCAGGCCACTGCCCCTAGGACTAAGGGAGTTCTACCTTATTTAATCTAGATAGCTTAAAGCTCTCTTCACCCTGTTTCTTTAGCTCTAAACGCCGCGGAGGTGCCTAGCTACATTAGGCAACTCCTAGGCAATAGTAGCCTAGGCTACGGTACTAACGGCGCCTACGGCCCTATAGGCGAAGCCCCCCTAAGACAACTAGTAGCAACTTATAGAGGACGCAAAAAGTATAGAAACTAACGATCAGCTCCCTTACCGGTCTCTATAGGTAATGATCACTTAGCTACGTACGGCGCTTATACTATCGTATTACCGAGGGCAACAAGAAATAAGGACGACGTCCTAGGCGATTAGTAAGGCCACCCGGAATTAACACCCCTATAGCTAGGCATCGGTCGCGGCATCGATACTAGGCCCCCGCCTAACGTACGATATAGTTACGATCCGTATTGTAGCAAAGGAAGACTAGGCCGAAGTTACGAAGCTATTGAACAAGGAGCTCGCCTAACGAATTAACTAACTAGGGGTAGTCGTAGTGAACTAACAGTCTAACGGCACTCTATAGATCTATACTAGCTCTACTACTACTAGGAGGCACCTAGAGGCATAGCTATAGTAGGCATCTAAGGTTACGGTATTAGCGAAGGTCTTAACGAAACAATTCACGATCCTAGTCTACGATATACCTAAGGAGTTTGACCTAACTAACTAGGGTCACCTACGCGCTCTCTAAGAGGACAACCCGGTTACTCTTAACTCTCTAATCTAGAAGTCGACTTGGCTCTATAGGAAATGGCCAGAAGGTAAGAAGGCCTCGGCGCTAATAGTATAGCTATAAGACGCGAAAGCGGCGGATCTAGCGATAGAACAAGGCCTAGTCTAGTAATATAGCCTTAAGATAGTAGAAAAGCACTCCTTATCCTTTCGTGTCCTCTAATGCTTTAAATGCTAATAGTATAGACACTAAACCTACACTTATACAAACAAGTAGGCCTGCTCGAACTGTATAGGAGACTATATATCTAGGGACTATATATCGACTACGAGACGGTACGCGAACTGTCCGGGGCACTACCTATCGTATAGTACGGAATGCCTATAGCGGAAACTAGCGAAAAACAAGGCAATCATAAACAGAACCGTCGCCCTAAGATTCTACGGCGACCGTAAGGCTAGCCTATACCGGAACTAACTAGCGGCGGTCGGGTATAAGCGCCCTAGGGCCGAGAACGATATAAAGGATGCGCAACCTAGGGCGTACGGGAGGCCACGTACTCTACTAGCTACGGCGAGGGAATCTAACTAGGCCCGGCTCCCCTTTAGTACATAGCCGATAGGCGTAGACTAGGACGTATAGGGCAGTAGGATATAGGACGATATAGAGGAAATGATTATCGATGCCGATAACTAGCCTCGATACGCTTAGCATTATCTAGTATAACGTTAACTATAGCAAGGATATAGTCTAGAACTATTTCCTATACGAGGCGGACCCGCGCGTCTACTACGTCCTTATAATCTAGGAGCTATAGATTAACCCGTACTATAAGAGACTAACGACCTACAAGTCACTAGGCTATACGATATACCTACGAGGCGACGGCAGACCCCGTACGTGCTTCTATATTAGCAAGGATATACTAGAATCCGACTAGGAGGTAGTGTACTACGTAGACGAAGAAGGCGGGGGCGATATTACCTCCCTCTACGTAGGTAGCACCTAGATACACAACCTATATATATAACCGCTAGCCTCGAGGTCTAGCCGCGACCTAGGGGTCTATAGACACCTAGACAGTACGCTTAAGAGACAAGGGTACCACATCGTAGTAGGAGACTTCAATATATACTACCCTTCCTAGGAAAGCCTTATATAGCCGTACCCTATAGCCGACGAAGTACTCGACTTGATAGCGAGTAACGTAATTGCCCTTAATACCCTAAAGGACCTAGGCACCTAGAAGAGAGGGGGACTCTAAGGCACGATCGACCTCTCCTAGATCTTAGATAGCTACTACTATACGGTAACCTACTATAGGATCGAACATAAACTCGAGGCGTCGTCAGACTATATACTAGTTAGGACCTCTATTACGATATAGATACGACGTATACTAGCGAGAACCCCTAAGCTAAACTAGGGAAAGGCCTACTAGGCTAACATCTAGGCGTACCTCGATGACTCTAAGAGGCTAGTCCAGATCGCGTAGTAGCAATACAATAGTAAAGACGAGATAGACGAAGTAGTCTAGGGGTTAATAGACGAAATAAGAAAAGCGACCTTACTTTACGTTCCGCTTACCTAACTAACGATATAGTCTAAACTATACTAGACGCCGGAGTACACTACGGTAGTAAGAGAAGTAAAGAGAGCCCGCCGGGTATAGACGAGCAGCTATAGCGAGGAGGCCTAGAACGTATATAGGGAGGCATACTAATAGAAGAAAGCTATAATACGAAGGGAGAAAGTAGTCGGCTAGAGGGCTATAGTAGAAGAAATCGCCGGCAAGCTAGAGAGGATGTAGAAGCTAGCAAAATGGGCCCGACAGGACCCTATATAGGGCCCCTCCTTCTCTATCCTAGCGCTATAATCGCCTAGTAGCCCGGTTAGCGACCCCGAGGCTAAGGCGCGTCTACTAGCTAGCAAGTTCTTCCCGCCCCTAGTCGAGGCTAATCTAAGCGATATAAATAGCTCTACTCTCCTAGCCCCTAGTATCGCGGTCTAATAGGAGGTGTCCGAGGGAGAAGTTGCCGCTATACTAAGGAAGTTACCGGCGAAGAAAGCCCCGGGGCCGGATAGAATCCTAAACGAGCTACTAAAGAAGTGTAGAGATCAACTAGCCCTAGTAGTTATAGCGATCTTTAACGCCTACCTATAGACCGGATACTACCTAATAGCTTTTAAACAATCGACGACAGTAGTCCTACGAAAGCCGTAGAAGGAAGACTATACGTAGGTAAAGTCGTACCGCCTAATTGCGCTCCTTAATACTCTTAGGAAGGCGCTTAAGAAGCTAGTTATAACGAGACTCTCCGAGGCGGTAGAGGAACACTCCCTACTCCCGGACACCTAGATAGGTACGCGCCTATAGCGATCGACGCTATCCGCGATAGAACTTATTACCTCTTAGGTAAAGGCTATCTAGTATAAGAATAGGGACAAGGTGGCTTCCTAACTTAGCCTAGACATATCGGGAGCCTTCGACTACGTGTTATACCCGCGGCTACTCTACATCCTAAGGTCGAAAGGACTCCCTAAGTAGCTTGTCAACTTCGTACGGTCCTACCTCCAAAACCGTAGTACGTCGATCCTAGTCGGCTAGTATAGAAGCCTATTTTAAGTAGTCTATACTAGAATCCCGTAAGGCTTAACGCTAGTACCTATTCTGTTCCTCTTCTTTATAGCGACGCTGCTCCTAGCCCTAGAATCCTAGAACACCGCTACGAGCGGCTTCGTAGACGACATAAACATCCTAGCGTAGTCTTCCTCGACTAAGGAGAACTATAGGCTACTAGAAGAGAAGCACAAGATCTACGAGGACTAGGCTAGGAGGCACGGGGCTCGGTTTGCCCTAGAAAAGTACAATCTAATACACTTTACGCGCCGGCCACGGTTCTACAATATGTAAGCTTCTATCTAGATATAGGGGCACACGACTAACCCGGCAAATTAGCTTAGGATCCTCGGACTATAGGTAGACCCGGCGCTACGGTAGAGGAAGTACGTATAGGTAATATTACGGAAAGCTAAACAGAATATAGCATTATACTAGAGGCTCACTACGTCTATATAGGGGGCGGACTTCCGGTAGTCACGACTTCTATATACGGCTATTATACGGCTAGTCCTTACCTATAGTAGCTAAGTGTAGTCCTTAGGCGAGAGGGCCTACCTATCGAAGGGACTCGTCGCGCCGCTAGCGAAGATCCAAAACCAATGCCTAAGGAAGGTTACCGGGGCATATAAGTCGATACTAACGAGGATACTTAAGCACGAGACCGCTATACCGCCGATCGACCTATATATCTAGGGACTACGGACCTCCTACTTAGGCAAGTCGGCATAGTACCTAGTATAGAAGGTCATCGCTAGTGTAGTCGTAAGGGCCCGCGAATTAGTACTAGCGTATAGGGGCATTCGACCCGGAAACGAGCCGAACTACCGGGTAAGGGACGAATAGCTAGTAATATAATAGGAAGGTAAGAAATCGTTTATAGAGTAACTATAGAAAGAGAGGTGGAACAATTAGGTTATAGGGTATAGTAGACGCCCTTAGCTAGCGGGACAACCTAAGGAATAGTTAGCTATAGAATCCGCGGTTAAGCACCCCCCGAAGCTTATCTACTACCGCCTTACGAGGGTATAGAGTAGTATAGCAACCTAACTACGAAGCGAACACATCGGCCTCTAGGGGTACCTATTATAGAGGAAGGTTCTAGGATATACGAATACTAGCTGCCCCTACGGCTATCGCTCCTAGAACGTACGGTACGTACTCCTCGTCTGTCCGAGGTGGTCGCTAGGAAGGGGGGAGTAGATAGTAAAGGCGAGGAACCGGACGATTAGGGCACTTCTTAACAACGCTAAGGACCTACGGCGTATTACGAACTAGATACTAGAGAAGGGCTAGCTAGAACAGTACCGCCTAGTAGGAGCAGTATAGGAAGAGAGGACACGACGTAGCGCGACGAGACCGGCTAGGAGCGGGGGCTAACGGGGTAGTGATATAGACTACGTACGTTCAGAGGGAAAGCTAAACTAGACAAGGAGTAGTCGGGGGCGGGAAGGGTTTTCACCTATTCGGGTTTCCCTTTATATATAACAATAGATATATACCTATATAGGCCGGATAGGGTCCTAGAATAGGGGAATGACAAATCTATCTATCTATTTACATCTACTAGGTATATCTCGAGATCTCTCTTACACACTACTACTATAAATACTCGGAGAGTATTATGTCTAATAGTAGGTATAAAGGTCTCTTCGAAGTCAACCCTATATTTCTATAAAAACCCTCTTATAACTAGTCTTGCCTTGAACTTCTTAATAGCTCTACTAATCATTCTTTTTATATCAAAGACCTACCTAGAAGTAATTAGATTCGTATCCTTTAGCGGTATAACTGCTTCCTAGGTATTGTTACTTACTAAGGTAATAAGTTCGTTCTCGATTACCTCTCTCTATATATATCTCTATTCGGGGTCTCCTACGGCTACCTTATAGGACTTTAGGATTAGTACTTCCTACTAATAGGCTATAGCCTACCTAATAGTAGCAAATGTATATTCTTCTACGTCGTTTAGAATCTCCTCTACCTAGCTTATTATAGGGTCTAGATAGAACATCTAGGCGATAAGAGCCTTAGAGTATTTAGCCTTATACTCTTTAGAGTCATTATCTCCGTCCCCCCTTAACCTCTTGTTACCTATAACCTAAGGTGGCGCTAGGTGTTCGGATAGGTCGAACTAAACGATATCTTCTTTTTCTTTTATTAGAGTACCCTGATCTCTAAACTTCTAGTATTCCCTAATGTCCTTTAGGGGAGGGGGAAGTTATATAAACAGCGGTTACTATAGTGTTAATGACTTAGGTAGGTTCTGTATAGATCCACCGTTATCGGCCTTCGATAGTATTAAAACCGCCTTAATATTTTCTCCTAGCCTTCGTAACGGTGTCTCTAATAATCTCCTATCGGAAAATTTCGCCCTAAAGGGCTTCCTCCTAATAGGATTGCGCTATAGCGCTCGACTCGGCTAGTTAGTAAAGGTAATACTAAGATCTATATCTCCCCCCTTCTTATTCTTAAACTAGTCGACGTGACTATACGTTTTTATAGCTTTTATGTCGGGATCCTAGAACAGCTATTGTTTTGTAGTGTTTTCTAAGTAGCCTATAAACACGGCTTCTTTTCCTCGGTTTATTAACTTGTCTCTCCTCAAGCCTTAAGGTTGGGCTCTTAGGTCTATATAGACTATAGCTTTGTATCCCTAGACGCGGAAATGGTCGACTAACGGTACTTAGCTAGTAAAGGCTTCTTCTAGTAAAAGAGCAATACTATTAATGATCGGACTATTAGGCAGTCTGTTTCTGATCATAGTCTATACTTACAAAGCTTCTAGCTAGAACTTAACTAGTATACTAGAGTCTTTAAGTATAGCCCGGACGATGTTCTTAGAGGCTTAAATTGACCTTTTTATAGGTCTATTTTAAAGAGAGTTGTAGGCATTAGTTGTGTCTATCTAAGTACCAAACTCCTTCTCCTACTCTTTTAGTAAGGCGAGAATTTCCTTTATACTATTACTACGGATCGTAGACAGAAAGTACCTTAACTACCGTTCTACCTAGACCTTCTAATCCCGTAGGGCTATAGGAGCGTCGCTCCTAGCCTTCAAAGGGATTACCCACTTCTTCCTAGAGAAGTTGTCTATAATCTCAAGCCAATATTTATATCCTAGCCTAGAGACTACGCCCTAAAAAGGCCTATAGATGTTAATAGAGATAAGGGCTAGCCTCTCCCCTTT
This sequence comes from Fulvia fulva, assembly GCF_020509005.1. Classification (NCBI taxonomy): domain Eukaryota; kingdom Fungi; phylum Ascomycota; class Dothideomycetes; order Mycosphaerellales; family Mycosphaerellaceae; genus Fulvia; species Fulvia fulva. The sequence continues at coordinate 4,160,908 of NC_063017.1, read as the reverse complement.
CCTCTCTATAGCAGGTCCTTTGAACTTCCTTATGTTTATAAGGGAGCAGACCTTACAATTCTAGTGTTTAGAAGGAATAGGAATAGGATCTTTCTTATTAGTAACTCTATATAGGTTTCTTAGTAGTCCCTTGCTAAGGTGTATATATCTTCTATACTATAGCTCCTACTAATCTTCGGACTTAGTGTTAGCTATAGCGGTACCGTTACGTTCTTAAGAGAGTATACTAGTATACTATAGCTTAAGAATTTCCGAGATCGAGTAGATAAACGGTACTCCTCCTCGAAGTTTAGTCTAGACAACGGGTTTACTAGATAAGGATTTTAGGGTGAAACTAGGTAGTTAGATAGCAAACTATTAGCTAAACTAATTCTACGAAACAAGACTAACTCTAAGGCTAGGAACAAATAGGACATTTTCTAAGACAATTTGCTTTCTAGAAGGACTACCTATTACTACACTTCCTATATATGTAGCTTATAGATAGCCACCCCTAACCTTAATCTACTTCCTCTTTTAAAGAGGCTTTAGTGTCCTAAATAGTAAATCTTAGTTAGTTATATATAACAATGTATAAGAGTTAAGTAACTACTCGGACGAGGGGTACTTACCTTTAGCTTCTATAGTAGAATAGGCAACCTTATTAACATCATCATCTTCTAATAGTATCTTAGAGTCTAATACGTCTTCCTAGGTCGTATAGGCCCTTATAGGCTTACTAGAGGAGGCCTTTGGCTTACGGCTCTCCTTTATCTACTTTGTAAGATCCGTTATTACCTTAAGGACATCACGAAGGTTTAGTAATAATAACCTCCTACGATATAGTAACGGTTGTCTCTTAGTAGGGTAGGTAACCCTAGCTAGTTTGTCCTTATTCCTAATAGCCTACTAAGCTGTAGAAAGGTATAGGCACTTGCTTATAAAATGGTCACTACCGTAGAGATAGTACGTAAGCTTGCCCTAGAAACCCTTCTTAGCGAACATAGCTATCCCTTAATAAATCATTAATTCTTGCTTCTTCCTAAGAATTATAAGAATGTCTTGTAGTAAGAGATTTACCTAGGCATTAATTGCATCGCGAATTGAGCCAAATGAGTCTAGTAGAGCTACTAAGAGTTACTAGATCTTTCTGTCCTTAGTCTTAATGTCTTAGAACTAAGGCGAGATTAAAACAGCCCTCCTTATAATTAAGCTAAGCTCCTACTAGGCGTTATCTATTGACTAGTCCTCTATTATTGGAAATTAGTGTATTACTAAAGCAAACTTCTTCTAGTAGCGAGAAGTCTTCTTTAATATTTAGCTTTAGCCTATTCCTACAACTCCTTTATATACCGGATCTTATATATTATCTCTTAGTTATCTATTAACAGACAGATGTACATCTTATATAGGGCCGTTACATTATACCGTCTATACGATGCCTTCCTTATCGCTTGATCTAAAGGAAGGGATGACTCCGATAATATAGAGGGTGTCGCTATAGATAGGGTTATAGCGGGAATATCCGTAATAATGTCTTCGAGGACCTAGTTAACCTACTTTAATAGATAGATAGATTTGTCATTCCCCTGTTCTAGGACCCTATCCGGCCTATATAGGTATATATCTATTGTTATATATAAAGGGAAACCCGAATAGGTGAAAACCCTTCCCGCCCCCGACTACTCCTTATCTAGTTTAGCTTTCCCTCTAAACGTACGTAGTCTATGTCACTACCCCGTTAGCCCCCGCTCCTAGCCGGTCTCGTCGCGCTACGTCGTGTCCTCTCTTCCTACACTACTCCTACTAGGCGGTACTGTTCTAGCTAGCCCTTCTCTAGTATCTAGTTCGTAATACGCCGTAGGTCCTTAGCGTTGTTAAGAAGTGCCCTAATCGTCCGGTTCCTCGCCTTTACTATCTACTCCCCCCTTTCTAGCGACTACCTCGGATAGACGAGGAGTGCGTACCGTACGTTCTAGGAGCGATAGCCGTAGGGGTAGCTAGTATTCGTGTATCCTAGAACCTTCCTCTATAATAGGTACCCCTAGAGGCCGATGTGTTCGCTTCGTAGTTAGGTTACTATGCTACTCTATACCCTCGTAAGGCGGTAGTAGATAAGCTTCGGGGGGTGCTTAACCGCGGATTCTATAGCTAACTATTCCTTAGGTTGTCCCGCTAGCTAAGGGCGTCTACTATACCCTATAACCTAATTGTTCCACCTCTCTTTCTATAGTTACTCTATAAACGATTTCTTACCTTCCTATTATGTTACTAGCTATTCGTCCCTTGCCCGGTAGTTCGGCTCGTTTCCGGGTCGAATGCCCCTATACGCTAGTACTAATTCGCGGGCCCTTACGACTATACTAGCGATGACCTTCTATACTAGGTACTATGCCGACTTGCCTAAGTAGGAGGTCCGTAGTCCCTAGATATATAGGTCGATCGGCGGTATAGCGGTCTCGTGCTTAAGTATCCTCGTTAGTATCGACTTATATACCCCGGTGACCTTCCTTAGGCATTAGTTTTAGATCTTCGCTAGCGGCGCGACGAGTCCCTTCGATAGGTAGGCCCTCTCGCCTAAGGACTACACTTAGCTACTATAGGTAAGGACTAGCCGTATAATAGCCGTATATAGAAGTCGTGACTACCGGAAGTCCGCCCCCTATATAGACGTAGTGAGCCTCTAGTATAATGCTATATTCTGTTTAGCTTTCCGTAATATTGCCTATACGTACTTCCTCTACCGTAGCGCCGGGTCTACCTATAGTCCGAGGATCCTAAGCTAATTTACCGGGTTAGTCGTATACCCCTATATCTAGATAGAAGCTTATATATTATAGAACCGTGGCCGGCGCGTAAAGTGTATTAGATTGTACTTTTCTAGGGCAAACCGAGCCCCGTGCCTCCTAGCCTAGTCCTCGTAGATCTTGTGCTTCTCTTCTAGTAGCCTATAGTTCTCCTTAGTCGAGGAAGACTACGCTAGGATGTTTGTGTCGTCTACGAAGCCGCTCGTAGCGGTGTTCTGGAATTCTAGGGCTAGGAGTAGCGTCGCTATAAAGAAGAGGAACAGAATAGGTACTAGCGTTAAGCCTTACGGGATTCTAGTATAGACTACTTAAAATAGGCTTCTATACTAGCCGACTAGGATCGACGTACTACGGTTTTGGAGGTAGGACCGTACGAAGTTGACAAGCTACTTAGGGAGTCCTTTCGACCTTAGGATGTAGAGTAGCCGCGGGTATAACACGTAGTCGAAGGCTCCCGATATGTCTAGGCTAAGTTAGGAAGCCACCTTGTCCCTATTCTTATACTAGATAGCCTTTACCTAAGAGGTAATAAGTTCTATCGCGGATAGCGTCGATCGCTATAGGCGCGTACCTATCTAGGTGTCCGGGAGTAGGGAGTGTTCCTCTACCGCCTCGGAGAGTCTCGCTATAACTAGCTTCTTAAGCGCCTTCCTAAGAGTGTTAAGGAGCGCAATTAGGCGGTACGACTTCACCTACGTATAGTCTTCCTTCTACGGCTTTCGTAGGACTACTGTCGTCGATTGTTTAAAAGCTATTAGGTAGTATCCGGTCTATAGGTAGGCGTTAAAGATCGCTATAACTACTAGGGCTAGTTAATCTCTACACTTCTTTAGTAGCTCGTTTAGGATTCTATCCGGCCCCGGGGCTTTCTTCGCCGGTAACTTCCTTAGTATAGCGGCAACTTCTCTCTCGGACGCCTCCTATTAGACCGCGATGCTAGGGGCTAGGGGAGTAGAGCTATTTATGTCGCTTAGATTAGCCTCGACTAGGGGCGGGAAGAACTTGCTAGCTAGTAGACGCGCCTTGGCCTCGGGGTCGCTAACCGGGCTACTAGGCGATTATAGCGCTAGGATAGAGAAGGAGGGGCCCTGTGTAGGGTCCTGTCGGGCCCATTTTGCTAGCTTCTATATCCTCTCTAGCTTGCCGGCGATTTCTTCTACTATAGCCCTCTAGCCGACTACTTTCTCCCTTCGTATTATAGCTTTCTTCTATTAGTATACCTCCCTATATACGTTCTAGGCCTCCTCGCTATAGCTGCTCGTCTATACCCGGCGGGCTCTCCTTACTTCTTTTACTACCGTAGTGCACTCCGGCGTCTAGTATAGTTTAGACTATATCGTTAGTTAGGTAAGCGGAACGTAAAGTGAGGTCGCTTTTCTTATTTCGTCTGTCAACCCCTAGACTACTTCGTCTATCTCGTCTTTACTATTGTATTACTACTACGCGATCTGGACTAGCCTCTTAGAGTTATCGAGGTATACCTAGATGTTAGCCTAGTGGGCCTTTCCCTAGTTTGGCTTAGGGATTCTCGCTAGTATACGTTATATCTATATCGTAATAGAGGTCCTGACTAGTATATAGTCTAACGACGCCTCGAGTTTATATTCGATCCTATAGTAGGTTACCGTATAGTAGTAGCTATCTAAGATCTAGGAGAGGTCGATCGTGCCTTAGAGTCCCCCTCTCTTCTAGGTACCTAGGTCCTTCGGGGTATTAAGGGCAATTGCGTTACTCGCTATCAAGTCGAGTACTTCGTCGGCTATAGGGTGCGGCTATATAAGGCTTTCCTAGGAAGGGTAGTGTATGTTGAAGTCTCCTACTACGATATAGCACCCTTATTTCTTAAGCGTACTATCTAGGTGTCTATAGACCCCTAGGTCGCGGCTAGACCTCGAGGCTAGCGGTTATATATATAGGTTGTGTATCTAGGTACTACCTACGTAGAGGGAGGTAATATCGCCCCCGCCTTCTTCGTCTACGTAGTACACTACCTCCTAGTCGGATTCTAGTATGTCCTTGCTAATATAGAAGCACGTACGGGGTCTGCCGTCGCCTCGTAGGTATATCGTATAGCCTAGTGACTTGTAGGTCGTTAGTCTCTTATAGTACGGGTTAATCTATAGCTCCTAGATTGTAAGGACGTAGTAGACGCGCGGGTCCGCCTCGTATAGGAAATGGTTCTGGACTATATCCTTACTATAGTTAACGTTATACTAGATAATGCTAAGCGTATCGAGGCTAGTTATCGGCATCAACAATCATTTCCTCTATATCGTCCTATGTCCTACTGCCCTATACGTCCTAGTCTACGCCTATTAGCTATGTACTAAAGGGGAGCCGGGCCTAGTTAGATTCCCTCGCCGTAGCTAGTAGAGTACGTAGCCTCCCGTACGCCCTAGGTTACGTATCCTTTATATCGTTCTCGGCCCTAGGGCGCTTATACCCGACCGCCGCTAGTTAGTTCCGGTATAGGCTAGTCTTACGGTCGCCGTAGAATCTTAGGGCGACGGTTCTGTTTATAATTGCCTTGTTTTTCGCTAGTTTCCGCTATAGGCATTCCGTACTATACGATAGGTAGTGCCCCGGACAGTTCGCGTACCGTCTCGTAGTCGATATATAGTCCCTAGATATATAGATAGATAGATAGATTTGTTATTCCCCTGTTCTAGGACCCTATCCGGCCTACGTAGGTATATATCTATTGTTATATATAAAGGGAAACCCGAATAGGTAAAAACCCTTCCCGCCCCCGACTACTCCTTATCTAGTTTAGCTTTCCCTCTAAACGTACGTAGTCTATGTCACTACCCCGTTAGCCCCCGCTCCTAGCCGGTCTCGTCGCGCTACGTCGTGTCCTCTCTTCCTATACTGTTCCTACTAGGCGGTACTGTTCTAGCTAGCCCTTCTCTAGTATCTAGTTCGTAATACGCCGTAGGTCCTTAGCGTTGTTAAGAAGTACCCTAATCGTCCGGTTCCTCGCCTTTGCTATCTACTCCCCCCTTCCTAGCGACCACCTCGGATAGACGAGGAGTACGTACCGTACGTTCTAGGAGCGATAGCCGTAGGGGTAGCTAGTATTCGTGTATCCTAGAACCTTCCTCTATAATAGGTACCCCTAGAGGCTAATATGTTCGCTTCGTAGTTAGGTTACTATGCTACTCTATACCCTCGTAAGGCGGTAGTAGATAAGCTTCGGGGGGTACTTAACCGCGGATTTTGTAGCTAACTATTCCTTAGGTTATCCCGCTAGCTAAGGGCGTCTACTATACCCTATAACCTAGTTATTCCACCTCTCTTTCTATAGTTGCTCTATAAACGATTTCTTACCTTCCTATTATATTGCTAGCTGTTCGTCCCTTACCCGGTAGTTCGGCTCGTTTCCGGGTCGAATACCCCTATACGCTAGTACTAATTCGCGGGCCCTTACGACTGTACTAGCGATAACCTTCTATACTAGGTACTATGCCGACTTACCTAAGTAGGAGGTCCGTAGTCCCTAGATATATAGGTCGATCGGCGGTATAGCGGTCTCGTACTTAAGTATCCTCGTTAGTATCGACTTATATACCCCGGTAACCTTCCTTAGGCATTAGTTTTAGATCTTCGCTAGCGGCGCGACGAGTCCCTTCGATAGGTAGGCCCTCTCGCCTAAGGACTATACTTAGCTACTATAGGTAAGGACTGGCCGTATAATAGCCGTATATAGAAGTCGTAACTACCGGAAGTCCGCCCCCTATATAGACGTAGTGAGCCTCTAGTATAATGCTATATTCTGTTTAGCTTTCCGTAATATTACCTATACGTACTTCCTCTACCGTAGCGCCGGGTCTACCTATAGTCCGAGGATCCTAAGCTCATTTGCCGGGTTAGTCGTGTACCCCTATATCTAGATAGAAGCTTATATATTATAGAACCGTGGCCGGCGCGTAAAGTGTATTAGATTGTACTTTTCTAGGGTAAACCGAGCCCCGTGCCTTATAGCCTAGTCCTCGTAGATCTTATACTTCTCTTCTAGTAGCCTATAGTTCTCCTTAGTCGAGGAAGACTACGCTAGGATGTTTATATCGTCTACGAAGCCGCTCGTAGCGGTATTCTAGGATTCTAGGGCTAGGAGTAGCGTCGCTATAAAGAAGAGGAACAGAATAGGTACTAGCGTTAAGCCTTACGGGATTCTAGTATAGACTACTTAAAATAGGCTTCTATACTAGCCGACTAGGATCGACGTACTACGGTTTTAGAGGTAGGACCGTACGAAGTTGACAAGCCACTTAGGGAGTCCTTTCGACCTTAGGATATAGAGTAGCCGCGGGTATAACACGTAGTCGAAGGCTCCCGATATGTCTAGGCTAAGTAAGGAAGCCACCTTGTCCCTATTCTTATACTAGATAGCCTTTACCTAAGAGGTGATAAGTTCTATCGCGGATAGCGTCGATCGCTATAGGCGCGCACCTATCTAGGTGTCCGGGAGTAGGGAGTGTTCCTCTACCGCCTCGGAGAGTCTCGTTATAACTAGCTTCTTAAGCGCCTTCCTAAGAGTGTTAAGGAGCGTAATTGGGCGGTACGACTTTACCTACGTATAGTCTTCCTTCTACGGCTTACGTAGGACTACTATCGTCGATTGTTTAAAAGCTATCGGGTGGTACCCGGTCTGTAGGTAGGCGTTAAAGATCGCTATAACTACTAGGGCTAGTTGATCTCTACACTTCTTTAGTAGCTCGTTTAGGATCCTATCCGGCCCCGGGGCTTTCTTCGCCGGCAACTTCCTTAGTATAGCGGCAACTTCTCCCTCGGACACCTCCTATTAGACCGCGATGCTAGGGGCTAGGGGAGTAGAGCTGTTTATATCGCTTAGATCAGCCTCGACTAGGGGCGGGAAGAACTTACTAGCTAGTAGACGCGCCTTAGCTCCCTAGATATATAGTCTCCTATATAGTTCGAGTAGGCCTACTTGTTTATACACGTATAGGTTTGGTGTCTATACTGTTAGCATTTGAAGTATTAGAGGACACGAAAGGATAAGGAGTACTTTTCTACTGTCTTGAGGCTATATTACTAGACTAGGCCTTGTTCTATCGCTAGATCCGCCGCTTTCGCGTCTTATAGCTATACTATTAGCGCCGAGGCCTTCTTGCCTTCTAGCCATTTCCTATAGAGCCAAGTCGCCTTCTAGATTAGAGAGTTAAGAGTGACCGGGTTGTCCTCTTAGAGAGCGCGTAGGTGACCCTAGTTAGTTAGGTCAAACTCCTTAGGTATGTCGTAGACTAGGATCGTAAATTGTTTCGTTAAGACCTTCGCTAATACCGTAACCTTAGATGCCTAGTATAGCTATGCCTCTAGGTACCTCCTAGTAGTAGTAGAGCTAGTATAGATCTATAGAGTGCCGTTAGACTATTAGTTTACTACGACTACCCCTAGTTAGTTAATTCGTTAGGCGAGCTCCTTGTTTAATAGCTTCGTAACTTCGGCCTAGTCTTCCTTTGCTATAATACGGATCGTAACTACATCGTGCGTTAGGCGGGGGCCTAGTATCGATACCGCGACCGATACCTAGCTATAGGGGTGTTGATTCTAGGTGGCCTTACTAATCGCCTAGGACGTCGTCCTTATTTCTTATTGCCCTCGGTAATACGACAGTATAAGCGCCGTACGTAGCTAAGTGATCATTACCTATAGAGACCGGTAAGGGAGCTAATCGTTAGTTTCTATACTTTTTACGTCCTCTATAAGTTGCTACTAGTTGTCTTAGGGGGGCTTCGCCTATAGGGCCGTAGGCGCCGTTAGTGCCGTAGCCTAGGCTACTATTGCCTAGGAGTTGCCTAATATAGCTAGGCACCTCCGCGGCGTTTAGAGCTGAAGAAATAGGGTGAGGAGAGCTTTAAGCTATCCAGATTAAATAAGGTAGAACTCCCTTAGTCCTAGGGGTAGTGGCCTGCTTTATATATCGTTAGAATGGCCTTAATAAGAGCTTTCGAATGTCAACCTACTTTAATACTAGGTGTATTCTTATTAGCTTGAACTATGTTTCGTAGTTCTCTCTTATTAGAACAGGTACTACTCTCTTTCTTATAAACCTAGTCTCGTTCTCTATTTTTTATAAGTTAAGGGACAGGTTGGCTACCCTTAGGTAAAAGGATATATTCGGTCGTACGCGATCGGATCGAAATAGAATAAAACGAACGCGAGGTTAATAGCGGAGAGGATAGCTATCCGCCGGGAAGGGGAGGAAAGTCGAAGGATCGTATTAGTACTAAGACACTATAGCGTAACTCTCTTAGTAGAGGGGATTTCTAAGACACTACGGCTCTCTTAGAATAAATAGTTAGTCGATACGAACGCGATGTCCGGAGAGCGACTCTTCTTAGTAAGCTCGCCTACTTGTCTAAGGTATTAGTATAGGCTCCCTAACTCGGAGTCTAATAGTGCCTTACTAGGCTCTTTTACGTCTTATATATACCTATAGTACGGCTATAGCTTATTACGGGTAGCCCGCGACCCCCTACTATAGCTACGTCGGCCCGGCTAAACCGCGGACCTTCCGTATCGGGTTAGCGCGGCTTAGCTTTACTTTATAACTTCGCCGCGCCTCGCGCTCCTCTTTCGTAGCTTCGTAGAATAATAACTATCTCGTTCGGACCCTAGAATACGCCCGCCCTTACAGTTTGTTCTACTACCCTACCTAGATCGCGGATCTAGGTAAGGGACGCGTAATAATAGGAATAGACAGAACCGTAGAACTCGAGAACGCGTAGAGTTGTATTAGAATATAGAACACGGTAAAGCGTATAGCGCGTAGATGCCTAGAGAACGTAACGTAGCGATATTATTAGTAGGTAGTCGCGCGCTCGTAGATAGTTAGGATATAGGCACCGTTACGCCTCCCCCGAACCTAGATAATATAACTTTATAAATAGTAAACGGCGGTATACTACCGCTACCTAAGCCTAAGGGTAAAAGTAAGTAGCGTATATCTCTTTTCCCCGACCTCTCCTCTTTCCCTTAGAGTTAGACATAGGACGACAACCGGCGGGTCATAGTAGACACCGGTGTCGCGCTATAATAAGAGATTAATAAAGCTTACTAGAAGGCCTTCGAGCGAGAAGAAGGTAGTAAGATTGACTTTATAGAACTGTTCGAGTTTAAGCTCGAAGAGAACCTAGGCGGCGACCTAGACGAGGTATATCTATTACTCGACGAGGTAGAACACATTCTCGTATCCGAATACCAGAATGTTACCCTAGACAACCTTACGACCCTTACATCCTAATACCCGAAGACTACCTACGACTTTGTGCTATAAGTAGTCAACACGGCGATTACTAAGGGCAGATAACTCGATATAATAGAGCGAGCTAACGACCTCTAGAACACCTAGTACACTACGCTATATACCGAATACGACCGTATCTACAAGATGCTACGAAGTGAAGAGCTTGTTATACAGAAAATGGTAGCAGATCTTAAGAGTAAGAAGGATTACGACCTAGCTAAGTTATAAGAGCTAGAGAAGAAATATAAGGAAGCTAATAACCTATATAAGCAGTTTAGCGAGATCTACGAGAAGGAGAAGAAGAAGGCACAAGATACTAAGGTAAAGAACTAGGCCCTATAACAAGAAGTCGATGACCTAAAGGCTCGGCTTAAGGTAGGAGACACTATATAGAACGGAGGTAGGGGCCGCTTAGGCCGCCGACCCTCTCGTTCCCGCCTACGCGAGACCTTACTTAAGTAGCTATTACGTAGGTATCGCGAAGCTACTAGTAGAGGTAGCGGTAGCGGTAGTAGTAGTAGTAATAACGATAGAGACGACTATGACCGTAGTAATAATAGCCGAGGACGTAATAACGACCGTCCGTAACTAGGACCTAATAATAGTCGTAACTCGAGAATACGTAATACCCGTACCTAGATACTACTAGTTGACCTTCTAGAACGTCTCTTTACTATTAACCGTACCCTTACTCGCGGTATAGAGATCGGCAAGGGTGTACCTAACCCTAAGCACTTTAAGAACGATAATAACCCTAATTTCGACAGCTAGTATAGTAGTATTCTCCTAAAGCTAACTATAGTAACCTTCCGTACTAAGGCAGATAGTCTACGCTTTATATATAGGTAGACGTAAGGTGATCCTTAGCGAAGTATTAAGCCGAGGATCCCTATACCTAGACAGTAGTCCTTTAACGAGTTCAAGACTAGAGAAGAGTTATTAGATTAGATAACACGCTAATATAGTATACGTAATAAAGGAACTAAGGCTATAGTTAACATTGCTACCTATAAGTAAGAACAAGGCGAAACCTTTATAGCCTTCTATATACGCTACTCGAAGTTACGCGCCTAGATGTTATAGACCGATAAGACCGAGCTTATACTGTTCCGTAACCGACTAAACCGTAAGTACTTTATTAAGACCTTCGGCGACCGCGAAGTCGACCGCCGCCTAGATAGTATATAAGACGTTATCGAGGAGTATACCGTACTAGACGAGAGCTTCTACGAGACAGATCGACTATACCCGTAGAAGGAGCGCCCCCGTAGTAATAGTAACTCGAACGGTAATAGCGGCTAGAATAACTAGAATAACGGTAACGTAGTTACTAGTACCGCTACCGGTATAGTAGGTGCCTTAGTATAGCGCCTACTATAGTACGCTAGTACTAAGAAGAAGGAGGATCTGCCGACATATCTATAGAACCTACCTACGCTTAACCGTAAGTAGCGCAAAGACCTTAAGAAGTAGGGTAAGTACTACCGCTACCGTATAGGTTCTTACGTATCGACTAACCCTAAATGCCTAATATATAGGTACGATAGCGACTATCGCCTACCGCGTCTACGTAATACTACGCCGAATCCGAACGCGAACCTTAGTTCCCTAGCCGCCAATCCGTAGTAGGGAAATAGTACGACCGCTACCTAAGCGTAGTAGATAGCGGTCACCCGAACTTCCTAGGATAGAAAGAGTATAAGATTAAGAGACACAGAATGTAAGAGACGGTAACAGACTATAGTAAGGAGCTTAAGATATCGGTATAGGCACTAGATAAACAATAGCTAGCTATATACCCTTATATAGTATTACCCGTAATAATATAATATAGAAAGGCTCGAGGCCTTATAGATTCTACTTCTACCTCTCTCTTTCTTAACTAGAAATTCATACGCAAATACATAATACCCCTGATCCCTTTGACGTAAAGCCGACGACTAATACTAGGAGATAGAACGGCCACTATACGGCAGATTATATATACGGCCAGGGAACCGACCCATCTCGGGTACTAGGACGAGGACCATTCAATCGATAGCCCTTATCAAGACGAGCAATCTACTCAAGCAGTAGCGACCCGCCTGCGCTGGCGGCGGCGCAATTGTGATACAAAAAAAAACCCCAAAACCGAGGTCCCCTTCCCCTGAAGGCAGACCCTAGAATTGCGGAGTTGCGGAGGACAACTGCCCAATTAGGAAGCGCGACCCCGAACAACAGCGAAGGATGGCAACCAACGAGAGCCACAGCCTTGCGAACATTCTGCACCAAGAGTCAAACCGGGGAACAAACCAAGAAAAAACCCAGGACACAAGCCAAGGCCCACTATACAGAAAGCAGAGGCCAACGACAAACAACACAGCGTGGACGACCCTATATACGGAGGCGGAGAACTTACTAGGGGATGACGAACACCCAGCCCGGGCATATAAGAACACTATAGCACAGCTACTAGGAGCGCTAAAAGCGCTATCATACCAAATCCCGAAGACAATCCAACAAGTAACACAGAAGGCAGCCCAGAAACCAACTACATGGGCAACAGTAGCAGCAGGCAAGAATCAACCCCCTCCGAAGGCAAGTAAGGCGGTACGCCTATACATTACTGATCCGGCGGAGAAACAAGAAATCGCAGCCCTAACAAGCAAGGAGATTGTCGACAGAATCGGCCAAAAGGAGGTAGTTGGGGCGAGGGTAGAGGCAACAGGCGTAGTAAGACTCTTTACCGCACAAGAGTCTGATAGACGAAAGCTGGAGACCTATAAGGAGTGGACTACTAAAGTCGCGAAGTCGGCACGAGTCTCCCACCAACAGTATACCGTCATCGCCCACGGGGTCCCTAGGACATTCAAGGTCGAAGACCTTCCCCACCTCCAAGTACAGAACCAGAACACCTCCCCAGGAGTACGACTAACGAAGGCGGCATGGCTGCACAAGACAGTAGACCGAGAAAAGACGCATTCATCGCTTATTATTTGGGTAGAGACAGCGGAACAAGCTAACCAGATATTAGACAATGGGCTATTCTGGAACTGCGAGAGAATGGACACGGAGATCCATCAGAGCAGCCACAGGGTACTACAATGCTTCCAATGCCAACAGTACGGTCACATAGCCTCAAAATGCGGGGAGAAGACCCCAAGGTGTCCTCACTGCGCAGGCCCACACCAGGGAAGGGAATGCCCAAAAAAGGAGAGCAGGTGCGCATGCTGCGGCAGAAGGCACCCAGCGTATTCAAGCCAATGCCCGGCTAGAATAGCAGCACAAGAACGAGCGAGACAAGCAAGGATCTCTACACCAGCTAGGTACCCCCAACGACAGCAGGAGGGACCTACCGTGTACAAGGGCTTCGAGCCGAGCAAAAGGAAGAGGGCAGAAGAGACGAACAAGGGAACCCAACCGCAAACGCATCCACCTCCCGGTAGGCCTCGACACCTTAACCGGGCTGCCAACGAACTAGGCCAAATGCGAATCTTTGGGGCGCCCCAGCGGCCCCAGGGCCAGCCGGACAGCGAGATACAGGCTCAGGAGACACAGCAGGTCAGCACGGAAATGGACCTCACGGATAACGAATGATACTATACGACGACATCACTATCGTACAGTACAACGTAAACAAAAGTAGGGACAAGGTCCAGCGCCACTTTCTACAAGAGCTAGACCCGCTACGGCACCACGTTATTGCGGTACAGGAACCATGGATCAACCCCTACGTAGGACTCCCAGCCACTTGTAATGACCGGAGATACCACACCGTAATCGCGGGCCAACGAGGCGTCATCCCGAGGACATGTATATACGTAAGCAAGACTATAGACCTTGAGTCGTGGAAGGTTATACTACCGCAGCAGGGCAACCTAGGAGACATAACATCAATCCAGATCGACACGACACAAGGCCCTATCCAGATCCATAACGTTTACAACCCGCCACCGCGGGGTCGGACGAGTAGGGAACTAGGAACCCTCGCCCACCTAGAGCGGACCCTAAGCCAAGACACGAAGCAAGTACTCCTCGGCGACTTCAACCTCCACCACCCACAGTGGGGACTCGAATTCACTCCCCCGCACGCATTCCTAGGGGGGAAGCTACTGGACATAACCGCACGCTACGGAATGGCCTTAGTAACACCAAAGGGAACAGAGACGTGGAAGGCCCGTACTAGTGCAAGCACGATCGACCTATGCTTTCTATCACGAGAACTTGAAGAGAGACTAGTCCAATGCCGACCGAACTACGCGCTAGAAGCCTCCTCAGACCATATCCCTATCCAAACGACGCTAGGGGTGAAGGCGATAGAGGAGCCAGCAAACGAACCACGCCGTAACTGGAAGAAGGCACGCTGGGACGACATAAGAGGCTTCCTAATAGCGAACCTACCACAGCATAGAGAACTCGAGACGACAGCTCAGCTAGATCAAGCAGCGGAACAGATTACCTCGGTCATATGGCAAGCAGCGGAACAATACACGCCGTTACTCCGGCCCTCAACGCAGCAGAAGGCCTTCTGGACCCCTGAATGCTCTACGAAGGTAAGGGAGGCTAGAAGGGCAAGGCGACAGTGGACGAAGGAGCACACCCAAGAGACGTGGGAGCAATACTGCCACGCGACACAAGAGAAGAAGGCACAGATAAGACGCGATAAGCTGCAGGACTGGAGAGCGACGATCGGGCTCGTTACAGAAAACCCGGAACAGATGTGGAGACTTGCTAAATGGGCACGACTACCTGAAGAGCAACAAGCCCCTCACTTCCCCCCAATCGTAGACCGCGAAGGGATTGCCCAGGCTACGCCCCGGGGCAAGGCAAAAGCGTTAGCCGACCATTTCTTTTCGACGCAAGTAGAGGCAGACCTTACGGACATCGACCCGAGCACATACCCGGAACCCCTGGACATGGATTGGGCGGTTAGCTCTAACACAGTAACAGGAGTCATAAGTAAGCTAAAGGGACGAAAAGCCCCAGGCCCAGACAGGATACCAAACGCACTGCTAAAAGAGTGTAGAGAAGAGATCGCGCCGAGCCTTGCAAACCTATTTACCGCGTGCCTACGGCTAGGGTATCACCCGAAGCCGTACAGAGAGTCTATGACAGTAGTGCTACGCAAGCCACAGAAGGAAGACTATACTCAGCCCAAGTCGTACAGACCAATAGCACTTCTAAATACGATAGGGAAGGTCCTAGAAAAGATAGTAGCCCAGAGACTTACGCAGCTTGCCGAGGACAACCACGTACTCCCAGCAACACAGATGGGGGGAAGAAGCCAGCGATCGACACTAACAGCAATGGAGCTAATTACGGAGCAAATTCAGACCCTCTGGCACTACGGCAGGAACCGAGCGGCGTCCTTACTATCCCTCGACATCGCAGGGGCCTTCGACAACGTCTCACACCAAAGGCTAATACATATCCTACAGCAGAAAGGCATCCCCCAGTGGGCAACGTCGTTCGTCTTCTCCTTTCTCCAGGAACGGACGACATACCTAGTCCTAGGAAGGTACACGTCCGACCCGGTGAAGGCAGAGACTGGAATACCTCAGGGATCTACTCTCTCCCCTATCCTGTTTCTGATATTTATGTCGGATCTAATCCCCCTACTCACCTCTCCGCAAACCTCAGCATCGGGGTTCGTAGACGATACAAACATCCTAGCCTGGTCAGACTCGACAGAAGAGAACTGTCGCCTCCTTGAAGATAGGCACAAGAAATGCGAGGAGTGGGCAAAGAAGCATGGTGCCCGGTTCGCCCCTGAAAAGTACCAACTTATACACTTCAGTAAAGCGAGAACACACCATAATATGAAGGCGGCGGTAAGAATCCAAGGCTACGAGACCAAGCCATCAGCGGAGCTACGAGTACTAGGGATCTGGCTCGACCCGAAGCTAAGCTGGAATGTACAGATTAAGAAAGCCCAGAGTCGAGCGCAAGTCAATGAAGCCTCGATAAAGAGGCTTACGGCATCTACATGGGGAGCAACATTCGACAAGGCAAGAGTAATGTATAAGGCGATCGTCAGACCAGCTATGTTGTACGGGGCACAGATTTGGGGAACAGGAGGCGCAGGCAAGCCGATCCCGAAACGGATAGAGCAACCCCTAAACAGGACACAGGCAGGCAACCTACGTAGGGTACTAGGCGCATACAAGACAACGTCAACAAGCACGGTAGAAATGGAGACAGGAATACCACCAATCGGCCAGTACATCCGGGGAATGAGAATTCAATACGCGGCAAAGACGACAGGTTACCTAGCACAAACCACGATCCAGGAGGCAAAGAATAAGATAGAAAGCCGCTACCGGAGAGGGGCAGGATATAGGACAAGCCAAAAAGAGGATGACCTTACTACCTTTACGGCCGTACAGACAAGCACCGAATGGCTAGCACGAAAGGAGGAGGAGCGTAGGACTCGCCAGGCCGGCGGGAGCAAGGCTAAGACCCAAAACCTAGCGGAACAGATAGCGAGCTGCCTATGGGAGCAGGACTGGAAAAGGAAGCCCCCTAAGACAACAGGCCCGATAGCGCTCCGAGCCTTCCAGAGACACAATTACCAGCTATATAGGGACCTGACAAGGGCCGAAGCAAGCATAGCGATCCAAATCAGGTCCGAACACATTGGATTAAGGGCCTACCTGTTCAGGAGACGCGCACTAGACATCTATAGCCCAGCCTGCCAGTGTGGCTACCCATCGCAAAACCCAGAACATATGCTACTACGATGCCCGCAGTGGGCGAGAGGCAGGGGAAATTGGAGGCACCAAGCGGGAAGGAGAGACTACAAGTCAATTATTAGGGACAAAGGCAACATTCGCCGAATCTCTCGGTGGATACTACAGCAGGGATACCTCCAGCAGTTTAGCCTCGCGAGCGAGACGGAGGAGTGGATAGACAAGAGGCGGAAGCGAGGGGGGTTGCAGATAGGGTAGTCATCAGGGCAGGCCCATGACACTAGCGTACCCCTAACAAGGGAAATTTAAGACGACAATGAGGAGGAAAAGACAGGCGGGAAGGAGGAGGGGTTTTCACCAACACGGTTTCCCCTCTATATATACAAAAAACAAGATAGCATAGCTGCATAGGCCAAAGGGCACTACAACAGCTTAATGAAATATCTATCTATCTATCTATATATACGGCCCTTATAGACGTAGTTATCGGCGATTATTACGAGCAAATGTTATACTACGTCACCGACCTCGAATATAACATCGTCTTTAGCCTACCGTAGCTTATAGCGTATAACCTAAACATCTTCTAGGAGACAGGCGAGGTGGCATTTAGATCGGATTACTGCCTTGGTCACTATCTATAGAATAAGACATCGACAATAGTATAATCCCTAAACTATCGCGAGAAGAAGAAGTAGGCACTAGTACGGTACGGACTAGAGCCCTTTACTAGAGAAGTAGCGAGCTTTATAGTAGGAGGGGCGGAGCTGAACCTCTTATTATATAACCTAGAAGATATAGACGATGAAGAAGTAGACTACTAGGGCGTTTCTTAACGCGCGTAGGGAATGTACGCGTACCGGCCTAGGGCTAAGTACTTCTACATTATGCCTACTAGGCGTAAGAGCGACGACGGAGAGCTTAAGCTAAGTATAATAGCTACTAATAATCTAGACTAATTCTTAAACAAGCAGTTCAATTACAACCCGAAGGAGAAGTTACCGCCGATATACTACGATATTACGGACGCTTTCTTAGCTAAGGATTATAAAGGACTCCTACCTTACCGACTAGGTGTAGATTATGAGATTCATATTAAGCCTAATAGTCTATAAGAGCCACTATACCGCAAGCCCTATAGCCTAGCTAAGAAGGAGAACGAGGTAGTCAAGAAATAGCTAGACGAGTAAATATCTAAAGGGAAGGTACGGAAAGTAGGGCAAAAGACGAGCTAGTCTCCTACATTAGTGCTAGTAGTACGTAAGCCTAGAGGTAGGCTACGTGTTTATATCGACTATAGAGGATTGAATACGATCACTTTTAAGAACCGGTATCCGATTCCCTTAATATAAGAGACGCTTAACCGTATAT
This sequence comes from Fulvia fulva, assembly GCF_020509005.1. Classification (NCBI taxonomy): domain Eukaryota; kingdom Fungi; phylum Ascomycota; class Dothideomycetes; order Mycosphaerellales; family Mycosphaerellaceae; genus Fulvia; species Fulvia fulva. The sequence continues at coordinate 4,142,816 of NC_063017.1, read as the reverse complement.
ACGGTAAGAAGTAATTTATAAAGCTAGATATTATAGTAGCCTTTAACAAGTTATAGATAGCTAAAGGGCACGAGTAGTTAACGGCGTTTACGACACGATACGGCATCTACGAGTGTCTAGTGCTGCCATTCGGCTTGTATAACGGACTAGCATCGTTCTAATTATATATTAACAAGGTCTTATAAGAACACCTAGACGACTTTGTATCGGCCTACCTAGATAACGTACTTATCTTTAGTAACACCTTAGAGGAGCACATTGAACACGTACGGAAGGTTCTTACTAAGCTACGCGATGCAAGACTTATAGTAGACATCGACAAAAGCGAATTCTACTAACAGAAGGTGAAGTATCTTAGGCTAATTATAACCCCTAATAGCATCGAGATAGACCCCGAGAAACTCGAATATATTTAGACATAGGAAGCTCCTAAGAACCTAAAGGATGTCTAGGCCTTCCTTAGATTTACTAACTTCTATAGGCGGTTCATCGAAGCATTTTCGCGTATAGCTACTCCTCTTATAAACCTGACTAAGTCGGACGGACTAAGTAATTATAAGAACAGAAGGATTCAATAGTCACTAGATTGCTAACGAGCCTTTAACAATTTGAAAGCTACGTTTAGCAAAGCCGGTATGCTCGTACATTATATACTAGGTAGGGAAACGGTAGTAGAGATAGATTCTTTAGATTTTATAAACGCCGGCGTACTTTCGTAGTATAACGAGAATGGTATACTATATCCTATAGCCTTCTACTCGAAGAAGTTAAGTCTATAGAAGTGTAATTATAAAATCTATAATAAGGAACTATTAGCTATTATTAAGGCTTTTGAGGAATAGAGACCCGAGCTCGCCTACGAAGTAGATAATAAGGACTTATAGCTAGTTAAGATTTATACCGACTACAAGAACCTAGAATACTTTATAAAGACAAAGTAGCTGAATCGGCGACAAGCGCGTTAGGCTAAGTTCTTGTCATAGTTTAGCTTCAAGATAATATACCGTCTAGGACTTTAAGGTATAAAGCTAGACAGCCTAACGAGACGTAGCTAGGACCTTCCGTAGGGGGTGAACGACCCTCGGAACTAGCATTAGCATCAGACATTACTACCTCCTAAGCGATTCCTTAAGATCGCCTTACTATAGGCAATAGTAGATGATGCGCCGGAAGAAGAGGAACTAGTACAGCTAAACCCTAAAGCTAAAGAGTTTATACCTATAGAACGAGATACGCCTACTAAATAACCGGCGACGCGTAAAAGTTAACGGGAAGCCGAACTCGAGTATCAAATGTCGACGGCGTACGTAACCGATAACAAGCTTAAGACCGCGATTAAGGACCTATAGAAAGACCGTACTCCTATACTACTATAGAGAGCGAAGATTCACCTAGTATACTATAAAGTAGATAGCGACCTACTATATATTCGAAATCAATACGACGGCTAGAGCTTATAGGTACTAAATGACTAAGCCTTACAGACTAGGATAATTAAGATAAACTATAACGCTCTAGTAGTAGGCTATCTAGGACGAGCTCGTACTTATAAACTCGTAGCACGTAAATTCTACTAGCCTAGATTAGCGAGATCCGTACGTAGATATATCGCGAATTACCGTACCTACCGTATAACAAAATCTCTATACTCCTAGCTACTAGGATTATTATAGCCACTTCCTGTTCCAGATCGGCCTTAGAAACATATTGTAGTCGACTTCGTTATCGGACTCCTAGATAGTACTCTTAACAGTATAGTCTATAACAACATTATGACCGTTACTAATAGGCTTACTAAGAAAGTCGAGCTGATCCCTATTAGCGTAATGACAGTATAGAATACGGTAAGGCTTTTCCTTAAACATATGTTCTGTCGGCGCGGGTTTCCTAATACTATTATATTAGACCGTAGTAAGTAGTAGGTTACTACCTTCTAGAAGAAACACTATAAGATGCTCCGTACAAATCGTAAGCTAAGTTCTTCGTATCACCTAGAAACTAATAGACAGTCAGAACGTACTAACTAGGCGATAGAATAGTATCTTCGTATATTTACTAATAAGGTATAGGATGACTAGGTAGAATAGCTATGCCTTACTTAGTTCGCGATTAACAATCACCTGTCCGAGACTACTAGTATGTCGCCGTTCTACGCTACCTTAGGCTACAACCCTAAGTTTATAGAGCGAGTTGACCTAAACGCTAGAAAGGAGGGAGGACTGACCACTCTCTAGCGACTAGATACGCGATTAGTAGAAACCTTTATACGTCGAATTTGCGAGCTTTATAAGCACCTTTAAGAGAATATACGAATGTTATAAGCTCTCTAAGTAGAAGTAGCAAACCGCTACCGAAGTATTCCTCTAGACTATAAGGTAGGTGATTAGGTATATCTTAGCACTAAGAACATCCGCACGACTCGACTATCTAAGAAGCTAGATAGGAAATATGCCGGCCCTTACTAGATCACGGAAGTTATACCGGCTAGACTCTCTTATTAACTAAAACTATTAGACGCTCTAGTAGGACTTAATAACTACTTCTATACCTTACTACTATAACGAGCCGACCACCCCGATTTCCTACTACTTAAAGGGCAGCATCTAGCGCCGCTACTACCGATAACTATCGAACCTAATACTACCGAGGCTAATATAGTAGCCGATATAGTAGCAGTACCTACGTATATATACGAGGTAGGAAAGATCCTTAACATATATACCCGTAAGCGGGTAGGCAAGGTGAAGAAGGGGTATAAGCGCAAGGTAGATATATAGTATAAGGTGAAATGGGCTAGATATCAGAACGAGGAGGATAGTAAGACCTAGCAACCTATAGAGGATATACTTAAACACGTAGCCGCCGCTATTATAGACTTTCACTATAACCGGCCGGAGTTGTCTACGCCTATAGGCTTCGTAGCTCTATCTAACTAGTCCCTACTAGCTACTAAGGTGCTCGGGCTTAATACGATTAGGGTCATTCCGAAAGACACCGTTACGAATAAGTCGCCTCGAGCCTTACCTCTAATAGAATCTGCTCCGTATATATTCGATACTTAAGTAGAGCCTATAGAGCCTATAATGATACCTAACTTTAGTTATAAGGATTATACGCGAGTACTAGCCGAAGATAGACTTAGGTCTAGGGCAAGCTAGCTAACTAGGCAATATGTTTCTCGAAGGAAGCCGGTCGAGGATAGTCTTAATAGAGCGAATGCGATGTTATCGGATAACGATAGGGCACTAGAGGATGATTAGGCGTTCGCGCGATTATAGAGCTCGATAGGCAAGTAGCCTTATAAGGTAGATAACGCTTAGAGGACTAAGGCGTGTTTTAGGAGGGGGGATACTGTCACGGGTAGCCCGCGACCCCCTACTATAGCTACGTCGGCCCGGCTAAACCGCGGACCTTCCGTATCGGGTTAGCGCGGCTTAGCTTTACTTTATAACTTCGCCGCGCCTCGCGCTCCTCTTTCGTAGCTTCGTAGAATAACAACTATCTCGTTCGGACCCTATAATACGCGCGCCCTTATATAGCTTCCTATATAATGCCGGTGCGGCCTCTAGTCTACCTTCCTTTTGTTCTAAAGAGGAATAACTCTAATACGACTTTATCGAGGGTAAAACACCGAGTTGCTAACCCGGGCTTATAACCTATTAAATAGGTACGAGTTACGTAGTAGTAGAAGACGGCGGATTATATAAAAGACGAAGAAGGACCTAATAGGATAGCGTATATCTATATATAGTATCGCTAGTATTAGTATAGGTAGATACTAGGTGTCCGGATGTTTGCTAGCCTATAGGCTAGTAAACCCTAGTTACGTGATCTAGTTATATAACATACCTACACCTATATACTTGTCCTACGGCCTATATGTTCTTAACAGTATAGAACTATAGTTAGGGTATATACTTAGGTAATAATAGCGTAGGAGCGGTGACTTCGTCGGGGTTATCTTCTACTATCGGCGGTCGATAATTGCCTAATAGTGCTAGCGTAGCTAGATAGTTAATAGACTATACTATTAGGTGCTTATTAGACCTCTAGTTTGCCTTATAGGTACGGCAATTCAAATGATTCATTATTATAATGCCCTTCTCCTATTATATCTCTAGTTTGTAGTCTACGAACTAACTAGAGCCGAGCACGATGTTATACTCTAGTAATTCTACTAGATAGTAGCTAAGGATTTCGACGTAGCCGCCGATATTGAAAGGAAAGTATGTAGACTCGGTAATAAGCTCGTTAGCGGAGCCGCTATTAGCTAGTCCTAATTAAAGAGGTTCTTCCTAGAGTCGAGGAAGATTATATATACGAGCGTATATAGAATTTATATACTAAGAGGTAGCACTATAATTAAGGAAGGCAAGAGCTTAATTACTATCTATACTACTAGGCATTATAAGGTAAGGGGACACTCTCGGCCTTAGTGCCCCTTATATAGATAGATAGATGATTCATTTACCCGTTGTGGTGCCCTCCGGCCTATGCGGATTTATGTCTATATATGTTACTGCATAAGGTAGGAAACCTATTCCTAGGTAAAAACCTCCTCTCCTTCTCTAATAGCTTCCTTGCCATGAGTTCTCAGTTTTCCTTCCATTAGGGTGCACTAGTGTCATGGTGGTTAGCCTCTGACTACCTTGTCTGCAACCCTAGAGTTGTCCCCCTCTTCCTGCTCTCCTCCTCCTTCTTTCTCTCCTCAATCCATCTCTCTGTTTCCCTAGTAAGAGAGAACTGCTCCAAAAATCCTTGGTGGATGATCCACCTTGTAATTCTCTGGAGGTCTCCCTTATTGCTGATCATGGCTTGGAAGTTTCTGTTCCTTGCCCTTGCCCTCCATTCACCTCTCCCTGTACTCCATTCTTTGCAAACCAGAAGTCTATGTTCGACATTCTGGGACAGGTAGCCGCATAGGCAACTCTTGTCTTCGATACCTGGGACTTTTCTCTGATGCAGGTATGCCCTGACTCCGATGTGTTCAGAGCGGATTTGTATTGCTATGCTTGCTTCTGACCTGGTCAGGTCTGAGTACAGTAGGTAGTTGTGGCTACCAAACTGTTGGAGTGCCTTTGGGGTTCCTGGCCTCTGTGGGGTTCTTGTCCATTCAGTCTTCCAGAGGAGTCCTGCTATCCTTTCAGCTAGAGACTGTTGCTTCTTCCCTTGGCTGGCTGCTGATCCTCTCCCTTGAGCCCTTCTGTCCTGTTCCTGCTGGGCTAGGTGCAGCTGTTCTGTTAGTTCTTTGAACTTCTGCAGGTCCTGCTGCTTCTGTGGGGCTGGATTGGGTCTTGCTTGTCTGTGCCTTCTTGTGCACTGGCTCCTGATTTTGTTGACTGCCTTCTGGATTACTAGCTGGGCTGGGTATGCAGACGTCTTTCCTGCATACTGGTATCTCAACCCTTGAAGGTAGAGCTTGGCTGGTGGGGAGCCAGACTCCATTTCGACCACCCTTGTTGGAGTTGACTTGTATGCTCCAAGCACCTTTTTCAGACAGGAGGCTTGGGCTCTGCTGATGGGATCTGCAATTCTCTTTGGGATCTTGTCTTGGGCTGACCAGATCTGGGCTCCATATAGCATGGCTGGCTTCACAATGGCCTTGTACATAACCTTTGCTTTCGCAAATGTGGCTCCCCATGTGGAGGCTGTAAGCCTGTCAATTGATTGCCTGTTGTTGTCTGCTCTTGCCTGTGCTTTCTTGACCTGTGGTCCCCAGCTGAGCTTTGGATCCATCCATATTCCTAGCACCCTTAATTCACTTGAGGGTTCTGTTGTGTGTCCCTGAATAGTGATTGGGGCTTGCATATTGTGTCTGTTTCTGGCTCTACTGAAGTGGATGAGTTGATACTTCTCTGGGGCAAATCTGGCTCCATGTTTCCTGGCCCATTCCTCACATTCCTTGTGTTTCTTCTGCAAGATTCTGCAGTTCTCTTCTGTGCTGTCTGACCAGGCTAGGATGTTTGTGTCATCTACAAACCCTGAGGCTGATGTGTTTCTGGAGTTTAGCTTTGCTGGCAGGTCTGCCATAAAGAGGAGAAACAGGATTGGAGACATTGTTGATCCCTGTGGGATTCCTGTCTCTGTAGGCATGCTGTCAGATTTGTATCTGCCCAGTCTTAGTCTTGTGGTTCTGCCTCTGAGGAAGGACTGGATAAACTGGACTGTCCAGTTAGGGATAGCCTTCTGTTTCAGGATGTGGATCAGCCTCTGGTGTGAGACATTGTCAAAGGCTCCTGATATGTCTAGTGAGAGGAGTGTGGCTGCTTTGTTGTTCCCAAAGTGCCATAGGGTCTTGATCTGCTCTGTGATAAGTTCCACAGCTGTTAGTGTTGATCTTTGTTTCCTGCCTCCCATCTGTTCTTCAGGAAGGATTCCATGTTCTTCAGCTAGGTTTGTCAGCCTTTCTGCTATGATCTTTTCCAGGAGTTTGCCTAGTGTGTTGAGCAAGGCAATAGGTCTGTATGCCTTTAGCTTTGTGTAGTCCTCTTTCTGTGGTTTTCTCAAGACCACAGTCAGTGACTCCTTGAAGTGTTTATGGCAGTGTCCTTGGGCCATGCACTGTGAAAAGATGTTTGACAGTGCAGGGGAGATCTGGTCCTTGCATGTCTTAATGAACAAGTTTGGAATCCCATCTGGTCCTGGGGCCTTGTTTCCTGAGAGTGTCTTAATGATGCTCTTGATCTCTCCCTCTCCCACTGTGCAGGATTGCTCTAGTGGTGTTGGATACACACTGCCCTCCAGATCCTGCAGGTCAGCTTCTACCTGTGTGCCAAAGAAATGTTTCCCCAATGCCTGTGCCTTTCCTGGCAAGGAAGGAATCGTATTTAGCAAGCTAGCTACGAGATAAGGTGACAAGTCTTAACCGCGCTTTCCCACTCATCTAGCACCACCGTGTAGCCTCGTTTCGAGAGGTTAGCCCGGAGCAAAAGCTTCCCTCTACGCCCTCCCTCCCTGTTTGCTCCTTAAGCCAATATCCACCTCCATAGGCCTAAGCCCTTTAGTGCTCTCTATTGACCGACATGCGCATCCGTCCTCTCGGGCTGTACAGACAGTGTCAGCCGTCGCTGCCAGTGTACACCACGCCCCAGGTTTTGACGCCCTTCGCGTTACCGCAGCCTATCTCTAGAAAGCGGCCGTCCATGCCTCGCAGGTTTGCTCGGGGCACACACCACGCCGGGCAGCGTACTCCTTGCGTTTCTACCTACTAACCAATATGAAGTTCCTTATCACCCTGCCCTCGATCCTCCCCGATCACAGAACTAATCCACTTGTATTATACGTCTTTTCCCCGTCCTAACAGCCGTCTTTTCCTTGCTCAGGCTATCGTCTTTTCCTCGTCGCAATCTACTATGTCAGACTAGGTACGTTGTGTAGCGGGACAGGCAGTGCCTTAGGCAAAACCCTCGTTCCTATACCGGGTGTTCAACAGGCCCTTATAGGCTTCGTCGCGTGTCCACCTACCCACCGCATTGCCCGCTAGCAAACACCAGATTGTTTCGTAGTCCGCTCGACGCCGTTGCATAGTCCGCTCAGTTGTTGTTCTATAGTCCGCTCGTCTAATGTTCGTCGCTTAGCCCGCTCGGTTTGCGGTCTCCGGAGGTGAAAATTCTGTACTTATACCAGAGGTGTCCTATCGAGCGTATAGGCTATGGTTCCGCGCCCTTCTTATACGTAGAAAGAAGAGGGACTCGCTCCCGACACGAGTACACGCTCGTCGGATGGTTTTCATACCCGTTTTGCTAGTAGTCCTCTGTTCGCCGCGGCTTCGCCTACGTTACGCGCCCGTCGCGCCTACGACGCTCTAGCGTGAGAATACTTGGCTCTCTCGTAGCTAGACGAGAGGTTTGTAGCCGACACCACGTATAGGTGATTCTCGTCGTCGACTAGTGCCCCTTATATAATAGGCGGTATTAGAGAGCTTACTAATATACGTAAAGCGTACTCTAGTCCTTATATTACCGTATCTCGCTATGTTTCCTTCTTAGTATTATGTTCGTAAGTAGGTGTCATGGTCTCCCCACAGAGTGTACAGAAGGTGGGGACAGAAGAGCCTCAGAGCGCTCAGAAGTCGTCAAGAAGTGACAGTCCAGCTTGGTGTGTGAACGCCAAGAATCACATGCCCCGCAACATTCACTACGGGACCCAGCCCTCCAAATTCACCCCTCTACCAAACCTTGAAGCACGTGGAAGACTCGGAACGTAGGGCAGGTTGGAATAAGGTTTTGAGCAAAGCTGCTAAGCGCGGCTTCGCACGGGTTAGCCCTGTTGATACGGGGACACGCACTCGCGAGGGTCGCGTATAAATATCTGGCCTTCCCCAGGCCTCTCTTGCTTTCTTCGTCTTTTGTTTTGTGTAGCAATCATACCATACCCTTTTGCATCTGCACTTCGCACCTGCATTCTCGCTTTCACCCTTACATCTTATAGGCTAGGCTCTCGCCCTGACATCACAAAAGACCAACAAACCGTCAACCACTCGAGTCATCCTCATAGGTGACCACGCCACCGATAGAGGTGTCAACCTCGACAACTAAGACACTCCATTCCACTTTAGTGAGTGGACTGACATCCCCTTCTCGAACGCCGCTACCTTCGGTGCTTAGGCAAACGCCAACCCCGACACCGCCTACGCTCTCATCAACCGCACCGTCTCCTCTTTCCGCGAGACCGCCCAGCAGGTCGAGCAAGCAAACAACCAAGCAACATACCTTCAAGGTATTGTGAACACCTTCTAGAACCTCGCCCCGTACGCCGACGACAACCGCCGCTAGCACTTCTCTAAGAAGGTCAACGACCTAGACGAGTTCGACGGCAACAAGAGCAAGTTTGAGGCATTTGAGACACAGCTCACCATCAAGCTGTTGGCTAATGCCGACCACTTTCCGCAAGAGAAGGACAAAGTTACGTACGTCTTCTCCCTCCTTCGGGGAGACGCCGCGGCTCAGGTACAACACTACATCGACAACGCCACGTAGACTATCGGCTGCCCGGACGTCCTCACCTTGATGCAGGACCTCCGTGCTGCCTTTGGTGATCCAGACCGTAGAGCCACCGCCTAGAACGCCATCCACAACCTCCTCTAGAAGAACAAGAGCTTCGCCGAGTACCTCGCGGCCTTCAACCGCGACATCGGGTTCACCGGCTACAACGAAGAGACCAAGAAGAGCACTCTCCGCCGTGGTTTGTCAGCAGAGCTTCTTCGAGCCCTCGAGGACAAGGACGTTAGTGCTATGAGCTTCCGTGAGCTCGTCGAGACCTGCTAGCGCCTCGACTCTAACATGAAACACACCGCCTCTCTCCTCGCTTCCCGTTCTCAAGGTCGTCAGCCTCGTGGTCCCGGAAGCCACTTCGCTGCTCCACTAGGCGCCGCCGCTCCTACGGCTCTCCCTCCCGTCTCTGTAGGTGACGCTATAGATCTTAGCGCTAGTGCCGCCGTCCCTCGAGTCCAGGGCCTCGTTAACGGTAAGCTCACTCCCGAAGAGAAGCTTCGCCGTCGCCAGGCCGGACTCTGCACCTACTACGGCGGTCCAGGCCACATCGTAGCTAACTGTCCGCAGCTCGCTACCCGTAACGCCCGCAACCCGGTTCGCGGCGCTGTCGGCGCTATCGAGCCTGCTCCTGCTGCTCCCGCTGAGCAGGAAAAAGCCTAGGTCTTCCTCATCGACGCGATGAAGACCAAGAACAACGTTTACCGAAAGTGAAGAGAGGAAAGAAGTTGAGGATCAATACAGCACAGCTAGACCTGTACGACGAGACGGGCAAGGACCACGCTTGCAAACCGTTCGTCACGAATGTAAATATCGGCTCAAAGAAACTCTCTTCTTCCAATCTCACTCTCATAGACACTGGCGTACTAGGCGAGTCTTTTATAGACTATAAACTCGCGACCTCTCTCAACCTCGAACCCTAGGAACTTAAGTACCCTCGCACCCTTGAACTCTTTAACGGCACGGAGACTACCACTAGTAAGATTACTCATGTTGTACACACGTCAATCACCCTCGGAGGCAAGCGTATGTCGATCACTAGCTTCCTTACGTCCCTACCGCATCAGAAGTTTATCCTCGGCCTCCCCTAGTTCAGACGACACCGACCTATTATCGACTGGACTTCCCTTACTGTTAGCTTCCCTCTAGAAGTTCCTCCGGCACCTCCGCCTTCTCCGCCGCCTCAGCGCGGTCCTAAGTATACTAAGATCTTCTAGGTGAACGCCGCTGCCTTCACCACTGCTACTAAGCAGCCCAAAGCTCAAGTCTTCGCCGCCTCTCTCCGCGATATCGACATCGCCCTCGAGAAGCTCGACAAGAAGCGTACACCTACCGACCCTGCTACGAAGGTCCCTCCTTAGGCACACCACATCCTCCACGTATTCGATGCTAAAGCCGCAGACGAGCTGCCTCCTCATCGCCCTCACGACCACAAGATTGAGCTAGAAGAAGGTGCAGAGACACCGTTCGGACCGTTATATTCTATGTCCCGAGAAGAGCTTATCGTCCTCAAGAGATACCTCGAAGAGAACCTAAAGAAGGGGTTCATTCGAGCGAGCCGTTCTAGCGCTAGCAGTCCCGTCATGTTCGTTAAGAAGCCCGGCGGTGGTCTACGCTTCTACGTAGACTACCGAGGCTTGAACGCTGTTATAAAGAAGAACCGCTACCCAATACCGTTGATTCAGGAGACGCTCGAGCGCCTCTCTAAGGCCAAGTACTTCACTAAGCTCGATGTCATCGCTACGTTCAACAAGTTACGAATGGCAGAAGGACACGAGTATCTTATAGCCTTCCGTACTCGCTACGGGCTGTTCGAGTCGCTCGTTATGCCCTTCGGCGTTTGTAACGGGCCTAGTACCTTCTAGAACTTCATTAACGACATCCTTTAGGAGTTCCTCGATCAGTTCTACACTGCCTACATCGACGACATCCTAGTCTACAGCGAGACCAAGGAGGAGCACCGCGAGCACGTCTGTAAGGTCCTTCAGAAGCTCGCAGACGCCGGCTTGCAGCTCGATATCGACAAGTGCGAGTTTGAGAAGACCGAAGTCAAGTTCCTTAGTTTGATCATTACCGCAGACGGCATCAAGATGGACTAAGAGAAGATCGACGCTATCGTCGAATAGGATGCTCCTACGAACGTCAAAGAGGTCCAGGGTTTCCTAGGCTTTGCCAACTTCTACCGCCGCTTCATCTACGCATTTTCGGGCGTAGTACGCCCTTTAACGAAGCTTACGCGCAAGGGTGAGAAGTTCGCCTGGACCGACGAATGCTAGGAGGCTTTTGACTTGCTCAAAGCGAAGTTTGTTAAGAACCCGCTTCTACAGCACTTCGATTTCGAACTGGAGACCCGTGTAGAGACCGACGCATCCGACGGCGTGGTGGGCGGTGTCCTGCTACAACGCCGCTCGCCTGAATCCCCCTGGTTACCTGTCGCCTTCCTCTCTAAGAAGTTGACCGCCACGGAGTGTAACTACGAGATCTACGACAAGGAGCTTCTCGCCATCGTCAAAGCTTTCGAAGAGTGGCGCCCCGAGCTCGAAGGCTCTGCTATGCCCGTCTAAGTAAGCTCCGACTATAAGAACCTCGTCTACTTTATGAAGAGCAAGCTGCTCAATCGTCGCTAGGCCCGCTAGAGCGAGTTCCTCTCCCGGTTCAACTTCGTGATCTCGTACACGCCCGGCAAGGCCAACTCGATAGCCGACGCCCTTACCCGCCGCCCTGGAGACTCTCTAGTTGATCGAAGAGGGGGCCGGCAAATCGTAGGGCAACAAGTCATTAAAGAGCACAACCTCTCTTCCGAGCTTCGAGAGTACCTATCGAACGGCCAGCCTACGCTCGCCGCTTCCTTTGCTACTCTCGTGCTCGCTCCTGCCTACCTTGACGAGAGTGACGATGAATCCGAGCCTGAAGAATACGCCTCGGACGCTAAGGACTTGAACGACGATGAAGAGGGCTTAGTAACGACCGACGGCTCATCCGAATCAGACTTTAAGGGGTTTGATAATAAGGAGTAGCCCGAAGGCATCATGGCACGAGTACGAACAGCGTACGATGCCGACATAGACGCCTAAGAGTTAGTTCAGGCCCTTGGATCTGGCGCGAGGACGTTCCCGGGCTTCTCGCTGTCCGAGTACGAGCTCTAGGAAGGTGTCGTCTACTTCCGTAAGAAGCTTTACGTACCGCAGCCCGAAGGCTCTAATATCCGAGCTGAGATTCTTCAAATCATCCACGACTCCGCCTCTAGGGGTCACCTAGGCGTAGCTAAGACCCACAAGCTCCTCGCTAGGTATTACTAGTGGCCGCATTCCTAGAAGGACGTCCGCCGCTACGTGCTGAACTGCGCTACTTGCCGAAGAGCCAAAGCTAACCGCCACCGTCCCTACGGTCTCTTGCACCCTCTCCCGGCTCCTGATCGTCCGTAGAAGCACATCACTATAGACTTTATCACCGATCTTCCTCACGGCAAGACCTTTAGCGGCGTGAAAGCAAAGGCCCTTCTAGTGATCGTGGACCGTCACTCTAAGGACCGGTACATGATCCCGTGCTGGAGCATGACCGTAAAGGAGACTGCTCGCTTGTTCTACGAATTCGTCTGGCGCTTTCAAGGCCTCCCGGATAGCATCACCTCTGATAGAGGCACCTAGTTCATCTCGCACTTCTGGAAGCGTCTGTGTGCTATCCTGGGCATTAAGTATAACCTCTCGACCAGTTTTCAGCTACAGACCGACGGCTAGACCGAAATTACGAACGCTATCCTCGAGCAGGTCCTTCGTTGCTTCGTCGACTACTACTAGAAGGATTGGCCTCAGCATATCCCTACGGTGGAGTTCGCTACTCGTAACTGGGACTCGGAGACTACTGGCTACTCTCCCTTCTATACTACGAGAGGTTACCACCCTCGTACAGGTATAGAACCAGAAGAACCTCTCCCGCCTACCGAAGACGCAAACGAGCAAGCAGTAGACAAGTTCGCTACTATACTCTTATAGATCTATGAAGAAGTTCACGACGAGATGGTGTACGCACAAGCAATCTACGAGGATCAAGCCAATCGTCGTCGCCAGCCAGCTCCCGACTACTAAGTAGGCGATATAGTCTACCTCAACTCTAAGAACATCAAGACGGACCGCCCCTCTAAGAAGCTGAACTAGAAGAACCTAGGTCCTTTTGAGATCACCGAGCGTATCAGTTCACACGCCTACCGTCTAGCTCTTCCTGCGAACATAAAGATCCACGACGTCTTCTATCCCGTACGCCTTCGGCCGTCGGCTGAGGACCCATTCCCGAACCAAAACCAAGACATGCTAGGTCCTCCCGATGAAGTAGAAGTCGACGAGCCTGTTAACCTACCTTCTGACGACTATGCCGTCCGCAAGATCCGGGGAATCCGCGCAGAGCCTAACGACGTTGAAGGACTACCGCCGATCAAGTATGAAGTCGAATGGCAAGGTTGCCCTGAGTGGGATACCTTATAGGAACCTATCCAACATATCATCTTCAATCGTCAAGCAATCGAAGAATACTACGCCCGCGTAGACGGCCCAGAAGTCAACATCGGCAGGCTCTTCGAATCTGAGCTCTTCGACGGGGCTTACTAATGGTGTATCGACTATAACATTAGGCCTAGGCCTAGTACTGAAGCTGAACATCCTCGATATGTGGAACTACTACGGCTTCGTAGGAACTCAGCTTTATTTGGGGGGGCTACTGTCATAGTCTCCCCACAGAGTGTACAGAAGGTGGGGACAGAAGAGCCTCAGAGCGCTCAGAAGTCGTCAAGAAGTGACAGTCTAGCTTAGTGTGTGAACGCCAAGAATCACATGCCCCGCAACATTCACTACGGGACCCAGCCCTCCAAATTCACCCCTCTACCAAACCTTGAAGCACGTGGAAGACTCGGAACGTAGGGCAGGTTGGAATAAGGTTTTGAGTAAAGCTGCTAAGCGCGGCTTCGCACGGGTTAGCCCTGTTAATGCGGGGACACGCACTCGCGAGGGTCGCGTATAAATATCTGGCCTTCCCTAGGCCTCTCTTGCTTTCTTCGTCTTTTGTTTTGTGTAGCAATCATACCATACCCTTTTGCATCTACACTTCGCACCTACATTCTCGCTTTCACCCTTACATCTTATAGGCTAGGCTCTCGCCCTAACAGTAGGACTAACGGTTGTCGTACTTAAGCGTTAGTCTAGCTATTTTGTTAAATAGGTACGGGTAGATAGTAGCGGAGTAGAGTAAGAGATCAATCTTTAACTAACTAATAGCACGAGCATATAGCAATATATTAGGAACTAATATGTTGATTATATTAGATGTCTATCTAAGCTAAAGGGGAGAGAAGGTATCTCCCTATAAGCTAAGTCATCGTGGATGCCTTAGGCTACTAGATCACTTCCTAATTGTTAACTCCCTTTAAGATGCTACATCTTAACACTCCTACTCATCTCGTATAGGAGGTTACAGTCTGCTTACTTCCTGTTAATAGTACTTAGACCTTTTTATAACAGGTTTAGCTAGCTTATAAACCTCTAGAAGTATAGACTAGTCTTTGGTTTTGTAAACCCGTCTATAACTATCTCAGAGGTTAGGGTGTACTTAATAGCAATAAGCCTCATCTACTAAAGTTTCCTAATAGCGTTATAGGCAATGTTAATGTGCTTCGACTTGTTATAAACATGTGCATCTTTCACTAGGGTAAGGGCAGCTTAATTGTCACCTCTTAATTGGACTAGTCTCAAATTTGATACAGTCTCCTAGTTTCTAGTGATTCTTAGTTAATAGGAACAGTCTCCTACTAACTCTAGACAATCTATTTCCCTTAGTAGTGAAGCTAGGAATTAGGACTGCTTCGTATATACATTTATAGCTATGTATTCAGCCTCTATTATAGATGTTGCTACAGACTTTTGCTTCTTACTTATCTAAGAAACTGGTGCCCTATAGAGGAAGAAGACATACCTAAGGATTGAGACTCTGTCTGCTTTGTCTATTATATAATCAGAATTATAGTATCTAATTAGGTGTCCTTTTCTAGACTTTAAGAACTAAAGTTCTAGATTAGGGTATGATCTTAGGTACCTAGTGATCTTCTTTAAAGCCTTTATGTGGTAGGTGGATAGGTTACTTATAAATAAGCTCATCCTTCCTAGGGCAAAAGTAATGTCTAGCCTTATAATTGTTGCTAGCCACATCTAAGTACTATTGATACTCTAGTACTCTGCCTTGTCATATCTCTCATCTATATAGCTTGAAGGTTTGAGGGCCTCATAGCTATCTATAGGTAAGTGTGTAGGTGCTACCTTCTTATAGTTCATTCCTATCTTAGCTAGGCTGTCCCTAACAAAGTGTCCTTAGTCAAGTTTCAGGATTCCTCTCTTCCTGTCCCTTATGACTCTTATGCTAAGGATCTTTTCAGGTTTACCTAGATCTTTGATCTTAAAGATCTTGCCAAGTTCTCTTTTGAACTAGAGAACATCTATTAACTTTAGTGTAGCAATTGGAATGTCATCTATATATATAAGGATTATGATCTCCCTCTTCTTATAGATAAGTAGGTATAGATCTACTTCTGACTATGTGAATCCAATCTCTCTAAGCTTTAACATATAGAGTTGATTCTAATCTCTAGCTACTTACTTAAGTCTATATAAGCTTTTAAGGATTTTGAACACTATGTTTAGTAGAAGCTCAACTCCTAATAGTAGTAACATAAAGATGTCTTTATAGAGGGTACTTTCTGTAAATGTATTGTTCATATCCACTTAGTAAAGATGAAGATCCTTCTTATACACAATAGCTATAAACACCCTAAGGGTGTCCTATCTTACTATAGGTGCAAATGTCTCTATAAAGTCAACACTAAACTTCTGTAAGAAGCCCCTTATAACTAGTCTAGCCTTGAACTTTTCAATAGCTCTACTAATGCTTCTCTTAATATCAAAGACCTATCTTGATGTAACTAGATTTGCTCCTTTTAGTAGAACAGAATTTTCCTAGGTGTTGTTACTCTATAGAGCATCTAGTTCCTTTTGGATTGCTTCCTTCTAAAGATGTCCCCATTTCTTGTCATTTATAGCATCCTTATAGGATTTTGGAATTAGGACCTCTTGCTTATATATAATAGCTTCTATAGTTGCTATAAAGGCCATTTCCTTAACTTCTTCTAGGAATTCGCTATCCTATAGTATTGAACTGTCCACTGATTGTATAGCTATAAAGAAAGCTTAGTGAAAAGCAGCAAGGTTCTCTAAGAGGTCTATTGCTTCTCCTACTTTAGTAGTTAGTTCGGGCTTAGGGACTATAGATTTTAGGGCTTTCTATTTCATGTCATAGCCCTTAACATCATAGTCAGCCTTTCTCTTTCTAAGGGATGATTTAGGGACCGTCACTTATAACCTAGTAACGTCTATTTCCTAGGGATCTAGGGAGCTCCTCTTAATTAGCTAATCGATTTTCTGAAATTCCCCTACGTTCTCCGGAGGTTAGGGAAGTTGCACAAATAGCTTTCTCGGCTAAGCGACTTTAGGGCTCTCAATTAGCTGATCTATTTTAGGGGGGCTCTAATAGACGCCTAAATAGTAGGTAGATTGTCCTAAGGATACGTTCTTCCTCGGCTTTCCTAAGGGCTTCCTAGCTAGTATACTACTTAGTAGATTTAATGTTAGAACATTAAGACCTATATCACCTCTAGGCTAGTCCTTAAAGAAGTCTATATATGTGTGTTGTTTAACAGCTCTTATGTCTAGTTTCTAAAAGAGCTAGGCTTTAGCTATATTTTTAATATACCTAATAAACACTACTTCTTTACCCCTATTTATTAGCTTGTCACTTCTTACCTATTGAGGTTAGGATCTTGTGTCTACATAGATAACAGCTTTGTATCCCCAAACTTTCAAATAGTTAATGGTCGGTTTGATACTATCAAAAGCCTTATCTAGTGAAACCTTAAACCTATCGTAATCTAGGCCATTTAGCAGTTTATTCCTTATATAAGTTTAGGCCTCTAGTGCTTTAGGCCAAAATTTAACCGGCATTTTAGCCTCTTCAAGCATTGCCCTTATAGAGTCCTCTAAGGTTTGTATTGACCTCTCAACTAGTCTATTCTATAGAGAGTTGTATGCCTTAGTCGGCTCGAGCCTAATCCCTAAATCCTTCTCCTACTACTTTACTAATATAATAAGTTCTTTTATATTGTTAAGTCTTACTGCTTTTAGCTACGCTAATGATTTCCTCTCTACTTTGATCTTCTAGTTCTAGAGAGTAACTAGAGCATCTTCTCTTTTCCTAAGAGGAAAGGTCCACTTCTTCCTAGAGAAGTTGTTAACAATCTCAAGCTAGTATTTAAATCCTAGTCTTGAGATTAGTAGTAGGCCACATATATTAATAGATATAAGGGCAAGTCTTTTAGGTCTTCTCTCTATAACTTTGCCTTTGTACTTCTTTATCTTTACTATTAAGCATACTCTATACTAGTAAAAGCCATCCTTAGGGATAGGAATAGGTTCTTTTAAGTCTATTACCTTATAAAGATTCTAGAGCAAATTCTTCCTAAAGTGTACAAATCTTCTATACCAAAGCTCCTACTGCTTTAGGTCGGTCTCTAATTGAGCAGTTATAAAGGCATTCTCTATTAGTAGTGCATATAATGAGTAATGTGCCCGTTCTTATAGGAGAGGAGAAATCTCATTAATAAATAGAACCCCCCTAAGGAGCTTTGTCTAGACAACAGTCTTACTAGAGGGGGAAACAAGAGAAAATGATAGAGGTTGTACACCAAACTACTTACTAAACTAGTTCTATAAAACCAGGTTTACTCCTAGCTTAGGTATAAGTAGGACATCTTCTAAAACAACTTTTCTGCTAGCTCTCCTACTCATCTCTATATTCCTAATATAAGTGGCTAATAGAAACCTACCTCCCACTTTGATCTATTTCTTCCTTATTAAGGGAGTTATAGATCTAAAGAGGCAGCTTTAGTTAGTTATATAGGATAAAGTATAGGAGTTAAGTAACCACTCTAACGAGGGGAACTTGCCTTAGACTTCTATAGTTGAGTGAGCTACTTCATCATACTCATCATCATTAGACATTGTCTCTAGGGATGAGCTACATAAGTCACGTGACTCTTAGGCGGAAAAACCTTTTCTAGTCTTCTTTACTTTAGAGGTAAAAGACTAGGCCTAGTTCTTCTAGAGTGACAGTATATTAGAGCTGAGTTTCTTTACTATTTTCTTAAGTTCTTCTATAGAGGACTTCTCTCTTAGTGTCCTCCTTAAAGTAGGTAGTAGAGTTCTCTTCTTCTTGATATATATTATATTCTAGGAAGATAGTAGTTAGGAATGAGATCTAAGGACCTTTCTTGCCTTAGGTAGACTAGGGCAGTCCTTAATTAGATGATCCTTCTTATAGAGAAGCCAGGAGAGTGGTCTTACTAGACCTAAGGGCTTGACCTAGGTGGCTGCTATACTATACTTAGCCTTAGAGGGATCTAACCTAGCTTCTTAAGCTTTAAGGATCTTTAAGGTCCTTTTATAATCTATCTTTAGCTAAGCTATAATAGTATCCCTAGCTATATAGTAGTCAGGTAGCAGTGAGCTTAAGAGCTAGGTCATCCTTATATTAGCTTTCCTATAATACTAACCCTCTAGGTCAACATTAGCAATCCTTTTTCTAAGAGAAACTAGGTGTGTCTATACAGATCTAATAGTGAACTCTTCACTCATCTTAAAGGTCACAAATTGCTTTATAAGCTCATATATATAGGTTGGTAGCACCTAGCTATACTTGTTCTAGAGATACACCTACTTCTTAGTAGCTCTTCTAGATTCACATAAGCCCTTAAGCTCAAATTCATCTTCTTCTATAATTCTACTAAGGATACTAAAGTTGTATACTACATTGTGTCTTATCTATATTAGCGTATTAAGGATCTCTTTAGTTGTAGCCTCTTCTTAGAGTTTTAGAGTCTTGCCCTTGATGTTATCAAAAGACACTTCTATTAGGTTATTAATTGTAAAGAATGCTAATTGGCTCTCTATCTTATATCTCTAAAGGTTGAACCATCTCTTCCAATTATCCCTCCTAAGAATTAGGATTTTGCCTCCCTTCTCCTCTGTCTTCTCTTAGTATAAATCTATAATAAATTGGATGTAATAAAACAAGGTGTATATGTTCTAAGGTAGTGGCTCAGATCCTACTAAGGCTTCTAGTATAGAATAGGAAAGTTCGTAGGTATAGATACTAAGGCCTACTTATTAAAGTAAAGAAGGAGCGGTATAAGGTCTCGGGGCTAGGACATAGGTCTGTCTCTCCTAGTAGAGCTTCAAATGACTTACTTGAAGTCCTTCTTAATAGTATCTCGATACAGTTCTACCTATAGAGTATCTTCAAGGTATTGGCTTTAAGTAAGCCGTATAGAGTCCTTGTCTAGGTTACCTATTACTTAGTATTAAACTAAGCTCCTTAATAGGATAGACGGGGTAGACTTCTGATTCCTAGATGTTTTCTGCTACGATAGTAAGGGATATAAGTAACTTATACTGATATAGGTTGCTCTTATTCCTATATAAACCCGGGCTTATAACCTGTTAAATAGGTACGGGTAGATAGTAGCGGAGTAGAGTAAGAGATCAATCTTCAACTAACTAATAGCACGAGTATATAGCAATATATTAGGAACTAATATATTGATTATGTTGGATGTCTATCTAAGCTAAAGGGGAGAGAAGGTATCTTCCTATAAGCTAAGTCATCGTAGATGCCTTAGGCTACTAGATCACTTCCTATTGTAGATGCCTTAGGCTACTAGATCACTTCCTAATTGTTAACTCCCTTTAAGATACTACATCTTAATATATTTCCCTATTACTAAGGGTTAGCCGGTGTCTATATTATAGAGCTAGCATTCGCGCGCGGCGGAGGGCGCTTATACTACTTAATAGGGTAGTCTAGCGAGTATAAGTTATAGTCTATACGGCGGTAGCGGATATAACCGCCTACTACGATAATGCTAGCCTTCTCCTTAGGCTCGAGCTTCTTAAGTTCCTTGAATTCGCGCGGCATCTAAGCGTATAGCTTAAGGTCTGAACCTTAGGCTACGCCGGGCGCGGTAGGTATAGTACCGTTACTACCGCTAGTACTACGAGGTAGTCGTAGTATAGCTAGGCTCTTTGACTTTAGGCGCTCGAACTTGGCTTCGAGCTTATAGTATAGGTCGACCAAGTCTTCGCGGATCTTAGTCTCTATAGGCAGTACCTCTATATATTTATAGTTAAGCTTACCCTCGAGTAGGCGGTAATTAGTCTTAGCTAATAGGTCGTATAAGTTACGCTGTTCGTTGTACTTGGTAATAAAGATAGAAAATGACTCGTTCTTACCCTACTATAAGACCTAGAGCTTCTAGAAGGCCTTGCCTACGACGTCCTTCTTACTATACCGATCGATAAGGAATTGGATTATCCTATCGATAGACTTGAAGAGGTCAACGTAATTACGCTTAGTACGCTTAGAGGGTACTCGCGGATTACATAGCTAGTACGGGTACCCGTTAAGGTAGTTAAGGATATAGCGTAGTCCGTCCTCGATAGTCTAGAACTATATTACGGACAGCTTGATCTCTAGCTAATCGAGCTAACGGTCAAAGTTTATATTCTTGTTATCGAACTTACTTTCTAGGTCCTTAACTAATTTGTTAGTATATATAATATTGACGGAGGGTTCGATAGTAGTGAACTAGCTAACGGCGGTATTGCTAGTCACCCTAGAAGTACTACTAGGTATACCCTAGCGTTCTCGTCGTAAGGAGTTACGGCGTAGGTAACGGCGTAGTCGACTATTATCTCTACCCTTATCGTTATTAGAGTTGTCTCCGTCGTTATTGCCACTACCTCTACTACCTCCTCGTCGGGTGCCTCTACCTATACGGTCCTACTAAGTAGGAGGCGTAGGTGATCGTGAAACACCGTTACGACGAGGGGAGTAGACGCGGACCTAACGACTACGGTTATTATTATTATTACCGTTAGTACCGCTAGTATTGCTAGTACCGTTCGTGTCCTTAGCTACTAGCTAAGCCTTTAGCTCTACTACCTCCTTATTTAGAGCCTAATTGCGCTTAGATAGGGCTTTAATGTCCTTAGGTGATATGCCTACCTACGACTCCTCGACCTGTCCGAAGAGCGTATCGTTGTCCTATCGGAGGCGCTAATTAGCTTCCTTAAGGTCTTATATCTGACTCTAATACTTCTAGTATTTGTTAAAGTAGAATATAAAGAGGCCCTTGACATCCTTATCCTTTTCGAGTTGACTAAGCCTCTCGGATACGATGTTACGTTCCTTCTTTATATCGGCGTACTTACGCTATATAACCTTGTTAGCCTTCTTTAGGGACTCGACCTTGTTGAAAAGTATAATGAAGTCTAACTATATCTAGCGAACGAGGTGAAACATGATCTCCGGGTATGCTATAGCACGAGTCGCGAACTCGGCTAGGCTCTTAATAGTAGTATACTCTAAGGCGATTACCTACTCCTTAGGTTAGCGTATATTATTAGTTTTACTATCTTGTATAGATATATCATCTCTTGACTCTATGATCTTGTACACTTTGATTCCTCCTTCTTCTAAGATCTATTCTTCGTCGAGGAATTGTGCGAAGTTGATAGGGTCGGAGGTTAAGGCAAACTACTGTTCTTTAGGTAGTAGATCCTTCTCGATCTCTTATTATTCGGCGGCAAATACGTTCGAGTCGTCGTCGGAAGGGAAGGCACCTAGGGCGGTATCGGTGCCTAGGTTATCGAGTGTCTACGTTTTAGTAGATACGGTTAGGAAAAGCTTAGCGCGTACGAGCGACTAACGCTTATACTTGCTAAGATCTAGATAAAGAGGTTGCTTAGGCAAGAGCACCCCGTTAGCAGTGCTACCGGGTATAGCTATGTTGTACTGTTACGTAGTAGATGAGACTGCTCTCTCAGTAGGCATGTAAGGGCCCTATAAGAGTAGGGAGGCGCGCGTTTTGCGCGAAGGAGAGAGGTGATCTATTGACTTAACTAGTACGCTTGTTTACGCGACTATAGTTGTTGTTAGTGCGCCTGTACGCGCGACTCGACGGTTGGTGACTGTGGTGAACTTGACCTGCCTTGACGCGTTTTGCGCGAAGGAGAGAGGTGATCTGTTGACTCAACTAATGCGCTTGTTTGCGCGACTGTAGTTGTTGTTAGTACGATTTAATTGTGACTGCTAGCCTGACTAGATAGACCGCTTGTAAGACCGAACAAACTATCACGGGCAGTGATCTGTAAGACGACAGTGTAGGGTTGCCGTAAAACAAGCGTTGTTCGGTAAGGCTACGAAAGAGAAGCGCGAAGCGCGCGAGATATATAAGGAAGCGCCAAGGCGCGCGACGTCACGGCAGTAGTGAACCGTGACAGGGATGTTGACTTTTCTATAGGATACTCCTGCCTAACACACACACACACACACACAGAGAGAGAGAGAGAGAGAGAGGGAGAGAGAGAGAGAGAGAGAGAGAGATTAGATGTACACGAAGCATCAGGCTAGTGGGACTTTCTAGACCCCAAACATTTGAGTCAGCAGTCGACATTTTGCATTCACTGCCAGTGGATTTTTGCTCAGGATCATGCCATTCACCTTCGAGCTTCACAAAATTCTCGTCTAGGCCCCTAGGTGTTGTTTGTCAAACACAGTGGCTAGCTGCCCCGATCGCATAAATACATTAGGACTTCTTCGACCGTTCTTCGCCTTTCCAAACTCAGCTTCGTGTTCTCGACCACCTCTCAGACCACTCGCGCCATCAAAATTCATTGTATCAGTACAACACTCGCCCAACATGGTACTTCACAACTGGAAGAGTCATGCTAGTGACTACTGGAAGCTACTGCCTGTACAGTTTTTCACCAACGAAAGCAAGACACCTGCGGAGCTCAAAAAAGCCCTCAAGGGCTGGGGCTTCGTTTCCAGCAAGACCATGTCTCATGATCGCGTAGGCAAGATTGCGCGACAGATATTCTACCATCTACCCTGCTATGAAGCATGGAATCTCCACGAGTTACGAGCATCATGCGTAGGCCGACGGCTGGCGCCCCCAGCCATAACCGGCTGTTCGCCTCGTGTCGACCTCATTCGCAGACTCGAGACTGCCGATAAGAGCCAGACACTCGACAAGTTCATGGAAATTCCGCCAGAACTTCGTATCGTCACTTACACGATGCATTTCGAAGACATTGACCAGATCCGCGTTGACAACGCGATTCCTGCGCAGCCACCCATCACCAAAGTCTCGAGTATGGTCCGTCATGAGAGCTTGCCCTTGTTTTACGATACTTGCAGATTCGGTTTCTGGTTAAGCGAAAGAGAAGGGATTGAAGACTATGACGGGCCTACGGAGCCATCGAACATGTGGTTCATCGAGGCAGCTGCGACGTTGACTGACCCGCATGGACTCAGAGCGCCAGCACAGCCTCTTGGCGGTTCATTGACACACCTACGTGTGGGCGGCTGGGTTCGAGGCAGAGGAATAGCCGTGACTGGCGGACGACTAGGTGGGTGGATTCGCTACGAGGTCAAGTACCAGAACACCGTGAACGGCGTCGGTATGACTGTAGAGAGGTGTTTTTCGGATGGCCCGGAGGAACTGGATCTATACGAGTATGAACCACAACGGGCTGATGATGCGATGGAGTCTCGAGCTGCGCATCTGCTTGGAATATTTCGACAGCGTGGCGACGAGCTTATGCTGCAGTCGACTGACGTGGCGGAGTTCGAGAATTTGGGGTTCAACCTCGAGTGATGGCATGGACAGAGCTGCGGCGGTGCGGTCAATGAAGCATATAGCCATAGTGTACGATAGATAGCACTGACTGATGACCTTGCCGTGAGCTGAGTTGCTAACGAGCACTCGGAGCGCAGTTGACCTTCTTAGTAAGCAGATCATGAGAGTGCCTTGGCACAGATTCTGTAGAGATTCGTCGTCGTTGTATACGTCTCCGTACACGGGGGGCTTAAGAAATGAGTGATGCATGGGATAAATCTCCTGGGCTGTCCTTTACACAGCGAGGTGCAGGAGTACACTATAGACAAAGGGCTGCTTCTTCTCCATAGATAGACGCATCGGCAAGCATAACATCAATGCGGCATCACGCTACACAGTCCGTAGCGAACTATAGCACGAAAAGCCATAACAACATCATGACCACACCACAGACGAGTTGTACGAGCGGCCTGCTCACCATAGTAGCTTTGCTTTCTTCGCCATCCTCACTCTGCGCATCATCAGCAGCGCTGCTGTCGGACCCTTCTCCGCCATCTGGTGACCCATCAGTGCTATTAGACCCGCCGATCCGGGTCGCCAGGCTGCTTCAAGAATTCTCTGGTATCTCGATTTCGGCATAGTTGGTTACTGGCTGTGCTGAAGGATGGCCTGTGGAATCCGCAACACAGCGCCCGTCCTCCCATGAGACCTCATACACCTTACGCCAGAGTTCTTCCTGGGACGTATACATAGGAGCTGTATAGAAGATCCGGTAGTCGGCGGCGTCGTAGACGTACTGAAGAGGAGTCACAGTGCTGTCGCCTTCGCGGATACTGTTGCGGAAGTTTACGCTCCCTGCTGGCAGACCACCCGGTGGTGCATCTCCAACCCCGGAGCTGGTAGTCGTCGCACGATTCAGGGCAACGATGGCAGCCGCGATATCGTCTTGGCGGAGATCGGCTTGAAATTTGAGCAGTTCTTCGATCGACGCCGAGCTCACTGCGCTTAACACCCCTTGATCCAGTGCGACCAACAGACCCAGCTGTCCGCCTTTGATGCCTCCAACGCCCTGAGCAGGACCTGTCTGCCGACGACCACCTACTACTACTTGGCGTACGTTTTGATCTCCTGGTGCGTTGCTCTTCATGAACTCGCTGAAGAGCGCACACGTGGATGCACACCCGCCGTCCTGCAGTAGCACAATGTTCTGAGGATCAAATACTTGTGGACGAGCAGCCTCAGCAGCTGTTCGACCCTCAGGGAACACCGGGAATTGAGTCTGCAAAATGTTCGTCAGGTTGGGTCGGACTAGAGACGTAAAGCTGTCAATGGCTGAGTGTCGGCAGGTCCAAACAGATCCGGCCAAGACTGGAAAGTCTCGTTGTTCGCATCAAGCTGTTGGCGATAGTTAAAGGGGTATGCTCCCGAGAAGAATGGAGGTGCGGATAGAGGATTGTCGAAATCTTCTGCACTGGCGCTTGAAAAGGCCTGGCTTACAACACGCCCAGTAAGGTCAAATAGTGGAACTGCCCGAAAGTTCACTGCATCATACGGGAATGCTGTAGGGAAGATCTGACGAAATGTATCGTGCGCAAGGAAGCCGAGACCGCCTGGGTTCCCGCGAAGATCGATGATAAGTCGAGTCTTGCCTGCTTCTTCAGAAATTGCCAAAAAGTCACCAATTGTAGACTGGAAGTCCGCAACTTCGTCGAGAGCGTTCTGAAAGGTCGAAATCGCCAGCACCGCCAGATCTGAATTTGATTCTGGGAAGTATCCAGAAACCCGGCTCGCGTAAGCAACGACTTCCGTTGGAAACTGCGGGCGGTCTGAGTCGGCTTGTCTTTTCTCTAGCTCCGCAGATCTCAGGCGTGGACGAGCTGGTACAACGTTCATTGAAGCTGACTGCTGGAGTGCCTCCGACAGGCCAACAGCCGAGACCATGTTTCGCGACCCCATTTCTTCAGAGAGCAAGTCCTCAATGGTCCCATTGCAGCACCTCCCGAAGAAACTTTCACCATCTGCGATACCCGTGAGGTCACTCGTGGAGAGCGCTCTGACGCTCAATATCACCTCAGTATCGTTCGCATAGGTCAACTTTGTCTCGTCGCTCTCGTCGAAGAAACGAAACTCTTCAAAGATGGTTCCACTCTCCGGTGCAAGCTCGGTCGGGAATAGTAGGTTGTAGTTGGCATCCGGATCATGATATGACCCTGCTAAAGCAGCTTGCTGATTCAAGAAGTCCTGAACATCCTGGCCATTAATCTGGACGACTGGCGAAGGGACAAAGGTCGTTCGTGCGCTCGTTGCTGCAAGAATAAACCTGTCTTGGTAGGCATATACTTCTGGCAGCTCGACCCCATCGGATGATACCGAAATCAGAGGAAACCTATCTCCCGAGCGAGCGATGCGAAGGAACGCAAATGTGCCGACAATGTCTGGAATGTATGACAGGTGTCCGTCGTAGGCTGAAGCAATCAGCCGGGCCAGGTCGGCCTGGAAGTCGTACTCGTTCGGATAGAAGTCTTGTTGGAGACGCGCTTGCAAAGTATCGAGTCCGCCCAGTATGTCAACATCAGGATAGAGTCTTGCTGGTTGCGAGCTGTTGAGATAAGCCAGATCACTCTGGAAGCCGAGCAAAAGTCGCAGTCCCGTCAGCTGCGTGAGTGCGCTTTCTGTCTGAAGTGGAACCGATCGCAGGCATTGTAAGGCCAGGCTAGCTGGGACTGATGAGGACCTTCCTATTCTCTCACTGACTTGAGCACAAAGTGCCTCTTGTGCACTGATGAGGCTAGTGAATGTTACCAGAACTACCCCCCAAACCCTGGACGTCAGCATCGTTGGAATTCTGGTGACAACGGCAGGTCTCTGGTCAGTATCTTATCACAGTGGAAGAGACCTTGTCTTGCCATCTTGTGAGTGGGAGTGTGCGAGGTGTCCATTGAGGCGCGGTTCTACCTCTTGGCGAAAGGATTCAGGTATGTCTCGGCGTGCATTGGCATATCGCCACATGAGCTCCAGTACGTCACCGCGCTAATGCACTGTTCCGCGGACCATTCTCAATCATTCAGTATAATCATGTCCCTTCTCCCAGGTTTTAGCATGATCATAGCGTTGTCTTCGATTTCAAGTGGTCGAGTTGCAGTGCGTGGCATTGTTTGGCGTGACCAAATCAGTCGTGGCGACGTCATTCCGCATAGCATGGCGGATCTGTGGTGGTAGATTGAAAGCGGATACGGCGTCTTGGACCAACTTTTGCCAATCAAGACGATTCGTCATGTCCAATCATCTGTACCTAAACACGAAGTACAACGCAATTGCGACCGCAATGCCATCCAGTCCTATGCCAAGATACCAGGCACCTCTGTAGCCCTCTATGACACTTCCGCCATTGGCATTGACGTTGCTGACTACCGTACCAGCGATGCCCAGGCCGAGCGAGATGGAGTAGTTGACCACGGTATTGACCAGTGAAGATGCGATACCTTGGTCCTGCTTCGGCGTGCTGTTGCTCAAGATGATGGTCCCACTTGGAAAGCTCAAGTCCATGCCCCAAGGCATAATGATGATAGAAACGAATGTCTGTGCCCAGTATGTCTGCTCAACCGGCGCCGTAGCGATGAGAATTTGACCCGTCAAAAAGAACAACGTCGCCATCAGCAGGACGTATGAGACCTTGATGTGCGACAGCAAAAATCCAGTAGCCACGGCAGCGGTAAGACCAGAGATGGCCACAGGAGAGTTCTGGGCACATGCCGCCAGAGCCGGATAGCCTCGCAGGTTCTCGATCAGGCGCCACAAATAGAACACCCAGATACCGAAACTGCCCCATCCTGCTGCGATGACTCCCAACGCCAGAGCAGCCTCTCCCTTGAATCCTTTGAGCGGGATGAGCGGGAACTTGGCATACTTAATTTCCACCACGGCGAAGGCAACCAGCAGCAGTATTCCCACAATCAGGAGCACATATGTGTACACCGTCTGCCAGCCGACGACAGCTGCCTGATTCCAAGCAAAGTTGAACAGGACCAGTCCGCCAACTCCAGTACCACAGCCAAGGAAATCGAAGTCCATGATGTTCGTTGACTGCAGTTCGTCCTCGGGAAGAATGGCAGTTGCTACGAAGATCATGACTACACACGTAATGGCCAAGGCGAAGAATGCCCAAGGCCACCAAGCAAGTTGTGCCAAGATCGACGAGAAGACTGCTCCAACAACCCAGCCAGTCGGCGCAGCAGCACCAAAGAGCGCAAAGATCATGTTCTTCTTCGGGCTGGCACCATATGTTCGTCCTACGAGAGCCAATGCATTGGGTACAAGCAAAGCGCATCCGATCCCTTGGAATGCTCTGGCCGTGCTGAACAGGATGTCTCCACTGTAGACTGCCACTCCAGCTACAATAGACCAGATAGCATACCAGCCAAAGCCGATCATGTAGAGTCTTTTGTGCCCGTACATGTCTCCGAGACGTCCAGCGGGCAGGATGAACGTTCCGACTGTGAGACTGAAGGCCGCTGGATACCAACTGAGGGTTGCTTCGTCGGTGATATTGAAGCTCCTATCGGCCTGGTGTCAGCATCACCGGCGCGAACTTGGCTTGACGTATGTATGCTCACCTTCCAATAATATTCAAAGGCGCAATGGTTTGTGCCAGTCCTGCCAGAGCCAGGAATTGAGCCATGCATATCACGGAGATGAAAGCGATCTCGTGCATTGGTGACAACGGAGCACTTGGAGCTTCCTCCTCTGTATGATCTGCCTTCTCTTCTCCATCCTTGCGAGACACGGTTGAATCATCATGATTGACGCTGTCGCCTCGCGGTTTGTCCTGGCTGGTTGTTGTTTTCTCGGGGTCAGATAAATACCCAGCATCTGATCCTGGCGCCATCGTGTACCAAACGCAGCCAGGCCTGTGGCAGGGGACTCGGATCAGGTCAGCGTTGAAGTCCTGTAGGTACTGTTCCTTCAACAACAACCAGAACAAGAATACGCCCCAGGAACTGGAGGAATGGTAACCAAAACGAATGCAGCCACGAACTTCTCGGCTCCCCAGTGAACTTTACCAATATGCTTCCGGGACACGACCTCAGCGATACGAAATCTTCGCGGAGCACTGGAGCAGAGATCGCTGGCTCGATGCACGGCTGCCTTGCATGTAGTTAGTAACAAGATCAGCGCAGACTTAAACTTTGCTCGCTTCTGCCTCGGCGGCGATAGCAAAGGATTAGCCAATAAAGCCTTCGACACACAAGAGTTTGTCTAGCACCAACACCAAGGCGGTGGTCATCACTCTTGGCGACGATCGCAATGGCCATTTTCAGCTTCGTATCGAAGCACCACACAGTTTCCAAAAGAACATACCTGACGATTCTGCTTCGCTCGCAGAGTGCTGAGATGGTGTCGGGCATACCACCGACGTTGAGATAATGAGCATGCCACCCAAGTCACATCGATTGGACTGCCATCGTCTGGTGGTACAGAAAAGCGGACTCGGATCGAACCCAATCTGTACTTACCAAGAAAGGTAATTTCATCGCCGCTTACACGCAAACGGCCAGCGCAGTACGTAGTCAGCATCGTATCTTGCGCAGAAATGATGCGCTTGAGAGCTAGGAGCCCTTGTCATGATGAGGCGATATCGTGATGTCGTGGCTAATCGTAGCCCATGGAAATCGTGCACGCTGCGTCAACATGGCGAGCTCGACAGGTGCTCATGTCATCGCAGATCTGCCGAAGCAGCGTCGTATCGTGGCCTCTTTAGACAGATCACTTAGGCTTTGCTGGGTGATATCACGCGAGAGCTAGTATGATGACACTCGAGCCATGCCCAAAAATTGTTAGGGCGGGTCGTACAGTTTGCGTTTCTTCTCCAGAGTCCTTCTAGACCTGCAGCGCAGTATTGTCAGTCCTGCAGCAACACCTCCTTGTATCTTCCAACGGTGTCAAACATTTCCCCATGACCTGAAGAGATCGTCACTTGCTGTCATGTCGCACGGCGAGCGGACACTCCCAGGTACGATCGACGACCTTGCAAAGACATCTGGAGGCCGAGTATGGGCACGATATCCAGTATCGCCCGAAGCATTTGCGCGGGGCGAGCTGCGTGAGGTGACCTTTGCAGACCTCGCAAATGCTATCAATCGACTCGCATGGCACCTTGAACGAATACTGGTGGGTCATGATGACCTTGAAACGATCTGTTATATTGGGCCTTCCGACGTCCGGTACTTAATTCTCGCATGCGCTGCATGCAAGTGCCGGCTGAAGGCACTGTTTTCGTCGCCAAGAACAACGTCGATGCTCATGTTTCATTGCTGGAGAAAACCGATTGTAGGACCCTGCTAGGACCGCAAGAACGATCGAAGGACAGCACTGCCGAATCTCTTGTTGCCGCACGAGATCTGATGTACGATGTGATACCACCCTTGGAGGAGTTGCTAGACCCGCGAATCGTCGAACATTTCCCGTGGACCAAGACATTAGACGACGTTGCTACTGAGACTTTTCTGATGCTGCACACGAGTGGGTCCACTGGGCTTCCCAAGCCTGTCAGTATCGCACATGGCCTAATCGCTACCATCGATGCACAACAGGACCTACCTGATGTAGAAGGCTGCAGTGTCACTGCGCGAAGATGGGCAAACACATCCGTGCATACTGCATTGCCTCCATTCCGCTCAGCAGGCATCAACTTTTTCAGCTTCTCGGTGTTCCAGTCAACGCAGCTGATCCTGGGACCTTGTGATCAGCCGTCTTCACTGAACACCGTCGAGCGAATTCTGAACTTGCATGCCGTGAATGCTGCGGTACTGCCTCCTTCACTCCTCGCCGAAGTTGCTATGGACGAGGGTCTGCTGAGCGAGGTCTCACAATGGTCCAGTGTCGCGTTTGGAGGAGGACCATTGCCAAAGGAGGCAGGCGACGCTTTGTGGCAGCATACAAGTGTATTGAAGATTCTGGGATCGACCGAGACTTTCAATATCCCTGAGCTCGAGCCAAAATCGATCGACGAGTGGGAGTATCATCGGTATCATCCTTCTCTGGGTCTCGACTTCAGATCGCACTCGGAGGAACTGTACGAGCTTGTCTTTCAGCGCGGCGATAGGGTGGCTCGGCATCAAGGCGCATTCTGGACGTTCCCCGACCAGGACGAGTACTCGATGAAGGACTTATACGAGCAACACCCCTCGAAACCCGGCTGTTGGAAGTATCGAGGTCGAGTAGACGACATCATTGTGCTTTCGAATGGCGAGAAGTTCAACCCCACCGGGGCAGAGCGTATCATCACCAGGGACCCGACCGTGAAGTCCGCATTAATAGTCGGGTCTGCTAGAGAGCAGCCAATGTTGTTGATCGAGCCACTTGAGGTCCCAGGTTACGACCTCGAGCGAAGACGATCGTCGATCGTAGATGCAGTCGCGCATGCCAACGAGATCCTGCCAGCCCACGCACAGATTCATCCTTCGCATATTCGAGTACTCGATCCATCTGACACATTTCTACGTTCGGCGAAAGGCGAGGTTCGAAGAGCGCCCACGAACGATGCTCTCAGTGCGATAATCGCTGAAGTTTATGACTCGGCAGATCAGAGCAGTGTCTGCGCCTCGACATTAGACTTCCAGGATGAGCAAAGCCTGAGCATCGCTTTGACTCGGATCTTATCGACAGACTACCTGCAAGGTGCGCAGATCTCGGAAAATGACAACATCTTCCAATGTGGACTGGACTCCCTGCGCGTTGTCAAGTTGCTGCGTTACTTCAAAGCCAGTTTACGGCAACAGGGTGTTGAAAAAGTATGCAGCCTGACGACGAAGGCGATCTACCAGAGTCCGTCTGCTCGATCACTCGCCAGTATGCTCATCGAAATGTCGACGGGTGCTGCGGCGGATGAGTGTGAGGAGGCAGACCCGATGTTGGAGATGCAGTCGAGGCTCGACTCTTTCACGGCTCGTCTGGACGGCCTGGAGAAGCGTCCCGATGCCAAACGCATTCCTTCTGGAAACGTGGTCCTTTTGACTGGCTCGACGGGATCACTTGGATCCTACATTCTGCTGGACAGCCTCGTCAGAAACCCTTCAGTCGAAAGAATTATCTGCGTGAATCGATTGGGCAGCTGCCGTGGCAAGCAGCTCGAAGCGACGTCCACGCGCGGTTTGTGCGAGGACTTCTCCAAAGTCGAATTTCTGCAGGCAGATTTGACGAGACCATGCCTGGGCCTCGAAGCCAGCAAATACGACGATCTTGCACAGACAACCAGTCATATCATCCACAATGCATGGCCAGTAAACTTCAACTTGCCACTGTCGTCATTTGATCCGCAGCTAGAATCATGCTGCAATTTGTTGGAGCTGGCAAACTCATCCAGCAACATTGTTGAAACGATGTTCATGTCGAGCGTAGGTGCAGCAAACAACTGGGCGTACGTCAACGATGGCTCTGTGCCGGAGACGCTACTGGATGACTTCCGAGTGTCCGAGGGTATGGGCTATGCACAGTCGAAGCAGCTCGCTGAGCTTTTGTTTGCGCATGCCAGTAAGGCAAACAACCTGCCAGTGACTGTGTGCCGTCTAGGCCAGATCGCTGGGCCAGTGAAGTCGGAAAAGGGTATGTGGAGCCCACAAGAGTGGTTCCCAAGCGTACTGCTAAGCTCCAGTACTCTTGGCAAAGTACCGGAAAGCCTGGGCGCCATGGACCGAATGGATTGGATCCCCGTGGACCTGCTTGGTGACATGCTAGTGGAAACAATTCTGCCTAAATGCCCAGTACCATCAGACATCGGGCATGAGGTCGTGAGACAGCTACTTGCTCTACCAGAGGCATGTATCGCAGCATCAGCGGCCACTTCTGCTGCGTCTAGTCAACCTGGAACTCCGCTGCCAAGTACATCAGCAAGTCCGGAAGGGTTGAGCTCCAGGACTTCTGTCTCATCGGATGAAGGCTTGGAAACGTCTAAACCAGGAGCCAAGTTTCTGCACTTCGTCAACCCTCGGAAAGCGTATTGGAAGGATGTTGTACACGACCTCTTTGAAAACGAAAGCAGCGACGTCCAGATCGTACCCTTCTGTGAGTGGCTAAGTAGCCTAAAAGAGGTGGCTGAACGAGAGGATGTCAGCGACGACATTCCCGCTGTCAAACTGGTCGGCTTCTTTGACGACATCGGGCGACCTGATGCCAAAAGGCCCGAGTTCTCCACATCAATCGCCCAAGGTACGAGTGCATCGTTGAGAGAGCTCAAGTCTGTCTCCATCCAGTGGTTGAGGCATTGGCGACAGCAATGGCGCCAGGCTCAAGGATGAAGCGCCTCCATACCGAGAGAACGTTCCCAGGAAAAGGTTGACATTAGGCCGAAAGAATGGGAATGCTCCCAGCGGAAGATTGACATTAGACCCGCGGCCCCACGCGCTCGGAAAGCAAGGCAGGTCGCCGCCATTCTGTTAATGGAGTATGTTCAAATGCTTCGGCAGCAAGCGATAAGCACCGCGAACATTGATGAGATGAACGATAGATGTTGTCAGACGAAGGAAGTAAGCAGGAACATGGATCCTGAAGTATAGGTCCGACCAAACGCCGACTATCGGCCGACGTAAAATCCGCCTTGCCTGCTGTCAACACTCGATATCGTCCACAGCAACAACAACAACAACAACAACAACAACAACAACAACAACAACAACAACAACAACAAGTCATGGTCAAGACGCTGTGAAAGAGCAGAGTAGATCGGTCACTCTGTCACGGGTCAGAAATTCTGGTCACTGGCATATTGCTATCAGCACCCGAAACACAAGGTCCGCAGCACCACGGCACAGCCAGTGCATCGTAATAGAAACCGGAGGTTGTCTAGAGGAAGAGGAGACAACTTCGAGAGGTGTTGAGGAGGCTTTGGGGATACTGAAGCAGAGTACGGTGTCGCCTGCTGCTGTGGCGGTGGCGAGATGACGCTGTATAGCAATGTATAGACTCGAATACATATTAGCCTACGTAGTTGATATATCGCCTACATCCCAGCTGCGCCCGGTATGTCCGTTCATCACGGATCACTCATCCGTCCTTAGGAGAAGTATTGAGGTGTCCGTCAACGGCTTTGTCGTCGCTTCTGCCACAAACACCATCGCCTGCATTCGACATGTGCACGTCTTGGCATTGTCGCCGTGCAGAGACCATTGCGATGTGGGTAGCTTTCGAACTAGTGTAGCATCGATTGGGAAGTGTCGATAGATATCGCAATGGGACCTCTTTCACTGACTTCATGAGTCTCTTCAGGCTCGGGCGCAGTCGGTACATGTGTCCCCTTTCCTTTTCCCCCGTCGCCAACATGGAGCCTTCGAACTCATGCATCGGCGATAAAGGGCACCCTCGACCACTAGAACCATGGAGACAACAACAGTAATTCGGGTAGTAGCGAAAGGCTCGGTCTTGAGTTCTCAGATGCCAGGACTCTGCCATGATGCCGTTGCTGTCGTCCCGTGACTTTAGCTGGCACACTACCTCAACACTAGATGACTAACCGTGATACGTGGTGGCGATTGACAGTGACGACTGAACGTCCCGCAGGAGAGCGATACACAACGTATGCACACAGCACGAGTGGGAGCGACGTAGAGATATGACCAGTCGTGAAGTCCTCGGAGAATGCGTGCTCTCCGTGGCATAGCATGTGTCTGGTCCTAGCAGGGCCATCGTCGAGAGTTCAGTACAAGCAAGACTTTACGCCCTACCCTCACCTCCTCCCACCACCCGCACCACCAGCACCACCACCCATACCGCCCAGCATAGACATCATCTTACTCATATCCATGCCTCCCAAATTCGGCATCCCACCACCACCTCCACCCATCATCTTCATCATCGCATTGATATCCGGCATACCACCTGCCCCGCCCGTACCTCCACCCATACTCGCCAACCTCTTCTGCATAGCCGCCATCTGCTGCTGGCGGTTCGCACCACCCATAGCACCCTGCGCCTTCTGCATATTGGCCATCCCGCCCTTCATCTTCTTCGCCATGCCCGCCATCATCTGCTGCTGCGATAACAATTCCTCGACTTCACGTACAGAGGTACCGCTACCGCGGGCAACACGCGTGATGCGGGTGGGCTGGTCTTTGAACATTTTGCCGTCGCTGTCGAGTTCCTTTTGTGTCATGGAGTCGCAGATGTAGATCATACGCTTGAGTTTCATGCCGCCTTCTTCATCGTCGACGCCACCCATCATGTTAGAGAGGCCGGGGATCATGCCGGCCATTTTGGAGAGGGGACCCATTTTCATCATGTTCTGAAGTTGGTCGCGCATGTCGCGGACGGAGAATTTGCCTTCGGTGATGTTCTTCATGGTTTCCTTTTGGTCAAGTTTCAGGCTTTGGACGTGTTCGACGAGGCCTTGCATGTCACCCATACCAAGAAGCTTAGAGACGAAGGACTCTGGGTTGAACTTCTCGAGGTCGAGGAGGTGCTCGCCGGTACCGATGAAGACGATGGGAGTGTGAGTTGCTGCGACTGCGGAGATGGCACCACCTCCCGCTGCTGCACCGTCGGTTTTGGTGATGATGATGGCTCCGAAGTCTGCGGTCTCCTTGAAGGCGCGGGACTGCGCTTCTGCTGCCTGACCGATGGAGGCGTCGAGAACCATGATTGTCTGATGTGGCTGCACGGCGCCCTGAATCTCGACCATTTCCGCGAAGAGGGCATCTTCCTGGTGGTGACGACCAGAAGTATCGACGATGATGATCTCGAAGCGCTCCTTCTTGAACTGTGCCACACCGTCTCTTGCGACCACGACAGGATCAGTCTGTGTGAGGGAGCCGTAGTATGGGATCTTGGCCTTGGTCGCGTTCTGCTTCAACTGATCGAAAGCACCAGCACGGAAAGTGTCGGCGCAGACCAAGCATGTCTTGAAGCCTCTCGCCTGATACCATCTGGCCAACTTTGTACATGTCGTCGTCTTACCCGCACCCTGCAGACCAACGAACATGATGACGTTGCTCTTCCCCTTCTTCGGGTTGTATGGCGTCTGGTGTGGGTTGACGATATCGACGAGGGCATCGAAGACGGCCTTCTGGATGATGCGCTTCTTGTTGGCATGTGGCGGGAGCTCATTAAACTTGACGGCGTTCTTAATGGTCTTTCGTAGGACGGCGACGAGTTTGATGTTGACATCGGCTTCCATCAAGGCATTGCAGACCTCTTTGACCATGCCATCGAAAGCCTTCTCGTCGATGGTCTGGCCGCGGGTGAGGTCATTGACGGCGCTGTTGATGCGCTTGCCCAGGTCTGCGAGAACCATCCTGACGGTGTATCCTCGTGTAGTGAGGATCCGCTGCTATGGTTCGCCTGGTGTTTTGTAGGAGGGTGTGATGTGTAGGAGGAAGTGGTGGTGGAGTAAATGTAGAGGACAGGTGGGGTGGTGGTTGATGGTGAGCATCAATATTTGATGGTTATTGCTTAGGTAATGTTCGTCGCGTCAACTGTCGCCTGAGATGCTGGAGCTCGACCGGTAGCTTCACATGAACGAACATCAACCATCGAAACACTCAAACAACAACCTGACCATCACCACCACGGTCCAGCCACCTCCTCAACCTCACTCAATACCAACTTGATATAGACAGCTCACCAGAACTTCACACACTCCACGACAATGTCGGGCTACGACCGAGCACTCTCCGTCTTCTCACCCGATGGCCACGTCTTCCAGGTGGAATACGCTCTCGAAGCCGTCAAGCGCGGAACATGTGCAGTCGCAGTGAAGGGCAGCCATCCAGAAGAGTCAGTGGTGGTGCTTGGCTGTGAGAAGCGATCGGCCCTCAAGCTCCAAGATACACGCATCACTCCTTCCAAGATCTCCATGGTCGACAACCACGTCTGCCTCGCATTCGCCGGTCTCAACGCAGATGCACGAATCCTGGTGGACAAGGCACGACTGGAAGCGCAATCACATCGTTTGACTGTCGAGGACCCAGTCAGCATCGAGTACATCACCAAGTACGTGGCTGGTGTGCAGCAGCGATACACACAGTCCGGAGGTGTGAGACCGTTTGGTATCTCGACACTCATTGTCGGATATGACCCAGGCAGCAAGGAACCGCGACTATACCAGACAGAGCCATCCGGTATCTACACAGCCTGGTATGTTATCATCCATCAGACAGGCACTACAGTCCACCACTCACAATTCATGTTCACAGGAAAGCAAACGCCATCGGTCGCTCGTCCAAGACAGTCCGCGAGTTCCTCGAACGCAACCATAAAGACAGCATGACCCGCGCCGAAACGATTGAGCTCACCATCAAGTCCCTCCTCGAGGTTGTGCAGACTGGCGCAAAGAACATCGAGATCGCCATCATGGCACCCGGCAAGAACGTGGAGATGCTGCCATCAGACGACATCGAGAAGATCGTGGAGAAGATCAACACAGAGAAGGACGCAGCAGCAGAGGCAAATGCCAACAGGAGAGGAGGTGCGAGAGCAGGTGGAGCCGCAGCTGGTGATGCGGCAGCGAGTGCACAGGGGCCCGAGCAGGTTTTGGCTAGTCGCCCAGCCGGTGAGGGAAGTGGTCCACGGGAGTAAGATGCTGGGAAAGTGGGAAAGATGAGCATAACACGAAGAGCACGCCACAGGGCGCTTCAGGCGGTGCAAGAATGAGCATGTACTATACCACTACTTCGGGCGAAGATCGCTGGAGCCGCGCTGGCTCTGCTACGATATATGCATAGATGCACAGCGCATGGTTGATGATCAAGAACACGAGCTCCCAAAGACCAATGCACACATTCTGCTGACCAAATCCTAGACGTCAGACTATGGATTGACAATAGATCTCATCTCGTAGAACAAGTCGCATTTCGAAGCAAAAAGGACAACTGCAATGGCCCAAGTGCCTGTTCCTGTTTGATGAACCCCAAAGCGCGAGAGCCGGATTTGGGACAGTCCAAACCACAGCGCACGCAACCTCTGCTGCAGACATGGGTCGAGCCGACGCTCTACTGACTAACCCACTTGGACCAGAGCTATTGTCGACGGATACCATTTGCAGAGGCCTTATGTGTCTTCAGCTGCGTATACGCAGGGAGAAGGAGATAATCTGCAAGTATGAGGTTATAGCGCATGACATGTTGCAAAAAGATCACACACCCTGCTTCGAATAGCCTGACGACGCCTGGAATGGGGAAAACAAAGTAAGAATTTGCGTGTTGCCCATCCCGGCACCATCATCTTGCCGTCCAGCACCGGTGTGCGCGCTGACGAGTGAGCCATTCGACCCGGAATGATTGACACGGTACAAGAATATGAAATTGGTTATACAGGTAAGATGGGGGCTTCTGTTGTAAAAGTGACTTACAGAGACGGTACAATAAGAGGATGAATGCGCCGGCTCATGTACACCACAACACCGATCCATTCTGTGTTTAACGAGAACTTGTTATCTGCAGAAGCGG
Organism: Fulvia fulva; assembly: GCF_020509005.1. Classification (NCBI taxonomy): domain Eukaryota; kingdom Fungi; phylum Ascomycota; class Dothideomycetes; order Mycosphaerellales; family Mycosphaerellaceae; genus Fulvia; species Fulvia fulva. The sequence continues at coordinate 4,104,627 of NC_063017.1, read as the reverse complement.
CAAAACAAAGCAAAATGAACAACCACCTTGTCCCGAATGGCATTGACCACCATCAAGAATCCCGGAGCTCTCATGGGGAGAGCTACGAAGGTCTCGCGAGCTCAGGTTGATGCACTCGAATACAGCCAGCGAAGAATGCTGCGCACCGATTGCGCCATTCAGGACAAGCTTGTTGTCGAGGAGTATGAATTTCGGACGTACATGTATGTTTAGATAAGATGCCGAGTCTGGTTAAAGGAGGAGTCCTAACACGGGGCAAAAAGCAAGATGCAAAAAGCAAGATGCAGTGAATTTGGGGTGTAGATCTAGGCAAGATGCCGAGACTAGTTAAAAGAGAAGTCCTAATACGGGGCAAAAAGCAAGATACAAAAAGCAAGATGCAAAAAGCAAGACGCAAAAAGGACGACCACTATGGCTCAAGATGCAAAAAGCAAGATGCAAAAAGGACGACCACCATGGCTCGAACAGCTCTAAGAGGAGCTCACCAAGCGTGAGAGCAAGCGCTAGAGCGCTCTGCGCGTTAGTGTCATGTCCTAGCCCCAGAGAGACAGATGTTAGTCTTCCGATTGCGCTATTGAAGCCATGATAGTCGTCGACGGTTAGTGTTTGTCGGGTATCTATACAGCTTGAGACTGATGCACAGTGTTTACTTACGACGCCCCTGATGGATGCCCTCGTAGGCAAAACAGAAGCACAAAAGTAAAGTCGTAAGCGAAAAAACGACCCCCTTGCCTCGAAAGGTCATCTTCACCAAAAAAGCCCGCGATAAGACCCAGAAAAGCCTCCGACGGACTTGCCCGGAGAAGCATCAGTCGAAGTGTCATCTTGGACAATTTCACGACTGCACCATTCGGGACAAGGATCTCGTCAAGGAGTGGTACCGTCAGGAGGTAGATGTAAGCAACATACTTGGCAGCTGATCGAAGAAATAACAGTGTCTGACACTACGCAAAGAGAACGATTGCCATGGCTCGGATGGATACCAGTCCAGGAGCGAAAGGTGAAGAGTGCAACTCGTGTACATAACGCTCATGTGACAGGCCGCTGTCAAGCCGTAGTGATTGGCTTTGACTGCGCCATCCAAGCCGTGGAAGTCGTCGAAGGCAGACATCTCGTGCAAGCTCATATCCATTCCTCGACGGAACAGACGCGTAGAAAGCTAGACTTGCACTGGATCTGGACAAAAGGCTAAGTACACTACTGAAACCACTGCTATGTATGAAGACGAGCAAAAAGACGATCCCCGTGGCTCGAACGACCAGCGATGAGATTGCTCACAAGTTCAAGACTTACCACCCTTTCATTAGATAGCTGATCTTCGCGTGTATCGTTCGACCATGATGGTGATCATGTTGATGGCGCTACGTGAGGCAAGAAGATCCTCGAGGGCCCAGGAATCCAACGGAAGTATAGCGGTAACATACGCCGGAGCACAGTGATGGCATGGCCTTGTGGTGGACGAAAAGAGGGCAAAGACTGTTGGATCAGTGCTCTCACTCGAATCTCTTACTGTTCGAGCATCTCCAGACCGGCTATCTGCGATATGATAAGAGAAGAAGATGCAAAGAGCACAGTCCTCCTGACTCGAACAGCGACGGAGCTCCCGATGGACCTCTCGGAAGCCCTGACTTCTAGAGGTTCTTCAGCATGGCCGTACATCAGCCAAGCAGCTCTAAGCATCGACTGCGCCACTCAAGACAGCAAGATGGTCAAGACTGCTCCGTCATAGGGTGCATATCTAGGTGGAATTTGCGTCTGCGAGAAGATGTAGAGACCACTTTCCCATCCCCAGGCACATGAAAACTTGGCACATATCTCCAACACGTTGAAAACGGCAAAAGTCGAAACATCAGTCGGCAGCGAATGCGAAAAGATGATCTCCCAGCAGCCTGGAAGTGCAACCGAAGACCGATGAGAATGTCCAAGGGCGGTAACTTGGGTCCTTTGCCGACCACGTCCGAGCTCAGCTACAGTCTCAAAGTCATGCCAGAGACCTTATTGACTGCACCATTCGAGGCAAAGAGTCGTCGAGGAGAGAGACATTGCGAAACAATGTGTAACTGAGTATTGTTTGGTGAAATCATGTCGATCGCACTAGTCTGCCCTCTATGCTGCCTGCTTTTCTGCCGTATTCTGGCAGCGATAACAGACTGATATTGAAACCAGCCTCACGGATATCGTGCTATTGATGCCGTAGGATCGGGCTGTGAGAGTTTGAGTTGCGATGAGGTGTGGGAACGGGAAGAGAAAGAGGGCGTGGGTCATGATGGCGCCCTGTTGTTGAGTGCAAAGATGTATTCGTGGTCAAGTTAATATTAAGCTGTTACTGGTTCATCTGATATGTCAGCACTGACATGCTTGACAACAATCTACATACAATAATGTCGATTCTGGTAGAGAAGTGCGACTTGTCTAAGCGAATCTGTCATTGGAACTGTGCATCCTCCTTCGTCGTGTCGAGCATCTTGCGCCCTTCAAGCAATGAGCTTTGATTCAGCCCAGGAAAAGGGGAACCTTGCATGCTCTTTTCGACGGCCTTGAGCACCAAAGTTTCATCTTGGTCTACTGCCCTGGCCACCTTCCCCGAAGCAATGTCCCGCAGATCTGCATCCTTCGGACACGTGTTGATAGCTTGGGCCGCCGTGGTGTGCTCCATGTACCGACCGTAAATCCAGTGTCGAGGAAGGCCGAGACACGGGCGACTGCTTGAAGCAGTAGGCATTTACAACACAGTGTGACCAGCGGTGGAGCTCGTCCTGGTGACTGTATTGGTGCGCAACCTCGAACGTATTCGTGTCCAAACGACGATCGAGCTAGTCCTGCGCACAGTGACACTCGGTTATGGGACATTGCAAGATTGTATGATCTCCGATGGCGGAAAATCGTGAGATGCATTCTTCAACGCTTCGAATCCATGTCAGCCTGTGTGGCATGGGTGGTTGTCCAAGTTCGTGGGTAGCTTCATCCCGGTTGTTCGCGCTTCTTCTTCCGCATCACGATCTTGCCACTCTCGTCTTCCACCAGTTCGGCCTCGAAAGTGCTTCCCTCTTCAATGTCAATCGATTGGCCCGTCTTAGTAGTGAGTGTTCTCGACTTCGACCGCCCATCGGAGTCCTCGAGCTCGTCTTCGAATCCAATACTCGTCATTCGTCGGCGTCGTAACATCATACGATGCACAAGACCTGCTATCGCCGGAAGGTTACAGCTGATCATGGACAGATGCAGCTCGATTTCGCTCCAGGTGCCGAAGTGCCCAAAGTCCCAGTTCGGGTTTCGTGAATCCTGTAGAGGCAGGATGACGGTGAGGCGAACGATACTGCAACCCGTGACCACGAAGCCGAGCAGAATGACTGCACAGATTGCTGTGCGTCGTTGCTTTGAAACGCCAGTCAGTCTGATGAGCTTGGGTATGGGAAGTAAAAGTGTCCAGAAGTCGAAAAGGACAATCTGTACGCCGATCGCTATTACCGCAGGGATGAGATCGATTCCCCAGAAGTTCTGTCGGACGATGGCTGATTCGCCGATATAGTAGCGATGCGGCCAGAGAGTAACGATTGCGCCGATGGGGTACCCTACCATGACTACGGCCAAAAGGCCCACGGTAACCCAGCAAAGCTTTCGAAACATAGTATTAGCCTCCCACATCCGAAGGTACAGGAACACCCACACCAGCTTCGTGCCGAATGTGCCGATTAGATAGAACGGCTCGCTGACATAGGTCCACATAAGTACTCGCTCAATGTCGTGGACAGTGACGAAGCCAATGACATCCCGTCCGCTCCAATATGTGCGAGAGAAAAATGGACAGACTGCCATCTCGATGGTAATGAACCACATGGCCAGCATGATCCAATCGTCCCACCAGAATCCAGGGCCCTCGAGCCAGCGAGAGCGCGAAAGCAGGCGAGCTGCTGCAGATAGAGTCGAGATCCCAAAGAAGACATATGCGATGACAAGCTCTCTAGCGCCATCATCTCTAGCTTCCAGTCCGCACTCTTCAGCATAGCGGTTCTCCCATGTGAGCAGGTCTGTCAGAAGAGGGCAGGTCGTCTGCACGCATTTGGTGATGTCGGAGTCGAACAGAGCTTTGTGCGTACAGACGAGTGGGCCAGGGTATTGTTCCAGACATGTTTGGGTGCAGGCAGCCAGTCCTTGCGCGGTATTCGAAGTGACTTGTTGGACAGAAGCCCTCTGGATCGGACTCGGCAGTACCTGTCTTCCCTGACACAACAGGCCAGCTGGAATGCACAACCAGAAGACCCTCATGCCTCAAGCACAGCTCGAAGCAGGTCAGAAACAAAGAAGAAGGAGAACGTGTTCGAAAGCTGCCGCCCTCAGGCCGAAGACATCGTGTTGGAGAAGTACTCAATGCGGAGAAAGCACAAAGCCCAGCTCTCTTGGTTGCTTATTAGGTCAGAGCAGGGACACGAAGATCTGGTGCAGACTCTCGCTGATCAGCGCCCCTAGCTGGAATAGGTCATCACGTTCGCGGACATAGAGTTTGTAGCCATGCAGGAGGCGAGCCGACAGGTGATGTTGTGGCTGGCTGCCGAGATACTGTACCTCCTAAGTCACGAAGCAAGACTGCCGGCCCGGGCGAACGCCTCGCAGACTCGCAGTGGCTGGGGGACAATAGATTGCCTTGCATGACTTCCGTTCGAAGGGCCAACATTGTGAGGCGCCGCCTTCCGTGGTGTCCAGTATGGAGTTTGCGTTCGCGCAAAGACGCCAGGGCATCAACGGCGAGTATTGGCTGTTGTTGTATTGAGCGCGCCACAGAGTCATGAATACGAGGAGAGGCGAAGCGCCGAGGTCAGGCGTGCCGCTACAATGCAGTGCACTGCAGGTGGGTGGGCACGTGGTGGGCAGGTGGGGTGCTAGCATCCGGACGAGACGTGACGGAGAAATGGAAGTGAAGGTGAACGGCAAGATGGATTGGGATAAATCGGCTGAGACGGAACTATCCTGAATTGGAACATCGCGCGGGCCTGCGACAGCCGAGACACATGGAGCACCTCAACACCCACCACCACATCTTTCACATGCGCGCAATCCTTGGCATCACACGCAGAACATTGTGAACACTTACAGTACCTCGCTACGCAAGGCTGCAAGCAACATTCGACTAGCGGCTATCACTCCCATTGGCACTTCTGCCTACGTCTGCCCACGCTTGAGACGGTAAGACGCGTGGGCGTTCCACATTTGTACATACCACAAACACCGGCAACCGCATCTCTTGATCGCAAGCTCTCGTCTTCTCTTCAAGCACAGCACCTGTCCTGCGATACCCTTACAGTGCACTGAGAACAGCACATGACAACATGTCCTCAATCTTAACAGACCTCTCCGCCCAACAACGAACACAACTCCAAGAAGTGGCCGACTTACTCCTCCAGATCTACGAAACATTGGCAGAGCTCCGCTACGTCGACCCCGAGAGCATCGTACGGGGTCCCCACGAACTTGTCCACCTGCAAGAGACCTACGATAGACATGGTCTCGACCCATCTATCCGTCACCTCTACACCCTCCTTCCCTACATCGACCCCACCCAAACCGAAGCTCGCGACTTCTTCCATGGTGGAGCCTTCTTCAACCCTACTGAATCCGGAGATATTGAGCAAGGTCGTGATCCATTCTACGCGAGTCCCCAAGGCGAGGACTATGAAGCAGAGAATGGACCATACATGAGGCCTTGGTTCACGCCGTTGAGTAACATGGGGAATCATCAGAGTGTTATAGTGTACGATGCGAGATTGCACAGGATTTGGATTGTGGACCAGGAGGGATGGGGGACTACAGATCCAGGGTTGAGAGCGGAGTACAGGAAACACATCGGGGACGAGAGCGAGAAGAGTGACTGGGGCAATGACAGTAGCGAGTGTGGGTATGTGGACGACGAGGAGGGCTCTGATGACGATGACAGTAGCAGCCATGGCAGCAGCGAGTTCTGGAGCGATGACGAGGAAGAGGATGAAGAAGGTGTCAACGAGCTGGAACAACTACGTCAAGAAGAGACCGAAGGTGTCGACTTCGACGAAGGTTTCGAGATCCTCAACGACGAAGAAAGCCGTGAAGCCAAGGAAGCAGACGTAAGCCAAAACACCAACAGCTTCGAACACATTGACTCCAGGCACGCCGGAGACGTCCTCAGAGACATCAATCGCTATTACCGCGAGCTCAAGATCATGCCCGCGCAGGGCGAATACAACGGCGGAGAATGGCGTCTGCCGAAGGAAGTCCTCGTATCTTTATACCTCAAACACGGCTGGCCCACTATTTTCAACGGCGAAGCCTTCGAAATTGACCAGCACCGTGCCTACGCCGCCGAGCGCGCTAAGTATGACGCTGAGGACCCACTACGACAAGTAGAATGTTATGAAGGCTGGACAAAATACTGTGCCCAAGATGTCGAGCGTCATCAGCAGGAACTTGCTGATGCCAAGGATGTTGATGAAGAATGGCTTGCCCGCTTTAATCTCTGGGTCGTCGAGCAGAGAAAGCTCCGCAACCTTGAGGATTTGAAAGAACGACGGGAGAAGGCTGATCATCTCTGTCCTGGTGGGGTATGTCAGAAAGAAGGCGATTTACCACTCTGGGAACGAGAATGGCTTCGTGTCCAGCGCCCTCGCATCGATCCCGAACGCCGGCAAGGCGAGTCCGAAGATGCATTCCTCGCCCGCCAACGTCTGGATAGGAACAAGGCCACAATCCACGCCAAAGCCCTCGAGGCTGCGCAAGCAGACGCCGCTCGCCTTTGTCCGGGCAGGACGTTCGCAGAGGCGACCGGGAGGAAGAGACTAGGTGGCCCGGGGATAAGGGAGAGGATTGAGACGGAAACTTTTTGGGTTGAATTTAGTGGTAAGGAGGTGGAAAAGGTCGAGAAGTGGGAGGAGCAGTTGCCTGAAGGGGCCGTGAGAGCGAAGGAGACGGTACGAGAGGAGATTGAGAAGAATCAAAAGGCGCTGGAGAGGGTGGTGAAGGATGTGGAGAGGATGGAGAGGTGGGTTGAAGAGCATGGGGACGAGGAGTAGAAGTGGATATGGGATCTTGTATGCCATGTCATTTGTGTTTGCCGTGTCTCCAAACTATGTGACACTTTGCAGGCGCCGAGCGGCCTTTCAGTGGCTTGGAGGTGGCAAGCAGCATCCAACATCTCGTGTCAACTTTTGCTTCCGTATCTCGAGTTCGCGCCTTGCTTTCAAGACGCAGAAATCTCTCTCAATGCTTCTGACCTCATCACCGCTCTCGAAGCACATGCACATGCACTCCACACGCACACTCGATCCCTACTGTCGTCCCCATGCTTCCACCCATCTCGTCAGCAGCACCGCCTTCCAAGTCTCACTCGAACCCCAAACTACGCCTGCTCTCCCTCACCACACCTTCCCTTAGCAGCACAAGCGATCGCCGCCGCCGCCAAAATACAGACCCCCAAAAACAACGGTCCCATCATAACCCTCACCGCCTCCTTGACGTGCTCTCCCTTCTTGCTTGTGTAGAGACGATTGATACATTCCACCATCATCAGAACCATCCACAACAGGGTGTACACGATCCAATGGAATTGCGGAAGTGGCACCTGCTCCATGTCGGTGCTGCCGCACACGCCGTTGTTGTGGAAGTCGCGGCCGAGGAAGATGAGGCCGGGGAGGGCGAAGGCGGCGGAGGTGATGTAGGCGAGAAGAGGAAGGAGTCGCTTTGCCTTGGTGGTGTAGTTGGCGAGGCGGGTGCGGAGTTTGCCTTTGGTGGCGGTGCGTGGTTGGATGATGCCTGGGCCGGTGTACTCGGGAGGACTGGGCAAGCCGGTGTCCCAAGCAGCGCGGCCGTTGGTGTAGTAGGTGTCGGCCATGAGGGGGTTTGGACCGAGCTCAATGTCGGCAAAGTCCTTGTCGGTCTTGAACGTGTCGGTGCTCATGTTGGTATTAGCGATGTTAGCCGGGTTGTTATTTGGTGAGGGCATTCTGCTGATGGGTAGCACAGTGGCTGATGCTGGACTGGAGATGGATTTGGTGCGTTGATGATTGGCAGTCGCGTATTGCAAGAGTGTCGTAATGCGCGATGCTTGGAAGCGGTTCCGACTGTCTGAAGGTGAGCTGGAAGAGAAGAAGTGCAGGCAAGGTAGAAATAGAAGAGGGGCCCACGCTTTGCGCGCTAGGGAGGTGTGAACAGAGCGGCAGTGAGCGCGTGGCGCGCTCTCACTACTTTCTTCACGCACTAAGCCGCAGGTAAGCTTGATCTATGAACAGCGGAGGCGACCCTACTCGAAAGCGAGACTGGCACAAGGGGCACCGATGAAATGCAAGTGGTACTTGTTGCTCATACCCGTAATGCCTGGCTGCGAGGCCCAACCCGTCCGGCTAGATCTTGAATGTATGACGGGTCTTGCACTTGCATTGTGACGTGTTCGAGGCTTGAGCATCGTGAGTACATGTAATCAATGATCAGAGCCGACTTTGTGTGGTGTGCCTTCCTTATCTGTCTGCTCTTCCCATGCCCTCTCGTGACCCGCAGTATCGTTGGACGCTCTTTAGCAGTTCGCAGCAGTGGAGGTCTCTACCCTCCTCTTCGCACGAAGCCTCCCCACCTCATCCTCTGCTCATCTTCCTGTACTGGTATAATCTCATTCCCATGCTCCTCGAACGCCATGCCAATGCCGCATCTGTACACATATCCACCACCTTCCCTCTAGCTCGTCTTGACTTCATCCACTGAAGTCGCGTGGTGTACATCGCCGCCAAGGAAGACTTGTTCGTATACAAGGTAGCCGGCGAATGCCACTGTCGCAATGCCGAGTCCCGGGAAAGAGCCCTTGAAGCGGTTCCATCGTGTGAAAGGGCCAGTATATCTCCATGCCTCACTGTAGATGTGTTAGACACCGCCATGCGATCTGCAGTAGCTCATGATGCTTACGCTCGTGCCCATGGGTCATTCTTCGGTTGTCCTGCCGCTGCTGCGAACTTCTGTGGGTCGAAGCCGGTGACGTTTGGCTTGGGCGCCATCCTGATGAGTGTTCGGTACATTGTGAGAGAGTTCGTGGTACGGCGAGATGTTATCCGGCGCGCAATGGCTGTCGCTAGGAGGAAGTTGTGTTGATGTGATGTCGCCGGCGGGAAGCTCCTCCACGCCAAGAGATGCAATCCATGTCCGCGGCTTCCCTCCGCATACGGGAGCAAGCAACATCAATGTGGTTCTATGCTATACCCAGCCATACAGCACACCATCAACACTACACATCGAACCATCGAGACTATCCGAACCGGAACTCCACAACCTCATCACGAACTTCACATCTCGGCAGCGATAGCGACTAGTACCCAAGAAGACACCTTCACGTGCCCATCTTGCTAGCCTGCTAACCGAGTGTGACTGCCAGTGAATACTTCAAACACCCCCATCCGAGATCAGGACCAGGAACGGCGGTCACGAACAGAAACATCTGGAGATAGTGCAGATCATACTGCACAGCCAGTAGTAGCGCAACCATCGCAGACTCACAGTCCAGCCCCGCATCTTCCTACACAGACCTTCCAACACAACAATCACACCCCTCCGCCAGATCACGGTCAGCAGCGCCCGGACGCAGGACCGTTCCAGGCACAGCTACAAGAAGTAACAAGACTCGGTGGACATCCACCATCTCCTTCACGACCTTCACCGTCTCCCTCCAGCTCGACCACCGCACGGACACTGCCACGGGAAGACAGCGGTGATTTCGAGCCCCGAAATCTAACGAGGCAGGCTCGAAGAAAAAGGACGAAGCGGCAAGCAGGGCGCGGCCACGGCCACCACGGAAGAGTAAGCAACAGAAGCGCTCAAGAGTTAATCGCCGAGTCTGGTTCATCGGAATCAGAGGACCAAACACAACTTTCTCCGTCTCCCAGCGTCGCGACACCAACCATGCCTCCAGCTGTGGGCAGGATGCATCCCTCGCACATGTCGAACCCTTTCGCGCACCTCAATCCACAACATTCGATACCGCAGACCTCTCACTACCAATCGCAAACATCGCACTTACCGAGCACCATCAACTCGCACCACGCATTTGGTAACAGCGCATTGAATGGCGGCATTTCACCTTTCAACCCAAGCTCTCCGTACGGTACATCTGCATTCAGTGCTGGCGGAGGCACTTCTACCTTCAACGGCGGTATGATGGGCGGGCAAGGACAGGGACTAGGGTCGGCCGCAGCGCAAGCCGGCTTCGCAAGAGGTGCAGCGATGCAAGAACATGGACATCAGATGGAAGCATCGGGAATGGCTATCAAGACTGGCGCAGCAGCAAGGATACGAGAGGTCTGGCGACACAATCTAGAATCTGAGATGCACCTACTGCGACAGCTGGTGCAAAAGTACCCCTACGTTTCGATGGATGCCGAGTTTCCAGGTATCGTTGCGCGACCCATTGGCAACTTCCAAGGCAGCAAGGCGGAATACCACTATCAGACTTTACGATGTAACGTCGACATTCTGAAGCCTATCCAGGTTGGCATCACTCTATGGACACCGGAAGGCGAACTTCCACCCACGCAAGACTCAAGTGTCTCTTCTTCGATGAATGGCAGGCAAACGTACGGCAACAATCTACTCGGACAGAACATCCCTTGCACATGGGTCTTCAACTTCCAGTTCAATATCGACGAGGACATGTCGTCTGATTCATCTATTGAGCTGCTCAAGTCGAGTGGTGTTGACTTCGGGCGGCATCTCGAGCATGGCATGTCACCCGAAACCTTTGGTTCACTGCTCACAACGTCTGGCCTAGCCTTCAATCCTGATGTACACTGGCTCAGCTTCCATTCCGGATACGATTTTGGCTATCTCATCAAGCTGCTCTCCAACGACGCGTTACCCATGGACCAGACCGAGTTCTTCAACCTGGTGAAGATCTACTTCCCCAAGCTGTGGGACATCAAGTTCCTCCTGCGACACGCTCAGCGAGTGCGTAGTACCCAACGACTCTCCGAGCAAGCTGCGTCTGTGGTGGATGCTCTTGGTCAGAAGTCTGGTCTTACAGATCTTGCAGAGGAGCTGGGCTGTACCCGAATCGGACAAGCACACACAGCAGGCTCCGACGCCTGGTTGACTGGTCAGGTATTTTGGGCGATGAAGAGCAAGATCTTCGGTGGACAGCTTGACGAGACCCTGGCCGATCAGATTTACGGTCTCCATGGCGTCGCGGCTCCTGCGAGTCAGCAGTACCGGGAGGAGTTCTTCGCAGCGCAAAGCACACCAGGACAAGTGAATGGTACTGGCGGCCTGGCTGGCTTAGGGGGTGTCAATACTCTTACACCCAATAACCCATCAACGCCGACCACCCAGCACGCCGGGCTCAACAATCAGACACCGGGGCCTCACTACGGCGCTGGCTTCGGGAACTTCCAGTATAGCAAGTAGGGATACTATGGATGGTACTGAAGTTGACGACTGTACGGAACGATAGACATGATGTTATTGCTGCACTTTAGCGAAGGAGTACGATAGTTTGGGTGGCGGAGTAAGACGGCTCGAGGGCCGCACGATGTTCTATGTCCACAGATAATGTGCAATGCGAAGCTGCTTGTTCTTCTTGGCCGTCACTGGCGCTTCAACATGTATACTACTGACCGGCAATGTTTCCTCAGCAAAATTTATCCACATGTCTCGGTCGCGACTGCACGCCTTCGAGGCCTGAAACGATTCGCAAGGATGTTGCCAAGCTGCAGCTGTACATCAAGATAAGCTATCTATGCCCAATGCTATAGATGGCTAAGAAGTCTGGCCTATCTGAACCCCTCATCTGTGCCGGGCTGTGCACGCGAGTTTGAGTTCGGTGGTTGCAGTGAGAGGATCTGGTTGGTCAGTGAGCCTCACACATGCGTTCCCAAAACGCGCAATGCACCTTCACATTGCAGAGCCTACGATAGCTACAGCATGAACGATGATAGCGCTGGGCAAAAGGCTTGAGTTGCAGCTGTTGTCGCTACTTAGGGCCGTCGTCCTTGAGTTCAGTCTGTGCTTTCGCCTCTTTACAGCCTTTGACAGCTAATCTTCCTCACAGAGCGGCTGTGGATCATCGGCCTAGCAGCTTCGAACGATGTCGGAGAAGCGCATCGCAAGCGTCACGTCCACCACCACAGCAAGGCAACGCAGCGTCGCCGAGGAACCTGTCACCTCTGTCCTGGAAGACGGTGATATTCCAATCAACGACGGCGAAGCAGCATGGGATGCTGATGAAGAAGTATTGGCGGCTCTAGGTTACAAGCCAGAGTTCAAGCGCGAGTTCAACCTCTGGACGACCTTCTGTGTCAGCTTCGCAGTGCTCGGCCTTCTGCTATCTTTCGCGTCAACGCTATACTATGGCATGGGCTACGCCGGCACAGCGGGCATGACATGGGGCTGGCTTATCGCTATGATCGGGATCCAGTCCGTCGCTGCGAGTATGGCAGAGCTATGTAGCTCCATGCCAACTTCCGGAGGACTGTACTACGCTGCTGCTGTGCTCGCGCCTCCTGGTTGGGGACCATTTGCAGCGTGGTTGACTGGCTGGTCGAACTGGATGGGCGGCATCACCGGCGCACCTTCTGTCAATTACGGCACTGCTGCGATGGTTCTGGCTGCGGCGAGCATTCAGAACCCGAGCTATGTGCCAACGGACTACCAGACTTTCCTGCTGACGGTCTTCTTGATGATCGTGCATTCATGTATGGCGAGTGCATCGACGAGGTGGTTGGCGAGGATCAATAATGTTGGCAGTACTTTTAACATTATAGCGCTGGTCGTTGTGATCATCCTGATTCCTGCTGGAGGCACGGAACGAGAAGCGCAAGGACTACCACGCTTCAAGTCGTCGAAGGATGTCTGGGGCACGGTATTCAATGGAACGGACTACTCCGATGGCGTAGCAGTGCTGATGTCCTTCATTGGCGTGATCTGGACCATGTCTGGCTACGATGCTCCCTTCCATCTTGCGGAGGAATGCAGCAATGCTAACATTGCTTCGCCGCGAGCTATCTTCCTGACCTCGGCGGTGGGCGGTACCGCTGGCTGGTTCCTGCAACTCGTGGTAGCTTACACCGTCGTCGATATCTCGTCGGTCCTCGAATCGGATCTGGGACAGCCCTTCGCTGCATACCTCACCCAAGTCCTACCGCAGAAAGCTGTGCTGGCAGTGCTATCTCTGACGATCGTGGCGGGCTTCGCGATGGGGCAGGGGTGCATGATCGCTGCGTCTCGGTGTGTGCACATCTGCTATCTATCCATCAAAGATATGCTAATGTATTCACAGCGTCACCTTCGCCTAGGCCCGCGACGACGTCTTCCCTCTTTCTTCAATCTGGAAACGCGTCAACCCCCATACCCGCACCCCCGTCAACGCCGTCTGGCTGAACTGCGGCCTGGGCAATCTTCTACTTCTCCTCATCTTCGGTGGCGAGTACACCATCGGCGCAATCTTCAGCATAGGCGCCTGTGCCGCATTCGTGGCATTCACTATCCCGATCTTCATTCGCGTCTTCTTCGTGGGGCGAAGATTTCGCGCTGGGCCTTGGAATCTGGGACGTTTCAGTATCCCCATCGGAGCCGTCGCTAGCGGATTTGTGGCATTGATGGTGCCGATTCTTTGTTTGCCGAGTGTGACGGGGAAGAATTTGACGCCGGATTTGATGAATTGGACTGCTGTGGTTTATGGTGGGCCTATGATGCTTATCACGGTTTGGTGGATGGTTTGTGAGTGTTACAGACGACTTTTAGAAGATGTTTGAGGCTAATCAATGGCTTTGCAGCTGCGCGGAAGTGGTTCAAGGGGCCGAAGGTTAATCTTGATCATTTGATGCATGGCGGTGAGGTGGCTGAAGTTATCGACGGACATGCGCCGGTGATCCAGAGGAGTGGTAGTGAGGTGTTCAATCATCACACACTTGGAGAGAAGCACGGTGAGAAAGATGGCACGGGTGTTCAGCAGGCATCGATCTGACTGGAGAAAACCCTAATCGGGACGCCAGCTTCTAGAACGGCCGAGTGGTACCACATCTTCACGAGCTATATTCACGACCACGTCGTTGCGCTAACAAGCTCTCTGTAGAACAACGAGCTACCGGGTTGTACCAAGACGGGATTCTGCTTGCTTGCCCGGTGCAAACCTATGATATCGTGATCGTGAACAACACTTCCGGGCGATCGATCTGCGATCATGTATGCTGCGACACATAACGTTCCGCTGCAGGTGACGACAGACTGCTCAGCTTCAGTTCGTGAAGGCTTCATACCGCCAAACTCTATACAACATTGACGACCTCGCCACCTCACCCGAGGGCAGTATAGCGATCGTGAAGAATGACACTTTCAGCAGCCGTCAGACATATATGCCCTCGCGGGTTTCTCTCTCCTTCTTCCTCCTCATCAACATACTTCCTGAACCATCCTCCACCACCCTGAGTCCACGGATCACTTCGAGCAACAACACTTTCGACAGCAACAACCCAACATACTACCCGAAGATGTCTGTCCTAACAATGACACCTTTCTGCCCCCTGGCTTTCAGCGGCCAATACCCAACTCCACTTCCAACCCCACCGCCGGGCGGAATCCCACCACACGTTCAGCGCGGCTTCCCACTACCGGTCAAGCCCATGCCACAGACGCCCCCTACCAACCCGGCTCCCGAGCCGTATCCCTTCACCAGGATGCCGCAGCCCATTAGACCCCCCTCCCCACCACCCACGCCACCCCCAAGTGTGCCCGACACGCGTGGTGGGTTCATCGTGCATTACGATCCCCTTGCACCACCCACCCCACCACCCACCCCACCCCCAGGTGTGCCCGACACACGTAGTGGGCTCATCGTGCATTACGATCCCCTTGCACCACCCACCCCACCACCCACACCGCCTCCGGGTGTCCCAGACACCCGTGGCATTGGTGGCGAGGTCGAGGATCCGGTGGCGGGTCCGTTGCCGCCGTTGAAGATCTAAGGCTGGCTGTGAGGTCGAATACCATTGGCTTTGCCATCTCTTACGATTTGCTTGGGTAGCATTATGGCGTTGTAATTGCTTGAGAGAGTTGTATGCGAGGACTGCGTATCTATCAGGTTGTGTAGCGTAGCTTGGGTATCTAAGTATTGCGTTCCACTCCTGGTGTACATACGAACCCGTCCGCTGGAATCATTTCACGTGAGCCTATCTTTGTCCTCATCCCTTCGACCAATACCTCCCAACAACAAAAACTTTCCCATCATCACTCCTAGCAGTCCCCATACCCATTTCCGCGTTCTCCTTGCACAACATCTACGGCATCTAACAGCAACCACGCACCACCGACCTACCACTACTACCATACTAAAAACGTACCTGCCCACCCCCTCGACACCACCTCTCCCCCTCACCCAGCCCCGTGGCATAACTCAACGGCCGCACTCGCGGATGCTCCAAAACCCATACAGGATCCTCCCGATGAACATCACAAAGGATCTGGGCCATGGCTTCGCTGACCTCTTTGCCTGTGAGGTAGTCGGCCCACTCCTGAGCCTCGTCTGCGAGGCGCCAGGACCATGTGAGAGGAGTGATGTTGGCGGATTTTCGTGCTAGGACTTGTTAGCATTAGGGATGGATTGTGACTGAGGGGGTGGGGTGCCTTCGTTGTGGAGGCGCAGAGAGCGTTTTTGGTCTGTGTTCATGGTGGCGGGTGAGGGTATGGGAGGTTGTTACTTGATCGATTGGATTCGCGAAGGTTCGAAGAGGCTTGTGGTATTGTTAAATTGCTGCATAGTGAGGACCTCTTCCAAATGATGGGCAGCTGTATGGCGAGCTGACTTCACGAGCATCACGAAGAACATGTGCTGAAGCTTGGCACGTGGGTTGCTTGCAAGAAGCGCACCGACTCGAGTGGAGAAGGTTGCTGTGCGTATGTGAAAGATATTGCATCCTAATCTCGCCGCGCCTTGCCGTTCGGCGTAGTCGCACTACTCGCAGCATCCTCCTGCCTGCTCGATTTTATCTCATGCACTTTCATGTCCAGCCCAACCCAGAATTGTTTCCCACGCCATTCTACCCTCGTACCTCCCCAGAACGCCCAGATCCATATCGGCAGGGCCAGAGCTTCACGTCCAAGCCACGCAAGCAGCCATTCTCCGAATGGCCGCTTCGTACTGCTCTTAGGTGGCCGTGCGAAGAACGGCGTCTCCTCATCCACCTCGATCGATGCGCCAGATTGGAGCTTGAGGTATAGTGCCCAATCCGTGAGACACCAGATGCTGACACTGAGGAGCCAGAGCAGAGCGAAGGCCGTCCATGTCGGCGGTATGCCAAATATGCGGTGGAGGTAGGGTAAGGTCGAGAAAGCGAAGGCACCGTAGACGCTACAGAGGAAGCTCTCAGTCCCGGGCTCGACGAAAGTAGCGAGCGTCACCGTAAACTTCCGCACGCGGAGCCATCGTATTCTCCGGCTCCAGTATTCCGCAAGACTCATATTGGCCATAGGCTGGATCGCCAAGTCGCCAAAGCAGAATGCATGTTTGCCGAGAGTCTCGCCTTGACGCTCTTCTGGGACTTTGTGCTTCCATAACCTGTCGCCAATCAAGTGATCTTCGCAGATGTTCTCGCTGAAGTAGTCGATGCCGCGGTTGTCGGTCACGCTGTCGAGATGACTTTTGCGGAACATTGTGCTCTTGCCAACGATACATGGAGCGACTGCGACGGTGTTGATTGCTGCGTAGAACTTTGGATGTGCTGATGACATGAAGGACTCTTCGAGACGACCTCCACCGATCGTGAGGGCGGTGCGATCGGCGTTGGTTTGTGTGCTTGTGCTGGCCGAGCTAGTTGTCCTGATCTGCGCATCTCCATTGGTTCCATCGAGCAGTCCATGCGTCTCTTGTCCGACCGTAGAGCCTGGGATGTCGACCACGAGCGGGATCTGATGTACGAGCTTGTTCCTGTGCTTTCCATCGTGCCCTTCAAGCCTGGTGACCATCCTACCACAGACGCCTCTTGCGACCCATACATTACAGTCGATGACCCATATAATGTCTCCCATAGCTTCTCTGTACGCTCGACTCATGTTGCGGATCTTCGGGTTCGGTCCCAGGTTGAGTTGTCCATTGTGCAGTTGTTCGTCTTCATCTTGCAGGAGTAGCTGCGCGTCGTATGCAGGATAGTCGTCAATCAGTCGGTCCAGGACTGGTAGACACGGGTCGCTCTTGTCTGATATACAGAAGCGAATGTGAAGCCGTTCGGGTGGGTAGTCCTGGCGGAAGGTGGATGCCAAGCAGTCGTACAGCTGCGGCTCAAGGCCTTTGACTGGTCTGATGATGGCGACATGAGGTGAGTCTGCAGGCTTGAGGCTCGACTTAGGCTTCGGAGCGGAATAGTGTCGCCATATCTGGGAGCATCCAATGGTACACACGACCGCAACGATGCAATACCAGATCAAGCAAGCCGTGGCTGCCACGTAGGCTATCGTGGACAGCTCATGGTCGGTATGAGCGACAAATGTCTCTCCTATAGCACTGGCAGGTGGCATGCGCGGCTATGTGGGCCGTCGATGGGGGTGGTGATGATCATGTCAGCGTCTTGGCGTTGTCGTTAGAAAGATGAAGTTCCGAAATGTTCACGAAACTATCGACGCGAAAGTGACGCGCGCAGACGCCAACTGTCACGTCTGTCTTGACATCACTTTCTCTTTTGTACGACATTGATATGTATCGACATTGACGAGGCTCGATTCCATCTACTGACCCCATATCTGACAGAATGAAACCCATCGATATGTGCAGTGTTCATTCTGCCATCTGTCTGCCTTCACATCTGCCCATCACTACCCACTCCTCAGACATACCTACACATAAGCCGTCTCACGCTGCCCCGGACTTTCTCCTGCAACCGCAGTGCCAGCCTGGACCTTCTCGTTGACGCAAGCCCGCCGCTCGCGATGGGCCCAGCTGAGGCCATGTCACCAGGCTCATCTTCTGACAATCGTTGCTCCTCCTCCAAAATGTCTGCAAGAACTTTCTCCGACACGATCCGATCAGGGTGGTCTTTGCGTAGCGTCCTCTGTCGGATATCAACGACGCGCTTCAAAAGCTCAATGGAAGCTGAGGTCTGTCCGTCGGCATCATATGCACACGCCAGCTCATGCTGAGATGATAGCCGGCGAGGGTGGTGCTTATGTAGCGTCGTCCCTTCGACCTTTACTACATGCTCTAGTAGCTTTACTGCTTCCGGGACCCGTCCGTTGGTCAGGTATGCACTCGCGAGCGCATGCTGAGATGCTGGCCGAGAAGGATGGTTCTCCCTTAGCGTCGTCTCCCCAACCTTTACTACGTGCTCTAGTAGCTTGACTGCTTTCAGGATCTGTCCGTTGGCTATATATGCACGCGCGAGCTCATGCTGAGACGATAGCCGAGAAGGATGATTCTCCTCCAGCTTCTCATTTACCTTGAGTACATGTTCTAGCAGCGCTGTTGCGTTCGCTATTTGTCCGTTGTCCATGTATACTGCCGCGAGATCATGCTGAGATGCTAGCCGAGAAGGATCATCCTCCTCGAGCTTCTCTTTCAGCTTTACTACATGCTCTAGCATCTCGACCGCTTCGGTGATCTGTCCGTTGGTCTGGCGTGCTCCCGCGAGCGCACGCTGAGATGCTAGTCGAACAGGATCCTCTTCCTCGAGCTTCTCCCGCACCTTCACTACGTGCTCTAGCATGTCCACCGCCTCCGGGATCTGTCCATTTTGCTGGTATGCAGCTCCCATTAGATACTGCGCCTCTGTGACGGGCAGCTGGTCAGATTGCTGGTACGTTAGCCCCTGTGCGTGTTCCAAAAATTGCAAGCACATCTCTATCGTGCGAACACTACTAGCGCGGTACAACTGCCACGCGTAAACACACCATATCTTGCACAACCCGTACTGGTGCAATGCCACACTTCCCATGTCTTGCCAAATGGAAAAGCTGGTTTCGTGATGCCGCACAAGCCGAGAGGTGAACTGCTGCCAGGACCAGCTTCCCTCGACGGACAGCGCCAGAAGGGAAGCAACGGCGAGCCATGCTTCGCCTGGTCGCGGGACACGCCCCCTTGCCCACGCGTGCACCAAGGAGTGGACTGACATGGACTTCTCATCTTGGTCGAAGCTTACAAGTGACAGCCGGTGGAGGTGTGCTCGGGCTTTGCGAAACAATTGCGTCCTTTCATTGAGTGGCAAATAAGGGAAAGCGCTCCGACAGTGAGCTACGTGCCAAGGCGTGAGATCCTCAATGAATCCTTTCTCTGGCCCGTCATCAACCTCAAACTCGCTCAAGACCTCTTCCTCGTACTTCCATGCTCGCAGAAACATCTCCTCGGGCACATCTTGGCGATCCACGAAGGCCAGAATGTCCAGCAGCGTTGGAGCAGCCTTGACCGATGGATCGTCCGATGCCAATCTTTGGAGCGATTCCGCCGATACCTCGAACGTCGCGTTGACTTTCCGGTACCTCGCTTGCTCTGAAAACGTGTCAAGGAGTTCTTTTTTGCGCCAGTCGTTTCTCCAGAGCATCTGCATATTCCGCAAGCAAGTACACCCCACCTTGAATCAATGAGCTTGCGACGTTGATCGCTAGAGGTTGAAAGTCGAGCGCAGTGGCGATTTGTTCCGCTTGATGCTCTGCCTGGTGGCCACGCTGCTGAGTATCCGACGCATCGATGATTAGATCTACTGCCGACTTTGCGTCCAGGCCTTTCAGTTGAAAGAAGAGCTTGTTGTCCCGGAAGTCCATGGATGCATACTTCTTGGCATCTGACAGCCTTGTCGTCATTATCAAGGTCACTATAGTCCTGTTGGGTATATATCGGCTGTAATCTGTTCTCGTGTCATCGCAGTTATCCAATATCAGCAACACCTGCCTACCCGAGCCTGCGAGCTGATCCTTGACGCCGTAGAGTGCCTCCGCATCATCGTGCAACGACAAGCCGCACATTGTGCCGATTAGACGTTGTCGTCGCCAGGTACTTTCCCGTAGCCCTGTCCTCTTTCGGCTCTGAAATCTCTCGTCATCAAAGCCTGGACTGTGTCTTTCTCCTCGGGAAGAGTGCATATGATGGCGATGTCGAACTCATCGCGTGAGGAAGGTGGGGGTGAGCACTGAGCTTGTTGGGCCGCCATATGAATGATTAGAATACGATGCTGCTGGCGGAGGGATGCGGCCGGTGTTGGTGTCTAAGTCTCAACGGAGGTGTAGACACTGCTCTGCTGTGAGGCTAGTTGTAAGTATCGCACGCACTGCGTGCGAACCATCCATGTACATATCTTCGTGAGGCTGAGACGGCGTCGTCGCTAGGGAAGGCACTGCGCAAGGAATGCTGGCCCCCGAAGCAGCAGGGTGGCGCTCTCAGCTCGATCACATGCAATTACAGGCAGTTCTCAGCGAATCAGTTTCCTCCATGGTGTAGTACCTACTGAATCAGTCGTTTCTGTGCGACGTGAGTGCATGCTGAATGGTCTGAGCCACCCCGTCCAGCCTGAAGACCATTGTATCCGCTCCGCTGGACAGATTGACAGGCGAACTCCATATAAACTCAGGTGGCGAAGGCTTTGTCGACTACCGTACGGTGGTGAAGTGTTGCGAGGATATGACATCGGGGAGTTCCGAGAAGGTCGCGAATCTAGCAACGTGAAACTGACGCGCTAAGGCGCCCAGTGCACTGAACCGACCTGTCCCCTCAACAAGAACCACGTCTTGATCAATACATGTTCTAGTGTGACAGTCCTACCCTACTGAGCGTCAGGTCATCATCGACGAAATCATGCTGGAGTGCAGACAGATCATGAAGACATCTGTCAAGACCCGCAGGCACCGCCCAAAGAACCCTGCCTCACACGTGTCTCCAACCACTACCACCACCACCCGGTCCCCGTCAAGCTGCGCCTCGTGCACAACCGTCAGCTCCAACCTCTTCCAAATCCTCTCAGAACCAGTCTACCACTTCCAACCATGAACCTGGCTCCTGGACTTCGGCGCCCTTGCTCTCTCCAACAAGCACGGCTGCTCCTTCTGTCGTTACATTCACAATCTGATCATACAGCCCTGGATCAACGAAGTCGAGTACGATCGCGATGATCTCAGAGCCCATAGCCTGCTGGACAGGGTCGAGCTCGCCACAACTCTAGGCATCCCACATCAACCTGGAGCGGCGAGATGCCGGGACGCAGCGTGGAAGCGTGGAGAGTCGAAGCGGCCACATTGTTATATCTGTAGGCTTGAGGTGGGGGAAGTGACTGGGGAGTTGTACTGTGCGACATGCCTGGGATATGTTCCTTGGCCACCGGGACATGCTGATGCCGATCATTACTGTGCGAAGTGTTTGGGGCTTGCTGCGAGGTATGCTATGGATGTTGCGCTCCGGGAGGATGAGGCCCCTGGTCTGGGCCAGACGCCGAAAGTGGCTTTGAAGGTGTTCATCAACAGTGAGCATCGGCGGAAGAATGTGTTGCAGTTTAGATTCAAGTATTCAATCAGGATTGATGAGGAGGAGGGGGTCATGATCTGGGTTGAGGCGTTGAGTGTGGCTCGAGATCGGGTCACTGTCGACTGTGCTCATGAACGGCAGGTTTGGTGCCGATTGACCTCCCGCGAGCTCGAAGCCTAGATCGAAACTACAGATCTGAGCGTGCACTATCGCAGATCAAGTCTTGGCTTGAGGAGTGTGATACGAACCATGCTTGCTACCGCATGACACCTAGACTGCCTGCGAGAGTCATCGAGGTGCCGAGCAACGAGGAAGCTGGTCAAGCTCGTGTGATAGACTCTGGAGGGTGTAGTGGACGCTACCTCACTCTCAGCTATCCTTCGAGCGGCGTACCGCTCCACCTCGCCCATCAGGATGGTCCCGAATCTCTAAAGGTGTCAGCTCTGCCAGCAACCTTTCAGGACGCCATTGAACTGACAAGGAATTTTGGCGTCCGGTATCTATGGATCGAAGGGCTGTGCGCCAACATAGGCGGAGGTATGTGAACAAGAAGCATAAGTCACTGGTCGGCCTATACGTGCCTCTCCGTGCTCCGACCAGCTGCTGAGATACATGCTGCATGCTCCTTGGTTGTAGCTAATACCATTCGATCTACAGGTCGGTCCAGCTCGCAACGACATCTATCAACAAACGAGGTCTTCTCCAATTCATACCTCAACATTTCTGCAAGTCGAGTCTCAGACGTCAACTCCAGCTTCCTCTCAAGGAACCAGATCTCCTTCGCAACCCAAGGCTACAACAGCACAACATCTCAACCCCACGACACACCCTGTTACATCGAAATCACTACTCCGCCCAACACCACCACTTCCTCCTCCAACCATATCAACAACCCCACATCCGCCGTCCTCAAACTCCGTCGGCTCATCTCCAACGATCCAAGCCTCTCCCAAGGCCCCATCTCCAAGGATCCCACAACCTACTCTCACCGCCTCCTTTCCCCCCGAATGGTATCCTTCGGCCGCTGTATCTCCTTCCACTGCCACAATGGGCCGGCTCTCGATACCTGCACCGGAGACGTCTGGACACAGAACCTCGAATACCACGGCGTTACAACATGGCCTATGCCCCTCGTCGCGCCGAAATTGTTGACGGATCGGTTGAATTTGTGGATGAGTATTGTGAGAGATTGGAGTGCTATGCCGACACAGGAGACTGGAGGAGGCCTGAGGCTGTTGGGAATTGCGGGAGTGGCGGAGCGCTATGCAGGTCTTGCGACTGAGGTTGACACAAGGGAGCAGTTATATCTTGCGGGACTATGGCAGGAACATCTACCGCAGTGGTTAATGTGGGATGTGTTGGACTCTACGACCGCGAAGCGATGCCCTGGACCCAGTCGGAGTTGGATCAGTGTGCTGGGTGGTGTGAGGTATTATGTTGACTACCACATGAAGTATCTGTGTGAATTTAAGGGGTATGACTGTACGCTTCTGGACCAAGGGGCGAAGTATGGAGAAGTTAGGAATGGGAAATTGACTCTGAAGGTGACACTAGGGAGGACGACGAGGTTCTTGTGTAGGATCGGCGATGGAAGAGTTGAGGGACTGCTAGGGATCACGCAAGTCGAGACTAGAAGGGAGAGGGCCTTGAAGGGGAAGTTCGAGGCGAAGCAGCCCGAGGGAAGGACAATGAGGCTTGATACCGATGATGAGAAGCCGGTAGCGAGAGATGGAGCAGCAGAAAGCGACGGGACCGTGTCAACAGGCGAAGGCTTCGCGGTGCTGGCGCAGGAAGAGATCTTCTTGTTACCCGTCAAGCTCGGTCATTCTGGAGATCTCACTGGACGGGTCTGGAAGCATGGACTGATGCTCGCACGTACCGACGACGGTACATTCCGACGTTTTGGAACATTTACGCTGGATCACAAGACTATCGCCCAAGACGTGACTTGGGAAGAGAACAGCTCCATCACCCTCATCTAGCCCCCCACCTCAACCAAATTCAATCAATAACCATCCTCCCCGTACTCGACCTCTTCTCCCTCGACCTCCGTTTCCTCGAAGGACCAGCATTCCCCATACCCGGCCTCTTCCCAACCTTAAACGAACTCCTCAAACTCCTCCCCGCCCCCTTCTCCCTCTCCACGCCCTTCCTATAAGCCCCCTCCCCAATCCTCCCTCTCAAAGTCCCTCTCCCAGCGCTCCAACCTCGGCACATCGCCCCTCAGCTTCACGACATAACTATTAAGATCGAAAAACGCCCTTCCTCCGTGGAAATGTCTCGTCCCCTCATGGCCCGGACCGCGGCGATCGCATTCCCGTAGTGATACGAACCGTAACGCGCGTTTGAGGGAGCGGGTGATAAGGCCGGAGTAGCCGGGGCGTAGGAGGTAGTCTTCGAGGTACTTCCAGGCGGGCTCTTCTGTGAAGCGGGCGATGTGGTGGGGGGGGGGGGCGAGGTATTTGAACCAGCCGTGGGACTCGTAGGCGGATAGGAGGCGTTTATAGACGGCCCAATGCAATTGCTCGAAGAGGTCGTTGGCTGGGATGCTGTAGCCTGACAGGGTGTTGAGGTGGTCTTTGACGGCGAGCATTACTTCGCGGTCTTCGAGGGTGGGGCCTTGGATTCCTTGGAGGTCTTCGAGGAAGAGGTAGAGCCAGCTGTCGAAGATGATGAAGCGGTTGGTTTCGTTTAGGGTGACGGTGTGGGTTTTGTTCGTGATGTCTTCCTTGTCGAGATCTGCGCAGGAGCGTTGGAAGTTCTCCCATTCGGTGTATTGTTCTTGGTAGTAGAAGTCTCCGTTGATTACGCCATACTTGACTGCCTCCATCTCTTCCCACGATAAAGCTGGCTCTCTGCATTGTGGGCACTTGATTTTCTCGAGCCAGGTTTCTGCGCTCATGCAGAGGTACAGGAGACAGCCTCGACATAGCACATGGCCGGCGTGGCAAGTCAGTTCGACGGGTACTGTGTTGGGACCGAAGGCTTCCGTACAGACCGCACAGCTCTGATCCTTCACCCGAGGGTCGTTCCTGCGAATGACTTTCGCCTTGCTGTCCAGTACAGCGCCGTAGTCGAATTCACGTTTCCCACGCCACTCGTCACGTTCATCTTCACGTAGCTCTTCGAAGAAAGCTTTGTCGTGTGCTCTGCACAACGAAGCAACGTGTCGGACAGCTTTGTCGGTCGATCTGTCGACTAATTCGAGGATCTGAGCATCCCATGGCGTGGGATGATACTTGAAAGTGTGGCGCAGTTCTCGCAATGGCCAATCGTACGTGCGTTGTGACGTCCTTGGTTGCGTTCCCATGGTCTCAGTACTTGCGATTCCATGTGGAAAGGTAGTGGTCCGTTCTACTCGTATACGGATGTTATTCTCTGTTGCATAGAATTCCGTACTACGGTCGTAAAGCACGGCCCTGAGCACTGTATTGCCTGCATATTGTCGACACTGCTGGATGTCGTCGCCTAGTGAAGCAAATACGGAAGACTTAGGACTCCTCGGAGCTCTGGCGTTGTATTCGATCGGGTATACCGTGGAAGAGGCAACGTTGTTCCTATCGGTCAGATCGGAGTGAATCGTGACGGCTTCATCGGGCACTAGAGGAGGTACAGGGTCGTAGCGGTGTTCCATGTTGGTGGCTGGCAGAATCACTACCTCGTCGCCATGTCTCAGCAGGTCGAGAGCTGGATACTGAACCTCCACGCGGTGGTGCAGGTCGAGGGTGTTGACGTGGTCTTTGCGGTCGAGGATACTTTTGCAGTGCTGAGAGATCAGCTTAGCTGTGAACAAGTCTGCTGCTGTTTCCATGATGAGATGTACGATACACTAGTAAAATCAAATGTTTCTAGGACCATCCTGCAGGTTCCGTCGAGGACGAAGTGTGACATCTGGCACCATGGCTTTGTTGCACCGGATGCGGACCACGTCTTGTCTTCGTGAAGATCGCCTTTGTCTGCAATGTGCTAAAAGTTCGAGGGCCTCGACAAAGAACTTTTCCTGGTCTTACTGAGCTTGATGGTACTGTGTTGAGATCATAGAAGAAGAAGTATCTCTGGCTTGCTCCTTCCTTCTTTCAGGGGCCCAAGCTGGGCCGAGCTTCGGCATACTTCTGGTCATCGCGGACCAGTAACGGCTCGCTTGAATATTGAAGTGGTTGTATCAGAAACTGTGTGTCTTTTGCTGTCGTCAGTCTATTCTACAGTCGCAACTCGTCTATATACAGTCATTCCCACTCGTTCAGGAAGTGTAGTTACCTGGCTGTGCGGCATCCTGTACAGTAGTCTCGTAGTATCGCACAGCATTGGTGGCATTTGTGCATCCACTGAGAGTAGTAGAGTCGACAAGCATGGTGTGGTGATCCTGTGGGCGGCGGTAGGCGTGCATGAAATACCACACCTCGCTGACCACTGTCCTGCCAGTATCCGTTGTGTTCGCAGCTCTTCCTGCCTCGATCTCGTTGTACCTTGGGCCACTGCAACCAATATATGGCACAGCACCGCTCTCCTGCGTCAACGCATCCTCAATCACACTCTTGCTGTATGCCGTGCTTGGACAACCACTGGTCTGTTGGGAACCTGTTGTAATACCTAATCGTGGTCTCGAAGAAGTCGACAACATCCTCGTGCTGCTTGTATTCTAGTCCGCATTGTATTCTGGTCCGTAGCATGGGATGTCGAATGTGCTGTAGCAAGTCGCGTGCTTGGGGAGCGAAGACTTTGTGCCGTGCCTGCATGAGCTGATAGCCTCGTGCTAGATGTACCTGCAGCGATAGGCTAAGGCGGTATGATGACCTGCTGTATGCGGCGTAGCAACTTTTCCCAATGATGAGATGGCGCCGGAGCAGGATGCTGAAGGAGGAAGGGACGTCATGCATGTTCGCTTGGGGGAGGGGCTTTGACGCGTACTCACGTGTTGGCGCGACAGGGGTCAAGGGTCCCCCTTCCAGTTCCACCGTTGTCCTCTTTCGCAGCAGAGATCCTCAGCCTTCCATGCTCCTCGAAACTCTCTCGCGTTTTGTCTCACCACTCTCTCCTCACATTGATCTGAAAGGCTAGTTCCATTGACCGCCCCACGGACCCAAGTACGGCTACTTGAGGTCTTCTCTACGGCCAACGGGATCCATTGTGATATCAGAGCATACGAGATTTCGCAAGCTCCGGCCTTTGTCGCTATATCGTACACATGGGGTTCAAATTACGACAGAAAACGGGTGTATCTCAACAACCGCCCATTTTTTGCGGAAGCACAGTGGGTAGCAGTGATCCTTCAGCACAGTCTTGACATCGACGAGAGTCCGATAACCGATATGGACATCAGCTTGGCCCAAGGCTACCTGCAAGATGTACCTTATCGGCATCGATTCATGCTAATCACTCCTCGATGATCCATTTTTCACCAGGATTTGGACTGTACAAGAGGTTGTGGTCGCCAAAGCAGTTCGCATTCTGTTGAAATCAGGCAACCGCAACGTATGGCTGTTCCTGGACGATCTTGAGACGCTTGCTGACGATGAAAGCCGCAGATCTTCGGCACCTTCCGATAGCTTCAAGAAAGTACATCGTCTGCTTAATGACGTGGCTCAGGAACAGAGGCGAGCGAAGGGCATCCATCAGCACGCGCGCAACGTCTCCGACGTCTTCCGATACTTGATCAAGCACGACGACCTGAAGTGTGGCGAGCCGCGCGACAAGGTATATGCTCTTATACCCATGGCCCTGCGTGGAAGCCAAGTACCGAAGCTTGTGCCGAATTACGATCAGACGTTAATCGCAGCTCTAACTGACTTGATCAAGGATATATACGAGCTCACCAGTGTCCAGTATGGTGAGAGTGCTTCTTCAGTCTCGGACCTAATGGTGTGCTTGATGAAGCTCGTGAAATCTTTTGGCTTAGAATTGACCCATCCTGAGGTCCAGTTCTTCTTCATGAAAAGGCTCGATGAGGCGGCAGAGCCCTCAACTCGCCCACTTCCAAACCCTTCCAAACCTACGGAAAGTGCAAGTACTCACGGATTCCAAGAGTTCAGAGGGATATGTATGACAGATGGCGCTGACCGCTTTGTCCTACGCAGCATTGAGGATCTTCCAGCTGATGTAGCCACTCGCCTACGCGCCATGGGTTTCGGCTCTGCATCAGATGGGCTTCCAAGCAAAATGTGGAAGACCATCTGCGATGGGTCTACACCAGCTCTGATAACGACGGAGAATACTCAACCAGGCGACATTCTCCTAACCCCGTTCGCCGGACCAATGGCATGGACCTGGAACCTTATCTTTCGAGCATCATCGACTCAGCCGGGTCGGTACGAGCTTGTCGGACAGGCCACACCAGTCAAGGGAGGTGATCGAACTCATCTCGGAAGGGGACGGTGTTGTCACGATGAGATATGTCCAGCTCGTGCCTCTTCCATCAGAGTGCATTTACACCCTCGAGACGTGCTGTCGCTTGCACTGCCATCGAGAGCGCCGGCAGAGCGACTGAAGATGCCAACCACGACTCCTGATTGTGGCTCGTTTGCCTTGGTGGGCCATACGGGTGCTGCTGTCTTATCCGTGGCAAAAGAAGGTGCATCTCATGAGACCTCAAACGCCAGCTAGCTCTCTGAGCACTACAATTGTTACGTGCAATGAGGTCTGAACCCAACTTGAGTGCCCGCTGCAAGAATGTTGGCCGATAGGACTGGATCATGGACGCTTTTCGAATGCTCGAACCCTGTCCATCCGAAACGTAGCTCTAATCGATTTATGTGGTGTAACAAATTACATGAACTAGTTTATCCCGAAATTGATCGCAAGCAGAGCAGTCCGTCATTAGCCAAACCATCTCATCACTCGACCCTCGAACGCCAACTCATACCCTCGTCTACCATCAGACCCCCTTCAAGCATCAGGCGTAGCAGCCTCAGTCTGATCCGCGGGAACAGTGCTATCATCACCGGGAAAATGCACCGCCGTCTTAACATCAGCACCCTGCCTCTTCCTGAAGATATGCCTAGCATTCGAGCCATTAGCACAAACAGTATTCTGCACACAAATGCTAAAACCACAGCAGCTGTTCGAGTTCAGGCAAATACTGCCACTGCCACACTGCGCATTAGTAGTGCAAGTCTGCGAACCGCAAGAGTGATCCTGGAAGCAGGCTGTGTTGCCATTGACATCAGACCCACAATGGCAGTTCTGACCAGGGTTACACTGCTGGTACGTGCCACACCGTCCAGCGACCTTGCTCCCACAAGCGGTGATCTGGCTCTTAACGCATGGCAGGCCGTTGTTCGCGCTGTTGGAGAAAGCGTACGAGTACGACACCGAGTAGGGCGCGCCGTTGTAAGTAACCTTATCAACAGTAGCGTAAGAAGCGTCCCATTCTTGCTTATACATAGCACAGTACTGCCCGAACGATTTGCCGTCCTTGCTGATCACGTAAGTGTTGAAGCAGCGGCAGGGTGTGCCCGGGTTGGCGTTGGTCTGGGCGGTACAGGCGGCTGCGCAGCGACGGCTGTCGAAGGGTTTGCCGTCGCTCCAGTATTGGTTGCCGATGTAGGAGCTTTGGCCATTGCAGTCGTTTGGAGCGTTGATGGCGCGGGAGTTGAGGTAGGTGGGAGCTTTGTAGCCTTCGGCGTAGTCGACGGTTTGGTTGACGTAGCCGTTGCTGCCGGCGATGGTGGAAGATGTCAGTTATGGATGATCACGGTGATTGGGGGAGATGGTGCTTACACGACTACGCTACTGGCCGTCGTTCACGGCGTTGGCTGTGTTGACTGGGCCGCCCAGAAGACACACTTGATGAGAGTCGTGGTATCTGGCTGATCACAAGCACCACCCTTTGGCGATGGATCCTTGAATGGAGAGCGTTCGAAGGCTAAGTATTGTCAGTGAGAGCTGAAGAGAAAATCAGATTGTCTTGATACTCACCGACGTTGAACGCAGAGCAACCATTGATCTCGTCGCACTTCTTCGAGCAAAGCGGCACATAATAACTGTCCAAGAGAGTGTACCCCATGTATCCAAGAGCATTATTCATAGCCTTGAGGCTCTTGAAAGTATTGGTGTATCCAACAGGAGTAGGAGCCGCTAAAGCCGCACTGGCGAAAGCCGAGTACGACACGAAAGCCTGATCAGTGTCTGGACTCGGGACAGGACCCTTCCCCAAGATCTGAGGATCACAAGCAGCGCGCTTGACTTTGGTGCCGCTGGGGTCCTGGGCGGCTGCACTCTGCTCTGCGGCAGCAGACTGCTCGACTGCAACAGCATCAAAGTGGATAGTTTGGGAAGGGACATTGATGGCAATACTCGGCTCTGGCGGAGGACCTGCTGCAGCGATTGCGGCGACGTCGAATTGAGGCTCCGTAGTGCCGGATTGAGCGAGGGTAGAACCAGCTAGAGCTGCCGCGACGACAACGAACTTGGAAAAGGCCATGCTGCTGAAATTGGATTGTTGTGGTGGAATGATTAATCGAAGATGATAGTACTAACAGGATCGTGGAAAGATCGGTAGGCTTTATATGCCCCTTCAGGTCAGGCTTCGACAGTAGCATGCCCTGCCACGTGGGAGTTCGAGGCCATCTCATCTCTGGTTTCATGCACAGCATCGAGCCCTATATTCCCGATGGCGTTCCTAACATTTGCTGGAGCTCAGCATACCGAGCTCACAATGGCCATCGTGGCTTGCAATCCTCGCCAAGGAAGGTCCCATGCAAGTATCCGAAAGCCATGTGTCGTGCCAGAACGTCCTACCATGCAGCGAGTCGCCAACAAAAGAATGCTACTCAGCACATGCGTGCATATTGTGGCTGTGAGCGGCGTGGTATGTAAGCGATAGCTTAAGGTCAATATGCTGTGAGAGGTGCTAGTCCAGCGCGCGATAGCAGAATTCGGATGCTACAGGAATTCCACGAAAGACGACTTTGTCAAGCCACATGCCGCATCGAGCTCGAGTACTGGTTAAGAGAGTATAGTACTCCATACGCAACGGTAATGTCGCCAGCTTAATGAGTGAGTATAGCAGGTCCCTTGGCGCTCTTGACTGGCGCAGCCACTGGCTTCATGTGGTAGAGGGGCTATCAAGGTACCAGTACGTGTAACGAGCAGGCGTCAACTCACCGCTAGTCTGTCGGGTCTCTGTACCAGCTATCTCGGGTCCACTTGAAAGAACGCAAGACCATCTCAATCACGATCCTAGCGCAGAGCTGGGGCTCGCATGGCTAGTCGTCTGTGGAAATGTGCACATCGTCCGGCGAGCCTCTCGAGGCACTACCAGGAGCTTGTGCTGATATCGGGACGAAGCTGTGCGGGATGTACGACGACTAGCATGTGAAGTCGGTGCACGGACTCTTGGCATCTGCTCAAGTGCCACATGTTCGGAGGTTCACGGTGGCCCAAAGAGACTCCAGGGTTTCCACGAAGCACAATTCGGGTCGCTACCGAACACTTCAGGCCTCGAAGTGCTGGTTAAGGTCTCGGTGCTGTATGAAGCACGGCACATGCCAGCGCCATGTGCCTGAATGCCGTCATGGCACATGGTGAGTATACTGTGTAGTTTGAGATACATCCCAGGTGCAGCTTGGCGATGAGGAATGGTCGAATGGTACAGCAACACATCTCGCACGTGTCGTCGCTAGGAAGTAGACTACGCACCGCATGCGCAGCTGCACAATCGTTTTCGAAGAAGGTTGAGGTCCAGTGTGATATCTACAAGTCTGGCGCGTTAGCTTCCAGGCTCCGAGGGGAACCACAGAACACGTGGGAGTAATGTTCATGCTAACACAGTAGCCCGATGAGTCTGTGAGCCCAGCTTGGGCGACACTGGACACCAGTCTTGCCTTGTACCACGAAGATAAGCATGGCTGGGGTGGAAGCGTAGTCGCGCTCGCCCATGATTTATGGTAGTCGCAGGGAACACGCCTGCAGGCCGACACAACCAGCAGCGAGGTAGTCGTCTTTTAGCCTTGACTCGCATTGCCGAGCAGTAGAGAGCGAGAATGAAGAATGTCAAGTCAATACAGTACCCGTGTTTCAGCCGCACTGTTCACCAAAGAGCCTGGCCAAGCATTTTTGCTTCGACCCTCTCAGTCCGAGGTGATCGTAACGTACCTACGTCTCGAACACAGTTCCGTACAGCGCTTTCCGTTGTGCGTGCTCATTCGCTGTGAGAAGATCGTAGTTGTTTGGGCGATTTCGTGTACTGAAGTAGGAAGCATGGCGCGAGGCTACATATGTCGTGATCAACCATCATGGTTGGTTTCTCGACGACATGACGTAGAAGGCTGCGGCCTCAGGATGACGGGATGTGTAGGGTGATGAGAGAAACAGAATGTGATGGAAAGAGTGTGTCCGACGGGTCTCTTATTTGAGTTCAATCGGCAAGATCCGAGCTTTCGCGCTAGCGGATGACAGTGTGGCCATGTGTCTTCCTTGGATGAACACATGTCACAACAAATCCAATCTGACTAAATACTTCGACCTCACTACTACACTACCTGCACCAACGAGCGCACACGTACAGACTATATCGCCGGTAGCATAGACCGCCCACAGTCACCATGGACTCCACCGAAGTCTTTAGGGAGCTTCCTCTCACGATCGATCCTGAAACCAAAGCCATATCCACCTCCGACAGCACACTCCTCAACGAAATAGAAGAGCTCAACAAGATGAACCGCGCGTTTGTCGCCCTGGATGTACCGAACCAGATCCCGCCTCCACCCGCTCCAGTCAACCCAAAGCGCAGCGTCCAGATCACCAAGCTCAAAGAATCCGGCAACGGGTCATACAAGAAGGGACAATACGCCGAAGCTGTCAAGATGTACGACCTCGCGATCCGCATGGCAGTGGATCGACCTGGGTGGGAAGCGAGTGGTTTGGTCAGAGAGGAGCTGAGCACATTGTACGGCAACCGCAGCCAAGCGCTTATGGCGCAGCAGAGGTGGGCGGAAGCTGCGACGGATGCGGAGATTGCGACGGAGATGAAGAAGGTGGGCAATGTCAAGTGTTGGTGGAGAAGAGGACAGTGTTTGAGGGAGATGGGGAGGTTGGAGGAGGCGAGTGAGTGGGTTAAGGTTGGGTTGGAGTTTGAACGAGCTGGGCCGGAGAAGCAAGCTGTTGGGGAATTGGAGACGCTGGCGAGGGACCTCGAGACGGCGTTGAACAAGGCTTGAGGTGGTGTTGAGAGACGGCGAAGGCAGTTGTGTTTCATGACAAAAGAGGAAGAGGAAGCCAACCCAGTGCTAGATACCTCAAGCATCGACTATGCCGCGCATACTCCTGGACGGCTATGGAAACTGTGGCTAGGATAGCCACTCTCCGCAACGAGCCTCGGTTATGGTAAGCGAGCAGGCTGCGGATGGAGGCAATTCGATGCACTCGCCATAGTTGCCTGCTGCAGAGCCCACCAAAGCCAACGTCCACAAAGGCTTAGCAGTAGCACAAGCCGGCGTCGCTACGAGGCATTACGGGGAGACTGCACGATAGTACAGTAGCAGGTTACGAGGCGCAGCATAGACTGATCGGAGCCAAATCATGCAAATGCGGAAATGCTACAGCGTTCCGACAGACAAAGCTGACGAGTATTCAGTGCCTTTTGATCGCATGAAGTACCCGGCGACGCACACAACATCACCAGTCGTTCGCGTAGGATCCTCCCGCTCGATGCGAGCCCATGTGTGTGCCGCCGGTGGCATTGCCGACACCGTCAAACTCCGCATCCTTCGGGCTGCACTACTCCATCTTTCCCCGCTTCGGGATGCATACCACCTTGTACTCCTAGTGTAACCTTCTGCTATGATTCTATGCTGTCCATCTGCCTTGGCAACCTCGTTACGAGCAGTACAAGGAAGAGCGCATGGCAGCCTGTCTTCCTCCACCTGACTAACAGACAAGATCCTGGATCGCTCCAAACCTCATCGCCAAACGTGGACGCCATGCTCCTTGCGCGCGCGCCGTGATCTGCTTGTGCATATCCGATGAGCTTGTTGCATTGACGCCGTGACGAGGTTACTTACTTCTATGCTCACCTTGATATCTCGGACTACTCAATAGCACCTTCTCCTCTTCACTATCGACGGGCAAGAACGGCCTTCTTTGCGACTGCTAGACAATCTCATATCGTGGAGAAGAGCTCCCCCCCCCCGACCGTGGCCACACAGACACCATGTCTCGCCATTCCAGCGTCTCCGCCGGCAAGCTCGAGAAGACAAAGCAAGATGAGCAATGGATTGAGATGGCACCAAGCAGCGACCTCGACAATGCAGAGCCTTACGTCCCTGGCTCAGAGGCTGAGAAGAAGTTGCTGAGGAAGCTGGATATGAGGATCATCCCTTGCTGCTGGATCCTCTACCTCCTTGGCTACCTCGATCGCGCGAACATAGGGTAGGGCCTCTACGACCATAGTGAGGGCGATGATTAGGACTGACAACTTATATAGCAACGCCAAGACCGGTGGCCTCGAAGCTGATTTTCACTTGACGTCGAATCAATACTCAGTTATTCTGTTGGTGTTCTTCGTTAGTTATGTTATCTTCGAGATCCCGTCGAATATGGTCAGTCATCTGCAATCTCCTGCCTGTCAAGTTTCCCAGCTGACACTCGTCTAGCTACTTACCAGAGTCCGTCCATCCCTCTACCTCTCCGGCCTAGCCGTACTCTGGGGCGGCCTTGCAGCCGTCATGGCCGCTACGAACAATTGGAGTCAGCTAGCGGGTGTACGCTTCGCCCTCGGAATCATCGAGGCAGGTTTCGCGCCGGGTATTGCGTTCTATCTCTCCTGCTGGTACAAGCGCTACGAACTTGCTCGAAGATACTCTTGGTACTACACCGCCGTCGCTGGTGCAGGGGCTATCTCGGGTCTCCTAGCCGGGTTGATTACTCAGAATCTCGATGGTGTGCATGGAATCGCTGGATGGAGGTGGCTTTTCGTATGACTTCCCACCTCATGACCTAGTGCCAGCCTACTGACACACTGCCTAGATCATCGAAGGCGTCGGATCCTCTGGAGTGGGTATGGTGGTATGGTTCTTCATGGCCGACTATCCCTCTACAACCCGCTGGCTCACACCCGCCGAACGTACACTCGCAGCACAGCGAATGGCTCACGATGGTATTGGAGCGACGCAAGGCACGGATGAACAGATCAAAGAGTGGGCGGCGCTGAAGATGACAGTACGCGACTGGAAAGTGTGGGCATTGACGTTGATATATGCTCTTATCACTGGATCGCAAACGATGCAGTACTTCATCCCGACGCTGGTTAGTGCATTTGGCTGGACTGGGTGGGAGGGACAGTGTAAGTCCTTGCCAAAGACGGTTCCTGGACCAGAGAGTGACACTGATATCTGCCAGACTATACCATCCCACCCTACGCCTTCGCCCTCTGCTGCACGCTGGCTTTCTCGTGGATCTCGGACCACTACCAGAACAAACCCCTCTTCATCATGATCTTCGCAGCTTTCGATACGGTCATGTTCATCATCGTCGCTGCAACCACGAACCACACCATCCGCTGTATGTCCAATCACCCCCTTCTCCTCCCCTCCCCTCTGCCCACTTCACTAACCTCTCCATAGACATCTTCACAATCTTCGCCTTCGGCCCAATCTACGGCATCGCCCCCCTAATCCTCATGTGGGTCCCCAACGTCATCGACACGCCCGCCGAGAAGAGAGCTGTGTCGATTGCCTTGGTAAATGCTCTCGGAAATCTGTCGAGTATCTACGGAGTTTTCCTATGGCCGAGCAGCGATGCACCGCAGTATGTCCCTGGCTTCAGCGCGACGACGATATTCATTGCCTTGATATGTGCGCTGGCGCCGGTCATTGCGTGGAGGTTCGGGAAGGAGAAGGGAGCGGGTGGGATTGGGGGAGTGTTTAAGGTGAGTAAAGGAGGTAGGTAGGAGGGTGTGGTGCAGGTAGTGAGGGAAGGGGAAGATGTGGCTTCAGATTTGGAGATGATGCCGATGCGATTGTGCTATGGACAAACTACGTACACAGCATCCCCATCATGTCGATCAAACGATCAATAAATCATAAAACGCGTCGTGCTCACCCCAGACAGCGAGCAGCAATGGGAGAGATAGTCCGACAATCTTCACCTAAGTGTAGACTGGAGGCAATGGCCCAAAATCCGGGCCATCTGGCTGCGGACCCGGCGTTGGGCCAGGTAACGGGCCCCAGGGGCCCAGAGGGTCTGGACCAAAGCTAGAAAGCGTTGGATCGTAGACTGGCGGTGGTTGACTTGGGCCAGTATCCGGAATGGGATAGTTTGGCTCGATCGGCCGCTGGATAAGGGTAGACATTATCGAACGGGGCTGTGATTTGTGTTCGGAACTTGGTGTCAAGATGTGGCTTCGTGGTAGTCGTGAGAGAGGTGGTGTGTAGGATGATGGGAAAGAGGTAGGTAGAACATGGGATATTATATGGCCCTGGTGGCAGGCTTCGCTGGTGCTATACTGTTGCATGATGATGCAGAGGCATGGTGAAGGGGTCAATAGCATACCTTCACGATAGTAAATATGGACTCTTAATGATATGGTATGATCGATCGATCGGAGAATCGATCAGCATCACCATCATCGTGGCAAGTGGTGATCTTGAGTGTTTGCTTTGCATCGGAACGTGCGAGCAGATCGCCTCTTGGCAGTGTGTCTTGCTTCGAGCGCGTTGACAGGGTCGCAGTCACTGGGATTGCCTCGCAGCGCTGAATGTCACTGTCTTTCTTCGAGCGCGTGGCGGGCAACTCTTTGGTTCATGGCCTTCGGTGTGCCTGGGTCTCAGAACTTTGG
Organism: Fulvia fulva; assembly: GCF_020509005.1. Taxonomy (NCBI): domain Eukaryota; kingdom Fungi; phylum Ascomycota; class Dothideomycetes; order Mycosphaerellales; family Mycosphaerellaceae; genus Fulvia; species Fulvia fulva. The sequence goes on along the minus strand of NC_063017.1, from coordinate 4,068,433 downwards.
GCAAATATTCCTAGACGATACTCGATGGGGAGCAACGTATCGTGAATCTGGAAAGCCGATTTCACAGCGGGGACGTCTGCGCGCATGAGCAACCTGTATCCTTTGAGGTCGGGTATCTCTATATGCCACACGCCTTTTGCCACCAAATGCGTTCCTTCAATGGTTCAGCAACTCCTCATCCTTTCGGGATACCACGCTCCCTCCATTCCCTACGATCTCTTCTCCTCCGCCACGGCCTTCGGTCTCTCAACGACCTGACCCTCCTGCGGTAACTTCGGCTTGCCACCACCCCTGTTCTGCTCCGCCTTATCCTTCGCCTTCAAGCTAGTCGAGTCCTTCGGCAGCTCCTTCACGAATGGCAGGAACTCCTCCTTGTTAGGCATGAAATCCCGCAGGACCTCTGGGACAACGAGACCCTCTTCTGTCTGGTAGTTCTCGAGCACGCAGCAGAGGGCACGTTCGGTCGCGCAGAGAGTCGAGTTGAGGGCGTGGACGTAGGTCTTTTGGAATGAGGCGTCGGTCTGCTTCTTTTGGCCGAAGCTGGGAGAAGAATGGTTAGTGTTTGATCACGAAGGGCAGAGGAGAATAGAGCGACTAACCGAACTTCAAGCTCACGAGTCTGGTAGTCAGTGCAGTTCGAGCATGACACCAGCTCCTTGTACTCGCCCTGGAATGGAAACCACGCCTCCAGATCGTACTTCTTCGCCGCAGCGTTATTCAGCGCACCAGAGACGATCGCCACCACTCGGTACGGGAGCTTCAACGACTTGTAGAACTCCTCTGAAGTGTTCATCATTGCGTCAAAGTGCATCCAGCTATCATCCGGCTTGCAAAAGATGAACTGCTCAATCTTCTCAAACTGGTGAATCCGGAATAGACCCCACGCGTCCTTTCCATGCGAACCTGCCTCCTTCCGGAAGTTGGTCGAGTAACCACCATACTTGATCGGGAGGTCCTTGTCGTTCATCCACTCGCCCTCGTGCATAGCTGAGATAGGCTGTTCCGAGGTAGCGATGAGGTACTTGTCGCTGGCCGGGTCATTGTCCTTCTCCGTCACCTTGTATAGCTCCTCGTGGAACTGCTCGAGCTGTGCGGTCTTCGCCATGGCTTCACGGAGCATGAAGAAGGGTGGTTGGTTGGGTCGATAGCCTCTCTTGAAGAGGAATTGCATGCCATAGTTGATGAGAGCTTGGTTGAGGAACCAGCCGTAGTCGGTGAGGAAGTAACCTCTGTGTCCGACAATCTTCACACCGCGCTCTGCGTCGTAGCCGTCTAGTCGTGTGAGGACTTCGTGGTGGGACAAGCAGTCCTTCTTCTCTGGGGTTGTGCCTTCGGGTGCCCAGTCTCGTTCGAGCCGGTTGTTGTCCTCGTTGTCTGAGAGTGGTACTGTGTCGTGCACGTAGTTGCCTATGCTCTTCACCTTCTTCAGAAGTGCTGCGTACTTCTCCTCAGCGACCTCCTCCAGTCTCTTCTTCTCCTTGGTCAAGTCATCCTTCTCCTGCTTCAGCTTCTCGAACTCTGCTGGATCGCCCTTGTTCTTCTTGTTCAAGCCCATGTCTTTTTGCACCTTGTTGAGCTTCGCGCCCATCTCTGTGCCTGCAGCATACTGTGTCTTTCTGTGATCTTCGAACATTTCTATCACCTCGTCTACAACCTCTACCGGTGCATGGCGTCTGCGTTGCGATTCTCTGATCTTTTCTGGGTTACCGCCGCGCTCCTTGATGAAGTCGTTGACGTCCAACATGGTCGCGGTGTTCGGTCAGGAAGAATTGTGATGGTGGTGAGGTCGTGGAGTATTCAATCAAGTGGTATGAGTAAGAGCGTGACTGTTTGTTTGGCAGGAGCATTGAAACACCAAATCTATCTTTGGTGGGTTGGCGGGGTAGGAGCAAGCTGTTCAAGGGTTTTGCACGCATCGAGACAATAGCCAATAGTACGTCAAGAAACTGCTTCGACTTTCTGTTTCTGAGGCAGTACAAGGAGGAAGAGGTGGCCGCCCGTACGAGAATCCGAGTATCTTTTGATCAAGATGGTAGCAATACCGGGGCGTAGCGTCTGCTAGGAACGTAGGAGCGTAGGCGTTACACGACGCGCATCTCTTAAATTCTGCTTAGGCCAATGGCAGCCAGAGCGTTTCGTGGAGGCTGTAATCGCTATCGCACTTCGAAGCACCGCGGCCACATGCTTTGTCTGGAGCCCTAGGTACGCCAGATCGACTTAGGACATACAACAACGGCATCCCATCACCACCTGCCCTCACCCCTTCACCCTCAACTGATTCTCCCAACTCCCCAACCACCTCCAATTCGTCGCCACCCTCCCCAAATCCCCCAACGCCCTATTCACAGCCCCATCCTCCCCACCATCCCTCTTCTTCCCCTTCAACTCCACGAAGAAAATATAATGCCAAGGCAGCTCCCCACTAGGCCGTGTATTAATACTCGTCAAGTTCAAATCATGCCTCTTGAACACCGCCAATGAATCCGCCAGCGCACCCGGCGCCTCGTGCGAGATTGTGAAAGAGATGAGGGATTTGTACTGCTCCATCTCCGTCTTTTCGTCGAGACTTGCTGTAGGTGTCGGTGGTGTAGAGCTTGTCCGTCGTAGTATGAAGAAGCGCGTGGAGTTGCCCTCGTTGTCTTCGATTCCTTCAGCCAGCACGTCCAGCCCATTCATCTCCGCCGCGATCTTCGAGGAGATAGCCGCGGACGTTCCGGTGCTGTCTTGAGCCACGAACTCTGCAGCTTTACTCGTCGACGACACATCCTGCCTCTCCACCCCTTTCAAATACGTCGATAGAAACAGCTTACACTGCCCCCAAGCCTGCGGATGCGAATACAATTTCCTCACATGCTTCAAATCACACCCCGGCTTCACCCTCGGCATCCCAGGCTGTGGTACCGCCTGCGTTGGCGTAACGTTCCCAGACGCATTTGGCGAGTCCTGAGTCTGGAGTTTCCGCCATGGAAGGTCGGTCCTTCGTCGTTCTTGGCTGGATTCTGATGCTGTGCGGGTTTTGCGGGGGAAGTGGCCGAGTAAGCAGTGGCGTACGGGGATATAGATTTCGCCTTCGACGAGAATGTCCGGGTAGCGGCCGTTGAGGTCGGCGAAGAGGTCGAGGGTGAAGACGACGGAGCCGTTGGAGGAGTTTTCGAAGGGGACGACGCCGTGGGAGGCGGTGCCTGTTTGGACGGCGGAGAAGACGTCTTCAATGGAGATTTGGGGTTGGAGGTTGTATTTGGATTCGGAGAATTGGCTTACGGTGGCCTGGAGGGTGTGTTAGTGATGTGTTGTCTTTGTAACGATGTTGTGAGGTGACAGTGTGTGCTGCAATGGGGAGTGGAAAGTCTCTGCATTCGTGACTGACCTGCCGTGACACTTCCCTCGCAACTGCACTGTGAGCTAGCAGCTCTTTGTGAAGCATACAAGTGTCTATAGAAAGTCTGCAGCTGAACAAACGACTTACTTGATGAGTGTACGAAGCCTTTGGGCCAAGGAAGGCAACCGCTGGTTTTCCACCCATGGCTGAGAGCAAAGCGCACTTCTTTGCGCGTGTAAATAGTCTTATTATCACGTTGATGCCATGAAGGAGTCAAGCTTCAGGAGTGCAGAACAGCTAGCTATGTCCCGGCATGTTGGTATTGGGTTGGGCGTTGTCGCGTGCTCACCAGGATCAAAACACGTCTCGCTGGTAGACACGAAGCATTGGCTTTCGAGGTTCCAACTCAGAACCGCGAGGATAGATGACATAATGGCGTCCACATATGGCGAGAGCGAGTCGATCGCGGCCGCGGCCGCGTTGATTTGACCTCAAACAAGGCAGTGGGTTGAATATATCGAAACAGCAAGATGATGAATCCCTGCAGGAAGAACGTGAAGAGAGTTGCTCCTGCCGCCTCAAAGACGACCAGCGGAGACGAGGTCACGAGACAATTGCCATGATATATACCTTGGACTGCAACGCTACTTGAGAGGTAGAGACAGTATCTAGTTAAGCCATACGCAATTCCAAAGTAAAGCATTCTTGCCGATCCGACCATAGCATGTGCGTAGATTGTGCTTTCAGGTAAGAAAGCAGCATGTCGTGAGAAGATCTCACCCGTCCTCCACTTCCGCTCGCGTCTAATCATGGGTGTTGAAGGTGAAGGCGTGCTCCCGCGTGTCTTGATATTGTGCCAGAGTGCCTGAGTATACCCGCGACCGGGCGCCGTCCATCTCCTAGGTTGTGATGCCGGCTCTCAGTGGCGAAGAGACCTGTGTCGTCGAAAGTCAGCAAACGCCCACAACCACGCGGAAAACACCTGATTTACCTTCGGTCGGTGGCTGATTCTCATCATCTTCGTCGCTGGATCCTGTCTGTCGAGTAGCTTCTTGGCGAACAGCTTGGCTTTGCTGTGACTGTTCAACTTCTTCGCCACTTCCAGATCCTTGTCTGTCTCAATCTCTGCTGGGACAGTAGCAGTTGCAGCCTCCTCGATGTGCTGCACGACGGGCGCCTTGGCACTTTCAATTAGTGCTGGTGATTTGTCTTTTGGCGCCTCGTCTACGAGGTTGTCCACTGGTCAATCGTCGTAGAACTCATCATCACCGTCCTCCTCGTCAATAAGTTGCTCAAAGTTGAGAGCGTAGCGTAGAATAGCGCCGATACCACCGAATCCACGAACGAATTGGTTGCCCTCTGAAGAACGGTCGGAGACAAACTCCAGCTGAGCACCGAAGTCACGGTACTTCTCAGCTAGCCACTCAAGGAATGGCATGGAGTCGATGACTTCCATCTCCTGGCCAGTCTCCTTGTCCATGAACAGAGTACGGTCCTGCTCTTGCTGCTTCGTCGTGTGGAGGATGATCTCGCCGCCCTCGCCGCTCTTGAGCTGCCAGCGGGTCATCTCCAAGTTCTCGAAGACAATCAACGTCTCGGCAGCACCGGCCTCGAGAGCCTTTAAGGTATCACCGATACCATAGCAGACCTTCCCACTGTCCTGGCTGATGTGGTCGAAGTAGGTGTTGATAAGCTTCTTTTCCTGGATAAACTTGACGTTCGAGAGCGTCTCGGCAGAAAGTTCGATGGCCTGGTTGAACCCGTTCTCGCCTCCATAACTAACATCTACGACCTTGATGACCTTGGTCTGAAGACGTTGGTCGAACAGGTCGGACTGGTTCAAGTCGTTCTTGAAGTCTGCACTTCCAGCAAGGATGATTCCGGCCACATTGACCTTGTCGGCTGTGATGAAGTTCTGAACCGCCATTTCTGCGACCTTTCGAACGTAGTTGTGGCGCTTCTCTTCTCTCAGACGTGCGAAACGCAGCGCAGACTGACCACCACGACCGTGCTTCTTTGGTAGATCAACGCTGAACTTGGCAACGACATCTCTTGTGTTTCCGGAGAGGGTGCCGAAGAGTGCTCCATTACCATCCATGATGATGAAGCCGAATTTCTGGTCCGACTCCAGCAGCTCGCTCAATGCTTCCGTGTGGAACTTGTTGTCACAAAGGTATAAGGATGTGTTGATGGGCTTGAATGGTTCGAAGTCGATGTTGATCTTCCGCTCTTTCCCTTCGCTGGTGATGATTTCACCACAGTATACGACCAGGCCATTCGGTGGAACTTTCGAGTACAGCTTCAGACGCTGCTGGGTCGAGGTGATGGCGGACAGGACCGAAAGACGGTTGACACGAGATTTGATGTTACTAGCAGTTCCAAACTCTTCTGCCAACATCTTGGCCGCACGCGAGACCTGATCCTTGGGCGGAATGATCAAGCTGATCATGGAGGTACCGTTTCCTCGCGCCTGTTCGAGGCGCTTGATGAGCTTCTTGACTTTCCATATCTCGATGTTCTTCTCGGCGTCGCCTGCTTGGGGAGGAGCCGACATGGTTGCGGTTGTCTGAGCGGGGCTCGCTCGCTACTGTGTCGGGTGTAGGTGTCAGTGAGAGTCAGAAGAAAGCACAGCACGCGGAAAGGGACAAAATTCTGTGGCGCAGACAATCGTTGTCTTTCAGGGATTCGAATTCGGCAGGCTGCGGCTGAGGAGAAGGCGCGACGACTCACCGTGACTGCAGAGACAGCGGCAAAACGGGGACACACTGTGGTGGCAGAGTAGCTCTCGCAGACTCTGTGTGTTCGCAAGCGCTCCGAGTAATATCGAATAATGTCGATGGGTGCACTCGGTCGAAATTCAACGTCACTTTGATTAGGCCTACCTGTGCACCGCCGCCCCCACCACCATCCAACACGGTACACCGGCCAATCCCCACACCGCCCGTCTGGGCCGTCTCGGGAGGAGAGTCTTGTTACGCAGGTCGATGACTGTACAAACCATCATGAACGCCGCTATGCCGGCTATGTACATGTACATGCACATCTCTATACACGCCCATCCTCGCTCACTACATATCACACCGATCATTCCTCAGCACATCTGATACGCATCACATGTGCAAGCGTTAAATAAGGTTCGCGCATCTACCACGAAGATGCCTCTGCGGGACAGATAGCAAGTCACCTGAGAGGCGCCTCAACCACTCCACTTGCACCTGGCTGCCACTTACTATCGTCACAACCCAGCACTTCTATCTGCTTCACACTAATACCCAGATAAGCCTCCCCTCCGCTTGCTGTCTACTGTTTTCGTGATCCTTGTGGACCTCAAATTTGCTTTATCGGACGTCTGGCCCATATGCTCGTGTAACATACATGTATGCTGTCTGCTTTCCGTGTGAAAGCTTCGTCGAGTCTTGCAGCTTCCTCAGCGCAGACGGCCTCCTTCCACAGCTTGGTAGTGTGGGAGCTCTAGTGGGAGTACATCGGGATCTGCTAACGAGAACCAACCCCACCCGCCTAGCACAAGCTGCATTGCTAGAAGAACATACTGCAGCCGTTGCGAGACCGAGCAATGCCTTCAGCAAGAGGGCAATTGCCCAACAGCTGGCGAGACCGAGCAGATACGGCAGAGTCCAATGCCAGCGGCGGCGTGCAATTCGACGAGCAAAGCGAACAGCATCAGCGGCCCTCCGAATCCCACGTCAACCCGTACGCGTACCAAGAAGGAGAAGGACATCATGGACTGCGGCATAGAAGATCGTCAATGGGCATGGCCATTGATGCTATTACACAAGCAGGTGGGGTGAACAGCTTGGGCAACTTTGCAAGATCGTGGCAGCGTGCCGTTGGCTTTCACGAGGTCACGCCTGTGCGTAAGAGCTTCAGGTACGCGGAGGATGACAGTCTGGAAGGTGTGGAAGACGAAGAGAGCACAGAAACCACGCCCGAGGCACAGCGATCATTGCTTAGAGAGCAGTTAGCGGCACAAGAACAGACCTCGCCGGACAGCGCGGTAGAGGATGATGCCACCCCAACGAAGCTATCGCGACAACGGACGCGAGATCAGGACCAGCAATTGAGCGATTCGTTTCGGGAGCAGGATCCACTACTTTCCAAGACAACATCGAGGACTCAGCAGGGTGATAGCATCTTCCAGATAGAGCCTTCACTGGCATCGCCATTTGGAGGAAGCTACGGCACAACATGGGCATCACTATCTTCCCGTGTGAACGAGTCCTCGATGCGGCATGCAGGACGGCTCTTCCGCCAGCAGCAGACTCAGGGTGTTGTGGCCCCAGATAAGGAACGCGAGCCATTGATCGTGAAGCAGATCGAGGACAATGGCGGGAAAGTGGTCAATATCGTGGTCGGACAATCTACACTACCACAAACCATCTTCAACAGCGTGAACGTCCTAATCGGCGTAGGTCTTCTCGCACTACCTCTAGCCATGAAGTACGCTGGCTGGATCCCCGGACTCATCTTCTTCTTCTTCGCCGGCGCCTCAACCTGCTACACCGCCAAACTCCTAGCCAAATGCGCCGACGTCGACACCAGTCTCATCACCTTCGCCGACCTCGCCTATGTTTCCTTCGGACCATGGGCCCGGATCGGCACCTCCATCCTCTTCAGCCTCGAACTCATAGCCGCCTGCGTCGCCCTTGTCGTCCTCTTCGCCGACTCCCTCGACGCCCTCACCGAAGGATCCTGGGGCGTAGTCGAATGGAAGATTGTCTGCGGCATAATCCTCATCCCACTCAGCTTCCTCCCCCTCCGCCTCCTATCCTTCACCAGCATCCTCGGAATCCTCTCCTGCTTCGGAATCGTCCTGGCCGTAATCATCGACGGCCTCATCAAACCTTCCACCCCCGGCTCCCTCCGCGAACCGGCAACAACATACCTCTTCCCCTCCAACTGGATGACGCTCCCCATCGCCTTCGGCATCCTCATGTCGCCCTGGGGCGGCCACTCCGTCTTCCCCAACATCTACCGCGACATGCGTCACCCCTACAAATACCGCCGCGGCGTCAACATCACCTACATCTTCACCTTCGGCCTCGACCTTCTCATGGCTGTGGTGGGATTGCTGATGTTCGGCGACGGCGTGAAGGACGAGGTCACTAAGAACATTCTCATGCTGGAGGCAGGATACCCGCCATTCCTCAGCGTCTTCATCGTCGTCTGCGTGGCCATCATACCGCTCACCAAAGTACCCCTAAACGCCCGCCCTATTGTCTCCACGCTGGAACTTTTCCTGGGCCTTGATGCGAGGGCGATGGGGGATGCGGGAGCTATGCATGGAATGAGCGGACTCACGCGAGGGGTTTTGAAGATTACTGTGCGGGTGCTGTGTGTGGTCATCTTCGTCCTCTTGGCCATCCTGATCCCGCAGTTCGACACGATCATGAGCTTGCTGGGTGCGGTGGCTTGTTTTACGATTTGCTTGATTCTTCCCTGCGCTTTCCATTTGAAGCTGTTCGGGAAAGAGCTGTCTTACAGGCAGAAGGTGGTGGATTGGTCGTTGATTGTTGTCAGCAGTGTTTTAGCGATTGTTAGTACGGGGTTTAATTTTGTGCCTAAGGAGGTTTTGGGGATGGATTGAACTGCCTACAGCATAGTACACAGTGTATGGCTTGAGGGAGTAGGGTGGGATGGACAAGACTGCATGATTGTTGATTGTTGATGTTGGGAAGCGAGCGAGCAAGCAAATACGCATGGCGTTGTTGGCATTAGTGGTTGTGCATGTTGTATAGCATACGAGCATAGCGAATCTTCAATTGAAACGAACGCCATCGATCGATGAAGAAGCATAACATCATGGGTATCATCGTCGAATCTGGTGGACACTGACTGTACACTATACACATCCACTTCATCATGCTTGCCTCATACATGCCTCATACATCATCATATCCCCAAATTCGTCTTATCAATCCTCCCCTGCTCCGTCACCACACTCCCCTTAACCGCCACCCCTCCCTCCGGCCCCTGCGCCCAGACTTCCCACTTATGCTCCCCCGTCTGCGTCCCACAGAACGTCACCTCCTCATGACAATACAGCGGCGCAACGTTCCTGTACTCAATTGACTTTATCACCTCGTTCCCCCTCTTGCCTAATTGCTGCCGCAGCAGTGTGAGGAGGAAGGTATAGCTCAACGGCCCGTGGAAGAGGAGATTCCGATGACCTTCTACGTTCCGACTGTAATCTGGGTCCAGGTGGATTGCATGTGCGTTGAAAGTTAAAGCCGAAAAGCGGAAGAGGAGTTTGTTATCTGGGGTTATGGTGTGGGTGTAGTCTGGTTTATGGGTTGGTTTGAGGATTTTGGTCGTTGCAGTCTTGGAGGCTTCGGTGGCTGCTTGGGCTTTTGAGCGGTTGCGCATGAAGACGATGTTGCGTGTTTCCAGAATTGACGCGGGGCCGAAGTCTTCATCGTTATGGCGCCAGAGACGCTGTCGGACGCGGTGGTGGAGGTCTGTTTTTGCCTGTTTCGAGTCCGCGGTGTCGATGCGTTGGGATGAGGTCGTTAAGCGTTCCACTTCGTCCAGTGTAGCTTTTGCCATGCGGCGTTCGATGATTACGAAGACTTTCTCGTCGCCTTCTTTTCCTTTTATTGTGACGTTGCGAATGAATTCAGCCATGACGCCTCTACTGCCGTCCAGTAGGAGGGGGTTATCTTGATTATAACGAACCCTACCGCCTGCCCACATTCGCCTCGGGAATGGATCACCGGGTGCGTGGTCGGGGTTCGTGCCATCGGGAAGCATCTCGCTGCTGCGTCTGCTGGGTTCGAAGTAGACTATGTGGTGGGGTATGGGGAGGATGTTGGTTGCGTGTGTTGGAGGGAGGAGCGGTGGGGGGTTTGTGTCTGGGAGGAAGTCGGCGAGGGTTGTGTCCAGTCGGTAGGAGGACTGGGGAGAGAGGTCTTCGAAGGTGGGCTGGATTTCTCGTTTGGGTAGTTCGTCTTGGAGGTGGGCAAAGGATGAGGTGCTTCGGGATATGGATGGGACGCGGCGGAGGGCTGCTTTGGAGAGCCATTGAGGTCTGATTGCTCGTGTGGTAGTTGCCATGGTTGTGTTATGGATTGGTCGAGGCCTGAGAGTGGTGTGAAAGGGACATGGAGAGCTTGGCACTGCTCGGGAGACTTCACCTGGGTGGAGCTCTGCAAACAGCTACCCCCTCCCCAAAATGATCGGCAAGAGCCGAAAACGGTAGATCTATGGCGCCACCTTCGTCCCCTACTTTCTCCAACATTGAACAACCCTGAACCTCCACGTTCTTTTCTAATCTTTAACATCATCTCTGACGGGTTGACCCTTGGGGAAGCGAGGGTAGTGCCGTCGCTAGGTGCTGTGGGTTGCTGCAACCTATCACATGGACGGCCATCATCTCTACCATGCAGTCCTCGATTGTGCCGCTGACCGCTTCGACAGCTGCTCGACACGTTCCTCGTGTCTACTACCCTGACGGAGCATGTCGTTTGGATAAGTCCTGCGCGGAGAAGCCTCAAGGCTGTCAGCCGCCTCGTCTTCGGTCAAAATCCCTGCCGTGAGATTACTGACATGCCTCGACCATGTTTGTACTTTGCTCTTCATGAAACTTCCTTGGTGCCACGAGGACGTGCGAAAAGAGCCTCACGGAGCGGAGCTCCAACAAGATGCAGCTCTTTCCTGCATCACTTTGGGACTTGAGCTGGCTGCCTTCCTTCAAACACACCACAAAAGACTAGCAACTTCCGCGAAACTCTTCCACCATGGCACTCTTGGCACAACATACGCCGCACAGCAGCCTCTCGCAGTCGTCGCGGAGCCCGTCCTACCCAGCTGGGGAGGCTTCGTCTGTACGAACAAGCTTGACGCTGGACTCTGGCTCACCACTTCTCCCATGCAACAATGTCACCACTCTGACAGGACTGGAGAACTTCGAAGCTTGGTTCATGAGCCTGGAGGCTGCACTCAGACCGACGGAATGCTGGAACATCTGGCGTAGACGAGAAATCAACGATTTGGAATTCATCGCAGCTTCCCGCTCTCGACGAGCAAAGTACAAACGCCGCCAGCCGACCATCGCCAAAGCCGAAGTGTTCCATATTCGCCTCCGAATGATTATCGATCTCATACTTGGTACCATTGACCCCGGCGTCCGAAGATACATCAACGAGCCGAAGATTGCTAGCTTTTGGACTGTCGATAATGTCCACGACATCATCATCGACTTGTTCTTTCTCCTATTGCTGGAAGACGCTATCGCGCGTGGCCCGGCAGGAGAGATGGCACAGTTCTCTGCGTCGTTCGCTTTGTCAGCGCTATCACAACATACGACAGTCGGGTGTGCGATGCCTCTGGACGATGTCATGGCGCAGATGCAAGATCTTGAAGAAGGAGTCCCGAATAGCTTGAAGAGGCTTGTTCGCAGACGAAAGGCTGATCTGAGCAAGCGAATGGAGAAAGCCAAGACTCTCATGTCCTAGACGCAATGCAAAAGTGCGATGTTTAGTCGGCGTTTCGTTCAAGATTGTGGAGTGTTGCTGCAACCCGTTGCTCATTCAAAGCGACCGTGATGTGCTGTGTGGAAGCTATCGGTGAGCGGAGACCTCGATGTCGAGCAATGACGAGATCGCCAAAATCGAGCGATTCGTCTTATTGCGGATCACAACTTCTGCTACTGTGGAGATGCCAACAGAATGGTAGCACTTCGGGCCATGTATCTATCAATTCCCCGCGATCCACCCAGCATATCTTTGACAGTGATCTTAAGCCTCGCTGCACCCGAGGGAATCGAAGATCGTGAAGGCGTGCGCCACAATGTGTAAACTGGTCGATGTTGCTCGGAGCACGCTGAAGAAATGTCCTGCAGCTTGCACTCGACCAGTGAGGATCGTTGTACGCAATACATGCACATTCTCATATTCATTCACTTCACTCTTGCGATCGACACAGCTAACGACGACCGAATTCTTGGAAGGGGCCATCCAGCACCAAAACGGGGCTTGGACTTCGGCGGTGGCTCTTCCCCGTGGCTAAACGAAAACTTGTTTGCAGAATTACCCATCGACGATGAGCATCGCGATGGCTGTGGCGTAGCCCAACGCACCACGGCACGAACAATGGGCCCGTCTACACGAATCCAGAACAACTTTCTTGCGCAGGCTGTGGGTCTCGAACCCAACAACGCCTTCTCACGAGATACCACAAAAGACGTTCGCCGTTTGAACATTTATTGCGCTGGACCCTGATTTCTGCATGAACCGAAAGCTGTAACCTATCGGTACATCCCATTCTCCAGATCCGTGAGACTGCCGATTGACGCTGCGCGCTTGGGCTCGCTGGATCTTCGGATCGACAGGATCCCTGGCCGAACGGTCGGAGAGGAGGCCGCGACTCCTCCTCCTCCTCCATGTCCATCGACGAACAATGCGAAATTGAGAGCAGCAGAATCGGCGCTGAGGGCGTCAAGATGCCGTCCCAGGCTGTTGAGACTCTGAAGAGCGAGCGAAGGAGGCTGCTGTTCGAGAGCAAGCGGGAGCGCGAGTTTTACAGGTGTGCTTGCGCTTACGAGGCTGTCGCCACCCCACGCCGTGCTTCATGACTGATATTTGCGTGAAAGATACTACCAGCCTATACGGGAGCTCACCAAGGCTGGACCGCCGCTCTGCGATGTTGGCAACCCGGATTCTGTCAAGGCCCATAGGCCATTCTCGTCGCCGGACCGTGCGCTCACGGCCTTCTGCCAGCTTGGAGCAGTGAGATTAGGCACGCGCCGGGCGATGCTCTTTTTCTTCGATTCGCAGTATGCATACGTGCTTGCAGAAAGTACAAAGACCTTGAGCCTCCAGGACGATTCCGTCCACGATGACGAGGATGACTTGTGGCTTGGTCACACCAAGATTCCACGAGGCTACTCTGTTTGTGAGCATACGGTGATGCTACCAGCCAACCAAGGCACGAACAAAGGCGACCTAAACTCTGGCCTTGTGCACATTGTGAATGACTTGAGTCACGATACCAGGTTCTGTGACCGGCCATTCGTGACGGGAGGACCTCAAGCCAGATTCTACGCTGGAGTACCAATAACCACCCCTAAAGGCATTAACATCGGAGCTTACTGCGTGCTAGACGACCAGAAGCGTGACGGCCTAGATGGTGATGCTATCAACTTTATGCGGGATATGGCTGCCACTGTCATGACACATCTGGAGATGGTTCGTGCTACTGGTGAGCACAAGATCGGAACTCAGATGATTGCAGGTCTCGGTGCTTTCATCGACGGTGCATCAGGCTTCCGCGACTGGGCGGCGCAAAAAGGAGACTGGGGCGTGGACGAAGATCCAAATCTGTACCATCCTCTTGGTGTACAGCCTATGACCGCGAATGTCTCGGCTGTGGCTCAAGCAGCCGTACAAGTGAGCGAACATCTTGAGGAGGAACGGCGTTCAAACATCAATCCAGCAGTGACAAGCTCGTCACCAAAACGGAACAGATCAAGGACTGCGACGATCTCTGGCAGCGGCTCATCAAGCCCCTTGAACCCAAAACCTACCGCCGCGACACTGCAAATCAGAAAGAGTCACGAGAATGTGGCTGACGCTGGACAACCTACTGTGCAAAGAACTTTCGAACGCGCTAGTAATCTGGTGCGTGAGGCTATGTGCATCGATGGTGTCATGTTCCTCGATGCGGCGGTCGGCACGTTTGGAGGTCTAGTGGAGACTTCTCCAGCAGAGTCAAGTCACACCGAGCACAGCTCTGACTGTCATGGAAGCACTGCCGATGGCGCCACGACCGGAACAAGTGCAGACGAGAGAATGACGAAGAAGTCCGATAGCAGTGATCAAGTACCAAAACACTGCCACGTGCTTGCATCATCAAGCATACCGCAACCTTTGGATGAGTTCCTGCTGGAGAAACGGACAGAGCCCTACGAAGAACCCCAGGATATGACGGAAAAGTTCCTTCGATCTCTGCTCAGACGCTATCCCCGTGGGAAGATATGGAGCTTCAACGAGTACGGCGATGCTTCGTCTGATGATGACTCTTCGGAAGGTAATACTGATGGAAGTTCTTGCCGCTGCTCGGCAGGCAGCATGTCCCACGAGGTGAAGAACCACAGCGCAAACTGCTCGAAACGGCGCAAGAGAGGCCGGCGAGACGATGGTAGAGAGATAGTCAAGCTTTTCCCGGGTGTCCGGAGTGTTGGTTTGGTCGGCATGTGGGATCACACTCGCCAACGGTGGTATGCGGCGTGCATGTTCTGGTCTTACTCACCTCTCAGGCTATTCTCCGAGGAGTCCGAAGTGAAGTACATGACCGCTTTCTGTGATGTGATTCTGGCTGAGTTGCACCGCCTGGAGGCTCAGGACTCTGACAAGGCAAAGTCTGACTTCATCTCGACCATCTCACACGAGTTGAGGTCTCCATTGCACGGCATCCTGGGCAGCGTCGAATGTCTGCAAGAGCAGCCGACAGACTCCTTCAGCACCGATCTGATCTCCCAGGTCGAGATATGCGGAAGGACTTTACTGGACATCATCGATCACCTTCTAGACTTTAGCAAGATCAACCATCAAGCCAAGACTCGAAACAAAGACGCACAAGCTGGCAGACTGACCTCTGGCTCGACGAAACGCACTCGAATGGGAGGCGTGATGGCACTGGATGCCAACGTAGCCCTGGACCAGGTGACAGAAGAGGTTGTCGAAACTGCAGTGTACTCGTTCTGCTGCAGTAGAGATGCAGATACTGTTCTGAACCGCAAAGTCGCTGTCATTCTGGACATCGACCGTACTGCAGACATCAATTGGCACGTCTTCGTCGCGTTAGGGGCCTGGAAGCGAATCTGCATCAACCTCGTGAGCAACGCTTTGAAGTATACAAGTAAAGGACATATCCGGGTGTCGCTCAAAGCATCGCCAATACCGGACAAGCGCAAGCGGTTCAATGTTACGTTCGCCGTGAGCGACACCGGACGCGGGATGTCCAGGGACTTCCTCGAGAACCACTTGTTCCGCGCCTTTGCACAAGAAGACAGTCTTGTGGAGGGGACTGGACTAGGTATGAATCTAGTGGCGAAGATTGTGAAGAGCCTCGAAGGCAGAATTGAAGTTCAGAGCGAAAGAGGCGTCGGCACCACTTTTGCGATCACTCTACCTCTGGAGCAGACCCGCAGCAGTAAGGACACAGGTTCGAAGAGTTCTCTGCGATCGCTAGAACGGATCATCTCCGGAGTGTCGGTTGGCGTTGTTGACAGTAGCTCTACACCTTTAGCCAGTTCGACTGGTCAAGTTCCGGATGAGACCGCCAAAAGCTTGCTCCTGTCAAGCGTACACAAGACTCTCAATCAAGTCGGCGTGAATGCATTCCCTTGCACATGGGCTGGCGACGACGGCGCTGATATGTACATCGTGACCGAGGGCGAGCTGGGAGAGGAGCTGAAGCGACGGCAAGACATGGGCTGCGCAGACACTGTGATGTCGCCAAGCGCACTCAGCAACAAACCTTTCATTGTCCTCTGCGACAGCACACTCAGTGCCAGGAAAATACGAGCTCCCGGCTTCGGCAACATCGCCACTGGATATGTCGAGCTCATTGCCCAACCAGCAGGACCGGATCGATTGGCCAAGGCGATGGTACAATGCGTTCGTAACAGGAGTATGACCAACGATCCTTTCTCCCTCGCTGGTGCTATCACGCCTGGCGTGAGTGAACAGCCACCTGGGAGCACGAGTCCCCAGAATCTCCCTGTAAGAGAGCGAAAGGATACCTGCTTGGGTAGCCCAGACGCTGACTCTTTTGCGAAGGACCGAACGAAAGCCGACGCCGGCAATGAAGAGTCGGAGCAGTTGCGAGTGGCTAAGCTCGAGCGTGGTCTGGCGTCTGATTACAAGTTCCCTCGTGTGCCTACGCCTTCGTTGAATGGCTCGAGGCCTGAGAGGAAGACTTCGACACACAAGTCGACACAGACTTCGAAGGATCCGTCCGAGAAGAAGAGAGGCGCTGGCGTCTCGCTCTTGCTGGTCGATGATAATGTAAGTTGTCTCAGGTACTGCTTGAAACTACAAACTGACCTGCTTTCTTAGCCAATCAACCTCCAGCTTCTAGTTACTTATGCCGACAAGTTCGGCCACCGTAAGCAAGTAGCCACAGATGGTCTACAAGCAGTCGAGGCATACAAGAACGCTTGCTCAGACGCTGTAACTCCAACGGGCGAGGAAACGGAGTCACCAAAGAAGCCCAACGAGGATGCACTAGTGAAGCCTCAAGTCGTTCTGATGGACATCAACATGCCCATCCTCAACGGCTTCGAAGCAACGCGACAGATTCGTGGCTTTGAGAAGCAAAAGAGTCTTGAGCCAGCAACCATCATTGCCCTGACTGGTCTTGGCAGTGCAAGTGCACAGCAGGAGGCTTTTAGCTCGGGAGTGGATCTCTTCTTGACGAAACCGGTGAGGCTGAAGGAGTTGACGAAGATTTTGGATGGGATACGGGATCCGAAGAAGTGATGTTCCTTCACGGGGTACAGCGATGTATGCTGGTCTGGTACGCTAGGCCTATTAGTAATCAATGAGACGCCCCCAACGTTACGAAGGGATATATGAAGCTCGAATGTCTAGAGCAGCACAATCAATGTTCGACACTGACCACGACTATGTCGGCATCTGAATCCATCTCCCCGTTTACCCTTTCCATTGAGCAGGCTGTTCTCGACGATCTACAGCTACGACTTTGGCTGACCCGCTGGCCGGACAAAGAGACAGTCATGGATTGGTCTCAGGGCGTGCCGCTCGCAGCGATACAAGAGCTTTGCGAGTACTGGCAGACACGATACAATTGGCGAAGATGTGAAGAGCTACTCAACTCCTTTCCCCAATTCACGACCACCATTGACGGTGTGGAGGTCTACTTCCTGCACTTCCGATCCAAGCATGGAGACGCTCTTCCCATGGTACTTACACATGGCTGGCCAGGGTCGATACTGGAATTCAGACATGTCATCGACAGACTCATCGACCCGGAAGCTGACGGTGGCACTCCTAGAGATGCCTTTCATCTCGTCATCCCAGCACTGCCGGGCTACGCCTTCTCCAGCAAACCCACAGAGACAGGCTGGAACTACCAACTCACCGCACGAGCCTGGGCTGTCTTTATGGACCGCCTAGGCTACACAGACAGCGGCTGGGTCGCTCAAGGCGGCGACTGGGGCGCCCACGTCACCGTCAGCCTAGGCCACCAAGCACCCAAGGGGTTGAAAGCAGTCCATATGAACTCCGTCTACTTCGAGCCACAGAAGGAAATCCAAATACCAGCTAAAGACAAAGCTGGCGAGGGACGAGCCATGGATCTAGACCATCTTCGAGACACTACTGGCTACCGCGGCTACTCCCTCCAACAGTCTATCCGTCCCCAAACTCTCGACTACGCACTCGCAGACTCTCCCGTCGCGCAAGCGGCCTGGATCTACGAGAAATTCCGTGACTGGTCTCATCACAATGGCGACGTCGGGACCATCTTTAGCAAAGACGAAATGCTTGATACGATTATGCTATACTGGCTCTCCAACTCCGGGACTTCGTCGGCGCGGTATGATTGGGAGAATAAACCCGACACAACTGCGTGGGCGATCGGAGCGGATATAGCGGTGGGCGTGAGTTGGTTTCAGGGTGATACAGCTTATGCGCCGAGGGAGTGGTGTGAGCGGCATTGGGACAAGATTGTTATTCGGAATGAGGTGGGGAAGGGTGGGCGTTTTGCTGCCTGGGAGCAGCCGGAGAAGTTTGTTAGGGAGGTGAGGGAGTGGAGGAGGAATGTTGGGGGTTAGGGTGTTGAGGAGGTGTGGTGTGGGAAATGACTAGCGATTCTTGAAAGTGATCGAGGGTGTCAGCATCTGGGTGAACGATCCCGGCCCCTCTGGACCTGAGCGTGCAAACGAGTCTAGTTCGGTGTGTATTAATGTGGGCTCTGCTTGGCGGAGACCGAGACTGTTAGCTTCGAGCCATGAGGCAACATGTCAAAAGCAGCTCATGTGAGCAGCGTTGGTGGCGGATGCACGTCGATGTTCCTTGAGGCATGTGGTTGAAGAAGCGTCGAGCAGTCAACGATATAGACACCTTCCCCTCAACTAAGCGTCCTCCTTGAACCTCAGCCAACACTGTCCGCTCTTCTGCGCCGATACAAACACATCTCTCAGCTCAAGAGGCTCTTGCGCGTGATTCTCCGGAGGCCCAACTTGGAACAGACGGAATGTGGTACCGATCATGTACTTCAGCTCAGTCATGGCGAGATTCGACCCCGGACAACTTCTGCTGCCGTAGCCAAAGGGGATCCAGTTGAGATGCATGGCGTCGCTGGCCTCGAACCACCTTTCCGGATGCCAACTTTCTGGATCTGGAAAGACAGAAGGTAATCGGCACTGATCGTAGGCTGCAGTAGATGCTATGACTCCACTAGGAATCTACGATGGTGGTTTAGCTGGGCGATCATGTGAGAGGAAGTTTCCGTCCATACCTGAAGTCTGTCTACTGTCACTGCCTCGCCTAAAAGTCGTTCTAGTGGACCTGAACAAATGTTAGCAGACATGTGCGATGGTTAGCTGGGAGCGACAGACCAGGAATCATCGGCATCGATCGCATCGTCTCACGAAGTACAGCATCCAACATAGGCAAGTCCATCATCTCCTTCTCGTCAATGTTGGCACTGTCTGGAAAGGCAGTCTTCAACTCCTTTCGAAGCTTGTATTGAATCTCCGGATGGTACGCCAGCTGATGACAAGTGAATGTTGCTGTGTGCGAAGTTGTCGAGCTTCCGGCTGCCATCATCTCCACCATGTATGCGGGTATGTGATCCTTGGGAACCCTCTTTCGCTCGTCGACGGCTTCATGCATCGATAACAGCATCCCCAAGACGTCTTTGTCTCGATGTCCACCCTCAGAATGCCATCTGCTGAGCGCATCTTTCGCCGTCAGGTCCATGTCACTGCAGTCCTGGCGTAGTTGGCGCCATTTGGGAGTCCCAAAGTAGCGTACGTAGGTGTCAAAGCCCGGGAAGAAACTCTTCATTGCGTTGTACGAGCTGAAGGCATGGAAGCGTCGCAGAAATTCAGGTGTGGTGTCAGACAGGCTGGAGAGTAACGTCTTCTGCTCTCCCCAGAGGACGTCTGTGACGATATCGAGCGCGAGGAGGCGAAAAATGACAACACCGTCGACATCCCCATTGCCCTTCGTCGTCCGGCGCAACAGCTCGCAAAATTCCGAAATGTGCGAGGAGATGTTTTCGACTAAAGTTGCCAGATTCTTGTTCTGGAAACATTGGATCAGATTGTTGCGTGTCGGAGCAGCGCTGGCATAGTCGACGAAACCTAGCGTTGAGGTTACGCCCTTCCAGGAACCCATGCTTGCGTAGAACGGGGTCTTCAGAGACTTCCGGTTGTAGATGATTTTCATGGCCTCTTCATCGTTGGTGTGGACCTGGTTGGGAGCAATGACCACGACGTGTCCATACGTCGCCAAGAGGGCGCTTGCATAGCTGCTCCTTCGTCGCTAGTAGGTGGCATACAGCAATGGTGTTTTCGAGACTCGGGCCCACCATGGTCCAGGTATATGCCGCACTGGAGATATCAGAAAGGCGTACACGAACTGATATTGTTAGCGGCAATGTGCTTAGACTCTGTGGGATGATCTTACAATCTGCACGATGTACAACAGGGCCAGAATCCCAAGCAATTTGAGGCTGATCGCACCTCTCTGGAAAAGCGCCCCGTCCATGCTGTTGAACGACAGAATGTTGGATCTTCGGTGGAAGGCTTTTTACACCAAAGTGCTCTTGCCTGTAGAAAGTAGCAGCTGTGGCAACAACGGCTGCCATATGCTCCAGGCGTGATGCTCATCGACGCTTCACGGGTCGTCCCAGTGCGACCCCAGATCTGCGGCACATCAGCAATCGCATGGTGCTAATCGGCTAAGGTGGTACATCCGTTTAGCGTTGACCAACGCACACCTTGTCGCTGGTAACACCGCGGAGCATGAGTTCGGCTGTCTTGCGATCTGACCAAAGACTAGTGCTGATTATTCATGTAACCTCTTGCAGAGCGATCCGTGCCCAAAGATCATGGCGTACTTCAGACCAGTAATTGTGTTGACCTTTTCTGAAAGCCCAGCATAGATTAGCTCCGAGAGCACAACATCGGAAAAGCTCCAGCATATCACAACCCTCAACAAGAAGAATGGAGCAAATACCGATCCTGATCATCGGCGCCGGCCCAGCAGGAGCAACGCTGGCTCTCCTGCTGGGACAACTAGGTATCAAGACCATCTTCGTATCCCGACACCGCGGCGCCGCAAATACACCACGAGCACACATCTTCAACCAGCGGGCCATGGAGGTATTGAGAGACGCCGGGCTCGAGTCTCGCATGAAAGGAGTAGCGAGTCCCTCTCGCCACATGGAGCACACCTCCTGGTCCAACACTCTGTCCGGCGGGGAGTACGGTCGGATGTTGTCGTGGGGCAACAAGCCAACAGAAAGGGGTCGCTATGATACTGCAAGCCCTTGCCAAATGTTCGATCTTCCGCAGAGCTATATGGAGCCAATCTTGGTGGACGAAGCTGTAAAAGCGGGTGCGGAGGTACGGTTTGGTCATGAATTTGTCTCTCTGGAGCAGAACGCCGAGGGAGTGTCCGTTACATTGAAGGACAGAAACGACGACCGACGCTATCAGGTCAATTGTCAGTATCTTGTTGGCGCGGACGGAGCCCGTAGCCCTGTGATAGAGGCCGTGAACATACCTTGTACCGGAAGAACCATCAACGACGCTTTCAACGTCCACATTGAAGCCGACCCGTCCAAGTATATGGTCAATCGGCCAGGTAGTCTCAACTGGGTGCTCAATACAGACGCACCCGACTGGTCCGCAGCAGGGAACTTCCGAATGGTTCGTCCTTGGACTGAGTGGGTTGTGTCGATGCATCCATCCACCAAAGATGGCAAGTCCTTCGATCCCTCGCCGGAACAAATCCTGCGCCGGTTGCACCAGATGATCGGGAACAACACAGTACCCATCAAGATTCTTTCCAGCTTTCGGTGGACTATCAATGACCTCGTTGCCAACACCTGGCAGAAGGATCGTGTCCTTTGCATTGGAGATGCTGTGCACCGGCATCCACCTATCAACGGATTGGGAAGCAACACCTGTATATCTGACGCTTTCAACCTGGCATGGAAACTTGCCTATGTGCTGAAGCGGTATGCCGCACCATCGTTGCTGGCCACATTAACTACAGAGCGGAAGCCGGTAGGCGACGGCGTTGTGCGTCGAGCCAATGAGGGAATGGAGGCGCATCGAAACCTTTGGGCCGTGCTAGGACTGACTGCGGATGCTCGGCAACAAGCCATGCTCAAGCTGGAGAGGAACGATGTCGAAGGCACGAGGGCACGGAAAGAGCTTTCGAAAGCTTTCGAGAGTACAGACGATGAGCTCCAAGCTCTCGGTATCCAGATGAATCAGGTTTATCTTGGGTCCTCAGCAACCGCGGTTAATGAAGATGATCAGCCTCCTGACGAGACAGGCATGAATCGCCTCAAAGAAGTGATCATATCGACGTATCCAGGATATCATCTGCCGCACGTCTGGGTTTGCGCAAGCGGACAGAGCCCGAGGGTTTCTATCCTGGATCTCTGCGGCCGCGGACAGTTTGCTCTGTTCACTGGCCGCGGTGGAGAACGTTGGATCAATGCAGCGACTCAGCTGAGTGGACAAGCCGGTAACCCTCCGATTGTTGCGCATAGTATAGGATTCCGGTGCGACTACATGGACTGCTACAGAGATTGAGAGCGTGTGCGGACTGTCGAGGAAGAGGGTGTCGTCTTAGTTCGACCAGACCACTTTGTGGCTTGGAGATACCCTACTTCGTCTGCTGAAGCCAAGACTTTGCTACAGCGAGCCTTGGACCAGGTGCTGGCCAAAGTGCCTCGGTAGTGCAAATAGATCAGGACTTCAATGCCATGGTTTTCCCTCCAGCAATTAGCGGACGGTACCTGTGTACAGCTCATCGTCAGTATCTCCGCGTACCTCTGAGCTTCCGATGACGCCACCCCATGGGAGGCTCTGAAGGCTGCGATACCACCATACCCGCACTCCTACTTCTCCGCATTGCGGGTGTGCCACCATCTCAGGCAACGCCATCGTGCACGGGAAGGTATGTAGTTTGGCGCATCATGTGGTAAAAGGACGCAGGGGTGCCCAAGTCGTTGAACAAATCTCCCATAACCTTGCATCCACAGCACATCAGCGTTGCGTTGATTTGCACGACATCATGGCCAAAGTTGCGTTGATCACCGGCGGAAACGGTATCACGGGCTCAGCAATCATCGAATACCTGGCGACGCAGACAACTGCAGAGGAATGGAGCCAGATTGTCGTAACTTCGCGATCACGATTCCAGACGACGGTCTCGGATCCTAGAATCAAGTTCGTGGCCCTGGACTTCACCAAAGAGCCCAAGTCTCTCGCAGATCTCATGAAGGATTCATGCGCCGCCGTCACCCATGCCTACTTCTCATCGTATGTGCACAAGGACGACTTCGCAGAGCTCAACACTGCAAACCAAGCCTTATTCGAAAATTTCCTCGCAGCGCTCCTGCAAGTCGCGCCCAAGCTGGAGAACTGTACACTGCAGACTGGTGGAAAGTACTATAATGTGCACCTCCAGGCCGTCGCATCTCCAGCTAGGGAAGAGGATCCACGCATTGGTCGGACGGAAGACAATTTCTATTATTCCCAAGAGGACTTCCTAGCAGCGAAGCAGGCCGGTCAGAATTGGAGCTGGAATGTTATCCGGCCGGAGGCAATCATTGGGCATACGGGCAAGCCTAATGGCATGAACTCCGCGCTCACATATGCCCTTTACTTCCTCGTTTGCCGGGAGCTTGGACGCGAGGCACCAATGCCCACGAATCAGATTTACAGGAACGGCGCGGATGACTGTAGCGACTCAGGACTCATCGCCCATTTCAGCGTCTGGGCTTCCACCAACCCCAAATGCGCCAATGAAGCCTTCAATGTCGTGAATGGGGACTACTTCCAGTGGCGATATATGTGGCCTCGCATTGCCAGCTACCTAGGCGCCACGGCGTCTTCTAATCCTAAGTTCCAGAAGCCCATTCCACAGGAAGGTTCGGTCCAACAGGAGTTCAGCCTCGCAGAGTGGGCGGCAGACAAGCGCCCTGTGTGGGACGGCTTGTGCGACAGACTCGGGAGGCCCGAGGCAAAGGCTACCTGGGACGCTGGAACTTGGCAGTACCAGGACTGGGTGTTCCACAGGGCTTGGAGTGCTACCATTGCGTTCAACAAAGCGCGAGAGTACGGATTTACCGGCTATAGGAATTCGTATAAGTCAATTGTGGGCGCTTTTGACCGTTTCAGAGAAGCGAAGCAGATTCCCGCGTAGGGAATTTGAAGATCCCAGCGTGTAGTCCTGCTCTCTTGCATGTAGTTTCCTGTACATATTGCCAAGCGTATTGAGAAGTGAGCAAAAGCCAAGAGTCATTAATGCGTTGTGAAGATTAGGTGAGCTGGTGAAGAAGGCCGCACCTCGATTGCTGTTGCTCTCGAATACTGTTGCTGCGTTCTCAACTGCTCACGGAAAGCTGTCATGCAGTTGGGAATGGACAGTCCATCAAGCGTTCTGCGGCAAGCCCAAATGACTCACCACCGAGCGGACTGAGGCCACGGAAAAGCCGCGCGCACGCCTGCAGCAGAGCAGAGGTGTCCCGTGCCACGACCTTCGTCTGAGGCTGGAATGATTGATGTCCTCGACTGTCCCAAACGACCCAAACTCCGCGCTCTGCGTCGTAGTCCAGAGGATCACCGCGGCATGATGAAGGCTGCTGAATGCTAGGAAATTGAAGCAAGCACGTTGACCCGGAGACCGCGTAAGCTCGCTGTCAATGATTTCGCAGATCACGCAGGCTGCTTTCACGGCGATCATGGCACTCTCTGTCGGTATCCAGTCACGGACAAGCTGAACAGTGCTTTTGTCGACCGCTCGCTGCGCTGCAGCTCGATAAGTGATGTCATGCAGTTGCTTCAAAGGCGCGTCCAATTGTATGTTCAATGTGTGCCAAAGCAGTAAGCTGCTCATTAATGTATCTCGATCATCCATGGAAGCAGGCATCTGACGGGCAGCAGTAAAGCTGCAATGCCAGGCGTCTAACGCATGCTTTATACGAGCTCGATCGTTGACAAGGTCGTGCATGTGCCGGTGGATAGGTCCCAGCGCGTCATGTGGGGTGTCGGGTAGGGCATCAGTGTAACTCGACCGGCGGTATACTGTGGTTGAGAAAAGGCCGTCGAGCGGCGCCGTAACTTGCGCTTGCGAAGCTACTCCAAAAGCATGAGATACGGGCTTCCAGTGTCTGCCAGTGAGCCGAGGAAAGAGTGCCGGATCATGAGAGAATTTCCAAATCGGTGACTGGAGAGTGAAAGGTGCCAGCTCGTAACCGCTAACATCGAGTTCAGGCATCTTCTCAGACTGATCGAGTAGGATCCTGCTTAAGTCCGACAGACCATAAGCAAGGCGCTGGCGGGCCTCTGCATTGATCATGACGCTCAAAGCTTCTGCGAGTAGTCCATGCTTGTTGTGCCACAGATCATCCGAGCACGGTAGAGTGACTGATACTTCTTCAAAAGACAGCAAAGGCGCTGTGTTCAGCAGCACACTTGTAAAGACATCGGCTCGGAAGACACCGAGAGCCAGCCTTTTGCGGGTTTCAGCATACTTCCATCCCGAATAGTCCCCATGCAAGTCCGCGCCAGGCTGCCGGGTGGGCTGAAAAAGGCCCAGGCGTTTTGCTTGAGCGACAAGGACGGCACCTAGATGCTGCAGGGATGAGTGTTAGAGGCGTTATAGTCATCTCACTCGATAAGCTGCGTACCTGCGCGTAAGAGAAGCCTTGTGGCTGGCCAAAGTATAGACCGTGAACTTGAGTTAGTAGCCGAGCATGAGCGAGCCATATGATATCACCGTCAAAACTTTCGACAGCCAAGAAGCTCGTTAGTAGTTGGCGCAAACTTTTGTGCAGAAGAGTCCCGAAGTGCTTCGCAGATGGCGACCCATACATGCAACCGATGGACAACTGGACCAGGTAGAGAATTGGGTGCAGTCGACCGGCCTGAATGTCGCTGTCGACGAACATTGGCCACAGACGATTGAAATTGGTAGAGTAGGCCTGGAGATGTTCACGGAACACGTCGCCGGCTGAGAGAGGTTGCTCTGCACTTGTTGCTATGCCACGTATGAAAGTTGCGACGAACAACACATGATCCCAAAAGCAATCTTCACCACCAGCATTGGCGCCAGGTCCGCTGGCGGGCTGAGACGCAAGGTGTACGAGTTTATCAACCTCAGCTGCCTCCAGTGGACGGGCATCTTCGAGAACGGGATGCGATGATGACGCTGCTACGTGACTTTGACCGTCAGGCACCGTGTCATTCTCTCTGAAGTCTCCACAGAGGTCATGGCTCTCGGGTGCTGGAAGCATGGCGGAATAATCATGCGTTGCCACGGTTCCAAAGTCTCCAAGCCCGGGGTCATCTTGGAGGAACGAGGTTTCATGAAGCCATGGCCAAGGAATACCGTCGAGATCCATCGGCAAGCCGAGAGTGTAGATCTGATGGGGTTCTGTTTGGTCTTGCCCCAATAAACCCTCCAGGCCGTCGAGAGGTTGCTCTTGAGTCTCGTTGAGCAAAGGTCCTGCATGTCCATCAAGCGGTTGCTGTTGAGAATCACCATCATGCTGCCGCTCGTCTTGAGTTTGTAGAAGGCGAGGTGAGGATATGCTGGAGGGCATGGAATCGAGACGGATGCGAGGAGCGGCTTTGCTCAGTCGTGACCGGCCATCGGTGTAGCGACAAGACTTGGAACGCTCCTGACAAGCCGAACAAGGCATTTGCCCATCGCAACGCATGCGCGCCTTACGGCACTGGTCACATGCAGTATGTGTCCGTCGTCGAGAGGACATATACCCTGAGTGATTGTTGTTCTGGTGGCGACTAAGCAGATCCCGGCGAGCGAAACTCACCCCACAGGTTTCACAGGCGTGCCGGCGCCCTAGATGGTCTGGGGAGTGATTGTGGATATGACGGGACAGCGGCGTGCGAGCCTGATAGGTTCGATGGCAGATAGGGCATTCATGCATTGTGGACCGCGTAGTGTCATCGGTGGAAGGCAGGACCCGCCACGTGATTCCATATGTGACGGCTCGTCCGCAGACTAACTATCTGACTGGACATGTGCTCGTCGTCGGGGGGTGTTCATGGAGGGGGGAGACCAAAGTAGTGCAAGATGAAGGGCAATGAATGGAAAAGAAGGATGTCGAGGAGTTGAGTTCGTGCGCGACATCACGTGAACGCGCGAGCAGAACACACAGTCTTCGTCGAGTCAACAAGTCCTCTTCACTAAACATCTCTTTCCACACGCTACCTTACATATCTGATCTTTGAGCTTCCCATGGCCTCCGTATCAGTCATCTATGGCACTTACGCGTCGACAAGGGTGATAAGACCTTAAGACGCTGGAGATATGGACTACGTGAATGCAAAGATGAACGCCGGACCATCACAAGATCTATATTCACTGGCTGCTTATGATCATCACACTACAGGAACGTCATCGTATTCCGCAGCTTGCCAATGCCTGAGACCTCGACCTCTACCTCATCACCATCCTGAAGGAAAGTCGGGGGCTTCATGAACAAGCCCACACCGCCAGGAGTTCCCGTCATGATAAGGCTACCTCTCTGCAGCGTCTGGCCTTGCGAGCAGAACGCAACGAGCTCTTGCACCCCGTGGCAAAGATCTCCAGTACTCCCTGACTGTCGTACCGCCCCGTTGACCCTCGTCGTCAACTCCTGCTGGTCTGCCGCACCCAGCAACTTCTGCGCAACGAGCACTGGACCCAGCGGCGCGTACTTGTCGAAGGACTTGCTGAACGACCACTGTGGCACGACACCGGCTTTGCCTGGCTCGCGCTGCCAGTCCCTCGCCGAGACATCATTGCCGACGGTGTAAGCGGCCACGACCGAGAGCGCGTCCGCCACGCTGACGTCTTTGGCATCCCGCCCGATCAGCACTGTCAGTTCGCCCTCGTAGTCGCACTGCTGCTGGGCGATTTTCGGAATTGGTATAGCTGCATCGTGGTCTGCGATGCTGGGTGCGGGCTTGGTGAAGACTGTTGGAACTTCTGGTAGCGCTCTTCTGGTCTCTTTTATGTGTGTCTTGTAGTTCAGGCCGATGCACCGGATGATGGGTACATCGCTGACTCTCAGCGGACCCAGCAACTTCTGGACCTTGTCTCGCTTGTCGGTAGGCTGAGCAGACAGCGGGTCGTCGCCATGGAGAACCACAACCTCTAGACTCCCACTCCGAGCCAGTGCTGCAATATCGGCATCTGGCGAGCTGACGATGGGCTCGCCAAACTTCTTTTGGCCGTCCGTTGCTGATACGAATCGTACCAGTCGGTTCCAGGGCACGAGGTCTCCAGTCGACATGGTGTGTCTAGTGCAACCCAAGACAACGAGCAGTGAGGGTTGATATGATTTTGTAGCTCCTGCATTCGGCGACACAGCTTTCACGACAATGCAGACATCAACCTTGCAGACAATGTTCAGACGATCATTGCCGCAGTGGACTCGTACCACATCAGCCATTTGCAGAAGCTGTACCACATTCGCCCATTCGCAAGACCCGATCCGGAGGCAAGCTTGAGAAGTACCACAGTATCCGGTACGCAGTCCCACGGACCAAGTCACCGGCGGTGACTTACGCCAGTACGTCTGAAGGTGCATGGACACATATTGGATCCGAACCGCAGTTGGATCGCGGCCACACTGTCATATCAAAGACAACCGTATACACGCACAGCTTCGATGGCAGACTCGCCTGGCCCAATAAAGCTCTTGAAGACGGCCTTCGTTGATTACCACCATGCCAACCTGCCAAAAGTAAAAGACTTCCTCCGCGACTTCGGACTGGACGTTGCGCACGAAAACCCAGACGGCACAACCTTCTTCAAGGGCTACGGAACGGAACCATTCATCTACATTGCCCGGCCATCACCCAACGGCTCATCCTCCTTCGGTGGTGCGGCATACGTGGTTGAAGGCGAATCGGAACTAGAACGCGCAGCACAGCTCAAAGACGCAGAAGGACCTATCCGAAACCTCGAAGGCCCAGCCGGCGGTCGTGCAGTAACTCTTCGAGATCCCGCAGGCCATGCCGTGCACCTTATCCACGGCTGGCAAGAAACCACCGCCTCGCCACCACACCTCCAAAAACTCATCATCAACTTCGAAGACGACAAACCCCGAAAAGGAAAATTCCAGCGCTTCGAACCAGGTCCCGCGCCCGTGTTTCGATGGGGCCACTACGGCGTGACGTACCCCGAGGGCTTGTACGAGCAGATGTACTCATGGTATACCACCGTAATCTCCCTGGCACCATCCGATATTGTCTACCGCGGTGAAAAATCCGTGACGTGTTTCTTCCATGTTGATCGGGGGGAAAGAGTATACCGACCACCACGCTTTCTTCTTCAAGATGGTGAAGCCGGGGGATCGGCCGTCGGTGGCGCATGCGGCGTTTGAGGTGCATGATTTTGATGTGCAGCAGCTGGGGCATCAGCATTTGACGAGGAAGGGGTATGAGTTGTGTTGGGGCGTGGGGAGACATGTGCTTGGGAGTCAGGTGGTGAGTGAACATCTCCACTTCTGTGCTTCACAGTGTCCGTACTTACACTCTCCTCAGTCCGATTACTGGTTCGACCCTAACGAATTCATCCTCGAACATTACGCCGATGGAGACTTGGTGAATCGAGACACGCCTATTGCAAAAGTGCAAGCGGGGCCAGAAGCGCTCTCGGTTTGGGGTCCTCCGGTGCCAGAGGTATTCTAGAAGAGTGCTGCTGTCGGCACAGTCTCAACTCACTCCGGGCGTCGCTCGTGATGAACAAGGGAGGATGAAGCGGGAGGCGAAGGCTCTTGGGGTGAGCTTTCCGTTTCCGACAATCTTTGGTGAGAGACCGCTGGCGTGGGGTGCGGTGGCGGCGAAGAGCCATGTGCCCAGGAGAGGGTTGAGGGAGGAGTGTGGAGGGTTGTGCGGAAGTTTAGTGGAGGTCTAATATTGCGGTGCGATGTGCGAGGATGTGAAGGTCTGGAAGTCAGTGGTTCGATGGTGATGGTTGAAACTTAGGCGATCAAGCGCCAATGTTGAATGCCATGTGGTATCATGCTACTCTATCGTTGTTGAACGCCAAACCCCATGCGCTGCGATCTTGTGACGCCCATTTTGCTCCCATGTTTTTTTATAGCCGTTCCGCCCGTGACGTATCTGCACGCATCTAATACAAGACTCGCGTCCTGATTCTGCTACCAAGATCCTCCAAGCTCTGGTACAAGTTCTTGATCTCCGAGACGTTGACATTACTAATATCAGCCATCAAGTAAGCCACATCTCCCCTGCTATCCGTCATCTGCTTGTCGACATTGTGGTCGCCGAGGATCTCGTTGACTTTGCGTAGCACACCGGGGACGTTCTTGTGGATGTAGACGACACGGGCGTGGTTGGGCTCGTCCAGGGTGAGGGAGCGGAGGGTCACCTCAGGCATATTGACGGCACCGATTGTGGTGCCGAAGTTGACGTAGTTGACGAGAGCGTCTGCGACTTCTACGCCGATCGCGGCTTGTGCTTCTTCTGTTGAGCCGCCGATGTGGGGGGTGAGGATGACGTTCTTTTGCTTGAGGAGCTCGTCGGACCAGTCGTTGAGTTGGGTGTTGAAGTGTTCGCCGTTGCTGCCTGGCTCGTTGGGGAAGACGTCGATTGCTGCGCCGGCGAGCTTGCCGTCTTGGAGCGCCTTGACGAGGGCTGGGATGTCGACCACGCTTCCTCGCGAGGCGTTGAGAAGGTATGCGCCGTTTCGCATCTTCTCGAGTTGTGGGCCGCTGATCATGTTCTTCGTGTCTTCGATTTCGGGGACATGCAGTGTCACGAAGTCTGCGCCTTGGAGGAGTTCATCGAGGGAGTGTACCTGCGTTGCGCTGCCCAGGTTCATGAGGTTGACGACGTCGTAGTAGATGACCTTCATGCCCATCGACTCTGCCAGCACTGAAAGTTGTGCACCGACGTGTCCATATCCAACGATACCCAAAGTCTTTCCTCTTACTTCCCAGCAGCCAGCAGAGACCTTGTTCCAGACGCGCTTGTGCATTTCCACGTTGCGATCACCGATCTGTCGTGCGAGCGATATGATGCAGCCAATCATCTGCTCTGCCACCGAACGCGAGTTGCTGAAGGGCGAGTTGAAGACGGCAACACCATTCTCTGCGGCGAATTTGAGATCGAGCTGATTCGTGCCAATGCAGAAGCAGCCAACCACAATCAAGTTCTTAGCATGCTTGAGCACATTGGCAGTGAGCTGTGTCTTCGATCGGATACCAAGGACGTGAACATGTTGGATCTTCTCAATGAGCTGGTCCTCTGGCAGTGAGCTCTTGAGTGCCTCGACCTGGTAGCCTTGCTTTGTGAGGATCGACTGGCCGGTCAGGTTGACATTCTCCAGCAGCAGGACCTTGACATCCTGTGTCTGGAAGGGTCGCAGCTGCTTTGCTGACACTTTCGGTGGGCCGGAGTAGCTCTGGTTGGGGCTGTGGAAGCTGAGCTCTGGGCTGCGCGACAGAGAGGCTTCGGCGGCGTTGAAGGAGTTGGACACGGATCTGGCGAGCGCGTCTCTGGAGCTGCCGTTGCGGACGGGAATGTCTTGGGCGGCGGTCGGCATTGTGGTGGTGGTCGAGGGGTGAGGTGTGAAAGGTGAAGAGTCTACGCCTTGGTGCAGCTCATACACAGGCTTATGTAGGCCAGAATGCGCAAGCTGCGGCAGAGTCACGCTTCCGAAGATTGTCCCGCACGTGCCTGACGCCAGACTCCTTGCGGCACAGTGCGGAGACGCTGCTGAGCCACGTGAGCTTAACTTGCATCCTGGGAGGGCACTGCAAACACAAGCACGTACAAGCCTTACAAGCAGGGCACCAAGAAACTCACCACATGGCTGATCGACAATGCACGACGCTGCGGTGCCGATCTCAGCTTCCTGTCCAGCGCTGACAGCAAAGAGAGACTGAAGAAGGGCAGCTCGGCCAAGTATCGAGTCACGGTCCAGGAATTGACGTCTCTTGCTCGCAAGATTGCTGCTTCTTCTGAGCCAAAGATCAGAATCCCGCAGAGCATTGTCACCGTCACAAGAACCATCATCAGTCTGCGCAAAGGAGCCAATCAATACTTTGCGGAGCTCACCAAGGCTAAGAAGGATGAGGCCACGAAAGCTGCAGACGCTGGCCACAAATACTTCATCTCGGCTGTGGAGGAGATCCTTGCGATACTGCAGCCTGACGAGGCGGCCGCACCAGTCTCAAGCAACCTTCAGAACATGTGTGCAGCTCTGACAGTAGATGATGCTGCCACCGACGATAGCGCTCCTGCGTCAAAGTCTCAGCCAAAGCAATCGGAGGGTACCGAGGACGAGCTCGAAGAGAATGACATGCATCATGTCTTTGCCATCCTTACATTCTTCAAAGACGTCAACGATATTCGGGACCACGTCATGACTGTCTGGAAGGATTGTCGTAATGGCAAGCTGAACTTGATGAGTGCGGCAGTCACGACTGACACTGCTTATGGCATCTTGAAACGCAGCTCTGATGATCTCTTCGAGGCACTGCCAATGGAAGCCAACTATCCTAGCCTGGTCCTCTATCTCAGCAACTACGTGGAAATGGAAAGCCTGGGTGGTAACGGCGACAAGTTCGGCGACTTTGTCTGCGCGAGAGCGTGTACCCTGCTCGCCGAATATGCAGATGTACTCGCACCGAATTCAGTACCTGCCATGAAGTACGGACATTTCGGCGTTTACGATCCTCGAGGCAAAGACTGGTTCAAGCAATCGGAGGAGCAGCAACACAAAGATGATCTCATCGTGCTCATGGAACTTCTGCCAGAGTTCACCAAATTGTCCCGCGGCCAGGTAGAGATACCAGCTGAAGACGGTCTCACAACTTGCCTTCGAATCATGATGGATGCCAACGACCTGGAGGCGATGCCCATGTACGGCATCTTCGCCACTCAAGTCTTCCTCGACATACACCATGTGCTGCGAGAAGATGCCAGCAGAGCATTCGAAGAGCTGAAAGCCACTGGTAACCGTGTCGCCCAGACCATTGATGACTACTTTCGCTTCTCCCGCAGTAGGCACATCTCCAATTGGCCGGCACAGAATGACCAAGTCTTCAAGGAAGTGCAGCGCTACGCGAAAGACTGCACACAGAAAGATGTCATGCAGGACCTTGGTCAAGCTCTCTCGAGATCATTCCGTGATCAAGGTGTGCGGTCAAAGCCTTACTGGCTGCTCACCATGAATCCCATTCTGGCCGGCTTGATTGTATTCCGACTCAACATGATGCTACAAGATGGTATGTTCAACGCAGCCCGTTTACAATGGACCATTCAACTGACGACTTGCAGGTGGTATCAACTTGTGCACTGCCTGGGGTTCAGTCATCTACCCAGCACACTTGTACAACGCAGCGAAGCACAGCGCTGGGCTCGATGCAGAGTGGAAAGACATGGACTATCTGATATCTGTCCACGGCGCTCAACGCATATTTGTTGGTGCTCCACCGACCGACGCTGCCGAATACCAGAAGCGCTTCCTGCTCGCTCTCGGCGCCAGTGCGAGCAACTTCGCACGCAACCGCCGTCCAGGCGGTCCAGCTCTGATCGTGGAATCAAAGAAAGGCCCACGTGGCTTGAAGTCCACATCTCCCGTCAAAGACATCTGGCGAGCGCACTACCTCTACGGCGAGCCCGTCGCACTGACCACGCCGAACATGGTTGCAATGCTCTCCGTCGCAAGCAAAGCGGAGCGCACAAGTGTCCCTGCAGTCGACCTTCAAGCTTTCACACGCGAGATGATAGTGCAGCGCCAATACACACCATTGCAGCTCCTCCAAATCGTCCGCGAAGGCGTCGCAGCAGAAGAATTCCACTTCCTCTTCGACTACTTCGGCTTTCACCAGCGCGGCTTGAAGCTTCTACGCACACTCCAGACACACCTTCACGCGGACCTGGTCAAGTACTTCACCGAGTCGTACATCGAAGATGAGTCACAGCTCCCATACATTATCGGCTACCTCTTCAAAGTCGTACGCGGCTCAGATCGGATCGCGCAAGCGCTGCCGCAAGGTGTTCAGGGAGGGAGCCGAATGCTTCATGATGCCGCAGGGGTGCTGGAGAACTTTCTGCGGGGTGATGATAATAGGTATGGCGGAGTGATGCGCGCGAGGACGTGGTCGAATGCTGTGGGTTATGCGTATCATGCTGCGACACTGGACTCTGTTGAGTTTCCTGCTGGAATCACGAGGCTGGACCCACCGCCCGCGGATGCATAGATTGATCGAGCTTTCGCTGGCTGGGAGCATATATGGTTGACCTCGAGGGGATCATTGCACCATTGGGATATATTGTTGTGCTGTCTGGATTGACATCACCATGGAGACGATGTTCGAAGCCGGGACAAATTCGATGGCGTCTGGTCACGCCTTACAACGCACACAACGCATGCACCCGCTCAATTGCAACTTTCTCTCATACCACGTCGTTTACAGACGTGTCAGCAAAGGAAATCAAAGAGGCGGACCGGTGGAACTCGTTGGACTAGGCATGCAGATGTCATTAATGCGCAACATTTTGGAAAGTTGCAGGGAAGACGGAGCATGAAGGATGGTGGTGTATTGATCACAAGGTGGGAGTGTGAACGTGTTGTTAACAGGCTCATCTGAAGTCCAGCAAGCTACTGTACATGTCGTCCATCCCGCGCTTCAGACCCTCCAGTGTGCTCATCTTGAGCTTAGCTCAGTATGGGGTGGGGTCTGCCGACGTCAACAGTAGCACTAGCACATGCACAGTGTCATTCTCCACTACCGTCACACTACCTTCCATGTTTGCCATGTACAACTTCCGATAACCTCGACTCTCACAATCTGATGCATTCCGACTGCAACCACGATGGATGACCTGCTTGGCGAGGACTGGCAGAAGCCAGCTAAGCCTTCAACGACAACGACCACAGCTCCCTTGAACCCGACCAACTTCGCATCTCAGTATGCAAGCTTACGAGCGAGCCCCGCGATCCCCCAATCAGGCACAGCATCACCACACAACATCTCCCGCCCGTCAAGCACTCTCAATGGCGCCGCCAAGCCTGCAGCAACCGGCGACCAGTTCGGCAACTTGTTATCCTTGAAGTCGCAAAAGTCGGCCAACACCAATATCTCGATCCAGGAGCGGCAGAGGCAATTGATTGAGGAGAAAAGGCGCCAGCAAGAGCAGCAGGGAGCGTTGTGGGATACGTTGGGTAGTGGAAGAGGGACGCCAGAAGTGAGAGGACCCTCGCCTGCTCTGT
This sequence comes from Fulvia fulva, assembly GCF_020509005.1. Classification (NCBI taxonomy): domain Eukaryota; kingdom Fungi; phylum Ascomycota; class Dothideomycetes; order Mycosphaerellales; family Mycosphaerellaceae; genus Fulvia; species Fulvia fulva. Next base: position 4,033,618 of record NC_063017.1, on the reverse strand, counting down.
CGAAGCCTGCGGAGCAGGATGAGGATGATATATTGGCTGCCTTCAACAGGCGTGCGCCCGTCGATAAAGCGAGTCACTTTCCTCCGCCTGCTTCGGGAGCTGCGAGTGGGAGGAGTACGCCAGCTGCGGCACAAGCTCCTACGCCTGTGACTGCTGGGAATGGAGGATTTGACGAGGACGATGATCCATTTGGGTTGGGCTCGTTACCGAAGCAGGCGAATGGTCACGCGGCGCCTGTGGCAAAAGCACAACCGAATGACGACCATGATATACTCGGTGATCTTGCACGACCGGTCGCGGAAAAGCCACCACCCAAGCAGCCTGTGCCAAGACCTATACCTGAACCTGAGAACGACTTCATTCCTGGAGGTGGAGAGCTGGAAGAAGGCGATATGCCGAAAGATCGCGCCCTGGCAGAGCTGGTAGAAATGGGCTTCCCAGCAGACAAGGCGAAAATTGCTTTGGCAGAGTCTGGCGGCGAGGTGCAAGCCGCGGTAGGCTGGCTGTTGCAGCAAGCTCACGAAGAGTCACGACAGAAAGCAAAGGGTGAAAGTGCGGAAAGGCGACGAAGCCCAGTGACAGGAAGCCGAAGCCCGCAGCGTCGACCACGAGGGGAACAAGATGCAATGCCAGCATGGATGCGAGATGAAGCTCGATCCAGCTCAGCAGGGCGGCGTCATGACAGCAGGTCGCCGGCGAATGGTGACAAGGACGCAGCGCAGGTGGCGCAAGAGTATGGCAACAAGCTTTTTAAAGGCGCAACGTCGCTGTGGAAAGCAAGTCAGAAGCAGATGGCCAAGACCATGGCAGAGTTCCAGCAGGGACCGGAATCAAGCCAGCCTAAGTGGATGCATGACTCTAGTGCCGATAATAGCAGATCGAGCAGCCAGAGGAGACTCGAGGAACGGCCACGTCCTGTAGCAAAGCCCGAAGTTGACGTTACCGATGAGGCTGCAATGCTGGATGCTCCACGCGATCGGCCACAAAAGCCGACAAGATCAGACCCTGGCCGTGTTACACAGCAGCCTACTCGAGAGCGTGCGCCAGCTGAGCCTCTACCTCACAGACCTGCTGCGCAACCCAGGTTTATGCAGCAAGCACAGCCACCACTCGATAAGAGACCAACTACGAAGCTCAGCAGGCAGGACGTGGAAGATCAGACTGCTCAGGCATACGTTAGTCCAGCGAGGAGGAAGAAAGCGGCGCCGAAGCCCGAACCTCAACCTGAACCAGAGGTAGATCTGTTTTCTTCAGCTCCTCCTTCGCAGCCTGTACAAACATCGAGACCTGCGCCTGCGGCAAGCATACCGCGCCCAGCACGAGCGCCAACGCCACCAAGACCAAAGGCACCGCCCCGTACTATACCTAGCGTTTCGCCAGCGGCGCTTTCGTCATCTGGAGCCAAGCGGAAGGCTGGTGGCGAGGCGTTCAAGCGCGGTGATTATGCCACAGCTCACGAAGCATACACAGCTGCATTGACACCACTACCTGCTACCCACCCGGTCGCGATCATTCTGTACACCAACCGCGCCTTGACGGGCATCAAGACTGGTGACGCAAAGACTGCCGTCTCAGACGCAGACCAAGCACTCGGCGTCATCGGCCAGAGTCAAGGTATCGGCGAGACCATCGATCTCGGCAGCGGCGAGGGCGTCAAAGACATGCGTGAGTTTTACGGCAAAGCGATCATGCGAAAGGCAGAAGCATTAGAGCATCTCGAGAAATGGAGCGACGCTGCCGCCGCTTGGAAGACTGCAGTCGCAGCTGGCGTTGGCGGAGCTGTGAGCTTGAAGGGCAGGGATCGCTGCGAAAAGGCCGCAGCACCGAAACCAGCCACTAAACCAGCGCCTGTCCACAGCACAGCACCGGGACCAGGCCGACCGGCTCCAGCTAAGAGTATGGGTAACAGTCTCAATCGACCTGCACTTTCAGGCGCGCAGTCAGCTGAAGCTGTGAAGAAGCTGCGTGCAGCGAATGCAGCGGCCGACAAGGCTGATGATGAGAAGTTCGCCTTGAGCGATCAGGTCGACGCGAAACTTACAGCTTGGAAGGGGGGCAAAGCGGATAATCTCCGAGCGTTACTGCAGAGTCTGGATAGTGTTCTCTGGGAGGCTGCCGGGTGGAAGAAGGTCGGGATGAGTGATCTGGTCATGCCGAATAAGGTGAAGATTGTTTATATGAAGGCGATTGCGAAGGTGCATCCAGATAAGGTGAGTCCAGTTCAGAAAATTATCATGTTTGTGGGATACGTTACTGATGGTTGCCATTGCAGATACCACAAGATGCTACGACTGAGCAGCGCATGGTCAGTGCGTCTGTCTTCAGCACGCTGAATGAAGCGTGGGATAAGTTTAAGAAGGATAACAATCTATGACGAGGAGTAGACCAGGTATAGAAGGATCAACACCTGACCATTTCTAGCACATTTGTTGTTGCTGTCTCTGTTGACGCGCCTCGCAGCGAGGGAAATTTCTTACTGAAGGTTGCACATGTGAGTGACAAGGTCGCCAGCGTCATCGGGACTCTTCCTTGATGAGGTTATTGGACTACATACAGTGATGTGATTTGCTGCGAACAGGGCTGTTCACAGCTGACGTATGAAGTGATGCACTCACAAATTCCCGGATACCATGCCCGACTTCATCTACTCTTTGTTCGGACCTTTCGCTCGGTTGGTGCCAGGGGCTATCGCCCCAAACTGGTGCTGCGAATGTGGACGAAGGCATTGCGCACTTTCTTCATCGCGGCAGACGGGGAGCATTCACTTTACAAGATGGCGCTGACGGTTTACGACTGACTTCGTCGCTGGTATGTGGCGGAGCTAGGGGCCAGTGATCCGCATCTGGCTGGTTTGACTTTACCTGCATTTGACTTGGCTCGTGGGACGTAGTGGGTGACCGCTGCCTGAGCAGAATGTCTCTCAGGGTCGCCATCATTGATGCCACCAGCAAGTGAGACTGCGCCTCGCCTTCACACGCCAAGCAACCGCTCAGCTGTACAAGGACATGTGAAAGCCCCGACCAGAAGCTTGAGATGCTTCACGTGACAATCCGTGCCAGGATATGTTGATCATCCGCAAGATCAGCCATGCTTGTCAAGCAGCCAAGCGCTCTCGATCATCAACGCGTGCGTGTGTCTTGCTGCACGTCTGCAACACCTCCACACTTGGCATGTGTAAGTGCTATCCATTGACGGCCTTACACATCAAGCAATTAGCAAGGTCTGACGAGACGACACTGGCAGTGCTAGCGGCTTGTCCCGTGATAGCAAGCTTACTATGCCAAAGACTTGGTGCTGTTCATGCCGCTGAAACGTTTGCGCCTCGATGTCGCTTGGCGATGTGGTCATGATAGAAGCTCTTTGTGGCAGTGTTCTGGCCTGTTTGGGCGAAGAGCTGGGGATGGCTTGTTGTAGGTTTTTTAAGATGTGGTTGTGATGGGAAGATTTGCGACATCTGGCTTAAAGGTGTGGCAGAGCCAACATCAAAGATCCATACAGACCTTTAAAGACGGCGTATACCATCTTTGCGAACGCCAGAGTGTTGGAAAAGTCGCTATTCTCGTGTTAGACTGCGTCTTGACGCGACGAACAAGAGTCGTATAGCGATGGCTTAGATCTCTGCTTGCTGGCTAGACGAGATGCTGATGGCGGTATAAGAGCGTCAGACTATACCTGCCGATCATCAGTAGACAGCCGCAAGAATCCGATTCGGAACAGAAACTCAAAACACAACATGAAGATCCAAAACTCTCTGACAGCCCTCGTGGCCGCTTCAACCTTTGCGCAGGCGATGCGCTTTCCAATGCATAATGTAAGGGACGTGGAAGGCCTTGAAGGTGGTGGTAATCCACCGCCACCACACCTGGCAGATGGTCAGTATGATATCCTCCTTCCGCATCTCAGTCCTGGTAGTCGCTGCTGATACGAGAAAGGTGGTCCTGGCCCGAAGCATCTTGATGATGATGAGCACCGGGACGATATCGATCGCAATGGAGACGGCAACACTTTACCAGCACATCTCGAAGATGATGAACACCGTGACGATGATGAACACCGCGAAAACGACGTCGATCGAAATGGTGACGGAGACACTTTGCCAGAGCATCTCGAGGATGACGAGAAGATGGCGAAGATCAAAACGGGGATGGCAACAACCTGCCAGGCCATCTCGAAGACGGAAACACTGCTGTGCCATCGTACAACACCAACGGCGAAACAGGCCAGCAATCGGACAATCTCGACAATACTCCATATGCCAGTGTCGCTCAAGTCGACGGCGATTCGCAACGGCGATGGCAACGACAATAATGATGATGGTCCAGATGGAGATGGAGATGGAGATGGTCCGGATGGCTATCGCAATGCTGCTGGTGCCAACACCTTCCCCATGTTGGGTGGCCTGGCAGGAGTCTCGGTGGCGGTGCTGTTGGCGCTGTGATGGGATAGAGCCGCCGTGGTACACTCATGAAAGCTGAGTTCGGTATGATGATGACGGGTGATACGGCGGAGGACTGATGATGTCTGTGTCTGGAAACCCAGAGCGATGCTGTAACGGCCGATGTTTGTTCCAGGTTGGAGGTTTGTTGCCGGTGCTGCTTGCATAACGAAGAATTTGCTGCGATATTTCGACCATGGAATTAGCGACAGAATGAGAAGTGTCTTCTCTGCTCAACCTTGCGTTGGTATAGCAGGTGGTGTTCTTGGGCCCGAATCTGAACCTCTACGCGCGACAGCTGGGCAAGTCCGAAACCTGAGCGGTGCAGTACTCAGGGGACAAACGTTGATCCACTCGCGATGTGTTTCTGTTGATTTGGAGCCGCTTGATCACTGTCCGAGCGGCATTGAAGTGGTGTTCCATTGCTGCAGATGTGAGCTGTAGTCTTGGCAAAGGACAAAGTTTCATGAGATCCGAGCAGGGATGCCATGCCAAAGATGTGCGCAGAGCTCTCGCGGCAGGCTGCCAAGAATACAGACAGCATCTGCATGCCGTCGGAGCCGACCACAGTCCGGTATGAAAGTCAGTACGTGCGTGTCTGCAACTGCTCAACGAGTTTGCGCTCGATGTTGCATGACCTGTGCTTCGAGCCGCCCGACCTGTTTTGACAACATAGCACTTTGGTCTGTATCGTGATGCGGCAGCCCTTCTTCGTTATAGTTAGAGAATAGATAAGCTGCAGCCGATTTTGTGAGCAACGGGCTGTATCTGAGCGAAGTGTGCGATTCCAGAGGATGCTGCGTGATGAGCAAATAGCGGTCGACCGCTCGCAGCATCTGAAACGAGTCGCTTCCCTGGTCTTGGAGATCACTCAGGCAGGTTATGTGAAGCTGGTGTTGCCCGGATATGCTTGATGACGCGTGAAATGTGGCTCCTACGAGTTAACGACGACGCTGAAAAGTCCGGAGTTCAAAGGGGAACCTAAATATTCATCTGTCGCCCGACAAGCCGCGTTGTGGGTAAGGCCAGGGAGCAGGTATAAGGTCTTGACGTCCGAACAGCAGACTCCTGTCCCCAAGGCTTCGTCTGCACCAGTAGTGCAGCTAGCCTGATCAGCCCCTTCCAGTCACCGTCGCTCCGATGCACTCCAAACAGCTTGTACTGACAGCCCTGGTGGCTACAGCAGTTGCTGTGCGGGACCTTCAAGACAGCGACTTCCCACAGGCATGCCAGTCAACTTGCGATGCGGCAAGGAATTTGTTCAACCAGTGCGATGACCAGAATGACAACAACAATGACGACAACGGCAACTGGAACTGGAATAATTGGAGTAACAACTCGCAATTCCGACAGTGCATGTGCCAAGGGTCGAATGCAAACTCGGATTTTGCCAATTGCGACGGCTGCGTACGCCAGTACCCGGTGAACAGCCAGAATGGTGGGAACATGCGAGGCAATGGTGAGCATCAGTCAGCTTCGATCGATCTAAGTTGAGATGACTGACACACCTCCAGAAGTCCAAAGATGGATGCAGTTCTGTGGCTTCCAGCAGCAGAACAATGTCGGCACCACCACGAACGGAGTCATCCTCCCAACTCCAGCAACCACGCCGTTTGTCACGAATAGCTTCTACAGCACGAACTGCCGAACCTGGGTCTATACCTCGACCTACAACAACAATGGAAACGTGAGTAGCGTCAGGAATTGATCCACACATACCTGCTGACATCTTCCCAGAACAACAACAACAACAACAACAACAACAACAACAACAACAACAACAACAACAACAACAACAACAACTTCGGCAACACTTACCTCGCCACTTCCACTGAATGTAACAATCAGCCAGGTGCTACAGGTGCCTACTATGGTAGCTCGACCTCGTGGAGTACCGAGTACTACCAGACCACTCAGAATGGCCAGGTGTATCAGCAGACTGCGCTCGTTGGCGTTGGTCCAGATGGTGCCCGACAGACAGTCGCACCTGACAATGCGGGTGGTCTGAATGTGTACGATGGTGCTGCAGCCAAGAATGCACTACCATTCTATGGCGCTGCCGGTGGTTTCTTGATGGCTGCTTTCGCGCTGTAGAGGGACCGGCTCCTGCGATGGAGAGCCATTGAGTGGCGGCCCAAATCTCTGGCCAACCTGGAGTGGCGTGAGGCTAGACGGATGACTTTCCCATCGCGGATGGATGAATGATGAGGTGCCGAGATAACGTTCGTGGAGTACATGTAAGGTAATCCAGTAGACATTGCATGCATTTTCGAGCAGACTGTATCGTGGTCCCGCAGCGCCTTCCCTCGATCACATGTACCGCAGTCTCAATATTGTCTCATGGGAGGCGTAGCATGTGCAACTTGCTGGTGATGTTGTCGAGAGAGCGGGAGAATGTCGCGTCGTCGTGTAACCGTGTTGATGTTTCCGCCACGTCCAATCGGCAACATCCGAAGCGCTGACCATTTGCTTGGCTCCGTCCGCATCGCCGACCTCATCGAAGCTCCCACTCCGTCCTGCCATTGAGCATTCCACGATATCGCCACAATGCTGCAAAGAAGCGCTCGCAGGCTTGTGCCCGCGCTCAGTCGCCGGACAGTCGCTGTCCGCCAATACAGCACACCGCCAGACAACCCAATCCCCGCAAACGACCCCAACGCGAAAGAGCGCAACCCTCCCATATCCGGCACCAAGAACCTCCCGACTGTGTCGATGGGAAGCAGAGATGCGGCATTGATGGAGACTGCGGCAGAGGGTGAAGACAAGCGTGTACAGCAGGCACCGAACAGGGCGACGACATGGAGCAGGAGCCAGCGGGAGAGGGCAAAGGCCATGGTTGGACCGAGATTTGAGCAGACGATCATGGAAGATCAGGTATGGACATGATACAGAACCCGCCCAATGTGGGAAGAGCATATGAGGTGGGAAGCTAGTGGCTGACAAAATGATAGCCACGCCCACTGGCAGCCATCGAGCTGATCCACCAACAACCCGTAAACTGGACCAAGCAACGCGTTGTGTCCTGCGACGGAGGAGGCGGTCCTCTCGGCCACCCCAGAATCTTCATCAACGTAGACAAGCCGCAGATTTGCTTCTGCACATATTGTGGTCTGCCATTCGTAAGACCCATCCCATCCCAACCCACTCTCCCCACCCATCCATACCCTTCCTAACCTTCACTCCAGGCCCACGAGCACCACCGCAAGCACCTTCAAAGCCTGCCCCACACATCATACCCGCTGGAGCCACAAAGCAACGCAGCGGAGATCCCCGCATCTCAAATGGCTGAACTGGGAGGAAAGACTGGCTCGGACTCGAAGCTTCAGAGTGTCACTGGAAAGGTTCTCGAGCAGAGGTAGATGGATAGGCTGTATTTTAGACAGCCCATTAGTGTACAAATGGCCATTTTGAATGAAGTATCACTGTAAAGCGCCTCGTGCACAACCTGCTAATACGGAGCACAGGATGCGTTTGAGGTACGACAGATGCGAATCGACTGCGAAGACTACTGGAGATGGGGGGAAGCAATCGCGCTATGCTGTGGGTGCATCGCGTCGTGTATAGGGATGCTAATACGGTGCACAGGATAACTGTGAGTGAGGACGAACCCGAATCAGCTGCGCAGATATCTGGAGATGACTCGAAGCGACGGCGCGGTATCCACAGGTATATCGCGTCATGCATAGGGCTGATACTAACACAGGACCCATATCGACAAATCGGATGGTAGGCTAACCAGCCGCAACGACATAATATCACAGATGGTATTACTGGCACGCACAGGGAACATTTCTCTCCACATTTTCATTCTTCGGCTATGCTACTAGTTGTATGACATCGCATCAAGCCTGGGTGAGCTCAGCTCACCCACAAAGTAATCGCCAAGCTATGTTTCTCAATAATCGAAGTCGAAGCCACCGAAGGAGCCCACCTGCTCTCCAGGCATGCCGAACTCCTGGGTGAAGAGGTCGCTGTCGATCCCCTCGAGATCGGCACTGCCATTGCGGTCCTCAGGCAAGTTGCTGATGTCATCGACGTAGGCGCTTGGAGCCTTCGGTGACTTCATTGCTGGCGCTGGCTGGCCGTAAGAGGCCGGGTTGCCAGGGTTGAACTGGAAGCCATGTGCATTGGCATGGATACTGCAGAAGGAGAAGTCGTCGGCGCAGTCGTGGATCATGCCAGCAGGGCTTGGAGGGCCGTTGAACGGGATGACGTTGCTGAGATCGCCGGTAGCAGCTTCGGCGAAGTGGGCCTGCGGCTTGTTCTGGAGCTTCAGGTCGTTGATCTGGCCGAACTTGTTGGTATTGAAGTCGTTAGCGCAGAGGTTGGCGTCATCACCGGTGTCAGCATCGTTGTACTGCGGCATGGTCTGGAGCCGTGGCTTGTTGGTCTGGCCAACTGTGTTGGCGGCGGAGATACCGTTGAAGTTCTCATTGGCGCCATCACCAGCCTTGCCGTAGTAGAGCTGGGCGGCGAGATTGGCGGAAGCGTTGTTGATGTTCACGTTGACATCTTCTCCCATCGCAACAGCGTCGCGTATCTTCAGCATGCGACGACGCCTGTCGATGGCATCGCGAGCTTCTGGAGATAGGAGAGCGTCCCGCTTGATGGCATAGCCCATCTTGTCGTTGTATAGAGCAAGAACGTGATCAGTCTCGTGGCCGTTCGCGAAGTTGCTCCCTATGGTCTTGTTCTTCTTGTTACGCGGGTTGTACGTGGGAGTAGAGTCGTCGGTGGCGGTCTTGCGCTTCTTGGAGACTGGAGTGCGGGTCTTGACGGGCTTTTTCTTCTGGAAAATCAGGCTTGCGAGCTTTGGGTCTGTGGCCTCGTTCTTCTGGATATCAAGACTGTCACGCTTAGTGCCTTGGATCTGGTCGTTGGCGAATGGATCGAACTCCTCGGCGGAAGCTTGAGAAAGACGTGGGGTCTGTGTTGAGGCGATGAGATTGTTTTTGCGAAGACCAGAGCCGTGATCTTTGCCAATGGAAGGTGGAATCGGCTGGCCGGCCTCCTCACGAGCCTTGCGCAGCTTGGCGAGATGCTGCTTGATGGCTTCTCCGGTGACGGTCGGTGCAATGAGCTTTGCGATCTCGTTCCAATCGAAGAATGGGATGCTCTTCGAGGCAACGTACTGCTCGACACAGAGCAAGACGTACTGGTCCTTGGAAGCTATTGGAAGGTTAGCGCGGAGAAAAGACATGCAGGTGGGTGTTGTGAGTACTCACGATCCCAGCGCTGGAGGATGCGTCCCTTGTTACTCTTACGCTTCGACTTCCCGCGAGGGGTGTCGTTGGGTGTGCTGGCGGACTCTGGCGTGTAGGTGGAATCTCCGTCGTCTCCGTCCAAAGACGGCGAAGCTGAGAAGAAGTTCATGGTTAGATGCAAGATCTGCTGGTGGTTGAGGTAGGATGTCAGTGGGTGGACTTGGATGCCGCACCGCATATGGCGGAGAATGCTATGACAGCAGACCCGCCGCTATGCGTGCTTGGTGGCGTGCATAGGAGTTGGTGGTGTTGCATACGAACCTTATGATGTTGTCTGCGATGCTGTGGTGGATGGAATGCTTGAGCGAAGATGGTTGTTGGTCAAGAAAGGTGGTTGGTGTGTTGGAAGAAGTTGCTCACACGAACAGGCTTTTATGCTGCCGTGCGGACCTGCAGCAAAGCGCGAGCGGACCGTGCACCAATTGTTGAGCTCTACGCATCCTTATTGGCCTACGAGACCCTCGCGACATGGGTAGAGGGGTCACAATGGTCGCCTGAGGGGCCAATGCTCGCGCGCAGCGGCGGCGGCAAGGTGGTCCGTGGGCCCTCTGGCGACGACGAGGTCCAAATGGCGGTGAGCACGATACTGGTGGCTATACTGGTGTTAAAGGAGGCTATCGGAGGCTACGTTACGCTATCACAAATCTACGAGGGAATATGGCTTCTCTTGCATTGCCATGACATGGCCAAGCCTGCAAGCATTCAGCTCTGGCATACCATTTGTTCTGCGGCCTAGTGTGCTTATCCATTGGACGTCTTACGTCTCGCATACTTTGCGCTCCATCTTCTGGGTATCTTTCGAGGTTCAGGCCCACGGATTGTCCGTCTTCATAACAACCATGATGCAGTAGGGGGAGCGGCTTCGCTTTGCAGCAGCTAACTATGCCTGTGGAATCTCTACACTCATCGCCTCTTCACAGACTGCAAGATTGCAGCAACAGTATTCTTTCTTTATGTATCCTTGTCTTGCTCCTCCGTGCGCTCTCGCGGCATTGCAGCTGTGTTGGCCGGTGTCAGGTTGCCACCAAGCCTTGCAGCCATGCCAGCCCCTAGCAGTCAGCGCCACCCTCTCGCTGAATATGATGCCTTTCCAAGTATCAGAGGTCAATATCGTGCTCTTTCTGATGACTCTCCCGCTTCCTAAGCTCTCGTGCCGTCCTTTGTAATGTCGTGACATCGTGTTGCCCGTGGAGGCGTACCCCTGACCAGACAGCGCCACGTCTACAAAGCATTACCATGCTACTACACGCACTATATGCGGTTGAGATCCTCTTTCTAATAATCCTCTTGCCTCCCGGCTTGCGTTATGGTGTCCCTTCATGTGGCCATGGCGTGTTGCCTCTGACATTCCAGCTTCAAGTAGACAGCGCCACTGATGTGCCAGCTCTCACGCATATTGTGACCTACGAGGCTCTTCTTATACTAATCCTAGTCCTCCTCTTGCTTCGTAGGTTGTGGTATCCCGTCCCTCCGTGTAGCTGTATCATGTTGTCCCCAGGCGTCCAGCTTCAAGCAGTCAGTGCCACTGATATACAAGCTATTGCGCTTCTTCCAACTTACTAGGCTCTTTTCTTACTCTTTCTTATCCTCATCTTGCGTCGCAGGCTATGTCATCGTGTCCCACCGAGTCGCTGTATCATGTTGCCCCTGAGCGTGCAGCCTCAAGCAGTCAGCGCCACTGTAATGTTGGCTACTGCCCTTCGTATCACCCCTGAGGCTCTTTTTGTACTATTTCCGATCCTCCTCCTACTTTGCGGCCCCCGGTATCGCGCCCCGTCATGTCGCTGCAACATGTTGTCCCCAGGCGTCTATGCTCATGCGGTCAGCGCCACTGTACCAGATGCTGTTTTGCTCATCCACCCATGCAAGGATCTTCTCCTACTCTCCCTGATCCTCCTCTTGTTCTGCAGGCCCCTGTGGCGTACTTCGTTGTGTCGTGATGTCCTGCCGACTCTAAGCACTCCCGGTGGAGTTTCTCCCGCCTCGTGCTGACAGGGCTTCGAGAGCACCACCGAGGCGCTGCGGAGAGGGCTAGCTACTCATGAGGATGTTATCTGTGGACGCGCTCGTCCTGTGTTATCGCGAGGAGGGCGGAAGATCGTGGTAATGCTGATATCCTCGCGGCTCGCGGAACTACAGGAGGCTCGGGAGGCTTCAGGGAGGGCAAAGGGGTAGCGAAGGACGTGCTTCAGTCTCATTCGGAGGTATGCGATGGGCTTGGATGCTGTAGGATCTGTATGTTGGCAGAATCGAGGAGATCGTGGTGGCGATATGGTAGCGATATTAGGACCTGCAAGCTGTCACATCAGAATTGACGGTCAATAGCGGTCAACACTCGACGACAGGCCTCTTGACACTGCCTCTGAAACTATTTGCGTCACGTAGAGGGCTGAAAGAATCGTGGTAGCAAGCAATCCGGCCGTACAGTTTCCAGTCTGCTTGCTCCAGCCCATCTCTTCCGTGGAGAGCAAACACGCTTCGCGATCGACATAATATCAACACCGCAAGCATCTTCATACCAATCACAAACTCCTCATTACCCTCGCCGACCTACTGAGACGACATACACGATGCCTCGCCGCCAATCCTCCTCCTCAAAGCCGGTCGTTCGCCCCGTGCAGCTGCACGCACCGCAGCTCTTCTCCCACTGCCTCGACATCAACGGACTTCGCAATACCTTCGTCACCCTCCTCACAGTCTCGTCATCCCTCCCACAGCCGCGCAGCCTCCGCCTCGAGGCACTCTCCCGCAGCGATGTTCGCTGGATGCCGATCGTCCGCGGCACCCGCTACCACCCACGCCGATGAAAGAGCAATGGGAGGATAAGAGCCTTCATGCGGGACCGTAGAAGCCTCGAAATGGCCTAGGAGGTAGGTCAGAACATACACAGGAGAACAGGGATAAGTACGTACTGACGCAGAGCGTCGCAGCGCAACGATGATCCCCTACCCAGACACATACCATGGCATCAAGCAGCACTTCCAGACGGCAACGACGATGATAAGAGCAGCAGAAACAGATAGAAAAAGACGCAATAGGGAGTTTGGGACGTGGGGGAAGGTCACGGACAGGGATACCATATCGGGGAAGGCGCTTTCACGTTCAGGAGGCAGGCACAGATCCATTCGGGTGATACTATCTAGCTTGTAGTATCAATCGCGCCTTATGCCTCCAATCATCTCACACCATCCAAGCCATGCTTTCATGCTTTAGACCTATCGAGCGTCAGTAATGGGCTTGGGGGATGGCGCGCGGTAGAGATTCTTACCAGATCTTCATCGTCCTCTGGCTCGTCCTTGACGGCCACCTCGTCGATCTTGCGCTTCTTGGGAGTCGGCTTCTTCTTTGGAGAAGTCTTCTTGGCTGGAACCTCAGAGTCTCCATCGTCACCCTCGCCATTCTTTGCGGCAGTGAGAGACGAGGCGGAGTTGAGGAGGGAGGTGTCGTGCTTCTCCTTGAAGCGGCGGAAGCGCATGGCGCTGGAGGGACTGTCAGTGGAATAAACATTGTCATAAAAATAGGGACAGAACTTACGCGGCACCCTGGGTGTTCATGCCGCACTCTACAGCGACGGCCTTGAAGTCGATTTTGCCATTGGTGGCGTGGTTGATGCAGGAGAGGAGGAACAGCTCGTTGGTGACTGGAGCCATGATATCAGTCGAAGGATTTTGGTTGGAAGAGCTAGAGTGGTTATTGGTGGTGTGGTATTTCGTGTGTTTCGGTTTTGTTCGGGAGCGGAAGCGCGAATTCGAGCTTCCAAAAAGGGGTCGATCACAACAAACACGTGAAGTCTTGGCAGCCGCCGATTTTCGCATCTGAGGCGGTCAACACAAAGAAAGTGAAGTACGCGCGCAGTAAGGATACACATACAATTTCTATGATCCCAAAGAGCGCTCTCGAGCTCCCGGCGGCAGAACGGGAGTCCCAGACACCGCTCCGCAGCGCCGGACGAGAAATCGTGCATGCATTACGGGACGGTACAGTATCGCTGAAACCCGACCCTCTACCGGATATCTGCTCCTAGACAATCTTCGATAATGCGTTCTTGATGTATAGTATCATATGTCTCTCCTCCGAGCTATGACTTGTAGTATTCCTGAAGTCAGACCATGCTCCCTCACGTTTTGTCCACAAACCTAAGGCAACCAATGCTCCTGTGCTCAACAGAACAATAGCTGCACTGCATGCATTCATTGAGCTCGAGCTGTCCTCTGATTGGTGCACGCGAACTGTGTGGAACAATCCGAAACGCGGCTTGCTCACGCAGCTCACTCGCCACAGTTTTCTTAAGTTCGCCTCCGTTTCCTTCTTCTTTCTTCTTCTTCATCCAAACCATAACATCAACATCCGAGACCGACAAGACTCCACTCTCCATCACGCGCAAGCATACCACACCACTATACCTCTATCTCCACCCACAATAACCACCATGTCTTCTGAGAACGACACCTCCAACACCTCCGCCGACGCTGGCAATTCTCACTTCACCGCCGCTGAGGTCAAGTTCGTCCTCGCCGCTCTCCAGCATGCCGAGGGTGGAACTCTCAAGGTAAGTCTTCCATCGCTTCCCCTCCATCCATCCCCCAAGCAACATGCCTCCTGACAACCCTCTCAGTTCGACTACGATGCCGTGGCCGCTCAACTCGGCCTAAAGAACGGCAAGACAGCACGCGCCCGCTGGAATACCATCGCACGCACCAAGATCAACAACGCCGCCTCAGCCGGTGGTGTTAGCAAGGCCGGCCCGTCCAAGAAGAAGGCTGCCCCGAAGAAGGCTGCTGGTGAGGGTAAGCGCTTCACCCATCCCCACGTTATGCATACGATCAGAGCTTTACTAACGCCCCCTCCAGATGCGGAGAAGCCAGTCCGCGAGAAGCGTGGCCGCAAGGCCAAGAAGGAGGCCGATGTGAAAGTGGAGGAGAAGACCGAGGAGGAGGAGGAGGAGGAGGCGGAGGAGGAGTTGGTTTGAGCGCTTCGCGCAATGCTTGATGTACTCATACGATAGCGGCTATGCCATGCGGCGAGACTGCCTCTCTACTGAATGAAAGCGTCTTGTCCTGGGGTGCCTGAAGCGCCCCGGGTGAAAATTCTTCGCTTCATGCATTTGCGCTTCATGCATTTGAGTGACACCATTTCACCGACCTGCTCTAAGCTACTGGACGCACTTTGAGGCTCTGCAGCTTCACCATCACATTCGAGCGATCTCAGGTCAAAGCTCATCACCCTCCTCCGCCAGCTCCTCCTTCACGACCTCCTCACTCTGCTCTCCCTCCTCATCTATCAAACTGATTAGCAAACCCCAACCTCCCCTTCGCCACATCTCATCTGTCACTCACCATCAACCACAGGACTCTCCACCTTCTTCGCCATCCGACCCCTCTTCTTCGGCACCTCCTCACCCTCACCCTTAGCCTCACGCTTCTTAGTCGCACCCTTCTCCTTCGGGGCAGCCTTAGTCTTAGCCTCCACACCCTCCTTGCCACCCTTATCCGCAACCTTCTTGAGCGCGGTGCGAGTCATGACTTTCACGCTATCGACGGAAGCACAGCCAAAGTCCTTGGCGGCTTTCTCCCAGTCAATGAGTTGGTTGACCTGTTGGCAAGATTAGCACGTGGAGGGAGCACGGAGATAGAAGGTACGGGAAGGGAGGAGGGAGATGTACGGCGGTAGTCTCGCAGTTGAGGTAGAGGCACATGAGGCGGTTCTTGTCGTTGTCGTTGAGGGCCTCTTTGGCGATGGTGTAGTTGTAGGCCATTGTGGTTGGGTGTGGTGGGTGGGTGGGTTGGTTGGTAGTGTGGAAAATTGTGAGTGTTGTGGTTGTCGAGATGCCGTGGTTGCTGGTATGGATTCGGGAAGGAGAGAGGAAGGAGTAGTGCAGAAGAACTGTAAAAATAGGCGTCTCTCAGGTGAAAAAGGCTATTTTCGCATCTTGTGAAGTTGACCATCAGAAGTGAGCGACAATGGCAGCAAATCTGCAGATTCTGCTCCCAATAGCACCTCAATTCGAACAGCCGGCTGCTCACGGGGCTTCTAACGGCGAGATTTCGCTTCTGCCTGATGGGTTCGTGACTCCTTCCGCCATGTGGAGCAGTCAGATGATGTTCGTGGTCTCTCGCGGCGATCGCTAAGACTTGAAGACTTAATTGACGACGGTGACAACCCTCGAAGTAGTCATGAAGATGCCAGAGAGGCGACCGACAAATAAAGAAGCATTGAATAGAATCTGTAGAAGTTCGAGTAACAACACCCGCAAATGCTCGCAATGCCTCCTATGCTTCGCTTGCCCTCGCGCTCATCCGTCCATATCCATAGCCCATCTACTCAGTGCTCAGACCAAGACCACTGTGTCATATATACATATACAAACAAGCCTGTGGCACCAATGCAGACTGTGCAATCGGTCCAAACTGCAACCCCCCTTTCCATCATAAGAAGAGCTCACCGACAAAGCGATGCAGCTCCTCGATCTGATGTCACCTCGCAAAGACCTTGACAACGCCATCGCCGCCAGCGCTGACGACAAGTCTACCATCCGAACTCCAGCAGATGTCGCAAACACCTTCGCCGCGCATGGCTCGGTGCGAGATGATGTCTTGTGTGCAGATTCGCTTTTCGAGAGACCAGAAGCGGATACTAGCGTCGTGGCCAGCCGAGACAGCTTCCCTGCCGTCTTTCGACAATGAGAGGGCTGAGATAGCGCCTGAGTGGGCGACCATATTGTATGTGCATTGACCTGGCAAAGGTTAGCTTGTGAAGTGATCCCAAGTGGCTGCAAGACTTACCACTGTTGGCATCGAAGAAGCGGATGAAGCGATCTTCGTGCCCTGTTATGACAACACCCTCGATGCCCTCTCGACTACCAGTAGCGCCGCCACCGACCTCTTCTGCTTCCATGCCTCGGGTGGCGTCGTTGCTTTCCATGGCTGTACTCGCTGCGACGACAGCGTTTATACTCGTGTTCATCGTTCCGTCATACGTTTCGTTGCTGGCCATACCGATAACTTCTTCACCGGTTCGTGTGTCGTATATGAGTGCTGTGGAATCCGCATAGCTGACCACGAAGTTCTCACCCGAGGCTGATAATGGACATATGCTCGTCGGGCTGACCTTGTTGTCTCCAGGTCGTTCGATGGAGTGCACCAAAGTGTAGCTGAAAGGGGTTGGGCTTGCCACACTGGGCTGCGGGCTTGTCGGATAGTTGCTGCCACTTGTGACACTGTGTCTTCGACTACCGCCGACTCCACGTCTGCTTCCGGTCGCTGGCGATGAGCTCTGAGGTGGCGAGCTTACAGCCCAGACCTTGACAGTTCCATCTGATGAGCCAGAGACGAGCAGGAGTCTATCAGGTCCGCCAAAGTTGCCGCTATGGGGACCAAAGACGACACCTACCGATGCAGGTAGGACACAGACTGCCCAAACTGCATCAGTGTGGCCCTCGATAACGGCCTTCGGATCCACCCGTCCGCGCTCCCACACACATATATTGTGGTCTTGGCCTCCAGAGAAGATCCAGCCTTCACCATTGTTCCGGCCGCCAGTGCTG
The DNA here is from genome assembly GCF_020509005.1 of Fulvia fulva. Classification (NCBI taxonomy): domain Eukaryota; kingdom Fungi; phylum Ascomycota; class Dothideomycetes; order Mycosphaerellales; family Mycosphaerellaceae; genus Fulvia; species Fulvia fulva. Next base: position 4,016,376 of record NC_063017.1, on the reverse strand, counting down.
AAGCCCGTGCTTGCTGGAGGTGCAGCTAATGAGGTCACTGTTCCATCATGGCCACGATGTGTGAAGTATGCAGAAATGTCCAGATCCGAGCTGTTGTTACCAGGTGTGAAGTTCTGGTAAGTCGCAGGCACAATCCACCGCTTGATCGTACCATCATCGCCAGCAGTGCAGACTTCTGGTTCGCTGGGACTGCCTCCGCCACTGAAGATCACGCTCCGTACGACATCTAGGTGACCCCGCAGCGCAAACTTGACTTTGAACTGTGTAGGATCTTCGCTCATCGCATTGGCGATACTTTCATGACCCTCATTTCTTCCTTGCGAACTCTTCCGGCGCTCCATGCTCTTCGCGCCCGAGCTTTTCCGTCTACGCGGGTTCGCTGCCGTCCTAGGTGGAGATTTGGCAGGTAGTGCAGTAACGCTTGCGGCAGAAGGAAACAGATCTGTGTCAGGTCTTCGTGGCGGCGGTGCATCCGGAGGAGGGTTGTCGGGATGCATTGGCGTTTCTTCGTCAAAAGTCCAGCCATCGGTATCAGCCTGCTGCCGAACCGGACGAACCTGTTCCTGTTCCTGCTCCAACACTGGTCTGCCTCTGTTATCAAAAGTGTGCGTCACGTTCTCGACTTGCTCCTCGTATGGAGCAGGGATATGCTGGCCAGATGATTGCAGGATCTCCGTCGGCTGTTGCTGAGAGTTCTGGTACTCTGCATATCGCAAATCACGCTGGCCACCATCTTGCACTTGTGGAAGACTATTCGGCACGGGTGGAGGCTGATGGTTTGGCATGGCCTGTTGTTGCGGCAAACCCTGGTGACGTTGGCTCCGTGGCTGTTGTCTAGCATAGATATCTTCAACCAGTGGAGGTTCCGGAAGTCCAGAGTAATTGCCATTGGGGAGCATTTGCGGTGGAGGTGGATGTTGCGGAGGTGTCAGCAGGTACTGTATCTCCTTCATGCAGTTCTTTAGGTATTTTGTAGTGTTATTCAGGTATTGCTCGCGCTCCCTGTCGCTCGTTTCCTGCTCGGCAGTGTCCAAGAAAGAGTTGTGCGGTACGTAGGGAGCTGCATCGCGGATTAGCACATCCCCGATGTCCCACGCCGCACCAGATGCTTGCGCACGCTTTGCCTTGTTCTCACCATTCTTGGCCTCGTCTGCGCCCTGCTTGCTCTTGACGTCGTGCTGTGCCTCCGCACCGCCAGCTTTCTGCTCAGTCGTAGATGCGACACCATTGGCGCCCTTGCTCTTAGCCCGCTCATTCTTCAGCGCCATCTCCAGCATGCGTACTTGGCGCTCAAGCTGCTCGTTGATGCGCTTGCCCTGCTTGTTCTCGCCCTCTTGCTTTGCGATCTTGGCCCTCATCTCGGCTCGTTCTATGTCCCAAGCATTTCGCGCTCGTTCGTGGTTGTGCCATTCGATTTGCAGGAAGCGCATCACACCTGTCTCGATGTGTCAGCATAACACTCGCTGATGATCACATACAGCGCGGTATTTCGGCCATATGTTCATTCAGCATCGATCGTACCTTGCAGCGTATACTCTGTCCCCTGCGGACCATGGTGTTCTCCGTTTCCCCCGCCAGCGCCGTTGCCCAGGCCGGCCTGCTGCTGGAAAGCCATCGCCGGCCTGTGGGTCTTGTTCTATGGTCACGATAACGTCGTTCTGGTGTATGTCCGCATTGAAACAATGTTTCCTCGAGTCAGGAGCGGTGGCCGATGTGGTAGGAAGGAGCTGGGATGTGGCCTCAGGAGGGGTTCGGTTCAGATGCGGCAAAAGCGGTGGGTGTGTAGCGAAAGGCGTGTGCAAGGCAATGACAAGAGTAGTGCGAGCGACCAGAGAAGAAGTGAATTGTTCGTTGTCGCGCGCGTGCTCTACGGCCTCCAGTTGGTACACGGAGGAGCTACCGACACCTTCAACTTCCCGCTAGGCGAAGCTTCGAGTCACGTGCAAGCCCCACCGAACGTACAGGGGCCGAGCTTTCCATCAATGCCTGATCTTGTCCTGTCTGGAACTGGCGAAGTGTGAACAACTAAGAATGATGAGATCAGTGTCAATGCGGCTGACAGTTGTTGAAGAGTTCTCGTCTACACACAATCGAGGAACGACTTTCGCGGCTCGAGTGAGCGAGTTTCTATCACTGGCATGAATCAATCTTATTGACATGGAACAGGTCTTCCACGAGATCCCGACTTACACCGGAGCGGCCTCAAGATGGTGCTTATGATGAGTCTCCAGTAGTCCCGAGTCCCGCGGTGAGTCGGGCCCCACGGTTTGGCTACAGCTGCAACGCAGCATACCAAGACTACAATAGCCCCGGCAGACGACAGTCCGATTTACGTAGCCATCAGGGGTGAGTGTCATGTCGAACCTGATTTCATGACGAACAAGCTGAGAACAGTGACTAGATCTGAGATTCGCCTCTCTACAGGACTCGTTGACGCCGGCGTGAACTGCTACTATGAGCACTTCAGTCATCAGCCATACACGCTCTTCTCCCGGCCAGACCTACAACCTTGGGCCAGTAGCGAGCGCCCTCCTGACATCGTGCTCTATCCGATGCTCGCTTTGAGCTTCCGGATCATGAAAGATCTTGTACCTTCGGTTGATCGTGAGACCAAGCAGCTCCTGTCCGAGAGTGCTTGGTATCACCTGGTCGAGGCCTATTCCAGCTTCAGCTTCGACGAGGCTTACTTTCAAGGTCTTTGTCTGATGGTCCAGCTGGACTTCGCCGGTATGGATGTCCGGTTTCGGTGATGGTCCCGGACAAGCCGACACAAAAGTCCAGATGGCAACGTTCATCGTGCACAGGCGCAGCTAACTCTTGGGCTGCGCCTCACTCAGCTCACAGATCTTCTACCGGCTGATTTTGAGAAGAAGTTTGATGATGTCTTGCTACATCGCCGACTCGAGATCGTCTGGACGTTGCTTATGCTCGAAAGTTTATTGATGGGGACGACAAAATCACCAAGTGCATTTCCAGCGTCGGCCTTTGGCCTATGCTTTTCTCGAAGCCCGCGCAGCCGCTCAGACCATTTGGTAGCACAGAGTCATATGTACGCTTTGACCGCTCAATTCGGTTGGGGCAATGAATATGGCCCAGCTAGGATCGTCGCCGCGAACGCCGAACTGTCCGATATATGGCATGACGTGGTGAAAGATATGGCGTCTGTACGCGAGGAGGACACTGTGCAGTCTGATCAACAAGCAAGTCATTCTCCAAGGTTTGCAATCAAGCCTTGTCACAAGCAAGCAAGTTGGAAGCCTATAGCTTAGTCAGTATTTTCAAACAATCAAGCGGTGTTTTCTCCTTCGTTTACAAGCCTTGTGAGCATGTCTGTGTCGTTTTACAAGGTGTTGTTAATGATATTCAAGGTCATGTCGATCTAAGAAGGTGGAATTCTAGGAAGTGCGGACCTATCTCCAAGCCAATCGGATCACGTAACGACGGTCACGTGCTTTCTCGCTTTAGTTTTCCTCAATTCCGACGCGTCTATCTCAACCTCTAAGCATCAACTTCACGACCTCACTACACCACAATATAGACTCGTAGCAAGTTGAAACTGGCAGTGTGCTTGTAACCGTACTATATACTAAAGATCTGTTCGCGCCGACTATCGAGATCGACGCCGTGAGTAACAAAGCCGACATATTGTCACCGTACCGGCGTACATTCACTTGAACCCGCGGGCACGTGCCTAGACCTCGCGTCCGCTGACTAATCCGACTAGCGGCTTGGCGCCCGTATATAACTCTCGCGCCCTCCGCGCCTCCCTTAGATAGAACATCTATGTCATAGTCTCCCTGTAGAGTGTACAGAAGGTAGGGATAGAAGAGCCTTAGAGTACTTAGAAGTCGTTAAGAAGTGAAAGTCTAGCTTAGTATATAAGCGCTAAGTGTAGCGGGATAGGCAGTGCCTTAGGCAAAACCCTCGTTCCTATACCGGGTGTTGAGCACCTAGATACATAACCTATATATACAACCGATATTACTAGGAGGATACGTTATAAGTGACACGATGATAGCGATCGCAGGAAACGACCAGGAGCAGGAGAGTAACGAGTGGAAGGAGGTCTGCAGGAAGGCAGAAACAATGGCAATGGCAGGAGATGGCAAGCACCCAGAAAGAGCACTTAAGGGGATGATTTTGGAGCTCCTTGGAGGGCTAAAGGCACTAAGGAGCCAAACAGGACAGATCATTAACAGGACAGTAGCAGCAGCAGCAAAGAAGAGGACACAGGAAGGCCAGAAACTAAGCCAACCAACCTGGGCAGCAGTTGCATCCCAAAACCCTCCCCCCCAGAAAACAGCTATCAAGGTCTACATTTCCGACCAGCAAGAGCAGAAAGAGATTGAGGGCCTGTCAGGCAAGGAGATCATACAGAAGATTGGGATACAAGGCATCATTGGAGCCAGGAAAGAGAAGGGAGGTGTCCTTAAGCTGTTCACAGCACAGGAGCAAGACAGGAAGAGGCTAGAGACACAGAAGGAGTGGACAGTCAAACTAGGCAAGACGGCTAAGGTCTCACACCAACAAAATATGGTTATTGCCCATGGAATGACCACAAAGTTTGACATTGAAGGAGACCTTAAGAGGCTGCAGGACCAGAACCAGGCTGTATGCCCAGGGCTACAGATCACAAAAGCAGCATGGGTCAACAGAAAGACAAAGGACACAAAGAGAGAGTCTTCTCTAGTGCTCTGGATAGGCACTGCAGAACAGGCAAACACCGTGCTTGACAAGGGCATCTTCTGGGAATGTGAAAGAATGGACACAGAAATCCATAGAAGCACCCACAGACTACTGCAATGCTTCAAGTGCCAACAGTATGGTCATATCTCTACTAGATGCCCAAGCCAAAAGGACACTTGTTCCCACTGTGCTGGTAGCCACAAAGTACAGAATTGCACAGCCCCAAAGAGTGAAGCCAGATGTGCATGCTGTGGAAAGAAACACCCTTCCTGGTCCCAAGACTGCACAGCTAGGATTGAGGCAAAGAGGAGGGCAAGAGAAGCCAGGATCAACACCCCTATCAGATTCCAGACAGGGACAATCACCCAAGAACCCCTAAGGACTGTCTACAACCCTCTGAAAAGAGGCAGAACAGAAGAGACCACACAGGCCCAAGGCCACCCTGCTATGGGTAGACCAAAATCAATTGTGGTTGCAGGAAGAGACCCGTCACAAAGCAGGCTCAACCTTACCACAATCCCAAATAGCAGCCAGCAGCAGGAAGCACGAGAAGACCAGCAGGAGACCAGCATGGATGAGTCATGATTGAGACACCTAATCTTACCACTATCCAGTACAACGTCAACAAAAGCCAGCACAAGGTCCAGAGAAGCTTTCTCCAAGCACTGGACCCAAAGAAACACCTAGTTATTGCAGTCTAGGAACCTTGGATCAACAGCAAATCTAACAGACCATCTACTGCTAACGACCCAAGGTATCACACACTCCTAGCCAAACAAGGCACCCCTAGAACATGCATGTACATCAGCAAAGAGATGGCAACAGACAGCTGGGAACAAATCCAACAGGAAGGGGGAGACATCACCTCAGTCAGACTCAACACCAACCAAGGCAGCATCCACATCCACAGTGTATACAACCCACCCCCCAGCTCCAGAAGCAGCACCCAGCTGGGCACACTACAACAGCTGCCAGACATCCTGCAGAGTGACTCCCAACACATCGTGCTGGGAGACTTCAACTTGCACCATCCTACATGGGGATCAGACTTTGCACCTGCCCATCACTTCCTAGCTAACAGACTCCTCTCCACTACCCAAAGCAACAACATGCACCTAGTTACCCCAAAGGGCCTAACTACCTGGTCACAGAGAGCAAGCTCAAGCACCATTGACCTGTGCTTTGCATCACATGACCTGCAGCAGAAGGTCACCAGATGCTGGGTTAACCAGGACTTGGAGTCCTCATCAGATCACCTCCCAATTCAGGTGGAGTTTGAAACACAGACACAGCAGGAAGGAGACCTAGAACCTCAGCTGGCCTGGAAGGCAGCCAACTGGGAACAGATCAGACAAGACCTGGAACAGAAGCTAGCTGGACTAGAGACCAGGAGACTGGAAACAGCCTTAGACATAGACCAAGCAGTGGCAGAACTGGCTAGAACAATGCAGGAAACTGCGGCAGCCCACACCAGAGAAAAGAAACAGTCACTGTACCAGAAGCCATTCTGGACAAAGGAATGCTCAGAGAAGGTCAAGGCAGCCAGGCAGGCCAGGAGAGCCCTTACCCAGAGCCACTCCCAGGAAGCATGGGACAGATACAACCAGGCAACCAGAGACAAGAAGGCCCAGATCAAGAGGGACAAGATGCTGGAGTGGAGGTCAACAGTTGGATCCATTACCCAGAATCCTGAGAAGATGTGGAAACTAGCAAAGTGGGCAAGACAACCCACACAGGACAGAAACATGCTGCCCCAGTTTCCAAACATTGAAGACCAGGAAGGAGTAATCCAACACACTCTCCCAGGAAAGTCACAGGCATTGGGGAAACATTTCTTTGGCACACAGGTAGAAGCTGACCTGCAGGATCTGGAGGGCAGTGTGTATCCAACACCACTAGAGCAATCCTGCACAGTGGGAGAGGGAGAGATCAAGAGCATCATTAAGACACTCTCAGGAAACAAGGCCCCAGGACCAGATGGGATTCCAAACTTGTTCATTAAGACATGCAAGGACCAGATCTCCCCTGCACTGTCAAACATCTTTTCACAGTGCATGGCCCAAGGACACTGCCCTAAACACTTCAAGGAGTCACTGACTGTGGTCTTGAGAAAACCACAGAAAGAGGACTACACAAAGCTAAAGGCATACAGACCTATTGCCTTGCTCAACACACTAGGCAAACTCCTGGAAAAGATCATAGCAGAAAGGCTGACAAACCTAGCTGAAGAACATGGAATCCTTCCTGAAGAACAGATGGGAGGCAGGAAACAAAGATCAACACTAACAGCTGTGGAACTTATCACAGAGCAGATCAAGACCCTATGGCACTTTGGGAACAACAAAGCAGCCACACTCCTCTCACTAGACATATCAGGAGCCTTTGACAATGTCTCACACCAGAGGCTGATCCACATCCTGAAACAGAAGGCTATCCCTAACTGGACAGTCCAGTTTATCCAGTCCTTCCTCAGAGGCAGAACCACAAGACTAAGACTGGCCAGATACAAATCTGACAGCATGCCTACAGAGACAGGAATCCCACAGGGATCAACAATGTCTCCAATCCTGTTTCTCCTCTTTATGGCAGACCTGCCAGCAAAGCTAAACTCCAGAAACACATCAGCCTCAGGGTTTGTAGATGACACAAACATCCTAGCCTGGTCAGACAGCACAGAAGAGAACTGCAGAATCTTGCAGAAGAAACACAAGGAATGTGAGGAATGGGCCAGGAAACATGGAGCCAGATTTGCCCCAGAGAAGTATCAACTCATCCACTTCAGTAGAGCCAGAAACAGACACAATATGCAAGCCCCAATCACTATTCAGGGACACACAACAGAACCCTCAAGTGAATTAAGGGTGCTAGGAATATGGATGGATCCAAAGCTCAGCTGGGGACCACAGGTCAAGAAAGCACAGGCAAGAGCAGACAACAACAGGCAATCAATTGACAGGCTTACAGCCTCCACATGGGGAGCCACATTTGCGAAAGCAAAGGTTATGTACAAGGCCATTGTGAAGCCAGCCATGCTATATGGAGCCCAGATCTGGTCAGCCCAAGACAAGATCCCAAAGAGAATTGCAGATCCCATCAGCAGAGCCCAAGCCTCCTGTCTGAAAAAGGTGCTTGGAGCATACAAGTCAACTCCAACAAGGGTGGTCGAAATGGAGTCTGGCTCCCCACCAGCCAAGCTCTACCTTCAAGGGTTGAGATACCAGTATGCAGGAAAGACGTCTGCATACCCAGCCCAGCTAGTAATCCAGAAGGCAGTCAACAAAATCAGGAGCCAGTGCACAAGAAGGCACAGACAAGCAAGACCCAATCCAGCCCCACAGAAGCAGCAGGACCTGCAGAAGTTCAAAGAACTAACAGAACAGCTGCACCTAGCCCAGCAGGAACAGGACAGAAGGGCTCAAGGGAGAGGATCAGCAGCCAGCCTAGGGAAGAAGCAACAGTCTCTAGCTGAAAGGATGGCAGGACTCCTCTGGAAGACTGAATGGACAAGAACCCCACAGAGGCCAGGAACCCCAAAGGCACTCCAACAGTTTGGTAGCCACAACTACCTACTGTACTCAGACCTGACCAGGTCAGAAGCAAGCATAGCAATACAAATCCGCTCTGAACACATCGGAGTCAGGGCATACCTGCATCAGAGAAAAGTCCCAGGTATCGAAGACAAGAGTTGCCCATGCGGCTACCTGTCCCAGAATGTCGAACATAGACTTCTGGTTTGCAAAGAATGGAGTACAGGGAGAGGTGAATGGAGGGCAAGGGCAAGGAACAGAAACTTCCAAGCCATGATCAGCAATAAGGGAGACCTCCAGAGAATTACAAGGTGGATCATCCACCAAGGATTTTTGGAGCAGTTCTCTCTTACTAGGGAAACAGAGAGATGGATTGAGGAGAGAAAGAAGGAGGAGGAGAGCAGGAAGAGGGGGACAACTCTAGGGTTGCAGACAAGGTAGTCAGAGGCTAACCACCATGACACTAGTGCACCCTAATGGAAGGAAAACTGAGAACTCATGGCAAGGAAGCTATTAGAGAAGGAGAGGAGGTTTTTACCTAGGAATAGGTTTCCTACCTTATGCAGTAACATATATAGACATAAACCCGTATGGGCCGGAGGGCACCACAACGGGTAAATGAATCATCTATCTATCTATCTATATAAGCGCTAAGAATTATATACCCCGTAATATTTACTACGGGACCTAGCCCTCCAAATTTACTACTCTACTAAACCTTAACAGATTTACTTCGGCTCGTAGCTATATAACTTACGGCACTCCCGCGAGTACCCGCGACTACGCTAGACCCTAGAAGAAGTACGTAGAAGACTCGGAACGTAGGGTAGGTTAGAATAAGGTTTTGAGCAAAGCTACTAAGCGCGGCTTTGTATAGGTTAGCCCTATTAATACGGGGACACGTACTCGCGAGGGTCTAGCCCTATTAATACGGGGACACGTACTCGCGAGGGTCGCGTATAAGTATCCGGCCTTCCCTAGGCCTCTCTTACTTTCTTCGTCTTTCGTTTTATATAGCAATTATACTATACCCTTTGTATCTACACTTCGTACCTATATTCTTACTTTTATTCTTATATCTTATAGGCTAGGCTCTCGCCCTAACATTACGAAAGACTAACAAACTATTAACTACTCGAGTTATCCTTATAGGTAACTACGCTACCGATAAAGGTATTAACCTCGATAACTAAGACACCCTATTCCACTTTAGTAAGTAGGCTAATATCCCCTTCTCGAACGCCGCTACCTTCGGTATCTAGGTAAACGCTAACCCCGATACCGCCTACGCTCTTATTAACCGTACCGTCTCCTCTTTCCGCGAGACCGCCTAGTAGGTCGAGTAAGTAAACAACTAAGTAATATACCTTTAAGGTATTATAAACACCTTCTAGAACCTCGTACCGTACGCCGACGACAACCGCCGCTAGTACTCCTCTAAGAAGGTTAATAACCTAGACGAGTTCGACGGTAATAAGAGTAAGTTCGAGGCATTTAAGATATAGCTTACTATCAAGCTATTAGCTAATGCCGACCACTTTCCGTAAGAGAAGGACAAGGTTACGTACGTCTTCTCCCTCCTTCGATAAGACGCCGCGGCTTAGGTATAGTACTATATCGATAACGCTACGTAGACTATCGGCTACCGGGACGTCCTTACCTTAATATAGGACCTCCGTACTGCCTTTAGTGATCTAGACCGTAGAGCTACCGCCTAGAACGCTATCTATAACCTCCTCTAGAAGAACAAGAGCTTCGCCGAGTACCTCGCGGCCTTTAACCGCGATACCGGGTTTACCGGCTATAACGAAGAGACTAAGAAGAGTACTCTCCGCCGTAGCTTATTAGTAGAGCTTCTTCGAGCCCTCGAGGATAAGGACGTCGGTACTATAAGCTTCCGTAAGCTCGTCGAGACCTACTAGCGCCTCGACTCTAATATAAAACACACCGCCTCTCTCCTCGCTTCCCGTTCTTAAGGTCGTTAGCCTCGTAGTCCCGGAAGCTACTTTACTACTCTACTAGGCGCCGCCGCTCCTACGGCCCTCCCTCCCGTCTCTATAGGTAATGCTATAGATCTTAGCGCTAGTGCCGCCGTCCCTCGAGTCTAGGGCCTCGTTAACGGTAAGCTTACTCCTAAAGAGAAGCTTCGCCGTCGCTAGGCCGGACTCTATACCTACTACGGCGGTCTAGGCTATATCGTAGTTAACTATCCGTAGCTCGCTACCCGTAACGCCCGTAACCCGGTTCGCGGCGCTATCGGCGCTATCGAGCCTACTCCTACTACTCCCGCTAAGTAGGGAAAAGCCTAGGTCTTCCTTATCGACGCGGTAAAGACTAAGAATAACGTTTACCGAAAGTAAAGAGAGGAAAGAAGTTAAGGATTAATATAGTATAGCTAGACCTATACGACGAGACGGGCAAGGACTACGCTTATAAACCGTTCGTCACGAATATAAATATCGGCTTAAAGAAACTCTCTTCTTCTAATCTTACTCTTATAGACACTAGCGTACTAGGCGAGTCTTTTATAGACTATAAACTCGCGACCTCTCTTAACCTCGAACCCTAGGAACTAAAGTACCCTCGTACCCTTAAACTCTTTAACGGCACGGAGACTACTACTAGTAAGATTACTTATATTATATACATATTAATTACTCTCGGAGGAAAGCGTATATCGATTACTAGCTTCCTTACGTCCCTACCGTATTAGAAGTTTATCCTCGGCCTCCCCTAGTTTAGACGATACTAGCCTATTATTGACTAGACTTCCCTTACTATTAGTTTCCCTCTAGAAGCTCCTCCGGCGCCTCCGCCTTCTCCGCCGCCTTAGCGCGGTCCTAAGTATACTAAGATCTTCTAGGTAAACGCCGCTACCTTTACTACTACTACTAAGTAGCCTAAAGCTTAAGTCTTCGCCGCCTCCCTCCGCGATATCGACATCGCCCTCGAGAAGCTCGATAAGAAGCGTATACCTACCGACCCTACTACGAAGGTCCCTCCTTAGGCACACTACATCCTCTACGTATTCGATACTAAAGCCGTAGACGAGCTGCCTCCTTATCGCCCTTACGACTATAAGATTAAGCTAGAAGAAGGTGTAGAGGCACCGTTAGGACCGCTATATTCTATGTCCCGAGAAGAGCTTATCGTCCTTAAGAGATACCTCGAAGAAAACCTAAAGAAGGGGTTTATTCGAGCGAGCCGTTCTAGCGCTAGTAGTCCCGTTATATTCGTTAAGAAGCCCGGCGGTAGCCTACGCTTCTACGTAGACTACCGAGGCTTAAACGCTATTATAAAGAAGAACCGCTACCTAATACCGTTAATTTAGGAGACGCTCGAACGCCTCTCTAAGGCCAAGTACTTTACTAAGCTCGATGTCATCGCTACGTTTAACAAGTTACGAATAGTAGAAGGATACGAGTATCTTATAGCCTTCCGTACTTGCTACGGGCTATTCGAGTCGCTCGTTATACCCTTCGGCGTTTATAACGGGCCTAGTACCTTCTAGAACTTTATTAATAACATTCTTTAGGAGTTCCTCGATCAGTTCTACACTACCTACATCGACGACATCCTAGTCTATAGCGAGACTAAAGAGGAGCACCGCGAGTACGTCTATAAGGTCCTTTAGAAGCTCGTAGACGCCGGCTTATAGCTCGATATCGATAAGTACGAGTTTAAGAAGACCGAAGTCAAGTTCCTTAGTTTAATTATTACTGTAGACGGCATTAAGATAGACTAAGAGAAGATCGACGCTATCGTCGAATAGGATACTCCTACGAACGTTAAGGAGGTCTAGGGTTTTCTAGGCTTTACTAACTTCTACCGCCGCTTTATCTACGTATTCTCGGGCGTAGTACGCCCTTTAACAAAGCTTACGCGTAAGGGTAAGAAGTTTGCCTAGACTAACGACTACTAGGAAGCTTTTGACTTACTTAAAGCGAAGTTTATTAAGAACCCGCTTCTATAGTACTTCGATTTCGAACTAGAGACCCGTATAGAGACTAACGTATCCGACGGCGTAGTAGGCGGTATCCTACTATAACGCCGCTCGCCTAAATCTCCCTAGCTACCTGTCGCCTTCCTCTCTAAGAAGATAACCGCTACGGAGTATAACTACGAGATCTATAATAAGGAGCTTCTCGCTATCGTTAAAGCTTTTAAAGAGTAGCGCCCCGAGCTCGAAGGCTCTACTATACCCGTCTAAGTAAGCTCCGACTATAAGAACCTCGTCTACTTTATAAAGAGCAAGCTACTTAATCGTCGCTAGGCCCGCTAGAGCGAGTTCCTCTCCCGGTTTAACTTTATAATCTCGTATACGCCCGGTAAGGCCAACTCGATAGCCGACGCCCTTACCCGCCGCCCTAGCGACTCTCTAGTTAATCAAAGAGGGGGCTAGCAAATCGTAGAGCAATAAGTCATTAAAGAGTACAACCTCTCTTCCGAGCTTCGAGAGTACCTATCGAACGGCTAGCCTACGCTCGCCGCTTCCTTTACTACTCTCGTACTCGCTCCTACCTACCTTAATAAGAGTGACAATGAATCCGAGCCTAAAGAATACGCCTCGGACGCTAAGGACTTGAACGACAATAAAGAGGGCTTAATAATAACCGACGGCTTATCCGGATTAGACTTTAAGGGGTTTAATAATAAGGAGTAACCTAAGGGCATTATAGTACGAGTACGAATAGCGTACGATACCGACCTAGACGCCTAAGAGTTAGTTTAGGCCCTTAAATCTAGCGCGAGGACATTCCCGGGCTTCTCGCTATCTAAGTACGAGCTCTAGGAAGGTGTCGTCTACTTCCGTAAAAAGCTTTACGTACCGTAGCCCGAAGGCTCTAATATCCGGGCTAAGATTCTTTAAATCGTCTACGACTCCGCCTCTAGGGGTCACCTAGGCGTAGCTAAGACCTATAAGCTCCTCGTAAGGTATTACTAGTAGCCGTATTCCTAGAAGGACGTCCGCCGCTACGTACTAAACTACGCTACTTATCGAAGAGCTAAAGCTAACCGCTACCGCCCCTACGGTCTCTTATACCCTCTCCCGGCTCCTAATCGTCCGTAGAAGCACATTACTATAGACTTTATTACCGATCTTCCTTACGGTAAGACCTTTAGCGGCGTAAAGGCAAAGGCCCTTCTAGTGATCGTAGACCGTTACTCTAAGGACCGGTATATAATCCCGTACTAGAGTATAACCGTGAAGGAGACTACTCGCTTATTCTACGAATTCGTCTAGCGCTTTTAAGGCCTCCCGGATAGCATTACCTCTAATAGAGGCTCCTAGTTCATCTCGTACTTCTAGAAGCGTCTATATACTATCCTAGGTATTAAGCATAACCTCTCGACTAGTTTTTAGCTATAGACCGACGGCTAGACCGAAATTACGAACGCTATCCTCGAATAGGTCCTTCGTTACTTCGTCGACTACTACTAGAAGGATAGGCCTTAGTATATCCCTACGGTAGAGTTCGCTACTCGTAACTAGGACTCGGAGACTACTAGCTACTCTCCCTTCTATACTACGAGAGGTTACTACCCTCGTATAGGTATAGAACTAGGAGAGCCTCTCCCGCCTACCGAAGACGTAAACGAGTAAGTAGTAGACGAGTTCGCTACTATACTCTTATAGATCTATAAAGAAGTCTATAACGAGATAGTATACGTATAAGTAATCTACGAGGATTAAGCTAATCGTCGTCGCTAGCTAGCTCCCGACTACTAAGTAGGCGATATAGATAGATAGATTTGTTATTCCCCTGTTCTAGGACCCTATCCGGCCTATATAGGTATATATCTATTGTTATATACAAAGGGAAACCCGAATAGGTGAAAACCCTTCCCGCCTCCGACTACTCCTTATCTAGTTTAGCTTTCCCTCTAAACGTACGTAGTCTATGTTACTACCCCGTTAGCCCCCGCTCCTAGCCGGTCTCGTCGCGCTACGTCGTGTCCTCTCTTCCTATACTATTCCTACTAGGCGGTACTATTCTAGCCAGCCCTTCTCTAGTATCTAGTTCGTAATGCGCCGTAGGTCCTTAGCGTTATTAAGAAGTGCCCTAATCGTCCGGTTCCTCGCCTTTGCTATCTACTCCCCCCTTCCTAGCGACTACCTCGGATAGACGAGGAGTACGTACCGTACGTTCTAGGAGCGATAGCCGTAGGGGTAGCTAGTATTCGTGTATCCTAGAACCTTCCTCTATAATAGGTACCCCTAGAGGCCGATATGTTCGCTTCGTAGTTAGGTTACTATACTACTCTATGCCCTCGTAAGGCGGTAGTAGATAAGCTTCGGGGGGTACTTAACCGCGGATTTTATAGCTGACTATTCCTTAGGTTATCCCGCTAGCTAAGGGCGTCCACTATACCCTACAACCTGGTTGTTCTACCTCTCTTTCTATAGTTGCTCTATAAACGATTTCTTACCTTCCTATTATATTACTAGCTATTCGTCCCTTGCCCGGTAGTTCGGCTCGTTTCCGGGTCGAATGCCCCTATACGCTAGTACTGATTCGCGGGCCCTTACGACTATACTAGCGATGACCTTCTATACTAGGTACTGTGCCGACTTGCCTAAGTAGGAGGTCCGTAGTCCCTAGATATATAGGTCGATCGGCGGTATAGCGGTCTCGTGCTTAAGTATCCTCGTTAGTATCGACTTATATACCCCGGTGACCTTCCTTAGGCATTAGTTTTAGATCTTCGCTAGCGGCGCGACGAGTCCCTTCGATAGGTAGGCCCTCTCGCCTAAGGACTATACTTAGCTACTATAGGTAAGGACTGGCCGTATAATAGCCGTATATAGAAGTCGTGACTACCGGAAGTCCGCCCCCTATATAGACGTAGTGAGCCTCTAGCATAATGCTATATTCTGTTCAGCTTTCCGTAATATTGCCTATACGTACTTCCTCTACCGTAGCGCCGGGTCCACCTATAGTCCGAGGATCCTAAGCTGATTTGCCGGGTTAGTCGTGTGCCCCTATATCTAGATAGAAGCTTGTATATTATAGAACCGTGGCCGGCGCGTAAAGTGTATCAGATTGTACTTTTCTAGGGCAAACCGAGCCCCGTACCTCCTAGCCTAGTCCTCGTAGATCTTGTGCTTCTCTTCTAGTAGCCTACAGTTCTCCTTAGTCGAGGAAGACTACGCTAGGATGTTTATGTCGTCTACGAAGCCGCTCGTAGCGGTGTTCTAGGATTCTAGGGCTAGGAGCAGCGTCGCTATAAAGAAGAGGAATAGAATAGGTACTAGCGTTAAGCCTTACGGGATTCTAGTATAGACTACTTAAAATAGGCTTCTATACTAGCCGACTAGGATCGACGTACTACGGTTTTAGAGGTAGGACCGTACGAAGTTAATAAGCCACTTAGGGAGTCCTTTCGACCTTAGGATATAGAGTAGCCGCGGGTATAATACGTAGTCGAAGGCTCCTAATATATCTAGGCTAAGTAAGGAAGCTACCTTGTCCCTATTCTTATACTAGATAGCCTTTACCTAAGAGGTAATAAGTTCTATTACGGATAGCGTCGATCGCTATAGGCGCGTACCTATCTAGGTATCCGGGAGTAGGGAGTGTTCCTCTACCGCCTCGGAGAGTCTCGTTATAACTAGCTTCTTAAGCGCCTTCCTAAGAGTGTTAAGGAGCGCAATTAGGCGGTACGACTTCACCTACGTATAGTCTTCCTTCTACGGCTTACGTAGGACTACTGTCGTCGATTGTTTAAAAGCTATCGGGTGGTACCCGGTCTATAGGTAGGCGTTAAAGATCGCTATAACTACTAGGGCTAGTCAATCTCTACACTTCTTTAGTAGCTCGTTTAGGATCCTATCCGGCCCCGGGGCTTTCTTCGCCGGCAACTTCCTTAGTATAGCGGCAACTTCTCCCTCGGACACCTCCTATTAGACCGCGATACTAGGGGCTAGGGGAGTAGAGCTGTTTATATCGCTTAGATTAGCCTCGACTAGGGGCGGGAAGAACTTGCTAGCTAGTAGACGCGCCTTAGCCTCGGGGTCGCTAACCGGGCCACTAGGCGATTATAGCGCTAGGATAGAGAAGGAGGGGCCCTATATAGGGTCCTATCGGGCCCATTTCGCTAGCTTCTACATCCTCTCTAGCTTACCGGCGATTTCTTCTACTATAGCCCTCTAGCCGACTACTTTCTCCCTTCGTATTATAGCTTTCTTCTGTTAGTATGCCTCCCTATATACGTTCTAGGCCTCCTCGCTATAGCTGCTCGTCTACACCCGGCGGGCTCTCCTTACTTCTCTTACTACCGTAGTACACTCCGGCGTCTAGTATAGTTTAGACTATGTCGTTAGTTAGGTAAGCGGAAGGTAAAGTAAGGTCGCTTTTCTTATTTCGTCTATTAACCCCTAGACTGCTTTGTCTATCTCGTCTTTACTATTGTATTGCTGCTACGCGATCTAGACTAGCCTCTTAGAGTTATCGAGGTACGCCTAGATATTAGCCTAGTAGGCCTTTCCCTAGTTTGGCTTAGGGGTTCTCGCTAGTATACGTTATATCTATATCGTAATAGAGGTCCTAACTAGTATATAGTCTAACGACGCCTCGAGTTTATATTCGATCCTATAGTAGGTTACCGTATAGTAGTAGCTATCTAAGATCTAGGAGAGGTCGATCGTGCCTTAGAGTCCCCCTCTCTTCTAGGTGCCTAGGTCCTTCGGGGTATTAAGGGCAATTACGTTGCTCGCTATTAAGTCGAGTACTTCGTCGGCTATAGGGTGCGGCTACATAAGGCTTTCCTAGGAAGGGTAGTATATATTGAAGTCTCCTACTACGATGTAGCACCCTTATCTCTTAAGCGTACTGTCTAGGTATCTATAGACCCCTAGGTCGCGGCTAGACCTCGAGGCTAGCGGTTATATATATAGGTTGTGTATCTAGGTGCTACCTACGTAGAGGGAGGTAATATCGCCCCCACCTTCTTCGTCTACGTAGTACACTACCTCCTAGTCGGATTCTAGTATGTCCTTACTAATATAGAAGCACGTACGGGGTCTGCCGTCGCCTCGTAGGCATGTCGTATAGCCTAGTAACTTATAGGTCGTTAGTCTCTTATAGTACGGGTTAATCTATAGCTCCTCGATTATAAGGACGTAGTAGACGCGCGGGTCCGCCTCGTATAGGAAATGGTTCTAGACTATATCCTTGCTATAGTTAACGTTATACTAGATGATACTAAGCGTGTCGAGGCTAGTTATCGGTATCGATAATCATTTCCTCTATATCGTCCTATGTCCTACTACCCTATACGTCCTAGTCTACGCCTATCGGCTATATACTAAAGGGGAGCCGGGCCTAGTTAGATTCCCTCGCCGTAGCTAGTAGAGTACGTGGCCTCCCGTACGCCCTAGGTTACGTATCCTTTACATCGTTCTCGGCCCTAGGGCGCTTATACCCGACCGCCGCTAGTTAGTTCCGGTATAGGCTAGCCTTACGGTCGCCGTAGAATCTTAGGGCGACGGTTCTGTTTGTGATTGCCTTATTTTTCGCTAGTTTCCGCTATAGGCATTCCGTACTATACGATAGGTAGTGCCCCGGACAGTTCGCGTACCGTCTCGTAGTCGATATATAGTCCCTAGACATATAGTCTCCTATATAGTTCGAGCAGGCCTACTTGTTTGTACACGTATAGGTTTAGTATCTATACTATTAGCATTTGAAGCATTAGAGGACACGAAAGGATAAGGAGTGCTTTTCTACTATCTTAAGGCTATATTACTAGACTAGGCCTTGTTCTATCGCTAGATCCGCCGCTTTCGCGTCTTATAGCTATACTATTAGCGCCGAGGCCTTCTTGCCTTCTAGCCATTTCCTATAGAGCCAAGTCGCCTTCTAGATTAGAGAGTTAAGAGTGACCGGGTTGTCCTCTTAGAGAGCGCGTAGGTAACCCTAGTTAGTTAGGTCAAACTCCTTAGGCATATCGTAGACTAGGATCGTGAATTGTTTCGTTAAGACCTTCGCTAATGCCGCAACCTTAGATGCCTACTATAGCTATGCCTCTAGGTGCCTCCTAGTAGTAGTAGAGCTAGTATAGATCTATAGAGTGCCGTTAGACTGTTAGTTCACTACGACTACCCCTAGTTAGTTGATTCGTTAGGCGAGCTCCTTATTCGATAGCTTCGTAACTTCGGCCTAGTCTTCCTTTGCTATAATACGGATCGTAACTATATCGTGCGTTAGGCGGGGGCCTAGTATCGATACCGCGACCGATACCTAGCTATAGGGGTGTTAATTCCGGGTGGCCTTGCTAATCGCCTAGGACGTCGTCCTTATTTCTTATTACCCTCGGTAATACGACAGTATAAGCGCCGTACGTAGCTAAGTAATCATTACCTATAGAGACCGGTAAGGGAGCTAATCGTTAGTTTCTATGCTTTTTACGTCCTCTATAAGTTGCTGCTAGTTGTCTTAAGGGGGCTTCGCCTATAGGGCCGTAGGCGCCGTTAGTACCGTAGCCTAGGCTACTATTGCCTAGGAGTTGCCTAATGTAGCTAGGCACCTCCGCGGCGTTTAGAGCTGAAGAAATAGGGTGAAGAGAGCTTCAAGCTGTCCAGATTAAATAAGGTAGAACTCCCTTAGTCCTAGGGGCAGTGGCCTGCTTTATATATCGTTAGAATAGCCTTAATAAGAGCTTTCGAATATGTCTTGTTTTGGCGTAGAGATCGATAAGCCTAAGTAGGCGATATAGTATACCTTAACTCTAAGAATATTAAGACGGACCGCCCCTCTAAGAAGCTAAGCTAGAAGAACCTAGGTCCTTTTAAGATTACCGAGCGTATTAGTTTATACGCCTACCGTCTAGCTCTTCCTACGAACATAAAGATCTACGACGTCTTCTATCCCGTACGCCTTTAGCCGTCGGCTAAGGACCTATTCCTAAACTAAAACTAAGACGTACTAGGTCCTCCCGATAAAGTAGAAGTCGACGAGCCGGTTAACCTACCTTCTAACGACTATACCGTCCGTAAGATCCGGGGAATCCGCGTAGAGCCTAACGATATTAAAGGGCTACCGCCGATTAAGTATAAAGTCGAATAGTAAGGCTACCCTAAGTAGGATACCTTATAGGAACCTATCTAATATATTATCTTTAATCGTTAAGTAATCGAAGAATACTACGCCCGCGTAGACGGCCTAGAGGTTAATATCGGTAGGCTTTTCGAATCTAAGCTCTTCGACGGGGCTTACTAATAGTATATCGACTATAATATTAGGCCTAAGCCTAGTACTAAAGCTAAACATCCTCGATATATAGAACTACTACGGCTTCGTAGGAACTTAGCTTTGTTCGGGGGGACTACTATTATAGTCTCCCTATAGAGTATATAGAAGGTAGTGATAGAAGAGCCTTAGAGTGCTTAGAAGTTGTTAAGAAGTGAAAGTCTAGCTTAGTATATAAGCGCTAAGAATTATATACCCCGTAATATTCACTACGGGACCTAGCCCTCTAAATTTACTACTCTACTAAACCTTAACAGATTTACTTCGGCTCGTAGCTATATAACTTACGGCACTCCCGCAAGTACCCGCGACTACGCTAGACCCTAGAAGAAGTACGTAGAAGACTCGGAACGTAGGGTAGGTTAGAATAAGGTTTTGAGCAAAGCTACTAAGCGCGGCTTCGTATAGGTTAGCCCTATTAATACGGGGACACGTACTCGCGAGGGTCTAGCCCTATTAATACGGGGACACGTACTCGCGAGGGTCGCGTATAAGTATCCGGCCTTTCCTAGGCCTCTCTTACTTTCTTCCTCTTTCGTTTTATATAGCAATTATACTATACCCTTTACATCTATACTTCGTACTTATATTCTCGCTTTTACTCTTATATCTTATAGGCTAGGCTCTTGCCCTAACATCGATAGAGGAGAACTATCGCCTCCTTAAAGATAGGTATAAGAAATACGAGGAGTAGGTAAAGAAGTATAGTGCCCGGTTCGCCCCTAAAAAGTACTAACTTATACACTTTAGTAAAGCGAGAATATACTATAATATAAAGGCGGCGGTAAGAATCTAAGGCTACGAGACTAAGCTATTAGCGGAGCTACTAGTACTAGGGATCTAGCTCGACCCGAAGCTAAGCTAGAATGTATAGATTAAGAAAGCCTAGAGTCGAGCGTAAGTTAACGGAGCCTCGATAAAGAGGCTTACGGCGTCTATATAGGAAGTATTATTCGATAAGGTAAGAGTAATATATAAGGCGATTGTTAGACTAGCTATACTATACGGGGTATAGATTTAGGAAATAGGAGGCGTAGGTAAGCCGATCCTAAAACGGATAGAGTAACCCCTAAATAGGATATAGGTAGGTAACCTACGTAGGATACTAGGCGTATATAAGATAACGTTAATAAGTACGGTAGAAATAGAGACGGGAACACTACTAATCGGCTAATATATCCGGGGAATAAGAATTTAATACGCGGTAAAGACGACAGATTACCTAGTATAAACTACGATCTAGGAGGTAAAAAATAAGATAGAAAGCCGCTACCGGAGAGGGGCCGGATATAGGACAAGCTAAAAAGAGGATGACCTTACTACCTTTACGGCCGTATAGACAAGCACCGAATAGCTAGTACGAAAAGAGGAGGAGCGTAGGACTCGCTAGGCCGGCGGGAGCAAGGCTAAGACCTAAAGTCTAGCGGAATAGATAGCGAGCTACCTATAGGAGTAGGACTAGAAAAGGAAGCCCCCTAAGACAATAGGCCCGATAGTACTCCGAGCCTTCTAGAGACATAATTACTAGCTATATAGGGACCTAATAAGGGCCGAAGTAAGTATAGCGATCTAAATTAGGTCCGAATATATAAGATTAAGGGCCTACCTATTTAGGAGACGCGTACTAGATATCTAAAGCCTAGCCTACTAGTATAGCTACCTATCGTAAAACCTAGAATATATACTACTACGATGCCCGTAGTAGGCGAGAGGTAGGGGAAATTGGAGGCACTAAGCGGGAAGGAGAGACTATAAGTCAATTATTAGGGACAAAGGTAATATTCGCCAAATCTCTCGGTAGATACTATAGTAGGGATACCTCTAGTAGTTTAGCCTTACTAGCGAGACGGAGGAGTAGATAGACAAGAGGCGGAAGCTAGGGGGGTTGTAGATAGGGTAGTTATTAGGGCAGGCCTATAATACTAGCGTACCCTTAATAAGGGAAATCTAAGACGATAACGAGGGGGAAAAGATAGGCGGGAAGGAGGAGGGGTTTTTACTAACACGGTTTCCCCTCTATATATACGAAAATAAGATAGTATAGCTATATAGGCCAAAGGGTACTATAACAGCTTAATAAAATATCTATCTATCTATCTATTAAATAGGTACGAGTTACGTAGTAGTAGAAGACGGCGGATTATACGAAAGACGAAGAAGGACCTAATAGGATAGCGTATATCTATATATAGTATCGCTAAAACTATTAAGTACTATTATATATCTTGCTAACGCTTATCGATCTCTACGCCAAAACAAGACACATTCGAAAGCTCTTATTAAGGCCATTCTAACGATATATAAAGCAAGCCACTACCCCTAGGACTAAGGGAGTTCTACCTCATTCAATCTAGATAGCTTAAAGCCCTCTTCACCCTATTTCTTTAGCTCTAAACGCCGCGGAGGTGCCTAGCTACATTAGGCAACTCCTAGGTAATAGTAGCCTAGGCTACGGCACTAACGGCGCCTACGGCTCTATAGGCGAAGCCCCCCTAAGACAACTAGTAGCAACTTATAGAGGACGTAAAAAGTATAGAAACTGTTAAAACAGGTACGGGTGGATGGCAGCGGAGTGGAGTAAGAGATCAATCTTCAACTGACTAATAGCACGAGCATGCAGCAATATATCAGGAACCAATATGTTGATTGTGTTAGATGTCTATCTAAGCTAAAGGGGAGAGAAGGTATCTCCCTACAAGCTGAGTCATTGTGGATGCCTCAGGCTGCCAGATCACTTCCTGATTGTTGACTCCCTTTGAGATGCTACATCTTAACACTCCCACTCATCTCGTATGGGAGGTTACAGTCTGCTCACTTCCTGTCAATAGTACTTGGACCTTTTTATGACAGGTTCAGCTGGCTTACAAACCTCTGGAAGTGTGGACCAGTCTTTGGTTTTGTAAACCCGTCTGCAACCATCTCAGAGGTTGGGGTGTACTCAACAGCAATAAGCCTCCTCCACCAAAGTTTCCTAACAGCGTTATAGGCAATGTCAATGTGCTTCGACTTGTCATGAACATGTGCATCTTTCACTAGGGTGAGGGCAGCTTGATTGTCACCTCTTAATTGGACTGGTCTCAAATTTGATACAGTCTCCTGGTTTCCAGTGATTCTTGGTTGATGGGAACAGTCTCCCACTAACTCTGGACAATCCATTTCCCTCAGCAGTGAAGCTAGGAATTGGGACTGCTTCGCACATGCATTCATAGCCATGTATTCAGCCTCCATTGTGGATGTTGCTACAGACTTTTGCTTCTTGCTCATCCAAGAAACTGGTGCCCCACAGAGGAAGAAGACATACCCAAGGATTGAGACTCTGTCTGCTTTGTCCATTGCATAATCAGAATCACAGTATCCAATAAGGTGTCCTTTTCCAGACTTTGAGAACTGAAGTCCTAGATCAGGGTATGATCTTAGGTACCTAGTGATCTTCTTCAAAGCCTTCATGTGGTAGGTGGATGGGTCACTCACAAATGAGCTCATCCTTCCTAGGGCAAAAGCAATGTCTGGCCTTGTGATTGTTGCTGGCCACATCCAAGTACCATTAATACTCTGGTACTCTGCCTTGTCACACCTCTCATCCATGTGGCTTGAAGGTTTGAGGGCCTCATAGCTGTCCATGGGTGAGTGTGTAGGTGCTGCCTTCTCATGGTTCATTCCCATCTTGGCTAGGCTGTCCCTAACAAAGTGTCCTTGGTCAAGTTTCAGGATTCCTCTCTTCCTGTCCCTTGTGACTCTCATGCCAAGGATCTTTTCAGGTTCACCTAGATCTTTGATCTTGAAGATCTTGCCAAGTTCTCTTTTGAACCAGAGAACATCTGTCAACTTTGGTGCAGCAATTGGAATGTCATCCACATGTATAAGGATTATGATCTCCCTCTTCTTATGGATAAGTAGGCATGGATCCACTTCTGACTGTGTGAATCCAATCTCTCTGAGCTTTGACACACAGAGTTGATTCCAATCTCTAGCTGCTTGCTTAAGTCCATACAAGCTTTTGAGGATTTTGAACACCATGTTTGGTGGAAGCTCAACTCCTGGTGGTGGTAACATGAAGATGTCTTCATGGAGGGTGCTTTCTGTGAATGCATTGTTCACATCCACTTGGTGAAGATGAAGATCCTTCTTACACACAATAGCCATAAACACCCTAAGGGTGTCCTGTCTTACTGTAGGTGCAAATGTCTCCATAAAGTCAACACCAAACTTCTGTGAGAAGCCCCTTGCAACTAGTCTAGCCTTGAACTTTTCAATAGCTCCACTAATGCTTCTCTTAATATCAAAGACCCATCTTGATGTAACCAGATTTGCTCCTTTTGGTGGAACAGAATTTTCCCAGGTGTTGTTACTCTGTAGAGCATCTAGTTCCTTTTGGATTGCTTCCTTCCAAAGATGTCCCCATTTCTTGTCATTCACAGCATCCTTGTAGGATTTTGGAATTGGGACCTCTTGCTTGTATGCAATGGCTTCTACAGTTGCTGCAAAGGCCATTTCCTCAACTTCTTCCAGGAATTCGCTATCCCATGGTATTGAACTGTCCACTGATTGCATGGCTGCAAAGAAAGCTTGGTGAAAAGCAGCAAGGTTCTCTGAGAGGTCCATTGCTTCTCCCACTTCAGTGGTTAGTTCGGGCTTAGGGACCATGGATCTTGGGGCTTTCTGTTTCATGTCATAGCCCTCAACATCATAGTCAGCCTTTCTCTTTCCAAGGGATGATTTAGGGACCGTCACTTGTGACCTAGTAACGTCTATTTCCTGGGGATCTAGGGAGCTTCTCTCAATTGGCTGATCGATTTTCTGAAATTCCCCTACGTTCTCCGGAGGCTGGGGAAGTTGCACAAACAGCTTTCTCGGCTGAGCGACTTTAGGGCTCTCAATTGGCTGATCTATTTCGGGGGGGCTCTGATAGACGCCTGAATGGTGGGTAGATTGTCCTAAGGATACGTTCTTCCTCGGCCTTCCTAAGGGCTTCCTAGCTGGTGCACTGCTTGGTAGATTCAATGTTGGAACATTGAGACCCATATCACCTCCAGGCTGGTCCTCAAAGAAGTCTGCATGTGTGTGTTGTTTAACAGCTCTCATGTCTGGTTCCCAAAAGAGCCAGGCTTTAGCTGTGTTTTCAACATACCCAATAAACACTGCTTCTTTACCCCTATTCATTAGCTTGTCACTTCTTGCCCATTGAGGTTGGGATCTTGTGTCCATATAGACAACAGCTTTGCATCCCCAAACTTTCAAATGGTTGATGGTCGGTTTGATACCATCAAAAGCCTCATCTGGTGAAACCTTGAACCCATCGTAATCTGGGCCATTTGGCAGTTTGTTCCTCATATAAGTTTGGGCCTCTAGTGCTTCAGGCCAAAATTCAACCGGCATTTTAGCCTCTTCAAGCATTGCCCTTATAGAGTCCTCTGAGGTTTGTATTGACCTCTCAACTGGTCCATTCTGTAGAGAGTTGTATGCCTCAGTCGGCTCGAGCCCAATCCCCAAATCCTTCTCCCACTGCTTCACTAATGCAATAAGTTCTTTTGCATTGTCAAGTCTTACTGCTTTCAGCTGCGCTGATGATTTCCTCTCTGCTTTGATCTTCCAGTTCTGGAGAGCAACTGGAGCATCTTCTCTTTTCCTAAGAGGAAAGGTCCACTTCTTCCTAGAGAAGTTGTCAACAATCTCAAGCCAGTATTTGAATCCTAGTCTTGAGATTGGTAGTGGGCCACATATGTCAATAGATACAAGGGCAAGTCTTTCAGGTCTTCTCTCTGTAACTTTGCCTTTGTACTTCTTCATCTTTGCTATTGAGCATACTCTGCACTGGTGAAAGCCATCCTTAGGGATAGGAATGGGTTCTTTCAAGTCTGTTACCTTGTGAAGATTCTGGAGCAAATTCTTCCCAAAGTGTGCAAATCTTCTATGCCAAAGCTCCCACTGCTTCAGGTCGGTCTCTGATTGAGCAGTCACAAAGGCATTCTCCATTGGTGGTGCACATGATGAGTAATGTGCCCGTTCTTGTAGGAGAGGAGAAATCTCATCAATGAATGGAACCCCCCCAAGGAGCTTTGTCTGGACAACAGTCTCACCAGAGGGGGAAACAAGAGAAAATGATGGAGGTTGCACACCAAACTGCTTGCTAAACTGGTTCCATGAAACCAGGTTCACTCCTAGCTTGGGTACAAGCAGGACATCTTCCAAAACAACTTTTCTGCCAGCTCTCCCACTCATCTCTGCATTCCCAATATGAGTGGCCAATAAAAACCCACCTCCCACTTTGATCCATTTCTTCCTTGTCAAGGGAGTCATAGATCTAAAGAGGCAGCTTTGGTCAGTCATATGGGATGAAGCACAGGAGTCAAGTAACCACTCTGACGAGGGGAACTTGCCTTGGACTTCTGCAGTTGAGTGAGCCACTCCATCATACTCATCATCATCAGACATTGTCTCTGGGGATGAGCTGCATGGTGACTCTTGGGCGGAGAAACCTTTTCCAGTCTTCTTTGCTTTAGAGGTATAAGACTGGGCCTGGTTCTTCTGGAGTGACAGCATGTCAGAGCTGAGTTTCTTCACCATTTTCTTAAGTTCTTCCATAGAGGACTTCTCTCTTGGTGTCCTCCTTGAAGTGGGTGGTGGAGTTCTCTTCTTCTTGACATGTGTTGTATTCTGGGAAGATGGTGGTTGGGAATGAGATCTAAGGACCTTTCTTGCCTCAGGCAAACTAGGGCAGTCCTTGATCAGATGATCCTTCTCACAGAGAAGGCAGGAGAGTGGTCTTGCTAGACCTGAGGGCTTGACCCAGGTGGCTGCCATGCCATACTCAGCCTTAGAGGGATCCAACCTGGCTTCTTGAGCTTCAAGGATCTTTAAGGTCCTTTCATGATCCATCTTTGGCTGAGCCATGATAGTATCCCTGGCTACATGGTAGTCAGGTGGCAGTGAGCTTAAGAGCTGGGTCATCCTCACATCAGCTTTCCTGTAATGCTGACCCTCTGGGTCAACATCAGCAATCCTTTTTCCAAGAGAAACCAGGTGTGTCCATGCAGATCTGATGGTGAACTCTTCACTCATCTCAAAGGTCACAAATTGCTTTGTGAGCTCATGTGCATGGGTTGGTAGCACCTGGCTATACTTGTTCCAGAGATACACCCACTTCTCAGCAGCTCTTCCAGATTCACATGAGCCCTCAAGCTCAAATTCATCTTCTTCTGTGATCCTACTAAGGATACTGAAGTTGCATACTGCATTGTGTCTTGTCCATGTTGGCGTATTGAGGATCTCTTTGGTTGTAGCCTCTTCTTGGAGTTTCAGAGTCTTGCCCTTGATGTTGTCAAAAGACACTTCCATTAGGTCATCAATTGCAAAGAATGCTGATTGGCTCTCCATCTTGTATCTCTGAAGGTTGAACCATCTCTTCCAATTGTCCCTCCCAAGAATTGGGATTTTGCCTCCCTTCTCCTCTGTCTTCTCTTGGTATGAATCCATAATAAATTGGATGTAATGAAACAAGGTGTGTATGTTCCAAGGTGGTGGCTCAGATCCTGCTGAGGCTTCTGGTGTAGAATGGGAAAGTTCGTAGGTGTGGATACCAAGGCCTGCTTGGTAAAGTAAAGAAGGAGCGGTGTGAGGTCTCGGGGCTAGGACACAGGTCTGTCTCTCCTAGCAGAGCTTCAAATGACTTACTTGAAGTCCTTCTTGATAGTATCTCGATGCAGTTCTGCCTACAGAGTATCTTCAAGGTATTGGCTTTGAGTAAGCCGCACAGAGTCCTTGTCTGGGTTACCTATCACTTAGTATCGAACTAAGCTCCTTGATAGGATAGACGGGGTAGACTTCTGATTCCCAGATGTTTTCTGCTACGATAGCAAGGGATACAAGTAACCTGTACTGATATAGGTTGCTCTTATTCCTGCACAAACCCGGGCTCATAACCTGTTAAAACAGGTACGGGTGGATGGCAGCGGAGTGGAGTAAGAGATCAATCTTCAACTGACTAATAGCACGAGCATGCAGCAATATATCAGGAACCAATATGTTGATTGTGTTAGATGTCTATCTAAGCTAAAGGGGAGAGAAGGTATCTCCCTACAAGCTGAGTCATTGTGGATGCCTCAGGCTGCCAGATCACTTCCTGATTGTTGACTCCCTTTGAGATGCTACATCTTAACAGAAACTAACGATTAGCTCCCTTACCGGTCTCTATAGGTAATAATCACTTAGCTACGTACGGCGCTTATACTATCGTATTACCGAGGGTAATAAGAAATGAGGACGACGTCCTAGGCGATTAGTAAGGCCACCCGGAATCAACACCCCTATAGCTAGGTATCGGTCGCGGTATCGATACTAGGCCCCCGCCTAACGTACGATGTAGTTACGATCCGCATTATAGCAAAGGAAGACTAGGCCTAAGTTACGAAGCTATCGAATAAGGAGCTCGCCTAACGAATCAACTAACTAGGGGTAGTCGTAGTGAACTAACAGTCTAACGGCACTCTATAGATCTATACTAGCTCTACTACTACTAGGAGGCACCTAGAGGCATAGCTATAGTAGGTATCTAAGGTTACGGCATTAGCGAAGGTCTTAACGAAACAATTTACGATCCTAGTCTACGACATACCTAAGGAGTTTAACCTAACTAACTAGGGTCACCTACGCGCTCTCTAAGAGGACAACCCGGTCACTCTTAACTCTCTAATCTAGAAGGCGACTTGGCTCTATAGGAAATGGCTAGAAGGCAAGAAGGCCTCGGCGCTAATAGTATAGCTATAAGACGCGAAAGCGGCGGATCTAGCGATAGAACAAGGCCTAGTCTAGTAATATAGCCTTAAGATAGTAGAAAAGCACTCCTTATCCTTTCGTGTCCTCTAATGCTTCAAATGCTAATAGTATAGATACTAAACCTATACGTATACAAACAAGTAGGCCTGCTCGAACTATATAGGAGACTATATATCTAGGGACTATATATCGACTACGAGACGGTACGCGAACTGTCCGGGGCACTACCTATCGTATAGTACGGAATGCCTATAGCGGAAACTAGCGAAAAATAAGGCAATCACAAACAGAACCGTCGCCCTAAGATTCTACGGCGACCGTAAGGCTAGCCTATACCGGAACTAACTAGCGGCGGTCGGGTATAAGCGCCCTAGGGCCGAGAACGATGTAAAGGATACGTAACCTAGGGCGTACGGGAGGCCACGTACTCTGCTAGCTACGGCGAGGGAATCTAACTAGGCCCGGCTCCCCTTTAGTATATAGCCGATAGGCGTAGACTAGGACGTATAGGGTAGTAGGACATAGGACGATATAGAGGAAATGATTATCGATACCGATAACTAGCCTCGACACGCTTAGTATCATCTAGTATAACGTTAACTATAGCAAGGATATAGTCTAGAACCATTTCCTATACGAGGCGGACCCGCGCGTCTACTACGTCCTTATAATCGAGGAGCTATAGATTAACCCGTACTATAAGAGACTAACGACCTATAAGTTACTAGGCTACACGACATGCCTACGAGGCGACGGCAGACCCCGTACGTACTTCTATATCAGTAAGGACATACTAGAATCCGACTAGGAGGTAGTGTACTACGTAGACGAAGAAGGCGGGGGCGATATTACCTCCCTCTACGTAGGTAGCACCTAGATACACAACCTATATATACAACCGCTAGCCTCGAGGTCTAGCCGCGACCTAGGGGTCTATAGATACCTAGACAGTACGCTTAAGAGACAAGGGTGCTACATCGTAGTAGGAGACTTCAATATATACTACCCTTCCTAGGAAAGCCTTATGTAGCCGCACCCTATAGCCGACGAAGTACTCGACTTAATAGCGAGCAACGTAATTGCCCTTAATACCCCGAAGGACCTAGGCACCTAGAAGAGAGGGGGACTCTAAGGCACGATCGACCTCTCCTAGATCTTAGATAGCTACTACTATACGGTAACCTACTATAGGATCGAATATAAACTCGAGGCGTCGTTAGACTATATACTAGTTAGGACCTCTATTACGATATAGATATAACGTATACTAGCGAGAACCCCTAAGCCAAACTAGGGAAAGGCCTACTAGGCTAATATCTAGGCGTACCTCGATAACTCTAAGAGGCTAGTCTAGATCGCGTAGTAGCAATACAATAGTAAAGACGAGATAGACAAAGCAGTCTAGGGGTTAATAGACGAAATAAGAAAAGCGACCTTACTTTACCTTCCGCTTACCTAACTAACGACATAGTCTAAACTATACTAGACGCCGGAGTGCACTACGGTAGTAAGAGAAGTAAGGAGAGCCCGCCGGGTGTGGACGAGCAGCTATAGCGAGGAGGCCTAGAACGTATATAGGGAGGCATACTAACAGAAGAAAGCTATAATACGAAGGGAGAAAGTAGTCGGCTAGAGGGCTATAGTAGAAGAAATCGCCGGCAAGCTAGAGAGGATGTAGAAGCTAGCGAAATGGGCCCGATAGGACCCTATATAGGGCCCCTCCTTCTCTATCCTAGCGCTATAATCGCCTAGTGGCCCGGTTAGCGACCCCGAGGCTAAGGCGCGTCTACTAGCTAGCAAGTTCTTCCCGCCCCTAGTCGAGGCTAATCTAAGCAATATAAACAGCTCTACTCCCCTAGCCCCTAGTATCGCGGTCTAATAGGAGGTGTCCGAGGGAGAAGTTGCCGCTATACTAAGGAAGTTGCCGGCGAAGAAAGCCCCGGGGCCGGATAGGATCCTAAACGAGCTACTAAAGAAGTGTAGAGATCAACTAGCCCTAGTAGTTGTCAGGGCGAGAGCCTAGCCTGTGAGATGTAAGGGTGAAAGCGAGAATGTAGGTGCGAAGTGCAGATGCAAAAGGGTATGGTATGATTGCTACACAAAACAAAAGACGAAGAAAGCAAGAGAGGCCTGGGGAAGGCCAGATATCTATACGCGACCCTCGCGAGTGCGTGTCCCCGCATCAACAGGGCTAACCCGTGCGAAGCCGCGCTCAGCAGCTTTGCTCAAAACCTTATTCCAACCTGCCCTACGTTCCGAGTCTTCCACGTGCTTCAAAGTTTGGTAGAGGGGTGAATTTGGAGGGCTGGGTCCCGTAGTGAATGTTGCGGGGCATGTGATTCTTGGCGCTCACACACCAAGCTGGACTGTCACTTCTTGACGACTTCTGAGCGCTCTGAGGCTCTTCTGTCCCCACCTTCTGTACACTCTGTGGGGAGACCATGACAGTAGCCCCCCCGAACAAAGCTGAGTTCCTACGAAGCCGTAGTAGTTCCACATATCGAGGATGTTCAGCTTCAGTACCAGGCCTAGGCCTGATGTCATGGTCGATACACCATTGGTAAGCCCCGTCGAAGAGCTCAGATTCGAAGAGCCTGCCGATGTTGACTTCTGGGCCGTCTGCGCGGGCGTGGTATTCTTCGATTGCTTGACGATTGAAGATGATATGTTGGATAGGTTCCCATGAGGTATCCCACTCAGGGCAACCTTGCCATTCGACTTCATACTTGATCGGCGGTAGTCCTTCAACGTCGTTAGGCTCTGCGCGGATTCCCCGGATCTTGCGGACGGCATAGTCGTCAGAAGGTAGGTTAATAGGCTCGTCGACTTCTACTTCATCGGGAGGACCTAGCATGTCTTGGTTTTGGTTCGGGAATGGGTCCTCAGCCGACGGCCGAAGGCGTACGGGATGGAAGACGTCGTGGATCTTCATGTTCGCAGGAAGAGCTAGACGGTAGGCGTGTGAACTGATACGCTCGGTGATCTCAAAAGGACCTAGGTTCTTCCAGTTCAGCTTCTTGGAGGGGCGGTCCGTCTTGATGTTCTTAGAGTTGAGGTAGACCATATCGCCTACTTGGTAGTCGGGAGCTGGCTGGCGACGACGATTGGCTTGATCCTCGTAGATTGCTTGTGCGTACACCATCTCGTCGTGAACTTCTTCATAGATCTGTGAGAGCATAGTAGCGAACGCGTCTGCTGCTTGCTCGTTTGCGTCTTCGGTAGGCGGGAGAGGTTCTTCTGGTTCCATGCCTGTACGAGGGTGGTAACCTCTCGTAGTATAGAAGGGAGAGTAGCCAGTAGTCTCCGAGTCCCAGTTACGAGTAGCGAACTCCACCGCAGGGATATGCTGAGGCCAATCCTTCTGGTGGTAGTCGACGAAGCAACGAAGGACCTGCTCGAGGATAGCGTTCGTAATTTCGGTCTGGCCGTCGGTCTGTGGCTGAAAACTGGTCGAGAGGTTATGCTTGATGCCTAGGATAGCACACAGACGCTTCCAGAAGTGCGAGATGAACTGGGTGCCTCTGTCAGAGGTGATGCTATCCGGGAGGCCTTGAAAGCGCCAGACGAATTCGTAGAACAAGCGAGCAGTCTCCTTTGCGGTCATACTCCAGCACGGGATCATGTACCGGTCCTTGGAGTGACGGTCCACGATCACTAGAAGGGCCTTTGCTTTCACGCCGCTAAAGGTCTTGCCGTGAGGAAGATCGGTGATAAAGTCCATAGTGATGTGCTTCCACGGACGATCAGGAGCCGGGAGAGGGTGCAAGAGACCGTGGGGACGGTGGCGGTTAGCTTTGGCTCTTCGGCAAGTAGCGCAGTTCAGCACGTAGCGGCGGACGTCCTTCCAGGAATGCGGCCACCAGTAACACCTAGCGAGGAGCTTGTGGGTCTTGGCTACGCCTAGGTGACCCCTAGAGGCGGAGTCGTGGATGATTTGAAGAATCTCAGCTCGGATATTAGAGCCTTCGGGCTGCGGTACGTAAAGCTTCTTACGGAAGTAGACGACACCTTCCTAGAGCTCGCACTCGGACAGCGAGAAGCCCGGGAATGTCCTCGCGCCAGATCTAAGGGCCTGAACTAACTCTTAGGCGTCTATGTCGGCATCGTACGCTGTTCGTACTCGTGCCATAATGCCTTCGGGCTGCTCCTCATTATCAAACCCCTCAAAGTCTGATTCGGATGAGCCGTCGGTCGTTACTGAGCCCTCTTCATCGTCGTTCAAGTCCTCAGCGTCCGAGGCGTATTCTTCAGGCTCGGATTCATCGTCACTCTCGTCAAGGTAGGCAGGAGCGAGCACGAGAGTAGCAAAGGAAGCGGCGAGCGTAGGCTGGCCGTTCGATAGGTACTCTCGAAGCTCGGAAGAGAGGTTGTGCTCTTTGATGACTTGTTGCCCTGCGATTTGCCGGCCCCCTCTTCGATCAACTGGAGAGTCACCAGGGCGGCGGGTAAGGGCGTCGGCCATCGAGTTGGCCTTACCGGGCGTGTACGAGATCACGAAGTTGAACCGGGAGAGGAACTCGCTCCAGCGGGCCTGGCGACGATTGAGCAGCTTGCTCTTCATAAAGTAGACGAGGTTCTTATGGTCGGAGCTTACTTGGACGGGCATAGCAGAGCCTTCGAGCTCGGGGCGCCACTCTTCGAAAGCTTTGACGATGGCGAGAAGCTCCTTGTCGTAGATCTCGTAGTTACACTCCGTAGCGGTCATCTTCTTAGAGAGGAAGGCGACAGGTAACCAGGGGGATTCAGGCGAGCGGCGTTGTAGCAGGACACCGCCCACTACGCCGTCGGATGCGTCGGTCTCTACACGGGTCTCCAGTTCGAAATCGAAGTGCCGTAGAAGCGGGTTCTTAACAAACTTCGCTTTGAGCAAGTCAAAAGCCTCCTGGCATTCGTCGGTCTAGGCGAACTTCTCACCCTTGCGCGTGAGCTTCGTCAAAGGGCGTACCACGCCCGAAAATGCGTGGATGAAGCGGCGGTAGAAGTTGGCAAAGCCTAGGAAACCCTGGACCTCTTTGACGTTCGTAGGAGCATCCCATTCGACGATAGCGTCGATCTTCTCTTGGTCCATCTTGATGCCGTCTGCGGTAATGATCAAACCAAGGAACTTGACTTCGGTCTTCTCAAACTCGCACTTGTCGATGTCGAGCTGCAAGCCGGCGTCTGCGAGCTTCTGAAGGACCTTACAGACGTGCTCGCGGTGCTCCTCCTTGGTCTCGCTATAGACTAGGATGTCGTCGATGTAGGCAGTGCAGAACTGATCGAGGAACTCCTAAAGGATGTCGTTAATGAAGTTCTGGAAGGTACTAGGCCCGTTACAAACGCCGAAGGGCATAACGAGCGACTCGAACAGCCCGTAGCGAGTACGGAAGGCTGTGAGATACTCGTGTCCTTCTGCCATTCGTAACTTGTTGAACGCAGCGATGACATCGAGCTTGGTGAAGTACTTGGCCTTAGAGAGGCGCTCGAGCGTCTCCTGAATCAACGGTATTGGGTAGCGGTTCTTCTTTGTAACAGCGTTCAAGCCTCGGTAGTCTACGCAGAAGCGTAGACCACCGCCGGGCTTCTTGACGAACATGACGGGACTGCTAGCGCTGGAACGGCTCGCTCGAATGAACCCCTTCTTTAGGTTCTCTTCGAGGTATCTCTTGAGGACGATAAGCTCTTCTCGGGACATGGAATATAACGGTCCGAACGGTGTCTCTGCACCTTCTTCTAGCTCAATCTTGTGGTCGTGAGGGCGATGAGGAGGCAGCTCGTCTGCGGCTTTAGCATCGAATACGTGGAGGATGTGGTGTGCCCAAGGAGGGACCTTCGTAGCAGGGTCGGTAGGTGTACGCTTCTTGTCGAGCTTCTCGAGGGCGATGTCGATATCGCGGAGAGAGGCGGCGAAGACTTGAGCTTTGGGCTGCTTAGCAGCAGTGGTGAAGGCAGCGGCGTTCACCTGGAAGATCTTGGTATACTCAGGACCGCGCTGAGGCGGCGGAGAAGGCGGAGGTGCCGGAGGAACTTCTGGAGGGAAGCTGACAGTAAGGGAAGTCCAGTCGATGATAGGTCGGTGTCGTCTGAACCAGGGGAGGCCGAGGATAAACTTCTGATGCGGTAGGGACGTAAGGAAGCTGGTGATCGACATACGCTTGCCTCCGAGGGTGATTGACGTGTGTACAACATGAGTAATCTTACCAGTGGTAGTCTCCGTGCCGTCAAAGAGTTCAAGGGTGCGAGGGTACTTCAGTTCCTGGGGTTCGAGGTTGAGAGAGGTCGCGAGTTTATAGTCCATAAAAGACTCGCCTAGTGCGCCAGTGTCCATGAGAGTGAGATTGGAAGAAGAGAGTTTCTTTGAGCCGATATTTACATTCGTGACGAACGGTTTGCAAGCGTGGTCCTTGCCCGTCTCGTCGTACAGGTCTAGCTGTGCTGTATTGATCCTCAACTTCTTTCCTCTCTTCACTTTCGGTAAACGTTGTTCTTGGTCTTCATCGCGTCGATGAGGAAGACCTAGGCTTTTTCCTGCTCAGCGGGAGCAGCAGGAGCAGGCTCGATAGCGCCGACAGCGCCGCGAACCGGGTTGCGGGCGTTACGGGCAGCGAGCTACGGACAGTTAGCTGCGATGTGGCCTGGACCGCCGCAGTAGGTGCAGAGTCCGGCCTGGCGACGGCGAAGCTTCTCTTCGGGAGTGAGCTTACCGTTGACGAGGCCCTGGACTCGAGGGACGGCGGCACCAGCGCTGAGATCTATAGCGTCACCTATAGAGACGGGAGGGAGAGCCGTAGGAGCGGCGGCGCCTAGTGGAGCAGCGAAGTGGCTTCCGGGACCACGAGGCTGACGACCTTGAGAACGGGAAGCGAGGAGAGAGGCGGTGTGTTTCATGTTGGAGTCGAGGCGCTGGCAGGTCTCGACGAGCTCACGGAAGCTCATAGCACCGACGTCCTTGTCCTCGAGGGCTCGAAGAAGCTCTGCTGACAAACCACGGCGGAGAGTGCTCTTCTTGGTCTCTTCGTTGTAGCCGGTGAACCCGATGTCGCGGTTGAAGGCCGCGAGGTACTCGGCGAAGCTCTTGTTCTTCTGGAGGAGGTTATGGATGGCGTTCTGGGCGGTGGCTCTACGGTCTGGATCACCAAAGGCAGCACGGAGGTCCTGCATCAAGGTGAGGACGTCCGGGCAGCCGATAGTCTGCGTAGCGTTGTCGATGTAGTGTTGTACCTGAGCCGCGGCGTCTCCCCGAAGGAGGGAGAAGACGTACGTGACTTTGTCCTTCTCTTGCGGAAAGTGGTCGGCATTAGCCAACAGCTTGATGGTGAGCTGTGTCTCAAATGCCTCAAACTTGCTCTTGTTGCCGTCGAACTCGTCTGGGTCGTTGACCTTCTTGGAGAAGTGCTAGCGGCGGTTGTCGTCGGCGTGCGGGGCGAGGTTCTAGAAGGTGTTCACAATACCTTGAAGGTATGTTGCTTGGTTGTTTGCTTGCTCGACCTGCTGGGCGGTCTCGCGGAAAGAGGAGACGGTGCGGTTGATGAGAGCGTAGGCGGTGTCGGGGTTGGCGTTTGCCTAGGCACCGAAGGCAGCGGCGTTCGAGAAGGGGATGTCAGTCCACTCACTGAAGTGGAATGGAGTGTCTTGGTTGTCGAGGTTGACACCTCTATCGGTGGCGTGGTCACCCATGAGGATGACTCGAGTGGTTGACGGTTTGTTGGTCTTTTGTGATGTCAGGGCGAGAGCCTGGCCTGTGAGATGCAAGGGTGAAAGCGAGAATGCAGGTGCGAAGTGCAGATGCAAAAGGGTATAGTATGATTGCTACACAAAACAAAAGACGAAGAAAGCAAGAGAGGCCTGGGGAAGGCCAGATATTTATACGCGACCCTCGCGAGTGCGTGTCCCCGCATCAACAGGGCTAACCCGTGCGAAGCCGCGCTCAGCAGCTTTGCTCAAAACCTTATTCCAACCTGCCCTACGTTCCGAGTCTTCCACGTGCTTCAAAGTTTGGTAGAGGGGTGAATTTGGAGGGCTGGGTCCCGTAGTGAATGTTGCGGGGCATGTGATTCTTGGCGCTCACACACCAAGCTGGACTGTCACTTCTTGACGACTTCTGAGCGCTCTGAGGCTCTTCTGTCCCCACCTTCTGTACACTCTGTGGGGAGACCATGACAGTAGTTATAGCGATCTTCAACGCCTACCTATAGACCGGGTACCACCCGATAGCTTTTAAATAATCGACGACAGTAGTCCTACGTAAGCCGTAGAAGGAAGACTATACGTAGGTAAAGTCGTACCGCCTAATTGCGCTCCTTAATACTCTTAGGAAGGCGCTTAAGAAGCTAGTTATAACGAGACTCTCCGAGGCGGTAGAGGAACACTCCCTACTCCCGGATACCTAGATAGGTACGCGCCTATAGCGATCGACGCTATCCGTAATAGAACTTATCACCTCTTAGGTAAAGGCTATCTAGTATAAGAATAGGGACAAGGTAGCTTCCTTACTTAGCCTAGATATATCGGGAGCCTTCGACTACGTATTATACCCGCGGCTACTCTATATCCTAAGGTCGAAAGGACTCCCTAAGTAGCTTGTCAACTTCGTACGGTCCTACCTCCAAAACCGTAGTACGTCGATCCTAGTCGGCTAGTATAGAAGCCTATTTTAAGCAGTCTATACTAGAATCCCGTAAGGCTTAACGCTAGTACCTATTCTGTTCCTCTTCTTTATAGCGACGCTGCTCCTAGCCCTAGAATCCCAGAACACCGCTGCGAGCGGCTTCGTAGACGACACAAACATCCTAGCGTAGTCTTCCTCGACTAAGGAGAACTGTAGGCTACTAGAAGAGAAGCACAAGATCTACGAGGACTAGGCTAGGAGGCACGGGGCTCGGTTTGCCCTAGAAAAGTACAATCTAATACACTTTACGCGCCGGCTACGGTTCTACAATATATAAGCTTCTATCTAGATATAGGGGCACACGACTAACCCGGTAAATTAGCTTAGGATCCTCGGACTATAGGTGGACCCGGCGCTACGGTAGAGGAAGTACGTATAGGTAATATTACGGAAAGCTAAACAGAATATAGCATTATACTAGAGGCTCACTACGTCTATATAGGGGGCGGACTTCCGGTAGTCACGACTTCTATATACGGCTATTATACGGCCAGTCCTTACCTATAGTATCTAAGTGTAGTCCTTAGGCGAGAGGGCCTACCTATCGAAGGGACTCGTCGCGCCGCTAGCGAAGATCTAAAACTAATGCCTAAGGAAGGTCACCGGGGTATATAAGTCGATACTAACGAGGATACTTAAGCACGAGACCGCTATACCGCCGATCGACCTATATATCTAGGGACTACGGACCTCCTACTTAGGCAAGTCGGTACAGTACCTAGTATAGAAGGTCATCGCTAGTATAGTCGTAAGGGCCCGCGAATCAGTACTAGCGTATAGGGGCATTCGACCCGGAAACGAGCCGAACTACCGGGCAAGGGACGAATAGCTAGCAATATAATAGGAAGGTAAGAAATCGTTTATAGAGCAACTATAGAAAGAGAGGTGGAATAACTAGGTTGTAGGGTATAGTAGACGCCCTTAGCTAGCGGGACAACCTAAGGAATAGTTAGCTACAAAATCCGCGGTTAAGCACCCCCCGAAGCTTATCTACTACCGCCTTACGAGGGTATAGAGTAGCATAGTAACCTAACTACGAAGCGAACATATCGGCCTCTAGGGGTACCTATTATAGAGGAAGGTTCTAGGATATACGAATACTAGCTGCCCCTACGGCTATCGCTCCTAGAGCGTACGGTACGTACTCCTCGTCTATCCGAGGTAGTCGCTAGGAAGGGGGGAGTAGATAGCAAAGGCGAGGAACCGGACGATTAGGGTACTTCTTAACAACGCTAAGGACCTACGGCGTATTACGAACTAGATACTAGAGAAGGGCTAGCTAGAATAGTACCGCCTAGTAGGAGTAGTGTAGGAAGAGAGGACACGACGTAGCGCGACGAGACCGGCTAGGAGCGGGGGCTAACGGGGTAGTGACATAGACTACGTACGTTTAGAGGGAAAGCTAAACTAGATAAGGAGTAGTCGGGGGCGGGAAGGGTTTTCACCTATTCGGGTTTCCCTTTGTATATAACAATAGATATATACCTATATAGGCCGGATAGGGTCCTAGAACAGGGGAATAACAAATCTATCTATCTATATAGTATCGCTAGTATTAGTATAGGTAGATACTAGGTGTCCGGATGTTTACTAGCCTATAGGCTAGTAAACCCTAGTTACGTAATCTAGTTATATAACACACCTATACCTATATACTTGACCTACGGCCTATATGTTCTTAACACTCCTACTTAGGCTATATAGTCTCCTATAATCCCTTTACGTAAGCTAGAGCTGCCTTACAAAGTTGTAGAACTACTAGCTATTAAGGGGCTTTATTAACCTATTAGTAGCTATGTCCTTTATATAGTAGTAGTCTACTATAATCTTCTTCTACTACTAGAGATGTCTAATATAGTTATATATAACATTAATATACTTTGACCTTTTATGTATATAGGCATTGTTAATAAGTATTAAAGCGGCTTAGTTGTTACCTATAATCTTGACTAGCCTTAGCTCGTTAATAGTGCCCTTGCTTACCCTTATACTCGGCTAGAAAGAGCTCTTTCCTACTAGTTCTAGGCACCCCATTTCCCTAAGGACAGTAGCAAGAAATTGTAACTGCTTTACGGCTACGTTTATAGCTATAAACTTAGCTTCTATTATTAATGTTATAATAGACTTCTACTTCCTACTTATCTAGGATATAGGTGATCTATAAAGGAACTATACGTATCCTAGAATTGAGACTCTATCCACTTTGTCTATAGCGTAGTTAGAGTCCGAGTATCCCTAGAGATTGCCCCCTCCCTTTCTATATATAAGACCTAGGTCTAGGTACGGCCGTAGGTATCGAGAGAGCTTCTTTAAAGCCTTTATATACTACTACGAGGGATTCGTAACATATAAGCTAATTCTTCTAAGGGGGAATACTAAGTCTAGCCTTATTATTATATTAGCTATATCTAGGTGCTATTATAGCTCTAGTAATCCTGTTTGTTATACCTCTTATCTATAGGAGCCGTAGGCACTAAATGCTCGTAGCTCTCTATAGGTGAGTAGGTTAGCGTAGCCTTCTCTCTAGCTATATTTATCTTAGCTAAGTTAGCGTAGACATAGTGTCCTTAATTAAGCTTTAAAGTGCCTTAGGACCTGTCTCTTATAATCCTTATTCTAAGGATCTTTATAGGTTCACTAAGATCTTTAATCTTAAACACTTTTCTAAGCTTAGCCTTAAACTACTAAACATCTAATAGCTTCGGAGCTATAATAGGTATGTCATCTATATAGGTAAGGACTATAAGGTCTCTATCCGTATAGATAGATAGGTATAGATCTACCTAGGACTAGGTAAATCTAATCTTCTCTAGCTTTGTAATATAGAGCTTGTTCTAGTCTCTAGCTACTTGCTTAAGCCTATAAAGGCTTCGTAGGACCTTAAACACTATGTTTAGAGGTGCTTTAACTCCTAGAGGTAGGATTATATAGATGTCTTTAAGAAGGCTACTTTAGGTAAAAGTATTATTTATATCTACTAGATACATCTCGAGATCTCTCTTATATACTACTACTATAAATACTCTAAGAGTATTATATCTAATAGTAGGTATAAAAGTCTCTTCAAAGTCAACTCTATATTTCTATAAAACCCCTCTTATAACTAGTCTTGCCTTAAACTTCTTAATAGCTCTACTAATTATTCTTTTTATATCAAAGACCTACCTAGAAGTAATTAGATTCGTACCCTTTGGCGGTACAACTACTTCCTAGGTGTTATTACTTACTAAGGTAATAAGTTCGTTCTCGATTACCTCTTTCTATATATATCCCTATTTAGGGTCTCCTACGGCTACCTTATAGGAATTTGGGATTAGTACTTCCTACTAATAGGCTATCGCCTACCTAATAGTAGCAAATATATATTCTTCTACGTCGTTAAGAATCTCCTCTACCTAGCTTATTATAGGGTCTAGATAGAACATCTAGGCGATAAGAGCCTTATAGTGTTTAGCCTTATACTCTTTAGAGTTATTATCTCCGTCCCCCCTTAACCTCTTGTTACCTATAACCTAAGGTGGCGCTAGGTATTCGGATAGGTCGAACTAAACGACATCTTCTTTTTCTTTTATTAGAGTACCCTAATCTCTAAACTTCTAGTATTCCCTAATGTCCTTTAGGGGAGGGGGAAGTTATATAAATAGCGGTTATTATAGTGTTAATGACTTAGGTAGGTTCTATATAGATCTACCGCTATCGGCCTTCGATAGTATTAAAACCGCCTTAATATTTTCTCCTAGCCTTCGTAACGGTGTCTCTAATAATCCCCTATCGGAAAATTTCGCCCTAAAGGGCTTCCTCCTAACAGGATTACGCTATAGCGCTCGACTCGGCTAGTTAGTAGAGGTGATACCAAGATCTATATCTCCCCCCTTCTTATTCTTAAACTAGTCGACGTAACTATACGCTTTTATAGCTTTTATGTCGGGATCCTAGAACAGCTATCGTTTTGTAGTGTTTTCTAAGTAGCCTATAA
This sequence comes from Fulvia fulva, assembly GCF_020509005.1. Taxonomy (NCBI): domain Eukaryota; kingdom Fungi; phylum Ascomycota; class Dothideomycetes; order Mycosphaerellales; family Mycosphaerellaceae; genus Fulvia; species Fulvia fulva. The sequence continues at coordinate 3,975,516 of NC_063017.1, read as the reverse complement.
ATACGGCTTCTTTCCCTCGGTTTATTAACTTGTCTCTCCTTAAGCCTTAAGGTTAGGCTCTTAGGTCTATATAGACTATAGCTTTATATCTCTAGACGCGGAAATAGTCGACTAACAGTACTTAGCTAGTAAAGGCTTCTTCTAGTAAAAGAGTAATACTATTAATGATCGGACTATTAGGCAGTCTGTTTCTAATTATAGTCTATACTAATAAAGCTTCTAGCTAGAACTTAACTAGTATACTAGAGTCTTTAAGTATAGCCCGGACTATATTCTTAGAGGCTTGAATTGACCTTTCTATAGGTCTATTTTAAAGAGAGTTATAGGCATTAGTTATGTCTATCTAAGTGCTAAAATCCTTCTCCTACTCTTTTAGTAAGGCGAGAATTACCCTTATACTATTACTACGGATCGTAGACAGAAAGCACCTTAACTACTGTTCTGCCTAGACCTTCTAATCCCGTAGGGCTATAGGAGCGTTGCTCCTAGCCTTTAAAGGGATTGCCCACTTCTTCCTAGAGAAGTTGTCTATAATCTTAAGCTAATATTTGTATCCTAGCCTAGAGACTACGTACTAAAAAGGCCTATAGATATTAGTAGAGACAAGGGCTAGCCTTTCTCCTTTTCTCTCTATAGTAGGTCCCTTAAACTTCCTTATATTAGTAAGGGAGTATACCTTATAACTTAGGTATTTAGAAGGAATAGAGATAGGATCTTTCTTATTAGTAACTCTATAAAGGTTTCTTAGTAGTCCCTTACTAAGGTGTATATAACTTCTATACTATAGCTCCTACTGATCTTCGGACTTATTATTAGCTATAGCGGTGCCGTTACGTTCTTTAGAGAGTATACTAGTATACTATAGCTTAAGAATTTCCGAGATCGAGTAGATAAACGGTACTCCTCCTCAAAGTTTAGTCTAGACAACGGGTTTACTAGATAAGAATTTTAGGGTGAAACTAGGTAGTTAGATAGTAAACTATTAGCTAAACTGATTCTACGAAACAAGACTAACTCTAAGGCTAGGAACAAACGAGACATTTTCTAAGACAATTTGCTTTCTAGAAGGACTACCTATTACTACACTTCCTATATATATAGCTTATAGATAGCTATCCCTAACCTTGATCTACTTCCTCTTTTAAAGAGGCTTTAGTGTCCTGAATAGTAAATCTTGGTCAGGTATATATAATGAAGCACAAGAGTTAAGTAACTACTCGGACGAGGGGTACTTACCTTTAGCTTCTATAGTAGAATAGGTAACCTTATCAACATCATTATCTTCTAATAGTATCTTAGAGTCTAATACGTCTTCCTAGGTCGTATAGGCCCTTATAGGCTTCTTACTAGAGGAGGCCTTTGGCTTACGGCTCTCCTTTATCTACTTTATAAGGTCCGTTATTACCTTAAGGACATCACGAAGGTTTAGTAATAATAACCTCCTACGAGGTAGTAACAATTGTCTCTTAGTAGAGTAGGTAACCCTAGCTAGTTTGTCCTTGTTCCTAATAGCCTACTAAGCTATAGAAAGGTATAGGCACTTACTTATAAAATAGTTACTATCGTAGGATAGTACGTAAGCTTACCCTAGAAACCCTTCTTAGCGAATATAGCTATCCCTTAATAAATTATAAATTCTTGCTTCTTCCTAAGAATTATAAGAATGTCTTATAGTAAGAGATTCACCTAGGCATTAATTACATAGCGAATTGAGCTAAATGAGTCTAGTAGAGCTACTAAGAGTTACTAGATCTTTCTGTCCTTAGTCTAAATGTCTTAGAACTAAGGCGAGATTGAAACAGCCCTCCTTATAATTAAGCTAAGCTCCTACTAGGCGTTATCTATTGACTAGTCCTCTGTCATCACGAAATTAGTATATTGCTAAAGCAAACTTCTTCTAGTAGCGAGAAGTCTTCTCTTATATTTAGCTTTAGCCTATTCCTATAACTCCTTCGTATACCGGATCTCGTATATTATCTCTTAGTTATCTATCGACAGATAGATATATATCTTATATAGGGCCGTTATATTATACCGTCTATACGATGCCTTCCTTATCGCTTAATCTAAAGGAAGGGATGACTCCGATAATGTAGAGGGTGTTACTATAGATAGGGTTATAGCGGGAATGTCCGTAATAATGTCTTCGAGGACCTAGTTCACCTACTTTAATACTAGGTATATTCTTATTAGCTTGAACTTTGTTTCGTAGTTCTCTCTTATTAGAATAGGTGCTACTCTCTTTCTTAAGAACCTAGTCTCGTTCTCTATTTCTTATAAGTTAAGGGACAGGTTAGCTACCCTTAGGTAAAAGGATATATTCGGTCGTACGCGATCGTATCGAAATAGGATGAACCGAACGCGAGGTTAATAGCGGAGAGGATAGCTATCCGCCGGGAAGAGAAGGAAAGTCGGTCGGTAAGGATCGTATTAGTACTAAGACACTATAGCATAACTCTCTTAGTAGAGGGGGTTTCTAAGACACTACGGCTCTCTTAGTAGAGGGGGTTTCTAAGACACTACGGCTCTCTTAGAATAAACAGTTAGTCGATACGAACGCGATGTCTAGAGAGCGACTCTTCTTAGTAAGCTCGCCTACTTATCTAAGGTATTAGTATAGACTCCCTAACTTAGAGTCTAATAGTACCTTACTAGGCTCTTTTACGCCTTATATATGCCTATAGCACGACTATAGCTTCCTATATAAGGCGGTTACGGCCTCTAGTCTACCTTCCTTTTGTTCTAAAGAGGAATAACTCTAATACGACTTTATCGAGGGTAAAATACCGAGTTACTAACCCGGGCTTATAACCTATTAAATAGGTACGAGTTACGTAGTAGTAGAAGACGGCGGATTATACGAAAGATAAAGAAGGACCTAATAGGATAGCGTGTATCTATATATAGTATCGCTAGTATTAGTATAGGTAGATACTAGGTGTCCGGATGTTTACTAGCCTATAGGCTAGTAAACCCTAGTTACGTAATCTAGTTATATAATACACCTATACCTATATACTTGACCTACGGCCTATATGTTCTTAACAAAATCCTTCTATATTAATAACTCTAGCGGGGACTATATCCTACTAGGTACTAATCTAATATAGTAGAAGGACACTCTAAGTAGAAATGATCTCCTTACCGTTTAGGAGGACGATCCTTACTAGCGGTAAGTCCCTAAAAAGCGATCGAGAGAGTTGCTTCAATTTTCGGGCTAAGAGGTATACTTTAGAGGCTACGTAGTCTAGGGTAACCTTAGCCCGAACCTAATTAGGTCCTAGGCGGGTATCGATAGTAAAGAGCCCTCCGCCTATCGCTATTAGCCTCTCTATCGTATAGTCGACCTTCTCTTTAGTCTCCGACTCGGGTTCTTTAGATAAAGACAATACTCTATCCTCTTCTACTTATATCTACTAAGCCTTACCCTTAGTAGCTAGAGTCGTCCTATTCTAGTATAATTCTCTAGGTAGAGGTATAGAGGCGTCTAATGATCCTAAGTATGTCTACCTCGATTAAGACGTCTTAGGCTCTATTTTTTTAGCTTAGAGTAGTCGCGCGCAAAGTGGCCTATCTTACTATAGTTATAGTATTTGTCTAAGCGCCCGGAGGGGCCTCTACGATTGCCTCGCCCGCGTCTACGTCCGCCGCGGCCTCTACCGCGTCCTCTACCGCGCGCCGAGCTACCTAAGTCGCTCCGGAGAGCTATAAAGGCTTTAGTATCTCCGTCTATGAACTTCTCGACGGCTAATATTATTATAGCTAGCTTCTAGTCTCTTCCGCGGCTAAGATAGAGTCGCTAGTCGGCTATAATAGCCTACTAGAAGTAGACGCGGATATTTGTATTAGTCGCTCGGAAGTTACGATTGTCTAGTTTAGCTAGTATATCGGGCTTTAGGCCGGCTAAAAACTTGCGTAGGTAGGTAAAGTCATCTAGTAGAGGAGTTATACGGCTCCTAGTTAGCCTAAGCGACCTAATAAAGGTCCTTTTACTCCTAGTTTAACGGGTAGTCTCCTACTTATACTAATTCTTTACAACCTAGAAGTCTATGTTCGACATTCTAGGACAGGTAGCCATATAGGCAACTCTTGTCTTCGATACCTGGGACTTTTCTCTGATGTAGGTATGCCCTGACTCCGATGTGTTCAGAGCGGATTTGTATTGCTATGCTTGCTTCTGACCTGGTCAGGTCTGAGTACAGTAGGTAGTTGTGGCTACTAAACTGTTGGAGTGCCTTTGGGGTTCCTGGCCTCTATGGGGTTCTTGTCTATTCAGTCTTCCAGAGGAGTCCTGCCATCCTTTCAGCTAGAGACTGTTGCTTCTTCCCTTGGCTGGCTGCTGATCCTCTCCCTTGAGCCCTTCTGTCCTGTTCCTGCTGGGCTAGGTGCAGCTGTTCTGTTAGTTCTTTGAACTTCTGCAGGTCCTGCTGCTTCTGTGGGGCTGGATTGGGTCTTGCTTGTCTGTGCCTTCTTGTGCACTGGCTCCTGATTTTGTTGACTGCCTTCTGGATTACTAGCTGGGCTGGGTATGCAGACGTCTTTCCTGCATACTGGTATCTCAACCCTTGAAGGTAGAGCTTGGCTGGTGGGGAGCCAGACTCCATTTCGACCACCCTTGTTGGAGTTGACTTGTATGCTCTAAGCACCTTTTTCAGACAGGAGGCTTGGGCTCTGCTGATGGGATCTACAATTCTCTTTAGGATCTTGTCTTGGGCTGACCAGATCTGGGCTCTATATAGCATGGCTGGCTTCACAATGGCCTTGTACATAACCTTTGCTTTCGCAAATATGGCTCCCTATGTGGAGGCTGTAAGCCTGTCAATTGATTGCCTGTTGTTGTCTGCTCTTGCCTGTGCTTTCTTGACCTGTGGTCCCTAGCTAAGCTTTGGATCCAGCCATATTCCTAGCACCCTTAATTCACTTGAGGGTTCTGTTGTGTGTCCCTGAATGGTGATTGGGGCTTGCATACAGTCTTGGGCATAGTTTTTCCAGCCCCTGTTCTTCCACCTTTCCTCATTAGGAAGGATGTATCCACTGCTTGGCGTAGCTCACCACCTGGTGTGTCCTCCATCGTTGGCTATTACTGCCTCGCAGCGTTCTCGCATGCTCTTGCATATACGTTGTATGTCCTCAGGTGTGAGCTTGGCCCATTCTTGATAGTGAGATTGAAGGTAGTAACACCTCCTGAGATGGACATGGATAGCCGGAAGGGGTTAGCGTAGATACAGGGGTTGTAAAAACTATGCCCAGGACTGTATTGTGTCTGTTTCTGGCTCTACTAAAGTGGATAAGTTGATACTTCTCTAGGGCAAATCTGGCTCCATGTTTCCTGGCCCATTCCTCACATTCCTTGTGTTTCTTCTGCAAGATTCTGCAGTTCTCTTCTGTGCTGTCTAACCAGGCTAGGATGTTTGTGTCATCCACAAACCCTGAGGCTGATGTGTTTCTGGAGTTTAGCTTTGCTGGCAGGTCTGCCATAAAGAGGAGAAACAGGATTGGAGACATTGTTGATCCCTGTGGGATTCCTGTCTCTGTAGGCATGCTGTCAGATTTGTATCTGCCCAGTCTTAGTCTTGTGGTTCTGCCTCTAAGGAAGGACTGGATGAACTGGACTGTCCAGTTAGGGATAGCCTTCTGTTTCAGGATGTGGATCAGCCTCTGGTGTAAGACATTGTCAAAGGCTCCTGATATGTCCAGTGACAAGGAAGGAATCGTATTTAGCAAGCTAGCTACGAGATAAGGTGACAAGTCTTAACCGCGCTTTCCTACTCATCTAGCACCACCGTGTAGCCTCGTTTCGAGAGGTTAGCCCGGAGCAAAAGCTTCCCTCTACGCCCTCCCTCCCTGTTTGCTCCTTAAGCCAATATCCACCTCTATAGGCCTAAGCCCTTTAGTGCTCTCTATTGACCGACACGCGTATCCGTCCTCTCGGGCTATATAGATAGTGTTAGCCGTCGCTACTAGTATACACTACGCCCTAGGTTTTAACGCCCTTCGCGTTACCGTAGCCTATCTCTAGAAAGCGGCCGTCTATACCTCGTAGGTTTGCTCGGGGTACACACTACGCCGGGCAGCGTACTCCTTACGTTTCTACCTACTAACTAATATAAAGTTCCTTATTACCCTACCCTCGATCCTCCCCGATTATAGAACTAATCTACCTATATTATACGTCTTTTCCCCGTCCTAATAGCCGTCTTTTCCTTACTTAGGCTATCGTCTTTTCCTCGTCGCAATCTACTATATTAGACTAGGTACGTTATGTAGCGGGATAGGTAGTACCTTAGGCAAAACCCTCGTTCCTATACCGGGTATTTAATAGGCCCTTATAGGCTTCGCCGCGTATCTACCTACCTACCGTATTGCCCGCTAGTAAACACTAGATTGTTTCGTAGTCTGCTCGACGCCGTCGTATAGTCCGCTTAGTTATTATTCTATAGTCCGCTCGTCTAATGTTCGTCGCTTAGCCCGCTCGGCTTACGGTCTCCGGAGGTAAAAATTCTATACTTATACTAGAGGTGTCCTATCGAGCGTATAGGCCACGGTTCCGCGCCCTTCTTATACGTAGAAAGAAGAGGGACTCGCTCCCGATACGAGTACACGCTCGTCGGATAGTTTTTATACCCGTTTTACTAGTAGTCCTCTATTCGCCGCGGCTTCGTCTACGTTACGCGCCCGTCGCGCCTACGACGCTCTAGCGTAAGAATACTTAGCTCTCTCGTAGCAAGACGAGAGGTTCGTAGCCGACACTACGTATAGGTGATTCTCGTCGTTAACTAGCGCTTATATATAGTAACTTAATATATATTCTAAAATGCTCGCCTATATATAGATAGATAGATTTGTTATTCCCCTGTTCTAGGACCCTATCCGGCCTATATAGGTATATATCTATTGTTATGTACAAAGGGAAACCCGAATAGGTGAAAACCCTTCCCGCCCCCGACTACTCCTTATCTAGATTAGCTTTCCCTCTAAACGTACGTAGTCTATGTCACTACCCCGTTAGCCCCCGCTCCTAGCCGGTCTCGTCGCGCTACGTCGTGTCCTCTCTTCCTGTACTGCTCCTACTAGGCGGTACTGTTCTAGCCAGCCCTTCTCTAGTATCTAGTTCGTAATACGCCGTAGGTCTTTAGCGTTATTAAGAAGTGCCCTAATCGTCCGGTTCCTCGCCTTTACTATCTACTCCCCCCTTCCTAGCGACCACCTCGGATAGACGAGGAGTGCGTGCCGTACGTTCTAGGAGCGATAGCCGTAGGGGCAGCTAGTATTCGTGTATCCTAGAACCTTCCTCTATAATAGGTACCCCTAGAGGCCGATGTGTTCGCTTCGTAGTTAGGTTGCTATGCTACTCTATACCCTCGTAAGGCGGTAGTAGATAAGCTTCGGGGGGTGCTTAACCGCGGATTTTGTAGCTAACTATTCCTTAGGTTGTCCCGCTAGCTAAGGGCGTCTACTATGCCCTACAACCTAGTTGTTCTACCTCTCTTTCTATAGTTGCTCTACAAACGATTTCTTACCTTCCTATTATATTGCTAGCTATTCGTCCCTTGCCCGGTAGTTCGGCTCGTTTCCGGGTCGAATGCCCTTATACGCTAGTACTAATTCGCGGGCCCTTGCGACTATACTAGCAATGACCTTCTATACTAGGTACTATGCCGACTTGCCTAAGTAGGAGGTCCGTAGTCCCTAGATGTATAGGTCGATCGGCGGTATAGCGGTCTCGTACTTAAGCATCCTCGTTAGTATCGACTTATATACCCCGGTGACCTTCCTTAGGCATTGGTTTTAGATCTTCGCTAGCGGCGCGACGAGTCCCTTCGATAGGCAGGCCCTCTCGCCTAAGGACTATACTTAGCTGCTATAGGTAAGGACTAGCCGTATAATAGCCGTATATAGAAGTCGTGACTACCGGAAGTCCGCCCCCTATATAGACGTAGTGAGCCTCTAGTATAATGCTATATTCTGTTCAGCTTTCCGTAATATTGCCTATACGTACTTCCTCTACCGTAGCGCCGGGTCCACCTATAGTCCGAGGATCCTAAGCTGATTTGCCGGGTTAGTCGTGTGCCCCTATATCTAGATAGAAGCTTGTATATTATAGAACCGTAGCCGGCGCGTAAAGTATATCAGATTGTACTTTTCTAGGGCAAACCGAGCCCCGTGCCTCCTAGCCTAGTCCTCGTAGATCTTGTGCTTCTCTTCTAGTAGCCTATAGTTCTCCTTAGTCGAGGAAGACTACGCTAGGATGTTTATGTCGTCTACGAAGCCGCTCGTAGCGGTGTTCTGGGATTCTAGGGCTAGGAGCAGCGTCGCTATAAAGAAGAGGAACAGAATAGGTACTAGCGTTAAGCCTTACGGGATTCTAGTATAGACTACTTAAAATAGGCTTCTATACTAGCCGACTAGGATCGACGTACTACGGTTTTGGAGGTAGGACCGTACGAAGTTGATAAGCCACTTAGGGAGTCCTTTCGACCTTAGGATATAGAGAAGCCGCGGGTATAACACGTAGTCGAAGGCTCCCGATATGTCTAGGCTAAGTAAGGAAGCCACCTTGTCCCTATTCTTATACTAGATGGCCTTTACCTAAGAGGTGATAAGTTCTATCGCGGATAGCGTCGATTGCTATAGGCGCGTACCTATCTAGGTGTCCGGGAGTAGGGAGTGTTCCTCTACCGCCTCGGAGAGTCTCGTTATAACTAGCTTCTTAAGCGCCTTCCTAAGAGTGTTAAGGAGCGCAATTGGGCGGTACGACTTCACCTGCGTATAGTCTTCCTTCTACGGCTTACGTAGGACCACTGTCGTCGATTGTTTAAAAGCTATCGGGTAGTATCCGGTCTATAGGCAGGCGTTAAAGATCGCTATAACTGCTAGGGCTAGTTGATCTCTACACTTCTTTAGTAGCTCGTTTGGGATCCTATCCGGCCCCGGGGCTTTCTTCGCCGGCAACTTCCTTAGTATAGCGGTAACTTCTCCCTCGGACACCTCCTATTAGACCGCGATGCTAGGGGCTAGGGGAGTAGAGCTGTTTATGTCGCTTAGATTAGCCTCGACTAGGGGTGGGAAGAACTTGCTAGCTAGTAGACGCGCCTTGGCCTCGGGGTCGCTAACCGGGCCACTAGGCGATTGTAGCGCTAGGATAGAGAAGGAGGGGCCCTGTATAGGGTCCTGTCGGGCCTATTTCGCTAGCTTCTACATCCTCTCTAGCTTGCCGGCGATTTCTTCTACTATAGCCCTCTAGCCGACTGCTTTCTCCCTCCGTATTATAGCTTTCTTCTATTGGTATACCTCCCTATATACGTTCTAGGCCTCCTCGCTATAGCTGCTCGTCTACACCCGGCGGGCTCTCCTTACTTCTCTTACTACCGTAGTGCACTCCGGCGTCTAGTATAGTTTAGACTATATCGTTAGTTAGGTAAGCGGAACGTAAAGTAAGGTCGCTTTTCTTATTTCGTCTGTCAACCCCTAGACTGCTTCGTCTATCTCGTCTTTACTGTTGTATTACTACTACGCGATCTGGACTAGCCTCTTAGAGTCATCGAGGTACGCCTAGATGTTGGCCTAGTAGGCCTTTCCCTAGTTTAGCTTAGGGGTTCTCGCTAGTGTACGTTATATCTATATCGTAATAGAGGTCCTGACTAGTATGTAGTCTAACGATGCCTCGAGTTCATATTCGATCCTATAGTAGGTTACCGTGTAGTAGTAGCTATCTAAGATCTAGGAGAGGTCGATCGTGCCTTAGAGTCCCCCTCTCTTCTAGGTGCCTAGGTCCTTCGGGGTATTAAGGGCAATTACGTTGCTCGCTATCAAGTCGAGTACTTCGTCGGCTATAGGGTGCGGCTATATAAGGCTTTCCTAGGAAGGGTAGTATATGTTGAAGTCTCCTACTACGATGTAGCACCCTTGTCTCTTAAGCGCACTGTCTAGGTGTCTACAGACCCCTAGGTCGCGGCTAGACCTCGAGGCTAGCGGTTGTATATATAGGTTGTGTATCTAGGTGCTACCTACGTAGAGGGAGGTAATATCGCCCCCGCCTTCTTCGTCTACGTAGTACACTACCTCCTAGTCGGATTCTAGTATGTCCTTACTAATATAGAAGCACGTACGGGGTCTGCCGTCGCCTCGTAGGCATGTCGTATAGCCTAGTAACTTGTAGGTCGTTAGTCTCTTATAGTGCGGGTTAATCTATAGCTCCTAGATTGTAAGGACGTAGTAGACGCGCGGGTCCGCCTCGTATAGGAAATGGTTCTAGACTATATCCTTGCTATAGTTGACGTTATACTAGATAATACTAAGCGTGTCGAGGCTAGTTATCGGCATCGACAATCATTTCCTCTATATCGTCCTATGTCCTACTACCCTATACGTCCTAGTCTACGCCTATCGGCTGTGTACTAAAGGGGAGCCGGGCCTAGTTAGATTCCCTCGCCGTAGCTAGCAGAGCACGTGGCCTCCCGTACGCCCTAGGCTACGCATCCTTTATATCGTTCTCGGCCCTAGGGCGCTTATACCCGACCGCCGCTAGTTAGTTCCGGTATAGGCTAGCCTTACGGTCGCCGTAGAATCTTAGGGCGACGGTTCTGTTTGTGATTGCCTTGTTTTTCGCTAGTTTCCGCTATAGGCATTCCGTACTATACGATAGGTAGTGCCCCGGACAGTTCGCGTACCGTCTCGTAGTCGATGTATAGTCCCTAGACATATAGTCTCCTATACAGTTCGAGTAGGCCTACTTGTTTGTACACGTGTAGGTTTGGTGTCTATACTGTTAGCATTTGAAGTATTAGAGGACACGAAAGGATAAGGAGTGCTTTTCTACTATCTTGAGGCTATATTACTAGACTAGGCCTTGTTCTATCGCTAGATCCGCCGCTTTCGCGTCTTATAGCTATACTATTAGCGCCGAGGCCTTCTTGCCTTCTAGCCATTTCCTATAGAGCCAAGTCGCCTTCTAGATTAGAGAGTTAAGAGTGACCGGGTTGTCCTCTTAGAGAGCGCGTAGGTGACCCTAGTTAGTTAGGTCAAACTCCTTAGGCATGTCGTAGACTAGGATCGTGAATTGTTTCGTTAAGACCTTCGCTAATACCGCAACCTTAGATGCCTACTATAGCTATGCCTCTAGGTACCTCCTAGTAGTAGTAGAGCTAGTATAGATCTATAGAGTGCCGTTAGACTGTTAGTTCACTACGACCACCCCTAGTTAGTTGATTCGTTAGGCGAGCTCCTTGTTCGATAGCTTCGTAACTTCGGCCTAGTCTTCCTTTACTACAATGCGGATCGTAACTGTATCGTACGTTAGGCGGGGGCCTAGTATCGATACCGCGACCGATACCTAGCTATAGGGGTGTTGATTCCGGGTGGCCTTGCTAATCGCCTAGGACGTCGTCCTCATTTCTTATTGCCCTCGGTAATACGACAGTATAAGCGCCGTACGTAGCTAAGTAATCATTACCTATAGAGACCGGTAAGGGAGCTAATCGTTAGTTTCTATACTTTTTACGTCCTCTATAAGTTGCTGCCAGTTGTCTTAAGGGGGCTTCGCCTATAGGGCCGTAGGCGCCGTTAGTACCGTAGCCTAGGCTACTATTGCCTAGGAGTTGCCTAATGTAGCTAGGCACCTCCGCGGCGTTTAGAGCTGAAGAAATAGGGTGAAGAGAGCTTCAAGCTGTCTAGATTAAATAAGGTAGAACTCCCTCAGTCCTAGGGGCAGTGGCCTGCTTTTTATATCGTTAGAATGGCCTTGATAAGAGCTTTCGAATGTGTCGTATTTTGGCGTAGAGATCGATGATTCCGCTATAGTTATGTACGTATTATATATCTCGCCTATATATACGTTATCAAATACGTACCTTAAAATGCTATATACTAAGAGTCTATTTTCCCGAGAGTAAATAATAGCAAAGTCTCAGCGCTTATTAACGTCGATAATTTACGACAAACTTTTGTATATATAGCTAAGTTATAACTCCTACTAAATTATAGTGTATTTAATATTACGAAACTCTAACTATCGATAGATCTATATTAGTTCTATATTTCTAGAAATTTGTATTCTCGTATCTAGCTATACTACGAAGTTATATCTTATTTTCTGATTTTTTTAGAAAACTCGCGATTCAGCGGACCGGGAAAGCCGAGTGCACCAGGTGTTTATGCTAGCGTTCTAACTCCCAGCCCATGACCTCGCCCCACGACAACATCGCAACCCAACCACGATTACATGCACAGCATAGCACACGCAAATCATCATCGCAGATCCCGCGTACCATATCCCCAAATTCGACAATAGAAGGTAGGGTGCTGAAATCCGTGCGGGATCTTGGTCACACCTCATGATGGTGGCATGTGCTAGGTGCATGAATGCAACGCAGGAGCATCAGCAGTAACGACAACAACAATGAGAGACGGGCTTTCTCAACGTGCAAAGCCAGGCCTTGGGCGCAGCGTGACAACGTTAGCCGGTCATGTGGTCGTTGAGGTTCTGACGGAATCTCACCATGGTCGACGGATGAATTGTGCATATCGCGCTGCTAGGGGGCGACAAGTAGATGGAACGACCCAAGTTTCATAGCCATACTGTTCGATATTCTTTTCGGTTTTGGTCGGCACGATTGCCTAACACATGCTGTGTCTACAAGACCATGGATTCAGGGAAAATTCCCGCGAGGTCCTGAAGAGGCTGTGTGCCTGTGTCGATGCTCAGCTATCTAGGCCGGTGTTGGCTTCATTGGTATGTGTTATCACAGAGCACGCAGTCTGGCTTCTTACCTTCCCAGCATACTGCCTCAAGGCCCTCATCTGCCATCAAATTGCCCCTAACTTCTGGCTCGGCCTCATGAAACCACTAGACCACTACTCAACCGTCAATCCACTCCAGATCCCCAACCCTCACAACCATCCCCAACACCCCATGTGGAGTACACAATCTCTCTGGAACTGTTGACCAGTGCGCATTACTCGCGAAGCTTGCTCGGCTTGTCAGCAACCACCCGGTGCCGAATGAGTTCACGCCCTCTGCTAGGAGAGCCTCGAATGAACATGGTGGGGAGTCCTTGAATCCTTACAGAAGGCCTTGAGATGAAGTTGCGGAGTCTTCTGGGGTGCTGGTTGAAGATGTGTTTCACGTTGTCGGACGATCTGGCGGGCACCGGCATGCCGTGGTACGGGATTGCACGACTTTGACAGCTCGGCTGTGCCTGGCGGTGCCTGGTTCCAGCGCGTCGGCTTTGTGGTGGTAGTGTGACTGCTGCCGATGATGAAGTGTTCTGCTACTGTGACCACTGCCGATTGTGAAGTGTCCTGCGAGGTTCTGCAAGACCTGGGCCGTATTACTCTCTCACGTGAACGATCTCTACGAGTTCGGCCCTGGAAGGCCCTGGAAGAGAGGTCTTAGAACTGTCGCTTCTGAGATAGTCTCATCTTGTCGTTGGTGACGCTGTAGTATCGTCAGCTGTTGAATGCCCAAAGAGGGCACATTGACAGGTAGATTCAACAGTTAGGTGAAGGACTGTTTATACCGTACCCTCAGAACAAGATTGTTGGGAATGAGGCCTCAGGGCTGTGGGCAGTGTTGCTCGCGTCTTGCTGGTGAGCATGATTCAGATACTCCGGAGTGCGTCAAACTCCGTAAGGCCTGACCATCACAGACCTCCGAAATAAGGTAATCGTCCTGCTCTCCCTTCATAAATCCCTGATGATTTGTGGGTACACATCGTGCGCCATTCCTGCTTACGCTCACAGCGTCCAAGGCATTATTGTAGAGATCCAGCTAACCGAACGCTACCGCACCTATGAAGTGGGGACGAGAAATCGTGCACAGCCACCATAGCATTTGGGAGAAGCTCGGTCTGGTCCGTGCAGGCGGTAAGCTCCATTCACCTCGCATAGACCATTCGCGAGCCGCGTTGTTACAGCATCATCCTAGAGCAGTCAGCCACTCGGAGTGTCAATCCCAGTGCAAACTTGGCGTGAATCTTGATCTCAACCACAACTTAACTTGTCCGTGGATGAGTCGAGAAGCGCATCGAGTGGAGCTCATCAGGTGATGGTAGTGTGATGATGCTCGGTGTAGTTTTCGTGGGTGTGGAGGGTAATTTGTGCGCTGTCCTTTCAGTAGATGGATGCTGTCAACATCCACATCGTGAACCGCGTCTGAAGCGCAGTAGGATCGATAAAATAGATATTTTCGTCCGACGACTTCTTTTCGATCGTGTCCAGGTGGTCCCGAAGCATACCTCACGGACGCAGATCGCAAGACAAAGTGATCAAGTCGAGGGTCCCTAAGCTGACTACTAGATGAGGGAACTGTGTTTCATGTCACTCGTGGCCCTGTACCTTTACCTGCAGCGGGCCCACGAGTGTGAGCGTAGTGGTTGCTATTTGCACTGTACGGATTGCACCACACATACTTCCGCGGTGCAGATCTTGGAACTTCTACGACTTGGACCAACAAGGCCCTCGCGGACTCGCGGAGAGGGAACCCGAGGATATGGCGTTTGGATCCGTGTCATGGTCAATGTGCTGCGCGCAAGCCAGCCTTGCACAGTGTCGTTGATTCGAAACGCGGTGCCTTGTAAGGAGGTGCTGTCCTTGAGCCTGGCCAGCGGATCGGGTTCGTGGAGGCGAGCTGCGTGTTGAACGCATGCTTGGCCATCTACGAGATATTTGTTGGCATTCATTTTCAACGAGATGCCAGCAGATGTGCTTCGCTCCGAATGCTCCGCCTGGCATTTACGAGTCAGCTACGGAGGACAGAGGGGGTGTTCCTGCGTAACACATGACTTGAGCTGTTGTGGTAGTAGAGTCAAGCAGACCATTGACCTCTGCCTAGGCAATGATTGCTATAGCAGCATCCTCAGACCAACCCATCTGGCGTAAGATGGGCGGCCAGGTCTATCTGCCGCAATGCTGTGTTTCAAGTATCCTCCGACATGCGTTTCATGGTTACACACATCTCTCGGTGGCGATGGCGTGGCGTTGCTCCATCTGGATAGACATGCGTCGATCGAAGCTGCAGGGCGCTGAGGACTGACAGAAGGATCAGTGCTTCGATCAAGTTCGATCAGATCATTCCAGACCCAACGCGGGATGCTCTCGTATAATGGTGATCCTGACGACATGTCTAGCCAAGGCAATGCGTTTGCTGGCGGATGCAAGACAAGGTGATCAACCCAAACTGACTCGTGCGGCTATGAGGCAATTGCCGTCGACGCAGCACCCTCGATGAAGAAGTCGAGCGTGTTGATTAGTAGGCGGCATGCACTATAGCACTGATTCGTGAAGCGGATCGATGTTCATGACTTGTAACATCGTCCATAAACGTCACCCGGCAGAAAGCCACAACGGAGCGGCAGCGCGGCAGGCCCGGCACCGCACGTGAGGTCATGTTAGTACCAACAAACAGTGCCTTGGTGGGAGATCAGTGAAGATGTTCAAGACTTGGAAGCGGGTGAGTAGCATGCTGCATTGATGCCCGTCGACGGCAGATGGCGTGGTGGCAGTGTTCTTCCAGAAGTGCAGCTTGAAACGACGACTCCACGGAGTCGCTTTGTACCTGCAGATGCGCCATGTCTGATCGGCTGCAAGACTACAGTAAGCACACCACGAGCAGCCTCGCTTCCGCTTCCTGGGTGGAGGCGCCCGGTGCCCTGTATACAGTATGGGTGGGCAGGCGCAAGCACCCACAATGCGCGAGACATGCGCGTGGATGTGGGCGCGCAATCTTACAGACATCCGCCGAAGTCGCACAGAGACCTGGTTGACAATGCGCCATGCGCTGTGTGTGATGGCGGCAGGCTGTGGGTGACTCGTAGTCGTGTGCGCAGCGAACAGGATGGCATCTGGGTCTCGGCCATTAGGCCTGAGATCAATATCATATTGGACATGAGTGCAGGCAGATCCCTGTGCAATCGCCGAGCACAAACCTTTCCGATTCCGCGCATCATCGGCTTCCCGGGCCTGCCCTGCCCTGGCCTGACTCTTGCCGACGGCGCTGGGAGCGGACGCCGGACAGGCGTGTCCGTTTCGCGCGCAGCTATCACAGTGCTTTGGCTGCGTGCGCGGTGGGTGTGGAGGTGCAGCACCAGCAGCGGCAGGCTGTGAAGAAGTGCATGGCGGCCTGCCAGAGAGCGGGACGGGCGCGTCGCTGCACTATAGGCTGATAAATGCCGGTCGGCGAGGTGGCTGTCACAACTGCAAAAGCAGGCAAAAGCAGGAACGAAGAAGGGTGAGAGCTCCCTCGCTCCTTCCCTCCTTCCCTCCTTCCCAGCAGCCAGCGCTTAAAAAGCTACAAGGGTTCTCCCGAGCAATCACTGGCAAGTGTCCGTGCTCGCTTCTGGCACTAGCGCTCTTGGAAATCTGCTTGTCGCAGACTCGCAGGTCCGCTCCATGTTTCATCAAGTAGCTCCCTCCTCCGTTTCGTCTTTTTGCTAGAGCTCGACCTATCCACCGCTTCACAATTCACTTCCACCACACATTCCCACCCATTTGCGTGCGCAACAGAGGCCGGTCCTCTACATACCCGACGACCTAGCTGTCGTTTTCATTCGTTTTACCCCAAGGCCCCCCCCAGCAAAGCGTGTTCGTCGCTCCACCTTGACACACGTCCGGTCGCGCATACGAACTGGTGTCGTTGCAGGCCGCTCGCGACTTCCTCCCGCCTCGTCGACCATCAACCCGCTCGGCTATTCCTCTTGCGTTTGAGATAGAGGTGCACCTCGCCTGTCTCCTGGTATTGCGCAACTCTCTCACCACCAGCCTGGAACGTCCGTCGCCCTCCGCAGGCCTCATCATCAACCATGTATCCATCGCACCAGCATCCGCCTATGCCGCCTCCACAGCAACGATCAGTGGCACCGGAGACCTTTCTGCTCGACCAAGACGCTCAGCAGAGCTTGCCTCAGGACTCGGTCGTCGCCCTGCAGCAAGTAGATAATCGTATGTCAGCCAGCAGCCCGCCGCGAGGCTACCCTACGCGCAGCCATTGACTGACCATACCATAGTGAAATACTTTCTCATATCAGCCCCCGTGGACTGGAGTCAAGACCAGTATATCCGACGATTTCTCCTGCCAACTGGCGAATATGTGTCTTGCGTGTTATGGTTCGTGTGAACCATGCAGTATGCCGCGCGTCCCCGCTGACCAGTATACAGGAGCAATCTCTTCCACATCTCTGGTACTGATATCGTGCGATGTCTATCCTTCCGCTTCCAGGCCTTCGGCAGGCCCGTCAAGAACACGAAGAAGTTCGAGGAGGGCATCTTCTCCGACCTTCGCAACCTCAAGTCTGGTACAGATGCATCACTAGAAGAGCCAAAGAGCCCCTTTCTCGACTTTCTCTACAAGAACAACTGCATCCGAACGCAGAAGAAGCAAAAGGTGTTCTACTGGTACAGCGTGCCACATGACCGCCTTTTCTTGGACGCGTTGGAGCGCGATCTCAAGCGCGAAAAGATGGGCCAGGAAGCGACAACCGTGGCAGTCAGCGAGCCAGCGCTCTCATTCGAATTCGACTCCTCGCAGTCGCTGTTTGAGCAGCTCACCAAGGCGCAGCAGAACAACCAGTCGACCTTCAACGCCCAGCCACCCTCGATGCCACCTTCACATTCGACCTCGCCAGTACTGCGCGCTACAGATTCCATGCCACCACCTCCGATGATCCCGCAACAACAGATGCCACCAACTTCAATGCCACAGCAAATGACACAACACAGTATGCCTCCAGACATGCACGCCGAACAGATGTCGCACGTACCAACCTACTCCCAGATGGCTATGCCGCCAATGCCTTCTCAGATACAGAAAACGCGCGAACAGTCGATCGGACCAGTGTTTGACCGTAATGGCGTGCCGCTCTCGCAAGTTGCCAACAGGCACAGCTCAATGCCAGCATACATGGAGTACTCCCCTGCGCCGTCCTTTGTTTCGTCCCATCTTGGCGAAGATTACAGTCAGCGGGGCATTTCGTTCGAGCCTCTGACGCCACCTCAGCACTCTGTTGGAATGCCTTCGGAGCCGACATACATCGCCAACGAGGAAACTGGACTTTACGCCGCGATGCCCGATGTTCATCTGCAGCAGCCTTTCAACCCACTCATGTCCGTACCGCCCAATCTCTCTGGCGCCCACTACCCGTCAAACATGCAACGCAACTACCAGCCGCAGCAGGTCTACTCAGTGCTTGAAGGTTCTCCCACATACAAGCAGCGAAGACGTCGGTCGTCACTGACCAATGGACCAATCGGCGTGGCAGTCACTTCGACAGGTGGTCAAGTCACACATGCCCACGCTCATCCTCACACGCACGCACATGCTGCGCACAGGCCTAGCGATCTTCGACGCTCAATGTCCAGTTCTGTTGCCCCACAGGCTATTCCAGAGGGACAAGAGGTATCTTACAACGGGTCTCCAGCCAGCATGCACGCCGCTCACCAATCTGGAAACATGATGGGCGACCACAGAGAGCTCATGAGCCTGTCCCGCCACAGCACACCTTCCCATGCTGTGGAAGGTGCATATGATGATGGCCAACAGCACCACGCGCATGCCCAGCACATGCACATGGGACAAACTAACCAGGAGGACTTCTCACGGTACAACTCCAGTCCTGGCCAGGACTATCGCCACCCATCGCTGCAGCATCAGGCCGTTCAGCGCACAGCAAATGGTGTCTTTCGCAGAGCTCGCAGCGCCACCGTGAGTGAGATGAGCCCGTATGCACAGAAAAGCCACTCCTGTCCTATCCCGATGTGCGGCCGGCTGTTCAAACGCTTAGAACACCTCAAGCGTCATGTCCGCACCCACACTCAAGAGCGCCCTTACCTTTGCACGCTGTGCAACAAGGCTTTCTCAAGGTCTGACAACCTGGCTCAACATCGCCGCACTCACGAGACAAGTGCCGATGGCTCTGCTCCCTCGGAAGAGGAAATGGAGGAGGAACGCGATGCCATGGCTGAGGCAGAGGAAGGTCCGGAGCTCGACGATGCGACTTTCCAGGCTGCCATCGCCATGACTACTGGCACAGAGCTCTCTGGCATGCCAACTCACGTCGACTTGCGCAGCCTGAACGCTGCTGAGATGGGCGCTCCGCACCAGATGGTTACTGCTGGCGACTACAACTGACCAACGACATGACAGTAGTTGCCCGGCTTCACTTCGACACAACAGAGTTAGACATTTGCATCGCACGGCTTTTAGTACCATTCCCATTCGACAGGCGACGAGACTGCACAAGCACTGCGCAGCAGCAGAGCGCCACATGACGACTTGTATGATGAAGAAAGCATTTCCAGTCCAATTGCAGGCGGTATCCAAAGGACAAGGTGACTAGGTGTCGCTTTCATGGATGGCTAGGCAAGGCATTGTATCACAGCGAGGCGAAGGTTAGGAGTTTTGTGAGTTGTGAGAGTTTTGTTGTTGGCAGACTACGATGCGCTTGCGGATTATTGGGAGGAGTGCTGTTGACGGCTTCCTTGCCTTTTGGTCTCGCAGTGCTGCCCGTACAGAATGCCATACTATACCACCAAAACATTTCTGCCAATGGGTCTTCCGTATCTCACGTCCAATTGAGCTCCTGAAGCAAAGTTGACCAGAGATGCCGCAATCGAGCTCTCCAGCTCCTTGCGTGCTTCTTTCATGCATTGGCCTGCAGCTCTAGCTCATTGACTTCGTGGCTGAAACACGCGTCGTCCAAGCCTGCAGTGCCTGTCGTCGTGTCAGCTTCCGCCACCCAACCCAACCTCGCGAGGTACGATCCATGTTACTACTATATTTCGCTTGAGTTTGCGGATAAGTTCGCAAAATTGTGGTGGATGCACGATACCGGTGCTGAAATGCTGGCATTGGAACTTGATTGTGAGCGGGCACTGCGGGGAGAGTGTCTTCTAGACTCTTTGCATGATCGAGATGACTTGTGTTTGCACTTGCCGACGACATCGATCCTGGCGTCGTTATGTCGGTCTTTTGGCTGGAAGTGGAGGGGTGCTCCGATGGATGGCAGTCCTGGCACAGCTCTCAGGAACCGTGGAACGGGGAGGTTGTACTGCATTTGGTCGTCGGACAGGTCAAGGTCTGCGCCTCTGGAGCTCGCCAGTTCGATTCTTGCAATTGGGATTGTACGTGATGTTAGCACCACAGATCTGGTCTTTGCAGGCGATGTTGGCATTGGTCAAGGTGCGGCACTAACATCATGCTCCCGTGGTCTCTTTACAGATTTGTGGACGTAGCTTGACAGGTATACACTCGTCATGATGGTGGCTCAGACGGCAGGCCTGGCGAACTATGGATCCCACAGAACGCTTGCACTGGTTGTTACCTGTTGGAGGGACTTGGTGATCGCGAGTACATCCTCACGAGCATTAGCAGGCTTCCGTGCTAGCAGGCGTGGCAGGGAATGAAGAGGGAAAGGTTGTGGTTAGCTTGTCATCTTTCATCATTGTGCTGTGTAAGACAGTCGAGCTTGTTGAACAGGAAGGCATTCTGAATCTTGTTTGTACGTGGTGATTTCGATCACATAGATAAACACGCCAGAGATCACTATCACCCCCAGCGTGGCTACTCAATGCATGGCGTCTGCATCCATTGATAATCCCACCACAGGCGATACATATACTCAGAGAAGCAAGACGGTTCATAGCCTTCTGTGATTGCGATGCGCGATGCAAACAACGCTGCTATCTCGTACTCAGAGATGCTGCTGTGCAATACTGCTGATGCTTGGATATCAGTAAGAAGATGTTGAGATCGTTCGAGCTGGATATCGCATCATGCTGAGAATGATATCGCAGGTCGATGCTACGGCAGTATATAGTAGATGTCACCACTTCTATGAGCGGGCGAAGTTCAACACTGCGCAACGTCCTTACCAAAACTGCGGGCCCGGAGGCCATCCGTTGGCTCCGGTTCTTGCCAGCCAATGATACCGCGGCTTCATGATCTTTCTTCGCAACTCCCACTTTCGCCTTCGTGTTAACGACATGCCAACAACATCTGCTGGACATCATGATCCAGCATATCTGACTGGGTTGATCACTATGCAACGACGAATGCAGTCATCAAATGCACTGCCGGACGCGACACGAAAAGAACCTTGAAGATCGTCTCGAAAATTGTTGACATATCCACCAGAGGCACATCTTTCGCAATGGGATCAAATCATCGCGCGTCGAAGAAGCAGTCGCTGAAGTCCGGACGACCTCCAGCTGCGCAGAAGACCATGGCCAGCATCTCCTCGAAAGCTACACAAAAGACGATCGTGACCTTCCATCAACTGAACCGAGATCTGGAGAAGGCGAAGTCCAACGGAGATGAAGTGCAAGCGAAACGAATTCAGCAACAGATCGACAACCTAGGAGGCATCAAGGCGTATCAACAAGCCAGTATCCAAGGACAGTCCGTGGATCGTGGTGGCGACTCCTCGACCGTGCTGCTCAAATGGATGGACCCCATGCGCGATGCAACGTCGAAGGAGTCTCCAAAGCTGAAGATGCTCGAAGTTGGTGCGCTTAGTACAAAGAATGCTTGCTCAAGATCTGGACTCTTCGACGTCACTCATATCGACTTGAACTCGCAAGCACCTGGGATTGAGCAGCAAGACTTTATGGCTCGTCCTCTTCCAGCAACTGCAGATGACAAGTTCGACATTATCTCACTCTCGCTGGTCTTGAACTTTGTACCGGAAGCCAAAGGTAGAGGTGAGATGCTCAGACGGACTACATCCTTCCTGCAGAATCGTATCTTCTCTTCATCAGAAGTTGCGAAGGTCATGCCGTCCTTATTCTTGGTGTTGCCGGCGCCCTGCGTCACAAACTCGCGGTACTTCGACGACCATCAACTTCGATACATCATGGAGAGCCTCGGATACAGTCTTCTACACCGTAAAGAGACCGCGAAGCTGGTGTACTATCTCTGGCATCTTGGAAAGATACCGATCTCAGGGAAGCAGAACTTTGCCAAGACCAAGATTCGAGATGGACGGACCATGAACAACTTCCACGTAGTACTGCAAAGACCGAACTCATGACAGCCCCGGACTATCTATTACTACTACATGACGTCGGCCTCCATCCCACTGATTTCGAAGAGAGCTTTCGACCACCCCGAGGCACCAAGTGGATCTCTCCGGCACTCTCGGCTGAGCCGCCACATTACCATTATAAACATCCAAGATTGGACCACCGACATTTCACATGACCACAAAGCGTCGCTTTAGGTGAGCACCACTGCAGTCAACGCAGCCCAGTCATGACTAACGTCCTGCTAGCTCACTTGGGAGAGCGTATGTTGCATCTCAACACCAACTTCCTTCGCCGTCCTAACGACATCCCAGGCCAGACTGAAGTCCACTTCAAGTCAACGCAACTGTGCGGTATCTGGAGGTACTGTGGTAAGTCAACATAATCACATGCACTGCCGTATAGTGTCTAACAAGGCGTCTAGTTCGATCCACAGAAGCGACATTTCTTTTGCCGTCGTCGTCATCGTGAAGGTGTTGTTGTGGTATGTTGTTGAGAAGTTGAACTTTTTGGTGTGGGATGGATGCCAAGGCTTTTTGGGAGTGGTGGCGACGACGGTGATGCAGGAGGACAGTGAAATGCACGAGTGTCATGGGGGACAGTAGATGTAGAGAGTTCTTCTTTGCACGCCGTCGTGGCGTATCTCATTCCAGAACGTTGTAGCGAGATGGACATTGGACGATAATTCTGCTTCGATTAGGTTGCTTCTCGATCGACAACCACAACGATCAGTCAGGTCCAAGGCAAAATCACTAGACCATTGACAAGACTCTGTCCTTTTGATACTCAGGTGGAAGGGGAGGCGAGGTTGAGTATTCAGCAGATCTCGACAGAAGCCGGAAGATGCACAATACACAGAAACATCCATTTTCTTGAGCCTATCTACCACGCCTCTCCCAACAATGTTGCAATTGAGCATATAGCCTCCCATCGCTTCGAAAGACCTCCGCCCTCAAGGTCCCGCCCAGTCGTGCAGTGCGCCGTCCTTCCTCGTGCTGGTCAGGCCACTGCGCGCTCGCATAATTATGATAGTAAAACAAACAGAACGCCGATTTCATGCAGGGGTGGTGTAGTGTCGTAAGGAACGTGAGAGCTCGTCATCAGCGGTAGTAAGTTCAATGTACAAGCCGCCTCGCCTCAAGCGATGCCAGTTCTATCTCGCTCTCGCCCAACTTTCGATGATATCAGATGTCGAAAGGAGCACTTCGGTGCATTTGAGGTGCGGTGCGCATGGGTTGGGACGTGGTGATGTGCTTTGTTGAGCACATATGAGCTTGGGCGAGTGGCGCTTAGCTCTGCTTGCACTCAGCAGCCTCCTGCTTCGACTTTGGGTTGCCGTCCTCCTGCAGCACGTTAGCTCGAGACAATTGTGTGAGATCGTTATCTCGAGCTCACCTCATCGTCGTCCTCCTCCTCTTCGTCGTCATCCCGGTCGTCATCGTCCTCGTCCTCATCATCCTCGTCCTCAAAGTCGTCCTCGTCGAAGTCATCCATGCCCTGCTCGAACTGCAGCGCCTCGCCAGTGAACCAGTCAATGGCACGTGGGATCAGTTTCTCCTTGATGTCCTCGCCCAATTGGTAGTCGAGCTCAAGCTTGGCCTCGATGTCCTCGTCAATCTCATCATCGTCATTCTCTGGCGGTGTAGCTGGGTTGAAGAAGTCGAAGAATGATGGTGTTGGGATAGTCTTCTTGACTATGCGGGTCTGCTTGGTGTCTGTGTAACATGTCAGCTCAGCACGACTCAACCGAAACACAAGGCGTTGCATGGTGCAATGCTTGTGCGCTCAACGTACTCTTGTTCCTCTGCTTCTTGCTCTCAACCTTAACAGTTAGATCCTGGCCAGCCTTCCAGTCAATCTTGTCACCTTCTGCATGGTCGTAGATGAAGTCGCCGCCATAGCCATTCTCTTCTTGGTAGAAGTAGGTCTTCGAGATGGTCTTGTTGGTGAAGAATGGGTTCTCAGTGAACTCGAAGATGAGACGGAAGCCGGGTCTGTCGAGGTACTCCATGCGGATGTCGGTCAGGAATTTGAGGGCCTCCTCGTCACGGTCGGTGATAGTCTCGGCGAGCGAAGAGTTCTTCATGGCGCTGAGCCAGAACTCCGGGATACCCTTCATCTCCTTGCCCTCAGCATTCTTGTCCGCCTCAGCCTTCTCGGCCTCGGCCTCCTCGTCTTCTTCCTCATCTTCCTCACCAGCCTGGACCTCCTCCTCGGTGGGCTCGGCCTCGCCGTTGACAATCTTAGCGCGCTTCTCGTACAGTGGGGTGAATTTGGCGAAGAACTTCTTCTCAAGCTCGAGGACGGCCTCCTGGAACTCGGCCTCGAGCTTGGAGTGCTCCTTCTGCACACCCTTCAGGCCGGCGACTCGCTTCCGTACTGGGGCCGGTAGCGACTCAACATATCCCGACGACTTGCCGACGAGACTCGACAGCTTGTTCTGCATCATGGAGACGAGGCGTGGGTTTTGCGCAAAGATGCTAGCTGCTGCTGCACGGTCTAGGTCCTCTGTTGGGAGTATCCCGTCAGCAAACATCACCTCCTGCAGACTCTGCTTGCCACCTACCCTCTTTGATGCTGCTGATACCCGGTGCCTGGGCGTGCGATGAGATGGGTGCATTGTTGGCGGGGGTGTTCTGTGGGGTTCTGGTGTCCATGGTGTCAGTATGTGGGTGCTTGTGATATGCCAAGCGTGTGGAGGAGGAGAGGGAGGGTGGATGGAGGTAAGGTAGGTGAGGTGTTGGTCAAGCGCGGCGGGATGGTACTGACGGTGCGGGCGCATTGCCCTTTTGAGGGATGTTTTGGGACATGGCGCTGTCCGGTGGTTGAAGTGTCGTAGCGATCGACGGAGCTGGGCGTATTGTGGTGTTGGGGTTCGGGTGCTGCAGGTGGTGGCTGCTACTCGGAGGATGTTGGGAAGAGCTCAAGTGTTGATGGGCAGAGAAAATGCCCACGGCGACAAGAGGCAGACCCTGTCGCGCTAATATAATCCCTGCTCAGCCAATCGCCGTGCCGCATTGCGCTGCAACAGACGTTTGGCAGGCACGTCAAGCATCCACGCCTATCTCTCATCAACACTGCATACAGCACTGCATCCTGCATACCATCCAACCAAGCCACAACTCCACCATCAACAATGGACCAACTCAACATCTCCCCCGAAACCGCCCAAGGCCTCCAGAACCTCAGCGCCCAAGACAAACAGCAATTGAACCAGTTCGTCATCAACGAGTCGCAGAAAGCTCAAATCCAGCAGAGTGAATCATATTATCACACACTGTATGCGAACGTCCACTAACAGCCATCTCAGCAATCCACAGCCTAACAGACGTCTGCTTCCGCAAATGTATCACCTCGAAAATCTCCGCCGGCACTCTCGACCGTAGCGAAGAACCCTGCATGCGCAACTGCGTGGATCGATTCATGGATGCAAACATGACTGTCATCAGGCACTTGGAGCAGATGAGGGCGTTGTAGAATTATAGGAGGGGCAGGGTTGACAGGATGGGGATCATTGAGCATTTTTAGGATGGGGAAACAATGGAGGTATTGCATGGCGTGAGGAGTGCACAATGATTGTACAGTATGGCGGAATAGCATGTGGATCACGCTGTGGCTGATTGCATTGATTGCATCCATGAAAGATCTTGACGATAGATGAGCATGGAGGGATGAAACCTCCGCTTGTAAAGGATAGATGTACACTACTCTGACAGATGCAGAGGACAGGACATGAGACTCGTAGCACTCCAAGTGCTTCATCACTGCACTGCTGTCACGTGTCAAAGCAGCTTTGAGAAGTCACGGTGGCTGACATAACGGTCATGCTACTTTGTATCGACGACAAATACACGCTTTACACTAATCGGCACGTTGATGGCTCCAGAAAGTAACATGACGATAGAGGCGACAACTGAAACGATGGAAAATGTGTCATGAGGCGTGTAGACTTGCTGGTATAGCATTTGAATACGCTCTGCATACTAGAGCGTGCCCAATTTGGGCGACGAATCGTAGCCTGCGTGCACCAGCGGCAGTACTGAACTCCTGTTCCTCGACCCAGGTCATCTGCCGGATGCCGCGCTCAAACGCCAATGCCAATGCAGAGTCAAACACTTTTGAGACCTCCAGCTTAGACGATGGCAAGCTTGGTGGCGGCAATGTCGAGAGCGTCGACATCCGGGGTCAGGCGGGCGAAAGCCTTCTTGGTGCCATCTGGTCTGTACGTCTATTAGTGTCCTGCCGCATAATCTCTTTCGCTACATTGCATACCGGATGAGGGTGTTGATCTTGACGGTGTCAACGTCGTAGAGGGTCTTAAGAGCCTCTTTGATTTGTCTCTTGTTGGCCTTGACGTTGACAATGAAGACGAGGGTGTTGTTCTCCTCAATCTTCTTCATCGCGCTCTCAGTGTTGAGTGGGTGGACGATGACCTTGCCGGCATCGAGACGAGGCTCACGTGGGATCGATCGGCGTGGGTATCTCGGTGCGCGCGAAAGAGTGAGGGTCTTTGGCAGGTGGAAGGTGGTCGACTTGCGGACCTTGTGTGTCTTGTGCGAGTTGACCTGTTATGAGAAACAGGCCGTCAGAATCATGTTCCTCTGACACGCCTCAAGATGGATAGTGGCTTACACCCTTGAGAGTGGCCTTAGCAGCAGCAGATGCCTTTGCGGATGGCTTCTTTGCGCTGGCGCCCTCTGCGACTGTGGTTAGCGATTGCATCGAGGAGATGGGAAATCGGAGATGCTCGTGTGCGGTCGCAGGCCTTCGAGAAACTGCGTCGCGTTCGTGTGCCGTGACTTACTGCCCTTGCCGGACTTTGCTGCGTCCTTTGGTGCCATTGTGATTGTCGTCGTGGCTGTATTGCTTCCTGCAACTGAAGATCGGAAAGAGAGTGTCGTGCCTTCCAAACTTCGCGAATTTGCTGTGGAGGAGAAGTGGCGCTAATTAGCCGAAAGCGCTTCTGGCTTAGCGTGCTTGGCACGGCTTCCTCAAGATCCCAACATCATCTTCCTTCTGGCTCTCGATGCGATTCATCACGCAATGGTCTAACGGTATCAGTTGCAGACTACTGCCTCGCCAGAGCTGAGGGATCGCATTGCAGACCGCTACACTTTGACTGGTCCGTTGGCCGTAGAGAACAGCAGCTTCACAGCACTCGCATCTCGCATATCTGAGCGCACGGTGCTTCAACAACTTCACCTTCATGATGGAGATCAAACTATCTGTCGATGTCGGGCCTGGGGTCCAGCTCGTCTCAAAGAACAGCTTTGATCATGTTCGGGCTTATTGACTAGCTAGCACAAGAGGCCTATAATGCGATTGCGACGCACCTCTCGCAAGCTCGGCTTGGTGGCTTCACTTCAATACCAACATCGAGCGATAGCAGCGGTCTAAAGGAGAGATAGGCGGGCCGCTGGCTCCAACAATTCACTTACGAACAGCGCCCATGATCGCGACCACGGTGTCTTCCAGATCTACTATCACTTTACGCGCTGCATCTTCTGAGATGCAGTCCGATCGGTACTCTAGACAAACACCGACATGTGTCCGCGAGTAGGAGATCCCCACGCAAAGGTCAAACTGAGAGAATCATGTTAGCTGCCGTCAACATCAGCTCTCACAAACGCTTACCTCGGATGGATCTTTGACAGTAAGAAGCTTGAATGCTAAAGCACCGTGCTCGACCGGCGCCTCAAAGTCCGCAGATCGATGATCCACTATCTGGCTCACATTTGCGGCATGCTGAAAGCTGACGATACTGTTGAACAGAGGTCGCCCGGGGCCTGCTGAGGTCAAATGCTGAACCTCAGCTAGAGAGACATGTTGAAAGTCCAGGTCCTTGAGCATTTGCTGATGTACGCTGCGGACGAAGACTGCATCTCTGGCGCCCGAGGTGTCAACTCGACAGACTAACATATTTGTATACGCACCAACGGCATCTTGTAAGCCTGGAATGTCCAGATCTCGACCAGAAGCAAGATAACCGAAGCAAACATCGTGAGACTTGGTATACGAGGACAAGACGCAGGCCCAAGCAGTTTGAAAGAGGCCGGCGGCGGTAGTGCCATGCCTTGTACAGAAATCGTGTACTGCAGAAGCATGATCGGCTTCAAACTCGGTGTTGTATCTCTGCACATCATGAGGTTGTAAGCTCTCAAGCTGCGGGAAAAGACAAGGTTGTAGCCCTTGCAGCTTGTCCTGCCAGTAGCTGGTCTTGGCCTCGGAGTCTCTTACGCGGATGAGATGGCTAGCGAAGTTCGGACAAGTCTTCGCAATATCGTGCTTGGGGTCATCCAAACGATTGTACGTCGATGACCAGTGGTCCAGGAGTATGCCGCTAGAGCCACCGTCCGTGATAGCATGGCTCATATCTATCCGACACAAGACATCCGGGCTGTCCTTGACTCTACACAGCGTCAGTCTGTGCGGTGGAGTGCACCCGTTAGAGACCAGCTCTGGCATACTAGCAAGGGTGCGATCTGCTAAAGCACGACTTTCGGCAGACCGTACGATGATGTCGGCGTTGCAGGATTTGAGGACGACTTGGTTGAAAGCACAAGATATGTCGACGCTATTGATGAACACACTTCGCAACGACGGTTGAGCAACAATCACTTGCTGCCAGGCTTCAGCGAGTCGTTTCAAACTGACCGGTTTCGGGGCAGACTGCGCAGGACTGATGAGATAGGTGTCCGAAGTCATGTAGGTTGCCGGCGATCTCAGCTGATGGATCAGGATCCCGTCCACCAAAGGAGAGCACGGCAGCACATCTTCGATCTCCGCGTCGTTGGCATGTTCCAAGGCAGGTAACAGATTCGAACACAATCTGTCCAGCGAACCATAGTTCATACCGAGATACGGAAAGTCGCATAGACTGAGGCATGGCTTTTCGATTTCGACCAATTCCGAGCATATTTGAGCCATAGACGATGCGATGTTCGCCGCCCAGTCGCGAATCCTGTCCTGATACGCGAGATGTCGGTTCCATCCAAACTCAAAGGTGGCTGTTCCGCCCTCGACCTTGATCTCGATACGGAACAGAGCTCCTGCTGGCAGCTTCTCGCCCGTCTCCGCTCCGAGAGGGAGGTCCAGCGGCTGGAAAAGGCCATCTTCACGTTCTAGCTGTTGGAATCGACCGTTGTAGTTGACCTCAACTTCATGAACCGGACCGTGAACCCCAAATTGCTCGATGCCATCGGGGTTCAGGTGTCGGGACGCCCAGTAAGCCCACCCGCCTGCAGCAAGTTGTCGATATCTATCTTTAACAGTGCGTACGAGGGCAGTGACGTTACCAGTACTGTCTCTTGACACAGAGAGAGGACTCATAGTGGTGAACCACCCTACCGTCCGAGAAAGGTCCATATCGGCTCTCCATGTCTCACGCCCATGAGCCTCTTTGAAGATTGTGAGATCCTGTCGTTCCGGAAAAGTGCGGAAAAATGCATGCCATATTGCAGAGAACATAATCTCGACAGGTACTGTATTGAGTGCGGCATTTGCATCATTGAACAACCACGCAGTAGTTTTGTCGTTGAGGTGTGTTTCGAGATGCTCGTGGTCGGCCTCTCGATTTGGCATACTCGCCTCATCGAACTTCCAGAAGCTCAAATAATTTGCAGTGTGCTGTTCCGGCGGAAGCACCCTACTCGGATGGAGCTCAGAGGTGAACGATTTCTCAATCTGGAGCTGGTTCCAAGCCAGAAACGACAGCGGTGGCGGTGAAGAATGACAGCCCATAAGCAAGCCTTCCAGATCGGCTAGTATGATTCGCCAAGAGACTAGGTCGATCACAAGATGATGTGCATGGAAGAGGATGTGGCTTTTCTGTTCCGGCATCAGGACAAGAACCACGGAAAACACTGGTCCGTTGATCGGGCTAAGTGTCTGATGCTGGTCTCGATTCAGTTTTCGGAGGTCGTCCTCGGATGAAGCCTTACAGATTTTGAACTCATAAGCTTTTGACTCATCTGGCGACAGGATCTTTTGCTTCCACTGTCCTTGAACGTGCTGGAATCGCGCTCGCAACATCTCATGCTGCTTCACGATATGCTTTGTGGCAGCAGAAACAGACTCATTGCTTATGGACCGCCCCAAGGTAACCTGAAAGCCTTGATGATAGTGATGCTCCGCTAGGTCCACGCTACCTGGCGGTAGAAGTTCAAAGTACCATCTCTGGATGGGAGAGAGCTCATACCAAGTATCAAAGGAAGTCGCTTGCACAGTCAAATGATACTGGCTTTTTGAACTAGGCTCAGCAAAACTGAGATCAGAAAGGCGCTCGCACTTCATAATGTCCGGTGCTTTTATCGAGATGTTCACGTTCCGACAATGCGACACGAGCTGCATTGCCGTGATAGAGTCGCCACCATTGGCCATGAAGGAAGCTTCGAGATCAATCTCATCGGAAGAGACGTTCAATATTTGGCCACATGCTTCTCGAAGCAAATCCTCTCTGGCCCCCACAGGCTTGCGGACATTATGATCTCTCATCAAGGCCAAAATCTTGGTACTCGAAGCCTTATCCAGCCCCCGGATCCAGGTCGCCAGAGCTTTACGATCAGTCTTGCCGGATGTGTTCGTGGGGAAAGTGTAGAGCGGAATCCAGTACGAGGGAACCATGTGTAATGGCAGTGTATTCCTAGCTGTCTCTTGCATGGCTCTAAGTCGACATCGGGCGATTTCATAATGTCTTTCGTCCAATAGCTGAAAGCTTGCCTGACGATGGTCAAACACGTCTTCTAACGTGACGATAGCCACGAGTTTGCCCCTCAACAGGCCTTGGTCAACCAGCACGCACACCACCTGTTCTACGGAGGGTTGCTTAGACAAGGCATTTTCGATCTCGCCCAAGTCAACTCTTTGGCCATGAATCTTAGCTTGACTGTCTTTTCGCCCGACAAATAACACATTGCCATTCGTTGGATCGTATCGAACGAGATCCCCAGTTCTGTAGATCCTGGACCTCCCAGCTGCTGCAGCTGTTGGATGGGCGCAGATCTCGGTAAGCCACGAGGGTGCTGGAATCCATGCTTTGTTTGTCAATTCCTCGTCATTCAAATATCCTGCACCAACAATGGGCCCCTGAAGCAAGAGCTCTCCAACACTTCCGATTGGCATCAGACAAGCCGTATCATCAGGGTTCACGATCCTACAAACAGAAGGGTATTAGCCATACTCGAGAACCACGTGGCAGTATCTTAGACAGTGGTGGACCGCGTGAGATGCGTGCTGCACGACGCGCTCCTTTCACACCATAGTCTCTGACACTGCTCGATGCCTGGTACCCTTCAGAAACGTACCATGTGTTGACTCCGTAGCCTTTACCGATGTGGACCTGGTGGTCCGTCTCGATCTGCTGATCAAAACAGGCAATTGTCGCTGTAGGTGTACATTCGCTGGGCCCGTATGGATTAATCAAGGTTGTCAAGGGTGCCCATCGTGCTGCATCTTCAGGTCGCAGTTCTTCACCTCCCAGAACAAGTGTGTCCAGGGTGGCAATAGTCGACAATGGTAGCAATCTAGCAACAGAGGGTGTCAGGTCTGCGTGAGAGATATTGTACCGAGCAAAGCATTCTTCGAGCCGCTCTCGTCTCTCGGTCTCGGAAGGAATGCACAAGCAGCCGCCGACAGTGAAGGTATGGAGCAGATTCGACCATGCTACGTCAAAAGCATACGCAGCGAAGTCCAATACACGACATAGAGGTCGAAAGCCGTGGGCGGCCTGCTGATACTTAATGGCACTAGTGAAATTAGCATGTGTCACAACGACACCTTTTGGCGTGCCAGTGCTTCCTGATGTGAAGATGATATAGAGTGTATCTTCGGCCCCTACTGTTGGAAGCTCAATGTCTGGCGTTTGCACTGGATTAAGTATCTGAGCAGCTGAAAGGGGAATGTGTTGGCAAGATGGTGGTAGATCCAGGGCCGGGAGCTGGTTGGCCGCGAATGTCAGCAGAGCCGTGGGTTGCACCTTCGACAGTATCGCAGATGTACGTGCACTCTGCTCTGCGCCAATATCTAGCGATAGTGATGCGGCTCCCGCTTTCATTACAGCAAGTTGTGCAATGGGCGTCCATTTCGACTTCTCGAGCATCAAAGCGACTTTTGACTTGTAGACTACTCCACACCGCATCAGGTATCGAGCAAGACCGGTCGATAGCTGATCGATTTCACTGTAAGTCCATTCGCCATCCCATGCGGAAACAGCTGTTTGGTCTGGGTAGAGGCATGCTGTCTTCGTAACAAGATCGTGCGCACAAATTGTGGAGGTCCCGAGTACTTGCGAGTTCCAGGCAACGAGTAATTTCTTGTCGGCATCACTCAGCACCGGCAGGTCTCGAATATGGAGTCTCTTTCTTTCTTGGTCACACAGCTGACGTAGGGCGTGTTCGAGCTGTTCGAGCATACGCCTTGCCTGGTCCAGATCGAGCATAGCCTCGTCGAACTCGAGGCTGAGGTGGACGGTGCTGCCTGTAACTGTACAAGTCAGACACAGGCCATATGTATCAAAAGCTTGTGTCTCTCCTTCCTCTGCGACTTCATCTCCATCCAAAGTTTGTAGAAGGCTCGGCTCAAACATTTCTTCTGGAAGACCAGAGGATGTTTCTACCACGAGTAGGGTCTGAAACTGACATGCCTTTTCCGTGTCTTTGTTGACACGTCGGATGCGCTGTAAGCCAAACTGCTCGTGACGTATCATTGCCGTGCCATCGTCCTGTATACATTGCAGCAATTGCTGGATTGAGCTCGTACCCTTGTAGGTGTTGACGCGAAAGGGGATCGTCGCAATGGTCGGCCCTATGATCTCGCGAATTCCTTCAACCGTGGCACTTCGACCATTTGTAATGACCCCGAAGACCACGTCGTCCTCGCACGTGTATCTTGAGACTGTCAGGGCCCAGCCAGCTCGGATGTATGTTGTGGGGGTAAACTGCTGATTACGCCACCCAAGATCCTCAACCGTCTGGCGCAAGCATTGCTTTGCTGCAGCCCGATGGTTTGGCCCTGGAAGAGGAGGGAAGACCTCACCCGCGAAGCCTTTCATGCGACCCGCCCAGAATGCGGGTGCTGCCACCTTCGTGGCACTGACTGTGTTCTCAACGAAGAGTTGGAAAGGCGGCGGCAGTGCCAGACTGTTGCCACGCAGGGCGCGTGTTAAACGCTCGTAGATCAGCCCAATTGACCATCCATCGTAAAGAGCGTGATGCATGGTGTACACAAAGTAGATGCAGGAGTCGGACACTGTCACTAGCCCTGCATGAAGCAGTGGTGTTCCGAGTCCCATATATCTCAGCTTGTCATCTTGAAAGTAATCCTCGAGATTAGAGGCGAAGTGCCATTGGATCTCTTCACGGATGACAGCCTGCAGCAATCCGTATTTGGGAAGCTGTACAATGCGTGTCTGGAGAATAGGAGTGGCTGCCACGACTTCGTTCCAGCTTCTTTGCACAAGTTCACTGTCGACCTCAGGGCCCAGACGTAGAGCTACGCGATTAATGTAGGCTTCTGGGTCTTGTCCAGTCAGAGCAAGTAGCCCTTCTTGAAGAGGCGTGCATGGGTACACAGCAGTGATGATCTCGGGTCGAGTAGCGCATATCGATGCCACTTGCTCCTTTACTCTATTATCATCCAGAACATTGTCTGTAGGGCGCTCCGTTTCACTTTTCCTGGTACGCTGCGTGTTGGCGGTGGATTCACTCGCTAGGTTCTCCAGTACGGGAAATGTGAAGATCATGGTAATATCGAGGTAGAGACCGACGTCTTGCGCCGCCTTGATGACAGCCATGGCCATCAAAGAGTCGCCTCCAAGTTCGAAAAAGTTGTCTGTCTTTGAAATTCTCGATTTAGCCACACCCAGGATGCCGGACCAGATGTTTCGAAGTGACCGCTCTGTGTCGCTCCAATGCTGCTGCGAGAGCTCTCCACGAGACATCGGATCCACAAATTCGTGCTTCGTGATAGCCTTGAACTGCTCAAGCATCCTTTTCCTGTCGATCTTGCCAGATGGCGTCAGAGGGAAGGCGCGAAACATGACGAATCGAGTCGGCACCATGTGTCGCGGCAAGCTTTCGTTCAGCTCTGTGCGCAATTTGCTTACCAGCGACGGATGCATGAGTCTGGCATGGGCGGGTGCCAGCAACGTCTCCAGACCGGGAATCGTGATAGTATCAAGTTCAACAAACGCTGTTAAGATGGCTTTGTCGCCGTCCTGATGTTTGGCCGCTTGTACGACTACACCCGTGCTTTCGGGAGCCGCATGTCGAATGTGATGTTCTATCTCGCCGAGCTCTGTCCGTATGCCATTGAGCTTGATTTGAGTGTCTTTGCGGCCGATGAAGTCGAGGCTGCCGTCAGCCTTTTGTCGTACGAGGTCGCCAGTCTTGTACAGCCGTGTCTGACGTCCGACGCAGCCGTTGTGTCCATCTGAAAGCCACGATGGACCCTTTATAAAACTTGAGTTGGTGAGCTCAGGTTCTCCAAGATATCCCTGTCCGAGTAGAGGCCCTTCAAGAAGTAGCTCGCCGGTCCCACCTACAGGCACGAGCACGTCCGTGTCATCGGGCTGCACAACCCAGCAGTTGACGCCATATCCAGGACCAATAGCGCCCTCGAATCGCTGTGTCTGATCCAATGCAACTATTGTAGCAGTCGGTGTGCACTCACACGGACCGTAGACGTTGATCAATTTGACTTGGGCCTGCCAACGAAGGACGTCGGCTTCTAGCACAGCTTCACCAGCAACGATCAGTGTTTCCAGGCTACAGATAGCCTCTACCGATAGAAGCCTTGCCACGCTCGGGGTCAGATCAACGATGGTGGTGCTGTACTTTAGAATGGACCCCGATAGGTCGTTTTCCCGTTCGAAGTCCGAAGGTATACATAGACAAGCCCCGCTTGTGAAGGCATGGAGACAGTTGGACCATGATGCATCAAATCCATATGACGAGAAATCATAGATGCGAGACCGCGATGTAAAGTTATGCATCTGCTGTTGATGATGTATCGCGGAGCTGAAGTTCGTGTGGGAAATGACAACCGCTTTCGGCATGCCTGTGGTTCCTGAGGTGGAGACCACGTATAGAGCATCGCGGCAATGGACCAAAGGAAGGTTCTTGTGATCGAAATCACTGTTCTCTAGTCCTGCAATCAAGTCCGACTTGAGTTGTATTGTAGGTCGCCCTGCTGCGAGGCGCTCCGCCAGCTGAGAATGTTTGGTCGAGGAAATCAGCAGGACCGGACTAGCCTTCTGTGTAATCTTTTGCAGGAATGGTGGTGGGACTTTGCAGTCGAGAAGAATTGATGCAGCGCCAGACTTCATCACTGCCAGAGCTATAATTGGAACCCATTTTGATTTCTCAAAGCATAGGGCTACCACATCATTAGGTTCGAGCAGAATCCCAGTTCGCTGTATGCTGTGTGCCAGTCGAGAGGAGTAGAGATCCAACTGCTGATACGACCAGTCGCCGTCCCATGCCGACACCGCTATAGCAGACGGCTGCTTCCTGCATACCTCGCTGACGATGTCGTGGACGCAGCGCTCTGAAGCCACGGGAACTGTCTCGTTCCAAGTCCAGATCTGGTCCAGGTCCTTCTCGCTTGCCATGTTCGGAATGCAACGCATGCGTTGATTCGCTCCGCAAGTCCGTTTGACAGCTTGATGAGAGGAGCGGTTATCGCAACTTGTCGTCGAGTGATGATGTGTAACAATCAGCAAGCAAGCAGTGAATTCAGCACGGGGAAATGCTCAGAACTCGTAACAGTCGTCTACAGGTCAAGCTAGCAGCGTGTGCTGATCGACAATGCTTACACAGCTTAGACTCAACGTTATTTTGCTGCATATCTTCTGCATTTTCCGATATGGGCTTAGATCGATGCGTATACGAAGCCTAAACTCTTAGTATTCAGACCGCAACAACGGGGAACACACAGAGTAATATAATCTTTAAAGCCGCGCTGCGATCGTGCAAGCTACCGATCGGCACTAGCGACGGCGTAACGCCATTGAAAAGTTGGTCGGCGGCTCGATGATCGCTCAATAACAGAGTCATGGTGCCATAGCGCTGTGGCTGCTGTAGTCTTGTATCGAGGATACCCTTCAGTCCCGCTCTTGATCGTTTCTTCTCGGTGATCCGATTGTGTTTGCTCATCAAGCAAGCGATCTCAGATGATGCTATCCCGCGGCAATGATACTAGCTGCGATGATTCCTTCGGCCCTCTGGTAGCATCTCGATGCAGGAATGGCGCAGACTTCACGCTGCTTTTCGAAGATATCGTACTTGTGTTGCTGCCCCTCGGCATCGCTTGTACGTCCATCAGTACCTCTCAACGTTGCGCTTCTTCGCATGTTCCTAGCTGAATACAAATGGGACCTTCTGGCCGGAGTCCTACCTCAGCTCGCTTACATGGGGTTTACCTTTGCCCAGCCTTTTCTCATCAACAGAGCACTTGACTATACATCGAATGCCTCGTCATCGCGCCGAAGCGCTATTTCGTATGGCCTCACTGGCGCCTACGCTTTGGTCTACGTTCGTCTGGCCGTAGGTCGAGTGTTCCCTTTCTATCTGTCGAGGCTCTGGTGATTTCCGCTGACTGGTTTCGATCCAGATCTCGAAAGTCATGTACACCCACAAGACCTATCGGGCGCTTACACTTTTCCGAGGTAGCCTCATTGCGCTGGTGTTCGACAACACTCTTTCGCTGCGTGCGACCGACAACGCCAAACGGGATGCGATAACATTGATGAGCGCCGATACCGATCGAATCTGTCTAACCATGGTGCTCATGCATGATGTGTACAGTAGCATCCTTGAGGTCGCCATCAGCTGGTGGCTGCTATATCGCTATCATGGAGTAGCCATTGCAGCATCGACGACTTTGACCTTGGGTATGTCTATCTGTGTGAAAGTCCTTGAGAGAACATTGGCTAGGCTGTCGAAATAGTATGCCTTGCCATAAGTACGCCACTCGCCACGGCAGCTGGTAACGCCCAAGTGCCGTGGCTCGAAGCTATAAGCACACGCCTTGATGCAACGAGCAGGGCATTGACGGACTTGAAGCTCGTCAAGATGACAGGTCTGCTCGATATCGTGAGCAATGCAATCACATCACTACGACTGGCGGAGGTCAGAGCGTCTCGAAAATATCGTATCCTCGAGACGCTGATCAATGTGTGCTGTAAGATGTGACCTTCTCAAATGAAAAGATCTTTGACTGATAGGGCATCTTGCCATAGCGTACTCATCATCGGTCATGGCGCCTGTGGTTGCGTTCGTAGCCTATGCGCTCATTGCGCGTGGCCGAGGGAGTACACTGGCCGAGCCTACCGCATTTGCGGCACTAAGCATCTTCTCGATCCAAGAAGCATCCATACTGGATTTCCTGAGAGGGATCAAGGACCTTAGCACAGTCTTCAAGTCGTTTCGTCGTGTCCAGCAATACCTCCAAACGGACGATTGGGTCGATCAACGCCTCTTGATACATCCGACGGATGAGAAACAAGCCATTGCCATTCAATTGGACCTATTGAGAAGTCGCAGTCGATTATGGAAGACCTCGTGTTTCGATGCCGGCAGCTCTTTGTCCGGCGCTTGGGCAAAGACCAGTACATCTTTAGCGGAATCGATTTCGACATCATTCGTGGGCAGTGCACCATCATCGCCGGCCCTGTTGGATCCGGAAAGAGTGCCTTCTTAGAGTTGCTCCTTGGTGAGGTTGAAAACCAAGGTGGATCGCTCTCCGTGGCTTCCGGGCAAATTGCCCACTGTTCCCACAGCCCATGGTTACAGGAAGCAACGCTCAGAGAGAACATACTAGGCATCACACAGTGGAACGAGGCCTGGTATCAGACGGTAGTGGACGCTCGTGCACTCGGAGCAGATATTCAGACTCTCGCTAATGGTGACGCCACCCACGTTGGTGCTCGTGGATCAAGATTGAGTGGTGGCCAGCAGGCACGTGTGGTGAGTGCATTGCAGCTCGATGCCTTCGTCTACTCACCATTCTTTCCAGGCGCTTGCAAGGGCACTATACTCAAAAATCCCGGTCTTGGTCCTGGACGATGTGCTTCGTGGTCTTGATATGCGGACGGAAAATCATGTCGCGCGCAAAGTGTTCGGCCCCGATGGCTTGATCAGAAGGAGCAAAGCTACGGTCGTTTGGGCCACAAGCTCAGGTATGTGTGTTGGGTGAGAGGAATGGCCTGCGCTGATTGTAAAGCAGACACGAACTTGCGGTTCGCAGACCGCCTTCTGCGGTTGCCGGGAGACGGCTCTCTCGTGTGCAGAGAGGACGTTGCTGTCGGGGACGAACTTCACAAACCAATCACTAACTCTGCAGGGCTCCAAGTGCGGGCCACTACTGTCAGGACTCCAGCAGAGGGCACGGTAGCTAAGGACGACCAGAAATATCGCGCAACCGGCGACCTCCGCACATACGCATACTTCGCGCAACTGGCTGGCTGGGCCCTGTCGACCGCGTACCTCTTGCTTTGTATTGCTTTCATGTGTGGCATTGGCTTTTCAGGTAGGTCACATTGCGAACTTCCCTGAAACGACCGACCATTAATTCGATTGGCAGTCCTCTGGCTACAGTGGTGGGTGAGAGCAAACGAAAGCCGCCCAAATGAGGACCTGGGATACTGGCTCGGTGTATACGCCGGCATTTCTGTGATCGCCGTTGTTGCCGGCATTGCGTCTGACATAGTCTTGGTGCCAACAACGTCAAATAGATTCCACACGATTTTGCTGGAAACAGTTGGGCGGTGAGTCGTAGCCTCTGGTGGTGCGCTTTCAAGGCTGATAAATCCAGGGCAAATCTTCAATTACCCTCCTTGACCGGCGTAGGAGAATTGTTGAACAGGTACAGTTGTCTCCGGACCGTACCGATGCCAGAAGAGCTGAAGAGCTGATCGCGATGCACAGATTTAGTCAAGATCTCGAATTGATCGACAATGATCTGCCAGATGCACTTGATGCAACTATACTCGCGTTTCTAGACATGTTGTTTTCAGCGGTGCTGGTCTTTGTGGGCTCTCGCTTCGTTGTAGCAGTATTGCCTTTGGGTTTCCTGGTCGTTGGGTTGATTCAGATGTTCTACCTTCGCACCTCAAGACAGATGCGACTGCTTGACATCGAGGCACGGGCACCTCTCATGTTGATATTTGTTGATG
The DNA here is from genome assembly GCF_020509005.1 of Fulvia fulva. NCBI lineage: Eukaryota > Fungi > Ascomycota > Dothideomycetes > Mycosphaerellales > Mycosphaerellaceae > Fulvia > Fulvia fulva. Next base: position 3,936,335 of record NC_063017.1, on the reverse strand, counting down.
CTAGCAGCAACTTGCCAAGCATCAGCGCATATGGACTCGCGGAAGCATATGCCGAAAAGCTGCGCAGCCATTTGAGCGTCGCACAAAGGCCATATTACCTCATGTGGTGTTTGCAGCGATGGTTGACCCTGGTGCTAGACCTTTTCGTTGCTGCTAGCGCGGTGCTCCTCGTTGGTGATGCAACCTATATTCCATTGGGTGGAACAGGGTTGCTGGGTGTAGCGCTGTTCAGTATTGTTTCCTTCAGCATAACACTGGAGAATCTGATCACGCAGTGGACGCAAATGGAAACCGCCGTTGGGGCGGTGGATAGAATCCGGACTTTCGCGCGAAAAACCGGTACCGAAGCTGCGACTGAAGCTGAGCTTCCCACGAAAAGCGAATGGCCGCGGCATGGAGCCATCGAGTCGAAGGAAGTCTGTGCATCTTATGAGGGTCATGGCGGCGTCAAGGACGTGAGCCTCTCGATTCGACCTGGAGAGAAGATCGCGCTTCGCGGTCGTACCGGCGGGTGTGTGGCACGACCTAGAAGCAGAGATCCTGATTGCTGACCGTGCGTGTTGCTCGACCAGTGGTAAGTCAACAGTATTATACGTGCTGCTTCGCTTGCTCGAAGTCGACTCCGGCTCGTTAAGCATCGGGGATGTCGACCTCAGCAGGATTCCGCAGACTCGTGTACGACAGAAGGTCAACACACTGTGTCCAGCTCCCGTTTTGATACCAAGCTCAGTGCGTATGAATGTCGACCCATTTCAGCAGACTGCAGACGACAAGCTTGTCGACATTCTCCGTTCCTTGAGCTTGTGGGACGCGGTATTTGAGAGCAGCGGTCTCGATGCAGCTCTCAAAGAAGAGAGGCTACCCCAAGGACAAAACCATTTGGTCTGTCTTGCGCGCCCCCTCTTACACCCTGGGAAGGTCGTCTTAATGGACGAAGTGACCAGCAGGTAAGACATATCATCAAGGCTGGCGCGTGTATGCTGACACTTGATCCAGCGCCGATCGAGAAACCTCCAGACTCATCTCGAGTATGATCCGAGAAATTTTTCAGAACGGACCATCATCGCTATTGCTCACGATCTGGATAGCATCTTCGATTTTGACCGCATCGTGGTTCTAGAAGATGGACGAGTCGTCGAGATCGGTCGTCCTTGCGAGCTGCTGACTACCATGGCATCGTACTTCGCAGCTTTTTATAACAGTAAAGCATGATTTCGCAAGCCTGAAAGTCGCGGATGAGGTAGTGGAGCCAGAAAAGGATTGAACGACACAAACAGGTACCTCGCCAAGGGCGGGTGTTCATCTGGGGGCAGCTTTGGTGGAATACTGTTGTGAAGGACCACGCTCGACGTCCCGCGTCCTCTCTTCCGGAACCACGATGTCCACGAAACGTCTACATGCCGTAAAGGCTTGCCAGTCTACCCGTTCGTTCTCCTCCTACGAAGATCTCCGCCGCCTGATCCATGTCCTCGGGGCAGAATGCCGGCTTCGCATTCAGTGCACGGTTGACTCTCCGCAACAACAGGTCAGACAAGGAACCCGTCAATTCAGTGCCTTGTGTCAGACTGGTATCCTTCATAGCGCCCCAAACCACGATCATCGCGTGAGCGAGCAGGTGTTGTTGTCTGAAGAGTGGTAAGACAGGAACATGCACAACTGACATCAGGATCTTTCTTGCTAGGAGGCGCATCTCGTCTGTATGTGGTCCAAAGCTTGGTGCAAGAAGTGAGGATGGCACATCTGAACCCGCTGTATGTACAGCAAGCTTATAAAGGCAGCGCTCTAGCCTCAGTAGAGATAAACGGCTCTGCCAGTAGCATGTCAGCGCTTCGAAGTCCTTGCGGGAAGCGAAGCGCAGGCTGTTAAGTGCGAGGTCGGTGATGGTGTCAGAGTCGTTCGATGAGGGAATCGTGCTGTCTTGCATCAGTCGCCTCTCCACATCGGGATCTTGTAGCTCAAGCATCGACTGCAACAGTCTCTGCGCGGACACAAGCAGCTCATGCTGCGGAAACGACTGAGCTCGTAGTTTCCGCACCAGCATCACAAGACGTGGAGTTCCAATGAAGAGCTCGTTCCCAAGAGCTTTGATACGCACTCGATCGCTGTCGCCGCATCCCGGAGTATCGCTTACGAAATAAGCTCGAGGGACCTTCTCGAAGGGTGAAGGTATACCCTTGATGCACGCCATGATTGAGCTTTCGGCAGCATACCAGTCGAAAATATCTCTCCCTAGCTGAGTAGCAGTGTGCATCTCAGACCTTGCTACCATAATGGCAGCGAGCCCTTTCACGTGCAGCCATGAGGGAACGCCGTCTTCCTTGACCGTTCCCTCGAAGGGAGCAAGTAGTGCGGTTGCCGCAAGCATATCTTCGCTTGACTGCCCCTGTGATTGCTTGATGTTTGCTCGCACAGCAGTCAGCACAGGCGCCAGGGCTTGGAAGCAGTCTCGTGATGTCAGCCGATTCACTCCACGGGCGTATGCACATGCTTGCACCAGAGCTTTGACAGCCAGATCCAGAGCTTGCGTGTGCCCGTAGTGAACTGGCAGATGGCGAAACCACTCTTCTTCTACCCTCTCGCAGCAGATCGTGTCTATCGCGCTGATGATGACAAATGTCTCGGACGACTGAGGCTTGTGAAGTAGCAGTGTGCCATTGTTGGTGTATCTGGCGTGACCATTGAGCGATAAGTCATTGAGATTGTGCGGTCCTGGTGGCGAATCGATTGGGTCATGGGCGAAGGCGGGCTCAAGCTGTGCAGAAGCTGACTGTGCTGGTAATTTTGCAGTGTCGATCCAGATGAAAGCTTTGTCATTGTAAGTTGTTCTGCGCTGGACATGTGCAGCCGATGCCGCACTACTTCTCACGCTTGGCCGGCCGAGAATGGGTTGCCGGATGACACACGGGATGCCTAGTCTCCTGCACCGATAGCAAGGGGCCTGAGCCTCCTGAAGCTGTCCAGATGCCGGGGGCTCAATATTGGTAGGCAGTTCGCATCGGATGCGCCTTCCCTGACAACCAAGACAGATGAGGCGTGAGTACTTGTTCCTTGCTCGGTCACCGTCTGTCTGTGACGTGGGATTCGATAGTGAGAGGGTGGAGAACATACGGACGTCCAGCTTGTGTGACTGGACGTGGAGTGACAGACAGGTACCTCAAAGTGTGGTGTTGCAGAGCTTTAGTCATGCCCGCTCAGTCATGTCTTGCCGTTGTGGCGTGGGAGCCCAAAGAGGCTGGGGGCATCCACATTGGGTGCAGTGCATAAGCATGATGAGGATCGATGTAGGCCAGGCATTCCTGCATGTGTTGAATGTCGAAGGAGCCGCTATGTCATCGGCAGGAGTGGAGCTATACCATTTCTGGCGTTGCCTGTGATTGGCCGGTTGAAAGCTCTTGGCAAACTCTTTCCCGACATCTCTCCCGTTATTTGTCGACGTCACACCTGGCTCTGACATGTACATGTATGCTCGCGGTGCGTTCTCTCAGAGCACACGGCCAGTCTAGCTACCTATGGTGATTCCAATGTCTTCAGAGAGGCCAAGTCACTCCTCGCCGATGCCCTGATTGGTCCTTCGACTGCGCTAGCTGGATTGAGCGCGGGACTATTATCTGGAAGCCTTGAACTAGCATGACGGCTGTGTGCTAGCAATACAACGTTCCAACGTGCCAAGATGCTGCGTACAGTACTCTTCAGCGTGGCTTGCTATTCCCGAGCTACGCTACACTGCAGATAGAGCGGCACGACGATTCGCGCTGAACAATCCCCTCGAGCACATGTCCCAGACGCCCAGGTGAAGGCCACGAGCCGGGAGGTATATAGCTAACCATGTCTTTCGACTTCTCTACAAAGCTTCACTGAACACTCAACTCTCTCAGCGTCTGTCAGTTCTGAGAGAACTCATTTCTTCCGCCTTCAGCAGCTCTCACACCTCGAACTTGGCCAAAACGTAGCCATGTGGATACCATCTTCAGCAGGTGTGCTATTGCTCGCCAGCGCAGCAGAAGCGTACCTGGTCCCCCACCCAACCGGAAAATACAACGTCTCTCTGACCACGGGTCCTCTTACCGACCATACTCGCAAGGAAAATAATCCTGCAAATGCAGGCCCTCGCACATTGATGCTCTCCATCTTCGAACCTGCGGCATGCGCGGCCACGGTGCCCGTGGAGTACTTGCCCAACAAGACTGCCGACTTCCAAGGACCATTCCTCCAACAGATCCTCAACACGACTCTCAACGTAACGCCTCTGTTCAAGGAAGCTCGCCTGCCAGTTTGTCCAATCCGTAACAGCAGCTGCAGAAACGCGGATGACTTTCCCATTGTCCTCTTCTCCCCTGGCTACAGCATCCCGCGTCTCTACTACAACTTCATGGCCTCTGCAATCGCCAGTGAAGGCTTCATGGTGATCACAACCGACCACCCAGGCGACTCAAACTTCATCACCTATCCCAACGGCGACACAAGCATCAGCAACGACACCGTACAGGGTCCCGAGAATATCCTGGCAAGGCTACACCCACGTATCGATGATGTATCCTTCCTGCTGGACCAGCTGAGCAACGTCACCTCGGTTGCCGAGTTGCTGCCCCATCGTGGACCCAGACCTTTACCGACTGACCGCGTCGCCATGGCGGGACACTCTTTAGGTGGCATTGCAGCCGTGCTCGCAGCCGAGCAGGATGAACGTCTTCGCGGGGCGATCAACTGGGACGGCAATATGCTCGAGATCCCCTCCGATTGTGGCGTGTCGCAACCTGTGCTGCTCATGAGCAAAGGATTTCTCTTTCCCAGCTGGGACGAGATGCTCCACTTCAGATGCAAATGACTTACCTGATCCAGCTTTCTTTCACAAGCCACAATTGTTGGCTTGCGCGATCGTCTGCTGTGTGGACCGCTTGCAGTAGATTCTGTTCGCGAGATATCTAACGTCACAATTCAGTGAGCTGACGAATCTGACGGCATTGTGAGTCAGGCTTTACCTCTGCTGTCCGATCAAATCGCAGTGTCGATACTCGTCGCTTTGATTCCGAATCACCCGTCCAGTACTGGGTGACGATCATGAGGAATGAAGCCTCCAGGAAGCAGGACTTGACGGTATCTACGCGGTTCGCATCGTCCTGGGAAGGATGTGGGGGCGATGGTTCATGCGCGAAGATGTAGTCTTCTGCGTAATCGAGCACGGTGGTGGCCTTCTTTCGGTTCTCTTCACACGGCGCGTACATTGTGCCCAACATGATCATCGCGACCAACGCGAGATGTGGCATCGAGGAAACACTGAATGAAGGTCTGTGAGTGATCCGGCAAATGCGATGCCAACTTCTGAAATAGCTGTGTAAAGCCTTGTCCACCTGCACAGGCTCGAACAATTCTTGCAATGTCAGTAGTGCGTGAGCTCGCTTGGTCTGCCAGCCGATCTTCACGTCTCGCGAGTCGACGATCGTGAGGTAGACGATGCAATCTGCTAGCATCGGCATATGCGCCGAATGTATCTTGCTCCACTGACGTAGTCAAGGCCCAGTCGCTCTCGTTGGTTGACAGCGGATGTATCCCAAAGTTATCATCAAAGTTGGATCGAATATGGTGGGCCATGTAAGGTCGCCTGATTGTCCAGTACAATAATGCCACTCGTCAGCTGGTACTGCGGCGCCATCGTGAATGTGCTGGCTGGACTTGTCCTGTACCGGTCTGGGAAAGTCGAAACGGCAGAATATCTTCTCGTCGTCATCTTGGAGCAAGAAGGATGTGGACCGCGGTCTACGCAGGCTTGCTGCGTGGTCTTGAGGGCCTGACAGAGCGCCTCTCTTGGCGGCCTTGCTGTTGCCATATTCGCACAGGGTGCCTTTTGTGGTACAAGCTGTGCAAGGCCTCATACCATCGCAGAAGCGCTTCTTTTGAGTGCACTGTCATGTTCGTTGGTCTAAGCCGGAGTGAACCACGCAGTGGACTCGTTACCCGCTGACATGCATGACGCCTTCTGCCTTTCGGAGCATCCACCTGTGACAATGGTCGGCTACGTCGTTGATCACATGTAACACTGTGCCTCTTCACGGCATCTCTGGACCCACACTGTTAGCTCGATTACGCTCAGCATGAGGAACGGCAGGGCATCTTGCTCACTGTCTCGAGAAGCCTTTGTGGCAGAACGGGCACTGTCGTGCATTGGCCGTGCCTGGAGGCGACATACACGAGCAAGAAGCCTGCTAAGTAGCACAATGCTTGTGGCTCTGAGCTGATGAGTGTGTCTAGGAAGCCAAAAAGGACGATGTGAAAGGCCTGGGGAGGATGGTCCAGAGACCGCCTTTAGCTTCGTACCCAAACACAACCAGCTCATCGTTGTAAGGGTCATACTTTGGATGCGCGCTGAATGTCTTGGCTTTCACTTGGCCAAATGGGTCGTAGCACCTCGTCTCCAGTGTGAGCGGGTCGACTGGGTAGGGCTTTCGTCGCTGGTCAGAAATCTGTCTCTTCCCAAAGCTTCTAAATATCAACTCACCCGCGCGACTTCTTTCAGTGCCAGTAAATGCCCCCCCCCCATGAACCAGGTTTGTGTTCGCGGTACTGTCCACGGCAGCACTAATGCGTGTATTCGAGCCCCTCATTAATATGAGCTAATATGGAAGGGTGATCTTACCGAACGCAAGGATGGTGAGTGAAAGGATCCTGTACAAGCCAAACATTGCGTTGTTCGCCCTTCGCTCTAGCTTAAGCCTTTCTGTGTCGATGTACCTCGTCTTCAGATCAACTTTACCATCGTGGAACTGGAATACAAATATGATACCGTCTCCATCGATTGGCACATTTCCTTCAGTGGGTGGTACGAACGGATCGACCATGACGCGGTAGAAGCAGCCATCAATCTCTCTGGGAATCTCGCCAAGGACCAGCTGCTCCAACTGTTAGCATCGATCGCGATTTTATCTTGCTCAGGTCTCACCAAGTCCTCGACTTCTCCTTCTAAGCGACAAGGTAGATTTGATCCAGCAAGGTCACGCGCGACAGGCCACTTCGACTTCAAGGCATGCAGCCAATCTTCAGGCACAGCTTCGTGGGCCAATGGCGCTACCTTGGGAGGTGCAGGAGCAAGGGCATGAAGACCTATGGTGTCTACCACGTGGTGTCAGAAGGGATTCACGCGTTTGTCAGGCTGCACATGCAGTTCCTGAGTCCGGGCAAGAGACCATTGAAAGGCAAGATGTCCATTCTCGGGGACACCTCTGAAGCCGAGTGGCGTCGGCAAGGGGTAGACTTCCCTCTGGCAGCTTCCAGCTGTTGATTGCCTTCGGTATTTCGGTATACAGGAGCGCTGGTTGCAGGGGCGTCAGTATTGGGCTCACGATGTGTCTCATCGCCGGCCAGGACGACGCTCGCTGTCTCTACGGCCGTGCTCTGGTCTCGCAGTCGGAAGACGCGGGCCGTGATCAGTCAGAGATGTGTTCCTGTCCGGCGCCGTGGTCTCATGCTGTTGGTCGCTGATTGGTGTTGATCAGAAGGAGGACCAGGAAGAGCAACGTGTTCGTCTGTCTCGGCCCGCAGGGGTCGAGCAGATCTCGGCGTCTTCCAAGTCGGCGACCCGGCGTCCACATCATGCCGCTGAGCAGTATTGAGCCACCACCTGCACCAGGTCGTTCTTGACGCAGCTAAAGACATGGCGCGTCCGACCGTCGTGCCCCTGCCTTGGTCTTGCTTCCACTTCTCCTCCTGATGTTGATGCTGCTTTGTTGTCGCCATGACATCTCCCGGCACAGACTCCGCGAAAGCCGCTGCGAGACCCTCGCCACTGGCTTGTACTGAGTGTCGGAAGAAGCATCTCAAGGTGAGCGTGAAAGTCCTTGTACGCACTGCGCAAGCCCCGAGACCGTCTAGTGGCCTGGAGAGCTGCGCTGTGCATGAATGCGTGGCTGCCACATCCCCCTACATCATCACTGACGACTTCTGCGGGACAGTGCGACGCAGCAGTACCGATCTGCTCTCGGTGTACATACAAAGGCCTTGCCTGCAGCTATACTCCTTCGCGGCGTGGCTGTGGCGCCAGGTCTCGAAGGCTACAGTCACCTCGTCCGACTCTTCCACCAACGCCGGGATCTGAGCCAACCGACTATCTCCCACATGGAGGGCAGCATCGACCTCCTCCAATGCCCTACAGTGGCACGGCTCCTACCAGCGATGCGTCAAGTCTTAGTCAACGGCCGCAGGAGGCTTCGACTCCAGGCTCATCATCTACGACGTCATCGCTGCGCTCTGAGGATGAACATTTAACGAACCTGTACTACTCAAACTTCCATCCAGGCCATCCGATACTGCTGCCGCGAAGTCGATGCTCTGATAAGACCTATCCACCCTATCTGAGAGCAACTGTCAAGTTGATTGGTAGCTACTATGCCCCAGGTATTGCAAGCGATCCTTTGCAGACGATCCTGACAGAGACACTCCGAGCAAGTGATGCAAGATCACCTGAGATGGTCCAAACGCTCCTACTCTACGTCCTACTTCTGCACTCCCGGTATGAGCCTATGGAAGCCACGGCGTGCATGTCTCGTGCAGTAGAGATGGCGATCAGCTTGGGCATGCATACGGCAGAGTTCGCGGCGAACCAAGCACAAGGGGACGCTCTGTATGAAGAATCATTGCGTCGGACTTGGTGGGAGTTGTACATCACCGACGGCTACCTCGCGGCACTTCATCGCAACACAAGCTTCCGAAGTAATACAGTCGCCTCTACGACGCTGTTGCCTTGCGAAGAGTCTGCATACGCGGAAGGACGCATTACGATAACCCCAAGCACGCTCGAAATGTTCGAAGACAGACTATTCTCGGACGAGGAATGGCGATTCTCATCGTATTGCTATCGTATCGATGCTGTTCGGATCTTGGCGAGAGTGATTGCGGTATCGACAAACAATGCAGCAAAAGCAGACACTATCCAAGCTATCGACAACGCTATTGCCTCATGGCAGCTACATCTACCCAACGAGAAAGCCCGCCTTGTCAGTCATGGGGGCGAGATGGACCACCTCATGTTCCAAGCCTTCACATTTATTCGATGCGCCAGCATTTTCCTGCACTTCCCAAGGTCCGAGTTACCCATCACGATGCCGCCGGCAGCAGACGTCGCTTGTGCCCAGCAACATATGGAACAGGTCTCGCCAACATCGACCCAGCATGCCGTGAAGGCCCTCTCGGCATCTAAGGAACTTGCCAACCTCGCCACGCTACCAGCTCACGATCAATCACCACTCTTCATCTGTGGCCTGGTCTTCGCATGTATCGTTCAGCTGTCAGCATGCTGTGCCTACTCTCATAGTGACACCCAACAAAATCGAGATCGGGTTGCACTCATCATTGGCGCGCTGAAATCGTTGAGCCGGCAGTGGCCCATTGCACAGCATGTTACACAGCAGCTAAAGAGAGCTGCCAACGAGATCTTCAAGCCCCGTGCCGTCGCTTCGATACCAACAAGCTCTCCTGGACCGTCTGCGAGCGACTTTGCGACTTTCCCGGCTGATCTGTCGTGGCTTGACATCTTCTACAGCGAGGGAATGCAAAATCAGCTACTACCTGAAGGCGAAATGACGAGCATCTGAAGGTCTTTCGAAATGCAACTAAAGAGCTCAATCCTATTACAAACATGCTGTCGGAGCAGCTAATACATGTGCATGGTTACCAAAGGAAATCCTGCGTCTCGAAAGCTAACATTGTGCGCCAGAGTGTGGATCAAACGCACTTCTGCCAACACTATCCCAACAAAACATCCCGGGTATCTTCAAGCAACGCATGACACCGAAAGGCCGTACCAGACGAGGCATCACCACCTCCATCACTCCGCTTCATACCGAATGACCAACTTCCTCCCAGCCTTCTTCCCACCACTCGTCTTTTCATCCACCGACACAAGCTTCGCAGTCCTCGCCGGCGGACTGTCCCGACAAGTATACACCCGATAATTCTTCAAATCGCCCAACAACTCATCATGTCGATTCCGCACTTGCAAATCGAAAATGCTCGTTCCGGCGAAGATGTGCTGGCCGATAACAAATGCGAGATTACCGCCTGACAGGTGCAGCACATGCGCACTAATCGACCCGATCCGAAACACCTCCCCGTCCGAAAATGTCCCCTCAAACGCAGTCTTCCACTGGCTCCCATCGTTCATCGAGTACTTCCTCTTGAAGACTCTCTGCACCGCCGCCATCTTGCGCCCGATGTTCACCTCCGGGGCATAGCCTTCCGTCTGTAATATTTGGGTCCGTAAATACCATGCTGAGGAAGGGTGATGCTGCGGTTCATGGGTGTGCAAGATGCGATCGACGTAGTAGCGATTTCGGCGCACTATAGCAAGCACGCGGTCGGCTGCTATTGTGGAGATTGAGGTCGATGCCGGGGAGTTGTCGAGGTGAGGGTCGATGATTACGGCGTGGCGGGTAAGAGGGTCGGCTACGACGTATTGCCATGTGCATGTGAGTTCCTCGTAGAGAGTGTGGATTAGGGGTGGGGGCTCGAGGTGAGGTTGTTGTGGTTGTTGGTGTATTTTGGGGAGGGCGGTGACGGGGCTGGATATCGCCATCGCGGTCGTGGTATATTCTGCGAGCCGTGTCGATGGATTGGATGTTAAAGGCGAATGACCGCCAGCAGAGGACGACAGGAGGACTACACGCACACACCGCACACTCCGCACTGTCATGAGCGTGAGGTCTCACTCGCCGACAACCAGGCCAATCCGGCCGGATTCCGGTCCAAAGACATGGCAAGGATATTATATGTTCGGAACTCGCGGTTCGCCCAGTCTGGCGTCGCAGTAGGACATGGCGATTACCTATTCCATGAAGGAACACCCAAGCTAGTCTAGGATCCCGCTGATGTCCCTTTGCCAGACACGGAAGACTGCCTATACATACATCATCTTAGCCCAGGCAGCGTGATCCTAACGGGATGATGCGTTTGATGTGGACAGTGGCAGCCTGAGATGTGCTCCACTGCTCGCGCGAGTGGATGGGTGGGACCCATGTTTGGGGAAGCCGGCTGTCGGTAGTTGGGTGTTCGGGATGACAGGGGTAGGTGGTGATGGTGCCGCTAGAGTTACGGCAATGGGAGCTTCCGCGTCATGCTTCATTTCGTGGCCGAATATATATAGCTGAATCATTTGCCGTCCCAAGGTTATGTTGCTTTTCTTGTGCTCAGCTGACTGCTTCTCTTGGTTTGTGTATTCTAGGCTGGTGGAGGGTGAGTTTCGACGGGAAGCAGATCTTGCAAACAGGAAGCAAGGAGAACAAGAATTGGCTGGAACGTGTCTTTCTGTTGGTCCAGGCATCAGCGCCTTTTATTGGGATGCGTCCGTGAAGGAGTAAGAAAGCCGAATTTCTCGAAAAGACCACTCACCGCCTATCTTCAACGCACGGCAACGAACAGTATCACCATCGCGGTTACCGTCTGACTGCAGGTTACCAAGATTCGTGTTCTCCCTGGTCATGTTGTAGCATCGGACTGTCGACTCAACGTGAGGCGGTATCCTCACGGCAGGCTGCCTTAGCGCAAAGCTGTTCTCCGTCTCGGACCGCTGCCTCTACCCGTATGCCGTGTGGTGGCGAGATAGAGCTCCCGCTGTGACGGCTATGCGGTTACATATGGAATGGCTATTGCTCACCACTGTCTTGGAACCAAAGGTCGAGCTCTTACTTCGACGAATATCGTGAAAAGCTCCCGTGTCAGCATGAGGTGGGCAGTAGGGAGCCGATCGTTGGTCCCTCAGTGACGGCTGTTCCTACGGGGATGGAACTGATATTCCAAGATGCACAGGATGCTGACTTCCAGCAGATGTGTAGCTACGCCGAGAAGCGACTGGCGCTATCCAAGCTGTGCGAAGTCCTCTTATCTTATGCTGCAATGCTACCGACGGTCATGCAGTGTCTGTACACGGCAGGCACGCAGGTACGTCGCATAATTGGCAGTCCAGACACTGAAGGCAGGTTCCGACCGTGGAGCATGTGATCGCTTTTTGGCCTGCTGATGGCGTTGGTTTCCGTTGATTCTGACCAGAATAGGAAGGCAAGACCTGGTATCCGCATCGGTTAGGACAGCCGGGCGCTAGAGCTCTAAACTTTCTGCAGGTCGCGACGCTCGGCGCTTCGAAGCCGATAGTCCAGACCACAGCATTGCTTCAGCGATAAGTCGTTCGCGTCGCAATGGCTGAGGGAAAGCATGGAAAGATGTCGTAGAATAAGCTCAACAATGTAGTGATCGATGACCGCCTCCCGATCCTGGCCAAAATCGTCCTCCGCGGTCGCGATCAGCTCTTGCACGACAATCTCGTGTCACATCCCAGAAAGCGTAGCGCGAAGCTTCCACGCCTGCCCCACGCGCTCCACCAGCCCGCACGCGCTCCACCAGCCCGATTTTCCTATCATTTCCTCGGTGTGGCTCCTCTGTTTCTCTCCTGCTCCTCCATCGACTGAAACAAAGCCCTTCAACAGGTTGTTCTGTTTGTCGTCAAGCCAGGCTGAGTTGACCGGTCCTTCATGTCTCTTCTTCAACGAGTTACTTCGATCGACGGAGAAGACCGCCGCCCGCCAGAGGTCGATGCGAAACAGCTAGGATACGGAACCGCAAAGTCCCTCCGCAGGGTTATCAGTTACGATGCGATTCCCAAGCCTGCGGAGGACTCTCAAGCGACGGCGCCAACGGGTGGTGTGACTCCATACAAAGTTCCGACTGCTCAACGACTTGGTAAGTAATCCCGTGGTGGCAGGTGCAGGTTGAAGACATGGCAGTCGAAATAGCGAAATCCTGGAAGCGGTGACTCCGCGTTTCGATGTGGCGAACAAGTTTATGGACAGGTTCGGATTGTCTTCGACCGAAGGATTCGACGTGGTCTGTTGCTGCAGCATTATGTCGATCGTCTGCCTCACATTGCCCTCGCTCGGCCACGACCGACCAGACTACACCGAACGACTACAATCCCACACAATGACCCCGAGTGTCAGTATTTGACGATATGCTGACCTTGAGTAGCGCAGATAGTGGTTACCGTTATATCATGTTGGTTCGCGTCGGGCATTGTTTTCGGGTTTGCAGCGTTGAAGCCAGTGCTTGTTGACAACGGCGTTTATCGGGACCTATGTACTGCCGATGAGCTCAATGCTGGTGTCGAGATATGCTACGAGCAAGATCTCAGGTATGTCCACTTCACGAGAATGTTGCTGACTTCAGCTGACAAGAGGCCAGGCTGAACTTGATTTTCGCGATTGCCTCCACGACCAGCAATGTATCTGCATTACCAGTAGGAACATTGCTCGACAGATATGGTCCACGTTTCGCAGCCATCATTGGCGCAGTGTGTCTTGCCATTGGTGCAGTCTTGATGGCTAGCGCTTTCGCCATTCCAGAGTTCGATGGATACATTGCAGGAAACATTTTCTTGTCTCTTGGTGGTTCCTTCCTTTTTGTCCAGTCGTTCCAGGTTGCAAATGCGTTTCCTCGTTATGCGGGTACCATTGTCGCTCTCGTGACAGGCGCATTTGATGCTTCGGTGAGTACATTAGACCCCAATTGCAGCAAAGTGAATACTGACTGGTTTCGAAGGCTGCTGTGTTCCTCTTCTTCAGATTGGCTTATGAGTCGACTGGCGGTGCTTTTGGCCCCGAGAAATTCTTCTACGGCTACCTGATTGTTCCCGCAGTGATCACCATTGCTCAAGTGACAATCATGAACAAAGACGGATACAAGACCGTCCCGCAGCTTGAGCAGAAGCTCGAGAAGATGGAAGATGCGACAAGAGATGTGAGTCAGGGACCAGTCCGTGATTGAGACAAGCCAGCTGACTCTTTCCAGGTACACGATTCGGATGACGACTTGAGCGATGGCGAGGTCCGTCGACAACGCGAACGCAGGCGAGAGCACCGAGAGAGCAACCTTGCAAAGCTCGACGAACTGCTTGGAGATGCTGAAGAGCGAGAAGCGCGCGAGAAAAGAACTCGAGAGCACCACGCGGCAAGTCATGTTTGGGGCGCTCTTCACGGCAAGTCTCCAAAAGAGCAGATGCTTTCACCGTGGTTCATCCTGATCACGCTCCTCACGGTCCTGCAAATGCTGCGTATGAACTTCTTCATCGCGACAATAAGAAGCCAGTATGAGTATATGCTTGGGTCCATCGATGCCGGCCGTGCTGTCAATGCTTTCTTTGACGTGGCACTTCCAGTAAGTTATGGCTCAGTGCGATAGACTGGTCCTTTACTGACAGCTCGCAGATCGGAGGTGTTGCTGCAACGCCCTTCATCGGACTTTTGCTGGATAATGTGAGTACGGCAATGATGTTGACCGTACTGGTCGTGCTCATCACGGCGGTCGGTGTCCTCGGTTCACTGCCATTCTTCTGGGCGGCGTACGCAAACGTGGTGCTGTTCGTGCTGCTGCGCCCATTGTACTACTCGGCCATGTCGTGAGTTATCCTCCGCGTCCTTTCCTTGAATTCACTGACCATTTGAAGTGACTATGCCGCCAAAGTCTTCGGCTTCGCCAATTTTGGACGTGTGTACGGCACTATTGTTTGCTTCTCAGGCTTGATCAACCTGAGCCAGCCACTCATCGATGCGGCAAACCACGAAGTCTTCCATGACAACCCAATCCCAATCAACGTGGTTCTGACCTCGCTGGGCTTGGCGATTGGTGTGGCATTGACGGCATTCGTGTGGATTCAGGACCATAAGATCCACAAGCAGGAGGAGAAGACGGGTGTCCCGAGTGAGAGGACGCGTCTGTTACCAGAGATTGACGAGGAAGAGTGATGATCTTTGGCGTGTATGGATATGGGAGACTGTACAACATAGAGCATAGAAGTATTGAGGAAGCAGAGACAAGTGTGTCGTTATTTATGCATGGCTCCCTAATGGCGTGCTCGGCTTGTCGTGATGCACGATGGCAACGAAGCAAGGGTTCATCGGGTGTAGCCGAAAGTCTATATCGTGGGAAGGCACGAACAGCCACCAACGACACACACACTTCCTTGTCGGCGTCTTGAGGCGCAGAGCAAACGCAGCCGCCTAGTCGTACACAGGTAGACTATGGTAATTCGACGGATGGAACGCTGCAAGAGTGGACCGGGGGCCGGCGTCACTAGACTTCAATCATGGCGCGTGCGTGCGCGCACATCTACGCAGTCGTCGAGGCAGCCATCGCGGTAAAAGTTCAGCCAGAATTCCCATACTGCGTGCAACCGGCGGACGGGCGCGTAAAGATCGTGGAGAAGGACGGCGGCAGGATGTGCAAGACTTGTGAAGACATTGGGAAGTGGACTCCTTGACCTACGGCAATGTCAGCGACTGACGCCAACAAGATTTGGTGCTGTCATTTGTATCATCGAAGTACCTAGGTACTCTCAGACTTTGCCTTTATATCCTCAAGGCCAACCAGCATACTGCCGAAGCAGGTGTAAGTAAAGCGGCTGGCGCAGATTTGGTTTACCAGATGCTCAAAGATCATCATCGCGGAAAGGAAGGTGCTCGAGAGTGCTCACCTACCTTGCGCTATAGGCGAACGGATCTTTGCCATACTACTCGATGCCTCATGATAGGCATTGTTTGTGGTTGTCGGATGCTTGTAGGTCATCAACGGATCATGGGCGCCATCCCGAAGGACTACCCTCCTGTTGATGGTTTTAAAAGTCGCGTTGGTCTCGGCCAAGTTCGGAAGTGCCCAACACCATGCGAATGTGACTGCAAGAGTCGGCAAGGAGCACTGATTTGAGTATCATGGTCGTGGTTGAAGGAAGGAAGAGAGCACGGCGGGCTGGAGAATTTGATCTCCAGCTTCGATTAGCGCGCGCACGTTCCGCCAGGGCAGAAGCTCGGCAAGCTAAGAGGCTTGTTAGATGGGCAGGAAGAGAAGACGTCTAGAGCAGACATACACCTCGCCATCCCCAATTGCTACGACTGTACTATCCTTGCCACTACTACGCTCTCACTGCCTGATCCACCGTCACCAATACCCATCGTATCATCCATCCCGAGCTTCCTCCACACCAATCGAGCCACTGCAACGTCCCGCCGCATTGTGTGCTCGGGAGTCCGTAACGCTTCCCGATCCTCGCCTCCCACGCACTGTCGAGACAGCCAAACAGGCGACCTACCGTGCTGCACAATCCTCTAGCAGGTGCCAATGGGTTCGAACAACGACAACAGCCCAAGCAACCTGTGGACCCGGCGATCAAAGTATGTCCTTTCCAACGCTAATAGTCGCATTAGCACACCACTAACCGAGCACGCGAGCAACAGCAGCAGCAAGCTCTCACTCTCGGTCAACAAGAACGATCGAAACGATACCCGCGATAGCCACGATACTCCTTCGACGAAGAGATTCGGGAGTTCAAGCAGCCACGGAAAGAACAATCCCTTCAACTCGATCGGTCCCATATCGACGTCGTCAGTCGCATCACCCACGGGCACTGGAGCTTCATCTGCCTTTGGCTTAGGTAGTGGAGCATTCGCGAGCTTCGGTGCTACGGGTAAGACCCCCAAAACGCCAGGAGGCTCATTCGACTTGACAAAGAGCCTCGACAAGAGGGACTCATCCGAGGACAACGCAAAGGACAGCAGAAGGCCGCCCGCGCGAAAGTCGTTATCGAACTTTGGCATCGAAAAAGGCGCTGCCGAGCCTCCTGCGTCTTCTTCGAAAGAGACTGCAGTTTTGCACCCGCTCAAGGACAACTGGATAATATACTACCGCAAGCCGACGAGCAAGAACAGCGACTACGAGAAATCAATCACGCCCATGTGCAGGATAGGTACGGTGGAGGATTTCTGGAAGGTATACGTACACCTCACCAGGCCCAGCGGTCTGCCGACTGTGAGTGACTACCACTTCTTCAAGGAGGGAATACGGCCTGTTTGGGAAGATGAAGAGAACAAGAAGGGTGGCAAGTGGACAATGCGCTTGAAGAAGGGCGTGGCAGACCGGTACTGGGAGGACTTACTCATGGCGATGGTCGGCGACCAATTTGCAGAAGCTGGTGAGGAGGTCTGCGGTGCGGTCGTCAGTGTCAGGATTCAGGAGGACGTGTTCTCCATCTGGACGAAGAACGACGGCGGCAGGAATATCAAGATACGAGAGACGATTAAGAGAGTCCTGTCATTACCTCCGGATACCAACTTGCAATGGCGCAGCCACGACGAAAGCATCACGCAGCGGATCGAAGTCGACAAGGCGCGCCAGGAGAAAGCGAATCAGGACAAGAACAGGCGTAACACGCTTGTTGGCGACAAGAAGAAGGATGAGGAGTAGGACGGCCCTCCTTGTACGCGAGTGGCGTCGCCAGCTCTGCAGAAATCTCGCAAGCGGTGGGAGAGGATGAATCTCGCACTCGACCGACATGACGGGTCAGAGTGATGCGACGGGCGTTGTCGGGAGCATTCGTTATGCATTGTACGGAGCGAGAGGCGAACCACGTCTGAAGGTCCACTGATTGGGTGTCGTGTTTTTGTGTCGGCATTCGAACATGTCGCTCTATCATTCATTGTTGAGAGCGAAAATGTACACTACTGTACGGTCTTGGGTGAGCTGAGGCTGTTGCATGGGCGGATAGTGAATGCTCAATCTGTGCTGTTGAAGGCAGCTTAGCACGATCAAAGTCAACTGATCTCCCGATATGGGTCAATGCTTTCACTTTCCGCGGGTCTTGAGGTGATCCTCGTCGATGTGCATGTTGATGCGCGAGCAGACTGCAGTTCCGCCAATAAGTGCGGATATGTCGTGTATACAGACGTCCATTGTTGAAGCCACATCTGCGCCATGAACCCTGCTTTCAGGTCGTGCGGTGGGGTCGAGGCGCGAACGGGTTCTACAGTACTTCCAGAAGCTTGAACTTCCCTATACCTTGTCCTTGTGCACCACCGCACCCTTGATTTCGTGCACACCTCTCTTCTTACTTCCTCCTGCCTTTGTCCTTTATGTGCATAATGTCCCCCGGCGTTTTGCGTGTTTCGGATGTGAGGGAGAAGTGAGCTCAACCGTCGCTGAAAGCTCACCTCACTTCATGGGCTGGTACAAGGACTTCAAAGAATCCTTCTGGCCGGACGCAAAGGACACTGAACAGGTTGGTGCATGTCCGACGTAACACTTGAGCAATTTCCTTGCAAAGATGCGAGTCGTCCAAGTTGACAACAAACGTGCCTGGACACAAAGAGGTATGTGGCTAACATCTTTTGCACCCCAGTCTACCACAAATGCGGCGGCGGCACGAGGGCGAGCGGTGGATGCATTTATGGCAGCGGAGGCGGCATTAGGTGGAAAGCGAGCACGTGAAGCAGACGGCGAGGCAAGAGGCGGTAAGAAGGTGAAGCAGAGTGGCAGCGAGGAGGACGATAACTTGACTGCGAACTATACGAGACATCCGGAGGCGAGGTCGATTGCAATACCGGGTGGCGGGCAACTTCCTGTGGATACGGATTGGGGTGGGAAGCCTGGTGCGAGTCAGGCTTCGGCGAAGATGCCACCTGTGAGAGGTGGTCGTGGACTGCGATACATGAACACGCTGGGCGACAGTGCACCGCAAGCAGCGAAGCACCCGGGCATATTCGGACAATATGCCGCAAATCACCCGCGTACAGGACGACCACAGCAGGCAACCACGAGGACACAGCCAGGATCTGCGAGGAATGGCATTGCACCTAGATCTTCAGCGGTGGAGGATGCAGAGGACCCTATCGAGGACGACACGGCGTCTCAGCAGTCAGCGCGTAAGAAGAGAAAGATTGCGGGCGGGAAGGCACATACTACTGTGGATCTTACGGACGACGATGATGCTACACCAACCCCATTGGGTCGGCAGAAATATGATAGACGAGGGTCTGGAGGGAGTCAAGTGTCCAACGTCTCGAAGAAGTCGAAGAACCGAACGCCTTGGGCTCCGACCGAGCGTCAGGCCGTGGATTCGTTCGTGAAGGTCAAACCGGGTGAAGTGAAGAACGCCTTGACTGCCACCAACTTGCGCTCTCCGTCGGAGATGCAGCAAGCGGCTTCGTCTCAGCTTAAGGCCAACGAGGGCAGTGCAATCACTATCGACGACGAGGATTCTGCCCAAACCAATGGTAATGCTGTCGACAGCACACATTCTGGACCTAATGAGGTAAATCCCCGGAAGAAACTGTCGATCGATCTGACAGCGGGCTTTGGGGAGGTTGATGCGGCGGTACATCGTAGACAGCAAGCGCTGCGGAAGCCACAGCAGCAACCTATCAAGCAGCCACCTCGACCACGTACAGACGCAGACATCAAGGGTGTAAACGACATCATGAGCGCAGCAATGAGCAATAAGTCGAAGTCGGTGAAGAACAATCAGCCTAGGCCAACTGCGCGACGATCGCGTGAGCAGAGTCACGACACGAACGATGGGTCCTCCAATCACTACAGCCGACCAGCTTCGCGGCAGGGACCTCCGGACTCGACGTCGTTGCAGAAGAAGTTCATCCGCGATGACTCGAACGCACCTACGTCGAAACGACAGACTGCAACTCAGAGGATGCAGACAAGCAGTCAGACCTCACCGAAGCGGACTGATCAAACTCCGCACGAAGATAGTGTTGATGAGCTTGAATGCCCTCCGACTGTCCGAGGGTCGGCATCACGCCAGGTTTCGCCGGTGAAGCCTTCGCCGGCTCAGTCGCATACCAATGGGCAATCTTCCTCCGGGCAATTTTCGCCGAGCAACATCAAACCTACGAACTTCAAGGGATCCAACGTGAATGGTCTGCCACTTCCAGCGTTCTCCCAGCCACAGACATCAGATGTGGAGTCCTTACAAGACGGCGCAGACGATGGAGTGCGCATTCCTATCAAGGGCATCTTCTGTAAAGCGATATGTTCGGACGTAAAAGGCCTCGAGCTCGTTTGGGACGACAGCGAGAATGCGTTCTTTGTTCTCGCAGGTAAGCAGCGACAGCGGGCACCGCGCGACAATCAACCGATCACAATCAGTCAGCGCGAGCTCTCGCAGTGGAACCATACTCGTGATGACACCGCAGTCTATCTCAAGGGCTCAGCAACCCCGTTCAGTACTGGTTCGATCGTTTTGGACTTCAAGGATCTCGACGGACTTCATGATTGCTTCAACACGCTTCACAGCGACGCCCTATCGGTCAGAACACTGTCTCAAACGATTATGGAAAAGTTGTTCAAAAAGCAACACAACGAGCAAGTGATCGCGAACGAAAGAGAAAAGTCTCTGGGGCGATCAGCACCAGTCATTCCTAATCAAAACTTGGGTCGAAAGGCTCAGGCTCGACCACGTCAGGACGATGATGAACAGATTGTGTACGAGCCCAGTGCACCTCCTCCGAAACAATTCTCCAGACCTGCCGGAGCTCGTGAGCGCATGCAAATTGATGAAGCTGAGACGCTGGCGCAAGCACTCGATAACGACGGGTATCACAACGTACGGCAAGACCATCAGAATGACAAGACTTCTCGATTCTTCGAAAATGGCGGCACCAGTGGAACCAGGCGGTCCACACGACAAGCCAAGCCTATACAGTACGAAGAGCGTGCACCGTCTCCGATGGTCGAGAAGTGGACAAAGATTCACAAACCCGAGCCATGGGCCCATCCTGTGCTGTATCCACCAGAAGGTGCGAAGCGTGTGACGGTCGAGTTCCACGATCTTGGGCGATTGGATGAAGAGGAATGGCTCAACGACAATCTCATCAACTACGAGCTGAAGCACATCGAGAATCAGATGGACCCTAAGCATCGCCAATTGGTGCACTTCTTCAATACGTTCTTCTTCACTTCGGTGTCCACGAATGGTTCGAAGAGGGGTTTCAACTACGATGCGGTCAAGCGATGGACAAAGAATATCGACATCTTCACCAAGCCTTACGTGGTCGTGCCTATTAGCGAGAACCTACATTGGTTCGTTATCGTTATATGCAATCTCCACAACCTGCCACGAAAGTTCGCCGCCGTTGAGGAGGAAGTGACGATGGAGGATTTTGCGTCGGACGAAGTCGTAGATTCCGACGCTGCTGCCGTGAAGAATGGTTCACCGCTGTCGGAGAACAATCATCCGCAGTCTCGGCAGTCTCCCGAGACGGCAGCTGTTCAGGCTGTCAGCCCTCCACCAGCTGTAGCGCAGGATGGTCAGGAGGATGGCCAGGCTATCGCCGAAGCTATAGCAGCAGATGAGAATACTGATGGACCAGCTGGAGAGACTTTTACTTTTGACGACGATGGCAAGGTCACGGACACGCAGCAGCTCACAGCACCTGAGGAAGACAGACAAAGCAGCCGCCCAAGTACCGCCACCAGCAAGAAGTCAAAGAAGAAAGGCCCAGGACCGAGAAAGTTTGATCCCGAACAGCCGATTTTGATTGCTCTAGACTCATTCGGTAATGGGCGAACGCCGGAGATGAAGGTCGTCAAACAATGGATTGCCGCTGAAGCCAAAGAAAAGCGCGGTATGGAGGTAGATTTGCAGAAGCTGCAAGGCATGAATGCGCGTGGTCTTCCGGTACAGCGCAACTTCTCGGACTGTGGCGTCTATCTCGCGGGCTATATCCATGAATTCGCCAAGGATCCTCAAACGTTCATTACCAAAGCCATACTGAGGGAAATGGAACAGGAGGATCTGTTCGCCGACTTCAATCCCGTCAAGAAGCGGGATGACATGCGCGAGAGGTTACTGCAGCTGCATGAAGAGCAAGAACGTGAACGCAGTGCGCGGAAGAAGGCCAAATTTGCAGCGAAGCATGGGGTAGCGCCGCAGGTCGCTAAGGTGGCTGACGTCGGAAAGATTGAAGCTGCAGCGGCGAAGTCACCAGCTCCGAAATCGAGTCCAGCACCAGCGAAGTCACCAGTTCCCAAGTCAAGCCCACCTCCTCTGATGGGCGACTCTGACAAGCTTATGCCGAAGGATGGAACCGTGGCTGCGCAGATGCAGCAGGAGATGTCCAGCGCGACCGCTGCAGGTGAGGATGAACTTCCCTATTCGCCACCACGCGCATTAGGCGCGAAAGCTGACAGTGATGAGCCGTCTGATCCGCTACCTTCGGGCGATCGCGAGCCTTTCGATGACGAAGACGAAGAGATGCTCGACGACCGCGAGGAGGTGGTGCCCGGGAATTTCCGATTCCCTTCTCCTTCTGAACGTCCTTCCACGAACGTCTTTACTCAAGATTTGCCTGTTGCACCGGCAGCAGCTACAGTATCCGCAGCACCTCCAGAGACGAGCCAGGCTAGCAGTTTGCTTGATGGAATCTTGGCGTACGCTCCACCATCGGATCATCAGCAGGAGGCTGAAGAAAAGACCATCATCAATCTTGATGAAGACGATGACGAGGAGCAGCCATCACAGCAGTTGGAGCCGGTAATACCGGACTCTCAGGAGAAAGAGAACCATCTGGTTGCAGGGAGAAAGGAGGACCCATTTGAGTTTTAGAAGGACCCGCAAGGTCACCACCGCGGGCGGACTGCGTGGCTCGCTCGGTTTAAGGAGCGCTGACCTTCCATGTTTTCGGTACGTTCATGAAGCGATTTGCGCTGTCTATAGCTCTAGAGATATCCCACGGCGTAAGCTGGCACGAATGGAAGACGAATGCAGACCCGCAAAAGGCGCGTCACACGTTCTGTCGTGAATAGCGTGAATGCACTTCGGACATGACCGACCCCAGACCAGGGAAGAGCTACAGATTCTCCTTCGGATGGTACAGCCTTCCTCTGGTGCCTTGCAGCCATACCAGTCTAGGCCAGCTTTGTCTTCTGGGTCTGGATCGGGGATTTGCTAGAAGCCGTCATATCTCCAACATTTCCTCTGGTCCCACGTCTCTTCCACAGGTGCCATGCCCTCAGTCTGTAACCGCGCGGTGGTATCAGCAACGCCCTGCCACACACGCAAGATGTTCTCTCCAGCTACTTGAGCTAGCTGTGCCTCTGTTGCTCCACGGTCCAATATGGCCTTCAATAAATTTGGGAAAGTCGAACAGTCTTCCAGTCCAGGAATCACGGAAGCGATACCTGCTACATGGTCAGATGAATCGAACTCGATTTGAGTGTCATGATAAATACCATCAAAGTCAGAGCCCAAGCCGACATGCTCCCAGCCAATGCGGTCAGCAATGCAGAAGAGATGGTCTATGAGCATATCCATCGTAGCTTCAGATCGCCTGGTACACAAGTGCTCTGGCACAAACGTGACCATCAATATACCTCCATTTCCAGGGACAAGGTCAAGCACGGTATCTGGCACGTTCCGTGGACAGTCGAAAAGCGCCCGGGCGTTGCTGTGAGAGAAGATGACTGGCGCTACTGTGCAGCTCAATGCTTGCTTAGCAGCGTCTTCCGAGACATGGGAAAGATCTACCATCATGCCTGTCTCGGGGTCAGAAATTTCGACAGACTATGACCTCTACCAGTGCTGACCGGCACATATCAAGTCTGTTCATTTCCTGCACTGCGGCTCTGCCGACTTTCGACAAACCTCCGTGTATTGGTCCCACCTTCGACGTCGATGCGTCCGCGAAGGCGTTGTTTTCGACGTGTGTCATGGTACACTATGCGATCAGTCAACTTTCTACGTACTTTGGGCGTACGCTAGACTACCTACATATCTGACGCCGAGTTGGTGGTACGCCCTGATAACGCTGATAGAGTTCCCAGCTTGATGAAGCCCTTTCAAGCCAATGGAACACGCAATCTTGTCCGACTGATACGTGCTCCTAACTTCCTCAGGGCCAAAGATAAACTGGAAATCTTTCGGATACGACTTAATCATCCTAACTGAGAGATCGATCTGTTCAAGGGCATCGCGACACATGTCGTTGTAGTTGGGTAGGTTGAAGTCTTCCGAGCCACGCATATCGAAAAGGACTGTAGCCCGACGGCTCCTTTTCGCAGTCGGGGAAGATCCGTCATGCCTCTTTCGAAGCCTTGCTTAAGGTCGAATTTGTGGTTGTTGTGAATCTGGCCTTGGAAGCAGCAACGGGGTTGTTGAGGTAGGTCGTTGTGGCCATCGACAAGAGGAGTGTGGAGCAGGACTCTCTTCACTCGCTCGTCGATGTCGAGGCGTTGACGCGATTGTGCCATGGCGAGTCAAGCTCACGTTTGCAGGTATACTCTCGTTGGGCTAGGCGTGTCGTGGGATCGCCTACATATGTCGTTCAGCGGGCAGAGGATGATTGTAATGAGCTGGACTTACTGAACGACGTTCTAATCTGGATACTGATCTACACGACTTCAATTCACAGTCTCTAAGAGCTTCGGGAACTTCTGGAATTCGGCCAACTTCCCTATCTTTCGGGAAAGGCCCTACACATCGCTTCGCCTAGACTAGCGATACCTGAGCCGCCCACGAGAATTACCTATCTCGGAAGAAGCTACGGCCAAGGCAAACAGGGCTTTGTAGAGGCCTTCGCACCCCTAATTTCCTCGCAATGCTTTGATATTCCGTGCTTTGTAGGTCTTCAAGCTGGCATTGCCTCGGCCAGAAGCTGGAAGGTGGCCATCAGGAGCAGGGCTACCACTGCACGATATCAGTTGAAGCGAGTATAAGAAATATAAACAGCCAGAAGTTGGCCTGCGAAATTTGTCTTCTGCTGTGACTACTGTAGGCAACCATTGATTACCATGATGTCCAAAAAACATCATCTAACCGACAGGCACGACGACGAGAAGTTGGCGGAGGCATTGACGACCAGTCAGAGCCAGATTGGAGAGGTGATTGACGTTAACGACAAGAAGCTGAAGTTCAAGATCGACTGCTGGTTGATGCCGTTGCTGTAGGTAGTCAGCATAAGACTTTCCGGACAAAGATAATGTAACAGTCACTAGATGTTTCACATACGCATTACAGTCAATCGACAAGACGACTCTGTCATATGCCGCGGTCTTCGGCCTCAAGCAAGACACTAACCTCGCTGGTTCGGAATTCTCATGGTTAGGAGCGATCTTCTATCTGGGATACATGGTCTGGGAATGGCCAACATCAGTACTGCTCCAGAAAATTCCTCTCGGCAAGTTCTTAGGATCATCGGTACGGGAACTGAATCGACATCGTCGACCAACACTTACTGATCCTGCCAGGTGATCATTTGGGGAGTTGTACTCACCTGCCATGCCGCCGCCCGGTACGTTACTGAAGGGTACCAGGCATCGGGCAGTGGCTTAGACCATAGTGGAGCGTGCGAGACATGCGCTGCACGACGCGCTCTCTCTACCATTTGCACTACAGTCTAAGACACTGCCGCGTACTTGTCGAGTATGGCTAACAACCTTGTGTTTGTAGGTTCCTTCTGGGAGTGGTCGAGGCTGCTATCCAACCAGTCACGATGGTCATCTTCACGATGTGGTATAAACGCATCGAGCAACCACTTCGCATCGGCATCTGGATCGGCTGCGCCAGCCTTGGGTACATCATCGCCGGTATCGCAAGCTTCGGAATAGGACACATCAATGCCCTCTTGCCCAATTGGCGCTATATCTTCATCGTATAGGGTACAGTCACGATTGCCTGGGGAGTCGTGGTCCTCATTCTGTTGCCCGACAGTCCAGCTTTGGCCAAATTCCTCACAGGCTTCGAAAAGGAGTGTGTTCTGCAACGCATCAAAGAGAACGAGACTGGTGTCGAGAACAAGAACTGGAAGCCTTTGCAATTCCGGAGGCATTGATGGATGCGAAGAATTGGCTGATGTTCCTATTCGCCGTGGCTGCAAATGCCCCGAACGGTGGTCTCACGACATTCCAGGGCCTCATTATCCGTGGACCTGGATTCTCAACCTTACGCACAACGCTGATTCAAATGCCATCGGGTGGCGTTCAGTTCGTGATGTGTGTATCTGCCTGTTTCGTTGCGTCCAGCTACGAGAATGCTCGCTTTACCGTCATGTTAGTATGCTTGGTGCCAATGCTGGCCGGCGTTCTGGGCATGTGGCTTTTGCCTCAGACCAATGCTTACGACAGAATCGTCTGCCTATGGATCACCTTCAGCTATACGGCGTCTTGGTCGTTGTCGATATCGGTCGTCACCGCAAACACCGCGGGCCATACCACGAAGGCCACAAGCGCGGCGATGTTGCTGATTGGCTATTGTCTTGGAAACTTCATCGGCCCTTTCTTCTTGATCAGCAGGCAAGCGCCCAGATATGAATTTGGAGTCGTGATACAAAGCGAATCTATCCATATCAGGTCGACACCGACTCTGCTCGCCACTGTTGTACAGTCCCTCATCACTGCCGGCAACTCAGAGGTGCAGACACCATCCCGAAGCTTGGTGAGGCTGGAATTTGTCGCCAGCAACGACGGACTGTTACCCCAGCAGTAGCTCAGGGCTATGTATCGCCCTAAGCCAGTATGATCTCGTGTTTCGATCAGTCGCACTTCCTGAAGTCCAGTCTGGCCTCTCGTAACGAGCATCAGTCGTTTGGGCGCCTATTGCAAGCTCTGATTCGCCTGGCATTTACTGTGAGTATCTAGACAACACGACAGGCACTGCTGCAGAAACTGCCACATCGAGAGGTCGCCTGGTTCCCGTGCAATGTCTCGGAAAGCATTGGCATCACCGATCCTTGGTGCTGCAATCCTGTTGCATTAGCGCAGAATGGAGGTGTTGCAACGATTGCACCTACCTTCGGGCGAGTAGAGCTGCAACTCAGCGATCAGTTGGGCCCGCCACTTATCTGCCCTTCTGAAGCGATGGCAAATGTAGACGAGCCCATAGGGCTGCACTTCAATCCTGATTTCTCTACTACGAAACGTCTCGGAGTCTTCCAGCACCGAAGGTTGGATCCTCTCAACAGCATTCAGGATGATCCGGCAGCATTGGCACGAATTCGTTCGCAGGGAAAGTACCCAGTCGCAATGAGGTATATATGGCCGGGCATATTCATCGATACATGGCCGTAGATCGTGACATTGGTGGCAGTCCAAGTCAGTCTGGCATGCTGGGCAAGTCATACGTTTAAAGGGGGCAAGACAACCATCTTCGTCCAGGCGCGACGCCATAGAAAAATTCCTGCTGGGGCCTTCTCATGAGTTGAGGATCAAATCCGGAGCTATGCAGCTGTGCAGTCCTCTCGCTAGGCAATCACCAATCACTATCGGGCCAGTCGCCGCAGAGGTGTCTGCTGGCGCACAGCATGTGATCATGTACGACGAGGGCATGTCACCGGTGTGTCGGTCGGGGTTTCAGCCTTCGTACGACGGCCAACATGTGCAATGACCTATCCCGAGCTCCGGGCCATCCCGTGAAGGCGTCGTCCTGGGGCGCCTGGTAGTCGATTACCCATGAAGCCATCAATGGAGCACAAGGAGGATCGAGTTGAAGCGACCCATGCACACCGGGTGCTTCGAAGAAGAAATATTATCATTCATGGGTATCATCAAGTCGTAGCAATACTCATGCACATCTGCTCCCCGCGATCTGATGCCCCCGATCGTCAGTCGGGTTCCTTGCCCCCTGATCACACCAAAAACCATGCCTCAAATCCACTACCACCACCCCAAAACTGCAAGCCGAAACCGATCGCATCTCTTTCCCACCCCAACACCCTCTTCATCACAACTTCGCCCTCTCCCTCTCCCTCCACAGCCCAACTAACCCCTCCTCCCCGTCCCCTAGCACCGGATCCCTCCTAGGCTTCGGCACACTCCACACCTCCTTGAACTCTCTCGGCTCCATCCCCACCGCAAAATCCCACGTCTGCCCCTCGGGATAACACCCCATCATCGTAAACCCCTCCAACTCAATAGCATCCAGTGCCTTCGCCGGATCTGCCGCTTCCACCCCCTTCCCCGTCCCCGGCGTCAACAGCTTCACCTCCGGACTCGTGGGAGAAGGGTTATACGTCTTATGCGCCACGCCCACTGGTATGATGAACACATCGCCCGCGTGGGCTGTGACTTCGATTCCGCCTTCTTCCCATTGTCCTTTGTATGTATTCTCATCCATATCTTCGGAAGTATCGGCGACGCCGAAGCGGATTGTCGCTGTTCCGCTGAGGACGGTCATGCATTCGTGCGCGTGGGAGTGGTAGTGCGAGAGTTGGGTGGGGCCGTAGCGGAAGATCCAGTGCGTGACCCAGGAATTGGAGGTGTAGAGGTTGTGGATGGAGCTGAGTTTGCCGGAGTTGGAGGGGATGTGGGAGGACATGAGGCCTTTGTAGTGGAGGAGGGGGTAGGGGGAGTTGGGGATTAGGGAGGTGGGTTTGAGGTGGTATGGATTGACTTGGACTTCGGGCATCTTGAGGCTGATGAGCTGTTTGGGGATCGTGATGGTATGTTTCGAGCTATGCTGTAGTGGTGTTGATGAGCCGAACGTAAGAAATGCATCTACCTCACCTATACTTCTCTCGCAGCCATAGCTGTGGTGTTATGTATACATGACCTGTACACTCGGCTTGACAGGCCGACTGAAGGGCACCCACCGTGAGGGGAATGCTTAACAATGATAGGGGTGGTGGAACCGAAGGTGGGCTGAACCGCGATGACCTTCCATTCTCGCAGAGCTCTGGGTCTGTTGCCCTTTCTGGGCGACGTAGTATGCATCGGTATAGATATGGACGACTGGCCATTGTTGATGTCGAGAAGGCAAGTGTCGTGGGCTAACAGAACAACACACCCACCACAGTCCGTGCCCTATCGTCGGCACAACACCATCTACATCCGACAGATGGCTGGGCGCATACCTAAAGTTCCGGCTTCAACCAGCTCCTCAAACTCCAAAAGCCGGTATACATGACGTTTGATCTCAGTTCGGAGCTCTTCGGTGCAAGCATACTCAGCTCGAACGGTTGGATCATGAAATGCCTCTTTATGCCGGCGGCACAGCACAGCCGCAGTCGTCATCACCACGTTCCCTTGGTCTGGTAGAGTGGGTGGAAGTGGGACACCATACGACGAACCACTGTAACAAAGAAACGCGGCATCTCACGTAAACATTGCCTCTCGTACTTGACCACGCATCCTCCACCCGGAGAGCGAGCGAGCGATGAACATGACCTTGCTAACCTAATAACTGCCTGTCCGCCGGTCTCTTGGCATATTCTTGACGTCGGTTACCCAGGAGCTTCCGAAAGGCTCCAGAGACAGGCTACCAGTGACCTGGGTTCTTCAGTTCGAACGCTTGCAGAAGAGAGACGCGAACTGTCCAGGAATGCTATGGCCCGCTATCTACCAAGTCATCGGTAAACAA
The DNA here is from genome assembly GCF_020509005.1 of Fulvia fulva. NCBI lineage: Eukaryota > Fungi > Ascomycota > Dothideomycetes > Mycosphaerellales > Mycosphaerellaceae > Fulvia > Fulvia fulva. The sequence goes on along the minus strand of NC_063017.1, from coordinate 3,907,177 downwards.
TGCTATAGTCATAGGACCACCTGCACCCACCCACCTTGCATACGATTGATCGACATTCATACATACACCTCTATCGGCCATGGAGAACTCACGCCTTGGAAACCTCCCAGCAGAGCTCCGAAACCTCATCTACGAATTTACACTCCGCTCCTCATCAGGTGTCGAAATCTGGACAGAGCCCGGCATCTTGCGAACATGCAAGCAGATCAGGGCTGAAGCGGAGCAGATGTTCTATGCTGTGAACGACTTCTTCGGGATCGAGCATGAAGACAACGAAAGTCATGGACTCTGCTGCCAATGGCTCAAGACGAAGGCTTCATATTTGCCTCTGATTCGAAGCCTTACGATCCGCTGCGAAATGCCCTCCCTAGGCCGCAAAGTGCCACACATTGATCCAGCCCAGGACGAGGAGATTGATGACGAGGTCGTCTTTCAGGGCTTCTATCACCAACTGCATATCATGGATGAGCTTCGCGAAGCTCAGTTTGGGAGGGATGTTGGAAACGTCGTGCGGTTTACGCTCAATGGCGCGCATGATGCTGAGCACTTTGACAAGATCGATGCCATGTCGACGGAGGACCAGGACCGGTATCGAAGTGCCAAGTTCCTTATCTTCTTCTTGGTATATGGATTGGACACGACCATGGATAATGCTGAGGCTAGCACGGCGGACAGGTCGTTGCGTGGCATGGACGATGCTATTCAGCAACGGCGATTGCTGGCGGGTAGCATGTCTTTGGTGTGAAGGGTATGGAGACGAATGGATGTCTCCGATCAATGCATCTTCTTCAACCATTCTGCACGTTTCGCTCAATCCCAAGCAGGCGTTGGAGGCTGGTCTGCGCAGCGCTCAATGATCTTGGACGGGAAGCTGGGCGGGCAGCTGTCTCTGGGGTGATGGTTGTCTGCGAAGACTTTCTCGTATGGTCCTGTTGCGACAAATCGAGATGTGCAGCCATAGCGGTCGTGGTCCCAACAGGCACCATCCTGCCCATGCTACCAATCCTGATCCGGCGCATTGGCTTGCTCTCTTGAGGCTGCTGCTTCCCGAAGCTGAACAGACTGGCCTTTTTCTTGCTCTTGCGACTTCCCTCGCTACTGCCAGAGCTCCCTTCCGGCACGCTCGTGAGCGCTCGACGAATGCCACCGCTTGGTCGTATAACATGCGAGCGCATATTCCTCGAGTTCGTTGCGGTGATCTCGCCTAGCGGAGGAAGGTGCGAGGCGTACTCATCGGCCAGACTCATGCGGTTCTTGGCGCATATCTCAGCAATGCCTTGGATCGCGTTCTGTAGCTCGGGGCTGTCGACGCTTCGGAAGATGTCGTCGAAGGCGAAGGAGGAGATGGGCGGAAGCGCTTGCGTGCGAGCAGCAGTTCTAGGGACAGGTGCCAGTGCAGTGCTAGGCCTGCTATCAGTATATGCCCTTACCAGGACAGGCTGCTGCGCCATGGCGGCATGGCAGGATCTCTGTGTTCGGAGGCGCTCGTGGGCAGCTGAAAGCGGAGGTGCTGAGGTTCAAGGTTGAGTGTTGCGTGAGAAAGATGTGGTCATCCTTTCACGCAGCGGCGATGCATGTGAGATCGTCTGTTGCGCTGGCAGTCACACTGCAGAATGCATTGTGTGCATTGCAATCACACATACAATTGCCACCATGTGAATCACAGCATTGCTATGTTCGCCTTGTGTTTCGGTCCTAGATCGAGTGCTACGGTACGGTGGCCAACACTTTTGCCTCACAATCTGTTCGTTCTTGGCGCGCATCTCTTACTTTCTTCCAGGTTGTCGCGCGCATCGTCTCCCTTGCAACAACACAACATTCTTGTCGAGCGAGGACACACAACATCACCATGGCTCACGACGACGAGATCAACATCAAAGGCGCTGCTCAGGAAGCTGAAGAGCCAACAGTGGATGACGCGCCTGCCAACCCTGTCGAGGACCAGCCTGCAGACACCGCCGCTGAATCTTCGGTGAAGTCAACAGAGGCTGAAGAGGTGAGTCCATACACTGGACGATGATGTGCAGTACACGCAGAGACATCCGTCTGAGGATTCCGTCCATTCTCGCGCAAAATACCACCTTTTCACGCGCTCTCACGCCATCTGTAGCACCTCTTCCAGGACCGCCACCTTCCATGGGCATGTCAATGCGTTCTCCCTCTGGCCTTGCTAACGTAGATTAGGAACAGAGCAAGGACGATCAGAAAGCTGGTGAACCTAAGAAGCAGTCGCCCACGGATGAGGAGTTGGTGAGTGCAAGCAAGTACTGCAACCAGTATCTCGCTCGCGCATTTCCTTTGCCATTGTTTTCTTTCCTCAGCCAACCTTGACATCCAACACAAGCACCGCACCCGCGAGACTTGCTCGACTCTGTTCAGTGGCAGCTTCTGCCTTCGCGACGCAGCTTTGGGTGTGTCGTAGCTCGTGAGAAGCAAGCCCACACACTGTTGCCAAAGACGGCCCACGCGTGCCTGATATGATCAGGCTCCGATTTCGACCCATCATCTAAACCATACAGCCCTGGCACCATCACGTTGCATCATCTCGCGCTCATATCAGCCTTGTCAACGGCCGCTACCTACATGGCATCATCATCCGCTATCTCCTAGATGAACTACGTACCTGTCACCACATACTGACAGCCCATCAAGAAGGCAAAGCATAGGTGGTTCAAGTGCCCAGCTGATCCAACGACCTATGGAGCGGATCAATATTACTACGTCCATGCCGACACCCAAGAGTCCCGGTGGATAGAGCCAGAAGAGCCGTACTGGATCTACAGCGTAGAGACCGGCGAGGCAGACGGCACGGCCGGACTACAGATCCCCGCTACCACCACGAAGCGTAGGCCGCAGAATGAGATGTGTTGCCCCTTTCGCACAGCTAACTTGATCACCAGCCACTAGTGAGAAGAAATCAGGACCGGTACCACCAGAGGAGTGGGAGGACTGGATGGGTTACAACCCCAAAGTGCATGGCAATTATGATCCGAACGCAGCATACGCTCAGGTACACAACCAGAAGCGAGCTGAGGAGCAAGCAGCGATAGTAGACCCGTTCGCCCCACCGCCGGGTACAGCAGCGTATGAGTCCACGATGGCATTGAATCGCTTCAGTGGCTCGGTACAGAATCAGGAGCTCAATCCCGAGCGGCACAGCGACGCTGCGAAAAGCGGCCGACAGATGAACGCTTTCTTCGATGTCGACGCTGCCGCCAACGCTCACGAGGGGCGATCGCTGAAGGAGGAGAGACAATCCAAGAAGCTATCCAAGGAAGAAGTCAAGGCCTTCAACCAGGCGCGGAAGGAGAAGAAGATGAAGAAGAGGATGGCTTTCTACAAGTCATGAGCGAGCATTGGGATGCCTGTTTTGCGAGCTCTGCATGGTGACAGCAACGATGATACCCCAAGCATAAAAGCGTTTCTTCTTCGACTAATGCATTGATTAATGTGTCAAGTGTTCTTGCATCTGGCACCTTCAGGCAGAAGCGCCATATTTGAGTCTCGACTTCCTCGACATGTTGGGTAGCCTTTTGAGTTGTAAGAGTGGCGGAACACGATTCTGCCTCTTCTGCAGATGGCTGAACACATATTAGGGCAAGCACAGCTTTAGCTGCGAGACACATCCGGATTCGGCTCGCTCATGTTGTGCAGCAGCACGACTTAACGCAGCCGCCCTGTGACTATCAGTCGCAACAGCAAAGGAAGCGAGTCTTACCAACCACAAGGCCCGACGTGGGGCAGCTGAATGATGCTGCTGAGAGACCTACGCTCGGCGGGAATCCTTCCAGCTCATGGCCGCGTCAGATATTAACTAGATGGACTACTGCAATCTGGCAGCCCTCTTGATACTTGCAGCGAACCAAAGTCCTCAAGCAAGTCGAATAACCATCACTTCTCCGGCTATCATTATGTCTGCCACCAAATTCTCGATCCCGTCCGAATTTCAGTCTCAGCTCCGTCACAAGGAAGTGGAAGATACCCGCACCAACTCCGATATCCTAGAATCCCTCACGCACTATGCCCCAATCACATCCGAGAAGAATATCTGGGCCTTCTGGGACAAAGGCGTTCAGATTATGCACGGCTGGACCCAGCGAGACATCTGCGACTGGGTTCGAATCTGCGGCACAGGTTCAAATCCCTGGACGGTCCGAATCTCAGATGCGGATCCAGAGTCCCCAAACTACGCCCTCAAGTGGGTAGAGCCTTCCCTCCTCCCTGCCAGCTTCGTCGACGGCACAATGGAGGGCCCGTATATTGGTCCACACTCCGCTGATTTCCTGCGAGGAGCGTTACTGTACGCATACGGAGGCGTCTTCATGGATGTAGGGAACTTGCTCTTGCGACATCTCGATAGGGTCGGCTGGAACGAACTCGAAGACGATAGCAACCCCTACACCATCGCAGTGCCTCTAATGTACGGCCAAGTCATCGCGAACCACTTCGTCATGGCGCGCAAAGGGGACGAGTTCATCAAACAATGGCATGACCTCTTCATCCACCTCTGGCAGGAAAGAACTAGTCATGTTGGGATTATACAGAATCCGTTGTTGGCGTTCGCGACGAACTTGGACTTCTCGAGTTCGAGAGCGAGTGATTTCCACTGGGACTTCAAGATTGAACCGCAAGAGGTGTTTGAGTACATCTCCCAAGTCCTGGCCTGGCTACGTCTCTGCAGCATCTCGGGAAGTGATGCTGATCCCTTCGATGGAAGCGAGTACTGGCAGCGCCATGTCCTCTGCTTCGACGCATTGCAGGAAGACTGGCCTGCTGAAGCTACTGTCGGCTTCAGGGGCGAAGACACGTACCATGCTCTTCAGATCAAAGTCGACGGTCCGAAAGACGAGACGTGGCAGAAGAGCTACAATCTGGTTTGGCGTATGTTGACGAAGTCTTCCATGCAGAAGGTTACGCATGGGAAGCATTTGACGAAGGATGTTCATCTGGGAGTGCTGTGGGATATGCATGATGAGGATGATTGTGAGGTGGGGACGTTTGCGGAGTTGTTGAGGTATGGAGCTGTGCATTTTGAGCAGATGAGGGAGGGGATTGGGAAGATGCCGGTGGTGAGGGCGGAGGTGGTTATGGATAAGGGGGTTCTGGAGGCTTAGGTCTATGGTGTTGATCGGGACTTGCAATGTTGGCAACTCCTCCACAGCTTTGTCCCAGCACGCTACATGTCTGCCGTCACTCTACTACTCCATACCGATCCTACTCTGCCTTCCCCCACTGATCAGGCATAGGCTGCCAATTCTCCGGATCGTCACTAAACTCATTCGCCAGGTCGTTTACCCAAGTATTCAAAACCGCCAACCGGGTCTGAACGTCGAGCACGAAGTTGAATGCTTCTCCATCTGCAATGCCGCCTGCAGCTATCACTTTGCTGACCCAATCTCGCACATCGTTGTGCAAGCTATTGGCACACTTCTTGATAGCGCGAGCAATGTTTCGCTGCCTTGCTGTGCCAACTTGACGGCAACCGCAGTAGTATTTGCATGAACAGTTTGAATCGAGGCGAATAGGACTGGGATCGCGTGCAGACAAGCCTAGGTCGGATTTGAGAGGTCTAACCTCCATTTTCTGGCTATGAGGTAAGCTGGCTGCAGAGGAAAAGCAAGTGGAGGCAGAGGAGGTGCGACCTGCTTCGATTTTATCTGACAGAGGCTGTCAAAAACTGATCTCGGAATGGTGATGGAGATCTGTCCCCTGTGAGTACTTAGATTGCTTCTCGCCAGTTTAGAGTCTGCTAGTAGTGCCCGCATGCCAGCTGGTCCTGTAGAGTACTCTTCATACTTGTGGGTGTACGACAGACATGCCCGACTCGTCAGCATCTCAGAGATCTCTTGTTTGCATGCTATGTGCGGCCTCACAGCAAGAACAACACCACAATCACCATCCACCGATCAACCCGGAACCCAAGCAACTTCAACCGATCCCCGCAAACAATCTCTGAGTCACGTAGGAGGTAGTAGAAGCTACGTAACGATATCACACGAGATGGCCATGCCTACATCCAATTACCAAACTCCCTAGCCAGCTCCCTCGACGCATTTACGATGGTATCAAGGCGTCCTAGCACAGTACTCAGAGTTTGCCTCTCGAAATCCGTCGCTCGAAGGGATGTTGCTGTCCTTGTGGAGAGATCATTCCGCAAATCTGTCAAGGCTGCATCGATTCGCCTTGCCAACTCTCGCTGAGCATCGGTCCCGAATTTACGGCAGGAACAGTTCTGCGGACAGCCACACGAGTCCTCCTGCCGCTCAAGTGGATTGTCAATCAACAACTGCGGGGCTGCGATGGGGCGGTGAGGGTCGACCAGTAGGCTTTGCTGCCCGAAAGGAGGTTGATTCCATCTTTGTGGGCGACGGTCTCTTGCTCCTAGGTTCGCGAGTACTGACCACCTGTTCAGGAGTTCTCTTTCCGTGAGTTGGTATAGTGATCCATGGGGTGGTTGAGACATTTTTTGTGAAGTTGCGATCAAGTAATGATAAGAGCTTCGATATGGGCGCGCAGTGTAAACATAAATGCTGGACCTTGCTGTAGGACGATCTACAAAGTCATGACAGTTATGGTGATTGTGTACTACGGGCCGCTTGATGCCAGTCAGGTCGTCGAGAAGTCGATCAGATAGTGTTTGTCTATCTTGTCCTGTCAGCGTTTACCAGAACATCATTGTGAACAGAGCATAGTTGACACTTCACTGACAGCAAGCTCAAAGAGCCTGGCTGCCTACTGATCATCCCCCAGCCCCACCAACCTCAACGAATCCTTCCACAACCTCCCCGCCTTCGCCTCATCATAGGCCCACGTCTCATACCCATCATCACTCACAAACATCGGATTCCCGGGATGAGCAAACGGCTTCTCCTCCACACAATTATTCAAATACCTCCCACCCTTACTCTTCCACTCCTCACCCAGCGCCGCATACACACTCGTCGCCGCCCCCTGCTCCGGACTCTTCATATACGCCTGAACCTCCGGTGTATTCCAGCCAGCCGCGGCTTCTGCATCGACATGCACCTGTAATCCCGTCGAAATGCCGCCGGGGTGGAGACTCGTGCTGTGGAGGTTCTTGCCGCCGTAGCGGCGCTCGATCTCGTTGGAGAAGTAGATGTTGGCGGTCTTGGCTTGGCCGTAGGAGAGCCAGGGGTTGTAGGAGTTGGGTTGGTCGAAGTTGTAGTCGTCGAAGCGGACTTCGCTGTTGCGGTGGCCGAAGCTGGAGACTGAGACGACGCGGGAGGGAAAGGAGGGTGTGGCGGAGGAGAGGAGGGTGTCTTTGAGGAGTTGGAAGAGGTAGAAGTGGACGATGCTGGAAGAGAGGAGAGTGTTAGCTGAATTCGAACGTGATGTCTTTAAGAGACAGTGCTTCTGCGCTTGGCACTTACTGATTCGTGCCAAATTGAGTCTCAAAGCCATCCTTCGTCCGGCCCTCTGGAGTCGCCATAACACCAGCATTGTCGATCAGAACATTGATAGTCTTCGTCTGAGACAGAATATCCTCGGCTCCCTTCTTGATCGACGCCAAGCTGTCTATCTCCATGTTCACGAGTGTGATCTTGCCACCTTTGGTGTTGGCCTTGATCTCATCGACGACTTTCTGACCTGAAAACGATCAGTCACTCTCATCTTCAAGAACTCCGTTCCTTAGACAACATACCTTTCGCAGCATCTCTCACAGTACCAAAGACATGGCCACCAGTAGCATAAAGAGCCCTCATCGTCTCGATACCAATGCCGCTTGATACACCAGTAACGACGAAGACTTTGTCAGTCAACTTCCCAACCAGTCCTTCATCCTCAACGATCTGTAGAGCTGTTGGTCGAGCATCGCCAGGACCGGCGGTTTTCTTGTGTGCTTCTGCGTACCGAGACATGGTGTGATGATTGTCTTGTCCATGTGTCGATTGATGGCGTGGCCTTGAAGTTGTTGCTCGATATTGCTGTGACTATGCCGTCGATTTTTTCCTACTTATACCATTGCACCTTCCATACCTTGTCACTGACGAGAAGTGACCGTCTTGGCCCGTCCACTCCAAATCAGCCAGCCACATCGTGGAAACCTGGAGCCATAGCGTAGACTGAAGTCGCATAACCAATCAAGTCCACTATGGCCGTGGCCTTGCATGAGATGTTGTCGTTGCTCCTTTGTCGCGGCCGACTTGGCATTAGAGTGCTGACTGGATTAAGAGGCCGCTTGTTCCTCCGTGGTTCCCGGAAGCATTCACAGCCGATCCCTTTGCGACTCTTGTCGGTCAAAGTCAGTGCGGAGGCCCTGTCTAAGTTTTGAACATTGCTTGACAACGACAGAGTCTGACTGGTCCGGTCTGTCGCTGCATGGCTTGCACAGGCAATTTTTTGAACGTAATCCAGCTTAAAGCCCTGTAACCATTTCCATGTCGTGGTGAATCAGACGATTCCAAATTCGGAGCAGTGGCTGACATAGACTCAAACAACAATACCCAGCACCTCGACACCCTACGACTCTTGCAGCACCTCAAATACTCCTCCAAAACGGCACCGAACTCATCATCACCTCTACCTTCCACCAGACCCACTCCTCCCTATCATGCCCGTCCCGCCTCCTCCACGAGTACACCAAAAGACTCTCCTTCCCCACTTCACCCACTTCATCATCAAACCACGCACGTCACCCACACGCTTACATATCCCATCTCATCGACATCGACCGTCGTATTCAAAGCTCGCATACGCATTGAAGGAGCCTGAAGAACCTTACATCTCGGAAACAGGCCCACGAAAGAAGCACCATTCGCCTTGAACGTCGTACCATCAGGAAGTGTGAATTTGAAGATAAAATCATTGGAGGCGTATGTATTGGAGGGCATTGCGAGGTCGCGGTTGTTGAGGTGGGTGATGATCTCGATAGTTCGGGATTCAAGGCGACTTTTGACTGTAAGGTCGCCGTGTAGCTTGGACTTTCGCATCGTTGACCGTGTCGTTGGGACGGGAGAGCATGGCGTGCCACGATGCTGTGGCAGTTTCGATTGAAGATATTCGACTCGAAGGATCTTGTTCGCCTCGAATTGTGTGCTGACTAATTGAGTTGAGGCTGGAGCTGGAGCGACATACCATGACGTTTCTGTGTTCAAAGTTCGCTGGCGTGTTGAGCTGAAAGTCGACCTCGAGAGTTTCCTTGTTGAGCTAAGTCTGGCAGCATCGAATCCTGTGCGACATCAGCTCTGCTGTTCAGCTTGGCATACTCCTGGAAACAGCTAAAGAAGATCACCAAAAGGAATGGCGACTTCATTCATCTCATTGTCCACCCTGGTGCCGGCCGTCTATATACATCACGTCGTGAAAAGTCCGCCCCAGCCGTACCTTGGAGCAAAGACCCAAACACGTCCAAGCCCTGTGCCATAGCTCATCCACGGATCATCCCAGTCATCCAAAAGGTGCCGTGATCTCATGCGACGAAACAGACCATGATCGAAGAAAAGTAGCTCGCCCCCAAAGCGAAAGTGCAATGCTCATCATCAGCATCCGCTCATCAGAAAAAGAAAAAATGCCGCTGATCCCAATTTTTTCGAAAGAATTGTTCGTTCGTTACCCAGGATTTGCTCCGTGGTTAGGGATATGCTCTCTTTTCGTTCTCATCTCATCTCGCTCAATCGCTAACCGCTCCAAGCTCAAAGGCGTACCGTTAAAAAGGAGACTTGCTCGCTCGTCGCTCGTGAAGCCAGGAAAATTGCCGTCGAAAGGGACGTGAAGAATGTGAATTGAAGTCGTGGTCGTGGTTCTGTTTTGGAAGTGAACGTTCTAGGGCCGAAGCGACGCAGTGCGCTCTGTGCCCAATAGCTGGTGTCATAGGCCCTGTTCGCCGGCTTTGCATAGTTTTATGCCCTTGCCCCATTCTGAGTTGAGGACTTGGTGGGCGCTTATCCGGCGGCTAGCGTTGGGGTCGAGGATGCTATAAATGACGTTGCGGCAGCGTGCCTTTCTAAAAGTCAGCATCGATTCTAAAATAATCTTCAGACGCGTGCTTACCCTGTGCAATGTCTCAATCGGAGCATAGCCTTCCTCACTTTTCCGCCCACGGATGTAGTTATCGTAAAACTCGTCTTCATCTTTCTTTGCCACGCGCCACAAATGCCGCCCAGTTCGCATGGCCATGTAGATGACACCACAGGCCCACACGTCGACAGCACGAGGGTCGAATTCTTTGTCAATATACTCTTCTGGTGCAATGTAAGGAGCACTTCCGCAAAGTCCAGCAGTCATGTGTGGTTCTGTTTCCCACGCCATTCGGAAGCACTCTCCATTGCCAAAATCAGTAATCTTCAAGGCTCCGTGAGTGGTGAGGAGGAGGTTCTCCGGCTTCAGATCACGATGCGCAACACCCATCTCGTGGATGTACTCGACACCGCGCATAAGCTGTGCAAAGTAGCAGTCTGCCTCGGCAACTTCGAGCTTGCCGTTCGCCAACACGAGCGAGTACAGATCGCCACCAGCACAAAACTCCATGACCTCGCAGTAATCGCCCTTGGCATCTTCCAGTAAGTCCAAGGTATGGATTACATTCGGGTGCCGTAATGACGAGGAGATGCAGAACTCTGAGTTGAGACGCTTGCTGTATTTCTTGGCGTCTTCTTGTGGTCTCCGTCGGAACTCCTTCACGGCGTATAGTTGTTCGTGTTTCGAGTCGTTCGGATCCGTCTTGTGTGCGATGCGCACGATACCGAATGCACCTCGTCCCACAACCTCGCTGCACTTCCCGTACTTTTGCACCAGAGTTGCAGTGGCGTTCGGTCCATTCTTCTTCTCAGTAGCCATCCTGTCCTTTTCACTCTTCAACGTCTCCACCCAGTTCGATACAAGCGATAGTGGCTGGTCTTCATTGTGCTCTTTCCGCTTGCCCATGAGGTCCTTGAACATAACCGAGAGCTTGTCTTGTCGTTTTGCGCCCTTGAGCACGTGGAAATGCTCCCCACTCTCCTCTACCCAGAAGCGCTTGTTGTGAGCGGCCGCGTCGCTTTTCTCCTTCTTAGAGTCAGATCCGCTCCGCGTGACTGCGCCCATCTTCTCGTTCTTCGATGCTTGTCGTGACGGCTTGTCAGGACGTGGCTTCGAGGACACTGACGTGCCGTCGTCCTCTTCCACAGCTGTCTCTGGTACCTTGTCCGCAACTTCCTGCTTCAGTGTCTCTCTGCCGGTTGCGTTGGCGTCCCTTTGCGAGAACATCCGACTTAGCCGTGAGGTGAAGGTCGGCTTCTTCTGTGGACCAGCGGGGCGTTCAGGCTTGTCGCCGTTGACGAGTGTTGTCGTTGTGGATGCGGGTGTATCGTCAGGTGGGAACGATGACGAAGAGGGTGGCAGAACTGGGTCGCCGTGCTTGCTGGATGTGAACGAGGCGGTCGACGTTGATGCAGTCGGAGCCGGCGATATCTGCGGTCGCGATATATGCTCACCCGGCGGCGGCGACGCAGCTGCCGCAGCGGCCATGGCGGCCGTCGATATACTTTGTTGTGTTGCTTGAGAGTCCGGTGGTGGTGCAGCAGGAATACGTCAGTCAAGCGACAGGGATGTTGCGGGAGCACAACTTGAAGCAAGCGGAATCCAGTCAGACTCAGACGGTGACAGTGCGCGTTGGTGGTGGGCTGTGTCCAGTCACGGAGGCGGCGGCGACTGCAGCGACAGGTCGATCTATCGCAGAGCTCTCGTTCGGACTCGACGGCGACTCAGGTTCCTGCTGCGTTTCCTGCGTGCGGGTATTCCGCGATGAGGTAGTCCCCAAAGCTTTGCAAAGGCACACGCGCGGACCCGGCCTGGGGAGAGGAAGATCACCCTTGGCACGGGGCAGGTCTCGTTTGGCGAGCGAAGTAGGATGGAGAGGCACTGCGCAGTGCTCTTGTACACACTTGTGCAGCCCGCTCGTGAATGGGAGTATGTCAGCCGAGGGCAAAGCAACGCAAAGCGACGCGAAGCACAAGCTAGCAGCGAGGTGCTCGTTTGGACTGCTGGCTGGCCGGCGGCTAGCTATGGCAGATGCATGGTTGCAGCAGGCGATCGGACTGTAATAATCAGTGAGAGCGGCGGAGATGGGGGCTGGCCGGAGATGACGCTGGTCGGGTGTACAGTGTACAAAGCAGCACACTGCCCGGGCGAGAAGGACGCAGAGCTGCGCGAGGGGACGACGAGGACGCTGCTGGGTGTGTAGTAATGCAGAAATGGAATGGCGAAACTGGGCGTGCAGCTTTTTGGTGAGGGATTAATTACGAGAAAGTGTAGGGACTCGGGAGAGCTATGTATCTTCGTTCAGTGCGAGACGAGAGAGAAAAGTCGGTACTGGTTAAAATGTGCTTCCGGAATTATTGTATGCATCTGCTGCAGCGCTGCTGCTGGTTTCGAGGGGCCTCTGTTGATGCACAGGCCGAGGAAATTGGCATTCAGCAGCACGCGCACGTGTGAGATGCGTACATTCCGCCTCGCAGGCTATTTATTGTTGGACGCCCGTGGGCCGCCGCATGGCGATTCATTCTTAATAATTGTGCACGCGACAGCTTCATGCCACCCTTGCTTTGTGCGCGCGCTGGTGCAGACTTGCAGACCGCCAGGTGTGACCTCACCTCCTCCTTGCCACCGACAGCCTTGGATATCGCAGCATTGCTGCTGCGACATGTATCCCACTGTACAGCATTGTAGCTGAGCTACCAAGCTGCAACACTGTGTTCACGGCAAGACAATCTCGTTCAGTACCCCGTACATAACCTCCAAGTCCGACTCCGCGCGAGACAGGCCCAACCCCATCAGCTTCGGCGTCCCCACCTGTCTCACCTGTCACTCCAACACCTTAAATTACAAGTACCGACTGGGCGCAGACTGCGCGTGTGAGATCAGCTTCAGCTTCAGCTTCAGCTTTCCCGTACACCGCTTACCATCATCAGCCACGCAATTCGATTTGGTAAAGCTGCCGTGCATCAATCAGTCGTCAGTACTTGTAGTGCAGTGCCTGGCTGCGAGAAATAAATCGCGCATACAAGATGACTGTGTGACGAGCTGGTCAGATCCACGCCGGGAAACGCGATCCACGCTGCCAAGCTTGCACTTGAAATGCTTGTTGGAACTGCTGTGGTCGTTGCTGCCGGCACGTCAACAAGCTCCGTGAGCTTTGCAAAGACCACGTCGCTCTGCGCTCTGGAGAGCAGTTCATCCTTCGCGGCGCACGGCTTGCACCTTCTCTAGACTCTCGGTGCAAAGTCCAAGGTACCCTGTCCAAAGTTTCAGCGTCGACAGGGCTTGAGCAGGGCCCATTTCGCAGCGCTGATAGTGACACGGGCATTGCACGGACTCGAATAAGCTTGAACTTACACCTCGAACTCGAACAGGTGTAGTGAGGCTGAACTCAGAAGCTGAGTTTTGTCCACCAAATATCAAAGGGATGGAGCTTAATGATGCTGCCTTCTCTTGTGTAGCCGATTGTCGGCCGAAGAATATCAGATGTAAGAGGACTTGGGATGAGTTGGCTGTCCTGAGTTGAGATTCTTCGTTCTCGATCAAGCATACATAGGAAAGGGCATCGCAGTGGTGTCTTGCTGCCAACGCCTCTGCGATCACAGTCATAATAGCCTCCTGCTCTACAACGCCTGGCTCGAACCCTTTCGCCAAAACCATTGCGACTCCCTCGGGTATTGTACAGCAACTGGACAGGTATACATTATCATTCATTGACACGCCATCGCAGCGTAGTTGACTAGGCCTCTGGGCCTGCTGCTGCTTGTGCGGCTTCGCTGGCGCCGTCTTGCTGGTTCTTTGGTCGGCTGAGGGTCTCGAAGCTGCCTGTAATCATGTAAGCCATCTGTACTAGATGAGTCGCAGTGCAAACGACTTACGCTGCAAAAGGTTGAGAGCTGTTCTCTTCTGGCCATCGTCGACCTCGTATGTGTCCATGCGAGCATCTGCGTCCACGTAGAGTTGGGTGCTGGAGTAGTCGTTAGCATTTCCTGTTTCCGCGATCATGCTATGTGCATGCGCGATCTCCATCATGTCTGATGGGCACGACTGATAGCACCTACCCCTTTGGCAGACTGCACAGCAAGTCCCTCTGAGGCCCCTCCTGAAAGCTCGCAACTCTGAACCAGCTCGTCGTCCTGTTGCCCTCCGCATCTCTTGGCCCCTGCTGCACACCAAGCGCATATCTCACAATCTCCTTTCCGTTCGATGTCGCGAACACCTCTGGGGTGTCAGCCAAACGGCCGATAATCTGCATTCTGGCGAGTGGGCGGGGAGCGGTGGTGGAGAAGGCGCGCACTGCGCGTGGCATTTGGAATCGGAAGGACTGCATTCTGGCGACTGTGATGGATATGGTCGGCAATGGGTGGTGAAGCGGGATGTGTTGATGGTATGCGATGGTGATGTTTCAAGCAGAAACGCGACTTGACACTGCCGACGCGACCTGCAGGGGAAGCTTAAAATTGGCCAAGCCGCTCTCTCTCCCAATCATCGGCCAAGCATTGTGATTTGTGAAGCTACTCTCACACGTGGGACTTCCATCCTATCTTCAAGTTGCTACAAGACAGAATCTCTTACGCAGTAGCGAGCAAGATACAGCGTTGGCAGCATCTCGCGAGTTCTCGACCAGGCATGTCCAGTCAGCCATCACAAAAAGAGGATCCTGCAGTCAGTCCAGTGCCATAGCGTCTTGTGCTCATGGTGTATATTTGCTCAATCAACCGCAAATGTTGGCAATAATAACAGCACAGCATGCCGCATTTGATCTCACATCTTCTTCCTCGAATTCGAACGACATGTTCCGCACATCACCGACATGACTTTCCTGGTTGGCTTGCACTCGTCAGGCACGGACGGCATTACTTCCATTGGCAGGTGTCATATGAAACAGATCTAGGGTATAGGAATAGCACATCGACCACCTTCAACTACCGGTGTACGAGCAGGAATATTGGCCCATCCAGTTGTGGGATTCACAGTCTCCAAGCCAAGTCATCCTCAGCCCTTCAGCCCTTCACGACCACTATCGCAAGCCTGCCCTTCTCGAACTCTTCCAGCGCTGTGCTTACGGAATGCTCGATCCTCCAATGAGTCCAGACAGCCACCTGATTCAACATCCTACTACCATTGTCGCTCGTAAACACCCCGTGTTTAATGTTCTCGGAATAGCTCGGAATAGGGCTACGCTGCTTAATGCGAACTTCCATGGAAGCTGAACACGCGAACAGGACTGGTCTTGAGAGCTTGTCTATTACCACGAAGAGAATGTTGACAGCATCCTCCCCGAGTGGTGTGGTACGAGCAGCCCTCGTGTTCTCTGACCAGCAACATCTGCATCAGGCCAAAGGGTGGTGGAGGATCACGA
The DNA here is from genome assembly GCF_020509005.1 of Fulvia fulva. Lineage (NCBI taxonomy): Eukaryota > Fungi > Ascomycota > Dothideomycetes > Mycosphaerellales > Mycosphaerellaceae > Fulvia > Fulvia fulva. The sequence goes on along the minus strand of NC_063017.1, from coordinate 3,891,840 downwards.
TCAATGCGAGATGCGCTGGCGGACACTGTGAAGTGGTCGGCTGATGTATTCTTGCTGAAGCGACGCAACCCATCATCGTGTCTGACATGTCGAGCAGTGGAGAGGTCGTATATTCCCGGTCTAATATCGACGGTACTACTCACGACATCGGGGACTGCACCTCGATTGACCATTCACAGCGACGAAGCTGTATACAACGAATCGCAAGAGAATTCGCCGTCACCTGAAGAAGGTTGTATCGGATCTCACGTTGTGTGATTGCGAGGATCGGCAGGACGGCCACGCTATCGAACCTACATGTCGGCTCACCGCCGAGGAAGATGCTTTTCGTAAAGGCCCCCAATGCATGCAGATGCCCGACAAACAATGCCCGCGACTCCGATGGGCTGTTGCGTCGACAGTTGGACACCGCTCAGTACTCGAACTTTGGGCAGCGACGAGTGGTAAATAGCAAGCCTCGGATGTGGTTATCACACGTTGCGAACAACCAAACATGGGAACGCCACTAACGCCACTAACGCCTCTGGGCCACGGGAACTGCGACTCTCGCCGCGAGCCTCGCAAGCCTATTCTTCCATCGCGCTTGGGGATGGGAATCCGCTCCTGTGCAGTCAGCAGAAGGATGAATGCACTGCCAGCACGTCGAACGAGCTTGTACCCTTTCAAGCGCCAAGCATGCTGGGTCCATCGAGCGGTCCAGCTCATGAAGATGACAATGATCGTCCGTAACGGCCCTCGCTTACTGCGGCGCTGGACACAACGGCAGGATCGCAAACGCAGCAGAGCAGCATGAGAATGAGCAGAGCATGCCGTCTGCTTCCAATTCCACGGAAAAAGCGGTCGCTGGGGAGTACGACTAATCTTTATGCTGTTGTCTTGTACGCCGGGCGAACAACCTTTGCGGACTTCGGATATTGGACTCATCGTGCAGTATACAACATGCAGGTCCCACATTGCCACCTTCAAGCTCATTGGCAGGTCTGACAGCAGCTTATCCAATTTAAGCTGAAGACTCATGATGTATTGCCTTTGCGGGCGTTAGGGCTGCACAGCCGTACTGCATCATACCACACTCGAGCCGGCGATGACTGAAGAAGGATGACACAGATGACACAAGGTGAACCGCTCATTCGCGGACTCTTTGGGACGCCAACGGAGCCGTGCACTAGTATCACTACAGCCACGAGGCTGCCTCATGATGCCAAGGCTCGTAACGGTTGACGGTGACAGTCAGTGACCTGATCATTGGCGAACGATCCTACAACACGGTCGAACGTCAGCATTGACCCAAATTGGGGGCTAACGTATGAAGCTGAAAGGTTCATCTCCTTCTTATAGTCACCTCTCCCCCTGTCGATGCTCCGGGGCATCTCGTACATTGACCTGTGGTAATAGTTTCCTTCTACGATGCTTCCAATGCTTCGGTTGGCGGCGAGCGTGTTGTTGCTAAACACCGTCTCTGCATCGCCCTGGCTCGTAGCTCGCACAAACTCGTCTTCATCTGGAGGAGTCTCTTCATCAGAAGGACAATGGCAACACGGAGGACCTCCATCCAGTCATAGCGCGATCGTCAACACAACAGGAAACGAACCAGCAAGCAGCGAACAGGCTCAACTACTGTCAGTGCCTGTTGTCCCTTACGGTGGCAGTGGTGGATCAGCATACCATGGACCAGCTTGGATATCATCGGGACATGGCTTGCATCCAAGTCTATCGCAATCGCAGACCAATGGCGGCTGTGAGCTCGGAACTTTGAATGCATCGAAACTGCCAGATTTTGTGCACAGCGGTCCTATGCCTGGAGGGAAGCCTTGGGGTGACAGGACTTGCAAAGACACCAACCAATTGGACGATACGCCAAACACCGGCATGACCAGGCATTACGACTTCACCGTCAGCAATATGGTAATCGCGCCAGATGGTGTGGAGAAGAACGCTGTGGTCATCAACGGCCAGTTCCCTGGCCCGACTATCGAAGCAAACTGGGGAGGTGAGTACCATCAAACAGTAGCTGTACCTTAGTATGTCGACATGTCGCTGACCATTCCTAGACTGGGTCGAAGTCGTTGTACACAACCACCTTGAGGAAGGTACTGCGATTCACTGGCATGGTCTTCTGCAGAAGGATACGCCATGGATGGACGGTGTACCAGGAGTCCAGCAATGTCCAATCGCCCCAGGCTCGACATTCACCTATCGCTTCCGAGCAGACTTGTACGGCAGCACCTGGTACCACAGCCACTACTCGGCTCAATATGCAGGTGGTGCTTTCGGTCCACTGGTCATCTATGGACCCCACGACAATGCCGAGTATGATGAGGACTTGGGCCCTGTCCTCATCCACGACTGGTTCCACAAAGACTGGTTCAGTCTGGTCGAGCAAGTCATGGCACCGGAAACCGAGAAGCTGCCTCCGCCGCCTTCCAACAACGTCCTCATCAACGGCAAGATGAATTATCCTTGCTCGAATGCAACTGGCTACAAGTGTACGCCAAACGCCGGTGTGTCGAAGTTCAACTTTGAATCTGGAAAGACCTATCGCTTGCGCGTGATCAACTCTGGCGCCGAGGCCATGATGAAGTTCAGCATTGATGGGCATGAAATGTCAGTCATTGAGAATGACTTCGTGCCGATCGTGCCCTACACTACGGACGTCCTGACACTGGCAGTCGGCCAGCGGTCCGATATTCTGGTCAAGGCTACCGGGAAGCCAACTGATGCAGTCTGGATGCGCGCGGATATGGGCCCAAGCTTCTTCAAGGGTGGTTGCTCCATCCACGACGGCGTGTCGCCGCTCGGTGTCGCTGCGATCTACTACGAGGATGCCGACACGACAGCCGCCCCGACTACCAACTCGACCGTCCCAGAGTCAGCCTTGACCTCCTGTCAGAACGATCCCCTTAGCTCGACTGTCCCATACTACAGCTTAACACCACCAGCCAATCCCGAAACGGTCCAGAATGTCGATATCACATTCCAAAGCAACGGCACCAACAAGCTCTTCTACATGAACAACTCCACTTTCCGCGTGAACTTCAACGATCCTGTCCTTCTCAAAGCCAAACTCGGCCATTCGGATTATCCAGCTTCATACAATGTCTACAACTTCGGCCAAAGCAAGAGCATCCGCATGATCGTCTTCAACCATGCACCCACAGGCGCACACCCTATGCACATGCACGGACACAACATGTACATCCTCGCCGAAGGCTATGGCTCCTGGGACGGGACCGTCGTGAACCCGAACAACCCACAGCGAAGAGATGTTCAGGTCCTGCCGAACTCGAAGTCACCAGATAATCCGGCGTACATTGTGGTGCAGTTCGATGCCGACAACCCTGGTGTTTGGCCATTTCATTGTCACATTGCGTGGCATGTTTCAGGTGGATTGTATCTAAACATCCTGGAGAGGCCGGATGATATCCAGAAAGACATGGCAATTCCTGGTGTTATGGCGCAGACGTGTCGGGATTGGAGTACTTGGACGGGTCAGAATGTTGTGAAGGAGATTGATTCTGGACTTTGAGCGACTGAAGACGACAACCATCCGGCAGTCAGATTGACACTCTGGACAATACCCAGGATGACAGCACTTCCCAAGGATGGCGACGATGATTGAACGACGTTGACGACTCTCGTATTACACTTCTTCGGCCGAGATACCTCCATGCTGCCGCACACTACTACAGCTGCACAAATACCACATGCGGCTGCTGACGAAGGACGCTCACAGCCACATCAGGCGAGACCAGAGCTGCTTGCGGTAAAAGCTACAATAGGCCGCCAGCATAAGGCCTACTATGGCAATAAGGATGCCGAGCCCAAGAACCAGCAGCCGATCGCGATGGTCGACAGGTGCGTTCGTGCTGTGCAGTAGCGTGGACAGGTGATCATCGGCAGGGGAGCTTGTTGAGCATCAGCGAGGCGTTGTGGATAGCTTTGAGAGAGGTTCATGGTTGAGTCGCATTTTACAACGATGGTATAGAGATAGAGTGTTCAGAGTCGACATGTACATATGATTCTAATGGCTGACGTGCAGGCTTTCTGCGTTTGGCAGCGTGCATCAACCCTCCGTCTCTGTGGTTGTCAACGCATGTCACTGAGTCGACGTCCCCATCAGGGACGCCGTATACTAATTGAGAACGATCAGGGCGACGGCCACGCACTTATCTCGAAAAAAGCTGTATGCAACGCAGCTCCCGGCCTCAGAATCTTGATTGACCAGACCACTCTGTCTAGACTGTCATGCTCCTCTTGTGTCAACAGAATCTCTATCGACAGATGACATCTCAGTGCGTGCGGAGGAAACTTTGCATAGCGGCCGTTGCTTGGGTCTGACTCGTCCACGCCACTGGGTACAGTCCGTGCCTGCAGATCTTATCGTGATCATTGCGCGATGCTGTCGATTGTGTGCTTACGCGCTGTGCATCGCCTGCATCATCATCAACACCACTCACAGACCTGCTGCTGCAGTGGTTATTTAATTGCGTGCATAGTGAGCAGATCTGCGTGCACCGAGGTTTGCACCGCGGCAAAGGCGGCGTAAGGCTTTCGTGTGCCAATAGGTACAGTACAAGGCATCCGACAGATGTGAGTGCTGCGCATTGATCGCGATTGTAGCTCTGGTGATGAAGCTCTCTCCTCACGCTGGGACAAGGCACAAAGCTGGTGAGGAGGATGAAGCTGATTCAAATAATATGCTTCAACACCTGTTTTCCTTCGGCGCGGCCAGTGGCCGCAGAGCCTCCCGCCTGTAGAGTTCTGGGAAGTGAGGGGCAAAGCTTTGAGAGTTTGCGAGGCGAAGACGGCAGAAATGCACATGACTGCCAGACCGCACGTCCTTTAGCGCATTGAAAGGATGGAGCTGTCAGTCGTGCTGAAGGGAAGCGGAGCCGTAGTCTTTACTGGCGGTGACGGGCATCGTCGCCGTGTCTTTGCCGCAATCGATTTGCAGAAGCTATCAGCTGTTGGGGTATCACTCGTACAGAATCACGACAAACGCCCCTTGCAATCCGCTCAGTGTTACAAGCAGAAGTCCAGAACCCCGCCGCAATACATCCAGAAAACGTCGCTCGTTAGAAGGTGCCTCCAGGTCGCACCGCCGTTCAGAATAATCGTTGAGGCATGCTGTGCCCCGCGCTCAGGCTGCCGCTTGACGATCCAGCAATACTAACGATGCTGTCCCTCCTTTGAGCCGCAGTATTGCTGATCCTGCGATCTTTACCGCGGCCTTTGATGCCCTGGTTGCAGTTATTGTAGAGGCTAGCGAAATACTCCCACATTTCCTTCTCCCAAGTGTCGACAACATCGCCCTCCTTGAAGCTCTCAAATCGTGATTTTAAACGACGTATCGTCTCCACGTGAAACTTGTTCTGGTGCGATTTGAGGTTTCCGAGTTGCGTGAACTGTTTGTTGCAGCTGTCCAGCTTACACGTGAAGGGCTTGGCGGCTGTGTGCACGATCTTGTGCGCTCGAACATTGCCGTGCTGTGCGAACGTCTTGCCGCAGATGTCGCAGTGGTATGGTCGCTCTCCGGTATGTCTTCGTTCGTGTGTTTTGAGGTTGCCCAGCTGACTGAATCGTTGTCCGCATGACGGTTCTCTGCACAGAAATGGCTTGATGCCTGTGTGTGCTCGTGTGTGAATCTCGAGATGCGTCTTCTGATAGAATGCCTTTCCACAGTCAGACACATCGCATTCGTATCGCTTCTTCGGCTTCGGTGGACTGATTTCGGTAATGGTAACTTGTGGCTGATCCTTCTGTCGTTGTTCTGTAGCAGAGCCCGTTTTTGTCTGGATAGCACGCATCAACGTATCAATGTCGGTTGCAAATACAGTGGGCTTCGTCTCTTCAGGCTCATCTGTTCCTGTGCGCGACGCTGGGCTGGATGCATACGCATTGGCATTGTAGAAAACTTGCGATGGGTGGGCTGGCGAATCGTCTTCGATCTTGATGTATGTCTCATTGCTGTCGAGGCTACTGTAACTGTCGGTCTGCATCATAGCTGGTCTCGGCATTGCGTTGAAGTTGGTGTTGATTGGAGCAGGCCACGCGACAAGGTTACCAAAGGTGGCATTGTTGTAGCCAGGGTTCATGGCATATACGTTGGCATAAGATGGATCCATTCCTAGACCAACACTCAGATCTGCATTCATCTGAGTGTTCAACAGTTCGCTTGGTGCTATCGACGGTGCGTGCATTGTAGTTCCCTCTTGCTCTTGTGACTGCATGTATGAAAGCATGACTGATGTATCCGGCCTGAAAGCCATGTTGAATGAAGACATGACGCCTGCCACGTCCATCTGGCTGCACTGTGCTTGACTGAGTCGACGTTGTAGTAGCTGACTCGGCTTGTTCGGCGTCTTAACGTCCCCCGTTGTGGTATCGTCAGTCGCTCCGGTACGTAGCTGGCTCAAGCTGTTTCTTGATGTAGGATGCTTTGTACAAGGCTAATGGTCCTGGATGAGGTTATGGACGTCTTCGGGATCGGCGCTCAACTCAGTGGGAATACAAGACGGTATATGGGTAAGGAGTGAGCTCCTGTTCGTTGTACGTACCAAGCGCATGGGCACCTACCGGCTACCAACATGATATAAATGCGAGATGCTCGTCCGCTATGCTATGCTGGGATGACGAAAACTCAGTGGGGACTGCTCTATCCCACTACAGCCCGACATGCAGGTCTTCGACTCCAGAAAGGTAAGCTAGGGTGAGGTCTGCGGGACGGCGAGGTCAAAGGTAGGTACGCTGGTACATCAGATCGAGATTCGCATGTGGGATCAAGTCGCGGCTTGAGGTCGTGGCTTCGCGGGCTGGTGCGCAGCACTGTCGAGGTGTGAAGCGATGCTTCGATCTATTCCCGAATGGTCGGTAGCTGCCAGCCACAAAGGCGGCCGTAGTCTGCCACTCAGCTTCTTGTTGTGATGTGCTGCAGACGCCGTTCTCGCGCATCCACTTCGAGCTCAGACCGAAGCGGCAGCGAGCGGGATGTGCGAGGCTGAACGCCCTCTGCTGCTCTGTGTTCGGTCAGTGTCTTGACTTGTAAATTGAGTCAATGCCGATCGTGCGATTGGATACTGATAGCTTAAACAGAGTTTGGCACCAGCTGCACGCTCGTCAGTTCTTCCCCAGGTTCTCTTGTGACTGGCCGTGAAGATTGAGGATTTGTGCCCGGAAGGGCAGCATGAGCTATCGCAATAATTGCATGCTAGCAGATGATCATGCTCATCTTCACACCCACCGTCATGCCCCTCCGGCGTACGCATCCTTCCATCTCTCGATCTCAAAGCGGTCCGACACAAGGAGGGGTGCTAAAGATTGCTTGGACGGCATCTCTTTGAAGCGAGCCCGTTGTGGAGCGCACAGCGAATCAGCATCGTGTCGCCTAAGTTGACCCGAGAGCGACAACAGCTCGCATGGCAAGGCGTTTGCTAGCAGCGTACCGCAGCGTCCTGACACAGCTCGTGCGCGTGCCACACAGTAGTAAGCGGCTGTTCTACCGAAGCTCTCAGGGCTGCCACGCTCTGCGGCGCCACATCGCAAGATGCCGTCTTGTTCCGGACGCCCACAGGAACCGGAGAAACATGCAGCTGAGAAGGCGTCTTCAGCAGGATCCCAAGGCTCGATAATAATACGATGCGCCGGCTGTGTGGTAGTGTCCCGCGATTGTCAGTATGTCCATGCATCGGGCTGTCCGCGACCAGGTGGGTGGGTCAAGTTTGCCGAAAGCACATATGAAGTGACCACTTCATCTTCACCACGATGAGTGCGCTATTGGTGGGCTCGCGGACGAACAAGTGAGGCTTCGGTGATGGTCGGTCGCACACCATCGCAGGACGCCGATGGACATCCCGCGACGTCTCAAGCGAATGGCGTCCAGGATATCCTCAACAGCTGATTCCTCTCCACGTCCAGCACATAGCAATCCAGTGGATGGAACTCCGGAGACAGCCTCCGGAGGGATGACATTATCGCACACGCGTATGATAGCGCTGGATGGATGTGGAGGAGGTTGAGATAAGGTGCGGTTCGGCGAGAGCATCCATTAGATCCGGCTTGCATGTGTTCTTTGTATAGCACAGAGATGAGCGGGTTTCGTTTTGTGTGTGTGTGTGTGTGTGTGTGTGTGTGTGTGTGTGTGTGCATGCGGATTGGTGGTGGATGATGGACGCGAAGAGTGGAGAAGATTGTTGTCGCCTGAGGCAATCTCGCTTGTTTGGGCTAGCGTATGTTTATTTTCAACCACACATCATTCTCATACCAAAGCACTGATTGTGCAAGGCATTGTGTTGAGTTGTACTCGAGCTCGGCATGTCTCAAAGCCGCCCTGGATCTGTTGTTTTGGCATATCGCGGTTTCTTGCTGTGGATTGTTGAAGTAATGAAGGTAACGGAACATGAAGATGACTCCCGCTGACCAGCCTCCAAGCAAAGTATGTTGCCGCCGCTGTATTTGTCGACATGACTTCTAGACGGCTTCTGAACGAACGCATACCTACATAGCCGCGCTGTACCCTCGAATGCATCAGTCGGACCTCGCTAGGCATTCAACTTTGTCACCAGCCCTCGTTCCAAGGGTCAAGGTCTTCACTCCATCGCCGGCAACAGCCGAAGAACTGCCCTCACTGAGCTTCTGGCGTCCTAAGACTTTTGTCGCACAGCTGGAATCCCCACCAAGTTCAGCAGGATCGACCACTAATTTCATTCACTTTGCTCCGTCCCTCCATCAATATTTTGCACACTCTGTCACCATACTCACGACCTTTGCTTGTCATTATGCTGGTCAGCAGCCCGCACAGGCCAGGACCGCAAGCACAAAACCGTCCAACTTTGCCATGCGCGACCTTCTCCCCTTCTTCCCAGCTCCTCTTGTGAGTTTCTACCCTCGCCCTACCTTTTGGAGACAACTTGCTAATTCTCTCCAGTGCCTTTTGGCTTAGATCAAGTCAGTATACCCATCATTATGCTCGACTACCTCCAACTAACGACTTTGCAGGTGTAGTATCTGTTCTTTTCAGTTTAGTCTCTGAAACGAGTCTATGGACTCATTCAAGATTATTCTTATTTTTGGCACTAGCCCCGAGGCCGCTGAGCTTGCTCATGTCTCGGTGGCACAGTGTCCCTGGTATTGCACTGCCTCTAGGTGACGCGACACTTTTTCATCAATTCTGCGCCATGTGCGCAGACCTGGAGAAGAAGCTGTTGAGGAGATTGATTGAGATGGCGGAAGCGAGAACGTTGGTGGGCGACGGTGACATACTCTACTTGAGACATCAAGTGCAGACCTGCGGAAGGTGCTGATGATGCCGGCCTGTAGAGAAGGAAAGAGTTGTTGATAGTTGTGGCCACAGACCATGGGTATGTACATACTTCGAGATCATGCCAATTTAACGACCTCGATACACGCTTCCCTAGATACCACCTACACACGTACATAGTATCGAGGCATACAGCTCACTTGCCGTCATGCCTTCCGCGAGACCTGATCCTTTCACGACAAGCTCAAACGCAGCAAGCCACCCTGCAAGCAGATCTCTGCGCGCACAACCCTCACAACAAAGCCTGTCCTCGAACGCAAGTGCCGCTTCCACGCGCACCCGACAACAACGCGAGCTCTTTGCACCCGCACTATCGAGACGACCAACGAGTCGCACGACACCTCGAGTAGCCGATGAAGTGCTAGCAGACTCAGATGAGGAGAATCAAGAGAGGGAGCCGATAGTACACAGACCGCGACAGGCTTTGCGGAGGGTCAGACATAGATCGCCGGAGGGTAGACTCGCAAGAGCGCGGCCGAAACAACAGGTAGAAGAGGCGGATATTGTGAATAGAGATGCTACTGGCAACTTTCTTATGAAGGCGCCGCACGGCAGCAAGACGCCGGAGTGGGAGGAGACGGCGGAAGAGCATGAAGCGAACAACATGAGTATGCGCAGTCAGCTTGGGCAACAGCACACCGAAGACTGACAGGTTTGACAGAGCACATGGACGCATACTATGCCAATGTCGCACGGAAGTACTTCGCGTCAGGCGCGCATCTGGGAATGAGGACGGGCAGACAGAGTGAGCCAGGTAAGCTGTTCAGGCTGTGGATTTATTGAAGCACGCGCTCACGATCACAGACTTTGAACGCGATGTGGGAGACATGATGTTCTACCTCAAGGACGAAGTGATGCGAAAACTGGACAATGAGCGCTGGCTGTATGAGCCTGTTGATCGACTTCAGCCTCCTCTGTCGTGATACATTGGCGACAAGTCATGCGAATGAAGACTCTGAACGACTACAACCATATGACTACAACCTTGTGCTGAACTACAACCACATGCTAGCCAGTAGTGAGCCTGCTGCACCCTACGAGAGGCGTTCAAAGTCAACGCCATGGACATGCTCGTCTCATGCTGTCCGCCTCATCTCACTCGATCACTCCAAGATCTCGAACAATTCGCCGGCAAGAAGACCGACATGGATATGAGACATTGGGAACTCGCATTACTCAGGTACCAAAACCACTCGGAGAGAGGTCCGCCTCCAGATGTGGAACCTTTCATCACAGAATGCGACTCTATTTGGTCTATCCCCATCATGCTGCCATCTGCCCAACATCACAACTCATGTTCACGTCTGAACTGTATCACAATGCACCCCACCAACCCATGCGGTGCTCCCATATCCTTCACGCACAGCAGTGGCGCCACCCAGAAGCTCGGCTCGCAGTGTTGTGCAGAAACGAAGGCCGGTCCGGTTCGCTCGCCGAAAGCACTAATTCGAATGGCGTTGGTTTCAGCCCGTGCAAAACGGTTGCAACCGTTCTTGATCGTGTTGGTTCTTGCTGAAGTCAAAGATGGTGGCGATGAAGTCAAAGAGTCTGGTTCGTACGTATGTACCGATATATCAAGCTTCGCTACGAGAATTGGATGAGGCCTATCGCGGTACCGGAAAGCCAGAAGTTATTATGCTGAGACATCACTTTCCGTGCTGTCGGATGGAGTTAGCTTGAAGTGTACGGAACTCCCTGGCTCCACTGGCTTTGTTCGATTGAGAAGTCTCCCAAGTCATGCGTTGCAGACACTTTTCTCTCCTCCTTCACAACGCAAATACTGCAAATGCCAGATGCTGGATCCGAAACGCATGTCTCTACCAACAACGCCACTTCGCACGCAAGGCCTTGTCGTCTACACTTCTACGACATGGGGCCAAAACCTCGGTGCCTGAAACATATGCCAGCACACAACTCACCCTCATCCCCCATCGCATCATGCACAGCAGTCACAGGGTACCTCACGGCAAGTGTCAGGTTCGCTTCGACGACTATGCATATGCCTCGCAGCATATTATGCCAGTATCCGCAGTAGCCAGTGAGTGATGGAGACAGTTCTGCATGCTGCATGTGTGATGCATGCATATGCAGCGCCTCCACGCTTTATCCCACAGGCGTTGCTGCAGTGGTGTGAGATGGACAGCATTTGTAGGTTTCGATACATGGAAGTACCCTGGCGCGGCATCGCGGAGTTGTGTAGATTGAGTTTCACGACGAGGACGAGCTATCATACCGCCGTGTACCGCCACGCCAAGAGGGCGCGCGCTTGAGTGATCCTTGTGGTGTTCTCCGAGAAGGTTTGAGGGCTTTTGTTCTGTCGGCTTCAAAGAATCTGAGGCTGCTGGGATCGCTTGGCGAGAAAGTGATGAAGTGCAATGACTTGCAGCCTGCTCGCATTGTGATATATACATACATGGTCTCTACATTCGCAGCCCCATGTCGATGCATAGTACGCATAGTAGCACGACTTGCCGCCATGGCGTAACTTGTGTCTGTCGTGCTAGCCATCTTTTCCCAACAGACGCTGTCAAATGTCAGACCATGAATGATCAGGAATACACATCTCGTCATCATCGTAACGACCTGGAACTTGTGATCAGAAGGCTCGTCCCGGAGGAATGGCAGGCCTGTCGCAGAGTAGAGGAGGTAAGCCGGCTATTTAAGCCTAACGCAGGCAACGCGATGCTTCCGATGTGTCCACGGCGCAACGTATATCGACAGCGCTGCACGATGAGTGGTCACGCCCAGAGCCGGCAGAAGATGCGTGCGATCTTATAGCTCGGAAGCTAATGCAGTCTTTGGTGCGGTGGAGTGTACCCATTGCGTAGGTTTGGTTCGGTTTGGAGGCAAGGGCTGCCTGAAGCGAACGAAGCCTCAGACATGAACAACAAGACTTTTGATGTGGTATGACAGCGCTATGATCGGAGAGTCGAACAAGCGCCTGTGCTATGTGTACTGTGTGGTGGATCTTTGCGCGGCAGCACGTCGCCGAATCCATACGGGCTCTTGGCCGGGTGCGGTGCACGGTTGGCAGGACCGAGACTCAAGCTTCGTCGTGTGGTAAAGTTTGCGGGAGCACTAAGTCTACATATGTAGCTGGCATGCTTTATGGTGGATACTAGCTCCACACGGCTGCGACAGCCTACAGGGTGTTTTTGCGCTGTTACCCAGCCGTTACTGCGGATTCGGATTAGAAGCGCTGGAAGCTGGGCACTGCTTCGCCCTCGCTACCTCCGCTGCTCTTTTTCGCCGTCGTGCTCCTTCGCCTATCGCCGCACCAGCACCACCAGCACCACCAGCACTCTGCATACCATACCATCGACGACTGCACTGCGACTGCCCTCACCCCCCTCCCATCCCCATCCGCTCTCCACCCCTCCATCAGCCAGCACCACCGCCGCGGAGCCAGCCAGCATCATCGCGACTGGGCACAAAGCTTCGCTGGGGAAGAGCTCGCCACGGGTGGTTTCAGCTGACCGCCGTTGCCGCCGGACGTCGTCCACCGCCATCGACACAAACACAGCATCACCCACAGGAAACATCGGATCCGTCTGATGTGCGATTGCGATACAGCCTAAAGAGCAGGATCGGTTGGGCGCGTCAACATCAGCATCATGTACAACGCGCATCGCGGCATGCCCCCAGGGCCGCAGCAGCCCGGCAGCCGTCTGGCGGAGCTGCTGGACCAGGTGCGCGCCGAGTTCGAGGCGCAAGCTGGTCGGTCCACCGAGCATGAGCACCAATGTGAGTTGCACCAACGACAGCCGGGGTCAGCCAGCCGAGATGAGACACCAAACGAGCGAAAGCCGTGTTTGCGCTGCATGCAGATATCAGAGCGTGAGAGAAGAGAACCTATCTGCCACAGCCATCTCCACTCTGCCCTGCCCTGGCCCCATCATCATGTCGAACTATCAGATGCTGAGGAACAGAGCGCTAACGAACGACTGTGGTATATAGTGCATGCTCAGATTCAGGAAATGGAGCTTGTGCGGACCAAGATCTACCAGCTGGAAACCACGCAGATTGCCATGAAGAGCAAGTATGTATTGCGACTTTAGGTGATGAAATAGGCACAAGCTTATACCCGACAGGTACGAAGAGGAGATCGCCCGACTTCGCCACGAACTGGAGCAGCGAGGTGGCCCATCTGGAAGCGGACACTCCGCTGCTCAACCACCACAACCACCAGCCATTGGTCATGGGCCAGCGAACTTGTTCCAAGGAATCATGGCAGGTGGGCAAGGCGGTCCTGGACTCGCACCTCCACCACAAGAGCAACAAGGTCAGCCGGGTATGCCTGGTCATATGCAAGGCCAAGGTCCACCGGGCCTCAATCAACCTCCAGGTCAACCACACAACCCATTCGCATATGGCCAACCACAGGCAGGACCAAGCCTCAATGGCTACGGCCCACAGCAGCCACCTCAGCCGACCGCTAGTCCCGGCGGTAACAAGCCTCGCCTTGGTGGCCCTCCTGGTCTCCGTGGTCCAGCCACTCCACAGCAAATTCCAGCGAATGCCTACCCGGGTAGTCCCCAAGTAGCACGACCTACTCCACCACCAAATCCAAACGCACAGATCGCGTCCGACTTCCAATACACTCCAGCACAGCTAGAGAACATTGGCAATCAACTGTCTGAGTACGATCCAGACAAGCTCCCACCACACCTCAAGCGTACAGGCGACGACTGGCACGCTGTTTTCAACCCTACTGTCCGACGTAGATTGGACGTCGACTTGGTGCACAACTTGGCGCATCAGAGCGTGGTCTGCTGTGTGAGGTTCAGCCAGGATGGACGTTTCGTTGCAACCGGATGCAACCGATCCGCTCAGATCTTCGATGTCAACTCCGGCAAGCAGGTCTGCCACCTCCAAGACAACAGCACCAGTTCCGAGGGCGACCTCTACATCCGCAGCGTCTGCTTCAGCCCAGACGGCCGCTCTCTCGCCACTGGCGCAGAAGACAAGATTATTCGAGTCTGGGACATCCAACAGAAGGTCATCCGACACCAATTCTCTGGCCACGATCAAGACATCTACTCACTTGACTTCGCGTCAGATGGGCGATACATCGCCTCCGGTTCCGGCGACAGGACCATCCGTCTTTGGGATCTCCATGACAGCCAGTGTGTGCTCACACTCCAGATTGAGGATGGCGTCACCACTGTCGCCATGTCACCAAACGGTCGCTTTGTGGCTGCCGGAAGCTTGGACAAGAGCGTGCGCATCTGGGACACCCAGACTGGTGTGCTCGTCGAGCGCACTGAGGGCGAACAAGGTCATAAGGACAGTGTCTACTCCGTTGCTTTCAGCCCAACAGGCGAGCACCTCGTTTCTGGATCGCTGGATAAGACGATTCGCATGTGGCGACTCAACCCTCGACAGACATACGCCATTCCTGGCGGCCCACCACCACAACCCAAGCAGGGCGAGTGCATCCGCACTTTTGATGGTCACAAAGACTTCGTGCTTAGTGTCGCTCTAACACCAGATGGTCACTGGGTCATGTCTGGTTCTAAGGACCGAGGAGTGCAATTTTGGGATCCCGAGACGGGCCACGCTCAGCTTATGTTGCAAGGACACAAGAACTCTGGTAAGTCTCATTCAAGCATTATGGTCTTGACTCTCACTAACGAATTTGCAGTTATCTCAGTTGCGCCATCGCCGATGGGTCACCTCTTCGCCACTGGTTCCGGCGACATGAAGGCCAGGATCTGGAGATATCAGCCTTACACCGGATAAAGTCCCTCCGCTGATTTTCCACTTGGGACGGTGGGCCGTCCCCTTCTGATTGGGTGACGTGCCTCTGAAAGCCTGGCAACGGCATGCTTCGTAAGCAATACTTCGGCGAGCAGCGATTCAGCCATTTCTCGATGCTCTAGGATCATCCCTGTGTCCAGCGCGATCCTGACATGCAAAAGTGGCGTGCAGGGCTATGTTGATGCTGTAGGCGCTGGATGTTGGAGGCAGATCGGGAGGCACATGCGGTCTATCCTAGATCATGTTGCATGGCCTCCCCGAGCCTTGGCGCTGATGAGTTGTCCCTTGGGTGGCAGGCGGAAGAGCAAGGGTGGGGGGATACAGGCGGCATTGTTGTTGACATCCATAGGCAGAAAGTACATGCAATCCTTGAACAACAGGTCGCCTTTCCTAGTGACCCAGTCCTGTTGACCCAAAATGAACAATCGTGGACTCGGTACTACCTACGCAAGAAGCCACTACGAGCGACGGAGTCTCTCGAGTCGCAGAGATCCTCCTACTTCCCCTCTTTACCCTACAGGTACGGCGTGCCCCTGCTCTCTGCCAGCACATTCCTCCACTGGCTGGCGTCGCAAGCAATCTTCGTGGTACGTATACAGCCGTACTATAACGGTGCCGCGTACCGGAAACTTGTGCCAACGGCTAGGCTTCACTGTGTTACCCGTGCTTCTCCTCGTCTTGGTCGGTTCGCTGATGCATGGCATGTTGATTGGGTTTGGGTTAGGAAGATTTCCAGGCGGTACGCCGTTGGCAGCAATTTGCTCTCTTGTAATCGCTGCTGCGTGTCGTAGACCACGTAGTGACGCGGGTCCAGCATATATGGCTGTGAGCTGTGGGGCCAGGTTGAGGTGGAAGATCAAGATAGGGATGGACGGTGCTGCTTTACCAGCAAGGCAGTACATGCGCCTATCGCAGGAGACGAAGCATTTGTGGTTGGAGGGAGAATATGGTGACTGCTCTTCTACTGCTCCATCCCACGGTGTGTATCAGACGGTGGACGCAGAGCACTTTGCGTATCATTCGTTGACCACATTCGAGAAAAAAGGGGTTTGGCCTGCACGTAGAGATGTAAACCGTAATGGCGACGGCAAGCTCCATCGCATCATCTCAAAACTTCGTAGACGTTGTCAATGTAGTCTTCAAACACCCGTCAGCGAGAACCAAGAGCAGAGATCTGACAGGGAGCATGTTACTGGCGTCCCACACGTTTAGCTCGCACACTACCTCAACACTAGCTGCCTGAGGCACCAGTGAGCAAACGAGCAAACCATGCCACCACCAGCGATTGTTCCAGCTGGACTCGGCTCAGTGATACGACCTTCCCGGCATCAGTATGCAATCGGGCCACCTGCTACATCTGGCGTGTTCCGAACCCTCGTATCGTTCTCCTTAAAAGCTCATCTAGCTGGTGTCTCTGGCTACTGCGTCCAAGTTCCGGTACAAGATCTCAGAGGCGCTTTTGATACTTCCTCGCCGAACGCTAACGAAGGAGTTGGTCAAGTCTGCGAGCACCCTCTATCGGTCGTAGCCAAGCAGCGATCAATCGTCGTGAAATGATGGCTCGGGCCATGGTGAATGGGTGGCTGGAAGAGAAGAGTCGTATACATTATGGCCAGCCGATATGGGCATCTCGTTCACGGGCTTCTACTACTGTACCATGAAAATCGCCACGCTATGCAATTCCCGCTTTTTCATGCTGTACATTTCGTTGCGCGGAGAGGTATGAATCTCCCTGCTCCTGCATGGTGCTGTAGTTCCCTCTCATTACTTGGACTCGAAATCACTCGCCTGCAAATTCCTCGTCATGGATGGTAGCTTTACTACCAACCCATCCAGCTCTTTCCGCATTTCTACTTGACAGCCCAGTCGACTCGTTTCTGTCAGACCGAAGGCTAGGTCCAGCATGTCGTTTTCGTCGTCTGAGGGTTCTTCCTGTAGTCGCGTTAGCTCATGTTACCCAGATCCAATGTGATTCCGCCTGTATGTTGGTCAACCTACCATCTTATCATACATCTCATCCCCAGCTACCATGACATGACATGTACTGCACGCACAACTCCCTCCACATGCGCCCTCCATCTCTAGATCGTTTGCTTGAGCGATATCCAGCAGATTGTCTCCGTCTGATACAACAAAGGTGTGTTCGTGGCCCTCCTTGTCGATGAAGGTTACTTTTCTTTCCTCACCAGGCTTGGGAGGCGTGAGGTCGCCATGTTGCCGTGTGGGCGTTGTTGTGAAGGGTCGTGATATGTCATGCGTTCGCGATAGAGGCAATCGAGTCATACGTGATGGGTGCGGCTGCGATGTCCTCGTCCGTAGGAGTTGTTGAGGTTGTGGTGATGATTGGGTGGTGAGATGTCTCTGGTGATGTATGGGCCGCCATTGAGTCCGTGTTTCTCGCGATGCGGTTCGTAGGCAGGATGACATCGTCCGCGAGACTGCTGTGCACTGTATTTGGACCATCGCTGCCGTATGTACGAGATGTGCAAATGATGTGGTTGTCCAAGCTACATGTATGTCTGTGGGGCGAGAAAAGTGATGTCTTTGGTGAGGTAATCAATTTTAGCTGGAATATTCATGGGCACATCCTCGATTCGCGCTATCTCGGGGGTGACGATGGAGCCGCATGCGGGCAGCATCAGGTAATGAATGACACAGCACTTTACCGACATCCTGCTCGTCTTCCACATCAATACTGGTCTCGGCAGGCAGTCGACACGATGGACAGAGACCGCTTCCCCATGACGCCCTCGCGCGAGCCGAATCCGCTGCGACCATACTACATCCCGCCCTCGATTGGCACATCTGCTTCGGCTTCAGCATCACAAACACCGCATGTCGCGAAAGTCAGCCCTCCCAGATCAGGCGCATCGATAGGGAGCAGTGCTCGTGACTTGTTCGAAATCGACATTGACATCAAATCCACGACGAGCGAAGCATGGCAGCACACACGGAGCTTGTTCGACACCCTGGCATGGCGGTATACTTCAGTCCTGTTGGCACAGCCCTTTGATGTGTCCAAAACGATACTGCAGGTCGCCTTGCCACCTTCTTCCGCGACGGCAGCAACACCGCAGAAGAAGAGGAGTCGTGCGTCTAGCAGACAGGGAGGCAGCGTCAGAGGGCGAGGCAAGGACCAACATTACGACGATGAATCAGACGACAGCTACGACAGCGACCGCAGCGACGATATCCCAGACTACTTCACTTCTACTGCACCACGGAGTCGATCACCAAGGAAACGGAGACGAACACCGCCAAGCCAGAATGCATCACCTTCACCGACACCTCGGCCACGGAACAGGAGAGAGCAGGATGATGTGAATGATTACAAGATCATAAACAAAAAGCCAGCCAGTATCATGAATGCCATATCGGCCTTATACAACACGTCTGGCGCCGTCGGGCTATGGCGAGCCAGCAACACCACTTTTCTGTACTCAACACTTCTGCGAACTACAGACTCGTTCGTAAGAAGCTTATTGCTGGCCATACTCGGACTTCCAGATCTGCCCGGTCCAGACCACGGCGGTCTAGCACCTGGATTGAGCTCGCGAGGCGCTGGCTTCAGTGGTATCGACCTTAGTGACAGCCCCAACGCGATAGGGTCGTTGATAGTGGTCGGCCTCGCCAGCTGTATTACCGGTCTGCTTTTGGCGCCGTTGGATCTGGTCCGAACGAGGCTGATAGTAACACCGGTATCTCATCCACCAAGAGGTCTGCTATCGAACCTCAAGTGCCTACCTTCCTTGGTGGCATCATCAGACCTATGGCTGCCAACGGCTCTGTTCCACTCAATACCCAACATCTTCTCGGCTGCTTCTCCACTCTTCCTGAGGCGACAGATGCGACTAGCTCCAGAAACGACACCGGGTCTTTGGTCGCTTGCGGCATTCACGACCTCGCTCAGCGAGCTGTTCATCCGACTACCACTGGAGACCGTGGTGCGAAGAGCACAAGTCAACGCAATAAAGAAGGCACAGTCAGATGTACCGCTTGTCATCGATCCTGCGCCTTACACCGGTGTCTGGGCCACAGTATACGGTATCATGTACCTCGAAGGGGAGACGACAACGACAGCCGCCAACGGAATGCTTCGGACACGAAGAGGTCAAGGCGCTGCAGGTCTCGTCCGAGGCTGGCGAGTCGGCTTTTGGGGTTTGGCAGGTGTCTGGGGAGCAGGCGCGTTGGGTCCTGGTGACGTGAAGAGCGGTGGGCAATTTTGAGCGCCCTAGTATGTTTCATTGATGATTGCAACAGATGATACCCCTTTCCTTCCGATGACAGATTATCTAGCATAAGGCGTTGTGTCACCTGCAGATCGAACTCAGCTCAAGTACCGGCGTCAACATTTGTTATCGCACGGGACATATATCAGCCACTATCATCACCAGCTCGTCCTTGCATACCTCTAAGGGCGACGTCTTTGCGACTTGAGACATTAGCGGTGTATCGATTACTGCGCGTCCTCGGTAAGTTCGGAGCCGAAGACGACCACAAGCTGTGCGTCTTGCGGCGTCCACAAAAGCTCAACTTAATCAGCTTCGACAGGGCTCCGTCCCAGAAATGGAAGTCACGTCGTTCACTATGGGCCTCGTGGCCTGTACGAGTGCTCGATGAATCAGCATGCAAAGAGTACCTACCACGCAATTGTGCAACCCACGGAATGCCGGACCATTGCCCGACAAATTCGCCGGAAGAGCCACCGTGTGCATTCTCGTGTCAGACAACGACGTTTGATGGGACTCATTCGCCTTATAGGGCGGAAGGAGCAATAGACGTCTTCGTCCACGTTCGCTGAGCGCTCCATGCAGCCAACACACTTCAAATGAGCATTTGATGCTGACTTCTGTCCGACACTACAAGCACTTCCACTGGCTGCGACTCACTACTTCAGCCTGACCAATCCAAAGAGAACCTAGATACCAACAGCGGAAAAGGATGTTGTAGGCTGCCGCAGGACCATTTTCGACCTCGTGAATTACCAACACCCTTAGAGGCATGCGGCGACCGGCCGCTGTTCAGCTGCTATTTGCGCATGCGCCGCCCAATCACGGCCTGCATACGACCACGACGCTGCTCCAGCTAGCATAAGCGATGTAGCACAGATCTGTCTACTCTTGGCAAGCGCGAGCTCACATGCTGAGGTATAGCACTTTGAGCATCATACCAAGCAATGTTCCAAGAGCTTACAGTAGATAAGACTCGGCGTATACGACCTCTCAACATCATCTATTCCCTTTTCCACCGATACTGACAACATGGGTGTCACCGAGCTTGCTGCCTGCAGACTGTGCCACCACAGAAAGGTCAAGGTAGGATACAGTCCTGGGCATAGATTTTACAATCCCTGTTCTTCCACCTTTCCTCATTAGGAAGGATGTATCCACTGCTTGGCGTAGCTCACCACCTGGTGTGTCCTCCATTGTTGGCTATTACTGCCTCGCAGCGCTCTCGCATACTCTTGCATATACGTTGTATATCCTCAGGTGTGAGCTTGGCCCATTCTTGATAGTGAGATTGAAGGTAGCAACACCTTCTGAGATGGACATGGACAGCCGGAAGGGGTTAGCGTAAATACAGGGGTTGTAAAAACTATACCCAGGACTGTACTATCGACTCGGGCATGCAACGATGTTTACTGATCTTTGTTCAGTGCGACAAGAGTAGACCTGGGTGTCGACGCTGCGTGCGGTATGGCCAACCGTGTCCTCGATACCAGAAGCCTACCAAAACTATCTTCTTCGCCTACGAGCCCAGCTATCGTCCTTCACCGCCAAACTCTGTCGTCACACGGAAGACGACATACACAGAAGAAAGATCTGCCCTGGAAACTGTTCAGCATACCACAGAGCGTGATACCAGCCCAAACTCCCAGGCGACCTACGAAGTCCAAGAACAACATGTACCCGACATCACCTGGCCCAACAACGGCTGCGACAGCGACAACATGTCCCTCTACACGCCAGTCTCACCCCGAGATCTATATCGCCAACAGTTCCTCATGCACCTGCTACACATGCACTCCAAAGGTGACAGCATAGCCCTCTTCCACAACTCGGGTCTGAGCGACATGCCCAACATCGAAATCTCCTCGCCCGCAGTGCAGGCGGCCCTCGACACCCTCTGCTACGTTGGTCTCGGCACAGCCTACCAAGACCGCAACCTCCTCTCCGAAGCCCGCATCCGCTACAGCTCCGCCATCAAGCTCCTCAGCCTTGAACTCAACGTTGCGCCCAAGAAGACGAGGTTCAGAGCTGCTGTGTCGTCTATGATGATCCTCCGACTCCGCGAGTTATTTGATACGCTCGCCCACAGCACCAAGAATGATCGCGGCTGGCATTTGCATCTCCACGCGGTGCAGCAGTATATGAAAGCTTGCGGACCTGAAGATTTGTTGAAGACGGAGTATGATTGGAAGCTGTTTCAGACTGTGAGGTTCTGCTCGTTGTATTTGGATATTGCGAGAAGGCGGGCGAGTATGTTTGAACGCCCGGAATGGAGGGCGCTGACGAGGGTGAGGGCGAAGATTGATCCTGGGGTGGCGCTTTACGATTTGAGGGCGCGGGTGCCGAGGCTGTTGGCCAGGGCTGATGCGGTGATGGAGAGTACGACGCTGGGGGAGGGGGAGGTGAGGGGGTTGTTGGGGGGTCTTTATCGGGATCAATTGCAGCTGAGGGGTGATTTTCAGGATTGGATGGAGACGTTTGGGAAGGGATATGAGACACGACTTCTACCTCGCGACAGCAACCTCAGCACCACTACTTCGGATCCTTTCGATACATACTACCACTTCAAATCCGTCAGCCACGCCTCCCAATGCACGACGTATTGGATGCTGTCCCTCACACTCGACTCCTCGATCCTCCGCCTCCTGGACCGATACCCTTCCTTCCCATCCCCCCACACCTCCGCCACCCTCTCCACAGAAGCCTACACAACCGCCCTCAACCTCTACCGCGCCTCCTACTGGTGCTGCCAACCTGAAGTGGCCCAAAGTCCCTACGTCGGGACATTTCACCTCGAGTTCGCACGGGCTTACTTTGAGCGTGCTGGCTATTGGGAGGAGGTCGAGCAGTGTGAGAGGATGATGGAGTCGGTGAAACTTTCCTTTGCGTTACAGGGGGACGAGGCGGGGAGAGTTGAGAGTTTGCTCGCGGCGTTGAGTCAGAAGGCTGCGGCGGATAGGTTTTCGAGGGGCGTGTTGACGGCGAGTGGGGTTAGGGAGTGTCAGGAGAAGATTTTTCGGAGGGGGGAGTGAATGTTCAACCTGAGTGAACAGATACTGGCATATGATGTAAAGAACTTTGTTATCTGAAATTTACTTGGGGATCGCCCCGACAACACATAAGATACAGTCAGCAAGCTACTCTTTTCCACACCACTACATGCGCATACCACCTTCGACTATAGACGACTCGAGAGGATGGACTTTTGACGCCCCGCGACCAAGCACGCGACGTACCGTCCAATGCCACTTGTGAGCTTCGGTCTCGCAGTGATCTGTAAGCGATATTGACACACTTCATGCAAGAGCCACAAGCCAACAGCGCTTCGCAGCACTCTACGGGATCGGCGCAGCGCTCGTCAGCCAGATGGCTACCAAAAGGCGTAGCGCCTCGATTGCAGAGGAGGGCAAGCGTGAGGATAAGTAAAAGCTGGAAGGGTTGAGGCTTGGGATAGACAAGCATGTGAAAATGGTCAGACGTTAGAGTGGCTCGGGTCATGTGAAGCTCGTTACAAGATTCACGCAGTGCTTTCATGATCTCTTGAATCTGCAGCACGACTTCTGCACCAGTCTGGCCCTGTGCGCCACTTCACTACGTCCCCTTCTTCTGATCGTCGAACATTTCAATCCACTTCTTCACAACCCTGATCTCCCAGTGGTGAGCTTCCCTGATAAACGAAGGTTCCGCTTCGACGTCCAGAATCCCATAACTATCCCAGTGGTGTCCTCCACCCGTGATCAGCAGCTGCGGATGCAAATACGCATCCGTCGCATTCCTCGTGAACCTTTTCGGCGCACTGTCCGCATGATAACACAACGGCAACCACACATCCTGCTCTCCATCAATATGCGCCAGGCGATCTGCGATCACGCTGTTGCCACCGAATTTGTTGTATGCGTCCAAATCGGGGGTGGATGGGATCTTGTTGTGTGTGCCTGCTGGGAACGCCCATGTGCACCATTGTTGCTGGTACGCTGGTGTTACGATACGGGATAGGAGGGAGGGCTGGGTGCTGTTCTGGCGTGCAGCGAGATAGGCTCCTTGCTCGGTACATGTGCTGTAGAGATATGAGCGGCCTGCGTTGTTGGCGCTACTGCCGATGTAGGAGGTTGTGTTGGGGGTTATGGCGTAGCAGTCGATGATTGTTTGGTTGGCTTCGCAGGTGGCGGGCGTGAGGTAGGATTTGATGTAGTTTGCGTAGTTGCCTAGGTTCGTCCAGGTTTCGTTGCGGGTGTATGGCGCGAGGGTGTAGTCGGTTGAAGTGATGTTTTCGGGTGCGTTGGCGTTTGTGATGTTGGTGCAGAACAGGAAGATATCGTCCGAGCTGTAAGCTGGGTGCCAGTTTAGTTCTTGCCAGGTTGACGTGGGATAGTTACCAGGATTGCCCAGAGGATAGGCGATTGCTTGGGCGAAGTCGAGATTGGTGAGGTCTTGGAGGCCGAAGATGGACTTCATGTGTGCAATGTGAGCTACGTTACCACTTTCGAAGACTTCGTCAATCTTGTCGACGATGGCGTTGAGGCTGCCAATGCAATCTTGAGGACCGAACTTTTGGTATGGGTCAAACCAGGTCTCGGCACCCAAAGTTGCTAATGAAGTGCCACTTGATGCGATGCCACCCCATAGAGTTCCTGGGTACGTCTTCAGAGAGAACGCGGTCTGAGCACCGGCCAAACTGCCACCGTACAGAATCCAGGGTGTATCCGCTGGGCTTAAGCTGCCATTGACGCCAGGGAAGACGGCATGTTTGGCGAAGTACTCATTGTCCGCAATCGTTTGATCGGTAGTCAAGAAACGCAGCTCATCCGTGGTAGATGAGTTGTACGGGTAACTCTCGCCATAGTAGCGATTCTCAAGGATGATGCCGAGGCCGTTGGTGGCATTCATCCGGATCTGGATGATGCCGGTTTCCAAGTTCGAGAAGCGGCTCTCGCCACTGGTCTCGCCTCCGATGTAGAGGAAGACTGGCCCTCCTGCCTGGTAGTAGGTGTCGTCGAAGAAGTAGCGTTGCTTGAAGGTTGCGTTGGTGTGTGGTTCGTACTTGCAGTCGTTGTGAAATTGGGCATGATCAATCTGTATGGCGTTAGAATGCGCTTGTCTTGTGTTACTGCAGCTGTGGAAGTATCTTACTGGTTGGTCGATTGTGTGAGCTGCATATGTGCTGGGTCTTGCCTGTCGTGATTCAAGCCGAGAAGGTGTGCTGTCGGATGTGCCATAAGCACCAGCAATGTGCAGCAGAGCTGCTGCTAGCTGTGACTTTTGCATGGCCGGCGTCAGTCTACAATGTGAATACATACAGAGATGATCGTTGAGAGTTGCGAAGTGAAGTTGAGTTCGATTCTCTACATGGTTCAACCTGGGCAGGCAGCCGCACACGATCCGACCAGCCATTCGATAACGCTTCCTTCGGTGTCGTAATGTTGCACTGGAAAGACGAGATAGGCCACAAGCTAAGACCGAAGAAGCATGTAGCGACACTGGCGGTGGAGGATCGTCACATTGAAGTGGGGTATGGCGGATGAAGTCGCATCGTGTGGTTCGCATACCATGATAAAGCACTAGAGCCAAGGTATAGATGCTTGCTGGGGTATGCTTGTCGTGCTTATTTGTATGAAAATTTCTCTTGGCGATGAAGATGTCTGCAGGCATTCATGAGTGACTGATTGTGCTCGTCGTGACATTGCATGTCAAGTCTCGCTTCGTGCTCTCTTCAAGCCATAGCGCACAAGTCTCGGTCGCGATTGCTGGTTACTTCCAGCTAAGTGGCATTCCTACGATGTTTGCAACATCGAAAAGGTACGTCCAGCCTGATAGCATTCATATGCAGCCTCAAATATGAGCTCCTATAGTTCTCGGGTCCTGTGGTGCAGCGGCAAGCACATCTGGCAATTGTGAGTTGAGGCCAATGTGCCACACGTTTATATCGCTTGGGCGTGGACGGTTCGGTGCCTCAACGAAAAAGCTCCTGCGAACAGAAGACTTACGTTCGATTCGTAGCGGGACCGAGTCTTTTTGTGCGCAAGAAGGTGATCGCCAGAGCGTGGGAAATGTCCTTAGGTATGGCGGAGCAACGCTGGCAGACTCATTCCATGTCCTGGCATCCTCCCTGCAAAATTGATGTCCTTCGTGCTCTTGTTCGTTGTGGCGTTTGCCGTCAAAGTCGTCCTCCTTCAGCCCAGCCTGGCAGCCTCCAGCTCATCATCAAATATGGACAGATCCTCTGGTAGCAGCTTCGGCTTGACCCGCTCATCTTTGAGCATACGCGCATCTTTTCTGACATCCTCTCCCTCAACCGCGAGTCGTGCCTTTGGCTCCTTCGCCTCGATCACGTAGTGGTTGTCGCAGTGTGGGCAGAACTCGTCTTGCTCATCGTACTCGGTCATGTCCTTCCTGAAGCACTTCTTGCACTTCTTACACGCGAAGACCATCTCCATAGCCTGCTTCAGACCATGGTCTTGCGTCTCGGCATGGCACTCGGCGCAGTCGAACCACTGTTTGCAGCAGGGAGATCGGATCGAGACTTGGGCGTTGAGAACGTGTTTACTTTGAGAGGTTAGTACAATGTGCAGTAGTCACAACTGCCGAACGATACATACCACATCTTGGCTATGTCTTTACAAGAGTGGCTGCTGCGCTATGGTATCGACAGTCCCAGATGTTGTTTGTGTCTTCACGCTCGTGCTTGCCGCCGAAATTAAGACGCGCCTTCCGGGGGGGAAACATGCAAGGGTCCAGTTGCCGACGGCCGAGTGCTGTGAAACGTTGATCCGGAAGGCGCTCTTCACACAACGTGACGCGGCGTGGCTTTCGCTCTCGTATGAAAGTCTAAGCCTCCGTTCTCAGGCACACAACAACAACCCCTACACGACCAGTGAATACGAGAGAGGCAAAAGGAGTCCCACCTACAAATCACTGCAGCACACAGCCCGTCGCAACTGCCAGCCGATCGCCCTTTCCCCACGACTTCCACAACCGCTGCAACGAACGCCAGGGACTGTGCGGAATGACGGCCTCGTAGGTTTGAGGCCTGTCGGCATGAATGTCCAACTTTCTCTACATCGACTGCCATAGCAATAACACGACGCGCGCATGGACAGCAGTGAATGGAGAGGGACTGGGAAGAGCAATGTCTGGGCCTTGAGGACACGAACTTTACGGCTGCCTATATTGTTACCAATACACACCTCCGATGCTGCAATAGAGGAGTAACATCAATATGGCACAGAATCGAGATGGGCCGGATACCACATCTTTGAGACCACTTTCGGCACTGCGATCGCAGTTCGAGAGCCTAGGGAAGGACGATGCCGCACCTCCGTCGCCCGTCGGGCAGAAGCCAGCATGGCTCAGCGCACAAAATACAGGAGCGAGACCGAAGACTGCTGGAGGAGAAAGCAGTGCAGTCGGGACGGGATCGAGTACCGCTGGGGCTCCTGTGGTACCGACGACACCGATCGCACCGACAGCACGAAAGTTGAAGCCAGGCCCGCCTCCACCACGACCCTCTTCTATCATGTTCAATACACCACACCCGCACTCTCCGCCTTTGGTCACAGTGGACTCCCCTCGATCACCGCAGAAGACATTCTCGATCGATATGCGCTCGTCCACATCCCTTGGCAGCACTCCGGTCCAACCTCTAACACCACAACGAACGTCAGAATCGCCCAAGTCTCACTCGCGGAATATCAGTAGGGCTGCTACTCCCGCGCTGGAAGCTCGAGCAGCTGCGTTCTTGCAATCTGCAGATTCACCTGTCGCCAAAGATGCGCCTCAACTCCCGGCACCGAATTTCAATTTAAAGCAGGAGCCTAAGAAAGAAGCGCCGTCGATCAATCGAGCTGCGAAGCCGAGAGTCCCTACAAAACCACTTGTCTTGGCCAAAAAGCCCAGCAACCTCGCTGCCCCGGAGGCTGAGGCACACTTGTCTGATCGGAGCATTTCACCTTTTAGTACGCCACCCAGTAGCGAGGGCAGCTCGCCCGATGGCAGGAAGGGTCTACCAATACCGAAGCAGCCTCCTCAAAAGTCGACGACTGCTGCTCCTGTGACGCAGAGACCTCGTAACGATTCTGATGCCTCTTGGGCACAACGACTTCGTGGCGATTCTGATGCGTCCTTTGCTAGCCGTGCGCGTGGTGAATCCGATGCATCATTTGTGGAGTCGTCTTCACTACCGGACAGCTGGACCTCAGCGCCGACTCATCCTGCAGTCGCAGCGAACAAAGATCCGCGCGCTAATGGCTTCACGCGATCGCCAACAATGCCTGCGCGGTATCGATCAATCCAGGGTCGACAAGCTCCAAGCACTGAAGACCTACAAGAAGATAGGCCGAGGCTGCCAGTGAGACCTGAATTGCAGACTCGTCGTCACAGCCCTCCCAAAGCTCGCTCGGGCAGGGCCAGTCCAAGCAAGCTCTCCAATGTGCTGGCAACGAGGAAGTCGTCTGATGGGCTACGGCGACCATTTGCTGCCGCCGAGGCAGAGAGTGTGCCCCGGATCCCAGCCATAAAGACTGCGCACAAATCGGCTCTATCGCAAGGCTTTGGCGGCGTAGCAATACCTTCTTCTGCGCCCGCGGTACAAGCTGCGCCCAGGTCAATGTTGACACAAGATTTACAAAGAGCGAAGCCTCCATCCACAGCTCCGGCGATACCTGCACCACGTAGATCCATGGACTCTCGACGTCCTCCGCCGCCACCGCCCACGGCTACAGCTTCCGCGATTACCACGCATGATGGAGCTGGACATTCGCGTGACGACCAAGAGGATATTGCCCCGTACGGCTTGAATAGTGATCAAGTGGCAGGTCCACAAGACTTCCCGGATGCGACGCAAGCAAATCGACGAGCACCGAAGTTCAAAGTCAGGCCTTGGCAGATCCCAACCGAATATGACACGAGGCTATTCGCGATCTGCGGCGAGTATCTATGCACGAGTGGATACATCACGAAAGCCTGGAATATACGGACTGGCGCGCAGCTTCTGCAACTGGAGAACCAAAAGGAGAATGTCAAAGTCACTTCCATCGTTTTCAAGCCCTCACCTGAAATAGAAGACGAAGGCAAACGGATGTGGCTCGGAACCAATTCTGGTGACATACACGAAGTCGACATACCGTCTGAGCGTATCGTGAAGACAAAGACCAATGCGCACCCAAGACGAGAAGTGATTTGCATGTTCCGCTATGCTTCCGAACTCTGGACTATGGACGATGGAGGCGACCTGTACGTATGGCGGCCAGATCATAAGGGTATGCCGAGTCTGGACTCACAGACCCACAATTGGCGCGTCCCAAAGAACCAAAGCTATGCGATTGCCACCGGCAGGCAGCTTTGGATAGCACAAGGCAGGGACATCAGGGTGTACTACCCTAGTGTCCAGTCAGATACGGACTTTCAAGTGCTAAAGAGTCCTCTCAATCAGCCATCCGCCGGTGAAATAACCTGCGGTGCCACCTTGGATGGCAAACAGGAGCTCATCTACTTCGGCCATTCTGACGGGAAGGTGAGCGTGTACAATCGCAAGAACTACACATGCCAAGCAGTTGTCAACGTCAGCCTGTATAAGATAAGTTCTCTTACAGGTGTCGGTGACTACCTCTGGGCAGGCTATAGCACGGGAATGGCCTATGTATACGACACTTCTACAAGTCCATGGACTGTGAAGAAGGACTGGAAGGCCCACGAGAAGCCTATTCTTGGAATTCAGGCGGATCCCTCGGCCATGTGGAAGATGGGCCGTCTCAATGTTGTCACATTGGGGACTGATCAGCTTCTGAGGATCTGGGACGGTATGCTGCAGGACGACTGGGTTGAAAGCCAGATGCACAGTCGCGATTCAGAATTCTGCACCTTCAGGGAGATGACTGCGGCGGTACTGACATGGAATGCTGGAGCTTCGAAGCCCTCGCATCTCGGCCACAGTCATGACGACAATGAGTTCCTCCGCGAGTTCATGACGTATCGCGAGGCACCCGACATCTTCGTATTCGGGTTCCAAGAGCTCGTCGACCTTGAAGACAAGAAGGTCACCGCCAAATCGCTGTTCAAGAGCAAGAAGAAAGATCCTGCTGACCAGGAGCATATGTCGCGCCAATACCGAGCATGGCGAGACCATCTTGCGAAGAGTCTCGACGACCACATGCCAAACAGCGAGACGTACACCCTGTTACACACTGCGAGTATGGTAGGACTGTTCACCTGCATCTTCGTCAGAGCTTCCATCCGTCCACGTATACGACATGTGCACACCTCGGAGGTCAAGCGAGGCATGGGTGGCCACCACGGCAACAAGGGAGCTCTGATCTTGCGCATGGTCATGGATGACAGCAGTCTGTGCTTCATCAACTGCCATCTTGCTGCAGGACAGACCCACACAATGCATCGTAACAACGACATCGCGGAAATACTGGAAGCTAACGCGCTGCCGCCGTATCCACTCGACCAAAGCGAAGCAGACCATGGCGATGTCTTCGCTGGCGGTGGCGATGGCAGCATGATAATGGATCATGAGATATGTGTTTTGAACGGTGATCTTAATTACCGGATCGATACGATGGGGAGAGACGCGGTGATCAAGCAGGTCCAACAAGGTAACCTTGCGAAACTGCTCGAGCGTGACCAGCTGCTACTGAGCAGAAAGAAGAATCCCGGATTCCGCTTACGAGCGTTCCAGGAGTCTCAGATCACGTTCGCGCCGACCTACAAATACAACGTACATACTGACGATTATGACACATCGGAGAAGAAAAGGGCGCCGGCATGGTGTGATCGGATACTCTATCGCGGGCTTGGTAAGGTCAAGCTCGAGGACTACCAGAGGTGGGATCAGTTGAGGATATCCGATCATCGTCCTGTGAGTGGAAGGCTACGACTGCGCATCAAGACTGTTGATCAGGACAAGAGGGACGTTGTGTGGGAGAAGTGTGGGAAGGAGTTTGAAGGCGTGAGCCAGCGCATTGCTCGCGCTGCACAGTAAGTGTCGATGGTCTGGAGATGCGATGATCAGTGCTAACATGCTTGACAGACTCGAATACCTCACCAATATCCTGGGCATGTCTCCTAAAGAAGCCGCTACAGCACTACAGGGCACAGTATCGTAGCCTACTACATGTATCACAGCAATCATGAAGTCGTCCTTGATGTCTAGCGCGTGATGATGGTGCACAACCTAATCTTCGAAGTCTAACGATCTGCAAGATTGAGTTTCGCCCCGCGTCGTGCAGTGATCCGTGCCTTCTTTCCAGTCGCGCCTTCCTCTCCTCGTTTCGTTTCCATGCGTCATTACCAGGTCATTGAAGCACGCGAGCGCATATGTGGAACGCAGGCAGGATAAGTATGATGCATCTTTCCCCTTTGTTTGCACCGTTAATGCATCCCACTCTCAAACGACCACCGTAACACTCCCAATTTTTCCACCTCATTGATGAGCTTGAAGACTCTCAGGCCGGCCTATACCAGCCTTGCAACACGAACCCTTTCACGAGCCACCGCCCGCACGCAGTTGATCGATCGTCACTTCACGCCTGCCTTCACTACGATAAGAAACTTCTCAGCCACCAAGATGGCACCAGAACCCGAGAGAGACAGCGAGGGTGTGGAGGAGTGGAAGAAGAGAGCACCATACAGAATCCACGACAGCAACGAGCACTTCAAGCACCGCTATGAAGCCAGCTGCCATTGCGGCAAGGTCGAGTACGAGCTGAGCAGAGAGGAGCCGTTGGATAGCAAGTTGTGCCACTGCACTACCTGTCAGACCCAGCACGCTGCACCATTCCAGTGGGCTGCTATCTTCAAGAAGGATGACATCAACTTCAAGAACGGCCACCACAACCTCGAGTGGTACGATCCATCGACTAAGTCTGTCGAGCATCAATTGCCTTGCAAGGTTCGCTGCAGCTTCTGCCACAGCCCGATCATGGATGAGGGCCGCAACATGATTCTGCTGTTTCCAAGTCTGATCCACTTCAAGTCTGACAAGGATAAGGAGAACTTCAAGCCAAGGTGAGATTGTCCTTACTGTCTTCGAGATGACCCAGCTCACTGACATAACAACAGAATGCACATGTTCTACAGCCAGCGTGTCATGGACATTCCAGACGGCCTGCCAAAGTGGACTGGCCTGAATGAGGGCGAGGACTCTCACCTCATCGAGGATAGCCCGCCAGACATGGTTCGTGACCTCGAGCGCCGCCGTGTCGACGAGCAGAAGAACCGCAGCTCGTTCGAGAAGGGTACCCACAAGGAGGGTAACTAGACAATCGCATTGCATGAGAGATGTTGTTGGCAGAAGCGAGGCGTTGTGGTGTTCGTTTCCGAGAGAGCCAGAAACAGCACTGGCGGAAGGGAAGAAGTCGAGTTCCCATCGAGCGATGAAGACGCGAAGAGTTCGTCGCGCGCACGCAGAAAATCGTGCTCACTCGCAAATGTAGCAAGTGAATTGAAAATGTGGTGTGTGCTACACGTCGCCGCGTGAACCCTGTCTATGCGCGTGTTCTTGCATGCATGACAATTGACCATTGTTCCTTCCAAGTCGCATTTATTCTCACTTCGCTCGACACTTTTGGTTGTTTCCAACACAGTCACACGACTTGACCCAACACTGACAAACAAGTATTCTTGCTGCAGCCATCAGTATCCCTTTCGAGATCAACATCAGCCAACATCCATCAGCCCTCTCGGTATCGGGTTGCGAGACTCGCCAAGACTCCAGACCAGCGCGACTCCAGACCAGCGCGACTCCATCCTCCAAGTTGTGAGTTGACCTCCTACCCATTCGCGACCATCTAGCGCTTGTTTGCGAGACAACACGACATCATTACACGATAACGACTGATTTGAATGATGGCAGTTTCTACACAGTGCAACTCGGCATAATGCCGAAACGTAAGCGCGGTATCGCTACATCAACTTCGAAAGCATCTACCTCGTCCAAGCGGGTGAAGCGCGCTCCTACCACTGACGGTATGTCACTTACTCTGATATCATATCGCAGTCATACACCACGACTCGTTGGCATTGTGTCGTGCAATGCCACCCCCATCTACCCGTTGTGAGGTCTCGTGATACGTTTGTTGACACATCACAGCACCGGGACCATCTGCTTCGCCACATCCACACGGAACTATCGACTACGAGAAGGACTACAAGCTTAGAGCTATCATTAACGAGAAGGGCGGAAAGTACCTGATCGACTGGGAAGACGACTCAGAGACTGGCGAAAAGTACGAGCCGACCTGGGAGCTGAAAGCGAACGCCAACGAGCTTGCTATTGAGGACTGGGAGGCTACGAAGAGTAAGTCTCGCAAGTGCTGGAAGTGTACTACCTACTGACAGTGAGATCAAGGGGCCAGAGTCGCAGCAGGCACATCTGCTACTCCTCAGCCGAAGGAGCGAGGTCGAAAACCTAAGAAGGCAGCCGAGCGCTTGTCTGCGCCAGCGAGGAAGCCTGGCAGATCAAGGAGGGTCATCGACAGTTCGCCTATCGACAGTTCGCCTGGTCCGCATGCTGAGACTGTGAAGTCTGAAGACGACGACGTTGTTCCTCCTCCATCTGACAGCGGACCCGTGGAGACCGAGCCAGAACTCGAAATCGATGAGAGTGAGCCCGAAAACGACAACGAGAGCCTCCCATCTGTGCCCGCAGACAATCCCTTGTCCAACGGAATTCCACTCGCAGTACAGCTGAGCGATCCACCATCTAGATTCCGTGCAGGTGCTTACCAGAGGATCTCAGAGCACGGCGACTCTTCTCGACCAAGTTCTAGACCAAGTTCTCGACACGACTCGTCGCTCAAGTCTTCTACTTCACTACCTATTACTACTGAGGTGTTACGAAGCACTGCGGACGAGCCAGTGCCTAGTCAGGCACAGCCACAGCCATCGTCGACCCAAGCTACCGGTGATCAGAATACCAGCCTAGTGGTACCGGATTCGCAGAGTCAGCAGCATTTTCACGAGACTTCGAGCTTCAAAGTCTTCTCTCCTGTGCCAGAGCTAGAGACTGCTGTGTCAACACAGGACCCTGCGACTTCGCAAGTGCAGCCTACGCAAGCAGCAGAGCCGGAACCGGAACCTGAAGAGACTCAGGAAGGTGAAGCACAGTCGAGGAATTTTCCACTTGCGGTCGTTGAGCCAGTGCGTGGCGACTCTGTATCGCAAGAGGTCGCACCTCAGCCACGATCACCTATCGCTGACGAGGCTGGTGCAAGTGGGGAGAATTTTGCGACGAAGGAAGCAGAGGAGGTGCAAGCTCCAGGTGAACCCCAGGAAGCTGTATCGAAGCCAGAGCAACCTGCCGCGTACGAGACTAGCGCAAGCGACGAGAATCCTGCCACGAGAATAGCAGGAGAAGTGCAAGCTCCGAACGGCTCTCAAGAACCGGTATCGAAGCCAGACCAACCTTTGGCGGACAAAACCAACACGAGTGACGAGTCTCCAGCGATCAGATCAGATTCAGAGCAGGAGCTTGCTGTTACTGCATCGCACGTACAGGCATCAGACCAATCTGTAGCCGCAGGTCACGACATAACGACCACGGACGAGCCAACTCGGCAGACAGTAGAGGAACAATCTGAAGGAGGCGCTGCGGACGAGGATCTCCACATTACTTCTGTGGTCGAAGAACAGCCTACAATCCAAGCTTCTGGGGCCTCATTAGAAGAAGAGCAGCCGCGCTCACAGCAACGTCAAGATCCACCACAGACTCAGTCAGGTGCGCCTTCGACATCGGAACAGAGTCGCGACTACATTGTCATCAGCTCTGAGAACGAGCACGGGCAGAACTCGTCCAACGACCGTTCCAACGACTCGGCGCAATTTCTATCTCAGGCTAAATTCAGCCCACCTCCTGGCGGACAACGCCCGCCATCATCCTCTGCTCTCCAAGGTAGTGTTGAGGATAACTCTCAACCTGTCGAACTTCCGCCAGGTACAGCGCCAGCGTCCCAGAGTGAGACCAACGGTCATTCGCAGCAAGCGACCGCAACTCAATCATCATTCCCGTTCGCGACTCAGCTTCCCAAACCGTCAAGCGCTCCCAAAACCGAGTCCAAAGCACCAGGTTCGGCAACGAAGAGACGAGCAATCTTCGCGCCTTTTCCCAAGCGCACGGCTTCGAGACCACCCAGCGTTACCTTGGGCACATCTGTCGACACCTCTTCTTTTCCACCTATACCTTCACAACCCTTGCAGACGCTCGGCGAAAGTGCACCGCCAAAACTACCGACACCAACTCCATCGATCTCGAATACATCTCCGGAAAGAATGGACCCCTCAGCGGCGTCGCAGCCAGCGACACCCTCGCTTTCTAGCCAGCTCAAAGCGATACGAGAGAGCCGCAGGCAAACAAGACGCTCTCAGACACCTGCCACGGTCATCAACAATGCACAGCCGATCTCTTCACTACCTCCCAGCATGAATGCTGAAGTTGCAGCGGCTCGTATGGCCTCTCCCGGACTGTCTGCACCAGACAGCGGGCGGTCACCATCAGCCGTACCGGCGGTCGAGCCCGAGTCTCCAGTGATAAGAGAGGAGATGAACACGTCCGAGAGGTATGAAACTCTTCTTCCTCAAGCACAGAGCAACGGCTTAGACTACCAGGAGCCTCAAACGAGGCCTTTGACAAATTCCAACGAAGTGACAATGGCGGCGCCTGAGGATCCCAACGAAGACCCAGAGGTTGCTAATATGCACCTTGTGCCCATCCCGTTCAATGGGCCTCAGCGCGACTCTTACTCGAACAACATCTATCATCACAACGCCGCGATTGAGCGCATACTGGCTGAACGACATCCTGCAGAGCTACTTCTTGAGGAGGCGGAGAAGCTACTGCAGAGATTGCGCGATCTCGCAACACATCCGGATCTCACGAATCACGAGACTCTTTCGCAGGCTTCTGAGCCAGATCGACAGGCTCAGTGGGACGTCGACAGCAGTGGCAAGTTCTGCTTCCTCCAGAAGCTATTCGACGCATTGCAAGAATTGAGCCAGACAACACATGTCGCAGTAGCTGCACGAGGGCATAGAGTGCCCGACATGCTCGAGACCTTCTGCAGTGGCTGGTTTTACACTTATAGCAGATCGGGGCAAGACCATCCCAGTAGCCAGCCTGGAAAGGACAAAGTTCGCATCACGATTCTCGACCTCGACAAGGAGACTGAAATGCCACAAGATGCTGATATTGTGATCTCGATGGACGGCACGACCGACTACCGACATCGAATCATCCGTGCTGCGAGGCGGCATACGAAGGGTAAGGGCATGACCGGGACTAACAGTTGGGCCATGCTACTCACTCTTGTTGTACCCAAGACTGTAGAGCACATCGAACGATGTCTCGCGTCTGATCTGCCTCGAGCTGTGCGCGCAAGGGTACTCCTTGCAACGGCCAGAAAGCTCCAACACGAGGCTTGTAGGAAAGAGCACGATGGACAAGATTACGCCAAGGAAGCAGCAAGAAAACTGGTAGAGTATCTTGACGACCCGGAGGCGACTGAATGGCCACTGGGTTCGCTCAGCCCGATACAGGATCTCGATAGCCAGACTCAGACAGAGCTTGAGGTCTCTCATGCGGACGTATCAACAGACCACGACTCCAATGGCCATCCTAGCAAGCGACCTCGACTTTCGGGCGACGAGATACAGCAGCTGCCGACCACGATCAACCCACAGGACATGGAGATCACTCACGTGAGCGATTCGCTGGGCAGCAAGACGACGCAACCTAGTTTGAATGCGATCTTTGCCACCCCAACCGGACCGAGTGTGCGGGAGCAGCAGCTTGAAGCAGAACTGGACCGCGTGCAAGGGCGACTTGAGGACCACGTAAGGGACCTGGAAAAGGTTCAATACCGGAACGAAGAGCAGCGCGCTGATCTTTCCCACAAGTCACGCGAGCGGGATGGTGCGGTATCTCGCGTCCGTAATGCGATCGAACGCATGAATGTGGCCGAGAACAACAACAGCACCCTGAAAGCAGAACGCACGGAGCTCCAGAAGCAGCTCGACGCAGCTAACGCGAAGCTCCTCGACCACTCAGTACCTGAACGTGTAGACTTCGAGCGACTTCGTCTCGAGGCTGAGGCAGCCCACGTTGCCAAGGCAAAAGCCGACAAGAGTGTCGAGAAAGCGCAGAACGAGATGGAGTGGTTTCGATCGATGTACCAAGACTCCTCCAACAAAGCTCGCGAGTTGCAAGCAGAGAACAACGACCTTCAAGCTCGTTTGGCCATCGCGGAAAAGCAAGCTTCAGGCGAAATGGCCCGAGCCCAACAGATCTCACAAGACATGCACTGGAAGACTCTTGACCGGGAGAACCGACAACTCAGATCTAGGCTCAAAGACAGAGAGGCGGGAATCAAGTTTCGCGATGAGGAAATCACACGCCTGAAGGAGTCTACACGCGGCCGCATGGGGACACGACAATCTTCTGTGCCACGCAGTCCACGCTTGGGTAGTCCTATGAAACTTGCAGGTGGGAGAGGCTCTAGGCAGGCTAGTCCTGCTGCTGGAGAGGTGAGAGGAAAGGGTGGGCATCCGTTGAGGAACTCTGCTGGTGGTTAGAGGTCAACTCCCCAGATTCCGTCGAAGGGTGCGAGATTGCCGCAGCCTTCACGGACGCCCACGACTCCCTCCAGAAAGCCGAGTCTACCACCGCCTTCTGAGACGCCGACAGAGCAGAGCCCAGAGCCCAAGGCAGATTGCTGCGAGGGCGAAGAGGGCGAGGGCGGAGAGAGGGCGGCCCAAGGATAGAGATGGAGCGATTGATGATATTACCAAGGGTGCATAGATGGGTAGTGAGTAGTATCAGAGGCTTTCAGCTGGTGAGAAGCGGTCGTTTTGGTACTGGCTGGAGATTCGTGGTTAGATCAAGCGGTCGTTGATTAGAGCCATACATGCAATCATTACTTTCGAGTTTGGGTTCACCTTCTCGCCTGCGAATTCCAATCCATGATCGAACGGGGTTTGCGGTCGTGCGTCTCGCTGCTTCAAGATGTGAGTACCCTGTCCAGACTTCGAGTTTGCGTTAGTACCAGCTTCAGCGCAGCATTTTGTACACTAGTTCCCTCGACATTTTCCAACTTGATCTTTCACATTTGTTCATTCCAGCTCGCTATGTATGCGATCCGACTCTAGCATCCAGCTCTTGACATCTGTCATCTGCCATAGCCTTCCCAACGCCAGTCTCCGGCATATCCACATCATGCTCGCTTCCTTCGGCTTAGGCACATGTCATAATCCACACTCAAAGACGTTCTCCCCAAGTGTTGTGAATCTACGACGACTCCTCGGCCTTCCTCGCCTTAGCGCCCCTCAACTTGGTCTCAGTAGAACGCTGCTTCTTCTCCCTCTGTGAGCTCCTCACAGCGGATGCGCGAGCGACAGCCTCGGCGCGCAGATCCGAGCGGTAGCCCTTCTTGGCGGTGGAGTTGACGACGGACTTGTAGAGCTTGCGGGTTGGGGTTGAGGCGTTGAAGGAGGAAGTTTGGTAGAGCTTTGCGGGCTTGTTGGCGGATGAGGTCTTGGTTGTGAGGGTTATGGTGTTGCTGTCGGGTTGGATGCCGATGGCCTGGTAATGATCATGTTAGGAGGTGATGTAGGAGGGGGTTGTGGGAGGTGGACTGTACCTGTGCGTTAACGTAACCCTCGTACTTGCGGGAGTGCTTGTTGACCAAGTTGAGAGGGTCGCGCGAGAACTGGACGCCGCCGGCTTGCTTGCGCTTCACGAGGAAGGCATTGTTGCCGCCTGTATGAAGATAACCCATCAGCACAATATCCCAATGCCTATCCCACTTCACACTCCAATTCGTTCCCTCCTTCTCTGCTATTCGGAACTCGTTGGAGGTAAAAACGTACGGGTGATCTCCCAGATCAGGTCGTTGCTGATGTTCTCGCCGCCGATTGCCATTTTTGCTGTTGTCTTGGGTGGAGATGTCGAGTTGTTCTTGTCGTTGTCGTTCTGGAATTATGTGGGAGATGCTTGGCGGGCAGGAGCGGGATTGGCTCCGTTGGCAGGCGCGGCCGATCTGGCAGGAGCTTGGACTTCGATGGGAAGTTTGAGATGACTTAAGGAACATTTGACCAAACACCAACGACGACGAAATATATCAACATGGCCTGGATGCAATTGTCAGAGGAGAGCAAGGTGTGTATGATATTCACTTGAGATGATGCGCAGCTGACAATGATACAGGAGCGCATCGCGCGTGTCATCGACATCTCACGAGTCGCCATCCACTAGTACGAGCACAACGACATTGCACTACGATCTCTATCATACTGACGAAGTCGCAGCGGCTACCTCCCTCTCATCATCTATCTCGGATACACTCGAAGCAACCCACGGCCGTCGTTGATCAGGTAGGCGAAGTTGAGGATTGGGAAACGGAACAGGATACTGATCAACAGCAGACTTTTCTCTCCACTCGCGCAATAGACGATATCCAAACCATCGAAACGCGTGCGAACCTGTAAAGATGTACAATAGATGATGCGATACCCAACGAGCCAGGAGAGGCTGGGATGGGAAGAGGCACGGCATAGCAGGGCGTAAAGGAGGCGCTGGTGTACAAAAGGAAACGAAGGGTCTTCACTATCAACGACAAGTGATCGGAAGGGTTGAGATCGATGCGCTGTTTCAGTGTGCGGCCAAGCAGACGCCGAAGACCTCGAAGACCGGGTCAAGCACCTTGTGCCGGGCTGCTGCGGTCATATTACAGTCCTGGGCATAGTTTTTACAACCCCTGTTCTTACACCTTTCCTCATTAGGAAGGATGTATCCACTGCTTGGCGTAGCTCACCACCTGGTGTGTCCTCCATTGTTGGCTATTACTGCCTCGCAGCGCTCTCGCATACTCTTGCATATACGTTGTATGTCCTCAGGTGTGAGCTTGGCCCATTCAATCTTGATAGCAGCTATTACCTCATCTCGTGTTGTAGGAAAATGAGCACCTACCCTATGCTTAAGAAGAGCCCATAGATTCTCAATAGGGTCGAGATCTGGTGAATTGGCTGGCCATTCCATAAGGTGTAGGCCCTTCTCCTTAAATAGACTCACCGTTGCCTTCGCCTTGTGGATTGAGGCGTTGTCTTGCATAACAATGCAGTCCTGCGAGCCTGTTGACACTCGCTGCTTCTCAATTGCCGTGTGGATAAGAGTGACAATCTGGCTGCGATACACCTCACCGTCGACAGAGCCCTTCTCGAATATATGGACTTCCATAGGTCCATCTGCAGAGATACAGCCCCATATCATACAGGCTGAGAACTTGCGGAAGCGTGCTGTAAGACAGTGTTCGTGATAAGCCTCATCTGCCCTGCGTGTCACATAGACCTGTCCGAATATTCCACACCTGAATGAAGCTTCATCTGTCCAAAGGACCTGAGCCCACTGTTCCACTGTCCATTTAATATGAGCCCTTGCCCATCGAAGCCGTGCCTCCTTGTATTTCTCAGTTAACAACGGCTTGCGTGTTGCGACATATCGTGAGAAGCCCTCCTTCTCAAACGCAGCTCTTACTGTCCGGACGTCGCTGAAGATGCCCTCTATCGCGGCAATCTGTTCGTATCGTAGGCGGCGGCTGTTAGTATCAGTGGTGGCTCGATAGACAAGTCGCTAACGCTTGGAGGTGTTGATTACAGGTGGTAGGCCTCTCTTCTTCGGTGTGGAAGGTGGCACTCTTTCAAGCTATGAGATTACTGAAGAGACAGAGCCTTTGTTAGTGTGAAGGGCGTCTGCAATCTGCTGCAGCGGCCAGTGGGCGTGTTTGTGAAGAGACCACATCTCGCCCTTCTCGAATTCGGTAAAGACGCGTCCCTTCGGCATAGTGGCGATAGATAGCGCGTGTGTGAGTGTGTGGATAATGAGATTGAAGGTAGCAACACCTTCTGAGATGGACATGGATAGCCGGAAGGGGTTAGCGTAAATACAGGGGTTGTAAAAACTATGCCCAGGACTGTAACACCACTTTCGAAAAGCTCGCCGTGCTGCTGCGATGAGACTAAGACAGTTCAAGACCATGTTTTTCATGATGATTTGAAAGGCTTTCTGTGAGCCTGTATTCATGCTTGTACCTCATGGGTATCATGGTTCTGCGAGCTACAACACACAAGCTCGAGTGACTTTAGTGACTTTTGCCAAGCGCGCCAGAACGCCTCGCTATGCTGTAATATCCCAACTTCGTACAATACATCTCTCCCACTTCCCCAAGTACTTACTGTCGTGGCGGTGGAAATCCAGACGGTGGTGGCGCTTGTCTAAACTGCTGTGGTGGAAACCCAGCCGGTGGTGGAGGCAGGTTCGCAGGTGGGAACCCCATAGGCGGTGGGTGCATGCCCTGGAATCCAGCCTGCATGCCAGGAGCCGCCTGCGGTCCTCCGTAACCTCCATTGCCGGGTGGTGGTCGTGCAGGCAAGCCAGCAGCAGGTGGCGGGGCTTGTAGTGGTGATTGATTGTATTGTTGTCTGCTTGGTAGAGCGGCTCCGTTTGGTATTGTGCCAGTCATGGTTGGTTGTGGAAGATTGCCAAAACCTGTCGGTGTAGGCGGTGCGCCGTATGCTTGATGTCCGTAGCCGCCATATGAAGGCGGTGCTTGTGGTGTTGAGATTGGTCGTGGTGGCATGCCGTTCGGTGGAGGGAGACCGCCGACTGGTCCTCCTACAGGGTAGCCATTCATAGCAGCTGGTGCGGAGGGCGTGTTGTTTGGCATGACGAGTGCTGCGGGGAGTGCAGGTATGGCGACTTCGACACCATGTTTCCGTGCTTGTGCTGCGAGTGCTCGTTCTGCTGCGTCTCCGTGTCTCTCGCCCTTGCCGTCCTTCTTGTATGCATATTGCACTGTGATCTCCTTGTTCATCAAATACTGGCCATGCATATGTTCGATGGCTTGGTCTGAGCTCTCGAAGGTTGCGTAGCTGACGAAACCATATCCTTTGCTGAGGTTGCTCTCGTCTCTCGCGACCTTTGGAGCAGCGACCAGAGGACCAAACCGGCTGAAAGTCTCGTACAGCACTTTCTCGTCCACCAGTGTGTCCAAATTGCCAACGAAGAGTTCCGCGCCAACACCCGCACCTCCTCCCAGCCCGCCATTCTCTCCACTCCTCTTGTCTGCACTGGCCTTGTTGACTCGAATCGGTTTTCCCCATAACCTGATCTGATTCATGATCTTGCAGGCATAATCTGCGTCATCTTCACTTCCAAACTCCACGAAGCCATATCCTTGGTGCGATTGTGTCACGCGATCTTTGGGTAAGTGCACGTTGATCACAGGTCCAGCTTGAAGCATCAATTCCCAGACCAGAGCATCGGTGCAGCGTTCGTCGAGGTTGCCAACGTAGAGTGTGCTGTCTTTGTCTTGTTCCCAATGCCGTGCGCCAGACATTTTCGTGGAGTTGTGAGGGAGGAGTGGTGGTGCGGGAGAGAGATATGAGTTGTCGCATGTGAACCAGAAGAAATGTGAAGCTGCATCGCGAAACTCAAGCGGACTTGACTCCGCCTGTTCCGAGACCGAGCACGCTGCTGACGACCACCTCACAAGCCGTCGTCTTCCTCACAAAGACACCGCCAACGTATGCCTCCATAGGTCGCATAGGGCGCCATAGCCCTCACAATACCCTTTCACTTCTCATAACCCGACTTCGACACTACAATACCATAATCGATCAGACCAACCCGCTACGAGCCGATCGCAACCATGGCCTTCCTCTTCTACACAATCAGCTTCGCCATGATCATAATAGCGACCGCCCTCTATATCACGCGAAACACCTGGAAACCCTACGCCCCTCCGATCCCCTACATCACCGCCCCCGGCACAATCCCCGAACCACTCTACGACATCTCCGAGAGGATCCAGAACTACATTGATTCGTGGAGGTACTCCCGTGTACCGACTAACTTTCAGGAAGACGCTGAGGTATGTGGAGGCGAGGATACGATCCTTACAAGCTTGTGGCTGGTCTGTGCTAACGATATGGACGCGCAGGCAGGACTCCATTCCTCGAACTTCAACCTCGCCGAGAACATCGAAGCAGGCGATAGTAGGCAGGGCTTGGATGAGGCAGCCAAGAGAGAGATTTATGTCATCATGAAGAGACGGGGTGTGGTGTTTGATGAGGCGAGGAGAATGTGGATAGAGGAGAGGTTTAGGAGGGAGGGCATCGGGGCTGA
Organism: Fulvia fulva; assembly: GCF_020509005.1. Taxonomy (NCBI): domain Eukaryota; kingdom Fungi; phylum Ascomycota; class Dothideomycetes; order Mycosphaerellales; family Mycosphaerellaceae; genus Fulvia; species Fulvia fulva. Next base: position 3,849,365 of record NC_063017.1, on the reverse strand, counting down.
TGGGAGGCCGTTGGATCGGAAAGCGGTTGTGTTCAGTTGAGGAATCAGGGATATTCTTTTGTTATGGGCTCGGAACAACTGGACTCCCAAGGAGACATCGATTGAGCTAGCGAGCTAGCGATGGAGGGGGCATCTTGATGTGTTGCGGTCTGGCGAAGCGTTTGAGCGGAGGGTACTGCCGCAATATCCACTCTACTTTGCTACTGATCTATGTTCTTTCTAGTGTCTTCCGCACATATCACCACATCTAACTCTGGATCGATCTGCTACTTAGTATCGTCTGTTTGGAGATGTGTTTCACAAGACGCAAACGACCGTGCATCGCTGTCGGTATCACGGCTGGTCAACACAGGTCGAGCGCGTGGAGTGGAGTCAACGGAATCGCTCAAGCGAGGATGATCTCGGTCGCCCTCACCCTCGTCCTCGTTCTCACCACTGGGCAAAGGCTCAGGTTCTGGCTCGGACTCAGCCTCGGGATCTGAATCTGGCTCTTGTTTTGGCTCTGGCCTCACCTCGCTCAGCACGAAGTCGTTTGGATCGCCAAGGATCTGTCTGAACTGTGGAGCTGGCCGTTCCTTCCGCGCAGATTGCGCAAGGTCATCCAGAAGATTGAAGACCGTTGCACCTTGGCCGCTGTATTCAAGGAGCTGGTTCGCCAGATCGAACGTTGGCTGTGTCGAAAAGATAGGCAACTTGAACAAACCACGAACACTGCAGCCGTCGGGTCGCACGCTGGCTTCTTCACAGTGATGGATCTTGGCAGTGTCTTCCGCAAAGCATACCAGCTGGACATTCCGCTCCGACCGATGATCTGATGCTGACGCCTGGATGCGGAAGTAGCGGTGAATGTTGAGTGGGCAGTGGAAGAGGAAAAGAATGTCGTTCTCGCAGCCGTTGACGAAGCCTTAGAGTACTGGCACCGGGTCAAACCAGACGACATGGTCTACGCAGGTCTCTTTTGGGCTACGAACATAAGTCAGATACAACGAAGACCGGACACCAGAGCTACAAAGGAACTTATGCAAGCCACCGCCATTGATGTTGATGTGACGATCCCATGAGACAGGCATGGCCGCCGTAGTAGATGATCACCTTCTCCCGCGGGTTTTGGATGGACTTCTTCAGGTCCTGCAGGGCATCCTTCAGACCCTGCTCGGCCTGATCGGAGTGTTTCTCGCTCAATCTGTACTTTGAGACTCTTCCGTCGAGTTCCCAAACAGCTCGCTGTAGTTCATTCACTCCATCCAATAGCCGGGAGAGTTGAGGTAGCTGGTCCAAGGCCAGGAGGAGCGCGCGGAGCTTGATGGGGTTCTCTTTTGATGACATGATCCTAGAGCGAAGATGATGCTGTGATGCAAAGGATTCCACGTCTGCTCAGGTATGTATACCTGCTGCACAAAGAGACTACGATGTTTGCTATAGGATTGATCGACACGCCGAAAGCCATGGACCTCTTTATGGTTCCTCTTCGGGTTCAAGTCGCCGGAATCATCTGGGTACACGCACATTCTGGAGACTTATGAACGAATCTGCTTCTCTGGACGATGAAACGGTGACTTTGGCATACTTGGCATAAGCCGAGCAGCAGTGGCACAGATATGTGTAAGAGGAAGGTATTTTCGAACGTTACCTTGCTTTGCTATTTGATCTGTGTTCTATGTAGTCGACTCAGAGCCAAGCGTCCATCCTCTTGCTTCACTTCTGCTGCTTAGACTTTGTCGATTTGCGGAAGTGATTGAGCTTGCTCAGGACTGACGGCTTTTTGGACACCATTGCACTGGCGTTGCTGTAGCGACGGCCGGTCTGGCTTGAATCGCTCTCACATGTCGGCAAGGTTGGCTCACTCTACTCGTAACCGGGACCCTCTGAGACAGTGCCTCGAACGATCAACTGCTGTGGTACCGTGTCTTCCACGTTGACTGCCGACGTTTCCGGCGTTGGCGAAGCACTTCTGGTCCGCTCAAGGCGCTCGTCGATGACCTGGAGCTGTGTTGGCTATCTGCCATGGGCACGAGTACTTGGAGAGCCGTCGAATCCTGCACCTCCTGCCATCTTGCCACCAGACGGCGACGCTGGCGCACTCTTGATCTTCATTCTCTCCTTCACAATGAAGTCTCTTGATCCCCCAAGGATGAATTTGTGCCAAGGTCGATGATATTTCATGTCATCGACCATTTTTTGATCAGTGGCGTCGATGGGAAAGTCACCTTCAGGCCCCTCTTCTTAGTAACAGCAAGTATCGCTCCAGCTCGATGCTACAAGGTCAAGCCACTTTTAATCGCTATCTGCAAAAGGTCCACTTTCATCACTTTCTGAAGAAGACGAAGACGAGGACTGACTACCACAATAATTCCGATCGCTCTCGTTGTCGGCGTTCTCAGCTCCACTGCTTCCGTCTACTTCACTCGAACCTCCTATCATGCCTGCAAACTCAGCACTTCGCGCAATGATCGTCGAGCTTGAGGGGCTTTGGCCTGCTTTGTACGCTCTCGGTCTTGTTCAGCGTAGCGACCGAGCGCTAGCCACACCGGAGTACGAGCTTGCGAGTACGTAGGTGAGGCGTCAGCGAGGGAGTGAAGCTCTATACCAGCCCTCAACTAGCCTTGGCGCCCGCTCTGATTGGTCAACTTTCAAGTTTTAGGGTCACGTGACCTACCGCACTGTGCCTGTTGGCGAACTCGCAAACATATACTCGTCGCTAACGCCTATGTCGTCGTATAATAAGCACTGTACGTCGGGTAGCGGTAGCGTGGATCGCACGCTACTTTGCAGTCTAGAAGGGTTGGTAGAGAGCTCCACTCCGCTACGCTTACCTTTGGAGGTTCACAACCGCCAACAGCACATTTTATGCAGACGAAAGTCTCGTTTCAGCTGAGTCGTCCTTGCGGATTCCAGAGCCGACTGATAGCTATCGACGGTGACATCGTTGCTCAAGAAGAAGTCCTCTGGCTTGCCAAGAATGGGTCTCCAATACGGAGCTTGTAGACCGGCTCCGGCTGCGTGAGTGAGATCATCCAGTAGGTTGTGAACTGTGGCTGCTCCGGGAACGTAGGTGCGCAGCTGATTGGCCAACTGTCTGGTCGGACTCTCGGAGAACTCAGGGATGTTTACGACCACTCCGCCGAAGCAACGGTGGGCCTCGCTCTTACGGTGAGAGACTTCACAGCCGGTGTTGGTATTGGTATTCGCAGACCATGGCATATTGAGGTGAACAAGCTGGACACTCCTGTCAGGAAAGTGAACAGACGGCGACAGGTCGAATTGTAAGTGGCGATAGATGTTGATGGGGCAGTGGAAGATGAGGAGAACATCGTTGTAGACTTCCCTCAGGAACTCCTGTAGTGCTGGGGCTGGATCGAAAGACGGGAAGTGGCCTTCACAAGCTTGTTGCTTGGCGTCCCTGCAGGTTCAAAGTCAGCATTAGGACAACGACAGCGTGTGCAAGTCTCTACTTACGCATGCCACGACCAACCTGACCGGCGGTGCTGCAGTGCATGTCCACCGTAGTAAATAGTGATCTTCTCCTCAGCATCTTTGATCTCCTCGGTAAGGCCATGCAGTGTTTTGCTGGACTGTGCGGAAGCTTCTTCAGCACTCTTAGTGCTAAGTATACAGTGATGGACACGGTCTGCCGACGCCTGTTCGCCATCACCCTCCACTAGACTTCCATGTGCAGTCAGGGCTCTGAGGACGTCTCTGAGGTACGATGTACATCTACGAGGCTCAGAAGGGCCGAAAGTCACAAGAATGGCGCGATGCCGGATGGGCTTTCTGGCTATGGTCATCTTGGATACTGAAGCTTGGCTTGGATTGAAGTGAGGGACGCTCCACGGCGTAGAAGATAAAATGAGCTATGGTAGATGTTTGCTTGTCAACCCATCAAGCACATTCAACCCACTCCCACGGTCCGGTCATCTTCTATGCCTTTGAAGAGCAAGCCGATTCTTTACCACATTTCAGCCCTAGAACACGAGAGAAGCAGTCGGTAAGGCTGACAGCAATGCTTATCTCCCAAAATCAAGAGATAGAGCCCAGGATCTGGCAGAATAACAATTATGAACACCATCTTAGCAACTTCTCCCTCGTTATCGGTCTTTAAGAAGTATCTTGTGGCAACTTCTCGATTATGAAGGTTCCCCAGGTACCTAGCAATTCCGCCACCCCAGCGCGAAAATTCCAGTCCCCAGTACCACCGGCATTTGGAACTTCAGACGCGAACTCCGCCGATGTAGCTGATCCCTTCAGTCCAACGCTGTCGTCCATGGAGAGCGCCTTCACGCGGCGGACGACGTAAGTACCTTCGTTGCGAAGGGAAACTAAGTCTCTCCCTACGAAGCCTATACGGCGGCTAGGAAGAAAGCCGTATAAAGACAAGACGCGCGCGCCTCCTACGAACGACCTACGAGACCTACGAGATCTACGAGACACGAAACACAATACGACAGCTACAACTACGCGATACTACCCTTCCCTATATACTCCCTCGAACCGGCTCCCGACTCGCGATAGAACGGAGTAGTGACCCGTTTCTAGAGCACCCCGTCGAGAGAAGAGACGTGGTAGCCTCGGTATCTCGGCTAGAGGACGATAGGGGCACCTCTACGTGTTTCGGGGCACGTAGAGACAAGCACCTACGTACCTAACTGTCCGGAGGGGATACGAGTAGGGGAAGAGCAAGGGAATAGCAGTTTTTTTTTGTGTTTGTGGGTCACGTGATCCTAGAAGCTTGGCGGAAATTCAAGGGCGGAATACCGAAAACCAAACAAGACAACGAGTCCACCGTAAGGCGCACGGCTAGGGCGAGAACACTACGTCCGGGGTAGTGTGTCAAAACCAAACAAGACAAGAACGACAACCGGATATAACGTTCGTCCGATCTTCACGGCTATAAAGGAGTACGAGCTTTAGCCAGCGCTCGTGAGGCGGGAAGGCCTCGGCAATATCTCGAAGAACGAACTGTCACAGTAGTACTTGGAGAGGTTTTTACCGCCGTAGGGCTTTTCCTCTCTCTCGAAATTGGTGGAGCAATCCCCCGTGTTACATAGTCTAGGACTCATACAGCACGTTAATGGAACAATCAATCAATCAATCAGTCCAACGCTTGTCATAGCATCTGCGAGCTCCAAGGTGCGGATTGGATCGCTGTCGTGCTCCATCAACAGAAGGTCATTGCGCTCACACTCAGCACAAGTTCCGTCCGTGTACTCTATGGTCTCAGAGAACTTGCTGCCTGTGCGAGACAACGCCTGAATGCTTCTGTCCTTCTTCTCAGTTTTCATGAGTTTGCTGATGGCATCCTCTTCCTTGAGCACGGTTGCGTCCCATGGACAGTGGAACAGGAAGAAGATGTCGTTTTGGCATGCTTGAAACAGGTGAAGCATCGCTTTCTCTGGTCTGACGATTGAGTACTTGATGTGCTCTCTGCAAGCCTTGACGAGCCTAGTGCCGTCGCCACGCTTGATGATCTCGTTGTTTGGTAGCCTGGTAGCATGCTTTAGTGAGAATCCTTCTTCAGATACCACAAGGGCACTCCACTTACGAGTGCCATGTCCAAGAGTTGAAGGCATCAGTCTTCTTATGAGCATAGCCTCCATAGTAGATGATGATCTTGTCGTTAGGCCTGCCTGCCACTTCTTGGACAAGCCTGTCGACTGCCGTATCCAGGTCTTGCTGGGCTTGAGTAGAGTCGCTTGAGCTCAGAGGAAGATCCTTGATCTTCCAATTGAGACCCTATATGATTTTGTGCAGCTGGTTCTTGGCATCGGTGAGGTACGAGTTCTCGAAGGTGATGAGCAAAGCTCGGTGCTGGACAGGTGCGGTACTGGCTGACATCGTGCAGAACAATACTTTTTTGAATGGTCAGACCTGCGACGAGCATGATGCCGTCAATATATACTGAGTGCTCCTTTGTGCTGAATTGTTTGCCATCAGTGAAACGCGCCGTTTCTCGAAACTATGACACGCTGCTGAAATGTATCCAAGGCAATGCGTGCAGCTTACGACCGGCCGCTTGACTCAAGACATGTTAAGTCTATCGTTTCCTGCCGACTTCGAGTAACCATCGGACGCCTTCTAGAGTATCTTGCACATACTTCCGAGCCACTAGCATCTCCGGCCAATTGCAGTGGAACATATGAGGAACGCCTCCGTAGTAACCTAGCTTCGTCGTGACTCCCCACTTTCTCAATTCTTGCTCGTATAGTATTCCTTCGTCCAACACCGGATCGAGACCAGCGACTTGTATGTAAGCTGGTGCTAGCTCCTTGAAGCTCGGGTTGAGCATGGGACTGAACAGTGGACTGCCGAGATCTGGCTTGAGACATTCCATGATGGCAGACGCTTGCGCAAGCACGTTCAGAATTGGATCGGACTTTGCTTCGTAGCGGCTTTGAAGAATGTCTTTCCACTTGTCTGGAGTGGCTGTATGCCAGAGGAGAGCTGGCACGGAGAGCCATTGGCCAGTAATGGACGGACTCAGATTCTCGTCTCGAGATAGCAGGGCGATGACAGCCTGAAGGATAATTGGGTCAGTGAATCTCTACAAACCCTCGGGACAGACGCACCGAGAAGTTGGCCCCTGCAGATGAGCCACCGACTACAAAGCCAAGCTTCGGGTCCGCCGGCAGTACCTCAGACGATGGCGATGCTGTTGCTGCCGCCCATTTGACCTGTTACCGTAAGCGCGGTCACCATGCTGCGTCCTTTGACACAGACAGCATCCCAAGCATCCAGCACACCTGTTGGAAATGCGTACTCTGGCGCAAGCCGGTAGTCGACATTCACACAGACACAGCCTAGATCACGAGCAAACATCCTGCACTCCTGATTGCAATCAGATACATCACCGAGCGACCAGCCACCTTCGTGGAAAGTCTTCGTCATGTTCGTTAGCGAGCCAGCTGAATACGGCTGCTACGGCACGGCCGAAGGTGTACTTGCCACAAACAGAGGAGAACCAGCATCTGGCTTTTGGACAGGCACATATATCAACAGACGTAACCGATGGCCATCTCGCGCAGTGATGTGGTGTTCGTATTCCCGGACATGATCGGGAATGGGTCCCGGTATTGTGTAGAGGTGTCGGATACGTTGGAGATGATCTTTACGATTCTGGCGAATCTCTACGCCACGTCTGGCGTTCGGATCACCGCCAGTAAGATCAGGGAAAGGTCGTGCCCGCAGTGCCTGTATGATTTGAGCCTGTTGATAACCACAACACTGCGATCAAGCTGTACCTCCGAAAACCCTGGGCTAGGTGTGTTGAGCTTTGCTCGTGCTTCTCCTATCGTGATAGCAGCCATTATGGCAATTGGATGACAGGAGGAAGAGAAGTATAAGGGTATGGCGTGCTCTTCGAAGAAGCAACGAAGGAGTATGTCGATCAGACGGAGTTGTATCTGAGCTCAAACTTACTCCCAGACTTGCCGCGGTACATTGATCAGGCTCATCAGAACCGTGATCATCGGCATAGCAGCCTTATAGGTGAAGTCATGGGGTGGAATATCAGCAGTCGAGGCCAAGGTCGTTGGAGAATTGCAAGTACAACATTGTTCGTACAGTAAGAGAAGTGCTTCGCTTTCACTGGCCAGTATGTAGATTGCGCTAGAAGTAGACAGGGGCTGTTGATTGCCAAGCCGGCCGGCCTCTAGTCTACCTCCAGCCGACGACTTCCCTCCGCCAACGTTTCCAATACACTTTCCTTTGATATCGTCTCCAATACCACGTAAGTTCCCTCCTCAAGCATGGCTACTCCGGCTCTCCAGAAGTCACTCATGGTCCCTCAGGAAGCGCGAGTCTGTGTGATCCCGCAGTAGTCAGTCGCCCTGACACGGGTCTCTGAGCTTTCAGACTGCGACCGCAACCACCTCCGAGGAACGATGGAATGCGGCCAACCAACTTGCCCGGGTCTGGGCAATATCGAGCACAATCCTCGCGACCTGTGGATTTGTATTCCCTTTGCGGATGATGTCAGACATGTGAATCTCTTCGTTCAGACATGTCTGGACGCATGATGTCTGCACTAGGGAGAACAATGTTGAACGCTTTCGTTGCGTATCTCACTTCCCTCAACATTGACCTCTTCCCAGCCGACAATATGTACATGTAGTGTTTGACTCGCATGACAGCAGACTGTTAGCAGCCTTGGCACAGGCCCACACCAGATCCTCCCAAAAGGCTAATGGAGCCACTACTGTGCCACTGTACCACGTGTGTACCAGATCGACAGTGGCGGGGAGCAAGTACATCTTGTTGTCATGGCGCTTAGCGCTTTCCAGTCTTTGATCATGGCTGTTCTTTGTCAATGCGTCCTGAAAGCAGACTCTACACAATGCTTCTGACAGAAGGCTGAGAACGACCACAGGATTCTAGTCTGGTCACTGATGTGTGCATGTTTTTTCCATTCGCAGCATGAGAGCTTCCCTACGGCTTGCTGGTCTTGTAGCATGCATCATCACCATCGGCTGGTTCTTGCACGCTCGCCTGTACAATCTATCAGCATCAGCAGTGAGCCGACTAGATCTACCGGAATGTCATAATAACGAGCTCCATGAGATCAGCGAAGCTATCACGAATGCCACGGCAACCTGGGACGAAACATTGGAGCACCGAACCACAACTCTAGCACAAGCCGCCGCCGAATATCGAAGACGGCGGGGTCGCCATCCACCTCCTGGCTTCGATGTATGGCACGAACGCGCCGCCCGGGCTGGGGCCGTCCTCGTAGAAGATTTCTTCGACCAGATCTACCATGATCTCGAGCTGTTCTGGGGCATTCGGGCTTCGGACATGCGAGCCTCAATTGCCAAATGGTCGCCATTCTTCCAGATTCGCAATGGCAAGGCCTCAGAAATCTCCGGAGGTCGAGCAAGATCGAGATCATGGGCGGGTCTGGTGGCTAGCATAGCTCGAGATCTGCCAGATATGGACCTAGCACTGAACGGCCTGGACGAACCGATCGTGATAGCCTCATGGAAGACCGTGGACAACGCAATGTATCATGCTTCGATTCAAGCCAAACGAATGGAGGCCATACCGTTGGCGGAATTTTCGCAGACCTTCGCAGCTAGTCGAACCAATCCGCAGTCTGTTCCTGGACACAAACCGAAACCACGAGCTAGGTGGAACTCGAAGCGGGACAAATTCCATGAGGCCATCCGGGGAGCGTGTCCTCCTGAGTCGACATTGAGGAAGAACGGTACCGGGCTTGATCATCACAGCAACATGCCGATAGGACTTCCAGGGAATATCACTTCACAGAGGGACCTCTGTGAGCAACCAGAGTTGATGACGAGTCATGGCTACCTCTTAAGTCCGGACTCTATCAACTTCACTACCTCCCCCATCCCAATCTTCAGCACTGCCAAGACCAGGGTTAACAATGACATCCTGCTCCCAGATCCTGCTTACTACGAAAATAAAGCACACTCCGGCAAAGACTTCTGGGGCGACTGGAGTAACAGCTTCGCGTGGCAGGACAAAGTCCACGGCCTCATCTGGAGAGGAGCTGGGACTGGAGGCGCAAATTGCATCAATGAGTACTCCAAATATCATCGGCATCGATTCGTGGCTCGTCTCAATGCGACATCCATCGATAATCATTACGACTCGGATACGACCTTCACATCATGGCTTCCTGGTCATGCTAACGCATCCTTCACCCGGCTATTCTGCGATAAGATCACCTCGGTTGCAGAACACTTCAGCGTCGCGAAGTCTATGAAGATGAGTTCCCAGTACAAATGGAAGTACCTGCCAGACATCGACGGCAACACTCTGTCAGGCCGATTTCGGGCTTTTATGCGTAGCAACAGTGCGGTCATGAAAGCGACCATCTTCACAGAGTGGCATGACGCTCGACTGATGCCTTGGAAGCATTATATACCCCTCGAGATGTCTTACGGCAACATTTATGAGATCATGAAGTACTTTTTGGGATATCCTGGTCAGTGTGCACATGATAGAGAAGGTGAGAGAATTGCGAGGGAGGGAAGGGAGTGGGCGGAGAAAGTACTGAGGAAGGAGGACATGCTGATCTATGTGCATCGTCTGCTGTTGGAATATGCTCGCATTGTGGATGATGATCGGGATAGGCTGGGTTATGTCCAGGACTTGCTGGATGAAAGAAACTGAGCACAAGCGCGATGAGACATGCGAGAGTCGTCGAAAGGGTTTACGAATTATGGTGTCCTACATATACATACTAGCATACAAGCATCGATGCAGATCGGATCGACTCACACCAATTCGGCGATCAGTCTCCAGCTCAACAGCTTGGTTGCGGTGGTTCATCTCGAAAATCTCTGGGCCATCACTCGCTTGGGTGTATGCAGGCGACTTCTTATCACTGAGGAATGGACTTGGGTTGTGCGTCGACGTTAGAGGTTCCGAACTGTGTGTGGAGTTAGAGTTCTTGCGTTTTTGAGACCTGTTCCGAGCTGCCCATGCCGCGATAACGATCAAAGATATGCCAATGCCTGGCCCCAGGCCAAGTCCGAGACCAATCTCCAAAGCTGCAGACTTGTCTTCGTTGTCGGGTACCGCGATCGGGAGGGCGGTTCCAGTTGTGTCAGTTGCTGCGGCTGTGCTGGCCGCTACCCCCGTGCTGTTCCCGCTACTGTCTGTCAGGGTGACTGTAGTTACTTCAGCTTGAGTCGAGGTCTCGTTGACCTCAAAGATAGCCGACGTACAACTTGGCTAATGGTTGGCGTTTATCCAAAAGAAGGACCAAGATGAGACGTCCAGGTTAGCTTAGTATATCTGGGTCACCCACTGGAAGCCTGATGGGGCAGCCGCGTTCGAAGAAGTTCTGCCTTGAATATGTTCAGCAAGCGCATCAACGTGAAGTCGAGAGGTATAATCAACAGCCTTGCCAGATATTTCCCTTGGTCTGCTGCTGGACAGTCCTGCTGCCACAACTCTCATCCGTAGCTCTGCAAATCGACTACGCATGTGACTGTAACGATCTGACCCCTCGTCCACGTCGTGCTTTGAGGAATTGAGACGAACTCATTTCCACAGAGACTGAGCCCGGCGTACCAGAGAGACGATAATGTCGGTCCCGTCAAACAAAATGTGCTGTTGGCGGTTGTGAACCTCCAAAGGTAAGCGTAGCGGAGTGGAGCTCTCTACCAACCCTTCTTATATAATATCGTAGAGGTAGCCCGTAGCTCCGTTTACGAGGCCGCGTTTAACCTAGTGTCACGGCAGCTCCGTAAGTAGAGGATTCGGATCGGGTTACGTGACTCGTGATCACGTGACATTGATGACTAAGCTCGGCCCGAGCGCGACCTCGGCTTTCCTTAAGAAGCCCTCTCTCTCTTAGAACTACCTTCTCTCTTTAGCTATCGACTTTATTAATAAACCACTACTATACTCGCCTACTATAGCCCCGTAACACCTAGATATTAGTAACTAGTATAATACGGTAACCGAGAGATATAGGGATTACTACGTAGAGGTTTCTACCTTACTTAAAAGTAGCTAACTTAGCGCTAGGGCCGGTATACTTAGCCTATAGAAGCTTAATCGCCTTACCGGTATCTCGTATACGTCTATAGTTATAAAGCTTAACTTTATCCTTACGACCGTATATACGGGTAGCTATTACGAATATAGGTCGGTAGGTATATTATATTAGTCGAGACACTAGTATAGCGTTAGTACGAGACTACTATAGAGATCGTCGTCGTATAGTAAAACGTAGGTAAAACCGCTAAGGCGTCGGGAAAGGAGTAGGGGCTAGAGATCTAGATTCCCCCTATATAGGTATAAGAGACTACGTCTCTAATCCTAGGGAATAAGATACCTTTATAACTAAAAGCTATTCTACTATATACCGTCGAATACTATATTAGTCCTTTCTCGTTTCCTATTACCTATCCTAACTTCTATATATATACTATACCTATCTAATAGTAGCCTTATTAAATATCGAGGGATAGGACTACGGTATATTTATATAGAACTAATTACGAGTAAGAAGGCGTTAGTACTATTCGTTAAAAATCTTATAGTACCGAAGGCCTTCGAGAATCTCGTAAAACTCTTTATCGCTCTATTACCGTACAATCTACTTTAAGTCGAGCGAGTACTCGAAAGACTAATATACGTTACGGCTATAAATATTATCCTACGTAGAGACCTAGCTACTAAAGAGCGCGCTACTATTAACCGGAGGTAATTATTGTCCTATAGAGAGCGCCTTTACGCGGTAGGCGACGTAAGTACCTTCGCTACGATAAAGAGAAACTAAGACTCTCCCTCTCGAACTCGAACCCCTCTCTTAAATTACGGCTTAGCCGTAAATACGAAAAGCGACGCCTATTCGAAATCTATAACGCGACGGGTAACCTAGGGTACGGTACGAAGAAGAAGGGAAGAGAAGAAAGGAGAAGAGAGGATACGCCCGGATATCTATTAACGAAGATACCCGGAATATTACCGTACCGGCGTATATTTACTTAAACCCGCGGGCACGTACCTAGACCTCGCGCCCGCTAACTAATCCGACTAGCGGCTTGGCGCCCGTATATAACTCTCGCGCCCTCCGCGTCTCCCTTAGATAGAATATCTATTCGACTTATACCTTACTCGACTACGTACTTATACCTACTTATAACACTTCGAATAGATTATTACTAACGTATAGAGAGATACGAGAAGCTATATTCGGGAGATTATAGAGAAACCGCGATAGTATACGAGAAAGTACTAAGATTAGGTATCGTACTCGCTAAGTCGTACCTTAAAGTAGATTATAGCTAATATAGTAATAATAGCGAGATAGACCGGTACCGGTATACTAGGCGTAAGTATAGAGAACAATAATAGACGCGTTTATTGCGCGTCCCTTAATAGATTATCCTTCTTTACCCTACTATCCGATCTACCCGATAACGATAGCGCGAACCCGGCGACGTAGACTTAAGGACGTAAAGAGGATATCGTAAATAGGCTCCTCGACGAGAATAACTAGTACCGTAAGTAGTATAAGAAGGTGTTCGACTAACTTAAGGCGATTAAGGAAGAGGAGGTCGAGATAGAGCTAAACTTAGCTAACCTATATAGGGCGGAGTTTATTAAGGATAAGATAGAAGATAAGGGTACTAAGGTACCGAGGAAGAGGAGGGTCACTATCGACAACTTCTAGGAAGCCTTCGACTCGTTAAACGGGTTGAATATAGACAAGTTTAAGAAGACGGTCAATAACTATCCCTAGTAGATCTATAAGATCCTCTATAACATCGAGTCCGATTATTAACGTACGTATAAACTTAATACTACGCTCGATATAGCTAACCGTATTAATCTCCGTAAGGCGTAAGATACTAAGGACTAGATAGACCGACTCGAGGATATAATCGATACGGAATAGGCGACTAGACAGTCCCTAGAAGAGGAGGTTACGTAACTAAAGGAGGAGATCGCTAAGCGCGAGAATACTATCGTTATCGACCTAGACGAGCTTACGAGGGCTAAAGATATAAAGAAGGTATATTGTACGTAGTATAAGGTAGCGGAGAGTAAGCTAGTAGAGACCGAGACTAAGCTCGTAGTAGCCGAGAAGCGTATTACTAAGCTTAAGAAGTAAGAGAAGGACCGTAGCCGGTCTAAGGAAAAGTAAGACCTACTACCTTAGCGAACCGAGTCTAAAGAGTTACTAGAGCGTCGGTAAAATAGAGATAAGCCTAATAAGAAGAAGTCGGACCCGGATTTATCGGACTTATTAGACGACGAGGACGACGGTAATAAGGGCCGTAAGAATAGCCGTAAGGACGGTAGTCGTAAGGGTAGGAAGAATTGCCCGAGTACCGACTTAGATAGTAACCCTATCTCCGTATATACGACTTACGACGCCGATATAACTACTAGCATCAAGTCCTCTAACGAGCTAAAGGCCCCTACTAAGTTCGATCTAAAGAGCGACGATATTAAGTTCTAAGAGTAGTAGCGTACTACCGAAGCTAAGCTCTAAGCCTTAAGGTACCGTACTATAAAGGACTCCCTTTAGAACGTCTAGAGCTAATTAAAGAACGGTATATAGACCTATGTCGACTTAAAGATCCCTAGTCTTACTAAGTCTACGGAAGGTACGACTACTTAGTACGCTTCTATAGATAAGATAATAGAAGATCTAGCCCGGCGCTACGGTACCCGTAATGCCTATACTAATACTATAACTAAGCTTGATAGTCTATAGTAGGGTAACAAGGAGAAGTTTAGTAACTTCTACCTATCCTTCCGTAAGAACGCCGATATCGTTAACCTTAATAACGGTACGAAGGAAAAGAAACTCGAGAAGGACTTCCTACTCCGTAAGTTGAACTCGCGCTATAACAACCGTATTATAAACAAGGACATAGTTAATATAACCCTTAAGCAAGTCGTGTCTACGATATATAACTACGGGGACAAATTTAAGGCGTTTGACCTTAAGTACGGTAAGACCGGTAATAGTAATAAGACCTAAGGTAATAAGAAGACTACTAAGGGTAACGACGATAAGAAGGATACGGCTTCGGGTAGTAGCGATAATAATACTAACCCGAACGCTAAGACTAAGTAGGCTAATCGACCTTAGGTATTTTAGTATATCTAACCTTTAGATACTACTCGCGCCTAGGAATATATCGATTAGAATCGGTGCTTAAAATACGAATAAGAAGGTCACCGCCGTGTTAATACCGATTAGTACCCCCTTCGAGATGTCGTCCGCCGCCTATTTACGCTAGGCTATAACCTAAGTAACAACCGCCGTAATAGTAGTAATAGTAGTAACGCTAATAATACCGGCGGTACGGAAAACGCCTAGTCTACTCCGTAAGCGTAATACGTAGTAGACTATACGAGTTAGAGTTACGAGAAAATAAGGAAAAGTATAAACATAAACATAGGCCTCCTAAGAGAGGCAAGGTTTTGAGTATATTAGTATACTCCCTACTAGCTATAAACTACTCTATAGATAAATACAATCTGGTAATAGCTTCTTATCTAGTTATGCTATATATAGTAAATAGAAAGATCCCTACTTAAACCCTTTATAATAATAGTGCTAACTCTACGTACTTTGATATCGACTTTACGTATAAGAACAACCTTAATATAATATAGCTACCTAATCCGTTAGGGCTGATATTAGTAGATAGCCGACCTGCTAGTGACCTTATTACTTATAGAACAATAGTATAGATTCAGATCGGTAACTACGTAGAGACTAGGTCTAGCTACTACGTATTACTAGAATACGATATTATCCTCGGCCGTCCCTAGTACGACAAGCATTAACCTACGTTCTACTATACGTTAGGAACTATGACCCTATTCTTACTATATTGTCGACAGAACTATATACTCGGAACTAAACTAGTATACGTATAGTCTATTAATAATAAGGGTATTATACTAAGAGGCGTTCTTTAGACCGAGATACTAGTACTAGAGAGTTCGCGACCTCAAGCTCTATCTAATTACGTCAAACCCTACGTAGAGGATAAAGACGAGCCTATAGTAGTATAGGAGACGTATACGACGAAGGTAGTAATACGACATACCGTCGATATCTACGATAAACCGGAACCGTCTTATTACGTCCGCTAGCTACTACCCGCCTATAGGGTTGAAATACTTAAGCGCCTAGCGCGTCGAACGAAGAAAGAACTAGAGGTCGAGACTAAGCCGGAGATCGATATCAAGCCTATTAATATAGAAGCACTTCGGCGTATAAGCCGGAGGAAGGGCTATAAAGTATATATAATATAGATATTTAACCTAAAAGAAAATCTTAGTAAGTAAGTCGCGCGAGACCCGCTATCCGCGTATATACTAAAGGCTTTCGGTATAAGAGCGAAGCTAATACTAGGAGGTAGCGCGGCGATGTTAGTAGATACTAATACTTAAGAAAATATAGAAAGATAGGAGGAGCCCCGGGGTGACTATACCTAGCGGTAACTTAACGCTTCTACTATATTAGCTAGATAGGCCTAATACTTATATAGTTACGGGTCGGCTTATCGATCTCTACGCCAAAACAAGACACATTCGAAAGCTCTTATCAAGGCCATTCTAACGATATACAAAGCAGGCCACTGCCCCTAGGACTAAGGGAGTTCTACCTTATTTAATCTAGACAGCTTAAAGCTCTCTTCACCCTGTTTCTTCAGCTCTAAACGCCGCGGAGGTGCCTAGCTACATTAGGCAACTCCTAGGTAATAGTAGCCTAGGCTACGGCACTAACGGCGCCTACGGCCCTATAGGCGAAGCCCCCCTAAGACAACTAGTAGTAACTTATAGAGGACGTAAAAAGTATAGAAACTAACGATTAGCTCCCTTACCGGTCTCTATAGGTAATGATCACTTAGCTACGTACGGCGCTTGTACTATCGTATTACCGAGGGCAACAAGAAATAAGGACGACGTCCTAGGTGATTAGTAAGGCCACCCGGAATCAACACCCCTATAGCTAGGCATCGGTCGCGGCATCGATACTAGGCCCCCGCCTAACGTACGATATAGTTACGATCCGTATTGTAGTAAAGGAAGACTAGGCCGAAGTTACGAAGCTATCGAACAAGGAGCTCGCCTAACGAATTAACTAACTAGGGGTAGTCGTAGTGAACTAATAGTCTAACGGCACTCTATAGATCTATACTAGCTCTGCTACTACTAGGAGGCACCTAGAGGTATAGCTATAGTAGGCATCTAAGGTTACGGCATTAGCGAAGGTCTTAACGAAACAATTTACAATCCTAGTCCACGATATACCTAAGGAGTTTGACCTAACTAACTAGGGTCACCTACGCGCTCTCTAAGAGGACAACCCGGTCACTCTTAACTCTCTAATCTAGAAGGCGACTTGGCTCTATAGGAAATGGCTAGAAGGCAAGAAGGCCTCGGCGCTAATAGTATAGCTATAAGACGCGAAAGCGGCGGATCTAGCGATAGAACAAGGCCTAGTCTAGCAATATAGCCTCAAGATAGTAGAAAAGCACTCCTTATCCTTTCGTGTCCTCTAATGCTTTAAATGCTAACAGTATAGACACTAAACCTACACGTGTATAAATAAGTAGGCCTGCTCGAACTGTATAGGAGACTATATATCTAGGGACTATATATCGACTACGAGACGGTACGCGAACTGTCCGGGGCACTACCTATCGTATAGTACGGAATGCCTATAGCGGAAACTAGCGAAAAACAAGGCAATCACAAACAGAACCGTCGCCCTAAGATTCTACGGCGACCGTAAGGCTAGCCTATACCGGAACTAACTAGCGGCGGTCGGGCACAAGCGCCCTAGGGCCGAGAACGATATAAAGGATGCGCAACCTAGGGCGTACGGGAGGCCACGTACTCTGCTAGCTACGGCGAGGGAATCTAACTAGGCCCGGCTCCCCTTTAGTACATAGCCGATAGGCGTAGACCAGGACGTACAGGGCAGTAGGACATAGGACGATATAGAGGAAATGATTGTCGATGCCGATGACTAGCCTCGACACGCTTAGCATCATCTAGTATAACGTCAACTATAGCAAGGATATAGTCCAGAACCATTTCCTACACGAGGCGGACCCGCGCGTCCACTACGTCCTTATAATCTAGGAGCTATAGATTAACCCGTACTATAAGAGACTAATAACCTACAAGTCACTAGGCTACACGATATGCCTACGAGGCGACGGTAGACCCCGTACGTACTTCTATATTAGTAAGGACATACTAGAATCCGACTAGGAGGTAGTGTACTACGTAGACGAAGAAGGCGGGGGCAATATTACCTCCCTCTACGTAGGTAGCACCTAGATACATAACCTATATATATAACCGCTAGCCTCGAGGTCTAGCCGCGACCTAGGGGTCTATAGACACCTAGATAGTGCGCTTAAGAGACAAGGGTGCCACATCGTAGTAGGAGACTTTAACATATACCACCCTTCCTAGGAAAGCCTTATATAGCCGTACCCTATAGCCGACGAAGTACTCGACTTAATGGCGAGCAACGTAATTGCCCTTAATACCCCGAAGGACCTAGGCACCTAGAAGAGAGGGGGACTCTAAGGCACGATCGACCTCTCCTAGATCTTAGATAGCTACTACTATACGGTAACCTACTATAGGATCGAACATAAACTCGAGGCGTCGTCAGACTATATACTAGTTAGGACCTCTATTACGACATAGATATAACGTACACTAGCGGGAACCCCTAAGCCAAACTAGGGAAAGGCCTACTAGGCTAACATCTAGGCGTACCTCGATAACTCTAAGAGGCTAGTCTAGATCGCGTAGTAGTAATACAATAGTAAAGACGAGATAGACGAAGCAGTCTAGGGGTTAATAGACGAAATAAGAAAAGCGACCTTACTTCACGTTCCGCTTGCCTAACTAACGACATGGTCTAAACTATACTAGACGCCGGAGTGTACTACGGTAGTAAGAGAAGCAAGGAAAGCCCGCCGGGTATAGACGAGCAGCTATAGCGAGGAGGCCTAGAACGTATATAGGGAAGTATACTAACAGAAGAAAGCTATAATACGAAGGGAGAAAGTAGTCGGCTAGAGGGCTATAGTAGAAGAAATCGCCGGCAAGCTAGAGAGGATATAGAAGCTAGCGAAATGGGCCCGACAGGACCCTATATAGGGCCCCTCCTTCTCTATCCTAGCGCTATAATCGCCTAGTGGCCCGGTTAGCGACCCCGAGGCCAAGGCGCGTCTACTAGCTAGCAAGTTCTTCCCGCCCCTAGTCGAGGCTGATCTAAGCGACATAAACAGCTCTACTCCCCTAGCCCCTAGCATCGCGGTCTAATAGGAGGTGTCCGAGGGAGAAGTTGCCGCTATACTAAGGAAGTTGCCGGCGAAGAAAGCCCCGGGGCCGGATAGGATCCTAAACGAGCTACTAAAGAAGTGTAGAGATCAACTAGCCCTAGTAGTTATAGCGATCTTTAACGCCTGCCTATAGACCGGGTACCACCCGATAGCTTTTAAACAATCGACGACAGTAGTCCTACGTAAGCCGTAGAAGGAAGACTATACGTAGGTAAAGTCGTACCGCCTAATTACGCTCCTTAACACTCTTAGGAAGGCGCTTAAGAAGCTGGTTATAACGAGACTCTCCGAGGCGGCAGAGGAACACTCCCTACTCCCGGACACCTAGATAGGTACGCGCCTATAGCGATCGACGCTATCCGCGATAGAACTTATTACCTCTTAGGTAAAGGCTATCTAGTATAAGAATAGGGACAAGGTGGCTTCCTTACTTAGCCTAGACATATCGGGAGCCTTCGACTACGTGTTATACCCGCGGCTACTCTATATCCTAAGGTCGAAAGGACTCCCTAAGTGGCTTATTAACTTCGTACGGTCCTACCTCCAAAACCGTAGTACGTCGATCCTAGTCGGCTAGTATAGAAGCCTATTTTAAGCAGTCTATACTAGAATCCCGTAAGGCTTAACGCTAGTACCTATTCTGTTCCTCTTCTTTATAGCGACGCTACTCCTAGCCCTAGAATCCCAGAATACCGCTACGAGCGGCTTCGTAGACGATATAAACATCCTAGCGTAGTCTTCCTCGACTAAGGAGAACTATAGGCTACTAGAAGAGAAGCACAAGATCTACGAGGACTAGGCTAGGAGGTACGGGGCTCGGTTTGCCCTAGAAAAGTACAATCTAATACACTTTACGCGCCGGCCACGGTTCTATAATATACAAGCTTCTATCTAGATATAGGGGCATACGACTAACCCGGCAAATCAGCTTAGGATCCTCGGACTATAGGTAGACCCGGCGCTACGGTAGAGGAAGCACGTATAGGCAATATTACGGAAAGCTGAACAGAATATAGCATTATGCTAGAGGCTTACTACGTCTATATAGGGGGCGGACTTCCGGCAGTTACGACTTCTATATACGGCTATTATACGGCTAGTCCTTACCTATAGTAGCTAAGTGTAGTCTTTAGGCGAGAGGGCCTACCTATCGAAGGGACTCGTCGCGCCGCTAGCGAAGATCTAAAACTAATGCCTAAGGAAGGTTACCGGGGTATATAAGTCGATACTAACGAGGATACTTAAGTACGAGACCGCTATACCGCCGATCGACCTATACATCTAGGGACTACGGACCTCCTACTTAGGTAAGTCGGCATAGTACCTAGTATAGAAGGTCATCGCTAGTACAGTCGTAAGGGCCCGCGAATCAGTATAAGCGTATAGGGGCATTCGACCCGGAAACGAGCCGAACTACCGGGTAAGGGACGAATAGCTAGCAACATAATAGGAAGGTAAGAAATCGTTTGTAGAGCAACTATAGAAAGAGAGGTAGAACAACTAGGTTGTAGGGCATAGTAGACGCCCTTAGCTAGCGGGATAACCTAAGGAATAGTTAGCTACAAAATCCGCGGTCAAGCACCCCCCGAAGCTTATCTACTACCGCCTTACGAGGGTATAGAGTAGTATAGTAACCTAACTACGAAGCGAACACATCGGCCTCTAGGGGTACCTATTATAGAGGAAGGTTCTAGGATACACGAATACTAGCTGCCTCTACGGCTATCGCTCCTAGAACGTACGGCACGCACTCCTCGTCTATCCGAGGTGGTCGCTAGGAAGGGGGGAGTAGATAGCAAAGGCGAGGAACCGGACGATTAGGGCACTTCTTAACAACGCTAAGGACCTACGGCGTATTACGAACTAGATACTAGAAAAGGGCTGGCTAGAACAGTACCGCCTAGTAGGAATAGTATAGGAAGAGAGGACACGACGTAGCGCGACGAGACCGGCTAGGAGCGGGGGCTAACGGGGTAGTGACATAGACTACGTACGTTTAGAGGGAAAGCTAAACTAGACAAGGAGTAGTCGGGGGCGGGAAGGGTTTTCACCTATTCGGGTTTCCCTTTGTACATAACAATAGATATATACCTATATAGGCCGGATAGGGTCCTAGAACAGGGAAATGACAAATCTATCTATCTATATTAGCTAACGACTATTAACGTTTTATAAACGGTAAGGACAAAGACTAGGATCCTATCCCTTTGTTACTAGTAGAGTTTAGGGAAATAGCTAGGCTATTTAGCCGTAAGGAAGTAGATAAGGTCCTACCGCGACGGCCTAGCGTAGACTATAAGATTAAGCTAAAGAATAGTTAGACACCGCTATTTCGAAGACTATACTCCTTCTCTATACGAGAGAACGAGGTGATCAAGAAGTGGATCGACGACCAACTTGAGAAAGGTTTTATTTAGAGAAGCGTGTCACTAGTAGTAGTACCTATTCTAATAGTTAAAAAGCTAGGTAGAGGGCTACGAGTATACGTAGACTATAGAGCTCTAAACGCGCTTATAACGAAGAGTCGCTACTCGATTCTACTATTTCAAGAGATCTTAGATCGCATTACTAGCGCGTAATAGTTTACTAAGCTAGATGTTATTACTACGTTTAATCGCATCCGTATTATAATAGGAGACGAGTAGAAAACGGCCTTTACTACTAGATATAGGTAGTTTAAGTACGTAGTTATACCTTTTGGACTATATAATATACTAGGAATGTTTTAGTTATTTATAAACGACACACTAAGGGAGTTTCTAGATAACTTCGTGTTATATTACCTTAATAACGTACTTGTCTTTAGTAAGACAAGAGAAGAGTATGTCTAATATATCCTAAAGGTTCTACGAAAGCTAGATACCGCCGGGCTCTAGTTAGATATTAATAAATACGAGTTCTTTAGACACGAGACTACTTATCTAGGTGTTATTATCACAAATGAGGGCATTAAGATAGACCTAGCTAAGATTAAATGCGTTAAGAATTGGCCTATACCCGCGAATATCACCGACATCTTGTCGTTTATAGGGTTTACTAACTTCTACCGTAGGTTTATTAAGAATTTTAGTAAGATCTACTTGCCTATAACGAAGCTTACGAGGAAGAATGTCCTATAGGACTAGTCTCTAGTATATTAATAGGCGTTCGAGGCATTAAACTAAGCATTTATTGATACGCCTACCTTAAAACACTTCTACCTAGGGCGAGAGACTATTCTAGAAATAGATGCCTTAGATTACGTAATAGTAGTAGTACTCTTATAACGTAACGAGTAAGGAGTATTATATCCTATCGCTTATATATCTAAGAAGATAGATCTATAGTAATATAACTACGATATCTATAATAAGGAGCTCCTAGCTATTATATAAGCTTTCGAGGAATAGCGACCGGAGCTAACTATTAACGAATACGGTACCGACGATTATAAGAATCTACTAGACCCGGAATCTAAGGACAAGCCGACGCTTATATACTCTAATTATAAGAACCTCGAGTAGTTTATAAGTACGAAGTAATTAAACCGTAGACAAGCTCGCTAGGCCGAGTTTCTCTTATAGTTCTTCTTTAAGATCGTCTATAGGCTAGGAGTTTAAGGTACTAAGCTAGATAGCTTATCCCGACGTTTATAGGACTTGCCGAAGCCTAGAGACCTAGATAATCTACGAAACTAATAGTAGTATTAGGTGTTACTAGGCCTAGATTATATCCTAAACCTATTGTCTACTAGAGTATTGTCGGTATATACTAATAACGTTATAACCCCGCTTACGACCGCTATTCGAGGACTCTATACGTAACTAGAGGCTAAGGAAGCCGTTTAATAGCTAGAACGAGATGATCTATACACCTTACTAAGGAAGTACCGTATTAATAACCGTTATATAGTCCTAGTCGGAGGTATAATATATATTAAGAATATATATAGTAGTTATAGCCTATTCGTTCCTCCGGAGTTAAAAGATAATCTAGATAAAGGTGAAATCCCGGTACGTACTCGTATCGTATAGTCTTTCTACGACTATATAGTAGCTAGTTACTTAGGGGACGAGAAGACGTATAAATTAGTAGCTCGTAACTATACCTAGCTAGGTATCGTACGATTTATTAAGAGCTATATACGTACCTACCGCGCTTACCGTACGAATAAGAACACTAACATCTAGTACCTAGGGCTATTAAGACCGCTACTAGTACTATTTAGCGCTTAGGAGGATATCTCTATTAACTTTATAGTCAAACTACCGAAGGGAACAAGCGTAGTCGACGGACAAACGTACGAGAATATTATAACCGTTATATACCGCTTAACTAAGGAGCGATATATTATTCCTATTACCTCGATAACAGTAGAGCATTAAGTACTAGTATTCCTTAAGTACGTGTTTAGTAGACATAGGCTCCCGAAGTTTATTGTCTCGGATCGTAGTACGTAATAGGTTTCCGTATTCTAGCGTAGAATATACGCGCTACTTAGTATTAATCGAAAGCTATCTTCGTTGTTCTACCTAGAAATAGATAGACAGTCGGAGAATACGAATAAAGTGATAGAGCAATACCTACGTATCTTTATTAACTATACCTAGGACGACTAGCTAGATTAGACTCTATTAGCTAGGTTTATAGTAAATAATATAGTGTCCGTAATAATAGGCGTCTCGCTATTCTATACTAATACTAGGCGTAATCTAAGGTTCTCTAAGTTCGACTTAGACTTACCTATACTACTAATACTATATAAATAGCGACTAGACGCCGAGTCCGCCGATAAGTTTACGGCTAAGATATAAGAGATATACTAATACTTACGGTAGTAGATAGCCTTAGTATAAGTAGTCTAAGCTAAGTACGTAAACTAGACGCGTATACCTATACTACGGTACGCTAAAGGCGACGAAGTATAGGTAAGTACTAAGAACTAGACGATAGAGAGACCTTCTCGTAAGATAGACGTAAAGTAGTCTAGACCGTACGTAATTACGGAGGTACTACCGGGCAATACTTATAAAGTAGAGCTCCTACCTACTTTAAATATCGATAATCGCTTCTACTTATACCTTCTTATATTAGTTTATCCGCCGGTTATAGGACAGACATAACCCGTACTACTACCGATCCGAATTATCGACGACGAATAATACGAAGCC
Organism: Fulvia fulva; assembly: GCF_020509005.1. Taxonomy (NCBI): domain Eukaryota; kingdom Fungi; phylum Ascomycota; class Dothideomycetes; order Mycosphaerellales; family Mycosphaerellaceae; genus Fulvia; species Fulvia fulva. The sequence goes on along the minus strand of NC_063017.1, from coordinate 3,825,394 downwards.
GATCCCGCCGAACCCGATTAATAGGAAGTTAAGCAAATTCTAGACTATAAGAAGAGATAGCCGCGAGGACTAATACCGGTAGGAGGTAAGTAGCTATATTAGGAATACTTAGTGATTTATATTAGATATAATAAGCTATTCTATAAAGCTACGGACTAGGTTATCGAGACTACCGCCGCCTCCGTAGCCGACTTTTACTATAACTACCCGAGAGCGACTAAGCCACCTAGTTTTTAACTACCTATAGACTAGATACTAAATAAGAATGCTATAGGTATACGTATAGCGCGCTAACTAGTATAAGTAGCGATAGCTCTAATACCGGTAGAACGAGGCCTCCGGGCTTATAAGAAAGAGAGCGATATATATAGTCTAATAGATAATAAGGTGTTTAAGAAGGTAATAAGAGATGTAATAGATACAATAGATATAAGAGGAGAGGAGAGTGCTCCGGAGCGTACTCTAAGAGGGGGGGTAGTATTACCGTACCGGCGTCTATTTACTTAAACCTATAGGTACGTACCTAGACCTCGCGCCCGCTAACTAATCCGACTAGCGGCTTAGCGCCCGTATATAACTCTCGCGCCCTCCGCGCCTCCCTTAGATAGAACATCTATTCGACTTATACCTTACCCGACTACGTACTTATACCTACTTATAATACGGAACTACTCGAAAGAAGAGAGAAGGCGGCGGACTCTCTCTTTAGATAACGACGGCCGTATAAAGCGAGCGCTCTCGCTACGAATCTAGAGCGAGATACTAAATCTCGGGATATTATATAAAGGAGGCAGTCGAAGACTCTCGGAGGGGACGGGTTATTCAAGATACTACCTCTCTCTCTCTCTCTTATATTCTCGGGTTTCGGCGTACGTACGGCGGGCCTACCCGGCGCGGCGTAGCGAAGAAATACGGGCGTAATTTGCCGTCTATCCCGGGCGATAAGACCGCGACAAATTTTACTACCGGGACGAGGCGTACTACCGTAGTAATATTCGTCGACCTTTATTACGAATACCGAGCGCGAGCTCGTAATCTTTCGAAGAGTTTTTACGTTCGGGTACGCGGGGCTTTTCTCTTTAAATTTTGAACTCGGTCGTAGATACGACCCGTATTATCTAGTCTAGGACTTAAATAGTACGTTAATAGAACAATTTATTAACTAACCGGAGGTAATTACTAGAAGTTACCGAATAGAAGTATACCTAATCTACTAAAAAGCTCGGTCGGTCGTACCTTAATCTACTTTATATAGTAGTTAATAAGGCCGAGTAGCTTTAAGCTAAGTATAGACTTCTTATTAATAATTAGGTATCGAATATACTTAAAGAAGGTCGTAAGCTCGGTAAGCTTTACTTTAGATAGACTAGTAAACGTACCTCTAACTAGAAGCTTAAACAGGTAATAGATAGTCTAGCTATTAATACTAATTATAGCTATCCCTATCGGAGTATAACGTAGGATAACTATACTAGGCTTCTCGTAACTAGATTCTCGGGCCTTATATTAGGGGTAAGTAGATATTACCTAAATAATGTAGGACTTACCGGTACTAGGTCGGCTATTAATATTAATCTTTAAAGGTAGCAGACTCTTACTAGCTAAGATCTTCTCGTAGTATAGTAATACTACCTTATAAAGTATCTTCTACTCGTAATTAAGCTTATCGTACTACGCTTAAGATAGTATCTATATAGCTAACTCGACTAGATACTTCTCGATCTTATTTAGCTACTAGACTTTACTAAGGGTATAGATATTAGACGATAATAATGTACTAATATAAGCGCTCTAATTATAGGTCTTATCTATATCGCGTTATCTATAGTTCTCAATATCCTTAACGTAGATACTATATATAAGGCTAGGGTATAAAAACGACCTTGAAAAAATGGCGACGACGACGGTAGTAGACGACCGAGAGTAAGGGGGAGACGAGTAGAGGACGCTCTATAAGAAGGCGGAAGAGATAGTAGCGGTAGAAGAAGGGAGGTTTCTAGAGAGAGCACTAAAAGGAGTAATAAGCGAACTGCTCGGGGGACTAAAGGCGCTCAAACGACAAACAAGCACTACGATCAACATAGCAATCGAGGCAGTAACACGAAACGCAAGAAACAACCCTTAAAGAGACCCGAGACAGACCTAGGGCCTAACGACCTAGGCAACAATCGCGAGCCAACCCACCCCCCTTAAAGTATAGTACTACGAGTCTATATTACGGACTAGAAAGAGAAGGAAGAGATAGGAAAGATGACCGGGAGGGAGATAGTCGAGAAGATCGGAGTAAAGGGAATAGTAGGGGCAAGGGCAGACAATAAAGGGGTCAAGCTATTTATAGTATACGTATAGGACAAGAAGGCCCTCGAAATAAATAAGGAGTAGACACTAAAGATCGGGAGTATAGCGAAAGTCTCCTATTAATAGTATATAGTAATTACGTATAGGGTCCTACGAACCTTTAATATATAAAGGGATATACTAAACCTCTAGAGGCAAAACTAGGTAATAGCACTAGGACTATAGATTATAAAGACAGCGTAGGTTAAGAAGAAGATAGAGGAGGGTAAGAGGGCCTCCTCGCTAATCTTATAGGTTGTAATACTAGAGCAAGCGAACAAGGTCTTAGACTAAGGGTTATACTAGGACTTTAAGAGGCTAGATATAGATAGATAGATAGATATTTCATTAAGCTGTTGTAGTGCCCTTTGGCCTATGCAGCTATGCTATCTTGTTTTTGTATATATAGAGGGGAAACCGTGTTGGTGAAAACCCCTCCTCCTTCCCGCCTGTCTTTTCCTCCTCGTTGTCGTCTTAAATTTCCCTTGTTAGGGGTACGCTAGTGTCATGGGCCTGCCCTGATGACTACCCTATCTGCAACCCCCCTCGCTTCCGCCTCTTGTCTATCCACTCCTCCGTCTCGCTCGCGAGGCTAAACTGCTGGAGGTATCCCTGCTGTAGTATCCACCGAGAGATTCGGCGAATGTTGCCTTTGTCCCTAATAATTGACTTGTAGTCTCTCCTTCCCGCTTGGTGCCTCCAATTTCCCCTGCCTCTCGCCCACTGCGGGCATCGTAGTAGCATATGTTCTGGGTTTTGCGATGGGTAGCCACACTGGCAGGCTGGGCTATAGATGTCTAGTGCGCGTCTTCTGAACAGGTAGGCCCTTAATCCAATGTGTTCGGACCTGATTTGGATCGCTATGCTTGCTTCGGCCCTTGTCAGGTCCCTATATAGCTGGTAATTGTGTCTCTGGAAGGCTCGGAGCGCTATCGGGCCTGTTGTCTTAGGGGGCTTCCTTTTCCAGTCCTGCTCCCATAGGCAGCTCGCTATCTGTTCCGCTAGGTTTTGGGTCTTAGCCTTGCTCCCGCCGGCCTGGCGAGTCCTACGCTCCTCCTCCTTTCGTGCTAGCCATTCGGTGCTTGTCTGTACGGCCGTAAAGGTCGTAAGGTCATCCTCTTTTTGGCTTGTCCTATATCCTGCCCCTCTCCGGTAGCGGCTTTCTATCTTATTCTTTGCCTCCTGGATCGTGGTTTGTGCTAGGTAACCTGTCGTCTTTGCCGCGTATTGAATTCTCATTCCCCGGATGTACTGGCCGATTGGTGGTATTCCTGTCTCCATTTCTACCGTGCTTGTTGACGTTGTCTTGTATGCGCCTAGTACCCTACGTAGGTTGCCTGCCTGTGTCCTGTTTAGGGGTTGCTCTATCCGTTTCGGGATCGGCTTGCCTGCGCCTCCTGTTCCCCAAATCTGTGCCCCGTACAACATAGCTGGTCTGACGATCGCCTTATACATTACTCTTGCCTTGTCGAATGTTGCTCCCCATGTAGATGCCGTAAGCCTCTTTATCGAGGCTTCATTGACTTGCGCTCGACTCTGGGCTTTCTTAATCTGTACATTCCAGCTTAGCTTCGGGTCGAGCCAGATCCCTAGTACTCGTAGCTCCGCTGATGGCTTGGTCTCGTAGCCTTGGATTCTTACCGCCGCCTTCATATTATGGTGTGTTCTCGCTTTACTGAAGTGTATAAGTTGGTACTTTTCAGGGGCGAACCGGGCACCATGCTTCTTTGCCCACTCCTCGCATTTCTTGTGCCTATCTTCAAGGAGGCGACAGTTCTCTTCTGTCGAGTCTGACCAGGCTAGGATGTTTGTATCGTCTACGAACCCCGATGCTGAGGTTTGCGGAGAGGTGAGTAGGGGGATTAGATCCGACATAAATATTAGAAACAGGATAGGGGAGAGAGTAGATCCCTGAGGTATTCCAGTCTCTGCCTTCACCGGGTCGGACGTGTACCTTCCTAGGACTAGGTATGTCGTCCGTTCCTGGAGAAAGGAGAAGACGAACGACGTTGCCCACTGGGGGATGCCTTTCTGCTGTAGGATATGTATTAGCCTTTGGTGTGAGAGGCTAGATATAGAAATCTATTAGAGTAACTATAGAATCCTTTAATGTTTTAACTATTAACAGCACGGACATATTGCCCTAAAGTGTAGTAAAGCTATACTAGTCTACTCCTACTATACTAGTAATCACGCGACCTAAGAGTGCCAAAAATGGAAGGAGGATATAAGATACGTAGTATATAGGAGAAAACACCCGGTATAGTCAAACTAATGCCTAGTTAGACTATTAGCCTAGTAGAGAGCGCGGGAAGCAAGGGTAATAACACTAACTAGGTTCCTAGTAGGTGAACAGAAACAACTAGAGAGAACTACCTACCCGAATAAGAGACCCCGGCTATAAGAGGAGCTATAAATAGTGCTAGTAATAGGGAGACTAACGTTCTTATATAAGGTAGCGTAGAGCAATAGACAAATGAGAATCAACTAAATGATAGGGGGCTAATTCTAAAGGGAAGAATAGGAGGAGGGACGGGAAAACTAATAGTAAGACTAATAGTAAGACTAAACGGACCTAGACACAAATATGTCCTAATGCCTTATACTAGTAGACTATTAATCATTTAGTATAATGTGAACAGAAGCAAAGACAAGGTCTAAAGGAGCTTTCTATAAGCCTTAAACCCGGAGGAACACTACATTATAGCAATATAGGAACTATAGATCAACCTATACTCTAGGACTCTATTAACTATACGAGACCCGAGATACTACGTAGTAATAAACAGAACCGAGGGAGTCCTACGAATATATATCTATATTAGTAAGAAGGTACTAGTAGAGGACTAGTAGGCCTAGCCGAGAACCGATAGGAATATTACTACCGTATAGCTTAAAACAACTCAAGGCTAGGTCCTAATCTATAGCGTATATAACCTACCTCTAGAGTCTAGAAGCAGTACATAACTAAATACGCTAGGAAGGCTCCCGGAAGTAATAGACTAACAAAACTATAACATCGTAATAGGAGATTTTAACCTCTACTACCTAAAGTAGGGATCGGACTTTACCCTAGTATACTACTTCTTAGTAGGGAGGCTTATTAGTTAGATAGAAACAGCCTAAATGGACTTAATTACGCTAAAGGGAATAGAAACTTAGGCTAGAAACAACAGTTCTAGTACGCTAGACCTATACTTTATGTCCTACGCCTTAATACGACGGGTAGAAAGCTATATAGTCAATAACTAACTAGAGTCCTTATTAGACCACTATCTAATCCAAACCGACATCTAACTTATAGTTAAGGAGGAGAGGGAACCTAAGAGGAGGCTCTGCTAGAAGTAGGCCGAGTAGATACTAGTATAGTAGCGGCTAGAAGGCGAACTAGAACGGGTGAACATTAACGATATATATATAACGGAGGGGATCGACTAAGTAGTAGAGTAGCTAATAGAAGCTATATAAAGGGTAGCCTAGGCCTATATAGATAGATAGATAGATAGATTATTCATTCGCCTGTTTTAGTACCCTATAGCCTATGTAGGTCTCTCGCTATTTAGGTCTATTTATGTAGGTAGGAAACCCGATTAACGGATGAAAACCTCCTCGTCTTTGCCCTCCTCGTTCTTTCCTGTCTTGTCCTTTCGTTCTCCTTCCTTTAGGGTACGCTAGTGTTATAGTTGTTACCCTATAACTACCTTACCCGTAACCCTAGTAATGTCCTCCTCTCGATTCCCTTTCTCCCTTCTGTTTCCCCGGCTCTTCTCTCTCTCTCCCTCCTCTCTATCCACCTTTCCGTTTCTACTACTAGGGAGAATTGCTCTAGGTAGTCCTCGTTAAGGATCTATCTTGTCACTCTCCTTATTGTTACGGTTCGATTCGTGGGAACCCCACAGCCATTCACTACGCGATGAGAGCAAGGAAACCTGTGGGACAGAGAGCAAGAGATCAAGAGGACAAGAGATTAAGAGAGCAGGACAGATCACGCCAAGACATGGCACTATATAGACGACGCTTCTTTACGAGTAGATAGGAGCCTCGTGCTCAACTCATTTTAAGTATACACCATATACTGTTTGGGACCACTACCTTCTCAACGAGTCAGAGACATCACTGCAAAGATCCAAGCCCGGTTGGGATAACGTATAGCGGTTCCTAACAACTTTGAGCACCACCACTAGGGCCCTTTGCACATGTCTGGGAGAGACGCTACCCGGAGTCCGTCACGACAACAGCCACAGTCAACTGGCATCACGGAACGAATGAGCGAAATGTCGATTACTGGAAGCGGAAAACGATCAACACCCTCTGCAAGCTCGAACAGCATGCACGAGTACACCAAGGCACCTAAGGTGTCACCACCGGAGACGTTCGATGGGACACAAGGGAAGCTGGAGGCTTTTCAGCTGCAGGTTCAGCTGTACCTCTACTTCAACGCCCAACAGTTTAATGGCGAGGCCTCTAAGGTCTTGTACGCCGCATCCTTCCTAAGGGGCAGGGCAGCCCGGGGGTTCAGACCATACCTCAAAGACTGGCTCAACAACCAGGACGAAGGAGACAACCCGAAGACAGAAACCCGGAAGATATTTGCCGACTACGATGAGTTCGAGATCAAACTGAATGATCTCTACGGGATACCTAATGAAGAGGTTCATGCCGACCGACATATCCGACAACTCCGACAGAACACCTCAGTTGCCGTCTATGCTTCTGAATTCCAGGGATATGCCACCGACCTCGAATGGAACGACGCAGCGTTTCGTTCCCAGTTCTACCTAGGCTTGAAGGACAACGTCAAAGCCGAATTATCTCGAAACTCCAGTCTCACCAGCTTGGCCGCGATGGTCAAGGCTGCAAAGGAAATCGACGAGAGACTCCAGGAGTTGAAGTACGACCGATTCGTACAGCCTGGATTCCAGAGACCCGCGAGAAGCGGAAGAGGGGGCTTCAAGGCCAGAAGTCATGACCCTGATTATGGAGAGCCGATGGAGCTCGACGCCACGGAAAGGCGCGGACGAAGCAAGCAGTTAACAAGAGATCTAACTTGCTATGCATGTGGAAGGAAAGGCCACTATGCTAGAGACTGTCCGAAGAAGAATATTGTTAGCCGCGAGTTCAACGCTATGGATCGGGCAACGACGACGTACGGGGAATGCGAGAACTTCTTCTCGAAATCTGCCTAGCAGAAACAACCTGACGACAACGGCCTCACACCGCGGACTCTTGGTGTGAAGGTTCGGGAGAAAAGAGACCCTTTAACGGATCGTCGAGAGGGACACCCGTTATCGTACTCCAGTGGTCCAGAGGCATTTCGAGAATGCCATGAAAGAAAGATTGATCCGGTACCTCTACGCCGGAAGGAACAGAGAAAGGGAGAACGGACTCGGGAGCGGGATCCTCGGACTCCAGTTCCTCGAGTGCCAAGGCAGTGGCGCCGTCAACGCGGTTCTCGGCGAGACGCAGTTGTTTCCTGAGACGAATCTTTTTCATTCTCCTCTCGGATAACGCCTGCTGGTCGCGAGACAGGCGTTGCAGGATTTCCACCTCTTCCTCCTCCAACGATTCAATATCACGACGCAGCGCCTCCCTCGCGCTCCGAAGTTTCTCCCACTGGGAGAAGGCCAGAGAGACGTCGCAGGATTTCCGGTTGTGCTTGATGCACTCGGAGCACTTCGACGAGCGAGGACCAACAATGCAGCGAGGACGAACTTCGCCGGGTGCGACTACGACGGACTTGCAGGAAGAACAGGGCGCCATTTCAGTACCGTTTGTTTCGATATCGGTATAGAGATCCAGACGACGGAGAGTGGACGAAACCTTTGGTTTGCGACGGTGTGCGGGTGATGGTAAGGAAGACGACATCTTTTGCCGCTGAAGAAGATGCACACCCGAACGACTATAAGCTTCGGGACGAAGCTAAGCTAGAAGGGGGATGGTGTTACGGTTCGATTCGTGGGAACCCCACAGCCATTCACTACGCGATGAGAGCAAGGAAACCTGTGGGACAGAGAGCAAGAGATCAAGAGGACAAGAGATTAAGAGAGCAGGACAGATCACGCCAAGACATGGCACTATATAGACGACGCTTCTTTACGAGTAGATAGGAGCCTCGTGCTCAACTCATTTTAAGTATACACCATATACTGTTTGGGACCACTACCTTCTCAACGAGTCAGAGACATCACTGCAAAGATCCAAGCCCGGTTGGGATAACGTATAGCGGTTCCTAACACTTATATCTTGTCTGTCCTAGATGATAGCCTAGTATTGCCTGTCTCTTGCCTTCGCCCTCTACTAGCTTCTCCCTTTTACCCACTTAGTACAGTTTAGTACTATGTGCTCCGGGTTTTAGGATAGGTAGCTATAGGGGCAACGTTTAGAATCGTATCCTAGGACTCTTCTTTAGTACAAGTATACTCTTAGCCTAATATACTTAGAGCAAATCTAGATAGCTATACTTGCTTCCGCCCTCTTTAGGTCTTTATAGATAAGGTAGTTATACCTCCCGAAGGTCCTAGCCGCTAGTAGGGCTCCTAGCCTTACCGGTTTTTAGTTCTAACGCGTTTCCTATAGGTGACCTACGATCCTTGCTACTTAGCTTTGCTTCTTTTTCCCTTTGTCCCCTATGTTAGCTTGCTCCCTTAGAGCTTCTCTCTGTTCAAGGGCTACTAGGATTTCCTGTGATGTTTTTAGGTCTACTTCCTTCTATAGGATTATATATAGCCGGTTAGGTCTTCTCCTCCTCTCCTACTAGGTTCTTATCCTTTGAGTAGCTACTTAGATGGTTCCCTAGGCTAGGTATGCTAATGTCTTCTCTACGTATTGACACCTTATGCCCTAGAGGTACTCCCTAATAGGGGCTGTACCTGATTCCATTTCTATTGTCCTGTAAGGGGTTGACTTATACGCCCCTAGTACTCTCTTTAGGTAGGCTGCCTACGCTCTATTAAGGGGGTCCTTAATTCTCTTCGGGATGTGTTTTTCCGCTGCCCAAATTGCTGCTCTATATAGCATTACGGGCTTGACAATAGCCTTGTATATAGTCTAGGCCTTTATAAAGGTCGCCCCCTAGGTTAACGTAGTAAGTCTCTCGATTGATTGTCTATTAGTGTCTGCTCTCGCTTGCGCCTTCTTCACTTATAGTCCCTAGCTAAGTTTCGGGTCTAGCTATATCCTAAGGACTCTAAGTTCCCTTATAGGATAGGTCTCGAACCCCTAGATTTTTACTAGTACTACTAAGTTATGTTTTGTCTTTACCTTACTAAAATGGATAAGTTAGTACTTGTCCGGTACGAATTTTGCCCTATACTCTCTTACCCACTTTTCGTATTGTCTATGTCTCTCCTCTAGGAGTGCGTAGTTTTCCTCTATAGACCCCGACTACGCTAGGATATTTGTGTTATCTACAAACCCTAATACTAAGGTGTTTACTGTTTCTAGGAGTAGGGTCAGGTCGGCTATAAAGAGGAGGAACAGAATTAGGGAGAGTGTAGAGCCCTATAGGATGCCCGTGTTCGTAATTCGGGTCTACGGGGCTTTAAAGGACCCTAGGAGGATCTAGGTTGTTCTGTCCTTAAGGAATGACTATATAAAGTATACTATCTAGGCTAGGATACTTTTTATTCTAAGGATATATAGGAGCCTTACGTAGGACACATTGTCGAAAGCCCCTAATATGTCTAGTGAAAGTAGTGAGGCTACCTTATTGTTACTATAGTGCCAGATGTGTCTGATTTGCTCTATAATCAGTTCGACTACTATGAGGGTAGATCTCTTTTATCTCCCCCCTATTTACGTTACCGGGAGGAGGTTATGTTCTTCTACTATTCCGGTGAGCCTTATAGCTACGACCTTCTCTAGGAGCTTCCCTAGTGTGTTTAGTAACGTAATTGGTCTATATGACTTCAACTTGGTATAGTCTTCCTTTTAGGGTTTCCTTAGGACGTAAGTTAGTAATTGCCTAAAGGCCTTTAGGCAATACCCCTACTTTATACACTAGGTAAAGATTGGCGTAAGCACTAGAGTAATAAGGCTACTACTAGCTTTTAGGTAACAGTTAGGGATCTTGTCTAGGCCTAGGGCTTTGTTACCCTTTAGTTTCTTAATAATGTTTCCGATCTCTATAGCAGACACTTACTAGTTAGCCTCCCTTAGCGGAGGAATGTGTGTTCCTAGGATGTTGCTTAGGTCTGCCTCTACCTAAGTCCCGAAGAAGTGGTCTACAAATGCTTTCGCTTTCCCTATCGGAGTGGTTTGCGTTTCCCCGTCTTAGTCCTATATTAAGGGAAACTAGGGCGGGGAGTTTCGTTCCTCGTCTAGTTTCCTAGCCTATTCTACTAGTCTCTAGATTTGTTCCGGGTGTTCTATAATAATCCCTATAGTTGACCTCTACTCCTACGTCTTGTCTCTTCTAATCTACGCCTTCTTTACTTTGTACGCGTTATTATAGGCTTCCTAGTTTACTTAGGTGCGTCGTTGCTCCTATCTCCTTCTTACTCTCCTTGCCTCCTTGACTTTGGCTATACACTCTAGTGTCTAGTATAGCTTCTAGTATAGCGACTATCTCTTCTTAGGTATATAGGCCTAGGCTGCCCTTTGTATAGCTTCTATTAGCTGCTCTACTACTTAGTCAATCCCCTCCGTTATATATATATTATTAATGTTCACCTGTTCTAGTTCGCCTTCTAGCCGCTACTATACTAGTGTCTACTCGGCCTGCTTCTAGCAGAGCCTCCTCTCAGGTTCCCCCTCCTCCTTAACTATAAGTTAGATGTCGGTTTGGATTAGATAGTGGTCTAATAAGGACTCTAGTTAGTCATTGACTATATAGCTTTCTACCCGTCGTGTTAAGGCGTAGGACATAAAGCATAGGTCTAGCGTGCTAGAACTGTTGTTTCTAGCCTAAGTTTCTGTTCCCTTTAGCGTGATCAAGTCCATTTGGGCTGTTTCTATCTGACTAATAAGCCTCCCTACTAAGAAGTAGTGTGCTAGGGTGAAGTCCGATCCCCACTTTAGGTAGTAGAGGTTGAAATCTCCTATCACGATGTTGTGGTTTTGTTAGTCTATTGCTTCCGGGAGCCTTCCTAGCGTATGTAGTTATGTGCTACTTCTGGACTCTAGAGGTAGGTTGTATACGCTATAGATTAGGACTTGGCCTTAAGTTGTTTTAAGCTACACTATAGTGATATCCCTATCGGTTCTCGGCTAGGCCTACTAGTCCTCTACTAGTACCTTCTTACTGACATAGATACAAGTTCGTAGGACTCCCTCGGTTCTGTTTATTACTACGTAGTATCTCGGGTCTCGTATAGCTAATAGAATCCTAGAGTATAGGTTGATCTATAGTTCCTATATTGCTATAATGTAGTATTCCTCCGGGTCTAAGGCTTGTAGAAAGCTCCTTTAGACCTTGTCTTTACTTCTGTTCACATTATACTGAATGATTAATAGTCTGTTAGTATAAGGCATTAGGACATGTTTATGTCTAGGTCCGTTTGGTCTTGCTATTAGTCTTACTATTAGTTTTCCCGTCCCTCCTCCTATTCTTCCCTTTAGGGTTAGCTCCCTATTATTTGGTTGATTCTCATTTATCTATTGCTCTACGCTGCCTTGTATAAGAACGTTAGTCTCCCTATTACTAGCACTATTTGTGGCTCCTCTTATAGCCGGGGTCTCTTATTCGGGTAGGTGGTTCTCTCTAGTTGTTTCTGTTTACCTACTAGGAACCTAGTTAGTATTATTACCCTTGCTTCCCGCGCTCTCTACTAGGCTAATAGTCTAACTAGGCATTAGTTTGACTATGCCGGGTGTTTTCTCCTACATACTACGTATCTTATGTCCTCCTTCCGTTTTTAGCACTCTTAGGTCGCGTGATCACTAGTATAGTATAAGCAGACTAGTATAGCTTTACTACACTTTAGGGCAATATGTCCGTACTGTTAATAGTTAAAACATTGAAGGATTCTATAGTTGCTCTAATAGATTTCTACATCTAGCCTCTTAAAGTCCTAGTATAACCCTTAGTCTAAGACCTTGTTCGCTTGCTCTAGTGTTACAACCTATAAGATTAGCGAGGAGGCCCTCTTGCCCTCCTCTATCTTCTTCTTGACCTACGCTATCTTTGTGATCTATAGTCCTAGTGCTGTTACCTAGTTTTGCCTCTAGAGGTTTAGTATATCCCTTTATATGTCAAAGGTTCGTAGGACCCTATACGTAATTACTATGTACTGTTAATAGGAGACTTTCGCTATGCTCCCAATCTTTAGTGTCCACTCCTTATTTATTTCGAGGGCCTTCTTGTCCTATACGTGTGCTATAAACAGCTTGACCCCTTTATTGTCTACCCTTGCCCCTACTATTCCCTTTACTCCGATCTTCTCGACTATCTCCCTCCCGGTCATCTTTCCTATCTCTTCCTTCTCTTTCTAGTCCGTAATATAGACTCGTAGTACTATACTTTAAGGGGGGGTAGGTTGGCTCGCGATTGTTGCCTAGGTCGTTAGGCCCTAGGTCTGTCTCGGGTCTCTTTAAGGGTTGTTTCTTACGTTTCGTGTTGCTACCTCGATTACTATATTGATCGTAGTGCTTGTTTGTCGTTTAAGCGCCTTTAGTCCCCCGAGCAGTTCGCTTATTACTCCTTTTAGTGCTCTCTCCGGAAACCTCCCTTCTTTTGCCGCTACTATCTCTTCCGCCTTCTTATAGAGCGTCCTCTACTCGTCTCCCCCTTACTCTCGGTCGTCTACTGCCGTCGTCGTCGCTATTTTTCAATCCGTTTCCCTCGATATATATAAGATAGAGGCTTAAACCTACTAGAACGATATCTAGGAGCTAAATCGATCTTAGTAAAGCTAGGTCGACCCCTAGGCCTATATACCTAAGAAGAGATAGTCGCTATACTAGAAGCTATACTAGACACTAGAGTATATAGCTAAAGTTAAGGAGGCAAGGAGAGTAAGAAGGAGATAGGAGTAACGACGTACCTAAGCAAACTAGGAAGCCTATAACAACGCGTACAAAGTAAAGAAGGCGTAGATCAGAAGAGACAAGACGTAGGAGTAGAGGTCAACTATAGGGATTATTATAGAACACCCGGAACAAATCTAGAGACTAGTAGAATAGGCTAGGAAACTAGACGAGGAACGAAACTCCCCGCCCTAGTTTCCCTTAATATAGGACTAAGACGGGGAAACGTAAACCACTCCGATAGGGAAAGCAAAAGTATTCGTAGACTACTTCTTCGGGACTTAGGTAGAGGTAGACCTAAGTAACATCCTAGGAACATACATTCCTCTACTAAGGGAGGCTAACTAGTAAGTATCTACTATAGAGATCGGAAACATTATTAAGAAACTAAAGGGTAATAAAGCCTTAGGCCTAGACAAGATCCCTAACTATTACCTAAAAGCTAGTAGTAGCCTTGTTACTCTAGTACTTACGCTAATCTTTACCTAGTATATAAAGTAGGGGTATTACCTAAAGGCCTTTAGGCAATTACTAACTTACGTCCTAAGGAAACCCTAAAAGGAAGACTATACTAAGTTGAAGTCATATAGACTAATTACGTTACTAAATATACTAGGGAAGCTCCTAGAGAAGGTCGTAGCTATAAGGCTTACCGGAATAGTAGAAGAACATAACCTCCTCCCGGTAATGTAAATAGGGGGGAGATAAAAGAGATCTACCCTTATAGTAGTCGAACTGATTATAGAGCAAATCAGACACATCTGGCACTATAGTAACAATAAGGTAGCCTCACTACTTTCACTAGACATATTAGGGGCTTTCGACAATGTGTCCTACGTAAGGCTCCTACATATCCTTAGAATAAAAAGTATCCTAGCCTAGATAGTACACTTTATATAGTCATTCCTTAAGGACAGAACAACCTAGATCCTCCTAGGGTCCTTTAAAGCCCCGTAGACCCTTATTACGAACACTAGTATCCTATAGGGCTCTATACTCTCCCTAATTCTGTTCCTCCTCTTTATAGCCGACCTGACCCTACCCCTAGAAATAGTAAACACCTTAGTATTAGGGTTCGTAGATAATACAAATATCCTAGCGTAGTCGGGGTCTATAGAGGAAAACTACGCACTCCTAGAGGAGAGACATAGACAATACGAAAAGTGGGCAAGAGAGTATAGGGCAAAATTCGTACCGGATAAGTACTAACTTATCTATTTTAGTAAGGCAAAGACAAAACACAACTTAGTAGTACTAGTAAAAATCTAGGGGTTCGAGACCTATCCTATAAGGGAACTTAGAGTCCTTAGGATATAGCTAGACCCGAAACTTAGCTAGGGACTATAAGTAAAGAAGGCGTAAGCAAGAGTAGATACTAATAGACAATCAATCGAGAGACTTACTACGTTAACCTAGGGGGCGACCTTTATAAAGGCCTAGACTATATATAAGGCCATTGTCAAGCCCGTAATACTATATAGAGTAGCAATTTAGGTAGCGGAAAAACACATCCCGAAGAGAATTAAGGACCCCCTTAATAGAGCGTAGGTAGCCTACCTAAAGAGAGTACTAGGGGCATATAAGTCAACCCCTTATAGGACAATAGAAATGGAATTAGGTATAGCCCTTATTAGGGAGTACCTCTAGGGTATAAGGTGTTAATACGTAGAGAAGACATTAGTATACCTAGCCTAGGGAACCATCTAAGTAGCTACTTAAAGGATAAGAACCTAGTAGGAGAGGAGGAGAAGACCTAACCGGCCATATATAATCCTATAGAAGGAAGTAGACCTAAAAACATCACAGGAAATCCTAGTAGCCCTTGAACAGAGAGAAGCTCTAAGGGAGCAAGCTAACATAGGGGACAAAGGGAAAAAGAAGCAAAGCTAAGTAGCAAGGATCGTAGGTCACCTATAGGAAACGCGTTAGAACTAAAAACCGGTAAGGCTAGGAGCCCTACTAGCGGCTAGGACCTTCGGGAGGTATAACTACCTTATCTATAAAGACCTAAAGAGGGCGGAAGCAAGTATAGCTATCTAGATTTGCTCTAAGTATATTAGGCTAAGAGTATACTTGTACTAAAGAAGAGTCCTAGGATACGATTCTAAACGTTGCCCCTATAGCTACCTATCCTAAAACCCGGAGCATATAGTACTAAACTGTACTAAGTAGGTAAAAGGGAGAAGCTAGTAGAGGGCGAAGGCAAGAGACAGGTAATACTAGGCTATTATCTAGAACAGATAAGATATAAGGAGAGTGATAAGATAGATCCTTAACGAGGACTACCTAGAGCAATTCTCCCTAGTAGTAGAAACGGAAAGGTGGATAGAGAGGAGGGAGAGAGAGAGAGAGAAGAGCCGGGGAAATAGAAGGGAGAAAGGGAATCGAGAGGAGGACATTACTAGGGTTACGGGCAAGGTAGTTATAGGGTAATAACTATAACACTAGCGTACTCTAAAGGAAGGAGAACGAAGGGACAAGACAGGAAAGAACGAGGAGGGCAAAGACGAGGAGGTTTTTATCCGTTAATCGGGTTTCCTACCTATACAAATAGACCTAAATAGTGAGAGATCTATATAGGCTATAGGGCACTAAAACAGGCGAATGAATAATCTATCTATCTATATAAGGCTAGGAAGTTCTTTACTAAGTAATTACTAGTATATCTTATCGACGTTTAATTGTATCCGTATTATAGTAGGAGGATCGCTAAATACGACATATTCGAAAGCTCTTATTAAGGCTATTCTAACGATCTATAAAGTAGGCCACTACCCCTAGAATTAAGGGAGTTCTACCTTATTCAATTTAGATAGCTTAAAGTTCTCTTTACTCTATTTCTTTAGCTCTAAACGCCGCGGAGGTGCCTAGCTACATTAGGCAACTCCTAGGTAATAGTAGTCTAGGCTACGGTACTACCGGCGCCTACGGCTCTATAGGCGAAGCTCCCCTAAGACAACTAGTAGTAACTTATAGAGGACGTAAAAAGTATAGAAACTAACGATTAGCTCCTATACCGCTCTCTATAGGTAATAATCACTTAGCTACGTACGGCGCTTATACTATCGTATTACCGAGGGCAATAAGAAATAAGGACGACGTCTTAGGCGATTAGTAAGGCCACCCGGAATTAACACCTCTATAGCTAGGTATCGGTCGCGGTATTAATACTAGGCCCCCACCTAACGTACAATATAGTTACGATCCGTATTATAGTAAAGGAAGACTAGGCCGAAGTTACGAAGCTATCGAATAAGGAGCTCGTCTAACAAATTAATTAACTAGGGGTGGTCGTAGTGAACTAATAGTCTAACGGTACTCTATAGATCTATACTAGCTCTACTACTACTAGGAGGCACCTAGAGGCATAGCTATAGTAGGTATCTAAGGTTACGGTATTAGCGAAGGTCTTAACGAAGCAATTTACGATCCTAGTCTACGATATGCCTAAAGAGTTCGACCTAACTAACTAAGGTCACCTACGTACTCTCTAAGAGGACAACCCGGTCACTCTTAACTCTCTAATCTAGAAGGCGACTTAGCTCTATAGGAAATGGCTAGAAGGTAAGAAGGCCTCGGCGCTAATAGTATAGCTATAAGACGCGAAAGCGGCGGATCTAGCGATAGAATAAGGCCTAATCTAGCAATATAGCCTTAAGATAGTAGAAAAGCACTCCTTATCCTTTCGTATTCTCTAATGCTTCAAATACTAATAGTATAGACACTAAACCTATATATATAAATAAGTAGGCCTACTCTAACTATATAGGAGACTATATATCTAGGGACTATATATCGGCTACGAGACGGTACGCGAACTATCCGGGGTACTACCTATCGTATAGCGCGGAATGCCTATAGCGGAAACTAGCGAAAAACAAGGCAATTATAAACAGAACCGTCGCCCTAAGATTCTACGGCGATTATAAGGCTAGCCTATAGCGGAACTAGTTAGCGGCGGTCGGGTATAAGCGCCCTAGGGCTAAGAATAATATAAAGGATACGTAACCTAGGGCGTATAGGAGGCTACGTGCTCTACTAGCTACGGCGAGGGAATCTAACTAGGCCCGGCTCCCCTTTAGTATATAGCCGATAGGCGTAGACTAGGACGTATAAGGTAGTAGGACATAGGACATTATAGAGGAAATGATTGTCGATACCGATAAATAGCCTCGATACGCTTAGTATTATCTAGTATAACGTTAACTATAGTAAGGATATAGTCTAGAACCATTTCCTATACGAGGCGGACCCGTATGTCTACTACGTCCTAGTAATCTAGGAGCTATAGATTAACCCGTACTATAAGAGACTAACGACCTATAAGTTACTAGGCTATACAATATACCTACGAGGCGACGGCAGACCCCGTACGTACTTCTATATTAGTAAGGACATACTAGAATCCGACTAGGAGGTAGTGTACTACGTAGATAAAGAAGGCGGGGGCGATATTACCTCCCTCTACGTAGGTAGTACCTAGATATACAACCTATATATATAACCGGGTCGACGACGAGAATCACCTATACGTAGTATCGGCTACGAACCTCTCGTCTTACTACGAGAGAGCTAAGTATTCTTACGCTAGAGCGTCGTAGGCGCGACGGGCGCGTAACGTAGGCGAAGCCGCGGCGAATAGAGGACTACTAGCAAAACGGGTATAAAAACTATCCGACGAGCGTATACTCGTATCGGGAGCGAGTCCCTCTTCTTTCTACGTATAAGAAGGGCGCGGAACCGAGGCCTATACGCTCGATAGGACACCTCTAGTATAAGTATAGAATTTTTACCTCCGGAGACCGTAAACCGAGCGGGCTAAGCGATAAACATTAGACGAGCGGACTATAGAACAATAACTTAGCGGACTATACGACGGCGTCGAGCGGACTACGAAACAATCTAGTGTTTACTAGCGGGCAATACGGTAGGTAGGTAGACACGCGACGAAGCCTATAAGGGCCTATTAAATACCCGGTATAGGAACGAGGGTTTTACCTAAGGCACTACCTATCCCGCTATATAACGTACCTAGTCTAATATAGTAGATTACGACGAGGAAAAGACGATAGCCTAAGTAAGGAAAAGACGGCTATTAGGACGGGAAAAAGACGTATAATATAAGTAGATTAGTCCTATAATCGGGGAGGATCGAGGGTAGGGTAATAAGGAACTTTATATTAGTTAGTAGGTAGAAACGTAAGGAGTACGCTACCCGGCGTAGTGTATGCCCCGAGTAAACCTACGAGGTATAGACGGCCGCTTTCTAGAGATAGGCTACGGTAACGCGAAGGGCGTTAAAACCTAGGGCGTAGTATATACTAGTAGCAACGGCTAATACTATCTATATAGCCCGAGAGGACGGATACGTATATCGGTTAATAGAGAGTACTAAAGGACTTAGGCCTATAGAGGTAGATATTAGCTTAAGGAGTAAACAGGGAGGGAGGGTATAGGGGGAAGCTTTTACTCCGGGCTAACCTCTCGAAACGAGGCTATACGGTAGTACTAGATAAGTAGGAAAGCGCGGTTAAGACTTGTTACCTTATCTCGTAGCTAGCTTACTAAATACGATTCCTTCCTTATATAGAACCCGGAGTATATAATACTACAATACCCGTAATAGGTAGAAGGACGAAGCTAGTAGAGAGCTAAGGTAGTAAGATGCGACTACTAGTTAATCGTAACGGACAAGCGAGACGTAAAACAGATAGTATAGTAGATACTATAGTAGGGCTTTCTTAAATAGTTCGCGCTAGCTAGCGAGACGGAGGAGTAGATAGAGAAGAGGCGGGAGGTCAAGGGGGTGTAGATAGGGTAGTTATTAGGGCAGGCCTATAACACTAGTATACCCTTAATAAGGAAAATACGAAAGAAGGCAAGGTTAAGAAAGTATAGGAGAGGAGAGGGGGTTTTTACTCTATAATACGAGTTTCCCCTTTATAACTAGAAGTAGGTAGTATAGCTATATAGGCTAATAGGCTCTATAATAGCACAATGAACAATATATATATATATATATATATAACCGCTAGCCTCGAGGTCTAGCCGCGACCTTAGGGTCTATAGACACCTAGATAGTACGCTTAAGAGATAAGGGTACTATATCGTAGTAGGAGACTTTAATATATACTACCCTTCCTAGGAAAGCCTTATATAGCCGCACCCTATAGCCGACGAAGTACTCGACTTAATAGCGAGCAACGTAATTGCCCTTAATATCCCGAAGGACCTAGACACCTAGAAGAGAGGGGGACTCTAAGGCACGATCGACCTCTCCTAGATCTTAGATAGCCACTACTATATAGATAGATAGATAGATGATTCATTTACCCGTTATAGTGCCCTCCGGCCTATACGGGTTTATGTCTATATATGTTACTACATAAGGTAGGAAACCTATTCCTAGGTAAAAACCTCCTCTCCTTCTCTAATAGCTTCCTTGCCATGAGTTCTCAGTTTTCCTTCCATTAGGGTGCACTAGTGTCATAGTGGTTAGCCTCTGACTACCTTGTCTGCAACCCTGGAGTTGTCCCCCTCTTCCTGCTCTCCTCCTCCTTCTTTCTCTCCTCAATCCATCTCTCTGTTTCCCTAGTAAGAGAGAACTGCTCCAAAAATCCTTAGTGGATGATCCACCTTGTAATTCTCTAGAGGTCTCCCTTATTGCTGATCATGGCTTGGAAGTTTCTGTTCCTTGCCCTTGCCCTCCATTCACCTCTCCCTGTACTCCATTCTTTGCAAACCAGAAGTCTATGTTCGACATTCTGGGACAGGTAGCCGCATAGGCAACTCTTGTCTTCGATACCTGGGACTTTTCTCTGATGCAGGTATGCCCTGACTCCGATGTGTTCAGAGCGGATTTGTATTGCTATGCTTGCTTCTGACCTGGTCAGGTCTGAGTACAGTAGGTAGTTGTGGCTACCAAACTGTTGGAGTGCCTTTAGGGTTCCTGGCCTCTGTGGGGTTCTTGTCTATTCAGTCTTCCAGAGGAGTCCTGCCATCCTTTCAGCTAGAGACTGTTGCTTCTTCCCTTGGCTGGCTGCTGATCCTCTCCCTTGAGCCCTTCTGTCCTGTTCCTGCTGGGCTAGGTGCAGCTGTTCTGTTAGCTCTTTGAACTTCTGCAGGTCCTGCTGCTTCTGTAGGGCTGGATTGGGTCTTGCTTGTCTTTGCCTTCTTGTGCACTGGCTCCTGATTTTGTTGACTGCCTTCTGGATTACTAGCTGGGCTGGGTATGCAGACGTCTTTCCTGCATACTAGTATCTCAACCCTTGAAGGTAGAGCTTGGCTGGTGGGGAGCCAGACTCCATTTCGACCACCCTTGTTAGAGTTGACTTGTATGCTCTAAGCACCTTTTTCAGACAGGAGGCTTGGGCTCTGCTGATGGGATCTGCAATTCTCTTTGGGATCTTGTCTTGGGCTGACCAGATCTGGGCTCCATATAGCATGGCTGGCTTCACAATGGCCTTGTACATAACCTTTGCTTTCGCAAATGTGGCTCCCCATGTGGAGGCTGTAAGCCTGTCAATCGATTGCCTGTTATTGTCTGCTCTTGCCTGTGCTTTCTTGACCTGTGGTCCCTAGCTAAGCTTTGGATCCATCCATATTCCTAGCACCCTTAATTCACTTGAGGGTTCTGTTGTGTGTCCCTGAATAGTGATTAGGGCTTACATATTGTGTCTGTTTCTGGCTCTACTGAAGTGGATGAGTTGATACTTCTCTGGGGCAAATCTGGCTCTATGTTTTCTGGCCCATTCCTCACATTCCTTGTGTTTCTTCTGCAAGATTCTGCAGTTCTCTTCTATGCTGTCTGACCAGGCTAGGATGTTTGTGTCATCCACAAACCCTAAGGCTGATGTGTTTCTGGAGTTTAGCTTTGCTGGCAGGTCTGCCATAAAGAGGAGAAACAGGATTGGAGACATTGTTGATCCCTGTGGGATTCCTGTCTCTGTAGGCATGCTATCAGATTTGTATCTGCCCAGTCTTAGTCTTGTGGTTCTGCCTTTGAGGAACGACTGGATGAACTGGACTGTCCAGTTAGGGATAGCCTTCTGTTTCAGGATGTGGATCAGCCTCTAGTGTGAGACATTGTCAAAGGCTCCTGATATGTCCAGTGAGGCCACTACTATATAGTAACCTACTATAGGATCGAACATAAACTCGAGGCGTCGTTAGACTATATACTAGTCAGGACCTCTATTACGACATAGATATAACGTATACTAGCGAGAACCCCTAAGCTAAACTAGGGAAAGGCCTACTAGGCTAATATCTAGGCGTACCTCGATAACTCCGAGAGGCTAGTCTAGATCGCGTAGCAGTAATAAAATAGTAAAGACGAGATAGACGAGGCAGTCTAAGGGTTAATAGACGAAATAAGAAAAGCGACCTTACTTTACGTTCCGCTTACCTAACTAACGATATAGTCTAAACCGTACTAGACGCCGAAGTATACTACGGTAGTAAGAGAAGTAAGGAGAGCCCGCCGGGTATAGACGAGTAGCTATAGCGAGGAGGCCTAGAACGTATATAGGGAGGTATACTAATAGAAGGAAGCTATAATACGGAGGGAGAAAGTAGTCGGCTAGAGGGGTATTATAGAAGAAATCGCCGGGAAGCTAGCGAGAATATAGAAGCTAGCAAAATAGGCCCGATAGGACCCTATATAGGGCCCCTCCTTCTCTATCCTAGCGCTATAATCGCCTAGTAGCCCGGTTAGCGACCCTAAGGCTAAGGCGCGTCTACTAGCTAGTAAGTTCTTCCCGCCCCTAGTCGAGGCTAATCTAAGTGATATAAATAGCTCTACTCCCCTAGCCCCTAGTATCGCGGTCTAATAGGAGGTGTCCGAGGGAGAAGTTACCGCTATACTTAGGAAGTTACTAGCGAAGAAAGCCCCGGGGCCGGATAGGATCCTAAACGAGTTACTAAAGAAGTATAGAGATCAACTAGCCCTAGTAGTCGTAGCGATCTTTAACGCCTACCTATAGACGGGATACTACCCGATAGCATTTAAACAATCGACGATAGTAGTCCTACGTAAGCCGTAAAAGGAAGACTATACGTAGGTAAAGTCGTACCGCCTAATTGCGCTCCTTAATACTCTTAGGAAGGCGCTTAAGAAGCTAGTTATAATAAGACTCTCCGAGGCGGTAGAGGAATACTCCCTACTCCCGGACACCTAGATAGGTACGCGCCTATAGCGATCGACGCTATCCGCGATAGAACTTATCACCTCTTAGGTAAAGGCTATCTAGTATAAGAATAGGGACAAGGTGGCTTCCTTACTTAGCCTAGACATATCGGGAGCCTTCGACTACGTGTTATACCCGCGGCTACTCTATATCCTAAGGTCGAAAGGACTCCCTAAGTGGCTTATTAACTTCGTACGGTCCTACCTCGAAAACCGTAGCACGTCGATTCTAGTCGACTAGTATAAAAGCCTATTTTAAGTAGTCTATACTAGAATCCCGTAAGGCTTAACGCTAGTACCTATTCTGTTCCTCTTCTTTATAGCGACGCTACTCCTAGCCCTAGAATCCTAGAACACCGCTACGAGCGGCTTCGTAGATAACACGAACATCCTAGCGTAGTCTTCCTCGACTAAGGAGAACTATAGGCTACTAAAAGAGAAGTACAAGATCTACGAGGACTAGGCTAGGAGGCACGGGGCTCGGTTTGCCCTAGAAAAGTACAATCTAATACACTTTACGCGCCGGCTACAGTTCTATAATATATAAGCTTCTATCTAGATATAGGGGTATACGACTAACCCGGTAGATTAGCTTAGGATCCTCGGACTATAGGTAGACCCGGCGCTACGGTAGAGGAAGTACGTATAGGCAATATTACGGAAAGCTAAACAGAATATAGCATTATACTAGAGGCTTACTACGTCTATATAGGGGGCGGACTTTCGGTAGTTACGACTTCTATATACGGCTATTAATCTTAGTAATACCTACTTAACGGATTGAAAAATGGCGACGACGACGGTAGTAGACGACCGAGAGTAAGGGGGAGACGAGTAGAGGACGCTCTATAAGAAGGCGGAAGAGATAGTAGCGGTAGAAGAAGGGAGGTTTCCGGAGAGAGTACTAAAAGGAGTAATAAGCGAACTGCTCGGGGGACTAAAGGCGCTTAAACGACAAACAAGCACTACGATCAACATAGCAATCGAGGTAGTAACACGAAACGTAAGAAATAACCCTTAAAGAGACCCGAGACAGACCTAGGGCCTAACGACCTAGGCAATAATCGCGAGCCAACCCACCCCCCCTTAAAGTATAGTACTACGAGTCTATATTACGGACTAGAAAGACAAGGAAGAGATAGGAAAGATGACCGGGAGGGAGATAGTCGAGAAGATCGGAGTAAAGGGAACAGTAGAGGTAAGGGCAGATAATAAAGGGGTCAAGCTGTTTATAGTACACGTATAGGACAAGAAGGCCCTCGAAATAAACAAGGAGTAGACACTGAAGATCGGGAGTATAGCGAAAGTCTCCTATTAATAGTATATAGTAATTACGTATAGGGTCCTACGAACCTTTGATATATAAAGGGATACACTAAACCTCTAGAGGCAAAACTAGGTAACAGTACTAGGACTATAGATTATAAAGATAGCGTAGGTCAAGAAGAAGATAGAGGAGGGTAAGAGGGCCTCCTCGCTAATCTTATAGGTTACAACACTAGAGCAAGCAAACAAGGTCTTAGACTAAGGGTTGTACTAGGACTTTAAGAGGCTAGATATAGAAATCTATTAGAGCAACTATAGAATCCTTTAATGTTTTAACTATTAACAGTACGGACATATTGCCCTAAAGTATAGTAAAGCTACACTAGTCTGCTCACACTATACTAGTGATCACGCGACCTAAGAGTGCCAAAAACGGAAGGAGGACACAAGATACGTAGTATATAGGAGAAAACACCCGGTATAGTCAAACCAATGCCTAGTTAGACTATTAGCCTAGTAGAGAGCGCGGGAAGCAAGGGTAACAACACTAACTAGGTTCCTAGTAGGTAAACAGAAACAACTAGAGAGAACCACCTATCACGTTAGAAGTGTGGGAAGTTATTGTACGGGCTCATATAGGGTGTTTCAAAAGCAGGTTGTGTATTGCATGTGTCTATCTAGAATGGACAAGTGTTGCTCTTGAAGAGGCTGCAGGTGACTAATCAGTCACCTGATTCTTAGCGTACGTGGCCTCAAGTTTTGATGATGGGATGTTGCCCATGTGCACGCTCGGATCGCGACACACCCCCTCAGCTCGTGCGCTGGAGTGAATGAGCTGATTCCCATGTGATCGCGTGCACCCTGTCATAACTACCCCCCCTATCTATGGCAGTGACGTCAGGCCCTCGGTGTTGCTGCTGCTGCAGTGAGGGTAAGTCAGCTGTTTCAAGTGAAGTGAGGTGAGCTTTGTACCCCTTCCCTCATTCCTCACTTTCACTGCTGCCATTGTTACCTATATAATAAAGCATAGAATGTGTGACTGTTGCCGGTGAGATGGCTCAGGTGATGGTCCCGTTGCACGGACTTTCACTTGAGTGTGCAATCATCTCACCCACCGGCAAACATCAGAGGTCCTGAGTTCAATCCAGGGGTAGCCTTAGTCCTATCGTATGCTTAAACATATATTGTCGTCCGCTCAACTTATTGAATTGTCCGATAATTGCTCTGTGCCAAGTTATTTCGCTCCGGCGAATGGTGAGAGAGCTCGCTCTGCCCCTGGGGAGTATGAGATACTAGTCAGTGGCGCAATGCACTGGGCTGTCTACGACAGAGCTTGCACCATGTGAGGTGTAATGGGGCTCCAATGGGTAACACCGGAGCAACGGTATCGGAAAGTTGAAAAGGCACCTTCGGGGTGCCTTGCTTTCTGCACTTTTAAAGGTCCATCACCTCAGGGTGGTGACACCTTTTTGTTTTGGGCAAGTGTGTGCTATGTGTGAGGTGCGAAAGCAGCGGATGATGTGGTGACAAGGTGGTAGTGTTGTAGCTAGCAGCAAGTTGGAGGCGTTTCTCGCTTTCTGATTGGACGCGCTGCTGCTGGTGACAGGGGTGTTTCTCGCCCTTGCGCTGTTAGCCAATGGGAGTCCGAGAAACACCTGTTGATGATGGTGCCAGGGCCGCACCGGTGAATGGTGGATGCTTTGCCCTGGCTTCGTTGTCGTCTACAGCATTGGTGGCTGCTGGTGGCCGTGTTTTGCGCCTGCTGGCGCTTCCAGAGAGGTGTCCGTAAAGATGAAGCCGTTCGGTGTTCGTTTCGAGATGAGGTGAGGCCGCTGCTGCGGGCTTCTCAGGCGTCTGTTGGCCCGTTACCTCCTGATGCGGCTGCAGAGGGCACTGAGGTGCGTGGGTCCACGCCTTCCTCAGCCATATTGAGCAGCTTGACGAAGTGCTTGTGCTTCTGTGGTGGAAGCAGCTTGGTCAGCCCGTCTGCAGGCATGTCGTTGGTGCTGAGATACTTGATCTCAATGTCTCCGCGCTGGTCTCGCTGTCGGAGCCAGTGGTGGTGGATGTCAACGTGGCGTAGCTTCGTGTCAAGCTTTTGCCCTTGTTGGTTGACAAGGCGGATGGTCTGCGTGTTGTCGCAGTACAAGTGGGTGCGCTGATTGAACTGAAGGTGTATCTCAGCGAAGACTCGTTCCCACTGTATGAGCTCTGAGGCGGCTTGCGAAAGCCCGAGTAGCTCAGCCTCTGTTGAGGACTTGGTGACAGTGATTTGTTTAGATGCCTTATAATCCACTGGTCCACCGAACAGCATGAAGACCCAGCCATTTGAGCTGGTCCTGTCATTATTCATGCCGTAGGACGCGTCCGATGCTCCAAAGAACTCGTGGTTGCTACCGAGGTGCTCTGGTTGGCTGTGAAGGCCAGTGATGTGTTTGCTGGCGCCATATACAAGGCAGAGGTTCTTGGTCTCCAGGAGATAGCGCAAGCACTGATCTGCAAGCTTGAGGTGTGTCTCAGTTGGCTTGGTCAGATACTGCGATAGCATGGACAAGGAAAAGGCGATGTCAGGCCGCGTGTGTGTGGCGGCAAAGTTGAGGGATCCTATACGTTGTTGGTACGCAAGGATGGCGATAGAGGTGGGTTGATGACCCTCTGGAACGGTCCAATCAAGGTGTTGATCTACTGGCACTGTCGTTTTGCGTGCATTCGTGGATATGCTGAATTTGGCGGCTAGCTTCTCAATGTAGTCTTCTTGAGAGAGCCACAGCAAGCGCTTGTTTCTGTCGCGCGTAACCTTGATTCCTAGGAACCAGGAGAGATCACCGAGCTCGTGCATCTCGTACTTGGCAAGCAGCCGCTGCTTGATGTTGGCAGCATGGGCCTTGTGCTTGCGGTGGTAGAGCATAACCAGGTCGTCAACGTAAAAGAAGAACATAACCTTGTTGTCATGGTAGATGCATTCGGAGTCCGACAGGGGTACTAGTCCAAGGGAGGCCAGCGTCTCGGTTAGGGAGTTGTACCACAATAAAGGGGACTCCTTCAGACCGTAGAGGGCCTTGACCAGCTTGAGGGCGTGTCCATGGGATGGCCTGTCGATTCCAGGAGGTGGTTGCAGATACATGGTGTATGGCAGGTCCGAGTTCAGGAAGGCGTTGACAACATCGAATTGTTCGGCTTCTAGGTCGAAGCTCGCGGCCATAGCACAGCAGAGGCGGAACATGCTTGCTGGCAGTGTGGCGGCGTATGTGTCTAAGTGTGTTCCTTGCAAATCGCCTCTTGCGCATAGCCTAGCCTTGAAGCTCTTCAGCATGCCGTGCTCGTCCAGTTTGTATTTGTACACCCACTTGAGCGGCAGTAGTGGCTGAAGTCCCTCCTCTTGCTGAGCATCCTGATCCTTCTCTTCCTTTGTTGCCCATCTGAATGTGCCTGTTGCCAGGGCTTTGGCAAACTCCTTGGCCATAGCTTCGATCCACTGTTGGGAGAAGCGGTGTTTCATAGCGGCTCGGTAGTTAGAAGGTTCGGGCGGAAGGTCATCGCGGTGCATGGAGGTAGTGGTGTTGACACGCCTTAGAGGGCTGTTGCCTCTTCGTGTAGGGCTTCGATCGCTCTTGTCGCGATAGGCGCGTGTTCTGGGTCGTATGCCGGACATCTGGCCGATGATTACATTAGCGACCATGATCTGGTGCAGTGCATGGTGGAAGTAGGCCGTTCGTAGGCGCTTTCCATTCTCTGTGACTGCATAGTTGGACTCCTCTGGTGTGTAGAGCTCTGGCTCTAGGGGGAAGAGTGGTGTGTTGGACGCGTTGTGTGTTAACGCGTCTTCTGGTGGTGTGAATGTGAATGGATATGGCTCGCGATCAGGGTCCGTGATGCCCATGATCTCCTCACGGTCTTCTGCGGTGAGGGCATCCATTATCTGCTGCTGCAGGGTATCGTAGTAGTCAGTGGTGTTGGGTGCTGACTGCTGTGTGTTGTCTTGAGTCACGTGATCTGTTACGTGCTCGATTTGCCGGTCTTTTTGGTTATATGTTGCTGACTCGCGGTGTTGCGGCCAGTGTGGTTCTTGCCCAAGGAGCTTTTGGTGGGCGTCTCGAGGTTGTTGGGTGTGCGGCTGCTGAGCCTGTTCTTCCACCCCCTCGGCCTGTGCTGTGTCTTGCTCGTGATGAGCGACATACAGGTCGTAGTATTGTTCAGGCTCTTCAGCCGGTTCCGCTGTTGCGATGTTCTCGACAGGGGTCGTGTACCCTGCTGTCAGGCGTGATGGGTCATAGAACGTGGTCTCATCGAAGAGGACGTCCTTGACTCGCATAACCCTATCTTTTGATGGGTCCCATACGCGGTAGATGTTAGTGGAGTCGTATCCCACAAGGTAGCCTATGAGCGCTCTCTCTTGGAGTTTCTCGCTCTTGCCAGGCTGATCTGGTCCATGGATGAACACGTATGCAAGGGAGCCATACACCACCATGTGACCCACGTTCGGAATTCGTCCTGTTGCCAATTCGAATGGGGTCTTCCAGCCCTTTGACTGGATAGGGGATCGCCAGAGGATGTACGCCGCTGCTGCAGTGCATTCTGGCCAAAGCTTTTCCGGCAATCGTGCGTGGATGCGAATGGTTCTGCTCATGGTGATGATCAGAGCTCCAGCTCTTTCTGCTGGGTCCTGCGCAGGCGCGTATTCCGCGGTTGCGTGCCATTCAATCTTGTTGTTGTTGATGACTGAGCGAAACACCTTCCCAATGGCGGGCTCGTTGTCGCTGTAGAAGCATACGAACCTGCGACCAATGAAGTTGATGAAGCTCAGCAGGCTGTTGAAGCAAGCCAACACCGATTGCTGATCCCTGTTCTTGATGGTGAACTGGAAGTGTCCATGGGTATCCAGATCGTAGAAGTGGACGAGGTACCTGTCACCGTTGTAGGCGACAGTGAATTCTGCCAAGTCCATGGCCATGTGGCCGTATGGGGTCATCACCCTGATGGGCTGAGACCGATTGTGCACCTTGTGAGCTTTGCTAAGCCCACATGCTCTGCAATGTGCAGTGAGGGGTGCGCTTGGACCATCGTTAATGATCACCCCCTCAACTCTGAGCGGCAACTGCTTGATGCGTTCAGCGCCAATGTGACCAAAGATTTGATGCCACTGGCGGCCAGAGAGCTTTCGGTGTTTGATGGGGGTCCTGCTGGACGTAGCTGCACCTTGAGTGCCCCCAGTGCTGTTCATGACTGCGAGAACGGTGCGATCACCATCCTCTTGAGCAGTTGGAGATGCTGCGCTGTTGGCAGGTTCATCGCCGATGTTTGCACCCCTGCCAATAGTGCTGATGAAGTGCGCGTTGCGCATCTTTTCAGTGACCTTCGGCAGTACTAGGCCCTCTTTTGTAGGCCATTGGTAAATGATGGGTGACTTAGGTGGTGTGACCACCTTGAAGAAAGGGATTGTACCAGTAGGGCGGTGTAGGTCCATCAATTTAGTGTCGTTGTGCCACATTGAATTGCTGCGTCCGTGCCACCAGAGTCCGGCTCTTTCCATGCGTGTGTGAGAGATGACGTTCACATGAAAGCCTGGGCAGTAAGCCACATCCAGCAAGGTGAATGAATGGCCCCCAATTGACATATGAACGCGCCCTAACGCTGCAATTGGAAAGGTGGTTGTTCCAGCCTGGATTTCTGAGGTGGTGAGGCGCTCTGCAATGAACTCTACACCCTCCTGGTCATGATGATTGATCACATGAGTGTCTGAACAGTTATCATACACCCAGCAATCCCTGAAGTTGACGCTCAACTTGCTAATTGAGCTAGAAAGAACAGTAAGGCCAACAAAGCCCTTATCGCTTGGTGATGCCTTCTTCGCATCAGCAATAGCCTTGTCACGTTCCTGGTCCTTGCGATTGTTGCGATTCAACACGCCAAGCAGACGCTCGCCGTCGTCGCTCAAGCAGTAGTTGATGAAGTTTTTCCAGTACTTCTTCCACTGCTCTGAGCGCTGATCCTTTGCTGGGCGCTTGTCGGGGTTGATCACATCGCATGAGAACAGGCCCTTGTGACAGGTGTCCTTGGGCTCGCCGGTGATGTTCCAGCAGCCGCTTGGCCTGTTGTTGTCCTTGTCTTTGTTCTTGTCGCCGCGGCTGCTGCCACGACCCTTGTCACCGCGGCTGTTGCCACGGTTGTCACCACGGCTGCTGCCACGGTCACCCTCCTTTTGACCAGCACCTGTGGGTGCTGTTTCATCCTCTGCTTCTGCTGAGGTTTCTCCGGAGAAGGTTGCGAAGACTGATCGACCGTTGGTTGTTGCTGGTGCGGTGTCGCGTATCCATTCGAGGTAACGCTCAGTAAGCTTTTGTAGTGACATTTTGTCACGCTTCCACTCGTTGTATAGAGAAGCACCGTAGGCTGGAGCCTGCTTCTGCTGAATAGCAAGTAGGAAGTGTCTACTAAGGTCGTCGTACTCGGCGTGGTTGCACTTAAGCATCTTGGTCTGCAAAACTAACCAGTCTGAGCACCAGTCATCGATTCTGCGTGCGCTAGCCTTCTGAAGCCTAGACAGCTCAAGCGTGAGCTGCCGCTTACGCAGCATATCGTCTGGACCATACTGATCCTTAAGAGCCTGGTATTTCGCTCTGAGGGTGTTCTGGCCGTGCATTAGCTCTTGCCCTAGCTCTGTCGTCGTACGGATGAGGTAGGTAATGAGCTTTGATCGCGCAGCAGCAAAGATGTCGTACATCCGTTGCCTTCGGTCTGCGTCTGTTTGTCGTAGCTTGATGAGATCTCTTGATGTAGCGTCTCCTGCCGTGTACGCTTGTTGGATTTCCTCAAACGTCAAGTGAGTAGGCTCTGTTGGCTCGTTACTCAGTTGGTGAGGATCCACATACTTCCAGACATTCAAAGACTCTGCGTAGAGCTCTAGCTGACGGTCAAACTTGTCCCATTGGTCATGGCTCTTCAGAACCACGGTACCCTGAGGTAGGGCACCGGTAGTCACCGGCGTCTCGGTAGTGGCCATAACTGCAAAATGGGTTGTAGGCTGGTGAAAGTTCCACGCGGGTTCACTAGGCCTAGGGGATACTACTGCACTGGTTGTAGCAGTAGTGCTGTGACGATGCAAACTCTGCTTTGGGGCTTCCTTGTCGCAGCGAATGTTAGTGAGCGCTAACCGGGCTCATAACTATCACGTTAGAAGTGTGAAAAGTTATTGTACGGGCTCATATAGGGTGTTTCAAAAGCAGGTTGTGTACTGCATGTGTCTATCTAGAATGGACAAGTGTTGCTCTTGAAGAGGCTGCAGGTGACTAATCAGTCACCTGATTCTTAGCGTACGTGGCCTCAAGTTTTGATGATGGGATGTTGCCCATGTGCACGCTCGGATCGCGACACCACCCACCCGAATAAGAGACCCCGGCTATAAGAGGAGCTATAAATAGTGCTAGTAATAGGGAGACTAACGTTCTTATACAAGGCAGCGTAGAGCAATAGACAAATAAGAATTAACCAAATGATAGGGAGCTAACCCTAAAGGGAAGAACAGGAGGAGGGACGGGAAAACCAATAGTAATGTTGAACAGGTACGGGTGGATGGCAGCGGAGTGGAGTAAGAGATCAATCTTCAACTGACTAATAGCACGAGCATGCAGCAATATATCAGGAACCAATATGTTGATTGTGTTGGATGTCTATCTAAGCTAAAGGGGAGAGAAGGTATCTCCCTACAAGCTGAGTCATTGTGGATGCCTCAGGCTGCCAGATCACTTCCTGATTGTTGACTCCCTTTGAGATGCTACATCTTAACACTCCCACTCATCTCGTATGGGAGGTTACAGTCTGCTCACTTCCTGTCAATAGTACTTGGACCTTTTTATGACAGGTTCAGCTGGCTTACAAACCTCTGGAAGTGTGGACCAGTCTTTGGTTTTGTAAACCCGTCTGCAACCATCTCAGAGGTTGGGGTGTACTCAACAGCAATAAGCCTCCTCCACCAAAGTTTCCTAACAGCGTTATAGGCAATGTCAATGTGCTTCGACTTGTCATGAACATGTGCATCTTTCACTAGGGTGAGGGCAGCTTGATTGTCACCTCTTAATTGGACTGGTCTCAAATTTGATACAGTCTCCTGGTTTCCAGTGATTCTTGGTTGATGGGAACAGTCTCCCACTAACTCTGGACAATCCATTTCCCTCAGCAGTGAAGCTAGGAATTGGGACTGCTTCGCACATGCATTCATAGCCATGTATTCAGCCTCCATTGTGGATGTTGCTACAGACTTTTGCTTCTTGCTCATCCAAGAAACTGGTGCCCCACAGAGGAAGAAGACATACCCAAGGATTGAGACTCTGTCTGCTTTGTCCATTGCATAATCAGAATCACAGTATCCAATAAGGTGTCCTTTTCCAGACTTTGAGAACTGAAGTCCTAGATCAGGGTATGATCTTAGGTACCTAGTGATCTTCTTCAAAGCCTTCATGTGGTAGGTGGATGGGTCACTCACAAATGAGCTCATCCTTCCTAGGGCAAAAGCAATGTCTGGCCTTGTGATTGTTGCTGGCCACATCCAAGTACCATTAATACTCTGGTACTCTGCCTTGTCACACCTCTCATCCATGTGGCTTGAAGGTTTGAGGGCCTCATAGCTGTCCATGGGTGAGTGTGTAGGTGCTGCCTTCTCATGGTTCATTCCCATCTTGGCTAGGCTGTCCCTAACAAAGTGTCCTTGGTCAAGTTTCAGGATTCCTCTCTTCCTGTCCCTTGTGACTCTCATGCCAAGGATCTTTTCAGGTTCACCTAGATCTTTGATCTTGAAGATCTTGCCAAGTTCTCTTTTGAACCAGAGAACATCTGTCAACTTTGGTGCAGCAATTGGAATGTCATCCACATGTATAAGGATTATGATCTCCCTCTTCTTATGGATAAGTAGGCATGGATCCACTTCTGACTGTGTGAATCCAATCTCTCTGAGCTTTGACACACAGAGTTGATTCCAATCTCTAGCTGCTTGCTTAAGTCCATACAAGCTTTTGAGGATTTTGAACACCATGTTTGGTGGAAGCTCAACTCCTGGTGGTGGTAACATGAAGATGTCTTCATGGAGGGTGCTTTCTGTGAATGCATTGTTCACATCCACTTGGTGAAGATGAAGATCCTTCTTACACACAATAGCCATAAACACCCTAAGGGTGTCCTGTCTTACTGTAGGTGCAAATGTCTCCATAAAGTCAACACCAAACTTCTGTGAGAAGCCCCTTGCAACTAGTCTAGCCTTGAACTTTTCAATAGCTCCACTAATGCTTCTCTTAATATCAAAGACCCATCTTGATGTAACCAGATTTGCTCCTTTTGGTGGAACAGAATTTTCCCAGGTGTTGTTACTCTGTAGAGCATCTAGTTCCTTTTGGATTGCTTCCTTCCAAAGATGTCCCCATTTCTTGTCATTCACAGCATCCTTGTAGGATTTTGGAATTGGGACCTCTTGCTTGTATGCAATGGCTTCTACAGTTGCTGCAAAGGCCATTTCCTCAACTTCTTCCAGGAATTCGCTATCCCATGGTATTGAACTGTCCACTGATTGCATGGCTGCAAAGAAAGCTTGGTGAAAAGCAGCAAGGTTCTCTGAGAGGTCCATTGCTTCTCCCACTTCAGTGGTTAGTTCGGGCTTAGGGACCATGGATCTTGGGGCTTTCTGTTTCATGTCATAGCCCTCAACATCATAGTCAGCCTTTCTCTTTCCAAGGGATGATTTAGGGACCGTCACTTGTGACCTAGTAACGTCTATTTCCTGGGGATCTAGGGAGCTTCTCTCAATTGGCTGATCGATTTTCTGAAATTCCCCTACGTTCTCCGGAGGCTGGGGAAGTTGCACAAACAGCTTTCTCGGCTGAGCGACTTTAGGGCTCTCAATTGGCTGATCTATTTCGGGGGGGCTCTGATGGACGCCTGAATGGTAGGTAGATTGTCCTAAGGATACGTTCTTCCTCGGCCTTCCT
This sequence comes from Fulvia fulva, assembly GCF_020509005.1. NCBI lineage: Eukaryota > Fungi > Ascomycota > Dothideomycetes > Mycosphaerellales > Mycosphaerellaceae > Fulvia > Fulvia fulva. Next base: position 3,791,668 of record NC_063017.1, on the reverse strand, counting down.
AAGGGCTTCCTAGCTGGTGCACTGCTTGGTAGATTCAATGTTGGAACATTGAGACCCATATCACCTCCAGGCTGGTCCTCAAAGAAGTCTGCATGTGTGTGTTGTTTAACAGCTCTCATGTCTGGTTCCCAAAAGAGCCAGGCTTTAGCTGTGTTTTCAACATACCCAATAAACACTGCTTCTTTACCCCTATTCATTAGCTTGTCACTTCTTGCCCATTGAGGTTGGGATCTTGTGTCCATATAGACAACAGCTTTGCATCCCCAAACTTTCAAATGGTTGATGGTCGGTTTGATACCATCAAAAGCCTCATCTGGTGAAACCTTGAACCCATCGTAATCTGGGCCATTTGGCAGTTTGTTCCTCATATAAGTTTGGGCCTCTAGTGCTTCAGGCCAAAATTCAACCGGCATTTTAGCCTCTTCAAGCATTGCCCTTATAGAGTCCTCTGAGGTTTGTATTGACCTCTCAACTGGTCCATTCTGTAGAGAGTTGTATGCCTCAGTCGGCTCGAGCCCAATCCCCAAATCCTTCTCCCACTGCTTCACTAATGCAATAAGTTCTTTTGCATTGTCAAGTCTTACTGCTTTCAGCTGCGCTGATGATTTCCTCTCTGCTTTGATCTTCCAGTTCTGGAGAGCAACTGGAGCATCTTCTCTTTTCCTAAGAGGAAAGGTCCACTTCTTCCTAGAGAAGTTGTCAACAATCTCAAGCCAGTATTTGAATCCTAGTCTTGAGATTGGTAGTGGGCCACATATGTCAATAGATACAAGGGCAAGTCTTTCAGGTCTTCTCTCTGTAACTTTGCCTTTGTACTTCTTCATCTTTGCTATTGAGCATACTCTGCACTGGTGAAAGCCATCCTTAGGGATAGGAATGGTTCTTTCAAGTCTGTTACCTTGTGAAGATTCTGGAGCAAATTCTTCCCAAAGTGTGCAAATCTTCTATGCCAAAGCTCCCACTGCTTCAGGTCGGTCTCTGATTGAGCAGTCACAAAGGCATTCTCCATTGGTGGTGCACATGATGAGTAATGTGCCCGTTCTTGTAGGAGAGGAGAAATCTCATCAATGAATGGAACCCCCCCAAGGAGCTCTGTCTGGACAACAGTCTCACCAGAGGGGGAAACAAGAGAAAATGATGGAGGTTGCACACCAAACTGCTTGCTAAACTGGTTCCATGAAACCAGGTTCACTCCTAGCTTGGGTACAAGCAGGACATCTTCCAAAACAACTTTTCTGCCAGCTCTCCCACTCATCTCTGCATTCCCAATATGAGTGGCCAATAAAAACCCACCTCCCACTTTGATCCATTTCTTCCTTGTCAAGGGAGTCATAGATCTAAAGAGGCAGCTTTGGTCAGTCATATGGGATGAAGCACAGGAGTCAAGTAACCACTCTGACGAGGGGAACTTGCCTTGGACTTCTGCAGTTGAGTGAGCCACTTCATCATACTCATCATCATCAGACATTGTCTCTGGGGATGAGCTGCATGGTGACTCTTGGGCGGAGAAACCTTTTCCAGTCTTCTTTGCTTTAGAGGTATAAGACTGGGCCTGGTTCTTCTGGAGTGACAGCATGTCAGAGCTGAGTTTCTTCACCATTTTCTTAAGTTCTTCCATAGAGGACTTCTCTCTTGGTGTCCTCCTTGAAGTGGGTGGTGGAGTTCTCTTCTTCTTGACATGTGTTGTATTCTGGGAAGATGGTGGTTGGGAATGAGATCTAAGGACCTTTCTTGCCTCAGGCAAACTAGGGCAGTCCTTGATCAGATGATCCTTCTCACAGAGAAGGCAGGAGAGTGGTCTTGCTAGACCTGAGGGCTTGACCCAGGTGGCTGCCATGCCATACTCAGCCTTGGAGGGATCCAACCTGGCTTCTTGAGCTTCAAGGATCTTTAAGGTCCTTTCATGATCCATCTTTGGCTGAGCCATGATAGTATCCCTGGCTACATGGTAGTCAGGTGGCAGTGAGCTTAAGAGCTGGGTCATCCTCACATCAGCTTTCCTGTAATGCTGACCCTCTGGGTCAACATCAGCAATCCTTTTTCCAAGAGAAACCAGGTGTGTCCATGCAGATCTGATGGTGAACTCTTCACTCATCTCAAAGGTCACAAATTGCTTTGTGAGCTCATGTGCATGGGTTGGTAGCACCTGGCTATACTTGTTCCAGAGATACACCCACTTCTCAGCAGCTCTTCCAGATTCACATGAGCCCTCAAGCTCAAATTCATCTTCTTCTGTGATCCTACTAAGGATACTGAAGTTGCATACTGCATTGTGTCTTGTCCATGTTGGCGTATTGAGGATCTCTTTGGTTGTAGCCTCTTCTTGGAGTTTCAGAGTCTTGCCCTTGATGTTGTCAAAAGACACTTCCATTAGGTCATCAATTGCAAAGAATGCTGATTGGCTCTCCATCTTGTATCTCTGAAGGTTGAACCATCTCTTCCAATTGTCCCTCCCAAGAATTGGGATTTTGCCTCCCTTCTCCTCTGTCTTCTCTTGGTATGAATCCATAATAAATTGGATGTAATGAAACAAGGTGTGTATGTTCCAAGGTGGTGGCTCAGATCCTGCTGAGGCTTCTGGTGTAGAATGGGAAAGTTCGTAGGTGTGGATACCAAGGCCTGCTTGGTAAAGTAAAGAAGGAGCGGTGTGAGGTCTCGGGGCTAGGACACAGGTCTGTCTCTCCTAGCAGAGCTTCAAATGACTTACTTGAAGTCCTTCTTGATAGTATCTCGATGCAGTTCTGCCTACAGAGTATCTTCAAGGTATTGGCTTTGAGTAAGCCGCACAGAGTCCTTGTCTGGGTTACCTATCACTTAGTATCGAACTAAGCTCCTTGATAGGATAGACGGGGTAGACTTCTGATTCCCAGATGTTTTCTGCTACGATAGCAAGGGATACAAGTAACCTGTACTGATATAGGTTGCTCTTATTCCTGCACAAACCCGGGCTCATAACCTGTTGAACAGGTACGGGTGGATGGCAGCGGAGTGGAGTAAGAGATCAATCTTCAACTGACTAATAGCACGAGCATGCAGCAATATATCAGGAACCAATATGTTGATTGTGTTGGATGTCTATCTAAGCTAAAGGGGAGAGAAGGTATCTCCCTACAAGCTGAGTCATTGTGGATGCCTCAGGCTGCCAGATCACTTCCTGATTGTTGACTCCCTTTGAGATGCTACATCTTAACAAGTAAGACTAATAGTAAGACTAAACGGACCTAGACACAAACATGTCCTAATGCCTTATACTAACAGACTATTAATCATTTAGTATAATGTAAACAGAAGTAAAGACAAGGTCTAAAGGAGCTTTCTATAAGCCTTAGACCCGGAGGAACACTACATTATAGTAATATAGGAACTATAGATCAACCTACACTCTAGGATTCTATTAACTATACGAGACCCGAGATACTACGTAGTAATAAACAGAACCGAGGGAGTCCTACGAACTTGTATCTATGTCAGTAAGAAGGTACTAGTAGAGGACTAGTAGGCCTGGCCGAGAACCGACAGGGATATCACTATAGTATAGCTTAAAACAACTTAAGGCCAAGTCCTAATCTATAGCGTATACAACCCACCTCTAGAGTCCAGAAGTAGCACATAACTATACACGCTAGGAAGGCTCCCGGAAGTAATAGACTAACAAAACCACAACATCGTAATAGGAGATTTCAACCTCTACTACCTAAAGTAGGGATCGGACTTCACCCTAGTATACCACTTCTTAGTAGGGAGGCTTATTAGTCAGATAGAAACAGCCTAAATGGACTTGATCACGCTAAAGGGAACAGAAACTTAGGCTAGAAATAACAGTTCTAGCACGCTAGACCTATACTTTATGTCCTACGCCTTAATACGACGGGTAGAAAGCTACATAGTCAATGACTAACTAGAGTCCTTATTAGACTACTATCTAATCCAAACCGACATCTAACTTATAGTTAAGGAGGAGGGGGAACCTAAGAGGAGGCTCTGCTAGAAGCAGGCCGAGTGGACACTAGTATAGTAGCGGCTAGAAGGCGAACTAGAACAGGTGAACATTAATAATATATATATAACGGAGGGGATTGACTAAGTAGTAGAGCAGCTAATAGAAGCTATACAAAGGGCAGCCTAGGCCTATATACCTGAGAAGAGATAGTCGCTATACTAGAAGCTATACTAGACACTAGAGTATATAGCCAAAGTCAAGGAGGTAAGGAGAGCAAGAAGGAGATAGGAGTAACGACGTACCTAAGCAAACTAGGAAGCCTATAACAACGCGTACAAAGTAAAGAAGGCGTAGATCAGAAGAGACAAGACGCAGGAGTAGAGGTCAACTATAGGGATGATCATAGAACACCCGGAAGAAATCTAGAGACTAGTAGAATAGGCTAGGAAACTAGACGAGGAACGAAACTCCCCGCCCTAGTTTCCCTTAATATAGGACTAAGACGGGGAAACGCAAACCACTCCGATAGGGAAAGCGAAAGCATTCGTAGACCACTTCTTCGGGACTTAGGTAGAGGTAGACCTAAGCAACATCCTAGGAACACACATTCCTCCGCTAAGGGAGGCTAACTAGCAAGTGTCTACTATAGAGATCGGAAACATTATTAAGAAACTAAAGGGCAACAAAGCCCTAGGCCTAGATAAGATCCCTAACTATTACCTAAAAGCTAGTAGCAGCCTCATTACTCTAGTGCTTACGCCAATCTTTACCTAGTGTATAAAGTAGGGGTATTGCCTAAAGGCCTTTAGGCAATCACTAACTTACGTCCTAAGGAAACCCTAAAAGGAAGACTATACCAAGTTGAAGTCATATAGACCAATTACGTTGCTAAACACACTAGGGAAGCTCCTAGAGAAGGTCGTAGCTATAAGGCTCACCGGAATAGTAGAAGAACATAACCTCCTCCCGGTAACGTAAATAGGGGGGAGATAAAAGAGATCTACCCTTATAGTAGTCGAACTGATTATAGAGCAAGTCAGACACATCTGGCACTATAGTAACAATAAGGTAGCCTCACTACTTTCACTAGACATATTAGGGGCTTTCGACAATATGTCCTACGTAAGGCTCCTACACATCCTTAGAATAAAAAGTATCCTAGCCTAGATAGTATACTTTATATAGTCATTCCTTAAGGACAGAACAACCTAGATCCTCCTAGGGTCCTTTAAAGCCCCGTAGACCCTAATTACGAACACGGGCATCCTATAGGGCTCTACACTCTCCCCAATTCTGTTCCTCCTCTTTATAGCCGACCTGACCCTACTCCTAGAAACAGTAAACACCTTAGTATCGGGGTTCGTAGATAATATAAATATCCTAGCGTAGTCGGGGTCTATAGAGGAAAACTGCGCACTCCTAGAGGAGAGACATAGACAATACGAAAAGTAGGCAAGAGAGTATAGGGCAAAATTCGTACCGGACAAGTACTAACTTATCTATTTTAGTAAGGTAAAGACAAAATATAACTTGGTAGCACTAGTAAAAATCTAGGGGTTCGAGACCTATCCTATAAGGGAACTTAGAGTCCTTAGGATATAGCTAGACCCGAAACTTAGCTAGGGACTATAAGTGAAGAAGGCGCAAGCGAGAGCGGACACTAATAGACAATTAATCGAGAGACTCACTACGTTAACCTAGGGGGCGACCTTTATAAAGGCCTAGACTATATACAAGGCTATTGTCAAGCCCGTAATGCTATATAGAGCAGTAATTTGGGTAGCGGAAAAACACATCCCGAAGAGAATTAAGGACCCCCTTAATAGAGCGTAGGCAGCCTACCTAAAGAGAGTACTAGGGGCGTACAAGTCAACCCCTTACAGGACAATAGAAATGGAATCAGGTACAGCCCCTATTAGGGAGTACCTCTAGGGCATAAGGTGTCAATACGTAGAGAAGACATTAGCATACCTAGCCTAGGGAACTATCTAAGTAGCTACTTAAAGGATAAGAACCTAGTAGGAGAGGAGGAGAAGACCTAACCGGCTATATATAATCCTATAGAAGGTAGTAGACCTAAAAACATCACAGGAAATCCTAGTAGCCCTTGAACAGAGAGAAGCTCTAAGGGAGCAAGCTAATATAGGGGACAAAGGGAAAAAGAAGCAAAGCTAAGTAGTAAGGATCGTAGGTCACCTATAGGAAACGCGTTAGAACTAAAAACCGGTGAGGCTAGGAGCCCTACTAGCGGCTAGGACCTTCGGGAGGTATAACTACCTTATCTATAAAGACCTGAAGAGGGCGGAAGCAAGCATAGCTATCTAGATTCGCTCTAAGCACATTGGGCTAAGAGCATACTTGTACTAAAGAAGAGTCCTAGGATACGATTCTAAACGTTGCCCCTATAGCTACCTATCCTAAAACCCGGAGCACATAGTACTAAACTGTACTAAGTGGGTAAAAGGGAGAAGCTAGTAGAGGGCGAAGGCAAGAGACAGGTAATACTAGGCTATTATCTAGGACAGATAAGATATAAGGAGAGTGACAAGATAGATCCTTAACGAGGACTACCTAGAGCAATTCTCCCTAGTAGTAGAAACGGAAAGGTGGATAGAGAGGAGGGAGAGAGAGAGAAGAGCCGGGGAAACAGAAGGGAGAAAGGAAATCGAGAGGAGGACATCACTAGGGTTACGGGCAAGGTAGTTATAGGGTAATAACTATAACACTAGCGTACCCTAAAGGAAGGAGAACGAAAGGACAAGACAGGAAAGAACGAGGAGGGCAAAGACGAGGAGGTTTTCATCCGTTAATCGGGTTTCCTACCTATATAAATAGACCTAAATAGCGAGAGACCTATATAGGCTATAGGGCACTAAAACAGGCGAATGAATAATCTATCTATCTATCTATATACGGCTATTATACGGCCAGTCCTTACCTATAGTAGCTAAGTATAGTCCTTAGGCAAGAGGGCCTACCTATTAAAGGGACTCGTCGCGCCGTTAGCGAAGATCTAAAACTAATGCCTAAGGAAGGTTACCGGGGTATATAAGTCGATACTAATAAGGATACTTAAGTACGAGACCGCTATACCGCCGATCGAACTATATATCTAGGGACTACGGACCTCCTACTTAGGCAATTCGGTATAGTACCTAGTATAGAAGGTCATCGCTAGTATAGTCGTAAGGGCCCGCGAATTAGTATAAGCGTATAGGGGCATTCGACCCGGAAACGAGCCGAACTACCGGGTAAGGGACGAACAGCTAGCAACATAATAGGAAGGTAAGAAATCGTTTGTAGAGCAACTATAGAAAGAGAGGTAGAACAACTAGGTTGTAGGGCATAGTAGACGCCCTTAGCTAGCGGGATAACCTAAGGAATAGTTAGCTACGAAATCTACGGTTAAGTACCCCCCGAAGCTTATCTACTACCGCCTTACGAGGGCATAGAGTAGTATAGCAACCTAACTACGAAGCGAACATATCGGCCTCTAGGGGTACCGATTATAGAGGAAGGTTCTAGAATATACGAATACTAGCTACCTCTACGGCTATTACTCCTAGAACGTACGGTACGTACTCCTCGTCTATCCGAGGTAGTCGCTAGGAAGGGGGGAGTAGATAGTAAAGGCGAGGAACCGGACGATTAGGGCACTTCTTAATAACGCTAAGGACCTACGGCGTATTACGAACTAGATACTAGAGAAGGGCTAGCTAGAACAGTACCGCCTAGTAGGAGTAGTATAGGAAGAGAGGGTACGACGTAGCGCGAGAAGACCGGCTAGGAGCGGGGGCTAACGGGGTAGTAATATAGACTACGTACGTTTAGAGGGAAAGCTAATCTAGATAAGGAGTAGTTAGGGGCGGGAATAGGTTTCACCTATTCGGGTTTCCCTTTATATATAACAATAGATATATACCTATATAGGCCGAATAGGGTCCTAGAATAGCGGAATAACAAATCTATCTATCTATCTAGTATATCTTATTACGTTCCTCGGGCTTATCCTCTTCCTTATATTCCGGTAAGTAGTCTACTATACCTATAGGTAAGGGGTCGTAATAGTCGAATAGATACTAATAGTTGTCTCTATACTATTTAAGCGCCGTAACGAAGCTTATAAACGGCGGAAGATCCTCTAGCTAGTCGTTAAAGTAGAAAGAAAGTATTAAATAGACTAGGTCGACGACGAGAATCACCTGTACGTGGTGTCGGCTACGAACCTCTCGTCTAGCTACGAGAGAGCCAAGTATTCTCACGCTGGAGCGTCGTGGGCGCGACGGGCGCGTAGCGTAGGCGAAGCCGCGGCGAACAGAGGACTACCAGCAAAACGGGTATGAAAACCATCCGACGAGCGTGTACTCGTGTCGGGAGCGAGTCCCTCTTCTTTCTACGTGTAAGAAGGGCGCGGAACCGTGGCCTATACGCTCGACAGGACACCTCTGGTATGAGTGCAGAATTTTCACCTCCGGAGACCGCAAACCGAGCGGGCTAAGCGACGAACATTGGACGAGCGGACTACAGAACAACAACTGAGCGGACTATGCAACGGCGTCGAGCGGACTACGAAACAATCTGGTGTTTGCCAGCGGGCAATGCGGTGGGTAGGTGGACACGCGACGAAGCCTGTAAGGGCCTGTTGAACACCCGGTATGGGAACGAGGGTTTTGCCTGAGGCACTGCCTGTCCCGCTACACAACGCACCTAGTCTGACATGGTAGATTGCGACGAGGAAAAGACGATAGCCTGAGCAAGGAAAAGACGGCTGTTAGGACGGGGAAAAGACGTACAATGCAAGTGGATTAGTTCTGTGATCGGGGAGGATCGAGGGCAGGGTGATAAGGAACTTCATATTGGTTAGTAGGTGGAAACGCAAGGAGTACGCTGCCCGGCGTGGTGTGTGCCCCGAGCAGACCTGCGAGGCATGGACGGCCGCTCTCTAGAGATAGGCTGCGGTAACGCGAAGGGCGTCAAAACCTGGGGCGTGGTGTACACTGGCAGCGACGGCTGACACTGTCTGTACAGCCCGAGAGGACGGATGCGCATGTCGGTCAATAGAGAGCACTAAAGGGCTCAGGCCTATGGAGGTGGATATTGGCTTAAGGAGCAAACAGGGAGGGAGGGCGTAGAGGGAAGCTTTTGCTCCGGGCTAACCTCTCGAAACGAGGCTACACGGTGGTGCTAGATGAGTGGGAAAGCGCGGTTAAGACTTGTCACCTTATCTCGTAGCTAGCTTGCTAAATACGATTCCTTCCTTGCCAACCAACGACATGGTCCAAACCATACTGGACGCCGGAGTGCACTGCGGTAGTAAGAGAAGCAAGGAGAGCCCGCCGGGTGTGGACGAGCAGCCATAGCGAGGAGGCCTGGAACGTATACAGGGAGGCATGCCAACAGAAGAAAGCCATAATACGGAGGGAGAAAGCAGTCGGCTGGAGGGCCACAGTGGAAGAAATCGCCGGCAAGCCAGAGAGGATGTGGAAGCTAGCGAAATGGGCCCGACAGGACCCTACACAGGGCCCCTCCTTCTCTATCCCAGCGCTACAATCGCCTAGTGGCCCGGTTAGCGACCCCGAGGCCAAGGCGCGTCTACTGGCTAGCAAGTTCTTCCCACCCCCAGTCGAGGCTGATCTAAGCGACATAAACAGCTCTACTCCCCTAGCCCCTAGCATCGCGGTCCAACAGGAGGTGTCCGAGGGAGAAGTTACCGCTGTGCTGAGGAAGTTGCCGGCGAAGAAAGCCCCGGGGCCGGATGGGATCCCAAACGAGCTACTAAAGAAGTGTAGAGATCAACTAGCCCCAGCAGTTGCAGCGATCTTCAACGCCTGCCTACAGACCGGATACCACCCGATAGCTTTTAAACAATCGACGACAGTGGTCCTACGCAAGCCGCAGAAGGAAGACTATACGCAGGTGAAGTCGTACCGCCCAATTGCGCTCCTTAACACTCTTGGGAAGGCGCTTGAGAAGCTGGTTGCAACGAGACTCTCCGAGGCGGCAGAGGAACACTCCCTACTCCCGGACACCCAGATGGGTGCGCGCCCACAGCGATCGACGCTATCCGCGATGGAACTTATCACCTCTCAGGTAAAGGCCATCTGGTATAAGAATAGGGACAAGGTGGCTTCCTTACTTAGCCTAGACATATCGGGAGCCTTCGACTACGTGTCACACCCGCGGCTTCTCTACATCCTAAGGTCGAAAGGACTCCCTGAGTGGCTTGTCAACTTCGTACGGTCCTACCTCCAAAACCGCAGTACGTCGATCCTGGTCGGCCAGTACAGAAGCCCATTTCAAGCAGTCCACACTGGAATCCCGCAAGGCTCAACGCTAGCACCTATTCTGTTCCTCTTCTTTATGGCGACGCTGCTCCCAGCCCTAGAATCCCAGAACACCGCTGCGAGCGGCTTCGTAGACGACACAAACATCCTAGCGTGGTCTTCCTCGACTGAGGAGAACTGTAGGCTACTAGAAGAGAAGCACAAGATCTGCGAGGACTGGGCTAGGAGGCACGGGGCTCGGTTTGCCCCAGAAAAGTACAATCTGATACACTTTACGCGCCGGCCACGGTTCCACAATATGCAAGCTTCTATCCAGATACAGGGGCACACGACTAACCCGGCAAATCAGCTCAGGATCCTCGGACTATGGGTGGACCCGGCGCTACGGTGGAGGAAGCACGTACAGGCAATATTACGGAAAGCTGAACAGAATATGGCATCATGCCAGAGGCTCACTGCGTCCACATGGGGGGCGGACTTCCGGCAGTCACGACTTCTATATACGGCTATTGTACGGCCAGTCCTTACCTATGGCAGCCAAGTGTGGTCCTTAGGCGAGAGGGCCTGCCCATCGAAGGGACTCGTCGCGCCGCTAGCGAAGATCCAAAACCAATGCCTAAGGAAGGTCACCGGGGCATATAAGTCGACACCAACGAGGATGCTTGAGCACGAGACCGCTATACCGCCGATCGACCTATACATCCAGGGACTACGGACCTCCTACTTAGGCAAGTCGGCACAGTACCCAGTACAGAAGGTCATCGCCAGTGCAGTCGCAAGGGCCCGCGAATCAGTACCAGCGCATAAGGGCATTCGACCCGGAAACGAGCCGAACTACCGGGCAAGGGACGAACAGCTAGCAACACAATGGGAAGGTGAGAAATCGTTTGTAGAGCAACTATGGAAAGAGAGGTGGAACAACCAGGTTGTAGGGCATAGTGGACGCCCTCAGCCAGCGGGACAACCTAAGGAATGGTCAGCTACAAAATCCGCGGTCAAGCACCCCCCGAAGCTCATCCACTACCGCCTTACGAGGGCACAGAGTAGCATAGCAACCCAACTGCGAAGCGAACACATCGGCCTCCAGGGGTACCTATCATGGAGGAAGGTCCCAGGATACACGAATACTAGCTGCCCCTGCGGCTATCGCTCCCAGAACGTACGGCACGCACTCCTCGTCTGTCCGAGGTGGTCGCTAGGAAGGGGGGAGTGGATGGCAAAGGCGAGGAACCGGACGATTGGGGCACTTCTTAACAACGCTGAAGACCTACGGCGCATTACGAACTGGATACTAGAGAAGGGCTGGCTAGAACAGTACCGCCTAGTAGGAGCAGTGCAGGAAGAGAGGACACGACGCAGCGCGACGAGACCGGCTAGGAGCGGGGGCTAACGGGGTAGTGACATGGACTACGTACGTTCAGAGGGAAAGCTAATCTAGACAAGGAGTAGTCGGGGGCGGGAAGGGTTTTCACCTATTCGGGTTTCCCTTTGTACATAACAATAGATATATACCTGCATAGGCCGGATAGGGTCCTAGAACAGGGGAATGACAAATCTATCTATCTATCTATCTATTAAATAGACTATAACCGGATAGTAAAGCGTAATATATACTTTAATATACTTCACCTATTACATAAAATCGCTCTTATAATAGCGAGGATAGTAATTAATAATACGATCCGGTATTCTAGTAAGTAGAGGCTTAATCTCTTTAGTATTACGAATATAGGTTAGTAGGTATATCGTACGGTACTAAGACTAACTTAGTATATACTAAGTTAGTCGAGACAATAGTACGGCAATACTACCGAGACACCGTACGAATAGTAGGAGCGACTTAGAGGACCTAAAGTCGCTTAGCTAGTTAGTACGAGACTGTCGGAGGAACTACCGTCGTAGGATAAGATATAGGTGAAATCTATAAGGCGTAGTAAAAGAGAACTAGGACTAGAGCAAGATCCCTCTATATAGGTATTAGAGACGTAGTCTCTATACCGATAGTAGAGACACCTTTAGTACTAAATACTGTTCTATTATATACCTTTATATACTATATTAGTCCTTCCTTCTTCCCTATTATATATCCTAACTTCCGTATATATATATACTATACCTATTTAATAGGTTATAAGCCCGAGTTTGCTTAATAGGACATCGATATACTAAGGAAGTACGACGTAGGGTATTATACTCTATACCCGGAATCCGTACGGTAACGTACTAATAGACTCGGGAAGTCTACTATACGGAACGCTACTAATAGACTCGGGGAGTCTAAGCTTATTCTAACTACCGTAGTTAAGTAGAGCTTGCTATATATCTAAGGCTACCTTCGCTATAGAAGACTTAACGAGTTACGAGGGCCCTCGGAAGGTCGGCCCTACCCTTACTCGTAAGAACTAGAAGCGCTAGTTCGTTATACTACGAGACTATCTCGAAAGCCGGGAGGTATTCTAGGTTATCGACGACTCGTCGGCTAACCTCCTAGAATCCGTTACGCCTAAGATCACTTCGAAGGCGAACGGTATAGCGAGATATACTATCTTAGTATATTTGTCCGAGGAGGATGACTAAGAAATCTTAGATATACGAGATACGAAAGAGATCTAGAAACTTCTATAGAAGAAGTATAGTAAGGTCTATAAGGCATACGTAGTAGCGCTTATAAAACAGCTAGTATTGTTTAAGCTACCGGACGATTAGACAATTAGACAAGGGTAGATATATCTAGGTAACCTATCTATATAGATTGCCGAAACAGATAGTAAAAAGACCTACTATAAGGACCCTATCTAGAGGTTTAAGTACCTACTAAGCAGCCTCCCGGACGTCTACGCTAGTACTAGGGACACTATCCTAGCCTAGCTAAACCTAGGCTTAGAATCCGCTATAACCTTACTTAAATCCTACGAATTACGGATCTAAGAGAGTAAGAGCGAGACCGCTCTATACTCCTAGAGATAAGGGGGTAAGAGCGGCTACTTTATCTATAATAGTAACTACCTAGTTATATCGTGCCCGGAACTAGATTCTATAAAGGAGTTTATTAAAAGGAAGAATACCTAGAAGTAACCGGAGAAGAAGTCCTACGAAGAGCTAGTCCAGGATCTAGAGAAAGCCTAAAATGCCCTTAAGAAGTCTAGGAAATAGTAGAAGGATAGGAGAAGCCAATCCGACAATAAGATAAAGGTAAAGGCGATACGAGCCTATACCTTATAAGAAAGCGATACCGAGGAAATATATAACGAAGAAGTCGCCTATTCTACTACCGAAGTAAAAGGTAAGTTTCCCGCCTCCGAATAGTTACTAGACTCCTATACCTCCTTATATATAACTAATAATAAGTTTCTATTTAGATCGCTTAGGAAACTAGCGAGAAGGAAAGTAATTAAAGTCGGTAGGGGGTACCTAGATACATTCTATAAAGGAATAGTAACTATAGAAGGACTAACGGGGAAACAAATTACGCTAGAGAAAGTCTTATTTATTCCTAATCTCGGAGTTAATCTAGCTTTATAGAGGTAGTTTAGTAAGCAATTCGATGTCGAACCTCTAAACTTTATACTTAAGTATAAGAGCGGAAAGCCTATCGTACGAATAGTACTACGAGGGGGGGTACCGGTAGTATCTTCGATATCCGACTCCCTAAACTAGGTAGATAAGAGGCCCCCGGAGATGTTACCCGCGGGTAATATTCCTAATAAGAAAGCTCTAGCCGCGGTTACTACCGAGAATTAGTAGGAGCTTTAGTATAGAAGATTCGTACACCTAGGTAAAGGATGACTCCGGAACGTCTATAGGGTAAGTAATAAGAAGGACCTAATTCCTATCCCGGACGAGTATAACTATAAGGTATACTCTATCGCGAATATACGGAACTTTAAAGGCGCTATTATAGAACGAAAGAACAAAAGACTTACGCTTATATCTATCGATATCTACGGACCCTTCGAAAATACAACATCTAGGCTAGGTTTTAAATACTAGCTAGAGATTATAAATAACTTCTTAAGAAAGAAGTAGGTAATCCCGCTTAAGAACAAATCCGACGTACCGTAAGTACTACGATAATAGCGGCTAACTATAGAGAAAGTATCTAGATACTACGTAAGAGTAGTACGGAGTAATAATATATCTAAGCTACTAATAGTTCTAAAAGAATAGGAGAAAGAATCGGGTATTTAATACGATACGACGGATACTTATAACTCTATACAAAACGGAGTAGTAGAAAGGTTAATCTAGGTATCGGAGAACGCGATCCGTGTAATACTCGAGGAATCGGGGATGCCGGTAGAATTCTAGCCTAAAGCGCTAGAGGTATAGGCGGTTATATATAACCTACTACTAAACGGACCGTTACTTAACGGTATCTAGCTTTCGCCGGAAGAAGTATTTACTAGCAAAGTACCGACGGTAGATCACCTAAGAGTATAGGATTATAGGGTAGTAGTTTACGTAGAACCGAAATTATATCTAAAAGGGCTACGATAGGATAAGTTAATAAACCGGGGTAAGGAAGCTATTTTCGTTAGATACGGTCAATCGACTAAGTAATAGTTATTCTAGGAGCTAGATATACAAGCTATTAGGCAGTATAGCTAAGTAGATTAGTTCGAAAACGAGAAGGGGGGAGATCTAGATTTAGGTATCTCCTTTACGAACTAACCTAGTAAGATACCCGAACGAAGGCTAGTCGGTCGACTACCGGCGGTCTCGCGACTACTACTAGTTTAGCGACTAGCGGATGCCCCGATAGCAATCTTACGATCCTCGGGTAGTATAATACCTAGGCCCAACGAGAGTAACGTAAGCGAGATAGGGTATAAAATACCCTAACTTTCTACTACTAAAGTAGCCGAGTCCTCTATAGAAGAACCGACCTAGCTAATCCCCGCTCCCTACGTAGAGACCGAACTCGCTACGGCTAAGGACAAAGGACTAACTGTCTTAAGACCGCTCTATATCTAACTTCCCGGTAGACTAGATAATATCGCGGACTATAAGAAGATCGAGGAAACCCCGGAGCTACCGGAACTAATCGTCCGAAGGAAAAGGACTAGGGATCCTAATAATAACTACGGCTAGGACTAGGACTATAAGGCTAAGCACTATAAAGCTATAATAGCTTTGTTCTACTAACTACTATAGGTAAATAATAGACTTACCGATACCGACGAACGTATATTTATAGCTATAGTAGAGGAACTATTCGACGAAGTCTAAGAATACGCCTTTACTATATTCGGACCCGGTATCGCCTACTAATAGGAAGTACCTATCCCGAAGATATATAAGGCTACGGTAGGGGATCCTAAACAGGGCTACTTATAGAGGGACGCTATCGATACCGAGCTACTCTTATTATTAAGTAATAATACCTAGGAAATAGCTATCGCTCTAAGGGGGGCGAATATAGTTACCTCTAAGTAGGTCTTCGACGTAAAGAGACTTATTAGCGGAGCAATCGAAAAGTTCAAGGTAAGACTTGTCGTAAGAGGGTTTTTATAGAAGTTCGGCGTTAACTTCGAAGAGATATTTATACCTATAGTACGCTATAATAGATAGATAGATTTGTTATTCCCCTATTCTAGGACCCTATTCGGCCTATATAGGTATATATCTATTGTTATATATAAATAGAAACCCGAATAGGTGAAACCCCTTCCCGCCCCGACTACTCCTTATCTAGATTAGCTTTCCCTCTAAACGTACGTAGTCTATATTACTACCCCGTTAGCCCCCGCTCCTAGCCGGTCTTCTCGCGCTACGTCGTACCCTCTCTTCCTATACTGCTCCTACTAGGCGGTACTGTTCTAGCTAGCCCTTCTCTAGTATCTAGTTCGTAATACGCCGTAGGTCCTTAGCGTTGTTAAGAAGTGCCCTAATCGTCCGGTTCCTCGCCTTTGCTATCTACTCCCCCCTTCCTAGCGACCACCTCGGATAGACGAGGAGTGCGTGCCGTACGTTCTAGGAGCGATAGCCGTAGGGGCAGCTAGTATTCGTGTATCCTAGAACCTTCCTCTATAATAGGTACCCCTAGAGGCCGATATGTTCGCTTCGTAGTTAGGTTGCTATACTACTCTATGCCCTCGTAAGGCGGTAGTAGATAAGCTTCGGGGGGTACTTAACCGTAGATTTCGTAGCTAACTATTCCTTAGGTTATCCCGCTAGCTAAGGGCGTCTACTATGCCCTACAACCTAGTTGTTCTACCTCTCTTTCTATAGTTGCTCTACAAACGATTTCTTACCTTCCTATTATATTGCTAGCTATTCGTCCCTTGCCCGGTAGTTCGGCTCGTTTCCGGGTCGAATGCCCTTATACGCTAGTACTAATTCGCGGGCCCTTACGACTATACTAGCGATAACCTTCTATACTAGGTACTATACCAACTTACCTAAGTAGGAGGTCCGTAGTCCCTAGATATATAGGTCGATCGGCGGTATAGCGGTCTTATACTTAAGTATCCTTATTAGTATCGACTTATATACCCCGGTAACCTTCCTTAGGCATTAGTTTTAGATCTTCGCTAACGGCGCGACGAGTCCCTTTAATAGGTAGGCCCTCTCGCCTAAGGACTATACTTAGCTACTATAGGTAAGGACTAGCCGTATAATAGCCGTATATAGAAGTCGTAACTACTAAAAGTCCGCCCCCTATATAGACGTAGTAAGCCTTTAGTATAATACTATATTCTGTTTAGCTTTCCGTAATATTACCTATACGTACTTCCTCTACCGTAGCGCCGGGTCTACCTATAGTCCGAGGATCCTAAGCTAATCTACCGGGTTAGTCGTGTGCCCCTATATCTAGATAGAGGCTTATATATTATAGAATCGTAGCCGGCGCGTAAAGTGTATTAGATTGTACTTTTCTAGGGCAAACCGAGCCCCGTGCCTCCTAGCCTAGTCCTCGTAGATCTTGTACTTCTCTTTTAGTAGCCTATAGTTCTCCTTAGTCGAGGAAGACTACGCTAGGATATTCGTGTCGTCTACGAAGCCGCTCGAAGCGGTGTTCTAGGATTCTAGGGCTAGGAGTAGCGTTGCTATAAAGAAGAGGAACAGAATAGGTACTAGCGTTAAGCCTTACGGGATTGTAGTATAGACTACTTAAAATAGGCTTCTATACTAGCCGACTAGGATCGACGTGCTACGGTTCTAGAGGTAGGACCGTACGAAGTTAATAAGCTACTTAGGGAGTCCTTTCGACCTTAGGATATAGAGTAGCCGCGGGTATAACACGTAGTCGAAGGCTCCGATATGTCTAGGCTAAGTAAGGAAGCCACCTTGTCCCTATTCTTATACTAGATAGCCTTTACCTAAGAGGTAATAAGTTCTATCGCGGATAGCGTCGATTGCTATAGGCGCGTACCTATCTAGGTGTCCGGGAGTAGGGAGTATTCTTCTACCGCCTCGGAGAGTCTCGTTATAACTAGCTTCTTAAGCGCCTTCCTAAGAGTGTTAAGGAGCGTAATTAGGCGGTACGACTTCACCTACGTATAGTCTTCCTTTTACGGCTTACGTAGGACTACTATCGTCGATTATTTAAATACTATCGGGTAGTATCCGGTCTATAGGCAGGCGTTAAAGATCGCTATAACTACTAGGGCTAGTTAATCTCTATACTTCTTTAGTAGCTCGTTTAGAATCCTATCCGGCCCCGGGGCTTTCTTCGCCGGTAACTTCCTAAGTATAGCGGTAACTTCTCCCTCGGACACCTCCTATCGGACCGCGATACTAGGGGCTAGGGGAGTAGAGCTATTTATATCGCTTAGATTAGCCTCGACTAGGGGCGGGAAGAACTTACTAGCTAGTAGACGCGCCTTGGCCTCGGGGTCGCTAACCGGGCTACTAGGCGATTATAGCGCTAGGATAGAGAAGGAGGGGCCCTATATAGGGTCCTATCGAGCCTATTTTGCTAGCTTCTATATCCTCGCTAGCTTGCCGGCGATTTCTTCTACTATAGCCCTCTAGCCGACTACTTTCTCCCTCCGTATTATAGCTTTCTTCTATTAGTATGCCTCCCTATATACGTTCTAGGCCTCCTCGCTATAGCTACTCGTCTATACCCGGCGGGCTCTCCTTACTTCTCTTACTACCGTAGTACACTTCGGCGTCTAGTATAGTTTAGACTATATCGTTAGTTAGGTAAGCGGAACGTAAAGTAAGGTCGCTTTTCTTATTTCGTCTATTAACCCTTAGACTACCTCGTCTATCTCGTCTTTACTAATATATTGCTACTACGCGATCTAGACTAGCCTCTCGGAGTTATCGAGGTACGCCTAGATGTTAGCCTAGTAGGCCTTTCCCTAGTTTAGCTTAGGGGTTCTCGCTAGTGTACGTTGTATCTGTATCGTAATAGAGGTCCTAACTAGTATATAGTCTGACGACGCCTCGAGTTCATGTTCGATCCTATAGTAGGTTACCGTGTAGTAGTAGCTATCTGAGATCTAGGAGAGGTCGATCGTACCTTAGAGTCCCCCTCTCTTCTAGGTGCCTAGGTCCTTCGGGGTATTAAGGGCAATTACGTTACTCGCTATTAAGTCGAGTACTTCGTCGGCTATAGGGTGCGGCTACATAAGGCTTTCCTAGGAAGGGTAGTGTATATTAAAGTCTCCTACTACGATATGGCACCCTTGTCTCTTAAGCGCACTGTCTAGGTGTCTACAGACCCCTAGGTCGCGGCTAGACCTCGAGGCTAGCGATTATATATATAGGTTATGTATCTAGGTGCTACCTACGTAGAGGGAGGTAATATCGCCCCCGCCTTCTTCGTCTGCGTAGTATACTACCTCCTAGTCGGATTCTAGTATGTCCTTACTAACATAGAAGCACGTACGGGGTCTACCGTCGCCTCGTAGGTATGTCGTGTAGCCTAGTAACTTATAGGTCGTTAGTCTCTTATAGTGCGGGTTAATCTATAGCTCCTAGATTGTAAGGACGTAGTAGACGCGCGGGTCCGCCTCGTATAGGAAATAGTTCTAGACTATATCCTTGCTATAGTTGACGTTATACTAGATAATACTAAGCGTGTCGAGGCTAGTTATCGGCATCGATAATCATTTCCTCTATATCGTCCTATGTCCTACTGCCCTATACGTCCTAGTCTACGCCTATCGGCTATGTACTAAAGGGGAGCCGGGCCTAGTTAGATTCCCTCGCCGTAGCTAGTAGAGCACGTGGCCTCCCGTACGCCCTAGGTTACGCATCCTTTATATCGTTCTCGGCCCTAGGGCGCTTATGCCCGACCGCCGCTAACTAGTTCTAGTATAGGCTAGCCTTACGGTCGCCGTAGAATCTTAGGGCGACGGTTCTGTTTGTGATTGCCTTGTTTTTCGCTAGTTTCCGCTATAGGCATTCCGTACTATACGATAGGTAGTGCCCCGGACAGTTCGCGTACCGTCTCGTAGTCGATATATAGTCCCTAGATATATAGTCTCCTATATAGTTCGAGCAGGCCTGCTTATTTGTACACGTATAGGTTTAGTGTCTATACTGTTAGCATTTAAAGCATTAGAGGACACGAAAGGATAAGGAGTGCTTTTCTACTATCTTGAGGCTATATTGCTAGACTAGGCCTTATTCTATCGCTAGATCCGCCGCTTTCGCGTCTTGTAGCTATACTATTAGCGCCGAGGCCTTCTTGCCTTCTAGCCATTTCCTATAGAGCCAAGTCGCCTTCTAGATTAGAGAGTTAAGAGTGACCGGGTTGTCCTCTTAGAGAGCGCGTAGGTGACCCTAGTTAGTTAGGTCAAACTCCTTAGGTATGTCGTGGACTAGGATCGTAAATTGTTTCGTTAAGACCTTCGCTAATGCCGTAACCTTAGATGCCTACTATAGCTATGCCTCTAGGTGTCTCCTAGCAGTAGCAGAGCTAGTATAGATCTATAGAGTACCGTTAGACTGTTAGTTCACTACGACTACCTCTAGTTAGTTAATTCGTTAGGCGAGCTCCTTGTTCGATAGCTTCGTAACTTCGGCCTAGTCTTCCTTTGCTATAATGCGGATCGTAACTATATCGTACGTTAGGCGGGGGCCTAGTATCGATGCCGCGACCGATGCCTAGCTATAGGGGTGTTAATTCCGGGTGGCCTTACTAATCGCCTAGGGCGTCGTCCTTATTTCTTATTGCCCTCGGTAATACGACAGTACAAGCGCCGTGCGTAGCTAAGTGATCATTACCTATAGAGACCGGTAAGGGAGCTGATCGTTAGTTTCTATACTTTTTACGTCCTCTATAAGTTGCTACTAGTTGTCTTAGGGGGGCTTCGCCTATAGGGCCGTAGGCGCCGTTAGTGCCGTAGCCTAGGCTACTATTGCCTAGGAGTTGCCTAATGTAGCTAGGCACCTCCGCGGCGTTTGGAGCTAAAGAAATAGGGTGAAGAGAGCTTCAAGCTGTCTAGATTAAATGAGGTAGAACTCCCTTAGTCCTAGGGGCAGTGGCCTGCTTTTTATATCGTTAGAATGGCCTTAATAAGAGCTTTCGAATATGTCGTATCGTCGTCGTATAGTAAAACGTAGGTGAAACCGCTAAGGCGTCGGGAAAGGAGTAGGGGCTAGAGATCTAGATTCCCCCTATATAGATATAAGAGACTACGTCTCTAATCCTAGGGAATAAGATATCTTTATAACTAAAAGCTATTCTACTATATACCGTCGAATACTATATTAGTCCTTCCTCGTTCCCTATTACCTATCCTAACTTCTATACGTATATATACTATACCTATTTAATATACTCCTTCCTCTAAGACCGGACGACGAATATCCCTCTCGGAAGGTATAGATCCGATCTAGTAAAAGTAACGACTAGGATTCCTTAAGGATCTACTCTCTCCCCTATCCTATTCCTTACCTTTATAGCGGACCTTGTCCTACTACTAACCTCCCCGTAGACCTTAGTATCGGAATTCGTCGACGATACTAACATCCTCGCCTAGTCTAACTCTATAGAGAAGAACTACCGCCTACTTAAGGAGAGATACTAATAGTACGAGGAGTAGATAAGGAAACATAGCGCCCGTTTTGCTCTAGAGAAATACTAGCTTATATACTTTAGTAAGGTAAAGACTTACTATAATATAGAGGTAGTAGTAAATATCTAGAGATACGAGACGAAACCTTCTAGCTAGCTTAGGGTTCTAGGGATCTAGCTCGACCCGAAGCTAAGCTAGAACCTATAAATTAAGAAGGCCCTAGACCGAGCCCGGACTAACGAGGCTTCGGTAAAGAGAGTAATAGTATCTACCTAGGGGGTAACGTTCGAGAAGGCGAAGGTAATATATAAGGTAATAGTAAAACCGGTAATGCTTTACGGGGCGTAGATATAGGCTACGGGTAGAGCGGGTAAACTAATCCCGAGGCGGATAGAGTAACCCCTTAACTACGCGTAGGCGGGTAACCTACGACGGATACTAGGGGCCTATAGGACAATACCGACGGATACGGTAGAGATAGAGACCGGAACACCCCTAATAGCCTAATATATAAGGGGAATAAGAACCTAGTACGCCGCGAAGACAAGTAACTATCTAGTATAGACTACTATCTAAGAGGTAAAGAGGAAGATCGTGAACCGCTACTAGAGAGGACCCGGATATAGGATAAGCTAAAAGGGGGACGACCTTAAGACCTTTATAGCCGTATAAGTAAGCACAGAATAGTAGGAGTAGAAAGTAGAGGAGTAGAGAGTCCGCTAGGCCTATAGAAGTAAGGCAAAGACCTTAAGCCTAGTAGAACAAGTAGCGAGCTACCTATAGGAGTAGGAATAGAAAAAGAGACCCCCTAAGATAATAGGCCTAATAGTACTTTGAACCTTCTAGAGACATAACTACTAACTATATAAGGACCTTACTAGGGCCGAAGTAAGTATAGCGATCCAAATTAGGTCCGAATATATCGGGTTAAGGGCCTACCTATTTAGAAGACACGTACTAGATATCGAGAGCTTAGCTTACTAATATAGCTACCTATCACAAAACCCGGAGTATATACTACTACGATGCCCGTAGTAGGTAAGCGGTAGGGATACGTAGAGATATTAAGTAGAGAGAAGGGACTATAAGTCCCTTATCGAAGACAAAGGTAATATCCGCCGGATTATACGGTAGATACTACGACAAGGTTTCTTCTAATAATTTAGCCTAGTAAAGGAGACGGAAGAGTAGATAGACAAGAGGCGGAAGCTAGAGGGGTTATAGATAGGGTAGTTATTAGGGCAGGCCTATAACACTAGCGTATACTTAATAAGGAAAGCGTAAGGTATAGGGACGAAAGATAGAACCTATAGGAGAGAGGAGGAGTTTTTACCGATATAGTTTCCCCTTTATATAGATAGATAGATTTGTCATTCCCCTGTTCTAGGACCCTATCCGGCCTATATAGGTATATATCTATTATTATATACAAAGGGAAACCCGAATAGGTGAAAACCCTTCCCGCCCCCGACTACTCCTTATCTAGTTTAGCTTTCCCTCTAAACGTACGTAGTCTATGTCACTACCCCGTTAGCCCCCGCTCCTAGCCGGTCTCGTCGCGCTACGTCGTGTCCTCTCTTCCTACACTGTTCCTACTAGGCGGTACTGTTCTAGCTAGCCCTTCTCTAGTATCTAGTTCGTAATACGCCGTAGGTCCTTAGCGTTGTTAAGAAGTGCCCTAATCGTCCGGTTCCTCGCCTTTGCTATCTACTCCCCCCTTTCTAGCGACCACCTCGGATAGACGAGGAGTGCGTACTATACGTTCTAGGAGCGATAGCCGCAGGGGCAGCTAGTATTCGTGTATCCTAGAACCTTCCTCTATAATAGGTACCCCTAGAGGCCGATGTGTTCGCTTCGTAGTTAGGTTACTATACTACTCTATACCCTCGTAAGGCGGTAGTAGATAAGCTTCGGGGGGTGCTTGACCGCGGATTTTGTAGCTAACTATTCCTTAGGTTATCCCGCTAGCTAAGGGCGTCTACTATGCCCTACAACCTAGTTGTTCTACCTCTCTTTCTATAGTTGCTCTACAAACGATTTCTTACCTTCCTATTATGTTGCTAGCTATTCGTCCCTTACCCGGTAGTTCGGCTCGTTTCCGGGTCGAATGCCCCTATACGCTTATACTGATTCGCGGGCCCTTACGACTGTACTAGCGATGACCTTCTATACTAGGTACTATGCCGACTTACCTAAGTAGGAGGTCCGTAGTCCCTAGATGTATAGGTCGATCGGCGGTATAGCGGTCTCGTACTTAAGTATCCTCGTTAGTATCGACTTATATACCCCGGTGACCTTCCTTAGGCATTAGTTTTGGATCTTCGCTAGCGGCGCGACGAGTCCCTTCGATAGGTAGGCCCTCTCGCCTAAGGACTACACTTGGCTACTATAGGTAAGGACTGGCCGTATAATAGCCGTATATAGAAGTCGTAACTACCGGAAGTCCGCCCCCTATATAGACGTAGTGAGCCTCTAGTATAATGCTATATTCTGTTTAGCTTTCCGTAATATTGCCTATACGTACTTCCTCTACCGTAGCGCCGGGTCTACCTATAGTCTAAGGATCCTAAGCTAATTTGCCGGGTTAGTCGTATACCCCTATATCTAGATAGAAGCTTATATATTGTGGAACCGTGGCCGGCGCGTAAAGTGTATCAGATTGTACTTTTCTAGGGCAAACCGAGCCCCGTGCCTCCTAGCCTAGTCCTCGTAGATCTTGTACTTCTCTTCTAGTAGCCTACAGTTCTCCTTAGTCGAGGAAGACTACGCTAGGATATTTGTGTCGTCTACGAAGCCGCTCGTAGCGGTGTTCTAGGATTCTAGGGCTGGGAGTAGCGTCGCTATAAAGAAGAGGAATAGAATAGGTACTAGCGTTAAGCCTTACGGGATTCTAGTATAGACTGCTTGAAATAGGCTTCTATACTAGCCGACTAGGATCGACGTACTACGGTTTTCGAGGTAGGACCGTACGAAGTTAATAAGCCACTTAGGGAGTCCTTTCGACCTTAGGATATAGAGTAGCCGCGGGTATAACACGTAGTCGAAGGCTCCCGATATGTCTAGGCTAAGTAAGGAAGCTACCTTGTCCCTATTCTTATACTAGATGGCCTTTACCTAAGAGGTGATAAGTTCTATCGCGGATAGCGTCGATCGCTATAGGCGCGTACCTATCTAGGTGTCCGGGAGTAGGGAGTGTTCCTCTACCGCCTCGGAGAGTCTCGTTATAACTAGCTTCTTAAGCGCCTTCCTAAGAGTATTAAGGAGCGTAATTAGGCGGTACGACTTTACCTACGTATAGTCTTCCTTCTACGGCTTACGTAGGACTACTATCGTCGATTGTTTAAAAGCTATCGGGTAGTACCCGGTCTGTAGGCAGGCGTTAAAGATCGCTATAACTACTAGGGCTAGTTGATCTCTACACTTCTTTAGTAGCTCGTTTAGGATCCTATTTAGCCCCGGGGCTTTCTTCGCCGGCAACTTCCTTAGTATAGCGGCAACTTCTCCCTCGGACACCTCCTATTAGACCGCGATGCTAGGGGCTAGGGGAGTAGAGCTGTTTATATCGCTTAGATTAGCCTCGACTAGGGGCGGGAAGAACTTGCTAGCTAGTAGACGCGCCTTGGCCTCGGGGTCGCTAACCGGGCTACTAGGCGATTATAGCGCTAAGATAGAGAAGGAGGGGCCCTATATAGGGTCCTGTCGGGCCTATTTCGCTAGCTTCTATATCCTCTCTAGCTTGCCGGCGATTTCTTCTACTATAGCCCTCTAGCCGACTGCTTTCTCCCTTCGTATTATAGCTTTCTTCTGTTAGTATGCCTCCCTATATACGTTCTAGGCCTCCTCGCTATAGCTACTCGTCTATACCCGGCGGGCTCTCCTTACTTCTCTTACTACCGTAGTGTACTCCGGCGTCTAGTATAGTTTAGACTATGTCGTTAGTTAGGTAAGCGGAACGTAAAGTAAGGTCGCTTTTCTTATTTCGTCTATCAACCCCTAGACTGCTTCGTCTATCTCGTCTTTACTGTTATATTACTACTACGCGATCTAGACTAGCCTCTTAGAGTCATCGAGGTACGCCTAGATGTTAGCCTAGTAGGCCTTTCCCTAGTTTAGCTTAGGGGTTCCCGCTAGTATACATTATATCTATGTCGTAATAGAGGTCCTAACTAGCATATAGTCTAACGACGCCTCGAGTTTATGTTCGATCCTATAGTAGGTTACCGTGTAGTAGTAGCTATCTAAGATCTAGGAGAGGTCGATCGTGTCTTAGAGTCCCCCTCTCTTCTAGGTGCCTAGGTCCTTCGGGGTATTAAGGGCAATTACGTTGCTCGCTATCAAGTCGAGTACTTCGTCGGCTATAGGGTGCGGCTATATAAGGCTTTCCTAGGAAGGGTAGTGTATGTTGAAGTCTCCTACTACGATGTGGCACCCTTGTCTCTTAAGCGTACTGTCTAGGTGTCTATAGACCCCTAGGTCGCGGCTAGATCTCGAGGCTAGCGGTTGTATATATAGGTTGTGTATCTAGGTGCTACCTACGTAGAGGGAGGTAATATCGCTCCCGCCTTCTTCGTCTACGTAGTACACTACCTCCTAGTCGGATTCTAGTATGTCCTTGCTAATATAGAAGCACGTACGGGGTCTGCCGTCGCCTCGTAGGTATATCCTATAGCCTAGTGACTTATAGGTCGTTAGTCTCTTATAGTACGGGTTAATCTATAGCTCCTAGATTACTAGGACGTAGTAGACGTACGGGTCCGCCTCGTATAGGAAATAGTTCTAGACTATATCCTTGCTATAGTTAACGTTATACTAGATAATGCTAAGCGTATCGAGGCTAGTTATCGGTATCGATAATTATTTCCTCTATAGCGTCCTATATCCTACTACCTTAAACGTCCTAGTCTACGCCTATCGGCTATATACTAAAGGGGAGCCGGGCCTAGTTAGATTCCCTCGCCGTAGCTAGTAGGGTACGTAGCCTCCCGTACGCCCTAGGTTACGTATCCTTTATATCGTTCTCGGCCCTAGGGCGCTTATACCCGACCGCCGCTAACTAGTTCTAGTATAGGCTAGCCTTACGGTCGCCGTAGAATCTTAGGGCGACGGTTCTGTTTGTGATTGCCTTGTTTTTCGCTAGTTTCCGCTATAGGCATTCCGTACTATACGATAGGTAGTACCCCGGACAGTTCGCGTACCGTCTCGTAGTCGATATATAGTCCCTAGACATATAGTCTCCTACACAGTTCGAGCAGGCCTACTTGTTTATGCACGTGTAGGTTTGGTGTCTATACTGTTAGCATTTAAAGCATTAGAGGACACGAAAGGATAAGGAGTACTTTTCTACTATCTTAAGGCTATATTACTAGACTAGGCCTTGTTCTATCGCTAGATCCGCCGCTTTCGCGTCTTATAGCTATACTATTAGCGCCGAGGCCTTCTTGCCTTCTGGCCATTTCCTATAGAGCCAAGTCGCCTTCTAGATTAGAGAGTTAAGAGTGACCGGGTTGTCCTCTTAGAGAGCGCGTAGGTAACCCTAGTTAGTTAGGTCAAACTCCTTAGGTATGTCGTAGACTAGGATCGTAAATTGTTTCGTTAAGACCTTCGCTAATGCCGCAACCTTAGATGCCTACTATAGCTATGCCTCTAGGTGCCTCCTAGTAGTAGCAGAGCTAGTATAGATCTATAGAGTGCCGTTAGACTGTTAGTTTACTACGACCACCCCTAGTTAGTTGATTCGTTAGGCGAGCTCCTTATTCGATAGCTTCGCAACTTCGGCCTGGTCTTCCTTTGCTACAATACGGATCGTAACTATATCGTACGTTAGGCGGGGGCCTAGTATCGATGCCGCGACCGATACCTAGCTATAGGGGTGTTGATTCCGGGTGGCCTTACTAATCGCCTAGGACGTCGTCCTTATTTCTTGTTGCCCTCGGTGATACGACAGTACAAGCGCCGTGCGTAGCTAAGTGATCATTACCTATAGAGACCGGTAAGGGAGCTGATCGTTAGTTTCTATACTTTTTGCGTCCTCTATAAGTTGCTGCTAGTTGTCTTAGGGGGGCTTCGCCTATAGGGCCGTAGGCGCCGTTAGTGCCGTAGCCTAGGCTACTATTGCCTAGGAGTTGCCTAATGTAGCTAGGCACCTCCGCGGCGTTTGGAGCTGAAGAAATAGGGTGAAGAGAGCTTCAAGCTGTCCAGATTGAATAAGGTAGAACTCCCTTAGTCCTAGGGGCAGTGGCCTGCTTTGTATATCGTTAGAATGGCCTTAATGAGAGCTTTCGAATATGTCTTGTTTTGGCGTAGAGATCGATGAGCCGACGCGTCGAGTAGCAAGGAAGGAATCGTATTTCCCCTTTATATAGTTATAGTAAATAAGATAGTATAGCTATATAGGCTATAGGGTACTATAACAGCTCAATAAAATATCTATCTATCTATTAATATTACGCTCTATACTGATCAAACCGTATAAAACAACTAGTAGGATTATGTTCATTTCTAAAGGTGTTGTTCTATCTCTCTATTTATATCTATACTACCTTATTCTTCGTTCTACTACGTCTTTAGTCATAATATATATCTACTACGTTCTTCTGACCCCTACTAAATATAATATTCTCTAATCTCTCTAGTACTAAGTCGTATAGGGCGTTGATCTAGTCTATATTCTCCTCCCTTATCTATTACTATCGTTCTTAATATAGCTTAGCTACTATCTTATTAGACTAGTAAGGTCGTTGTCGTACGTACTACTTTAGAGGGCTCTATACGTTCTTAACGGGTATAAAGTCTAGTGATCTAGCGTAGTTAAAGAAGTAACGATATAGGCCTTTAGTCCTTAATAGCCCTATTAACTACTTTATTCGCTCTACCTTATTATTGTTCTAAGTAACCCTATAGCCACTATTATTATCCTCCTTAAGCGTAAATAGAATACGGTCGTTAGAGCTAGGGTAATAGTACTAGTATATATCTAGATATATATCCTTAACCTAGTCCTTTATAACGGGCAATATCTAGCTATAGTAGATGTCTTGATTTATCTTGCCCTTGCTATTCGAGGGAACCTTATAAGTTATTAAATTAATAGGGACATATTATTGTACTATATAGCTCCCTATAGATAGACACGCTTCTGATTCTTATCTATATCGTCGTAGGTCTCTCTTACTTAGATACAATCAGGCTTGCGTCTCTCTACGTTACTACGCTTTCGAATAATATAGGCCTTACTTTTAGGGTCCTATCTAAAGTGGACCTTATTACTCTATCTTATATACCTCTAGTCTTCCGGTCTTAGATAAGTTATAAGTATACGAAGAGCCTATCGTACCCTTAAGCGTACTAGTGAGGTAGATATCTATTCCTTACTCTTAGTAATATAGGTTAAATAGCCTCTGTTCCTTATATTCCTTCGTAGTGTCTCAGCTAAGCAAGAATCAATATTAGCTCTCTAGAGTAGATTGCCCTATAATATATAATAGCCTTTATAGTAGTAGTTCTTAAGTAGCCGTTCATACCGGTCCAAGTCCTCCTTAGATAAGAGCTGATCTAGTCCGGAAGGTAGAGGTTCTAGAAGGTAATATAGCTGTCTTAAGCCTATAGTGTCTAGAGCATTACGTACCTAATGCCTTATAGGTACGAAGAGCGGTTTGAAGGTCTTAATAAGGTCTCTTTACGAGTACTTAATTCCCTTAAGTCTGTAGTAGTGATAGGCTCCTACTATCTGATTCTTTTAAGGTGTTGAAAGGTGTTTAGTCATCTTGTAGTAGCTTCTCTAATCTAAGAAATAGGTGAAAAGTTTGCGACGGTAGTATACGACGGCAACACTATATATAGCTAATCTAAGCACGACAATTTATTTAGTGATGTATCTAGATACGTATATAAATTTGCTGGTTGTAATGGGCCTGATATTGGATAGAGAAAACACGATTGAAGATGTAGTGTTGTTTTTTGGTGGAGGTACAGTCCTGGGCATAGTTTTTACAACCCCT
This sequence comes from Fulvia fulva, assembly GCF_020509005.1. NCBI lineage: Eukaryota > Fungi > Ascomycota > Dothideomycetes > Mycosphaerellales > Mycosphaerellaceae > Fulvia > Fulvia fulva. The sequence goes on along the minus strand of NC_063017.1, from coordinate 3,762,468 downwards.
GTATTTACGCTAACCACTTCCGGCTATCTATGTCCATCTCAGAAGGTGTTGCTACCTTCAATCACACTATCAAGAATGGGCCAAGCTCACACCTAAGGACATACAACGTATATGCAAGAGTATGCGAGAACGCTGCGAGGCAGTAATAGCCAACAATGAAGGACACACCAGGTGGTGAGCTACGCCAAGCAGTGAATACATCCTTCCTAATGAGGAAAGGTGGAAGAACAGGGGTTGTAAAAACTATGCCCAGGACTGTAGGCGCTTTGGTCCGTATGACGCGTGACTATATACTTTTCTAACTTTTACCTATTGCAAAACCTCTAAAAGGTGCATTCTATAATAGGACTAACTATTCGCGCGACGTTACGACTACTATATAGCAACGAGGGACACCGTAGTATGTTACAACAATGCGAGGGCTACGGGAGAAACTTTTTTGACATAAGAGGATATAGCGGTATTTACCGACACAATGAGGGACATGGGAGTATTTCACCAGATTTTGATCTTCATGATGGGGATATTTGTCATCATGCAGTGTATCTTCGTCTACCTGCCCTTGCAAGTAACCCTCCTTTCCCTTCCCTTCTCAAGACATTCAGCTGACGATAAACACAGAGTATACCCCCAATACGCCGCCTCCCTCTTCGCCGGCAACGACTTCGCACGTTCAACCCTCGCTTTCGCCGCCGTCCTCTTTTCGCGACCAATGTACATCAACATGGGCATAGGACGTGGGACGAGTCTTCTAGGCGGCCTAACAGCAGGCTGTATTGCTGGCGTGTTTGCGTTGTACTTCTTTGGACCGAGGTTGAGGGCGAGGAGTAGGTTTTCCGCGAAATAGATCGACCTCATCACAGCAGTAGGCACATGAGATAGCGACTGAGACCAACGTCCTGTTAGCAACCGTCACTTCTCTACATTTGTCCACCCTCACATCACTATCTGGGTCAGGAGATAGCGCACAGACCATTCGTTCGTCGATCAATACAGAGAACCCACAATCCGTCTGTGCCGCTGCGCACGATATCACCATGCAGCAAGATCGACATCGGTACCAAAGTCGAAAGTCCGCTGAGATGAGACAATTCCGTGAACCAGGGATCTGAGACAACGCTCTAGACCACTTCTTGTTCCACTTTCATGGTCATCAGGAATCGTGTCTTGGGTGACATCTTGACACCGTCACATCTGCTGCTCTGCGCACGAGAGACAATGACGGTGATGTCTCAGGCTTGTTGTGACGACGTCCCATTCAAGAGTCGCCCTCCCCGCGCCGATGTCGTGTCATGGTGGAAACGATATGAGACCATTAGCGAATCGTGTGATAAGACCGGCTCATTGTGACTGTGATCAAAACAACAGCAACTGTAAAGCATACTAGCCTAAGAGATGCGCTCCCACTTATTAGCTACTTCAATCAACCAATCAAAGAAATCTTTTCAATCAATCAAAACTCAGGAACAAACGCCAACCAACTCCATCTGCCCAAATCTCTCCAGCCGTAAGACATCATAAACAAGGCATGAACACTTCGTCGCCAAGTAAAGACATGAATCCATCAAGTAATCAGTCGCTCTGTTGTCGATCAACCTAACCGTTTGCGCCGACCAAGGAGTGTTGTATGCACCAAGCTGTTGCGCAGTACTCCCAATATTTTGTCAAGTCATCATTCCATCAGACCGTCATTCGTGCACTGTTTCTGCGATAGTATGCAAGCGTGGCGCCATATCCTACCATCGGCTGGTACTGCTGCGGTGCATCGCAGGTCGTGCTGGTGGTCCCATACTGGTCCGCTTGACTGGGCTGCCAGTCGAGCGGTCTGGGGCTGGGAAGGTCTGTGATGCCTGCCCAATCTTTCCAAAGTCCTGAAAGATGTCGATGCCTTCTTCGCTGCCATCACTGTGCAGCTGAACGCCAAAGAGGTCAGAGACGTCGTTGTTGTTGTCGATATATAGAGGGGCATTCTCGCCGCCAGCCGTGAGATCTGGCCAGTTGAAGTCGTCAGTAGGCTGCGATATCGGTGGTGGCTTGTGCGATTGCTTTAGTGGTGAATCAAGTTTCGCCGGTGATCTCAGCGCCCCTGACTTTGTCAGGAAGGGTGAGAAGGAGAAAGGGCTGCCAGTTGCGGGTGGTAGCATGAGGTTATTGCTCTTAGCAGTTCCGGTGATATCGGCAAGGATACCAGTGCTCGTGGCTGCGCGTGCAAGAGAAGGACGACCGTTGCTTCGCTTCTCAGGCGAGCCACGTGCAGCGATGTCTTGGTCGGGAATGTCGAGGAAGACATCAAAGGCGGCGTTATTGAGGTTGTAGGAGACGGAACTATCTTCGACCGCCGGCCAAGGTGTAGTGCCTTGCTTGTACGGCGAGATGAACGGTGTCAGACCAGCTGGAGTGCTATCCTGCAGGTTGAACGCAGGACTCCATGTTTGTGCTGGCATTGGGCTGTATGTCTTGGCTGGTGAGCCAAGTAGCTGCCTAACTGCCTTGCGGTGATCACGCAAGTTTGTGTTTGGTGAGATAGCTGGCGCAGGCTTCGCAGGTCGTTTGAAGACGACTGCTGGTGTCAGTGGGTTGTCGTCCTTGCGTACAGGTGATGACCCAAAGGCGGAAGGTAGCGCTAGATAGCGGCTACCATCCTTGGTCGGGCTGTCAAAAGATGAGCTGCGCATGCGTGCAATCTCAGCCTCAGCGCGGCCTTTCTTAATGCGGTGACTGCGCAAGTCTGACTCGGACGCCAGCTGATTAGCAGCACCGCGGGCAGCAGAAGACTCGATTGAAGACCAGTAGCCGCTGTCGTTGAGGCCAGCGAACTTTCGCCTCTGACCACCCGAGCGGCTGGACGGAGGAAAGCGAGGAGCCGGCGGCGGCGTGTCGTTTCGGTGCATTGCTGGAGGTGATGATCCGAGATCTTGCGGCGGAGGTGACGAGCGCATGAGGACTGGCGGCGGTGGCATCGCCGCGCTGTCATCTTTTTCGGGCTCATCCTCTTGCAGGGCAGGATCAGACGCTGGGATGGTGCCATCGGAAGATAATTCAGCATCGTCTGGGAACTTTGCAGAGTCGATATCCTTGGTTTCGAGCTTGCGCACGGGATTGGGCCCCAAGGTGAAGTTGCTCACGGCTGGTGTGCTGGCTGCGCGGTAGCTGACAGGATCTGAGGGTGGCATAGGCAACCCGTGCACATACTGAGATCCATCAGGGTTGATGATCTTGCGAAGTGGTTGCTTCTTGCCTAGGAGGAATGGGCGCTCTTCACCAGGCTTGATAGCCCAGTAGTTGCCCTTCCCAGGGTCGTCCTTTGGTCGTTCTTGCTTCACAAAGTTCTTGTTAAGACTGAGATTGTGGCGAATGCTGTTTTGCCAGCCGCCTTCGTTCTTGCTGTAGAAGGCGAAGTTGTCAGATATCCATGCATAGATCTGAGCCAGGGTGAGACGTCGATTTGGTGCACGCAAGATAGCCATGCCAATGAGTTCGGCATAGCTGTGAGCTGGTTTCGAGCCATCGTCCGTTGGGTGAGGCAAGTCTTCGGGATTGGGAAGATCAAATGGCTCTCCTGTTTCCAGCTTCTGCTTCTTCAACGATTGCGAAGGCACCTTGACAGCACTGGAATTAGTGAAGCTGCGTTTCAGAGAGGTCTTGTAGCCATAGTCCACGTCTGGATATGAAGGCACACTCAGGTCTCCAAATGACGAGCCAGTCTCGAAGTAGTTCTCCTTATCATAAGACTGATAAGGATGTTGTTGAGGGTAGAGTGGGTGCTCCGGCTGCGGAGCGACTTGGTGATACATGGAGTAGAAGTCACCGTTCTTCTGGATGGAGTCGGTGGTGAAATTTGGTTGAGGCGGCGGCGTGAATCTGTACTCCTTGAGACTATGTGCACTGGTAGGCCTGGCAGGAGAACTGTCCTTCTTCGATGGTGAAGAGCCCGGTTTGGTCGTTGTGGACGGATTCAGCTGGACGTTTTGCTTGTTGGACGCGTCGCTGAGTGGGCGGAGGGCATTGAGGAGTGCAGTCTCGACATCGTCGGAGTTGCTGTTTGTATTGTACGCGTCCGGAGGATCCTCGAAGACCTGGAGCGACGCATTTCGGCGCGTCGTTGCCATCGATGAGGGCAACCGGCGGTGGTGTGTGGTGTTTCCTTGGGTTCTTGACCGTTATCGACGCGTCAAATGCCGGTTGCTATGTGCTGTTTCGTCTTCCGTGGTAGGGTGAGACGTCTTCTTCGCTTGTGGGGTCTCAGTCGGATCAGTCGGGGCGCGCGTGGCTGTGTCGATCGGGGTGCGGCGGTGTTGGATGGCGGTATGGACGTCGATAGCGTAGCGATGAAGTGAAATTTCTGTGGACTACTCATCAGAACGCTGCTGCCCAAAAAGTTGGTACTTGGGCTGTATGGTGCGGTCGTGTTCTTGGACGAAGCAGCGCACCCCGGTAGAGGGAGAGGGAGAGGGCGCACGGGCTGTGCAGCGTCGGCGCTGATAACGGGCTCGTTCGCAGGGGCCGCGTTAAGAGGGTGAAGACATGGATGGGACGTACCTTTTCGCAATATCGCAATTCTGTGCAATCTCCAGGCGGGATGAAGGGAAGAAGGATCAGTTCTCACAATGCTTCTTGTTCGTGGAGAGAGGGAGGCTCAACGTGCGACGTGACGAGGTGGTGAGAGGTTCACGGCATGCGCTCCGTCGTGAGTGCGGGGAGCTTTTCGCGCAAGAAACCTGGTCAAGGAATCCAGTTTAGGTCAGCCGGACACGCGAGACGGGTGCGCGCAAGGGAGTCGCAGAATCCGAGCGATGGCGTCGTGATTCGTTGCAGAGAGAAGCACACGCCGCTGCATGAAGCGCCTGGACGCAGCACCTTGCTTCAGTCTCGTTCACGCTCGCGCCTGCGACGCGTTGACGATCGGAGATGGAGGATCTAGCGGGAGGTGGATGCTGTCGAATGAATGTGCCGGTAGACTTTTTGCCCGCAGATCCAATGGTCCACGGCCGTTTCATGCAATTCGCCGAGCAACGAAGAGAACAAATGGTGGCGCAATATGTGCAATCTGTAACATGTTCCTGTGGTTTGTGAAACGGAGTGGGCTGCGGTGCGTTGCGAAACCAGGCGAGGGGATAGACTATGCTGGAAACGCGGATCGCGCTTTCACGAAACGAACTTTTCTGATGTGTCACTTTCACGCACCTTCCACGACTTCCCGTGACTGCCAAACGAGCATCCGCGGCCAATCTACGCTTCGACCGGGCTTGCATCCCAGAATTATCAGAGCAACCATGGTGTCCACGTAAGTCGCTGTCCTACCTCAACTGCCGTTGCATTAGAGACAGGCCCGGCTAACGAGTCGCTACGTAGACGCAACTCCATCGCTGTAGATTCGGCGAAAACGACTCCAGTCAAGAAAGAGCGAACCAGACCTGCCAAGATCACAAAGCATGGCGAGCGGAGCACACCCGGCAAGGCTGCCGATCTTGATGCCAAGCTGAAGTCGAAGAGAGCGAAGCGGCGGTCTCGAGTGGCTGCACGTATAAAGGACAAGGGTCTCACACGGAGGGCTGCCGCGGCTGCAAAGACGAAGAACAGGACGATTGAAGAGGCAGAGGCCAAGGTCGATGAGAGCTGAAAGACTTGACTCGACCATGCAGCAACAACTTGAGAGCCGTTCAGCGAATGCAGTAGCTCAGGCGCTCTAAACAAAATAGAGAGTCACACCACCGCCGACAACAAGTCGCTTGGGAGGCAGTCGCACGACAGAGATGGAGTACAGCCAGGCCTGCAGTGGACAATGGAAAGAGGCAACGAAGCACAGCATAGACACTTGCTGAGACTATCCAGGACTGCATACAATAGCTGAACTATACCTGAAAGACTAAGCCGTCGTTCCTCTGCAGCTCTGAGACAGACTATGCAAGTAACCTATCCATCCCACCTCTTCTCAGACATGGAACACATGTCCACCACCGGCCTTGAACTGCTCAACGACGTCGATATCGTTCTGTGCCATGTTCTGACACACCCTCGCCTCCTTGTTCGCCTTGAACTGCTGGTACGCCCCGGAGCCTGGTCCCTTTGGGTGGACCGTACACTCTGATGGTCCGGCAAGCTGCTTCTGCGCCGCCAGCATCCAGTCCGGCATCTGGGCTTGCTTCGACTTCTCAGGGTGCGCCTTGACCTTGCACCCGCCGAGCTTCCAGGTCATGAGGAACATCTGCATGGCCTCCTTCATCGCCCTCAACAACGATGTCTTCAGCTCCTCAAACTCTGCCTCCCGGCAGTTCACCATCTGCTGCACCTTCATCTTCTTGTCTGTCTCCCACTTCTTCACCCCATTCAGGAAAGACTCCAGCATCTCGGTCTGCACATGCATGATCCGGTAGTCGTACTTTCCACCCATGCCCTCCGCCATGTGTCCCTCGAAGTACTGCTTGCCCTCTCGAAATTTCTTCTGCTCGTTGGCATAGAAGCCGTGGGGGTGGACTTGGGCGAATTTGGCGCTGTACTGCTCGAGACAATCTTGGAAGGGAGCCAGAGCACGATGCTGGCCGAATTGAGCGCCACCCATGTCGACAAAGTAGGACTTGCCATTGGTGGCTTCGACCGCCAGAGTGGCGTGCATGTACTCGCTGGTGTCTTCGATGCCGTTGCCATAGATCCGTTTGATGATCCACTTGTCGCGGGAAACCGAGAGATAGCATTCTTCGATTGTGGTGGTGAGGTCGGTGGAGAGAGTCAGTGGTGGTGCAGACATGAGGGCGGTGAGGTTTACTCTTGAGAAGCATCTTGCTCAACTCGAACATGTAGACGGCAGCATCGTCACACGCCAGATAGGTCAGGAGCGCGGCCTTGTCTTCTGGATTCTGGAACATCTCATTTGGAAAGTCGAAAAGTGCGTCCTCCTCCTCTTGGTTCGCTTTGTAGTAGTGCTCGTACGCGTAGAGGATGCCATTCTTCTTCTGGACCTTCCTAATCTTCAGATCGAAGGCAACCTCGCGCCAGAGGTGGAAGGAAGCTTGGAGAATATTGGCGGCGCGGCTAAGACGCTTCTCGATGCAGGCGGAACCGTGTTTGTTGGCGTCGTTGTTGCGGCAGTGAGTGCGGCAGTAGTGAGGTGAGGTGGAGTTTGCGCCAACCGACGGGGACGACTCGAAGCATGTCATACACACCAAGGCTGGTTGTGGTGCTGCCTTGCTGCAGACCGAGCAGGTGTGTTGTGCCATAGCGTCGGATGCGTGGTGGTGTCAGCGATTGGAAGAGCAAGTGCTTGGAAAAAGGAAAGAGGAGGTCGTGTGTGTGAGCTTTCAAAAACTAAGCAGCTGTAGCACGGACGCTTGATGTTTGAAGTCGAGTGACTGCGGCTGCTAGGATACGACCGAGCTCGGAGGTACGATGCAGGACCAATGGCACTACCAGTCTGGCTGACTTCTGATGCTTATCACCGCGGACAGGGGCACGATGAGGAAGGATCGTGAATCACAGGACAAGCCGAAGGGAGTGAATGCAACACACAAATTACGCTTACTAAGACCACGCGCCTACAGAAGTCTATGCGGAACCATTGGGATCTCTCTTTGGCATGGTCCACCTCGACCTGGGAACATCAGATCTCGTGTTGCCACCAGTGTTTCGGCAAGCATGGTCGGCTTCATCTGGTCGCATGGCGACGAACAGAACATCAAGCAACGCGCACACTCGCCAGCGCCGGCCGAGCACTCGCCCGAGAAGGCGGTCGAGGTATTCGCGACAGTCGAGCTGATCGAGGTAAGATACTTCCCTTTCATCACGCGGCCAAGACTAACATATCCAGGACATCCTTCTCCGCCTCAATGCTCTTGACATTCTTCGCGCCATGCAAGTGTCCCGCTTCATGCGAGACACAGTCATAGGCTCCAGCAAGCTCCTCAAACATATCGGCCTCAGCCCGAATCTCGAGGCCCATTTCTCTTCGCCCCTCTGGCCTGGGAGTGAAAAGTCCCGCATCATCCCGAGATCCTTACCCGTCCTTTCACGACATCACTCTTGACGCTTTCGGCAGTACATTTGACGGACGAAGCAAAATCTACCAGCACTTTGTATCACCTTTTGACGACGTAAGAGGCGCGTACTTTCGACTCGAAGTCAGGCCCTACAGCAAAAGCCTCCGGGACCTGGGCTCTCGAGTCTCCGACATCGTCATATGCCAGCCTCCGATCCAGGAGACATTTTGCTACATGAGGTGTTCGATATGCGGTCTGAATACGCATCACGAGCTTGGTGCGCCGAACATCGTCATTCTTCCTCATACTGGTGGCTATACTACCATGGGCGACGTCCACAGCGCGATCACCCGCATCGCGGAGAACCATGAGTTTGAGTGTGACTCGTCGCGGTGGAGAGATGGGTTGCATGGGTTGAAGCTGACCTTCTTTGGTCACATCGAGGCTTTGGTGGAAGACCATCCACTGAATCTGTTCCGAGCGCAAGAGATGATCAAGTGGAAGGGATATGTATGGTGAGGAGGATTGCGGTCGAAGCACAGCAATTTTGCGAAGCAGGCCCCGTGAGACGTGGAGAAATACTTATTCGCAACCTCCAGCATCTCTAGTTATCGCGACCGAGTCGGACGGCGCCACTCCCGTTGCTACTGCAAAGAGAATGACGTTGGCATAGTTCCAACGTGACGCTTCAACTTCGATCCACCGGCTCTCCACTCGAACATGCACTCGCGCATCGCCTCATCGAGACTCTTGAGCAAAGTCGTCTTACCTTTCGACCACTCCCCGTCAACACAGAACAGCAGCTCTCTCACTCTCATCCCGTCCCGCTTCTCCCACTTCTTTCATCCTTCGAGCAAAGCGACATCCAGCTTATGATGGATCTCATGAACACGAAATTCGTACTGATCATCAAACTCATGGTCCTTCTCGCCGTCCCGAATCGCACGAATGGCCTCAGCATTGGAGCCTCGTGGCAGTGGTCGGACGGTGTGGTTCTTGTTCGGATCAAGGTATGTATCCGTGTACTGCTGGAATGGTACGATGGCGCGCTGCTGGCCGAATTGAGCGCCGGCAAGATCAACGACGCAGTCCTCGCCACAGAAGGCGAGCATGACGAGAACGCTATAGACGGTAGATACCTTCGCATAACCACTGCAAGTGTAGCGGCGTGTCTTGAGATGCTCGCGCTTGAGGTTGAAGTCGATCTCCTCAAGATTTTTGGCGATGCCTTGTGTATGTCAGTATGCTCACTCAGTGAATTCTTCTCCTGTGGTTGACTTACCATCCAGCAAAGCTTGACTGAACTCGAACACGTAGCCTAATGCATCGCAGCAAGCATTGTATGTCAAGACCTTCGCCTTATCTTCCGAGTCCTGGACCAGATGATCTGGGAATGGGAAGAGCGGTCCTTCTGTTGCTGTTCTCATGTCTGTCTGGTACTCATCTTCGGTGATGTGCAGAATGTCGTCAACCTTCTGGACTTTCTTGATCTTCTGGTCGAAGCCGATCTCGCGGAAGCGAAGGAAAGCGGCCTGTAGAAGGTTCCCAGCACGGTGGACGCATCTCTCGTAGCACTTTTGTTCGTGCCAGTGAGTATGGGTTTTCTTGCAGCACATGCGAATCAGGACTGGTCGAGTCGCTGGACTGTGGCATACAGAGCAGAGTCCTGGTGACATCTTGCTGGTGGTCAAGTTGAGTATGTGTTACGGACAAGTGAGCTGCAAGTGAGAACGTAGTGTGTGGATCAGTAAGCTCCCGCTGCTGAATGCCAAGAGACCCTAGCTCCAGCACAGCGTTTGTCGTCAAATCTGAAACGCGAATTTCTGCTTCGACTCGATAGCATCAGCTTCAAGCTTGAGGACGACTCTTTGCGGCTCGACCCAGCTTCTGCGCGTCAGCTCTCTGTACGTTCCCTTTGTTTGGCTGCTCACCATGAACGAAATCCCGATCGGGGTATCGGCAGAGATGGCCAGAGAACCGCACGAGAAGCGTCTGGACTGGCCATCAAAGATCACAGCAGAATCGGCAAAGTCTGCTACGAAATTATTTGATACTGTGGAACTCATGGAGGTAAGCTGTATGTTCTATCTCGCTCACAGCTGTAATACTGATCTCACCCTAGTATATCCTCCTCCAACTCTCGGCCAGCGACGTGCTTACCGCCATGGGAGCAGTCCGATCAATGCACGATACGCTCATAGGATCGACCAAAGTCCAGAAGCATATCGGCCTTCTCCCAGACCCCTCCTCCGAGTTCCGTATGCCAACGATGCCACTGTACTACACACCAAACTCTTCATCACCTCGTCCTTTCCAGATCTTCTACGGTCTATACTTCCATGACGATCTCGGAACTTTCAAAAACCTCTCTGTAGCCACACGCGTACTTCGCACCGAAGCATACGACCGTGACCATATCGCAGCCTTCAGCTTCGAGGTCTACCACGAGGGCCCCTTTCTGCAGAAGCTAGGTCCTCGCGTTCAGAAGATGCTACCCTTCCAACCACCCGTTACGGAGGTCGAGGTCTGCCTGAGATGCGAGAACTGCGTTCCAGGCCTGTGGCCACCTCCAGGCAGCCGATCGCCGGAATGGTGGTATCCTACCACCATTAAGCCTCGCGATGGCAAGTTCATCACTTTCGGTGATCTCCAGCGCGCGGCTGTCTGCAAGCGGACAGAGCATCGTAAGCTGTGCACCAAGCCTAGGGCACGTTCTACCGTCGATCTCCGAATGTGTGGCGAAGTTCAGATCTCGTTGTAATGATGCTCGTGCCATAGTTCGGCTAGAGATACTTCGAGAGAATGATTGTGGTATAAGGAACAAAGATGAGTGATGGCCCATGCAGGGTCCGGCGGCTTGGAGGCGTAGGTACGTCAGGTGCAGTTAGCGAGCTTCGGAAAGGGTATGTGAAATAGCAAATGTTGCGATTGAGCGTCTCGAGCTTCGCAGCTCAGTCTGTCAGTATCGCATGGAGTGACGCGGTGTGGAATTGCAGTGTCGAGGATTATAGAAAGATCTCGAGAACTTTATCTGGATTCAAGTACAGCCAAGATCTTCCTGATCTTTCTGAGCCAACCCGATCTCGCGCAATGTCTCGAGTCAATCCCGCAAGCTCCACTCTCCTTCCAATGGCACAGCCTCATAACGTATCCTCGAAGTATATCACGCCTACTTGCCCTCAGGCTCATCCTTCTCGACCACGAAGTAGTAAGCTCCCGGGAACTGAGGATGGTTCTCCCAGTGTCCTGGGACGGTCTTGATGTAGCGATAATCACTGGTAAAAGTCAGCACACACTCATATCACAATGTCATGCCATCCGCAGCAGGTAGATGGCTCGAGAGCGTCACACATAGCGCACACTTACCGAACAGTCTGAGTCTTGTCGAGCTCGTTCACCCAGAAGAGTGTGTTGTCGTCCTCCACAATCGGTGCAATCTTGCGCTTGTCGTAAGCACCTGCCTTCTTCGCAATTTTCATGTTGTCCTCCTCCACCTGCTGTTTGGTGCGACCGAGCCACATGTTGCCATCACTCACGGCGGCCTTCTCACTCTTCTCAGACATTGGCTGATAGACGTGGAAATTTGCTGACTTGGCTGGCTTGGCGGAGGCTGGAGCCGGTGCTGGCGCTGGAGTGGGGACAGGTGCGGTGGCGTAAGTGTAGTACTGAGGTGCTGGCCGCGGACCTGCTGGTGGAGCGGCGTAGTAGACTGGTTGCGGCTGGCCTGGTGGCATGGCGTAGACAGCTTGGCCGTGTGAGTAGTACTGAGGCTGCGGCTGCTGTGGCATCATGTGAGCTGGGTGCTGAGCGTAGTAGATGGGCTGTGGGTAGACGATTTGAGAAGGTGCTGGTGGAGCGTCACGAGGCGCGGAGATGTCGGATTTTGGTGCTTCTGATACCGGCGGAAGGTACGAATGGTGGTTGAGCCCGTTGTTGCCGTCGTAGCCTGGGGCAGGCGCGGCCGGCTGTGCGTAGAGGGCGTCGTCATCCGGCCAGTGCTCGATGTCGGATGAGGAAGACATTGATGTTTGGTGATGTCGTGTTGTGGTAGTCAAGATGGAAGGGGGAAGTGTGGTTGTTGTTTGAATGGGAGTCGCAATTTCCTCAATTGAGGTTTTGTGCGTATGTATGCGGCGTGAAAGCGACAGGGGTGGAAGGCACGGCTGAAGTGAAACGGCAGTGACTTACAGCTCGGTAGTGACGATGCACAATTGTGCGGTGTCGGCGCGTCGTGTTCGTTATATCTCTTGCTGTTCGTGTGCTGCTAGGCTGCTTCGCCTTCTGTCTTGGTGATGGAGGAGGTGACTCAAGCCACACTTCGGAGAATGGCCAGACGCACATAGTGCTGCGATGTCGTGCAGGAACAAACGATGTGGCGAGTCAATGATGGCGATGGATGTTGTTTGTCGCAAAGGTGAGAGCAAGCCCATACTGATGATCTCGCGCTCCGCAGAACCCGAATCACCACCACTTTCGCCCCTCACTCGAAGCAAAGGACCTTTCCGATGGCTCTAAAAGTGTAAAGCCTTGCACGCCGATCCACACTCGACTCGAGAGGGTTTATGCAGGTCACATATTTGGATGCATTCCCGCTCCGATTTTCGACAAGCTGCCACCTTGTCACCGACAGTGAACCCATAGTAGTATCCATCTTCTGCCACCATCCTTTCAGATCTTGGAGTCGCGGCAGGCACACACTGCCTTGCACTAGGATCGCTGCTTCTCGTCCAGGTCCGTATGCGAATCCGTGCCGATGAAGACCTGCCACATGTCGTCTAGTGGCATCTGCGTAGGAAGCCAGACCATCCTCCATTGACCATCCGCGGCCAGCGTCCAAGCATTGATGGAAAGAACCCCGTTAGGTACCCTCCGTGGAAGGCAGTACTCAAGCACACTTGACGCCCTATCTTGTGCTAGCTGTGCTCCGTCGTATGCCTCCTCAGGGCCAGCACAACGTTCCGGCTTGACGTCGAGGTGGATACACTGGACTCGCCCACGATGCTCGTCTGGTAGAGATCTAATCCACTCGATCAGGAGGGACATGTCGGCAACTTCGAAGATGGCGTTCTAATAGTACGTCTTGGCAGCAGCCGTGCGTTCACCATCGGAGATCTGGAGCCAAACTGGCGGCTGGCACTCTTCCATGATCTGGACGGGTGCTCTGATCTCAAGCGCCAGGACATGTTCGGCGATCATGATGAACAGCTCCGATGGTAGGTTGCACATCCGTTGCCATAGAGTGTCCATGTCGACTTCGTGATGCGATTTTGGGCTGGCGGTCTCCATCGTGGGGGATAATCCGAATGTGCTAACCCTTGTTGCAAATGACAGTGTAGTACAACTTCGTTAAAGCCAGCAGTGCTCGTAAGATAATTACTTTCCCTTGAGCACTCTTGAAGACTGCCCGAAACCTTATTGCTACATGTTTGTCCTCAAAACTCTAACTCAGGAGAATGTCAGCTCTGGAGGTATAGCCGGCAAGTACACTCGCTCCAGATACTTCCAAGGCTGACCAAAGGCTACGAGGCTCAGTGTGGGATGCTTCGTACGGTTTTCATCTCCTGGAATCCATAGATCGAACGATGACGCAAGGCTCGATGGGGCTTGTTCGCCAGCCACGAAGGTCCGTCCATCTGATGACCAGGATTGACGTCTGGCAACTCCCGGCTTAGTGTTCCACTGCTCGGGAGAAGCGGCGAGGTCGACGATATAACATCTCCTTGACTCCACGCCCGGGTAGCTCTTCCACTGGATGTACTTGAGCATCAATATGTGCTCCGTGGGTAAGGAAGCCAGCCATCGGACGAAGTGTATCCTATCCATGATCGAGGGTCCCAGCTTATTGTAATACCAGCCGGCGAAATCGTCCCTGATCTTTGATGAGAGCTGGAGGTGCACCGGTGGTCGGTAGTACCCATAGATGCGGACGGTGGACTTGTAGGTGGTACAGAGATCCACTGCGGCCATGAGGAGATAGAAATCCAGGATCTCATCGTATAGCTCTTGCGGCAGGGAGCAGATACGATGAGAGAGCTCACCGTCGGCCATGTTTGTTTCAGCAGCTGTCGAGAGATGTGTTATATGGCCCCAACACGTACCCACTGACATCGCGCAATTGAGCCAAGGCATGAGTCTGTCCTTTTGAGGGAGATGAAACATCTGACCACTCTCACACCAGTTAACGGTATGGCAAGAAGAAGTGCTGGTCCATGGAGGATCTCACGCGTTCAATGCGTGCGCGAAGGCCGACATTCATGAGCAAGCACGCTGGCCATGATCAGCCGATGCACATGTCATACGTTCACTCTGTTATCAGCCCGAGGGCAGGAGCCTCCCTCCTTTACATGTGTAATTTTACGGTACGGCGTCCTCATCTTGTGGCCATATCATCAGCGCCAAGTCTGCCATTGACGGCATCGACTACGTCCAAGAACACGTAGCCATAGTATGGTCTCCTGTGTCTTGCCATCTCTTCTATCGTATGCTTTCTCCACAACCATCTCTTTCTTGATACAGACGATGAGGGAGAAGGAGGAACTTGAAAATCGGCAAGTGTCAAGTGTTCGGCGGAACGTTTCACCGAACTCGCGTCGACAATCCGGCAGGTTGTGCCTATATGTATGTTCATCATTTCGATCGTAACATCATCCTCTTATCGCTGGCCTTTCGGCAACGGCTTCACCCAGCATAATATCAGGTTCATGCCAATGGTCATGACACCCGTGATCCAAAAGCTCGTCGCGTAGTCCGCGTGATGATAACGAAACACGATCGCGAAGATGACTCCACCCAAGTTCCCGACCGCGCCCACAGTGCCCGACAGAACTCCATTGGCACTTGGGTGGACATGTGGCACAAGAGCAAAGTTCGCGCCATTGCCAGCTTCCACAAAGATGGCCATACCAGCGATCAGACCGAACATCATGGACTCTGAGGATGGATCTGTCAAGCCAATAGCGATAAGGAAGGCGCCAGAGACAATGCCAACGAACAAAATCCAGCACTTCTTGACCCATAGAGACTTGGTGTGCTTGAAGAGGATGTCGGCGATGATACCGCCAAGTGGTCTGGTCACTACGTTCGGCAGGCCGAACATGGATGCCCAGCGGCCGGCTTGCGTTTGGCCAAGATAGGGGAAGTTCCTGAGGTAGTATGCTCCCAGGTAAGAGTTAATCGCGAGCTCGCCGCCGAACGAGCAGAAGTAAGTCGCGCAGTGGAAGAGGGTCTGTGGTGAGGTGATGATGTGGAGTGTATGCTTCAGAGTTGGTGCGACGATGACTTCGCCCACAGCGAGATCAGTCATTTCACCTTGTTTTGGCTGTTGGTAGTCTGAGGCGTCGCCCTCGCCCTTCTCCATGTCTCTCTTCTCACGTACTTCGGGAGTACTGCTGCCGCTGCTCGCATGCCCGGGTGAACTGACAACAGCAGCTTGAGCACTGTGGGCGAGACGTTGGGCATTGTCATGTCGTTCGCTCCACTTGCCAGTGGGTGTATCGTCGCAGAGCAGCAGCATTCCGAGAGCAGTGGACACGATCAGGATAAAGGGCACGATGAAGGCTACACGCCATGCGACGTGGGAAGATAGTCCTTGGTCGCTCTTCAAACCTACGGACTCATGTCAGCATCGCAATTCCGAACAATGCCCAATACCGACTTACTGTCATAGATCAAAGGCATCAAGAAGTAGGTAATACCACCACCAGCATTACCCCAACCTCCAATCAGGGCATTAGAAGATCCAACAACGTTCTTGTCGAAAAAGCCAGTGGACCACACTTGACAAGGCACAAATGTCCCACCCAAGATACCCACGAAGAAGCGAAGCGCTATAAGTCCCGAAGCATTCGTGACCAGACCAGCCATCGCGGTCGGTATAGACCCAGCCAGCAGGATCAGGATGTACGTCCATCGGGGTCCAAAGCGATCACAAAGAGAGAGGTCCAGCAACGAAGCGAACGAGGAGAGTTCCCGTCAAGGCGGCGATATTGGAGTTGGCAATCTGGACAGTTGACAGTTCCAAATCCTGCTTGATGGTGATGCTCAGCAGTGGTGGGAACGCGTACCTGCCTGCATTAGTACGATCCACAACGGCATTGAAGACGGGAATCTGCTTACCACGACCAAAACGCAATGAAGAAGCCCCACCAGGAGAAGAAGAACACTCGGCCATACTTATTGACCGGGTTCAGCACTGGTATGCTCCTGGCTTTCTGGTTGACTGGATTGATCGCTGGACTCTGCCAGAGACTGGATACGGTCACCATATTGCTCTTCTACTTCACCTCCAAAAACTGGGACCCGACTACAAAACTAAAGCTGAAAACCTCAGTTATACCTTCCGCCCAAGATATCACATCGCCTACGACTCATCGCCAACAGCAGCCATGGCGCAAGCCATCGTCGCACATCTCCGCCAGATGCAGCATCTCCTCAGACGATCCCCACACCTTGTGCGACGTTGAGAACGAGTCCCGCCAGCCGGGAACGTGGTCGATGAGCGAGCCTTATCTTTGCCAATATTGCCAAGACATTGTTTATCTCTCAGCCACGTGAATGCATGTGCGCCACGAGATGCCAAGTTGATAAGCACGATATAAGGTTTCTGGAGGGTATTTGTGGTGAGCAGCCGCGGAGAAGAGCAACAGTGTGAATGTGAGGCGCTGCGGTGATTCTGGAGGCAGGATCTGGGATTCTGGAAGAGACGAGGGTCGGAGTTACTCGCGAAACACCCTATCGAACGAAGCGGTAGTATTGCATTGGTAGACTGTCATGGGATTGTAATGGGATGGTCGGGTTAGAGTATCAGCAACCAGCAGCAACCTCAGGGAAGGCGGGAAGGAGGAACCGTGTACGACAAACGGCGAGGAAAACTCATGAGCATTCCGTTTCCCTTCCAGAACAGGCCTTCAGCCAGCAAAGCGTGGAGCGCGGGCTCATATCGCAACGATTCTCTCCCGTGGAGCATCTCCAGCAAAATATCCCGGCCGCACGCTGCAGCTGCACGAGCATCAGAGCTCCTCCTTCACCTCCACCACAGCCTCGTACTTCTGGCCTTTCACAGCTTTGCGCACACCTCCGAGCTTGCCATTCACAGTCTCCACAGTAGTCTTCCTGAATGTGATCCTCTCCTGGCGTGGCTCCTCAACCTTATCACTCTTCTTCATCTCAGCGAGCTTCTGCTGGCGCTCCGCGTAGCCGGCCCCGGTCTTTGGACCCTCGGCCTGAGTGACCAGAGCCTTGGTGGCGTCTCCCCAAGCACGAGTCTTCTGCGCATACTTTGCACCCTCCTCCGATTCCAGCCAGGCTGCGCCGCCGTCTGGAGTATGCGTGTGGCCGTTGGGATCGCTTGACGATCGCGAATCGACCCCGCCTTGGGCAGATGGCCTCTTAATGAGTATGGTGTTCTTCTGAGCCTTCAACCTGGTGCAGTCGGCTAGTTGATGCTCTGTACTGTCGCAGTAGAAGCAGTGTCCCTCCTTGCGACGGCGGTCCTTCTCTTCCTCGCTTAGCTTGCCTCGTGGGGCGCTCTGCTTGCTGACGTTGCCGTTGTCCTTTCCCTTGCCATGGGCATTCAAGGTAGGCTTCTTCTGTGGAGCGCTTTGAGCGTGAGAGATATTCTGAGCCGAGGGCTTGGTGTAATCTCCCTTGTTGACCTTGATGTTGTTTGTGGACTTGCTGCCACTGGCGTAATTGAAGTCGCCCTGGTTGATGACAGTGCCGTAGGTGTTCTTGTTTCCCCCGCTTCCGCCTCGAATAGTCTGACTGCTGCCGTGAGCTCCCTCACGGAGCTTCGTCGAGCATGTGCCGCCACCACCACCTCGAGTTGGTTGCTTGGCTGATGGCGTGGTACTCTTGTGGACTCCTGGTCGGAAGGGCGAGAGTCTCTGCTTCTCGTAGATGTCTTGCAAGCGTTTCTGGGTCTTGCTGATTGGCTCGTAGTCCTTAGAAACTAGAGAGGCTCGGAAAGCGGCCTTGTCCTCTGCCGAGCGCAAGTGCGGTGGAACGACTTTGGACAGGCGCTGAGCGGCGTTGCCATCGGTATTGACGTGGTCAATGTTGACGGTGGCATCACTGTCGATAACGGCGCCTGTGGTGTTGTCGCTGTTGTGGGAAGTGCTTGGAGCCATCTCGTCCTGATTGTTTTGTCGCGTATCGAACCTCCGTGGCATGTGAAATATGTGGGCGTGGCGATACAGTAAGGTGGTCTCGTTGCGGTGGTGTGTTTTGACCGCTGTAAGTGTCAGAAGGTAATGAGGACCAGGCCGAAGTACGGTTCTGTCTTATGCTTCTCGCGAAGTGGCGCTAACCTAAAGCTGTAAGCAATTCGCGTAGGAGTTGCACGTGTTAGCGAACTCATTCACTTACCGAGATATGTCCATCTCAAGCTTGCCTCAGAATGCTTTAGAAGTGTACCAATGCCTCTATATATCGAGCAGTATACATAGGCATAATATCCAGTGCAGACCGTCAGCGCAGACAACGGCCGGCTGTATACATGGCAGTTTATGATAATAGCTAGTGTATCATGTCGTTCGGGATTGCAAAGAGCCCCGAAGCACTCGAACAGAATCCGTTACTTTCGTCTGCAATTGTGGCATGATGTAAAGATTCCGATAATGTGGCTGTCTTATAGGTGTAGAGTCTTTGCGTCGGCTCATAGGCTATTTGCTAGATGCACATACATATCTGTAGTCGAGCCCATACGTTTGGCATAAAGACATCGTGGTAGCGAGCAAACAGCGCCCTTATATGGAGGATAAGCGGTCAGTCAAGCTCTATGAATCATCATACGGCAAACACGGTCACTTGTGAAAGCGGGCAGAGCTACTGGGAAAGGACGCAACAGGCAAAGAGAGAACAGAAAACTTTGTCATCATTATTCGTATTCATTTGCTTGGGCTCCAGCCATTGGGCCTGGTGACCCTTCAGTGAGCTGAAGTCGGTGTTCGAATCTTCACGCAACGTCGAAGTCGTCTTGTCTCAAGCCCTGATACCATGCTTCCCATTGCTAGAACTCCATCAGCGATCCGGAGCTGAAATGAAGTTCGAATTGTGCAGAAGAGCCCATGTATCGCGTCCGCCTCGTCTTTCCATGAGCGATCCAGGCCATTACATCCTATAGACCTCAGCTAGAGACCAACGGGCGGTGTAACGCTGGTCTTGCCGCCACAAAGCACCTAGTACTTCACGACCTCGGTGACCTTACGACGACCACCTGACTTGCCTGCTACCTCCTCGATGGTGGTCTTGCTGTAAGTGGTGATGTATCTGGGCTCGACTTCGGCTCCACCTCCAGCTTCCTTCCGAGCCCCTTCGTCCTCCGCCATGCTCGCGCACTGCTCGGCATAACCCTGAGTCGACTTGATGTACTCGCTGCGCTCGGCCAAAGCGTTACGAGTATCCGTCCACATCTTGGTAGCTGCTTCACGACCCTCAGGGACTTGTCGGATCGGCTTCTCGTCAACTAAGACGGTCTGCTTGGTTTTGTCTCCACTCTGATCGTTCTTGTTGCCACCCTGCTTGTTGTTGTCACCAAACTTCTTGTTGTTGTTTCCAACCTTCTTGTTGCTGTCTCCAACCTTCTTGTTGATGTCTCCGACCTTCTTCTTGTTGTCTCCGCTCAGCTTGCTCTTGTCTCCACCCTGCTTGTTGTTCTTCGATCCGACAGCAGGTAAGTTGTTGCTCTTAGTGATGGAGGGTCGGAAACGCGAGGCCTTCTGCTTAGCGTAGTTCTGAGCAAGGCGTTCTTGCACCTTGCTCGGTGGCTTGGTGTTCTTGGCGGAAGCGGCGGCGATCTGATCGCGAAAGGCAGCACGCTCCTCGATCGAACGCCTGTGCGGAACGGCTTTGGTCAGGCTATTGGGCTGACCGTCAGTGCCATTGACGCTGGTAGAAGGAGGAACAGCTGGGTTGGTGGAAGCCATGGAGTCGGTGTTGATCGACGACATTGTTCTTGAGGTGTTCTTTCGGTTTGATGTTCACCCGAGATCCGAATAGGGCGAGAGGAGGTTGAGCGTGTTGAGGTGGTAGACTCTGGCTGTTGTCTCAGTTATGGAGGAAACAAAGTCCAAGCCTAATCGTGATGTTTATTTGAGCTCTGGCGAAATGGCGCTAAGCGCGGATCTGTGAGCAGCTAGCTCGCGAAGCGCACGTGCCGCTAGAATCATTCACTGACCAAATCTCGCTCACCTTGATGTGACTTCGGGACGGCGTGAAGTCGTCACATTGTGTGTATAGGTCGAGGGATCTATGTCTGCCTATAATATCATGAGTGTGGGATATAGTACAGGGCAGGGCACAAAAGCGTCAATCTTGATAGTAACAGTATCGAGATAGCTTGGATTCTAACAAGGACCCTGAGCTAGTACTACTAGATTCTCAAGTTTGCTACCTCACCTTTAGAATGCAGTTACTGTATAGTCGTGGACCTTTCAGACAAAGCGATTCAAAGAGCGAAATTTTCTTGGCTATGAACACTTTTTGCTGGAACCACTCAAACTCATCAAGCGCCGGGATACTCAGAACAGGTCAAAAATGCAGTAAGATAGCACGCAGATGAGCTACGCGGTTAGTCAGACTTTGAAGAACGATTACACAGTGAAGTGCTAGAGATACGTTTCTGACCTTCAGGTCTAGAATATGTAGCAGGCCATCGTCATAGTTAGCGCGACGCACAGGCCGATCAGCTCATTCACTCACAATCTGCGTTCACAGCAAGCAGCCATCTACGTGGTAGAACGCCTACGAGGGCGTATATACAGGCATAAATGTCAGTTAATGGTAAGTAACAGGTTGTCCGTGGGCGATAGGTACGAGATGACTTTGTAGTTGTTCATATGCCCATCATCTGTTTGCTAACAGGGCATCACAGCCTTGAACGGGTCATACTAGATACTGCGTCTTTTGCTAGCACCTTTAACGAACAACAGTATACATGTTACAAGAGCATAAGAAGGAACAAAGTTCGAAAGTCAAAGGTATTGATTCATGCTACACAAAGCGGCTCCGCTGCTCGAAGTCGTTCCCATGTCACTATGCGAAGATCCAAAGAATTCTACAACGCTCCCAAAATGCGCTCGTCTGCCAATCTATGCGCCCGTGTCCAAATGCTCTTCTATGCATGTTCCCATCAACCTACACTAGCTCCGACCCGAAGCGAAGAGTCGAGCTAAGTGATGCAAGAAGTCGCATGTCAATCGATGAGAGTGTTGACCACCCGCAGGCAAGTCTGTGTGTTTTCGTTCGTGTGCACCGCTACTTGCGGCCAAGACCAGGCTTGTGACCGCCACGGCCGCCGAAGCCGCCGCGACCGCCGCCAGTGAGCGTACTGGTATGGTTACCGGTAAATTTTGAGCCTCACCAACCAATAACCAACTGAATATTGGGCTCACCATTAGCATACCAGTGGTTACCTCCTTCCTAAATAGGAAGGTGGATGTAGTTTACAAGGTGTTGTTGCTATTGCTCGGTCCTGCCTATACCTCTTCATTCACCTCATTCTCTAACACCTCCTACTTGTGCTAAATCGTCCGCTTGTTGAAGTTGGTGTTATAGTCCGTAACTATCGTCTCCTCACTGTCTACATCTTCGCCTTTGCCTAGAGGTCCGTACTAGTTACGGAGGCAACTACAGGCCTCTATAACGAGGTCTCCGAGCTGTGATCTTCGATAGTGTATCATATCACGGCTAGCACTGAAGCTGCGCTCTAGAGCATCGCTTATAAGCAGCAGTGCCAGTATATCGAAGGCAAATCGTACTAGCTTAGGCTCTATATCTCGGCGTACGTACTAGTATCTAAGCACGTCGTATAGGGCTATCTTCTGGTCCTTATCTCCTTTAGTGACTTGCCGGCGTGTAGATCAGGCTCACAAGCTTGTAACAGGTAGCGCTCGAATGAGTCAACCCTTAGTGTTAGTATAAAAAAGTCCGTGATCTTACGGCGCTTAAACTTCGATAGATTAGCTCGAAGATCGTCCTCGCTATCGGCCTTAACAACAGGCTATATTTGAGTCTCTATAGCTTGCGATTGCGATTATGACTGCTTCTTCTTCCCCTTTCGCTTCTTTAGAGGTGTTGCGGTATCCGTAGAGGTGTTAATCTAGCTAGCGGGTTTGTAGAACGTCTCCTAGATATCTATCGCCTATGCTTTCGTGCTCTTAATCTAAGACTGCTAATCTTTCGTACCGGCGCTCTAGAGGTCTTCAAACTACGCGTCTTTCAACATAGGGTTTAGCATTACTACCGCGTAGTAGATAGGTATGTCGTCTACGGCTTAGAAGTACTTCTCGACCTTCCGCTACGAGGCTTCGTAGCATTTCGAGAGATAATCGAAGGAATCGTCTTTCTCGGTTTCCTACTTATACTCGGTATTGTAAGCGTCGAGGGTGTTAAGTATAAAGTAGAGAGTCGGATACTAGTCGAAGAGGTGTTTCTGCTCGCCCTAGGTGTCTATAGTCGTAATCTCGAAGACCTGTAGCGTATTATATAGCCTGTCGAGTTGATACTAGTTACTAGTCGAGGGCGCATTGTTTTTAATAGTGGGATCGTCCCTGTTTTAGAAGTAGAAGGTGTTAATACGTTCCTTAATAGTAATAGCACGTCCGATTATATAATAGAAGCTGTTCTAGCGCGTAGAGTTGTCTTGAATAAGCTATAGGATAATAAGTTAGCAAAAGAGGTGAATAGGTAGGAGGATAACGATAACGGCTTTTATTCGGCATATTGACGGGAAGCTCCCGAGCCAATAGATAGGCTCAGATAAGCACTAGCGCCGTTACGTACGCTATCCTCGGCATCCCTTACTTACCTTAAGGTTATTAAATTCCTCTAACCCTTCACCTCCTACTACCTCTCTAAACTCGTCTAACTATTAAATAGGTATAGTGTGTATATATACGGAAGTTAGGACACGTAATAGGGAAGGAGGAAGGACTAATATAGTATACGAAGGTATATAGTAGAACAGTGTTTAGTACTAAAGGTATCTCTACTATCGGTATAGAGACTACGTCTCTTATACCTATATAGAGTATTAAATAGGTACGAGTTGCGTAGTAGTAGAAGACGGCGGATTACACGAAAGACGAGGAAGGACCTAATAGGATAGCGTATATCTATATATAGTATCGCTAGTATTAGTATAGGTAGATACTAGGTGTCCGGATGTTTACTAGCCTATAGGCTAGTAAACCCTAGTTACGTGATCTAGTTATATAACATACCTACACCTACATAATTGTCCTACGGCCTATAAATTCTTAATATAGAGGGATATTGCTCTAGTCCTAGTTCTATTTTACTACGCCTTATCGGTTTTACCTATATCTTATCCTACGACGGTAGTTCCTCCGATAGTCTCGTACTAACTAGCTAAGCAACTTTAGGTCCTCTAAGTCGCTCCTACTATTCGTACGGTGTCTCGGTAGTATTGCCGTACTATTGTCTCGACTAGCTTAGTATATACTAAGTTAGTCTTAGTACCGTACGATATACCTACTATTAAATAGGTACGAGTTACGTAGTAGTAGAAGACGGCGGATTATACGAAAGACGAAGAAGGACCCAATGGGATAGCGTGTATCTATATACAGTATCGCCGGTATTAGTGTAGGTAGATGCTAGGTGTCCGGATGTTTGCTAGCCTATAGGCTAGCAAACCCTAGTTACGTGATCTAGTCATATAACACACCCACACCTATATGCTTGTCCTGCGGCCTATATATTCTCAATACCTACTAACCTATATTCGTAATACTCCTACTTAGGTCGTAAGGTAAGGAACAATTATTTCTACTATACTAGCTATAGCTATTATACGAAGGTCTAGAACTAGGGACCGGCTAGCGGTTTGGTTAAACTATCTACTACTATCTCCTTAGTATAGTAGTACTCTACTTTGATCTTCCTCTACTACTAGAGGTACCTAATATAGTTATAGGTAACATTAATATACTTAGATCTTTCGTAGATATAGACGTCCTTAACTAAGGTTAGAGCTACCTAGTTATCCCCTATAAGGCGTACTAGTCTTAGTTTGTCGACGGTACTCTTATCGGCTAGGACTATTAGTTAGAAAGAGTAGTCTCCTACTAGCTCCGGGCAGTTTATCTCTCGGAGGATAGCCGCTAGGAACTAGGGTTATTTCGCGGCGGCGTTTATCGCTATAAACTCTACCTCTATAGTAGAGGTTACTATAGACTTTTGCTTCTTACTTATCTAGGATATAGGCGTACCGTATACTAGCTAGACATATCCTAGATTTAAGACCCTATCTACTCAATCTATCGCGTAGTCGGAGTCTAAGTATCCGGTTAGGATACCGCTACTATGTCTAAACATTAACCCTAGGTCGGGGAACGACCTTAGGTATCTCGAGACCTTCTTTAGTGCTTTTATATACCGCTTTGTTAGATCCGCGATATATATACTAGTTCTCCCGAGTAGGAAGGCTAGGTCCGGTCTCGTTATAGTCATTACCTATATCTAGGTCCTATTGTTGCTCTAGTAGTTATCCTTACTATATCTCTCGTCGTTCGGGGCTATAGGACGGAGATTATCGTAACTATCTATTAGCGAGAGTATTAGGCTTGCCTTTTCTTTTGCTATATCTATTTTAGTAAGGGATTTACGGATATAATAGCCCTAGTCGAGTTTTAGGGTACCGTTACGCCTATTACGAGTAATCTTTAGTCCTAGTAGTTTCTCCGGTTCCCCGAGATCCTTAATCTTAAAGTATTACGCAAACTGCTTCTTAAACTATTAGATGTCGGCTAACCTTAGTACTATAATAGGTATGTCGTCTATATAGATAAGTAGTATAATGTCTCTCTTAGTATAAGTTAGGAGACATAGGTCTACCTCGGACTAGTAGAATCCTATTTTAACTAACGTAGCGACATAGAGCTTATTCTAGTCTCTAGCTGCCTACTTTAGGCCGTAGAGACTCCGGAGTACCTTAAGGACCGTATTCGGTAGGGTTTTGACTCCTAGTAGGGGTTTTATATAGATATCTTCGGCTAGGTAGCTTTAGGTAAACGCATTGTTGACGTCGACCTAGTATATCTCGAGATCCCGCTCGTAAACTACTACTATAAAGACCCTTAGGTGTTATAGCGTACTATAGGTATAAATGTCTCTTCGAAGTTAACGCCAAATTTCTATAAAAACCCTCTTACGACAAGTCTTGCCTTAAACTTTTCGATTACTCCGCTAATAAGTCTCTTTACGTTAAAGACCTACTTAGAGGTTACTATATTCGCCCCCCTTAGAGCGATAGCCGTTTCCTAGGTGTTATTACTTAATAACGAGAGTAGCTCGGTATCGATAGCGTCCTTCTATAAGTAGCCCTATTTAGGATCTCCTACCGTAGCCTTATATGTCTTCGGGATAGGTACTTCCTATTAGTAGGCGATACCGGGTCCGAATATAGTAAAGGCGTATTCTTAGACTTCGTCGAATAGTTCCTCTACCGTAGCTATAAATATACGTTCGTCGGTATCGGTAAGTCTATTATTTACCTATAGTAGTTAGTAGAACAAAGCTATTATAGCTTTATAGTGCTTAGCCTTATAGTCCTAGTCCTAGCCGTAGTTATTATTAGGATCCCTAGTCCTTTTCCTTCGGACGATTAGTTCCGGTAGCTCCGGGGTTTTCTCGATCTTCTTATAGTCCGCGATATTATCTAGTCTACCGGGAAGTTAGATATAGAGCGGTCTTAAGACAGTTAGTCCTTTGTCCTTAGCCGTAGCGGGTTCGGTCTCTATATAGGGAGCGGGGATTAGCTAGGTTAGTTCTTCTATAGAGGACTCGGCTACTTTAGTAGTAGGAAGTTAGAATATTATACTACCCGAGGATCGTGAGATTACTATCGGGGTATCCGCTAGTCGCTAAACTAGTAGTAGTCGCGAGACCGCCGGTAGTTGACCGACTAGCCTTCGTTTAGGTACCCTACTAGGTTAGTTCGTAAAGAAGATACCTAAGTCTAGATCTCCCTCCTTCTCGTTTTCGAACTAATCTACTTAGCTATACTACCTAATAGCTCGTATATCTAGCTCCTAGAACAACTATTACTTAGTCGATTAACCGTATCTAACGAAAATAGCTTCCTTACCCCGGTTTATTAACTTATCCTATCGTAGCCCTTTTAAATATAATTTCGGTTCTACGTAAACTACTACCCTACAACCCTATACTCTTAGGTGATCCACCGTCGGCACTTTACTAGTAAATGCTTCTTCCGGCGAAAGTTAGACACCGTTAAGTAACGGTCCGTTCGGTAGTAGGTTACGTATAACCGCCTATACCTCTAGCGCTTTAGGCTAGAATTCTACCGGTATCCTCTATTCCTCGAGTATTACGCGGATCGCGTTCTCCGATACCTAGATTAACCTTTCTACTACTCCGTTTTGTATAGAGTTATAAGTATCCGTCGTATCGTATTAAACCCCCGATTCTTTCTCCTTGTTAAGATGTAGCATCTCAAAGGGAGTCAACAATCAGGAAGTGATCTGGCAGCCTGAGGCATCCACAATGACTCAGCTTGTAGGGAGATACCTTCTCTCCCCTTTAGCTTAGATAGACATCTAACACAATCAACATATTGGTTCCTGATATATTGCTGCATGCTCGTGCTATTAGTCAGTTGAAGATTGATCTCTTACTCCACTCCGCTGCCATCCACCCGTACCTGTTTTAACAGGTTATGAGCCCGGGTTTGTGCAGGAATAAGAGCAACCTATATCAGTACAGGTTACTTGTATCCCTTGCTATCGTAGCAGAAAACATCTGGGAATCAGAAGTCTACCCCGTCTATCCTATCAAGGAGCTTAGTTCGATACTAAGTGATAGGTAACCCAGACAAGGACTCTGTGCGGCTTACTCAAAGCCAATACCTTGAAGATACTCTGTAGGCAGAACTGCATCGAGATACTATCAAGAAGGACTTCAAGTAAGTCATTTGAAGCTCTGCTAGGAGAGACAGACCTGTGTCCTAGCCCCGAGACCTCACACCGCTCCTTCTTTACTTTACCAAGCAGGCCTTGGTATCCACACCTACGAACTTTCCCATTCTACACCAGAAGCCTCAGCAGGATCTGAGCCACCACCTTGGAACATACACACCTTGTTTCATTACATCCAATTTATTATGGATTCATACCAAGAGAAGACAGAGGAGAAGGGAGGCAAAATCCCAATTCTTGGGAGGGACAATTGGAAGAGATGGTTCAACCTTCAGAGATACAAGATGGAGAGCCAATCAGCATTCTTTGCAATTGATGACCTAATGGAAGTGTCTTTTGACAACATCAAGGGCAAGACTCTGAAACTCCAAGAAGAGGCTACAACCAAAGAGATCCTCAATACGCCAACATGGACAAGACACAATGCAGTATGCAACTTCAGTATCCTTAGTAGGATCACAGAAGAAGATGAATTTGAGCTTGAGGGCTCATGTGAATCTGGAAGAGCTGCTGAGAAGTGGGTGTATCTCTGGAACAAGTATAGCCAGGTGCTACCAACCCATGCACATGAGCTCACAAAGCAATTTGTGACCTTTGAGATGAGTGAAGAGTTCACCATCAGATCTGCATGGACACACCTGGTTTCTCTTGGAAAAAGGATTGCTGATGTTGACCCAGAGGGTCAGCATTACAGGAAAGCTGATGTGAGGATGACCCAGCTCTTAAGCTCACTGCCACCTGACTACCATGTAGCCAGGGATACTATCATGGCTCAGCCAAAGATGGATCATGAAAGGACCTTAAAGATCCTTGAAGCTCAAGAAGCCAGGTTGGATCCCTCTAAGGCTGAGTATGGCATGGCAGCCACCTGGGTCAAGCCCTCAGGTCTAGCAAGACCACTCTCCTGCCTTCTCTGTGAGAAGGATCATCTGATCAAGGACTGCCCTAGTTTGCCTGAGGCAAGAAAGGTCCTTAGATCTCATTCCCAACCACCATCTTCCCAGAATACAACACATGTCAAGAAGAAGAGAACTCCACCACCCACTTCAAGGAGGACACCAAGAGAGAAGTCCTCTATGGAAGAACTTAAGAAAATGGTGAAGAAACTCAGCTCTGACATGCTGTCACTCCAGAAGAACCAGGCCCAGTCTTATACCTCTAAAGCAAAGAAGACTGGAAAAGGTTTCTCCGCCCAAGAGTCACCATGCAGCTCATCCCCAGAGACAATGTCTGATGATGATGAGTATGATGAAGTGGCTCACTCAACTGCAGAAGTCCAAGGCAAGTTCCCCTCGTCAGAGTGGTTACTTGACTCCTGTGCTTCATCCCATATGACTGACCAAAGCTGCCTCTTTAGATCTATGACTCCCTTGACAAGGAAGAAATGGATCAAAGTGGGAGGTGGGTTTTTATTGGCCACTCATATTGGGAATGCAGAGATGAGTGGGAGAGCTGGCAGAAAAGTTGTTTTGGAAGATGTCCTGCTTGTACCCAAGCTAGGAGTGAACCTGGTTTCATGGAACCAGTTTAGCAAGCAGTTTGGTGTGCAACCTCCATCATTTTCTCTTGTTTCCCCCTCTGGTGAGACTGTTGTCCAGACAAAGCTCCTTGGGGGGGTTCCATTCATTGATGAGATTTCTCCTCTCCTACAAGAACGGGCACATTACTCATCATGTGCACCACCAATGGAGAATGCCTTTGTGACTGCTCAATCAGAGACCGACCTGAAGCAGTGGGAGCTTTGGCATAGAAGATTTGCACACTTTGGGAAGAATTTGCTCCAGAATCTTCACAAGGTAACAGACTTGAAAGAACCCATTCCTATCCCTAAGGATGGCTTTCACCAGTGCAGAGTATGCTCAATAGCAAAGATGAAGAAGTACAAAGGCAAAGTTACAGAGAGAAGACCTGAAAGACTTGCCCTTGTATCTATTGACATATGTGGCCCACTACCAATCTCAAGACTAGGATTCAAATACTGGCTTGAGATTGTTGACAACTTCTCTAGGAAGAAGTGGACCTTTCCTCTTAGGAAAAGAGAAGATGCTCCAGTTGCTCTCCAGAACTGGAAGATCAAAGCAGAGAGGAAATCATCAGCGCAGCTGAAAGCAGTAAGACTTGACAATGCAAAAGAACTTATTGCATTAGTGAAGCAGTGGGAGAAGGATTTGGGGATTGGGCTCGAGCCGACTGAGGCATACAACTCTCTACAGAATGGACCAGTTGAGAGGTCAATACAAACCTCAGAGGACTCTATAAGGGCAATGCTTGAAGAGGCTAAAATGCCGGTTGAATTTTGGCCTGAAGCACTAGAGGCCCAAACTTATATGAGGAACAAACTGCCAAATGGCCCAGATTACGATGGGTTCAAGGTTTCACCAGATGAGGCTTTTGATGGTATCAAACCGACCATCAACCATTTGAAAGTTTGGGGATGCAAAGCTGTTGTCTATATGGACACAAGATCCCAACCTCAATGGGCAAGAAGTGACAAGCTAATGAATAGGGGTAAAGAAGCAGTGTTTATTGGGTATGTTGAAAACACAGCTAAAGCCTGGCTCTTTTGGGAACCAGACATGAGAGCTGTTAAACAACACACACATGCAGACTTCTTTGAGGACCAGCCTGGAGGTGATATGGGTCTCAATGTTCCAACATTGAATCTACCAAGCAGTGCACCAGCTAGGAAGCCCTTAGGAAGGCCGAGGAAGAACGTATCCTTAGGACAATCTACCTACCATTCAGGCGTCCATCAGAGCCCCCCCGAAATAGATCAGCCAATTGAGAGCCCTAAAGTCGCTCAGCCGAGAAAGCTGTTTGTGCAACTTCCCCAGCCTCCGGAGAACGTAGGGGAATTTCAGAAAATCGATCAGCCAATTGAGAGAAGCTCCCTAGATCCCCAGGAAATAGACGTTACTAGGTCACAAGTGACGGTCCCTAAATCATCCCTTGGAAAGAGAAAGGCTGACTATGATGTTGAGGGCTATGACATGAAACAGAAAGCCCCAAGATCCATGGTCCCTAAGCCCGAACTAACCACTGAAGTGGGAGAAGCAATGGACCTCTCAGAGAACCTTGCTGCTTTTCACCAAGCTTTCTTTGCAGCCATGCAATCAGTGGACAGTTCAATACCATGGGATAGCGAATTCCTGGAAGAAGTTGAGGAAATGGCCTTTGCAGCAACTGTAGAAGCCATTGCATACAAGCAAGAGGTCCCAATTCCAAAATCCTACAAGGATGCTGTGAATGACAAGAAATGGGGACATCTTTGGAAGGAAGCAATCCAAAAGGAACTAGATGCTCTACAGAGTAACAACACCTGGGAAAATTCTGTTCCACCAAAAGGAGCAAATCTGGTTACATCAAGATGGGTCTTTGATATTAAGAGAAGCATTAGTGGAGCTATTGAAAAGTTCAAGGCTAGACTAGTTGCAAGGGGCTTCTCACAGAAGTTTGGTGTTGACTTTATGGAGACATTTGCACCTACAGTAAGACAGGACACCCTTAGGGTGTTTATGGCTATTGTGTGTAAGAAGGATCTTCATCTTCACCAAGTGGATGTGAACAATGCATTCACAGAAAGCACCCTCCATGAAGACATCTTCATGTTACCACCACCAGGAGTTGAGCTTCCACCAAACATGGTGTTCAAAATCCTCAAAAGCTTGTATGGACTTAAGCAAGCAGCTAGAGATTGGAATCAACTCTGTGTGTCAAAGCTCAGAGAGATTGGATTCACACAGTCAGAAGTGGATCCATGCCTACTTATCCATAAGAAGAGGGAGATCATAATCCTTATACATGTGGATGACATTCCAATTGCTGCACCAAAGTTGACAGATGTTCTCTGGTTCAAAAGAGAACTTGGCAAGATCTTCAAGATCAAAGATCTAGGTGAACCTGAAAAGATCCTTGGCATGAGAGTCACAAGGGACAGGAAGAGAGGAATCCTGAAACTTGACCAAGGACACTTTGTTAGGGACAGCCTAGCCAAGATGGGAATGAACCATGAGAAGGCAGCACCTACACACTCACCCATGGACAGCTATGAGGCCCTCAAACCTTCAAGCCACATGGATGAGAGGTGTGACAAGGCAGAGTACCAGAGTATTAATGGTACTTGGATGTGGCCAGCAACAATCACAAGGCCAGACATTGCTTTTGCCCTAGGAAGGATGAGCTCATTTGTGAGTGACCCATCCACCTACCACATGAAGGCTTTGAAGAAGATCACTAGGTACCTAAGATCATACCCTGATCTAGGACTTCAGTTCTCAAAGTCTGGAAAAGGACACCTTATTGGATACTGTGATTCTGATTATGCAATGGACAAAGCAGACAGAGTCTCAATCCTTGGGTATGTCTTCTTCCTCTGTGGGGCACCAGTTTCTTGGATGAGCAAGAAGCAAAAGTCTGTAGCAACATCCACAATGGAGGCTGAATACATGGCTATGAATGCATGTGCGAAGCAGTCCCAATTCCTAGCTTCACTGCTGAGGGAAATGGATTGTCCAGAGTTAGTGGGAGACTGTTCCCATCAACCAAGAATCACTGGAAACCAGGAGACTGTATCAAATTTGAGACCAGTCCAATTAAGAGGTGACAATCAAGCTGCCCTCACCCTAGTGAAAGATGCACATGTTCATGACAAGTCGAAGCACATTGACATTGCCTATAACGCTGTTAGGAAACTTTGGTGGAGGAGGCTTATTGCTGTTGAGTACACCCCAACCTCTGAGATGGTTGCAGACGGGTTTACAAAACCAAAGACTGGTCCACACTTCCAGAGGTTTGTAAGCCAGCTGAACCTGTCATAAAAAGGTCCAAGTACTATTGACAGGAAGTGAGCAGACTGTAACCTCCCATACGAGATGAGTGGGAGTGTTAAGATGTAGCATCTCAAAGGGAGTCAACAATCAGGAAGTGATCTGGCAGCCTGAGGCATCCACAATGACTCAGCTTGTAGGGAGATACCTTCTCTCCCCTTTAGCTTAGATAGACATCTAACACAATCAACATATTGGTTCCTGATATATTGCTGCATGCTCGTGCTATTAGTCAGTTAAAGATTGATCTCTTACTCCACTCCGCTGCTATCCACCCGTACCTGTTTCAACACTCCTAGTCTTTTAGAACTATTAGTAGCTTAGGTGTATTATTACTCCGTACTGCTCTTACGTAGCATTTCGATACTTTCTCTATAGTTAGCCGCTATTATCGTAGTGCTTACGGTACGTCGGATTTGTTCTTAAGCGGGATCACCTACTTCTTTCTTAAGAAGTTATCTACGATCTCTAGCTAGTATTTAAAACCTAGCCTAGATGTCGTATTTTCGAAGGGTCCGTAGATGTCGATAGATATAAGCGTAAGTCTTTCGTTCTTTCCTTCTATAATAGCGCCTTTAAACTTCCGTATATTCGCGATAGAGTATACCTTATAGTTATGCTCGTCCGGGATAGGAATCGGGTCCTTCTTATTACTTACCCTATAGACGTTCCGGAGTGATCCTTTACCTAGGTGTACGAATCTTCTATACTAAAGCTCCTACTAATCCTCGGTAGTAACCGCGGCTAGAGCTTTCTTATTAGGAATATTACCCGCGGGTAACATCTCCGGGGGCCTCTTATCTACCTAGTTTAGGGAGTCGGATATCGAAGATACTACCGGTACCCCCCCTCGTAGCACTGTTTATACGATAGGCTTTCCGCTCTTATACTTAAGTATAAAGTTTAGAGGTTCGATATCGAATTGCTTACTAAACTACCTCTATAAAACTAGATTAACTCCGAGATTAGGAATAAATAAGACTTTCTCTAGAGCAATTTATTTCCCCGTTAGGCCTCCTATAGTTACTATTCCTTTATAGAATGTATCTAGGTACCCCCTACCGACTTTAATTACTTTCCTTCTCGCTAGTTTCCTAAGCGATCTAAATAGAGACTTATTATTAGTTATGTATAAGGAGGTATAGGAGTCTAGTAACTATTCGGAGGCGGGAAACTTGCCTTTTACTTTAGTAGTAGAATAGGCGACTTCGTCGTCGTATATTTCCTCGGTATCGCTTTCTCGTAAGGTATAGGCTCGTATTGCCTTTACCTTTATCTTATTATCGGATTGGCTTCTCCTATCCTTCTACTGTTTCCTAGACTTCTTAAGGGCGTTTTAGGCCTTTTCTAGATCCCGGACTAGCTCTTCGTAGGACTTCTTCTCCGGTTACTTCTAGGTATTCTTCTTTTTAATAAACTCCTTTACGGAATCTAGTTCCGGGCACGATATAACTAGGTAGTTACTATCGTAGATAAAGTAGCCGCTCTTACCCCCTTGCCTCTAGGAGTATAGAGCGGTCTCGCTCTTACTCTCTTAGATCCGTAATTTGTAGGATTTAAGTAAGGTTATAGCGGATTCCTAGCCTAGGTTTAGCTAGGCTAGGATAGTATCCCTAGTACTAGCGTAGACGTCCGGGAGGCTACTTAGTAGGTACTTAAACCTCTAGATAGGGTCCTTATAGTAGGTCTCTTTACTATCTATTTCGGTAATCTATATAGATAGGTTACCTAGATATATCTACCCTTATCTAATTGTCTAATCGTCCGGTAGCTTAAACGATACTAGCTGTTTTATAAGCGCTACTACGTATGCCTTATAGACCTTACTATACTTCTTCTATAGAAGTTTCTAGATCTCTTTCGTATCTCGTATGTCTAAGATTTCTTAGTTATCCTCCTCGGACAAATATACTAAGATAGTATATCTCGCTATACCGTTCGCCTTCGAAGTAATCTTAGGCGTAACGGATTCTAGGAGATTAGCCGACGAGTCGTTAATAACCTAGAATACCTCCCGGCTTTCGAGATAGTCTCGTAGTATAACAAACTAGCGCTTCTAGTTCTTACGAGTAAGGGTAGGGCCGACCTTCCGGGGGCCCTCGTAGCTCGTTAAGTCTTCTATAGCGAAGGTAGCCTTAGATATATAGCAAGCTCTACTTAACTACGGTAGTTAGAATAAGCTTAGACTCCCCGAGTCTATTAGTAGCGTTCCGTATAGTAGACTCCCCGAGTCTATTAGTACGTTACCGTACGGATTCCGGGTATAGGGTATAGTACCCTACGTCGTACTTCCTTAGTATATCGATGTCCTATTAAGCAAACCCGGGCTTATAACCTATTAAATAGGTATAGTGTATATATATACGGAAGTTAGGACACGTAATAGGGAAGGAGGAAGGACTAATATAGTATACGAAGGTATATAGTAGAATAGTGTTTAGTACTAAAGGTGTCTCTACTATTAGTATAGAGACTACGTCTCTTATACCTATATAGAGGGATCTTGCTCTAGTCCTAGTTCTATTTTACTACGCCTTATCGGTTTCACCTATATCTTATCCTACGACGGCAGTTCCTCCGATAGTCTCGTACTAACTAGCTAAGCAACTTTAGGTCCTCTAAGTCGCTCCTACTATTCGCACGGTATCTCGGTAGTATTGCCGTACTATTGTCTCGACTAGCTTAGTGTATACTAAGTTAGTCTTAGTACCGTACGACATGCCTACTAACCTATATTTGTAATACTAACCTCTATATTAAAGCCCTTATCTACTTTATTACATTATATAGCTTACTAATAGTACTACGAGTATACTAGAACGCTACTACCGCCGCGAATACGCCCTCCTCCGTCTTTAGTTCTAGCTCCTTAAGGTCCCGATTAGATAACTCTCCTAGTAGTAGCGACTTCGCGTAGAGGTTAGTAATATAGCCGAAATATCGTAGGCGGCGGCCCTTACGGTAATAGACCTTTATCTACGGGTATATCCTCCTTATTAGCGTATTAACCGCGGTATCGTTATTACTAGTATTATTGGTTACGAAATACCCGATTCGGTATAAGATCGAGTACTCGGCGAACACTTCCTAAAGCGCGTCTATAATATTTATACTAGTATAGTTACTACGTAGTCGCCTAAACGCTAAGAGCTTAGTACAACGCTTGCCTCGAGTAGAGATGTAATAGATATAAACCGAGACGATAGCGCGATAATTAGGAGAGGTCTAGACGTCGAATAAGATATAAATATCGCTTAGTGCCTTTAGTATCTCCTAGATTAGCTTCGCCTTCTAGTTCTCGTACTTATAGAGCACCTACTTTCGAATAGTCGCGCCGGCGCGTAGTAAATGCTATCTAATGTTCTGCGATAGGCAATAAACGAGCTCTCGAAAGTAGGCGTTCTCGACTATACGGAAGGCGATATAGTAGTATATAATCTATCGGATAAGTAGTCGCTTAAATTCGTTAAACTTAGAGACTAACGCCTATATTAAAGTCGTCTACGCCGGATCAACGATAGGCTCTTTAACAACGGCAATAGGCTGACCCTGCTTATTTAATCTATAGATAGTGAGGTGAGAAAGTGGCCCTTAATTGCCGTTAACGATAGGCAGTTCTTAAGGCTTACCCTCTAGCTTATAGGTCTAGCAGTAATACACCTCCTTACTATTATCGTGCCGTATTAACGACTCGCTATGTTACTATACCGGAGAGGTCCGTTTACGCGTCCCTTTCGACTGTATCGCCTTCTTACGCGTGTACTCCTTGCTATAGAGCTTGAAGCAGTCCTTGTACTTATCCGGATAGAAGGCTAGGTTCTTCAAAGAGAGATATATAATATCAGATGCTAGGGCTCGATTGCCGGTAAATGATGGCCATACGAAGGGCATTGTAGCGACAGTAAGGTGAAAGAAAGAGAGGTGAATACACACGCAAAACGCGTAGGTACGCGACTCCAAGATCATGCTGATTTAGCGTGTACCAACTACGGATCAGCATCCTACTGGAGCGGCTTAGATACCGGGCTCTAGGCTATATATGGATCTGGTTACCAAGGGCAGTGAGTTACCTCACCACTGGATAACCAACTGCGACAGCGAGGTCACCACAACCAACCAATAACCACCGGTTAGCACCACTAACCATTAGCAACCATATCAATAAGCTCACTGACCGCCGCGAGCAGTGGACTTGGCCTTCTGCTGTCGCTCTTGAAGGATCTTCTGCTTAGCATCCTCCGGCATACTGGGGAAGATATTGCCCTGATAGAGGTGCCAGGCGATCTTCGGACTGGTCGCGAAGTACGCCTTCTGCTCAGCTTCCGGTAGAGCGTTGAAAGCCCTCTGCTCAGCAATGCGGTCGTAGGTAGATTGGCGCATGAAGATGTCCTTGGTCGCGATGGTATCCTCAACGACATCGTGGCCGCCCTGCTGAATCGTGCGACCGAGGTACGTGTCAGCAAGCGTCTCGAGTTTGGCTTGGCCGTAGATGTGCTGAGTGTCCACAATCTGCGCGCCGTTGCCAACGAATGGGGAGAGGCCCTTCTGTGCAAGGTAGAAGAATGCCTTTTGATCTGTCTCACCGCCGTGGGGGATGACTTGGCGATTCGCGAAGATCTTCTGGCACCAAGTCTCGGCCACTGCAGCGTCGACTGCTCCATTCTCTGCGCGAAGCAACGACCACTTGACACCGAATCCGTACGGCAGCTTGACCTCTATATTTGGGTCCTCGGGGTAGCGAACGTAGCAGAAGAGGAGTACTTCGCCGGCCATGTTGCAGATGCAGATGTTACCAATACGGTGGGCCCATCGCTTCTGGCCCGCCCTCGGTTCCTCTTTGCCGTTCTTCTTGAAAGCGCCATGGACCATGCCAACACCGCGGATGTGGTATTCCTGCATTTTGATGTCGCAGCAGACTGGTTCATTGGGGAGAAGGCGCTCAAAAAGGGGGAAGACCTGGGTTGCAGGTGTCTTGCCTCTTCCTGGACCAACGGTCGACCGTACTCCCCCGTTGAGAGCGAGAGCAGCCCAGGCCGCGAGCGCATCAGCGATCTCCTTCTGTTCCCCCTTGAGTGGCTTGGGCGTGTTGTTCTGTCGTTCAGCCGAGGCTTTCACCTCCTCCATACTGATGGAGAAGTTGGCAGGCATCTTGACGTGATGCCTTGGTAGTTTTGAGTTGATCGATCGCTAAGTATGTTCTTGTTGAGTTCAAGAGTGGTCTGGTCTCGGGTAGTTTGGGAGGATGCAAAAGTGATTGACTGTAGAAGGGCGAGGAGGGAAAGCAAACTGGGAGAGATTGGGAGTTTTATGTATCCTGGACGACACATAACGCTACCCAGATCGCTCGTAAAGCATTCACAGGTAGGTGAAGTGTTTGACCTGCCTGTCCACTTCTGCCGCTGATCTCAATGTATAGAAGAATTGATTCACCTCCTCCATCAAGAACAGCGACAAAGACATTGTTACATCACAAAGCCGGGTAGCGAATCCTGAAATCTCCTTGTCGCCATCACGGGCAATGCTTTGTATAGAAAAGAGCTGAGCAGAGTATATCGTGGAGTATAATTGATCGATCGAAAAGCTACGCATGTCCTTGATGAAAGGCTAAGATATACGTCTGCTGGAGTCGCCGCCACGCTGCACGTCTCAGCTCTTTGTCTAGCATACTTCTCAGACATCTGACGACTAGCTCACGAAGTCTTGACTACAAGGGACATACGACGCAAGAGAAAAAGGGGTGGACCCTGCAGTATTACCTTGCTACTAGCTAGCGCGAGACCAGGGCCGCGGCCGCGAGTTTGGAGGTGGTAGTACAATTTTTGAGTCTCGACGATCTCGGACGGGGCGAAGGCATCCTACTCGTAGTAGGACGCACCAGTATCGCCCTTCGCATCGTGAACGATGATTGGAAGACTCTCAAAGATCTTCTTGAGGATCCGCTCGCTTCCTGACCACGGATGGCGCCGTCGGAGTAGTAGAAGTCTGGACGATGGAGGCCAAAGTCCTTATCCGGTGCGTACAGGATCGATCTCTCGGCGCCTTCCCCGTCGTTCTAGGCGACGTAGGCGTCGAAGATGGTTCGCTTGAGACTGTCCCTTACAGATGCTCAGCCATTGCGTTGGTGCCATTTGCCCTTGTCGTGGCGGTACAGTTGAAACTCGTCGTCGAAGGCGACGGGCGCACCTGGTAGGAGGAGATCGTAGCGTGGTTCTTGCTGGAGGATGTCTCTCTTGCGTTATGGCTCTGACTTGGCCTTGATCTTGCTTAGGGGTGTGGCTCGGACGGAGCTCCAACCCATCTTGATGGCATTCACCAAAATCGTTCATCATATGTTGCTCCTAGCCTCTTGAACCCATTCATCATTCATTCACCAATTATGCCCCGCTGCTGCAGCATCATCGCTACTTGCAAAAATTTATGTAGTATGTCCAAAGTATATATATCGTTGTGTGCCATGGCAACAACTTTTGGGCAGCAACGAAGGAATCTGTGTATAGAAGAAAACCACCAGGGATATACTGGAAAGCAAATTCGAAAAACCTGAAGCCCCAGGTCGTTTGAGAAAACCGAGAGGAATGATCGCATTGATAGAAGTCTTGCTGCTTGTCTTAGCTCCCATGCACGTCAGGCAGGATCCAGCCATTTACAGCCAGGCCTAGACCATATCAGCGGTGAGACAGACCTCGCACATATCAATGAGGGCAAGACAAATGAAAAAAGGGTGAAGTCTTCAAAGCTCGTGTTCGTGCAAGCTATGATGAGTGGCGCTTCGATGTTGCCCATGTCTACAACTACCTTTACCCAATGCAAAACGGAGAAACCCCCAAAACGCCCTATACCTTCGTTCTCCGTCGCAGCGTATCAATGCAGCGTTCTTATGATAATATCCCATGAAACCAAGCCCAGCCCTTATTTTCGCAAAAGCGCCCATGTGTTCATGACGGTTGTCCGGTCCCGCGTGTATGCATATTCCCTGCCGCAGACCGTCGATGCTACTAGAATGAGTAGAGTGTGTGTTCGTCCTAGAAGATGTATGTCCCGTGCTCAGCGACGCCGTCACTCTTCTCCCAAGGTAGGGAAGTCAGGATCCTCGAGCTTGAAAGAGCTTGTTGCAGCGCGCTTGTTGCCTCGACCACGAGCAGCACCGCCCCTATTGCCACCACGACCATTGGCAGAGGAGCCGCCGCGAAAAGTAGAGGTATAGAGATTGCCGCGAGTGCTGTTGATGGTAGTCGGCGTACGAAAGTTGACGCCGCTCGAGCCAGCAACACCATGAGCCCTGCCTCTATCAACGCCTTGTCTACCTCTACCTCGGCCTCCAGCTCAGCTTCCACGGCGCTCGTTGATGGGATCTGTCTTGGGTAACGCTGCGGAGTCCAACCTGTAGCGTGCAACTTCGCAAGCTCCGCAGCACGGTTGTAGTCAGGGTTCAATGCCAACCACAACTTCCGTACACCATCTGCGTCCTTGACGGGGCTATGGTTTCCGTCTGCCTGAGGATCCTCGCCAAGAATAAACTTGCAGGTCTTAGCAAGACTTGGTTGAGAGGGATCGCCGGCATCCGGAATGGCGCCGGCGTAGAGTTGCTGAGTGTCGACGATAGTAGCGCCATTGTCGTGCATGATGGAATTTGCGGTCTCGTAGAGGAAGGCCGTCGTGTCACCGCGGTGGTCATGCATGACGACCGGACGACCGTGGAAGATCACGCGGAGCTCCGCCTCGACCTCGCTGGCTGGCTGGGCACCGTTCTCGAACCAGGTGTCGGGAAGTTCGACCATGTACTTGCTAGGTGCGAAACGCTTCTCGAGAATCTCGTAGTGCTTGGTGAATTTACCCTTGCTTGGGTATGACGGGTAGACGTCGTAGATGGGTTTACCTGCGGAATTGACGACTGCTCCACGACCCAGAACCTGCTTGAAGATGATTATGCCGGTCGCGAGGATGCGGAGCTTGAAGTGGACAAACTCGCCATCGTAAAAGACGGGTTCGCCAGGGAAGAGTAGATGCATGAGTGGCACAAGCTGCGTGGCGCGGCATATCCAGACGATGTCGGGTCCGTAGCTCTTCTTCTTCTCCTTCTTTGGCGCTTCTTGAATTGATTCAATCTGCTGTGGGAAGGTAGAAGCTCCCATAGCCGCGTCAGTCCATTCGTCACTCCAGGGGCTGTAAATTGCGGTGGCATCGGGGCTTTTCGAGACTTCCCACGGCTTGTTGAACGAGGTGCCGTCGTCTTTGGTGTTGACTGCGCCTGAGACACTGCTAGCAGCGGTGTCATTGCTCGATGTCGCGGTCGAGCTGCCTCGAGAGTGTTTGCCGACCGAGCCGACGGAAGAAGACTCGTCCATGCTCTTCTCTGTTCTCATGCAAGTAACCGAACCGCGCTTGATATCGCGAATGGTGCTTATGATCGTGGTAGCCGTGTCACGTACGGTCGAGTCTGGTTGTAGAGCTAATTTGTGGCTTGCCGGGGCGACTGAGAGGGTAATGTTCCGGTCAAGGGAGTCTAGGTGAGGAGTGATAGTGTTTCGGGAAGTGGAAGGAGGATGTTGACTCAGGAAGAAGACCAGAATTAGTCACTTTCTAAAAGTGCAGCTTTCGTTCTGCAGCACATCGTGCTCGGACTTCTGAGTTTTCCAATGGCGTTCATCGATAGCATTCACCACTTCCAACTTCGAAAGCGTTAACGCAGAGTCCTGCCCAGCCATTCACCACTGCTCACCAGACGAGCAGGAGTGACGATGCACCGTCATTTCCCGGACTTCAGAACGCGCAACAGTGACCCGTGGCGAAAGTTTGATGGTAGAAAATCCACTGGCAGCAGGTGCTTCGTACAAGGGTGGTACGCATGTTGGCCTAGGCCCTCCGTTGTCTCTACTGCCTCGAGCATTAGCTTGCGCGCATACTCGCCGTGCTGCGAACGTTGCCATTGGAGCAGACATTGCAGTAGTGTAGTGTATATAGAAGTTCATGTGGCGTATATTCTGCATCGACCCGTATTATGCCACCTAGGCAGAGCATGGCGTAGGTTTGTCGACGTCTGAGATGTACAACACCGTGTAGAGGGTTCCGAGGTTGGTAG
The DNA here is from genome assembly GCF_020509005.1 of Fulvia fulva. NCBI lineage: Eukaryota > Fungi > Ascomycota > Dothideomycetes > Mycosphaerellales > Mycosphaerellaceae > Fulvia > Fulvia fulva. The sequence continues at coordinate 3,721,634 of NC_063017.1, read as the reverse complement.
AACTCTGAATCTCATCAATCTAAAGGATGTCAGCGAAATGCAGAAATGACAACTCCGACCAGTTTTGGGAACAAGGGCCTCTTAACGACCCCAGGTTTATCAATGTCTCTAATTATTCTTTGTCCTTCTTTCTCTAAGCCGGCCTCTCCTGACCTTCTTATGCAGCGTTCCTCGAGCCTATCGCCCTTTTCGAGATCCTTAAAGCATATTTGGTATTCCCAACACCAACGCTATGCCTTCCTTTCCTTTTCCTCTATTATTCCAGAAACGTAAAAAGATTCGTATGCACCACATTCAACGCTCGATCCGCATTCGCCTCCTCAATCACACAACTTATATTGATTTCGCTAGCTCCTTGCGATATCATCTCAATATTGATCCCATGGTCTCCCAGCGTGCTGAAGAAACGTCCAGAAATCCCGACCATACTCCGAAGCTGTCGTCCAACCAGCGATATGATTGCCATGCCGGGGACGAGATCCACATCTCCCCAGACACTGAGGGCATCGACAGCGGCTTGCAAGGCGTCAGATTCGATCTTCATCTCCTCCTCGCTGTGGCCGGAGAGAAGCGCGATTTCGGAGTGCAGCGCCATTGAGACGTGAACTTCTGACGAGGAGATGAGATCGACGGAGAGGCCATTCTTGTCTAGAATCTGAAAGATGGACATGAGGAAGCCGTGGGCGCGCGTGCGCTTCTTCGAGTGCACGTTAAGCACTGTAATGCCACGCTTCGTGGTCACGGCCGTGGGTCGCCGTGCTTTCTCTTGGTTGAGGAGATTCGATGACGAACGTCCACGGAAGAGGCCCGGACGTCGCACACGGAGTTCGTCTTCGGGGTCGGGGAGGACGATGGTGCCTTTGTTCTTGGGGTTCATGACATTCTTGATGCGGATAGGAATCAGGGCCTGGACGACTTGGTCCATGGTGAAGGGGTGGATGACTTCGGAGCCGTAGAATGTCAGTTCTGAAGCTTCGCTGGGGGTGACGGAGTCCAGTAGTCGCGCATTGGCGACTTTGCGAGGATCTGCTGTGAAGATGCCGTCGACTTCCTTCCAGATTTGGAGTTCCTGTGCTCCGAGGCCTACTGCTGTCAATGCGGCGCAGAGGTCTGTGTATCCTCTTCCAATGGAGTTTAGAAGGCCTCCTGGCACGTTTCCGAAGTATCCAGTAATGACAGGCACCGTATCCGGTCCCAGCTTGTAGATGTACGCCGCAATAGCCTTTCCCACGTGCTTGTAAAACGTCTCATCCACCGTCTTCGCAATCTCCAACGAGATAATATTGCTCAAATCCACATACGCAGCCGGCACGCCTCTGCTCTGCAGCAGCGCAGTCATGTACAGACAGCTCAGCTTCTCTCCCACCGAAATGATCATATCGTTCGTACGATCTGTCACATCCCCCAGGAACTGCGCGCTCTCCAGAATCTTGACGAGAAGCTGGCATTCTCTGTTCACCTCTGCCTCGTATGCCTCCAGAATCTTATTACTGCCATGTTCTCCACATCTCTTGCACGCTTCCTTCCCGGCCTGGATGTGATCCACTCGTATCGTTTCCACAATGCCATGAAACTGGCCCGATCCCTTCTCCTCAGCGAAATGCGCAGCTCGTACAAGTCGGTTCGTGGTCCCCTCGCTTTTGGTGGAAGTACTCCGCGCTGAACACACAATCGCGATGCGCCGGTCGGTCTTGGGGTCGAGGCCCGCTCTGTTACACCAAGTTAGTCCCACCCTTCCTCTCATACACCACCCTTCGCAACTTCTCCGCCTTCCAATTCTCTTGCTCTTCTCCGCTCCCCCTCGGCGCATGTTCTACTTACTTCACAACCTCCTCCGCAATCTTCACCGCAAACTTCCCGACACTCGTACCACCAAACTTCTGCACCACCCAATTGCCCCCGCCTGGTACATTCTTCTCCGGCACGTGCGGTCTTCGATTCCCGAGGATGCCGTTTATGAAATTCGTCGCATCGATGGGCGGTCGTTCCGCTCGTATCAGTGGGAAGTCCATGATGTGTGTGTGATTATGAGGAGACGAGCACAAGTGAATGCGTCGTCAAGGATACCGCTAGGGGACGGTGTGTAGAGGGGAGAGGGTGGGTTGTGGAAGTGGAAGTGAGAGTTGGAGGGATCATGTGTTGGTGGGGTGGTGGAACGTTTTGTAGTCCAAGTCGGCAACTTTTCTTTCTGAGTCAATGGATGCCGAATGACACCAACCGGGAATGGAATGGACAGGAACAGGAGATTGACGGCCCAGGTCCACGAATAGGACTGGATGGGGCTATATTTACGATCTTCTACTGTTTCCCAACGATGAGGATGTGACTCTTCACTTTGATGGATCGCATTGTCTGCCACGTCACAGGCACACAACAAAGCATACGACCTCCATCTCACCGACACAAGCGTGACAAGTGTGAAATGGCGTGCTAGCAAAAAGCAAGCAAGTACGTACCACGGCACTTGAAGCAACGCAGATCATCAGATCATGTTATACGGCTCTCGACACACCAAACCTACAACTCCTTGGTCCTTGCCTTAACACCCTGCAACATACTATCCCTACACCACTTCGGTGCCGTTACAGGATTACATCTCGCAACCTTCCTGTCGTCCAATTGCACAGCATAATCACGATCCCACCTCGCACTCATGCCGTAGGCTGGAAAATCGGTGCTGACGACCTGCGCAGCACTTTCGAAGGCATTCTCCCTCATCGTCGTATTCCTCGCCAGAATCGTCACGATCGGCTCATCCGCTCGCGTCCTAACAAAGTAACCCTTCTTCACCAGGCGCTGGATTTCTTTGACTTCAGGATTGTTATACTTGATGAATGCGCAATCGGGGTCGCCTTCGACTGCGTTTGTAAAAACAGTCCTGTTTTGAAGACTCTCATGGCCGTCGGCTGTGTACAGACCACGATATGGAGTGGTCACATCGTTGTCGAAGTAGAACATGAATTTGCCTCGAGCGTCCTTCAATTTGGGCCAACCGTGCTGCAGGACGGATTGCTCGAGTGCAAGGCCAGGTTTGCGAACGTCGTCGGGTGTGATAAGTCTGTTGGAGGGCAGGACTGAGTGGATCTCCTTATCGACATTGAGGATCTGCGCCAGAGTCCAATTCTTCGCTTCCTCTGCACATACGCCGCCAAGAGGACACGCCATTGCATCGTTCTTCAGCTCGAGGTCGAATGTCAGTGGTAAATGCTTGGGATGCGCATCCGACCATTTCTTCAGTTGTTGGAGGCATTCCACGAACGTATGGCAGATGGCATTCGTGTCCACGTCTGTAATGTGAAAGACCTTCAAGCCCGGCTTGGTCATATTGGGATCATGCCATGGGGCAGTTTCGTTCGTCAAGTTGCTCAGCTTCCATATTAAGGGAAAGCTGTAAAGACCTCCCTTGGTGTCGGAGTGTAAGTCGATCTCGAAAGATCGGACTTGTTGGTGATCCAGCTGGTCGGACCATTTGCTGTGGGAGTAGTAGTAGTTCACCGGAGATGGGACATATTGTTCGAAGACTTTGCGTTCGGTCGTTTGGTTTATCTCGCGGTGGTAGCTGTTATGGGTGCCGACGACTTGGATTTGATTCATGCGGAGGTCGTCGCCTTTGTTGTGGCCGTGTGCTTTGCCTGGCCAGGCGAAGGCTGCTGGGACGATGGCATCTGTAGGTTGTTAGTGGTCGTGCGATGCGGATGGTCTATGCAGGGCAGGCACACAAACATACAGCTCGCCACGACAGGAAACAACGACTGGATCTTGATGGCTACGATGTTTCACAGAGTCAGCTCAGCTTCTCTCGCCCAACGCAAAGGTCAGGGCAGCACGAAACATCGAAACTTACTATACAACCCAACAGCGGTCACAAGGAAACAAAACACGGTGCCGCCTCCAAGTCTACCGGAGCGGGGCCAAAGCATAGTCTGGTGGCGTTTCCGTATCCTTTGGGATGATCTGAGGGATCGTCTGCTGCTGGCCACTCATCGTGCAGGATGTGCACTTCATTGCATGTGGCTTGGCGTTGGTCTCATCTTGAGTCGAGATTCCACTCTATGTCAATTTATGGCGACCAGGTCCGCTCCCGGAACGCCCTACGCACGCTACCCACGCAACACGTGAGCTGGAATCCGCACGCGAGACGTTGTTGGCGATGAGATCCTTCCAAGGGTGTTGTCGATGCGTGGAGACTGGGAAGGCGTCAGCCGGGCGTGCCTGCCAAGGAGGAACGAAACACCGAGGCATCTTCGCACGATGCTCTGGCTCTGGATCTTCGCAACGCGACTTCGACCTGTACCATGTCATCGATCTGGCTTGGCTTGAATGACAATCGTCCTTGAAAGTGCCATGGAATAGGCATTGAGGACTATCTGCAGACCGGTTAATTGTGCCAAAGGCAGGAGGCACTCGATCTCTTAGCCATCGCTTCTGCATGAGGTAGGATCGATCCCAATCCATCACCGCTGCATCGATTCTCACCGCAGGGCACCAGCATCAGCAGCATCAAGGCCATCCTCTCTCATCGACATACCGTCCGACGCTCGTACGAGGTCCCCAACCATGGCCGCCATCCTAGGCCTCCAGCTCCTCAAACTCACACCCCTGGTCACTTCAACCGTCAACCTTCAATTCGCAAACGACGAGTGGCAGTTCCTGACACCCTGGGTCGAAACCTTCTCACAGGATACATCGCTGGCACGACAAGTTCTTCCTGGCTGGGCCATGCGATGGCAGTCGCGAGCACTGTGGCAAGCACTGATATGCCTCCCACTACCGATCATATCTGGCTTTGCTATGCATCTGGCTCTACGACCGGAGATTGGCCATCCGCTCTGGAGAGATCCACTGCTGATGGAATGGAACGGTCCTGCGATTGATGCAGCGAGATGGTATTTGGCTGGATCTGGCTTCGCTTTGCTGCATTTCGCGTTCGGAAGCACTGCGATGCGGTTACTGGGGCAGATGAAGTCAGATGAAAAGACCGAGAAGGAAAGGAACGTTGAGAGCGTGGCAGAATGGCTTGATATGCATCGGATCAGGACTTTAGTGTCTGATCTACCGGCCTTTGCCTGCTTTTTGGTGGCTACAATACGACTTGGGCTCACCATCGATGCGCCAATTGTCTAAACTTTGGCATTCGCCCCACCGCGCGTAGCATCATGCAACGACTTGGAGCAGTAACACTGTCGAGCTGCCATGTCCGCTACATCTTCATGCTCTCCAAAGCGGTCGACAACGAATTCGAAGGAGTTTCGCGGAGAAGAAGAAGGTGACTTCGCTTCGTCACCACTCTCGGTGCTTGTAATCCCTCCCTCGGGTGTTTCTCCGACTACCCCCTCGACTGCTGGAGGCCGCTCGTTCCGCTTAGAGTACTTCGCAGGCGCAGTCCGATTCTGCAGAGGACTTCTATCAGCACCAATGCAGGCAAAGATCTGGTACCACCACGAAGAGCCCTCATCTTCCTCCGCTGCCCCATGTGAGGTTTCTGCGCTAGGGCCCTTCAAGTGATGGAGCTGGATCTCCTCATACCGCATCGGCTGGGCTGTTTCCTCGAACGCTGCTGCTACCGGTTGTTGAAAAAGGATCTCACGCTGTATGCCGTCGAGCTGGGTCTTCTTATGTGCCACAGGCGTCTGCTGGGTTGTTGTCCATGGTGGATCGACATGTCCGCCTCCGACGTCCAGGGTAGGGAAAGTGCTTCGCCGAGTTTTGATTCCGGATACCATGGTTGTTGTGTCGATACAAGTCGATATTATTGATACCTATGGAAGATCTCGGGTTGTGCTATTTACATATCAACTATACGGAGCAAGCTGGAAGAATGCATTGGTCATTGTGATGTTCACTGCGGACATTGCGGATGGCGAAGTCTACACCAGTGCATTCGGGCATCTCAACGGACAATGCTGCTCTGTGCACTGTTGCGGACTTTTGCTTCATGCATCCTGGGTGTCTCATCAACGTTGTCAACAACCGCTATCGCCTCTGTATTCTGTATTAATCTGTGGCGTTGGACTCGGCGTGGCTGGAAGTGCTCCAGTGGCAGAAAAGTCTGGCGAGCCCTTCCTGCTGGACTCAATCCGATGTGGGCACATTGAGCAAGGGTACGACTTGTTCGCTCGCTTTTCTTTTTGTGATGTCGAGCTCAGTAATAGGCTGGGTGACTTTGCAAGCCTCGCGACATCGGAAAGGAACGAGAATCACCACACCACGTTCCAGCGTCTCGCCTGCGACATGATGGTCGTTCCGGTATATCAGCTGATGGCAGCGAAAGCTGAAGACCTCGAATTCAGCCCCATCCAACACCTGCAGGTACGAACGATCGCTCCAATCCTCGAGCAAACGTGCATCCTCAATCTCAAATCAAGGGTGTGCCTGAGTGCGGGCTCATTCGCAGCCCTTACATGGCCCACCGACCGAACTTCTAAGATGTGGCGCCTCGTGTTCTGCACTGCGAAAACCATCTGCAGTAGTTCCGTAGGGTCGAGAACACGACCTGAGCATCAGGACACTGCGCAGGTACGCAAATCATTCAGAAACATTGTCAAAGAGCTCATGCCGACCATGTGATTGCTAGAGCTGAGGTCAAGAAAGAGCCGATGACAACAGCTATGCTCCTCAGCCAGAGGCGGAACAAGATATTTTGATGGTTCCTTTGACACATCCACGCGAAAGCCACATGTCGTTCTTTGCGGCCTCTCGCATGAAAATTTCTCCGAATCAGTGATTACACACATACATGGATCTCCGCAGCAAGACCCAGAGCAATATCAACATGCAGAAAATACGAACAGTTCGGCGGGCGTCACTGCTCCGAGTGCTTCTCGTCCGTCTTTTTGCAAATGGAGCACAAATACGCAAAGACGCTTCCGTCGTTTCTCGAGAAAAGCCACCGCCGGGGAATGCCTGGCTCAACGGCGCTGTCGCAGAACGCCATCAATGATGTGGAAGCCTTACAACGCAATTGTTGAGAACAGCGAGAAACGTGTATGAGCATCATCTGGAGCTGGACCCCTGTCGCCTCGTGTTGTGGAACCCGCATACCAAGGCACTGGTCTGTATGCACTCCGCATCCTCAGCTTCGAGAACGGAGAATCTCCAGATTCTCGTGGGTCGTGCGTCAGGAACGCCCTCATCGTGACACCGAACGCCACCGGAAGAGCACAGCGGCCAGGCAGAATGACACCCCAAGACCACGTTGCTGGTGCTTGGCCTATTCTTGGAGCCCTCGCCTTCAGAGTGGTACATGCCATTTCTGACTTGCATACTACGCCGAAGAAGCGGTCACCAACCATGTTTCGCCCACCTACAAGACGAAGCTCAGCAGAGCTCTTGTTGGCGCATGGACATTACCTATTTCAGCCCGCTTTGACCAGAGTGCACATAATTCCGGCAGTAGAACCATGAAGCGTAGCTGCCTTTTACGGAAAGAGATCGCCTGGACCGGCCCGTGCTGTCTGCTGGGCTCTCTATTTTCGCCAAGTCCGTCATCACGAGATCTACAGACCCATAACGATATGTCCATCGTCAATAGAACACTGCATATTCGCAGCACCAAGCGCTGCTCAGAGGGGCCAGTAAGAATAGCCTCCGCACGGTACCACTGAGCGTGCTTCTATGGACTGCATACTGTAGGGACCGTACCTCGCTTACACCACTCACTGTGTTCGGAGCCACGCATGCAGCGAACACGGGCATGTGAGGCAGATGGAGAGGAGAGCAGTGCTCCATTATGTATAAAGGTAGACAATTCTCCCTCTTCGACATCTCATCAGCCAGCAACAGCATCTTCCTGACCAACAAAGACCTGCAGCGTCTTCTTCAGTCTTCATTCGCTTTCAGCATCAGCAAGCCTTTACAGTCGTTCAACTTCCGAAATGCATTCCCCAATGAAGCTCGCCACTGTCGTCGTCCTTGCCCTTAGCGGCCTCGCAACTGCATTTCCACAGTACGGCGAGACCACCACCACCACGCCAAAGGGTTACGGCGAGACAACCACCACCAAGAAGACAACCTCCAAGACATCGGACACTTGCTCGTACAGTCCAACCACCATCTCGTCGACCATCAAGACTACCAAGTACGAGACAAAGGTATGCATCACGAGTTAGAGCCAGGTGCCTTTGAACATAGCTAACCCTTTCAACTTCATAGACCATCGCCACCAGCACACCCAAGGTCGGCTCAACCTGCAAGAACGAGGACCAAACCAAGACCATCACCAAGACCCTCACCGTCAGCACCTCCAAGCCAACAACCGTCACCTCCACCTTCACAACCACCAAGGTCGTGACCAAGCCCGTCGACACCACCACCAAGATCCCCACCACATCCACCAGCTGGGTCAAGACTGTCATCACCACTTCTTACTCCACCTTGGTTCCAGGCTACACCACCAGCACCATCAAGGGTGAGACCAAGGTCACCGAGACCATCACCAGCACCTCCAAGTACCCCGTCCAGGCACCAGTCTACGAGACCTCCACCAAGACTGAGCTCTCCACCATCAAGGGCTCGACTTGCTACCCAACTACCAAGTACGAGGGTACTACCAAGTACAGTACGGTCACCAAGCCAACCAACTATGTCACCAAGATTGTCTCCTCTACCAAGGTTTGCGGTCCCAAGGGATACTAAGTTCGTGCTGCTGAGTTGATAGTTGAGGTTGCTGCTGGGGATGTTGGGGCTGGGGACGATCCTGTGTGAAAAGTGAGGGGTTTGTTTTCTGCTGCTATGAATCACGACACTCCTTTTTGTAGCTAGATCTAGATTATGATTCTTAGCAAAGGCATTTATTCAATACATTTGGTTTTTCGAGTATGGTGGTATGTTTCATGATACGAACATTCTCTAGTTCTGTACTTCATCGTTGTACGTACAAGCATGTGCACTGAAATTCGAACTCTACAGCTTGCTCTTCGGTTCCAGGACCTTCTCCACCTTAGCGAACTGATAGTAAAAGTTGAGGCAGTCCTTATTCGCCAACGTATCCGACGGCTTGACCGTCTTCCCAGAAACGATCTGCTTGACGGGCAGCTCGACCTTCTTGAGGTTGATCGTCGTCTATAGCACATTAGTAACATCACACTATCCTCACAAGACGAACCACTTACTGGTATCTCCGACGTCTCGAAGACATACTTCGGCACACACCTCCTGCCACAATCCCTCGCAATCGCGTCCTTCACTTTGTTCACCAATGCCTGCGAGAACTTCTTCCCGGGTTTCATTAGTAAGAACAGCATCACACTCTCGTCCATATCCTGTGGCCGCCTCTGTCCTACGCAGATACTATCTTGAATCTCATCGACGAAGTTGATGTCGATCACATTGTAGATCTCAGCACTTCCAAAGCGGACGCCAGAAGGGTTCAGAACACCATCAGCACGTCCATGCAGGAAAAGCTGCCCCGTCTTGGGATGGATGGAAAGGAAATCCCCATGCGTCCAGACATTATCGAAGCGCTCAAAGTAGCTCTTGAAATACTTCTCACCACCCGGGTCGTCCCAGAACTTCACAGGCTGCGTCGGGAAACCGCGTGTACAGACCATTTCGCCGGCTTCACCGAGCGGTAAGGGCTGTCCCTTCACTCCCTTACCGCCCTCGATAGTTTGATCGTAGGCTTCGACTTTCATCCCGAGGCAGGGAGAGACTGTGCCGCCGGTGTAAACGGGCATCATGGTGTTCGCACCAGTGAAGCATGCAGCTAGATCCGTGCCACCGGAGATGTTCTCGAGTTGCACGTGGGAGGGGAAACCGTGGTCGTAGAACCATTCGAATTGTGCTTCGGAGAGGACCATGCCTGTTGAGATGACGCGGCGGAGCTGACTAAGGTCGACGGTGTCTCTCGGTAGGACTGGAGGCTTCGCTGTTGCGAGGGTCTGCATCCATAGAGGCGAGACGCCGAGATCTGTGACGCCTTGGTCTTGGATTAGCTTGAGGAAGGATGTAAGGTCTGGCTGGAGTGGAGATCCATCGTACAGGACTGCTCGTGAGCCGTTCATGAGGGAGAGACAGCTGCTGAGGTACATGATCCATCCGGTGGTGGTGTATTGCAGCACGCAGGAGTCCTCGGGTGGTGTTTGGGCGACGTCTCGGTGGAGGTTGCCTTCTTTCCTGCAGTTTAGGAGGATACCGCCAACATTGTGGACGATGCATTTTGGCACGCCGGTGGTACCGGAGGAGTAGACGATGAGGAAGGGGTCGCCGAAGGGGATTCGCTCGAAGCGGAGGGTCTTGTCGCCGTTGGCAGATTTCAAGAAGTTGGCGAGTGTTTCGCAGCATCGAACACTTGAGATGTCTTGAGGCTTGCCCTGGGTTCTAGGGATGCTCACGATACAGTTGAGCTCCGAGATACCCTTCATACCATCGACCAGCTCGTTCATCTTGGGTCGAAGGTCAAAAGTTTTGCCATTGTACAGAGCCCAATCGTCCACGAAGACATACTTTGGCTTGGTCTGTCGGAGTCGATCCAGGATACCCTTCGTTCCCATGTCTGTTGATGAGCTGCTGAAGATAGCACCGAGCGATGTCACAGCATAGAAGACAACCAGCGTATCGATCGAATTCGATGCCACGACCGCGACACGATCTCCCTTCTTGACACCACGGGCTCGCATGGCATTCGACATATGAGCAGTCCGCTCTCGCAACTCCTTCCAAGTACATTGCCTGATTTCCGTACCGCCTTCACGAGCCTCTGTACACGCCACTCGCCAATCCTCTTTACGGTAGGTAGTACTCTTGCTTGGATCCTTCGAGTCCGGCCAAAGCAGAGAGTTCTCTGCGAAGTTGACCTTCACGCCTTCGAACCATGGAGGATTGGTATCCATGCGAGCATTCTCATCCACGACCTTGGCATATGAGCCGGAGTGAATCAATGGATGCTGTGTGAAGAGCTCTCCCCAGAAAGCAGCTCTCTGATCTACAGAGAAGGCATGCAGGTCTTGCCATGTCTGGAGATTAGTGTTGTGCTTTTGGTTGACTGCCTGCATGAACTTGTAGGCCATTGTGCCCTTCGGGTTGGGAGGATCCCATAGCTTGCGAGGTACTGGTGTGTCTGCCATGTTGAGAAGAGGCAAACACTGTAAGGAAGATCGACCAAGGGTCCTTGGGGGAACAATGATGTACACCAGACGGGTATGATCACGTTCAGGTACACGAGCAATGGAGGAAGAGCCCACCGACGCTTACGAATGTATCTCGCGTCAGACATTGACGATCGAGGGCTTAGATGAGGAGCTGTCGGATGTCGGCTATCGAAGGCGGATCAGAAAGCCGCCAAGGAGTCGCTCAAACTTGATGAGACGGTGAAACCAGTAGGCAATCGTCTGCTGCTGGGTTCGCCTGTGACGGTCCTGATATAGAGCAAACATGGCGGAAACGGGCGATGAAGCCGGAGATGAGTCTGCAAAGATGTGTTTTGGTGTGAGAGTCTTCAGAGCAGGAGCCACCGAGGCACACTCCGATCATTGTCTCGAGATTGAAGCCCAGAGAATGGCGTAACTTTTTCCCGCAGTACTACTTCTTCCTCCTCGTTGCTTCCAAGGTTCCCTCTTCCTTCTCTTCGGCCAAGAACTAATCGAAAAGTTCTACTAGATTCTCGGTCATGGCCCAGCTCTCCAGCTCAAGCAGATGGAAGCGATACAGCAGCCCCTTCACAACACTATGCCAGAGCCAGCCGCGATATCTGAAAGTGGGTATCGGCTTGGTCCTGATGCGAGTGGCCAGACTGTGTGGCGGAAAGTGCGCTGGTCTTCTGTTGGTGTTGAAACGAAGCTCAATACTGGGATCACTTCTTTTCTGATCGTCGAAGCGAGATCCCTCGCCGCGACACGGACTTCGCCCGTTGCTGCGTCTCATCTGCCGCACCGATCACGGTATCGAGCATGGTATCTGCTAGGAAGTCCACGGCGTTATACACCACCTCCGGTAATAGCGGAGGAGGCGGCGTTCGAGGTCTGCCATGGATCGTCAGGTCTAGGAAATACAACTTCCGAGGCATGTCGACTTTGACTTCCACATCGATCCGCACGAAGTGGTTGCCAGCTTCGATCGTCGTACCAGACGGATACAGCTGCAGATCTTGTTCGGCCTCAGTCAAGTTGGACACTTGACGAAACCCGGCCAATGTAGTGAATCCGACTTCAAGATCAGTCCTGCTACCCAGCAAAATCGACAACCAGGCGTTATCTGACTTTCGCCGGAAATACAGAATAGCTGCCAGCTTGCCAGCTCGTTTGATCACTTGGAAAGAACTCGCTTGCGAAGCCGCGAGCCAAGCTTGTAAGAGTGGTCTTGGAGCGATATGCGGTTCTGCCAAAGGATAACACGCAACACGATCCAGAACATACTCGTCCTGCGGCGTCATCAACCTCCTCGGCATCATGAAGTGATATGGTGTAAGGGCTTCGTGGTCCTGCGCATCGGCCTTCTGGCGTACATATACGGTGCTGGCATATCCGGCTCTTGTCGTCATGCCTCTCACTTCATGGCATCGGATCCGGGTGAACTGCTTTACGCCGACGTCTAGCTTCTGGAGGATGATGGCAACTAAACCGTGGTACCCCTGGATCTGCGAGGGGACCGGAACGTTGAGCGCTGCATAGAATGTGTTCTCCCCAAGACCAGCTTCCCGAGGTGTCGGCTCGAGGTGGAAGTTGATGCGCAATCCTCGGTTGGAGGGCTGGAAAGGCTCGGCGTCTTCCCAGTCGTTGTAGCCAACGAAGTTTCCAGCATTCGCAAAGACATGCGGATCATCAGCGAGAAGCCCGTGGTATGGGCCAGTCTTGGCGTCTGGATGGCTGGTCCAAGTGAAGATCGTGTGGTCGTTGGAGTCTTTCATAATCTGCTCTTGCAGCCGATGAAAGGCGTTCTTCCCACCTTCGCCGTACAGCATGGGCATGTTGACACCAAAGATTCCCATTAGACAGTAAGCCATATCCTCGTCCCGGGTTGTCTTGCGCCCTGCTGCCCATGACATGCGTTGAGCGACCGAAACGCTCTGAATCGGTGTCGTTCCCAACAAGATATCAACGCCAACTTTCGTCCGCTCTGATATGGCATTGTAGATGGTCGAAGACTTCTTGCTGCCAATGCTGGTCCAATATTTATCGAAGAACAGCACGTCTTTCGGCGCTATGAGCTCCTGCAGCGTCCATCCTCTCGTGAACCACTTTGACTGCACAATCTCGCTCACAGAATGAAAAGCCTTATCCTCAAGAAAAGCCAGACACGTATCGGCTTTCTCATACCAATTATACATTGTATTGATCGCCTCACTCAACTCCGCCGAACTCGTCTTGTCGATGCAGCAAGTGTCAACCCATATCCAATCGTACGAAGGCCTCGCCTGCTGCATGGCTCCCTCCAGTTTCGGATACGCCTTCCTCGTAGTCACGGTGCCATTGATGATATCGTGATACAGCACCTCCTCGTCCGCGATGGTGCTCCATGTGTGCGACAGGATAGCGTAGGCGGGCGTCTTGCCATCTCGATCAGGAAATGTCCTGAACTCAAGCTTGCTTGTACTCAGCAAACGCATCGTGTGTCAGGGGACATGTGCGACCTGAGAATTGAGGACGCCGTTCGCGCATGAGGTAGGAAGTTTATTGTAGCTATCAAGATCAAGAGCGTTGCCATTCGCGACATTATCTTCTTCAAGTTACAGTGCCCAGCTTTTGTGCTTTAGCCCCCAAAGCATCTGTTCATTTCATTGAAGGAATCTGCACGTGCGCTGGGGTTTGACGCAGGGCGAGCCAATGATAAGTGCTGCGGCTGAGGTCTAGACGGGAAGGATCTGCTTCGCGTGTTTTTATAGCGCTTAGACAGGCTTCGTCCTACCGGATGGGAAAGAGTTGGTGTATCTCTATAATTTGCAGATCCTACGGCTGAGGCACAGTGGGAGGGGCAGTGCGCGACCAGAAACTTGATACATAGTCGCGCAGGATCCATTGTTGTTGGTCCGGGAAGTATTTTTGATTTTCTTCTCACAGCGTGCTGAGTCGAGATCCCGATCCTCTCGTTACCAAGACGCCCTCTGTCGCCAGGTCGCCTGCATACACCGGTCAATACCTCGAAATCAAATCATCCGATCTCGACACTCATCCAGCACCAACAATGTCGACCACAATGGAATCGCCAGCACCACCATACAGCCCGCAGACAATGGGTCAAGAGCCCAAGCCAGCTCAATACCAGTCGAGCCACTCAATCCCAACAATCAGCACATCAAATGTTCCGACACATTCGGGACCACAGATGATGATGGTCGAGAACAAGCCCGCGCCAGTAGCACCAACGACAACACCTCTGAATCTCTTGCGCGAGCGCCCAGAGAATGTCTGGTGTCCCACAAAGGGCGCAATCGTCCAGACCCGGGCTGAGAGCAAGGATTCTGACAAGACTTGGTATCTTTCTCGTCCACGGCTGACGCTTGAGCAATCGCTGATGAGTTTGCCAGGTTCGCCGTCATTGGAATATGTCTAATCTGTCCATGCGTGGGTACATCCGAAGGGCGGAAGGCATCATCTGTCTGGAACATGCGCGCGGCATCCCTAGCTTAGTCGCGGTTGCTGAGACAATGCCACGTGGTGTTCGAGTATGGCTAACACCCTTCTGTTTAGGCGGCATGTTTTCCTCTTAAGGGGTGTTGCGGCGATGGAATGCTTCAAGACTGGGACCACTATTGTAGTGGTTGCGGCAAGCAGATCACACACCGACCGTACAACAAGGAACAGCAGATCGTTGCGCCAGACCACGACACCTCCCCACAACCCGGCCGGCAACAGACGGGGTACCAGCAGCTACAGCAGCCGCAATATACTGGGCAATAGAGGTCGAAATTGAGGGCCCGAGTGTTGGCCGTGCTTAAGAGAAATGCACAACTGGCTGGCGTTCATCGATGCGCGAGGGATGCGCAACACAGCGGGATCAGGTCTGCATGCAATGCGAGGCAGGTACAGGTCGCAAGAGGTTGGCATGCGTCCATTATTCCAAGGTGGTCCGTCCGGTCGCAGGGAAGTGGTGAAGTTCGAATAGTGTTTCCATCAAGGTGGTCGCAGTTTACAGAGGCGGAAGTCGTCCAGAACTTCGAACGTGATTCAGAAGGTCAAGTCGATACCCAAAATTCATCGGTATCATGAGCAGTACATGCACTGTGAAAGTCGAGGTCTGACAATCAGAGCGACCAGGATCACCTGTTCCCAGTCCGTCGTCTCCTACATACGTTTGGTTCTTGTCTCTTCTTCGGCTGCGACTGATCTGCTGTTGCAGCACCGGAGTCACCCTGCTCTTAGTAAGGTCGAGCTTGATATGCTCCACGGCCACCGCCACGGTAACCATTGCCACGAGGCGGACCGCGCCACTGTCCTCCTCGACCCCCAGAACCACCGGCGCCCCGACCTCGTCCTCCACCGCGATCGAAGCCACAACCCGTGCCTCGACTGGCAGCCAATGCTCTGGCACGCTGCACTGCGCCATCGACTTCATCGAACGGATTCAGATCAGGTGGAAGCATCGGTACGCCATTGTAGCCAGTCGCCGTCTCCCGAAACTTTCTGCTGTTCTCTCTCGCTTTCTCAACACCATCGTACGTGAAGCCCCAGTAGTTGCGTGTGGGCCGTTCCGGGTCCTTCCAGACTTTGTTACCGAGTGCATCGATGTCTTGCACCTCATCAGGATTTGTAAAGTCATCAAAACAGTGAAGTAGTTCCTTGTGTAATGATGTGACCTCGTGCTTCAGGTCAGGATCTGCTTCCCGGCCTCCGTTTGTCACTTCGTAGCCACCGCGTGGGAAAGCAGCGGCGCGGATAGGGAACCCTCGTGTGCTCTTCATGTACAGACCGTTCGCGGCTGGCAGCTCCCACCAAGGTGCCTCAGGATCGTCCTTGACACCATGACGAACAGGCAGCACCCACTTGTAAGCTTCTGCCTCGGCCTTCTTCTCCTCAGTGAGTCGCTGCTGTTCGTCCAAAGCAATTTCTGTGAGCGTACGATTCCAGTCTCTGTCCTGGACAGTCTTTGCGGTGGCGGCAATGCGCTCGATCTCGTCTTTGTCAAAGATCTTCAGCTCCTGCCATTTAGTGGCAAGTTGCTTGAGCTGATCGCTGACTTGGTCTGCTGTCATAACCCCTCGACAAGCAGCCAGCTTGAAGAGTGAGAGGCCATACCGCTTGAGGTCGACAATGACGTTCGCGAGATTCAGATGCTGATATGCTGGTGGTGCCTGGCTCGATCCTCTCAAGCCGGTGATGCTCGTTAAAACACTGTCCAGGATGCAGAGGATATGCAGCCGCTTATATGCCGAGCTCGGCGGTACAGCGTCAGCACTGAGTCCTTCCAGCTCCTCTGGTCGTGGCGTGTAGTCCTTGGCTCGTGGTTCCCATGCTTTACCCAAAGAGACCAGATACTTCAGCAGAGCAGTAGTCCTGGTAGAGGAAGGAAGGATATGTATCAAGATCGCGTCCCTGCATCGCTATTGTCCATGGACGTGGTAAGTAGAGCGTCCTTGAGGTGGTATAGCAAGAAGAATATGCTCAACAAACCTGGAGATTTCGCGTGGAGCACTTGTTACACGTGCTGTTCAGCAGCTTGAGTAGCGCGCTGACTTGTGAGCGGTATAGAGCTGGCGCATATCTATCGCGCGTCAAGAGCGCATTCGATAGCCGCTGCATTACTTCGATATGTATGTTATTGTTAAGATCGAAGTGGCTTCGAGAACGCGAAGTTCAAGGGAGAGAGCGAGATGAGATGACAGAATACTTGGCATGACTGACAGAAGTCTTAGTGTCACGTTTCGCCACCCTTCGAGCATGATGGTGTCGCTCGAACGTACGACAGGCTACGATAGTAGCAGAGATCACGACCGTACGATGGAAGATTACACATATGCGCTGTACACGTGTCCATCGATTAAGCTTGCGCATCGCCTCGTTGATAGCACTGGCCTAGCATTTCCACTCAGGTAATGGCGACGCACCCAGTGCCTCGTCTCCTAGCAACATGCATGACGCTACGTCTGGAGCGCGACCATCCCGCCATGATGGCGTACCAGTCCAGAGTCAAAGAGTGCCAGACGAGAGGAGAGCGTGAGCTGAAGTCGTGGGAGTTGATGAAAGCTTGAAGGGGGCGATGCGAGGGACAGGCGTGCGGTCGAGGTGGGCGCGAGATCGTATAGAAAAATGGGTATGTTGCACGATACGCTCCGTGCAATGATCCTCTCGTAGCGAGCGACGACGCAGTCTTCTACTGGCGTCGAATGCAGTGATGTGGTCTGTGGTCCAGAGATGGGCAGGTTGCTCATCGCGGCAGCGGGAGCTGGCGTATACTGGCGCCGAATGGGGTGGCCTGCCGTTCGCTGCCGTTGCAACACTCCTTCGGGGGCGTGAGACCGAATAGCCACCTACTGGCGTCGAATGCAGTGGTTCTGCTCGTCATGGTTCCGTGGGCCAGGGCCAGGACGAGGCGTCTCCTCCATATCGTCTCCTTCTCGTTCGCGGCCACCAGCCACCCTATACTGGCGCCGAATACAGTGGCCTCACCTTCTCATCCCTCTCGTGACAACGCCTCATGCACCCACCATATAGATGTTCTTCACGCCACCTCAACATCACTTCATTTCGCCCCAGTGGGCAGACTCATACTACTGATCCTCTTGACCAACCCATCGCCCACCGCATCAATAGCACCGCGCGGACTCCTCAAACTGATCTCCTGCGCCGCGCTCCTCCGGCTAAACAGCCTCACGTCCGTACTACTATACAGTCCACCCGGTCCTTGGAATGCTTCCGCCTCACTCAAGTAGATCCTGCTCCATATGAGCGCCGTGTACCACCCAATTGCTACTGCTGTCCATTGGAATCCTGTTGGCGGTCGGGTTGTTGTTGGAGGAGAATCTCCTGTAGACATCATGTTAGCTAGGGTAAACGTGAAAGAGTGGCAGTGGGGGAGTGTCTTACGTTCAGCTTGAAAGCCACCTTCTCCATCGGCTTGATGTGAGTCCTCTTCTTCGCCGGGCTTGCTGGCGAGTTCGGAGGGTTCGGTGGCTTTTCGTCGCTCTTCGAGAGATTGCTTGGTAGGCGTACTGGGAACGTCTGTGGCTGCTGGTGTTGTTGCTGCTGATTTCGATCCATATTCTTTGAATTTGAGCTGCTTCTTCTCTGCAAGGTCTATTATGTGTAATATCGGTTCGAGCTTTGCTTGGACTTGGGGGAGCCAGCTATCGAGCCATTCTTTTGAGGGCTGGAGTTGTGATACGTTTGGGGATCGTGATGTGCTCAGGGATGGTAGGCTTGTTGTGGAGGGAGTGCGTGACGTTGATGCTACTGAGACTGCGGGCTGTTTGCCGCGCGCTCTTTCGCTCAGACGTGGGCTCGAGGCATCTTCTGCACTAGCTCTGTTCACGGTATCGGATTGGGGGATGGGCGTCTCGTCGTCGTCGTCGTCGTCGCCAATGGAGAATGTTTCGTGTTCTTGCACATCGCCTAAAGAGGGAGCGGGAGCTCTAGCGGAGGGTGGGCCACGGACACTATCGAGGGAGGTCGTGCGGGATATCGGGCTTCGCATGGCGGATACATCTTCGCCACGATCTTTACGGTGCTGGGCATCACGATTCAGCTGATCCAAGGCACTATCGAGCGTGAACGCGCGCAATGCCTTGAAACGACTCCGGCTCGCCACAAGCACTTCGACGAACTTCCGGTTCTCTACAGGTTAGCAGACCATGTCAGCCAGGTTCTCTTCAGCTATTGGTACAAAGGAAAAAGCCAGGTCCAACACGAGGACGAGGCCGAGTAAGCGAGCACAAAGACACCCTCGAGATACCCCAGCCAACCAAGCCCGAGCAGAGAACAGCCTTTGTTCACCAAAGTCCGCCCTCTCCTCAAGCCGAGTGCACCGCGATAACCTCGCTCTTTCTGGTACCCTTCCGCACCCTTCAGCGTGAGAAACGGCGAGCACGAATGCGCTCGAGATCGGCCTTGTCTTGCTCGACCTTCTCTTGCTCGAAGCGGCCATCCAGGTGACGATCAATCGCACCGTCTGCGTTTCCAGGTACCTTCATGGACCACGGAATGAAAGTGTCAGACCTACCCTGATAATTGTTGCCCAGAATGCTGTTGACAGCATCGAGATATTCGATGATCAACACATCGGTGTTCTCCTTGTTGACAAGCCACTGGGCACTGCACATTCTCTGGAACATGTCCTGCATCTTCGTCGAGGTTGCGCGGGCCAAGTTCCTCTGGTACGGCGCGATGTTGCGGAGGACTGTCAGCAACGCGGGATAGATGGCCTCGAACTTGCCTTCGCAGGATACGAAGATCGTGTGGAAGGACTGCTTCACGTCAGTACAATGACATACAATACTTCCTCGAAGACACTCACGCAGATCAAGAAGTCAGTGTACGATCCATGGAAATTCGGGATCCTCATGACTGGCGGCAAGGTCTCGGGATGGCGAAAGACCTCATTCATCTTGATGGCGAAACCAGGCTCCGTACTCATCGTCTGAAGGAAGAAGACGCCCGCGCGGAGAATGCCGTGCTTAGCGGCGTCGGTCATGGCATCCAGACAATAGTAGAGGATAACCACCACGTAGTCCAGCATGCTATTGGTCTCGACGAGATAGCGACGGAAGTTCTTGTTGCACTGGACAAGCTCCCAGAGCAAGGTTATCATCTCTGGAGCCCAAGCGACAGCCTTATCCTTTGCCAGGGAGTAGCTGAAGTTGTTGTGGATCTATACAAATGTTAGAACGAATCCCACACTCGCGGCAACATACCGAACATACTGGCTGTGAGAGGACCTGATTCAGGCCTTGATTTACGAATTGGAAGTCTTCTGGCTTCTTCAGCCTGCCTGCCAACTGGCGGAATTGGTTCTTAGCTCCATCCGGCGGCGGGTAGATCAGCAAGGCAAGGAGTAGCTGCAAACAGTTGGTGACTAGGTGCTTCTTATGGTCACCACCGGTAGCCACCTCTACTGGGACACTCCAGATGTTGGGGTTGTACTTCAGAGCCTGCAATGTCACGTCAGCACTCAAGGCACTAGGAACACCACGGCACAGCGGCTGGCCGCAGTCCTTCTGGCCTGACACATACCGTGTTCATCGTCGAACAGACTATGGCCTTCACCATGCGCTCGCTCAGGCCAGTCGTCATGAACGTGAGTGCCTTTACGTCAACCAACGGTACATCATCTGGTAGACGAAGTCTGTTAGCTACCCAGCTCCCCACCCTCTCGCAGGCTGTGGAAACTTACTTGGCTGGATGTACATTGTCTTACTCATCAAGGCAATGAGCAGTCTGATGACCTCTTGCTGGTTCTTTTCATTGTCCTTGGTACAGTTCGCGCTGACCTTGCTGCCAATGCCTGTCTGCCAAACTTTCGCGACTATCTCCAGATCCGGCTTGCCCTTGTCGTTGACCCTCTTGGGCAGGGTGAAGCCGCTGAAGAAGAGATAACTGGTGACAATCTCCAAGGTCTCTTGCCCCAGTGGCTTGCCAACGTGCATGTCGCCGAAACTCTTCTCGTATTTCTCGCTGGGGTTGAGGCCATCCATCAGCGGTCCAGTCTCTCGTCTCTTATCCCAATAGCATGTAGGGCGACGAGGCTCCCAGAAGAAGCTATTGTGCCAGTCTTTAAGGTGCTGGGCTTCGTAGATGAAGGGAAGTACGCGCGTGAGGATGCGCATGCAGTTGAGGATCTCGTTGTTTGTGCGGCGCTGATCATCTTCGTAGACATGCTGCTCTTGTAGAGTCTTCAAGTGGCGGATGAGAGCGTACAGGAGCGTCTCGAGGTTCTTGTTCGGCTCGACCTGAGTGTTCGGCGGAGGACGATTATTGTCGTTGCTCTTCGTGAGACATCCTATGTCGCTGACAGAACACAAGGACGCGACATCTCCGAAGGACTCTGGGAGCGCGAACATCTGCGTAGCGGTACACGTCAGTAGCTACACGACGGCAGCATGACTGCCAGCGGTTGAACGACAAGAGCGGCCACAGCGCGTCCACCTTACCTGCTGCCAGATTGCGTCGTTGACTGGGATGTTGACTTCGCCTCCGATCCGAACGATGCTCTGCTTAAAGCTTATTTTGCTGTCCGTCACGCCCATGGCGGCGGTCTGCTGCTGTTGTTGGGGCTCAGGGTGTGTCGTAGGGATGGTTGGTGGTGTCGAGGGGTAAATGATTTATGGCGGAGCGTGATGTGTAGGCAGCGAAGCGGGCTTCAACGGCGGAAGGAGCATGACTATCGTGCCTGCCTGTCTAGCAACCCTATGATACAGAACGCAGCTGCCCTACGACCTACAACAACAAATACGAAAGGCACGATCTTTACAAGCAGTAGCTACAGGTGGGCCTAATGACGTGCCTGGTTCCTGAGACCGGCGCCAACGATGTCTGGGAGCAGGGTCTTTCAAATGCCGAGTCGAAGGAATGCCGCGGATTCGCAGCAAACCTTCTCCACGTAGCCTGTAGGTACTCATTGACAATCGACAGTAGCCATGCTCAGCGTCCGTCGTTCGAAGACGGTTAACGAAGTACGTCGTTCGAAGATGCTTATTCAAGCAGGTCATGGTCTCGAGAGGGAGGAATGAAATCCAAGATTGGTATGCGGTCACAGAGGCCAGCAAAGGACAGCCACGAACCTCGAGCCGACGGTCAAACCACGACAACGGCTTCAAGAGCAGTGCGGAGAGAATAACATGAGTACAACGTGAGTCGCTGTCTGATCGTTAGACGTACGAGAGACCACAGCACGAGGCGTGCCAAAGACTACATGGTGAGCTGCAAAGAAGGGCGAAGGGCGACAGTGCGACCGTCGCCAGTCTTCGCGACTGCATGATGCGCTGCTTAGGCGTAACCTCGTCATGACATATGGCATAGGCTTCCCGTGTGTTTGTGCTATACATCTTGAGGAGCGAAGGGATTGGTGTGAGGGCATACAAAGGAATAGGACATGTTCCAGCATACCTTCCCCATGTACTCATCGATACTCAGCAGCGATCATGCCCAGCGTCGATCGTTCAGAGACCCTCATCAGCGGAGTAGGTCACGGACTGACGTGGGAGAGATGAGACCCAAGGTCGACGGTACCGCAAAGGACAGCTATGAACCTCGAGCGAAGATCAGACGGCGACATCAAACGCAATGTGGGCAGAACACGATGATCGCGGTCCTGCAGCGGACCTACTCCATGTACTCATGACAATCGACAGCAATCATGCCCAGCAGAAGCTCAACAAAGCTTCATAGACTACACTAACAGACAGATGAAGACCGAGTAGGATTGCAACGCCACGAACCTCGAGCCGAAGATCAGACCACGACAACAAGAGCAATGCAGAAAGTATGCGGCAATCACACCGCGAGCTGTTGTCTGATCATGAGATACAAAGGTCGCAACCTAAGGGCTTGTCCGAGATGACACGGTGAAATGTTCAGAGGATGGACTGCACGGTTGCGAGACACCGGTTTCCGCGAACATACGGTGTCCTGCTCGACCGTGCCCTCGTGATGAGGTATGGCACAATGTTCAGTGCATCGGTCTGCACAGCTTGAGAGCAGAGGGGGCTGTAAGAGAGGATAGATGATGGGACATGTCATGCGATCCTTCTGCTTGCAGGCACAGGTATGGTCAGCCGACATTCGGCCTTGAAGAGCTCTGCCCGGGATGGCTGCGACAGTCTTCGTCGTTGGCAGCAGAGAGCACCCAGAATGATCCAACGACAGTCGCCATAGTGTTGCTGAGCATCGTGAACTCCAGCCAAAAAGCAACCGATTACAACGTTACGAGCAGTGTGGACAGAACAAGATAATCACAACACGAGTTATCCTGAGATCAAAGGATGTTCAAGAGGCCGCAGCTTATGTGGATATGAGAGAGAAGATGCGGTGCGCTGTAAACATATGGACGGACTGCAACAACGCGATTGCTACGACTCTTCGTGTCCATGCAATACCATGCCGTGCATGCTCAAGCGTGACGGGAGACGGCATGATATACCAGTGCATCGGTTCTCCACATGTCGAACGGTGGAGAGCATGGTGCAAGAGACACAACGAATGGGTCATCTTCGAGCAAACGTAGTCGTACTCCCAGCCACGAGCTGGGTAAGTCGTCTTTGCGCCGTGACGAGATCTGCTTGAGGTGGCTGCGGCAGTCTTCGAGATTGGTAGCAACTCGTGCCCAATGTCTCGAGCCATGATAGCCACGACAGTGCTTCCTAAAGTGAGGCCGTCGCAGCATTCCAACGTCGCAAACGGGAACATATAATCTCAACAGCATACATATTCGACTGTACACATCTTATCATCTACGCTTCACACTTACTACTGCGGCTCGAACACCCCTTCCCACACCCCTCAGCCTTACAATGCGCATCCCCACCGCTGTACGGATTACACATGATCTGCCAACACTGCGGCCTCGGGCCTCCATGACCCAGCCTCTCACCACCTTCCTCCTTCCCCTCCTCCACAGGTGAAGACACCGGCGCAGACACAGGTGGCATGGTTCCCACCTTGGGCGCACAAATCTGACTCCCAGCCTTCAACCCCTCGCACCTCACCCACGGATTTGCAACCTTCAGTCCGTCCAGATCTGTCTGTCTCGCCTGCGCAATATCGTAGCACGTATCGCCGTCGACAACATCGTAGAGTTCCAGGTCGCCGAGACATTCTAGATGAGTCGTGCTGCTGCTGGTGTTGACGTAGCGGAACGTGCCCAGGAGGACTATTCCGATTATCAGGATGAAGGGAGCGAGGTAGCGCCATTCTGCACTGCGTTCTTTCTTGCTGTTGATGGGGACTGTGGAATATTTGGGTTGGTTGAAAAGAGCGCCGGATGGCTCTTGGTAAGTATAGACTTGGGTATCGGCATCGTAGCCTACTCTCTGGGTTCCTGGGGGAAGGTTTTGTTCTTCCTGGTGTTCGTTGTTAGCTTTGAGTGACTTATAGATGGGTTCTAGAAGTGGGAGGGTAGCACTTACGGAATCGACTTGTTCGTAGCGGCCGCGAGGCTCTGAGCTGAAAGCGCCGAATGCCATGTTGAAATCTGACGTTTCTTCCTGGTATTTGATATGTTGATATTGATGTTCAAGAAGAGGTTCGATCTGTTGGTTCACGAATGTTGGCGCCTCGTCAGCTCAGCCCCTTCTCGTGTCGATCTCGTGTTGGACGCCACCAAGTCGGCAGTCGTGCCGTGAAAGTACCTTCTATTTCCAGGTTTCATCGACGACACCAATTGTGTCTGTTCTTCCTCGATGGGAGCTCTAAAGGGCTGGAAATGATCGATGGTCACAGAGATGTGATCGTACCGCCGGGGCAGCTTCTTGTGTCTACATTGATAGTTGAGCACGCTCCCTCTGTGTAATGGCGGACATGATATGACGAGCCATTGACTAACCGGACCGACCACACGGCG
This sequence comes from Fulvia fulva, assembly GCF_020509005.1. Lineage (NCBI taxonomy): Eukaryota > Fungi > Ascomycota > Dothideomycetes > Mycosphaerellales > Mycosphaerellaceae > Fulvia > Fulvia fulva. The sequence goes on along the minus strand of NC_063017.1, from coordinate 3,697,214 downwards.
TAGTTTTACAAGGTAAAGATGATGAGAAAAGCACACAGCTTTGGCATCTGTACCACATACCAGAAGCAGACAGCAGAGCTCGTCTTCGGCTAGAAGCCCCAGCTGCGTCTGCCCACCCCAGCGCCTTCGATATGGTGTGCAGGTCAGCCACCTGCAGTAGCGACCAACGATGCTCTCCTATAAAGCTTGGATGATATCTCAGTATGCTGGAGCAGCAGACCGGACAATGTCTCGTCCCACAACACCTCCGATCATCTGTGTTTTCGATGGGCCAAGGACATGCTCTCAGCTCTTCAACAAGCTGTTCGCTGCTCACAATCAGCTCCAGCAGATCTTTCATCCTTATATGGGCTGCTCAGTGTACGGACCAGAGCGTGTGACGGCTCGACTAAGGGGATCCGAGACTTCAAGGCAGGCCAAGAATGACCTTGCTGCGACCTATGATCTGCACGAAGAGACGTACGAAGTTGCTAGCGAGAGACTTCGAACTAGCATTGCTGAAGCTCGTACAGCCGTAAGTCAAACCAGCATCGCAGGCAACGGAGCACTGAGCTAGAGTAGGGCAAGATTCCGTGGATAAAAGATCACTTGATCTGCCCCATGCAAGTTCAACTCATGCTCGATTCGTACGAGAGAAACCCTCAGGCGGATGTCGACTTCGCTCCAAACCCTACCATGATTCCAGATGGCCTGTTCTGGAGCATGACTCCGATCATCCTTGTTCGTCACCCTGCATTGAGAGTGCCCGCCTACTATCGAGCTCAGCGACCTGTCTTCAGGGAGCAGGCAGATGAAGAAGTTTTCGAAGCCATGGCTTCTTCGCGCTGGGCACAGATGGTGTTCGATGCATACACAGCACGGCCAGGAGCGAGGGCACCGATTGTTGTAGATGCACAAGACACTGTTCACCACACAAGACCGTTGGCCGAGAAGATATGTGCGCTGCTGGACATCGATCCCAAAGGAATGCAGTATGAATGGGAAGCTGTGCCTCGTGGACAGTGGCCATCCGACCCGATCATGCAGGGCTTCTTCAAGACATTATTGAAGTCACATGGTGTTCAGCGTGAAGGACAGGTAGGGAACTCGTGCTCGAGGAATTCGATTCAAGCTGATTTGTCCCAGCCAGCTGAACTTCACCTTGACATCGAGCACGAGATGCGATCTTGGGAGCATGGATTTGGGCAAGAGACTGCGAAGGAGTTACGAAGAGTCGTAGACAGAGACCTGCCGATCTATGAGTACTTGAGGCAGTATAAGCTGCATGTCTGATCATATTGACGATCCATACTGGCAAGTAGAAGCAAAGTCTGCTTTTGCATAAGTCGTCAAACATCAAAGCCTCGGAAGCTCACATCTGCGCAGGGAGGAAGTGGAGGAAGTGGTAGCATACACAAGGCATAAGCTTAGCCACGCCGGAACCCACTACAGGTTCGGCAAAAAAGACTCACTGCCAAATCTAAGCGTGTCAAGCTCCCAAACCAAATACAGCGTGTCACTCCCTCTGTAGTCTGCAGCATCTGACGATGCTGCAGGTATCTATCGCTCTTCTCCACGGATGCCACCACGCTCTCTATACCCGGACTCGGCCTATGAGCTGACGTTCGATGCCAGAAATGCATCTCGAAGTCTCTGCTTAGGATCTTCGTAGGGAACAGTGCGATACTCGAGTCCACTCTCCAGAAAGCTGCGCAAAGCATTCTTGATGCTGTCGCCACCCGTGATCGCCACTTCCCTCGAGCCATTGAAGTAGACATTCTCATAGTCGTTTTCTTCAAACAATTAGATCCCACGGTTCAGCTCCCGGAACTCCAACTCCTCAAGTGTGAAATGCTCGCTAATGTAGCGAAGCACATTAGACCAGGAGTCATTGGGAAACATCACCGTCGAGTTGTGCAGACAAAGTCTCTTCAAACTAGCTTGGTGTGGCCCTAGCAAGCCTTCGTACAGCTCGGGGTACCCGCAGACGTCTCGTAGAGTGAGAGACTCGAGTGCGTGGTTGTCGAATACCGTGTTGAAGCACTCAGCCTCAGGCGCCACGAGCTCGAGCTCGGTCACATTCGGTGCTGCTGCAAGGAAGGCGGCTATTCCGTGGTCGTCATCGATGAAGGACTCCTCATCCACCGCCAGGCAGAGTTTCTTGAGAGTCGATAGGGCAGGGTAGACCTTCAGCGCGATAGGGGCAATGCTGTTCAGCATCATGTTCTTGGTGAGACAGAGGTTGGTGAGCTTTTGCATCTCGAATGAAGTTTCAGCGACTGAGGTAAGAAGCATCATCAAGATCTGATCTTCCTCTCCGGGTATCAGACGCTCCTCTGGGAAACGACGGTGTAAATCTGCAAAGCCGAAGCACGACTCGGAGACAAATCCAGGAAATCTGCCACTTCCCCTCGCGATAGTGAGTGCTGGAGACCTCTGCTATGAAGCCAGATTGCTGAAGATGGTGTTCATCAATGGCTGAAGAGTAGCAGTGTCGTCGACCTCCGCACGAGTCGGGTTGATGCGCGTAAGTAATGCTGACTGAAATTGCCCAGTCACTGCTGGGACGAATCGCAGTGCGTGCAGTCGAGCGGTCAGTCACGGTACCGTGGTGAGATCGGCCAAGGCCCGCATGCTGTGTACTGTAACCAGATGCTCGCGCTCGATGAAGAACCTGCTGATGAACTGAGACTCGACATTGCGGGATGCCTCGCGGTCGACTTGCCGCATACTGAGTAGCGACTCATTGTCGAGGAACTTGGCGAGGTAGTTCTGCACGTCAGTGTTGATTGTCGAGAATGTCGTGGTAGGCTGAGTGGTAGTCATGATGAAACCGGGGATCTGGAAGATGTGAAGTAGCAGGTGGTTGAGTGTGTCGTCCGTGGTACGAGGGAGGGGAGGTCTTGGAGTGCTGTGTGAGAAGGGTTGTTGATGCTGGATTGAAAAGCGGGACGAGAACCTCGACGACGAAGGAGCAGATCTGAGAATAACGCTAGAGAGCACTGTCCAGGTGTCGTCCGAACCATTCACCACCCTAGCACAACTCCAAGCATGTGCAAACATTCTCGAGCCCCCTGGAGCCATTCACAAGCTCATAGATACCATCACCACCGCCCATGAGGCCTCCACTGCGTCGACGTTACAGCGGACAGACAAGTACCGTCCGAAAGCCTGGGTGTGGCTTCAAAGGCATATTCACCCTGCTCAATCGACGTTCAGCTCACCCTTCAACCATTGCGTCAACGAGATAGCAAATATTCAGGTGCCGTCGGCAAGCCTAGCCACGACGTCGAAAGTGTACTCGCCTTCTTCCATGAACATTGCGAGGAAGAGCATTTCTGCTAGCAGATCGTTTTTTCCTTCCGCACTAAGGTAATCGAGATATTTGCCCTCTGGGCCTCGGATGGCGAAATGACCTGCCAGCTCCGGGCGAGCGATGGTCTTGAGAGGGAGAGTGGATGCTCGAGTTGGGTCTGGTTCCTCGTTCGAAGGTCTTTGGTCGAGAGTGATGGTGGTATGTGAGAGTGCATCTTTGTTAAGAGCCGGGACGTGTTGTGGAGCGATAAGACCACGAAGCCAGAAGAATGTATATCTGTCACTATGATTCGTGGTTAGTACACTCCACATATCATCTTCTTGTGTGCATTCGTACACTGGCATCGGCAACGGAGCAATCTCGAGGAATTCGATGGTGAAGATCTGCTCTGCCTTTGGCACTGGGCCGTAGGTGGCATTGTTGTTGCCTGGCACAGCATTTGTCCTGGGATCGTCGAAGAAATGTGCGATAGGCGTTTGATCTCTTGCCATACCTGGCCGTGCAGTCACCCGACTTGCCAGGACGGCGGCGAGGAGGCTGCCGAAAGCAGACTTGATGTTGGGAAAGTGTTGTATTGTCATCAGGTACGTAAGTGTGTTTGCTGCGGGAGAGGATTCTGTATAAGTAGTTGCGAGGTAGTTCATGGCAGGGCGCTTCGTGTGGCACAGCGTTTCGTCAAGCTCAACCTCCATCCGCGAAGCACAGCGAACCAATTCGCGCGCTGGGAGCATCCTGAGCACACAACATCGTCTTTGCCGCAGGCATGCTCGCAACTTCTCATGGTTTATGTCCTCGAATGTAGCGAGTTGCCCAGGATCTCGAGTCCAAAAGTATCGTGTGTAGAGCTTGTCCCGGAGTCAAGATGCTGAGACTGCGAGATGAAGTTTGGTACACCTCGTTTGGAAGTCCTGAAGGCTTCCTGACTGCCAAAGACTCCATGTATATGCAGTCAGCAGAAGGCCGCCATCGTCACTTGTCGACGAACATGTTCCGACGTCTCTGCGGTTGACTTTATTCCCAAGTGTGTCTCGAAGCCAGAAGTCACTGTCCCTTTGGCTACACCGACATCTCTGGAGCGGATGCTGAACATCAACGTCTTCAAAAATCTCCTGTTGGGGAGGATATTGATGTCATCGAACACGAAGTCAGCATATACTTCTCGAACAAAGACGGCATTGACGATGTATCGCGTGCCTTGAGATCAAGATTCGCCATATCCCGCAACGTTCCTTTCCTCCAATGGGTTCATGCGACTCAGTTACCAGGCGGAAGTGACGTTGATCAATGCTGGTACCTGACTCGGCAGGCTCGCTTAGACCGACACGCACGAGCTAGGTCATGTGTCAAGTTTCATGATTTGGGGTCGGCTAGGCGATTTTCGTGGGAGTAACACCCTACTGTCGATGTGACAAGTACGGAATATTGTCCATGCGAGCGCCTTGAGCGGTATTCGCAGTTGCCATATCGTTGGGGTCGATATAGACTGTGTGATATGAGCCATAGCCTGAGCGACAACCCGGCCGGAAGCTCCAAAGCGTCTTCCGAGGCAAACGCCACAGCAAAGTAAAACGGCACATCAGTGTCGCATGTTCATGAAGACGCCCAATAATGCTGCCGCAGCTTGGCAACGCGGCAGCTGCACGACTTCAAAAGACAAGTACTAGTTACGGGCTCGTCTCCGCACCGAGATCGTTCTTTCTTTCCTATGCCTTCACAATGGCCACGGGATCCGGCACAGTAAAAGCGCACAGCTTCTACGCCTACAAACCACTGGTTCGATGCCCAGAGCCTCCGGAGGGTATCTCTTTCGCGACTGGATGGCACCGCTTCATCGGGATTCCCAACTTCTGGATCTGCTCGAAATGTTACGTTGACTGGATCGAGAAGACGACGCTCGTGAAGCATTGTGAACGCTTCTATCATGATCCACTGCCTGGAGCAAAGTGTGTTTGCGACTTCAATACCGAGCGCGCAAAGCGGCTGTTGGTGACTGCGGTCGAGGGGGGCAGAGAGATGGATCTGCTTGACTATGCCTACAAGCGGTCGAGGATCAACGCTTGCGTCGGACTAGATGGCATTGAAGACGGTCATAGTCTGAAGTGGTTTGTGAACCAGGAAATACCCGGCTTCCTGGCGTGTGAGGCCTGCTTCGAGGACTATATTCTTGCGACTCCAGTAGCGGAAAGGTTCGTTCCCAGAGATGTTCGAGGTCATCGACCGCGAGACGTCTGGTACTGCGATCTGTCGGTTCCGTATATCAGGCGTAGCTTGCGCCAGCACGGCAATCCTGGTTCGTGGCAGAGCTTCGTAGATGCAACAAAGCATCGGATGACATTACCTCGCTGTAAGAACGAAGTTGCGCTGAGGTCCCGGAATTGGTCTCGACCGACAGACCAGAGTCTCAAGATGCGAATTTGCGAATCTTGTATGCTGGACCATTTTGATGGGCTGAGTCCGACGAGCAAATTCACGAACGACATTATCGAAGACTTGCCAGACTACGTAGCAATCGAGAATTGCGATTTCCTGATGCCGTCCATGCGTTATGCGACATCGCAGCTTCTGTCAAACTACGATGTATGGCAGGCTGCCGCGATCTCCATAGTCGAGAAACCAGAGTATGAGATCTCGGCGACTTGTTTTGGAGACGAATGGTATGTCCTTCAAGATCCCAGAAATCTCACGGCGGAAGTCCCCAACTTCAACGTCTGCAAGCCGTGTTATTCTGGTCTCATCCGACCAGCGGGCTTCGATGCGTTCTTCCGACTGAAGGCGTATCCCTTTGGTCTCGATCGCACGTGTGATCTATGCAACGGCGGAAGCAGGAGCGCCAGATATATGGAGAAGTGGCAGCAGTCGACGTTCACCGGAGAGCCCAAAGCACTGATGGACTACGCTAGCAGAATATCTGCTTACCCTGTCTGCGAAGAAGGTGAGGTCGTATACGGCCAGCCCTGGTGGGGAATGGATTCGTTCCTGTTCTGCAGCAGCTGCTACCAAGAGGTGGCGAAAGGCACTTTCTTCGCACCACGCTTCAGGTACAAAGGGGCAGAGTTTTCCCATGCTCGATGCGATATGCACAGCACCGATATGCGTCGGCGATATGTGCAAGCGTGCCGCCGTCGATCTCTGGGCATGTTCCAGGATTACTGTGAGAGGAATATACGTTCTAGCAGTGGACAAATGTCCAATGGATATGGTTGAACACCACCAGTGAGTCGACAAGATTGCCAAATACCTGTCATCCATTCAGACAGCCTTGATCCTAGTCAGTTTTCAAGATGCATCGAACGAGAAATCTTCCCGATGCTGTCGGAAGCTTCGGCCCACGATCTTCTTGTCATAATCGTCACTGATTTTTGACAACAAGATCTCATTGGCACCCTTCTTGCGCTCGATGGTCCAGGTGCCTTCTCCGGTTATTTGCTGCTTGAGGAAGTCGAGAAAGGCAGCCGCGAAGTTGATGCAGGTATTTCCATCCCAAGTCTGCATACCTTGCCGCTTGACAAAGTTTGGGATGTCCAGCGTGTCCCATGCCTCAAGTCGTTGCAGGAAGCCGTCCTTGTTGCGGAAGCCAATGACAATCTTGGGCACGCCCAGGAGGAATGATTGTGCCCAGAAGCGGCACATCTTTCGCTCGAACTTCTTGGCGGACTTCTGGTCGTTGCTGTGGAAGTCCTCACTGGTCTTCAGTTCGACGTATGGGATTGGATCTGTCGGCTCGTCTGGCTTGCACCCAATGACAGCGTCGACTTCGCCGCCAATGACAATACTGTGGTTTCCTATGCCAGTCCGCACGACTGAGCAGTATTGGGCATAGTTGCTCACAGTCTCGGCTTCACGATTTTCGATTTCTTCTCGGCTGCACTCAGACCATGGTCGTGGTAGCGTGGCTAGTGTCTCGAACTTGTAGCCTAGAAAATTAAGCTGATGTATGCATAATCACATCACGTTCATACATACCCCAATATTGCATTTGTTCTGCTGGATATGCATTGTTGTGACGACCATTGTTGTGACGACGATTCGCGATTTCGTTCTCCACAGCTTTGATCATCTTGTCTTGCTCAATGTAGATAGTACCCTACATATCACATTAGAGCTTCATGAGATGCAAGACATCGATTGATGCATACTTCGAAGCAGGTGGCAAGCATCTTAAACTCGCCGAACATGTCGAAAGGTGCCACCAGAATCTACTCCCATTAGTCGACTCCCTCCAGTTTCCGTGGTCATGCATACCTTCGTCATCATGCCCCGCCACGTAAGGACATCAGCCTGCAGCTGTGTCTTCGTTTGCTCTTCATACTGCTGAATGGTATCGAGCAGAGGGTTGAGGCCGAGATCAGCGGCGTCATCGTACTTTCGAAAGGATGTGAAGCCGGCCGAAAGATCGATGCGCGGACGATCTCGTACATACGGAACATCGATATCTGGTGGAAAGTAGTATCGCAGGCTTCGGGAGTCTAGTGGAAAGCAGACATGGTCGTCGTCGAAGGAGAATTCTGTGATCTCTCGCGGCCGCTTCACAGCAGCTGACTTACCCTGGAAAGGCGTCAAATCGTGGAACTTGAAAGACTGCATCCTGCTCGTTCCCGACATCCATGACCTGTGATGTTGTGGGTGATGAAAGTTGGTCACCAAGTGAAGACGCGTTGTTGTTCAGGCGGATCGATTTCGGCTCGTGCCGAAAAAAGGGTGGGGGCATCGAGCATGTCCTTGCCATTTCTTCAAGTGGGCATCTCTCCTTTCACTCTTTCACATGGCCAGCAAAGGCATTCACTCAGGGGTTGCCGCGGAGGGACGAAGTCTCTGGATCATGTGTGCTAACGGGCTATAGTGTACAAGACCAATACCACAATTGGCCACTGTCTATGCACCTTCTACCTCCTCGCTCTCCTTCTTCCTGACTTCGTCCTCACTTCTTCGCCACAATATGAAAGCCCTTCGCAGGCGTAGCAACACTACACACCAACGTAACAGTCTGCAGAACCTGCACCGCAAACGACAACACCGGCGTCATCACCAAATGCCACCCCATCCTCCACCACGGCACTCCCGCATCCAGATCCGAGCAGAAAGTCGCAAAACCCACCGTAAAGCTCGCACTACTAAAGTACCCCCTCATCCATACATCCAACCACACCGGCATATTGATGACTCCAGCCAAGTACACAGCCGCCAACGACAATTCCGCAATAGACAGAACCCAAGTCCCCACCACCGCTTTGCCAAACACCCCAGAAGCCGCCCACAGTCCCTTCAACCATCGCCTCCTCTGCTTCATAAAGTCCAGAATCGTCTCATTACTCTGCTCCCTCGCCAGCGCAGGGATTCATCCATTCCCACTCCCCGACCTCCAAACTCGACCTCCGAACCAGAAGTCCTCAGCGACACAGGGTGTATCCCACGTCGCGGCATTCTCAACCGTCGCGTTGGTCAGTAAGAAACTTCCATGGCATCCCAAGATCGTCTTCTGGAGTCGTCCATGCTGGATATTATTAGAAAGCGACCCAGGTCCTCGCGAAAGCGGAGGATCTCGGCGAAGGTGAGGAGTGGGTTGGACCAGTAGTTTACTGTGTTGTAGAGGATGATGCCCTGGCCCCAGTCGTGTAGGCTTCGCTCGATGAAGGAGATGCAGGTCAAAACGCAATGTGTATCTACCGCTGTTTCTTCGTTGAGGTGTAGGATCCCAGTGTTCTGGAGATCTTTCTTGCAGACACTGCACGCGATAGTACTCCAAGGCGCGAGCTTTGTACAGCGCGTTGGGGGCTTGGTAACTATTGGGGACGAAGACAATCTCAACGCCTAGTTCATTGGCATCGAAGTCGTGGCCTTTTTCTGTCAGGACCACGAAACGAATTCGCGAGTCGAGTTGCTGGAGGTGACGCATTTCGGCAGCGGAGCGAAGGACTGTAACGCGGTTGAGACCTTTGGTGATGAGGAGGAGGAGGAGGAGGAGGAGGAGGAGGAGGAGGGTGAGGGATTGTCATTCGCGGAGAGGTTGCTCCGATGGCATGGCGAGTTTCATCGGGGAGAGGGGTGTCGCGACGGTGACTGTGCCGGAAGCAATGACGAGCACGATAAGAGCGCTGACCCAGTTGAATGGGCCATAGTGCGAGAGGGGCAGAAAACGCTTTAGAACATATGTCACTATTGGTATGCCTCGTCAATATCTGCTGTGATCTTGTGGGGTTGGACACAGTAGTGCTCACAGAGAAAGACCGTAATGTAGCCGACAAAATGGATGGCACTGCTGTAATACAGTAGTCGAATGAGAGCTGGCGTCTGCTCTTTCTTCTGGAGCAGCTCCGTCCTTTCGCCCGGAGAAGAGCTCATTCTCGGGTATGGTGCAAGAAATCGAAGAACCACGACCGATGCGATCTTCACGGCTTAGATACTCAAGGGACCAGCTAGCTGAAGAGTGCTACAGAGCCATGGTATCCTCTCCAATACATGGAGCGAAGACTACAGGTCTCCGCTTCAATACGCAAGTGGCACATTACCAGAGAATACGCATGTGGACCTGCGCTTCGAAAGAGGCTATTGCATTGATCGCGTGGTCCGAGGTGTGCTTGCACAACAGTCAGCCTCCGTGCCTTGAAGGCGCACCATGGCGTTGGTGTGGCACATCCGTTCACCGACCGATGTCTCTGGTAGTCGAAAGGGGGAACAGCCATCAGATCAGCATCAGTATGCATCTTCCTCACATGCAACGCTACGCCAAATCTGCCGTATCCTCATCGTTCATCTCTCATCTCCATAATCCCTTCTCCTGCAAAGCCTGTAGCCAAAAATGCCGGCCTCTGCATCCAAACCCAAACCCAATACCCTACCCAACGCCTCGCTCAGAAATGCCAAATGCAACAGTCGTACTAAAATATCTCCTTACTCCCCAACAGTCCTCCTCCAACTTGACGTCCGCCCCAAACTCTGCAAATTCACCAACTCAAAATACCGCCCCTTCATCGCAATCAGTTCTGAATGCGTCCCATTCTCCACGATCCGCCCTTGGTCGAAGACGTAGATCATGTCTGCTTTCTGGATTGTCGAGAGGCGGTGCGCTACTGCGATTGTAGTGCGTCCCTTTGCGGCTTTGTCCAGTGCCGCTTGGACGACCTTCTCGCTCTCACTATCCAATGCACTGGTCGCTTCATCAAGCAGCAAAATCTTAGGATCCCGCAAGAGCGCGCGAGCAATAGCGACACGTTGCTTCTGTCCACCCGACAACATGGACCCCTTGGACCCGACGACGGTGGAGAAGCCGTCGGGCAGGGAGAGGATGAAGTCGTAGATATTCGCGTCTTTGCATGCCTGTACTATCGACTCCTCCGAGACGTCGCAGTCCTTCTTGTCTGCTCCTAGGAGGATGTTCTCGCGGATCGTGCCCTGGTACAGCGTTGGTTCCTGGGACACGAGGGCGAGGTGGTTGCGGTAGGAGTTGACGTTTAGTGATGAGATTTCTTTGCCGTCCACGTAGATGCCTCCGACGAGGGGGTTGTAGAATCGTTCCAGCATGGCGATGGTAGTGGATTTTCCGCAGCCTGAGGCGCCAACGAGAGCGACGTATTGGCCTGGTCGGACTTGGAGGTCCAGACCGCGGAGGACGGGCTGTTCTGGTCGGGTAGGGTAGCGGAAGTGGACGTCGCGGAACTCGATGTCGCCATGCATGGTCTCGAGGACTTCGCCCTCGGTGCTCCACGTGTCGATTTCGGGTTTGCGGTCGAACATCGTCTTCATCTCCGCCGCGGCGTGTTTAGCCTTACCCATATCCGGTGCGAAACTGAAGATAGTACCTGCAGACTGCGCACCGAAGATAACAGCGGAGAAGCAGAGGAAGAACTGGAAGAGATCGTACTCGCCGCTGCCGATGAGGGTGCCGCCGTACCAGAATCCCAAAGCGATGCAGAGGAACATCAATGACTGCGATGCGGCGTAAAGACTGCTGGAGCGGAGGACGGAGACGAGGGATTTGGATTCCTGGTCGACGATTTGGAGGTGGTAGTGGTTCCAGACGTCGTCTTCGCGGGTCAGGGAGGCGACGGTGCGGATGGCAGACGTGGCTTCGCAAGCGTAGGAGGCGGACTTTTCGTAGGCTTTCTTTGCGCGAGCTTGGAACCTTGCGAGCATCCAGAAGCGGAAGAAACCACATGCTAGGACAATCGGCACGGTGGCGATGCATACAAGCGCGAGTTTCCAGCCGATAGCCAAAGCGATGGTGAAACCGATGACCAGAGTCGTTGTGACCAGAAGAATCGTGCCGAGCGTGACTCCAGACATGCCCGCCAGATGCGTCGTCTCAGTACTCAAGAAGCTGGTAAGTGCTCCGGCGGAGTTCTCTTCCTTATCGAAGAAAGCAATGTCCTGCCTCAGCATCACACGGAATGACATGTCTCTAGCGCGGTGCACAAGCTTCTCACTGCAGTACGCAAAAGCAACACCCTCGATCAGGTACGAGATCAGCTGGACCAGGGCAAGCATGAAATACATCCAGCTCCAAAAGTTGGCTTGTGACCGCAGCTCATCATACTGACTAGGTGGAAGTGCCAGGGCGGTGATAGACTTGGCGAAAAAGACAGCCTGCACAGGGTTACCAGCTCCACAGATGATGGCAGAGGCTAAGCCAACCAGCATGTATTGCCACTCCTTCTTGTTGAAAGATCCGACGACCTTGATCAGTGTCCAGAGTGAATACTTTGATGATGACTCAGAGTTCCTGCTTGCGAGAACTTTGCTCGATGCGGATTGGACCGACTTGCTTCTGCCCAGCGTCAGGTCGTTTGGATCTTCCTCGTACTCCTGGACATGATCAGTCGAAGACTTCTCAAGCAAGTTGCCGTCATTCAGGTCGTCATCAAGGATCTCCATCTCCTCTTCGCGCTTCTGCTCAGTCTCAGCTGCAAGCTTCTGTGCCTCGACGAGGTTGTAGTATGCTTCCTTGCGCTCGAGGAGTTCATTGTGGTTACCCTGCTCAACGATGTGCCCTTGTGACATGACGACGATGTTGTCCGCATCTTTGATGGTGCTGAGTCGATGAGCAATGACAATGGTGGTTCTTCCTTGGGCCGCCTTGTCCAAAGCTGCTTGCACCACACCTTCACTCTTCGTGTCAAGGGCTGAAGTGGCTTCATCGAGTAGGAGGATCTTGGGGTCGCTGACAATCGCTCTTGCGATGGCAATACGTTGCTTTTGGCCACCGGATAGCAAGAAGCCTCGCTCGCCAACATTGGTTTCGTAACCCTCTGGCAGAGAAGAAATGAAGTCGTGAGCATTCGCCTGTTTCGCCGCATCTTCGATGAGTTCTCGAATCTTATCCTCTGGCAGTGACTCGTGCTCGGTGCCGATGAGGCCATGTCGAATGTTGCCAGCAATCGTAGCCGCAAAAAGAGTTGGCTCCTGGGATACAAGACTGATCTGCTGTCGTAGCCATCGAAGATTGAGCGCCTGGATGTTAAGCCCATCAAGGAGAACCTCACCACCTACAGGATCGTAGAAGCGTTCAACGAGACCGACAATCGTGCTCTTGCCTGAGCCAGAAGCGCCTACAAGAGCGGTGGTCTTACCTGCAGGCACGACGAGGTTCACATCCTGCATGACGGTCACTTCCGGCCTGGAAGGATAGATATGCTTGATGTCACGAAGCTCAACAACACCCTGCAGGTTCTCGATCCTCTCGCCTTCCTGGGAGGTTGGGTCCAATGGCGACTTGCGATCAATAGTAGCGTAGATTTTGGCTGCAGCAGCAATCGATGTCGTGAAGGCCTGGATGTTCGGCGCGACGTTACCCAAAGCAAAGGCACCGATCATGATGGACAACAAGATTGTGAGTACATCCGATAGCGTAGCCTCATTGCTCACCACGTACCGACTTCCTAACCAGAACGCCAACGAGTATGTGAGGTAGACATAGCACATCAAGAATCCTATCATCGAGCCCGTGATGGCCTTGGTCTTGAAGCCCGACTTCTCTGCGACGCCCAGATGCTTGTCGTATTCCTTGGCAAGCTTGTCCTGGGTGCCGAACGCAATGGCATTGCGAATGGAGCTAATGACTTCCTCAGCGACGGTTCCGCCCTCTGCGTACGATGAGAGTGACAGTTTGTTCCACTTCACGATGAATTGTCCAAGGCCTCCCATGGTCAAGAAGATGGCCACGATGGTCGAGGTCAGGATGAGGGTGAGCTTCCAGAACTTGATATAGCCAATCACGTACGCAGCAACGAAGGTCGCAATCGCGGTCAAAGTAAGACCGACTTTCTCGGAGATACCATCCTGGACAAGGTTGGTATCGGCGGTGATCCTGGTCGTGATCTCGCCAGCGCCAAGCTTATCGAAGTAGCCAATGTTTTGGCGAAGGATGCTAGCAAGGTAGTGTTGTCGAATTTTGCCGGAGATGTGTTCTCCCGTGTAGATGAAGCCGACGGTGGCAATGTAGGTGACGACAAATTCTCCAATGCCTAGGTAGACAAAGTACAGTGTCAAGTGGCTGATTGTACTCGAGAAGTCGGCCCCGGTCGTTGTACCCTGGAAGAAACCTTGAAATGTTCCAGCAAGCGATCCGAAGATAATCGTCATCAGCGGCAGAGCAGCTCCTCCAGCAATGGCGCATATACTGCAGATGACCATGAGGAGAAGATCTATCTTGGTCGCGTATCGGTACAGAGCTTTGTATGTGACCTTGACGGGTGGGATTTCCAGCTGCCGCCTCAGTATCGCGGCTTCATGCTCTGGCAGGTGTGAAAACACGTCGTCGGTGTCCTTCTTCTCCTCGTCCGTCTTCTTCGGTATCTGAGAGTCTAGCCGATGCAGAGGTGGTGCTGGCTCGTTGGGCAGCATGGTTGGAAAGGGTGTTTGTCCCAGCTGTGCCTTCTCGTGACCACCCATGGTGATCTCGTCCCGCGACTCGAGGCCATCTTGACTTGAGCTGTCGCACAGCTCTCTCTTCTCGGGGTCGGGCGTCATCGTGTTTGTGTGGCGACGAGGAGCAAAGTGAGTGTGGCGCCGTCAAGGCCACGGTGGTGGAAGTAGTCGCCCAGTTGAAAGCGGAGAGCGGTGCTCTCGATGTCCAGTGTGCGGCGAGGCTCGCGATTGTTTGTGTCTCTACACACGATCGGCGTGGGTTATCCGAATGGAATGTTCCCGCAGGCGAGTGCAACGGCCGGTGTAGTGTCAATAGCGCTGTTATGGTCAGGAGTATCGCGACCGCAAAGAAAGCACTCAAGATCCAAGAGAAGAGCAGGTGCACTTGGCAGCAGTGAAGGCCTACCGGGGCGCTGTCTTTAAGGGTGCATGATGTCTATGTCCATGGTAACGGAGGTGCCATGTTCCGAGCTCGTGGCTGCAAGCCGTGAATCCACCCGCGGCTTGCTTCTTATTAGCCGTCTCGATTGTTGCAGCAGCCAATCGCAGAGCATCGCATTCCCATGCGAGGCGCAAAGAGATGGTGGGATGGATGAATTCGCATGCGAGAGATGCGACTGTCTTGTAGTTGTAAACGACGGTAGCGTCACTGCCCGAGTGTCGTTGTGCAGCGGTGGTCAAGAGCTTTGTGCATCGTACCGCACCGCTGGAGGAGGTCACCTGAGCCGACATCCAATGATACAGGGGCACGAGGGGATGCTTGCAGCGGTGCAGTGAGCAGACCTCAGCCGTCGCATGACTGCCGCTCCTCCTGTCAGGCACCTGTATGTGCAATACTACCGGTGAAGAGGAGGGGAGGATGTGATGACAGCAGACAATGACGCGGGAGGACATGGTAGACGGCATCTGAGGTGACACGAGGTCAAGCAAGAGCTGGTACACATCCTGGTCAAGCAAGACGATCACTTGTGAACTCCTGCGAACTGCGAACAAGACGTCTGCAGGCGATGACTGGGCATGGCGAGCATACCGTGCGGCGAAGAGAAGCTTTGTGAAAGAGAGACTTGCACCTGCAGCCATGCGCCGGCTGGCAGCATACATCATCTCCATAGACTGGTCAAGGGACATTTTGCAGGGCACTGTAGATGATCTCACGAATGCAAGACTTTGCATTGAGGAAATGAGATGAAGCGAGGTGTTTGAAACGCAGACATGTGTTCGCGTGCCTTGCTTCAGATCCCGGCTACATGTAACAAACGCGCTCTCACGGCTCAAGACGCCACGAGGAGCACTGCGACTTCCACCACCACTTCCCGTCATCGCCAACTCCACCTTCAACACACCGACACACGCCTTCGTTCCGTTCTAACAACACACTCGTTCCTTTCACCCCACTCGTTCCCTCTGTTCCGCTACGGCAGCATCCACTCGTTACCGCACATCCCACGACACACTAATGACAGCATGAAGTCCGCATTCACTGCTGCAGCACTGCTGGCAGCCTCTGCCGCGTCAGCATTGGCCGATCCCATCTTCCCACGCGCCGCAGTACCAGAAGAAGAATTGGCCTTCAGCACCAAGGCTGCCAGAGCCGCCACCTGTGAGCTCACCGACACACTCTGCCCAGCATGTGACGCCACCAACATCACCTCCGCTGCTGGCATCACCTACGCCGTGTCATGTGGATGGCAATTCGAGACGACCACCGAGGACGAGGTAGAGGGCGACACCAGCACCCACATCTGTCTCGAAGCATGTGAGGAGTCTGAGAATGACTGCTCTGGCGTCAACATGCTCGCCAATGGAAGCTGCATCATCGCCACTGGCCAGACTCAAGGACTGCGCCGTGTGCCTGGCGTCACCCACCTGCTCCGTCTCCCGCGCTCAGAACCGAAGCCGACCACCTCCACCATCGGCAGTCCTTTCCCGGCACCAACTAACGCCGATGCCCGGTGCAACCTGACTCTCACCAACCTCTGTCCCGCTTGCAACGGCCGCGAGGTCGAGAGCGAGCATGGCGACAAGTACACCTTGCTCTGCGATAGCGATCTTGATTCCACCGACAGCTACTCGCCTCAAGACTGGATGTCGCCAGGCGAATGTCTCGATACCTGCGATGACTTAGATTTCTGCAAGGGCACCATGTACTACGATGACCGAAACTGCGAGATCGCCAAAGATGACGACCTTCGCCCGGTATCGAGGGCTGGCTACACCGCATTCTTGCCTGTTTCCACCAAGACAGCGTCTTCTGCTGTCACAAGCTTGACTCTTTCAACCAGCACGACCAAGCCAAAGTCGTCAGTCCCCAGTGTGGCTCTACCCACCGGCAAGCCATCCGGCAGACCCATGCACCCACCACCAGCAGGCTACGGCGCGACCTCTGTCACATCCTCTGAGGAACCCACCTTCTCAATACTGCCTATTGGCAGTGGCTGCAACTCAAATGCACTTGCTTGCCCACAGTGTGATGGAGTACCATACCTTGACCAGCTAAATGGATCCTACACTGTGCTCTGCGGCATGGAGCCTACTTGCGAGAGCACCGTCATCTTCCCGGATGGCGCCGAGGATGTCGAAGAATGTCTGCAGAACTGCGACCAGGATGTCACCTGCATCGCTGCCATGTGGTACCCTGGCTACAAGGAGTGTCACGGATGTAAGCAAGGCATGGAGACGAAGAACAAGAAGGATCTGCCATACATACTCCTCGCAGCAGACATCGATGGCGAGGATGACAGCACCCTTACGCAGACTCTCAGAGAATCTACGTCGGCTCCAACGGTGGCCTCCACAGCACGCTCCATCAGCGATCTCCCAGCTCCATTTCCTTGGCCCACGGGGACTGGTCCTGTCGGCCCAGTCGTGGTGTCATCATTGCCATCGCCGGCTGTCGAAGTCACTGTGTCGAAGTCACTGCTCTTGACAGCGACCTCCGCTTCGGGTGCGATCCGTCTGACAACCTCGTCCATCCCTGCTCAGGTCACCAACATTGGCGAGCTGATCTGCCCCGGCGCCGACAACGAGGTCTACGTCGAGCCCAGCAGTGGCAACTACTTCGCTGTCAACTGCGATAGCGTCTTCTCTGCGGCTCACTCCTCATACACTTCTGCCAGCGACCTTGCAGATTGTGTAGCGTCATGCACCGGCGACTGCGATGGTGTGCAGTTCGGATACTCGACACGCTGTGGTCTCTACACGGACATCTCGGTTCTGCAGACCGCCACTGGATGGACTGTTGCTGCCAGCATCACACACCCAGCTACAGATGCTACCGCTTCTGCCACGGTGTCGGAGGATGTGTCGGACTCAGCGGTGCCTACAGCTAGTTCGCCGTGGATCCCATACGGTAATATCACCTCAAGACACTAGGAGAAGGAGGTAATGAAGGACGAACACTCTATGTGAAGCCAAGGAAGACTTCGGGGGGGGGGGGTGGTGATGAAGGAGCCAAGCATGGCTGGTACAGAAGATGAGCTTCTATTCCATGTACTCCTATAACGAGGCAATACTACGACTCGAACGATGGACATTGTGCTACTGCCCGCTCCCCCAGCCTTGTGTTCCTTTGTTTGAGGTTGACAAAGTCGTGGCCATCGTCATGTCTTCCGCTTGCAGACACGCGCGGGACATTCTCTTTGTCCAACTTGTCACTCTCGAGGTCTCCTCCCCAGCTCTAACAAAGTTATGTCTCGTTACGGCACAGCATGATACCAAGCTGACCCTGACAACCGCAACACTATTCCACAACTATACAAAATCGCAACAATGTCCACAATAGCCCAAGCAAACCACCCCCACCAACACAAACCATCCCCTAAACGCTCTTCCCTCTCCCCACGTCTGTACACAGAGACCCGAGGCGACGCATACACCCGAGCCCTCGGTCGGAATCCCCAGGTCGCCGACGAGGACGAAGACCTCCCGGTCTGGCTCAACTACCTGCTCAACATTGTTTTGAACACAGCCCTCCTCCTCATCTCCACCGCCCTCCTCGCGCGTATCGCTACGATCGTAGGGGATCAGACTGCCACGGTAGCCGAGCTGGTGAAGAATGGAGCTTGTCTAGTCCCGGAACTGAACAGTTGGCACATCACCAACAACACTATAATCTCCCCCCTTCGGCTACACACCATCGCAGCTCTCTACCTCCTCTCCATCCCGCTTCTCGCAAGTCGCTCCGCCGACGGATATAGCGTGACATTCCAAGACTTCCGCTCTGGGATGGCGGTTGCAGCTTTCGTTAGTGTGGTGGGCTTGGGGGTGTGGTGGGTCCTTGTCATGGGGACACTTTTTGTCAGGGACGTGGTGGCTTGTGGGGGAGCAGTGAGGGAGTGGGTGGGGAGGGCGTTGGTCAATGAGACGGAGGTGATGAGGGAGCAGTATGAGCTTGTGAAGAGTGCACGTGCCAGGTTGGTTAGGGTTGATGGGGTGTGAGAGAAAGAAAGACGGGGGGAGGGGGAGGCGGGGAGGTGAATGGTTAGGGACGTATGTTGGTTGTGAGCATAAGGTGGTAGTGGTCTGTTGGATGATAGTTACGGAATGCAGCTGATGTTGTGTCCATTCACCTTCATTGTCCGTGCTTATGCTTCGTGGCTGAGTCGTGGTCTGTGCTTCTTTCGATGTTCAACTGATGACCACACTCTTCTCTTGCTCCCGACACACAACTTGAAAAAGAAAAACCACACCACACTACATCGCACAGCCCCATTGTACCACCACAACCATGTCGCTGCTCGACAAAGACGACTCCCTCGCGCAGCTGACGCCCAACGTGACTCGAGAACTCGAGGTAAGCTCTCCATGTGCCCATGACTCGAGCGAACACTAACACGAATAGGATGACTGCGCGATCTGCTACGAGCCACTTACTTCTGCCACCGAGACCGTCTGCAAACACATCTTCTGCCTCGAGTGCTTGAAAGCGTGGCTGCAGTCTGCCGCTACTTGTCCTGGCTGTCGCCGCGAGCTGTATCAACCCGAAGAAGAGGAGACAGATCAAGAGTCGGAAGATGAGTCGGATAATGAATCCGAGGACGAGTCCGAGTATGCTTCTGATGAAGAGTCGGACGATGCCCGCGCGGAGAGACTTGAGGCTGAACGACGTGAGCGCGACCGACTCTACGAGCCCCTTCCTTTCATCCTCGGGTACGAGAACATCGACTTTAGCAGTCAGTCCTCCGACTTCTGGGGTCTGAGGGGGTTTCACCAGGGACTCTTAATCGAGGGGGTGCAAGACTGGCTGAACATCGTCGAGCCCCATGGCGAGTACAGGTTCCGGAACCAGCACATCGGGGAGGTCTACGTCGACACTGAGGTGCTGAATATCCTGGTACACATTATCCTGTGGCTCAAAGAAGATACGCAAGATGGTCGCTTCACGCTCGAGGAGGTGTGTCGAGAAGACTGGGCCTTGGTGGGTGTCGCCGCTAATGATGCTATAATGCGCTGCAAGGGGTGGGTGTTGGAGGCGGAGGTGTTCAGAGCGCGCATTGCCCTCGAGGTGGAGAATCGACAACATCAGGCCAATCGCCCATCGCCAAGATACGCAGAGTGCGTCTTCCAAGACCAGGAGCCAGGCCCTCGCCAGAGTTTTGAAGAGCAGGTTGATTATCTCGTTGACATCTTGGTGGACTATTCTAAGGACGGCTACCGGCCAGGCGTGACTTGGCCAGATAATGCCGCGGCGCTTGAAGGCGTACGCATCGACATGTATGAGCTCGTTGACGGCCTCAAAGCATTCGAAGCCTATGAGGAGGAAAATAACTTCGTCCTCAGTGACAGCCTTCACCGCCAGATCGCATTACCAGACGACTCCGAAAGCTTCGATTTCTGGCAGTGGAACGACGGAAGGTGTGCAGCCCTGTTGCGAATCAAGCCAGACCCACCGTTGGACGCTACGGATGAGGCCATCGCACGCGATGACTGGTGCGGAAGAGACTGGGCTATAGTGGAGGAGATTACCGAGACCCTCTGCTCCGGGCTCGAGAGCACTATGCGCCTGAGCGGTAGAGAGATGACAGTCTCTGGATTTGTCGACACTCTCTGGGAGGCCATGCGTCAGAACCATGGCAAGCACTGGTACTGGTACAACGAAGATCCTGGCGTCCAGCTGGATCTCGGGTGGTCGACGAATGGCAGATTCCCATCTTATGGAGAGGCATACGAGGGTACGTCGACTTTCGAGAAGGACATGGAGCGTCTCTTCACATACATGGCCTACACCTTGATGCGAGAGTACGAGAAGAAGCAAGCAGCGTTGCCCGAGACCAATGAAGCCGTCGAGAATGGCCCAGACGAGGAAGACGAAGCAGGATCCACTGATGGGGTACCAAGTGGGCAGCTCCGATCTCTGAGTCTAAGCGATGAAGACATTGAAGAGGATTGGGGCATCGTCTTGGGGCCACGAGCGCGCTCAAATGACCAGCAATAGTGGAGGCCCTTTTCCAGTGCGACAGACGGACGTTGGTACATCTGATGATGTGCATAGGTCTTGGGGCATGGCAGGCCAGGAGTGTATAGAGCAAGTCGTTCTTCCGGCATCGCAACGGCTGGTAGAAAGGCCAAGGGGCACACTCCAGAAAGCTCGCTGTTCAGATACCGCTTTAGGTTAGACCAGAATCCGGAATCCACGAGATTCTCGTTCAATATGCCTGTGGTTTTGATGCAGAGCATGTCTTGACCAGGCCCAGTTCTGAAGAATGTGTGTCCCACAGCAAGGCGTGTTGTGGCCGGCGGTAGCCATTCGATAGCCATTGTGGGCAGTCCAAGCACGACATCAGCTCGCTACGGTGGCCGGTTTCTGCGATTTGAACGAAATCCGTGCTTCAGGTAATGGTCGCACAAGACGCTTGCGACAGATCGAACCATGGCTGATCAAGCAAAGCTCCGGTGTCCTGGGAGTCGTTGTTGTGCTTCCGTGATGATCGACGGAGGTCTCCTACAACTGATCCTGTGTGTAATGTCGCCAGCTTCGTGACATGTTCGTGGCTGTTCATGTATAGACTGGCGCTCGTACTTCATGCTGTCATTGGTTCTGCCGAATGTCGACTCTCGTCCTTGATGATTAGGGGTGTAGTTGCTCGCGAACGGGGACTTGCACTGGCTGGTGTCATGGGCGCAGTGATGCGCTCAACCACCTCGACCTCATCGTCAATGCGTAGAACCGCTCCACTTGGGCCGGCGCATGCATACTGGCCGAACACGGGCTTATCTATCATGTGTGGTCAGCAGGTGCTCACCGCTATGATCTGTGTAGCACTTACGAGGAAACAACTCGTTGACTCTGCGATCTTTCGCCAGCAATCCGTAGAGTTGACGATTCGTCGTGATCATTCTGCCCTGAGCCAGATCTGCATTCAGGCTGAGGCATCGCACGCAACGCTGAAGGCAGCGTATCGACACTTGCTGCGTTGAATCCACTTTCGACCGGACCGTAAGCATATTCCAGGAATCTTCTCCAAAAGGCGGCTCCTCGTCTCCAACATCAACGTGGATGTTGGGTCGAAATCGCACAATCACGTCCTCGCTTCGACCAGATGGCGGGAGTCTTCGTCGTGCCGCTTCTTCCGACGCTGTTGATGTGACTAGCAGCGGAGCAGCATCTGCAAAGCGTATTCGTTGCGGTGCCAACTTGTCGTTGACTGCGATCGACAGAGCACGGTTCTTCTTGATCAGTACAGCGCCGGGTATCTCTCTCTGTCCAGACCCGCCAATGTAGAGTAGCCGCACATCTTCGTAGTGTAGATGGTGGGAGAAGAATTTCGACGCTTCTGGGCCCATGTCGATGCCTTCAGCTTTGGTGCCGAATATGCTGACCTGGAAGACCTCGGCGTTCATGAGACTGACTGGCGACGGTGTCAGAGGTAGAGTGATGGCGCTGTTCTCTTCGGAATGCACGTGGGTTATCGTCAGCTTCGACCATGCCTTGTCGATCATTGTGTGGAACAGCCCCAGCTCGAAGTGATTCTTGATGGTGATGTGCTCAGCCAGGCCTTTCGACTCGGCTGTCGGGGGTTTCGCCAGAACATATTGACGATCGAAGCGCAACCCCTCGTTCGTGATCTCTGCTGCCTTGACTTCCACCGGCCTCAGGGACTTCACCGGGTAGATGAAGATCTGTCAACACGTCAACACGATCGGGTTGCCACATTGCGTCGGGGCTTGCTGACGTACTCGCTGTATCTTCATGACCGTGCAGGTTGGCGGTCAAGGGGCATAGCAGATGCGGGGGGATGTATATGGGATATGTGCTTACATGGCAAACATGGTGCAACAGCAAGATGTGCAAGGCAAGAGGACACAAGGTTGGTGGATGATGGCTTCCCGTTCGAGAAGCAAGGATGTGGGGCAGCTATATACGGTAGCCGAGATGCACGGCAGTTGCCCTGTGTAATCATGCTTCACCCGAGAGGACGACGACTTTGAGGTGTCTTCCCACCTACATTGAACACCCTCCTTGCCGTGCTACCCTTCTGCTGCCCGATAGCTGTATGGTACTACATCGGGATAGCCCCGTTGTGGACAGCACGCTGGATGATCGGCCCGCGCTCGTACATCCTGGCTTGCCGTCGGTGCTAGATGGCCTGAATGGCGCAAGAAACGTCTACATCTGTCCCATCCGCGCGAGCCTGTGATCGATGCAGAGAGCGGCGTGTCAAGGTGAGTGGATTCCGCGGGGCAAAGTCCCTTTGGCTGACTTGGTCGTATGCAGTGTGACAAACGTCAGCCAACATGCCTCCGCTGCGAGAAGCTTGGCAGACCATGTCCAGGATATGACAAGAAGCGGAAGTTCGTTGACGAAGGTGTCACTCTTCGAAAGAAGTACCAACCTTCGTCTGACATGCCACCAGGGGGTGAATCATCTTTCTCCGTGTGTCTTCGTGACCGTGGAGCTACAGTACTGTTGTTGACATAGCTCCAGTTCCTTCAACCAGGCGTGCACGGAGCCGATGGAGCACAGAGTCAAGATCCATCACCTGCCAATGTCACTGGAGAGCCGGCTGCGAAGAGCGGAACTTCCTCGAGCCAAGCAACTGCCATCACGACGACGACTCTACCACCGGACAGATTCAACAGCCTGCAGTCGATACCTCTTGGCCTGGGTGGCGCCTTGAACACTGGCTTGCCCATGGTACTTGACCCAACTACAGAGGCACTCCTCGTGAACGATGGTCCAATGCAGATTCCTCTCACGGATACGCATCCAACGCTGGACGACCTTTGGAAGAACGAAGCATTTGATCCCGAGTTCTTTGACCTGGAACCAGATGTGTATTATGCCACCGCCGGCAACACATGCGGTTTCCTGCCCGACATCCCTGAGATAGTAGACGAGGTCGATCAGAGCGACATGTTGCTGAACAACTCGGCATCAGCAACACCAGGGTCGACAGGCTTTGCTTCAACTGGCCTCTTCTCTGGCGACGATGCCTTGAGCAACTTCTGGGCGCCGGAATCACAACTGAATACGAGCGCAAAGATCACACATGAGCGAGAGCATGAGATGGCGTTTCTGATACGGCATTTCACCGATTCAATAGGGCCATGGTTGGACCTCTTCGACCAGGACAAGCACTTCACCCATCTCGTGCCACTGAAGGCGATTCGAGATGCGTTGCTGAGAAACGCCATTGCCGCCGTGGCAGCCAAGCAGCTTGGTCGAGTGAGAGGGCAGAGGCCGTTTGCGAGCCAGCAAATGCAAAGGCCATCAGCCATGGAGAGCTTCGATGATCATGAAGTAGACTGGTTCTACAAGGCGGCGAATTACTACGACAAAGCCATTGCCTTCTCACGGCAATACCTACAGGCAGTTTCGGGCGGTCTGAGTGATCCTCCATCACCAAATGCCCAAGCGGCGTTGTCGATGGCCAACTCGGATGACCTACTTGTAGCAGTCTCGATCTTCTCACTGTACGAGTCGCTGGATAATGTCGAGACTGGTTGGATGCAGTGAGTACATTCCGGTTTCTTGATGATACCATGCTAATCCCTGACAGACATCTGATCGGGCTGAAGTCCTTACTGACGGCCGTCAGCCCATCTCAACAAGTGCAAAACCAAGCAGTTCCATCGCTGACAGTAGGACGACTCGCATCCTTCTGGAACTTCGCACGAGCAGACTACCAGGCAGCATACATCAAGCACAAAAAGACCCTTCTCGACACTAACGATGTCGCACTCTGGAACAGCTGCGGTCTCGAGATCCAGCACGATGGTGCCCTCTACAAATCAACCGATTACGTTAGGAACGACCCGACACATAGTCGTGTGCTGGCCGAACTTGTCGCTCATACTCTCCTATGGCTC
Organism: Fulvia fulva; assembly: GCF_020509005.1. Taxonomy (NCBI): domain Eukaryota; kingdom Fungi; phylum Ascomycota; class Dothideomycetes; order Mycosphaerellales; family Mycosphaerellaceae; genus Fulvia; species Fulvia fulva. The sequence goes on along the minus strand of NC_063017.1, from coordinate 3,672,751 downwards.
GTCCTGCGGGTCATGAACTACATCGCCAACGACGATGATTCATCCGCAGCGCGCCAAGGGCAATGGGACCAATTGACAAGGCAGCTCGATCACTGGTACGGTAATCTTCCGGCTACATATCAGCCTTGTGCGACAATACGGCATCGATCCATACCACCGACCACGTCGCAACTCGTGGAGAGCTTCTTCAGCATCGACGTCTGCGCCGCTGCACTGCAGCTCTACCACTTCGCAAGAATCCTTCTGCTTCTTCACAGACCGATGAGCAGACAAAATGTCTTTGGTGGTAATCGATTGAAACAATATAGGGAGGTGTCGAACGAAGCCATCAAGCATGCGCACGAGATCATCGGGATTGCACTAGGGAGGCCGCATCCCGCGATCAGGGTGGAGATGCTTCTGCCGTTGACTGTTGCGGGCGCGTGTTTGGAAGAGAACGAGGAGAGAAAGGTCGTGATTGAACTTCTGCGAGCGATAGAGAAGGATACAGGATGCGCAACGGAGTCACGGTGTCAGCAATTGGTGATTGATTGGGGTTGGGGTACGGAGCCGGAAGGCATTACATAAAGACGAAGGGACGGATTGGCCAGGCGTACTTGATTGGCGAAGGCGCTGGAGGGCAAAAGTGCTCACGACCTTTCACGATAGACATCACCTCTCCGATATCACAATTGAATCAAACCCCATGACTCTGAAGAGCATCTCTGGTATCTACATTACCCCCGAACCATCTCCTATCGCAACTGACCGTCCACCTCGGCCCCCTGCCACTTTACTTCCGAGACATACCACACCACACCCCATAGAGTCCTCCCTCCGAGACAAGCACCATCATGTCTCCCTCGGATTTCCGCATTTCTGCAACCCTCCCGTGCCAGCACATCGCCAACGCCACAACCGCGAAACCGACGCATAACTTTTACGCCAACACACTTCCGCCATGCAGACCTTAACTTCCACCCGCAACGACATGTCTCGGCCAGCCACGCTAGCTCCCGCCACAACGTGGTGTCCGTAGTCCCAGTCCCACGGATTGGTCGCAGAGTGGCAAACACTAAGCGATGACACGAAAGTCATGGTTGAGACATTGTTCGCGTTGCCGCGTGGTAAGACATGACTACGGTGGCTACTTGCTGTAGATACAACGGCTTTGTTGTGGAGCATGCGATGCACTGCGATGCGAGTTTGGGGGCTGACGCGTGGCGGTCGCGTGGAGATGCGAGACGTGGGGTCACGACAGGAGAGGAGGACGGGAGAGGTGGGTGGGCGCTGATACAAGAATATTGATGATTGATGATGATAGTTGCTATCCTATTGCTACAGAGTGCTATGCGCTGCTTAATTTCTGGCGCATATGCTGCAGTGCAGCTGTTCCAATACCGTACGCCAACGCTGTGCTTTTACAGGACTACGCTCAAGAATGTTGGAAGTGGACCCGCTGCTTTGACGCAATCATGGGGGAGGCGCTGTGCTGTCGTTGTCATGTAGAGACGGGCCACTGGGTTGTGGTGCGTGCTGGGGAGTATCGTCCCGCGGAGGCGTCTTCTAGTCACCTCCATGGTCTGAGTCCCCAGCAGCCCCTACAGTCTCGTCGACCATCGAAGTGTCGCCGTTGGCAGCAGGAGCCTCTTCATCCTCGTCATCGTCATCGAGCACACGAGCTGGCTTGTTCCGTCTTGAAGGTCGAGACACGGCAGCTTCCTCCTCCTCCTCCTCATCATCATCATCATCATCATCATCATCCATGTTATCGTCTGGTGCGCCGGGCGTGCTGGTAGGAGCTGGAGTCTCGGCGGCTGGCGTTTCTTCCTGTTCAGATCGTTGCGTTGCAGGCTGAATGCCAGCATCATCGTCCTCATCAGAATCCTCGACCATTTCCGTGCTCTTGTACTTGGAACTCTTCACCGCAGTACCCTTGCGCTCGAGCCTCCTCTTCTTCTTCTGCCGCGGCTCACCATCACTAGCAGGAGTGCTCGTGGCTCTAGAACGAGGGCGGCTCTTGCTCTTCTTGGGTCGTTCGTCGCCGGTGCCGTCCGCAAGACCATCACCTTCAGTATCAGTGTCCTCGTTCTTCTTCTTGCGCTTTTGTCGCTTCTCCCTCGGCTTCTTCTCACGCTTCTTGCGGTTACCGTCCTCATCCGTCGTGTAGTCGGCTTCTTCACGAGCCTTCTCTTCTTCGATCTTCTTCGCGATCAGAGCATCATCCTCCTCCTTCATGCGCCTACGCTCCTCCTCAATCTTACGCTTCTGCTCTTCGGCCTTTTCGAGCGCAGCTCGCTTCTCTTCCTCGCGTTTTCGAACCTGTTCTTCGCGCATTTTGCGCGCTTCCTCGATCCGCGTCGCGTTCTTGCGCTCATACTCTGCCTGCCGCTCGATGGCCGATGCTAACTGGCGCTTCATTGTATTGCGACCCATATTAGCACGCTGCTCGATATCGCCTCGAGGAAAGGGTGGATTCGGACTCTTGGCGATCTCGAGGAACGATTCGATGGCGATGTCAAGATCCTTGCTGGACTTCTCCACGTCCTCTAGTGTCTTGTTCGCCTCTGGCTGTGATATCATCTGTTGTGCGAGCGTCTGTTGCGCAAAAGCCACGTTGAACCTGAAGTTGATGTTATCAGGAGCTGTTTCCAAAGCTTGCTTCGACAGATCCAAGCTCATCTGGAAATGCTCGAGATTTCGCTCTGCACGTCCGCGTAGTAGCCAAGCACGTCCGAGGCAAGCCATGATCTGAGGGTCCTTCTGCCTTGACTTTTGAAGCGCAAGCTCATAGTTCTCGATGGATTTACTGTATTGTTTGAGCTCGCAGAAGACATGGCCAAGGTTGATGTGCACAGATGCATCCTTGATACTCTCGCGAAGCTGAGTGAAGATCTTGACGGCGGCGCTGGTGTCTTTCTTGTCCTCTGCCATGGCAATGCCCATGCCTTGTGCAGCGTATGCATTCTTCGGATCCAGCATCAAGACTTTGTCGAAGAACTCAACGGCTCGCATGTAGGTCTTCGTCCGGCGCTCCTTGTGCTGATCTGTGTCCCTGGGCAGCTCTCGCGCAACTGCCATGTTCAGGTTGCCCATGCCTGTCAGCGAGTAGATGTCATGCTTGTCGTAGGTCATCAGAGTGTGCTTGTAGTGACGCTGCTCCTGGTCCTCTGAGAGCTGCAGAGTGCGCTTCTTGTTCTTATTGAGGTACCAGCCGTACAGTGCACGAATCTCGAGGTTAGACGGATCTGCCTCAAGCAACGCCTTGATCGCCTGGGCGCCCTTCTCTTGATCAGTCTGGAGCGTGAGGTATGCCGTGCGAGTGTTAGCATCGACGTAGTCGGGGTGCCGTGACAGCAGGCTAGTGTAGACTTTCTGTGCTTCCTCTTCTATACCCGCTGCCTCATATGTGCGAGCTAGGTTGTAGCTGACGGTCGACACCAGGGCATCCGTGTCCACTGACTCGTCTCTGTGCTGGATGGACACACTAGAGTTGAGCGCCGACTGGAAGTACGCCCTTGCGATGGAGTGCTTGTCTGCTTGGAAGTAGAAGCAAGCGATGTTGTTGAGAAGCTGTGGGCTCAGCATATTCCGCTTGGCTTCACGGATTGCATCTTCGTCTTCCAGCTCTTCTGGAAGATCTTCCTCCGAGATCTCATCCATCTCCATTTGTTCGACTTGTTGCAAACAAGCAAGTGCTTTCTCCGGCTGGTCCGACTCGTACAGTCTTGCCAAGTTGAGCAAAACGCTAGAGTCTGGTGTGATCTTCCTCTTCGCATCTTTCCACGCGATGCGTACCTGCTCCAGAAGAGCAACAGCTTTCTTTCGCGAATCGCTCTTGTCATCTTTCGAGCCAGAGGCTTGTGCCGTGAATACATCTTCTGCGTGCAGTATACCCAACAGTGTCATGGCTTCCACGCTCTTGCTTGTCGTGATGATCTTCTCCAGTCGGAACTTCGCGCCGTCGAAATCTTGCATCAGAGTCTTGAGTTGCGCAACTCCAAACTTTGCTGGCAAGTATCCTCTCTCGTCACCACCACGGGCTTGGTCAGCTTTGCCGTAGTAATCTTGCGCCTTCGCTAGATCGCCTTGATAATGTTCCATCCTCGCAAGCAGATACCAGCCATCGCTAGCAATAGCGTTCAAATCCGTTTGCTCGATGGCTCTTCTTGCCAGCCGCTCAACATGTGCATAGTTCTTGCGGAGAAGGAAGAAGCCTCCAAAGGTCACACATGCCAAGGCATTCCAGCCGTTCTTCTTGAACGCTGTTTGTGTGTATCCGGTCATGGCTTTCGTGTAGATCTTCACGAACTCTGGATCGCTGGTACTAAGATGATTGCTTTCGTCCAGATAATGCAGGCCAAGCATGATATTTGCGATCGACGAGTCCTCGCTCAGTGCCAATGCGCGCTGCCATGCCTCCTTCGCGTTCTCCTTGTGTCCGAGCTGCCACAGACAGCAGCCAATGCCGATGCGAGGGTCAGGGTCGATCAGCTCTGGCGCGCGCTCCAGCACCTGCTGGTACAGAGTATACGCCTCTGCATATTTGCCGTGAGAGTATTGCACCTTGGCCTTGCCCATGATGGCCATCAGGTTCTTTGCATTGGAGGCTTTGTACGCATCCTCGAAGTTTCTCGTGGCCTGCTTCAATGTCTCCACCCTCTCCCCCTGGACCTGCTGGAGTGATGCGCGCAGGATGTTGAGTGCGCCTCGCACCAAGATCAGCGGAGGGTATGATGGGTTCAATCGCGATGCATCGTTTAGGGTGCTCGTGGCTGCTTTAAGCCAGTGGTCCTTCGTCCGGTCATCGCGTGTGGTGTCCTGGGTCGACTGCACACGAGAAGCTTTGCGACACTTCCAGAGGTATAACCAGCAAAGGCATACCAGAATGCTGAGGCGCTCGTCGGATCGTCCCTGTTGTCGCACCTCCAGAGCTCGTTTGAGAATCTCGACTGCCGCATCTGACCTATCCTGCTTGACATAGGCGAGCGCGATAGTGACCCAGTAGTTGCGCGCCGCATTCTCACTCTCGAGCAGATCGCACAGCTCTGATGGATCCTCGGGTGTTTCCTCCAGGTTCAAGTCGACCACCTCTCCATCTGTGCCAACGGGGATATCAATGACATCCGGTACATCGGCGAATCGCGTGAAGCCGCCGGACTCTGCGTGACCGTTGACGCCGTTCGTGTGTCCATTCGCAGTGGCCGCCATGCTGACTGAGGTGGATGCGACGTGGAGAGGTGTTTATTTGTGGGTAGAAGCTCCCTTTGTCTCGTGACAGTTCCTCCTCAGTACCCCATGCCCAGGTCCGAGTGGCGAGAGGGTGAGGATAAGGTGTTGTTGGTGAGTATGTGGATGGTATTGGAGATGTCGCGGTTCCTGGCCGAACACCGGGTGGAGCAAGGAAGTTGGTGGTTGCGATTGCGAAGCGCGACAAGTCTACAGAACCGTGCATTGCGGGTCGTGAATAAGGTCTAGCCTCGTTAGCGTTTCCGCAGAGCCTCATCAAGCGAACTCCGATCTACGCGTTCAAGCTTGACCAGGATCTCGAGCAGTACGTTCACTTCAACTTACCATCGCATTGGTCTAATTCTGTCCTTTTAAGAACGCGACACTACGGATCTAGCATGCGCGGATTCCGAGCGAGCATCATCACCCAATGATAGCGCCCGCCGCATGACCTCCCACGATCAGCGCATAGCTCCTGGCTAAGATGTCGTGGATGCGACAGCAGCAGACCAATGGTAATGCAAACTACTTGAACGGTCATTCTGCCCTGGGTCGTTTCAACTTCGACGACGGCGACAGCAGCAGGGACACGAGCGATGCAGAGCGGAGCAGATCAAGAGGAGCAGGGCCAGGAGCAGGTTATGGCGGATTCAGGACACAGCCGCCGGTCCAGGGCGCGTCGCGGCTAGACAGAGGATATGCGCGGAGGAGCAGAGACTTTGCGAATAGCCAAAGTCGGAGTAGAAGTAGGATAAGCGCAAGGTATGGCCCACAAAGCGGTCAAGTCGATGGTCAGTCCTTCCCAACCACCCCTTCCATTCCGCACCTTCCCACATGTGTTTCGCCGAGGTCATGATCGTCTGAGAGGGCAGGTCCGAACGTGTCTCCCGTCAGTGATGGTGGGAACGTCCATCCACCCGTCCATCTTCCACGACAGCGGTCATGTCTACCTCACGGAGGGCAACACGCAATGCTTCCCGCAAGCGCTGGGCCAGCGTGCCGCCTCAAGCTCAAAGGTCGCTTACACTATGTGCAGATATCCTTCGATTCATCGAGCAACAATGGAACTTCATGGCCAGCGACAACTGCATCCCCGTCAAAGTTGCACTGCAGCTTATGGACCCGTCCTCGCTTGGACTAGCAGACCAATACGACCAGTTCCGGGAGGCGCATACACAACTGCAAAACGCACTGAAAGTGATTGTGAACGAGCATCACCAGGGTTTCAACAGTAGTATCGGTACGTTCCACAAAATCCAAGCGGCCATTCATGCATCACAAGTACGTGTGAGGAATCTCAGAGCGGGTTTGGTGCAGGCGAAAGGTAGCTTGGCGAGCGGCAGGCCAGAACTCAAGGCGTTCGCGCAGAGCAGTCAGAGCTATGACCAGATGTTGCAAGTACTTGGCACTATCGAGCAGCTCCAGTCGGTCCCGGAGAAGCTCGAAGCACAAATATCAGAAAAGCGCTTTCTAGGTGCGGTTGATACGCTGCAGGAGGCGTTGAGGTTGATCCGCAAGCCGGAGATGGAAGAAATAGGGGCTTTGGCTGATCTGCGAGTGTACTTGAGCAATCAAGAGCACTCGCTGTCTGATATCCTGGTCGAGGAGCTGCACAACCACCTGTACCTCAAAAGTCCTTACTGCGAGGAACGATGGAAGGCGCACACAAAGCGCGACCTCACAAGTCCAGTGGACGATACCGAGAGAGCGATGCACCACTTTCTGGAGCTGTACGACGGATCGAAGCCGATGCCAGAGGACACGACACGGAACCCAGAAGCCGATACTTTCTACTACATTCAGCTTCTTGTCGAATCACTGAACAAGATGGACAGGTTGGACGTTGCTGTTGATGCGATAGAGCATCGTCTACCGGTGGAGCTGTTCACCGTTGTGGAACGATCACACATGGAGGTCGAGCAAAGACATCCTGCGATTACGCGAAAGGCAGCAAGAGGGCCGCAGAAGAAGGCAGGAGTGAATGCGGGACCAGATGCAGAGCAGCGAGACACCCTGGAAGACCTACTAACGACCCTCTACGCCAAGTACGAAGCAATAGCGGAAGGCCACCGGGTACTTCACGACGTGACTGCAGCGATCATAAAGCGGGAAGACATCGAAGAGGCGTCGACACTAAACAGGAGCTTTCGTGAGTTATGGGCACTTCTCCAGAGTGAGATCCGGACACTTTTGCACGATCACCTTGCATCAAGTGGAGATGTTGGTCATCGTGGGCGATCGGACAACGATCCTAGTGCAAACATCTTCCGAGCCCAGCCACGAGACAGAAACCGCAGGCTGTTTAAGATGTCAGACACAGACAGCAAGTCAACAGAGCTTACGACGGAGCGAGAGGACCTTGAGTTCATCTTGAAACAATCGGTCCCTGGCTTGGTTGGCAGCAATGCGCAAAGCACTAAGCAAGATCGAAATGCAGTGACTGACGTCTCGGCAACCGGCCATAAGTTGTTGGTCGAGCCGAGTGTGTTCAACATGGCGATCCTGTTGAAGCCGTCTCTGGACTTTCTGACCGGGCTTCGAGATGTGGTTCCAGCCCATTCTGGTGTGGTATCGAGCACTCTCACCTCGTTTCTGGATGACTTCCTCGTCAACATCTTCTACCCACAACTAGACGAGACGCTCCTCGATCTCTGCAGCAGGACGATGAATGAGATGGACGCCTTCCAACCAGACCCAAAGTGGCAGGCACACGCACAACGACCCATATTCAAGGGCACAGTACGCTTTTATGAGCTCATTGAAGCATTCTGCATCATGCTCGATAGCCTGCCACACGATCAGAGTTTCAGCCAATTGATCATCACGCAGATGCGGAGCTACTACGACAGATGCTATCAGTGGTCGAAGAGCTTACTGCAGAGAGCGCAAATGGCTCAAGAAGGTGCCATGAAGATGAGAATAGCAGCACACCTGGCGACATCTGGTGACATAAATCAAGTGGTGATTAACCTCACAAAGGCAAGCAGGGAAGATTCTGTCGTTCTTGCTGAGAAGGAGTCCGCTCTACTTCTGCAGTCCATCAAGAACCGCAGCCTCGAAGAAGCGGATCTGATCAACGATCGGAAAGCACTCGCCGCATTATGCACGCTGCACGTGAGCATGAAGTGGCTCTCCTCACGCTGCCAGCAACTACGCTACATCTCACCCCGCGCCGTCGACGCCTCCAGCATGCAATCCCATGACCACAGAAGATGGACTCTCAACTCAAACACCCACACCACACCAAACAGACCATACCTCCCCCTCGACCCTCCCACAGCAGCAGGCTTCGACGCCGTAATCGCCTCCTTCACCGAACTCTCCTCCCTCATCCTCCGCACCCTCCACCTTGATCTCCGCCTTCACCTCCTCCACGGCATCTACACAGCCATGGACGCAACCTACGCCCTCGGCCAACCTTACAACGATCCAGATCCCGCCATCATCAACCTCTCCACCTCCCTCGGCTCCTACGATGTGGCCATCTCCGCGAATCTCCTCGAGACGCAATATAACTTCCTCACATCACACCTTGACGTGCTAGCGAACAATGCGCTCGTGTCGCTGGTAGGATGTATTCAGGCGTTCGATGGGTATGGAAGGGATAGGATGGGGTTGAATATCTTGGTCCTGCAGCAGACGTTGAAGACGAGCATGCAGACTGATGCGACGTTGGAGAGTGCGGCGCGGTTCTATGAGATGATGGAGCCGAAGATGGTGGTGGAGAGGGGAGTGGGGAGTGGGTATGCCAAGGAGGATTTGAAGGCGTTGGTGAGGTTGTGTTGGAAGGCGGAACGGGATGGTGGGGAGGGAACTGTGGATGATTGGGTTGCGAGGATTGGGTAGTGGTAGTGACGATGTAGATGCATATTGAGCGTCGCGAGCGCGGGTATTGTGTTTGGCCCTCTTTTGAGGTACGCTGTCATGCTGCATGGTCCGGCCAAGCGACTTTGTACATCTCACAAACTGGCATTCAGACAACCCCGGCATCAAATCCTGGATCAGAACCACAGCTTCACACGCATCAGTGCTTGCGGGATCATGGTCATTGGCTGCCAGTCAGCTGCTGCATGCAAGATGCTATGCCCCCTTGCGGCTCAGGCGGCGGGGCTGTGCGGTGTTACCGTGGACCTCTTTGCCCATCGCATCTGCCTTCGAGAACGTTCAGCATGTCTGAGCGCATTGCTGTGCTATTGCCCGGGCATCGCGTCCCTGGGTTCTCGCACCAGCGATGGCGGCGCCAGCAATCGCACTGACCCCGATACCATCCTCCTCGTCGATAACGGCTAGTAGCGCACCCACAGATCAGCCAGCCTCGCCTACATCCCTCAGTCCCATTGCTCGACCCACAACCGCTGGAGTGTCAGGTCCTATCTCACCATCACAATCTACAGCCATAACATCACCGATACTCGACCCACAGCTGGCGACGAATCCTTCTCCGAATAACGGAGGCTCGAGGCCTGTCTCAACATCGCAGCCGACATTGCCCTCATCGCCAATATCTGCTCTCCCGCCAGCATCGTCAATCTCAAGATTCAGACTTCCTTCGCCCACGTTGAAGACATCTGTCGCAGCAGTTACATTCGTTTTGGGACTGATGGGAATCGCATTAGCTTTTGTGACCGGTATACCCACTTTGCGGCTGGCGAAGTGGTCTGGACGCAATGACTTTCTGCAGGCATGTCTAGCAGCTGAGCAGGCCGGATTCGTGAAAGAGCAGTGCAATAGCACAATCGAAGCTGGACCGGTCCCTCCGCCGTTCACAAAGAGAGAAAGCCCTGGCGGTGTCGTGCGGAACTTCACGATCTTTCGACTTGTTCTGTGGCCTGAACACACATGGCAAGGTCTTGGCAGTCGACTGAAAGTCGGGGTAGAGCCCAGAACGGCGTCCTTGATGGTGGTGCTCATGCTGGCGATTGGTATCGTGTCTCTACTCTATATCAGACCACGAGCGCAGCCTTTTCGGGACGACGATTCGCTGGTCAAACCGCCTCTTACCGTTATTTCTCTTGTACCTCTCGGAACTGATCCTTACGGCGATGAATCAGGACCACGCGTGATTTACCAGGATGACCAGTCCTTCGATCCTGATCTTGATGGCATCAAGTACTTCGACGATGGGGTGACCATGTGGAAAAAGCTTCAACTTGTTGCTCTGAATCCGATGCTGAAAGTTCGACCTCGTTCGAACCCATTTTGGTTTTGCCAATGGATGAAGACCAATATCTACCCTATCGTAGACCCCGAAGATATGCAAATGATTGGGATCAACGAGCGCTGACACCACCAGAGTCAACATGGAATCCGTTAGCAGAACTAGGACTTGAAGGAGTAAGGTTACTCAGCAAAGACGAATACGACAATTGGAAAGATGCATAGTAGCTCTCCGTATCTGCGACATGTTCGGGGCTCCCTTGGTCTTCGATCGCGAACTGATCCTCTCGTCTGTCTACAGGAGGGCTTCAGTTGATCAGGTCGAAGCCGGACCAGACGGTGAGGCTGTCGAGTGAAAGGCTGTTCGACAGGATCAGCGTCCACCGGACAGTCGATTGTGCTCAGCACAAGTTCCAGTCGGCCCACTGCTACAAAGTCATCAGGAACATCATTTGTTGACAATCGCTGATCACGATAGCGCAGCAAACGCCATCCTCAAGTCCGGATCATCCGCTCCAACATATATCGATATCCTCGGCGGCTTGCTCTGTACCCTTCGGTGTCGAAAACTCCGCTTCTCTTCGACAACAGCAACCTCGTCACTCGAATCCAGTCTCATCCTCCCTCCCTGCCGAGCAGTACATACTGGCTTTGTACCCTCTCTCTTCTCCCTGCTCGACCAGCAAGACCTTAACCATCCAATCACCTTCGCCAGAGGACCCATCTCAAGACCGCCAGTGCTTGATCGCCAACAAATTGCCTTCGTCTTCGTATTCGAGGCTCCTCACTTTCTACATCTCCAGATCAGAACACGCAGACTTGATGTAATATATCAGCAAGCACCCACATTGGCTGGATCCCTCACGCCAAGCACGTCCTCGTATGCCTTTCCCTTTTCGTATCCGTCGTAAGGATCCACAACAGCCGCAGCCAGGGGAGTAAGGAGAATCCCGTATAGGGTTTTCCGCAATTGCATACTCGTATATCTCGCGATCGTCCTCCTTCGTACGTCGGCTACTGTGTCTTGATGCGGTAAAAGAATGGAACGCAACAAAAGTCGCTGAACAAACGAGCTGAGATCCAGCCAAGCTCAAAAACCTCTCTCAGACAATAAGCAAATGCCATGGGGATGTTAGTCGTTGATATGGCGTGCCGCCACCTCGGTTCAGCCTTGTATCCTGGCCCATGGGGAAATCTCCGAAGTGATGCCAGGATCCGGCCGTGGCGCTGGTTTTAGCTCTAGCGTGGCGATCTGCTGCCAAGAAGTGATATAGGGAGGCTATAGCAGCGTCTGATTGGATAGTGAATGCTGCCCGATCGAAAGTTTGATTAAAGATGTGCGGTGTAGTCGACCTCACTTGGTAATCAGGAACGAATCTATCATAAGGGAGGATGCAGTAGTCCAGATGAAGTCCAAGGAAGAACAAAGACATGACAGACTGGATACGGACCATCACCAGCGTAGTCTTGCGTGTCAACACGCCGCCGCTTGAACACAGCATTGACGGCAAGGCAGCACACCGACAACTCCTGAGCGACTACGCCATCGACATTTCCAGCGCAGAATCACATCGACAGCACAAGAAAACAAGACTCAGCCAGATCCTGCTCGTAATTGTGTTACTACTAGTAACGAACTGTCTGTCGATTTATGTCACCAGGCAGGCGGGATGTACCAAGGAGGTGAATGTCTGATGTGAGTGAGTGCCCCGAAATATTTAGCACAGAGAGTGATACTAAGTCACGATTCCAGCGGTCAGTACTATATCATAGGGGAGTGTGTGCATGTCGTCTAGAGTGAAGCATGACACCGTGACGGCATCACGAGGCGCGGGAAGCGAGGGAGGTCGAATTGGTAGCTCAGTGGGTGATGATAGGGGCGACGATGAGACTCGAGGCTGAGACGAGCTGTGAGAACGTAGTGGAGTTGAGTCAAGGAAGCACTGAAGTGAGTTGAGCGCCGTTGGTCTGACTGATCGAACACCGTCAATTGCATATACCAGATTAAATTGAACCGGGCAAGGGCTAGTAACAAGATTGTTTACCGCCTAGCGCTTCGATCCCCTATAGAAGCGCAGGCCGTTGCTTTGACCCGCTAGCATGCAGCTGAGTGGCGAGGTCAGGTTAATGCAGTCGAGGGAACAGCGCGTCGACCTTTCTTAAATCTTTAGACAAGCGTTCATTCGGCAGCTTTTCAGCATCGAGGTCGTCAATTATAGCGGCGGCAACATATTCTGTCACCAGGCCTTGGTGGGTATCACAGCCATGAAAAACAGGGCCTGTCAGTACCACTGTACACCCATCGCCACAGAATCCCTGGTTCCACGCATTGGCACTTCTCAGTTCGACTGTCCGAATGCGATGACCACCCATTCTGAGTCACAGTGAAAATCGCCCCGCAGTAGTTTACAGCTCTGACGAATGTCACGTCCGGAAGGGGAAGCGGCAGACATATGCCAAACGAGGGCGTTCCCCAACGCTGATCCGAGAATTCAACATTGCATTCTAGTGCCTCCAATCCTTTGAACAACTCACCGTAGGTAAGGCCGTTCTCAGATTCCAGATTGTGCAGGCCGGAGCGTCCTTGTTGATGATGTGTGACATGGGCCCTGGAGAAAAACCACAGCTTACACGTACTGCTGTGATGGGGGGTTGGGTAATGAGCATTTGTTGCCAGCTTGGGGTAGTGTCGTGGCTTGGCTGAGGTGATGGGCTTTGGAGGTGATGGTCTTTGGTGGCTTGAGTAGTAGTGATATCGATCGTGGCATGATGCCTGAGGTTCCGCAGGTTGCTACCATCGCGGAAACTTCCAGTGGCTTTTCCTAACGTGAAGCTCGCGAACGAGTTTCGCGTCGAGGAGTCGTACCGAGAACTTGCCATACCGGCACAGAGGCTCAGCTTAAAAGAGTCGCCGTATGCTGTGCGGTGACCTGGGATGTACGATTCCGTCTTCCTGGATCGGCCTGATAGGCTCGCCAGCGGCTTTGAAGAAGAGCTTTTCTTGGAGATCTTGAGAGCGTTGGACCACCAAACGCCAGTGCATTGCAGTCCTCTGAACGATGAGAATCTCCTTCACGGACAGGCGTAGCATGATGTTCTCGAGCAGTTCGTAGGTCTGGAATACAGTGGTGCCAGCGCCAGTGTCGTCGGTTTCTTGCGCCATGTCTGCATTGCGTATTGCTCGGCGGTCGTATACAGTTCGCCAATATGTTGGATTCAGTGAGCATTGAACTCTCGGGTTGCAGACGGGAAAACCTGGTCTTGAAGAAACGAACAAGCCTGCCGTGTGCCAATATGCGCGGCGTGGGTATGTCGTAAACGAGTTGCTGTCTGATCATTTTGGACCTGTCACACTGCGTTTATGAAATCGTTGCTCCAAGGGCAGGTGACAAGGTGGATTGCCGCCGAGCGCTTCGACTTATTATTGAAGCAAAGGCCTTTGCTTGAACGCGCGGGCGTGTAGCTCAGCAGTAAGGCCGCACCGATGCAGTCGAGCTTGTAGCGCTTCGAGCCCTTAGTTATGCGCCCCGTTGGACAGCATTTTCAGAAGTAATGTCGAGACCTCAGCCGGCAACGTACTTTGTCACCAGCCCCCGTGCGTTTGTGACATCGTTGCTCGCCTTTGCGTTGTGTAACCAGCACTACCAGCGGCCCGAGCGGATCAGCGCTTGATTGTGCGACCATCTCGAAGCGATGTACGTGGGCCCACACGAAGTCGTGAACCTCTATTTCAGACAACACGTTAGCAAGCGAATTTCGGACAGTCCGTTATGAAGTACTGGGTTCGCTGGTGGTCTCGCCGACGCATGTATTGGCAGAACGCGGCAACTCACGTCTGGACCGCATGCCACAATCGTGTTCCCATTCTATCGATCATGGTTTGCTGACCAAAAGCTCACTGGGTTCCAGCCCGCCGTCGCCTTATCTCAGCATGCGCCCTTACCAACGCTTGCGCGGTCCTGATCAAGACGTAGCCTAAACACATGGGAAGAAGGCTTTTGAGTACGTACAGGCCCTTCTTGACGATCCAATCCAGGATTGCATAGTCATCAACATTTCCAGTCATAAGTACCCGGCAGGCCATGTGTGCCCAACCGGCGAAGTGAAGCCAGGCCTGTAGGAAGGCACTGATGAGCAATGCCACGCCAATGAGAGCTATGGTACCGTTGAGTCGAGTTGTCGGTTCAGCAATATCTTCGAATATTTGATCCAGGACAGCGTTCAGGACAAGACCAGACTGGTACGCTGCCATGATGGTTGGTTCTGTACCGTATTCGAGGCCTGTTTATCAGGCTGAGGTTGTGACGGTGTTGATGACGCTGAACTGGGATATGAACGCTCGATGATAACCTGCTGAGCCGAGGAAGGTTGATGGGAAGATGCTAGTCCGTGGTCCTACTGAGCCTGAGGAGATGCTTGAGGTGCGCTGCATGTTGTCCATCACTCTTGACAGCGCGGCCTGGGTAGCAGGAGCGTGGCGCGTCTTCTCTCCATACATGTAACTCCTGTCTATACCTGCCGTATGGCAGTGGCGAGTCTTGTCCGGCGATATGCTAGCGGGAGACGACTGAGAGCATCACAACAGCTCTCACTCTGTGATCAGTGCAAGATGAAGTCGCTGATCTTTGTGGCATCTTGTCGATGTCAACGTTAAAGAAAAGGACGACGTCCGCGGCTAGCCGTCCAGAAAAGATGGCTTTACTAAATATTACTGGCGTCTTAGTGGGTAGTTGGTTGAGGATGCAGGGTTCGTCGGAGGATACCGGCTCCCGGCGAAACAGTGCGGCTTCAGTTCTCCCACTGAGCTTGCTTGCCAGCTCCAAGCTCGACGTCGCTGCTGTCGTTTCTGTTCGATCACCCTACACATCACCCCATACCCCATACCCCATACCCCCTCTTGCATGCTGCGCTGAGCCTTCGCGGAGCTTCACAGACACAATGCAGTCCATGCGGCAACCACTCACGCGTGCCCTGCGCAACGCCCCGGCCGGCCTCACAAAATCTGTAGCTCCCGCGACATATGCTACCATCTCCCCTAGCGATGCACCTGGCCAACCCTCCGGCTACGCAAAGACTGGCCTCAACCTGCGCGTGACAAAGGACACCAAGGTCATCTTCCAGGGCTTCACCGGAAAGCAGGGAACGTTTCACGCATCGCAAGCGATAGAATATGGCACAAACGTGGTTGGCGGCACAAACCCAAAGAAGGCAGGCAGTGAACACTTGGGCAAGCCAGTCTTTGCCAACGTGAGCGATGCGGTGAAGGAGGTCAAGGCAGATGCCAGTGTCATCTTCGTCCCACCTCCGCTTGCCGCTGCTGGTATCGAGGAGGCATTGACTGCAGAGATTCCTCTGGCAGTGTGTATCACCGAGGGTATCCCACAACACGACATGGTGCGCATTACGGATATGCTCAAGACCCAGGACAAGACGAGACTGGTCGGACCAAACTGCCCTGGTATCATTGCGCCGGTGAGTACAATCCTTATCTGTTTGGAAGCCATGCAGAATTTGCTTTTTCATGATGAGACCATTTTATATTACAAACATGATAGGAAGAGTCTTACTCGTCTTTTGGCGAGAGTGCTTAGGAAATCATACTCTGAAACACCCGATGTATCCATTGCATTGCTCAAACAGCAGGGCGGAAACGACCCCCAGGAGTCGTCAAGCTAACGAAAATGCTTCCAGGGACAATGCAAGATGGGCATCATGCCCGGCTTCATCCACAAGCGCGGCCGCATCGGTATCGTCTCGCGATCCGGAACCCTTACCTACGAAGCCGTCAACCAAACTACCCAAGCAGGTCTCGGCCAATCGCTTGTCATTGGAATCGGCGGTGACCCATTCTCCGGCACCAACTTCATCGATTGCCTGCGCGTCTTCCTCGCCGACGAGGACACCGATGGCATCATCATGATTGGAGAGATTGGTGGAACCGCAGAAGAGGATGCAGCAGACTTCCTGAAGGAGTACAACGTTGGCGGCAAGGACGGCAAGGGCAAGCCAGTGGTCAGCTTCATTGCTGGTATCTCTGCGCCACCCGGCAGGAGAATGGGACACGCCGGTGCGATTGTGAGTGGTGGTAAGGGTGATGCCAACAGCAAGATCAGTGCGCTGGAGGCTGCTGGTGTGACTGTCGAGAAGAGCCCGGCGAGCTTGGGCAAGACCTTGAGGGAGCAG
The DNA here is from genome assembly GCF_020509005.1 of Fulvia fulva. NCBI lineage: Eukaryota > Fungi > Ascomycota > Dothideomycetes > Mycosphaerellales > Mycosphaerellaceae > Fulvia > Fulvia fulva. Next base: position 3,656,203 of record NC_063017.1, on the reverse strand, counting down.
TTCATCCAGAGAGATCTGCTCTAGAGCTTTTGATGGAGCATGCATGAGAAAGGAACATGGAAGAGCTTCGGGTGCGCGCTTGTGGGATAGGTCTATACCATGCTGAGGCGCCTTTTGTACAGGTCTGACGTCTGTTTTGAGTAAGTAGCGTGTATTGAACAAGCAACTATCTGAATTGCTCGCAGTCTTTCAAGCCTTCCTTCTCGGGGCACGATCCATACAGAAGCGACATCTCGACTTTACCTTCGGGATCCACCATCTCCGAGACACGGTCGCTTGAACTGACCTCTGGACCAGACTCGAGCTGTCCGATCAAGCGAAAAGGCGGGACGCGGGTTTGCACGACTTTCTGGTAGGTGGGTCAGCTCTGATAGGATCACAGTGGCCGTACTGAAGGATATGATGAATGAGGTGGGGGAGCAGTCGAGTTGGTGAATGGAATGAAACCACTGGGTCGAGAAAGGCGGATTGAGTGAACGCCGGCGCTGATTCTGAAGACTCAAAGTCATCAAATACGGCGTCGTGTGTTTTGGCCCAACATCACCCGACTCGCACATGCGCTCAACTTTTCCTTCTCGAACAACCTGAAGAACTTCACCGCACCCCTCGACGCTACCAAAACCAGATTTGTTCGAGCTCGCTGTTCTCCGTCTACTCACAATAAACGCGACACTACCACACCATCACCAGCAAACCTAAACACATTCGCAACTCCAACATCATGGCATCCCGCACCCCCTTCCAGCCCTTCTCCCTCGGCCCGAACAGAAAGCGAACAGGTCGCGACTCGGACGACATCGTGGACGTCGAGTCCCTACCCAGCATCGCGCCGAAGAAGAAGACAAAGCTTGACGAGACGAGTGACGAGATGACAATGCAGCGTCTGAGCACGAAGATGGACGCTCTTTGTCTCGCCGACGCACATCAGGAGGTCTTCGATACTTATGAGCTACTTGAGCAAATTCTCCTGCAGCTGCCGATCAAGGACCTTTTCGTGCTGCAGCGCGTTTCTGCTAAGTGGCGGAAGGTCATTGCCGAGTCGCATCCGTTGCAGAGGAGGATGTATTTGAGAGCGCAGGGTGGTGTGATGAAGCCGATTCTGAACGAAGACGAGGAAACGATATACCGAGGACGCGTCAAGATCAACCCGGCGATGGAGTTCTTTGCAGGGCACCGGTATCGCGGCTACCCCGATATCCCTCCGGCCGTTAGTCACAGCAGGTCGTTCGGCCAGGTAGGGATTTCGCACTACGAAGACGATGACTACACCCCACCGATTCTGAGCACGAGCGTGTGGTTCCAAATACTCCAGCACGCCCCTCATAGGAATAGTTTGCCGGTGGCCCTCGGCTCCTACCGCGAAGAGGCAAGTTGGAAGCGGATGCTTGTCAGCAGTCCTCCTGTGCCTGCTATTCGTGTGTCTGCTTATCTTAAGGGCGGCGATGTCTGTGCCGTTTACAGCGCTCCCGGTGAGAGGTGGCGCGACTTGGTTCGAAATGTCATGGTCTACAACGCCGAGGGGGTCAGGTTCGGGGACTTGGTCAACCTGCGACGCACAATGAAACAGAATTCACGCAAGGCTGGTTTCGACGAGGCAAGGCTGAACTTCACGACAGCCTTGTCGCTCGAGGGCGCAGAGATGATGGGTATCGACGACGCTTGCGACGGGAAAGAAGAAGGAGACTGCGGGTGCCTAGAGATGCTTGAGTCGAGCTGAGTTGGCAACAGGGTGTCTAGCCGGGGTCGGGGATGGACCTTTGTTGAAGAGAACACTGTTGAAAGAGCTGGCGCCCTGGCTTCAGCATAAACTGCTAAGACGATGTGGCACTTTACGAGTTCTTATGATGGATGATCTGGATTAGCTACGCCGCTTGTCCCATCGAGTCTTTCGAATAGCGAATTATGTGAGTAAGAAGGCCGAGAAATGAATATGTGTCCTCAACCTTGCACATGCTGATGACTTCGTTTGAAGCTTTGGGCGTCCGGCACCCAAACCCAATTCGCTTCAACATCCTTTCTCCTGATACAGTCCTGGGCATAGTTTTTACAACCCCTGTATTTACGCTAACCCCTTCCGGCTATCCATGTCCACCTCAGAAGGTGTTGCTACCTTCAATCTCATTATCCACACACTTACACACGCGCTATCTATCGCCACTATGCCGAAGGGACGCGTCTTTACCAAATTCGAGAAGGGCGAGATATGGTCTCTTCACAAACACGCTCACTGGCCGCTACAGCAGATTGCAGACGCCCTTCACACTAACAAAGGCTCTGTCTCTTCAGTAATCTCACGGCTTAAAAGAGTGCCACCTTCCACACCGAAGAAGAGAGGCCTACCACCTGTAATCAACACCTCCAAGCGTTAGCGACTTGTCTATCGAGCCACCACTGATACTAACAGCCGCCGCCTACGATACGAACAGATTGCCGCGATAGAGGGCATCTTTAGCGACGTCCGGACAGTAAGAGCTGCGTTTGAGAAGGAGGGCTTCTCACGATATGTCGTAACACGTAAGCCGTTGTTGACTGAGAAATACAAGGAGGCACGGCTTCGATAGGCAAGGGCTCATATTGAATGGACAGTGGAACAGTGGGCTCAGGTCCTTTGGACAGATGAAGCTTCATTCAGGTGTGGAATATTCGGACAGGTCTATATGACACGTAGGGCAGATGAGGCTTATCACGAACACTGTCTTCCAGCACGCTTCCGCAAGTTCTTAGCCTATATGATATGGGGCTATATCTCTGCAGATGGACCTATAGAAGTCTATATATTCGAGAAGGACTCTATCGACGGTGAGGTGTATCGTAGCCAGATTGTCCCTCTTATCCACACGGCAATTGAGAAGTAGCGAGTGTTAACAGGCTCGTAGGACTGCATTGTTATGCAAGACAACGCCTCAATCCACAAGGCGAAGGCAACGGTGAGTCTATTTAAGGAGAAGGGCCTACACCTTATGGAATGGCCAGCCAATTCACCAGATCTCGACCCTATTGAGAATCTATGGGCTCTTCTTAAGCATAGGGTAGGTGCTCATTTTCCTACAACACGAGATGAGGTAATAGCTACTATCAAGATTGAATGGGCCAAGCTCATACCTGAGGACATACAACGTATATACAAGAGTATGCGAGAACGCTGTGAGGCAGTAATAGCCAACAATGGAGGACACACCAGGTGGTGAGCTACGCCAAGCAGTGGATACATCCTTCCTAATGAGGAAAGGTGGAAGAACAGGGGTTGTAAAAACTATGCCCAGGACTGTAATCAAAGCTCGGTACTCGCACAACGCATTACAACTATATGCGTGTGGTCTTTGCGCAGATGCTACTGCGTCGCACCTTGTTGTTGTAGCACAAGACTGGTCAAGCTGATCTCGAGGGGCATCGGAAGGCCACACCAATGCAGCATCTGAGCCCTACGCCAAGGTTACGAAAAGGAGAACCACTCGCTACAGCATAGGGCTGCTGACGGATCGCTACTGATTTCAAAGCATGCGACTTGACCACTCTGCATAGTGATTACAGCCTCAAGTCCCTACCGTGGCACTAGGACATCGAAGGGGAACTGATCGCCGAGTGATAGAGTGATCAGTGCCACATGAGACATATGCGCCAAGACTCCGAGAAGGATATATGTTACGGTTCAGACTTCGATGGTACTAGCTGTAAGGCAAAAAACCACTTTGTACGTTGCGTTCTCGGGTAATCATTGCTTCGATACTGTCTCCACGATCACGATGGCTCGTTCAGCTTATGTTCTTTGGCTGTGCCTAACACTTTCCGTCAGACTCGAGGCCACCGGGACAGGAGGACTTCTTCGAAGCGACAATACATCTTTTGCCGACTCACCTGTACCGTTCAGTATTCAGGTCTACCCTGACTTCATCGAGCAGCTCAGAGAGCGGGTCAAGGGAACTCGACCGCCTGTCCAAGTCAAGAATGAGAAGGAGCCTGGAGCAGATGGCCCAACCATCGCCAATGCATCGACTGTCAGAGACTTCTGGGTTGAGCAATATGATTTGAATACAAATCAAGCTTCGATCAATAGCCGGTATGCACCATGGCCATGATACTTCCTGCTCCAGGCGCGGACTGCAAACAGGCTGAAGCAATTCACTACAACAGTGCAGATCTCTACGGAGGATTATTCTCATCCAGTGCCTCTGCACTTTGTACACCATCGCTCAAGCAGGAAAGATGCCATTCCTTTGATCTTTGTGCATGGCTGGTACGTTCCTCAAGGCTACAAGGCATTGAGCAGTGGCTTAGACCATGGTGGACCGTGCGAGGCATGTGCTGCGCGACGCGGATATTGCACACTATGGTCTCAGACACTACCACGTAGTTCTCGAGCATGGCTGACGCCCTTCGTATTGTAGGCCAGACTCGTTCATCGAAGTTGAGAACATCATCGACCGCCTTACCGAGCCGCCCAATTCATCCCTGCCCGCTTTTCATGTTGTCGCTCCATCCATTCCTGGGTTCGGCTTCTCGCCTGCGCCCATCTATGATGGCTTTGACCCACGCGAGACCGCTGCCTCCTTCAACGCCCTGATGCTGCAACTCAACTACAGCAAGTATGTCTACCAAGGCGGCGACTTGGGTGGCATCATCTTCCACTGCCAAGCAACCCAGTTCCCAGACGACTTGATTTCAGGACACTCGAACTTCTGGCTCATAGGTCTCACCGCCGATGATCTTGCACGTTACAAAGCCAACCAAACAACCGTCGATGAAACCACGTACCTCAATAATCTCGAGAACTACATCACCAACTCCTCCGGCTACCGCAAAATGCAGCAAACACACCCTCTGGTCCTCGCATATGCACTTACAGACCTCCCCCCGGGCTATGCCATGTGGATCTACAGCATCATGCGCGAAGCTGTCGACCCAAGTCTACCTGACTGGACGGCAGATCAGATCATTACATGGTCGCTCATGTATTTGATCCACGATCCCTACGCCGGCTTACGGATACAAAAAGAGATGCTTGCAGAGGGCGCATTTGCACCGCTTGAGGAGGGGGGCGGCCTGCTACCGTATGTCAAGCAGCCTGTGGCAATCAGCGAGTTCCCGTATGATTTATGGTAGGCCTGCCACTGGACTGGGCAAAGAGGTGTGGCAATATTAAGGAGAGATATTTGAATCATCAAGGCGGGCATTTTGCGGCGTGGTAGACACCAGACGTGTTGGCGGGCGATATCTGGAGGTGGTTCGGGAATCGAGAACTTTCAGGTACTAAGGCATTCTATTCCTGAGTTTACCGGAAACCGTAGACTAGTAGCATAGCAATTCCAGACCATAGTCCGCGGGGTGCTGGGTAGACAGAGAGGCGGAACAATCATCTCAAATAAGCCGCTACGCTTGATTCGCCAAGCATCTGCCAAGACCCGTGACACAGTGAATAGAGCATTTGCTTGTGACATCAGTCTCGATCTTTCAGCGCTTAGCCGGAAGTTGTTCCTTCCCTCCTATAGAGTCTTGCTCAATAAAGTGCTGCTGTAGCATGTCCACTATTACGAGATTATGACCACTTTCAGATATAAACGACATTTTGATGTAAACTACGCCTCATTCGCCACAAAGAGCAAGGCAGCTTGACTAGAAGCCTACTCCTGCAGCTCGGCCGTACACCACATAAGCGATGAATTTGAGAGGCTCGGTCTATTCAGACGCTCACTTACATCTATATATCACAGACAGACTATGAGATTGATGGTCTCGCGGTGACAACATGAGTTTGAGCAAAGGTCTTCGTGGACATCCTACAAAATTGATTGTACACAAAACAAAGAGCTTCTTTGACACCTGTGACCTCCTGTCCAAACACAATGACGCTCTCATCTACCTCCGTCTGCGCCATAAACAGCACCCAACATGCGAAACGCTGATATTGCTGCATCAGTCCACCATTCCAATCAGCCGACAGCTTATCCTGCCGTGACCAAGCAGATGCTCGTTCATCTTCTTAGAAGCGAGAATTGCCCTGTTGACTGATGTCTTTCTGGTAGTCAATCTTCTTCTGATCCAAAAGTAGGGGTAGGCCACTGTCCTTCTTCTGCGCCTCCCACAGACCACGCCAGTACAGTGCACGTGCGTTATCAGGATCGAAAGGATCTTTACTGTTGAGCCAGGTCTCGACGGCGTCTTTGACAACCGGAACTTTGTCCATTGTAGAAAGATGACCCAGAATAGCCAAGATGGTGCGCTCTAGTGGCACCCAGTCGCCCCCCTGATCGTAGAACTTACAGAGTTCGCCCTCTTGTTTGTTGACGAGTTGACGAAGGAAATACACACTCTGCTCTGCAAAAAATTGTCCAAGGCCGTATTCATCAGAGTGGAGAGTATATCGAGTATAGTACACCATGTAGAATTCTCGGCGTGGTTGAGCAAGTGCGGAGTTCATGTTGTGAGACGACATCCACCTCTCAATCTGAGCTCGGCCATTGGGTCCGCTGTGATGGATGCGACCGAGAACGATGATGATCTCGATAATCTTGAATCTTATGGGCCGCCATAAAGTTGTGGTGTCCCATAGGGTCTTCAGCTGTGCTTTCAGAATATCGATCTCAACCCATGGTCCAGTCCGCCTCGGTGTATGAGACTGCTGGGCCGAAGTTGCGGGTGCAGCAGTCCGAATTGGCTGTGCGCGAGGTGGCGCACTAGCAGCGGTACCAGAAGGCGTGCCAGAAGGTGTATTGCGGATCGTATTGCTCTGCTGAGCAGTCTGCTGATTTGAATGCGACGGTCCTGGCACAACACTTGACTGCTGAGTACGAGCTTGAGCCTGGCCAGTCGCTACAGGGTCTGCGAATGCGCTGCGTCGTCGTTGTCGCTGCTTAGCCTCGCAGTCGTCCCTGTCTCGAACAAGCACCTTTCCAAGCTTGTTCATTTCCCGGAGCCCGACACGAGTCTTCCACCACCAACGAAAATCGCCTCCGGTGTTGTGCAACGGATCTGGAGAGTCCAGCCACAGTTCCACACTCGCATCGTTCTCACTGTTGCTTACAAGGCACAACATGCACTTGAAGATCTCGAAGTGCTCTGGCCAACTCATGGCAAAGTTGGAGCTCAGTACCTGCTGCTCCAACATCATAAGCTTCTGGCAGGTTGGAGAAGCGGAGCCGTAATGTGTTGAGGTTGCAGAGATGGCAGAACCTGGCACTGGTGACGCTGCGCTACCAATAACGGGAAAGATGGCTGGACTTGGGCTCGGTGAAGCAAACCCAGTAGCCTCCCACTCCATACCATCGTCTGGGTGGGGTTCGGAGAGCTGAGCCTCAGATGTCTCCTGGCCCATTGCAGGCTCGGGCGCTGGCGCATCCTCCATATACGTATCAATCAGCTCCGGCTGAGATATCTGCTGGCCCGCGATAGTGCCATTGAGGCAAGAAGTGACAACAGCACCGAACCAAGAAGCGATAGCTCCATAAAATGCTGGGTAGTTGACATTGAGAACCTCATTCTGCACAAGCTCTGCCGCGCGAACAATGTTGCTTTCGGTAGCCTCGATGAACGGGAGCTGGTTATCTTGATAGGTCTTGTATATGATCGGTAGCTCATCTTCGCGAAAGATGTCGGAGATCAGGAGATTCTTGAACTGTTCGAAGCTGAGTTCGGGAATTGCTGCGGAGGTCTCCGAACCATCTGTCTGGCCTTCAGCTTCAGTCACCAAGCGCTGATTGACGGTGACTTGAGCTTCCGTGGCAGGAGCGGCTACTTTTGGTTGCTCTTCTCGTGGTTGCTCCCCGACTGTCTCTGGCGCAGAAGAGGCATCCTTCACCGAATTTCCACCATGGTGCAGATCGGACCGAGCTGCAAGCTCAGCATCAAGTATATTCTTGATGTAAGTCCCAGCGTTGTTGATTCCGTCACGTTGCATTTGCTGACCGCGCAGCTCGAGCATGACTGGTGAGACCGTACGAGGTACTCTCTTGATGAAAGGGTAGACACATGATGCCGGTGGAGGAGCCGGCATCTCGCGCAGGACGAGGATAGAAAACGAGGGCAATCTGATATCAATGGATGCCAGAGTCGGGGCGACGGTGGCATACGAGGCCTTCTTGATGACAGGCTGTACCGTAGCGACGCTCTGCGCTGCGTGGTTCTGCTCGTCAGGTACTCGGCTGGTTACCTCTTGAAGAGCTGTGATATCAGGCTGTGCTGTAGCGATGCCCTACCCTGGGATGTCCTGCTCGTCAGAAAGTGTGTTGTCTTCCTGCTTAGTGGCTTCGGCATCAGGCTGTCGAGCGTCATCCTCTCGCTTTCGCTTCTTCGACATCTCTCTGGCCGCGCTCAGCCTCATCTGCACTGACGATTCAGCGAAAGGCTCATCTCGCCGCGACTCGTGTGAGGAGTCGAGACGAGGAGTCTCGGTGATTCGATCAGCCTCGTGATTACCAGCTGGGAGGGGTACATGGTCAACGGCAGCTGGGCGCTTGCTGAAGTTAGGTGGATGCCCGACAGTCGGGCTGTCCTGCGTCAGGCTCTCAGTAGTCTCAGTAGTACGCTGGCTCTTGTTCTGTGAAGAAGCATCCCTGCCACTCTGCTCTATCTCGACCGCCTCAAAGGGACTCGTCCCACTCGTCTTCGCCTGCACTGAATATCGATCAACAGGGTAGTCATAGAGCATCCGCCACATCGAGCTTGCAATGGAACCAGGAATTCGGCTCAGGTCTCCAGTCACCGGATCCGACCTGAGGGACCCATACTTGAGACCGACGCGCTGAGAGTCAGCGACATCTGGGTCCTCGCTGAAATTGCACTGCAGCAGTGCTGTCCTTCAGCGGCCTCTCAATGAACCCGGTGCGCTGGCGCTTGGCAGCCAACTCGCCATCTTCTCGCTGGGCCTCTGCAACAAGTCTGCCTGGTGCCTGAGTGTCGACAACTGGAGTAGTAATGGGCAGGCCCTCAAGTTCGGCGATCCTCGCGACCCCGGAATAATGCTCAGAAGGCACGATGGACGCAGCGAATTGAGCCAGCTTCCTAAGAGGCTGAGTGTTTCCCAGGATTAGCGTGGGCAAGGTAGGCGCCTCAGCTTGATCGCGTGCAGTCTGGCGACTCCTCTCGAGAGGCTTGGCTCTGTTTGCACACTGGGCCTGGCGCACTCCCTCAGCACTTTCTTGTTCTTGCTGATTATTTCCCCGAAGTTGAGCCCGTTTTCTTCCATTCGCCACGAATGCTCACTCCTGATCTTGTGTATGGCTCGTTTAACTGGGTCTGGGGGTCCGAAGCCGTGCATCGCGCGATTCAGCCTCGAGTCCTGTTGAGCGGCTCTGACGGCCATCTCGAGAGCTTAGTCGAAAGAGAGGGGTGAGGTATGCCGGCTGAACGAGCGCGAACTGACACATTTGTCTCGGAGACGCCAGCAGGCTGACGAACCAAGGGGGCCGTTGGACTGGACGGACGACGCTGCCGCTCAGATGAGCCACGTGTCATAGGAACGGGCAGATCGCGAGGGTTTGGTGTCGCTTCTGTGCTTCCATAGTCGGTCGTAGCATCCACTAGTCCTCTGTTCAGGTCGAGTTTGCTCTGAAGCACCCGAGTATGGCTCTTGTATGTCGCTTCAGGCTGTAGCTTTGGAGAAGACATGACCCGGCTGGCGGGCTTAATGCTGGCGTCCTTGCTACTGTCACGGCCTGTGGTCGGCGACGCCTCACCTTCACTGTCCCGACTCGAGACCTGGCTGATCGAATTGTGATCGAGTCACGTGGGCGAGGGGGTTGTTCCATCTTCTTCCTCGATGACCGTGGACCCTCCAGCCGCCACCGTCTTGGATGCCTTCTCTTATTCATACCGCGCCTTCTTGGCCTTCAATGCCTTTTCCTTCTTGAGACGCTCTCGATGACGCTCTCGTCCCGAGCTTATTCGCCAAGTGAACCATTTCCTGAGCTACGTTCGAACGCTAGCTGCGACGTGCGAGGTACGAGCACTCGAGCAGCGTCAGTAAGAGCAGTAGTGCGAAGGCAATAGTGAGCGTGCGATATTCAGCTAAGGGAAGTGCCAAGCTAGCTTCTTATTAGTACTTCAAAACAGTGTACTGCCTAAGGCATTAGCATCTACCTTAACCATAGATGTTACCTACTATAGTTGCGACATACCGCGTAACTCCGCGCCGTAACGACGTGCGAGCTTGCGAGCACTGGAGTAAAGGTAAGCGGAGTATGTGCTCTTAGCGAAGCGTAGCCTGCTATAGGCAGCCCGACTAGGAAGTTAGATTCTTCTAATATTTCTCCTCCCGGCTACCTAGATAGCTAGACGAGGACACAACCTAGAAAGGTGCTAATAGGGGTAGTATAGCTTCGCGGTAATAAGGACTCGATAGGGATCGCGATAGTAGTAGTTATACTAAGAGTAGTTTATAGTAGTTAATAGTAAATAGGCTTTAAGATTAATTGTAAAGTTAAGTTATTGAAGTTATTATATATAAGTAAAGAGGACTACTAATTACCACGTAAGATTAGTCACTAGCGCGTTATAGTCCTTTGCGTATCATTAATATATACGCGTCGTCCGAGATACTAACTTCTATAAACTACTAATATTATAAGAACCTTCTTTCCTTTCTCCTCGTGACCCTAGTAAATACTAGTAATTATACTCTACGACTATTGAATACGCCGCTTAGTATCGCCTTCTACTTTCTAATTACTAATAGTAATTGTCGCTATAGCTAATAAGATATCTAACCGCCTAGCTCTTCCCTTAAGCTTTAATATCCCTACTAGTACAAAGAAATATAACAGCTATTAAAAACTATAGCGAACCTACGACTTCTTTTACAATAACCGCTCTAAGAACTAATATAAGGAGGGCGCTAAATAGATAGATAGATTTGTTATTCCTCTATTCTAGGACCCTATTCGGCCTATATAGGTATATATCTATTATTATATAAAAAGGGAAACCCGAATTGATAAAAACCCTACCCGCCCCCGACCTCTCCTTATCTAGATTAGCTTTCCCTCTAAACGTACGTAGTCTATATTACTACCCTATTAGTCCCCGCTCCTAGCCGGTCTCGTCGCGCTATATCGTGTCCTCTCTTCCTATACTACTCCTACTAGGCGATACGATTCTAGCCAGCCCTTCTCTAGTATCTAGTTCGTAATACGCCGTAGGTCCTTAACGTTATTAAGAAGTGCCCTAATCGTCCGGTTCCTCGCCTTTACTATCTACTCCCCCCTTCCTAGCGACTACCTCGGATAGACGAGGAGTACGTACCGTACGTTCTAGGAGCGATAGCTATAGGGGCAGCTAGTATTCGTGTATCCTAGAACCTTCCTCTATAATAGGTACCCCTAGAGGCCGATATGTTCGCTTCGTAGTTAGGTTACTATACTACTCTATACCCTCGTAAGGCGGTAGTAGATAAGCTTCGGGGGGTACTTAACCGCGGATTTCGTAGCTAACTATTCCTTAGGTTATCCCGCTAGCTAAGGGCGTCTACTATACCCTATAACCTAGTTGTTCCACCTCTCTTTCTATAGTTGCTCTATAAACGATTTCTTACCCTCCTATTATATTACTAGCTATTCGTCCCTTACCCGGTAGTTCGGCTCGTTTCCGGGTCGAATGCCTCTATACGCTAGTACTAATTTGCGGGCCCTTACGACTACGCTAGCGATGACCTTCTATACTAGGTACTATACCGACTTACCTAAGTAGGAGGCCCGTAGTCCCTAGATATATAGGTCGATCGGCGGTATAGCGGTCTCGTACTTAAGTATCCTTATTAGTATCGACTTATATACCCCGGTAACCTTCCTTAGGCATTAGTTTTAGATCTTCGCTAACGGCGCGACGAGTCCCTTTAATAGGCCGGCCCTTTCGCCTAAGGACTATACTTAGCTACTATAGGTAAGGACTAGCCGTATAATAGCCGTATATAGAAGTCGTAACTACCGAAAGTCCGCCCCCTATATAGACGTAGTGAGCCTCTAGTATAATACTATATTCTGTTCGGCTTTCCGTAATATTGCCTATACGTACTTCCTCTACCGTAGCGCCGGGTCTACCTATAGTCTAAGGATCCTAAGCTAGTTTATCGGGTTAGTCGTATACTCCTATATCTAGATAGAAGCTTATATATTATAGAACAGTAGCCGGCGTATAAAGTATATAAGGTTCTACTTTTCTAGGGCAAACCGAGCCCTATACCTCCTAGCCTAGTCCTTATAGATCTTATACTTCTCTTCTAGTAGCCTATAGTTCTCCTTAGTCGAGGACGACTACGCTAGGATATTCGTATCGTCTACGAAGCCGCTCGTAGCGGTGTTCTAGGATTCTAGGGCTAGGAGTAGCGTCGCTATAAAGAAGAGGAATAGGATAGGTACTAGCGTTAAGTCTTACGGGATTCTAGTATAGACTACTTAAAATAGGCTTTTATACTAACCGACTAGGATCGACGTGCTACGGTTTTAGAGGTAGGACCGTACGAAGTTAATAAGCTACTTAGGGAGTCCTTTCGACCTTAAGATATAGAGTAGCCGCGGGTATAATACGTAGTTAAAGGCTCCCGATATGTCTAGGCTAAGTAAGGAAGCCACCTTGTCCCTATTCTTATACTAGATAGCCTTTACCTAAGAGGTGATAAGTTCTATCGCGGATAGCGTCGATCGCTATAGGCGCGTACCTATCTAGGTGTCCGGGAGTAGGGAGTACTCCTCTACCGCCTCGGAGAGTCTCGTTATAACTAGCTTCTTACGCGCCTTCCTAAGAGTATTAAGGAGCGTAATTAGGCGGTACGACTTTACCTACGTATATTCTTCCTTTTACGGCTTACGTAGGACTACTATTATCAATTATTTAAATGCTATTAGGTAGGATCCGGTCTATAGGTAGGCGTTAAAGATCGCTATAACTACTAGGGCTAGTTGATCTCTACACTTCTTTAGTAGCTCGTTTAGGATCCTATCCGGCCCCGGGGCTTTCTTCGCCGGTAACTTCCTAAGTATAGCGGTAATATCTCCCTCGGATATATCCTATTAGAGCGCGATACTAGGGGCTAGGGGAGTAGAGCTATTTATGTCGCTTAGATTAGCCTCGACTAGGGGCGGGAAGAACTTACTAGCTAGTAGACGCGCCTTGGCCTCGGGGTCGCTAACCGGGCTACTAGGCAATTATAGCGCTAGGATAGAGAAGGAGGGGCCCTATATAGGGTCCTATCGGGCCTATTTTGCTAGCTTCTATATCCTCGCTAGCTTATCGGCGATTTCTTCTACTATAGCTCTCTAGCCGACTACTTTCCCCCTCCGTATCGTAGCTTTCTTCTATTAGTATACCTCCCTATATAGATAGATAGATTTGTCATTCCCCTGTTCTAGGACCCTATCCGGCCTATATAGGTATATATCTATTGTTATATACAAAGGGAAACCCGAATAGGTAAAAACCCTTCCCGCCCCCGACTACTCCTTATCTAGTTTAGCTTTCCCTCTAAACGTACGTAGTCTATGTCACTACCCCGTTAGCCCCCGCTCCTAGCCGGTCTCGTCGCGCTACGTCGTATCCTCTCTTCCTATACTGTTCCTACTAGGCGGTACTGTTCTAGCTAGCCCTTCTCTAGTATCTAGTTCGTAATACGCCGTAGGTCCTTAGCGTTGTTAAGAAGTGCCCTAATCGTCCGGTTCCTCGCCTTTGCTATCCACTCCCCCCTTCCTAGCGACTACCTCGGATAGACGAGGAGTACGTACCGTACGTTCTAGGAGCGATAGCCGTAGGGGCAGCTAGTATTCGTGTATCCTAGAACCTTCCTCTATAATAGATACCCCTAGAGGCCGATGTGTTCGCTTCGTAGTTAGGTTACTATACTACTCTATACCCTCGTAAGGCGGTAGTAGATAAGCTTCGGGGGGTGCTTGACCGCGGATTTTGTAGCTAACTATTCCTTAGGTTGTCCCGCTAGCTAAGGGCGTCTACTATACCCTATAACCTAGTTGTTCTACCTCTCTTTCTATAGTTGCTCTATAAACGATTTCTTACCTTCCTATTATATTACTAGCTATTCGTCCCTTGCCCGGTAGTTCGGCTCGTTTCCGGGTCGAATGCCCCTATACGCTAGTACTAATTCGCGGGCCCTTACGACTATACTAGCGATAACCTTCTATACTAGGTACTATGCCGACTTGCCTAAGTAGGAGGTCCGTAGTCCCTAGATATATAGGTCGATCGGCGGTATAGCGGTCTCGTGCTTAAGTATCCTCGTTAGTATCGACTTATATGCCCCGGTAACCTTCCTTAGGCATTAGTTTTAGATCTTCGCTAGCGGCGCGACGAGTCCCTTCGATAAGTAGGCCCTCTCGCCTAAGGACTACACTTAGCTACTATAGGTAAGGACTGGCCGTATAATAGCCGTATATAGAAGTCGTAACTACCGGAAGTCCGCCCCCTATATAGACGTAGTGAGCCTCTAGTATAATGCTATATTCTGTTTAGCTTTCCGTAATATTGCCTATACGTACTTCCTCTACCGTAGCGCCGGGTCCACCTATAGTCCGAGGATCCTAAGCTGATTTACCGGGTTAGTCGTGTGCCCCTATATCTAGATAGAAGCTTATATATTATAGAACCGTGGCCGGCGCGTAAAGTGTATTAGATTATACTTTTCTAGGGCAAACCGAGCCCCGTGCCTCCTAGCCTAGTCCTCGTAGATCTTATGCTTCTCTTCTAGTAGCCTATAGTTCTCCTTAGTCGAGGAAGACTACGCTAGGATGTTTATGTCGTCTACGAAGCCGCTCGTAGCGGTGTTCTAGGATTCTAGGGCTAGGAGTAGCGTCGCTATAAAGAAGAGGAACAGAATAGGTACTAGCGTTAAGCCTTACGGGATTCTAGTATAGACTACTTAAAATAGGCTTCTATACTAGCCGACTAGGATCGACGTACTACGGTTTTAGAGGTAGGACCGTACGAAGTTGACAAGCTACTTAGGGAGTCCTTTCGACCTTAGGATATAGAGTAGCCGCGGGTATAACACGTAGTCGAAGGCTCCCGATATGTCTAGGCTAAGTAAGGAAGCCACCTTGTCCCTATTCTTATACTAGATAGCCTTTACCTAAGAGGTGATAAGTTCTATCGCGGATAGCGTCGATCGCTATAGGCGCGTACCGATCTAGGTGTCCGGGAGTAGGGAGTGTTCCTCTACCGCCTCGGAGAGTCTCGTTATAACTAGCTTCTTAAGCGCCTTCCTAAGAGTGTTAAGGAGCGCAATTAGGCGGTACGACTTCACCTATATATAGTCTTCCTTCTACGGCTTACGCAGGACTACTGTCGTCGATTGTTTAAAGGCTATCGGGTGGTACCCGGTCTATAGGTAGGCGTTAAAGATCGCTATAACTACTAGGGCTAGTTGATCTCTACACTTCTTTAGTAGCTCGTTTAGGATCCTATCCGGCCCCGGGGCTTTCTTCGCCGGTAACTTCCTTAGTATAGCGGCAACTTCTCCCTCGGACACCTCCTATTAGACCGCGATACTAGGGGCTAGGGGAGTAGAGCTATTTATATCGCTTAGATTAGCCTCGACTAGGGGCGGGAAGAACTTGCTAGCTAGTAGACGCGCCTTAGCCTCGGGGTCGCTAACCGGGCTACTAGGCGATTGTAGCGCTAGGATAGAGAAGGAGGGGCCCTATATAGGGTCCTGTCGGGCCCATTTCGCTAGCTTCTATATCCTCTCTAGCTTGCCGGCGATTTCTTCTACTATAGCCCTCTAGCCGACTACTTTCTCCCTTCGTATTATAGCTTTCTTCTGTTAGTATACCTCCCTATATACGTTCTAGGCCTCCTCGCTATAGCTGCTCGTCCACACCCGGCGGGCTCTCCTTACTTCTCTTACTACCGTAGTACACTCCGGCGTCTAGTATAGTTTAGACTATGTCGTTAGTTAGGTAAGCGGAACGTGAAGTAAGGTCGCTTTTCTTATTTCGTCTATTAACCCTTAGACTACCTCGTCTATCTCGTCTTTACTATTATATTACTACTACGCGATCTAGACTAGCCTCTCGGAGTCGTCGAGGTATACCTAGATATTAGCCTAGTAGGCCTTTCCCTAGTTTAGCTTAGGGGTCCTCGCTAGTATATATTATATCTAGATCGTAATAGAGGTCCTAGCTAGTATATAGTCTAACGACGCCTCGAGTTTATATTCGATCCTATAGAAGGATACTATATAGTAGTAGCTATCTAAGATCTAGGAGAGGTCGATCGTGCCTTAGAGTCCCCCTCTCTTCTAGGTGCCTAGGTCCTTCGGGGTATTAAGGGCAATTACGTTACTCGCTATCAAGTCGAGTACTTCGTCGGCTATAGGGTGCGGCTATATAAGGCTTTCCTAGGAAGGGTAGTGTATATTAAAGTCTCCTACTACGATGTAGCACCCTTGTCTCTTAAGCGTACTGTCTAGTAAGGAAGGAATCGTATTTAGTAAGCTAGCTACGAGATAAGGTAACAAGTCTTAACCGCGCTTTCCTACTCATCTAGTACTACCGTATAGCCTCGTTTCGAGAGGTTAGCCCGGAGCAAAAGCTTCCCTCTACGCCCTCCCTCCCTATTTGCTCCTTAAGCTAATATCCACCTCTATAGGCCTAAGCCCTTTAGTGCTCTCTATTGACCGACATACGCATCCGTCCTCTCGGGCTATATAGACAGTGTTAGCCGTCGCTACTAGTATATACTACGCCCTAGGTTTTGACGCCCTTCGCGTTACCGTAGCCTATCTCTAGAAAGCGGCCGTCTATACCTCGTAGGTTTGCTCGGGGTACACACTACGCCGGGTAGCGTACTCCTTACGTTTCTACCTACTAACTAATATAAAGTTCCTTATTACCCTATCCTCGATCCTCCCCGATTATAGAACTAATCTACTTATAGTATACGGCTTTTCCCCGTCCTAATAGCCCTCTTTTCCTTGCTTAGGCTATCGTCTTTTCCTCGTCGTAATCTACTATATTAGACTAGGTACGTTATATAGCGGGATAGGTAGTGCCTTAGGTAAAACCCTCGTTCCTATACCGGGTGTTTAATAGGCCCTTATAGGCTTCGTTACGGGTCTACCTACCTACCGTATTGCCCGCTAGTAAACACTAGATTGTTTTATAGTCCGCTCGACGCCGTCGTATAGTCCGCTTAGTTATTGTTCTATAGTCCGCTCGTCTAATATTTGTCGCTTAGCCCGCTCGGTTTACGGTCTCCGGAGGTGAAAATTCTATACTTATACTAGAGGTGTTCTATCGAGCGTATAGGCTACGGTTCCGCGCCCTTCTTATAAAAGAAGAGGGACTCGCTCCCGATACGAGTATACGCTCGTCGGATAGTTTTTATACCCGTTTTGCTAGTAGTCCTCTATTCGCCGCGGCTTCGCCTACGTTACGCGCCCGTCGCGCCTACGACGCTCTAGCGTAAGAATACTTAGCTCTCTCGTAGTAAGACGAGAGGTTCGTAGCCGATACTACGTATAGGTGATTCTCGTCGTCGACCCGGTTATATATATAGGTTGTATATCTAGGTACTACCTAGGTAGAGGGAGGTAAATCGCCCCCGCCTTCTTCGTCTACGTAGTATACTACCTTCTAGTCGGATTCTAGTATGTCCTTACTAATATAGAAGTACGTACGGGGTCTACCGTCGCCTCGTAGACATATCGTATAGCCTAGTAACTTATAGGTCGTTAGTCTCTTATAGTACGGGTTAATCTATAGCTCCTAGATTACTAGGACGTAGTAGACGTACGGGTCCGCCTCGTATAGGAAATAGTTCTAGACTATATCCTTACTATAGTTAACGTTATACTAAATAATACTAAGCGTATCGAGGCTACTTATTAGTATTAACAATCATTTCCTCTATAATATCCTATATCCTACTACCTTATACGTCCTAGTCTACGCCTATTAGCTATATACTAAAGGGGAGCCGGGCCTAGTTAGATTCCCTCGCCGTAGCTAGTAGAGTACGTAGCCTCTCGTACGCCCTAGGTTACGTATCCTTTATATCGTTCTTAGCCCTAGGGCGCTTATACCCGACCGCCGCTAGCTAGTTCCGGTATAGGCTAGCCTTACGGTCGCCGTAGAATCTTAGGGCGACGGTTCTGTTTATAATTGCCTTGTTTTTCGCTAGTTTCCGCTATAGGCATTCCGCGCTATACGATAGGTAGTACCCCGGATAGTTCGCGTACCGTCTCGTAGCCGATAAATAGTCCCTAGATATATAGTCTTCTATGTTGAGAATATGCAGGTCATAGGGTCAACATTGAGTGCTTAGGGGGATTAGTAATCAGGGCTTGCTAGTCAAGTCCCGAGTACAGCTGTCCCTCCTGAAACACCTACACCAACACCGGCGATACTGTATGTAGATACACGCTATCCCATTGGGTCCTTCTTCGTCTTTTGTGTGATCCGCCGTCTTCCACTGCTGCGCAACTCGTACCTGTTTAACAGGTTATGAGCCCGGGTTAGCAACTCGGTGTTTCACCCTCGACAAAGTCGTATTGGAGTTATTCCTCTTCAGAACAAAAGGAAGGCAGACTGGAGGCCGCACCCGCATTGCACAGGAAGCTACAGCCGCGCTGTAGGTGCATATAAGACGTGAAAGAGCCTAGTGAGGCACTGTCAGACTCCGAGTCAGGGAGCCTGTGCCAATACCTCAGACAAGTGGGCGAGCTTACTGAGAAGAGTCGCTCTCCGGACATCGCGTTCGCATCGACTAACTGTTCCATCTGAGAGAGCCGTAGTGTCTCAGAACACCCTCCCCTGAGAGAGCTACAGACAGTGTCTCAGAAACACGATCCTTACGACCGACTTTCCTCGCTTTCTTGTGGACAGCCATTCTCTCCACTATCAACCTCGCGTTCGGTTCACCTCCTATCGATCCGATCGCGTACGAACGAATACCTTTCTTCTGTAGGCAGCCATCCTGTCCTATATATAAAAGCATGGAGGAAACCGGACACAGCACCCTTGGTAGGAGGAGAGCAGCACCTATCCTAACCAAGGACAACTAGAGGACATGGTTCTCATTGATACAAGACCATCTTGAAGCTCAAGATGTGCTTTGGGTTGTAGATGGAG
This sequence comes from Fulvia fulva, assembly GCF_020509005.1. Taxonomy (NCBI): domain Eukaryota; kingdom Fungi; phylum Ascomycota; class Dothideomycetes; order Mycosphaerellales; family Mycosphaerellaceae; genus Fulvia; species Fulvia fulva. The sequence goes on along the minus strand of NC_063017.1, from coordinate 3,637,139 downwards.
GCCATCTATTATCAAGCACACCCAGCTCCTCAACACCATCTGAGTCATCAGATCCCTTACCTGGACTTGAAGAGTCAAGATACAGTCCAGTTGGGAGGAAAGCAAATAGATGAGACAAGCTGGAGAGATCTGGCTCAAGATGAGGGCAAAGTACAGCAAGGTTCATGCTGCATATGCAATGACAGTTGTTCAAGAATTGATCAACTTCAGAATGATAGATGGCATGACCATCAGACAGGCCTGGGTCCACCTTGGCAATCTTGTAAGAAGGATTGCTGAAGTTGACCCAGCAGAGGCTCACTACAGAGAGCCTACAAGGAAGCTGAAGCATCTGCTTCAAGCCCTGCCTGAAGTGTATCTTGGGACCAAGAACACTATCCTGGCCTAGCCAGGACTGTCATATGAAGATTGTCTACAACTGCTTGAGTCACATGAATCCAGGCTGGAAGTTGCATCCAAGGAAACAGCAATGTTTGTAGGAAGAGGTTTCCAGGGCAAGATCACCTGCCATCTCTGTGATGGTGATCATGTGATCAAGGATTGCCCACACCTCTCTGGAGCCAAGCATGCTGTCAGGAAGGACAAGCTCAACAGAGGAAACACCTCTGTTGCAAAGAGACAATCATCACCACCGAGAACGAGGTCCCCATCCCCAAGCCTGAGGGACATCCTAGTGGTGATGAAGGACCTTACAAGGAAGAGCCTGTGCAACCCAGGAAGACTTATCAGACCCTGAGACACCATCAGAGGATGATGAAGTCGATGAGGTTGCCCATTCAACTGTGGAAGCCAAAAGCAAGTACCCCTCCTCAGAGTGGTTGCTTGACTCTTGTGCTTCATCCCATATGACTGACCAGGATTCACTTTTCAGGACCCTGAAACCTCTTCAGAAGAGGAAGTGGATCAAGGTTGGGGGTGGCTACCTACATGCCACACATGAGGGGAGTGCAGTGATGGGTGGTCCTTCTGGGAAGCAGATTGTCTTGAAGAATGTTTTGTTTGTTCCTGGCCTTGGAGTTAGCCTTGTCTCTTGGAATCAGTTCAGCCAACAGTTTGCTGTCCAACCGCCCAGTTTCACCCTCAAATCCCTTCCTGGAAAACCTGTTGTCCAGACAAAGCTGAGAGGGGGTGTTCCATTCATTCAAAGTGTTTCAGAGCAGCTTGAAGCTATGCCTCAAGCATATGCCTCTCTATAGGAGCATGACTTGGATCTGTCCAAGTTAGGTACACATTTTGAGTGTGAATTGGAACAGGCTATGACTGCCACTGAGTCCCAGGACCAGTGGGAGCTATAGCATAGAAGATGTGCACACCTTAGCAAGGGACTGCTAAGAAACCTGCATAGAGTCACTGACAAGAAAGATCCCATTCCTGTTCCTTCTGAACACCAGAACTGCAAGGTCTGCTCCCTTGCAGACATGAGGAAGTTCAAAGGACCTGCCACAGAGAGGAAAGGAGAGAGGCTGGCCCTCATCTCTATTGACATCTGTGGGCCTTTTCAAGGTGCAGTCTCAAGACTTGGCTTCAAGTACTGGCTTGAGATTGTAGACAACTTCTTGAGGAAGAAGTGGGTAGTCCCTTTGAAGGCTAGGAGTGATGCTCCTACAGCTCTAAAGGAATGGAAGGTTCAGGTAGAGAACAGCTCAAGGTGTTTTCTATCTGCAATCCGTAGTGATGGTGCAAGGGAAATTCTTCCCTTGCTAAAACAGTGTTTGTGCAACTTCCCCAACCTCCAAAAGACATTAGAGAGTACCAGAAGATTGGAGTAGAGGGGACTCCAAGAAAAGAAAAGGAAGAGGAACTTGTTCAGGAGGATCAACCTCAACAGCCACCTCAGCTTGCAGGCAACAAGAGGTCAAGGGGGGATGAAGATGATGGCTCTGCTGAGCATGAAGCCAAGCATCATAGGGCATTGATTGCTCAGATGTTTCATCTTGATCCAACTATGAGCTGGGTTGAGGAAATCCTGAATGATGTGGAGGGATATGCATTTGCTGCTGTTAGGCAGGCCATAGCCTACCGGCAGGAAGTGCCAATCCCAAAGTCCTATAAGGAGGCAGTGGGAGACCCCAATTGGGGACATATGTGGAAAGAGGCAATCCAGAAAGAACTTATTGCCTTAGGAAGCAACAACACCTTGGATCCAGTTGTACTACCAAGGGGTGCAAACCTGGTTACATCTAAGTGGGTTTTTGATGTGAAAAGAATGATCAGTGGAGCCATTGAAGAGTTCAAGGCAAGACTGGTTGTAAGAGGGTTTTCACAGAAATATGGTGTTGACTTTGAAAAGACCTTTGCACCTACTGTTAGGCATGATACCCTTAGGGTCTTCATGGCTGTAGTATGTGAGAGAGATCTTGAGATGCACCAGGTGGATGTGAACAATGCTTTCACCGAAAGCAGCCTTCTTGAAGACATCTACATGATCCCACCCCCAGGTGTCGAAATTCCACCAAATATGGTCTTCAAGGTCCTTAGAAGCCTGTATGGACTGAAGCAAGCAGCTAGAGATTAGAACAAGCTCTGTGTTGCCAAGCTAGAACAGATTGGATCCACCTAGTCCTAGGTGGATCCATGCCTACTCATCCACAGAGGAAGAGACATCATGGTCCTCACCTATGTGGATGACATCCCCATTGCAGCTCCAAAGCTGTCAGATGTTCAGTGGTTCAAGGCTGAATTTAGAAGAGTGTTCAAGATCAAAGATCTTGGGGAACCTGAGAAGATCCTTGGAATGAGGATTACAAGAAACAGGTCCCAAGGTACTGTAAAGCTTGATCAAGGACACTACATCCGAACTAACCTTGCCAAGATGGGCATCTCTCCAGAGAAGGCCACACCCACACTCTCACCTATGGACAGCTATGAGGATCTGAGACCTTCAGCTACTATGGATGAGAGGTGCAACAAACAGGAGTACCAGAGTTGCAATGGTACCTGGATGTGGCCAATGACAATGACAAGGCCAGACCTTGCTTTCCCCCTTGGAAGAATCAGCTCATATGTTGCTGACCCTTCAAAGCAACATCTTAGAGCCTTGAAGAAACTCTCCAGATATCTGAGATCATACCCAGACCTGGGCTTGATGTACAGAAGAGGAGGAGGTATTCTCCAGGGATACTCAGATTCTGATTATGCCATAGACAAGGCAGACAGAGTCTCAATCCTTGGACATGTGTGGTTCCTTTGTGGATCACCTGTGTCCTGGATGAGTAGGAAGCAGAAGTCTGTTGCCACATCAACAATGGAGGCTGAGTTCATGGCCATGAATGCAGCAGCTAAGTAGTCACAGTTTCTTGCTGCAGTCCTTAGAGAGATGAGGTGTCCTGACCTGGTTGGAGAGTGTTCATTCCAACCTAGGATGAAGGCAAGCAGTACTGTTGATGAGCTGAGACCCGTGAAGCTTATGGGTGACAACCAAGCAGCTTTGACCTTTGTCAAAAATGCCCATGTCCATGACAGGTCAAAGCATATTGATGTGGCATACTACTATGTCAGGAATCTCTAGTGGCAAAAGAAGATTGCAGTGGATTACTGCCACACAAAGGACATAGTTGCTGATGGGCTGACTAAGCCCCTCAATGGCCAGCAGTTTCAAAACTTTGTGAGGCAGCTCTAGCTTGTATAAGGGATTGTTTGAGACCTTCTGACCTGAGTGGGAGTGTTGAGAATATGCAGGTCATAGGGTCAACATTGAGTGCTTAGGGGGATTAGTAATCAGGGCTTGCTAGTCAAGTCCCGAGTACAGCTGTCCCTCCTGAAACACCTACACCAACACCGGCGATACTGTATGTAGATACACGCTATCCCATTAGGTCCTTCTTCGTCTTTTGTGTGATCCGCCGTCTTCTACTGCTGCGCAACTCGTACCTGTTTAACATTCTATATAGTTCGAGTAGGCCTACTTATTTATATACGTATAGGTTTAGTGTCTATACTGTTAGCATTTAAAGTATTAGAGGACACGAAAGGATAAGGAGTGCTTTTCTACTATCTTAAGGCTATATTACTAGATTAGGCCTTGTTCTATCGCTAGATCCGCCGCTTTCGCGTCTTATAGCTATACTATTAGCGCCGAGGCCTTCTTACCTTCTAGCTATTTCCTATAGAGCCAAGTCGCCTTCTAGATTAGAGAGTTAAGAGTGACCGGGTTGTCCTCTTAGAGAGTACGTAGGTGACCTTAGTTAGTTAGGTCGAACTCCTTAGGTATATCGTAGACTAGGATCGTAAATTGCTTCGTTAAGACCTTCGCTAATACCGCAACCTTAGATGCCTACTATAGCTATACCTCTAGGTGCCTCCTAGTAGTAGTAGAGCTAGTATAGATCTATAGAGTGCCGTTAGACTATTGGTTCACTACGACCACCCCTAGTTAGTTGATTCGTTAGGCGAGCTCCTTATTCGATAGCTTCGTAACTTCGGCCTAGTCTTCCTTTACTATAATACGGATCGTAACTATATCGTACGTTAGGCGGGGGCCTAGTATCGATACCGCGACCGATACCTAGCTATAGGGGTATTAATTCCGGGTGGCCTTACTAATCGCCTAAGACGTCGTCCTTATTTCTTATTACCCTCGGTAATATAATAGTACAAGCGCCGTACGTAGCTAAGTGATCATTACCTATAGAGACCGGTAAGGGAGCTAATCGTTAGTTTCTATACTTTTTACGTCCTCTATAAGTTACTACTAGTTGTCTTAGGGAGGCTTCGCCTATAGGGCCGTAGGCGCCGTTAGTACCGTAGCCTAGGCTACTATTACCTAGGAGTTACCCAATGTAGCTAGGCACCTCCGCGGCGTTTAGAGCTAAAGAAACAGGGTGAAGAGAGCTTCAAGCTATCTAGATTAAATAAGGTAGAACTCCCTTAGTCCTAGGGGTAGTGGCCTACTTTATATATCGTTAGAATAGCCTTAATAAGAGCTTTCGAATGTGTCTTCTAGTGAACTAATAGTCTAACGGCACTCTATAGATCTATACTAGCTCTGCTACTACTAGGAGGCACCTAGAGGTATAGCTATAGTAGGCATCTAAGGTTACGGTATTAGCGAAGGTCTTAACGAAGCAATTTACGATCCTAGTCTACGACATACCTAAGGAGTTCGACCTAACTAACTAAGGTCACCTACGGGCTCTCTAAGAGGACAACCCGGTTACTCTTAACTCTCTAATCTAGAAGGCGACTTAGCTCTATAGGAAATAGCCAGAAGGCAAGAAGGCCTCGGCGCTAATAGTATAGCTATAAGACGCGAAAGCGGCGGATCTAGCGATAGAACAAGGCCTAGTCTAGTAATATAGCCTTAAGATAGTAGAAAAGCACTCCTTATCCTTTCGTGTCCTCTAATACTTTAAATGCTAACAGTATAGACACCAAACCTATACGTATATAAACAAGTAGGCCTACTCGAACTATATAGGAGACTATATATCTAGGGACTATATATCGACTTCGAGACGGTACGCGAACTATCCGGGGCACTACCTATCGTATAGTACGGAATGCCTATAGCGGAAACTAGCGAAAAACAAGGCAATCACAAACAGAACCGTCGCCCTAAGATTCTACGGCGACCGTAAGCCTAGCCTATACCGGAACTAACTAGCGGCGGTCGGGTATAAGCGCCCTAGGGCCGAGAACGATATAAAGGATACGTAACCTAGGGCGTACGGGAGGCCACGTACTCTACTAGCTACGGCGAGGGAATCTAACTAGGCCCGGCTCCCCTTTAGTATATAGCCGATAGGCGTAGACTAGGACGTATAGGGTAGTAGGATATAGGACGATATAGAGGAAATGATTGTCGATGCCGATAACTAGCCTCGACACGCTTAGTATTATCTAGTATAACGTTAACTATAGTAAGGATATAGTCTAGAAATATTTTCTATACGAGGCGGACCCGCGCGTCTACTACGTCCTTACAATCTAGGAGCTATAGATTAACCCGTACTATAAGAGACTAACGACCTATAAGTTACTAGGCTATACGATATGCCTACGAGGCGACGGTAGACCCCGTACGTACTTCTATATTAGTAAGGATATACTAGAATCCGACTAGGAGGTAGTATACTACGTAGACGAAGAAGGCGGGGGCGATATTACCTCCCTCTACGTAGGTAGCACCTAGATATAGAACCTATATATACAACCGCTAGCCTCGAGGTCTAGCCGCGACCTAGGGGTCTATAGACACCTAGACAGTGCGCTTAAGAGACAAGGGTGCCACATCGTAGTAGGAGACTTCAACATACACTACCCTTCCTAGGAAAGCCTTATATAGCCGCACCCTATAGCCGACGAAGTACTCGACTTAATAGCGAGCAACGTAATTACCCTTAATACCCCGAAGGACCTAGGCACCTAGAAGAGAGGGGGACTCTAAGGCACGATCAACCTCTCCTAGATCTTAGATAGCTACTACTATACGGTAACCTACTATAGGATCGAACATAAACTCGAGGCGTCGTTAGACTATATACTAGTTAGGACCTCTATTACGATATAGATATAACGTATACTAGCGAGAACCCCTAAGCTAAACTAGGGAAAGGCCTACTAGGCCAACATCTAGGCGTACCTCGATGACTCTAAGAGGCTAGTCTAGATCGCGTAGTAGTAATATAATAGTAAAGACGAGATAGACGAGGTAGTCTAAGGGTTAATAGACGAAATAAGAAAAGCGACCTTACTTCACGTTCCGCTTACCTAACTAACGACATAGTCTAAACTATACTAGACGCCGGAGTGTACTACGGTAGTAAGAGAAGTAAGGAGAGCCCGCCGGGTATAGACGAGCAGCTATAGCGAGGAGGCCTAGAACGTATATAGGGAGGCATACTAATAGAAGAAAGCTATAATACAAAGGGGGAACGTAGTCGGCTAGAGAGCTATAGTAGAAGAAATCGCCGGTAAGCTAGAGAGGATGTAGAAGCTAGCGAAATAGGCCCGATAGGACCCTATATAGGGCCCCTCCTTCTCTATCCTAGCGCTATAATCGCCTAGTAGCCCGGTTAGCGACCCCGAGGCTAAGGCGCGTCTACTAGCTAGTAAGTTCTTCCCGCCCCTAGTCGAGGCTAATCTAAGCGACATAAACAGCTCTACTCCCCTAGCCCCTAGTATCGCGGTCTAATAGGAGGTGTCCGAGGGAGAAGTTGCCGCTATACTAAGGAAGTTACCGGCGAAGAAAGCCCCGGGGCCGGATAGGATCCTAAACGAGCTACTAAAGAAGTGTAGAGATCAACTAGCCCTAGTAGTTATAGCGATCTTTAACGCCTACCTATAGACCGGGTACCACCCGATAGCCTTTAAACAATCGACGACAGTAGTCCTGCGTAAGCCGTAGAAGGAAGACTATATATAGGTGAAGTCGTACCGCCTAATTGCGCTCCTTAACACTCTTAGGAAGGCGCTTAAGAAGCTAGTTATAACGAGACTCTCCGAGGCGGTAGAGGAACACTCCCTACTCCCGGACACCTAGATCGGTACGCGCCTATAGCGATCGACGCTATCCGCGATAGAACTTATCACCTCTTAGGTAAAGGCTATCTAGTATAAGAATAGGGACAAGGTGGCTTCCTTACTTAGCCTAGACATATCGGGAGCCTTCGACTACGTGTTATACCCGCGGCTACTCTATATCCTAAGGTCGAAAGGACTCCCTAAGTAGCTTGTCAACTTCGTACGGTCCTACCTCTAAAACCGTAGTACGTCGATCCTAGTCGGCTAGTATAGAAGCCTATTTTAAGTAGTCTATACTAGAATCCCGTAAGGCTTAACGCTAGTACCTATTCTGTTCCTCTTCTTTATAGCGACGCTACTCCTAGCCCTAGAATCCTAGAACACCGCTACGAGCGGCTTCGTAGACGACATAAACATCCTAGCGTAGTCTTCCTCGACTAAGGAGAACTGTAGGCTACTAGAAGAGAAGTACAAGATCTACGAGGACTAGGCTAGGAGGTATAGGGCTCGGTTTGCCCTAGAAAAGTACAATCTAATACACTTTACGCGCCGGCCACGGTTCTACAATATATAAGCTTCTATCTAGATATAGGGGTATACGACTAACCCGGCAAATTAGCTTAGGATCCTTAGACTATAGGTAGACCCGGCGCTACGGTAGAGGAAGTACGTATAGGCAATATTACGGAAAGCTAAACAGAATATAGCATCATACTAGAGGCTTACTACGTCTATATAGGGGGCGGACTTCCGGTAGTTACGACTTCTATATACGGCTATTATACGGCCAGTCCTTACCTATAGTAGCTAAGTATAGTCCTTAGGCGAGAGGACCTACCTATTAAAGGAACTCGTCGCGCCGCTAGCGAAGATCTAAAACTAATGCCTAAGGAAGGTCACCGGGGTATATAAGTCGATACTAATAAGGATACTTAAGTACGAGACCGCTATACCGCCGATCGACCTATATATCTAGAGACTACGGACCTCCTACTTAGGCAAGTCGGCATAGTACCTAGTACAGAAGGTTATCGCTAGTGTAGTCGTAAGGGCCCGTAGATTAGTACTAGCGTATAGGGGTATTCGACCCGGAAACGAGCCGAACTACCGGGTAAGGGACGAATAGCTAGTAATATAATAGGAAGGTAAGAAATCGTTTATAGAGTAACTATAGAAAGAGAGGTAGAACAACTAGGTTATAGGGCATAGTAGACGCCCTTAGCTAGCGGGACAACCTAAGGAATAGTTAGCTACAAAATCCGCGGTTAAGCACCCCCCGAAGCTTATCTACTACCGCCTTACGAGGGTATAGAGTAGTATAGTAACCTAACTACGAAGCGAACACATCGGCCTCTAGGGGTACCTATTATAGAGGAAGGTTCTAGGATACACGAATACTAGCTACCCCTACGGCTATCGCTCCTAGAACGTACGGTACGTACTCCTCGTCTATCCGAGGTAGTCGCTAGGAAGGGGGGAGTAGATAGTAAAGGCGAGGAACCGGACGATTAGGGCACTTCTTAATAACGCTAAGGACCTACGGCGTATTACGAACTAGATACTAGAGAAGGGCTAGCTAGAACAGTACCGCCTAGTAGGAGCAGTATAGGAAGAGAGGACACGACGTAGCGTAACGAGACCGGCTAGGAGCGGGGGCTAACGGGGTAGTAATATAGACTACGTACGTTTAGAGGGAAAGCTAAACTAGATAAGGAGTAGTTAGGGGCGGGAAGGGTTTTTACCTATTCGGGTTTCCCTTTATATATAACAATAGATATATACCTATATAGGCCGGATAGGGTCCTAGAATAGGGGAATGACAAATCTATCTATTAGTTCACTACGACCACCCCTAGTTAGTTAATTCGTTAGGCGAGCTCCTTGTTCGATAGCTTCGTAACTTCGGCCTAGTCTTCCTTTACTATAATACGGATCGTAACTATATCGTACGTTAGGCGGGGGCCTAGTATCGATACCGCGACCGATACCTAGCTATAGGGGTATTAATTCCGGGTGGCCTTACTAATCGCCTAAGACGTCGTCCTTATTTCTTATTACCCTCGGTAATATAATAGTATAAGCGCCGTACGTAGCTAAGTGATCATTACCTATAGAGACCGGTAAGGGAGCTAATCGTTAGTTTCTATACTTTTTACGTCCTCTATAAGTTACTACTAGTTGTCTTAGGGGGGCTTCGCCTATAGGGCCGTAGGCGCCGTTAGTGCCGTAGCCTAGGCTACTATTACCTAGGAGTTGCCTAATATAGCTAGGCACCTCCGCGGCGTTTAGAGCTAAAGAAATAGGCTAAAGAGAACTTTAAGCTATCTAAATTAAATAAGGTAGAACTCCCTTAATTCTACGGATAGTGGCCTACTTTATAGATCGTTAGAATAGCCTTAATAAGAGCTTTCGAATATGTCGTGTCTAGCGATAGATACCGTATATAAGGGCCTAGTATACTAGCGTAACCGGCGCTACGCTCTTCGCGTTTAGTACCTCGACCGCCTAGGCTACGCTCTATAGTAGCGTCGGTCTCCCCGCTATAGTCACGAGCGTATAGTATACATCTCTACTCTTTAGCTTCTAGGCTATAATAATGTCTTGTTTACTAGCCTAGCGCGCCTACTCTATAAGGCGTTAGTACGATAGTACCGCTACCCGCTCTCTTTCTTTAGGGTTGTCTATATATATCGTGACCTCGCGCTAAACTAGCCTAACGCGGTACGTTAGTTACTCTACGGCTACTATAGCCGCTTAGGTATATATCGCCGGCCTAGCTCTTCCTAGCGCCTAGATCTCCCGTAGGAGGTCCGCATTTGTCACTTCCTTTACTAGCGCTAGCGCCTTCGTCGCCCGTAGTAGCTCCTAGATCGCTTTAGCTAAGCTCTCGAGGAGGCTATAGATCGCGCGTCCGTAGGGCAGATTAGCGCTCGCGAGGCTAGCTATAATTTTGTATATAATCGCGGTATATTCTACCGTGTCTATACCGTATTTCGTATACTAGTTCTTCTAGTTAGTAGCTTGTAGTTGTTATAGTCGTTATAGTAGATAGTCTCCGTGTTTTGTTTCTCCCGAGCGCGTCGTCGCTCTACGCGTTTCCCTTCGTTCGCCGCCTTTCGAGGGCGCTCTTTACTTTTACGACGCTATCGCCCCTTTGTTTATTATCGTGTTTCTAGGTTCTCCTAATTGTCTCGTAGTCTCTCTATCCGCGTATATCGGAGTAAGGATGTAGTCTAAGGGCTAGTATACTATATATACTATTCGGAGTATATACTTACCCTAAGTTAGTATCTTAGACAAACGGCCTTTCCCCTCTATATATACAAAAACAAGATAGTATAGCTATATAGGCTAAAGGGCACTATAATAGCTTAAATGAAATATCTATCTATCTATATATAGGTTAGTAGTACCTAGCTATACTTGTTCTAGAGATATACCTACTTCTTAGTAGCTCTTCTAGATTTATATAAGCCCTTAAGCTCAAATTCATTATCTTCTATAATCCTACTAAGGATACTAAAGTTATATACTACATTTTGTCTTGTCTATATTAGCGTATTAAGGATCTTGTTAGTTATAGCCTCTTCTTAGAGTTTTAGAGTCTTGCCCTTAATATTATTAAAAGACACTTCTATTAGGTCATTAATTATGAAGAATGCTAATTAGCTCTCTATCTAATATCTCTAAAGATTAGACTATCTCTTCTAATTATCCCTCCTAAGAATTAGGATTTTGCCTCCCTTCTCCTCTATCTTCTCTTAGTATAAATCTATAATAGATTAGATATAATGAAACAAGGTGTATATGTTCTAAAGTAGTGCCTTAGATCCTACTAAGGCTTCTAGTATAGAATAGGAAAGTTCGTAGGTATAGATACTAAGGCCTACTTAGTAAAGTAAAGAAGGAGCGGTATAAGGTCTTAGGGCTAGGACATAGGTCTATCTCTCCTAGTAGAGCTTCAAATAACTTACTTAAAGTCCTTCTTAATATATATATATATTGTTTATTATGCTATTATGAAGCCTATTAGTCTATATAGCTATACTACCTACTTCTAGTTATAAGAGGGAAACTCGTATTATAGAGTAAAAACCCCCTCTCCTCTCCTATACGTTCTTAACCTTGCCTTCTTTCGTGTTTTCCTTATTAAGGGTATACTAGTATTATAGAGCTGCCCTAATAACTACCCTATCTACACCCCCTTAACCTCCCGCCTCTTCTCTATCTACTCCTCCGTCTCGCTAGCTAGCGTAAACTGTTTAAGAAAGCCCTACTATAGTATCTACTATACTATCCGTTTTACGTCTCGCTTGTCCGTTACAATTAACTAGTAGTCGCGTCTTACTACCTTAGCTCTCTACTACCTTCGTCCTTCTACCTATTACGGGTACTATAGTATTATATACTCCGGGTTCTATAACGGGTAGTTATACTAGTATACTAGGCTATATACGTCCGGGACTTTCCTTCTATATAGGTAGGCCCTTAACCCGATATATTCGGGCCTAATCTATATCGCGATACTTACTTCGGCCCTTATTAGGTCACGGTAGAGTAGGTAGTTGTGTCTCTAGAAGGGGCGTAAGGCTAGGGTCCTCGATTCGGTAGGGGATTCTCTTTCTATTCCTATTCCTAAAGGCAGCCCGCTACCTGCTCTACGAGGCTTTATATCTTTGCCTTATTACCCTTTTTCCTCCGTGCCTTTTCCTCCTCCTCCTTCCTCTCTATCTACTCCTAGGTTCGCTTAACGACTTTAAACGTACGTAGGTCGTCTTACTTTTAGCTTTAACGTACCCTAAGGCAAGGCAGTCGGTCGTACCTCCTAGCGATCTTCTCCGTAGAGCCCTAAATAGCTTGTTATACTAGATAATCCGCCGTCTTCCTAGCGTATTAGATCCTCATTCCCTTAATATAATGTTTAATCGGGGGGGACCCTATCTCTACCTCCGCTACTCTCGTTAGCGTTATCTTATAGGCTCCTAGTATCCGTCTAAGGTTCGCGGCCTACGTCCGGTTTAGGGGTCCCTCTATCCGCTTCGGGATCGGTTTGCCTACTCCTCCTATCCCCTATATCTAGGCCCCGTAGAGTATTACTAGTTTTATAATCGTCTTATATATAACCCTTACCTTACTAAAAGTAGCTCCCTATATTAACGTTATAAGTCTAGTTATTATAGCCTCGTTAACCTAGGCTCTATTCTAGGCTTTCCTAATCTAGGGGTTCTAGCTAAGCTTAGGGTCTAGCTAGATTCCTAGGACTCGTAATTTAGGAGAGGGCTTCGTTACGTAACCCTAGATAGTTACCGTTACTTATATATTATAGTAGGTTCTTACCTTACTAAAGTGGATAAGCTAGTACTTTTTCGGGGCGAAACGGGCGCCGTATCGACGTACCTATTCCTCGTATACCTCGTGTCTTTCTATAAGTAGCCGGTAGTTTTCTTCGGTCGTCGTTAACTAGGCTAGGATGTTTATATCGTCGACGAACCCCGAGGCCGACGTTTATAGTAAGGTAAGTAGTAGGATTAGGTCCGCTATAAAGATTAGGAAGAGGATCGGGGATAGTATTAAGCCCTAGGGGATCCCGTATTCTATATATATAAGGTTGCCCTCCTTACGCTTCCTAAGGACAATCTACGTTATTCTCTCCTTAAGGAAGGAGTTTACGAAACTTGTTACCTACCGCGGGATTCCTTTTTACCGTAGGATATAGAGGAGTCGCTCGTAGGAGACGTTATCGAATGCCCCTAAGATGTCGAGAGATAATAGTAATATAACCCTGTTCCGTCTATAGTACTAGAGAGTATAAATCTGTTCGGTAATAAGCTCTATAGCCGTTAGGGTAGATCGTTTGCTCCTACTACCTATCTATATCTCTAGGAGTAGGTTATTATCCTCGACGAGCTATATAATTCTTCTCACTACGACCTTCTCTAGTATCTTTCTAATTGTGTTTAGGAGTACGATCGGCCTATAGGACTTTAGCTTTATATAGTCTTCCTTCTATAGCTTCTTTAGAACGACTATAAGGGACCGCCTAAATGGCCGTAGGTAGTACCCCTTACGTAGGTAAGCCGTAAATAGTTCGGCGAGGTGTAGGGCGACTTCTTCTTTATATTCTTTAAGGAGGAGGTTTAGGATTCCGTCGGGTCCCGGGGCCTTACGGCCCTTTAGCTTTCCTATAATCCCCTTTATCTCCTCCTCGCCTACTATCTAGTATATATCGAGTAGCTCCGGGTAGATCGTTCCCTCTATATCCGTTAGGTCGGCCGTTAACTATGTCGTAAAGAAGTAGTCGGCGAACGCCTTCGCCTTCCCTTCCGGCGTTATCTATATTATGCCTATCGTATCCTAGATTAGGGGGAAGTATAGTGTCCTATCTCCGTCTCCGGCCCTTACCTACTTTATAAGCCGCTATATCTACTCCGGGCTCTCTATTATAAGACCTATAGTTACCCTCTAGTCTTGTCGCTTATCTCGTCGTATTTAGGCCTTCTTTGCCGGACTTGCTTCCTAGTACTCGTCCTACGCTTCTTAGCTTTGCTCCTTCGTATATTTTCGCCTTGCCCTCCTTACGTCCTTAACTTTAGCTAAGTACTCTAGGGTCTAGAAGGGCTTCTAGTGCTTCGAGGGCCTTAGTTCTAGTATATGTTCCTCGGCCGCCTACTATATCGTCGTTATCATCTATTCTGCCGTACTATTAAGCACGGCTTCCGTCTCCCCGATACTAGTGTTATTTAGGTACTGTTTAAGCAGATTCCGGATCTCCTCCTAGGGAGCTTTTTTCTAGTTAAGGCGCTTTTCACCCCGGAGCTCCTCTTCTATCCCCGTCGCTATCGTTATCTAGATAGGGATATAGTCTAACCCTACCTCTAGGGTAAGGTTAGGTCTATACTCTACTAGTCTTATTACTACGTCCCTCGATAGAAAGTATAGGTCGATAGTACTCGCGCTTGTTCTTACCTTCTACGTCTCTATACCCTTTACAGTTACGAGCTCTATATCCCTACTTTCCGTGATCTCTAGGAGCTTACCTCCTAGATATACGTAAGGGGGGTGAATTCTAGTCCCTACGTTAGGTAGTAGAGGTTAAAGTCGCCTAGGAGGATATAGTTTATATCCCCTTAGTCGAGTACCTAGTCAAGTCGTACTAGCGTGCCGAGGTCTCTACTCGTTCTTCTCTAAGGAGGAGGGTTATAGACGTTATATATCCGGATAGGTCCTTAACTCGTAGTGATTTAGATAGTCGTAATGTCCCCTTAACTCCCTTCCGGGTACGAGATTACCTTCTAGGCGTCCGTACGTAATACTTTACTAACGTATATATATATCCTTAGGGTATAGCCTATGCCTCCCTTAATAGCTATATAGTACCGTAGGTCGGTATAGGTAGTAGGTCTTCGAGTATATAGGTTTAGCTATAGCTCTTATATCGCTACGATATAATACCTTTAGCCGTCGAGTTCCTAGAGGAAGTAGAGTTAAATCTTGTCCTTACTTTTGTTAACGTTATACTATATAATAGTAAGGTTAGCTTGTATTAGTATTACGGACTAGCTAGGATAAGGTCTATTAGGGTGCTCGTTAGCTATATAGCTCCTTCGTTTGTCGCGCTATCCTATTAGGTTAGTTAGCGTTCGGTTGTTAGGGGGTGCCCGAAGATTCGTATCTATCTAGCTTCATTTGCCGCCCTCTACAGCCCCCTTAGGCGTCCCGGCGGTAGGTAAGTGCTCTACTATATGTTTTGTATCGCTTCGTCTATCCTTTTCCTCTTTACGGCCTCGAATCCTCTATACTAGGAATTACCGAGCGTTAGTATAGAGTACCTCGCCGGAGTTATTACCCTAGCCTAGCGGGCCTTTTCTTGCGCTACTATCCTTATAGGGCATTAGTTCGAGTATACCGGGTGTTTACGGCCGTAGTACGCGTACCTCGATTCCTCCCGTAGGCATTATTTCCCCTAATACGGTCCTACGTAGTATAGGTACTTAGGGGTCTTCTCGGTATACTTTAGCGCGATATAGCCGTATTATTAGTAGTTAAAGCATTAGAGCACTCTATAGCTACTCTTATATATCTCCGTGTCGAGGCGTTTGTATTACTAGAATAGTCCTCCTTCTAGGACCTAGTTCGCTTGTTCCGCGGTAGCTATCTAGACGATTAGAGAGGAGTACGTCTTAGTAGCTTCGACGTTCTTATTTAGCTACGCTACTTTAGTAAAGCGTACTCCCGGTAAGATATTCTAGTTCTATATCTAGAGTAGGGCGAGGTCGTTCTCTACCCTAAAGGCCCTTAGTACCCTATAGGCTATTACCGTAAACTACTAGTAAGAGACCTTTACCGACCTCGCTACCTTAACTATCTAGTCCTTAAGGGTCTTAAGCTTTTGTCGGTCTGTCTCCTATACTATAAAGAGGCGTATTACTCCTCTAGGCTCGATTTTAGCTCCTACTATCTCCTTCTAGCTAATCCTATCTATAAGTTCCTTACTTATTAGGCCCTCTAGCTCTCGCTTCTCCTCCGGGTCCGTAACGTATACCCTAATAGCGTTGTTTGTCCTTTAGGTCCGTAGGTTAGGGGAGCTAGCTACTACGTTTGCCTATATAGGAGTGTACTAGGTAGTAGCTTTCTATATTGTCTACTATATTACTCTCGGGATCTAATGTTCGAGTGCCTTAAGGGCTCCGAGGAGTTAGGCGATCGTATTCTTATACGCCCTAGCTAGGCGCTTATCTGCTTCAAGTATCTCTTAAGCCTCTTTATAGAGGTCCTTCTATATAGAGGTTTAGTTAATCCGGAGGGGAGGCTTACCCTATATTTATAGTCGCGGTTGCTATAGCTATTACTAGTTTAGCTATTATTACTAGCCGTGTTATTACTAGCTTAGTAGTAGTATACTTTGTGTCTGTTTTTAGTAGGCGTAGATTTCCCTTATAAGTTAATTAATACTCGCTAGCTAGGCTTCTAGTCTAGAGTCTATGTCTCTAGTTCGCCTTCTCCTTTTCGAGAGGACTAGCGGGCGGCCGTTTAGATTATAGCGTAAGGTCTTATAAGTGTTCTATATGTTACGCGAGCTATATACGTTAAGGGTATATAGTAGGTTTGTAGTGAATTACTAGTATAGCTTATGATCTAAGTTAGGTAATAGTCTATCTAAGTTTCGGCTAGTCTAGAAGGGGGCTTAGGGCCGTAGCTAAGCTATAGAAACGGGGTGACTAGAACCTCGAAACAGGCTAGCTTTAGAGCTATATATCTCGATAGGCATCCGGTACGGACAGTTACTTTATACGTTCCTAAGTTGCTCTCGATACGCGCTATCAAATGCGCCGAATTTAGTAATAAAGTCTATAGTCGTGTATCGCGGATTATATAGCCGCGTATAAGTCCTTCTTAATAGTATCTCGATATAGTTCTGCCTATAGAGTATCTTTAAGGTATTGGCTTTAAGTAAGCCGTATAGAGTCCTTATCTAGGTTACCTATTACTTAGTATCGAACTAAGCTCCTTAATAGGATAGACGGGGTAGACTTCTAATTCCTAGATATTTTCTACTACGATAGTAAGGGATATAAGTAACCTATACTAATATAGGTTGCTCTTATTTCTATATAAACCCGGGCTTATAACCTGTTAAATAGGTATAGATTAATAGTAGCGGAGTAGAGTAAGAGATTAATCTTTAACTAACTAATAGTACGAGTATATAGTAATATATAAGGAACGAATATATTAATTATATTAGATGTCTATCTAAGCTAAAGGGGAGAGAAGGTATCTCCCTATAAGCTAAGTTATCGTCGATACCTTAGGCTACTAGATCACTTCCTAATTGTTGACCCCCTTTAAGATGCTATATCTTAATAATAAGAGCGCTACTAGCGAGCTTCGTAAAGCTATATCACGGCTACGTAAGCGGCCCGCTTAGACCCGCGCTACCGGCTTACCTAAACAGGCAAAAGACGAGGTCGTGAAGCTCGTAAGCTTTATACTAGCGGAGCCTTATCTAGGCTTACTTCGGATAATAGACTACCCTAAGTACCGCCGTAATAAGCTACGTACGTCGGTAATATTATAGAGCGCCCTAAGCTTTATAAAGCTCGCCTAATACTATACCGTCGCTATATTAGCCGTATCGCCGAGGGTAACTCGAGTAATAGGTACTAACTTTACTCTATAGCTAGTCGTTCTACTATCGGCGTTTACGTCGACACTATAAATTAGTATACTTAGTACCGCTACTAAGGTAAGAATTATAATTAGCTTTAGGGTATATCTATCTGTCTCTACTCTACTCGAATAAACTCTCTTAGCCGCGTATCGTCTTATTAACCTGCTCTTATTATATTATTAACCTACTCGTATTATCTTATTAACCTACTCGTATCGTCTTATTACCCTACTCGTGCCTCTCGTTTATTTACCTCTACTAAATTAACCTACTCGCGCTACTCGTGCCTCTCGTATATTTATCTCTACGATTAACCTACTCGTATTGTCTTGTTACCCTACTCGTGCCTCTCGTATATTCACCTCTACGATTAACCTACTCGCGCTACTCGTACCTCTCGTTTATTTGCCTCTACGATTAATATACTTATAGCTTAGTAGCTCACGATTATTTGCCTTTATAGATAGATAGATAGATGATTCATTTACCCGTTGTGGTGCCCTCCGGCCCATGCGGGTTTATGTCTATATATGTTACTGCATAAGGTAGGAAACCTATTCCTAGGTAAAAACCTCCTCTCCTTCTCTAATAGCTTCCTTGCCATGAGTTCTCAGTTTTCCTTCCATTAGGGTGCACTAGTGTCATGGTGGTTAGCCTCTGACTACCTTGTCTGCAACCCTAGAGTTGTCCCCCTCTTCCTGCTCTCCTCCTCCTTCTTTCTCTCCTCAATCCATCTCTCTGTTTCCCTAGTAAGAGAGAACTGCTCCAAAAATCCTTGGTGGATGATCCACCTTGTAATTCTCTGGAGGTCTCCCTTATTGCTGATCATGGCTTGGAAGTTTCTGTTCCTTGCCCTTGCCCTCCATTCACCTCTCCCTGTACTCCATTCTTTGCAAACCAGAAGTCTATGTTCGACATTCTGGGACAGGTAGCCGCATGGGCAACTCTTGTCTTCGATACCTGGGACTTTTCTCTGATGCAGGTATGCCCTGACTCCGATGTGTTCAGAGCGGATTTGTATTGCTATGCTTGCTTCTGACCTGGTCAGGTCTGAGTACAGTAGGTAGTTGTGGCTACCAAACTGTTGGAGTGCCTTTGGGGTTCCTGGCCTCTGTGGGGTTCTTGTCCATTCAGTCTTCCAGAGGAGTCCTGCCATCCTTTCAGCTAGAGACTGTTGCTTCTTCCCTTGGCTGGCTGCTGATCCTCTCCCTTGAGCCCTTCTGTCCTGTTCCTGCTGGGCTAGGTGCAGCTGTTCTGTTAGTTCTTTGAACTTCTGCAGGTCCTGCTGCTTCTGTGGGGCTGGATTGGGTCTTGCTTGTCTGTGCCTTCTTGTGCACTGGCTCCTGATTTTGTTGACTGCCTTCTGGATTACTAGCTGGGCTGGGTATGCAGACGTCTTTCCTGCATACTGGTATCTCAACCCTTGAAGGTAGAGCTTGGCTGGTGGGGAGCCAGACTCCATTTCGACCACCCTTGTTGGAGTTGACTTGTATGCTCCAAGCACCTTTTTCAGACAGGAGGCTTGGGCTCTGCTGATGGGATCTGCAATTCTCTTTGGGATCTTGTCTTGGGCTGACCAGATCTGGGCTCCATATAGCATGGCTGGCTTCACAATGGCCTTGTACATAACCTTTGCTTTCGCAAATGTGGCTCCCCATGTGGAGGCTGTAAGCCTGTCAATTGATTGCCTGTTGTTGTCTGCTCTTGCCTGTGCTTTCTTGACCTGTGGTCCCCAGCTGAGCTTTGGATCCATCCATATTCCTAGCACCCTTAATTCACTTGAGGGTTCTGTTGTGTGTCCCTGAATAGTGATTGGGGCTTGCATATTGTGTCTGTTTCTGGCTCTACTGAAGTGGATGAGTTGATACTTCTCTGGGGCAAATCTGGCTCCATGTTTCCTGGCCCATTCCTCACATTCCTTGTGTTTCTTCTGCAAGATTCTGCAGTTCTCTTCTGTGCTGTCTGACCAGGCTAGGATGTTTGTGTCATCTACAAACCCTGAGGCTGATGTGTTTCTGGAGTTTAGCTTTGCTGGCAGGTCTGCCATAAAGAGGAGAAACAGGATTGGAGACATTGTTGATCCCTGTGGGATTCCTGTCTCTGTAGGCATGCTGTCAGATTTGTATCTGCCCAGTCTTAGTCTTGTGGTTCTGCCTCTGAGGAAGGACTGGATAAACTGGACTGTCCAGTTAGGGATAGCCTTCTGTTTCAGGATGTGGATCAGCCTCTGGTGTGAGACATTGTCAAAGGCTCCTGATATGTCTAGTGACAAGGAAGGAATCGTATTCAGCAAGCTAGCTACGAGATAAGGTGACAAGTCTTAACCGCGCTTTCCCACTTATCTAGCACCACCGTGTAGCCTCGTTTCGAGAGGTTAGCCCGGAGCAAAAGCTTCCCTCTACGCCCTCCCTCCCTGTTTGCTCCTTAAGCCAATATCCACCTCTATAGGCCTAAGCCCTTTAGTGCTCTCTATTGACCGACATGCGCATCCGTCCTCTCGGGCTGTACAGACAGTGTCAGCCGTCGCTACTAGTGTATACTACGCCCCAGGTTTTGACGCCCTTCGCGTTACCGCAGCCTATCTCTAGAAAGCGGCCGTCTATGCCTCGTAGGTTTGCTCGGGGCACACACTACGCCGGGCAGCGTACTCCTTGCGTTTCCACCTACTAACCAATATGAAGTTCCTTATCACCCTGCCCTCGATCCTCCCCGATCACAGAACTAATCCACTTGTATTGTACGTCTTTTCCCCGTCCTAATAGCCGTCTTTTCCTTGCTCAGGCTATCGTCTTTTCCTCGTCGCAATCTACTATGTCAGACTAGGTGCGTTGTGTAGCGGGACAGGCAGTGCCTTAGGCAAAACCCTCGTTCCTATACCGGGTGTTTAATAGGCCCTTATAGGCTTAGTCGCGTGTCCACCTACCTACCGTATTACCCGCTAGCAAACACTAGATTGTTTCGTAGTCCGCTCGACGCCGTTATATAGTCCGCTCAGTTGTTGTTCTGTAGTCCGCTCGTCTAATGTTCGTCGCTTAGCCCGCTCGGTTTGCGGTCTCCGGAGGTGAAAATTCTGTACTTATACCAGAGGTGTCCTATCGAGCGTATAGGCTACGGTTCCGCGCCCTTCTTACACGTAGAAAGAAGAGGGACTCGCTCCCGACACGAGTACACGCTCGTCGGATGGTTTTCATACCCGTTTTGCTGGTAGTCCTCTGTTCGCCGCGGCTTCGCCTACGCTGCGCGCCCGTCGCGCCCACGACGCTCCAGCGTAAGAATACTTGGCTCTCTCGTAGCTAGACGAGAGGTTCGTAGCCGACACCACGTACAGGTGATTCTCGTCGTCGACCTATTTGCCTTTATAAGGCTATACGTTTCTGGCCTTACCCTAACTTATTTAACGTGCTCTACTAGAATAGGAGAGCAGGTTAAATAGGTTAGGGTGAGAATGCGACGATGTGGTAATAATAGTCCCTATGGCAGTAATATAGATACCGTATAGGTCCCTGTCGGAGTAAGAAATACATAATGGTCCCTGTCGTAGTAATTCTTGACATAATTGTCCCTGTCGAAGTGGTTCACCGACTGTTATGTGTTACGCAGCAGAAGCTTGTAACGTCGCACAGGGTACCAAAGTGGCTATGTGAGACACACGACAGTCAGTGAATAGCGACCAATCTTGTTGACAGTCATGAGAGCAGTCTCAAACAATCATATATGGGCCGCATCGCAGCCCTACTTACTAATTCATCTTGGCTTAAAGTTGTGGTACACATCTCTTGGGTTGTTCGCGGGAGGTCGTCTTCCCAGCCAGAGTAGATGCAGTGAGTAAGCCGTGGCGTACTAAGCTGCAGAAAGACAGTGCTTGTGGTCACTAAACTTCTGAAAGGCAGATCGTTGCTCAAGATACGGCTCTCCAAGACGTCATTCAGCTAGAAGAGCGGCTTGATTAGACATGCAGAAGTGCAGCGATGTCGTTGGGTCTTGCTTGGAAATCAAGCCTGAAGTCAAAAGAGACGCCCTAGTCTGATACGTCTTGAATGTCCAGACCCTGTTGACGAACTGGGACGCCATCCTTCCACATGAGATGCAGTATACCACAGCACTGTATGCCGGCAAATGTGGTCGCTTCAGATATCGTTATCCGTATGGGAGATCAAGAAGACGCAACAAGGGCAAGTAGAGTGAAGAAGAAGCGGCTTACAAATCTTGGTCATCGCTATCTCCTCCTCAGACAATTGGGCCTTGAATTGAGTGTTGCTTTACGTAAATCACCTTCGTGCCTCAGGTATCAATATTTTTAGCCGCAACACCCTCATTCATTCGCTTAGACCCTGACCGCTTACATAAACATCATAATCAGGGTCCAGCGTGCGCCTGAGAAGGAGGTAGGGTCATCGCTCGAAGAGGAATGTTGATCGTCTGTCACATGTCAAGTCCGCTGAACCTCTGGACAATAGTCCACTGCTACCATTTCTCATATGCTCATCCAAGGCAAATCGTGTAACCGTCCGCATTTCCTACCTCTTCTATCGCTCTCCCAAACTGTCCAAGGAATTCCTGATGCCTGAGGCAACAATTAGTGTTAAGGTAGCGTGCAAGGTAAACTCATGGGACGGCAGCAACGTACTCAACATGCATCGGTACCCTTTGCATACTTCAGTACCGATGCCTCGGTCTATACATAATATCTCTGCGGCGATTCTAAGTCATTACGAGGCACCTGCAAACAGATGGCATATTGCTGTCTTCGGAATCAGTACTTCATAGAGAAGAGCAAGCTTACGCCAGTGGAAGCAGCTCGTTCATGGCGATCAAGAACCAAAATGTGGGAGCGCGATGCGGCCTTCGCATTGCTGACAGCCTTGAAGTTCCAACATCAGGGAGCCTGGTGCTTGTCGATGGGCGCTTCGCAATGGCAGGTGCCATCAAGAGAGCGGCAGTTAGCACCATCTGGAACTCCTCGAATCCGTGCATCGACTTCCAGACGATCTGGATGCTGTCTGATTTCCAGCATGAGCGTAGCCGGAGTCTCGACTTCCTTCTTATTGCCTCACTACATTAGCGACGCGACTAACATCCAGCGATGGGTATCTCCGCTATGCAGCAGCTCTATCTCTATCCTGTAAGCACACCCTCAAACAGCAGGTAATACGCCACACGATCCCATGTCCATGATTTCTATTCGGTTCGACGACCACCCGTCGCACCACCCACACCATCATCCTGGCTCGCGCCAACACCACCCATGGTAGTGTCACCATCACCATTAGTGCCAGCGACATTACCATTAGGCATCCTCGGCACGAGAGGCTCGTGCGCCTTCTCCACCATCTCCATCTCCATCCCCTCAGCCGGCTCATCTGGAAGCACAATATCATGCACCGGAGTGGGTGGTCGATCGTCCACAACATCAACCTCCATTTGAGATTTGCCGACGTCGTAACCCAAGTTGTAGTTCGAATGCTGATGATCGTGGATGTCCAGATCGCGATCTCCGTCCACAGAGCCTGCGGCTGCCATGCTGTCGTTAGAGCCTCTTCGCTCGATGGAGGCACGGGGGATGTCGTTGAGATCAGGTCCGGTGAGGTCGCTGTATGCTGGGGGCTTGTTAAGCTCCGCCTTGAACGATTCATTGTCCCGTGTGACGAAGTTTTGTAATGCTTCGGGAAGTCCATCGTCGTCGACTGGTTCGCAAGCATCGTCGCTGGCATAGACGAGGAGTGCAGAGCTGTGTTCGACCTGCACAGCTTGAAGCACTATCTCCTCTGGTGTGAAGACTTCGTTCGAGATCGAGGCGGTAGATCCATTGACGGTGTACTCGATTCGCCACCATTCGTACTCCTGCTCATCGGCTTGCTTTGGCAGTAGCATGTCTGTATCCTCAGTTTCAGTCACCTGTATCGGTGCCATTGCCTTCGGTCGCAGGACGTAAGTGACATTCGGCTTGGTAGCAACACCTCGAAGTGTGTAGCGATGCTTGAGGTCCGTCTCGTGGAGGCCAGGCGGATTCGATGCCGAAAGATCAGTGACGAGCTTCTGAAACTTCTCCTTCTCAACCTTGAGCCGCTCCAGCTTGTCTTCAACACTCGCCATGGCCTGTTGGAGCTGTGCCGCGATGGCCTGGGACTCTTCCGACACCTCGTGCCCCAAGGGAGCGCTGTTCGATTGGTCCGCCTCATCAATGTCCTTGCGATTCTGCCCGGAGAAGTGACCGATGGTATGCTTGAGCATCTGCTTTGCATCCACCCTCTTGCCTGTCGTCGGAAGCACCCAGCTGCTGAGCTTTTGTTCGATCTGCGCAATCTTGTCGACGCGTGCTCTGGCTTGTGCCATCTGCCTTCTCAGCTGTTGTGTCACGTCGATGTTCTCCTTCAGAAACTTGTCAAGGTGAAATTCTTGAGGCACGTCCACGCCCAAATTGCAGCCAGCTTTCTCCTGATTAATCCTCATGACCAGCACGTCGGCCGGAGTTTCGATGTAATTGTTAATGTCCACATCGTTCTTCCAGAGATGACCGCCGATAAGTTCGGAGAGTGGTGTTAAGCCAACCTTGTCGGGGTCGGTGTCCACTTTGAGGTCCACCAATCCTAGGTGTCTGTTGTCCATGCCCTCGGAATCGTCAGTGTTGACGATACTGGTGAATAGCCTCTCAAACGCTGCCTTCATGCTGGCTGTGTCGTACGGACACGACACACCATCTTCTATGCACTGAAGCGCGGCAGTACGCCAGCTGTTCAGAAGCAGCTCAAGAAGCGATCCTGCACTGAACCCCTGATTATCCTTGATGGCCTCGGTCTGGGTCAGAGCTCCAATGGTAGCGTATGCGCGATCGCTGCTGTCCAAAAACGCCATCAGTCGCTGCATCTCCATCACAAGCTCGTTGTGCCTATCGTCCTCTGGTTGAGCTGGTGCCTGATCTGCGGTGCTCACAATCTTGGGCATTGCAATCGGATGTCCATGCCACCATTCCTGATCAAAGCCATAGTCGTCCTTCTCGTACTGATTCATGAGCAAGCAAGTCCTGGCCTGAGGTATCGCATGGCAGATAGTGAGCAGGTTGGGCGTGTAGTCTCCATCCGGTAAGTGCTTCAGAAAGTGCGGCTTGCCTTCTTGATGTATCCTGTCGGCTAAAGGGACGTCTGGAACCACTTCTTGCTGGAAGGGTACGAGCGCCCACTGAGCGTTCTCGTATTCTGCCTGTGTTGCTGGACCAAAGCTCTGTTTCTCTGTGCCATTCTGATTGATGGTGCCAGTCTCTTGCTGCCAGGTAGCATCTATGCCAGCCTCCTGCCTCGACGCTGCAATCGCTGCTTCCAGTTCTCGATCCTCGTCGCTTTTCGTCTTTGGCCTGGTGCTCGCTACTGACGGCGCGGGCGACGGTCCTCTCGTGGGATTGGTGCTGCTTCCGAGCGGCTGGAGGTTCTGGTTTCCTTCTGTAGTAAACCAAATCGATCAGCATTCCCAGCTCATACCAGTCTTCACACTCCTCTTCCTCTGTCCACCCACCACCCAGCAACCTCGCTCCACCCCGCCCAGTCACCAACTCACCTCGATCTGTGTTGAACAATGTGTCATCCCATCCGTTGTCCTTTTGATATTGCGAAAAGTCCGCTCCATCAAGGATAGAATTGACAGCCTTGGACGTATCGTTGTTGGTAACCTATCCCCGTTGGTGCCTGTCAGTCACTCAGCACCTTCTTCACGACATCCTCCAGTATGATATGCTTACACTCAACCACTTCCTCGCATTTCCCACGGAGGTCATCGTGAACATGACCACCTCATCGACAGCCTCTTGCGTCGGTTCGACAGACATGATTGCTTCCCTCTGCGACTGCGGGCGGTTGGGCTGGTTGGGTAGTGATGATGTGTAGTTGGTGGAGTTCATCGGCGCAGTAAGGAACGAGTCTGGTGGAAGATGATCGATATCAATGGGTGCCAAATGCACCTGCCGCCTGCGTTTGGTATTCTTGCTGCCGTAAGTAATGGTTCTCTTCTCTCCCAGACCCATCGTGGAGCTCCGGTGCGGGCTTGCAGCTTTCGTGAACCTTACATGTAGCGCGTCGCGCTGACGTAACGCGAGAGCAAACGCCGACGGTGATGTGTCAGGCAGTGATGTGCAGAGTGGCAGGTACAGACGGTGGGAGTGAGGTGGAAACAGTCATGCTCAGATTAGGCAAGCACTCGTCACATGCAAGCTAGAGCTCCATTTGCTCGCACATACATTCCCATTGCTTGAAAGAACTGCCTGTCGGGTACTATGCTCTGCGCGCATCACTTCCCCTATGCACGCCCGATCCCGCATGCATTGAGTAGCAAGCCAGCCGCCCATCTATGGACCCATGCCAATAGCGATACCACGAACCATCCCAAACTCCACGCTGAAAGCAATACATCAAAGCCACCCTTCCGTAAACGCCGCCCAAATGCTATCGTAACGCATCATCATGTAGTGTTCCCTTGCAACAGCACTCGAACGCTGCTGCCGTCCTCTACTCGTCATCTTCTTCCTGATCCGTGCCCTCGTCGTCGTCGAACATCTCCTCGTCGTCGTCGCTGTTGTCAAAGTCGTCTTCTGCCTCGCTATCGCTCCAGCTGAACTCCTCGACCTTCTCCTCCTTCTTGAAAGCACTTTCGTGTGTTGGCATCTCGAACCCGGCCGGAATGTCTGCCTTGCTTGTCTCGCGATCTTCCGTAACACGTCTCTTGTAACCGTCCAGATCGTTCCTCAGCTGCACACCTGCGTCGACGTTGGCTGGCGAGCTGCACTCTGCGTCATCGAGAAGTGAGAGGACCGAGATCAGCACACTCTCCACCCGTTGCACAGGACTCCACCGCTCGCCAGCTGACTCCCCACTCATGATGTCCTCGCCGGGCTGGTGAAGGATCGAGATGCAGAGACGTCCGTCGGGGTAGACGTTGGGATGCCACAGTGGTCGCTCGAACTTGAAGGTCGGGGGAGCGTATGGGTATTGGCTGGGAAAGGTCATCTTGGCCTTGTAGTAGCCGCCGTAGTAGAGAGAGTCGGGATTGAGGACGACGAGAGACACGCTCCACTCGAAGATGTTCTCGTTGATGAGGGAGATGTTAGTCCAGGTTTCTTTCGAGAGTGCCTTGTACTCGTTCATGAGGATCTTCTCCGCCATCTTGACTGCGGGGGGTGCGGTATGAGTCGGGAGGTAGTGTTAGCGGCCGTGGATGTCTGATAGAGTGGCTGCAGTGGTCGTGGGTGATTCAGGCAGTGGTTTGAGGACTAGTGGTCGGTGTAGGTCGAAGAGTAGGTGTTAGATGTAAGAGAGATTGTCGGAGTTCAGGAGGGAGGACGAGTGGTATTAAGGTTGAGCACCGGATCCGGCAGTGTGGTGTGAGACCTGAGCGGGCGTTGTGTGCGGGCGGGGATGTCCCACTTCACTTGTGGTCGGCGACTGAGTGAATGAGGGTCGGTTCGAGAGCCTGTCACGCTCCACACTGACCAAACCGCCCAAAACAACTGATGGGATTATGTTCATTTCTGAAGGTGTTGTTCTATCTCTCTATTCACATCCACACCACCTTGTTCTTCGTTCTGCTGCGTCTATAGTCACAATGTGTATCTACTGCGTTCTTCTGACCCCTGCTGAATATGATATTCTCCAATCTCTCTGGCACTGAGTCGCATAGGGCGTTGATCCAGTCCATATTCTCCTCCCTTATCTGTTGCCATCGTTCTTGACACAGCTCAGCCACTATCTCATCAGACCAGTGAGGTCGTTGTCGTACGTACTGCTTCAGAGGGCTCCACACGTTCTCAACGGGTGCGAAGTCTGGTGATCTGGCGTGGTTGAAGAAGTAACGATATGGGCCTTCAGTCCTTGACAGCCCCATTGACTGCTTCATTCGCTCCACCTTGTTGTTGTTCTAAGCAACCCCATGGCCACTGTCATTATCCTCCTCAAGCGCAAATAGAATACGGTCGTCAGAGCCAGGGTGATAGTAGTAGTGTGTGTCTGGATACACATCCTCAACCCAGTCCTTCACAACGGGCAATATCTGGCTGCAGTAGATGTCTTGATTCATCTTGCCCTTGCTGTTCGAGGGAACCTCATATTGAATCAATGGGGACATGTTGTTGTACCATATGGCTCCCCATAGATGGACACGCTTCTGATTCTTATCCATGTCGTCGTAGGTCTCTCTCACTTGGATACAATCAGGCTTGCGTCTCTCTGCGTTGCCACGCTTTCGAATGATATAGGCCTTGCCTTCAGGGCCCCATCCAAAGTGGACCTCATCACTCCATCTCACATGCCTCCAGTCTTCCGGTCTTGGATAAGTCATAAGCATGCGAAGAGCCCATCGCACCCTTGAGCGTGCCAGTGAGGTGGATTTCCATTCCTTGCTCTCAGCAATGTAGGTTGAATAGCCTCTGTTCCTCATATTCCTTCGCAGTGTCTCAGCTGAGCAAGAATCAATGTCAGCTCTCTAGAGCAGATTGCCCCATGACACATGATGGCCTTCATAGTGGTAGTTCTCAAGCAGCCGTTCACACCGGTCCAAGTCCTCCTTGGATAAGAGCTGATCTGGTCCGGAAGGTGGAGGTTCTGGAAGGTGATATAGCTGTCTTGAGCCTGCAGTGTCCAGAGCATTGCGCACCTGATGCCTTGTGGGTGCGAAGAGCGGCTTGAAGGTCTTAACAAGGTCTCTTTGCGAGCACTTGATGCCCTCAAGTCTGCAGTAGTGATAGGCTCCTACTATCTGATTCTTTTGAGGTGTTGAAAGGTGTTTGGTCATCTTGCAGTAGCTTCTCCAATCCAAGAAACAGGTGAAAAGTTTGCGACGGTAGCATGCGACAACAACACCACATATAGCCAATCCAAGCACGACAATTTGTTCAGTGATGTATCCAGATACGTATATAAATTTGCTGGTTGCAATGGGCCTGATATTGGATAAAGAAAACACGATTGAAGATGTGGTGTTGTTTTTTGGTGGAGGTGGGCGCTTTGGTCCGTATGACGCGTGCCTGTGAATGTGGTGTCGTCGAGTATGTGTAAGATGTCGTGCCCGACAGGCAGAGTGAGCGAAGAGAAGAAGAGCAAGAGGTGACCTGGATGGTGACTTAGGATGTCATGCGGCTGCGCCGCCTCGGCGGTATCCCTGGAATGTGTGACATGCTCACCGAACAATGTCCGCTCGTGCCTTCGACATAACACAATTGACATGTGATCAATGAACAATCCATCAAACACCTGATACGATCGTGTGGAATTGGATCGATGCCACTAGCAAGCAAAAGCCGAGTTGACAATAGCATGAAGAGATAGAGCAGCGACCGCCGCCCAGCCACGATGGACATCTTCCAGAGCGTCCAAGGCTACATCACGAAGCTCGTGTCGCAAGGCGAGGGTGCAGGTGCTAGCAATGGCGCGGCGAAGATGAAGATATTGTTGCTGGACAAGGACACTGTATGCGGCATGATGAGAGAAGGGTGTCGAGGGCAGCAAGCTTACACCCAACCAGGTACCGATCGTATCGTCCGCGACAACACAATCCGCGCTCCTCAACCACTCCGTATACCTCACCAACCGCCTCGATGACCAGAATCGCGAGAAGATGCGCCATCTACGGTGCTTGTGCTTCCTTCGACCTTCACCCGACAGCGTACAATTCCTCATCGACGAGTTCCGGGAACCAAAGTATGGAGAATACCACATATGTATGTTGGAAAGCGTAGCAAGAGTAGAGTGGACGACTTCTGACTGACACAGATTTCAGCAACATCATAAAGAAATCTGCGTTGGAACGACTAGCTGAAGCTGACGACCATGAAGTCGTCAAGTCCATCATGGAGTACTTTGCGGACTTTCTGGTCATCAACCCAGATCTCTGCTCGATACCTCTGTCCACCCGAATCTTCTCGTCCTCGCCCGAACTTTGGAACCAGGACAGTTTGGCGAGAACGACGGAGGGTGTGCTGGCAATGCTTCTAGCATTAAAGAAGAAGCCTCTCATCCGGTACGAGAAGAACAGCTTGCTGTGCAAGAAACTCGCAACAGAATTGCGATACGCCATGACA
Organism: Fulvia fulva; assembly: GCF_020509005.1. Taxonomy (NCBI): domain Eukaryota; kingdom Fungi; phylum Ascomycota; class Dothideomycetes; order Mycosphaerellales; family Mycosphaerellaceae; genus Fulvia; species Fulvia fulva. The sequence continues at coordinate 3,607,452 of NC_063017.1, read as the reverse complement.
CAGGAAGATCAGCTTTTCGATTTCAGAAAGTCGGATACACCTCCGATACTGCTACTGATAGACAGACGAGAGGATCCAGTCACACCATTGCTAACACAGTGGACGTATCAAGCGATGGTGCACGAGTTGCTCGGCATCGAAAATGGCAGGGTCAATCTCAGTGATGTACCTGATGTTCGGCCTGAGTTCAAGGTATGCGTGATATCACTATGTTCGGCATTGCGTGCTAAGAACTGTTTCAGGACATCGTGCTTTCACAAGACCAGGACCCGTTCTTTGCGAAGAACATGTACCTGAACTTCGGAGACCTTGGCCAGAACGCGAAGGAGTACGTCGAGCAGTTTGCATCGAAACAAGCATCTGGCCAGAAGCTAGACAGCATCGAAGACATGAAGCGCTTCGTCGAGGAGTATCCAGAGTTCCGTCGACTGTCTGGGAACGTCACGAAGCACGTTACGCTGGTCACAGAGCTCAGCAGACGGGTGGGCACAGACAGCCTACTCGATGTCAGCGAGCTGGAACAGAGTCTGGCGTGCAACGACAACCACACAACAGATGTGAAGACACTACAGAAACTCATACAGGACCCCAAGATACCGCCAAGCAACAAGCTGCGACTGGTCGCGATATATGCTCTGAGATACTCGGGTCACAATAACAATAACACACCTGCACTTCTGGACCTGCTAGCAGTCGCCGGCAATATCAGCCGGCATCGCATCAACCTGATACCCAAGCTTCTGACGTACGCTCATTCCCTGCAGTCGATACCAGGTTCCGGTGCCATTCCAGATCTCTTCCAACCAGGAAACATCTTCTCGGAAGCACGGTCCCGCTTCAATCGTGGTCTACGTGGTGTAGAGAATGTGTACACGCAACACTCGCCCCGACTTGGGAACACGCTTCAAGATCTCATCAAGGGTCGACTGAACATGAACAACTATCCTTTCGTGGAAGGTGGAGGTCAGACGAGGGACAAGCCGCAGGACATCATCGTCTTCATCGTGGGCGGTACGACCTACGAAGAAGCCAAGATGGTTGCCCAGGTCAACGCCAGCAGTCCGGGCATCAGGGTTGTACTTGGCGGCACCGGTGTCCACAATAGTGCATCCTTCTTAGATGAGGTGGAGGAAGCTGTGGATGCGTGGCCTGAGCCGAAAGCGGATACAGCTGCTGGTCGGCTGAGGAGAGAAGTTGGTCGGTCGTAGGCTCAGATGGAGACAATGAGACAGGGGCACACGAAGTCATGAGGAGTGCCGACAGCTTTGCTGCAAGAAGAGTCCGTATGGCTGCAGCAAACAGCAGGCCGACATTGAGATTGCTCCCAATGCCATGGAACGACTCAACTGCCGATGCAGGAACAAGAATTTCATGTTGACGAACCGCCGGCGAGCCCGGTCTCTCTCGATACCCATATGCGCTCACACAATGCAGGATGCAGGAGGCATTCTCCCATTGTGCATTGCATACGGTACCAGCAAAAGGTGCAGCGATGCTCTGCAAGAGCAACCACCTCCCCAGCCACATTTCTCTCGAGACTGTCTGCGCCCATCTTCCGACACAAGAAGCGCTCATGACGTTGTTACAGATGCCCTCAAACAACATTGAAGCTTACTTAGAAACACAGCAAGACAATGCTCAAGAACAGCACACATCACCTGTCAATTGTGCTTTTCATTTCTGGATGGAACCGCCAGCGCGCGCGTTTTCAGGCGTTGCAGGGTCTCGGCTGCTGCGATCCGAATGGCTACCACTAACGGCGTGCATGATGGCGCATCTTCATGCATTAAGTCACGAACACCTCGAATCTCTGCTCCCTCTTCCGCCCATGCTGGGTTGACTTGTCGTCCCAGCTACCACCATCTCTACCACGATCTAGTTCATGTCGGCTACGCACTGCATGCAGATGAGACGCACCAAATACTGGAAGCTCGAGAGACCGCTCGCAGTGTAAGCTCAAACATGTCACTGTGTACAGGCACGAGAGTCAGTTTTAGCAGAGTCAACGTGGACGTCGGTCGCAAGAGCAAGATATGGCCCTTTCTCAACGGCACTGTATGGACGTGTTCTACAGTAGCGAGATGCGGAGAAGCACATGCCCAAAACAGTCGTCCTGATGCTGTGAGCTCAAGCTTTGTCTCAGGTGATGACCCACTGCGAACGACTAGTCACTCCGTCAGCAAAGGTAGACTTCATCTACACTCAAACTCAATCCTCGAGCTTTGAGGACAACGCCAGTGCACCAGCCAAGCTATGAATACTTCTGCCCCTGGAATTGATCTTACAAAATGCCATCACAAGTCGACATCGTTCAATCTCAAGCACATTCCTCACAGCAGACACGAAAAGATTGTTGACCTTTACCTTCAGTCAAGCACACATCGCCATGGCTCCACGAAACCTCCTCGATCTCCCTGCAGAACTTCGCAACAACATCTACACGCACCTCTTCTCGAACGAGTGGTTATACATCGACCCATGCGTTTATACATCTGCTCCGAGGACTTGCACCTGCGACCAGCGTCATGGTACATCGATTCTACAGACTTGCAGGCAGCTACGCCGTGAAGCAATGGCAGTCTACTTTGCCAACGTCAAAGTGTCGTTCGACGTATGCAGATCTATACCGCCTCTTGGCCTGATCAACTGGCTGGATGATATTGGGGAAGAAAACAGCAAGCTGATACGGCGTTACCGGATGCGATGGAACAATTATGTCGATATCAGTTTGGATCTGGGACGGTATGCGATGGGTCCGTCGAAGCCTCCGGTCCTTAATCCTCGCAGTGGAAACCATCCATCGATCAGCAACCTTAAGTCAACCGATACTAAATCACCCTACTTCCTATATCGTGACCCTCAAGATAAAGCACAACCATCAACAAACCCAACGAGAAGCATCCGCACAGGTGAGAAGCACTGCATCACAGTCCAAGGCACGCCAGTCTATGGCCCTGAGTACTGGGACAGGATGGGGACGGCGGACTTCTCGAATACCATTACTTGGGTGTTGTCGCAACGCATGGAGGAAGTGTTGAAGGACAGGAGTGGGCTTTATCTTACCAAGCAAGATTTGGTTGAGTTCGTGATCGATGCGGACCAACATGGGTCTGGGCTGAGGTGGTTGTGGTTTTGGTGAATAGCTGAGATCGTTGGTCTACAACATGATATTCGGTGTACGATATTCACTTGTCGGTAGTGAATTTAATGGTGTTGCGCGATAAATCACGCATGGCGAGCATTGACAAAATGGCCTTTGTGCCGACCAAAAAGCTGCAGCTTGTTCCCGCGAATCGACAAAGGGACAATCCATTGGTTCGTGGTCGAATTCTGAAATCTAGCACATCAGAGATAACAACGCACGATGGGCCTGTCTCCATCAAAGCCAGCCCCATCCCAACAATCGCCAGAAGTCGCTGCACCTGCTACCAACTCCCGCCTGCTATCGCTCCCAGCCGAGCTCAGACTCAATATCTACAGAGAACTCCTCACACCCCAAGAGATCGTATCTCGCCGCCAAGGACGCGATATCCCCGATGTCGAGATCAACGAGCCCGCCATTCTGGCCGTCTGCCGTCTCTTACGACAAGAAGCAGAGCCGATCTTCTACGACGACTTGAAGCTCGTGCTTGACTCTACCAACCTATTCGACCCTCCCAGAGATATTATGCGTAGTCTGGACTTGATCGGCGAGGCTCAACTCCAGCAGATACGACGTATCGACATTCCATTTGGCGGTAAGATATTTATCTCGATTTGTTTTGGCAATAAGGTCCAGCAAGAAGACATGTCCATCCACAGAGGCACGGCCAAAGGTGCAGCCTTCCACATCCTCGTCACCTCATCCCACGCCGAGTGTAACAACGAAGTCTGCACTGCCATGGCGGAGTGCGTTCGAGACTTCCTCCTCTGTCTTATCGTCCACCGTGCTAGGATCAAGATCTGTGGAAGCATTGGCCCATGTCGGGCTGTTCGCATGAAGGCATCGGCTATTGAGAAACAGACAAAGGCGAAGGGGGAGAAGTTGGAGTTTTTGAAGCGGAGCGAGATTCAGGAGCTCTTGTCGCATTTGAAGTTTTATGGGAAGCATTTGTTGAGGGAAGCTCGATTGTTGGAGTTGTGAGGGTGCAGCTTTGGACTTGTAGTGACGGTGAAAGGGGTGTATAGTAGCTGTGTTTGGCACACTCGTAAAATCTGACATTTCTGTGAAGCTCACTTGCATCCATACTGATAGCTTCCCCTGCCTCCTATCCTCAGCCATCTTCAACACCGGCTTGAGATCCCCAGCTCGCTCAAACAAACCTCCCAGACCCGCCTCACGACCTCGCTGATCCTCCCTCCGAAACCAGTCCTCCGCCGACTTGATCCGCTCAGGATGCATCTTATCAAGCAAAGCATAATCCCTCTTCACCACACCCTTGTTTCCACCCGAATGCTTCCACAAATTCCAGAACCCCGTGAAATTCTCCTTGATCGTCATTGTCGCAGAGTCCTTAGAATCGGCAGTGTAGCCTGCAGGCGCCCCACCGGCGCCACCTTGTGCCAGAGGTCCGGAGGTCCAGTATTCTTCTAGGCTGGTGTCGGTGTATTGTGCTGGCTTGCCCGTGACTTTGGCGAATGCTGCGGCTAGATCGTGATAGTGAACGTGCTCAATCGCTGCCTCGAGGTCTAACCCATTGGCCTCCTCCTGATGATCGAACAACCACCTGACATAAACCTCATAATCCTCCAACGCCACATGCGGAACCGCGCCCTCTCCCAACGGGACTCTCCACGTCACGACCCCGTCCTCAACAACAGGACTCATCGGAGTCGTTCTACCCAGTGTCATCTCAATGTACGGCCATCTTCTTACTTTCCTTGGTCTGCTGCAGAATCCACTCGCCCACTCTCCCCTTCCCATCATAATGTCCAGTGCAAAAGATAGGGTTGAACCCTCCCTTCTTGTAGCCATAGTCCAAGTTGCCATACACGAAGAACTTGATCCCGGATTCCACGGCGAGCTCGTAGGCGTGTATTGCCCAGAAGACTTCAGTCTTTTCGCCGGTGTTGAAGCCGTCGATGTTGACGAAGGCATACTGAGACTGGCTGAAGCCAGAGCGGAGGGTGTCTTCGTTGGCGAAAGTGCCCTCGAGGAGTTCAACATTGCCGAGTTCAAGGAGATGCTGTGTTCAAACAGGAAGAAGTTGATGGTGTTCATATATTCATCTTCACGGTTGCCACTTTGTGATCAGCGCGGCGTGAGTGGCATGGATGAGTGATGGTCAGTTCGTAGTGTGATTCGCCGTGATCTGCAAAGTCATCGACCTACCGTATGTTGTGCTATGTTGTGGTACGAGATACGAACCTGATCAGTAAACATGTACATGTATGTAGCGTAGCGTTAGCGGCTCGGCTATTAACTCGCTTAAACGAGTTGCACTTCTTCGTCACGATTTTGAAAGTCGTTCGACTGTACGGCCGGGATCGACGTCTGAATACTGTCTTGATTACACCTACTCGCAGCTATCACTTCCCGCGATGAACTCGCCATCGCTGTTCTCGCAGCCGCACTCGCTAGTGTTTGGGTCCCGGATGCAGCCAGTGCCGACACCAGAGCTAGTGCCTTTGCCGCTCCAGAAGAAGGTCCAGCAGTCTGCATCGGATGTAAACGAGGTTGGCACCCCACAGGTGTACGCTGAACAGTTGCCGTATGGTGCACTGTCTGACTCAGCAATCACTTCCACCTTTCATTCATTCCGACGCTTTTAACTCACCCGTGGCTGTCGTCGTACTGATGATCGGTCTCGAAGACAGCGAAGGTCTGAGTCTCGTGTGTGCGAGTGTTGTGGGAGCACTCAGCCGCCTGGATGGCCTTAGAGACCTTGGTAGCAGAGCTGTGATCGACTTGTCAATATCGTTGGGAGCTGTTGCACCACTTCTTTTACTAACCATGCCATGGTCTTTGGGCACTTTCCCTTGCTGTTTGAGGTTGCTGGGTCCAAAGTGGCGTTCGCGCACGCCAGCGTAAGCGCGAGACCAATGAAAGTACTGAACTGCATCCTGGCAAATATTGAAGAAGGAACGTAAGAATATTGAAAGGAATGTGGTGTATGGTTAGAGCTCTCAGTAGATCAGTGAAGGGAGCATAGCCTCCTTATACAACAACGATGTTTTCCAACCTGGTAAGATGGTGGGCATCAAGTGCTCCACCGCTGCATATTTTCTGCCACATCAACGTTTCATGCGTAGTGTGGCACCTCGCATGGTCCAGATTCCAGGCACGATAGGACATCTTCCGAACAGCGTGGCAGCCCGGATCGCATGATGTGTGGTTCGCGTGAAGTGCAGGGATTCAAAGCCGAAGCCGAAGTTTGGTTCTCATCAATTCGAAGCAGCCATCTCGTTTCAGCATTGCATAGCAGACAGTCTGGAAGCATGGCGATACCTCAAACTGGTCTTTTGGGAACCCACCACTCGCGTACAGCCTCCATTTCAATGACCCCACTGTAATGGGCTGATTGTCTCTGGGAGAGTGCTTGAAAATGTGCTTCTTGACTTGGCTCCAATGCTTCTCAACCCAAGCCGTAAAATCTATGGCGTAAGCCATGTATGTACATCTCGGACGAGATATGCCTTGACATGTGGCCTGGGATACCGGGATCGCCACTGCAGAACTTGGAATAGGTATCACCTAGTGTTGGCACTCGAAAGGTCGCGTAAGAGGACGGGTATTGTGCCAGCGCATGACAACAGAGATCGGTTCCAGAAGCAGAATCTACAATGGTATGGACATCGTAATCGTCTTGGTGGTCTAGGAACAGTCGTGGCATGATCACAGGTCCGCCTTCTCACCACTGCTCGGGTGCCGACCGAAGGGTGGTCAGCTTCTGGGCGAGGGCGAGGATTGACGAATGTGTATGCGCAAGATTGCAAGCGGCCACGTGGTCCTTTGGAGCGTCCAGATACGATGGGAGACGAAACAAAATCGATGTTGTTGTCGATGAGAAGGAGAAAGCGTGTTCATCTCGTTCCTTTTTCGCGTCTCCGTCAGAGCTTTCTCTTGGCGAACTTCATCGCAGATCCCTGTCGGTCTTATCCATAGACATACGCCATCGTCTTGACACTCCTTTTCCTTTGTCCAGCGTTTGCTAACATAGACTTCCAATAAATATCACTCATAGTAAAGAACATTACACTCTCACCTTGCCACGACCGCCTAAAGAACCAGCCAACATTTCCCCGCCATGGCGGCGACAGCTCTCAGAGAGCCTCCAGCAGATACACCAAGATCAGCCTTCTTCTACGGCACGCTCATGGCCCCCAAAGTCCTGCACCGCGTCTGCCACGGCTCCATGGCAGACGACAATCCAATCTACAAGCCCCACAACTTCAAAACCTACCCATCAATATTGCACGACCATCAACGCAAGAAAGTCAAACGTGCAGACTACCCTGGCATCGTCCCAAAACCTGGCTCCAGCGTACGAGGAACGTACGTCACCGGACTGACATCAAACGATATCTGGAGACTAGACATGTTTGAGGGCGACGAGTACTCACGAGAGAAAGTGAAAGTAAAAGTGTTGAAGGAAGTCGGGAATGAGAGAGGCGAGGGAAACATCGAAGGCGAGGAAGTAGAGGCCGAAACGTACATCTGGATTGCAGGGGAAGAGAGACTGGAGGATAGTGAGTGGGATTTTGCGGAGTTCCAGAAGGAGAAGATGAGGTACTGGGTTGGTGCTGAGGGGGTGGGAGAGTATGCAGGTAGGGCTTCCATTATTGGTGAGACGTTGTTCGAACCTCGTTGCAATGGTGTGCTAACGTGCTGTGCTTTGCAGGGGTCGATGAAGCCGTTGCTGCCGCTGAGAAGGATGGTACCGGAGGGAGAGGCGCGAATGGCGCTATTACGAACGCGTTGAATGAGGCTACGAGGAATGTGGTCTGATGGATTCATGCTGATTTGCGAGTTGGATGAGCGTGGCGTTGTGGTTCACATGAGGGCTGATGGCATAGACTGGAGTGAAGAGAGCGATGCCGAGAGCAAGATGGCGCAGCAAGATAGCCACTTCATGGGCTCACTGCCTGAGCAAGGTATGCTGGTTCGCTCTGGGTCCTCCGTGATCGCGAGGGAGTGAAGCGAATGTAGCGACGAGCACCTGGATAGGATCTCCTTTGGTTCGTGGCTTGAGCACGTACGAGACTGTGTCAATATTCTACAACCCAGACGCCATGCTAACTCAATGCCCCCTGTCATGCAACGGTAGGTATACAGCGCAAACACCCCAAGACCTCATCAAACACCCGAACCATCATCGCTTTTACGCCAAGGCTATCGTCCCTCATAATCTTACACACACTCCCACTCAGCGAACACGCACCACCTCGCACTGCGATCAGCAAGTACAAGACCTCTCCAAAGTCCCCTCTCTCCAATCTTGATTACAGTCTGCCAAGTAGAAGTAAGACCCATATCCTCTTCAACATTACGACTAGTATGTTCCTGCTTCCTGGTTAAGCGAATGATCTTCTGGCTGGGAGACTGGATCGCGAGCTTAGCCGGCTTTTGCTGCGCGGGAGTCATTCCATTGCCAGAAAATGAGGAGCTCTCGCTGTACTGACTGCCGGATGTGGAAGCACTGACTGATATCATGCTCATTGCGCTGGTCGGGCGGATGAGCGGGTTGGGACTTTGTGGACGTCCGTTGTTACTGGTGCTGGCACCCCATGTATCTGGCGTAAAGCGGGACAGAGAAGAAGGATGCTGCCGGATGCAGAACACAAAGGTATTGTTCATCGTCAAGCGAGCACATTGCGGTTGGGCGATGTATAGATCATGCCGCTGAGCGTGTGGCGTAGGATGTCTGGTGACGAAGTCGTACGGCGGGTTCTGGCCATGATGGGACAGCGGCAGAGCAAGCGCCATCGAGTGAGGGTTGTCCTTGATGGAATGCATCAGACCGCGTTTGCCGGCATAGATCTTGAGAACTCCGAGTCCTTCGTCCCCAGGCAGAAGAGCCTTGACAGTGAAGCGCTTACGACCAGCGACCCATTCGGCCTGCGCAAAGGCTTTCTTGGTGACAACGTCGCCACTTTCGAAGTAGTCACCATCGGCATCTTGAGCAAAGGATCTTGCTTCAGTTTCTGCGATGCACTCGACATCCTCGGGCACATTGACATGGATGTGTGTCATCTCGAGATTCTCCAGGTGCAACATACTCGTGTCAAACTCGGCAAGCTCGACCGCATTCCTGAAGTATGCTGGACAAGCGCATGGAAGAGCAGCCAGGATCTCGTGCTCGACCGGCGGCACCATATGCTGGTGCTCTGTAAGTAACGGGATGTGCGTATAGCAGATCTCCATAGGCCTGGTCAAGAAGTACCACGGCTCAGCGACCTGGCTGCTGGCGTAGCTGTAGGCACCTCGACGAGGATGTGTCGGACTAGCCAAAGCACAATCGACGATGCGCCACTCGCCATCCACGATCACGGTATTCCACCAATGGTTGGGACGGGCCAGTGTGTCGGCATCGATGATCTCGCCAGGGCCTTTGAGGTAGCCGCGGACGATCTCTGCATGCAGACCAACGGCGATGCACATATCCCGTACTAGTAATGCAATTTCTTCGCTGCAGCCACGCTTTGTCTGAATGACTCTCCTAGTGTCGAGCTGGCCCTCAAAGTCCTCTTCCCAGGTAATGCGTTCTGCGACCCATGTGAAGATGGCTCGCAGTCGTTGCACGTCGCTTCTGTGTGGCCGGCACACATAGCTTTGCGCAAGAGATGAAGCGCTGACCATTGGGGGAACGTTCTGTATGAATCTTGTGCTCTTGTCCACGAGTGCGAGGTTGGGGAGGTCGAAGTCGGTGGGTTCAGTGATAGGCAAGCCATCCAAGCTCTCGTCACCCTCGACTATCTCCATCAACTCGTCAATCGGCCGCAGTGCAGGCAGGTCGTGCATCTCGCAACGTTCAGCACGCTCGGCACGCTCTCGCTGGCTCAATGAGTTCGATCGGTTGATATCACGCCGGACTTGCATCCAGTCGCTACCGCCGCCAAGACCCATGTCCCGAGCTGCTGGACCTGGTACCGTCCGCGGTCGGGCATTGCCGTCGCCGGATATGGAGGTCGGTCCCATACCAAGCATCTTTGTCGGACTTCCAGCTCGGCTGCCGGCACGACTTCCTGGTCTACTTGTGCTATTGCCAATGGTTGATCTAGCGTTGGCAGCTCCAGTCTTGGCCGTCGTTTTGGCTGTCTCGATCATCCGCTTGAAGAAGCCACTACGCTTTCCTCCCTGTGGCGAGCTCAGCCCTCCAAGCACACCTGCACTTTCCATAGGGTCCTTAGCCCAGTCGGCGATCGGTGTAACAAGAGGTTGATGCTGAGAAGCATGACTTTCATGGTAGCTTGGGCCAGAACCGGAGCTATCACTTGCGACCATGCTTCGTGCGCTCGAGTTCATGTCGCCAGTGGACTTGGTGATGCCCATCTCCCTGCGTTCGCGCTGACTTCCGAAACCAAACTTGCGGCGCGCAAGACTGCCAGCACTAGTCGCACTAAACCCACCAGCAGAATACCCAGACATGATGCTGCGGCTCGTCATCTGAGTGCTGTTGCTACTCTGTGTCGCTGACGAGTTCTCGGTCGAGTTTGTAGCGTTCGTTTTGGTAGTGTATGTGCGGTCTAAATTCTTGCGACCGAGTTCGAATGCTGACTTTTGATGCCGGAGTTGTGGCAGCTGCTGATGGACACCCGTCTGACGTCCAGCGGAGCTGTTGCTGCCACTGCTACTGGATGTCGTCGGTCGTGAAGCTGCATACTGCGCACCTTTGAGCGGTGGCATTGGCGGGTGATCTGATGAGAAGGATGGTGCTTGCTTCAGTTGATGCTCCATACGTCGCACATAGCTCTCAATTGATGTTGGCCCATCTCTCGACGAAGGCAGTGATGGAGTCTTACTTCTTGCACCACCGTATGCTTGTGCTTGATCAGGCATGGCGAATCCCATCGAAGACTGCGCACGATCTTGCAAGGCAAATCCCATTGATGATTGTGCACGTGTCTGGCTCCGCACATCTTCGAACGTATCTGGTGACCACACCTTCGGAGGCGTGTCAGCTCTAACAGGTGAAGATGGCTGAAAGACACTCATATCTTGCAGCGACGACATCACATCGTTCATTGCGGCGCGCAGTGGAGATGGCGTCATGTGGCTGCCACCGGGCGACGGTGGTATCGGTGTCTGTGTTCCATTCCTGTCGTATCCAGGGTCCATATTCTGGTCCATTTCCAGGGACGGCGCTCGACTTGGCTGATAGGCAACTCTATGCGCTGGAGGTGGAGGTGGCGGAGGTGATGACCCGAGATCTTCTTCTTCATCTTCAAAGTCTGCCCGTGAAGGCGCTCTTGAGTAGTAAAGAGGCTGTTCATAAGGTATAGGTGATGGCTGCCGCGAGATCGCAGGTAGCATCTGTGGATAGGCTGATCCATCGTGATATGAAGCTGGCAAAGGCGAATGTGCTCGAGGCGGTGCAGGTGATCTTGAGCGATAGACAGGCTGCGGGGACGGCGGACGATATGGTTGATATTGAGGTTGTGGTGTTGGTGATGCAGAGGGTGCTGTCGGCGGTCGTGGACTGCGAGAGCGACGCGCTTCTCCTCCTCGAGGTGGTGGAGCAGGTATCCGCGGCGCTGTGTCTTCAGGTATAACAATCTTCCCGCCTTGCTTCCTGACTGTGCCCGTAGGTGCTTGGGCAGTCTTCATGCTACTGTATGGGCGGAACTTGCTCTTCTCTCTCTTCGCCTTCTCCATGTCGCTCTCTGGTGTGCCCTCCTTGGACTTTCCGCCGTCCAAGCTGTTGCGCGCATCGAACTCTTCGTAGGCCTGGTAGGGTTTCCTGAACAGTGACTTGTTTCTGGCAGCGGCCGAGTGTTTTGGCTGCCTCAGCGGCGTGACATTGCGACTGTTTGGCGCAGGCTGAAAGGACTCCTCCAACACCTGCACGAAGTTGGACGGAAACAGGCCAACGGCTCTGGGGTCGCGCCGTAAACGTCCCATCCACCAGGACCCATCGCCAGCATTCAGAGCTTCTATCAGGTCGCCCTCGATGAAGCCGAGATCCTTCTTCGTCTCGCCGCCCCATGAATACGTTGCCTTGCACCAGCATGGGAACCGAGGGAGATCTTCTGGCACCGCCATCTTGGCTCGCCGGCGGTCCAAGAGTAGGTCGTGTGGGTATGGGGGCTTCGGCGCGTTATCGCATAGCAATTGTTGTGGAAGCGCAACTGTCGAGCGTTGGATGAGGTGGTGGACGTGGGTCGTTGCTAGGCTGACGTGCTGGCAGATCATAGATGGTGAACCCGGCCAATATGGAGCTGCGATAGGAGATGATGCGGAGCGCAATTGGGAGAGATGGCGCGATTGATGGTCCAAGAAGCTTCCGAGGAATACACAAGAGCTGGCCGCCAGATGTGGCCGCTCCGCAAATATGTGCAAGTGTTGTTGCTGGGCTGTTGTGCCATGTTTTGTTGTTGTGATACAGCTTCCGGTTCCTGCGCTAGCGCCGCCAAGGCTCGTCTATCTCGAGTCAAGATCCGTTTCAGATCGACCCGACCCCGGCCCCACCGATCTCAGACTTCGGCTTTCACGTCCTTGACTTCTCTCTACACATGCACAACGGACGCACATTCGACGGTCGAGATATTGTCACCCCGATAGCGTGAAAGATCGGTGTTACATTCGCATCAAGACTCGATGCAAGAAAGAGACGGGGAAGACGACAGCGATATGCCCTCGATGGGGAAGCCTGGTAGCAGTGGTGGCAGTAGGATGCCAGCCTGTGAATACACTGCGACGATGGATCAAAGCATGGTCATACGCTCTGAACAGGCTGACTGCATAGTGTTGGCCTGTCTCCAATCGTTGCACTTCCTGGCGCTTCCCAACTCCTGACTTCAGCAGATCACCTTCGACAGATAGTACATCAAGGCATCGACCCCAGGCCGTCATCGAAGCGCCAGGACACCACTATCAGTCATCTGACTTGCCCTAGTTGTCATAGTCGCTCACAGCCTTCTTCCAGTCCACATCGCCTCTCTGCGCCATCGCTTTGAGCATCGGGTTTAGCAGAAAGCTTGTGAGACTCGGATCTTGTCATATCTGTTCTGGCATGCCTATGCACCTCTGTACACCGAGTCGAGATTTGCGATGCGGGTAGAGACAAGCTTCCAGAAGTCCAGGTGGTTGGTGAAGTCAGTATCGGCGTCATGCTCGATGATGTGTCTGACGGCGGCGCATAATGCTTGTTCTTCGGCCGACGACCAGGTTCCGGGGACCATGGTGGCGCATGGTGGAGGTTTGTTGTGACTTTGTGAAGAGGTGGGTTGTTTTGTGCGGCGTTTACATTTGTTGAAGCTTGGCGAGAGAGTCGGCTGCAGTTGCAACAGATTCTGGGTATTCATGAAACTTCTTGCGCCCCCTCCATTCGTGTCCCGCGAAAGGGTCCGAACTGTTTGCTCGACTGTTAAACAGATCTAGCGCCCCACAATATTACAAGTCCAGGCGGCGATCCACCATACAGAAATGCCGATACACTATAAGGGAGCACACTCCCGCGAACGCCATCACGCTCCGAGGAGAACGGCAGGGTCAACATCATCAAAGCACTGGTCCTACGCGGAGAGAATTGCATCGTGTCAGAGGGCAGAGCGCGCGTCGCTTCGATGCTACAAAAGCTATTTCGCATACCACCCTGAGCTAGCGTGCTTTCGCATATCTACGATTTGATCAGAGTCACTGTATCCCACAGCGACAATGGTCTACTTGAGGTACCGCCCAAAGTTATCCTCGACGAACACTTCCTCGCGTTCGATCTCATGCTGATATCGCTTAACATAGCAGTATGGGCAGCCAGCCCTCTCCATCGATTCAGTACATGGGGTTTCATGTTCCATGGTCAGCTCCTCCAGTCTTGTAGCCCATCTGCCATTGCGCTTTCCCCATCGCCACTCATTGATGGCCTTGCGCATCACCTTCGAGACCTCCTTGTATGTTTGCATGAGCTCAAGATGCTTGGCCACACTTCGGTCCTTCAGGCGCACCACGATATCGAAAAGCTCACCCAGCGTCTCCACCTCATCGTCAAAGGATGTGATAGTGCCGTACTCGTGGGTGATGTAATATGGTCGCTTTGGAGAGAGCAAGGCGACACAGATCCTCTTCGTCATACCAGGTCTGTGATGCAGCTTCATACGGCGCCATCAGGCTTCTGCTGCCAGGTAGCCTTTCCAGGACATATTCTCGAAGATCCCGTTGGTATTCATAGCGTGTGCTACGAGTTGGCGCTCAGAGTAAGCTGTGATCTCGCCAGGTATAGCTGCCGTGAGGTAAGTAGGGTCGTCCGCACCGCATGTTCCGCTTAGGCTGGTGCCTTCGAACCAGAACGAGGTGGTAGCATTTGGCCCAGTCAGGTATTCTGGCATCGCGGGATGGAGACAGAACACTTTGGAAAGCATGCAGCCTTGCCGAGTGCGGTCTGAGGTGGAGCGAAACAGGAAGTTGAGACCATAACGTGGCAATGACTGGTCATCGTCGGTGTCCTCATCCTCATCTCCATCCTGCTCTTCCTCGCCTTCCTCTCCCGACTCCAGCTCCGGCTTAATCTCGAGCGCCTCAGAGAACTCGAGAAGCATAACGCGCTTCAGCTTCATCGAGCCCATGATGGTGGAGACGAAGGTCTTGTTGATTCGGAGACAGGTGAAGAGGTCGGCGATTGATGTGGTCCAGTTCTCACCGCGCACAGTCGGGTCGTCAAGCTTCAAAAGTATTGCTTAGAGCAGTTCCGGAATAGCGAACACCCTCGCTGCGGGTGACGGTATCTGGGCAGAATGTCAGTAACCACATAGGATCGCAACACAGTACTATGGCTTACCTTGGCGGTGGAGTCCTGGCCAACGTCGCACATACTTGTCAAAGTTCGGGGAGTGTAACAAGCTGAGCAATTTGCGAAGTGTTGTTTGTGTAAGGCCAGAGTGAGGGTTGTGGCTCATACAGTATATATCTGGTGACTCGGCACGTCCCGCAATCACATGCGCGCTAAGTCCGTGCACTAACCACACTTGCATCGCGCTTGGACTCAGATTCATCAGAACGCCGCTCACGACCGGAGGGCGAGCCTAAAAGTATCGCCCATAGTAAGAGCGGGAGGTGCAGCAGACATGAAGCGTAACGAAGCCTCCACTTTTCTCCAGTACCCCATTGCTCAACTTCTGATTCTGGGGCGTCAGTCAGGTCCTAAGCGACAACTCGGGACTCATCGAAAGTATGCTGTGATAAGACAAGGGGTACACTAGATCTGAATGGTAAGATCTTCGTGACGTCCAGGATTGTAGCATCCAGACTCTTCCGACCTAAGTCGCCTCAATGTACACAACCTGAAGAGCGCCCCAAACAACATACTTCACACCGGCCGTGCATGAAGCGCTCCAAGGTCGGGAGTAATAAACAGCAGCGTGGTACTAGCGGACTTGGTGGGTCACAGAGAGCGCGAAGCGCTTCAACCTCCAGCCTGCTCTTTCTTCAGCCATCATGATTGACATAGTATGTGTCTCCATAATTTTCCAAGCCAGGCCCACTGCACCTCGGCGAGGGGCTTGACGATAGCGAGAGCTTGAATGGCCATTCAATCTGTCAAGCTGACACCGGAAAGCGCTCGTCAGCTCAAAGCCACTCTGCCGGCCATGATTGTGGTTGTGGTAGCGTGCGGACGGACGGTAGGTGGCCCAAACTCCTTTGGCGGCTTGCAGTCAGGACCAAGAATGTACCCGACCCTGCTGCGGCGCGGGGGCTACGAGCTGAAAGAGCAGGCACCGAAGGGCGACGGGGTAGATGACCAGCTTGGTCTGTACAAACCCCTCGAGGGGCGTAGGGCACGAAGCGCTAGTCTCGAGCGCTTCTATGTCCAGGCAACGGTCTTGATTGCGAAGTGAACATCCCAGCGCGTCGTGAACTCAGACATAGTCATGTCTGCATAATGGTCCAGAGGCTCAAGCCACAGCTCAGCCGGCCACCTAGAAGCTTAAGGAGTAGGCGCGAAGCGGTGTAAGTCTAGGACCGTATATGACAGGTGTGAGTCCTTGGCATAAGCAAGGGGTCTATGGAAGCCCTACGGGACGCTGCAGCAAGCTTGGCTAGCTTGTTCAGGAGCATATCGCCCCCAAGTGTCACGGTCCTGCTGCAATGACCGCTTCCTGCGCCTCAGCACCATCAACTCCGACTGAAAGGGCGTGTTCTAGGCTGTCCATTCATCCTCCACACGAACGAGCCTTCAAGACCCATATAGAAGCAACCCAACGCGCTTCCCTCAAGTATCCATCCCTGATGCTGATCCTTTTTCACAGCACCACTTTACACTACACCTTGTTGGTCGGTGAGGATGGAGAATCGACAGGCTGACCTTTGCTGATTGGATCGAAGAGGCCGTTGTACGGGTACTCGGCGCCAGGCTGCTCCTAGTGCTCCAAGTGCTCCAAGTTCCTGGTCGCCTGCTCGAGTGCTGCCTGACCGGCTGCTGGTGCGGCCACGAGTGGTGAAGGATCGGCATTGTTGGTCGGCGAGGCTGGCCGAAAAGACCATGCTGGAAGCCTTCGGAAGCCCTCGTTCGTGCTACTGCTGGGCGTGTCTGCAGTGAAGGCGAGGGTGGTGTTCGTCTGAGCGAAAGATGTCGTGTGTGTGGTCTCGTCCATGTCGTTGGTCGTGATGGCGGTCCGAAGGAAGGTCAGTATTGTTAAATGATGTTGGGAAAGAGGCTGGGGATGACGATTCACTTACTGAGCGATCTTTTTCCTTCAAGTCTTGTGCTCGCGTTCGGTGAGCCATCGTTGCCGGCGACAACGTAGCCCAGAATGTTGCAGTGAGAGTGGTGGCGCGGAAGACGTCTTTAACGGCAGCCACGCTTGCATAAGGACGAAGGTGATGGTCCCGCTCAGGTCACTGCCGATTCGTGTTCGGTGTCGTGATACGAGCTGAACCATTGTCAGCAATTGCTTATGAGGTTATCGATCGAGGTGACCGACCTAGTCGAACAGCCAGGAACCAAGCTTGGCTTGAGGGGTGACAACACCCAAAAAAAAACCCCTTGACTCAGTGAGCCTCATGGTTAAAGGTCGGGCGTGAGCCCTCGCTCAGCAATGATCCCTCTGCAGTTTCACCTGCAAAGGCCTTGTTACGACTTTTACTTCCTCCAAATGACCGAGTCTGACCAGCTCACCAGGCCATGGGTTATCGTTGCCGATCTCCTTAGACCAGCCTGAAGGCCTCACTGAGCCAATCAATCGGCAGCATCGGCGTGGCTAAACATCGTTCAAACAGAAATGTCCTGCTTGAAGGGCATACGACTCCCCATCACCGTACTCAAGCGGCGAGGACCACTCGCTGGACCCTGTAGTAGTCGTCGTCGTAGGTCGGTTGCGGGTAGGAAGTGATCTGAGTAGCCATGGCGTTACCTGTTGTGTCACTCCTGTGGTTCTTGTCTTTGCAGTGGTGTTGCGCGGATGGTTGTGAGAGGGTGGGTGTGATGCCTGGCTGGCCTGCGTCTGCAAAAGGCTCCGGGAGGCCAGCCAAGCTTGTCGTCAGTGAGCCTGAAGGTTGATGTCGTGGTGAGAAAGGAAGAAGAGAAGGAGGAGCTATAAGTAGCTGGCCCCCGAGCCTGTGATACCTTGGAGCACGTGGCCAACACCATCAAGCCGAGCTGCGGAGGAAGGCACGAGGCATCAGTCAGGCCGTCGTCAAGTGAGTAGCCGAGCTAAGGCAGGAGCAGGTGACAAAGAGAGAACCCAGAGAGAAGCGATAATCTTGATCAAGTGACGACTTGTGTCGTGGGTATCTTGTTGTGCATCGTTGATCTCATGATATGTACCAGGCCCGCCTGTTTTCCCGGGCTCACCTCAGTCCCGCCAATTAATCAGAACCTCATCTGTCCGGAATCGCTGCGTGCATTGGCTCTCCTCCATCTTCGTCTTGAAGCCCACCTCATGTGCCAAAAGTCCAGCATGTGCAATCATGATGCCGTTATCGATACAGAATCGTTCGTCTGTAGCATAGACGCTGCCTCCTCGTTCCGCGGCCATCATACCCATCATGTCCTGTAACCTGATATTGCAGCCAACACCACCCACAATCATGACCTGCGAACCCCCAACATGCGCCATCGCCCTCTCCGTGATTTCCACCAACATAGCAAAGACCGTTTCTTGTAGCGAGAAGCATAGGTCCTCTCTTGTGATGACCTCGCCAGACTCCGGATCCTTCCAGTCCTCACCAAGTTTATGCGCCAACTCCTCTATCCGCGCTAGGATACCAGAGAATGAAACATCCATCCCCTTCACAGCATACGGTATTTCGACCAACACTTTCCCATTCTTCGCCAACTGCTCAATATTGTACCCCGGGGCCGGATCATTCGGTATCGCCAGCACTCTCGCAAAGCGATCCAAACAATTCCCTACCGCAATATCCAACGCCTCGCCAAAGATCCGATAGCGTTGTGCAGAGTATGCAATGACCTGTGTATTGCCACCTGAAACATATAGCACAACGGGATTGTCTGCACCAGTAACCGCCCTCCCCATCTCAATGTGGCCAACGCAATGGTTCACACCTATTAACGGCTTACCCCACAGCTGTGACAACATCCTCGCAGCGATCGCTACAGCTGAGAGTGGCGCTCCCATGCCGGGTCCCTGCGTGAAGCATATACAGTCGATGTCCTCGATCTTCACATTTGCCTGCTTCATGGCTTGTTTTGTGAGGCGGACAACCCATCGTCGGTGGTGGGCTGCTGTGTCTTTGGGGAGGAAACCGGAGCCGGGAGGGGCGTTGAAGGTGTGGCGGAGGTTGCTGAGGATTTGGACTGGTTGGTGGTGGGGTCTCTTTTGGGAAGATGAAGGGTTGTGCTCATCGTCGCTGTGGGCGCTATCGTGGGGTGAGGGAGGGGTGGGTGTTGGGTGGAGGATCACGCCGACGCCCAGTTTGTTAGCCGAGCCTTCGAGGCCGATTGCGATGGGCATGTTGGAGGGGGTGGTGGGTGATGATCGTTGCTGGTGGGATGGTCTTCACATGCCAATTGTGAGAAGATGATGACTTTGGCATGTGCCATCAAATATCAATCGTGATATTGATTGATCTCCATGAAATGTGTCCCGCCAGCTTGGTTTGTCGGCTCGCGGCGCCAAAGGCACGTCACCCATCTGAGCCACGTTGGTTGTGGAAGGAACGCAGCAACCAAACCAAGTCACGCTCTCGCCAAACGACCTCCACTACCACTCACACGCACATATCCTCCTCATTCCGACTGTGCATACCAGTCGCAACATCCTCAGCAACTCATCACCCCGCCGCCATTTTGTTAATCCTTAGCGACACCCATTGGATCGAGGCGCCGAACCGCCAACATGTCGTGGAGCGGCTTCAAGAAGAATGTAAGAAGTGGACATATCTGCCGGAGACTGGGCAACACTGATAGTATGACAGGTCGGCCGCGCGACAACGCAGGTCATGATGAAGACGGGTCATGTCGAGAAGACGTCCGACCGCGAGTACGAAATCGAAGAGCGACGATACCGCACACTCGAATCCGCTTCACTACGCCTACAGAAAGAAGCCAAGGGCTACCTCGACTCCCTCCGCGCCATGACCGCCTCGCAAATGCGCATTGCGGAGACGATCGATGCGTTCTACGGCGACAGCGGCGCAACAGACGGCGTGAGCAGAAGTTACAAGCAGGCAGTCGAGGACCTGGATGCCGAGACTGTCAAGGCGCTCGATGGACCATACAGGTGCGTCACCAGAGAGTATCCCAAATTACGGAAACAGTTCGAAAAGCGATTCCCCCACGAGGACTTCAACATCTTCAACGATTACTTGAGCGAGGTGGAAGCCGAACTCAATTGGAAGAGCAAGGAGAGAACATTCAGCAGAAATACCACACATTATGAGATCCAATCATTCGACCAGGGGTCAGTTGAGCTCATTGATGTCATCTACAGGACGACCGTTCTGGAACCCATCAACCGCTTCTGTGCATACTTTCCCGACATCAACGAATGTAAGCATGGAATCCGACGTGTGCTAACCATGCGGCCGATACTGACTCCATACCAGGCATCAAGAAGCGGAACCACAAGATGCTCGACTATGATGCGATGCGATCGAAAGTCAAAAAGCTAACCGAGAAGCCTGACAAGGACCCGGCAAAGCTGCCGCGGACAGAGAAGGAAACTGAAATGGTAGGGAGCCCCTCTTCCTTTCTTGATCTCTCCACCGATCATCTCATACATCACCTCAACGACGATGCGTCGTTGATGGTGCACTCACCGCCCAAAGTCCTGGATGCGCTTCCTGCGATCCAGCACCACCAGCTACGCGTGGCCAAACTGCGGACCGACGAGAAGATGGCACTGGACAGTGTAGGTGCGCCGACCTCACCGAAGCCCGAGCGAACGTCGAGTCTGTTGAGACGTATCAGCGTGGTCAATGATGCCTTCTGGGGCCGAACAGAAGCGCAGAAGCGTGTCACCGTTGCGGGACAACAAAGCCACTCTCCGCTCAGTCCTCTGGCTCTAGCTCGCCACTTCTCCTCACCGTCCCAACGCTCTCCCATTGCGATTATGCCGGATGTTGACGAGTCTTCTGTGAGTCTGGCGCCTGTAACCAGCCCAGTCATGTTGGGCGGTGGTCTGATCCCAGCGATCTCGCCACACAGCACACACGTACCTGTCTCGAAGGACTCGTCAGACTCCACGCCGAGAGGGCCCACTCGTTCGTTCTCTGTCTTCAGACGCTCGTCGAAAGAGACGCCAACACGCAATACCAGCATGCCTATCCAGGCAATGAGCAGTCCTTCAGCTGAAGGTCTCGGCATCTCTGGGTGCAGCAGCCCCTCAGATATCACACCGACACGTCTTTCAAGCATGCCTTGGCAGATCTTGGGCAAGGCTTCGAGCGGCAGTTCCGGGGAGTCTGTGCATCCTCTTTTCAGACCATCTCCAGATGCTACCCCGACACGCTTTCCAGCCATGCCTGGATTCATCTCGAAGAAAAAGTCGCCATTGGGTAGTCCGGCGTCACTACTTGACACCCCAACCCGTTTCCGTGGTACGCCTGCTAGGAAGACATTGGACGCTACACCATCACGCTCGCTTCCGCCGCGATTCGCGAGTTTTTCCGCCGCGAGCTCAGATTCCGAGCCTGAGACCATTCAATCTCGTGCGTCTTGGCAGACAACGGACAGCGAGGTCTCTGAGGATGAACGACGGGATTCGCTCGATCCGTACAGCAAGAACAGTGATGCGGCAACGCTCGCCACTCTCACCTCACCAAACTACAACGACGAAGACATCTCTCCCGTCCGTGAGAGATGTAGCATGAACCCTACGGTTGAGTCAGATTGTGGTGAGTCCATTGCTGATACGGACTATGGCAAGTCTTTCGCCGAAGACGATGGCGATGAGACTGTCACACAAAACAATAATTCCTTCATCGAAAATGAGTACGATGAAGGTTTCACGCAAGTCGACAACTCTTTCGCAGATGACGAGTACGATCAGCGTGCCACACAGTCTGATGAGGGCAACAGTACGCTCGTTGCATCATTCGACGAAGAGAGGCGTAGCAGTGATACTTCCGACACGGCTGATTCTTCGGATCTGGACATCGGCACCTTCATCCAAGAACTGAGCATCTCTACTCCTGGCAACCGCAAGAGCAAGATGATACCGCGGGAGCCCACTTCGAGCGAGCGCAGAGACAACAGCTCGTTCATAGCATTCCTCAAGGAAGGCCCACCAGGTCCACCAGGAAGTGCCAAGAAGCCAGAGAAGAAGTTCAAGGCACCGCCACCAGTTACCCTCCCACCTTCGTTTGGTCGGCCATTCTCTGCGGCCTCGGCGTGCCCAGAACCACTTTTCTCTCCACCATCCAAGAGCACTTTCTTCCGACCTTCAGAGTTGGAGGATATCATGCAACCACTCAAGCAAGAATTCGCAGAGAAACAGGCTAATGAATTGCAAAAGGCAAAAGTCGCATACGATCAGCTCAACGAGCAGCTCACGAACGAACTACCTCAGCTGATCGACCTACGAGTACCATACCTCGACCCGTCCTTCGAAGCGCTCGTTAAGATTCAGCTGCGATTCTGCGCTGAAGCATACAGTCGAATGGCGCAAGTACAGCAGTATGTTATTCCTTCCATAATAGAGGGCGCAGAGACAGAACTTACACACTCTTCTAGGTACCTCGCAGCCGAGACAAGAGATCAGTATGCAAGCGGCGACCTAGACGCACGGGTGGAGGACGTACTGGGACAGATAAGAGAACTCAGCATCGCAGGCACGGTTTAGGATACCTACATGCGTGATGCAGCAATGCGACGTGCAGAGAAGGCTTAATGAGGCGATGAAAATGGCATGGCATGGTGGCATGGTGGCATGGTGGCATGGTGGGTGGTATACCCTGGAATGATCCATATCGCATCGCAAAGACCTGAGGCGAGTGTACACACCACTTCAATGCCCTGAACGACTAATCAAATTCGCTGCTTCCCTTGATTGCGAGTTACGTATCGGCCATACTGACCACAGCGCTACTCGTACGGAAACAGGAGACGCACAATCACCATACGCTCCGGTTCGTACACCATTCCCGTTCAGTGTTCACCGCTACCAGCATCTAGCGCTGCAGCCGAAAGCGTCGCCATAGCATTCCGTCCATCGTCCTTTTCCTCGTCACACTCGACAGCATCATGGAACATGTCAGGTCCATTGGCTCTCCCCTCCGGGTTGACTGCAGCGACTAGCTGTGATCCATTTCTAGCATAGACCTTAGACCCTGCTGGTCCGAACAACGGTTCCCGCCGGCGAGAGTGCACCGCAACTGGAGCTCCTGAATGCGGTGTACGTGTGCCGAATTGAAGTGTACTGCCAAGAGCACTTCCGATTGCGCTACGGCCTGCACTGCTGTCACTGAGCTCGGACATGGAGTCGCCGGTCGTGCCGGTGTGGCAGTCGTCGTTCGCGATGGGGCGAGTTAGGGCGTGTTGGAGGGCGAGGTTGATGTTGTGGTTCGTGGTTGGGTTTGGGGACATCGTTGTGGTTTGTTGCTTTGCTGGTTTTGGGGTTCAAGTTGTGGTTTCCCGAATGGCAATCAAGGGGGCAGGGGGATCGAGAATGGGGTGCGAATGGAGTATTCATTGCCGCATATCTTCTCCCTCATGTTGCCATGAGCGGTCGTGAAGGACGGTTGTGCTAATCATCTTCAGGACTTTCACTTTCGTCACGACTATGTGCACGAGAGGGCAAAGAGATACGGCGACGACTCCACTGCGATTTGAACGCAGGTCTCCTGAACACAGCCCTCCGAAGAGGGAGTGATATAAACGGGAAGGCCAGTGCCCGTGGTGCCCGAAGGCGATTCCCCCGAAGGTTCTATGCCCGAAGGCGAAGGAGCCCATAGCGATCCCTCATATGTGTTAGGTGTGCTGACCACTGCACCACAGAGCCCATTCACTGATACAGAGGCGGAGCGGACATGATATATGCCTTGGAAATGCTGGCTGAGCATAGCCGGGCACCTTGATATCGCTCGCTCCACGGTTTCCGTCATGTGCGCTTGCATGACAGATGTTCAGTGGATTGTCTGCCTTGATGCCTGAGTCTCGCGCCCTCGAGGCGATTCAGGCACAGCTTACCAAACCCAGCCCCCGAAGGAGCCGCATGTTTTGTGTCAACAATTGCAGCACTCGTGGATTGGGCTGCAGCTTTTGCTCGAGCTACTACCAGCACCTGCTGGGTTCCGACTGGGAGCATGTTTTGCTTACGATGCTGGCAATCTCGACCTGAAAGTTTTCGCTCTGCTGCACACCAACTCCCGTCTCGGTCTCATTTTACCAAATCCTCCTCCAGAAAAAATTCACCCTCAACCGCATGCAGCTCAAGATGTGCCACCAAACCGTGGGCATATAAACCGCCTGCCTCGCCGTACCAGGCGGTCCACCCTCCTGCCGTGCAATGCGCCTCCTCTCCTTCTCCCCTTGCGAATCCTACGACATGACTGGCAGGCCATGCGACGAACCACAAACTGCCAGATTCCCATTTCTCGCAGGATGTTGCTCAATCGAATGCGAGCAATATCACAAGCCTGTCGCCGGGCGAATCCGACTCCTCGATCCACAGGGCTACAACGCTGAGCTGGATCGTGACATTTTGCTGGATGTGGGAGGAATGTTGGTCGATGTTGGGGCGAGTAGGGAGATTGGTTGGTATGATCGCGGGGAGTGGGTGTATTGGTTGAATGACCCGATGTGGGAGCTGGGGAGGACTAATCTTACGGATGAGGAGCAGGAGAAGTATTGTGGGGTGGTAGATGAGTTTGAGAGTGGATTACGGCAGCTTGAGGAGGGTTTACCTCAGTCACTGCCGGTAATGTGTGGCGGTGATGGCGAGGTCGATGCTCTCGAGGTTGGGAAGCAGGAAGGAGAGGGACTCGGCGTATCAGCTTGAGCCTCGTTGAGCATGCGAGGCGAAGTCTACCGCTGATCAGGGGCAGAGACGTTGCGCACAAGAAGCCATTCTGCCTTCACGAGGATAGGCCAGTATGCATTTTCAACAAGCAGCGGACAAGCTGAGTGAGCGGCACCATCGCACGTTTCACACGTTCAGACATTTCATGACGAATCAAAAGGCCAGCAAAAAGGGGATCGCTGGGGACTTTTGATGCTTGCGCGGGCGGGAAGGAGACGCTGAGGACGATGTGTGGCATGTTCGAGGCGAGGATTGCTGAGGTTGCGGGTGTCAGTGTGAAGCTGCTGCTCGATGAGCCAGATTCGATTCAGTCACGATATCAGGTCGCATCATGAAAGGTGGCCGAGGGGAGATGGATGGTATGAAAAACACATGCTCGGTATGTATGCTACAGCGACGTGACTTCCACCTCTCCTGCCTCTGCTGTTTCTGCACTTACCATGCCGACTAGTAGATAAATGCACAACATGGGCAAGGTTGTTGCCAATAGACGAAACCATCAAGTGCCGCTTGATACACGCAGCCAATGAGTGCACGCGAGGGCGGCAGGATCTCCATGTCAAGATGTTGGCATTCTCTTGGTCATCCAGTCCGCCGCTTGCCATTGAACCTCTATCTTGAACGCTATCCTAGACTCTGCTTGAACATATCCTGCGCGAAAGAACACATGATCAGCAAAAGACATGGATCAGAATGGTACGAGATCTCGGAATGCCGCACATTGCTCTGAACGTCGTGGACCCGATCAACAAAGACCAGTATGCCTGCTACCGGCCCAAGAGGTCTCCCAGAACTTCAACCAGAAGCGGTCGTCGACTCGTCGCAGAGCAAGGACTCCCCAGTCGGAGTCGTTCGAGGTTGTGGAGCTCTGTTGGAACCTAGCCTCACATTATACATAAGAAACATGTATGTCTGGCTCGGTCTCTCGATCGGAGATCATAGAACGTCAATTCCCACCAATATATCGTCCAAGCAACTGAGGAACTCGGCATCGACCATATCAGTGTCCAAAGCTCAGCTCATGTCCATGTTTGAGCGAGGAAAGTATCTCACCAAGGTTTGATTGGCCGTGTTTGCATGACAGCGTTGACTGGTCTTAACATGCTGATAGGCACAGCATCAAGTATCGCCAGACCTGCACCATTGACTCTTCCACTTTGAGAAGCACGACGAGGAAGGACTAGGAAGGGACAATCGAAGATGGCGGCTCCAAGGCTTTACATACTGCTAGCATCGCTCTCGCACCTGTGCATGGCAAATGCGCATACCATTGCGCCTCGCCAGAATGATCTCCAACCCGTCCTCACCACTCTCCGCAACACCCCAGACCTCAGCACCTTCTACTCCCTCTTCGCCTCCACAGGCGGCGACTCCGGCATCCCAGCTCCCGCCTTCGAAGAGCGCTTCAACGACAACCGCGACAAGCGCCGCTGGACAATCCTCGCACCCATCAACTCCGCATTCGAGGGTCTTTCCCACGGGTTTATCGACATTTTGACAGCGCCACCAGCGTATGAACTCCTCGCCGCTGTTCTCCGCAGCCACGTCATTCAGGGCAATTACTCGTTCGTCGATCTGACATACCCCGGTGGCAGGACGTTGGAAGCGGTTGAGGGCTTTACAGTGACGTTTGCTGAGGATGGGGATATCTTTACGAACGATGGTTTGACGGAGTCTGCGAAGATGAGGGCATCGCAGGCAACGCTGGATCTGAGTGGGCATGGATATGTCCCGGCTTCGAATGGTGGGATCTATAGGATCGACAATGTGCTGGCCTTCTTTGAGACGTACTTTGGCATTGACAAGAAGACTGATGCTCTGCCACCGAAGAGGACACGCTCTGGCACTATGGCCGATGTGCTGAAAGAGAACCCAAATCTTTCGACCTTGAGGAAGACGTTGGAAGAAGACGAACCTGAGTTGGTGGAACGGTTGTCGCTGTTTGAGGAGAAAGAAGGGGACAACAGAAGGACTGTGTATCTGGCACCTAGCAACGCTGCATTCGAAGTGCTGCCTGGAGGGGCGGACGAGAAGGCGACACAGCAGAGCAATGACGAGGCGACATCGTACTTGCTGTCATTCGGGCTGGGAACATATGAAGATGGCTCGAAGGTTGTCCAGTCGGATTCGGGCTTCAACATCACCGTCGATGGAGGAATGGCAAATAATGCTAAAGTGCAGGACCGAGTGTGTACGGACAATGGCTGTGTGTGGATCATGGGAAGGTGGTTGGATCCGTTCTATGGAGTCTTCGACCACTGATCGATTCAATGAGTTGCACGCTGCTCCGCACCGAATTGCGCTTAGCGATGGCTTTGGACCACCGCAGGCGTAAGAGCAACAAAGCACGCCACAGCAAGTTCGAGGACATACTGGACCATCTTTTCGCATAACGTCTATCGTGTCTAGCAAATCTGGTACTTTGTCCGCACGAAAGCAATAGCAAACCGTAGGAAGCAGTATACATCCGCGCAAGACCCGTCAATAATGACAGCCTCATCCAAGCTGGTATCAAATTCGTCCAATGTCTTCCCCAAGAGTCAGAGCACTCCTCTTCGGCTTCGAAGACTCCCCTCTCCTCGACGAGATCAACACTCTAGCAGCCACCCTGAGATCAATCGGCTGGACAGTGAACCAGTTCTGGCTGCCAACAACCGACTACAAGAAAGCAAACGTGATTGTGGAGAGTGCTTTGGGCCAAGACTTACCTGCTGACAATAGCCATGATACACTTTTCGTCTACTATGGTGGCTATGCGTTGCAGGACCCGACGAATCTCGCTAACCCATGTGCCAAGCTGAAGTGGCATGCGTAAGTACAGCGACAGCTGAGTAGAGTCGACTTATGGCTGACAATCACAAACCTCCAAAAGATAAGGTATGCCACGAGCACGTCGTTGGTGTGCGTCCATTCAGCGCCTTCGACACTCCACTCTTCAGCAAATGTCAGCATGTCGTCGTGATCCTCCACTGTCCCTTCAACTTCGACACCTACCCAGACTGGCCAGACAAGATGTTCAAAACTGAAAGCCCGCCAAACTTCACTATGCAGTACGTTGCTCTACCGGCTCCAGCCACGGAGGTCAAGCTCGGCAGGACGGGCTTCGATTGCGTCGCACAAGGTTGTCGGACCGGGGAGATCGTAGAGGTCCCTCAAGTGTTCAGTGGACTGCCGACGACTTTGATGGGTAACATGATTGGAGGGTGGAACGAAAGTGAGAATCTGACGGTGGAGAAGTTCGTGCAGAGACTGACGGTGCAGGGTGGGGGAAACTTGGGAGGGATGCCATTTTGGCATGGGCCTAAGGGCAAGGCGAGTGATGTGGTGTTGCGAGGGGGAATTGGTGATTAGGATTAGCCTGGCGGGAATGGGTTGAGCGGGAGGACAGTCACGAGTAATCTGCATTGACGTTGGAAACTTGCACCAAATTCATGATCTCGACATCTCCATGCGCCAAAATTACTTCGTACGGACGGATACTGCTTGCAGGATGCTCACTGGAGTGCCACAAAGCCTGCTCAATCCCCACTCAACATCAAAGCCTAGTGGAAAATTATGTTGCCGCCGCTATATCTGTCGACTTCACTTCTGGAGAGCTGCTGGAGGACCGTGTCCGTAAATTCGACGTACGTCGACGCGCTGTAGCCTCAACGGCATCAATCGGACCTCGCTATCCAGATACATGCCAGTGCGTTAAAGCGACGGCCTACGCTTTGACAGGAAGTCGAAGCGCTCGGCGGCAATCAACTCTGTCATCAGCCCTCGCTCTACACCTCCCTCTCTTTAACATAACACCAATACTCCTGAAACACAAACCACGAACTCCACACCTTCCACTCCCTCCCCTCATCCGCAAACACAAACTCAAACTTCCTCACAATCTGCGGCACCACCTTCGTCATCTCCAAAAGACTCACATTCTTCCCAATACAAGTTCTACTCCCGCCTCCAAACGAGAACGAATTGCCCATTTGCGCTGCGGCGTTTTTCGCAGAGCCGAATTGATCCATGTACGGTCTGAGTTGAAGACGTGGGCGTCGGGACCGTAGACGGCGGGGTTGTAGTTTAGGGCCCAGGCGGAGTCGCCGACGTGGGTCTGAGGAGTGGGAGGGTTAGTGGGAGGTCAATGGAAAGAGGTGGCGGATGATGGGACTTACGCCTGCTGGGAAGAATGTTCCGCCGAGTTCCATGCCCCCTGCTGGGACTTCTCGCGGCAAGATGTAGCCTACTGCAGGGTGGATGCGGAGAGTTTCTGCTATGACACATTGGAGGTAACCGAGATTCTCTTCGTGGAATGGGGTCGGAGGCTGTTCCCTCTTGTGTCGCTCCGTCGATTTCGTCGCGGAGTTTCTGCAAAATATGGGGATTGTGGTAGAGGTAATAGAGACAGGCTGAGATGGTAATGCCAGTCGTGTCTGTTCCGGCGGCTAGGTTACCACCAATGCAGTCCATTTGGTTTTCGAGGTTGACTTTTCCTTCTTCCTCCAGTTTCATCAATTTGTTCATGAAACAGTCTGCTTTGCGATTTTCCTTCTCGACGAAATCGACGTTTCGATACTTGGCCAGTGCTTTCCTGACGGCAGGCTCGATGACGGTGCCGGCGTTCCTGATACCAAGAGCTTGAACGGTGCTGAAAAGAGGGAGGTGTAGTTCTGGAAAGATCCCGACTTTTCCAAATCTCGATCCGCCATCCGATGCCCTAACGCATGTTAAATGTAGAGAGAACGGAGTCGTCTGGCGACATTCTTGGTGAGATAGAGATGAACAGCAGACGTGCGGGCCGAAAGACGATGCTCCAATTGTCCAGAAAGACGGCCGTGGTGTGCCAATAGCACTTAAGTCCCAAGAGGAAGCTTTCCTACCTGCTACCTGGTGCTTCGATGCGACCACCCCTGACTGTCTGTTCTGTGAATGTGTTCTGCAGATAGCGAAGATCTGATGTGCATGCTTTACTCGACCTTCACGATTGGGTGCTCACCTCGCAAAGCTTGACGTTTTGTGCGTCAGTCGCGGCATTCGAGGGTCAACATACGCTTGAAATGCTGTATTGTTCAGCGGAAGGTGACTAATGCATGTTGTTAGAGCAGGAGCCACTGTCGGCCCTCAAGCGCAAGATCGAAAGCCATGTTGAGTATTCAGGCTCGTCCAACGCAAGAACGTAAGCTTTTCAGAGCACAGCCAGAGCCTTCCTTTCCGTTTGGCCAGGTATGGGGCCGAGTAGACTGTGCGTGGGGCCCTGGCAGTCCGAAGGAGCGGTATTGTCGCCTTTGTTATGAAGCAAACTCGAGCGTCCAAGCGGGCCAAGACGCTATGCAATGGATCTTGCCTAGAGGCATCTTATGGAATGCTAGGGCCTGTGGCCTCTTCAACTGAACGGTCTGCTCAACCCGATAGTATCATTATCGTCGTCGAGTGTAACTTGACCCCGAGTCGACAAGCGAAAGGCCACCTTCATCTTTCTCTGGTGATGCACGGATTGACAAGTCTTCCCCCGGCAGAGCTTGACCGATCTGAGAGCGACGACAGTGATTTGAGCCATAATCTCGACAATTGTGAGGTGACAGCCAGGGCAATCAGAGAGGATGACGAGCATTCAACTCGTTCTCGCTAGCCAATGCTGGTCGACAGCGTCTTGCTTTTCGGCATGGTACGTGTTGTCCTGTCAGCGTGTGGTACGGATGGAGAGCACCTTCTGGTGTGCATACAGGCAGCGGTAGCATGTTCGCCTTCGAGCTCCTCGGGATAGAAGCAGACGTGCTGTGGTGACATGTGGATGGTCAGAAGATGGTCTGAGATGCATGTCAGCTTGAGATTTGCATGTCGCAGGCGCTGCAGGAGCCACGACCACCGATGCCCTCGACACCTGAACTCTATTATTCGTAGCCCTCCCCATCTCCCACCATGTGCTCTGCCCGGTAGGGAGTTTCATTGTTATTTGCTCCGCGACTCTTTGTTTATTTGCCATTTGCCCGCAGTGTCGATGTACAACTTCTCACGCTTCACGATGGCATGAAACCTCGCATATTCCTATTGAGATCCTGATCGAGCACGATGGCTGCAATGCCCAGCGAACCAGACAACACCGACTATGTGGCATCGCTGGCGAGCCCAACGCTCTGCACGCCGTCAACGGGCAGGCCTGGCTTTCAGAGTCATGGGAAGACGTTATCAATGGCGTCAGAGCCCGCCTTCCACACCAGGTCGAATCGCTTCTCGTTACAGTTCCCCGTCCAGCCCACCGCTCCATTCCATCCTGTGCGAGCAGCGTCGCCAACCCGAGAATGCGTCAACGGCACACCAGACATTGACGACCCCACTGCTGGACCCTCAGACGGAAACTTCCTCCATCTCGTCGCAGCGCAAGAGCGTCGAGTGCTCGAGCTCAAGGAAGAGCTGCAACGAGCTGAAGCAGACCTCACCAGACTGAAAAGAGAGTGGGCGAAGCATGAAGCGAACAAGAAACGAGGCGATGCCAAACGTTTGACACGGCCTCAGACACTGCAGACCTCACCGACATTGACCTCCGACCGAGATGATGAAGATGGCTCAAGTGCATGGCTACAGCAAGAGATGGAACGTCGCAAGGCTCTGCTTTCGGCTAGTAAGCCCAGCAGTCGGACAGTATTCCCCGGCCAGCGACATACACGGGCACTGTCTCTCCTATCACCAGCAAGAGAGTCGGTCAGGCATAGTGCAAGCCACTCAATACCGATGATGCAGCCTCCGCCGCGACCACCTCGAAAGGACAGTCTCAAGAATCCAACGAGGCAGAGCATGGACCTCGTAAGACCGAGCGCAAGAGAACACACTGTACCGCCAAATGGGGCGGATACTGAGAGCCAAGACAAGCTTGCAGCTCAGTCGGTGATCGACCAAGAGATGCTTCTTCGAGCAGGGAAGAAGGTCGCAACAGACTTCAAGGACGGACTTTGGACATTTTGGGAAGATCTTCGGCAAGCCACAGTCGGAGAGGAGTCTGGACCAATACAACCACCGATCTCAAGGCGAGGTTCTGCACAAACGCTCAAGGCAGCGCGGAAGCAGGGCAGCATTGGAAGTCTACAAGGCTCATCGCGCAGCTCGTCGACTTTGGGCATAGGACCAGATCGTGGAGATGCTGCGAGACCGCCGGCTCCGAGGAAGAAGTCCGCGCCTCTTCCAGATCTCGCAGACCCGTCTTTCTGGAGCGATCATGGCACCACGATTGAACCGAAGGAGCAGGCATCGACAAAGAAGCAAGCAGTCTCGCGACAACACAAGCGATCGGCGGACTCGACCAAGCGGCTGTCCGGTGCGTCAAATGATGGCTGGGATACTTGGGATAGTCCGGAGCAGTCTGGGTCATCTTCCAGCGTTGCTTCAGAAGCCATGACGTTATCATCCACGGTGTCAGGCAGCGGAAGTCCGCGAACATCAGGGAGCATCTCAAATCGAGAGTCAAGAGATCTGTCTGGGAAGAAAGAGGCACTGCCATGGCCGGCACTGAAGAAGTCGGGAATTGGCTCCCTACGACGGACCGCAAGCCATCTTTTGTCAGAATGGGAGAAGAGCCTGACTCCAAGTCCAGGTGAAGAGTTCACAGGTCAGGAAGACTATCTAGGCGCTGGCGCTTCCGCTGCAGCTGCTGAGGCGATTGCATATGGTGCCAAGAGTAGTAAGAAGGATTGACATACCACTTGTAGATGACCACTTAGTAGGGGGGGCCTGATCACATGGTCTATTATCTGGTAGATATCACGAAAGAATCACAGGACCATTGGGTGCGCTCCACGTAATCCTCCCATCGCGCCCCCAAAGTCCGAAGCGCGAAGAACGAAGCACGCTATACCACTTCCCCATCTTCTTGCGAAATGCTAATGCTGTGCCACAGCACTATCTTGCGTAGCGCTGCGTAGCTCGCCTCTTTCGTGTCTAAGGCTGGCTGAGGGGTAGATTGGTGCATTTGCAGATACCGCGAGGATGGTAATGGTCTAGAGATGGCGTTTGCCTAATGCGAACTTCCAGTAGCGGCTGTGTTGTGTGAGCGAGACAGAGACGGTTGCTTGATGCTATTTTGATGCTATTAATGGTGACGATGATGGCACTTGTAGGCCGCCGTACCGCACATGGTTTATGTGGTCTGTGCATCGTGGAGCAGTTCTGCCTTCCTGCGGATCTGTGCTGCCTTCTGTCATCAACGTCCTACCACCCCATCTGATACTATCTACGCATTGAGTACAGCCACCGACCATGTCGAACTGTATAGCCGTAGCACCAATGCGGGGTACAGGCTACAAGATGTATGCACACATCACATCTCCATCGTGCTCGGACTTCGGAATTTATGAATACTTAAGACGCGACGCGATCACCATGTTGTACGGCGTTCTTGGACCGTCTCTGCGCTACTATGCCCAGCGAAACACCAGACGACAGACAGTCAGATGTCAGCGACCATGAGAGGCAGCCAGCGCCAACGATCGCCTGCGATGGATGCCGACCCGAGTCCGTCCAAGCTGCACAAACTGCAGCAGGACGGGTATGAATGACCCAAAGCCTCGACTTTACAGCACCTGACGTTATATGCAGGCATCGATTGTGTATATCAAACCAAAAGGGTCAAGCCAGGCCTGAAAGTAGGCGCCGTGGAGAATATCCATCGAAGATTGGGTACTTCCAAGCCTACCTTCAGTACTCCCTAGCTTATGCTTTGTAGATGAGCTGGAACGGCGCGTGGAGCAACAATCGACTCTTCCAGCTGAGAACACAGCTACCAGCCGGAATGGCGAGCACACTCGATGTACTCGATATTTTGGCTCGCGAGCTCTCAAAGCTGGTCCAGAAAGACGACCGTTTCTGCGGGTCTTCTTCTGCAACGCCCATGCCCTCCTTGAAGCGCCCTCGCATCCAAGACGAAGGCTGTGAGCAGCGGCAAGGGCCACGTGATGGCCAGGTCATGCCATCGCCAGACCAGAAGAATCTGCATTGTATCTTCACGGCCTACTTTCCACATGTTCATCCTTGGATACCGATGCTACATCAGGCACGCTTTCTTGAACGCTGGGAGAATAGAGAAGCAGGCCAACCTCTGTTGCTTGTAGTCTACGCAATGATAGCTGCAGCCGGCAGGCACATTTCCGACTTTGTAGTCTGGGATGATGCTACACGAGATTGAATCGTGGCTACAGCGATGAGCTCTTTGTCGATCGAGAATCTGCAAGCTCTCGTGATTCTCGCATTCGATGACCTTGGAAGTGGCGCCAACAATAGAGCTTGGACACTGATCGGCGTTGCAACTCGTGCAGTACAATACCTGCAGCTCACCAAGGAGCAAACTCGACCCGATTTTCGACCCTTCTGTGCGCCTTATGCTCCTCTTGGGCGAAGCTTGGACTGGACGGAAGACGAAGACCGACGGAGAGTTTTCTGGTGCGTTTTCCTCCTCGATCGACTGTGTACGACAACTACTGGTCGGAGCACCAGCCTCGTGCCTGAGAAAAATCGGCGGCTACCATGCGATGATCATGTTTGGCGCAAGCAAGAAGCCGTATCGACACCAGCATTCGGGCTCTGGGACAAGTCCAGAGGGCACGACTACGATCCTGCGCATCTGCCGGTCACGCAAGACACTACAGACAATAACGTGGGCAGAAATGCGCTGCATGACATCTCTCAGCCGCAAGCTGTATCGGCGACGCCGTCAGACATGTCCACAGTGGGTGCATTTGCATACAACATTGAGGCAACAGAGTCCATGAGCCGTGTCATGACACAATTCTCAACCTTCAGGTCGATCTGGAGAACTACAATGATTTGACCTCCTGGCTTACCCGTTTCGAAGAACTCGACCTCCGCCTCGTCCATTGGAAGATGCTTCTGCCACAGAGGTGGAAAGTGAATCCGAACATGACTCGTCAGGTACCACTCATGGATCCCAATCTCACTGCAGCGCATCTTATCCACAACGCATCTATGATACTTCTGCACCAGGTTGTCGCGTATCCGCCCGCGACCTGGAGGTTTGGCAGTCGACTTCCGAGCTCTTGCAGCGCGGAAGCTTGCTACTCCGCGAGCACGGAGATCGCATTGATATCGCAGAAGTATTTAAGCAAGTCTCCAGTCGACTCGCCAGTCAGCAGCCAATGCGCCTTCTGCCTGTTCATCGCCGCTCGAGTCTTGCTTATCCACTGGCGCTACACGTTGTCCAGTCAGCTGGCCCCAGAATTCTGGACGATCATACACTGTCTCGATCAAATGGCAACGAAATGGAGGTTTCCAATGACCTATGCAACGAATGACCCCATCAATCTGTTCTCGAAGCATGCGACTACACTCAAAGATCTGTACAACTATCATGCCATGGACGCTACGTATCGTCTCGACGTAAATGGTTACATAGGCGATCTCAACCTCCCTTGCCGCTCACAAGGCCTTGCCGGTACCGGAACAGTCGGAACCGATCAACTGATTGCGGTCCAAGAAGGGCTTAATGGGGCAGGCACGAGGTGCTCGGCTGACCTCAGCTCCATCGATGATGTGCCTCAGCTATTGGCCGACCAAGACTTCTTCGACCTTGACCGTATCATTGCGTTTGACGACGGATGTATGTTCACGGCAGCCTTGGACAGTTTGGTAGGCCACGGGTGAAGGCCAGCTAGACATGGTCGCCACACTCTGGTACCTCTTGATCTCACTGCTATCTAGCGGAGTGGCTACGCTGTATCTTCCGGCGCATCACACAGCAGCCTTAGACGCGTCCTGACCGGAGCAGCCGGTTGCCAAATTCGGCGAAATAATAGTCCCCATACACAAGTCCATGAGTAGCGTATCGCTTTCTCGCATTGGCATTGTTATTCGCTGTGCCGTACTTCAGTATAGCATCGAAGCGAGCCGCGTTACTGCACTCTGCTGCTTCGATGGCTTGGTCCAA
Source organism: Fulvia fulva (assembly GCF_020509005.1). Taxonomy (NCBI): domain Eukaryota; kingdom Fungi; phylum Ascomycota; class Dothideomycetes; order Mycosphaerellales; family Mycosphaerellaceae; genus Fulvia; species Fulvia fulva. The sequence goes on along the minus strand of NC_063017.1, from coordinate 3,571,988 downwards.
GCCTGGCCGCAGGTATGCTCTCTCAGGCGCAACAGCGAAGGCAGTTGCATCTTCAACGATTGCGAATGCAGCGTTTTGGTATCTTGAACATAAAGCAGGCCGATCGATGCTCGCCAGTGCTTGCGCGAGAACCAGCATGCCGTTGGCGGCTATCATTCCGGCAGACGAGTCGCGAAGCGGGATTTCGTTGTCTTGAAGCGGCGCATCAAAGTCCCATAGAGGCACCATTCGCCCTCTCTCGATCGAAGGTGGCAAGGTCTCAAGCCGGTATATGAAGTATTCCGCCAAGCCGCACGATACCTCGAGAAATTGAGTGTCTGGTCCACGCATATGTCTCGGCGAATCCCAAGATGCCCCAAGCCTGACCTCTCGACCAGGTTGATTCATCTGCATAGCGCTGGGCCGTCATACGGGCCTTCACGCTGCCGGTCTTGAGATCAATATTGGCAACATGACACGTTGAAAACCATCGGCTACAAAAAGCATCTTTATGCATAGCACGGGTCTGCTCAGGCCTTAGGTGTGATCGCATCACCGTTTTCGCGTGTTCGGTTGCGATTTCAGCCAGCCGAGCATCCGCACCATGACATGCTGCGTAGGAAAGCAGATTCAGGTTGCACATACTGTCGATGATGACGATCAAATTGTCGTTCTGGTCCAAGATCTCGATGTCCTTTCTGTTCAACATGTCCCAGCTCCTGATGGCTCTGGATTCGGGTACGTATCTCGTGGCCAGACTGTATGCTGCTCGGATGATCGAGTCCAGGCTGGCTTGATGGCCGAAGAGCTCCCAGTCCAGACGCAAGGCAGGCATAACAATGAATCCAATGTCATGAGTGTCAGCACGATCAGCCATGCTATGAAGTGGCTGGCTCCAAGCTTCACAGAGCGGCTTCAGCTCGTTGTACAGAGCTCGAACAGTAACTCTTGGATCGGCAGTTGTGACGCTTTGCGGGTAACGTGTGAGCCGTTCCAGCGTTAGGTATAACGTGCCTGGGAAGAATCCACAGGTCCAGAACTCAGCTTCACGCAGCGAGTATGCTCCGTCAGAGTCAGCCGCAACGGTCTCAGGGAAGGCTTCAGGCACTGCGGAAAGCGCTGCTTGCGCTGTTCTGATGACTTTGGCAATCACGTTTTCGGCGAAGAGTTCTGCGAGAGTCGCTTTGCTTTGAGAGCTCGCTTCCGTCGGAGGCGTGTAGCCCAAGGAGAGACGCAGACTGATGTCTTGCACGTTCTCACACTCCGAAAGTGGAGTGCTAAGTGAGCTCTCCGCGATCGAGTCATCAGATATCTGCGAAGTAGAACTTGATCCGCTCGACACGGCTTCCGGCAATGTTTCCAACGGACCTGAGCTGCTTCGAAACTAACATCTGTGCATGCCAAAAATGTGGTCGCCCAAAGTAATGAGCTCGAGATGGCCCTGGTCTGGTCCTCGTTCATGTCGGAACATCTTTGTAATGTAGTCTTGTGATCATCGGTTTCGGCCATGTCGACGTCGGTTTGTGTGGCAAGATTTGCACGAAGTCGATGGGTTTCATTGACTGCTACTGTTCTACAGTGAAAGCTGGGCCACCCTTCCGGCAGCATGTTCAGGATGACACTCTTTCCTCTTTCAGCTGTAAATGCAGCCACTGCGGAGTCTGGGGTAATGTGAGCGGAACGACGTCCAGCTTCCTCCCTCACGACTGCTCAAAAAGTTGCCAGCGGAGTGAAGACGCTCAAAGATTGTATCGCTTGTCAAGCGACCGCTCAAAGTAAGGCTGTCGTGATTCGTGCGGACCCTAACACATAAGGGGCCCTAGTAGAACACTTTCTGTCCCGATCTTGACCAGTATACAGAAGCCTCGTAGCGCAGCGAAGCCGGATTCCAGCCATCGAGCATGTGTTTGAAGCTTTGGGTAGTGAAGAAGGACCAGAGCTTGTGCTCAACATCGTGACGGCGGTTTTTGCTATCGGAGCTGCGGCAAATAAATCACCACAGGAGATCCAGGAGATGTGGGAGAGCCCACCAGACTCGCCTTTGTAATTCTGAGACGCCTATTGCGCATGTCTCGGGATCCCGTGTAGGCTTTCCAGACCGTAGCCCATTGGTTCATGCTTGGTAGTATCACACCGAGGACGCAGACAGAAATACCAGTTTCGATCGAGACCGCTCCTTCCTGTTCCCAACCTTTTCGGTCCTCAAGAATCGAAAAGAACTTCTTATCACCTTGCGACTCAAATACACGGCCAGATCGATTCCGCCATGACCTACTCTGAAACTGGAACCCCCGACCCTTTGCAAAAGTGCTTGGTACAGGCGGCGAGCAGGTAGATGAAACAAGACACGTTCTAGAAGCTCCGCAATGCCCAGCACTGCCTTCACGACAGGCCTTCTTCGTGCTTTGCTAGCAGCCTGGATGGCAGCTGTAGCAGCAGTCGCTCGGAGTAATCTGCATTGCTCTGCAGCTACTGTCTCCAAAAGAGCAACTGTAGCATTGGCAGCTTGATCGAGCAGGCGCTTTTCGACCATGGGCATCATTTGTGTCGAAGCTGCTCGCGAAAGTCGAGGTTCTTGGAGTCACGGCGCCAGACGTTGCCGCACCACCTGAGTTTTTATATATGTCTCTGTTGAAGAGCAAGGCGAGAGCGGCCAGGTCGTCTGCTCCGGGCCACGACAGCAATCGAAGGAGTGCGCGAAGACATTCTCCAGGGAAAGCGATCGCAGTGACGCAACCTAGGCCGGTCCTGTGTTGTTGTAGCCGTTATGCTCAGAGAGGTCGGTGTTGATGAGATGAAGTCGAAATCGAAGCATATCAAGTGACGGTTCAATCATGCCTGCAATACGAGCAGTGATAGCTTCGATAGTTTGGATGGATGGATCATGTGGTGTTGTTGAGTCTTGTAGTCTAGCTGTGATGGAAAAGAAGAAAAAGGCGGAGGCTTTCAGAGCGAAGCGTGGCCAGCTCTGAATGCTTCTGTTCGCTGCAAACTCTCCCGGACAGCAACATCGACTTCATGTCGGTCATCATGAGATGCTGTGCTCATCAGAACAGCATGCAGCCGCATTCTCGCGCATCTCCATGTCCATGTCCATGGACCAGGCTGCATGAACATATTTCCTACTTGGCCACAGACAGGCTCGCGTGCTTCACCGCTGAATTGACCACAGCGAACGTCTCCTGACACAGCAGACTATTACAATGCCTCCTCATAAGAGCCCCTCCACCCCTCGCGTGCCCTCTGGCTCTACAGACCCTTCTCTCACATCACACAGCGCAACCAGCTCCTCAAACAGCACAGCGTCACACCCCCCCACGATGGCTCCCCAAGACACCAAAGCACCCTTCCTCCGCATTCCCTGGATCCGCCGCATCATCACCAAACCAGGCACCATCTACCGCATCCCCGGCAGCCGCTCCCCCAAGTCCACCACCGAGGACTCCCTCTTCGCCGAAATCCTCAAAACCCCGCGCACAATCCGCAGCGCCATATCCTTCTACACCCGTCCGACCTCCGAAGATTCCGAAATCGAGCAAGTCACAACCGTCATGACCCTCGGCGACGGGATGAACGGACACCCCGAGATCATCCACGGCGGAATTCTAGCGACTATGATAGATGAGAGCATGGGGATACTGCAGAGCGTGAATCTGGAGAGGGCACATATGAGAAGGGTGAAATTGGGGCAGGCGGAGGGGGAGTTGCCGCCACCAGGAGGTGCGGCGTTCACGGCGGAGTTGACGGTGAGGTATTTGAGACCTGTGAGGACGCCGGGGGCTGTGGCGGTGGTTGCGAGAAGGGAGAGGAAGGAGGGGAGGAAGGAGTGGCTTGTTGCGGAGGTGAGGCAGCAGGTGGGCCATGGGGAGGATGACGACGGGGAGGTTGTGGTTTGTGCGACGGGGACATCGCTGTTCATTGAGCCTAGGGGTGTGAAGCTCTGAGGGAGGAAATGGGTAGGATGGGCAGGATGAAGATGAGTGTTGCGTATTGGACAGGCGAGGGAGGCGCAACGTTGATTTTACTGGCGAACAGCTTGAAGGCTCACGAACTCGAACGGCAACGAGCTATCACAGTTGCGTTCCATCACACCCGAGCGAGGCACCATCAGGAACCTATCACATTCGCCTTGAGAAGCCGCATGCGCGATATTGCAGCTCGAAGCTACCGCAGCGAAGGGTCTGTCGCATCCCTCAAGACGCATCTGCATTCGCATACGGCGACTTCACTGTACAAAGGATACGTGGGAGCACATGGTCAACCATTAGCTTACGCACACCATCACGACCATGGGATCGATACCCTATCGTACCTTCTGTGTTGGGCAGTCACAGCCGACCCTCCCTCGCAGCGGATCTACCCCGTGCGGAGAGTGCTTGGCCCTTGGCCGAACTGCTGTGTAACCCTGTGTTGGTTCGGCCGCCGCTGACGCCTGACTGCTTTATCTCTGCTCCATGTCCTGATCTCGAGCTGAGAAGCAGAAACTTCGCATACCACTATAAGGTCCATAACGAGTGCCCGAGGGCTCCCGCTGACAGACGAGGTGGCCGCTTGCACAACTACAGAGCTACTTTTAGGTACCTACGACAGTGCGCTCGCAGCGTAGCAATCGCTGCAGATATAGAAGCGGAAGCGTTGTACGACGCGTCTCCCTACAAAACTGCTCAGGCCTACGGTGCTCGGAGCGTTTCGTATAGGTTCTAATGATTCTCGACATTGAAAGCACAGCGGCCACCTTGTTTGTCCAGAGCCCTTGGTCCAGACGGGCGTCGTCACGCCTCGTCGACTACCCAAGCACCAAGATGGACCCCAAAACCGGATCGACCTCGAAGCGCAAGGGCTCGCTTGCACAGAGCATTGACGATGCGCACACGCTTGCAGAGCTGGGCCACGTGGAAGAACTCTCCCGAAAGTTTGGACTCTGGTCTATGCTGGCATTGGCCTTCTGTGTTCTAGGAACCTGGTCGACGTTCGCGCAAGGATTAGCCTCTGGACTCAGCAATGGTGGACCGTTCAGCATTCTGTGGGGTCTGTGTCTTGTGTTTGCATGCAATGTCTGCGTTGCTTTGTCGCTGGGAGAGCTCTGCAGCAGCATGCCCACAGCGCTTGGTCAAGCGTACTGGGTGCATCGACTACTGGACACGAAGACTGGCAGATTTGCTAGCTACATGTGCGCCTGGATCAACACATTTGGCTGGTGGACCCTGACGGCCAGTCAGATTGCGTTCATGACCAACTTCATCTTGGGCATGAAAGTCATGTTTGACAACGAGTGGAGTGGCGCAACGAAAGGCTGGGTGCAGTCTCTGGTGTACATTGGAATCACCTTGCTGTTCACGGTGGTCAACCTCGTGGCATGTCGAAGAGACGAGATTCTCCCCATCTTCAACAATGTAGTCGGAGTATGGTTCGTCGGCTTGTTCTTCGTCTTCGCGCTGGCGTTGCTCATATCTGTCGGCACGAAACGAGGTCTGGTATATCAGCCGGCCTCCTTCGTCTTCGGCCACTGGATCAATCAGACAGGCTGGCCAGATGGTGTCGTTTGGTTCACTGGGCTCCTACAGGCCGCTTATGGACTCACCGCCTTCGACTCGGTAATCCACCTCATCGAAGAGATCCCTGCACCAAGGAAGAACGGACCAAAAGTCATCTGGCTGGCCGTAGTCTGCGGCGCCATCACGGGGTTCCTCTTCATGCTAGTCTGCCTCTTCTGCATTCAGAACTTGGAACAGGTCCTCGATGGTCCGACCGGATTGCCATTCATGGAACTCGTCGAGCAGACCATCGGTCTCGAAGGCGGCGCAGCTCTCCTGGCTCTCTTCATCTTCAATGGTATCGGGCAAGGCGTCTCGATCGCCACAACTGGAAGCCGACTTACGTGGGGATTCGCACGCGACAACGGTATACCTTTCAGCCAATACTTCTCGCACGTCGACACAACCTGGCGTGTCCCAGTCCGCGCCCTCTGGCTGCAAGGATTCCTCATCGCCCTCGTCGGCATCCTTTACCTCTTCGCCAGCACAGTCCTCCAAGCTATTCTCAGCGTCAGCACCATTGCACTGACGATATCCTACGGAATGCCGATCTTCACACTAGCCATCGTTGGTCGCGACAAGCTTCCACCTGGGGAGTTCAATCTCGGCAAGCTCGGACCGTTCATCAACTGGGTCAGCGTGATATACTGCAGTGTCACGACAGTGTTCTTCTTCTTCCCAAGCGAACCTAACCCTGCAGCGGGCGATATGAACTACGCCATCGTCGTATTCGGCGTAATGGTAGTAGTTGCCGTGGGATTCTGGTTCATCACGGGAAGAAAAACTTACCTACGAGGCGATGATGCGGCGATGAGAATTGAACTGGCACGACGGCTTGAGATGGAACAGACTGCTATTGAGACCCATCCTATCAACACTAAGTAGATGTAAATAGATAGATAGATTTGTCATTCCCCTGTTCTAGGACCCTATCCGGCCTATGCAGGTATATATCTATTGTTATGTACAAAGGGAAACCCGAATAGGTGAAAACCCTTCCCGCCCCCGACTACTCCTTGTCTAGATTAGCTTTCCCTCTGAACGTACGTAGTCCATGTCACTACCCCGTTAGCCCCCGCTCCTAGCCGGTCTCGTCGCGCTGCGTCGTGTCCTCTCTTCCTGCACTGCTCCTACTAGGCGGTACTGTTCTAGCCAGCCCTTCTCTAGTATCCAGTTCGTAATGCGCCGTAGGTCTTCAGCGTTGTTAAGAAGTGCCCCAATCGTCCGGTTCCTCGCCTTTGCCATCCACTCCCCCCTTCCTAGCGACCACCTCGGACAGACGAGGAGTGCGTGCCGTACGTTCTGGGAGCGATAGCCGCAGGGGCAGCTAGTATTCGTGTATCCTGGGACCTTCCTCCATGATAGGTACCCCTGGAGGCCGATGTGTTCGCTTCGCAGTTGGGTTGCTATGCTACTCTGTGCCCTCGTAAGGCGGTAGTGGATGAGCTTCGGGGGGTGCTTGACCGCGGATTTTGTAGCTGACCATTCCTTAGGTTGTCCCGCTGGCTGAGGGCGTCCACTATGCCCTACAACCTGGTTGTTCCACCTCTCTTTCCATAGTTGCTCTACAAACGATTTCTCACCTTCCCATTGTGTTGCTAGCTGTTCGTCCCTTGCCCGGTAGTTCGGCTCGTTTCCGGGTCGAATGCCCTTATGCGCTGGTACTGATTCGCGGGCCCTTGCGACTGCACTAGCGATGACCTTCTGTACTGGGTACTGTGCCGACTTGCCTAAGTAGGAGGTCCGTAGTCCCTGGATGTATAGGTCGATCGGCGGTATAGCGGTCTCGTGCTCAAGCATCCTCGTTGGTGTCGACTTATATGCCCCGGTGACCTTCCTTAGGCATTGGTTTTGGATCTTCGCTAGCGGCGCGACGAGTCCCTTCGATGGGCAGGCCCTCTCGCCTAAGGACCACACTTGGCTGCCATAGGTAAGGACTGGCCGTACAATAGCCGTATATAGAAGTCGTGACTGCCGGAAGTCCGCCCCCCATGTGGACGCAGTGAGCCTCTGGCATGATGCCATATTCTGTTCAGCTTTCCGTAATATTGCCTGTACGTGCTTCCTCCACCGTAGCGCCGGGTCCACCCATAGTCCGAGGATCCTGAGCTGATTTGCCGGGTTAGTCGTGTGCCCCTGTATCTGGATAGAAGCTTGCATATTGTGGAACCGTGGCCGGCGCGTAAAGTGTATCAGATTGTACTTTTCTGGGGCAAACCGAGCCCCGTGCCTCCTAGCCCAGTCCTCGCAGATCTTGTGCTTCTCTTCTAGTAGCCTACAGTTCTCCTCAGTCGAGGAAGACCACGCTAGGATGTTTGTGTCGTCTACGAAGCCGCTCGCAGCGGTGTTCTGGGATTCTAGGGCTGGGAGCAGCGTCGCCATAAAGAAGAGGAACAGAATAGGTGCTAGCGTTGAGCCTTGCGGGATTCCAGTGTGGACTGCTTGAAATGGGCTTCTGTACTGGCCGACCAGGATCGACGTACTGCGGTTTTGGAGGTAGGACCGTACGAAGTTGACAAGCCACTCAGGGAGTCCTTTCGACCTTAGGATGTAGAGAAGCCGCGGGTGTGACACGTAGTCGAAGGCTCCCGATATGTCTAGGCTAAGTAAGGAAGCCACCTTGTCCCTATTCTTATACCAGATGGCCTTTACCTGAGAGGTGATAAGTTCCATCGCGGATAGCGTCGATCGCTGTGGGCGCGCACCCATCTGGGTGTCCGGGAGTAGGGAGTGTTCCTCTGCCGCCTCGGAGAGTCTCGTTGCAACCAGCTTCTCAAGCGCCTTCCCAAGAGTGTTAAGGAGCGCAATTGGGCGGTACGACTTCACCTGCGTATAGTCTTCCTTCTGCGGCTTGCGTAGGACCACTGTCGTCGATTGTTTAAAAGCTATCGGGTGGTATCCGGTCTGTAGGCAGGCGTTGAAGATCGCTGCAACTGCTGGGGCTAGTTGATCTCTACACTTCTTTAGTAGCTCGTTTGGGATCCCATCCGGCCCCGGGGCTTTCTTCGCCGGCAACTTCCTCAGCACAGCGGTAACTTCTCCCTCGGACACCTCCTGTTGGACCGCGATGCTAGGGGCTAGGGGAGTAGAGCTGTTTATGTCGCTTAGATCAGCCTCGACTGGGGGTGGGAAGAACTTGCTAGCCAGTAGACGCGCCTTGGCCTCGGGGAGTAGATGTAAATACTTCAAGGCCAAACCCCCTTCGATCACCAATCCATCCCCCTCTCCATCCCAGCCACCTACAAACAGAAGGGTGTTAGCCATACTCGAGAACCACGTGGCGGTGTCTCAGACTATGATGTACGGCGTGAGATATGCGCTGCACGACGCGCTCCATTCACATCATAGTCTCAGACACCGTTGGCTCCCTTGTACCCTTCAGATCACCTCCGCCCACATGACCCACTGCCATGCACACAATCCATTCCCGATTACGCTCACCAGCCCAACGGTGAGGGCATACCACGAGCTGAACCATAGCCCGTACGTCAGCTTGCTCCAGCATGGCATTGCTAGGAGGAGAGGTGTGTTGAGGGAGAGGAGGGTTATGCGCCATGATGTAAAGTTTTGTCGAGGTAAGTTTGGTAGGAGTTGTTCAAGGAGATGGCGGCATTGGAAGGGGTTGTGGAACATGTGAACGGTTGCGAAGAGGGCGGCGAGGGTTAGTGTGGTGAGGCCGTGGGCCAGGAGGGTCAGGGTGAGGGCGAGGATGAGATTGATGAGGTTTATGATGAGGGTGAGGATGCGGTAGGGCATAGTCAGTGAACCCTTGCTCAACAGTGGTTGGAAGCGGGTCAGTCTCGAGTGGCTGTTGTGACAAGACAGATAAATCTCGAAGTCCAAGATTGTCGCTAGGCATCTACAGTCCTGGGCATAGTTTTTACAACCCCTGTATTTACGCTAACCCCTTCCGGCTATCCATGTCCATCTCAGAAGGTGTTGCTACCTTCAATCTCACTATCAAGAATGGGTCAAGCTCACACCTGAGGACATACAACGTATATGCAAGAGTATGCGAGAACGCTGCGAGGCAGTAATAGCCAACAATGGAGGACACACCAGGTGGTGAGCTACGCCAAGCAGTGGATACATCCTTCCTAATGAGGAAAGGTGAAAGAACAGGGGCTGTAAAAACTATGCCCAGGACTGTAAGCAAACAGATCGTCCCTCATACTTAGCGACAAACATCCACGTCTCGAGAGAATTCTGGAGCCCTTCCCATGCTCCAGCTCCTACGGGAACGGTACAAGGGCAGTCGAGTGGTACGGAGAACGTCACACCAAACTAATGTCCTGACCATTTCGCGAAGGCCATATCTACCTCCTTACCAATGTGTTCATCGGCACAAAGCCGGGACAGTATACTACAACATATCGTCGTAAGCTGCACTAGGCGTTTCGATGACACTCCCTCAATGCCGGGTCACCACCCCCCCAACCTCCAATCCACCTATCCCAATGCCCTCCTCACATTTCCCACGTCAACTCGCCTCAAGCCCTCGGCGTAAACACAATTTCAACATCCCCCAGATCAACGGTAAAATGATCCTTCGTCTTATTCAACAACCTGAACCCATCCTCATTCGGCGCCAACTTGATATCAAATGTCTGAATCAACCGTGTCGTAAGCGTTCGCAGCTCCATAAAGGCCAGGTTCTTTCCAATACAGCCGTATGGACCCATGCTGAAAGGAGCAAAGGCGTCCTTGTGCTTGATCTTGTCTTCTTGTGAGTACCAGCGTTCGGGGACGAAGGAGTCGGCTTCGGCGTAGATGCGTTCGTCTGTGAGTTGTGGTTTTAGTTTGGGGGGAATAGTGATGTTGGGTTGTGGAAACTGTACTCACCTCGTCCCATGACATATTGTGGTGTGATGAAAGTGACGTTGCCAGGTACCCAGGTATCACCGACTTTCATACCCTCTGGTGGTGTGAGACGGTTCACGCCAGATGGAACGGGAGGATGTAAGCGCAGAGCCTCGTTAATGCAGCCATTGAGATGGTTGCAGGTACGGATATCACTCTCTTGCCATTCTCCTTGAGTCTTCGCATCAACCTCTCCCCGAAGCTTCCTGACCTGGTCAGGGTTGCTTGCGAGATGGAAGAAGAGATATGTCAACGTCGCAGCTGTAGTGTCGCTACCCGCCACAATGATCAATCGCGCATCGGCTTGGAGCATAGTGTCGGCTTCTGGGTTTGGGACATCCTTGTAAGCCTTCAGGAGCCAGCCCATGATGTCTGTGTCACGCTTCTTTTCCTCAGCATGCTTCACCCTCCATGTCAGCTCGTTGATGCAGAAGTTTACGAACTTCTGGTAGCCGGCAGAAAGACCAGGGATCTTAGTGAGCATTCGGAAGAACCAGCTTGGGAGTCGGTATGCCAATGGCTGCATGCCCTCGTCCAACATTTCCAGCTCATGTCGCTTCTCGCCTGTATCGAGCATGCCATAGTCGCGACCAAAAGCTAGCAGACCCATTGCGTCGAACGAGAATAGGTTGAACCACTTCGTAACGTTAACCGGCTTGCCATTGTGCTTTCCAATTTGATCGACCAGCTTCGTGTTGAGCTTCTGAATCTCAGTCTCATAGTCCCGCAGTGCTTTCTCGGAGAATGCTGGTGCCCAGACACGTCGTCGGCGGTCGTGGAGGCCTCGGTCACGGGATGTGTGCATACTCGTCAGAGGCTTGTCATTGTCGTACCAGATCGCCTTGGTGACCTTCGACTTGGCCCCGTAGGACAGCTCCATGGCGTCAGGATCGATGATCGACAAGCTGTTCGAGCCAATGCGTAGAAACTTCCCATGCTTCTTGTGCATCTTCTGCAGCCAGTAGAAGCCATCCGAATTGCCTAGCTGGGTCGACAACCACAAGTCAGAGATCCTTGCGGAATATGGACCGGGGAAACTGTTCAATGGGTTCAGAAAAAGGCGGAAGATCATGCAATTGCCATATGCTCCAGCCAGGAATGCTGCGGCCGCTGACGTCGACAGAGCAGCAGCCGAGGGAATGTCCAGAAGACTGACTTTGCAGAGGTATACTGCCAAAGCAACATACGACACCAGGAAGCTGTTCAAATATGTGAATGCGTGCATGTGACACTCAGCGCGGTGGAAGTATCCCCAGAAGGCAGCAGTGCCCACTGCAAACGCCGTGAGACTGGCTGATGCCACCGACACGTTTGGTGTAGCCATGGTATGGAGTAGGTGTCACAAGAACGAGAAGACCTCCCCTCTTTCCATCGGAACGACCACTGAACTTCTATATTGTGTGAGGAGAACAGCCGCCCCCCACCAAGCTCGTTCCAGGCCCCGCATTGTCGTGAGTCGAGTCGATGGCTTGACGCCTTTCTGCTGCTTTGCCGTGAGGTTGCCGATCCATTGAGGAAAAGTCAAAGCTGGGGTACCAAACTCTATTCGCCATGGTGGCACAGGTGGGAAAGGACTTTCGCCCGTTCTTCACAATCAACGTCTAGAGGGTCTCAGCAACGTGGCAGCCACTATCGAGTATGAACTACTGGCAGCCTTACCCTGCTGCCTGTCTCAGTCTTCGCGCCGCTTCTCGTAGCAACGGATGCAAGCCATGGCGTTCAGTAACAGTCGGTGGGTACAAGAACAGCTCAATGTGCGATGAGCCCTAGGTCTGCTTGCACTCAAAGCACCGACAGGCGTAGCCAGATAAGTAGTTGTATCTGCGTGATGGCCTTGAGAGCAGTACCGTGGCGGGAATAAAGAAAAGCGGCCGCGCATCTGGTTCCGTCTTATCGTGCTGTCACTGGGTAGGCCATCAGGCACCAACAGTGAAATAGTGTTCCTGAAGTCGTAAGTCTGTGGATGGACTGAATCTGACGTCTCGCACGTGCGATAGTACTGCCTTATACTGTGCGATCGGACTTGTCACATCGATATCGCTGCAGCAAACGACGTTGTCAAGCAGTGAAAGTGATATCACAGATATCAAAGTGCACTGTGTGCCTCACGCTAGCCCAGTTTGAGCGGAGCCGTCGTGATCATGAGACTTCCATCTCGTGCTGTGGCGGCAATTTAGGCTCCTCGGCAAGCGGTCCGTGGCAATATGAAGCCCTGATTCTGGGAGTAGGGAATCAATCACATCGTTGCCATCCATACAACCATTCGGCACAAGGCGATCGAGTTCTTTATCGCCTGCAAATTGTCCGGGAACAAATTGACGGTCAATCCACCTCGCAGCATCGATCACTAATACGAGATTCGTACCCTCGTAAACCAGTTTTGAATCGGCTCGGCACTCGGCTGCCCAAGGTCCCGGTCCGAGCAAGAGATGGAGAGAGACAATTGTCTGGGCAATGGCAGAAGCACGATTCCTGTCAGCGGCAACTGCGCAAGAGAAAGGGTAGAGGTGTCGAAAATCCCTCGACAAGCCCTTGTCCGGTGCGAAATCAGATCAGATGTCGTGCTTCGGCCAGCAACAGGCAACCAGACGTACATTGTACAATCCTTTCACGCGGAGGCCCGACCACGCTCACGCCACCTGTCAAAAGATCGACTGTATCCTCCGCTAAGCCGTGGAAGGGAAAGAGATTCGAACATGGTGGTACGTGTTGGAATCTGGATTCTGCGGGAACTCGAGGCCCGTCTCTCCGTGCTGCGCCAGAACTCGTTGATTAGAGCTGCTCCAGGGCAGGATCATTGCTAATCTGGCAGAGCTGAGCGCCATGCGAGAACTGCCACAAGAGTAGCACAAGCGTCCACGAGCAGGGCTTCGTCCTCCTTCATGACGCGAGAGACGCGTGCTGGTGCAACTTGCCGTGCTTCCTCTTACTACGATGCCACGCTGGTCTGTGTTGCTTCGCAGGTTGGATCGCCATCGTGAGCCGTGAAAAATTGATCATATCGAGGGCATGTTGATGACAGATGATATCGTTGTCAACAACACGCAAAAGTTCGCGTCGCGACAAGACTGCCGAACTCCGAACTCCGAACCCGATCCCGAGGCCGTTGCCGTTGCCTCTGTTCTTTCCACCTGGGACACAGCATCAACCTCATTCCAACTCATCAGGCATCGTTCCTTGCTCCCAGCTGGACTCATCTCACACATCATAGCTTATAACTCCCTCAAGATGTCGTGGGTGCCACGATGCGTCACGCGTCCCCAGCCCATGTGCCACGCCCAGGCAGCGTGGCGATCACCTCCACAAGCTATGTCATCACATGTAGGTCAGTGTGGTACCTGATCATATGCATGTTCCAAGTTTTTGATACTTGCTCTGTTGATTCTCATTCAGTACAAGTGTGCGAACAGATCAGCCACAATCCAGGGCAAGAACACATACAAGCACATCGCCAAAACGCCTCCTGTCAGAGAACATAACCAGATTCGGTCAGATAGCTTTTGTTATCAATATGCCAAACTACCTCGATCAAGATGATCAGAAAGGTATGCTTCCCAAACTCTCCTTCTCTCTGCTTGCTTTACTTGCAGACCGCCTGACATGCTTTCCGTCTAGGCCCCCTCTCGTTCATCGGCGACCCCTTAGGCAAAGTCCTCGGCGTCGGGCTGAAGCCTCTCGGTCACGTAACCGGCGCCATCGGCAACCCGAACGGCGAAGCACTCCTCGAAGTTCAGAAGCAAGCGAAGCGTGAGCACGGCTTCACCAATGAAGACAACGGCAAGCCGGACAAGGAACTGCCTGGAGGGGAGAGGATAGGTGGGAAGGAGCAGACTGGGGACAATCCGCTTGGTTTGTGATGGAAGGCATGTGGGAGTGTGATGACGTGGGATGCATAGCCATGGCGTTTGATTTGGGAAGTGCAGAGCGTAGCAGTATCGCATGATGACCTGCAGTGTGAGCATTGAGAGACATCAGCGATTTGTGGTGAAGGTAGCATAGTCAGAGTTCCTTCGGCACGATCTGCCTAGCATCCATTAAGAATACTCTGACAAGCCGACTTCTCCGCCGAGTCCATGGTGAGGCCGTAGTAGTACTTGACCTGCACCCAAGCACGGATGTAAGTGCAATGGTAAGCAGTACGCGAAGGAAGCCACTCTGCAGGGTCCATGTCGCCCTTCGCTTGGTTGACATTATCGGTGACAGCCAGGAGTTGTGGACGGGTGAGGCTACAACAAATCAGCATGATTTCCCGCCGACGGCGATTGATGGATACTTGCTCATTAGCAAACTGCTGACGACGAGCATTATCCCAGTTCCGTGCACCAGAAACCCAAGCTTCCTTCAAAGGCACAATATGGTCGATGTCGACGTCGGAGGCAGCAGTCCAGGTGGCGCCATCGTAATCGCTGTACCAAGAGCCGGAGGTCGAAGCGCAAGCGCTGTCGGTCTGGACGTTGCTGCCGTCGCGCTTGAGAACAGTCTCGCGGGTGTTACAGGCGCCGCTGATAGTGATCCAGTGGTTGAAGAGGTCGCGGTCGTAGGCGGGGCTGTTCGACTCTGCCTGGACCGTGATCGAGTTGAGGTACGTCCGTGCAGTCGAAGCGGAGACTGGAGTGGGCAGGTTGCCTCTCTTGGCGAGTTGTTCTTCAACTGATGCGGCAATGGCAACGCTGGCAGCCGCAGCTGCGATCAGGAGTGTCTTGAGGCCCATGTTGTGATCTTGTGTCGTGTGGCTGATGTCTGCTACATCTTGAAGGATGTTTGCTTGCTATATATACTGGTCGCAGATGCGGTATCTCCCTTGGCAGCGTCTGCCCTTGCGGGTTGTGCATAGGGACAGTAGCATAGCTTTCGCTAAACGTGCAGAAAGACCACTGGGCTAAGCACAGCACGTGTATCAGCGAAGCGATATCTTTTGATATGCTATTTCGCCCTAAGCTAATCAAGAAGGTCAGCTGTAGCTTGCTGTTCAATCGATGTCGTGCCAAGCCTGCAGTTTGTCGATCAGGAAGGTGGAAGTCCCTCGTGTGGAGATATGATTCGTTCTCAGAATCTGTAGTCGGCGAAGTGCGCAATTCAAAGTTGTAGATCTGCGTTTCTCGTAGCGCTCCAGCGGCGAGAGATCATCACCACTTCGGCAGTGAAACCAGATGAGGATGCAGTCCGACACGTTGTGCCTGGTGAAGTTCCCGCTGCCGACGGGAGGGGCACGGAATGTAGTAAGGACATGCTGCACGCCAAGACCGTGCTCCAGGCCGGTGGCAATCCTCCGAGCGCACGTGTTAAATATCTACTGGTCCCGGTTGGATATCAGTACTCGTATCGCATCCAACCACGACCTCAGAACTTGAACTGATTGGCATACGCGCTCTCCATGGGCAAGGGTTGCTGACTCGACACGACCAGCTCAGGGTTCAGGAACATATCCCATTCGAACGGTATTTCCATCGCCCAATCCATGTTCGGTGCATCCGAGAGCGTACTACTCGGTCCAGCTGAAGGGTGGTCGGTGAACGGTGGTGTCTCTGGCACGGCATTCAGTGCTTCCAACTCCTTCTGCTTGCGTTTCCGAGCCATCGTAATCAAGGCAGTAGCCTGGTTGTACGCCTCTCTGCACATGTGTGTATCGTACGTCTGTGCGATGTTGTGCATAAGGTTCATGACCTCTTGTATGTGTGCGAGACTGCTAGGCGTCCCAACAGCTATGACCACGCACAGGAACTGGAAGGGAGTGCAGATGACGTTCCACCAAGGAGTCCTGATTGAGAGCAACTTCGCAGAGGCTGTCAATGCTGATTTACCAATGCTGACGACAGTTTCTGCTTTGTCTTTGGCATCGGTCAGACTCATCAACCACAATCGTCTGTAGATAGCAAAGGCCAGATCTGCCTTGAGCAAGGATATAAAGTGCGACTCAGTCTGTAGCGCCTCGATCTTATCCAGCGCTCTAGCCAATGCACCAGGCGGGTCTGGCTCACGTTCCTTGTCCACGAAGTCGTTCGGCAGCAGGTCGGCCAACTCCACGAAATGGTGCGCATGACTTGCACTTTCGGACGCAAAACGCTTGGTGGTGACAACATCGAAATTGACCCTGGAGCGTCCATACTCGAAAGATAAGATGATGTTCAGAGCTCTCGAGATCCAGAACAGTCGCCGGCGATTCTTGGCCAGTTTGTGGTCGGTGACCGTCGGCGGGTACACCACGGCAATGGTCTGTATCTCCTTATGCAGACCGCTGGCCTCTATCTGGTGCATAGTAATGCAGCTCGATATCCATGCCCCATGCGGCCTCGAAGTCAGACGGAGATAGATCGTCCTCAAAATCCAGCCAGCTACATGATGCGGCGTAGGTGAATTACTGATACTCTTCGCCACAAGCACATTACGTGCATCCATGAATATAGCATCCTCCTTAGGATGCGGTTTCGGCGAGAAGAAAGACCCAAGCGCAGCAACACCAAGCGCGACAGAGTCAATATCCCTAATGCCGACAGGATCATTCCAACGTGCCGTCACCTGCTCCATGAACTCTGCCTCCTCCAGCAATCCAAACTCCGGCTTGACAACCTGGAAGTACACATTCGCATAGTTCTGCATATCCGCAAGCGTCAAATGCGTAGCAATACCAACCGGCTCCTCCTGCGGCTCAGGCCGAATTCCCAAATGCCACGCAAAAGAATGCAACCGCGGAATACTATCACTCTCCAGATCCATCCCCAGAATCCTCGGAAACGCAACCGCAGAGTTAGCTCTAACGAACCGCGTCTTGACAGGATCCAAAATACCCCGATGATGGAATCGTGCCCCAGGCGCAGTGAGCGGATGCTTCTGCAGCTGAATGATGCTCGGATGGGTCCTGCCTATGGGCTGAGGCGGTGGAGGTTCCTGAGCAACGTCGGCATGTTGCGCCATTGAGGAGCGTTTCGAGCTGGTGGAATATTCGCATTGGTATTCATATCGTACGCAAGTAGCGCACGGCAGGCGGCCGTCACATTTTCGTTTCCTTTGCCGGCATGGCGTGCAAGCTGCGCGAGAGCGTTGTCTGCCTTGATGTACTTCTTGAGTTCCTTCGTCGTCGGGACTTAATGACCTTTTGGAGCCGGCCACTGTGTTGCCATTCTCGCCGGTCATGTTTCGGATGTGTTGGTTGCGAAGAGAAGATGGAAAGAGCGAGACGACCGGATGGCGGCTATTGCGGAGAAGCGGGAAAGTCTCAGTTTCCATGTCTGCTTATCAACCGTCTGCAATTCCTTCTTACCAAGACTATGAAACGTGTCTGCTGATGTGCATGTATACGAGCGTTGGAGTCGCCGAAAAGACAGCGAGGCAAGAGCTGGTAAGAGGAAAGATGGAAGCATGAGAATAAGTATCTGCTCAATGGTTTCTGTCATTCGTTTCATTCGTAGCTAGTCCTTCTCTCGTACCCATCATCTGCGCTTTGATCTGCGAGGTAGCATCTCGTCCTTATAAAGTTACACAGCCAGGTTACGCAGTCAATACGTCCCGAACACTCTCACAAAACGCCTAGACATCAATGCCATCGACGACCATACCCTTCTTCCAGGTGTAGCACATCTTGCGAGCGACCTCATCAGCCGCCTCCTCAGAGACCAAAGCTCCGACCAAGTACAGAGAACCGTCGATGCCAGAGGTGACACCGCTAGTGGTGAGCACACGAAGGCCACCGAGGCGGAGGTTGGCACGCTTGAGAACACTCTCGCGGCGGTTGTTGCTCATCTTCAAGCTGATGCTGCCCTTGCGAGCACTGGATGGACGACGACCGTTGGGGAAGCCATTGGTCGGGCCACCGTTCTCAGCAATGGGTGAGATGGCTCCAGCAGAGCTCTTGCGGCGCTTATTCTCCTTCATCTGCTTCCGGTCGAGGATGTATGGGTTCTCATCTTCATTCTCGCCGAGGTCGAAGCGGAGGTTGTTCACGACGTAGCGTTCCTCGACCACGTCGACACGGTCGGCCATGTCGCGCTGAGCGGCGTTGGAGCAGATGATCTCGAACTTGGTGACGTAGTCTGGGTGGGTGGTCGCCGTCAAACCGCTGAGGATGCCGACTTCGCCGGCGAAGAGGGCACCCGTGCAGACGGTCATGAGGGTACGCTCTTTGGCTGGGTTCTTCTTCTGCAAGTCGGAGAAAGCTTTGATGAGCTGCAGAGGCTGGGCCTTCTGCTTGATGATGGCATCGTGGTTGCCGCCAGCAATGACGAGAACGTCAATCTCGGAGAGACGCTTCATGGCATCGTCGTAGCTCATGTGAGCACGGAGCTGGGCACCTTGTTGTGTAATCACGTGCTCGTCAGGTCCCGCGAAGATGGTGCGGAATGCCTTGCTCTCTGCAGCCAGACGTCATTAGCTGAACGGTACAAGCAGACGTCAATGTCAGGTGAAGCATTGCCCGCGGAGAGGCATACCTGGGTTCTTCGGATCGTGCTGGGCAGAGCTGAAGACCTCAAGCGGGCCGGTGACATCGAGGGTGTCACACTTGTCGTGCATGGTGATGAGGACCTTGAGCGGCTCAACGTAGCCCTCAGGCTCCTCAGTGATTGCACTCATCTTGCCGGTATGGTATGATGGAAGGTGTAGTAAGTCTGGGCTGGTCTCAAAGTGAGATGAAAGGAACAAGGAGAGGAGGAAGAAGCTGAAGAATGCCCCTCGAGTTTTGAGCAAGAGCCAGGTTTTGACCACCGATGGAGGTACCTTGGCTCGTGACCCCTCGGCCGGACAGCTGCGACTGAAGACCACTAAGTTTACCGTTTCGCGGGGATCATCTGGGGTATGCATAACTGGCGGCACCGGCTTCGATGCTTACTGGCTGCAGCCTTTATGTGAGCTCACGTTCCATGGGTGATCGTCAGGGCGCACGTGAGGCCACCTTACGATGTCAGAAAGCGGTCCACAAAGCAGACCATTGATCATGCGACCTTCTTGCTGGCCAGATGTGACTCACACCACCAGGACCTGGTGATCTAGAAGTGGTTCAAGTATCACGGAGATGCTGATCAGGCAAACTCGAGGTGCTTGCCTGGCTCTTGAATCTAGCAATGGGCAATGACTACAAGAGTATGGCGTACAGTCTACTCTATACCACGAATCAAGCAATGCAATTCATGCTGGCCGAAGTCAACACCTTTACTTCGCCTGAGTAGTCTGCCATGCCTCGTGTAGCTTCTTCTGACGTTCCCAGTCCTTCTTCAGCTTTTTCGACTTCGACTTGGCAACTTCCTTACCTTCCGCGTCCTTCAGCGGAAGACCCTCCTCATCCCACTCGCTATACTCGCTGGTGCGGAACATCTCCAGATGAGACAGCTTACCCTTCTCGAGCCGCTCCTTCTCAGCTGCTTCGGCATCAGCTTTGGCCTTCTCCTTGGCCGCAGCTTTTGAAGCAGCAATCGCTTCACGATCTCTGCGTTCCTGTCGTAGCGACGTCGAAAGTGGTCGTACCAAAGCATGTCGGTTCTCTCGGTCCTCCAGGTAGATATCAAGGTCCCATAGCACGGTATCACGGAGGTGGTCACACGCGGCTAGGTAGTCCTTGGGTGCGGCATTCTTACTGTGTAGGTCAAAAACCTTGCGCTGGAAGTCGGCGTAAGCCTTCATATATGGCTGGTCGTCACCATACGATGAATCCTTCTCGTCCTGCTGCAACGTTAGTGATGTCAACGTATTCCTTGAATGCCGCCGACTTACCAATCGCCCGAGTGACACAAGATCCACAGCACCAGCTTTTGACTGCTCACGGACCTTATCCCGTAGCTCAGACAGTGGGTGGATGAACGCCTTTGCCTTTTCAGGGATATCGACACCAGACCAACCCATCTGGCCCTCTCTGTAGCTACCATCCAGACCAAAGACAACGACGACTTCCGTCACCCATTTGCCGATGGCAACCGCTGTGGTATCTGGCACATTGGCCGCGGAGTTGTATGCTGTGATGAGCTCCGTAAGGATCCGCATGGCAGCAGGAGTATCGAAAGAGTCGCACATTGCATCGTGGAATCGTTGCTTCGAGGTGGCGAGTAGCTGGTCGAGCTCACTCGATGTGCCGTTCGTGCCGTTCGAGTGGGCGCTTGTTGGGTTGCTCTGAAGATCGCGCACCTTCAGGAAGAAATTGTTGATTCTCTCTTCCCAGGATACGCTGGCCTTGACCAGGTCAGGTGTGATCTCGAGACCCTCCTTCCAGGCACCAAGTAGATACACTATACGCAGTGATCGAGGAGTCCAGTCGCCTTTTCCAAGAGCCTCCTTGATGGTAGTGAAGTTCTTGAGACTCTTGCTCATCTTACTACCAGATATGCTGAGGTGACCCATGTGCATGAAGTAGTTGACCCATTGTGTGTGGTTCTTGCCGCATTTTGACCAGTACGCTTCTGATTGTGCAATTTCATTGTCGTGATGAGGAAACGCGAGATCGATGCCGCCAGAATGTATGTCGAATTGCTTGCCTAGTATGTCAGATGCCATCGCACTGCACTCAATGTGCCAGCCAGGTCGGCCTTCGCCCCATGGCGACTCCCAGCTTGGCTCGCCGGGTCTTGATGCCTTCCAAAGAGCAAAGTCGGCACCGGACTTCTTGAAGCCGGTCTTCTTCGTCGAGAGAGAACCCTCACCCTCGGCCTGAAGCTCCTCGTCGTTCTTGTTCTCAGGCTTCAGCTTGGCGTAGAATCCGCCAGACTTTTGCCAAGCGTTGGTATCGTAGTAGACGGAACCTTCATTGTCGTAAGCAAAGCCGTTGTCTTGGATCTGCTTGACGAAGTTGACAATCTGAGGCCCATACTCTGTCACGCGAGTGAGCTTGTTCGGTCTTCGTACGTTTAGCGCATCCATGTCGTTGAAGAATCGCTTTTCATATCGCTGTGTGAGGGTCGTGAAGATGTCATGATCCTTGCCTCCAACCGTTGTGGAGTACAGAGAATCTATGTAAGGCAGCAACACACCAGAAGCCTTGACCTCGAAGTCTTCCAACGTCGGGCTTGACAATAGCAGTGCTTGTGCGCCAGAGCTCGACGTGTTCAGGTGCATCTTGACCTTAGCCTCTTTGTCGCCAGGTGCAGATCCATCATTGGCCAGACTTTTGCCCTCCAAGACATGTCCGTAGGCTTGCTGTGCTGCCTGCACGTATGACTCAGGTGTCACTGCCTGATCCAGAAGCGACAAGTTCTTCTTAATGTATGCTGAGAACGCATCAAGCGTCGTCTGTCTGACCTCTTCATCGACCTCTTTGTGCTCAGCCAGAAACTGTCTCAACAGGTATTGCTCTCTTGCAGCCTTGATGATCTTGTCATCCACGTCTGTGATGTTCATGACAAAGTCGACCTTGAACTTGAAATAGTCTGTCATTATACGGCGGATGATGTCTTGCGAGACATAGTTTCGCGCATGACCTAAGTGCTATCAGTTATTAGTCCAGTCCGCCAGGTCCAAAGCTTTCGTCTCTTCTCTCGATATCGTCAAGCATCGCAACCGCCAAGTCGAACAATCACCTCCAAGCCACTGAACAAGACATACCGCATCATCGTACACCGTTGGACCGCAAGCATACCATCCGACCTTCTTGCCCTCTGGATCGATCGGAACGAATGGTGTTTTGCTCCTCGTTAGGGAGTTGTACACACTTAGCCTGGGCAAGCGCGCTCGTACTGATTCGCTTGGTTCTGGAGGAGCGCGCCATTCAGGCTGTGCCGTCGCCATCGTGCGTCGTCCGCGATGCTCTAAAAGTATTGATGGCTCTGCGAGGAATGCCCGAAGAATGGGACTAGTGGTCGCTGCGAAGACGCTGGTGACTCGGGAGTGTGACTGCGGGTTGCTCAGACATCTGGCGAGGACAGGAGTCAGCAGCATCAAAGGTGCAATGTGTACAGATGACGTTCCACTCTCCGCGATCCAAAGAAAGAACAAGTGACTCCCAAGCACATGAAACAACACGGCATCCCTGCATCTAGCTGATTAAGCGAGAAAGCTTGTCCCGTCCCCCGCTATGTGCCTGAGTGCTGCCTGAACATCGGCTTCTCTCGACCGTTAGAACTACGATATCAACCACGCCACAACATCGTTTACACTCCATTGCACAGCGTGCTTCATCATCTACTCCTTGCGACTGCTGCTTTGGCCGCAAACAATGGCCTCCACGCTTCAGCTCGGCGTGTCGCACTCCAGCGCCATCGGCCGTGGCAAGCCATGAACGCCATGTCCATCCTTTCCCGCTCAATGAGGATAGCACGACGGCCAGATCATTGAACATGACCGAACCAGTTCGCTTTGATATGCATTATATGGTCAAAATAAGACCGCGATCTGCCCATCTCTTTGCTCATCTGACAAAACACTACCACATTCACCACACCCACGCAACAAGATAGCCATCACATCACACAGTCTGGCCTTATCTTCATGGACCCCACCACTCTGACAACCTACATCGCCATTCCCATCTCCTTCCTCCTCGGCGGCTACCAATTCGCCCACTCCCAAAACATCCTCCCAACCCTCCACTCCCTCCCCGTCTTCGTCTCCACACCCCTCTTCACTCAAGTCTACTATTCCGGCTTTAAGATCATCCTTCCCGGTGCAATTCTCACAGCAGCGACTTATGGCTACGCCGCTTACCGGACGACTCCCCAGACAGGTGGAGGCCTACTGTCGAGACGGAATCTGCTGGTATTTGGCGCGATGTGCGCCATTGGAGTGGGAGCATGGACGAAAATCGTGATGGGTGCTGGGGTTGAGAGGGTAATTGCGATTAGTAAGGATGCGGCGATGCAGGTGAAGGCGGAGGAGAGTGGGAAGGTGCTGAGGTTGTTGAAGGCGTGGACGGGGCAGAATTATGTTAGGCCTGGGATTTGGGTGGGTGCTGGAGTGGCTGGGTTGTTGGCTGTCATGGAGTGAAAGGATTCGCAATAGTCCATTGGTTGTGCGCTGGTACTAGAGGACATATCTAAAACCCTTGTTATCAAGCTCCGTCATATCATGCATTCCATTCTCAATCGCCGCCTTCTCTTCCTCCTCACTCAGCATACCTTGATTCGCTGCTTCCCAGTCTCGCTTCTTGTTCGCGCCCCACATGTAGAAGTATAGCATGCACACCGCAGTAAGCTTGACGCAGTATCCTACCAGCATAGCGATGTACGCAGAGGTGTAGGCTGGCGCTTCGTTACTCTTGAAGGTTTGTGGTCCGATAATGTTGCCTACGCAGTAGCCAGTGAACAGGATAGCACCAGTAAGCTGCTTCTTGGTGTAGCCTGCGACGTTGGAGCTGACAATGGTCAGAGACATGCTGAAGCCTAGTCCCTGGAAGTAGCAGAGCCAGATGGCGACGAGACGACCCCATTTATTGCTACCGGGGAGCCCGACCAGAAGTCCAGATCCAACGATACATATCAGGTTGGCGACAATCATGGATATGCAGCGAATGTTGGGAAACTTCGAGCATATGATACCGCCGCCAAGCAGGGAGAGGAACTGGACTGCTCCACCTGGAATTTGTAGGTATTGTGTTCCCAATGCTCCAAAGCCAAAGGACTTGATGATCAAGGAGGTGAAGCTCGTCAAGGCTGAGTTGGGCACTTGAGCACCAACTGCCATAATGAAGAGTATCCAGGTCTTCGGATCACAGAGGGTCTGAATAGCTTGGTGCTTGGAGAAGCTGCTGTTCTTTACCCCTTGTCGGTTCTTGGCTACGCGCTCAATCGCAACAAATCGTTCTCGCTCGTTCAGGAACTTCACAGTCTTGGGTAGGTCAGGCAGCATGATCAGCGCATAGATGCCACCTGCAATGCTGCATGATCCGAAGATAATGAAGACGTACATCCATCGAGGAAGACCGCCGTTAATGTGTCCCACAGCATATCCGATGAGACCTCCGAACATTGTCGCAACACCGTTGGTGCAGTAGTATGACTCAAGTCGGACTGGTTGCTCTCGATTGGTGTACCATATGCTCATGATCAAGACGAATCCGGGATTGACCGTCGACTCTACGAAGCCGAGCAAGAATCGGTTCGTCGCAATGCCGGCGAAGTTGTAGCAAGCTGGTGTCGTGATCAAGATCACACCCCAGCAGATGGTTGCTGCAGCCAGGAACTTGCCGATAGGTAGCTTCTGCATCAGATACGAAGCTGGGAACTGACCGGCCATGTCTGCGCCAATGTCAGTGTTTTGTCCCTGAGCGATCGTTCCTATCAGTCCAACTCACAGCCAAAGTAAAAGATGGATCCCAGCCAGCTATAGTCCTGTCCCTGCAGCCCAGTGCCCTCTTCCAGGCCATAGACACTTGCATAGTTGATCCCGTTCTTGTCGAGATATTGTAGCAGGTACAGCAGGAAGAGCACCGGGATCACTCGCACGTCGATCTTCCTGACGACCTTCTTGGCTTCTGCCGGGTCGATCTCTTCGCCAGCATGCTGTTTGTAAACATCGTAGTTGTCGTCGAGCTCTGAGGCCGCAGGTGACGACAACTGAGGGGTACCAGGTATAGGCTCAATGTCAAACCCTTTCGCATTGCTGTGGTCAAGCTCCTTCAATGCCATCTTGGATGTAGCTTGGAGAGACGGGCAGACTGAGAGTGAGATCGCAAGAAGACGAGATAGGAAAGAAGGAAAAGTTCACTACCGTCAAGGCCATGTCAGAGCCACGCGACCGCCATGCAACCTCTGCATGTTGAGCACAGTTCTGCCGGAAAAGCTGTGTGTACGACCGGGACGTCGCCTGGAAGTGTTACCCACCGTGACAGAAGGAAGTGTTCCTGGGATACAACGTCAGATGCGAGATGAGGGTCATCGAGAACGAGCCAAGTCGTTATTGGCTCGTCTTGGAGCTGCTTGAGCGTCTTAGCGGATGGTGTGCGAGCACGTCAGTAGATCGTATCTGTGTTGGGAGTATGCGAAAGAAGGGCTTCATGGATCTGTCGGCATTTATACTAAGCATGGCTGGTAGTATTTGAGGTGCCCGCATGAGGCATGAGATACCACGACGATGATGAGAACTTGCATAATGGATGTCGTTGATGTTGAGTTGTGGTCGAAGGGGCATGGAGACTGGAAGGGTGAGTGATTTCGATGACTAAGCAATCTGCCATTTATGCTTCGCTCCTTCTTCTCACCTCGACTTCCTTCTCGCGGTCTGGAATCAAATTCCAATCAATGTTTGTGCTCTGCGGCCTACTTTCGCCTGGCTTCCATTTGAACTCATAATGCTGGAGCACGAACGCGAGCATCAGCTTGATCTCGTTGCTCGCAAAGAAACGTCCTGCCTCCGTCAGTCTTGCGATGGACCGAAAACATCATACACGATCTTCTAACGAAGACGTGAAGAGACGGCAAAAGTACCTGGGCAAGCATGACCACCTTGACCCCAATTCAGATACTCTGAAGTCGCCGTGACGAACTGATACTTGGTCTCATCCCATTCACGCAGGTCATGGAACCTCATGCCGTCGAAGGTGTCCGGAGAGTTGTATATTGCTGGATCACGATTCAAGGCGTCGGATGCGAACGCGATATGGGAGCCTTTGGGTAAGAGCAGACCGTCATGTAGGCGATAGTCATGCAGGACCTTCCGCTTCCCCGTGACTGAATGATTAGCAGCTAAGATTGTTGTTACCAAGACCAACACTTACTGGGCGTGGTAGGATTCATCCTCAGAGTCTCCTTCATGAGGCTGTCCATCTTTCTCAGCTTGGTCAGAGCTTGCTTCGTCCATCCGCCTTCCTCAGCAAGTACGTTCTTGATCTCCTGCCTCAAACTCTCCAGGTATTTTGAATGCTCCAGCAGATCAAACAGAACATTCGTCGCACTCATCGTAGTATTATGGATCGCAGCCATATTCAGCCTCAACAAACTCTTCACTACCTCCTCCGTCGACTCGCCACTGTGCCCATGACTATCAAGTAACCACTGAATCCCATCATAAGGCCTCTTCCAGTCCGGATCCTTCTGCCTCTTCAACCTCTCCTCACAAATCGGCCTCAACAACTCCTCAGCCTGCCTCCTCCTCGCTCTAATCTCAGCCACAGCAGGTTCATTCCACGAAGCCAACCACATCGACCACGGCCACTTACTACCCGTCCTCAACTTCCTCGCCGCTCCAAATGCATGCGTCGAAAACTCAATCGACAACCGCAGCCACCCTTCATCGCGACACAACTCCGGCCCAACAAGCACACGACTCGAAATCAGCGCAACCACTTTCGCAAAGACATGGTACGGCATCACAACACTCCACTCCTGCGTCACCGGCATATACCTCCCAAACCCGTACTCGCACTCCTCCTGCATCGCCCCCACGAAATTCCCCAGGTTCCTCGTCAACTCCACCCTCACAACCTTCGTCCCGGAGTCAGTCCGCTGCGGTACGCCGGTATATTTCATGAGCAGGAGATCTTCCATCTCGTCTGGGAGGCTGATGACACTTTGCGAGGCGTTCTTGACTTCGTTCAGATACCGCGTTGGGAGAACGATGCGTTCGCCCCCTGCTGAGGTCCGGACTCGATAGGGGAGGCCGTTGAGGGAGAATTTGCGATAGCCAGCGTAGTGTAGGTCGCGGGTGGATTTGACGTAGTGTTCTTGCGTATCAGGGCGGTCTGTGAAGGTGTGGGTGGGGATTTGGGAGAGGGCGTGGCGTCTTCGTAGCCATGGGTAGAGGGTTCGATATGTTATGGTGCATAACGCCAGAAGGGTGGCGAGGGCGAGGTACAGCATGGCTGTGACTTGGCATGGGGAAAGAGGAAGTCGCACAAGCATGCAGGAACCTCACAGGCGTGCGTCAAGGGTATACATGCAATCACTTCCACAGTCCGCCGCTGCAGGTACTGCTGCTGCAGCTTGTGAAGCGCATAGCTCTTTAGTGGACTTCTCGAGACGTGGTGGCGTGCCATTGGCCACTAGTGATGAAGCTCTATGCCATGCACAGATATTCGTATACATTATGTTATACTATAGGTGTACTACTGGACAGTCAGATACAGCATTGATGTACAGCAATGTACAAAGCCCGCACATTTCGCACGTGCAGGCAAGACTACCAGCCGCAGATCAGATCATGAAATCTAACACCATACTCCCCCTCTTCCCGGGCAACGGCCACGCAGGACCCGCACTCTCCGCCGACCACGCAGCAGAAGTCCCACCACTAGTCTTACTACTCACCGAATCAAAAGTTCCATGCTTCGCACTCGTCGGCGCCGACATGGTGCCCAACGCATCACAAGGCATGGAAAAACTTCTCACAACCTCCTCCCCGCTAACATCAATGCTCATACTCTTCCGTCTCGCCCTCCCCTCACTGCGACCCAGTGGACTGACGGTGCTGGGTTTGCATTTGCCCTTCTGGGCCTTGTTGCGGAGCGCGATGAGGCGGGAGTACTGAATGTCCCGGATTAGGTCAGAGTCTGACTTGATATTGGCGAAGAAGGCGTCGATGGCGGTCCATGCCTTCTGGGTGATGGCGGGTCGTGTGCGGGCTTGGTGGAGAGTTTGGAGGCTGGTGGTGGCGGCGTCTAGGTCTGTGTCTCGAGGCCAGAGCCAGGTCCAGGAGGCCAGCGCTGGGTCTGTGCGAAGTGTCTGGGTTACTTCTACGATTTCTATACATGCTGTTATGGTCTGTTCTGCGCCGGCGCTGGTGAAGTATTTCTGGCAGGCAGTGCTGGCTTGTCTGATTTTGAGCTTCAATTTGGCGACGGTGATCTTGCTGGAGGTTATGGCTATTCTGCAGGTCGCTGATTTGTAATGACAGCGGCGATAGTATTTGTCTTCCAGAGTCTTTTCTAGAGAGTCGATGATGGATAATTTGCCGTCTGCTGGTAAGACGGGAAAATCGTTTTCTTCGTTGCATGTGTCAGAAAACAGAATGGTGCGGGTGTAGTATGTGATCTCGAATCGGATCAGGCGATGAAACATGTCTGGAGAGTGAGTGGCGAAGAGTGTTTCTGGAGACCCCTTTGGCACGGTCTGGTTGATCGTGCTGTTTTGCACGGCAGCTGGAAAGCGAGTGCTGCACTGTCTTTCGTAGACCATAGGGTCTGTGTTCCTGGCATCAGCCGTGGAGGCGTCAAGTGAGCATATATGCCACCACAGCCGTCGCCTGTACTCGCCATCTCGATATGCGAGGCCTTGTTGAGAGTCTGGGTCGCGATGCAGCTTCAACTTCATGGCCAGTCTGACCAGAACTGCTGTCAAAGACCAAACATAAGTCTTGTCCAAGAATTGGGCGCCACAGATGAGGTATATGGTCAAGGCTTGAAGCCCGGTAACTGTTGGATTGGACATGAATTGCGCTTTCAACAACGATATCTCGAAGTTATGCGCGTATGTCTTGGCTGGTGACCCGTGGCTGGGAGACGAGAAGACATTGCTGTCCGATGGCTCCTGGCTTGCTGCGGCTGCGAAGCAAATTGCGAACTTCAAAGCTCTGGCATCAGATGGCGTGGATCTCGCCTCTGAACATTTGGTGTCGAACAGATATTGAATTGATGCCAGATGGACAATCTTTAACAATGGGTCGATGTTACGGACGAGAATGTCCCGCATTGCTGTCATGCGTTCAGGCGTTGAATACTGTTGGTCGTCGCTCCGAATGTTAAACTTCAAGGCGAAGGGTAGCGAAAGGCTACGATCTGATGCGGGTCGTGCTGAGATTGGGGAGAAAGACATCTCAGAAAGATCCACCTCACTTCCGCTAGAGCTCTGCTTGCGTATCGAAGAATTGGTGCTCTGTCTGCTGACCTCTGATTGTGTTGTCGAGCCGCTCCTGACATGGCCTTCAACTCTCGACAGGCGCTCTGCCAGCTCGCTGATTTGAGCTTCCAGAAGGCTGATCATCGTAACATCCGGCGACTTGGCCAGGTTCTAGCCTCTCTCGTTCTCCATTATCAAGTCGCAGAGTTCAATCTACCGAATTGCTGGTCCCAGTATGCCCTGACTGCTGTTCCATGTCCAGCTGCTAGCGAAAGCAGTTCAGTGGAAGAGCACGAGAACGAAGGTCGCCAGCAATGGGTGAGAAGCAAGCAGAGCTGCCTCTATTATTTGAGCCGTTGTCACTCAGATCTTCTCTCTGTTTATGAAGGACGTGCCAACAGGTTGGTCCCGATGCATGGTGATTCCCAAGATAGTGGGATCTAAATCAAGGCAGCGTTCTCAGCAACATCCTCGGCCTGGCTTGAGAGCCAAACGTTCGAGCAGCGCCTCGTGGATCGAAGGTCCTGTGCTATAGCTGAATTAGAACATTGCGGTTTCAAGTTTACATTGCAAAGTGTTGCACGTGCTGCGTGGCTATCCTGGGCGATGTTTCGAAAGTCACCGTGATCGCGGGACACGACTTGCACCTAAACTCAATCGTCTGGTCAGTCAGCAGCTGTCGTACTAGAAGTGGTATTTGTATCGCCGCTTCGAGCTTCCAACGTTTCTGGAGGACAGCTTGATGTCCAGACGCAGTAGGCTATGGTTTCGACTTTGGTATACACAGCGCAGGTCGTATAAGATGGACACTCGCCACCTGAGCAATGTCCGCCGGCCTATCGTGAACACCAGCAGTGGACTGATGTACAGACGTCAGGAAAGTGCTTCGCACAAGCTGTCGAGTCTTCCAGCTCGACTGTTGACAGTACGCGTGAGTACGCATCTCTGATGCCGCATTGCGCAAGAGCTGCAGGCAACACGTCCCGACATGAAGAACGGCCCGGGAAAGATCGTATTGCTGATCATTCAATGACACAGGCGGACTGTGGCAGATGGTGTAGGCCTGATATGAAACTCTGTGTAGGCAAAGGATTGGCCTCACAAAGCGATTAACTACGGCCAGTCGGTCTCGAAATCGTATCGCACTCGATGACAGAGCATAACGCCCTGTTTTGAATGCACGCCGCGCCTTCAGCTGGTAGATCCAGACGGTGTTGGAGATTCCTGAGGTGAGGAAGGAGAGATTGAAAGCGAAAATTGCAGCTGCCCAGTGTGTACCAAGCGCACGTGCCACGACCCACTTGCGATAGTCAGCCGGCTGGCATTGGCTGCTCGTTATTCCCGAGGCCCGGACGCACTCGAATGATCGCAACACTCCTCGTCGACCTCATCTGTTTCCACACCTGCCAGAACACCACCACAATCACCATGCTGCCCCAGAGAGTAGCCCAGCAATCGCTGCGGCGGTGTACGTATACTATACGACAAGGATACAACACATCTAACACCCTCGCAGTGGCCGTCCAGCCCAATGTCTACCGATTCGCAGCACCCGCAGCAATCGCCCTGGGCGCCTTCAACACTCCCCAGCGCAGACTCGTCGCCGCCGCCTCCATGTCCGAGAAGCAGGCGCAGAACAACATCCTCGCCAACCAGCGCCTGAACCGACCCGTCGCGCCCCATCTCGCTATCTACCAGCCACAGATCACCTGGTACCTCTCCGCCCTTAACCGCATCACTGGCTGCACTGTGAGCGGTCTCTTCTACCTGTATGGAGCGCTATACCTGGTGGCACCATATCTGGGATGGCATGTGGAGACGCAGGTTCTGGCTGCGAGCTTTGCGGCGTGGCCGGTGGTTTTGCAGGTCTTGACGAAGGTGGCCGTTGCGCTGCCCTTTACTTTCCACAGGTGAGGAAAGAGCGAATAGGGTGTGATGATGGCAAGACTGACACGCTACAGCTTCAACGGCATCAGACATTTGGTCTGGGACACCGCATCGATGATCTCGAACAAGAAGGTTGCACAGAGTGGTTGGTTCGTCGTGGGAGCATCGGTTATCTCAGCATTGGCACTCGCCTTCATGTAGAAAGAGCAGTATGGAAACAGTACAAACAAAGTTTTGGTGGAAGTGAAACGACCTTGCGCGTTCACGGTACACAACTCCAATAGTAAGTGCGTACTGACAAGCATGATTTGGTCGTGCCCAGATACCACTCCTGAGACTATGCTGCTATCAGATTCACACTAACTACCCACTCACCCACGACTTCACACGTCTCAGCAAAGTCGCCTTACGGAACTTCATATCCTGCGCATTCCCAACCAATTCTCTGCGATACGGAGCCCTATGCAACAATGGCACGATCACGGGGTCAAGGCCAGCGAGAAGACTCCACACCGTCTGGTCGCCAGCCTTGAGCTTGGTCTCGAGATAATCAGCCAACACCATAGTACGCCAGCCTCGATAGTCCGGATGGCCTTGACTGGCGACATTCTTCCTGTCAGTGTGCTGGAAACTCGGCACTCCAAGGACCGTCGGCGACTGACAGTCCTGAACAGTGCAGTGCCCATTGTCAATTCCGTTTGGTAGTACCCCGGTGGGCAGATCAGTTCTGGATTCTCTGTCTGTAAGCGCAATGAGCTGCATATTTACCCTTATTGCTCCTGTCTGCCCCGGCCACGATGCGAAAAGTTCTGGATTAAAGGCACAGTGGAGCAGGAAAAGAATGTTCCTAGGTCCGGATGCAGACGTCACGAGGTCTTGAAAACGCTTCCAAGGCGCGACGCTGACGACATGGTCCCTGCAGACTTTCTCTTTGGGATCTCTACCAGATCTCAATCAGTACTTGGCTCCTAGGAAGAGAGCATGTCATGGTCAACTTACGCATGCCATCTCCACATCGCTTGATTAGTGGGCTGGGTATCGTCCCAGTATGCGAAACCTCCATAGTACAACACGACGGTCTCGGACTTCAGATCGTGCCTGATACTGTGGTAGATGTCCTGGTAAGCAAGATGTGCTTCCAGGGACGATGTGCTAGGGAGCCAGTGCGTTTCGGCGTTCCAGCCGATTTTTTTTGCACTTCTTCTGCAGAATCTTGATGTCCTCTATCATCTCGGAGTCCTGGAAGCCGATCAGTACTGCGCGGACTGTGCCTGGTCGCATAACGGATAGCGCTTTGAGGGTACCATCATCATGCTGACTGAATGGTGCTAGGAAATATACCGCTACAACCTGTTTGCTCTCGCTTTCAGGAGGAAGCATGTTTGGGTGAGAGGTGCATTGTGCGAAGGAGTAAGTGCTCCGGACTGCCCTTGAACCTGCTGATATTTTCCATTTCCTTGATCAACGTCTGCCCAGCTTGATCCCCATACGAAAGACGGCCTTTGTATATGCAGCTCTGGCGCTATTGCTACAGCAGTGATATCGATACTGTCGTCGATTATGGTGTGCATGATGCATTAGACGCACCTCACGGATCAGCCACCGGTGACGAAACCTTCATGCATGGGTCAACATCTTCCTTCTGCGGCCTCAGCGCCTTCGCCCTTTCCCGCTCGAGATACTTCAACTCCTCCCAATGTTTCGCCACAAACTCATCCACCAGCGCCTCATCCCTCAAACCTTTTTTCTCATCGTTCAGAAAGTTATGCAACTCCGACTCCTCATCAGAGTGGGCTTCCTCCTTCACGTACGGCACACCGCGGTCTGAACAGCCCACCCACCTCCCAAAAGCACGATTAATCTCGCTAAGCTTGAGATCCTTACTCCCAGAATGCTTCGCGACGAGTGGTCTGAGGAGGTGCTTTGCGATTTGGTTGTTGATCGAGAGAACCAGCGCATCACGCATGCCTTCGTACTCCGCCCGTTTATCGAAGTAGTCGAGCGCTTCGTCACGGTACTCTTGGCGTTTGATGCGGAGAGCGGCCTTTTCTGCGAGGTATTCCTCGTCGTTTGGTTCTTCCATCTCAACGTGCAGCCCGAGGTGGTCCGGTAGCCAGCTGTCCATGAATGTGCTGTAGATGGTCCGTTTGTTCTGCTTCATGCGATCTACGGAGGTGTTGCGTTTGATTCGGAGGACGTCTGCGGCTGCCAGGCGGCTTTGGCCTAGCCATGCGTACATTTCCTCGACGGTGTTGAAGCCGGCGTAGAAGCGGGATGGGAAGAGGTTCAGGAGTTCCATTACTTTGATGGGGTCTTCGGAAAGCCAGAGAAGTCCATTCTTGTCGGCGATTTGGAGTTTGTATTCCTGCTTTTTTGTGTCGTCTAGTTCTTGAAGACGGAGTAAGAGCCCGCTGTCTGCAATGATGAGGCCTAGATTTCGTGCCATGCGTCCTAGGATGCCGCCGAGGTCGCCGTAAGATGCGTACCAAGAGAACCACGGCATGTGTTCTGGACGTACGAGCTCGATGTCCAGCTGGACATACGCCTCTTCTGTGAACGTCTCGGAGGGTTGCTGCTGGGATGAGTTGGTCAGTTGTGCTTTGTAGATTTGGCAGGAAGTGCTGGGCATGGAGCGCACCTCTTTGCCTGGTCGGTTGCTACGCCCTCCAATGTGCTTGTATGGAATGACTTCGGTGGCCTTACTTCCATCTAAGGGTACTGCGAGATGACATCTCCGGTATCCGCCTCCGCTTGAGTAGATGACTCCTAGTAGTTGAGCGCATCAGCATGTGGCCAACCCAAGGTCAATTCTTGGAGCCGAGCGTACTGTCACGCGCGTATACACACCTTTTGCGCCAAGCTTCCTTGCAAGGTCCAGACTATCCAACTTCTGATCAACGGGAGCAGTAATCACGAAGTCGATATCGCCAAAGTCTGTCTTTCCAGGAGCTTCTTTGAGTGCCTCGACGGTGCTATCTGTGCAATGTCAGTCTACTTCGAAGCGCTGCATGCTGCATATGCTGCCAAAATGCTTCGCAATGCTCAGCGGTGTCGCTCACGTGGGAAATACTGCCGGAGCTCTTCTGCATATTTCGTTTTCAGCCGGGCATAATCCTCTGGGCTCATGCGTGGTGTTCGCAGTGTTGGCTGGCCTGTTGCCGCTGCTTGCGTGAAGGCTGTCCCGCCCATGGTATTGATATGGTGATGTAAGGTGGTGTCTTAGCAGCAATGTAAGAGTGGGAGATGTAGCAGAAGGTGGCCAGTCATTCTTTCTTGTGAATCACTCCTTCCTTCTGCCTCAGCACCTGCATGTGTACCTACCTTCGCCAGCAAACAGGTCGCTAAGCGGACAGGGTGTAGCATGTCCTAAGAAATCGCTTCACAAGACACTACTCATGTGTCAGGCTATGAACATGATGCAAAGCGCTTCGTGCGATGCCTAGCATCAATGTCGTTGTCGTAAAAACGAAAGATAGATGTGCAGAGCAAGAGAAGTGGTCAAGAGATAAGTAGCCAGTCGGCCGATTTGCTAACAAGCGGTACGTGAATGTATAACGATACATTCCATACTGCCGGATATCAGCCATTGGCAGAGCAGCACCTTCTCCATCTGCCTCTGAACAACATTCGTCATCGCCTCAGAGTAGAACGGCACCACATCCTTCTGCTACAAAATGTAAGTCCACAGTCGCAGGTAAGGCCGCTTCTCCCAACTTCTCCATCTCCACCATATCCCTGCAATGCGCAGCACCTCCTTCCTAACAACAGCAGCCCTCGCGGCAACCCTGATCACCGCCCAATCCGACATCCCCCTCTCCCAACCTCTCCAGCAAATCCTCTCCAACGCCCAATCCGGCCCGCAATACACCTACCCTACCGACCTGACACAGGGCATAATCCCCAAAGCCCTCCACTCCCACAACGACTACTGGCGACCCATCCCCTTCTACTCCGCCCTCTCCGTCGGCGCGATCTCTGTCGAAGCAGACGTATGGCTCTACAATGGAACCCTGTACATCGGACACGAGCAATCCGCGCTGAAGGAGGAGAGGACGTTGGATAGTCTGTACATTCAACCTATATTGAGGGTGCTAAGGGCGCAGAATCCGAATTCATCTTTTGTGACGGGGGAGAGAACGAGGAATGGGGTTTATGATACGAGTGGGGGGGGGCAGACACTGTATCTTTCTGTGGATTTGAAGACGGAGGGGAGCACGACGTGGCCGGAGGTTGTGAAGGCGTTGCAGCCGTTGAGGGAGGCGAGATATCTTACGACGTTCAATGGGTCTGCTGGAGGTGTTACGGCGGGTCCTGTCACTGTGATCGGGACGGGGAATACGCCATTGAATCAAGTCCAAGGCGTTTCTCCGCGGGACTACTTCTACGATGCGCCGCTCGCTACGCTGAACAGTACTTTCAGCAACATCACCTCTGATGTGTCACAGATTGCGAGCGTGAGCTTCTCGAGCCAGTTTGGGACTGTCAGGAACGCGACGTTCAATGCTACGCAGCAGACGCTGTTGGAGAGCCAGATCGCTGTTGCGCATGGGAAGGGCATTGGTGTCAGGTACTGGGATCAGCCACTATGGCCGGTAGGTACACGCAATGGTATTTGGAGACTGCTGTGGGATGCTGGTGCGGATCTGTTGAATTGTGATGATTTGGAGGGGGCGGCGAATGCATGGGAGGGGCATTAGGAGAAGCCCTCGAAGCCTGTACGGTCCGTGGGCGGTCGGTGGAGGAATTTGTTCAGCTGGAAAGGAGGACTCTGAGTGTGGATGATGGCAGGGTATAGGTGTATAGATGGGACAGTACTCATTCCTATGACTGTGTCTTCGTGTGCGTCGCCGTGTACGCGAGGATCGATCTGTAAGTTCTTCACAGATATGTGCAGATCGCTCACGATCCATCTAGACTGCAATGCTCCACGTTTGAGTGTCAAAGTCATCGTAGGGTGGCCGAAGCACCTGATTGCCAAGCTCACGGGACGCGAATGACATTGCGACTTGAACGTTGAAGCCAAAGTCTTTGTTATCCCGAAACGGAGGGAAGTTTCAACATCATCTTATACAGATCTTCCTACGAACTGACATGGCGAGCTCCCATCGCAAGATGCTGTACCGTTGGTGCTTCGGGGTATGCATCTAATGCAACGTAGGCGTTCGATGCTGTGGTTCGAAGCTACGCTGCAGTGCTAAAGAGTGCTGATGTCTGCCTTACTAATGCACAGGATCTGCGATATACCATCTCACCATACCTGTTTGGCACTATGAGCCAATGCACTAAGCATGGTGGCCAGACATGTTCAGCATGTCCTTGTCTATGTCAAAGAGGTACAAAACTTCAAGCGAGCCGTAGAAGCTAGAAAGCAACGAAGGCAGCAAGGCTACTAAGATCTCCACTATGCTATACCGCCCATCTTCGACGTCACATATCTCGGCGTGAATCGTTACAACCTTCACAAAACTTTGCAGCCTCGTCAATTAGATCAAGCCATTCGTATTGCATTGCATTCCCAATGATAAATTTTAGTCAGATACCGCGGCCATAATACTCAGATTTCACCAAAAGACGGGCAACCACTTCCAACACCGACATCTCTTCCGACAGCAGACCAAAAGATTAAGCAGTTCATTGAAAGTTATTTGAATGACCACACCCTGGATCGAACAGCTGTGGTGTTGTTAGTACGACGGCTTATCATTGACCACAGGTGCAAACTTACGGGACCTCCTCGGAGGCTGTGATAACGATGTACGTTCCACAACGAGACGTCTGATTTGCTGTTAGGCGAGCTCGAGAAACACGATCTTACGAGATAACTCACGATAACCACTACACTACGTCTGGAAACATGTTAGATGATGCTCAAAGCATGATTGTGACGCGGAACTTACGATCGTGCTTGCTGATGAGTAAGCGTGAAATTTGAATGTATATGTATCTTTTGATTAGTGCCCTCCGGCACGTTGTAGCGAGGTAGCGGGCAACATGTGCGAACAGGATTTTGAAATGGGAAAGAGCTGTAGCTGGCAGCCGACAGCCACACTGACTAGGAACTGTTCGCAGGAAGCTGGCACAACTTGTTACGACGCTGGATCAGAGAGCTCTCGATGTCGCTGACCACATGCTTCAATACATGATGACGAGAGTAATGATACACCACAGCCTCATCACAGCTTTCCACCCCTCTCCCCTCCCTCTTCGCCCTCATCCCCTCCGCCCAATCACTCAGCATCAACGGCTTCTCTGTCTCCAACAAAAAGATACTGAACCCATCATCCTGCACCTTCTTCGGGCTCAACTCCCCGTTACTCGCCTTCTGAAACGTCTCCTCTTCCGCCCCATGCGTAACCACCCCCCCCCATTCAACCCACACGCAAAAGGAACCCAATCTCCCTTCCTCCCCGCCGCATTCAACGGATGTCTCTCCTCCTGCGCATTCACGATCGTGCCGAAGAACTTACTCATAGTATTCCGATGATAGTACGGAATCCAAAGCGTATCCTCCGCAACGTTCCACCTCGGTGGAACGATCGCAAAGTCTACGACTGCAGTACCGGGCTCGGCGTGGGTAGGTACTGTGAGGACTACGTAGAGCGACGGGTCGTGCTCGTCGAAGAGCATGTTACCCATCACGCAGAAGCGGGCGAGGTCGTATTTGTAGGGGTAGGAGGTGCCGTGCCAGGCCGCGACGTCGAAGGGGGTGTGGTTTGGTGTGCAGGACCAGAGGCGGCCAGAAAGGCGGGAGATGATGGTCCAATCGCCAGTATTGTGGGGAGTTGCTCGGCCGTCGCGAACGTCTCCGTCGAAGTGAGCTTTGGGGATCTGGAAGTCGCGGACGTTGGCTAGGCCTGTTGAGCCGATGGCGCCCAAGGATGGGAGTTGGTAGTGGCCTTGGAAAAGCTCGCAGATGGTACCTCGTGCTGCTCCGGTTGGAAGGGTGATTCTGTAACGGGTTCCTCTAGGGATGACTGCAATTTCGTTCTGTCGGACCAGCAACTTACCGAGTTCCGTCTGGATGTCCATCGCGCCAGCATGGAGAATGATCAGACAATCCCCATCGAGCGACGAGAACACAGTCTTCTCAGGCATGTCGGCTGTCATGTTGAAGATCCAAATGGCGCATCCATCTTTGCCGATGGGCTCTCCGTTACGTCCCAGTAGCTTCTGATCTAACCAGGTTGCATCCTTTTCGGCGGGGAAGTTGAGCCACATGTAAGCGTTGGGCGAAATGTTGGTCGGAGCTGGTGGCGCGGCTTCATATGGCACAAAGTCGCTGTGATCGAGAGAGGAGACAGCGCGGTACATCCATGTTTGCAAGGTCTGGTCTCGTGGTGCTGTAAATGAGGTGCCGGAGATGCGTTCGGTGCGAAGGCCATATGGTGGCTTTTGGGGACTGTTGTTTACTAGAGGCGAGGCGCCTGGGATCGCTTCTGACATGTGGGCATATTGTTAGCATTGCCATGTAGAATCACCGGCTGTTGAGCAGGAAATCCATACTCATGGTAATTGCTAAGGCCATTGAAGTACGTGTACTTCTCCTTCACTGCAAAGTCGGTGACTGGTGCCATATCGTTTGTGAAGATCCTTCCCCCTTGTGTTGATTATGTTCACGACACAGGCCTCGCTTGGTGCCGTGCTTGCGCTTTTGTTACTTGTGTGCTCACACTCAAACATTGACCACGGCCGTCACTTATATACTTGCCGCGGACATCAGCATGCTTTCTTGTCGGAAGCTTGATCTACGCATTGCCACATTCGGCTTGCCGGTACTCCAAATTCCTACTGCGCTGAGGGCTGTAGCGTTACCTGCTTTGAGGATCAACCAACCAGGCCAAGCTCACAGCTTGAGGCTGCAACCTGTTCCAGGAAGGATCGGCAGCACGAGGGGTGAGACTGTCCAATCGCACATTATACGGCCGACTCCTAGTCAGCATATAAAAGCCCACATA
This sequence comes from Fulvia fulva, assembly GCF_020509005.1. Lineage (NCBI taxonomy): Eukaryota > Fungi > Ascomycota > Dothideomycetes > Mycosphaerellales > Mycosphaerellaceae > Fulvia > Fulvia fulva. The sequence continues at coordinate 3,533,096 of NC_063017.1, read as the reverse complement.
TGGAGAGATGATGCATCAGGTGTATTCTGACATCGTACAATGTCGGGCGGAGGTGTTGACGAAATTCCTGTTACACAAATCATTCATCTCGCCCTCCAGCGAGAGTCGAAGCCGGCTCTCAGCGACAGTGGAGTCTGGGCGGAAGCGCTCGACTTGGTAGAACCCGGCGCTCAAAGAGTCTATTGGGGACGCTCGCTCGAACATCCTCAACATGGGCAGTTGCATATAGGTAGGCATGGAGCGATGGAACGAGCTCCGCCGAGTGTACACTGATTGAAGCACAGTGCGTCGAAACCTTGCGCAACACCACCAGTTCCTGAAGTCGGACTCTTACCAACAATTTCTGGCCATCCACGAGAGAATCACAGGTCAGCCACAAAAGCCAGTCGTTCGTCATGCGCAGATCAAGTCCTGGACACCTAACGATCCATCACTGGCAAGAGGTGCGCCTTTTGTAGGCACGGCAATCTACCTGAACACCATTGATGGCTGGGACGATGGCGCGTGGCCACTGTGGACTCATATTGTCCGGCACGTGGGTGGCTGTCTAGGTTGCGCTGGAGGGCCGGTTCTCGAGCCGGTGGAAACATGTCCAGGACCACTGCAAAAGCTGCTCGAAGGGGAGAAAGCGACTCAAACGTTCAATAGGTCGTACATCGTATATGTTGGCTGGGAATCTCCAGAGAAGCACGATGCGTTCCACCACACGGAACACTTTGCGAAACATTTCGTTATCTTGAATTGCGTAAACGATGGGTACGCAGAGTATGGTCACATCGTGTTCGAAGGGTCCAGAGAGAAGGGCATTGACATTGCCGCCAAGATGTGATAATCCACGTTGGGTATCCAAGTAGTGGCACCTGACTTGTGCCACAGTGGCAATGGGCTTCCAGTGTTCGTTCTTTAGCGTTGCAGAATCTCGAGCTTTCGCGAGCACGTAGAGCATCTCCAAATGTGGTATGTCCACTTTCAGCTGTTCCGCCTTTCGCACTGCGTTTCCGAGGAGGGCATCGTCTTCGGTTCGACGCCCATGTCGAATTTCCACCAGTATACTTGGCTCTTTGCCGTCAGCGGTAAGTCGATCAAGATGGCTGGCAAGAAAGATGTTCCTCGATCTCATCATGTGCAATGAGGTTGAATGAGCCAGCTGCGGTGGCTCAACTTCAGGTGCCGTACTCTTCAACGATGTCTCTGGCCAGACCAACAGCGTGAGGCGAGAATCGAAGATAGTTTGCATCATCGCAAAGTGTCGGTGCTGTGATGGGACTGATCATGCCGCTCAGGGCAAGCTTGATCCATCTCCGTCTCTGGATATCGTCCTGTGGCGATGCGTCCACTCTTCCGGCAGCGAAGATGTCGGAGAGGCGCCGTGCCTGTTGTTGAGATGGATGGCTAACATCTTGGAGCCAGGATCAAGTTCCTTCCACAGCTACGGGCCGTGCTTGCGCTGCCAAGACCGGATCAAGTGCCGCTGTCATGTCCCGCCACTTTCTCCTTTGCTTCATGCGTGGTCTCGACTCTGACAACATCGCAAGAACACACCACGTCCAGGCAACGCCTCAATCAAACTCTTACAATGACACGGCGCTATCTACCGCACGTGGCGTTCCGGCCGTTTAGCACCCATGTCCAACTCGGCAGACTTTTCGGTGCAGGCGTTTCAATGATCGCCAGGTCCTTCTCCAAGCGAAGAAGTCATTAAGCGTAGCGACCGAGCGCTGGCCACACCGGAGTACGAGCTTGCGAGTACGTAGGTGAGGCGTCAGCGAGGGAGTGAAGCTCTATACCAGCCCTCAACTAGCCTTGGCGCCCGCTCTGATTGGTCAACTTTCAAGTTTTAGGGTCACGTGACCTACCGCACTGTGCCTGTTGGCGAACTCGCAAACATATACTGGTCGCTAACGCCTATGTCGTCGTATAATAAGCACTGTACGTCGGGTAGCGGTAGCGTGGATCGCACGCTACTTTGCAGTCTAGAAGGGTTGGTAGAGAGCTCCACTCCGCTACGCTTACCTTTGGAGGTTCACAACCGCCAACAGCACATTTTACAGCTTTTATAGAGGCGCCATCCACCACGACGTAGCACGGTACAGTATCCTTTCTTTCACACTACAGACCCCAGTCATTCATTTTCTGCGCATTCAAGATGTCGCGATTCATGCCTTTCATTGCCACCTCAGCAGCGCTGGTCGCTGCTGTTGATCCGTCGTTGAAGCTGAAGAACTACGTCGATTCCGTCACTCTAGACTCGAGCTTCAACCCGATCATCGATGCTTACTGGACTGGCTTGCCTCACCATCGCCGAACGCCATTCGCTGTCTCGCCGGATGGCAAGACTGGTTATTTGGCCTACCTGGATAGTACTGGTACTGGAGTCCACGTACAGCATGTCGATCCCTCGGCCTTCACTGCCACTGGTACCACCGTCTCCATTGATGGTGTGAAGGAAGCTGGAGGTCTCGTTGCCCACAACGATGGCTTCGCTCTGCTTGGTAACGAGGAAATGTCTGGCACCAATGCTCCGCCAAGTGGGACTCCCGTGCCAGCTATCTACAAGTACTCTGCTGGCAAGCAGGATTGGAAGACGTTTGTCGGTGGTCCTGGTGTACACGAGTCTGAGGGTCTTTCAGCCTCGCCAGGTAGACACCCAAACCCGTGAGCTGATCAAAAGCTAAGCTGACCCTTTGCTAGACATGAACGGTGACCTGGTCTACTCCGAGAAGGCCGACCTCTATGGCGCCTACTTTGTCGTGATCGACTACACCGGTGACGCCTCTGGCCATTTCGGAGACAGCATTGAGTACGTCGGAAGTGATGGCAAGCTTCAGACTATCGAAGGCGCCACAAGTGCCTGGGGTTGCTCACACAACATCGGCATCGCATTTGAGGCCGCTGACGAAGCACCATTCGCTAGTGTCTGCGCCGAAGATCAAGGTGCAATCTGGCTCAACACTGGTGGCACTGGCATGATGAGCAACGGCGTCAAGATCTCCAACGAGAACACTACCAACGGAGGCGGAGGCGAGGCTTTTGGTGGCATGTCTGGCTCCTACTCTGGCCTGGCTCGTTTCATCAACTCTACTTCGTATATCCTCACCTGGGTTTCTCGCGGTGCAGTTGAGCTTACCGCAAACGAGTGGATGGGCGACGGCTACACTGCTGCTCAAAATCGGACCAACGGACGTCGTGTTGCCATGACTATCCTAACCGACAAGTCGACTAAGGCCAGCGAGCAAGCATCGTCCGAGGTCGGTGCCGAAGGTGACAGCCAAGTCAACTGGGTCACAGCAGAGGAAGGCCCTGACCGCAGCAATGCTCACGTCGCAGCATTCGACGATGAATACGCCCTTATCAGCTGGGAACAGATCGACTTGCCGTCTTGCGACTTCGTCGCCATGGGCTGTGGTGGCACTTTCAGCGGCACTTACTTTCAGCTCGTCAACAGCTCCGGCAAGAAGATTGGCGATGCCATCACCAGCAACAACACCTATGTGGCTGGCGATATGGTCACGCGCCAGGATGGCAGTATCTGCTGGCCATATGTCAACATGGAGTGGTCGCTTGACTCCCCAGCTCAGAGCTGGTCATCGTGGAAGAGACAGGAGAGCGAAACGACCAGTGGTTCGACTTCCAAGAAGATGAGCTTTGCTTGCATGAGTCTCGTGTAGAGAATGAGTCATGGAGAAGACATGGACGACGATAGCATGATGAAGTTTACTTCTTGTGTATCATATAAGTGTTGGTAGAACTATGAACAGCATCCGACCTTGGCCTATACTCTATAGCAGATGACACGATGGTGTAGCATACTTGAAGTGATTCCAGTGATACAATCAAAGATGAGAACTCTCGCGTTTTGCTCTTCTGGAATCAAAATTCCTCCCGCTGATCACACTGCGTTCTCCGGAGCAACGACCGTCGCCGCAAGAACTGCATGGGCCCACCAGTCGAGGATCTGAGTGGCGGCGGGAAATGTTTTTTGTGGCTGATGTAGGTACGGCGTACGATGGCTTGCAACAAGAAGAAGAAGTCGCGAAGAAAGACGTCGAACGCCTCTGCGCCAAACTCTAAAAATGCTTCATGAACCTCCACCTGCTGCCACCCGACGCGCCCGCTCACTACCCGACTGTACCCATCTTCTTCCGCCCTCATTTTGCTCGGTGTAACCCTTTGATCACGGAACATTTCACCTACCTTATACTTCATCTTACATCGACAACCCGCAGCTGTCACAACACCGTCGAGGACCGCCGCCAGCGAAGGGGCACTGGGCGGTGGTGATGTCCGCCGGCCTTGAGAACACTGGACTACGATCTACATCTACCCTGCGCAATACTGCAAGACTGCATCAGCGTCAGCCAGCACCCGAGAGATAGCCCTGTGCCCGCATCCTCTACATCATCCCGTCTTAGGCCCAAAAGTCTTGGGCACTCGCATCCGCCCTGGAGTCGCTAATCTATGGTATGATGACACCCTTGCTCCACTTTAGCCTTCTCCGACCAGCAACGCACGTTGAGGAGATAGCCACTTACAATGTGACCAGGGGCGGGCGTAGAAATGGTCAAAATAGGTCTGTGTGAAGCCCCGCAGACATTTTCATGTTCAAATACTGATAGATGGCGAATAGACACGATTCGAGAAAGCAACAACAAGGTGAAGGACCTGACGGATCTGGTCACCATCTTTGTGGGAGGCACCGGAGGCATAGGTAACTGCGGAGTCCCCAGACGTGCACAAGTCGAGCTAACACCGCCTCGAGGTGCATCTACTGCGAAGGAGCTGTTCTTACGCGCAACGAGACCGCGAGCGTACATTGTAGGAAGATCAGAGGATCGCGGAACCCGACTCATCAACGAGCTCAAGGAGCTACAACCTGCCGGTAAAGCATACTTCATCCAAAAAGATGTCTCGACGGTCAAAGCGACCGATGAGCTGTGCGCAGAGCTGCGCGAAGTACGTTCTGGAAACCGCCGAACTGGGCCACTCTACCTCATCCGCTAGGTTATAGCTGACATTTTCGAAGCGAGAGCCAAAGATTCACTGTTTGGTTCTGACAGTGGGCTTCATGTGGGTGTCCTGCCAATGCCACATCGTACGAATTACCCTACTGACTGAGACCAGGACACTCAAGGGGCGTCATGAGACTCCAGAAGGCATCGACCGTAAAATGGCGGTTAACTACTACACTCGCATGAGGTGCATTCTCAACCTTATGCCAGCGCTCACCAAAGCATCAGAGTCCAACGAGCTCTCTCGAGTGGTCACAGTGCTGGCGGCGGGATCTGAAGGCGACGTTCGAGAGGATGATCTGGACTTGAAGCACAACTTCACCCTTCACGCTTGCCTTGCTCGTAAGTTATGTGGCCGATTGCGAAGAGCGAGGCTGACGATGGTACAGACTGCGTGGTCATGTCTGATTTCTTCATCGAAGAGCTCGCGAAGAGATATCCACAAACATCCTTCAGCCACTCTTATCCAGGCACTGTCAAGACCGGCATCGCGAACCAGCTTAGTGTAGGCCGACCCGCAAAGAGGAGCAAGGCCGCGACGTTGGATACACGGTCGAAACGCCTGCGGCTTGTGCCCGTCTTCTGAAGCGTCCAGGCTAACACCCATCTTATTCAGGGGCCCGTTCGCTTAGCCGTCAAGGTTATGTATGGTATGTTCGACGCGATCCTCACATCTATCGCTAGCTGTCGACACATTCTCATGTGGCGCTCCAAGGGCTAACTCTTCTCTTTCCTCCAGCCGTCATGACACCGTGGATCCTGAATGTCCAAGAATCTGGAGAGCGCCACCTCTTCCAAATGACCAGCCAGTGCTACCCATCTCGCAACGGCGGTGTTGGCATACCGATCCCCGGGGGATTGGGCGTCATGCTGGGCTCCGACGGCACACCTGGGAGCGGCGCCTATCTACTCGACTGGGATGGCAAATCGACTGGCGACAAGGGCATGCTACTGAAGCATCGCGAAAGGGGTATGGGACCAAAGGTGTGGAATCATACGACAGAGATGTTTCGCAAGGCGGAAGAGAGGTCGCGCAAAGATTCGAAGCGGTCGTCAGACGGTACAGATGATGGCGCCAAACGATCGATACCGAACCCAGTCGGCTGGCGGGCTGCATGACCGTAAGAGGAGGGCTGAGAACAGGCGTTGGGACTTATGCTGAGCTAGCGAGGCGTTGGTGGCAGTCTGGTCTATGTGCGAAGGCATACATTGTGGCATCGAGGGGCTCTCCGTGCAGAGGTACAAGTGTCGGAAGTTCCTCCGAAGGTGATATCGTGAACATGGGTAAAGAAGCTATGCTACCACCAAAGGTTCATGTCAAGAACACCGACATGAGATGTTAGCGCCACATGGTCAGCACATAATGTACCTCTCTACTGACCTCGTTGCAGATCTGTGGCTTGAGGCCGACCTTCACGCTGCCAATACAACGTGCCAACCGAACATCGACTCCTTCATCAATCGATGCGCCCAAAGTGCGGGCAGGTGCAGGCACTTGCTGCAATGCATACGGAAAACATGTGCCGAGTCAGACGACAGTGTGTGCAGGCTGAACCCCGATGAATCAGAGAGGTACCATGTACGTACAGGAGCATACGGCTCCTAATAAGTTACTACTAACAAAGGAGACCGGATGCGGTGAGGTATGTAGAGCCCATTGTCCAACACTCCCCCTGGCTCAAAGACCTCAGCGCATCTCCCCCCCTCAAACAGCATGATTCAACGTGCTGTTTGTAACAGCTGAGCTCGTCACAGAGCCTCCCTTCCAAAGAGCATCGATACGCTTTGCAAACGCAGGACCAGGCAGGACCTTCGTGAAGAGGTCCGCTGGATTTTCCTTGCCAGAGATCCACTCTGGTGCTACCTCACCACGCTCGACACACTCCCGAATGAAGTGGTGTCGGATGTTGATATGCTTTGTCCGCCCATGGAACTCTGGGTTCTTGGTAAGCTTGATTGCCGATGCATTGTCGATGGCCAACGGCACTGTTTCTTGGCGTCTATGTCCCATCATAGTACCTAGCTCGTTGTAGAAACCTTTCAGCCATATAGATAGATAGATTTGTCATTCCCCTGTTCTAGGACCCTATCCGGCCTATGCAGGTATATATCTATTGTTATGTACAAAGGGAAACCCGAATAGGTGAAAACCCTTCCCGCCCCCGACTACTCCTTGTCTAGATTAGCTTTCCCTCTGAACGTACGTAGTCCATGTCACTACCCCGTTAGCCCCCGCTCCTAGCCGGTCTCGTCGCGCTGCGTCGTGTCCTCTCTTCCTGCACTGCTCCTACTAGGCGGTACTGTTCTAGCCAGCCCTTCTCTAGTATCCAGTTCGTAATGCGCCGTAGGTCTTCAGCGTTGTTAAGAAGTGCCCCAATCGTCCGGTTCCTCGCCTTTACCATCCACTCCCCCCTTCCTAGCGACCACCTCGGACAGACGAGGAGTGCGTGCCGTACGTTCTGGGAGCGATAGCCGCAGGGGCAGCTAGTATTCGTGTATCCTGGGACCTTCCTCCATGATAGGTACCCCTGGAGGCCGATGTGTTCGCTTCGCAGTTGGGTTGCTATGCTACTCTGTGCCCTCGTAAGGCGGTAGTGGATGAGCTTCGGGGGGTGCTTGACCGCGGATTTTGTAGCTGACCATTCCTTAGGTTGTCCCGCTGGCTGAGGGCGTCCACTATGCCCTACAACCTGGTTGTTCCACCTCTCTTTCCATAGTTGCTCTACAAACGATTTCTCACCTTCCCATTGTGTTGCTAGCTGTTCGTCCCTTGCCCGGTAGTTCGGCTCGTTTCCGGGTCGAATGCCCTTATGCGCTGGTACTGATTCGCGGGCCCTTGCGACTGCACTGGCGATGACCTTCTGTACTGGGTACTGTGCCGACTTGCCTAAGTAGGAGGTCCGTAGTCCCTGGATGTATAGGTCGATCGGCGGTATAGCGGTCTCGTGCTCAAGCATCCTCGTTGGTGTCGACTTATATGCCCCGGTGACCTTCCTTAGGCATTGGTTTTGGATCTTCGCTAGCGGCGCGACGAGTCCCTTCGATGGGCAGGCCCTCTCGCCTAAGGACCACACTTGGCTGCCATAGGTAAGGACTGGCCGTACAATAGCCGTATATAGAAGTCGTGACTGCCGGAAGTCCGCCCCCCATGTGGACGCAGTGAGCCTCTGGCATGATGCTATATTCTGTTCAGCTTTCCGTAATATTGCCTGTACGTGCTTCCTCCACCGTAGCGCCGGGTCCACCCATAGTCCGAGGATCCTGAGCTGATTTGCCGGGTTAGTCGTGTGCCCCTGTATCTGGATAGAAGCTTGCATATTGTGGAACCGTGGCCGGCGCGTAAAGTGTATCAGATTGTACTTTTCTGGGGCAAACCGAGCCCCGTGCCTCCTAGCCCAGTCCTCGCAGATCTTGTGCTTCTCTTCTAGTAGCCTACAGTTCTCCTCAGTCGAGGAAGACCACGCTAGGATGTTTGTGTCGTCTACGAAGCCGCTCGCAGCGGTGTTCTGGGATTCTAGGGCTGGGAGCAGCGTCGCCATAAAGAAGAGGAACAGAATAGGTGCTAGCGTTGAGCCTTGCGGGATTCCAGTGTGGACTGCTTGAAATGGGCTTCTGTACTGGCCGACCAGGATCGACGTACTGCGGTTTTGGAGGTAGGACCGTACGAAGTTGACAAGCCACTCAGGGAGTCCTTTCGACCTTAGGATGTAGAGAAGCCGCGGGTGTGACACGTAGTCGAAGGCTCCCGATATGTCTAGGCTAAGTAAGGAAGCCACCTTGTCCCTATTCTTATACCAGATGGCCTTTACCTGAGAGGTGATAAGTTCCATCGCGGATAGCGTCGATCGCTGTGGGCGCGCACCCATCTGGGTGTCCGGGAGTAGGGAGTGTTCCTCTGCCGCCTCGGAGAGTCTCGTTGCAACCAGCTTCTCAAGCGCCTTCCCAAGAGTGTTAAGGAGCGCAATTGGGCGGTACGACTTCACCTGCGTATAGTCTTCCTTCTGCGGCTTGCGTAGGACCACTGTCGTCGATTGTTTAAAAGCTATCGGGTGGTATCCGGTCTGTAGGCAGGCGTTGAAGATCGCTGCAACTGCTGGGGCTAGTTGATCTCTACACTTCTTTAGTAGCTCGTTTGGGATCCCATCCGGCCCCGGGGCTTTCTTCGCCGGCAACTTCCTCAGCACAGCGGTAACTTCTCCCTCGGACACCTCCTGTTGGACCGCGATGCTAGGGGCTAGGGGAGTAGAGCTGTTTATGTCGCTTAGATCAGCCTCGACTGGGGGTGGGAAGAACTTGCTAGCCAGTAGACGCGCCTTGGCCTCGGGGTCGCTAACCGGGCCACTAGGCGATTGTAGCGCTGGGATAGAGAAGGAGGGGCCCTGTGTAGGGTCCTGTCGGGCCCATTTCGCTAGCTTCCACATCCTCTCTGGCTTGCCGGCGATTTCTTCCACTGTGGCCCTCCAGCCGACTGCTTTCTCCCTCCGTATTATGGCTTTCTTCTGTTGGCATGCCTCCCTGTATACGTTCCAGGCCTCCTCGCTATGGCTGCTCGTCCACACCCGGCGGGCTCTCCTTGCTTCTCTTACTACCGCAGTGCACTCCGGCGTCCAGTATGGTTTGGACCATGTCGTTGGTTGGGCAAGCGGAACGTGGAGTGAGGTCGCTTTTCTTATTTCGTCTGTCAACCCCTGGACTGCTTCGTCTATCTCGTCTTTACTGTTGTATTGCTGCTGCGCGATCTGGACTAGCCTCTTGGAGTCATCGAGGTACGCCTGGATGTTGGCCCAGTGGGCCTTTCCCCAGTTTGGCTTAGGGGTTCTCGCTGGTGTGCGTTGTATCTGTGTCGCAATAGAGGTCCTGACTGGCATGTGGTCTGACGACGCCTCGAGTTCATGTTCGATCCCACAGTAGGTTACCGTGTGGTAGTGGCTATCTGAGATCCAGGAGAGGTCGATCGTGCCTTGGAGTCCCCCTCTCTTCCAGGTGCCCAGGTCCTTCGGGGTATTGAGGGCAATTGCGTTGCTCGCCATCAAGTCGAGTACTTCGTCGGCTATAGGGTGCGGCTGCATAAGGCTTTCCCAGGAAGGGTGGTGTATGTTGAAGTCTCCTACTACGATGTGGCACCCTTGTCTCTTGAGCGCACTGTCTAGGTGTCTGCAGACCCCTAGGTCGCGGCTAGACCTCGAGGCTGGCGGTTGCATGTATAGGTTGTGTATCCAGGTGCTACCCACGTGGAGGGAGGTAATATCGCCCCCGCCTTCTTCGTCTGCGTAGTACACTACCTCCCAGTCGGATTCTAGTATGTCCTTGCTGACATAGAAGCACGTGCGGGGTCTGCCGTCGCCTCGTAGGCATGTCGTGTAGCCTGGTGACTTGCAGGTCGTTGGTCTCTTATAGTGCGGGTTAATCCATGGCTCCTGGATTGCAAGGACGTGGTGGACGCGCGGGTCCGCCTCGTGTAGGAAATGGTTCTGGACTATATCCTTGCTATGGTTGACGTTATACTGGATGATGCTAAGCGTGTCGAGGCTAGTCATCGGCATCGACAATCATTTCCTCTGTATCGTCCTGTGTCCTACTGCCCTGTGCGTCCTGGTCTACGCCTATCGGCTGTGTACTAAAGGGGAGCCGGGCCTGGTTAGATTCCCTCGCCGCAGCTAGCAGAGCACGTGGCCTCCCGTACGCCCTAGGCTGCGCATCCTTTACATCGTTCTCGGCCCTAGGGCGCTTGTGCCCGACCGCCGCTAGTTGGTTCCGGTGTGGGCTAGCCTCACGGTCGCCGTAGAATCTTGGGGCGACGGTTCTGTTTGTGATTGCCTTGTTTTTCGCTAGTTTCCGCTGTGGGCATTCCGCACTATACGATGGGTGGTGCCCCGGACAGTTCGCGCACCGTCTCGTAGTCGATGTACAGTCCCTAGACATATGGTCTCCTGCACAGTTCGAGCAGGCCTGCTTGTTTGTGCACGTGTAGGTTTGGTGTCCATACTGTTGGCATTTGAAGCATTGGAGGACACGAAAGGATGAGGAGTGCTTTTCTACTGTCTTGAGGCTGTATTGCCAGACCAGGCCTTGTTCTATCGCTAGATCCGCCGCTTTCGCGTCTTGTAGCCATACTATTAGCGCCGAGGCCTTCTTGCCTTCTGGCCATTTCCTATGGAGCCAAGTCGCCTTCTGGATTGGAGAGTTAAGAGTGACCGGGTTGTCCTCTTGGAGAGCGCGTAGGTGACCCTGGTTGGTTGGGTCAAACTCCTTAGGCATGTCGTGGACTAGGATCGTGAATTGTTTCGTTGAGACCTTCGCTGATGCCGCAACCTTAGATGCCCACTGTGGCTGTGCCTCTAGGTGCCTCCTAGCAGTAGCAGAGCTAGTATAGATCTGTAGGGTGCCGTTAGACTGTTGGTTCACTGCGACCACCCCTGGTTGGTTAATTCGTTGGGCGAGCTCCTTGTTCGATAGCTTCGCAACTTCGGCCTGGTCTTCCTTTGCTGCAATGCGGATCGTAACTGCATCGTGCGTTGGGCGGGGGCCTGGTATCGATGCCGCGACCGATGCCCAGCTATGGGGGTGTTGATTCCGGGTGGCCTTGCTAATCGCCTGGGACGTCGTCCTCATTTCTTGTTGCCCTCGGTGATACGACAGTACAAGCGCCGTGCGTAGCTGAGTGATCATTACCTGTAGAGACCGGTAAGGGAGCTGATCGTTAGTTTCCATGCTTTTTGCGTCCTCTATAAGTTGCTGCCAGTTGTCTTGGGGGGGCTTCGCCTGTAGGGCCGTAGGCGCCGTTAGTACCGTAGCCTGGGCTGCCATTGCCTAGGAGTTGCCTAATGTAGCTAGGCACCTCCGCGGCGTTTGGAGCTGAAGAAACAGGGTGAAGAGAGCTTCAAGCTGTCCAGATTGAATGGGGTAGAACTCCCTCAGTCCTAGGGGCAGTGGCCTGCTTTTTATATCGTTGGAATGGCCTTGATAAGAGCTTTCGAATGTGTCGTGTTTTGGCGCAGAGATCGATGATTCCGTCAATCTTTCAGCCATATACTTTCTTTGCAGGCGTCCGATGCAGCAATGTACTATGTCTCTGTAGAGGAGCTAGAGACGGTCTTTTGTCTCTGGGAGCTCCATGATATTGGCGAGCCTGCGAGTGTGTACACCCAACCAGTAGTGGACTTTCCCGTGTCCGTGTCTCCACCCCAGTCACTGTCAACGAAGCCTCTTATCGTAGGTTCCGCTTTGGGGCTGTAATGGAGCCCGATTTTGTGGCACCCGAGGTATCGGAAAATCTGGAGGACTCCGTCTATGTGCTACTAGGTCGGGTTCGACATGAATCGTGAGATTAGGGATATGGGGAACGCAAGCGGCCAGTATGTTTTGGACTGGAGATAGTTGAGGGACCCGACCATAGACATAAATCTGGTCTTGAAACTCGCCTCCGCGGTGGTCTCCTTCTCCGCCAGGTACTTTCGAGTAGGGTCTAGCGGCGCCGTTGCGGGTGCTGAACCCAGCAGGGTAAACTTGCTAAGGGTTTGTTGAATGAACCCATTTTGATGGATGTACAGTCCATCCGGCCGCCAATCCAGTTGCATGCCTAGATACTATGCCGCTTTACCCGCGTCGGTCATCTTGAAAGCGCTCGATATTTGCGCTTTGAAGGTGTCGATATTTTCCTCGGTGGGGCCGAAAATGTTAATGTCGTCCACGTAGACCGTAATCATAAGTGTGTTCTCTGCGTGGTAGAACACACACTCGTCATACTTCGAGATCTTCTAGCCGTTGTCTAGGAGCCACTGTCTCAGTTTTCTGTACCATTGTCGGGGTGACTGCTTTAACCCGTAGAGAGCCTTTCGAAGTTGTAAAACTTTTCCGGGGTGGGGGTATCCTTGAGGTGGGTAGATGTAGATGTCCTCGAAGACCTCACCGTTCAAGAATGCTGTGCTAACGTCCATCTGGTGACAGGTCCACTTGTTCAGCACCGTTAGCGCGAATAGTAGACGGTAGGCTGATGCTTTCACTACTCCAGAGTACGTCTCCGTATAATCGTAGCCCTCGACCTGCTGAAAGCCACGTGCTACCATCCTGGCCTTGTATTTCAAGAGCTCGCCATGGGCACCGAGCTTCTTCTTGAGAACCCATTTCGTGGTAAGGGCTTTCCTCCCTGCTGGAAGATCTACAACCTCCCACGTGTTGTTCTCCATAAGGCTGTCGTACTCGGCCTGAATGGCTTGCCTCTATTGGTGAGCATCAGGGCTCTTCATAGCTTGCGCAAAGGACTGAGGGTCTGGTCGCAGTGCAACATCCACCGAGTTCTCGAAAGCTGCCAAAGTCGTGGCTGTCATAAAAGTCGTTCTAAAGTTATGATTCTTCAAGGCTTCCCGAGCTTTGGCACGGTACTCTTCAGAGTATATGTCATCTTCTTCTTGCTCCTGATATTCATCTATGTCGTCGGAGTCTTCAACTGCAGGCCTCCGTCGGCCGCTCGTTGCCGCACCAGGAGCGATATTTGACCGGCTCCAGTTGTCATCCTTCGTGATGTCCCTCACAATTTCGTTCGAATCGTTACGGTGGAACATTCTGGTTGCCACCGACTCGATTTCCCCAGGGCCTGTCCAGTTCGTGCATCGGTCGGCCCCTCGTTGAACGGAGTCGAAGCATGGTGTGCACGGCGGGCCCCCTGGTCGGAAATCACATCTGTTCGTGCCACCCTTGATCTCGCAGAAACGGCACCATTGCTTGCTGCCATTGTAATGGTCAACATTAGCGTCCTTGTCATTCGTTCCCTGGTCCGGCGACACTGGACTGACAAGTACTGTGTACCACCTTGTCTTGTCGTCAGACTCGTACGTACAACGGGAGTGTCCAGTTTCTTTGTATACGTCGCATGGTGCCAAACGGTCACAGCGCCTGGAGTGTCTAGCGCAGGCCAGACACCTGGGGCCGGCGTCGGCTCGGGCCCTTTGTGCCTGAGAAATACAGTACCGTTTCCTACCCGTCCGGCAGGGCGTACACGGCTGCATTGGATTGATCGGCTGCTGAGCATCACATCGTTTTGAAGCCTTTGCGCATAGGTCGCAGAATTGTTCAAATCTCAGCGTCCCAGGTTTGGGCGGAACTGAACTGAACGCTCTCTTAGCCGGCAGGCTGCCGTCTGCTTGAAGCTGTAGTTTTCGGCATATTCTCTTCGTTTTAGTGCACCCGACACACTTTGGTTCACCGGGAGCCTTCCTGTAGTTCATACTGTAGTCAAAACACGCCTGACATTTCTCCCCATCAGGGCAGTGAGCTCTTAGTGTGCCTCCCCTAGGTGCCCTTTTTGGCGCCATCACTCCTTCGGAGTCGCTGGATCGTTGCTCCGAATCTAGTTGTGCAGTGGGTTGCACTTTCTTGTGTATGCCTTTCCGACTTCGTCCTGCTGCAGTGGTTTTCCAACCGTCTGGTCCTCCTCGTTGGTCCGTTTTCAACCACCTCCGCCAACGCGCATTGCACGCCTGACAGAGGGCTCCGTCTGGTCCCTGCCGATTTGACTCTTTGCTTTGACATAAATCGTTTGTGCAGCCACTAGCTTTCTTGTGCGGCAGTACGTCATTCCGGCGCCTTTTGTTTGCTCCGGGTGCCATTGTTTCGAAGAAGTCGCTGTCATCGGAGTCATCGTTGGCAAGTTGAAATCCGTAAGACCGGTTCTCCTTTCTTTTGGGAGTCGTCATGGTTGTCAACCTGTGGCGTGGATCGTGCCTTCCGTAGTCTCCTGGCAGTGACCGTGTCAGGGAGATTGAACAGCGGCGTTTCCTCGCCCACCTCTGTGTCGCTGGGTGGATCGATTCGTGCTCCGTTCTCGTCGAACTCATCCCCGTGATCAAACTGTGACCCGTATGGGGGTACGTAGTCGTCATGGACATTTTCCATTGCCGACCGCCGAGTAGTTGTCATTGCTTCTTGTCTCGGAAAGAAGCGCGACCTTGTTTCCTTGCCTGCAGTAGCTCTCGATGTGTTGGCGCCTGCGTTGTCGCTTTCAGGTTCGGAATCCCCTGAGTCCAGCAAGGTCTGTCTTGGGCTAGCGCCTCTGTCGTGGACACTTTTCCCCAGCTGTGGATCATCCAGGTGTGGGTGTTTTTCGTAAGAGCTTGCCATAGCTTCCACGACCACTTGCTCTCTTCGGGGTGCGCTATCAGCTCAGCTTCCCGCCACGACTTACCACCATCGGCCGTGACCTCCACCTTGACGACAGGTCCGTCTTCGCCACCTGGAAGAGCGTAACCTGCGACGCTCACAGTGCCGTCCGCATCACGTCGCACGGCACTCCCGCTCTGAGGCCACGCAATCACGGGATTCACTGGCATCTCCTGCACAGCGGGGATCGTCTCCCAGACTTCTTTGGCCTGCTCCATACTGGTCACCTCCGGCGGCAGCACTTTGTCATCGAAGTGTTGACAATGGTTCTCGCTTTCCTGCATCTGCACTGTGACCTGGTTCGACCACTTGACAGATCTCGCACCCGCAATACCCGGCGTTACAACCCTCACCGGAAATCCATGACCGAGTGAAAGAGGCTGATCGTTCATGTCAAGCGCAAGCACGACTTCTGCGTCCCGGCGCAATGCCCTGGACAAGGGGATACTGGCGCCATACCATGCGGCATCATCGCATTCCACTTCACACGATGCGAACGCAACATGCGCATTGCCTCGATCCTGTTGATCGATCTTGACTCCAGCACGCTCGAGCACATCAGCCAAAAGCGGACCACGCCATTTACAATTCATAACTGCGCCTTCCAACCAGTCCACTCCATCGACCTCTTTGATCTTCGTGCGCATGACATGCCTTCTGTTGCCCGCGCACTGCAGCGCGCAGACAACTTCGTGTTGCGCAAACTCGTTCCGAAGCTCTGAAATTGACAGCTCTATAGGTCTTGTGACTTGGCCATTGATTTTCACGCGGTGTGTCGAAGCATTGAGTTGCACGGGATGTGTGGAGTGGTTGCGGTCGTAACCTTGACCAACGGGTGTTATGAAGTTCTTGATGAGATCTTCGACTTCTGGTTCGCGGCTCAGTGGTTTGGATTGGTCTGGCATGCTACTGATGTGTGCACAGAGATGTCGAGTGATCAGCCTGGATTGTGGACGAAGAGCTGCTATGAAGCAAAATCACCAGTCATGCCGACGGTGACGTCTGTCAGAACAGAACTTCGGATTCGGGTCTACAGAGCTCTGCAGATGTGTGGCTAAAGCTGTCATGCTCGTCATGATGCAGGCAAGCAAGGGTAGCAGTGGACCGGGCCTTTGGTGAGTGCTCCTTGTGGCTTGGTACGGAGTCTATCTTCGAGAGGTCATTTCTAACACACACGCCGAAACAGGTTCTTTGCTTCCACGTAAGAGGCGACGTTGCATATTTTCCGTGTCGAAGGCCCTTCGCATTTGCGTCCAATGCTGCCCTGCTGTTCCATGCTGCAATGTAATGCAGCTTAGACGGAACAATACCTCGGCCTGTATTGTTCCGTATGCCCCTCCATGTTGGATGATGGATCATCTGATGGTTTGTTGTTCTTCTCTTACAATCGTGTCCATTGTTTCTTCTGCTCAAGTGAGCATAGAGGCCTGCTGAAGCTTTTCGCCGAGGCAGCGTAGTACTAAGACGCCGCTATCATGAAGTTCCGAGATGGTGAGGAAGGCTCTAGTCATTAGTACTACAACGGTCGCTAATGTTCGTAAAGGAATGTGGTTGGTGGCGGAAGACAAACGAGTCGAGTATGCTGAAGACATATACTCAATCGAGGAGTGCAACGGAGGCAAGAAGCTTGGCTTGCTTTGTCCTACTGCCAAGATCCGTTCGAGAGGCGACACATTGAACAGGCCTACCTTGACCGTGGATCTCGAAGCTGTTAGCGATGGTATCTTGTCTGTGGAAGTGACCCATTGGCATGGTGCTGTCAAGAAAGGTCCTGACTTCGAACTCTTTCCGGCCGGGCAGCCCCAAGTCAGTGCCTCGATCTCTAAGACAGACACTGACACAACTCTTACCTCGGGCAGCGTCGCAGCAACAGTCACTGCGAAACCACACACGTTCGATGTCCAGTTCCACAGCGCAGATGGCAAGCATAAGCTGACATCGTTGCTCGACCGAAGTGTTGCTTTCGCCTTCTCGCCAGGACCTGGCAGCCCCATGCAGACCGCCGATATGCGAGACTTCAAGCATTACATCCTGACACAAACCACCCTTGGTGTCGGCGAGCAAGTTTATGGTCTCGGCGAGCGATTTGGCACTCTCAATAAGGTCGGCCAGAGCATCAGCTTGTGGAACGCAGATGGTGGAACATCTAGCGACCAAGCTTACAAGAACATATCCTTCTGGCTGTCGAATCGAGGCTATGGTATTTTCATTGACACACCGGAACGGGTCGAGCTCGAAGTCGGAAGCGAGCGAAGCTGTCGTGTCCAGACCAGCGTGGAAGGCCAGCGCTTGAAATGGTACATTATCTATGGTCCAAGTCCAAAGGATATCCTGAGCAGGTACACCACCCTGACTGGCAAGCCAAACAAGGTTCCGGCTTGGAGTTTTGGCCTATGGTTGAGCACGTCGTTCACCACGGAGTACGATGAGAAGACAGTCAACAGCTTCATTGAAGGCATGAGGGATCGTGACATACCACTTCAGGTCTTCCACTACGATTGCTTTTGGATGCGCGGATTCCGCTGGTGCGACTTCGAATTCATGTCCTCACACTTCCCAGATCCCAAAGGTCAGATCTCGAGACTCAAAGACACTGGACTGATCACGAAGGTTTGTGTATGGATCAATCCGTATCTTGGCCAGGCATCTCCGGTGTTCAAAGAAGCGGCCGACAAAGATTATCTTCTAAAACGAAAGAATGGCGACGTCTTCCAATGGGACCTATGGCAGGCAGGTATGGGTATTGTCGACTTCACCAACCCAGCTGCATGCGAATGGTTCGTAGGCTGCTTGAAAAAACTTTTCGATACCGGGGTGGATTCCATCAAGACCGACTTTGGCGAGCGGATTCCAACGCAAGACGTTCAGTGGCATGATGATAGCGTCGATCCTGCGAGAATGCACAACTTCTATCCTTTCATGTTCAACAAGCTGGTCTTCGAAGCCTTGCAGGAGCGCTATGGCAAGGACGAGGCAGTTTTGTTCGCCCGGTCGGCTTGCGCTGGTACGCAGCGGTTTCCACTACAATGGGGTGGCGACTGCGAGAGTACTTTCGAGGCCATGGCAGAGTCTCTGCGTGGTGGGCTGTCACTTGGTCTTTCCGGCTTCTCATACTGGTCTGTGGACATTGGCGGCTTCGAAGGATACCCGGATGCCACTATTTACAAGAGATGGGTCCAATTTGGACTGCTGTGTTCGCACTCCAGGTTGCATGGCAGCAATTCGTATCGTGTGCCGTGGCTCATCGATGACGACGACACGAGTGAGCAGGGGTCTACAGCCGTGCTCAGGAGGTTCACCCAATTGAAGTGCAGGCTCATGCCCTACCTGTACAGTCAGGCGATAGAGTCCATGAAGCATGGCTGGCCAGTCAGCGTTCGCGCGATGGCACTGGAGTTCCCAGATGATCGCACTGCTTGGTACTGCGATCAGCAATTCATGCTGGGGAGCTCTATCCTCGTGGCACCCATTCTCAACGAGTCCGGAGACATTGAGTTCTACTTGCCTGCCGGACGATGGACCAGTATCTGGGACGACACTGTGGTCAATGGTCCGCGGTGGGTGAAAGAGACGCACGGTTCTGACACGCTGCCAATCTACCTTCGAGAAGGATCCATCTTGGTCCTCGGCAAGTCCGGAGAGAAGAGGACCGTGTATGACTGGACAAAGCCTGACAACCATGAAATCCGACTGATTGAACCAAACGCAAACAGCAAGTTCCAGTTGTATGACAGCGATGGACAGTTCTATGCCACTTTGGAAACGCAGGAGGATAATGGTGCGTGGAAGGTCAAAGGTATGGAGGCCTTGAATGTGCGCCGGCACAGTCGCGACCAGAACTACTAAGACTGGTTCTCGGGCGGTGATGGTATGCAGTCGGCAGTCGGCAGTCGGCAGTCGGCATTTGGCGGCAAAGTCCTCACGCCCTCAAGCATTGGGCTGTCGATCTTGAGGAGCTAAATTGAAGCCGACCAGGCAAGATAGATTAAAGCCTCGCGGCCATGCACCGTAACGAACGTCGGGTACGCTGGCACTGGCAGACAGCAGTCGCATAGAACTAGCCCGCTACACTTGCTGATGTGCTGGGCTTTCCTCTTTCGGGATCCCATGCTTTCGCCCTTCAGCTTCTCTTCCAGCGTGAGGTCCGCGAGCATTTCGTCCCAGCTCTCGCTATCGCGTCCTTGTGGCTGGGATCCACCTCCACGTCCTCAGCCCGTTCGAGGCTCGATGAACATGAACGTTGCCGCCGCCCTGGATGACTTCCCACACTTTGCGACAGCACTGCAGCCGAACAAATCTATCGTAGCACGCTAAACTTGCAACGGCGATGGTTTATGGTACGCTCTAGCCGCTGCATCAAATCGCAGTGTTATGCGATCGTTGACGAGCGCGAGAGAAGGTCGCAAAGTCAAGGTGTCAAATTCGGGGCGGCAAGCTTCATTTTACCCGAGTCCCGAGCCTCGGTCGCACAGCTCGCTTGCCAGGTCTTAGCTCGCCTCGGTGTCACCACATGGTGAACAGCGTTACAGCAACAGCAAACCATCAGCATCTACTTTGCCACTCGTTATGCACATCTGTGATACGATACCTCCGCAGACCAGCTCAGTACCTCATGCGTGGTGATTGGGCTTGTCAAGATTGGGACTAATGCTTCTACAGGGACCGGGCCATCCTCGACCTCCCTTGGTCAATAACAGCGCTTCTATTGTTCGAATCAACTACTCGGCGAGCATGCCGCATATCAGACCACAAGAGCACAGATTCGGCAGTCAAGATGCTCAAGGCGCCTCCGGTCCCCTGAAAGCTCTCAAGTTCTTAACGACGGCACATATCTCGCCGTTTTCGTCTCAAAGGCGGACGAGGATTCACAGACTGCCGACGCACTTGTGATTTTAGCCAGGAACCATGCAGGAACCATGCACCCGGAATCCAACTTCTGGCACATAGACCAAGATGCGCCGATCATGAACGTTCTCGCTCTGTGGCGTACTGCGCGCCACAATCAAATCTGCGCTGCACCGCCACAGTTCGTCTAGGAATGGTTTGGCTCATGCTGCAGGGACAGCTCGTAAGTGCTCGTTCGATGTTCAATTGAGCCAATGTCCAATGGGAAAGGCTTTTAGGCTCGAGATAATGTCGCTACTTGAGAGGAAGCAGAAGTCGGTCGTGCGTAGTATCTCCTGCATGACGGCAACCCCGACGCGGCCTTCGATCGGTTAGCATACTTTACTACTGGAAGATGCCATCTGAACAGCTTACGAGCCGTCCACGTAGGCGAGGACATATGCGTTTGATTCCACTAACCCAAGGTCATCATACTCCTCCATTATATTGCTGGACCGTAGCGCACACGACGGCTCGTGAACCATATGCCCCAAGGTTCGAGCAAGACTGTCCATCAACAGAAGACCCAGCCGAGAGACACTCTAGCAGGAAGCCTACCATCGCCAACGACTGTTGTGCCTAATCTCCGGACCCGACTAGTCCTTGGCAACCTGATGTCGAGGCAACGGCATAGTGCAGCATATGGCCACACCGTCATCGACCAGCGATCGTTCGCCAGGAGGAAGCTCTGATACTATACTACCGTATCGCATGCACGTCTCGCAGCGATATCTCGACCTCACCAGGCAAATGCTGGAGCTCACGAGGCTTCCGCGAGATGTTTCCTCTCGTCACCTCCAAGGCAACAAAGGCGTCACGGAATCACAGCTCGAGCCGTTGGTCGATCATTGGACAGAAGATTACAACTGGCGAGAGCAGGAGGCATATTACAACGATGCATTGCCTCAATTTCGACTTGCCATACACGGCACACGAGTACATTTTGTGCACAAACGATCAATGTCCCCAACCGCGATTCCGCTCCTTGTTATACATGGCTGGCCAGAGAGCTTCATCACGGTATCCCACATGATCGACGGGCTATGTAATCCTGTTGCAACGCCGCCGAGAGGTGATGAGAATGTCCCGTCCTTCAATGTTGTGGTTCCAAGCATACCAGGATTTGGATTTAGCGATCAGGTATCAGAGGAAGGCAACAATATTGCGACTACAGCAGAGGCTTTTGATGCCCTGATGAAGTCACTGGGATATGCACGCTTTATCGCGCATGGCTCAGGATGGGGCTTCAAAATCTCCCGCATGATCGCACTGACTCATCCCGAAAGCTGCATAGCAATCCATACTGCAATTCCAGCGGTCCCTCCACCGAGGTGAGTTGCCCGACAAGTAATGATTTCTGTCCACTGGCTCACAAGACTAAGACATTACTTCGCATGCAGGAACAACTTCCGATACTCACCACAAGAATCCATGGGTCCTTCTGGCCCGTCGTGCCTCAAGTTCCCGGAATGACCCCACCGCTATCACCAGGTTCCCAACAGCAGCAGCAACGCGAACGACCACAAACGATTTCCTTTGCACTTTGTGACTCTCCCTCAGGGCTGCTCGCCTATGTCGTCGATGCTATCCAGCCTCCAGCACCACCACCAGGCACGCAATCCCATCCAAGTACACCTGGCTCACCACGCTTAGCCGATCTCAACCCTTGGACAGAGACCACTTTAATAAATTGGGCCATGATGTACTGGCTGCCAGGACCAGAGGTTGCATTGAGATGGCTGGTCATCAGCGCCCCAATGTTGCCAAATCTTTGGACGGTACGCGGCAACGTGCCACTGGCGATATCACAATTTGGCGAGCCATTACAACCACAAACCGGGCCGATGTGGATTGAGGCATATCACCGCATTGCAATGGTGCGAAGACGACCGGGACAGTCGAGATTTCCTGCTTGGGAAAGACCTATGGATATTGTGATGGATCTTCGAGAGCTTGCTATGCTCATTGGTCCTTCGTACTTTGGCATGATCATGTGAAGATGGCGTTTGGTTAGCAGGATGGAAGAGCCCGACACCCGTTCAGCGCTGAAATGGTACCAATGCTACGGAGGCTCTCGTGCTCTTGCTTCATTCTTGGTGTTCATGCTGGTGGCTATTGTCTACGCTGGAGATTGAGTTCTCAGACCTCCCAGACCTGATATGCTGGGTTTCTCAAGGATCGATGGCGTTTGCGATATGGTCCAGCACCGTAGTATGGCGTGCGGATGTGAACAGGGGGCGGAGGTTACAGCGCCTGATCGGGCGCCGTCTCTATGAGTTCAGGGGAAGCCAGATTCGATGGCTGTGAGATGAGCTCCGCGGACATGGCGTTCACTGGGAGCTATTGGCGCGTATCAACGGCGCTTCAGAGGATATGTACCAGTCTCAGCGACTGGCATGCAAGTTGCCATGCTCTTGCTCTACACGCCACGCGAGAGCACATCAACTTACGTTGTCGAGGGCATCCCAATCCCTCGCGCTCTTTTGTCTCGTATTCTGGTTCATGAGGTCGATGTGTGCTGAGCGAAAGGATGGTGGGCCCCGGCTGGTGGTAGACGCCAAAAATTGCTTTCACATGCTGATTGTGGTGCACTACCGCACATATTTTCAGCCTGCGAGAGAATTTGAGTGATGAACGAGAGTGCCGAGCAGTCCTAGCGAGGCTCTCGGGAACACATTGATGATGGTGGCACGAATATTACTGGTACAGTAGCAGCTGCGTAAAAGGCTGGTGGCTCGAACTAAGGGCCTTTCGGTCAGATTAGCAAAAAGAAAATGACAAAACAGTTGAGCCAATGTGGTTACTCGAGAGACTACTACAGTTGCCTAATGAAAGGCGTGCGCTAATAGAATTGATTGGCCAGATTGTTTGTTGCTCAGCTGTCATGACATAAGGTAAATCTTTCGTGTATTTATAACTTCAAACTTGGTGGCGATACGTGGGCACTCGTGCGCATGCACGCGGACCCCGCCACCACTTACTACCTGCCGATGCCCACCTTCGCTTGCTCATGTCCACCCCAGGACGCCCCTTCACATCAGCGTGTGCGGCTGCGCCATTGTCCGGCTACCTGCAAAAGGTCTTCGAGTAGCACGGTCGTACAATCGAGCCGAAGCCAGGAACTGCAATCGGGAATCGAGGGGAGTCGTGTGCGGTAACGGGTCATGATCAACATCCTTGGTTCGTCTCTTCTCCCCTAGTACAATACACCCTTCGTACTTGGTACTTCACCCTCTCTGCCCGCCACAGGTGAGATGGCCATTCTCAGCGCTACAGCCAATGCCTTGAAAGCACTCTCCGCTCGGTGATGATCGTTGGCTCCTCTGAGGCAGTCGATGTGCATCGTGATGCCAGCATGCAAAGCAAAGCTCTCCAAACAATGTGGCAACATCTCACAGCTCAAATCCCCAATCTTCTCCCTCTTTGTTCCCAGATCAATCACCGAATATGGCCTGTTGCTCAGATCCACCACTGCCCTGCTCAACGCCTCGTCCAAGGGCACGTATGCATATCCAAACCTCGCCAACCCTGTGATCGTGCCAAGAGCTTGCTTGAAAGCTTGGCCAAGGGCAATGCAAGTATCCTCCGCAGTGTGGTGGTCATCAATATGAAGGTCACCGCGGGTTCGTAGTCGAAGTGACCAGCCTCCGTGCTTTGCCATGGCGTGAAGCATGTGGTCTAGAAAGCCAATGCCGGTGTCTACTGCTATTGTTTGACTTTTCGACGCTTGTGATGCATGTCCCTCGCCGTTCGTCTTGCCATCACTCTGAAGCTCTTCCAGGAAACCGCCGTCGAGGTTGAGGGAGAGCTGGATCTTGGTCTCGTTGGTATCGCGAGCGATCTGGGCGCTGCGGACGCGCTTCTCGGTGGACATGGCTGCTGTGACGATTTCGTGGCCCAATCAATGACTGTCGTGTTCCTGTTATGTCTCGTACTTTGAACAATCGCCGGAGGCGTATGATATGGCCATGGAACACACACACAAAAGTTTCCACTGACGTCGCTCCTGCCTTAGTCAACGGCCCAACGCATTGGCCCAGACCCTTGCACTCCATGCAGATGGCGCTAAACCTTAAACTTTAGCCGAGACTGCAGGCGTTGAAATCTTGTGATGAGGCTTGACGATGTCGTCTTTTGCGCATCACATTGCATTCTCTGTGCGAACACTCGGTCGTCCTCGAAGATGTCGAACGATCAGGATATGGCCGATGCTACCCCCTGCGCTGAAGCGAACGGCACCAGTCAACCTCCGTTCCTCGAGAAAATCCGCCTAAAGTTGGTATGTGCAGTGAGCATGTGCCTATGAGTGTAAGGGCTTGCTGACATTATAACAGCTACCCGGCGCCACACTCACGGCAGCATCATACTCATTCGAGAACGAAGATCACACCCTTGGAAACGCGCTTCGGTACATGCTCACAAAAGAGTAAGAGATGCGCCACCGCCGCCACCATTTTCCACCTCCATGCTGACCATTTGCTGTAGCCCTGACGTTGAATTCTGCGGCTATTCGATCCCACATCCTTCAGAGCCGTTCATGAACATCAGAATCCAGACCTGGGGTAAGCGTCAGCCTGTGCTTACGACGCTGAGTGATGACTGACGGTTACTGCAGATGGTGTGCACACAGACATAGTCTTGCGCAGAGCACTCGAGAACCTTGCTCATCTTTGTGATGCTGTGGAAGAGAAGTTCGTTGCGTCACGAGACCAGTTCAACGAGGAACATCCAGATAGGATCGGTTCGAGATGAGAGACAGATTACATCAAGGAGGGCGTGACAGGATTGATTTTGGAGCACTGAGACGAAGAAGCGCATGAACAAGAACAAGCCGGCCAAGCTTGCTGCATGTTTTATTCAAGACGACAGATGGAGTAGCTGTCACAAGTAAAGGAGCCACCACTCAGATGCCGGATGGCGGGGGGCAAGACATCTGGCGCCGCCTGTGGCGAGGCATGAAAGTTGGAGGGGCAGGAGTCTTATGGCAGGTGGAGGAATGTGAAAGTGGGCTGGAGGGTCATGGCACCCTCAACGGCGACGAAACGCTGACGTAACAGAGCAGAATGAGTGTATACATACGCAAAACCAATTGCTTTTGGTACAGTTGAGCATAAACAATCTGGCGAATCATTCCTACTAGCACACGTCTCTAATCAGACAACAGCAGAGGTCTAAGAGTAACCACATTGGCTCAGCTGTTTTGCACTTTTTGCTGCCGTGTGGTGGTGTCAAGTCCACCAGAGGCCCGGAGTTCGAGCCTTTGTTTTTTGCATCGGTGGTTCATTCAATCGCTAATTTTGTGCGTCAAGCCACCGC
Source organism: Fulvia fulva (assembly GCF_020509005.1). Lineage (NCBI taxonomy): Eukaryota > Fungi > Ascomycota > Dothideomycetes > Mycosphaerellales > Mycosphaerellaceae > Fulvia > Fulvia fulva. The sequence continues at coordinate 3,507,732 of NC_063017.1, read as the reverse complement.
TCTACACCCAATAGTCAAAGCTCCTACACAAGCAGAGCAATTGTCGTCGTAAACTCAAGAGCTGGTGCCTGTCATTGTCAAGTATCACATGCAAAGGCCACCAGTTGTGCGCCAGCTCTTTTGCACCACATTGCGCTCAAGAACTATTGTCATGCTCATGCTCGTGATGACTGTGCTGCGCCTATTCACATGCTCCCTATTGTCAATGGCTAATCCCAGCTTCTTCTTCTTCCTCTCATGCGCATCGCCTTTCTAAGCACATCACCAATCTTCATGCACACCACATCACCACCGCCATCACCACCGCCATCACCACCGCCATCACCACCGCCATCACCACAAGTGCCTCCACCATGACCCCCGAAGAGACCGCAATTTGCGAAGCCGTTAAGCACCATGTGCACATCAAGACACCACTTGAGCACTACGGCGACATCTACAAGGCCGTAGCCGAAACTCTCGCCACGGAGCACAGCATTACCATCTCCTACAACACCCTCCAGTGCCGTTACGAGAAGTACTTCGTTGAGTGTGGAGGCGTCGACTCACGCAAGTACTGCCAGAAGGTAATCTTCACATGAGACTTGATCCGAGCATGTGACAGCAGCTGATCCTTGTCCCAGGCAATGAAGAAGTACTACGACGACAACCCCCTCCTGAAGAAGCCCACGTACCCTGATCCTACGGATGCGGTGGCGAAGATGCATGAGCCGATGAAGAAGACAGTGCCACGTGAGACGGACGAGTTCGCTGAGGATATGGGAGCGAGCTTGCAGGCGGCAAGAGATGATCAGACCTTGAGCTTTAGTGACACGTGAGTGAATCCACGAGCATATGAATGAGCGTGGGGCTGACATGTGATAGATTGACTTTCAGGCCAGCGACCGGGAAGCAAGGGCAGCAAGGGCAGCAGCAGCAAGGTGGAAAGTAAGGGCACTCAAGACCAAGCCATGCGTCCTGGCTTTGGTAATGTATTTACGGAGGTCTGGAGTTGAGGCGTTTTGCGCGCATTGATTCATTCAGCATTGGTCTGATCAGAGTAGCTTCTAAGGGTATGATATGTGCAACATGCTTCCGCTGTCTTGCTGTACGAAGCTCTAATTCCGTCCCTGTCATGTGTCAGCTTATGTCAACCAGTATCGAAGTGATAGGTACATACCTCGATGAATCCTTGGATAAAGTTCTTCGGTAGTGCTGCTTTCGGATCCTCCTCTGCTCTGAAGTACTTGAGTACATGTGTGAGTTGTTTCCAGAAGTTCAATGTTTCCTACCGCCTTGATTAGCAGTGTTCTTGTCTTGTGTCGTCTCCTTCCCGCGCCATGTTCAAAATCTGTATGTGTATAACGCACCTGCAATTCTTGGTGACTGTTGAACAGCAGCACATCCGTCGTCTTGAGCTGTGACACATATCTATGTCTCTCGAATTCTTGTCTCATTTTTGTGCGAAGGGCAGATACTGGCATGTTGAGCGAGTACATTGTCTGGATTTCTGGAGCCTGTGTGCCATGCCCGTCAGCTTTCTGTCCCCGCCACAGTGACGGCCCTCTCATCGCAGTGTCCCCATCTGTCTCTTCTCTTGTAGTCTCGACATACCGCTCTGACCCAATCTCTGTAGCTCGCCAGCACTCTGTGTTTCGCTTCCGCCCAGTTCTTTGCTGTATCGTCACGTTAGCACATGCGGTCCGGCGGCAGAGCGTGGTTCGGGGGGCGTTCGCGTACAGGAGCGAGTCCTCTGGGCGAGGTACGTTGGGTTGATCACCATGTTGGCGGTTGTTGTGTGGCAGAGCTCGCCCAATGCTTTGCGGCAGTCAAGGTGATGTTCGAGACGTCTCGCAAGAGGTGATCGCGGAGAGTGAGGTAAGCAGTTCTGATTGGCCGACACTCAATCGCAGCTTCGGGAGCTCTGCGATGCTGTTTGGAGGCCGCGTGCAAGGAAGATAGCTATAGCGCAGGATATTGCTGGCCTTCACTCCGTCTCTTGGCCTTATTGCATGTGATCTTGATGTACAATTTGCTATCAAAGTGCCCCCAGTGACGTCTCCTGATACCCGACCCGAACACCAACATCGCGCGTCTTCAGCTCGGCCCGGATTGTTCCTGCTGCCAAGCTTTACAGCGAGACAGCGTCAGTCCTGCGGCAGCTTAGGAGTCGCATTGAAAAGTACCCAAACACCGCCGACAACACTTCGACCACCCCCCACCCACCCCATCTCCGCTCCCAATGTCGTCCGCCGTGCTGGCTCGCATGTCGCGGGCTCGATTCTTCGCCGCCCGCCCAGTCCGCAGCTTCGTCGTGTCGCCCGTCTTCAAGCCAACCACCGCCGCGGCTCCATTCTCCTCCGCCAGCAGGAGGCTCGCAGCATCGCCCGCCGACGATCCCCACGATCCACACCACGAGGAGAGCTTCGAGGAGTTCACTGCGAGGTACGATACCCGTCCTGGAGCTTCAGATGCGGCGCAATGGGAACAGTGACGCGGAAAGAGCTCAAACTGCCTCAAACACTGTCGATCACACCACCAGCCGGACCTGATGTTTACCGGGGTACTGTGAGATATTGACGGGCTAACCATGTGGGAGTATGCAGGTACGAGAAGGAGTTCGAGCAGGTCCAGGATGTTTTCGAGCTGCAGCGTAACCTCAACAACGCTTTCGCCTACGATTTGGTCCCATCGCCGTCTGTCATCACCGCTGCATTGAGGGCAGCTCGCAGAGTCAACGACTACCCAACGGCTGTGCGGATATTTGAGGGTAAGAATGGATAATGCCATGGATATGAGCGGACATCTGGATGCTAACGTTCACGGCACAGGCATCAAGGCCAAGGTGGAGAACAAGAACCAGTACGAGGAGTACCTAAAGGAGCTGCAGAGTGTGCGAGAGGAGCTCGGCGTCCACCTCAAGGAGAACATGTACCCGGAGGCCTCGTAGGGCGACTACCCCCAAAGGTGAGTGCATGTGTCTCTACAGTGGCTGGGACGATGATGATAGAAGGCAACGAAGAGCGAAATACTATACTGTAGAGCATTTGGCGCGGAGGAAGATCTTACTCTGTTATGCTACAATAGCCTCACTCAGCAAGACTTGTACAGTTTCTCATCCTAAGCCTTCCTGGCTGGCCTATCTTGACCCTATGATGATATTGTGAACTCCATTGCGCGCGCCGGCCGCCTCTGAGAGGAAAAAACTTGAGACTGACCCGATCAGGGCAACAGCATTATCATGGCCTTAGACTTCTTCTGGAGGTACTGAGACATGGCGCGTTGCGCCTTACTGTTGCTGGTTCTGGCGTGGACTGGACTCGAGCCTACTTACTGTCAGCATCTGATACAAAGCGTACCTCGCAGCCACAGATCACTCACTGCCCCGTGAAGGTCGAAGGCGCCTTCTGCTTTCCCGCCTCATCGAGCGCCTGCTGCATTCCCTCGGTCTGGAAGTTCTGGCGCTGGGCCGAGATTTGCTAAAAGTTACCACATCAGCACCGCTCTACCTTTCCACGAGGAGAAGCCGACTTACACTGGTGACATAGGTGCGCTCGTCAACACCGCTCTCGACCCTCCACTTGTTGTACGCCTTCTCCACGCCATTGGGTGGCACTGCGAAGCCGGTCTCCTTCTCGATGCTGGCGGAGACAGCCGCGTAGAGCTCGTTGAAGGAGGAAACAGGGGTACGGGCGTCGACGTGCTTCTTGATGTGGGCGCAGATCACGTCTTTGCGCATGTCGTAGTAGTCGGAGGTCTCGAGCTCAGGCTTGAGGAAGGCTGCGGCGGCCAGCTTGCGGGCGTCCATTGCTGTGCTGGTAATGGCGGTCGGAGGTGGTGGTAGAAGTCTGCTTGGTTGTGGGAGGTGGTATGCACGAGGCGCTGCTGAGTTGGGCTTTGCAGATGGTGGGAGTATCTGACGGTATTTATGCTGATGGGAGACAATAAAAGTATGGCCTCTGTTCTGGACAATACTGTACGTGTGATGTTTGCTATTGATGGCACGCGCGCTTCTGCAAGTCACACGCATTGTGACCAAAGCAATGCGCCGGCACAATGGCAGCGATCATGGTCACAGTACTGAGCATGTGGTAAGTGGACACCCCTCAAGTCCTGTAGTGTGCGTTGGTAGGGGCAGGTAGGTGTGCCACTACTTTGTGTGAGTGTGGTGGCAGATGGGGGCCATCTAATTGTTGCCTACATATTGCGCTACAGAAATACACTAGCATGACAATCGGGACCAATCAGTCGTGTAGTCTGTTCAAGGGACTGGCATTTAGGCGCTTTGATCAGAAATGCAAGCAGGTCTCGATTGTTTTGCATTTTGGCACGCAGGTTCGCCAAGGCCCCTCGTTCGAGTCTCGTGTTGATATTTCCGAATATTTCGGAAGCTCGCTGACATATCTCGGACATAATAAGATGATCATCGAGAACAGAACAGCCATTCCTTTTGCCCGTATGATGATCTTGACCGACACGCGCGCAAAATTGAAGCAGTATTGAACGCGGGACCACGCCAAGCATTTCACATGTTAAGATAATTTCGGTTGTTGCTTCACTGACATGCACGCCATGACCTACAGTTATCGCGAGCGTCGGAGGATCTGTGGTGCGTGCTAGCAGAAAGAATCGAGGCCGCTGTTGGGCAAAATGTCTGGTCATTGTTATCGGCATGGATCGAACCTGAGCTGAAGGGAAAGTTCAAGTGCAAAACAAAAGATCGAGCCAACAACGCTCCAGAATTAGCGCCTAAATGGCAGTCCCAATTTTTTTGCGCCTTTGCGTTGGCTCAATCCATGAAGGGACCCCGTTCCCTACCACATATCAAGGTCAAATTCTCACGGCCATACTTGAGACTGCATCTATGGACAACCACTGTCGCGGCATTGCTCATGCTATCTCGACGACACGTAGGTGTTGGAAGCCTCTGATATGATACAGTACGTCGTAAAAGATGCGAGCGAGACAGGTATGTTTGCCAACGCCACTGCTGGCACCAGCACTTATCGTGACTGAGCTGCCACCAAATTTCGCCGGTGCCGACTCAATGCCCGCTGATTGCGTGAGCACGCAGGAAATAATGCTTTAAGTACCAGATCAAGAACCATCGAAAGTGTAGACATCAGATGCTTGCGTAGTGCTCTGTGAATACATCAGCATGAAGCCTAACCACAGCCCCATCATCTCCAACGCAACCATTAGCCACCAGCATGAATACCAAGAATGAAGCAAGAGCACGAGAGTCTGCGTGGTATTCGTATCGACCTGGCGCCGCACTGACGCGGCGCGCTTCACTCAAGCACATTGCTACGATCCACACAAAGCAGTGGTCTACCAGTACAATGACGGTAAATTCATTGAACCGGGTAGCACGAAGCGCTCGTCCTCCACCGTCAATATCTACAAGAACTCAGGAATCAGCGCCAAATTCACAATCGCAGCCAACCCGAAGTTCGCCGCATCGTTCGTGCTAATCCAAGCGGCCTCATCGACCGGCGCCAACACCTCGCTTCCATTCAACCTCTCAGTTGTCCACGGCACATTCGTCTCATTGAAGCCATCAGCCCTGAACTCACTAACGGCTCTTTCTGCCAGTGATGCATTGCCAGTGCGAGAGTAAGCGTAAGCCAGCAGTCTGGAATGACCTTGCCTCAAAATTAAGTTCCAGGAGTCGCCGTAGCGGGCAGTCTGCTCAGCTCTGGGGGCGCGGTAGTAATAGCAATAATCAAGCCAGGCTTGCTCAAAGCCATCAGGGAGATCATCGCCATAGTGCTCGATGAGTTCGGCGACGACTTCCATCAGACCGAAGACACCAGAAAGATGAGAGACTGCTACAATGCCCGTGTTGTTGGGATCTGTGGGTGGAGGGCTCAGAGTACCATCATTGGGGTTGTATAGGCCAGAACCAGTCACGAACCCGTTTGTAAGATTTGCAATACCGATGATAGTGTTTGTGAGTTTGGTTTTTGCCTCTTCCCAGCGAGGACCGCGGCGTTCCCATTCGATAAGCCAGGATGCAGCGAGACCACTCCAGTCGGTGCCGAGACCGATTGTGACGTCTTGACCTGGTGAGGGAGTCCAGCCATCTTCGCGGACTTTGCGGACGGGGTCGAGAACGGCGTATGTCAGGTCCGTGTCGAGAGTTTCCTCAACGAGTTCGCCGACTCGCTCATCACCACCAGAGACAAAGTAGAAGATCTTGCGGTACTGTGCGGTGGAGATGCGTGCTTGCTTGGCACTATCACTCCAGTGCTGGACTCCATGGCGGGTGCCGAGACCTTTCCATGCGCCAATATGGTAGACGTCTACCTCGGAGTTGTGCCGAACCTGGTGCTCCGAGAAGCGGTAAAGGTCTTCACGACCAGTGCGGAGAAAGTAGTTCCAGAAGAAGAGGTCGGGAGAGAGCTCGGAGTTATCCCATGCGTAGCCACCGACATCGTATCGCCATTGGTGTCGGTCGGGGTCGTAGGTGTGCATGAAGTCGCCGAAGTCGAGAATGCCATACCACCTGCGTTGCTCGACTTGATCTTGGTAGAACTTGGCCAGGAAGTCAAGGTGGATTTCAATGAGGAGGGCAGCTTCGCTAGCGTTGCTGCTTGGTGGTGCCCAGTAGTTGCCCAACGCCTTTGTCTCAGCGATGTAAGCAGGTTCTGCGTATAGAACGGGAGGATTGTTTGTATGCTCCGTCAAGGTGGAGAGCCTGTCGCGCGTTGGTGTCTCGTCAAAGGCATAAATGAAAAGTTCGTGCGTCTTTGCAATGCCGTAAGGTGTGTCAAAGCCAGGTTCCCAATCCTCATAAGTGATCTCAAGCGCGTCCAGCTGATCTTCATAGTTTTCCTGGCCCAGACCGTCATGGTAGGGTCGGAGATCTTGTGGCCCTGCGTCAGGGCTATAGATCCAGACTGTGATCTCGCCTGTGTCTGTAGCCGCATTTCGGATGTCAAGACCAGTGGGATAATGTTTCCAGAAGTCACGCAAACCTACAGCAAGACCTCCCTGAGTAGCACCGCCAAGGTAAGCCAGACCATCTGCTCTTGTGTTCCCTGGAATCTTGACCCAGCTCTGTCCAGCCTTGGTTCGCTTCTTGAGGTTGAAGCCATCGGGAGACAGCTGCGTCAAGCTGTAGTCTGACCATGTTGGTATCCAATGCAATCTGCTCGAAACACGTGTGTCCCAAGTGTCCTCGCTGGGTGTTGCCTCTCCTTCAAATTGAGCAGTGCGAACGACTGCACCAGGGTCGCGGCGCAGGCCTGTAAGACCCTGAACAGCCTCACTGAGTAGACCACCGTCAACACCCGCGAGCCTCACGTGCCGATTATAGAATTCCTCATCTGCCAGGGGGACCTCGAAACGGACACCAATGCCACCAATGAAGTCGGTGGTAGAATTGCCATCGTAGACTAGAGTGTGGACTGTCCTAATGGCATCCGAATTTGCGTACAAATAGAATCGAAGGATGAATGGAAGCCAGTCGATATGATCACCATTAGTATGGTGTTTTCCTCGAACGGTCACGAGAGCTCTTGCCGAGTTGTCCTTGCTGACAGTCACGTTGTCGATAGCGCTCTCGAAGTCGAAGTACTGGATCGAAGTGTTGCCTCTGTCCGCTACGTCGTTGTCGACACCGGATTGCGAGTGAAGCACCAACTTGCCGTTCTGACCCACAGTCTTTCCAGCGGCCGTTCGAATCTCGCGAAGCACTACGTTGCCTAACGTAGGGAAAGTGGCTGTGACTTTGCCCGTGTCGATTGTGATCTCTCCGCCCGAGTCGTCCACGCTGATACCAGACGAGCTCGATGCCGAAGCTCCTGTCGAAGCTGTGACTGTGTACTCCTCGAGGACTTCATCGGCCTCAGGAATGGCATGTGCAGTCCATTTGTACGATCCATCCGCCCAGTAAGCCGTGCCCCATGACTGTAGGCCGCCGCCACTGCTCAGTCCGAAGGTCGTGCTGTTGGGATAGAATTGCCCTTTGCTCCAGGGTAGACCAAATGTAGTTCCTGAGCTGTAGGCTGGCGTCGGGCCTATCCAGTGGAGGTTGACGCTTTGTGAGCTGCTGTTGGAAAAAGGAGCGGCCTGTACTGCACCAATGGCAGCACAAGCTGCAATGAAAGGAGAAGTTGTACGCATCTTGCCCGCCACGACACCAGCGATTAATCAAGTGTCGGGAGGCCAACATGAGTTTATGTACTTGCCTACGGTCTATTGACCATCCCGCATGCACCACATTCCTCCGCATACCTTGTCGGTAGATCTGCTTGGCCATGTCGCTAGGTATGCATGATCTAGCGAGCCAAGAGCCATGTTCGTGACCTCTGCAAGTCGTGGCTGTCGGCCTGCATGTGAAGCTCCACATCATGGCTAGTACCTGGCAGCACGAATATTCATCAAGACCGACATGATGGCGATGCCGATGTTCCAGATGCTGTTCTGCGGCCGTTCGTGTGATCTTGCCACCCTACTGCCTCAGCTGCAGCATTGAGACATTGATCACGCGTTGCTCTCGTAGCTGGCCTTCCGGACGATCGATAGAGCGAGAGAAGGATGCCAAGGTCAGTTCGGCATAATGTCTGCGAGCGGGTAGCACGAAGGCGAGGAGGCGGCGAAATCAGGATCCGTTCCTGCATGATGCGAGATGTGCCATGACCACGGCATGACAAGGGACATGTCGTGATGTCGTGGCGGAAGGATGGAGGAAGGTGACACCGAAGAGGAGGAGGTCGGGTCATTCACACTTCGTTCGCGCGTTTCTCGCGTCTCGCACTGCCGATCATGTAAACAAACGTCTTCTTGTCCCACCAACATTGCTACTTGCGACCACTCGATCGCGTCGCGCTCACATTGGAGTCTGGCGTTGTTTGATGTAGGCAGTCCATTGTCACCAAGATGCAGTCCAGTCCGCCAGTGCGAGCGTGGGAGCGACGCGACTCTCGAGAGCAAGACGAAAGCGACTATTCCTTGGATCTCGGCGCATTGGACATGGACACCGTCTCGGACATGGACATCCCCAAGCAGCACGTCGATCGCATCTTCTCGGAGGACATCGACGGGCCAAGCGACTTTACACAGAACATGGAGATGTGGATGCGAGGAGGCAAGACACCATCGCGGAAGGGCACGCTGAAGGGCGCCAAGTCGACTACACAGCCCATTGAGGAGGGTCGCGAGGATATGGACGACAATGTGATCCGTCGCGACATGCTGGAGGTGCCGCAGAACGAGACTCGAGGCCAGCACGACGAGCACACCGGCAGCCACAAGAGCAACCACACACCAGACACCAGCCCGCCAAAGGCATCACCCTCTGTGCATGAAGAGCCATTCAGCTCCGAATGGCACACATACGACTCTACTTCGACACCTGCACCTCCAGTCCACAAGCAATTCCTGCAACCAACAGTTGAGGAGTACTACAGCGAGCTCAGTCCAGGCCAACGGGCATCTGTACATTCCAGAGGTCGAAGCCTATACTCGCCTCGATCTGCCCAGAAGCACTCCCCATCCAAAGAAGACGAGTCCACCCCGGGTCGCGCCTCAAGCCCTACCCTGTCGCCAGTTCGATCACCAATTCTGCAACGCTCGGCTCCGAACTCGAGACCTGGTACTGCTGGCACAGCCTACAGCAAAGAAGCGTTCAATGATGAGGAGAAGAACGAGCTGGAACGTCAACTCAGTCAGTTGTCAGCAAAGTGCCAGCAGCTCGAGCATCTCAACGAGGCACTCGACAGAGCACTGGAGGAAGACAAGCGTACTCGTAAGGAAGAGTCGGATGCACACGAAGCAAGACTGGCGGAGGCGACGAGGCGCGAACGGGATCTGGCGGAGATGAAAGAGGCTGCTTACAAGCACAACGATGGCTTCAGACGAGAGTTTGCAGAGTTGAAGGAGAAGCTTCGCGACCAAGAACGACTAGCAGACAATGCCAGGCTGGGCAGTGAAGGGTCAGAGCGGGAGCTGGGGGATGAGATCAAGCGACTGAGAGATCAAATGGACGCACAGCAGACGGAGCACAGGCAAGAAGTGAAGACGTTGGAGCAGGATGTGCAGCTGGCAAGGAGGAGCAGAGACGATGCTGTGGCAAGTGCGAAAGCGCACCGAGAAGAGCTGGAAGCACGCAATGGACTGCAGGAAGCAGAAATTGAGCGTTTACGCACGGCGTTGCAGGAGGCACACGAAGATGAGGCCACTATCGAGGATCTGGAGCGCCGACTAAGCGAAGCAAATGCTGAGGTCGCAAGATTGAAGCAGGACAAAGGCGACCTTGAGACGATGATTTCTGCAGTACGAGGCCAGCTTGCCAAGTCGAAGTTCGATCAAGGAGGCCAAGTCAGCAAGGTGACCGCAGAACGCACCAGAGCCGTAGAATTGGCAGCAGGGTTGCAACGTCAACTGACCGACCTCCGCCAACAGCTCAGAGATGAACAAACCAGCCACGAAGAAGAGCTGGAGCAAATCAGATCCTCGTACAGCCAAGCTGACCAGACCACCGCCCAAGAACTTCAAGTCATCCAGGCCGAACTCCAAGCCAAGCAGACCGAACTCAACGAAGCCATTCTCGAGCGCGACGAAGCCAAGGATGCCTTGCAAATCCGTGAGTCAGAGGTCGAGAAGGCCTCGGCAGAGCTCGACGACGCCAAAGCCGTGAACGTCGCTCTCGATAGTAGAATTACCGAGAAGATGCAGCGTCGCGATCGCTACTGGCGCGAGAAGCTTGAAGAGGCAGACCGCGAGCGACAGCTTATGGCTAAAGCCTTGATGCACCAGTGGGGAAGGGAAGAGGTTGGTATCGAGAGCCCGCAGCTGTACAAGTATCGCTATGCCAGTCCGGAGAAGGAGAGGGAGAGGCCGAAGTCCATGGCAGCCCCGTAGATCATTGGTACGAGATATGGCGTATGGCATCCGTAACGTAGCATGAGATCATGATATAGCATAGCATAGCTTGCATTGAAGCATTGGGTATCCTCCCTTTCAAAGCAACCCTTTCCTCGCCAACTCGATCTTCCTCTGTGCCTCTCCAGCTTTGTAGCCTCCTTTGCTTACACATGCCATGCTCCCTTCGCCAAATTCGACTTTATCTTCCTGGTCCGGGAATGCGCAGGGACAGTGATGAGGGAAGTGCACGCAACTGAGGGTATGAGGGCAGAGGTATTTGTCGCAGCGGGCTGGAACAGTGTAAGTTCGGAGAACACAAGTGAGTGAAAGGAAGAACACTCACCACTTTCGTATTGTTGTTCATACCACACCGAGTCCGAGGGCATGTTTTGGGGTTCTTGCTGTTGTTGCTGTTGGCCGAACATGTTACCGAAGTTGAAGAATTGGGCGCTGGCGAGCGAGGTGAGCGTCAGGAGGAGGGCGAGGAGCTTCATATTAGCGGTCGTCGTAGTACCGTAGTACGAAGTGGGTGTGATTAGTGGATGTTACGTTGTAGAGCGCGAAACTTGTGATGTAGTTGTCCATTGCATGTGCTGTCCCTGGCGCGAGCGGAGCATGGCGGCCGACGCGGCTGCATCCTCCGCGAAAAGCTTGTCGCGGAGCTCCGTTCAGATTTTAGATCGAATACATGTACTTCGCGACCACACGACATCCACATCGACAGCGAAGGAATCCTACCGCGATACAAACACTCGGAGCAATCGTCATCACCACGCCAAATCAGCCAAAATGCATCTCATGTACACCCTCGACCCGAACGGCAAGCGCCGCTACACCCTCAAGAAGATCGTGGACGGCGAGGTCACAAAGTCGGCACACCCAGCGCGCTTTTCGCCTGATGACAAGTACTCGAGGTACGATATGCCGGTTCATGAGAGAGGTCAAGCAGTACACTGATAATGCGTAGACACCGAGTGACCCTCAAGAAGCGATACGGCCTTCTCCTTACCCAGCAAAGTACGGCCAAATAATTTCGCACACTCCAGGACACACACTGACACGAACGCAGAAGACAAGAAGGCTTTGGGACAGTAGGCATGTGCAGCAGGGAATTGTGACGATTTAGCGAGGAGTTTGGGCGCATTGCAAGAGCACATTTTGTCGTAGAAAAGTGTACATCAAGATCGAAGGCAAACGAGGCATACCACTTTCACAACACCGGAGCTCAATCTCACTGCGATGACCCAACTTTCGTCCAATGCCGGCATACCATTCCTAGGATCATCGTTGTAGTACCGCGTAGTTCCGCGCCCAGGTGCTACGTCCGTTACGCAAAGGCCATCCAGCAGGTTCAGACCACATCATTCATCTTGAGTAGCACGGAGCACTCTCGGCGCCATGACTTCGTATGATCGTATCAGCAGCCCTGGTTGTCGACCCTGGACGGTGACTGCCGCAATTCCTGTTACAGACCGCCACTAGTTTTCATTCCTTCGTTACAGCTTACTAAGTGTCCAGGATCGCGCCAATCGTCGCAGCCTGGCAAGCACAGCACTCGAGATGGTCAATCAGGGTTTAGACAGCAATGAGCACTAACATCCAGCACAACATAAGAAGACCCGCGGTTAGTCTTGTTGCTCCTTCACGCACAATCAAGTGTACTTTCTCTCATTACCACAATGCCTCTCGACATAATTGTGGTAGGCGCCGGCATAGCAGGTCTTTCAGCTGCAATAGGCCTGGCTCGCACTGGTCACAATGTCACAGTCCACGAGCGACGGGATTCCACAAAACGGGAAGACAGCGGCAGTGGCATACAGATCCAGCCGAACGTCGTACAAATACTGGATGACTGGGGATTGATGCCGGAGATACGAAAAGTTGCACACGACCCAGAGCTCGTGGATTTACGAACGTACAACGAAGGCAGTGTCGCAAAACAGGATTACCGACCACTCGGTCCAGCTCCCTTCGGTCTACGTCGTGTGCTGAAAGACATCTTCCGTGACCACGCCATCCAGCAAAGCGTCAAGATCTGTGAAGGCCAAGGGATCGATCATGTGGACGTCGATCATCACGCTATAATCCTTTCTGACGGTCGAACTGTCACTGCAGGTCTGGTCCTCGGCGCCGATGGCTCTAATTCGCGAGTTCGCAAGACTCTGTTCCCGGACTCCAAGCCCACGGTGCTGGAGCAATGTGCCTTTCAGGTCCTGGTCCCTCTCAACAAAGTCCAACAAGACCCCGAGATGCGCGAAATCCTAGATGAGCAACACGTAATCATTATATCATCTCCAGGCCGCAGCGTTTTCGCATCGCCTGCGCCGTACCATGACTTAATGGTCATTCAATTTGTTGACCATGAGTATCCTTTAGAGGGAGATCCACACCCAGACCAGCATAACATGAAGATCAAGGACCTGACGTGACTACGAGACCGATTCAGCGACTATAGCCCTGCAGTGCGGAAATTCCTGGCCGAAGCTGATGAGATGATCAAATGGAGGCTTACGGAAGTCAAAGGAGTTCCGTCTTGGTCAAGCAGCAACGGAAAAGTAGCCCTGCTAGGCGACGCAGTGCATGGCATGACCCCGTATACTGGTACGTATAGTTATCGATACCTCCCTTTAGACTGTCATCAGATGGCTGGACATCGCATCGCAGGCCAAGGTTCAGCAATGGGCATCGAAGACGCCGCAGTTCTTTCCCATCTTCTCCAAACCGCCACCCCAACCTCTCCTTTATCTCCCATCATGGACCGTTACGAACAAGTCCGCCGCAGACGCTGCGAGATCGTCCAGTACCTTGCCAGCGTGCAGGGCCGATCGTGGGCAGCAAAGGATCCCGCAAGGATCGACCAGAGACGTGAGATGTGGCGGCATGCCAACGACAACATTACTGGAAAGGATGTGAAGTCTGATATGAACGCTAATTACGGGTCACGGGCTTTCGCGAGGTGGGTGGTGACGTTTGATGTGGCGGAGGCGTGTGGCGAGGGCGAAGGCGCGAGGGCAAGGTTGTAGCTTCCCGTAGGGCTTCGTGTAGTGGGTTGCTTTTGTGATGGCATAGATGGGTGAATGAGAGGCAGGTGGGCTGAGTCGCATAGAGGGTGGTAGATGAGAGAGGACGGATATTGATGGCGCGCTCAGCAAGTCAAAGCACGTTCAAGCTCCAGGGGACCTAGTGACTAGAGTGGGGGGTGCTGGAGTACTTCGTCTGCACCGCCTGCGATTCTGAACTCTCATGCAGAGGAATCCCCTTCGCGCCCTTAAGCCCAGGCTTTTTGACTGTGTCGATGAGGCGAGTCTGAGAGGCGAGTGGAACATGGCTCGAGCGGTAGCAGCAAGGCAATGTAGACACAGGTGAGCCTTCCGCTGCGTGGTGGAGTGCGATACGATGGTCTATATGTGTTAAAGTGTTTGCATGAATTGGGTATGCATTGTTATCACAACATCCTTCCATAGAGCCTCGTCTACAGCTGCGACGATATGCCAGATGTTGCACATTCGGAATCGAGTATCCACCGCAATTGGGCACGTGCCTATCACTGCCTCAGTGCAAAGCAAGATGTCAGTCGATGCCGCCTTCACTTCTAGGGTCTGCCAGGACTGACGTTCCGGTAGATGGTTCTCAGAGGCCCAACGCTTCTGCTTGGTTTGCTGCTTCGCTTAAAACCTGCCATCGTGAGGTAGTATGACCTTTTCCTCGTGATGGCTGTTATCGTCGAAAGTCGCGATATTCAATCTTTGATTTGCCGAAGGTCTCGGTGGAGTGGCTTGCGGAGGACAAGCCCTTGTTGATTGCGTTCTGGGTAGATCTGCATTGCACCTACAGAATGATCGCTGCTAGTCATTCTCGTAGCGTCGTAGTGTCGTGGTATTGCTGTGTTCGCTCAAGGTCCAGATCCGGCGCCTGCACTTGCCTGAGCACTGGCACTGCTCTCAGCCTCCCCATCCTGCACATCCGCGACGTCTTCAGCTGATGCCTGTCCCTCCGAACCACCTGTCTCCACGTCCTTGCCGCCTACTTCTAGCAGGTACTGTACGACGTCGTCCTTTTCTGCCCGCTCTGCCTCGAACATGGCAAGATGTCCTGCAGCGTTCTTCACCCACATGTCTGCTCCCGCAGCGATCAGAAGCTTCACCACAGCCAAGTGTCCGTTGTATGCCGCCCAATGTAGTGGGGTATTGCCTTCTCTGTTGCCATGATTCACGAGCTTCGACGACTGCGACGCACCATTGGTGTTGTCTGTGGATGTCTGACCCAGCTTGTTTGAAAGTACAGGCAAGAGCTCTGCAAGACCGTTGGCTGAGCAAAAGTGCAGGACCGTGTTGCCCGTCTCCGCATCTACTGCAGCCTCCAGTACATCCTTTGTTGCGCACTGGTACTTTTGCGACAGCTCTGTGATCGTCTGCTCCAGATCTTGGACTTCGTTGGCGCGGGTGAAGTGGAGAAGGTCGTCGATCTCGTCGAATGTGAGGGCCAGTGGAGTCTTGGCGTGCATATTGACCGACCTCACAGTTGAAATATACGCACAGCGTTCGGATCTTGAAATATCAAATGCTGACGTTGTTTCTCAAGGACTTTTTTGCGCCACGTGAAGAGGAGCAAGGATCAGCACCGATTGAATGCCGCCTAGCTAAACTTTAATGCATCCCCGCGCCACCGTACCTGCATTTTGGTGACCCTGAGGAAGATCGTACGAGGGCCAATATTTTGTCGCCTTCCAGCCTGCGACTCCATATCATCTCTTGACCTGTCAACATCGATCTATATGTAATCGCCTGAGTCGACAAGATGGCTGTGAAGGAGCGCAAACCTCCCGCGGCCTCCAATGGCCATGCGAACCGCCACGCCAACGGCAATGGCAAGGCACAAGAGGCCACTACATCATCTGGGACGGATCTGACGCGTTGGCGGATGCGAGACGATAGAGGTCGACATACATGGCACTATCTGCAGTCCGACGAAGAAGTCAAGGCTTGGCCGATGACCACCGCCGACAAGTGGTATCTAGGCCTGGGCACGGTAGGGATGCGTCCATAAGCTTTCCCGTAAAGTGCTGACATGGAGCCCCCAGGGACTACCAGATCTTCCAAAGGCACAAACACCGCTTCAAGCTGCAGAGAATGGCCTCAAGTTCTACTCCAAGTTGCAGCTTGAACCAGGGAACTGGGGTTGCGAGTATGGCGGTCCAATGTTCCTCATTCCCGGCTTTGTAATTACCCTGTATGTCATCGACAAGCCTTTGACGCGACCGGAGCAAACAGAGATGATTCGCTATGTATTCAACATGCAGAACGTTGGCGACAAAAACCATGGCGATGGCGGGTGGGGACTTCACACGGAAGCTGATTCATCAGTCTTCGGCACTGCTATGAACTACACAGCACTGCGATTACTAGGCGTTCCTGCAGATCACCCTCGCATGCTCAAAGCTCGACACTGCTTGCACAACCTTGGAGGTGCACTGTACGGGCCTCATTGGAGTAAGTTCTGGTTGTCAGTTCTGGGAGTTATGTCATGGGATGTCGTCAACCCTGTGCCCCCTGAGTTATGGCTATTGCCCGACTGGACACCAATATCTCCATGGAAGTGGTGGATCCACATGCGCATGGTCTTTCTGCCCATGAGCTTTGTCTGGTCGAAAAGGTGGACATATCCCCAAGCAGATTCTGATCCGTTGATCCGAGAACTTCGGAAGGAACTGTTCGTGGAGCCGTATGAAGAGATCGTGTTTGCCAGTCATCGTAATTCAATCAGTGCGTCAGACAACTTTCACCCCAAAACATGGGTGTTGAATCTGATCAACTGGCTCTTGGTCTTCATCTGGATTCCTTTCCTGCGAGGCCCTGCGCTGATCAAAAAAGCGGAAGAATGGGTCTGGCAGATCCTACAGATGGAAGATGCCAATACCGACCATGCTTGCCTTGCTCCAGTCAATGCTCCAATGAACACTCTGTGCTGCTACATCGAAGAAGGACTTGATGCCGAGTCTGTTGCGAAGCATCGCGAACGCCTACACGACTACATGTGGGTCTCAGACAAGGGCATGATGGTCAATGGCACCAATGGCGTGCAGAATTGGGACACAGCTTTCACCATACAAGCAGTCACAGAGACGGGCTTAGCGACCAAGCCTGAGAACCACAACACGCTGGTCAAGGCTCTGGAGTTCCTGGAGGATCAGCAGATCTTGGAGCATGCGGTCGGCTACGAGGGATCAAGCATTTACCAGGATCCACCTACAAGGCATTCAGGGCCTGAGGCGGGTTATCGCCACGCGCGACGAGGTGCATGGGGGTTCAGTAACCGCACGCAGGGCTATACTGTCTCCGATTGCACCGCAGAAGCACTCAAAGCTATTCTGCAGCTGCAAACAATGCCCGATCCGAGCAGCCCACAGAATAAGTTATTCCCGAGCTTGATCAACGACCGAAGGATCAAATGGGCAGTCGATATCCTATTGACCATGCAGAACGATGTGGGTGCCTGCAGTTCGTACGAGCCCCGGAGAGGTAGCCAGAAATTGGAAGTCCTAAATGCAGCAGAGGTCTTTGGTCGGATCATGGTTGAGTACGACTACCCGGAGTGCACGACCGCTTGTGTCACAACACTTCAGCTCTTCCGCGAGAAGTACCCCGGCTACCGGACTGACGAGATTGACGTGTTCATCAAGCGCGCAGTAGACTGGATCCGGACGGACCAACGAGTCGACGGCTCTTGGTATGGCAGCTGGGCTATCTGCTTCACCTATGCCGGCATGTTCGCTCTCGAGAGTCTTGCCACTCAAGGTGAGACATACGAGAACAGTGAGCGAGTGAGAAGGGCGTGCAAGTTCTTCCTTGACAGGCAGGAACAGGATGGCGGCTGGGGCGAATCGTATCGGAGCTGTGAGACTGCTACCTGGTGTCGCCATCCGGATGGGTCACAAGTTGTACAGACTGCCTGGGTAAGCGAATGTCGTCGTAAAGAAGTGGCTTGTTGCTGACATTTGACAGGCCCTCATCGGACTGTTAGAGGCCCGGTACCCGCACAGAGAGCCACTTGAACGCGCTATCAAGCTCCTCATGCATCGACAGCAACCCAACGGCGAGTGGCTGCAAGAGGGTATCGAGGGCGTGTTCAACAAGAGTTGGTAAGACTGCCCTTTCTTGTCGCGTGCTCCCTCGTGATAGCCACAATGCTGACGCGGTGCCCCACAGCACAATCTCATATCCCAACTACAAGTTCATCTTCCCGATCAAGGCGCTGGGCATGTACAGCAGACGGTTCGGCGAAGTGCAGGAGAACAGGACCAGCTAAGCCGTGGTGTCGGGCCAGTACCTCGAGTCGGCAGGAAACAATTGTCATTGTACAAACGCAGTATCCCCAATAGACTTGTACAGCATTGAATGGACCACAGAACTGTCGCTGCTTACCAGCGCAGGTACGTTCATGTTGTGATTCTGTGCGCGGCCCTTCCAGCTGGGTGACGGCTGCAGCGAAGGAGAGCGGACGCGGCCTGTGGACGCCGGCCTGCCCATCAGGAGATGGGGCTGCGGCTGGTCTGGTCGAGCTGCAGGAGTTGTGTGCAACATTCGGCTATGACACGTGCTACGCCAACAGATCCGGCCACGAGCGTATGCCGGGTGGTGGCGTTCACATGGCCAACTCATGGTTGTGCAACAGAATGATCGTTTCCTTCCGAGGCAAATATGCCGATGCATTGCTGCATTGCTAGCTCGTCGAGGCAACACTTCCGTGCCCCTCTGCCTTTGGGTGAGAGGACTGGGGCTCGTTTATGTCACAAACAGATGCATCATCCACAGCATCCTCCTGTGTCATGCTTAACGTGATCGTTCTGCGGAAGCAACGTGCCGAAAGTGTTTAGCGACGCCATCCGGTGCCCGCTCCATCACTTCATTAGACAAGTCCCACATCATGTTTCATTTGCTTGGCCGGATGGCAGGGGCCGTGGTTCAATGTACAGCTCATCGTGGTAGGAAAGGGTGGAGCAGGCGGCCCAACAGCGGCGAGCTGAAAGCATTTGGAGGCAGCTTTTCGACGTTGCGGCCAGCACAATGAGATCATGCTGCACGCCGCCTGCCTGCCAGCTTCAACGGTTGCAAGCGAACTGCTCACGTCTGTGTAACAGTGTAAGACAGTAAGAGAGTGCTGTCGCCGGTACGTGCTAAGCAGGGGGCGCTAGGCTCATCCCAGCAGGCCGTTGGAGTGATTTGTTTCAGCACAGATTGACCAATTCCACCTCCCATCCTGCATCTCTGCGTCTCTGCATCCGCCGCGGACGAGATCAAGAGCAGCGCTGCATCGCAAGACCAACGACACGCCCGCGTTCCATCAACGGCCGTGAATACTGACTGACTGACTTCGTCGGGTCATCGATTTCCCCAAGACTCCCAGCACAGCGTGCCCGCAGAGAGCTTCACACCCTCTCCAGACAGCTCTCCTCCGCCCGAGTCCACGCCGTCAGCTACCGCACAGCTGACCACACCACCACCTCACGGCTTCCTATACAGCTCGAGCGACGCTGCACCCGCCCGCCGCACCCTCTCACCAGCATTTCCCGGGGCGTTTGGCGTTAGGGAACGGGTTTGGGGCTCGGAAAGCACTCTCAGTACACATCATCTCCGCTTGGAACGAGATCAAGATCAGGATCCGCAGTCGCAGTCGCAGTCGCAGTCGAAATGGCAACACCGACCCAGCCGCAGCCGTACGGCAGCAACCAGTACCCCACGCCCACCTCGCAGAGCGGCGCTGGCTCAGCGCCGCAGTCTGCCTACACGCCGACGGAAAGAGCATCCCAGTCAGGAGCGCCGGCCGGGAGGGAATACAGCCATCCGCAGCCGCAGCAGCCAGCCGCACCGCAGCAGTTTGAGAAGTACTGCATCATCCACATTGCTACGACGTGTGACGAGCACGGCGTCTATGTCACCAAGGACAGCGCGGAGGTCATTGAGATCGGATGGGTCGTGGTCGATGCCCAGAACTCCGAGCGAGAGGTACGTTTCAGCCCGTGCTCGGCTAAGATCAATTGCAAGAGCAGCAAAGCTGCGTTGCCTTGTGAAACGAGACACGGCAAGAATAGAAGTAGAGCCGCTAGGGTCAAAGTGCTAATAAAACGACATTACAGTTGCACCGCCAGTCCGTGCTGGTTCGCCCTGTCAACACTCCTATTACTCCCCTGTGCACCTCTCTCACCACTCTCACCTGGGAACATGTCAAGAACGCCGGCTCATTCCGCGACGCCATCGGCACTTTCGACTCTTTCGCCCGCGAACATCTAGTACCCAAGGACGGCGACTCTGGAGCTCAGCCAACGTTCGCCTTTGTAACCTTGACGCCCTGGGATCTACGCGTGCAGCTGCCACGTGAGGCTCGCGACAAGAACGTTGTGCTACCACCTTATCTTCAACATCCCATCCTGTTCGGCCTTCGTGGCGAGTATCAGACTTTTCAATCACACCATCCAGAAACGCTGGCCTTCAGCTCCTCCAGTCTATCATCAATTTGTGCCGGACTCGAAGTCGAAGAAGTTCGCTCCTCTGGCAAGGTTACCGGCGGCTTACCCTTCCATCTCCAGGCGCTGGCACCATCGTCACCCCGCCGCGCGCTCGAAGAGGCCCTCACTTTAACCCGCTGCCTCACATCGCTCGTCAAAAAGTCACGGCCATCACAAACCAACCCACAAGGTACACCAGACGTTCTTGCACGCCCATTGGACGCTCGCAGTGACGTTCGCGCATTCCTCGGCGAGCGCAGCAAGGTTCTTCACTTGAGCGGACTTCCTCACGACACGACGCAAAGTGAGCTCGAAAGCTGGTTCACGCAGTACGGCGGCCGACCGATTGCTTTCTGGACTCTGCGAACCCCAGAGGGAGGCAAGCCAAGTGGCAGCGGATTTGTTGTATTCGGCAGTCACGAAGAGGTGAGTTCTTTTTCCTTATCTTGTCCTGTACATTTCCCCCTCCACCCTGCATTCACTCTGGTGAGGCGACGTGAAAGTTGCTGGCAGCCTAGAATAGCCCTTTCACAATTGCGCTCCGTTGCCTCGCATCTCGAAGCTCTTACAACCACTACACCGTTGCCACAGCCTCCATCAATCTCGAGCTCAAACAACAGCCATGGAGCAGCCAGCACCACTACTAACAATCAGAGCCATACTGTTCCACATCTCGCCAGACTGCCGCTCCGCTGTCCATGGCTACATGCTCTGCGAATGCCATGCCATGAACCAGATCGCTTGGGATGCACTCCATGCTAACGAGTTCGCGCACCAGGCAGCCGAGTCGCTCTCCATGAACGGACGCGCTCTCAACGATCGCGCTATTGAGGTCGCGCCCTCTTCCAGCCGCGTCCTCGACCGCGCAGCACACTCTCAACCACCAGGTGGTCCTCCCCTCTTGACGCCATTCCCACCATCGAAGAACCGCCCGCGCCCAGGCGACTGGACATGCCCGTCGTGTGGATTCTCCAACTTCCAGCGTCGCACAGCATGCTTCCGATGCTCATTCCCGGCCATGGGCGCCACAGGCGGTGACCCATACAACCAGTCATACGGCATGCAACCGGCACCTTACGGCGGCGCAGGCTACGGCCACCCAGTCATGATGGGCGGCCAGATGCACCAAGGTGGCGGCGGCTATGGAGGTATGGGCGGCAGCCACATGGGAGGCTCAAGCGGCCGAGGTGGCATCGTACCATTCCGTGCTGGAGACTGGAAGTGCGGCAATGAAGGCTGCGGCTACCACAACTTTGCCAAGAACGTATCCTGCTTACGTTGCGGTGCATCCAGGAACAACGCGGCTGTTGTCGCAGAGAGCGGTATGACCAGCTTCCCAGGATCATCGTACGGAGGCCCTCCAAACATGCCAATGCAATCAATGCCACCTCAGCAGTATGGAGGCATGCAGCAACCGGATCCATCTGCTTACGGCAGTGGCGGCATGGCTGGACCACCAGGCGGCTTTAGTGGACAGTCCTATGGCCCACCATCAACTTATGCCCTTCCATCTGGCATTGCTGCCCCAAGCCCATACATGGCTGGAGGATACTCGCAGATGGCCAACAACGCTGGTATGCAGTCTCAAGGAGGATTCGATAGCCGCACCGAGCAGGCTTTCAACCAAGGTAATGCAGGTGGCCAGGCCACTGCAGGCGCTTACTCGAATGGCGCTTATGGTAACACTGGAGGCTATGGCAATGACGGCTCGGCCGATCCATTCTCATTCCTCAACACTGGCATGAGTCAGCTTGGTATCAACGAGGGTGGTGATCGTCGCAATGGCGGTGGTGCCAAATCACCTCAATGATCAACCATCGACCACACATGGCATCTGAAACCGGGGCGGAGGCAGCGTGGGTGGAATAGCACGAATTGTAACAAAACAAGGACAACATATGGGTATCGGATGCAAAGGGCTCGTTAGCGCGGCGCTGGGAAGACGGTTGTCGATGATGGGTTAGCGAGGCGTCAGGTGAGACTCCAGGCGGCTTTCGAGGATCAACTATGATTCAGCATCGGGGATGGAAGCATATGGGAAGCACACACATTTCGACCAAGGGGAGTCTTCTAAGTTTCTGCTGGTCAGATTGAGGCATTTTTCTCGGTGGCAGAGGTTTCAGGTGGTTGTTCTCAAAACATCAGAATGGGGGTTGTTGCTGCATAGTAGTATCGGAGTGGTATACTGCCGGGGAGAGTGGCTCATACCATGGTCTTTGCGGTGTTAGATAGATACCGAGCGGAGACAAGTTCACAGAATGTATTCCTTCAACTTGAAATGTCCTTTCCACAGTGTGAGTGACTGTACTGTGCTTTGCATCGTGCAGGAGGTGAATGCAGTCTCTCAAACGTGATCACCAGCAAGGACTTGACCCGTGACACCGCGAATCATCGTGATCGCTGCCTAGAAGTGGAACGCGGCTGCTTCAAAACATCTTTTTGATACCGAGCCAGCGAGCTTTTCATCCAGCCAATCAATTTGTCCCCACAACGCGAGCGCGTCGGTGGCACACGCGTTCTGGCGCGCGAGCTTGCCTAACGGTGCGCTACGATCGTGCATTGACCGCGGACCATATCTCACGTGCTCACATCCAGGTGAGTGTGACTTCTTCTCATTGATACATCGCACACATCGCCACTCCTTCCAGACCTTTGTCGGAACTTCACTGCCCAATAGAGTAAATGAGACAACACCAACAACACTGCAGAAAAGACAGTCTCTAGCCGCTTCGGGCATTGATCTGCTACCATGGCGAGACCTAGGCGTTCTGCCACAGGAGGCAAGGAAAACTGTACGCAACCACTTCTTGACGGCCATACGCTCTGCATCTCCCGCTTCCATCTTCTGTTTTGCTGACCAAACAATACAGCCGAGAGCACAGTGGCCGGACCATCACAAACATCGAAGCGATCCACCCGCTCGAGCCGATTTGCCACCCCAAAGAGCAAGGCCTCTTCGACCATCCCAAACAGCACCGACATCGAGAGCGATTCAGAAGACGAGATTGCAGTCGTTCAGCCAACAGCAGCATCGAGGCGAGTCGTTAAGGGCGTCGCTCTGCCACACATAGATGCGATGGCTCGATCGTCGTTCGTCAAACCCGAGCCAAAGGGCAACTCTCCCATAGACTCTTCGGTTTCCTCTGTCACCAACACATCCCGTGACACTTCAGCCGAGTTCGAAACACCCGGCACTACACCTGCCACATCCATCAGAGGAGCGACAGTGTCTATCACCAAGCGAAAGCGATCAACCCTTGGCACGAAGGTCTACCAGATTGAAGATTCGGAAGAGGAGGACGACGAGAAGATTGCATTACGTCTGCAAGAGGAGGAGTATGCACAGGCCGGAGCAGACCCGCAGCCAGCTACGAAGCGCATCAAGACCGCTATTGCTGATTCAGAGGACGAAGAGAGCGAGCTTAGCGAGCCCGGATCTGTGGAGTCCCTCGACTCGATACCAACCATGCGCTCTCGTGGACGACCCGCTGCTGTCAAGAAAGAGCCGGCAAAATCTTCTGCTTTCAAGGGCAAAGGCAAGACGCTTGCTTCGTCTAGCAAGAAGGCTACACCGACTCGGAAAGCAAGCGCTAATGCCCGCAAGTCACTGAGTACAAAGTTGAAGATCGAAGACAGCGATGATGAGGCTGAGGCTCTCGGTGGAAGCGACCGTGAAGACGACTTTGTGGTGGAAAACTCTGAGTCCGAGGCGGTATCGACTGGTGTTAGTGACACTGAGTCTGATATCCCGCTTGCCGCTGTCAGAGCTGCTGCTGCACCAACTCCTGCCCCTCGCGGTATCGTTCGACGACGCGGTCGTGGTAAGGCCACAGTACGCGGATGTGGTCGCCGCTTTGGAAATATTACCGCACAGCAAGCTCGCCAAATCAACGCGGACATCGAGGAGACAGTCGCAATGGCTTTCTTGACTCGGAAGGAGCGAGAGCGGAAGAAGCTGGAAAAGGCTCACCCAGAGATCAAGACCATGTGGAAGACGCTCGAAGACATTGACATCATCAAGCCGGTCCCAGCTGTGCAACCTGACAGCATCAATCGAAAGCTGAAGCCGTTCCAGCTCGAAGGTCTCAACTGGATGGTTCGACAGGAGAAGTCGTCGTACAAAGGCGGTCTACTCGGTGACGAGATGGGCATGGGCAAGACGATTCAAGCTGTGTCGCTGATCATGTCTGACCATCCACAAAAGGATCCCACGCTGGTCGTGGTGCCTCCCGTCGCACTCATGCAGTGGTCCTCGGAGATCACCGACTACACTGATGGCAAGCTCAATGTCTTGGTCTACCATGGTCAGAACAACAAGGTCAAGAAGATGTCTGTCAAGGAGCTGAAGAAGTACGATGTCATCATGATATCGTACAACAGTCTCGAGTCGCTCTACCGCAAGGAGACTAAAGGCTGGTCGCGTGGTGAGGACATCATCAAAGAAGACTCACCCATCCACGCAATTCACTTCCACCGGCTGATCCTGGACGAGGCTCACAGTATCAAGACCCGCACGACTGGTGTTGCCAAGGCTTGCTTTGCTCTCAACGGCACTTACAAGTGGTGTCTTTCCGGTACTCCTGTTCAAAATCGCATTGGAGAGTTCTTCTCATTGTTGCGTTTCCTCGAAGTTCGGCCATTCGCGGACTACTTCTGCAAGCGTTGTCCATGCTCGATGCTCCACTGGGAGCTCGACGATGACCACACCTGCAAGTCGTGTAAGCACACGGGCATGGAGCACGTTTCGGTGTTCAATCAAGAATTGCTCAACCCTCTCACACAGTCCGAGGAACCAGAAGATCGCACAGCCGCCATGGACAAGCTGCACATGATCACTGCCCGTATCATGCTTCGCCGCGTGAAGCGCGACCATGTCAGCTCAATGGAATTGCCACCAAAGGAAGTCATTCTCCACCAGGAGTTCTTTGGCGACGTCGAGCGTGATTTCTCCCAGAGCATCATGTCCACTACAACACGCAAGTTCGACACTTATGTTGCTCGTGGTGTGATGCTGAACAACTATGCCAATATTTTTGGTCTTATCATGCAGATGCGCCAGGTCGCCAACCATCCTGATCTGCTGCTCAAGAGGACTGCTGAAGAGGGCCAGAACGTCCTGGTTTGTAACATCTGCGACGAGGTGGCTGAGGAGGCCGTCCGATCACAGTGCAAACACGACTTCTGCCGCCAGTGCGTGAAGAGCTATGTTCAGTCTGTCGAGGACGAAGGTGGCGAGGCCGACTGCCCGCGCTGCCATATTCCGCTGTCCATCGATTTCGACCAGCCAGAAATTGAGCAGGATGAGGACAATGTCAAGAAGTCATCGATCATCAATCGCATCAATATGAAGGACTGGACTTCGTCAAGCAAGATCGAGATGCTGGTTTACGACCTCTACAAGCTGCGCTCAAAGAAGCAGACTCTCAAGTCCATCGTCTTCTCGCAGTTCACCTCCATGCTGCAGCTCATCGAATGGCGTCTTCGCCGCGCCGGCTTCAACACTGTCATGCTTGATGGATCCATGACGCCTATTCAGCGTCAGAGGAGTATTGAGCATTTCATGAATACTCCCGAATGCGAGGTGTTCCTCGTCTCGCTCAAGGCTGGTGGTGTCGCACTCAACTTGACTGAAGCCTCCAGGGTGTACATCGTTGACCCTTGGTGGAACCCTGCAGCCGAGTGGCAGTCCGCCGACCGCTGTCATCGTATCGGACAGAAGCGGCCCTGTGTCATTACTCGATTGTGCATTGAGGATTCTGTCGAGTCGAGAATGGTCATGTTGCAGGAGAAGAAGGCGAACATGATCAACGGCACGATCAACAATGACAAGACTTCGATGGAGAAGCTCACACCGGAGGACATGCAGTTCTTGTTCCGTGGCACTTAGGCCATCACACGAAGGGTCAAGCGAGAGAATTACTCGATGATGCTACGCTATTGCTTTACTCTGATGTACGATTCTGCACGTGTTGGTATGAGGTTTGATGGGAGGATGACTTGCTTAGAGATACTAAAGCGCATCACAGTAGCTAGAATAAAGGTCCGACTGCTTTGCTCGAGCAATGTACAATGAATTGTATGACCAGTACTGCCGTGTCACCCTCCATACCCACATCGAACGTCTTCACCATGGCTGTACACCGCGCGGTGGGAAAGCTGGGTGCTATACAGTGGAGCTTGCATGTGTACTGCTCCACGTATGTGTATGAGTTCCGCCATACCCTACCACGAGACTAACCCAGTAACATGCTACATATTCTTCAAGCTCTCCGAGGCTTTCTCAACTTTGTTCTCAATCGCCCTCGCGGCAACGCGATACTTGCGTGCTGCTTCTGCCAACTTTATCAACTTCTCCTTGACCTCGTTCGGGTCCCTCTCGGCATGGCTTTCCTTGACGCCCTTGAGCTTGACCGGCTTCTCCGTGATTTTATTTCTCTCGACGTTGAGCTTCCTCTTCTCCGCAGATTGAACAGCCGTGTTGTATTGCTGCTTGTGATGGCTAAGCTCCTTTCTGGCGATGCGCAAGGCTTCGTCCAACTTGTCTTTTGGCAGCTCTTGGGCGAAGATGGAGAAGTAGCTGTCGGTGTGGATGGCGTCTATGAGGCCTCGAATTGATTCTGCAGAAGTTTGGCTCTGTTTAGGTGTAGAAGAGGCCTCTATGGTATTGCATGACTGCTCCATGGGTGAAAGGCCGTCGGTGTGCTAGTGAGAGTCGCCTGGTCATCGGTCTAGGGCTATGCAGCAGGCAGACAAAGACAGGAGACTGGAAATCACCACGCGTTGCTTGAAGCCTCCGTGGGCTACCACGCCACTATGCTGTCAAATTTGGATAGAGGAGCAGCCCTTGCGGGCGAGTCGTTGCTTCTTTCTGCTAAACAGTCCGTCCCAGTCCCAGTCTGCAGGCTTTCGTTGATGCTCCGAGGCAAACAGTCATCGAGCATGCCTTTTCATACCCTGTTTGCTGCACTTCTACAGTCCACTATAGACTTGATCCCAATCTTCTCACGCCCATCACTCTCCGTCTCATCACATCACTTTGCGAGCCTTGTCTTCCAAATGACACAACCGCGTTTCCGAGGTACCTCACTTCCCACCTTCGACGCCGAGACCGAAGCCCTCCTCGATCTCATCAAGACAGCCATCGACGAAGAATCCAACTTTGCCACCTGGCGTGAGAAGAATGTCCCAGATGAACAGATGGAAACTGTCATGAGGGTGATGTGTGTCGCCAACGCCGCTTGCGGCAGAGAGTACCACAGCGTCTTACGCCGGGCCTACACCAAAGAGCTGGACTTTAGACAGCTCATGGTGGCGCCGAAAAAGATCGCCACATCGATGGAGCTTCAGGATGAAGGGAGGAAGAAGACACCGAGGGAGAGGCAGCGTGATATGTTTACTCGGCTTGTTGAAGAAATCAGGGAGTTTCGGGAGGCGGTTGCGGCGGTTAAAGTGGTTCCGGGATTTTGAGACTGAGCCTTTGGTGGTGAAGTGGAAGTTGTGAAGTAAGAGAAAGACGTACACGTGAAGGATGGTTGGTGTTTAGATATGCTGAACGGCTTGCGTGATTTGCTGCCTTCTTGATGAGTCCGTGTTACCACTCTTCATCGCTCGTGTCTGTATGCCACTGGCTTTCGTCCATGGCATAGCTGAAAAGCGGTCGATGGTACCAGTGTCGCTCAGCGATCTCTTCTAGCTTCGCTCTCACTGCTTCTTGGCCGTCGACTCGCATAGTGATGTGGTCATACTTGGCGAACATGGCTTGGCCAGCATGCACCGGCCATAGTGGGTCTTCGATGTAATCATCCGTGTCCGTCTCAGCAGGAGGAGCTAAGGGTGGTTCCTCTGTGTATGAGATACCGCCTTGCTCATACATTAGATGATAAAACAGTATGTGTTCTAGTCGTGGACACTTTGTAGCAAGGAAGATGAACATAGTCTCCCATGGCCGTGGCTCGTCTTTTGAGGAAAGTAGCCTGATGTCACGGAGCTTGAGGCTGATGAGACGTTCGGAACACGGTCGAAGAAAGTCGGACAGTATCTTCGAGGTCGTTGTGAGCTTCTCTAGCTTGATTCGGGTCAAGTGTGGAAGCGTGATCTCTGATGTAAGGCGCTGGAAGGCCTTGAAAGCATAGCTTCTACGCCAGCTGGACGGGTCGCGAGGGGTGGGAGCCACGAGATGACTCTGCATCTGGTCGGGAAAAATCTGAAGGCCAAGTTCGAGTAAACGGGGTGTGGCCTTGAAGAACTTCACCAGGCCTTGTCCATAGTGACCACGATTGTGATGCCAATTGTGATTGCTTGCATCCGACTCACTCCGATCCGACTCATCGCTATCGTAACCGGCCTGAGACTGCCAGCCCTTGACGATATTGAGCTCCACATATTTCATTGAAGCTAGCGCAGCGGTCATATTGATCCTGGACAGGAGCTTCGCTGGCAAACGCTCTAGCTCGATTGCATCTGTATACAAGCGCTCGAGCGGTCGATCGATTCCCGCCAAAGCTCTCACAATTGCAACGAAGAGACAAGTCGGTCCGGACATTTGCAGGGCTGTCTGGCGTTCTATCGGTCCTATAACTCGCGGGTCCTGACCGATGGCGTCTTTCAGCAGCCTCCAGCCATATGGTGCGTAGTCCTCGCTCCTACGCATCCCTACCGTCATGAGGTTGGGCAAGCCTTGAAATGCCTTGGCAAGTTGCCGCTCAAGCTCGCGAGTGTTCAAGAGCTTGTCGTACTGGCGACTGTGGGCCATAAAAGATGCAATCTCCTTGTAACGACCGTGTGGTGCCAATGCCCTCGCAGCGTCTTCCGTCCATATCTTTGGCAGTTCGTATCCATCCGGGAGATCGTCACAACAATCTGGTGGTAGGAAAGTGTAGTAATCTGGGTTGAACCAGACGTGTTGCATGTACTTTCTCAGCTCCGGATGCTCGGCTATTGATTGCAAAACATCTAGCGACGCATGGAGAATGAGAAAGCCTCTCTTGCGGAAGAAGCGTTGACCAAAGAGCGAGAAGCACGCTCGTTCCAGGTTTGGGTGGCCAAGGCGGACACTGAACACATCGACATCATCAAGATGGCGAGCAATATGGGCTATGAGCTCCGAGGGTAGTGCCAGAAGGTTCATTCCAACGCGCACAACTGAGATGCAGTGCCTTTCCTGTTGTTAGCATTGACCGCGAAGAGTCGATATGGTTCCGTTGCTTGCTTGACAGGTCTTTGTCTGGAAGTGTGACATATAGTGGAGAGTGCTGACTTTGCCACATGAGATCGTCAACTTGTACTAGATACACATGTATGTAGAGTGATGTTGTTGATGGATCTGCGGTTGAACTTCACATGCAAGAAGTTGTTGTTCGGGAAGTGGAGGACTTCAAGCGTCATGAAGCCAGCACCTCGCACTCAATCGCAGCAGACACCACCTCCAACATGAGCACAGCAGGACGGCTGTCCGAAGACGACATCTACCGCACCTCCACTCAATACCGACTGTGGTCCTTTTCGCCAGAACAACTCGCCGCACAACGCCGAAAGACCCACGAACTCGCCCTCACACGAGCGCATCAACATGCCAGCCAAACGGCTGATCGTCCACAGAATGGAACATCCCAACCGGAATACCTGACAGAACGAGAAGAGCTACGACTAGTACACCGATACTGCGAACTCATCCAAACCACCGCCGACCACCTGAAATGGCCCTCCAACATCAAGCCCGTCGCGGTGCAATACCTCAAACGCTTCTACCTCTCCAACTCATGCATGACATACCCACCCAAGGAGATATACAAGACGATGCTCTTCCTCGCCAGCAAGACCGAAGCATACCACCTCACAGTCACAAAGTTCGCCCAGAGCATCAGTGCGGATCCTGAAGCCATCCTCGCGCCAGAGTATAAGATCATGCAAGCACTGCGCTTCACCCTGGATGTGCGACAACCATTTCGAGGTCTTAAGGGTGTCCTCATGGAGTTGTTGAACATGGCAGAAGGGCTAGTGGCCACTGTCAAAGGCGTGGAACAGCGAAGTGAGAGGGATGTCCAGGAAGCATTGAAGCAATTGAAGCCTCCACCGCAGGACTGCAGGACGCCGTGGAAAGCACCACCAGACGGCACAATGGGAAAGAAACACTTCATCGACCGTATCCAGGCGTCCTACGCGACAGCAAAGACACTCTGCGACGGCCCCGCAAGTCTTACCGATGCATACTTCCTCTACACACCCTCACAAATCCTCCTCGCAGCTCTCCACATCGCAGACTCTCCCCTAGCCGAGTTCTACCTGGACACAAAACTCCCTCTAACCCTCGACTCCCGCCCCAAGATCCTCGCAACGATCCAAGCATGTGCAGCATTACTAGCATCCTACAATCCGAAGGATAGCATGGGCAAGGAAGAACGCGCCGCACTGGAGAAGAAGCTGGATCTGTGTCGAGACCCTACGACCAAGGATCTGATCAAGGCGCATGCGGCGATGAAGAGGAATGGGGCGGAGGACGGAAAGGTGGATGAGCACGATGCCAAGCGTAGAAAGCTGGAGCGAGAGAAGAGGGAGAAGGAGGATCCGTTTGGGCCGAGTTTGGGGAATGGGAAGGTTTAGATGATGGTAGGGATGGACATGGGGCGGTAGGGTGTTGTACGAGTATTATGGCATGGGAGTCGACTTAGCAAGGCGCTTGGAGTATCGCCCGGATAGGAGTGTGATGAGGTTCTGTCACATTAAAACTCAATACGTAATATGATCATCGTGCAGCAGCACAACACCATGGAGCCCAGTGTACGTACGTATTGCTTAGGCCATCAGATGCCTGGAGGGTATTTAGGAAACGAGCAATTGCACAATCACTTCGCATAGAGCTCCTTGCTTCATCACGCTCTCCGTATCGTGCAGTGTACCTATACGTACAGTCGAGCATACGGAGGACATTCACATGATCGCGGTTTGATGAGTGCTGATGGTTTCACGAGCTGATTCTTATCTCATTTGACCAATGGACACCGCTGTTCAAATAAAGCCAGCATATCGACTTCTCCTACCGAAACCAACATCACTGCTAGGGCTACCTCTTCCCGTCTGGTACAGCCACTTGTTATTGAGACCCACGCTGGCTTTGCTTCCCTTTGTTGGTGTATGCGCACTTCTGCCCGCCTCCTCGAATTCACTCAAGCTGAGTGGCGAGCTCCTCGTGTTGGTGTAGCTTAACCTCCGTCTCTCGCCCCCACTCCTCAGCCTATCACTATACGGCGACCCGCTACCGATCGTCTGCTCCTGCGTACTCGGCGCGAATGGCGATCCTGATGTTGACCTCCTCGAGTTTGAGAATGAAGTACTGTTTTCCAGGGGCGTGCCTCGTCCACTGAGCGGTGAACCACTGGGTTCTGGTCGTATACTGCTGCTGGTCGATCGCGGTGTTGCTGATTTCGAGAACCTCGGCGGTGTGACCCATTGCTCCTTCTCCTGTGGCGTGGCGGGTCTCGACATGGGAGGGAGGCCAAGGAGTGATCGCTGATTCGGTGATAGTGGGATATCTTCGCATGCGTCTGCTTTTCGGTACAAGGGCATGGCGGACATGATAATGTTGACGAGGAAGAGGAGGTCGATTGCCCAGAGTGTATAAAGCTGGTAAGGGTGAATGGCTTGGAGCCAGGAATGTGGGATGCTACATGGCCGTTAGCATGATCCGCGGTGCAAATTGAGAGTTTTGTACTCACACTGAGCGGTATATATTGGGCACGAAGAAAGAGAAGAGGATCAGGCCCGAGCTGATGAGGATTGCTTTAACGTTGCTGCCGTCGAAGTTGGTCGCGTTGCGGCGGCGGATGACGTCGTTCATGCGAGGATGTACCCAGCCCGAGTCGTGTCTGGGCGGTGGTGTGTTGACTTTATGGGGTGTCGCAGCATCTTTCTTCGGGGTGAGGTTGAGTGCTGGGAGGGTTATGCTGCTGTTCGAGAAGGGCGAGATGCTCTTGACTTCATTCTTGACGCCGGCTGCAGTCTGCGCGACTGTTTGCGATGATGGGATGATGGCGGTGGAGGACATTGGCGCGGACTGATCGCGTGTTGGTGCTGCTATTCGTGCTGCTGTTGTTAGCCTGTTAGTACGCGGCGCCTTGGTGCGCGTATCGTCTATCGCATCGCCGTCTTTGTCGTCGTCTTCTCCATTGTTTCCTTGAGGCTTGGTTGCTATGCGAGAGGCCAGAGGCCGAGAGCGCCGCGTTAAAGTTCGACTTGTCGGAAGAATGTTTCTGGCTGATCTGCGGCGCCACTCAGCTCTCACTCGTCCCGTAGGGCCATACCGGGCACCGATTCCGCATCTTACACGGCCATGGCAGACGCTCACATGCAACAAGTCCTGAAGTGAACCGACCAGCAGCATGTCCTCGTCACTGCAGTCGCTCGACGCTCAGGTAGCGAAGGTGCTATCGGAATGGTCGCTGGTCACGACGCTGCTGGCTGTCGTCTTGGTCGGCGTCTTGATCTACCCTCTGATCTACACTGACGAGCCGGACACGCACCCTCTGCTCCTAGCACGACAAGCTACAGCTTCAGCAGTCCGGAACAAGGGCGAGTCAGCCATCTACAGATCTCCAGAAGTTCCGCACGGCTACCCGCTCCGCACTGGCTTGAACGTCAAAGATGCTGGTGCACCACGTTGGGCAAGCGGGAAGGACGGAGATGTTCGAGACATTTGGCGTGAGGTCCAGCGACGTGGCACACAGGGTGCTGACAACAAGGAGATACCGCAGGGACTGATCATGACCGTCTTTGGCAAGGAAGAGCTTGTTGAGCATGACATTGATGAGCTGAGCAAAGAGATCGGAATCGTTGGGCG
This sequence comes from Fulvia fulva, assembly GCF_020509005.1. NCBI lineage: Eukaryota > Fungi > Ascomycota > Dothideomycetes > Mycosphaerellales > Mycosphaerellaceae > Fulvia > Fulvia fulva. The sequence continues at coordinate 3,474,547 of NC_063017.1, read as the reverse complement.
ACATTTCAAGAAGGACGGGGCCCAGAAGGTTGCCATATACCTGCCGAATAGCATTGAGTATCTGCAGACAATCTTTGGTATGAGCAGATCCATGACATTCGACCGCCTTGACTAACACTTGTAGCCACCGCTTTCTACGGCCTTACTCCAATCCTGCTTCCGTACAATCTTCCACATGCAAAGTTGTACGAGCTTCTGGGCGAGACCGGAGCTGATACCCTGGTATGTGCAGCTGGTAATGTGCCGCTAGAAGAGTTGGTCCAGGCAATAAGCAGCGTGAAGCATGTCACCTTAGTTGTGGAGAGAACTAGCCGGCACATGGACTGGGATGGCACGCCTGAGGGACGTCTTTCTGTAGGAGTCTGGCACAGCATCGTCGAAGACAACAAGGCCAGTGCCAGCGCCGAGCTACCTAACAACGCTGCGGAGAAGCCGGGCGATGTCATCACAGTTTGGCAACACTCGGAGAACACAGAAATTGTCAGCTTCACACAGGAGAACATCGTCTCGGCTGTCGCTGCTCTCATATCGGCGATACCTCTGCGCCAACGCCTGACTTCTGCCGACCTCGTTCTACCAGCCGACACTTTCACACACAACTACGTCCTGACCAACACATTCGCCGCACTCTTCACGCACAGCAGCCTAGCAATCAACAGCGTTGCAGTACCTGGTGTCGACCTGACTTTGGCTCGTCGAGGCATCGCTCCGACAGTCATCATTGCCAGCGCTGAGACGTTAGCGAAATTGCACCATCAAGAGACTGCCGGCATAAGCTCTGGACTGCAAAGATTCGGCAAGTACACTCAGGACCAGACTATATCTGCAGGCCGCATGCCTACCGATGGCATGCTGTTCAAGCTGCTCGCTCCTTCATCAACCAGTAGCGAACCCGGGAAGCTGCGCCTTATATTGACTTCTGAGCGCATTGGCGCCGGCTCGCCGGCACTCACCTCCACCCAACTTTCCGATCTGCGTATCTTTACCAGGAGTCGCATCATCTATGCACTCACTGCCGCGAGGGTAGCAGGTGCAGTGGCGCAGACAAATGTATTCGACTACAGGAGAGACGATGGGCAAGGTCACTCGCACTTCGGTGTCCCACTCAGCAGTGTCGAGGTGAAACTTGTGGGTGGAGAGGGAGATGTTGGAGCTGAGTCGCCGAGAGGACAAATCACGGTCACTGGACCGGCCGTGGCTGGCGGCCAGACCAAGCTATCGGTGCAAGGCAGGATCAGGGAGGATAGCACGATTGCTTATGCATAGATGATGGAAACTGCATAGAACAACAATGGAACGTCCATGTCCCTAGCCGTCGGAGCTTTGTCGAGCAAGCCATTTGATGATTCTTTGAAGGCACTAACCTTGTTTGCTAAACAGGACCAGGCATATAAGCGACCTGCCAGCAGTGTTATTCCCAAGAACATACCATTTACAGATCACAAACGAAAGACCCAGCATGCCCAACAAAACCACTAAGGTCAAGCAGGCCAAAAAGGCGAAAGCGGCTGACTACTACGACAAGAAAGAAGAGAAGGACAAGAGGAATCGAGTGCCTGCGGCGGATGCATATGCAGTTGATGGGGAGCAGGTAAACCAGAGACCGAAGACCACAGCCAACAGCTTCCAACGCCTGCTCGATAAGGAGGCGGCGGAGGGCAAGAGGGCGACCTCAGATTTGAAGAAGGCCAGCGCAAAGAGCAAGAAGGATAAGAAGAAGCTCATGTCTACGAGCAATGCGTCTGCAGCAGACAAGGAAGAGGTGAGGGAGGGATGAGTTGCTACATCTTAACGACTTCGAAGGCCTTGGAGGTGAAGAGTCGAATGTACCAGAGGTAAGCAGTATTGGGCATATGCCGTTCATGCGCTTGCTTTGCCTTCATATGTCGACTCGAATTCGATTGCTTCGCGATCTCGATGGCAAGTAAAAAACAATGCTAATGTACATTTCGAAGGGAACTGGAGGCCTGGTGTTCCGCCCAATCCTCCTTGCGAGTGAGTCGGAGCAATACCTGCAGAGCGGGTTGTAGCCAGTCCCGGCAGCATATTTCTGGTCGTACACGACTCCCCCTTGGAGCATGGTCGGACTGTTGGTATCCTCTGTCCATGGGCTCTTCGTGCCATGAGGGAGCGGCCCGTCTTTTCCTCGTCGACATGGTTTTGGGTGGAGTGGGGTGGAAGGTCCTACTGCAATCATGCCCGACAGCAGGAAGGCTCCATGCGCCTGATTGTAATCTGATATCCAGTGGGTGCCGCAAGACCTCTGCCTGGCCTTTGTAATGTCTGGCTTCTTTCGTAGACCAGTACGCCACGTAGTGTCTGCAGGCCCCGAGTTCGCGCCGAATCACCACCTCTTGCCCGATCTTGGGTATTCATATCTCATCATCTCTTCCACCTCTTCAAATGATAGGATCTGCCGCCCGATCCTCGCTCGGCATCTTCATATACGCATCAATCGCGGCCGAAAATGCTGCAAACCCCGCACATCCAAACGCCATAGCCTGTGGTCCTGCGCTCTTCGCCAGAAAAGCACCCGTAAAGCATCCCGCTGCGACGCCATTCGCGAGATCGTTCTTCGCCCTGAAGCCTTCAATAACACACTCACTCCCAGCAAAAATGGCTCCAATGTAGCCAAAGTTCTTCGCAGATGAATACGACGAACGTCCCATATCTTTAAAGCCCATCCTGAGCTGCTCGCGCATCGGAATTTTGGTCATGTTGGCTGAGGAAGCGCCAACGCCGCCGGGGAGGCCTTGGCCGAGGGGTGTATCGTAGCGCATGGAGGCCATGAAGAGGCCAAAGACACCGCCGAGGGCGAAGCCCATGCCGCCGGACATGACTGTTTTCGCGGGGCACGATTCCATCGTGGTTTGCATCTGGGAGGTCAGTTAGGATGTGCTCGTGTGATGGGACGTGCTGTTTCGCATACCAGCTTGATCATTTGCTGTTGTTGCTGCTCCTCGAGGCTTGCGCCGGGACGATCAGCGCCAGGCGGGCCCATGCCTGGGAATGACATGATGCTGTGTGGCGGGAGTGATGTGAGTGAACGGCGGAGCGTCGAGCGTCGAGGGCAACTTTCTGGCAGAGCATCCATCGGAAGGACTTCCGCGGAGAACACTGACTGTTGATTCGCGGAGATATATCGGACGCTAGTTGATGTTCGGTGACCACTCACCAAAGCTCGGACGATCACTCCTTCTCGCCCTTCCATCAACAACACTTGCAACACTACTATCACGAAGCCACATCGTACCCACGTTTGCATCGACATCGGACGTGTACTCGCCATGGGCTCTATCTCTCTGGCTTTGAGTCTAATGGGCTATCAGAGATGGACTTCTGATCATGATCCGCGTGCATTCATGCAGCAGAAGCGAATTGGCGTTGGCTATGGCGTCGAGCTGAGAACATGTCTGTCCTACCTATTTGCGGCTGACTCGATGCACATTAGCAACGCTCCATCTCTTCTAATCGGTCTCCAGAGGCTTCAGCTCTTTTTACACTACAGACTCTTCAATCACGCATCGATACCAATACACTGAACTCACTACAACCTCACGCCTCCTCTGGTGACACGTCGAGAAAGCTCAGTACAAGCCACAGACTATGCCAGTGCGTTACAGCATGAGCTGTAGGGAAAGCATCCGCTGAGGGATGTCCTGAGCAGCTCCTGCAACAAGCTTCAAAGGGTATCAGTCTGACACGGCCGAGACGAAGGTGACCAAGGTCTATCTGCCGGGGCCAGTATCTTCTCTCCATCTAGCCTGGGTATCTCACGTCTTTAGCATCAAAAGCAACCACCTCATACACCTGGAACACCATCGTGCCTCCAGTCATGTCCTAGCCTATCAAACCATCCACCTCTCGTCTCAGAATATGCCCATGCCCTTTCCCCACCCCCCCTCCTTCGGGTTCACCAGTATATTATATGGGAACGGATTACTCTCATTCGTCGTAATCGGCGGAATGTGTCCCCTCTCCCTATTCACAATTCCCACAATCTTCATCGCCGCCTTCTCCAACCCTCTCTCCATCAACCTCCGATTCCTGACCGCTTCGGGCTCACTTCTCGCAGTCGTCAGGGTCACGTCTATCACCCAGTTCTCCCAGACTGTTTCCTCATCTGCTTTGGCGACGAACCATCCCTTGCGACGTTTCTTTTCGAGGAATTGGACTACGAGCTGGCCTCTAGGTCTGGAGGTGGGGGAGGTTTGAGCGCCACTGCTGCTTGATGCGGCGTCAAGGTGGCGGAGGAGGAGCTGTGTTTGTTTGAGAATCAGGGACTCTACCTCTTCGGAGGAGACGTAGGGGAGGGTTTGGTCGAGGATCTCGTGCGTGGAGGGAATGAGAGGTGTGAAGTAGCGATGGAAGAAGATGGTGTGGAGGATGCCTGCGGTAGGTATGAGCACTGGAGCATCATGTATGAGTATGCGCCTCGTCTCACCTTTCACGACATCTCTTATGCTCTGTCTATCAGCGGCGATCTCGAGGTGGTACTCTGGTGGCCGCCGGGGCTCCATTGTGACGTAGGCTGTTGTCGTACAGATGTGATAGGATTGGGAAAAGTGTCAGGTGGCTGCGAAGGCAGCGAATGTATTCGTTCAGGCCATGGTAGCAGTGTTTATCAAGGCGAGTCACGCGATCCCAGAACGGATGAGGTCAAAGGTGGGTGGGATGTTGGGCACGTCACAAGCGCGGGCAGAAGCGCACCCACATTATCTACACCGGCTTCGATCGCCGCGCCATGGTCTGGACCCCCATCCTCATTCATCAACATTGACTTCCAAGGTTCCCTTTGACTGGAGCGCATTTCTGACCGTCGTCCACGGACTGCGATATCCTACAGCGTCGTACTCATCGGTATCGCCTACCCACAGTAGTGATGGCGTCTTACCTGGAAGTTGAACAGAAATTGATAACATTTGCGGTCACATCACCGTGAACGAGCACCCGATATATCTGGCGAGGCCACTCAAGTTAACCCGCAAGACAGGACCAGAGAATTATCAGATTCTGTGAGAATGGCCGACGTCGGCCTCATCGATATATCACATGCAGATCAAGCAGAACTGCGACATCTGGCCGACCTCTTGCACCTTTTCCACCATCGCAACAAGAATCAGCACCGAAGAAGTGTATGGTGGCGGCATTTTTCCATATTCCGAAAGCAGCTCAGTGCTCTGGTCAACGACTCTAACCGAATCGATGCAGTAGCGCTTACGAACCTTGCCCGGGCAAAAAAGAAAGCACAAGACGCTCAGATCGCTATCACTACATCAAAACGCATACTTTTCTGGCGCGACACCATGGTCGCGAAGTGGCAGCACGCCTTCTCGCAGCTTATTGCAGACGGAAGGTTTTCGGTGCTTGGATTAGTATTGTTGGCAGCACTTTCACAAGTGTGTCAAATCGTTGGCATTACTGCTGATCTGGAAGAAATGGGCCAAGCCAAAGTCGAAAAGGTTCTTGAAGAATTCGGCAGGGACGCCTGGGGAGCTGAAACAAGGCAACAACAGAACGTTGCAGCAGAGGACCTAGGAGAGGTAATTCAGAGAGAGGAAGTGCCGAATCAGGTTGATGTCGGTGAACTCAAGTCACGACCTGAAGAGAGGACTATGAACGCAACTTCCGCGAGAGTGAGAAAAGCTACTGCCACCTCCAACAATAAACCGTCGAAGAAGAAACGAAAGAAAGGCAATGCTATCGACGACATCTTTGGATGAGCCGCAAGTCAATCGACAATCCGAGCACGAGCATTGAGGAGCTTTTCATATCATGTTATTGCGCTTGCAGCGTAGACGTGCCCACCCCTCGAGACTGGACTTCGCCTAGAAGCACTATATGACTACAACATTGAAGGCCAACGCGGTGAATTGAACAGCAATGCGACTGGTCCTCTTAAGATATACAGTCCTAGTACGATTAAGACGAAATATCCTTCTAAAGGCCTACGGACAACCTTGTTGTCGCGGGTAGGCAGCTCGTACCCTATCCAACGCTGTCGTGCTACAGGTTACGCAGGCTGGAGGCGTTCCTAAGCAAACACAGGTCGGGAGGGGTGGGCACGTCTACATGGCAAGCACAGTATTTCCGCTCGAACCAACCTGCCACGAGATATGGCCACTCCAGTGCCCGAAATGTCGATGACCTTGGTTGCCGCTGTCATCAGCCCTTGTGCCATCGTGGGGCAGAGATCAAGAGCTTGCGATTAGCATACGCAGGCATCGTATCAGAGTGCCCATCGGCGGAGTTGCCGGCTTGGCCGGATGGTTCTGCTGATCTTTTGCACAAGGTCGCATGGAAGAGCACCTTCCGACACGGGCACAGATGCATACTCAAGGCACATTTTCTCTCGGGTCACTCGCATACTGCAGAACCCTCGGCGGAAGCAGCAACGGCGTTGCTATAGATCTGCATCGGCATCTCCCCAACGAGGCATTGGCAACGTCAAGGTCTTACACAGCGTCGCTTGGAAGAAACTTTGGGCAGACTGCTTTTACATGTGGCCTCAGGCCCGCCCTGACATGAGGTCACTCTGCCCTTTGAAAGCTCTCTTCACTGCCCATCAGTTTGGCGTCTTGCGAGACACCATTATGATCGAGGTGCGTTGAGCGGAGACGACGGGAATCCGGGCGAAGCGGCCGACAATTGCCTCGCGATTTAATTATCTTGCAAGACCGACTGGAGCTTCAGTTCCAAAGCATCCGCACCACCATCCTGTATAATAGACCAATGTCCACAATCAGGCAATCGCGATATGCTACCCGATCCAGGCACGAAACAGCTTTCAATTCCATCCACCACAGCCCTCGAGTCCAGGGCGACATCCTGCATGCCAAAAATGATATCGACAGGGCACTTGAAGTGCGCCAGTCCACCAGGGACATCTTGGGATACTCGATGACCAGCAAATGATGGCGTCCACTGCCCTAACAAGAGGCCAGCAGAATATAACAATACCTTCTGGTCCCAGTCACCCGGCGGCTGGGTCTGTGACCGGGCAAAAACAGATGAACCATAGCTGGAGCTGGAGCTGGAGCTACTGGCCGTCTCCTGTTCAAGAGAACTTGGACCATATGCCATAGCAAGACGCATGGCGACCTCGTCTGGACTCGGCTCGCCGTGATGCCCATGCTCCATGCGTTGCACAAACTTGACCAAGCAAGCAGCTAGCTGAGGCATTCTCCTGGCGAGCGGGAGTGGCAGCGTCAACATGTACGTGTAGCCAGACTTGCGAATCTGCGACATGACAGGGTTCAACTCGCGCATTGCCTCGCCGAAACACAACTGCGAGAGCAAGGTTCTGGCGTTCGACACGTGCGACCTCAGAACACTGGCGGTGTACGCCATGTACGGCGCATTGATGGTAACAACACGATCCACAAGCTGTTCAGTCTCCGCCGCGATACGGTATGCAATGACGCCTCCCCAATCATGTCCCACTAGAAGGCAATACGACCCTGGTGTACCTTTCAGGTACTGCTGCTTCAAGAGAACGATGGCGCTGGCTATCGTGTTCAGCATTTGATCCGGTTCGTACGAGGCCAGACTATCGCTTCCTCCACAACCAGGGAGATCCAACGCTACGAGTTGAGCCTCATCTGCCAGAGCTGAATTGAGCTGTCGTTTGAACAGAAAGGCCGAGTCTGGAAATCCATGCCTGAAAGCAACGGGTGCAATGTCAGCAGATGTCTTAGGACACGCCAGAATGCCTAGCACCCTTCAGTCTGCTTACAGGAGCACAATGAGCTTGTTGACACTCGAAGAAGGCCGTAAAGGTGTCAAGTAGTGCAGCTGCGGTCCGTCAGGCAACTGAAGGAAGTTGTGCTTTGCGGGCCCTGCAACCTCTTCAGAAAGGGACCAGAGATGTCGCGATGCCTGACGTAGCCGAACTTTCTGATCGTTGGACGGCGCCGACCAATACTCTTTCTGCCTGACGGCCCACCCGAGTGCAAAGATGAGGAACCCAAGACCATACGACAGCCCGACTCCAGCGGCGAGAAGCTCGCTTAACGTCGTTAAAAAAGACGCCATGCAGGCGTGTGACAACTTTTTGAGGACAGTTCACCGGTCTAACATGGATCTCGAGCACATGTCGAATGTCGATGGCGCTGGGGTTGATATTGTTGCCAAAGTGAAAGGAAAGGTGAAAGCGTCAAGGACCGCGTTGAAAGTCTACAGACTCGTTCCCACGACTTTGGAGCTCTTGGCCAGTTGTCTCACGACTTGATCGGTGCACTACTCACGCGGAACACTCCATCGTCTAATGCCAATTGTGAATGCAACAACACATGGACTGAGATAACATTCGTTACTACTCGGAGAAGGCACAAATCAAGGTGTCTCACACGCCAGCATCTGGCCGCGGACTGGCCGTCTCTATGTATATGCAAGAATCGAATCGCTAATGCCAAACGCTCAACACAGGAGAAACAAATGCTGTCAGGCGCCCCGATTATCCAGCCTTGACTAGAGGCGCCGCGGTATCTATCGCCTGTCTCCAAGCCTTTTGCGAGGCCCTGGGATCTGGATCTGGTCCTGGGCCTGCCAGTATGAAGCTCAACCACGGCCAAAGCGCGGGCTGGAGGAGTATGACTGCCAGGAACCAGAAAAAGAGTTCCGCAGAAGTGACAAAGGCCAACGCGCCGCCTGTGCATGGCTTCTTGAGTATGTGCACCAGACCGACCCATGCTTTCATCATGCCTTCCGATGGTGCCGTTCGAGGATCGAGCAGGAAGACAAGTAGGAAACGAGTGTAGACCCCGATGTGGCAGCCTCCCACACTGCCAATGCCATCTTTCCATGTGCAATTGGTCGCGCACATCGTCGGGTTATCGGTCGGAAAACACTGCAGGTACCAATTTTTCTGATACTTGGCCGAGGACTTCGACTTCGGCAGAAACCTCAGAGATGGACGTGTGTAGCCAGTCGCTAGGATGCAAACTTCACCTTGCTCAATCACTCTGGCACCTGATGTCCCCTTCTTTGCGCCGCCAACGCGTCTTGAGAATTGGATGCCCTCCGGCGTGAAGCATTCGACGTCGCCTCGGACCCAGCTGGCGCGGCCTTGCCGCATGAGAGAGAAGACCCGGTTGTTGACAATGGGCGTTCCAGAGAAAAGGCTGCCCTCGAAGTTCGCAGGTGGCGCCATCGCCGAGAGGTCTTTATAGAAGAAGAGTCGAAGCAGGAATTCGAGGATGTACGACAAAATCCCCCATTTGTCGCCGATCGTCGCTGCCAAGCATGCATTAAGCGTAGGGTGTCGCGGGATAAACCACCTTTCTGACCTCGCCAGTACCTTCGCCGTCGCCGCGCCATTGTCGCAAGCAAACTCCAGGGCTTCTACCGCGCTGGCGCCTCCACCCACGATGAGGACATTCTTGCCCTTCACAGCGTTGCGATCAAGCTCTGAAGAATGCAGGACTTGACCCTTGAAGCACTCTCGACCCACCATGGCCGGTGTGTACACTTCTCCGCAAGTACCAACTGCTGCTACAAGACCATCAAAGTATCCATTGGCAGGGTCATTGACCACCCACTTGCCGTCGTCCTCCTGGTAGGTGCTTGTAACCTCGCAACTGAAGGTTGTCCTAGAACCGAGATCGTAGCGTTCCCACAGGCTCGAGACTTGCCCCAGTATCTCCTTTCGATTTGGATAGTCGCTCTGCCATGACACCGCGTCGTGGAAGCGGTAGAACTGAGAGTGGATCTGGAGCGTCGAGGTGTCGTTGACTCTTGCCCAGATACCACCAACACTAGCCTCGTCACCAGCCTCGAAAATGTGGCATTCATAGCCAGCATCAAGGATGTGACACGCTGTCGAAACGCCTGTGATCCCTGCCCCGACAATGGCAATGCGAGGTCGGATTGCATCTTGTCCCAGACTGTTCTTCTCGCTCAGGTCGACAAGCGTTCCAAACGACAACTTCCTTGAAAACATTGGCTGTTCGAACGACAACATCTTCGACTGCGATGAGGTTTCGGGACCGTAAGGGAGCTCAGGGCGATGATTGACAGAAAGTTGCGAAACCAGTTCACTGGGTTGGAGAAACAGTTCGTTCGCACCGAACCGTGTGGCCTCGTTGATCAATGCAGGGTGCCAGTGCTAGCAGATACGCCGTTGACGTCTCCTGCTATGCAGCCCGTCCTGTAGTGATATCAACATCCACGCTAATATTTCTGGACAATGGGCGGGACGCTAGATCGGTCGCATGTGCTGGCCCTTTCAGGCTGGCCAATGACACAGGTCCGCCATACAACGAGCCTCCTGTAATATCCTGAATGCTCGGTTCAAAAAGCGCTGCTTACTGTCCGCCGTCTCGGCAATGTTGCTAGCTCCTTTTGCCTGCATTCACGGCCGGTCAAGAGGTGTCAACATTGGAAGGTGCCTCCACCATACAGTACGCAACCCCAGTCATCTACGGATTTCGATGTGGCTATGGATGCCGATCCTGCAACAATCGCAGACCGCGGCAACGCCCAGTACGCTGCGGCGCGCCACGCGCCAAGGACATACTCAAGTGCTTGTCCCGGTGTCTTGCCAACCAAGCTTGCACACCACGCCGAAACCCAGATTTTTGGTCATCCTCGTGCGCGAAGGCCTCCTCAACACCGGCAGCAACAACGATAGCTAGTCGGATAAGGAAACTCGGTCTGTTCATCAGCAGCATCGAACCGAGCAAACATGCCGATCTTTGGTCACTATCGTTGCCCTTAATGCCATTGGGCGATAGTTGTCACAAAGGGCAACTGCAGAATGCACGAACCACGACGCAGTGACTACGACGGCCACTGCACCTGATTGGAGAAACTCTAAGATCGGCCTTTCAACAGATACTGTCAAGGGACAGACACGAGATGATGACAGCCGCGCCTCGACGCTTCCACGCCCTGCACCGCACTCTGTGTGGGCTTCATGCGTTATCGTGGCATCGGCACATAAGAGTGGTCGATTTTGCAGCTGGAACAGTCCGTACCAGGTTTGCGCAGGCGAGCATGCGGAGGTGAGTACCGGCGACTCCACTGATGCTAGCCCCAACAGTACCAATTGTCTCAGCGCCTGACAAGCCTTCTCCGGGAAATCATGTTTCGACCGAGTGGAAATCCAGTACTCCGCAGTGTTGCTTGTTCCTGGAGCCTTGCGTGCTGGCGATCTCCCGCTGCAGCCGCAACTCTTTAACATCGCTTCATTCGGCTCCAAAAGCAAATTGTCGCAACATCGGTAGGATAGCTCGACTCGCGGCAAGTCCGACTTGTTTTCAAGGCCCGGAGCGCAACTTCGTGGCTGAACAGCGCCCAGGCTGGCGGGCCTACTTGGCTACAATACACCCCGGCTTGCGTGATTTTCCGCGGTCTTGTCTGATGCGGCCAAGATAGAATTTACCAACCGTGGTCGGCAACGGGGAACACACGCTAGACCACTGCTCGCGGTACACCTACAGATCTGCATGCCGGTGCTCAATCGCAAATCGCTGTGTCGATGAAGACCCGAAGAGGTATGGCCAACAACATGGATGCCACAGTAATCTGCGCACCCACGCCGTCTTCGATAGCCATCGACCCTGACAAACAGCGTGAAAGTAACCCCGCAATCGATAGGCAAAGGTCGGTGGTGTCAGGTTGGTCTCTGAAATCTTTTTAGTATTGATGCTCTCGATTCGGAACGCTTTCGTTGATTGCTTCTTGATCAAGGCAGCAACAGACCATGGCGAATCTCAAGCCTACACCAGCAGTTGTGTCAACTGTGAGGACACGCACTTCGGAGCAAGAGGAGCGCAGGAACGCAGCTTTGAGCAAGGCCATCAAGTTCGCGAAAGTACCACTGCTCACGAACGTGATCTACTTTGCATGGCGATGGATAACAGTACTAAAATACATTGGAAGCGCCAGTGGCATTGAGCTCACAGCCTACATAGGCTTCTTGCTCGTGGAGTGGACATTTCAAGGTTCGCAGAAACGAATGTTCCAAGCAGACATGGATATTGACAAGTCTTGCAGTGAGCGGTTTGCTGAATGCGCTCCTCCTCTCTGGCCTAGGCAAGACATGGACGCCTCAAGAGCGGAAGTGCATTCGCGGCAACGATGTTCCATGTGTTGACGTCTTCCTACCCTGCTATGGCGAAAGCCTCGATATCATCACTGATACGATCAATGCCGCGATTCGACAGGACTATCCAGCCGATCGATTCCGTGTGGTCATCCTAGACGATGGAGGATCTCCAGAAGTTCGCGAATTAGTCGAGAGGATGAGCAAGCAGCATCCCGCGATCCAGCTTCACGGTGGTGCTCGGGGAAGCGAAGTCAAGATCCATTCCAAGGCCGCAAACATATGTTATGGCATGGAATTGGTCAAGACATTCCCCGGCGGCGCTGCACCGTACTTTGGTGTACTCGATATCGACATGCTCTTGGGTCCGGAGTGGCTTCGCGCGACCGTGCCTTTCCTCGAGGAAGATGAGCAGGTCGCGCTGGCTGGCTCACCGCAGAAGTTCTACAATCTACCGAAGGGCTTTTGTCTCGCTCCGCGCTTCCACCTCGAATCAGATGTGGTGCAGCGTGTTCGATCGCAAGGGTAAAGCCGTTTGTCAAGGGACTGGATACCTTGGACGACGCTCGATCTTCGAAAAGATCGGCGGGTTTCCCACCATGGTCAAGCAGGAGGACTCGTTCATTGTCAGCATTATCCTACAGGCGCATGGCTACAAATGCAGAATCATCGAGGAAGAACATAAGCATGGCCTGAATGCGCTGACTTACACCGATATGGCCAAGTTGCAGGTGAAGTGGATGACCGGCATCATCCATGCCTACTCGCTATTCACGCATGCGATAATCGCAGACAAGCCTGTCGGCGCTCGCGTTGCTGGCCTGATCCCGGTCCTCCATATGACGATTTTCCGACTGTTCTTGATGATCTCGCTTCCCACCATCGTCCTTCTGGCCAACACTACTGTCGTCCCCAACTACAGCATCGACCTACCCATCTCGATGTTCCTGGCCCTCGTAGCATACTCATCCTCATACATGCTTTCATGGAGCTTGGCAGAAGCTGCTGAGGGCACCATCGGTCTTGACGACGGCACTCGTCTGTGGAACCTGCCATACCAGCTAAAGGGGATCATGTGGCTCGTACATCACTCCGTCTTCGGCGAGTCCAAGATGCCGAAGTTCCTAACCACTGGTGCCGAAAGCGCAGCAAGCAGGGCTAAAGCCAACTCCAGCCTGATAGGCCGCCTGTATCATACCATTGTCTATGACGGAGCCTGGATGCACCTTACGTACTTCTCCTGTCTGACGGTAACCCTCTACTGGACAATCACGAAAGCGCTCTCCACTCAGCCAGCATCTCACCAATGGCTGGCAGCCTCCATCGCCTTCCCGCCCTTCACAAAGATCTTACTGGACTGCTTGTACAACTCTGTCACCCCAGTCATATACGTCCTCTCCCCAGATCCGAACAAGAAGACGAGGGAGGATTTCCTGGAGCGCGATGAAAAGACTAATGTCGCGAAGCCATTGCTGGAGGCTATCACACCACCGAAGCCAGCTTTCTTTGGCACGTTTGGTGTGACTGGTCTGATGTGGCTGTACTTTGGCCTTGCGCCGTTCCTTGCCACTGCGCGCTGGATGCAGAAAGTGTAAATTGGTTAGGATCTCGGCAAGAAACTCTGTGATGGTTCATTGCCCTGCAAATATCGTGGAAATTCAAAACGCAGTTTGCGCTACTGTGTGATCTTACGAACGTTATCCACATTGTCTCTGCACGCCTCGTTTGGAGACGCAATTCCAGCGATACCTCATCGAGGCACTGTGAAGCTTAACAATAGACACGAGCTTCATGACAGAACAGGCTGTAATTGTCCATATCCAGATAATAACGGTTTCTCCGCATTGCAGAGCAACCAAAGCCAAAACTGTCTTTGGCACTGCTGAAGCATATGGTCACGACGAGGACTTCTTCGAGACGTCTGCAGATCAAACGCAAAGGGCGGAGGAGGCAGTCGTACTATAGGGGAGGACCGAGGAATCATCAACAAATGCGAGACCAGTTCTTCACAGCCGAGAGAGCGTTCGCTCAGTCTCTGCAGCTTGCTTATCTAGTGCGGGATCTGATGCAGACCAGTACTCAGCATACTCTCTAAACTCGGCATCCTTCATCAGCTTCTCAAGAGTATCACGCGCCAGATAGAGCAGCAGCTCATTACCACCAGACGCCAGCCGCGGTGCGAAATTGAGCCATCCGTCTGTGAAGGCTATGCCGGGGAGTCTGTATGCACGAACCTGCAGCCCTCTTCCCCAGTGCAAGTTGTAGAAGGCGAAGTTGGACAAATGGGTGCATTCAATGTCGGTGCCAAAGTCACGATTCGTATTTGACTGATATCTTGCGATGTCATCGCAGTCCTCGACCGAGCCCCAGTGTTCACGAATCTTTTCAGCGGTCCACCATGCTACACTGTTGCCAATGCGGGCGCCGAGTTCATGCGCGGGCAGCGATGAAACCTCCGAGGCTTTCGCCTTCGTGCGGCCATAGACTAGCGCGCTGCCAGAGTAGTTTTGATGCACCTCTTTCACACGACCGCGAGTTTGAATAGGCATAAGCAGTCTTGTGACAGTATCTGGCGCCAGCGCACGAGTGCGCGTGATGGCCCGCCAAAGCCAGATTGAGAGGCACGTTGCCATGGAGAGCCTCTCCTGCTTGGGGTCCTGCATACTACGTCGAAGCTTTGCCAACTTCTCTGGTGATATATGCCAGATTGTAAAGGTAAGCTTCGCAAGCTTTGCAAACAGCGCTTTAGTTGCTGCTTCGGCAGACATGGTGTTCTTTTCGGCCAGCTTCCAATCGTTCCATTCGAGGATAGGTCGTGCAGGATGCGAGCCAGAGGTGGTGGTTTTGTCGAGTGCTACTGGTGGTAACAAGCCACTGGACTCCGAAGGTCCCTTGTCCATCGCTCTTCCCAAATGATGTGCGAAGATAGACTGCAGAACGCCCTGAGCTGAGCCGTCAAGGATGGTATGGTTCATGTGCATTACAATGATGACCCCCCCTCGAATGATATTTGCTTGCAGACCAAAATTGTACGTTCCAATGCCATATGTCGGCCTCGGCGCCAGGCAGACTTCGGCATGCTGGAAGATGTAAGGCGGCCAGTGTTGCGCATCGAGCTTCTGAGCATCCCAAGGTAGCCACTTTATTCGGACCTGCACTTTCGGGCTCTCTGGAATCTGGCATTCAATGCGATGCCGTGCTTCATCCTTCCACACCAGCTTGCCCGCAAGGGCGGGAAGCTCTGATAGACAACCCGCGGCTGCAGTCTGCACTGCGTCGATGAAGCGGGTCTCTTCATATTCGTTTGTCGTCCTAAAGCACATCACCAGAGGCTGCACAACCGTCACGCCAATCTGATCACCTGCTGGCAAGGCGATCGTCTGCGGTGGTATGTGGGATGAAGGTGAGATCCAGAAGTCTCGTGGTGGCGGTGTGTGCTCTCCATGGCCAGACATACTGCGTGACCTCGTCTGTGTTACTGGGGTCTGTCAGAATCAGTGCTTTCAGTGTCGCAAACAGAATGATCGTGCACAGTCGTTAAGGTCCCGCACACGATTCCATTCTCCAACAGCTTGGTCCAGCAGCTCAGGGCGGGAGACGCGAGGCGCATCACGCTAAGGTAGGAAGCCACACATGTTCCCTCGAGATCATCATCATGATCAGCGTCGTCGGCAAAACGCTCCTTGGGACATGTAGTCCACACTCCACAAGGCCACAGGCTGTCCATGGGGTCTGCCAATGTCGCCATCTCAGATCAGAAAAGCGGAGCACAGAGTAGCGATGTATCGCGACGATTCCTGTTGAAGCTGCCACACAGTCGATCAGTAACCATGCGTCTCCTCGGTGGCTGTGTTGAGGTGATGTTGCAATCGGCAGCCAGCCACGACGCGTCGGCCCTGAGCCTGCTGTGTATAGAGTTTGACTAGAAGATAAAGTGCCGGTGGCAAGGTTAAGCGCAACTTGAGCTTCGTCCCAAACCCAACCCTTCTTTCTTGTTCTCTCCTCACAGTTCACCTCACCCTCTGCTGCTGGCACACGTCCGTGTGCTTTTGCCGGCACCGCAAGCTCGATGCAAGTATGCTGCAGTGAGACAGCACTTGCAGCTCCGCACATCTGGACGGTCTGCTGCAAGAATGTCGCGCCAATAAGGGCTAGCAAAGTCTCTCCGCAAAGGACTGCCTCTGCTAATCATCTTCATCGTTCAAAGCGAGGTACAAGCAGCGACGAAGGAGTCCTGCGTGCGATCGTGGGACGGGCAAATGCCTGTGAGGTGCTCGGCATAAACCAGTCGTTGCAAGATTGCCGTGTCTTTCGACGAGGCGAGTGAACGCTCGACTGCACGAAGTACCGAGGATTGTTGGCTCAGTCCGTCTTCGCTGAGAGGAGTACAGTGCTCCCAATCTTCCGAGGCATACCAGTCCCAGCTCAAGTCAGTCAGTATCACATCGTCGAGGATGTGCTGTTTCAAGCACCACCGCCCACGCTGCAATGTTAGTCTTGTCATGCGGTCCGGGTTGCTACCATGGCAGGCCATCGAGGTCTGATTCGGCAAGAGCTTCGCACATTGTTCACTCGTGAAGTGCAGGTCAGGAAGAGCCATGTTGCCAGCAGATATTGCTGCAACACGATCATGTACAATGGGTTGTGGTGGTGATAAGACGATATCGTGCTCGAAGCCTCATCTTGGCACTGCAGCAAGAGAAACAGCCACCGATGTCCTTACTTTGGGTAAGCAGCGAAACTGCCACCTGCCAACACGACCTCACCTCAATACAACATGCAATGGGCAGAATGATGTCCGTCATAGACTCATTTGCAGAGATCGATTCAAGTCTGAGCGGAATGAGCATCAGACTCGATGCCGACATAAGTGCTGAGCAGCTCGCTCTCGTCACATCGTTACGTTGAGAGCTCATCCAAAGCAGGTGCCTCTCGCGGGTTTTGGTCTACAGGCTGTCAGGACTCATGGCTACACATCGAGAGTGGAGCATTACCTTACATTGAAAGGCGAGTTTTAACTCAGCTGATTGCATCGCAGCTGGTGGGATGCCAGAACAAGAGCTTTGTGGGCTGATTGTCTGCTCCGCTCAACGACCGCGACCACTTGACGATCATGCTGCATACAGCCTCCAGTGCCTCCTCAAAGGTTTGTGTGGAAGAATCGGTCCTTTGCAAAGTGATTGTAAGAGCCCGCGCCTGGCAACACCTTCCCCCAGGGAGTATTGACTCCAGACCTGGAGCCAGTGATCCACAACAAGTGCTTTACGCACATCGCGCGGTAGCGATATCCTCATCACTTCTTATGCCCCGCTGTGGTATTCACTGCTGCCGAATAAGGAGATAGCCAGGTTTCCCAGTGGCAACGGTGACAGGATACCGGGTCCTGAATAATTCACGCCGCTACTGTATCGCGACTTGCTGCGTAGCATGAACCAGGTGGTTCGAGAGCCAGTCTTTGTTGTGATTCCCCAAGGGACAAAAGCTTGTGCTTGGAATTTGCGACATGTCCAGACGTTGGAATTCCTGGAGGGCCTGGGCTTGGAAAGAGGTAGCACAGACAAGGACCACCGCATGAAGCGAGAGGTATCCGCTCATCCCTGGCCTTGATTGCTGCAGCTCCTGCAGATATCCCGTCTGAGAATCTGTGGACTGCAGCGTGCTCGTGGAGCCGTGTGCAACGATCCCAGAACCCCATGCATCAATTGACGTCTTCGATATGGCCACTTGCGACATGCGGCGCCTGTCGACCACCCGGAAGAGATGTTCGTTATCGTGAGTGTCGGAGTCAACATGCGCCAGCGCCTGCGGAGCCGATCGCTGTGACGGATCAGTGACGAACGGGTGTCTGGCGACCTGCTTCGACTCCGTCCTTCCTGACACCTTTCACAAACGTTGCTGTCAAGACGTTTGGCAGGCTCTTGTGCGATACAGCCCATGCTGTGCGCCACGGCTCAAAATTCGGATTGGCAGCGCCCCGAAGGATTTGACCATATCTCAAACCACTTGCCTATCTGCGAAACAGTGCGACCCGTGGCAGCATCTGTCAATCCTAAACCGGATCCCAATGCAGGCCCCCGCACGCCGCGGGCCATCCTTGGCAGGAGACATCCAATCAAGGAGCATGCACGGGAAGACGGCATCCGGCATTTCTGCGGCCAGTGCCTATCTTGTGTTGCTCAACGACTGGAGAAGCCTTGTACGACGCAACAAGTCTCCGGACACGCTAGCATCTCAACCAGCGTCACAAGAATCGTCAAGATGCAGTGCAGTAGTCGTACAAATGCCTGTCGTTCGCAGCCTGTGTTCGCTTCGTCCTCCAAGGCAGTGGAAAGACCTCCGGCGTACGGGTCCTCAACGCGGAGTCGTGCGTTTGTCGTGTTTATGCGAACACATTCCTGTGTCCAGCTTCCGCATGAACTTTGAGTCCTGGCATTCTCTTATCATTCGTCGATCTTTACCACCCAAAGACCCTTCTCGAAGAGGACCCTTTTCGCTAACAGTCGCTTCAAGACAGCTCAGCTATACCACAATCTTAGCTTCAACCATCTTTCACACATATACCAGCACTGCGCTACGTACACCACTCGTCGATCACGCCTGCGAGATAGATGGCGACCTCCACCCTAATCATGCCGACAATGTCCGATATGTCTAAGCTGAGACTATCTTTGGACCTCACGTCCGATCTCGACTTGAATCCAGCTTCTGAGACCACAACTCTCAAGTCCGAAACATCAACACTCAACGACCAGACCATGAGCGTCGCGAGCTCAAGCAGTAGCATCTGCAGCTTCAGCACAGACAACAGCAACATAATAAGCCCACTGTCCACCAAAACCGCCAAGAAAGTCCGCTTCGAGGAGTCAGTGAGCTGGTCCTACTTCCACGAACCCGCATCCGAGACCCGACCAGAGCCTGAGCGGAGAGGATCCTTCTTGGGACGAAGCTGGCAACGCTTCAAGCAACGAAACACTTCCGGCGACCTTGACATTACACCACCAGCTATACAACTACAGCAACTGAACCGACAGAACTCTTCAATGGATATGCTCTCATCAAGTCACAAGAGCGCAAAGAACTCTCTATTGGCATCGTCAGCGGCGAGAAGATCTTCACTAGCATACTCGGAAGAGCACCCTCTTAGGGAAGGCACAGGACCGAGGTTCAACGGTGCCGAGACGCACGTAACATGGAGGGCAAGCTCGGCGACTGCAAAGGGCGATTGGGGTGACTTACTCAGTAACCCGAGACAAAGTGCATTGTACGCTTGAGTAGACTATGATCGATGGGTATATGATGATGTGGAATCTTTCTTGGCGCGATGTTGTTTAGCGACGGCGTCTATTCTGTTGGGAATGGAGGGGATTGAATTGATATAGCAAGGAAGCATTATATCACGGCGATGCCGCAAAGAAGTAGTAAAGCATAGAATAGTGAGGAGCATGGCGTAGCATTGGTTTTCAGCTCAAAGAGAGTGGCATTTTCTGTTAAACTAGCAAGTCCGATATGGTTACATGTACGAGATGAGAGACTTGACGGACCACCAAAGTGCTGTGTCGTGCGTTCGAGCTGCAGGTTTATGCCATGCAGAGGCGTCGTCTCTAGTACCACATGCATTGCTGGTAACCCCATTGTTGACCGCAGCTGCCGATTTGGCCACGTCCACCACGCCCGCCGTTGAAGTTGCGACGGCCGTAGTTTCGCTGATAGTCGTTGGTCCTCTTCTGGTTCCAGCTTTGACCGTACCAGTCATCATCGTCATCTGTAACCCTTCGTATCAGCACAGTGAAATCTGACGGCATGACTTGTAAACTTACTGTGGTCAACACACTGGTTGCAGTCGATCCAGTTCTGCTGGCCGCCACGACGGCCACCACGGCCACCGCGACCATAGCCACCACCGTAGTCGTAGACGCCTCCGCCAAAGAAGGCACCGCCTTGACCACCACCGTTGCGGAAGCGGCCGTTGTTGACACCATCAACCTGGTATCGGCCACCTCTGTCCTGGTCCCTGTCCTGGTTCTGGTTCCAGTGCTGTTCGCTTGCCTCTGCTTGCTCGCCGGCCTCCTCGCGGGCTACAATACCCTCAGCCTGCGGTATGTTAGCAGCTGTGTACATCGATGGGAATACTGAGAATCTTACAGCCACTGGGTTAGCGATGGCACCGGTGGCGGTGATGCCAAGGAGGATAGCTGCGATGTTCTTGAAATGCATGGTGACTGTCTATGAAGAGCTGACTGTAGGTAGATAGTTGTCGGTTGGTATCTTCGGTGAGAATTGTTGCTGATGTGTTGGTTTGCTGCTACAGGAACAGCTGATGGTGCGAGTTCAATCACTCTTATATATCAAGTCGATGGCCATTTCACGAGACAGTGTCCAGGTATGACCATCTACCCTCAAAGCATGATCGTGAAGTTTGGTCGCTACTCTCAGGCACACGCGGAATACTGCGGCACATCTAGAACGTAATCATCTCTAAGGTCGCGGCGCATGTAGGTGGATTGCAGGTAGGCGGGAGGACTTGCGAGCATTCTCTGGCTTGGCAGTCGCCCTGTAGTAAGTATGTCCTGGTCCCAAGTCACCTCTCGAGAATAGCCATCGCTGTCACGAATCTGACCTTCTCGGAGCACGGCCTCGTTTAAGTCCGCATGTTTCGCCACGATGCCGTTGACTCGACTCGACAATGCCATGCGAGTGCGAGCGAGGGTCCGTACAGCGGATCGTGAAACAGCTCCCAACTGGAGAGTAGCTGTGAACCCTAATGGCAGCTCTTGGCAGATACAGAGTTCCCTTCTTGAGCAAGGCGAGCTTCTGGCTTTGTTTCAACGATTCAGTCATTCTCCGTTTGGGGCGTTGTGGCCACTGCTGCTCCGGAACTTGTCGGATATAGCACGCGGTGATGCCGTGCCTCTCAAGCCGGCCTTGATTTTCTTCGAGCTCAGCACGGATGAACCTCGAGTACGTCAATCTATGATCTGTGAGTTTGCTTGGCATTCACATGGAGTCGTTCGCGGTTGTCGCCATCTGTAACATCCATGAAACTGCGAATAAGCTCGTAAAGCGCCAGATGATCTCGTTGAAGACCCTCAGAGGAACAGTCTTGGCTTCGATATTCCGCTGACGAGGACATATGCACCAGGCTGCGTCGCAGTTCGTGTTGTGTGAGGAGGGAGACTTCCTCTTGTCTGTACCATGCTGTGGGTACAAGCTGCGAGCCGGTAGAGGATTTCGGGATGTCCAACTGCTGAAGTCACAAGAATGGTGCAGTACCTGGTTCGATTGACCGGGTCAACTAGTGACGTGACGTCGTATAGTCCCCGGGCCGATCGCGTGCGGCGACGTTCATAGAGAGTCTAGGCATCAGTTGGTGGGGATACCCAGCCTGCCGATACTTGCAATACTTTTTCATAGCTATAACTCAATGATATAGCCCTCACATCATGGCCGTTGACGTTCCCCGAGCGCTGGTTGCTCTCGATGGCACTGGGCACTACTTCCGATGGCCCAGGATCTTGGATTCCTGTCATGTTGTGCCCAGTATAGCGCGGGCCCCAGTCACCATGGGGAGCTCATCAATATTGATGGAGAACGGATATAATCGTCAGCTCGTGTCCGGAAACGACACGCATTTTGTGGAATGATTCGTCCTGGCGTAGGGTCCTAGATCGCGTGGCCGGCCGGCGTTGCAGACATCCAGCTTGTGATGTTGCGTATGCAACGTTCCTGCATCAGCACATGGCACCGACCAGTAGTGACGGCTAGCCACGTGCTCAATACACATGTCAAACTCGTTTTGTGCGGCACGAGTCAGCTCCACATGACGATGTCAGAGCCTTTGGCTATTGCAGCCATGCAGTACGTCGTTGGGCAGCGAAAGTTACCGTACAGTCTCCGAGGCCAGCGGTCGCCAGAGGCCATATCGATCGTACAGTGACTCTCGAGACTACGGCACTGTGTCAATCCGCGCCGGACATCGAGGCCGGACCCAGAATGCATTGAGCTGCTGATTGCAGGTAGATTTGGCATGTTGTGCCTGTGCTGCCACGCTAGGAGATGGGCCTGATGGAGTCGACGTGTCGCTCCAAGGGCTGGTGACAAAGGACTTCACTTCTAATATGCTGTCCAACGCGCGCATCAGCAAGGGCTCGATGCGCTACAAGCTCGACTGTTTAGGTCAGGCCTTACTGCTGAGCTACACGCCAGCGCGTTCAAGCCAAGGCCTTTGCTTCAATGATATTCTAGTCTACTCAGTCGAAGCGCTCGGCGGCACCCAACTTTGTCACCTGCAATGCCCTTCGACACCAGTCTCCGCAACACCTGCATCTTCCTCCTCATCTTCATCCTCGCCTTCTTCCCCAACATCTTCCAACGTCTCCTCAAACCCGCCCTCCTCCCCCTCGAGCTGCTCGGCGCAGACTTCGCCCCACGAAAAGTCGCCCTCCCCACCTGCAATTGCTGCCCTCCAGCAAGTTGCACCCCGATTGCGCAAGCAGTACAGCCAGCAGCACCACACGCGCAACCGCCCAGCATGTCGTGGTTCCAGAAACAGTTCACGCTCCCATCTCAGAGCAGAGGAAGCTATCTCATCACCGACACTGTCACGAAAGAGCTACCTGAGATCAAGGACTACAAAGTCGGACTTCTACACCTGTTCATCCAGCATACATCCTGCGGCCTCTCGCTGAACGAGAACTGGGACGAGGCTGTGCGGGAAGATATGAGCGATGCGCTTGACAGGATCGCGCCAGAGGACCGGAAGGGGAATTTGTATAGACACAGTGCTGAGGGATTGGTAAGTCATATACAAGAGCTGGTGTGGTAGGAAGTGCAATTGCTGATGGCATGATGGTAGGATGACATGCCAGCCCATATCAAGAGCGCACTTGTTGGCGCGAGCGTCACGGTGCCGATCAGTAATGGACGACTCAACACGGGGACGTGGCAGGGGATCTGGTACTTGGAGTTCAGGAGTAGTAAGCACCAGAGGAAGGTCGTGGCTACGATACAGGGCGAGAAGAATTCATGACTGGAGGAGCAAGAGAGGACGAGGTTATGAAGAACGAAAGTGGAGCGGGTCAGGAAGCGACATTGCTATATCCGATCAACCGTGAACCTACGATGATACTGAGGCACGCGCGGGTGCGGAGCTGAGTCCCGCACAGCGTCCTGGGCAGCAAGAATGACAGGACGGGATCGACACACAGGGACCTGAGAGAATGTGCTGAAGCCGAGAAGGGGAGCTTGAGTCGTGTCTATATACTCGTTTCTCAACGCCAGGAGCAATGACAGAGTGTAGCCACTCGCGCTTCTGCAACGCTTCCCTCCCTTTAGAGCCATTTTGTAGCCATGCCATGAATTCGCTGTGATGTAACGCCGCAACGTGATGGGGGTATAGTCTTATGCTTTTCCGGCTCCTTCATCATCCCTCCCTCCTCCTCATCCAACGCAGACCCTACGATCATGCATAACTCGCGACAGTCCCGCGACAAGCGGCCCAGAAGTTCTTAACCACATCCCTTGTCCTCTTGGTGTCACCGCGCAAGCTGATGACTTGCTGCACGAACCTCCTCTTCTCCGCGTCGCCCACGCTTGGGATAATAGCTGGAAGAGCATCGCTCGTGATAGCCGTTTCGAGCCACGTCCTAGTCTGAGGTCGGTTCTGGATCAAACCTTTGAGCGGCTCAGCGAGTGAGTCGAGTTCGGAGCGCTGACTGCGGCCGCAGATTTGGTTCATCAGGGCTTGGCAGAGTGGAAGGCCGTACGCAGTGATGACCTGTTCTGCTCGATCAAGGATCGTCTCATCGGGTTGGTCTTGCTTCAGTGCCATGACCCGCCTCCAGAAGTCGGCGGCGGAGCGTTTTGGCATGAGATCCGGGCCATCAAGAGCTTTGAGCGCAAAGTCGAGGATGAGTTGTACCGCGACGCCACTTCCTGCCACGTCTAGGAAGATGTTGCTGTAGCGCCCAATCATGCGGTTGAAGACATCAATGCAGGCTTGTGCGATGCTTGGATCTTGTGATGGGTCACCGTTGAGACTCTGAACGAAGGTGACAGCTCTGGCGTAGATCCGACTGATCTCGTCATCAATACGTGGCTGATCCTTGCGGGAGTACTGCACGATGAGTGTGCAGACTGTCGAAAGTACTGTCTCCAAGTGAGGTGTGGAGATGGTGCACTGCTCGAGGAAGCTGACTATCATGTTCGGCGGAAAGACGAAAGGCCCAGGCTCAGTCTCTGCAAAGCCGGCCTTGAAGACTTGACACACCGAGTCGACGACTTCCCCAACGCCAGGCAGAAGCTGCAACATCGTCTGGCAGATGTTGAGAATACGGAACTGGATTGCCTGACCCTCTGGATCCCGCCAGTAGTTGGCCTGGCCTTTAGGCGTCTCTTCATCCTCGTACAGGTCGATGGGCACATCTTCTGGTACTTGAAGGCCCTTGCCAATCTTGACCAGGCAGTCAATCGAGGAGACGCCAATGGCCGCTGCCTTCTCAACATCCGGCTGAGCGAGCAGCTGTCTGGTGTTGACGACCATACTGTCCACGATGTCTAGTAGTGCCGAGAGAGGCTGTGCCTTGGCGCTCTCTGGGGATATTGCTTGGATGATAGAAGCTATCGCTCCAATGACCTTCTCGTTGGTGTACGGCTCGCTCGTTTCACTCTGGGCGAACTTATCGTACTGTGCCAGGAAGCCATCTAGCTCTCCAGTGAGACTATTGCGACAAGTCGAGCACAATGATTCAATCGACTTTGAGGCGCTGATGAAGAGACCGGGTGTCTCGAGGGAAGCAAACAGGAATCGTAGTGTGTCTGGTAGGGCTTCCGCGTGGCGCTCAATGTACTGACCGTATGCACCCAGCATATCGATGGCGGTCCTTCGTGTCTGAGTCGGAATTGGTTGGCTGAAGTCAGCAATTTCGCGGAACAGAGCAGAGCTAAATATCTGACCAAGCAGCTCTTCAGCGGCTGGTTCTTCGAGCACATTGTCCGCCAGCGTATTGATGGCAAACAATGCAGCCTCAAGATCTTGCCAATTCTTTGCCGAGAGCGCAGTCGTTGCGATGGAAATGAAGCGCTGAAGCATCTCATTGCCGAGCCGTACATAGACGGACAACATAAGATCCGAAGCGTCCATGCGGAACTCCTTAAAAGCTTCTGACTCGTCATCACTCCAGTCCTGCGCCACTTCGGCAGGCGGTGTCCTCATCTTCGACCAGAGTAACTCCGAGAGGCGCATGCAAACAGCTTTGTCGTGGTCAAGCCAGGCTGGCTTTTCTTGAGCCGTCTGTCTCGAGTACATTTCCTCGTTGACATACTCAATGTAGGTGTTCCAGAATTCGATACTGTGGATAGAAACTTCATCATCGTCACCAGGGAAGCCCGGAGATTCGAGTATTGCTAGAAGTAGCTGGACCACAACCTTGGAGCCGAGCTCATTCTGCGGGTCCTCAACCACCTGCTGGACGTTGGCAATACCGAAGGCAATGATCAGCTGAGCGACAGGCAGGACCTCTGGCTCGCGATCATGTAGCAATCGCAGCATTGCCGGCCCGGCGTACTGATGTATAACATTCGCCAGGAGTGCCATGTGTTGAGGCTGAAAGAATGTGGTGTAGCTTTCGAGAATGTCCCGGAAGACATCCATAGCTTCGGTCTGAAGCATCTGGTCGGTCAACAGAGGCGCCAGCTGAGGCACAAGCCCGCGCAAGTGGTCTAGTGCCTGTTGTTGGCTCGTCCACATGGGCTGAGCATAGTTGACCCAATTCAGGAAACATGACAAGCTTTCAGCTTTGACGCTTTCTGCTTTCGTTCTTCCAGTGACTGCAGGAGCCGGCTGGCGTAGAGCGTAGAGCATGACTTTGGTTGCATCGACAGCCAACGTCTCCATGAGATGATGTACGTGCGTGTTCTCTGGCGTGGAATTGTCCACCCTCGAAGCCTCGGTTGCCAAAGTTCCAGATAACCAAAGGAGGTTCACAAGCTGAGAATCATTGAGCGTAGGCAAATACTGATCGATAGCATCATGCGCTGTAGAGAGCCGGTCCTCGTCGACGGCGCTTCCATGGTAGAACGAAGCGGCAAGATGCAGAAGTGGTCGCTGCCACGGTATTGGTGATTGCAGGAAGTATGTTCCTAGTGCTGCGCATAGCTTCTTCCTCACCAGATGACCTTCTCCAGCACGGTCCAGTTGTGCCTGCAAATGGTCAGCGCTTGTTATACGATCAAGGCAGAGCGAGGAATGGTGAACAGACTGTCCAGTGAAGCAATTTGCTCAGGACTGTCTGCGCCGCAGCTGCATCAAGTCTGGCCCTACGGAGGTAAGCCGAAAGTCTCACCACTGGCTCAGATCAGGGTCGACTACTGACCCATCACCGTTCAACTTGACTTGGAACGTCAAGGCTCCAAAGAAGCGGACGTTGGAGTCATCGCTGCCGAGTAAGGCATCTGCTAGTTGCCAGCCGTCTGGGGAGTGCTGCAAGAGCTTGAGCTGGTCGTCGATCTGTGCGATGACTCTCGGCGTGCCAGGCTGATAAAGCCGTTTCACGAGCTGGACATAGTCAGTGGTGAAGGCGACTTCTCTCAATCTATGGCAGCAGCCTCACCTGCTCAACCTCTTGTACGTTCGTCGGAGCCGAGACCGGTATGCCGTAAGTGGTCATTATTGGCTAGAGAGTTGTTGCAGTTGAATCAGGTCATCATCGGCGTTCGACAAGCCGCTATGTCAGCCCGTTATGTGCTTGCTGTTGGCTATCTTGATGGTTCTGGATCTGCCGTGGGCTCTCTGCGCGTGACATGTGTCAATGTCAAGTGCAGCGCGTAGGAGATGTTTGTGAGTGAATGCACGTGAACAATCAAAAAATCGCGGCGCGTAGTCACAGCATGCAGGGATCTAGGAGGTAGTTCTAGGGTGCGGGTCCTGCGGGACTCGGCTGAAAGCTTAATGCCGTGTCACTCCGAGGCCTCCAGGGCTCTTTCCGCTGGTCTTGTACATGTATGTTATTACACGCGTATTTTGCTAGGGGAAGACGGGCAAACATGTATTAGCGACTGACGTGAGTTGGTCTTCTATCTAGATTGCTCTGATATCTGATGAGGGTTGAGAAAGCTCTCCTCAGCGCTCCTGTGCCCGTCCACCATGTCCTGAGGTCGTAGCACATGAAAGTTCCAACGAGTGACAGTCAATTGACACATGAAACGCCATCGCCGCAAGGTCCCTGCAGCATATTTGCCTCCTCGTGCTGCCCATGATCATGCCAGATCAAACGCCGTGGTGAAGTTGAGCAGTTCAAGCCATGCTCATAGGTCCCAAGGGTGCCGCCGAGTAAAGGTGTTTCAAAACGCCGCGCTATGCTCCAAATATAATACCACCCAAATCATTACCCCAAGACATTAAGCTTCAACATGCGTCGTAAATCGTTCTCCATTCCTCTGATGTCATGAGCGCCTCCGCTGCGAGGTATGTCAGAGGAAGGTACAGAGCCAGCTGTACCGTAGGACACTCCATTAGGCTGCGCTCCGAATGGTAGCTGCGGCATCTCAGCTGGAGCAGATGTTCGGATCTGCTCCTTCAAATAGGAGCGAGCAAGGGTGTTTGTGTCGGTAGAAGGTGGGATTGATTGATATGTCTGGTAATTGCTCGGTGGATACGCCCTCGAAGAAGGAGAATCGTTGATCATCTCTTGCCGCAAAGAAGACGGTCGCGTGGGAGTATCGCCTCGAGCAGCCTTGAACAATGGCGAGAGGTTGCGGTTTCCATAGTGGAGAGCGTGTTGGTTTTGTTGTTGATGGGCGGCAGGCTGTGGCGTGGAGGGCCCTGAGCTGGGACGTTGCATGGGTGACGGAGAACCAAATACTCCATCAGGAGTACGCGCACTGGAGTTTGGTCGAGTTTGCGATCGTGGAGGGGTAATACTTTCTCTTGCTGTATTGAACAGCAGCTCTTTCAGGTTCTTTGTGTAGGCTTGCCGCTCGTCGTCGCTAGCCGTATGCTGCTGTGCGCCTGGAGATGAATGGGATCGATCGCCTGGTCCTGGCCGGCTCTTCGGTGGCAGCGTTCGTGGACTGGGCATGCCTTCGGTATCCCCGTCTAATTCTTGCAGGAATAGGCTCTTCCCATGGAACATATTCCTCGGCACTGTGGAAGGTGGTTGCCGTGTGGCTGCTTGTGGTGATAACGCATTGCTGTTACTCCTGCTCTTCTCCTTCTCTGCTCTATCGGCCTCGAAGAAGAAATCTAGCGGCGACTCCTCGCGTGGAGGTGGTGGCACGGGAGCAGCT
The DNA here is from genome assembly GCF_020509005.1 of Fulvia fulva. Classification (NCBI taxonomy): domain Eukaryota; kingdom Fungi; phylum Ascomycota; class Dothideomycetes; order Mycosphaerellales; family Mycosphaerellaceae; genus Fulvia; species Fulvia fulva. The sequence continues at coordinate 3,446,220 of NC_063017.1, read as the reverse complement.
GAGTCGCTCTCGGGTGAAGACTCTACAGTCTGGTTGGCCTTCTCGCGCTCAAGCCTTGCTTGTAAGGTTGTATGCTGTGCCGCGTTCGGTACGGACTTGGAGAAGAACTTTGGCACAGGAAGTGAAGCGGCCGCTGGCGATGCTTGGAAAGTCGGACCGGCGTAGGCTTGCTCCTTTGCAGGAGTGCCATGTGTAAGGCCCCCACCCGAAGATGGCCTCTGTCTTTGTGCATTGGATCTGCTCATGTTATCTACGGGCTGTTCTGCACCCAGCACTACGCTTTGTCGTGTCTTGTGGGATGTCGGCGAGGCAGCAGGATTGGCTATTGCGCCGTCTGAGACTGCGCCTTGGAAGTGTTGCTGGTTGTTCCTGCGATTCCGGCTGTTGCGCTTCGCTTGTCCGGCAGAAGGTGTGCGGTGTGTGTGAGGCTGTGTGATGTAGTCGGCCATGTCGAAGTACATGTAGTGCAAAGGAAATGTTGTTGTGAACACGCTGAATCAGTTGGTGGTTGTTGTGTGGTTGTTTGACCGCTAGCTAGGGTACCGTCTCCAGACTCCAGGGAGTTGGAGATTGGTGTTGGCTTCGTGTTCGAGTTTGATGTCTGCGGGTGTGAGGAGACATTGTTGTCGGTGGACGATGTGTCGCGCGTCAAGTAGAGAGAGATGGTCATGCAGACAGCAGAGGCCGACGTGGTGGCTGTGGGTCCGGCTTTGACTTTACCACGCAGACAGACCACAAAGCCGTCAGCGCACGAGACAGATGGCGTCAGACGAGTCGAGTACACACTCTTTCCACGTCTCTGGCGAAAAGCTGCGAGCGGTACTCGCCCGTGATGGCTTCGTCCGCATCGCGCAAGCATTCTCGCCGGAAGAGGTGCACCCATTCCAACAAGCTTGCAAGCGCACCGTAGACCTCGCGCGAGCTGGCAAGTGGCCATACTTCCGCACTCTACCGAAGCAGTTCCCGCCATGGACCGACGACGTCTCGCAGGGCATATGGGGTGTACAGCATCTGCTGCATCCCGACATGCCCGAAAAGGAGACGTTCGAGAAGTCCCACTTTGGTGACACGATGGTGAATGCCGTGACGGCGCTGTTGCAGTGCTCACGCGACGAGCTCGTCCTGGAACTGTGCAACATGCTCGTGCGTCCCGACCGCGACTTTGCGCTGCGATGGCACCGGGACGACATGCCTGGTCAAGTGGCCGTGAAGATGTACCCCGGCGACATCGGGTTCTACAACAACAACATATTGCATCGCGGTGTGTGCGACAGCAAGAATGAGCGCATGACACTGCACGGAACAATGGGCCTGGTAGGCACGGACACTTCCCGAGCCCGCAATATACTCCAGCACGGCATTGGAAAATGGGCAGCGGATTGCGGCTTCAGTGATTTGCCGCCAGGCATGGCACAGCTCGCCGATGGTATGAAGCAGCGTCTGCTTGCCATGGGTCAGGGTCACGATGGGGGATACTCACAGCAGGACTAGGCAGTCGACAGCTAAGACAGCTTGTCGATGAATCAAAGCGCATCACAAAACGTGCGCTACAACATTGAGATTGCACTTGTATCTTCTATTCACAACTTGGGATTCCCATGGTCCTCCACTACAGCAAGAACTTCCTCGTTCCACTTTGCTGCTAATCTTTCTGCTTGCTTACTAGTGACATTCAATCCCTCGGAGCCTACCCTGGCATCCATCAGGAACTTTCCATGCGCCTCTTGCGGCAGCTGAGGCTCGATAGCGTGTACAAGTGCTCTCCCACCAACTTCGGTGGTGCGCTGAAACAGAGCCATTACCCAGTCCGCCATGTTCTTCACCCTTGGATTGATCGGGTCACGGAAAATCGTGCTCTTGCAAGCACCCGGCGTCATGACCGTCAAGACGACACCAGATTCACCAGCCACTGGATTGACCTTGGCCAGCTGTTTCATCGCCCAGAAGATCAAGATCTTGCTCAATTGGTACCGCTGCCCCATCCACTTCAGGGACAAGTCTTTACTGTCCAGCTTGTCGACGATTTTGCCATCTGTCTCCAGTTCGCCAAGATTTGCAACATACATCATGTCACTTCCAACGACACTGATTCGACCCTGCTGACCAGTCCGCCGCGCGCTGTCCTGCATTTTCGGCAGCAGAACTTTGGTCAAGCGTAAGTTCCCAAACACGTTAACAGCCAGAGTACTCTCGTGGACGTCCACCGTGCGCCATTCCATGGTCATCACGCCAGCGTTCAGAATTGCGGCATCCAGTCTTTCCAGAGCCTGAACTCGTTTTGCGAACGCGTCGATGGAAGCTTCATCACCAGAGTCCAGCTCCCACACTTCGACCACATCGGCAGAGACTTTGCAGCTCTCGACGATGTCCTTGGCTGCAGCTTCGCCTTTCGAAACTGTTCGGACTGCGAGGATGACTTTTGAGGCTTTGAGGCGCACAAGGTGTCGTGCTGCTTCCTTTCCTAGGCCAGTATTGGAGCCTGTTACGATCACCGTCTGGCCTGAGAAGTCGAATTCTGGAATGGGAATATTTACGAAGAATTGGGATGTCATTAAAGTAGGAAGGAAGCCTGCAATCTTGAGAGCTTGCATCTTGAATGAGATGGCGGTGGAATGTTGATGGAGAATAGAAACAATCGTACTCTACGAGGATGACTTGCGGTCATATACTTAGGCAGCGCCATACACGATGGTGTGTTCCACCGCGTTGGTTGCAGATCCTGAGGAACTACATCACGCGGCAGTCAGCGCTTCCCTCTTTGGTGCTGAATCCTGCGCCAAGAGCGAGCAAGATTGTGAGAAGAGCCGACATAGTGATGGCGCTCGGGCAGGCGAAATGGTGAGAGAAGACAGAAGAGCGGTTCAATAAAGACACCAAGTCGGGCGAACAGCAACCCGAGTCACGTGTGCGGCTCAACTCATCCATGCAATCCTTCCGAGAGCAAGACGAGATCATCCGTTCTTCATCCCGTTTTGCCCGTCAAGACTGTCACCACTGTTGTCAGGTCTAGCTTCAAATCTCTGCACTGTCTATCGGTGCTATCTAGGGTAGTACTTAGAACGCAAGCTCGTCTTCAGAGGCAAGTATATCAGGCAAGTGCATCTCACGCAATTCCTCAACTCCCATCCATATTCTTCAACGAGAACTAAATCCACTTAACTACAACGCCCTCTCGCAGTACTGCAAATACACCAAGTGCTCTCAACAGAACAGGTGGCCGCTTGTACGAGAATCCGAATATCTCTTGGTCGGTGCAATAGCAATACTAGGACGTAGCCACTGCTTGCGAAGTAGAGGCGAACGATACACCCATCGCTTCGACAACATTCGCTCTGTCTAAGGTGCTCGAAGCTTTCTTCGCAGGCTACAATCGCCATTACTTTTCGAGCAAGGGGCGACAACCTCTGTTGTCGGGAACCCTCGCACGACAGGCGGCTGAAAACCAGCATCATGGCGACCACACGCAGACTCGTCGTGACTGGCGCGACTGGCAAGCAAGGCGGCGCTTTAATATCAGCACTTCTGTCCAGACCATCACAACCTTTCGAGATATATGCTATCACACGAGACAAGACATCCGGCAGCGCACAACGACTCGCAAACAAACCGAACGTGCACGTAATACAAGGCAACTTCGACGACCCAGTCAGCATCTTCAAACAGATCGAAAAGCCATGGGGCCTCTTCTCCGTCACGATGCCCTTGAACGCAAAGAAAGAAGAACACCAAGGCAAAGCCATGACCGCTGCCGCTGTCGACGCCGGAATCAAACACATCATCTTCACGGCCACCGACCGCGGCCCAAACACCGATACAGATCCAACACCAATCCCTCACTTCGCCAGCAAGTTCCACATCGAGCAGGACATCATCGCAAAGTCCGAAGCCGCTGGTAAAGACCTCACCTACACTTTCCTCCGTCCGGTCGCCTTCTACGAGAACCTCAGCAATAACTTCCTCGGCCGCGCTTTTGCGGAAATGTGGCGTCTCAACGGCCCCAGCACGGAACTCCAACTCATCAGTACCACCGACATGGGCAAACTCGCAGCTGAAGCGTTCCTCAACGCGGAATCTCCAGAGTATCGCAACCGAGCTATCTCCCTGGCAGGAGACGCCACCTCCCCCGACGAAGCCGCAAGAGTCTCCAGAGAAGAGACAGGGCGGGAGATGGAGGGGACGTACGGAGTTGTGGCCAGGACGCTCAAGTGGGTATTGAACGAACAATTGGGGATAATGTTCAATTGGTTCAAGTCCACAGGCTTCAATGCCAACGTCCCCGAGTTGAGGAAACGATACCCTTTCCTCAAAGACTTCCGGTCATGGTTGAGGGAGGAATCGGCTTGGAAGAAGGTCTAATGCAGTCAGTCGCTTGAGACAGTCCACACTGGGGGTCCAACTGAAGCTGAGAATCTCAAGACTCCTGATCAACAATAAGGACTGCTCTCTACGACGACGACGCAATCTACGAGGCTCGATAGAAGCCTATACCACTCGGAAGACATTGTTCCTCGGGGTTGCGAGGTTGCGACACAACGTTGGGACTTCGAACGTTGAAGGCCGTTCCAAAACGCATGCTCATCTTCTGTTGGACCTACTGTGGTCAGTTGCGTTGAGGTCTCGGGTGCATGTGGTCCAGCATAGATCACTAGCATGCATACTCAAATGACTAAACGACCTCCAACAACAGCAGAAAAGAAATCCTCCCCTTCGAGCAACTTCATCCTCATCCTCCCGACCTACTAAGAATAACAGCGCATCGCTGTCTCGGACCAAACACCTATCCGGGCATTGCGTCACTCGTGCACTTCCCCCCTTCCCGGTTCATGTCTCAGTGTGCCACAGCGGCACCTCGCACCAGCCCAAAAATGCCCAAGCTCGGAGGCCGATCACTATGGCGCGGCATGATTGGCCGCTAGATCTTCAACGTCACTTGATCTTTTCTGCAAGATCTTGTCTCTGTCTTACTATTCATTTGGCAATCACTAGTGGACAGGATAGGGGTCGATCTTGCGAGAAGCAAAAAGAAACGGAAAGTGTAGAGGGAAAGAAGCCTATTCCAAGGACCAATTCATGGTCGTTTCATTGCAATGCACATAGCCTAGCCCTCAGCAGAAGTCGCTAAAGGGACAACCAGCCCGTTCTTGTGAAAGGCCCAGCCTGCTCCTCCTATGCTACCGTTAGGAAGGGGAAAGAAGACGGCATCGCCATCTCTTCCTCGTTAAAGAACCAGCCTCCAGCATTTCAGCAGCCAAAGTTTGATGTGTTTTGTGCTTTGCTTCCCATTCTTTTTCACTTTCGCCCAGTTTCCTTTCCCGATGACCGCGCCCATGGTGAGTATCGCAAGAACAAGAAAGCAATTTTGCACGCAAAGCACACCCAGGACCCTTTCATTTCGCTCTGTGAAATCTCCCCGGCCCAAGAAAACATCCACTGAGAAGGAGCAGCACTGCATCAGTCAGAGCACCCAGGGCCATAGCAGCTCATCTTGCAAGCAACGCAAGATGTTCGCAGTGAAGAGTGTTTCGCCTTTTGGTTGGACCAATGCAATGTCCACGAACAACTCCTCGTTCAATGGTGAAAAGAGTCACACCGTGAAGTGTATAGTTCCCTTTCGTTGCCCCGTGGAACGCCGTGACGCCAGCGCCGCGAACGCCGTCCGTGACAATTGTGACAATGCATCGCTGCGTGACTTCATGATGGAAAGCTCATGCTCGTTTGGTGGTGAGTGAGAAGTCGGGCGACCTCAATCTCAATCCAGACGAGCTATCATCTGATCCTTGGTGAGAGGTGTCAGATTGTCGATATCTAAGCCCTTGGCGGCCAGAGTCGACTTCATGTGGGCCGGTACGAGCTTCTCGTTCAGGTCAGGGCGAATTGACAATTCTGCAAATTCAGATTAGCTTATGTAAGTCACTGCACTAAAAGATTGTGAAACGTACCATGGTGAGAAAAGTCGAAGAGATTTGGCAAATCCTTGTTCGCTCCGTTGGAGTGGCGCGAGTCCGGCAGCTTCGTGGCTGGATCCCTGAGCTCGTCGAAGAATGGATGCACCATGGCGTCAATTGCCGACAGGCGCTGTGTCGGCGTGTACTCGAGCAGCTTCGAAATCAAGTCGATCGCATTTGGGTCGGCCTTACGGAACACCTACACCAGCGTCAGTTCCGAGTTTTCTTCTTGATGCACATCTGCAGGCATTACCTTGCTGAATGGATGCGGCTTGATCTGTGGAAACTTATGCTCCATGTAGTTCGGATTCATAGTGCGAATCTGGTCGCGAGTCGGAGTACCAAGCACCTTGATTATCTCCACCAGCTGGTCGATGCCAGACTCTCCTGGGAAGAGCGGCTGACCGAGCATGAGCTCTGCCATGACGCAACCAGTGGACCAGACATCTATGAATCGTCAGTTGGTGCCCGACCGACGTGGTGAGTGAGCGCATTGGGTACACATACCGATCTTGGTGGTATAGTTAGTAGCACCGAAGATGAGCTCTGGTGCACGGTAGTACCTAGAGCAGATGTAGGACACGTTAGGCTCGTTCTCAACCAGGATCTTCGCGCTACCGAAATCGCAGAGCTTGAGGATGCCGGAGGCCGGGTCCAGGAGAAGGTTCTGTGGCTTGATGTCGCGGTGGCAGATGCCCTGGGAGTGAATGTAGGCGAGTGAGCGGAAGAGCTGGTAGATGTAGAGCTTCACCTCGAGAATTGGCATGGTCGTCTTGAGCTTGTTGAAGTGCCTCGATGCCCGGTAGACGGTCTCGGGAACGTACTCGAGTACGAGGTTGAGGTAGACTTCATCTTTCTGCACGGCCATTAGAGCTGTTTGCACTCCCATTTTGTGATCGGTTTCTCGGACCCTGTCTCCATTGGAGTAGTAGAACGCCTTGAGTTCGACGATGTTCGGATGACGGACAATGCGCATGATCTGCAGCTCTCTGTTCTGTTCGGAAGTTAGCCCTGCGACTCAGCAGACGGGCGAGGAAGGGTGTTTCGATGACTGCGCCGACTGACCTTGAAGCGCTTGTCCTGCAGCACGCGCTTGATGGCTGCATCTTCGCCCGAGGGTGAGAGCTTGGTTTGGAAGACTACACCGAAGCTGCCGTTGCCCACAATCTTGCACTGAGTATACTGCATCTCTTTGGTCTCGCCCGTGAGGCCGTCCTGCACTTTCTCGCGAATCACCTCTGCGGTATATTGTCAGCCAATGCCTCACATGCAACCCAATCGCACATACCACCCATTCTGAGGCTGCTGAAAGCCGAAGGACGTTGGTTGGACATGTTTTCGCTAATCTGTTGATGTGGTCACGCGCGTGGGCGTGGCGGGGCTGCTATCGCGAGTATGGAGGGCTTCGGTTGAGGAGTTGGTGCGGAGACTTGAGTGTCGCCGTGGTGGTGGAGGTGAGGTGGACGGCGGCGCGGAGGTGAAGGCTGCGTAGCGGAGAGCGGTTGGTGCGCGCTGCTGCACTTGCGGCGCAGTGAATGTTGCGTGCGCGTGAAGGTTCTTGAGCTTGAGCGAGGACGTGCGAGGTCCCGGGTAGGTAGGCACTACAGCGCAGCTGAACACTTGGAAAGCACGAGTCAGTTATGGCCCGTCTTGAAGCCGAAAGTGGTCCAGCGAAGCAGCGGAGGCAGTCGCGACAGCAGCAGCAGTAGTGGCAGCGGCAGTCGTGATCCAGTAAGCCGGTTGGTGTTGGTGTCTTCCGGTCCAGGTGGTGGTCCAGAAGGATGTTGTTGTTGTTGTTGTTGGTGGTGGTGGTGGTTGACCAGGTCGGGTGGTATCCAGGTGCCAGGTGTGAAAGCGGATTCGAGAGGGCGACTCAAGTGAAGCTGAAGTGTGTGAGGAGGAAAGCAAGTGACACTCTCGTGCGGCCAGTGCGTAGGGAGTAGGGAGTAGTTCTCGTCCGACCCCTCTCAGTAACAAGAGAGCAGCACGAGGTGAAGGTGTGTGGCTTCGAAGTTTGCAAAACACCTCAGGCACAATGCACGACACGGCTTGTTTAGTACGGCGGTGGCAGCAGCAGCAGAAGTCAGTATACTGGCGGGGGTAGGGCGAGGTTGGTTCAGCTCCAGCACGGTCGACCAGGAGGCACAGATGATGGATGTCAATATCAATCAAAATGGGCAATACTGCTTTAGTGGAGTTCATTGGCCCACATAGTGGTGGAAGGGTCACGAGGCTACCAGAAATGACTTCACTTCGACTTGGCGCAAACTGCGCGCACACACCTTGACACCTCACATCCGCCGCAGCTTGCTGTAGCCTGTGAATGCGAACGTGAGCCTCCGAAACCGTTGAGGCTGCCTGCGCTGACACCGTCGCCCATCCGCCGCCCAGTCTGCAGAGTCCCGAGACTCCAGACAGTTCGTTGAGATGCCCGTGTGGCCACGTGCCTCGTCGAACAGATCCATCCTAGTGATCCTACCCGCTTTGCGGGCACGGAGCCATGACGAGACCTGCTGCTACTAACTACATGTACATGTATTTCTCCCTCCAAGGCTCCCATGCGCGTGATCATCGCCTGGCACTGGGCGCGCCTGCAGATCGCTAGCCGCCGTTTATTGCCCTCATTTCGTGAGACTGTAGTCACGCTGTCCGTCAGCTTCAGCATTGGCCGCGACAGCCTGCTGGTATAATTATTAGTAGGGTGGAAACAGGCTGCTCAATGCTCATGCTCATACTCGACCACCGCACTTCCCGCCGGCTGCTCGCAGCTGGGAGTGGGCTAGATTATTTCGCTCTTGCTGTTGCTCTTGCTGTTGCTCTTGCTGTTGCTCTTGCTGTTGCTCTTGCTTTTGCTCTTGCTCTGTCTCTTCCTCTTCGTCTTCCTCTTCACCGTGCGGTTCCCATGGTTGATTCTTGATGGGACCTTGGCACACGATCAGCAAATAGGCTTCCTCCAACACCCGCATCTTGCACCTCTGCAGCAGCCGAACGGGAGCTTCGTCCCAAGGCCTCGCGCACCCAGAAACAGCGACCTGCAGCAGCTACCTCTCAGGTACATCAGCAGCATGACAGAAGCCGCCGTCGTGGATCTGGATGCCAGCCAATGGGCGCCAGTGTGATCGAGCTTGGAGAGAGGTACTTGGGGACTTGGAGGAAGCTTTTCAAGCTTTCGCACTACACACGCCATCGGCCGTTGGGCACTGCAGCCAGCAACACGACCAGATCCCAGCGACATGCCAGCCCAGCGTCCGACCGGTCGACCACACCGGCAAAAAGGCGATGGCGTGGCCGACAGACTGTCCGGCATGAACTCCATCTCATGCTGTGATCTTTGTGCTACCAACGCTGGTGTTAGCTCTCTTCAGCATCATACCATCGTCAAATTGCATTTGCAATGCACGGACTGCACGGATCTGATAATGCAGCAGCTCCCACCCTGTCCGCCCCGATCACATGTCGAAGCTCGCCAACATCCGCACGCGGGATCCCAAGCGAGACCGTGGCTAGAGTCATCTAGATCTTGCCATTATCTATCTTCTGGTATAACGCCAAGGCACAAGGCGCATGTGAGTACGAACCGCTCTCGGTCTTCTGCTGCTGCCATCAAACACATATCACAAACTCACGACGTTTCGCCGTGGCATGATAAGCTGATCAATTGCTGGTACACACACATCGTGGATCTACTAACCACAGCCACGTTTCGACAGGAGCAGGAAGGCACCTGGAGACTCCACACACCTCGTGCACTTACTGTGGAGTATGGGGGTGTCATCAATCAAGCGACCTGCTCGCAGGCCTACCATGTCTCCATGAGCTCCCGAGCTGGCCTGCGCGCCTGTCAAAACCTCATCATCAAGAACCGCAACCGCAATTTGCGACAAATGCGGCAGATAGGAAACAGAAACTTCGTCCAAGAGCATTCACTTGCAGGCTTGCAGCCCGGCAGATCTAGATCTCGCAGGTTCGCAGCTCCGCCGAGCAGTCCAGCACTTCTGAAACCACAGAACGGTACCAGCGTGAACCGCACCACTGGAGGCCAGCCAACGCCGTCATGATTAGAGCTCCACTTTTAGCCGTGCGAGCACATCACATGGTCTACGAGTGGTGTGACAAGAGTGAGCCGAGAGAGAGTGCGTGGCCAAGCTCAGCCTACAGACCGCTCTCACCACCGCCACAACGTAGTAAGAACCTCCTGACGTATACCAAGGAAGGGTGCTAGACAGAAGATGAGCTACTAAGAGGAACGGACTCAGGAGCGGTATGCTTATCTTACATGATTGTCTCTAGTTTGTACAATGTACACGTGCTGTACAGCCTCTCTGGGCGACCTCGTGGCATTTCATCACTACCTTGAAACGCTATCGCTATGCAGCATCATGTCAACTATCATCATCCTCCTCCTTTGATCACTTGCTTCGTCATCAGGCCAATGTTTCGACCTCCCTCCCCGGCGTCTGCGCCTCAACCGTCTCCTTGTACATCTTCCTCCTCTGCTCTCTCCTCCATGCACCCTTTACATACGCAAGCAGCGTCAACGTACCATGCGGCGTAATGCCCTCGACCCTGCGCGCCTGGCCAACAGACTCAGGCCTCGTCTCGCTCAGAGTCTTCTTCTCCTCCCAACTCAGACCATGGATAGCCTGATAGTCAAGATCTGCTGGCAAGAGCAAGCTCTCGTCCCTCGCGAATGATGCGGCGGCGGCTTCTTGCTGTGTTATGTAGGGTGCATAGACGCCGTCGATATCGATGCGAGCGCGGATGTGTTCGGGATACTGAGATATTTCGGGAATCATGGAGAGGAGAGAAGTGGTCGTGACATTGGCATGCCGGAGTAGGTCGAACGCACTGCGTTTGTGAGCATCGCTGCGGACTGGGTAGCCGTTTTCGATCCAGGTTTGGGAACTGAGCTTCTTGTTCTCAAGGAGGGAGCGCAGTTCGTCCATTTGTGATTTCTCATCGCTGAAAGCTCTCCAACGGGCGTCGCCGACGATCCCAGCTTCGCGACCTTTCGCAGTGAGGCGTAAGTCTGCATTGTCTGCGCGTGCTGACATACGGTATTCGCTCCTGCTCGTGAACATTCTGTATGGCTCGCTGACACCTTTGGTCACGAGATCATCGATCATGATGCCGATATAGCCATCTGCTCGCGACATCGTGAAGGCCTCGTGGCCAATGGCGGCATTCCCTGCGTTTATGCCAGCAAGAATGCCTTGTGCCGCAGCTTCCTCGTAGCCGGTCGTGCCATTGATTTGGCCAGCGAGGAAGAGGCCTCCGATAGCCTTGGTCTCCAACGTGCTTCTCAGACTTCGAGGATCGACGTAGTCGTACTCGACTCCATAGCCTGGTTGGAGCATCTTGACGTTTTCAAGGCCGACGACTGTGCGAAGCATGGCTTCTTGGGCATCAGTGGGGACCGTCATTGATAGGCCGTTGGGATATATCACATCATTGTCGAAGCCTTCGGGTTCGAGCCAGATGAGATGAGCATTCTTTGAGGTAAAACGTGTCACCTTGCTTTCAAGCGATGGACAGTAGCGAGGACCTTTGACAGTTTCGCGAATGTGAATGCTCTTATCCAGATTCTGCCGGATGATTTCGTGGGATGCTTCATTTGTGTGGGTACTCCAGCAAGGGAGCTGTTCTTCGACAGAGACGCGCGAGTTGAGGTATGAGAAGGGCGTAGGAGGCTCGTCGCCAGGCTGGACTTCAAGTTTGGGTAGGTCGATTGTCTTCTTGTCGAGTCGAGGAGGTGTGCCGGTCTTCAGTCTGCCTAGCTTGAAGCCAGCTTCTCGTAACGAGTTCGACAGGCCGAATGTCGCAGCCTCCCCCATTCGTCCAGATGGGAACACTTCAAGACCGATGTGGATCTCGCCTCCAAGAAATGTTCCTGTGGTGATGACCACGTTGTTCGTGTCAATCACTTGTCCAGACTCCAACCGCACACCTTTTATCCTTCCATGCCTGCCTTCTGCTGCGGCCCCAGGCGATCGATCGAGTATGATGTCCGCAACCTTGCCCTCTTTCACAGACAGTGCCGGGTAGTCCGTCATCTCCTCTCGCATGTGCTTCTTGTACAGCGCGCGATCGATCTGTGCCCGTGGTCCCCAAACTGCCGGTCCCTTCTTCTTGTTCAGCACTCTGAACTGCACCCCAGCTTTGTCTGCAATCTTTCCGACCAGTCCATCCAGCGCATCGATCTCCCGCATCATCGTTCCCTTCCCGATCCCGCCAAAAGAAGGGTTGCAACTGCATACGCCCAGGTTATCGAGCGATGGTGTTACAAGGGTCGTTCGTGCGCCCGTTCGCGCTGCAGCTGCTGAGGCTTCGCATCCTGCATGGCCACCTCCTATGACTACGACATCGACGGCCGGTCTATCAAATGCATGTGCTCAGAGTCGTGATGGCATACGAAATGAGGATTGATCTACCTTGAAGGCAGGTCGGCGACTGTGGCAAGCGTCCTTCTGAACGCAGCGGCCGACCCGACGCGAGGCGCATGGCCCCGGAGCATGCGCGCTCTCGCAGAGAAGAGCAATGTCATCGTCGCAGTGCTATGTCCATGGGATGCAGGTCTCTAGGACTTCGATCGCGTCAAGTTCATCTGAGTGCCACGGTGCCACGCCTGAAACATCATTGATCCCAGGCAGTGCCAGGGTCTCGACCGGATCCATTGCCGGGACGCGAGAAGTCGATCGCCTCGATCCTCTCTCACCTGCACTCGACCTCCCTCTCGTTGCTTCCTCCACAAACACCCCTTCTGCCCGGGTCACTATGCCACATACGAGGCTGCAGCGGGATCATGATGCACAGTATGCGCGCGGACCCATTCGGAACCGAACGAGCAGCATGGCATCCAAGATGCACGCAACCACACCCAAGGAGTGTGATGGCCCCGAAAGTCTCGGCGTGCTTCAGCAAGAGGGCCGAGGGCGGATCGAAAGGAAGGTGGCCGCCCTAGCGTCCTTGGAAAACGCGCTAGTGGGGTCGCGTTCAAGACACCTTTTGTTCACACCTGTATAGCACTGTATATATACACTCTATAGATATACTTTTTATATCGTTGAGAAGCTCGTGAGAAGCGCTTCTAAACTATAGTACGTACACGCTCTAGCGTCGCTAGTACGCCGCCTAGTCGCGCCTTCGAGAGGATAGGTGAAGTTGAGACACCCTTACGCGTCCGCGTTAAGGATTTGACAGAGGAAGGCTACTTACGTAAGAAGATCCGTAATAAGATAGGTATATTAGTACGCTAGTAGTAGCGTATCTATAATAAATAATAGTCTAATCGAAGAGTAGGTAAGAAACGGAAAGGAATAGCTAAAAAGATTAATAAGAAGACCGTACGGAATATTATTAACTTTATTCAATTATTCTATAAGAACCGTACTATACTATAGCTAGAACTACGCGATATATTTATACCGTATTATAGGTCACTATAGACTATTAAAAATATAAAAAAATACTAACGGATTCTTTAAGTATAAGGCGTATTAGAAGAGCTATCTACAAGCTACGAATATCGATAAACGCGAGTAGTTCTACGCGATATAATTATACCTTAATAACGCTACCTATTAGTATAGAGTACGCTTTACGGATAAGGTTTATTTTAACGTTAATTTACGAGTAACGGAGTACGTAACGAGGATATATAAGGAGCGATACTACGAGACCTATATATAGTTTAATAAACGGAGCCGTAGGTTATAGCTATACGCCTAGGCGATAGTTAGATATAACTATAAGAGCAACCTTATCTTCTACGATATAAATAAAATAGTACCTAATCTATTAAAAAGGTACGATTTAATAGTAGCGGAGTAGAGTAAGAGATTAATCTTTAACTAGCTAATTGTTATAAGTAGGTATAAGTATGTAGTCGGGTAAGGTATAAGTCGAATAGATGTTCTATCTAAGAGAGGCGCGGAGGGCGTAAGAGTTATATATAGGCGCTAAGCCGCTAGTCGGATTAGTTAGCGGGCGCGGGGTCTAGGTACGTACCCGCGAGTTTAAGTAAATATACGCCGGTACGGTAACACTACCCCCCCCTCTTAGAGTACGCTCCTATTACGGGCGAGAGTACTATAATAGGGTCGGGTAAAGATATATATAGTTACGCGAGCTATCTAAGAGAGCGCGAGAAGCGCGAGAAGATAAAGTTGCGCAAATCAAGCTAGCGGGTACTAGCGGCCGCTAGCGCGCGGGCGTACGGCCGACGATACTATATTACGAGGCAGTTCGTAAAAAAGGGCTGTCTTGTAATAGAACCCCCCTCCTTAAATAAGGAGCCTCTACGACGTTTCTACGTTTAATACTTAGAGCGTATAGAGGGCTATCGCTAGTACTAATACCGGTACTAGTTTTAAGAGCTTTATCGAGGAAGCTTTAGTTATACTACGTTTGTATATACGGTCCGAGGATTAGCGCTAGCCCGTATTAAGTTACCCGCTAATCGAGTCCGTTAAAGGTAGGCTTAGGTTTATCTAGGTATCGCTAGTAGAACGCAATTACGAGTTCTTTATATCTAGGTAGTACGGCTAACTACTTAGCCTAGCTTCGCGTATAATCCTTCTAAATGACTATATACTATATATTGTTATACCTAATCTTAGAATCTGTTAAGAACATATAGGCCGTAGGACAAGTATATAGGTATAGGTGTGTTATATAACTAGATTACGTAACTAGGGTTTACTAGCCTATAGGCTAGCAAACATCTAGACACCTAGTATCTACCTATACTAACACCGGCGATACTATATATAGATATACGCTATCCTATTAGGTCCTTCTTCGTCTTTCGTATAATCCGCCGTCTTCTACTACTACGTAACTCGTACCTATTTAACAGAATCTACTAGATCCTCTACTTCGTGTTCCTTCGATACCTAGCCTTCGCGTTCGATAATTACGGGCGCTAGTAGTAGTCTACGTTATCTAGGTATCCCTTCGGTTACTACGCGGCGTAACTTACTCGTATAGAACACGTTATAGATTTATATCCTATCGCTAAGTTCAAGTTTATACAAGCGTCTACCTACGGCCCTAACGACTCGAAATGGTCTAAGGAACTTATAATCGAGTTTCTTACTTAGGCGTATAGTCTTAATATTACGGGCATCTAGTAGAACTATATCGTTAGGCTAGTAGGTAGGCGCTAGCGCTCGCCGAGTGTTTACGGCGTCGGCTATTTATACTTACGTAAAAGTATATACGTCGCGTAGCTTATCTAGGCGGTCGCGGCGTATAGACTCGAGCACCCGCCGTATTTATACTTAAGTGTCTTATATATCATTAACTAACGCGTTAGCGGCCTTAACGTTAGGTACTTCCCGAGCTATAACTTATAGTTTAGCTAGGCTACTAAACTCTATCTACGGGTAGCGGCTAGAGTTAGTAAAGAATAGAGTTATTCCGGTACTTATAGACTCGTAATTATTAAGGGCGAACTCGGCGTCGGGTAGTAACTCGACCTAGTTATCTTGTTAATAGTTAGTATAGGCGCGGATATACTATTCGAGTACTTAGTTTATACGTTCTAATTGCCTATCTGTTTCTAGATAGAAGGCTATAGAAAGATTCTAGTAGATACTAAGCCTTACGTAGAGTCTACGGAAGAGCGCGCTAACGAATTACGTACCTCTATCGCTTACGACTACCTCCGGTAGGCCGTATACGGGGAATATATACTTATAGAACAAGGTAGCGGCGTACTTAGTGTTCAAGTTATTAGTAGGGAGTAGCCGTACGCGTTTAGTTAGTATATTAGTAACTATTATAATATGTTTATAGATTAGTCTAGTATCGGGATCTTTACTAGCGGGTAGGTCGACAATAAAGTCTACGGCGATATACTTCTATTCGTAACCGGGCGTATAGTATAGGGATAGGGTGCCTTACTTTATTAGTCTTAATAGATTCGAGCGCCTATATATTAGGTAGGTCGACGACGAGAATCACCTGTACGTGGTGTCGGCTACGAACCTCTCGTCTAGCTACGAGAGAGCCAAGTATTCTCACGCTGGAGCGTCGTAGGCGCGACGGGTGCGTAGCGTAGGCGAAGCCGCGGCGAACAGAGGACTACCAGCAAAACGGGTATGAAAACCATCCGACGAGCGTGTACTCGTGTCGGGAGCGAGTCCCTCTTCTTTCTACGTGTAAGAAGGGCGCGGAACCGTGGCCTATACGCTCGACAGGACACCTCTGGTATGAGTGCAGAATTTTCACCTCCGGAGACCGCAAACCGAGCGGGCTAAGCGACGAACATTGGACGAGCGGACTACAGAACAACAACTGAGCGGACTATGCAACGGCGTCGAGCGGACTACGAAACAATCTGGTGTTTGCCAGCGGGCAATGCGGTGGGTAGGTGGACACGCGACGAAGCCTGTAAGGGCCTGTTGAACACCCGGTATGGGAACGAGGGCTTTGCCTGAGGCACTGCCTGTCCCGCTACACAACGCACCTAGTCTGACATGGTAAATTGCGACGAGGAAAAGACGATAGCCTGAGCAAGGAAAAGACGGCTGTTAGGACGGGGAAAAGACGTACAATGCAAGTGGATTAGTTCTGTGATCGGGGAGGATCGAGGGCAGGGTGATAAGGAACTTCATATTGGTTAGTAGGTGGAAACGCAAGGAGTACGCTGCCCGGCGTGGTGTGTGCCCCGAGCAAACCTGCGAGGCATGGACGGCCGCTTTCTAGAGATAGGCTGCGGTAACGCGAAGGGCGTCAAAACCTGGGGCGTGGTGTACACTGGCAGCGACGGCTGACACTGTCTGTACAGCCCGAGAGGACGGATGCGCATGTCGGTCAATAGAGAGCACTAAAGGGCTTAGGCCTATGGAGGTGGATATTGGCTTAAGGAGCAAACAGGGAGGGAGGGCGTAGAGGGAAGCTTTTGCTCCGGGCTAACCTCTCGAAACGAGGCTACACGGTGGTGCTAGATGAGTGGGAAAGCGCGGTTAAGACTTGTCACCTTATCTCGTAGCTAGCTTGCTAAATACGATTCCTTCCTTGCCCTCGACATCGCAGGGGCCTTCGACAACGTCTCACACCAAAGGCTAATACATATCCTACAGCAGAAAGGCATCCCCCAGTGGGCAACGTCGTTCGTCTTCTCCTTTCTCCAGGAACGGACGACATACCTAGTCCTAGGAAGGTACACGTCCGACCCGGTGAAGGCAGAGACTGGAATACCTCAGGGATCTACTCTCTCCCCTATCCTGTTTCTAATATTTATGTCGGATCTAATCCCCCTACTCACCTCTCCGCAAACCTCAGCATCGGGGTTCGTAGACGATACAAACATCCTAGCCTGGTCAGACTCGACAGAAGAGAACTGTCGCCTCCTTGAAGATAGGCACAAGAAATGCGAGGAGTGGGCAAAGAAGCATGGTGCCCGGTTCGCCCCTGAAAAGTACCAACTTATACACTTCAGTAAAGCGAGAACACACCATAATATGAAGGCGGCGGTAAGAATCCAAGGCTACGAGACCAAGCCATCAGCGGAGCTACGAGTACTAGGGATCTGGCTCGACCCGAAGCTAAGCTGGAATGTACAGATTAAGAAAGCCCAGAGTCGAGCGCAAGTCAATGAAGCCTCGATAAAGAGGCTTACGGCATCTACATGGGGAGCAACATTCGACAAGGCAAGAGTAATGTATAAGGCGATCGTCAGACCAGCTATGTTGTACGGGGCACAGATTTGGGGAACAGGAGGCGCAGGCAAGCCGATCCCGAAACGGATAGAGCAACCCCTAAACAGGACACAGGCAGGCAACCTACGTAGGGTACTAGGCGCATACAAGACAACGTCAACAAGCACGGTAGAAATGGAGACAGGAATACCACCAATCGGCCAGTACATCCGGGGAATGAGAATTCAATACGCGGCAAAGACGACAGGTTACCTAGCACAAACCACGATCCAGGAGGCAAAGAATAAGATAGAAAGCCGCTACCGGAGAGGGGCAGGATATAGGACAAGCCAAAAAGAGGATGACCTTACGACCTTTACGGCCGTACAGACAAGCACCGAATGGCTAGCACGAAAGGAGGAGGAGCGTAGGACTCGCCAGGCCGGCGGGAGCAAGGCTAAGACCCAAAACCTAGCGGAACAGATAGCGAGCTGCCTATGGGAGCAGGACTGGAAAAGGAAGCCCCCTAAGACAACAGGCCCGATAGCGCTCCGAGCCTTCCAGAGACACAATTACCAGCTATATAGGGACCTGACAAGGGCCGAAGCAAGCATAGCGATCCAAATCAGGTCCGAACACATTGGATTAAGGGCCTACCTGTTCAGAAGACGCGCACTAGACATCTATAGCCCAGCCTGCCAGTGTGGCTACCCATCGCAAAACCCAGAACATATGCTACTACGATGCCCGCAGTGGGCGAGAGGCAGGGGAAATTGGAGGCACCAAGCGGGAAGGAGAGACTACAAGTCAATTATTAGGGACAAAGGCAACATTCGCCGAATCTCTCGGTGGATACTACAGCAGGGATACCTCCAGCAGTTTAGCCTCGCGAGCGAGACGGAGGAGTGGATAGACAAGAGGCGGAAGCGAGGGGGGTTGCAGATAGGGTAGTCATCAGGGCAGGCCCATGACACTAGCGTACCCCTAACAAGGGAAATTTAAGACGACAACGAGGAGGAAAAGACAGGCGGGAAGGAGGAGGGGTTTTCACCAACACGGTTTCCCCTCTATATATACAAAAACAAGATAGCATAGCTGCATAGGCCAAAGGGCACTACAACAGCTTAATGAAATATCTATCTATCTATATATTAGGTAGTATCGTACGTATCTTACGACGTTACTTACTATACTAGGCTAGAAGAGGTTTTGTCTCTATAGTAGATTAAAAGTCCTTACTATACCTTAGTAGCTAGCTACTCTACTATTATAGTATTTGCGTACTATCCGGGTACAGAGGTTCTAAAAGGCTAGGATATATAAGGCTTTGTCGACGTATAGTTAATCCGCGATAATTTCGTAATCTAATACGGCAATCTTCTATTATTATAGCTATACGTTAGCGATCTCTTACTAGAGATCGGACTTTAGTTTAAGTATACGTGTCGTTATAGACCGGCTATTATATGCTTCTATATATAGTTCTTCTTTATATAACTCCGTTTACTCCCGTTCCTCTAGTAGCGTAGGTTTATCTAACGGCTCTATACTTCCTTCGACAGGTTACTCGTTACTAGGCGTCTCTTCGACTAGGACTCTACTATCTAGTTCCGAGTCGACGTTACTACCTACCTCGGCGTCGTTTAGTTCGAGTAATAGCTATATTACGTCTCGCTAGGCGAGGCGGGTTAATTACCGGGGGTAGCGATATTACTAGTATAGTAGTCTTCTTCTTTATCGTCCGAGTCGTAAATTAATAGTACTTAATAGTTTATTAGTAGGTCGTTCTATACTTATATAGTAAACTAAGTAACGATATCTAGGTTATAGGGTTTTAGAATAGTCTATTATTAATACTACGTTCTAGTATCGTCTACCCCCGCCGGTATATCCTAAGAGCGACGGGTAAGACTATCTAGTTTCGTTCCTAAGACGCCCGGGCGATAGGTAATCTTAAAGTTAAACTAGGACAGGAACTTAGTCTAGCGTACCTAGCGCCGGTTAAGCTACTTAGTAGTTATAAAGTACTTAAGATTACGGTGATCGGTAAGTACCCGAACTAGCTTATCGTCTATAGCGCCGATAAGTTCCGGTTACTATTCCTCGAACGCCTTAACGATAGCTAGTAGCTCTTTGTCGTAAATGTCGTAGTTATATTCTTATAGACTAAGCTTCTTCGAGTAGAACGCTACGGGTCTAAGAACGCCGTTAATTATCTATAACAGTACCTCTATATTAACCTAGTCGCTAGAGTCTATTTCTACCTAAATCTGCTCACCTAGTTAATAGATAGATAGATTTGTCATTCCCCTATTCTAGGACCCTACTCGGCCTATATAGGTATATATCTATTATTAGATATAAAGGAAAACCCGAATAGGTGAAAACCCTTCCCGCCCCCGACTACTCCTTATCTAGATCAGCTTTCCCTCTAAACGTACGTAGTCTATATTACTACCCCGTTAGCCCCCGCTCCTAGCCGGTCTCGTCGCGCTACGTCGTGTCCTCTCTTCCTATACTACTCCTACTAGGCAGTACTATTCTAGCCAGCCCTTCTCTAGTATCTAGTTCGTAATACGCCGTAGGTCCTTAGCGTTATTAAGAAGTGCCCTAATCGTCCGGTTCCTCGCCTTTACTATCTACTCCCCCCTTCCTAGCGACTACCTCGGATAGACGAGGAGTACGTACTATACGTTCTAGGAGCGATAGCCGTAGGAGCAGCTAGTATTCGTATATCCTAGAACCTTCCTCTATAATAGGTACCCCTAGAGGCCGATATGTTCGCTTCGTAGTTAGGTTACTATACTACTCTATACCCTCGTAAGGCGGTAGTAGATAAGCTTCGGGGGGTACTTGACCGCGGATTTCGTAGCTAACTATTCCTTAGGTTGTCCCGCTAGCTAAGGGCGTCTACTATACCCTATAACCTAGTTGTTCTACCTCTCTTTCTATAGTTACTCTATAAACGATTTCTTACCTTCCTATTATATTACTAGCTATTCGTCCCTTACCCGGTAGTTCGGCTCGTTTCCGGGTCAAATGCCCTTATACGCTAGTACTAATTCGCGGGCCCTTACGACTATACTAGCGATAACCTTCTATACTAGGTACTATGCCGACTTGCCTAAGTAGGAGGTCCGTAGTCCCTAGATATATAGGTCGATCGGCGGTATAGCGGTCTCGTACTTAAGTATCCTCGTTAGTATCGACTTATATACTCCGGTGACCTTCCTTAGGCATTGGTTTTAGATCTTCGCTAGCGGCGCGACGAGTCCCTTCGATAGGTAGGCCCTCTCGCCTAAGGACTATACTTAGCTACTATAGGTAAGGACTGGCCGTATAATAGCTATATATAGAAGTCGTGACTACCGGAAGTCCGCCCCCTATATAGACGTAGTAAGCCTCTAGTATAGTACTATGTTCTGTTTAGCTTTCCGTAATATTACCTATACGTACTTCCTCTACCGTAGCGCCGGGTCTACCTATAGTCCGAGGATCCTAAGCTAATTTGCCGGGTTAGTAGTACACCCCTATATCTAGATAGAAGTATATATGTTATAGAATCGTAGCCGGCGCGTAAAGTATATTAGATTGTACTTTTCTAGGGCAAACCGAGCCCTATACCTCCTAGCCTAGTCCTTATAGATCTTATACTTCTCTTCTAGTAGCCTATAGTTCTCCTTAGTCGAGGAAGACTACGCTAGGATGTTCGTGTCGTCTACGAAGCCGCTCGTAGCGGTGTTCTAGGATTCTAGGGATAGGAGTAGCGTCGCTATAAAGAAGAGGAACAGAATAGGTACTAGCGTTAAGCCTTACGGGATTCTAGTGTAGACTGCTTAAAATAGGCTTCAATACTAGCCGACTAGGATCGACGTACTACGGTTTTAGAGGTAGGACCGTACGAAGTTAATAAGCTACTTAGGGAGTCCTTTCGACCTTAGGATATAGAGTAGCCGCGGGTATAATATATAGTCGAAGGCTCCCGATATGTCTAGGCTAAGTAAGGAAGCCACCTTGTCCCTATTCTTATACTAGATAGCCTTTACCTAAGAGGTAATAAGTTCTATCGCGGATAGCGTCGATCGCTATAGGCACGTACCTATCTAGGTGTCCGGGAGTAGGGAGTGTTCCTCTACCGCCTCGGAGAGTCTCGTTATAACTAGCTTCTTAAGCGCCTTCCTAAGAGTGTTAAGGAGCGTAATTAGGCGGTACGACTTCACCTACGTATAGTGTTCCTTTTACGGCTTACGTAGGACTACTATCATCGATTGTTTAAATACTATCGGGTAGTATCCGGTCTATAGGTAGGCGTTAAAGATCGCTATAACTACTAGGGCTAGTTGATCTCTACACTTCTTTAGTAGCTCGTTTAGGATCCTATCCGGCCCCGGGGATTTCTTTGCCGGCAACTTCCTTAGTATAGCGGTAACTTCTCCCTCGGACACCTCCTATTAGACCGCGATACTAGGGGCTAGGGGAGTAGAGCTATTTATGTCGCTTAGATTAGCCTCGACTAGGGGCGGGAAGAACTTACTAGCTAGTAGACGCGCCTTAGCCTCGGGGTCGCTAACCGGGCTACTAGGCGATTATAGCGCTAGGATAGAGAAGGAGGGGCTCTATATAGGGTCCTATCGGGCCTATTTCGCTAGCTTCTACATCCTCGCTAGCTTGCCGGCGATTTCTTCTACTATAGCCCTCTAGCCGACTGCTTTCTCCCTCCGTATTATAGCTTTCTTCTATTAGTATGCCTCCCTATATACGTTCTAGGCCTCCTCGCTATAGCTACTCGTCTACACCCGGCGGGCTCTCCTTACTTCTCTTACTACCGTAGTATACTTCGGCGTCTAGTATAGTTTAGACTATATCGTTAGTTAGGTAAGCGGAACGTAAAGTAAGGTCGCTTTTCTTATTTCGTCTATTAACCTCTAGACTGCCTCGTCTATCTCGTCTTTACTATTGTATTGCTACTACGCGATCTAGACTAGCCTCTTAGAGTCATTAAGGTACGCCTAGATATTAGCCTAGTAGGCCTTTCCCTAGTTTAGCTTAGGGGTTCTCGCTAGTATACGTTATATCTATATTGTAATAGAGGTCCTAACTAGTATATAGTCTAACGACGCCTCGAGTTTATGTTCGATCCTATAGTAGGTTACCGTATAGTAGTAGCTATCTAAGATCTAGGAGAGGTCGATCGTACCTTAGAGTCCCCCTCTCTTCTAGGTGCCTAGGTCCTTCGGGGTATTAAGGGCAATTACGTTACTCGCTATCAAGTCGAGTACTTCGTCGGCTATAGGGTACGGCTATATAAGGCTTTCCTAGGAAGGGTAGTATATATTAAAGTCTTCTACTACGATGTAGCGCCCTTGTCTCTTAAGCGTACTATCTAGGTATCTATAGACCCTAAGGTCGCGGCTAGACCTCGAGGCTAGCGGTTATATATATATATATTGTGTATCTAAGTATTACCTACGTAGAGAGAGGTAATATCGCCCCCGCCTTCTTCGTCTATATAGTACACTACCTCCTAGTTAAATTCTAGTATGTCCTTACTAATATAGAAATACGTACGGGGTCTACCGTCGCCTCGTAGGCATATCGTGTAGCCTAGTAACTTGTAGGTCGTTAGTCTCTTATAGTACGGGTTAATCTATAGCTCCTAGATTATAAGGACGTAGTGGACGCGCGGGTCCGCCTCGTATAGGAAATGGTTCTAGACTATATCCTTACTATAGTTAACGTTATACTAGATAATACTAAGCGTATCGAGGCTAGTTATTAGCATCGACAATCATTTCCTCTATAGCGTCCTATGTCCTACTATATATACGTCCTAGTCTACGCCTATCGGCTATATACTAAAGGGGAGCCGGGCCTAGTTAGATTCCCTTACTATAACTAGTAGAGTACGTGGCCTCCCGTACGCCCTAGGTTACGTATCCTTTATATCGTTCTCGGCCCTAGGGCGCTTATACCCGACCGCCGCTAGCTAGTTCCGGTATAGACTAGCCTTACGGTCGCCGTAGAATCTTAGGGCGACGGTTCTGTTTATAATTGCCTTGTTCTTCGCTAGTTTCCGCTATAGGCATTCCGTACTATATAATAGGTAGTACCCCGGACAGTTCGCGTACCGTCTCGTAGTCGATATATAGTCCCTAGATATATAGTCTCCTATATAGTTCGAGTAGGCCTACTTGTTTATATACGTATAGGTTTGGTGTCTATACTGTTAGCATTTGAAGTATTAGAGGACACGAAAGGATAAGGAGTACTTTTCTACTATCTTAAGGCTATATTACTAGACTAGGCCTTGTTCTATCGCTAGATCCGCCGCTTTCGCGTCTTATAGCTATACTATTAGCGCCGAGGCCTTCTTACCTTCTAGCTATTTCCTATAGAGCTAAGTCGCCTTCTAGATTAGAGAGTTAAGAGTAACCGGGTTATCCTCTTAGAGAGCGCGTAGGTGACCTTAGTTAGTTAGGTCGAACTCTTTAGGTATGTCGTAGACTAGGATCGTAAATTACTTCGTTAAGACCTTTGCTAATACCGTAACCTTAGATACCTACTATAGCTATACCTCTAGGTACCTCCTAGTAGTAGTAGAGCTAGTATAGATCTATAGAGTGCCGTTAGACTATTAGTTTACTACGACCACCCCTAGTTAGTTAATTCGTTAGGCGAGCTCCTTATTCGATAGCTTCGTAACTTCGGCCTAGTCTTCCTTTACTATAATGCGGATCGTAACTATATCGTACGTTAGGCGGGGGCCTAGTATCGATGCCGCGACCGATGCCTAGCTATAGGGGTGTTAATTCCGGGTGGCCTTACTAATCGCCTAGGACGTCGTCCTTATTTCTTATTGCCCTTAGTAATACGACAGTATAAGCGCCGTACGTAGCTAAGTAATCATTACCTATAGAGACCGGTAAGGGAGCTGATTGTTAGTTTCTATACTTTTTACGTCCTCTATAAGTTGCTACTAGTTGTCTTAGGGAAGCTTCGCCTATAGAGCCGTAGGCGCCGTTAGTACCGTAGCCTAGGCTACTATTACCTAGGAGTTGCCTAATATAGCTAGGCACCTCCGCGGCGTTTAGAGCTAAAGAAATAGGGTGAAGAGAACTTCAAGCTGTCTAGATTAAATAAGGTAGAACTCCCTCAATTCTATAGGTAGTGGCCTACTTTATATATCGTTAGAATAGCCTTAATAAGAGCTTTCGAATATATTGTGTTTTAGGGCCCTTTCGAATGTATCGTCCGTAGCTATATAATATAGTATACTCATCCGGCCTATATAGGTATCGAGGTAGATATTAGCTTAAGGAGTAAATAGGGAGGGAGGGCGTAGAGGGAAGCTTTTGCTCCGGGCTAACCTCTCGAAACGAGGCTATACGGTAGTACTAGATAAGTAGGAAAGCGCGGTTAAGACTTGTTACCTTATCTCGTAGCTAGCTTACTAAATATAATTCCTTTCTTACTAACGGACATAGAGGGAACGATCTACCCGGAGCTACTCGATATATACTAGATAGTAGGCGAGGAGGAGATAAAGGAGATTATAGGAAAGCTAAAGGGCCGTAAGGCCCCGGGACCCGACGGTATCCTAAACCTCCTCCTTAAAGAATATAAAGAAGAAGTCGCCCTATACCTCGCCGAACTATTTACGGCTTACCTACGTAAGGGGTACTACCTACGGCTATTTAGGCGGTCCCTTATAGTCGTCCTAAAGAAGCTATAGAAGGAAGACTATATAAAGCTAAAGTCCTATAGGCCGATCGTACTCCTATATATAATTAGAAAGATACTAGAGAAGGTCGTAGTAAGAAGAATTATATAGCTCGTTAAGGATAATAACCTACTCCTAGAGATATAGATAGGTAGTAGGAGCAAACGATCTACCCTAACGGCTATAGAGCTTATTACCGAACAGATTTATACTCTCTAGTACTATAGACGGAACAGGGTTATATTACTATTATCTCTCGATATCTTAGGGACATTTAATAACGTCTCCTACGAGCGACTCCTCTATATCCTACGGTAAAAAGGAATCCCGCGGTAGGTAATAAGTTTTATAAACTCCTTCCTTAAGGAGAGAATAACGTAGATTATCTTTAGGAAGCGTAAGGAGGGCAACCTTATATATATAGAATCCGGGATCTCCTAGGGCTTAATACTATCCTTATACCTCTTCTTAATCTTTATAGCGGACCTAATCCTACTACTCACCTTACGATAAACGTCGGCCTCGGGGTTCGTCGACGAGACGAACATCCTAGTCTAGTTAACGACGACCGAAGAGAACTACCGGCTACTTATAGAAAGACACGAGGTATATAAGGAATAGGTACGTCGATACGGCGCCCGTTTCGCCCCGGAAAAGTACTAGCTTATCTACTTTAGCAAGGTAAGAACCTACTATAATATATAAGTAACGGTAACTATCTAGGTTTACGTAACGAAGCCCTCTCCCGAATTACGAGTCCTAGGAATCTAGCTAGACCCTAAGCTTAGCTAGAACCCCTAGATTAGGAAAGCCTAGAATAGAGCCTAGGTTAACGAGGCTATAATAACTAGACTCATAACGTTAATATAGGGAGCTACGTTTAATAAGGTAAGGATTATATATAAGACGACCGTAAAACTAGTAATACTCTACGGGGCCTAGATATAGGGGACAGGAGGAGTAGATAAACCGATCCCGAAGCGGATAGAGGGACCCCTAAACCGGACGTAGGCGGCGAACCTTAGACGGATACTAGGAGCCTATAAGATAACGCTAACGAGAGTAGCGGAGGTAGAGATAGGGCCCCCCCCGATTAAACATTACATTAAGGGAACGAGGATCTAATACGCTAGGAAGACGGCGGATTATCTAGTATAATAAGCTATTCGGGACTCTACGGAGAAGATCGCTAGGAGGTACGACCGACTACCTAGCCTTAGGGTACGTTAAAGCTAAAAGTAAGACGACCTATATACGTTTAAAGTCGTTAAGCGAACCTAGGAGTGGCTAGAGAGGAAGGAGGAGGAGGAAAAGGTACGGAGGAAAAAGGGTAATAAGGTAAAGACGTAAAGCCTTATAGAGTAGGTAGCGGGCTACCTTTAGGAATAGGAATAGAAAGAGAATCCCCTACTAAATCGAGGACCCCTAGCCTTACGCCCCTTCTAGAGACATAACTACCTACTCTACCGTGACCTAATAGGGGCCGAAGTAAGTATCGCAATATAGATTAGGTCCGAATATATTGGGTTAAGGGCCTACCTATATAGAAGGAAAGTCCCGGACGTATATAGCCTAGTATACTAGTATAACTACCCGTTATAGAACCCGGAGTATATAATACTACGGTACCCGTAATAGGTAGAAGGACGAGGCTAGTAGAGAGCTAAGGTAGTAAGACGCGACTACTAGTTAATCGTAACAGACAAGCGAGACGTAAGACGGATAGTATAGTAGATACTATAGTAGGGCTTTCTTAAATAGTTCGCGCTAGCTAGCGAGACGGAGGAGTAGATAGAGAAGAGGCGGGAGGTTAAGGGGGTGTAGATAGGGTAGTTATTAGGGCAGGTCTATAATACTAGTATACCCTTAATAAGGAAAACACAAAAGAAGGCAAGGTTAAGAACGTATAGGAGAGGAGAGGGGGTTTTTACTCTATAATACGAGTTTCCCCTTTATAACTAGAAGTAGATAGTATAGCTATATAGGCTAATAGGCTCTGTAATAGCATAATAAACAATATATATATAACTTAGTAGTACCCCTATATACCCCCGCTACGTAATTAACCGTTAAAGGTTAATAAGATTCGACGCGCAAATTTCAGGGTCTAAAGGGGGCTCTTAGCTCGTCAATATATCCTCCCCTATTACGAGACTATCCCTAGTTTCACCTCCGCTACGCCTAATATAAACTAAGAAACTATACCTATAAGTTATACGTAAGGAGGGCGGATCCGGCGTCTAGTTAAGTAGTTAGTCTAGAGATATTAAGGAGATCGTAAGTTCATTCTATAAGGGGCTAAGGAGGCTAAGTCAAGGTCTAGTCTTCGTAGTAAGCCTACTCTTAAATTAAGGATATAGCCTAGAAATCGGTTAAGTACGCTAGAAACTAGGTACTAGAACTAGAAGCTAGTTAAATTAAGGTTAGAAACTAAAACTACTAAGTGAACTCCTTAGTAAAGGAGGCACAACTAGGAAGTAAGAGCCTCCTTCTCAGCATTTTTCTAAAGGCTAATACATATCTTAGGTACTAGTAAACTATAAGTTAGGGAACTCCTTACGCCTAAAAAAAGAAACAATAAAATCCTATCCCTACTTTAACCTAAATCCTAGTGAATTTGGCTATCTCCTCCGTAGTAAGGTTATAAGGCCGTACCTATAGTCTCGTCGGCTTAGATTCTAGTTCCGGAAGTATAATAGCTCTATTAATACCTATTAGAAGTATATCGTCATCCTCTTCGTTGTTAGATTCGGACGTAGTAGGTCTATTCTCGTTCGGAAGATCGCCTTTTTCGACATTTACGATATTAACCCTATCCTCTAGCGCTATAATGTCTTTAGCTTTAGGAAGATTAAGCTCCGGGTCCGGTCTTAGCTATAGGATTAGCTTTAGGTTCTCTCGGGCTTATATACCCTTTAACCTTATACTATTAAGCTCTTCGAGGACGTATATACTAAACCCCGAGTACACCTTAGCTATACGATACGGCCTAAGCTAGCGGTAACTAATCTTTCTAGATAGGTCATCCTTATACGGCTTATCGAACTTAACTATAAGATCCCCGACCTAGAACCTCTAGAAGTTAATACTACGTTTAGTATCGAAGTATTTCTTACTTAGAGTACAAAGCCTTACTCTTCGTAACTATAACTCCTAAAGACTTATATCCCGTACCTATAATTAACGCGCCCGAATAGCTAATAGCTCCTCCGTTAATCTAATAGATCCCTATTTATAGTTCGCCTATATTAGGTATTCTACCTCGATCGGGAGAATAGTACGATAGCTATATAGGACCTCCGCTAGAGTTATACCCGTAATTCTAGATACCGTAGTTCTATTAGCCTAAAGTACCGTAGTATTCTATCGTTCCTAGGACTTATAGGTGTTCTTAGTAAGCTTAGCTAATGTAGCTAGAACAGGTCGATATCCTACTTCTATAGTTATATTTAACTACGGACCTATTACTATACTTCCTATATATATAGCTTAATAGCACCGGTACCGTTAAAGAAAAATAGTAACGACGACGGTAGTAGACGACCGAGAGTAAGGGGGAGACGAGTAGAGGACGCTCTATAAGAAGGCGGAAGAGATAGTAGCGGTAGAAGAAGGAAGGTTTCCGGAGAGAGCACTAAAAGGAGTAATAAGCGAACTACTCGGGGGACTAAAGGCGCTTAAATAACAAATAAGCACTACGATCAACATGGCAATCGAGGTAGCAACACGAAACGTAAGAAACAACCCTTAAAGAGACCCGAGATAGACCTAGGGCCTAACGACCTAGGCAACAATCGCGAGCCAACCTACCCCCCTTAGAGTATAGTACTACGAGTCTACATTACGGACTAGAAAGAGAAGGAAGAGATAGGAAAGATGACCGGGAGGGAGATAGTCGAGAAGATCGGAGTAAAGGGAATAGTAGGGGCAAGGGTAGACAACAAAGGGGTCAAGCTGTTTATAGCACACGTATAGGACAAGAAGGCCCTCGAAATAAATAAGGAGTAGATACTGAAGATCGGGAGTATAGCGAAAGTCTCCTATTAACAGTATATAGTAATTGCGTATAGGGTCCTACGAACCTTTGACACATAAAGGGATACACTAAACCTCTAGAGGCAAAACTAGGTAATAGCACTAGGACTATAGATCATAAAGACAGCGTAGGTCAAGAAGAAGATAGAGGAGGGCAAGAGGGCCTCCTCGCTGATCTTATAGGTTGTAACACTAGAGCAAGCGAACAAGGTCTTAGACTAAGGGTTGTACTAGGATTTTGAGAGGCTAGATGTAGAAATCTATCAGAGCAACCACAGAATCCTTCAATGTTTTAACTATTAACAGTACGGACATATTGCCCTAAAGTGTAGCAAAGCTATACTAGTCTACTCCTACTATGCTAGTGATCACGCGACCTAAGAGTACCAAAAACGGAAGGAGGACACAAGATACGTAGTATATAGGAGAAAACACCCGGCATGGTCAAACCAATGCCTAGTTAGACTATTAGCCTAGTAGAGAGCGCGGGAAGCAAGGGTAACAACACCAACTAGGTTCCTAGTAGGTGAACAGAAACAACTAGAAAGAACCACCTACCTGAATAAGAGACCCCGGCTATAAGAGGAGCCATAAATAGTGCTAGTAATAGGGAGACTAACGTTCTTATATAAGGCAGCGCAGAGCAATAGACAAATAAGAATCAACTAAATAATAGGGAGCCAACCCTAAAGGGAAGAATAGGAGGAGGGACGGGAAAACTAATAGCAAGGCTAATAGCAAGACTAAACGGACCTAGACACAAACATGTCCTAATGCCTTATACTAATAGACTATCAATCATTTAGTATAATGTGAACAGAAGCAAAGACAAGGTCTAAAGGAGCTTTCTATAAGCCTTAGACCCGGAGGAACACCACATTATAGCAATATAGGAACTGTAGATCAACCTATACTCTAGGATTTCATTAACTATACGAGACCCGAGATACTATATAGTAATAAACAGAACCGAGGGAGTCCTACGAACATATATCTATGTCAGTAAGAAGGTACTAGTAGAGGACTAGTAGGCCTAGCCGAGAACCGACAGGGATATTACTATAGTGTAGCTCAAAACAACTTAAGGCTAGGTCCTAATCTATAGCGTATATAACCCACCTCTAGAGTCCAGAAGCAGCACACAACTACACACGCTAGGAAGGCTCCCGGAAGCAATAGACTAACAAAACTATAACATCGTAATAGGAGATTTCAACCTCTACTACCTAAAGTAGGGATCGGACTTCACCCTAGTATACTACTTCTTAGTAGGGAGGCTTATTAGTCAGATAGAAACAGCCTAAATAGACTTGATCACGCCGAAGGGAACAGAAACTTAGGCTAGAAACAACAGTTCTAGTACGCTAGACCTATGCTTTATGTGCTACGCCTTAATACGACGGGTAGAAAGCTGTATAGTTAATAACTAACTAGAGTCCTTATTAGACCACTATCTAATTCAAACCGACATCCAACTTATAGTTGAGGAGGAGAGGGAACCTAAGAGGAGGCTCTACTAGAAGCAGGCCGAGTGGACACTAGTATAGCAGCGGCTAGAAGGCGAACTAGAACAGGTGAACATTAACGACATATATATAACGGAGGGGATCGACT
This sequence comes from Fulvia fulva, assembly GCF_020509005.1. Lineage (NCBI taxonomy): Eukaryota > Fungi > Ascomycota > Dothideomycetes > Mycosphaerellales > Mycosphaerellaceae > Fulvia > Fulvia fulva. Next base: position 3,415,261 of record NC_063017.1, on the reverse strand, counting down.
AAGTAGTAGAGCAGCTAATAGAAGCTATATAAAGGGTAGCCTAGGCCTATATACCTAAGAAGAGATGGTCGCTATACTAGAAGCTATACTAGACACTAGAGTATATAGCCAAAGTCAAGGAGGTAAGGAGAGCAAGAAGGAGATAGGAGTAACGACGCACCTAAGCAAACTAGGAAGCCTATAACAACGCGTACAAAGCAAAGAAGGCGTAGATCAGAAGAGACAAGACGCAGGAGTAGAGGTCAACTATAGGGATGATCATAGAACACCCGGAACAAATCTAGAGACTAGTAGAATGGGCTAGGAAACTAGACGAGGAACGAGACTCCCCGCCCTAGTTTCCCTTAATATAGGACCAAGACGGGGAAACGCAAACCACTCCGATAGGGAAAGCGAAAGCATTCGTAGACTACTTCTTCGGGACTTAGGTAGAGGCAGACCTAAGCAACATCCTAGGAATATATATTCCTCCGCTAAGGGAGGCTAACTAGTAAGTGTCTACTATAGAGATCGGAAACATTATCAAGAAATTAAAGGGCAACAAAGCCCTAGGCCTAGACAAGATCCCTAACTGTTACCTAAAAGCTAGTCGTAGCCTTATCACTCTAGTGCTTACGCCAATCTTCACCTAGTACATAAAGTAGGGGTATTACCTAAAGGCCTTTAGGCAATTACTAACTTACGTCCTAAGGAAACCCTAAAAGGAAGACTATACTAAGTTGAAGTCGTACAGACTAATTACGTTACTAAATATACTAGGGAAGCTCCTAGAGAAGGTCGTAGCTATAAGGCTCACCGGAATAGTAGAAGAACATAACCTCCTCCCGGTAATACAAATAGGGGGGGGAGACAAAAGAGATCTACCCTTATAGTAGTCGAACTGATCATAGAGCAAATCAGACACATCTAGTACTATAGTAACAATAAGGTAGCCTTACTACTTTTACTAGACATAGTAGGGGCTTTCGACAACGTGTCCTACGTAAGGCTCCTACACATCCTTAGAATAAAAAGCATCCTAGCCTAGATAGTACACTTTGTGTAGTCATTCCTTAAGGACAGAACAACTCAGATCCTCCTAGGGTCCTTTAAAGCCCCGTAGACCCTAATTACGAATACGGACATCCTATAGGGCTCTACACTCTCCCCAATTCTGTTCCTCCTCTTTGTAGCCGACCTGACCCTACTCCTAGAAACAGCAAACACCTTAGTATTAGGGTTCGTAGATAACACAAATATCCTAGCGTAGTCGGGGTCTATAGAGGAAAACTGCGCACTCCTAGAGGAGAGATATAGACAATACGAAAAATGGGCAAGAGAGTATAGGGCAAAATTCGTACCGGACAAGTACTAACTTATCTATTTTAGTAAGGCAAAGACAAAACATAACTTAGTAGCACTAGTAAAAATCTAGGGGTTCGAGACCTATCCTATAAGGGAACTTAGAGTCCTTGGGATATAGCTAGACCCAAAACTTAGCTAGGGACCATAAGTGAAGAAGGCGTAAGCGAGAGCGGATACTAACAGACAATTAATCGAGAGACTCACTACGTCAACCTAGGGGGCGACCTTCACAAAGGCCTAGACTATGTACAAGGCCATTGTTAAGCCCGTAATGCTATATAGAGTAGCAATTTGGGCAGCGGAAAAACACATCCCGAAGAGAATTGAGGATCCCCTTAATAGAGCGTAGGCAGCCTGCCTAAAGAGAGTACTAGGGGTATACAAGTCAACCCCTTACAGGACAATAGAAATGGAATCAGGTACAGCCCCTATTAGGGAGTACCTTCAGGGCATGAGGTGTCAATACGTAGAGAAGACATTAGTATACCCAGCCTAGGGAACCATCTAAGTAGCTACTCAAAGGATAAGAACCTAGTAGGAGAGGAGGAGAAGACCTAACCGGCTATATATAATCCTATAGAAGGAAGCAGACCTAAAAACATTATAGGAAATCCTAGCAGCCCTTAAACAGAGAGAAGCTCTGAGGGAGCAAGCTAACACAGGGGACAAAGGGAAAAAGAAGTAAAGCCAAGTAGAAAGGATCGTAGGTCACCTATAGGAAACGCGTTAGAACCAAAAACCGGTAAGGCTAGGAGCCCTACTAGCGGCTAGGACCTTCGGGAGGTATAACTACCTTATCTACAAAGACCTGAAGAGGGCGGAGGCAAGTATAGCTATCTAGATTCGCTCTGAGCACATTAGGCTAAGAGCATACTTGCACTAAAGAAGAGTCCTAGGATACGATTCTAAACGTTGCCCCTATAGCTACCTATCCTAAAACCCGGAGCACATAGTGCTGAACTGTACTAAGTGGGTAAAAGGGAGAAGCTAGTAGAGGGCGAAGGCAAGAGATAGGCAATACTAGGCCATTATCCAGAACAGACAAGATATAAGGAGAGTAATAAGATAGATCCTTAACGAGGACTACCTAGAGCAATTCTCCCTAGTAGTAGAAATGGAAAGGTGGATAGAGAGGAAGGAGAGAGAGAGAAGAGCCGGGGAAACAGAAGGGAGAAAGGGAATCGAGAGGAGGACATCACTAGGGTTACGGGCAAGGTAGTTATAGGGTAACAACTATAACACTAGCGTACCCTAAAGGAAGGAGAACGAAAGGACAAGACAGGAAAGAACGAGGAGGGCAAAGACGAGGAGGTTTTCATCCGTTAATCGGGTTTCCTACCTATACAAATAGACCTAAATAGCGAGAGACCTGTATAGGCTATAGGGCACTAAAACAGGCGAATGAATAATCTATCTATCTATCTATTTAACTACGGATAGTAGGGTAAGATCCGGATATACTTAATACCTATACTAATAAGCATCCTCTCTACCTCCCCTTCGTTAATACTAGCGTTATTAAGCATAATCTTATAGTAGTATCTATACCGGCTAAATACTATCTCGTATAAAAACTTAGTAATCGCCCGCGAATTTAGAGGCTTCCGTACGACCTTCGCCTTAATCTACCTACTTAGAGCTTCTCGGGCGATAAGTAAGTACCCGTTTCTATATACGTAGACGGGATCGTAGTACTTCCTCTCTCCTATAACCTACTAAGTCGATAAGTATATTTCCCCTACTCTCTAGTTGCCTTCGCGAAAGTTATAAGGAGTATAAGTCCTTACCTAATTCGATACGTCGGAGAAGTAGCCCTCCTAGTAATACCGGCTAGTAACAAGATTATATACTAGCTCTATACTCTAGTAACTATACTTTTCGTAATAGTATATTACGATCTCTTTCTAAGTATTATTATCGTCTACTACTAGCTATATCGGTATACCCCTTCGCCGCTAATAAAATAAGAGCTTGTCTCTTAAGTAGTACCGAGGACTCTTCCTAACGAGGTTTCGATACTTAGCCCGGGTAACCCCTTCCGGTCGTATTCGATATTCTAGAATATAAGCTATAAGCTCGGAATTGTTACTATACTAGGGTTCGAGAAGTCGTTTACGCTCTAGAATAACGGGGAAAGTATTAACTAGCTCGGCGTAACGGAAGAATTTGTCGTTAATTATCTTATTAATGTTATTGTTAGGTTCCGTAAGCTCCTTAGCTATAGGTAGTTTACGAGATAGTATATCCGGTCCGGAGTACTTCTTCCTATCGATATGCCTAACTTTAAAGGTAAATACCGGATCTAAGTAATCTACCTTACTATTATAGAGTTTAGAATATCGGATACTAGCCGATTTAACTACTATACTAGCGTTTTAGTATTAACTTTAAGGATAAAGTCTACTTCTACGAGGTAGCGCTATACCTTCTTAAGGCCCTTTAGTACTCCGAGGTACTCCCGCTTTCCTATATTATACTTAGCCTCGTTTACGTTCTAGGTACCGCTCTTATACCTTACTAGGTATCTTCGTCGAGTATTATCTAGTAATTCCTACGATATTATACAACCCTACCTAATACTACTCGCGTTAATAGAAACGAAGATGCTACTAGCTCCTAGGGCGTAGGAGATAGTTACTAACGCTAGTACTATTACTAAGAATCTTACTAGGTTCTCTTTTGAGAACTACTTATTCTTAGTCTAGATAAACTCGACTTCCTTCCTTAAAAGCTTGTATATTAGCCGAGCGATAATCACGAACTAGGGGACCTAAATCCGGAAGTAAATATAGATCCTAATATAAACTCAAACGTCCTTTACGTACTTTAGGGTTAGCTAGTTCAAGATCTTAGCTACTACCTTAGGATCTAGATAGCGGCCGCTCGGGCTAGTAATATAGCCTACGATCTTTAGGGTCTTATAAAGCCACTACGACTTCTCCCCTACGACTACCGCTCCGGCCCTCTCTAGGTCCGTAAGAACAAGATTAAGGGACATAATATGTTCTACGACCTATTGTCGAAGGCTAGGCTCCACCTTAGCGTCACTATAGTCCTTAGTAGGACCTTTTACGCCGATATCGTTAAGAAATAGTTTTGCTCGGTAAGAAATATAGTCTATTAACACCTTAGTTACTACCCGTACGAACTAAGTAACTAAGTTTGTTATACCCTATAGTAACGTTATATACCGTATAAGCCTAAGAGGCGTTATAAAGGCCGTTAAGTCTCGGCTACTTTCGTTAAGTATAATCTAGTCGTACCCCGAAAACAAGTCTACTAAAGAGGCTACTCTATACCTAGTAAAGTCTTCCGAGAACCCGTCCGTATCTAGGAGAATGTTCGTATCCCTTATCGTTACCTCGTTTAAGAGTATAGCGGAGTTAATTAACCTATATAGTATAGCTTTATCATTTAGCTCGACCTTCTTCACTACTAAGAACTAAGCATTCGTATAAACACCTTGACTATACTTAAGAATTCTGTTCTTAATTCGAGCGCAGATTATCTATTCTATAATCGCTCGTAAGCTTAGGTATAACCAAATGTTCCGCGCCTACTACGGTTTATACGTAATCGTTATAATCTTCTAAGGAGGCATAATATTATGTCTAATCTACCGTATATAGCTAAAATCCTACGCTAGGACACCTTCTTAGTTAAAGAGTATTTTATTAAATATCTGTCTTTCCTTAGCCGAGAGAGCGATGCTAACCTTAATACTAGCGAGTCTTTTAGGTATAATCCTCGAGCCGCGCTCGATACTAGAGAACTTTTTAATAAGATACCTCCTATCGAACGGGCCTTACCCTACTAGTATTAGAGATTCCTAGTAAAGGGCCTTCCGCTTCTAATCTATATTACTATCTACTTTCGACTAAGGCCTCTCGTAAACGCTCGTATTAATAGGTCTTTTCTTATTAGCTTTTCGCTTATATACAGTAAATATATACGGTATCCTAATACCGGGTCTATATAACCCTACGTCTCGTTTCTAAGCCTACCTATTAATCTAGCCCTGTTTTAGGATCTCCGTACACTAGTCGCCCTATACGGAGTATACATTTGTAATGACCTACTCTCCTAGAGCGTTAGTAGTCACCTTAGCGGTTAAGTATTAGCGGTTCCTAAGTAGTTCTAGTAATTTCCTCGAATACGGGCTAAGGTCGAGCACATTTTCTCTTTATTATAATACGGGGCCGCGGTAGTTCTTAAAGTAGTCGAAGATAGTCGTGTCTATAGGCTTAGGGTTTAGCTTCGTTATACCTTCTTATCGATGTCGATACGCCGTATTATTAGAATACTCCGCCCCTAATATATCTACTAAGGTCTCCCCGACTAGACTCGAAAAGCGGACTTGTTTTAAAACCGGACTTCTAATACTTATAGCGGGTTAACTACCGTGAATCAATCCGCGTTTACTTTTTTCGAGGACTATAGAAGTTCTTAAAGAGTTTTGTACTTGTTAGTACCTATAATAGCCGTAAACATTATACTTTTACCTTTCCTACTAGCGATTATTCCCTCCTATAATCTATCGTTGTAGTTACGGCCTATTAGTCGCACCTTCCTATACTAAGGGCGGCTAAAGATCGTAGGCGAATCTAGATTAGTAGAGACAAATATATCGATCTAGTAGTATATACTAAATACCTAAGTACTAAGCTTTAAAATTACCCCCTTAAACTTTGCTCTTCTACCCGCTCCTTAAAAGGACAAGTAGGCGATAGGTACAATAGGCAAGCTAAACTTATATACTATCCTCGGGCTAATAATGTTGACTTCAGATCCCTTATTAAGTAGGGCTCGAGTCTAACCTTTACTAGTCCTAAGCTCGGTAACTACCTAAGGGCTAGGTACTATTACAAAATCGTCTAGTATACTAGAGAGACCGATCTTTTCAATATTCTCGTATAACTCGGCGGTAGGGATAGCATCCTTACTATATAACATCGTTTAGAACACACCTATAAAGCGAGCTTAATAATTATCCTAAAAGACTTCTTTATTAGCCTCTTCTTCCTCGTCTTTATAGGTAGCGATATAACTCGTACGGACTTCAGTCCCTTCTTAGCTAGCTAACTTACGGACGGTAGTAAGCTTAGACTATAGATTAGGGGTATTTACTACTCTCCTAAATAACGTAGTCTTAAACTAGCGACTATACCAGAACTAGTCCCGGGTATTAACGTTTAGAAACGTAGTCTAAAGGATTTGATCAATCCAATAGGTCACTCCCTCCTCCTTAGTAACGGGCCTATCTCTAGTACCGTACTATTGGACGTAGTTATTAATCCTTATCGTCTTCGTATTCTATAGCCGTTTACGCTATACGAATAGGATATTAATAGGCCCTACCGGTTATTCCGAGGGCGTAGGCCTTAACTTAGCTCGAGGCTTAGGCGTCCTTCTTCTAAGAGCCTCTCCTAACGCTACCGTTAACTAGCTTCTACTAGCCCTAGAACCGGCGTCTCTAATTATCTCTACCTCCTACTAACCGAGTTCTTCCTACCGGATCTCCTCTTCGAGTTCTTATCGTATAGCTTTAGCGGCCTCGGCTCGTACTCTTAATGCCTATATACTAGACCTAGTTCGAGGATTCCGGTTCTTTATAATTCCTACTAGAGCTTTGCCTCGAGATTTGTTACTCTAGATTAGGTAGGCCTTAACCTTAACCTTGTCGTAGTTTATAATCCTATTCCCTTATAGAGCTGGTTCTTCTTCCTTAAACTAGATCTAGTAACTACTAGCGGCCGTCGATTACTACCTAGATCTAGTATCTTAAGGGCCGTATTCTATAAGGTGTCGGTTATTAGGTAGAGGTTTAGAGTAGTTAGAAAGCTTCACGCTTAAGACACTAGTATAATCTCGACCTATCTATTGTTTCCGAAGCGTAGGGATTTTTATATCCTTATTAAATAGAATCGAGCTATAGAAGTATATAAAGGAGCTTAGGTTTGCTATAGTCCCGTCGGAAGTTAAACTTTAGGGGGTTTAGATTAGTCTTCTTTCCTAGGTACTACTAGTTGTTCGTCGCTAAAAAGACATACCCTTATAAGATAAGGAATAGTGTTACGAGGTACCTATTAGCCTAATATTCCGTACTACTATAGTCATAATAGTACCTATTAAGCCCTTTAGACTACTCGCGGTTCTATAACTATAGGCGCTATATTAAGTAAACCTACGGTTTAGGTACTCGATCGGGGTTCTCTAGTTATATAGACCTTTGATTTTCACTAGGGTTAAAGGATCTAACCCCCGCCGCGTAATCTTATTAGTAAGCTCGAATACTTATTTCTACTATTTTCTAAATAAGGTTATTGTCGATAGTAGCGGAAATAGCTATTTTATTAAGTATATTAATCTTAGGGATTAAGCGCGGTATCTACTTTATAACTAACCGATAAAGCTACGGTAAAGTAAGTAGAAAGTCCGTCTATACGGCCTTCTATCCTTCTTTACTATTAGCGATACTTGTCGCCTCGTCTAGTATCTTTTAAAAGCGCTAAAACTTCTTAGGCTACTTTAGATAGAGTCTATATTTCTTATAAACTGCCTTAGTAACTGACTCTAGGAGCTCCTAGAGTAGAAGACGGCTACGGGAGCTATTATCGAGGTCTTCGGGATCAATTAGGTTACTAGAGGCTACGAAGAGACGGATAAACTCCTTTATATCCTATTCCTTAGGGCTTTTCCCTTTCTCGGCCCGGACTATCTCTCTGAAATATTCTCGACTTCCTAATATTGAACAGGTATCGAATCTCGATAATTTAGCTAAGAGGGACCTCCAAAAGATGCTCCGCCTTACTTACTATCCCTCTAACCTTATTACTAAACGTCGGATAGTAGTCTAGTAGTTACGCTCGAAACGACCCTAGAAGTTGTCTTTCTTAATTAATAGCCTTAGTAGATACTAGTCTATAAGATCATTAAACCTCTCCTAGAATTTGGTAGCGTTCCTACTATTAAAGAGGGAGTTTTCCGGACTCCCTAGAGTAGGGAAGCAAGGTCCTACATTTTCTATAGTAATAGTAAGACGGCTAAATAAGGCTACTATTGCATCCGGACTATAGGGCATTCCTAACGTTATAGTGCCCTCATTTAAGTTATCCTCTTCTTAGTTATTTCGTCGTGCTCTTTCCTTACCCTTATTAGAGCTTAAAGCCTCCGGGGTGTTGTCTTCGTCGCTATCCGAGTCTTCTATCCCTTCTAGGATTGTGGCCTCCCTATAAGGCCTATATACCTCCGTCAGACTTTCTAGTAACTCTTAGCTAGCTCTAATACTAGCAAACGACTCGAACCTCGATAAAGATATAACTAAAACTTATAACCTTATTCGTAACCGTAACCTTACTCGTAACGTTATACTTGCTTTGCTTAATACTAAGAACCTTGACCTTAGGTGCCTTAATACCTTAAGATTTCGACTTCGAGTCGACCTTGACCTTAATTTTACTAAAATGTACTAATAATACTACCGGGTATATACTCGAACCCCCCCCTTATTAACTACTAAAATATAGACGACTAACCACCCTAGTAAGTAAGAGCGCGCCTAGTGACCTTAGAATGGCTTATACGTAGGTATATATACTTACCGGTTAGCGGGCCGTAAAATATATATAGTGATCCTAAAAGATAATAAATCGGAAATTTTTAGATTCCCGTATTTTCGCCTTATAGAGAGATTCTTCGTAAATCCTAGCTTCCTACTAAGGTCGCCTCCTAACTATATATATCTTAGTATAATCCCTATATACCCCCGCTACGTAATTAACCGTTAAAGGTTAACGAGATTCGACGCGTAAATTTTAGGGTCTAAAGGGGGCTCTTAGCTCGTTAATACTAGGTAGTTACTATCGTAGATAAAGTAGCCGCTCTTACCCGCTTATCTCTAGGAGTATAGAGCGGTCTCGCCCTTTTTCTCTTAGATCCGTAATTCGTAGGATTTAAGCAAGGTTATAGCGGATTCCTAGCCTATATTTAGCTAGGCTAGAATAGTATCCCTAGTACTAGCGTAGACGTCCGGGAGGCTACTTAGTAGGTACTTAAACCTCCGGACGGGGTCTTTATAGTAGGTCTCTTTACTATCTATTTCGAAAATCTATATAGATAGGTTACCTAGATATGTCCACCCTTATCTAATTGTCTAATTGTCCGGTAGCTTAAACAATACTAGCTATTTTATAAGCGCTACTACGTATACCTTATAGACCTTACTATACTTCTTCTATAGAAGTTTCTAGATCTCTTTCGTATCTCGTATATCTAAGATTTCTTAGTTATCCTCCTCGGACAAATATACTAAGATAGTATATCTTGCTATACCGTTCGCCTTTAAAGTAATCTTAGGCATAACGGTTCTAGGAGATTAGCCGACGAGTTATCGATAACCTAGAATACCTCCCGGCTTTCGAGATAGTCTCGTAGTATAACAAACTAGCGCTTCTAGTTCTTACGAGTAAGGGTAGGGCCGACCTTCCGGGGGCCCTCGTAACTCGTTAAGTCTTCTATAGCGAAGGTAGCCTTAGATATATAGTAAGCTCCTTACTTAACTACGGTAGTTAGAATAAGCTTAGACTCGGGGAGTCTATTAGTAGCGTTCCGTATAGTAGACTCCCCGAGTCTATTAGTACGTTACTATACGGATTCCGGGTATAGGGTATAATATCCTATATCGTACTTCCTTAGTATATCGATGTCCTATTAAGCAAACCCGGGCTTATAACCTATTAAAAGGGTATAGTATATATATATACGGAAGGTCGACGACGAGAATCACCTATACGTAGTGTCGGCTACGAACCTCTCGTCTAGCTACGAGAGAGCTAAGTATTCTTACGCTAGAGCGTCGTAGGCGCGACGGGCGCGTAACGTAGGCGAAGCCGCGGCGAATAGAGGACTACTAGCAAAACGGGTATGAAAACTATCCGACGAGCGTGTACTCGTGTCGGGAGCGAGTCCCTCTTCTTTCTACGTATAAGAAGGGCGCGGAACCGTGGCCTATACGCTCGATAGGACACCTCTAGTATAAGTGTAGAATTTTCACCTCCGGAGACCGTAAACCGAGCGGGCTAAGCGACGAACATTAGACGAGCGGACTATAGAACAACAACTGAGCGGACTATATAACGGCGTCGAGCGGACTACGAAACAATCTAGTGTTTGCTAGCGGGCAATACGGTAGGTAGGTAGACACGCGACGAAGCCTATAAGGGCCTATTAGACACCCGGTATAGGAACGAGGGTTTTGCCTAAGGTACTACCTGTCCCGCTATATAACGTACCTAGTCTGATATAGTAGATTGCGACGAGGAAAAGACGATAGCCTAAGTAAGGAAAAGACGGCTATTAGGACGGGGAAAAGACGTATAATATAAGTAGATTAGGTCTGTGATCGGGGAGGATCGAGGGCAGGGTAATAAGGAACTTTATATTAGTTAGTAGGTAGAAGCGTAAGGAGTACGCTACCCGGCGTAGTGTGTGCCCCGAGCAAACCTACGAGGTATAGACGGCCGCTTTCTAGAGATAGGCTACGGTAACGCGAAGGGCGTCAAAACCTAGGGCGTAGTGTACACTAGTAGCGACGGCTAACACTGTCTATATAGCCCGAGAGGACGGATGCGTATATCGGTCAATAGAGAGCACTAAAGGGCTTAGGCCTATAGAGGTAGATATTAGCTTAAGGAGCAAATAGGGAGGGAGGGCGTAGAGGGAAGCTTTTGCTCCGGGCTAACCTCTCGAAACGAGGCTACACGGTAGTACTAGATAAGTAGGAAAGCGCGGTTAAGACTTGTTACCTTATCTCGTAGCTAGCTTACTAAATACGATTCCTTCCTTACTAGACATATCGGGAGCCTTCGACTACGTGTTATACCCGCGGCTACTCTATATCCTAAGGTCGAAAGGACTCCCTAAGTAGCTTGTTAACTTCGTACGGTCCTACCTCTAAAACCGTAGTACGTCGATCCTAGTCGGCTAGTATAGAAGCCTATTTCAAGCAGTCTATACTAGAATCCCGTAAGGCTTAACGCTAGTACCTATTCTGTTCCTCTTCTTTATAGCGACGCTACTCCTAGCCCTAGAATCCTAGAACACCGCTGCGAGCGGCTTCGTAGACGATATAAACATCCTAGCGTAGTCTTCCTCGACTAAGGAGAACTATAGGCTACTAGAAGAGAAGCACAAGATCTACGAGGACTAGGCTAGGAGGCACGGGGCTCGGTTTGCCCTAGAAAAGTACAATCTAATACACTTTACGCGCCGGCTACGGTTCCACAATATATAAGCTTCTATCTAGATATAGGGGCACACGACTAACCCGGCAAATCAGCTTAGGATCCTCGGACTATAGGTAGACCCGGCGCTACGGTAGAGGAAGTACGTATAGGCAATATTACGGAAAGCTAAACAGAATATAGCATTATGCTAGAGGCTTACTACGTCTATATAGGGGGCGGACTTCCGGTAGTTACGACTTCTATATACGGCTATTATACGGCTAGTCCTTACCTATAGTAGCCAAGTATAGTCCTTAGGCGAGAGGGCCTACCTATCGAAGGGACTCGTCGCGCCGCTAGCGAAGATCCAAAACTAATACCTAAGGAAGGTCACCGGGGCATATAAGTCGATACTAACGAGGATGCTTAAGTACGAGACCGCTATACCGCCGATCGACCTATACATCTAGGGACTACGGACCTCCTACTTAGGCAAGTCGGCACAGTACCTAGTATAGAAGGTTATCGCTAGTATAGTCGTAAGGGCCCGCGAATTAGTACTAGCGTATAGGGGCATTCGACCCGGAAACGAGCCGAACTACCGGGTAAGGGACGAATAGCTAGTAATATAATAGGAAGGTAAGAAATCGTTTATAGAGCAACTATAGAAAGAGAGGTGGAACAACCAGGTTATAGGGCATAGTAGACGCCCTTAGCTAGCGGGATAACCTAAGGAATAGTTAGCTACAAAATCCGCGGTCAAGCACCCCCCGAAGCTTATCTACTACCCCCTTACGAGGGCATAGAGTAGTATAGTAACCTAACTGCGAAGCGAACACATCGGCCTCTAGGGGTACCTATTATAGAGGAAGGTTCTAGGATACACGAATACTAGCTGCCCCTACGGCTATCGCTCCTAGAACGTACGGCACGTACTCCTCGTCTGTCCGAGGTGGTCGCTAGGAAGGGGGGAGTGGATGGCAAAGGCGAGGAACCGGACGATTAGGGCACTTCTTAACAACGCTAAGGACCTACGGCGCATTACGAACTAGATACTAGAGAAGGGCTGGCTAGAACAGTACCGCCTAGTAGGAACAGTATAGGAAGAGAGGATACGATATAGCGCGACGAGACCGGCTAGGAGCGGGGGCTAACGGGGTAGTAATATAGACTACGTACGTTTAGAGGGAAAGCTAAACTAGATAAGGAGTAGTCGGGGGCGGGAAGGGTTTTCACCTATTCGGGTTTCCCTTTGTATATAACAATAGATATATACCTATATAGGCCGGATAGGGTCCTAGAACAGGAGAATGACAAATCTATCTATCTATCTATATATACGGAAGTTAGGACACGTAATAGGGAAGGAGGAAGGACTAGTATAGTATACAAAGGTATATAGTAGAATAGTGTTTAGTACTAAAGGTGTCTCTACTATCGGTATAGAGACTACGTCTCTTATACTTATATAGAGGGATCTTGCTCTAGTCCTAGTTCTGTTTTACTACGCCTTATCGGTTTCACCTATACTACGACGACAGTTCCTCCGATAGTCTCGTACTAACTAGCTAAGCGACTTTAGGTCCTCTAAGTCGCTCCTACTATTCGTATAGTATCTCGGTAGTATTATCGTACTATTGTCTCGACTAACTTAGTATATACTAAGTTAGTCTTAGTACCGTATAACATGCCTACTAATCTATATTCGTAATAGTTTACTAACTTCTACCGTAGGTTTATTAAGGATTTTAGTAAGATCTACTTACCTATAACGAAGCTTACGAGGAAGAATATCCTATAGGACTAGTCTCTAGTATATTAATAGGCGTTCGAGGTATTAAAGTAAGTATTTATCGATACGTCTACCTTAAAGTACTTCTACCTAGGGCAAGAGACTATTCTAGAAATAGATGCCTTAGATTACGTAATAGTAGTAGTACTCTTATAACGTAACGAGTAAGGAGTATTATATCCTATTGCTTATATATCTAAGAAGGTTAACGACGAGAATTACCTATACGTAGTATCGGCTACGAACCTCTCGTCTTACTACGAGAGAGCTAAGTATTCTCACGCTAGAGCGTCGTAGGCGCGACGGGCGCGCAACGTAGGCGAAGCCGCGGCGAATAGAGGACTACTAGCAAAACGGGTATAAAAACCATCCGACGAGCGTGTACTCGTGTCGGGAGCGAGTCCCTCTTCTTTCTACGTGTAAGAAGGGCGCGGAACCGTGGCCTATACGCTCGATAGGACACCTCTAGTATAAGTACAGAATTTTCACCTCCGGAGACCGTAAACCGAGCGGGCTAAGCGACGAACATTAGACGAGCGGACTACAGAACAACAACTAAGCGGACTATATAACGGCGTCGAGCGGACTACGAAACAATCTAGTGTTTACTAGCGGGCAATACGGAGGGTAGGTAGATACGCGACGAAGCCTATAAGGGCCTATTAAGTACCCGGTATAGGAACGAGGGTTTTGCCTAAGGTACTACCTATTCCGCTACATAACGTACCTAGTCTAATATAGTAGATTATAACGAGGAAAAGATGATAGCCTAAGTAAGGAAAAGACGGCTATTAGGACGGGGAAAAGACGTATAATACGAGTATATTAGTTCTATAATCGGGGAGGATCGAGGGTAGGGTAATAAGGAACTTTATATTAGTTAGTAGGTAGAAGCGTAAGGAGTACGCTACCCGGCGTAGTATATACCCCGAGTAAACCTACGAGGTATAGACGGCCGCTTTCTAGAGATAGGCTACGGTAACGCGAAGGGCGTCAAAACCTAGGGCGTAGTATATACTAGTAGCGACGGCTAATACTATCTATATAGCCTAAGAGGACGGATACGTATATCGGTCAATAGAGAGTACTAAAGGGCTTAGGCCTATAGATATAGATATTAGCTTAAGGAGTAAATAGGGAGGGAGGGCGTAGAGGGTAGCTTTTACTCTAGGCTAACCTCTCGAAACGAGGCTATACGGTAGTACTAGATAAGTAGGAAAGCACGGTTAAGACTTATTACCTTATCTCGTAGCTAGCTTACTAAATACGATTCCTTCCTTACCCTCGATATAGTAGGAGCCTTCGATAACGTCTTATACTAAAGGCTAATATATATTCTATAATAGAAAGGTATCCTCCAGTAGGTAACGAAGTTCCTCTACTCCTTTCTCTAGGAACGGACGACATACCTAGTCCTAGGGAAGTATACGTCCGACCCGGTAAAGGTAGAGGCTAGAGTACCTTAGGGATCTACTCTCTCCCCTATCCTATTTCTAATATTTATGCCTAATCTAATCCCCCTACTCACCTCTCTATAAACCTTAGTATCGGGATTCGTAGACGATATAAACATTCTAGCCTAGTTAGACTCGATAGAGGAGAACTGTCGCCTCCTTAAAGATAGGTATAAGAAATACGAGGAGTAGGTAAGGAAGTATAGTACCCGGTTCGCCCGCCCCTAAAAGTACTAGCTTATATACTTTAGTAAAGCGAGAATATACTATAATATAAAGGCGGACGCGCTAGGCGCTTAAGTATTTCAACCCTTATTTTTGTTAGTAACTATCGGCGCTATCGCTAAATACGATATATTCGAAAGCTCTTATTAAGGCTATTCCTACGATCTATAAAGCAGGCTACTACCCCTAGAATTAAGGGAGTTCTACCTTATTTAAGTTAGATAGCTTGAAGTTCTCTTCACCCTATTTCTTTAGCTCTATAGCTCTAAACGCCGCGGAGGTACCTAGCTATATTAGGCAACTCCTAGGTAATAGTAGCCTAGGCTACGGTACTACCGGCGCCTACGGCTCTATAGGCGAAGCTCCCCTAAGACAACTAGTAGTAACTTATAGAGGACGTAAAAAGTATAGAGACTAACGATTAGCTCCCTTACCGGTCTCTATAGGTAATGATCACTTAGCTACGTACGGCGCTTATACTGTCGTATTACTAAGGGCAATAAGAAATAAGGACGACGTCCTAGGCGATTAGTAAGGCCACCCGGAATTAACACCCCTATAGCTAGGCATCGGTCGCGGCATCGATACTAGGCCCCCGCCTAACGTACGATATAGTTACGATCCGCATTATAGTAAAGGAAGACTAGGCCGAAGTTACGAAGCTATCGAACAAGGAGCTCGCCTAACGAATTAATTAACTAGGGGTGGTCGTAGTGAACTAATAGTCTAACGGTACTCTATAGATCTATACTAGCTCTACTACTACTAGGAGGTACCTAGAGGTATAGCTATAGTAGGTATCTAAGGTTACGGTATTAGCGAAGGTCTTAACGAAGTAATTTACGATCCTAGTCTACGACATACCTAAAGAGTTCGACCTAACTAACTAAGGTCACCTACGTACTCTCTAAGAGGATAACCCGGTTACTCTTAACTCTCTAATCTAGAAGGCGACTTAGCTCTATAGGAAATAGCTAGAAGGTAAGAAGGCCTCGGCGCTAATAGTATAGCTATAAGACGCGAAAGCGGCGGATCTAGCGATAGAACAAGGCCTAGTCTAGTAATATAGCCTTAAGATAGTAGAAAAGTACTCCTTATCCTTTCGTGTCCTCTAATACTTCAAATGCTAACAGTATAGACACCAAACCTATACGTATATAAACAAGTAGGCCTACTCGAACTATATAGGAGACTATATATCTAGGGACTATATATCGACTACGAGACGGTACGCGAACTGTCCGGGGTACTACCTATTATATAGTACGGAATGCCTATAGCGGAAACTAGCGAAGAACAAGGCAATTATAAACAGAACCGTCGCCCTAAGATTCTACGGCGACCGTAAGGCTAGTCTATACCGGAACTAGCTAGCGGCGGTCGGGTATAAGCGCCCTAGGGCCGAGAACGATATAAAGGATACGTAACCTAGGGCGTACGGGAGGCCACGTACTCTACTAGTTATAGTAAGGGAATCTAACTAGGCCCGGCTCCCCTTTAGTATATAGCCGATAGGCGTAGACTAGGACGTATATATAGTAGGACATAGGACGCTATAGAGGAAATGATTGTCGATGCTAATAACTAGCCTCGATACGCTTAGTATTATCTAGTATAACGTTAACTATAGTAAGGATATAGTCTAGAACCATTTCCTATACGAGGCGGACCCGCGCGTCCACTACGTCCTTATAATCTAGGAGCTATAGATTAACCCGTACTATAAGAGACTAACGACCTACAAGTTACTAGGCTACACGATATGCCTACGAGGCGACGGTAGACCCCGTACGTATTTCTATATTAGTAAGGACATACTAGAATTTAACTAGGAGGTAGTGTACTATATAGACGAAGAAGGCGGGGGCGATATTACCTCTCTCTACGTAGGTAATACTTAGATACACAATATATATATATATAACCGCTAGCCTCGAGGTCTAGCCGCGACCTTAGGGTCTATAGATACCTAGATAGTACGCTTAAGAGACAAGGGCGCTACATCGTAGTAGAAGACTTTAATATATACTACCCTTCCTAGGAAAGCCTTATATAGCCGTACCCTATAGCCGACGAAGTACTCGACTTGATAGCGAGTAACGTAATTGCCCTTAATACCCCGAAGGACCTAGGCACCTAGAAGAGAGGGGGACTCTAAGGTACGATCGACCTCTCCTAGATCTTAGATAGCTACTACTATACGGTAACCTACTATAGGATCGAACATAAACTCGAGGCGTCGTTAGACTATATACTAGTTAGGACCTCTATTACAATATAGATATAACGTATACTAGCGAGAACCCCTAAGCTAAACTAGGGAAAGGCCTACTAGGCTAATATCTAGGCGTACCTTAATGACTCTAAGAGGCTAGTCTAGATCGCGTAGTAGCAATACAATAGTAAAGACGAGATAGACGAGGCAGTCTAGAGGTTAATAGACGAAATAAGAAAAGCGACCTTACTTTACGTTCCGCTTACCTAACTAACGATATAGTCTAAACTATACTAGACGCCGAAGTATACTACGGTAGTAAGAGAAGTAAGGAGAGCCCGCCGGGTGTAGACGAGTAGCTATAGCGAGGAGGCCTAGAACGTATATAGGGAGGCATACTAATAGAAGAAAGCTATAATACGGAGGGAGAAAGCAGTCGGCTAGAGGGCTATAGTAGAAGAAATCGCCGGCAAGCTAGCGAGGATGTAGAAGCTAGCGAAATAGGCCCGATAGGACCCTATATAGAGCCCCTCCTTCTCTATCCTAGCGCTATAATCGCCTAGTAGCCCGGTTAGCGACCCCGAGGCTAAGGCGCGTCTACTAGCTAGTAAGTTCTTCCCGCCCCTAGTCGAGGCTAATCTAAGCGACATAAATAGCTCTACTCCCCTAGCCCCTAGTATCGCGGTCTAATAGGAGGTGTCCGAGGGAGAAGTTACCGCTATACTAAGGAAGTTGCCGGCAAAGAAATCCCCGGGGCCGGATAGGATCCTAAACGAGCTACTAAAGAAGTGTAGAGATCAACTAGCCCTAGTAGTTATAGCGATCTTTAACGCCTACCTATAGACCGGATACTACCCGATAGTATTTAAACAATCGATGATAGTAGTCCTACGTAAGCCGTAAAAGGAACACTATACGTAGGTGAAGTCGTACCGCCTAATTACGCTCCTTAACACTCTTAGGAAGGCGCTTAAGAAGCTAGTTATAACGAGACTCTCCGAGGCGGTAGAGGAACACTCCCTACTCCCGGACACCTAGATAGGTACGTGCCTATAGCGATCGACGCTATCCGCGATAGAACTTATTACCTCTTAGGTAAAGGCTATCTAGTATAAGAATAGGGACAAGGTGGCTTCCTTACTTAGCCTAGACATATCGGGAGCCTTCGACTATATATTATACCCGCGGCTACTCTATATCCTAAGGTCGAAAGGACTCCCTAAGTAGCTTATTAACTTCGTACGGTCCTACCTCTAAAACCGTAGTACGTCGATCCTAGTCGGCTAGTATTGAAGCCTATTTTAAGCAGTCTACACTAGAATCCCGTAAGGCTTAACGCTAGTACCTATTCTGTTCCTCTTCTTTATAGCGACGCTACTCCTATCCCTAGAATCCTAGAACACCGCTACGAGCGGCTTCGTAGACGACACGAACATCCTAGCGTAGTCTTCCTCGACTAAGGAGAACTATAGGCTACTAGAAGAGAAGTATAAGATCTATAAGGACTAGGCTAGGAGGTATAGGGCTCGGTTTGCCCTAGAAAAGTACAATCTAATATACTTTACGCGCCGGCTACGATTCTATAACATATATACTTCTATCTAGATATAGGGGTGTACTACTAACCCGGCAAATTAGCTTAGGATCCTCGGACTATAGGTAGACCCGGCGCTACGGTAGAGGAAGTACGTATAGGTAATATTACGGAAAGCTAAACAGAACATAGTACTATACTAGAGGCTTACTACGTCTATATAGGGGGCGGACTTCCGGTAGTCACGACTTCTATATATAGCTATTATACGGCCAGTCCTTACCTATAGTAGCTAAGTATAGTCCTTAGGCGAGAGGGCCTACCTATCGAAGGGACTCGTCGCGCCGCTAGCGAAGATCTAAAACCAATGCCTAAGGAAGGTCACCGGAGTATATAAGTCGATACTAACGAGGATACTTAAGTACGAGACCGCTATACCGCCGATCGACCTATATATCTAGGGACTACGGACCTCCTACTTAGGCAAGTCGGCATAGTACCTAGTATAGAAGGTTATCGCTAGTATAGTCGTAAGGGCCCGCGAATTAGTACTAGCGTATAAGGGCATTTGACCCGGAAACGAGCCGAACTACCGGGTAAGGGACGAATAGCTAGTAATATAATAGGAAGGTAAGAAATCGTTTATAGAGTAACTATAGAAAGAGAGGTAGAACAACTAGGTTATAGGGTATAGTAGACGCCCTTAGCTAGCGGGACAACCTAAGGAATAGTTAGCTACGAAATCCGCGGTCAAGTACCCCCCGAAGCTTATCTACTACCGCCTTACGAGGGTATAGAGTAGTATAGTAACCTAACTACGAAGCGAACATATCGGCCTCTAGGGGTACCTATTATAGAGGAAGGTTCTAGGATATACGAATACTAGCTGCTCCTACGGCTATCGCTCCTAGAACGTATAGTACGTACTCCTCGTCTATCCGAGGTAGTCGCTAGGAAGGGGGGAGTAGATAGTAAAGGCGAGGAACCGGACGATTAGGGCACTTCTTAATAACGCTAAGGACCTACGGCGTATTACGAACTAGATACTAGAGAAGGGCTGGCTAGAATAGTACTGCCTAGTAGGAGTAGTATAGGAAGAGAGGACACGACGTAGCGCGACGAGACCGGCTAGGAGCGGGGGCTAACGGGGTAGTAATATAGACTACGTACGTTTAGAGGGAAAGCTGATCTAGATAAGGAGTAGTCGGGGGCGGAAATGGTTTTCACCTATTCGGGTTTCCCTTTGTATATAACAATAGATATATACCTATATAGGCCGGATAGGGTCCTAGAATAGAGGAATAACAAATCTATCTATCTAATATCTACCTCTATAGGCCTAAGCCCTTTAGTAATCTCTATTAACCAATATACGTATCCGTCCTCTTAGGCTATATAGATAGTATTAGCCGTCGCTACTAGTGTATACTACGCCCTAGGTTTTGACGCCCTTCGCGTTACCGTAGCCTATCTCTAGAAAGCGGCCGTCTATACCTCGTAGGTTTGCTCGGGGTATATACTAAGTCCTTTGTAATAGTATCTTTAAGATATTAGCTTTAGGTAGGCCGTATAGAGTCCTTATCTAGGTTATCTATCGCTTAGTATTTAACTAAGCTCCTAAGAGGGTAGACGGGGTAGACTTCTAATTCCTAGACATTTTCTACTACAATAGTAAGGGATATAAGTAACCTATACTAATATAGGTTACTCTTATTCCCGTAAAAACCCGGGCTTATAAATTATTAAATAGGTACGATTTAATAGTAGCGAAGTAGAGTAAGAGATTAATCTTTAACTAGCTAATAGTACGAGTATATAGTAATATATAATATAGAGCTTTTCTATAGATCGGAGATACGTACGACGTACTATTTAAAAGCGCCTATTAAGGCTATTACCTAACGAGAACAAGAGTAGCGCGCCTACGCTAGCGGCTACGTAATTGCCGCGGAAAGCGACTAGAAAATAGGAATCTACCTCCTATCCGACTAGACCCTAAAATTATAGAGCCGCGGAGGTAAATTACCTATTTAGGCAACTTCTAACCTTAGCCGTAGCTAAAGTATAGCAATATAGAGACTAGATCCTAAGCCTAACTCGCGAGCATTAAGTAGCTCGCGAGGGACACCTAAATCTCTATAAACGGGGATACGATATAGGAACCTAGCTAGTAGTAACTAACCCTTTAATAGCTAAGCTAATAACTAACCTAATAATAGTAAGATAACGGCTAACGACAATATACTAAGGGCCTAGGAAAGGCATAACGAGCCCTAGCTGCCCCCGGCCCCTCCGCGTAGACAGAATTATATAAAGAAGCCTAGGTAATACTAGACGAAGACGAACACCTAGCCCGAGTATATAAGAATATAATCGCGTAGCTCCTTAGTATACTTAAGGCACTCGAACACTAGACCCTAAGAACGATCTACTAGACTATATAGTACGTAATATAATAGAAGAACTCTATGTAGGCTATAATCGCCGCGGGATACTACCCGGCCTAGCTCTAGAGGACTAATAACGCGATCCGAGTCTATATTACCGACCCGGAGGAGAAAAGGGAACTCGAGGGCCTTACGAGTAAGGAGCTAGTAGATAGAATCGGCCGGAAGGAGATCGTAGGAGCGAAGGTAGAGCTAAGGGGGGTAGTAAGGCTTTTTACTATATAGGAGATAGACCGACAAAGACTCGAGACGTATAAGAAATAGATAACTAAAGTAGTAAGGTTAGTAAAGGTCTCCTACTAACAATTTATAGTAATAGCCTACGGGGTCCCTAGATCCTTTAAGATCGAAAATGACCTCCCTTAGCTATAAATATAGAACTAGAGCACATCCCTAGGAGTACGCTTCTCTAAGGCCGTCTGGCTATATAGAAGCGTCGAACTAATAAAGATATACTCCTCGTTAATCGTCTAGATAGTAAATACGGAACAAGTAAACCTTATCCTAGACAAAGGACTATACTAGAACTATAAACGCCTTAATACGGAAATCTACTAGAGTAGCTATAGAGTACTCTAATGCTTTAACTACTAATAGTACGGACATATCGCCCCGAAATATACGGAGAAGACCCCGAAGTACCTATACTACGTAGGCCTATACTAGGGAAAGCAATGCCTACGAGAAGAAGTAAAGTACGTATACTATAGCCGGAAATACCCGGCGTACTCGAGCTAATGCCTAAACCGGATCGCCGTAAAAGGGAAGGCTAACTTAGTATAAATAACGACCCTAGCGAGGTACCCTACCCCGTAGTAAGGTAGCGCTTAATATAAAGGCTTTAAGGCGGTAAAAAGAAAGATAACGGAGGAGGTAATAAGGGGTACCCTACCGAGTACGTACCCGCCGCTAGGACGGCTAAGGGGGCTAAATAGAGTAGTAAACGAGACAGGATAGATACGGATTTTTAGAACACCCCTACCGGCCGAAGGCCTACTAACCTAAGAGGAAGATACAATAACTATAGGTACTACCTAAGCCCGGAGCACCCCTATAGACATTATCCTAGCTAGCCCGTAATAGTAGTATAGGACAATCTTACTATTATATAGTATAACGTTAATAAAAGTAAAGATAAGGTCTAACTCTACTTCCTATAAGAACTCGACTACTAAAAGTACTATGTCGTAGCGCTATAGGAACCTTAGGCTAACCTATATATAACTAAACCGGTAACCTATAACGACTAACGATACTATACGGTAATCGGTAGGGGTATAGGATATACCCTAAGAATATATACCTACGTAAGTAAAGCTATTAGTATAGAAGTATAGAAGATCGTACTATAGCCGGAGGGCTACTAGGGGGACATAACGACAATCGAAATAGTAATAGGCTAGGGAACCGTCCGAATCTATAACGTCTATAACCCTCCTCTATAAGGACGAACGAGTAGAGACCTAGGAACCCTAGCTACGCTAGACCGGATACTCGAATAAGGGGATGTATACTAAGTCCTAGTAGGCGACTTTAACCTTTACTACCCGTAATAGGGTCTAGACTTTACCCCCCTATACGTATACCTAGGAGGTAAGTTACTAGAAATCACCGCGAGCCGCGATATAGAACTAGCGACCCTAAAGGGTATAGAGACGTAGAAGGCGAGATTAAGCGTAAGTACAATTGACCTATACTTCCTCTCGAGAGAGCTAGTAACGAGACTAGATAAGTACCGCCCGAACCTCTTACTCAAAGTAGGATTAGACTATATCCCGATCTAGACAATAATCGAGGTAGGAGTCGAGGAGGAACCTATAGCGGAGCTACGCCTAAACTAGAAGAAGGCCCCGTAGGAGGAAATCCAAGACGAACTAGCGGTACGACTATACGATAATAGAGTAAATACGGGACTAGAAGCGGAAATAGAAGTAGAATAAGAAGCCGAGCTCGATAAAGAAGCCGAACGGATAACAATAATCGTATAGGAGGTAGCTCGTCGGTATATACCCTATATTTGACCTTCTTAAAGATAGAAGCTATTCTAGACCCCGGCGTACGCGGAAAGGGTAAAGGAGGCGAGGAGGGCTAGACGAGAGTAGACGAAGGAGTATATATAAGTAATATAGGACGTATACTAAAGGGCTAGCTAAGCTAAGAAAGCCTAGATACGTCGGGATAAATAGCTAGACTAGAGAACGACGGTCGGGCTCGTAATAGAGAATCCTAACTAGATATAGTAACTAGCGAGGTAGGCGAGAGCTAGAGGGACAGAGAAGACGCCTTACTTCCCGCCTATAGTCGATATAACGGGGACGCTAAGGTTAACGCCGGAGGTAAAAGCAAAGGCGTTTACGGACTACTTCTTCTTAATATAAGTCGACGCGGACCTAACGGATATAGTAGGTACGTCGTACCCGGAACTACTAGACATATACTAGATAGTCTAGCTAGGCGAGGTTAAGGCCGTAATAGGACAGCTTAAGGGAAGAAAGGCCCTAGGGCCCGACAAAATCCTAAACCTCCTACTAAAGGAATATAAAGAGGGCATCGCCCCGAGCCTAGCTAAGCTCTTTACTACTTATCTACGGAAAGGCTACTATCCGAAGCCGTATAGAGACTCCCTAATAGTAGTTATCCGGAAGCTATAGAAGGAAGACTATAATAGGCTTAAGTTATATAGACCGATTACGCTCCTAAATATAGTAGGGAAGATCCTAGAGAAGATAGTAGCCTAGAGACTTATAAAACTAGTCGAGGAGAACAACATCCTCCCGGAGATATAGATAGGAGGGAGAAGTAACCGCTTAACCCTTACGGTAATAGAACTAATAACCGAATAGATCTAAACCCTCTAGTACTATAGACGGAATAGAATAGCATCGCTACTCTCCCTAGACATCTCCGGAGTATTCGATAACGTCTCCTACGAAAGACTACTCCATATACTCCGATAGAAGGGAGCCCCTATATAGGCTACGAAATTTATATACTCCTTCCTTAAAGAGAGGACTACGAGAATAGTTCTTAGGAGGTATAAATCCGATAGGGTATACGTAGAGACCGGAATCCCCTAAGGATCTACGCTATCCCCGATCCTATTCCTAATCTTTATAGCCGACCTTATCCCCTTACTTACGTCCCCTTAGACTTCGGCGTTAGGCTTCGTAGACGATATAAACATCCTAACCTAGTCCGCGATAACGGAGGAAAACTATAGACTACTTACGGAGAGATATAGAGTATACGAGGACTAGGCTAGACACTACGGCGTCCGTTTTACCCTAGAGAAATACTAGCTAATCCACTTTAGTAAAGCGAGGACCTACTATAACATATAGGCAACTATAATAATCTAGGGACCTTAAAAATGGCGACGACGACGGCAGTAGACGACCGAGAGCAAGGGGGAGACGAGTGGAGGACGCTCTGCAAGAAGGCGGAAGAGATGGTAGCGGCAGAAGAAGGGAGGTTTCCGGAGAGAGCACTGAAAAGAGTAATGAGCGAACTGCTCGGGGGACTGAAGGCGCTCAAACGACAAACAAGCACTACGATCAACATGGCAATCGAGGCAGCAACACGAAACGCAAGAAACAACCCTCAAAGAGACCCGAGACAGACCCAGGGCCCAACGACCTGGGCAACAATCGCGAGCCAACCCACCCCCCCTCAAAGCACAGTACTACGAGTCCATATTACGGACCAGAAAGAGAAGGAAGAGATAGGAAAGATGACCGGGAGGGAGATAGTCGAGAAGATCGGAGTAAAGGGAATAGTAGGGGCAAGGGCAGACAACAAAGGGGTCAAGCTGTTTACAGCACACGTACAGGACAAGAAGGCCCTCGAAATAAACAAGGAGTGGACACTGAAGATCGGGAGCACAGCGAAAGTCTCCCATCAACAGTACATGGTAATTGCGCATGGGGTCCCACGAACCTTTGATACACAAAGGGATACACCAAACCTCCAGAGGCAAAACCAGGTAACAGCACCAGGACTACAGATCACAAAGACAGCGTGGGTCAAGAAGAAGATAGAGGAGGGCAAGAGGGCCTCCTCGCTGATCTTATGGGTTGCAACACCAGAGCAAGCGAACAAGGTCTTAGACCAAGGGTTGTACTGGGACTTTGAGAGGCTGGATGTAGAAATCCATCAGAGCAACCACAGAATCCTTCAATGTTTCAACTGTCAACAGTACGGACATATTGCCCCAAAGTGTAGCAAAGCCACACCAGTCTGCTCACACTGTGCTGGTGATCACGCGACCCAAGAGTGCCAAAAACGGAAGGAGGACACAAGATGCGCAGCATGTGGGAGAAAACACCCGGCATGGTCAAACCAATGCCCAGTTAGACTATCAGCCCAGTGGAGAGCGCGGGAAGCAAGGGTAACAACACCAACCAGGTTCCTAGTAGGTGAACAGAAACAACCAGAGAGAACCACCCACCCGAATAAGAGACCCCGGCCACAAGAGGAGCCACAAATAGTGCCAGCAATAGGGAGACCAACGTTCTTGTACAAGGCAGCGCAGAGCAATGGACAAATGAGAATCAACCAAATGATAGGGAGCCAACCCCAAAGGGAAGAGCAGGAGGAGGGACGGGAAAACCAACAGCAAGACCAACAGCAAGACCAAACGGACCCAGACACAAACATGTCCTGATGCCTCACACTAACAGACTATCAATCATTCAGTATAATGTGAACAGAAGCAAAGACAAGGTCCAAAGGAGCTTTCTACAAGCCTTAGACCCGGAGGAACACCACATTATAGCAATACAGGAACCATGGATCAACCCACACTCTAGGATTCCATCAACTGTGCGAGACCCGAGATACCACGTAGTAATAAACAGAACCGAGGGAGTCCCACGAACTTGTATCTATGTCAGTAAGAAGGTACTAGCAGAGGACTGGCAGGCCTGGCCGAGAACCGACAGGGATATCACCACAGTGCAGCTCAAAACAACTCAAGGCCAAGTCCTGATCCATAGCGTATACAACCCACCTCCAGAGTCCAGAAGCAGCACACAACTACACACGCTAGGAAGGCTCCCGGAAGCAATGGACCAACAAAACCACAACATCGTGATAGGAGATTTCAACCTCCACCACCCAAAGTGGGGATCGGACTTCACCCCAGCACACCACTTCTTAGCAGGGAGGCTCATTGGTCAGATGGAAACAGCCCAAATGGACTTGATCACGCCAAAGGGAACAGAAACTTGGGCTAGAAACAACAGTTCTAGCACGCTAGACCTATGCTTCATGTCCCACGCCTTAACACGACGGGTAGAAAGCTGCACAGTCAATGACCAACTAGAGTCCTCATCAGACCACTATCCAATCCAAACCGACATCCAACTCACAGTTGAGGAGGAGAGGGAACCTGAGAGGAGGCTCTGCTGGAAGCAGGCCGAGTGGACACTAGTACAGCAGCGGCTAGAAGGCGAACTAGAACAGGTGAACATTGACAACATACACACAACGGAGGGGATTGACCAAGCAGTGGAGCAGCTGATAGAAGCTATGCAAAGGGCAGCCCAGGCCCATATACCTGAGAAGAGATGGTCGCTATACCAGAAGCCATACTGGACACCAGAGTGCACAGCCAAAGTCAAGGAGGCAAGGAAAGCAAGAAGGAGATGGGAGCAGCGACGCACCCAAGCAAACTGGGAAGCCTATAACAACGCGTGCAAAGCAAAGAAGGCGCAGATCAGAAGAGACAAGACGCAGGAGTGGAGGTCAACCGTAGGGATGATCACAGAACACCCGGAACAAATCTGGAGACTAGCAGAATGGGCCAGGAAACCAGACGAGGAACGAAACTCCCCGCCCCAGTTTCCCTCAATACAGGACCAAGACGGGGAAACGCAAACCACTCCGATAGGGAAAGCGAAAGCATTCGCAGACCACTTCTTCGGGACTCAGGTAGAGGCAGACCTAAGCAACATCCCAGGAACACACATTCCTCCGCCAAGGGAGGCTAACTGGCAAGTGTCTGCTATAGAGATCGGAAACATTATCAAGAAACTGAAGGGTAACAAAGCCCCAGGCCCAGACAAGATCCCTAACTGTTACCTAAAAGCTAGCAGCAGCCTTATCACTCCAGTGCTTGCGCCAATCTTTACCCAGTGCATGAAGCAGGGGTATTGCCCAAAGGCCTTTAGGCAATCACTGACTTGCGTCCTAAGGAAACCCCAAAAGGAAGACTATACCAAGTTGAAGTCATACAGACCAATTGCGTTGCTGAACACACTAGGGAAGCTCCTAGAGAAGGTCGTGGCTATAAGGCTCACCGGAATAGTAGAAGAACACAACCTCCTCCCGGCAACGCAAATGGGGGGGAGACAAAAGAGATCTACCCTCACAGCAGTCGAACTGATCACAGAGCAAATCAGACACATCTGGCACTATGGCAACAACAAGGTAGCCTCACTGCTTTCACTAGACATATCAGGGGCTTTCGACAATGTGTCCCACGCAAGGCTCCTACACATCCTCAGAATGAAAAGCATCCCAGCCTGGATAGTACACTTTGTGCAGTCATTCCTTAAGGACAGAACAACCCAGATCCTCCTAGGGTCCTTCAAAGCCCCGCAGACCCCAATTGCGAACACGGGCATCCCACAGGGCTCTACACTCTCCCCAATTCTGTTCCTCCTCTTTATGGCCGACCTGACCCCACTCCTAGAAACAGCAAACACCTCAGCATCGGGGTTCGTGGATGACACAAATATCCTAGCGTGGTCGGGGTCCACAGAGGAAAACTGCGCACTCCTAGAGGAGAGACATAGACAATGCGAAAAGTGGGCAAGAGAGCATGGGGCAAAATTCGCACCGGACAAGTACCAACTTATCCATTTTAGCAAGGCAAAGACAAAACACAACTTGGCAGCACCAGTAAAAATCCAGGGGTTCGAGACCCATCCTACAAGGGAACTCAGAGTCCTTGGGATATGGCTAGACCCGAAACTCAGCTGGGGACCACAAGTGAAGAAGGCGCAAGCGAGAGCGGACACCAACAGACAATCAATCGAGAGACTCACTGCGTCAACCTGGGGGGCGACCTTCACAAAGGCCCAGACCATGTACAAGGCCATTGTCAAGCCCGCAATGCTATATGGAGCAGCAATTTGGGCAGCGGAAAAACACATCCCGAAGAGAATTGAGGACCCCCTCAACAGAGCGCAGGCAGCCTGCCTAAAGAGAGTACTAGGGGCATACAAGTCAACCCCTCACAGGACAATGGAAATGGAATCAGGTACAGCCCCCATCAGGGAGTACCTCCAGGGCATGAGGTGTCAATACGCAGAGAAGACATCAGCATACCCAGCCCAGGGAACCATCCAAGCAGCTACTCAAAGGATAAGAACCCAGTGGGAGAGGAGGAGAAGACCCAACCGGCCACACATGATCCCACAGAAGGAAGCAGACCTAAAAACATCACAGGAAATCCTAGCAGCCCTTGAACAGAGAGAAGCTCTGAGGGAGCAAGCTAACACAGGGGACAAAGGGAAAAAGAAGCAAAGCCAAGCAGAAAGGATCGCAGGTCACCTATGGGAAACGCGTTGGAACCAAAAACCGGTGAGGCCAGGAGCCCCACCAGCGGCCAGGACCTTCGGGAGGTATAACTACCTTATCTATAAAGACCTGAAGAGGGCGGAAGCAAGCATAGCTATCCAGATTCGCTCTGAGCACATTGGGCTGAGAGCATACTTGCACCAAAGAAGAGTCCCAGGATACGATTCCAAACGTTGCCCCTGTGGCTACCTATCCCAAAACCCGGAGCACATGGTGCTGAACTGTACTAAGTGGGTAAAAGGGAGAAGCCAGTGGAGGGCGAAGGCAAGAGACAGGAAATACCAGGCCATCATCCAGGACAGACAAGATATAAGGAGAGTGACAAGATGGATCCTTAACGAGGACTACCTAGAGCAATTCTCCCTAGCAGTAGAAACGGAAAGGTGGATAGAGAGGAGGGAGAGAGAGAGAAGAGCCGGGGAAACAGAAGGGAGAAAGGGAATCGAGAGGAGGACATCACCAGGGTTACGGGCAAGGTAGTCATAGGGTAACAACCATGACACTAGCGTACCCTGAAGGAAGGAGAACGAAAGGACAAGACAGGAAAGAACGAGGAGGGCAAAGACGAGGAGGTTTTCATCCGTTAATCGGGTTTCCTACCTACACAAATAGACCTAAATAGCGAGAGACCTGCATAGGCCATAGGGCACTAAAACAGGCGAATGAATAATCTATCTATCTATAATAATCTAGGGATACGAGACGAAGCCCTCCCCTAAACTCCGAGTACTAGGAATCTAGCTAGACCCGAAGCTAAGCTAGAACCTATATATTAAGAAGGCCTAGAACAGGGCATAAGTAACCGAGGCATTAATAACACGTCTTACTAAGTTAACGTAGGGGGCGACCTTCGATAAAGCAAGAATAATATCTAAAGTAATCGTTTGAGTAGCGATACTTTACGGGGTATAAACCTAGGGTACGGAAGGAGTCGATAAGCTAGTACCGCGACGGATCGAACAGCCTCTTAATCGAACCTAAGTAGGCAACTTAAGGAGAATTCTCGTAGCGTATAAGACTATACCGACGATAGTAGCCGAGATAGAGACTAGGACACTACCTATCCGTTACTATATCTAGGAGATAAGGATCTAATATACGGCGAAGACGATAGAGTACCTAGTATAGCAAACTATCTACGATAAGACAGTACGAATCGTATAGAGATATAGCCGGCTATATATAGGACCGTACGTAAGGAGGAGTTAGAAGCGGGACGACTTATAGATTTTTAGGAAAGTATAAGGAACGCCGGAGTAGCTAGTAAGGGAGGAGGAGGAACGAAGAACCCGGGAAAAGAAGGGGAGTAAGGAAAAGTCCTAGAGCCTCGTAGAGTAGGTAGCCGGCTACCTATAGGAATAGGAATAGAATAGTAGCCCGCTAGCGAGAATAGGCCCCCTAGCCCTACGAACCTTCTAGAGATATAACTACCTCCTATACCGCGACCTTATAAGGGCAGAAGTAAGCGTAATAATCTAAATCCGGTCCGAATATATCGGGCTTAGGGCTTACTTATATAGGAGGAACGTCCTAGACATAGATAACCTAGCGTACGAGTATAGCTACCCGACGTAGAACCCGGAATATATAGTCGTACGGTGCCTATAGTAGGTAGAAGGGCGGAGTATATAGAGAGCGAGAGTAGCTAGACGCGACTACTACTCGATCGTTACGAACAAGAGCGACGTATAGAGAATAGTACGTTAGGTCCTAAGATAAGGATACCTTACCTAGTTTAAACTAGCTAACGAGACGGAGGAGTAGATAGAGAAGAGGAGGGAGACTAAGGGGATGTAGACAAGGTAGTTATTAAGGCAGGCCTATAACACTAGTATACCCTCTATAAGGAAAGCGGGAAGGCAAACAACGGACAATAGTAGTATAGGAGAGGAGAGGGGTTTTTACCGCGAGCGGTTTCCCCTTCGTAAGACAGAAGTACGTAGAATAGCTATATAGGCTAGGAGGCACTATAACAGCTTAATAAACAATATATATATAGAGTAATATATTAGGAACTAATATGTTGATTATTTTATTCGTCTCTATCTAAGCTAAAGGGGAGAGAAGGTATCTCCCTATAAGCTAAGTTGTCGTAGATGTCTTAGGCTACTAGATCACTTCCTAATTATTAACTCCTTTTAAGATACTATATCTTAATATAACTCTTTATATTAGTACGAGACCGTAGAGCAATATATAGAGGTAGAGCCCGCTAAGATTAAAGAAACTAAAGAGGTAGAATAACGTGTTCTTAACGATAAGGTACTACTAACTTATAAGTTTAGATATAAGAGTAAGGCAATATGCGGACACAAGTATTATAGGGGCGGTAACCCTAAGAAGAAAGGTAGTAACTTAACTTAAGAGTAGTACCTTAAATTTATCTTTAAGCCTTATATTAAGCTAGTCTAGCTTAATTATAAGATAAATAGTAAGCTATTTATTCTCTTAGAGGATAACGATAGCTTATATAGTACGAGAACACTATTTAATAAAGTAAGACTATATAAAGACAGCCTTAAAGACTTCCGCTAGTATACTAATCTACTCTAATCTCCGGACCGTAATATAATTAAGAACGTTTAGCGTATTCTTAAATAGAGGGTGAAGAAATATAAGTATTAGACTGTCAAACACCTTAAGGTAACAATACTGCTTGAATAGGATTAGATCATACTAGATAAGATAAATAAGCTAGTAGATATAATACTAGCTAGGATTAGGTAATATTAGAACAAAGAGGGCCTATATACGGAGTGGTGAGCTAAAAAAAACACCTAGGATTGTGCTATACTATCAAATCTATAGCCTCATTTTGTAGCAGCTGTATACGGCGTCTGCAGCGTGCTGTATTGCTGTATAAAGTGTCTCCAATCCTCATATTAATTTGGCTGGCAACCGGAGATCGGCGATGCCGGAAGCCGGCCATCTTTCTTTCGATCGGCCCTCGGGCCATGGATCGGGATAGACCGTGGTCGAGTACACTGCAATGATAACCCGTCACCAAAATGTGGCGAATCAACATGGCAGATCTTGCATGCTTATTATGCGCACCAGATCTACTTTGCATACATGCACAATGCTCTTGCCGGACGCGATTCGCTGTAGAACGAGAAGCAGTCCTGAACACACCAGCACCGGACTTACTACCGCTACCCCGATCACATACTTGCCGCATTTGGGGTGTGCACTTCTGCGCCTCTTGAAGCCAGCACATCTAGTCCAAAGCTTCGAGCCAATGATCTCATCTATCTCAACGGGAAGTAACCCTTCTTGGGCCATTCCTATTTTTCAGATATCATCACTGCTTTCTTGTCTGCAACACCATATGACTTCGCGAGGATTCAGGCACTTCTTACTGGCACCTTCCTCGGGGTGAACATTTTTGGCGGTCGAACGAACACCATGGCTACAGACTCCGATCCAGCAACGAAGTTCGATGAGAAGCACAATGTGAGGCTCATGGATAGGCATTTGGTATCGGGCAGTGCTAACATCTGGTATTAGAACGATTTCGAGCACAGCTCGCGCATGACACCGGAAGAGCACCATCTTGAAGCAACGCCTTCGCTCCTCGAAGATGAAAAGGAGACGAAACGCATCATTCGGCGAGCCGACCTCCGCCTGTTGCCCATTCTCGCCGCTCTGTACTCTTTCGCTTTGATCGACCGCACGAATCTTGCAAACGCCAGAGTAGCGGGAGCTGATGAAGATCTTGGGTTGTCGGTAGGCGAAAGATACTCGCTGGTCACGATGATGTTCTTCATCCCGTACGTGCTCCTCGAGCTCCCTTCCAATATCGTACTGAGGAAAGTCGGGCCCGGAATCTGGCTACCCTTGCTGGTGGGTGCCTTCGGAGTTGTCAGCATGTGCTGTGGCTTTACGCACACCTGGACTGAACTACTCGGATGTCGTGTCGTCCTAGGTGCCCTGGAGGCTGGATTCTACCCTGGTTGTGTTTACCTCTTATCTTGCTGGTACGTTCGATTCGAGATTCAGAAGCGATTCTCTATATTCTTTCTGCTCGCGACCCTGGCTTCTGGTCTTGCCAATGTTCTCGGCTATGGGCTGTCGCAGATGGACGGCATTGGCGGACTACGAGGTTGGAGATGGATCTTCATTATCGAAGGCCTCGCGACTGTCTTCTTTGCTGCTTTGGGGTTCCTCATCATAGTGCCTTTCCCAGACCAAGCTACAAAGCCGAGTCTCATCACCCGCAAGCCCTTTTTGACGAAGGAAGAGGCAGCCATTGTTGTTGCACGTATTGAGAGAGACAGGGGCGATGTTGCTGAAGACAAGATGAGCCTCAAGACAGTGCTGCGATGCTGTGCTGATTGGAAGGTCCTGGAGTGGGCCTGGCTATACCTCATCGCAGCAACCGTCTCTTACTCCTTCAGCCTGTTCTTGCCAATCATCCTGGAAGACGACCTTGGATATTCTACAGCTTTGGCTCAGATTTTGAGCTTCCCGCCATACGCTGTGGCAGCTCCATGGATGTTCATCACTGCGTGGATTGGCGATCGCTACCGCAAGCGTGGAGCGCTCATCATCTTCAACTGTACTGCGGCTCTCGTTGGACTCTGCTTGATTGGCTTCGCCACAACCAGCCCGAAGGCTCGCTATGCCGGGTGCTTCTTAGGTGTCGCCGGAGGCAATAGCAATGTCCCAACCATTCTCACCTACATGCATAACAATATTGTCGGACAATCTAAACGATCTGTGGCAAGCGCTGTTCTGGTTGGAGCCAGTGGAATATCGGGAATCATCGCAGCCAACATATTTCGACAACAAGACGCGCCTGGATACAAGCCTGCGATCATCACCGTAATCGTGCTTAATGGCTTGAGCGTCCTGCACGTCGTCAAGAACTTCTACGTGTATTCACGTATGAACCGGAAAGCCGATCGCGGAGAGCTCCTTATTGAAGGGCAGCCAGGCTTCCGACTGACGTTGTAGGGGCCATACGGGCTACTTTATGACACTCGACCTGGCCTTGAGATTCGCCTTCGCATCCTTGAAGCTCAGAAGGATCGTCGTCTGCTTTGACAGAAGTCTTGGCACACTTTACCTCATCGACCGGATCGGAATCCTTCTGCCGCGGAAGAAGTGCCTAGCGGATGCGCTGCCATGCTGCACGGCGTACTGTTATATAACTGCAGGGCCAGTCCTCAGCGCTCTCCGCAACCTAGCCTAGGTGGTCTGCCGTGCTGCGCTTTGCTACGGTGACTGCTAGCATAGCCGCAGCGATCATGTTCGACATCACAACATACTTGCAGGTTGGTAGTCCAGTGGTTCGACAGAATCATGGCTAAGGTGCCCTGGTGGGCAGGGATCGTTGGTTGTGTCCTCAATCTGACTGGCACGGCTCTGTTTTACTAGGCAAGGCGTCGACAGGAACGTGGCAGATGAGAGGCTATGTATTGTGATGATACTCTCCATGAGACATAAAGACAATCCATCCACCGGTTTACGGTAACTGGCTCTTTATTATCATCACATTCTGTCATGTAGCATGATATTCGTGCTCATCAGACTGTCCCAATAAGGCATTTCAGTATCCCAAAGTCTATGTCTATACACCATCCTTCTTCTGTCATATTTACACGTATTGCCAAGCAGATACAGTGGTGTTGTCGGCCGCAATGGCACGGAACGCAAAGCCCTCACCGGTCAAGTTGGTACGGCTGGCAGCGTAGATCTGGTAAGCAGTGCCCTTGTTGTCTATCATTTGGTCAGCGCATATCCTCTTCTGCAAGCGGCCCAGCAAGACTTACCTGGAATGTTCGAAGTCTCATTGGTCGCGACAGCGAGGAAGCCAGTGTTCTCGAACAGAAGGTGTCCCTGAGCAATCCCGAAACCCTGTGTGACAGATCCGTTGCCAGTGTAGCCGCTGTGTGCGATGGTGAACTTAAGCTTTCCGTCAGCAGCAACGTAAGCTTGCTGACCGCCTGGCACGGTTGTGTAGAGCGACAGAGTATCGCCTGGGAGGTAGAAGCTGAAGACTGTGCTGGTGGTCCTGTTGTTGTTGATCGGGATTTGCGGGATGTCTGGGGTGTAGGTCGCGGTGTCCTTGTTGAGCCAGAAGGACGAGCCGTTGGCGGCGATAGGGGCGTACTGAATGTCGCCACCGGAGCGGATGGCAACACCGCTGAAGTGGATGGTCTCCTCGCCGCCCTAGCGGGTCTATCGAAATGTTAAACTGTGGTTGAACAGAGACTTGTACTTGGCTTTGTAACCTTGAGAGATGGCAGAGCTGCTGCCGATGCGGCGAGGGCGAGTGCGATGAAGGACTTCATTTTGGATGTGTGGGGGATTATTTGGAGGACTGCGATGAAGTTCGATGCAAAGTGTGCTTGGTCTGAACGAAAATGGAGACCTGCGGTACTGCGTGAGTGCTCATAAACAGTCAGTGATCACCAAAGTCACATTGATGCCATGTCCTGATCTCATGTCGTTAGCCATGTCGTCAAGTTTTGCGGGCCTATACGAGGCCCCAACAATCCAGAACGGGAAGTAAAGCCTGAGGAGAAACACCGATATGCAGAGCTAGTGATGTGGTTTGTGACACCAAATCTGTGCGAGATAGTTCCGAGGAACAAATAGGTGACACCCGCCGGCCGCGTCGATCTGCTGCATAAATTGATTCTCATCGGGTCAAAGAATTCGTATCTTGAGACATGTCCGTTGTTTTCGATTAGCTAGATACTGTTCTATCGGTGTGGAAGAGCGTGGAAGAGTGATCATTGAGAGCGTTATGAGCTCCAAGTCGAGAGTCGTGAATAGCCCTTCTCGTGGTATCAGCTTCTTCCTGGGTAGGTCGCAAAATGCTTCAAGCATCGCGCCAGCAGACCAACCTGTCACGTCAAAACTCATCCCCGCTTCGCAGCTCGCTGTGTTATTGCTGCAATGGGGCACCGGCTGGTGCAAAGGGCAGTGGCCGGAGGTTGTTCCTGAACCAACGCACAGTATCCAGAAGGTACTGGGCCATGCAGGCACCTACTACAATGCCCAAAGTTGGAGCCCAAAGGCACGCATACAAAACTTTTGCGTCTCTGT
The DNA here is from genome assembly GCF_020509005.1 of Fulvia fulva. Lineage (NCBI taxonomy): Eukaryota > Fungi > Ascomycota > Dothideomycetes > Mycosphaerellales > Mycosphaerellaceae > Fulvia > Fulvia fulva. Next base: position 3,379,387 of record NC_063017.1, on the reverse strand, counting down.
TGGTGTTCGACAAAAGAAATCGTCCGGGCCTTGAGTACCATCTGAAATTATGCGTCCTATTGCTACCAAGGTGCGCAGTGGGAGCCATGCGATCATTTGACCTCTTAAACGGCTCGACAGTAGAGAGAGCATGAGGCCACCAATGAATGCAATGGGTACGCCGATGAGCATCTGGTTTCCCAACGCCAATTGCATGATGTGTTGCGTCTTGGTTCGATGCTTGCAATTTGCGTTCAATGCAGAGCTCATATTGTACCTTCATGAGAGCGTGCTTGACAAACAGGGCTAATTGCTTGCTCGAGAGAACGTACGACGCGTGGTTGCCGACAACGGAAGCCGCAAGAAGACGAAAGGTGGTTGAGAAAGGCCCACAGGGCTAAGCCGTGAGATGCATCCCTCTCACGGCATGACTCTGTAGATTGGGTACTCATCTCCAACCTCCATTGGAATGATGTTGAAGCTGACATAAGAGTCGATGTTCTCCGGTTCCAGCGCCACAAATGCAAGTGCTGCGTTTTTCTGCCGGGTTGTCACCCAAAAGCTCCCAGCTGGCAGCTCAACGTAGATGCTATCAGACCTTGTCGTAACGCTAGAGAGTACTGTACCCTCGTAGTACTGGCTGGAAAGAGTTGCGTTCGTGATCGTCAGTGCTTCGACGACATCTCTGTAAGAGTACGGCAACTTTTGAACTTCCAGGCCTGAAGATTTGAGCCGATCGACAAGGTCTGTCCAGGCTCTAGGAATGAGATATGCTTCAGGTCGTTGTCTGGTGAGGTTGGCAGTGGTCGGGGTGGATGAGTAAAACTCAACCGGGGCTTGGACGAGGTTTCCGCTCTCATACTCCACGAATGTCCACTGCCTCGTAGTTCTGCTCGTACCATCAGTGACGATGATGCTGTCTGTGCTGTTGACAAAGGTCTCTATCCCACTTTCCACAACGCGAATAACGTCATAAGCATGATCGGAAGCGGTTTGCACAATCCCTTCGATCATGGCCAAGCCAGTGGTGACCCTCCTGGGAAACTCCTGGTCTGCGAGGCCGATACCACGAGTCTCGCACAAGAACACGATAGCCTGGCTGAGACCCATGGCATTGCGACCAATTTTGGCGTCACTTCCAGCCTCGTAGTATGTGATCGTTGAATTGGTCACATTGCTGCTCGCGCCAGTAACGTATGGCTCCCACCTGAGACCGTACGACTCCACGCTGGCGCCAATAGCAGGAGCAAAGAGCTCTTCGGACATTCGGCGTATGCCCTCATCGATGTTGAGGTTCTTCGCCGCACTAAATAGAGCGTCAGCACCTGGAAGATAGCTGCCTCCATAGAGAGCCGAAGCCGTGTATTCATGCATATCAGCGGCAACGTGAGGCGCGAATCGGGAGAACGTCTTTTTGATATCGCGAGTCTGTTGGCGAGCCAGCTTGGTGTGATCACGATTCGGGTCGTAATTGGTGGCCAATGTCCGTTGAAAGTAGGAGACACCATCGGGATTGTATCGAGTGAGAATCATAATATCGACATTATGCAACAAAGACGCCGCCCACGTCTGGTTGGCATCGAGCTTTCCCAGGAATGCCATGATTGCTTGGTCGCCAGCAGGCTCCTTTCCGTGTACGCCTCCTTGTAGCCACACGCGGACTTTGCTACGTGTGTCATTACTTCGCTGGCTCCAGGGCTGCGAGGTGTACCAAGGCTCGGATGAAGTCCAAGGCTGAGATGATGTCGAGAGGTAGACATAAGGGAAACTTCGACCCTCTTGTGATAGATACTCTGCTGAAAAATAATTCATCCAGTAATTCCGGAGGTCGAGCGTTCTCAGATAGTAATCCATAGATGCATGGCTGGTGGGCGAGTCAGTGCCATTGTGGAAGCCTCGTAAGATAGGCCAGCTCTGATTGTCCAGTACCCATGGCGACAGTAGCTGCACACCTGGATCTGCGAAGTTGGACTCGACCTGGGGTGAATCACGACGGACCGTGACATGGTTGTCGCCGTATTGCACAGCGTGTGCTGCCGGTACCAACGCCGAAAGCAAGGCTCCCGTACGCATCTTGAGCGGCTGAAGGACTCGTCGAGCTGCTGTGCTCTTTCATGGTGGCTTGCGGTGCTGTCTTAAGCAGCCGGCATGCGGCCACCTGCCATCCCATCGCAAGGCGGTCACGCTGGAGCCCCATACCTGCTGGCCTACACTTGCCATACAAAGGTAAAGTGCGGCGCAGCAAATGATAGCAAGTGCTGTTTCCGCGGCGGAAGGTGGATATGATGTCGACGGCGCTGTCGCCAAGAGCGGAGATTGGGCTCGGCATCGTGCTGCACCCATGCCATCAATCAAACTTCAGTGGAGCTCCCTCCAGACTTTCAAAAACATCTTTCGATTGCCAATGTGGCTGCCAAAGCATACAAGAAGTGCTCAACCCATCTTCCTCTTCGCATTGTCAGGCAGACTCCCCCGAGCTTTCGAGCAGCGCAGACCACCGCGAGCAACTCGAGGCTGGGCAGCTTGAGGCTCTTCATTGATCGTTCATCTTGGCTTTGCTTGACGGCTGCCAGCTTCAGGCAAGCTCCTCAGTGCTATCACTTGGCAGCCATGTGTTCACCACGCGAGATTCTCATCCATGCATAACATATGTGGAGATGGGTTGGCCGATGCTGATCGCTGCCGCAAGGGCGGTATTAGAAACGTTCAAGACTGAGCTGAACCCTTCCTTTCCAACCAGATAGGCATCCAAAACAGCATGAAGCCCCTTGTCCAATCCACCATTGCGCTGGCAGCGTGCACGGCATTCAGTTCGGCAGAGACGGTGTACACAGGAGATACGCTCTCTGGATATCCGGTGATCTCGGCGCTCGACATCACCGATGTACCTTCAAACACGATATCACGGTTCTGGCTGTCACCAGGAGCTGGACAAGGCGGACTGGCATACTTCCTACCGATTTTCGTGGCGAGGGGCAACGAGGAGTCGCTTGAGATCGGCCGCAAGCTCTCCTTGTCGGCGTCCATCCATGGAGATGAACTGAATCCTGTCGCTGTGGTACAGAAGGTCTTTGCACAGCTTAACGAAAGTGTGACATCTGGCGACTTCAATGGAACGATCATCGGACTACCCACGCAGAATCCACAAGGCAACTTTCTGAACCAGCGAAACTTCTTCACAAGTTCCTCCAACGGGTTCTTTACAGATCTGAATCGTAATTTTCCAGGCAGGAATATCTCCAGCGGGGGCAGTCTTGTGCAATCGTACACTGATGCTATCTGGAACAACGTTTGGGGCAACTCTTCCAACGTTGATGTGGCCGTTGACTTTCGTAAGTACCTCGCTTGACAGGCTTACTCGATCGATGCTGACCTTGAGACTAGATCCTCTGTCCACAGGCTCGAACGGACCACTCTGGGCATATGCAGACTACGGCTTTGAAGGCGTGCAGCGTATTGCAGAGCTAGCACAGCCAGACATGATTAAGATCGATCCCGGTGAGCCAGGAAGCATCGAGACAACGTGGGTACAGAATGGCATTCCTGCCATTACGCTGGAGATTGGACCAGCCAACATCTGGAATCAAACACTGATCCAGCGTGCTGTGGACTTTACCTTCCGTCTACTGAATGATTTGCAAATTACGAGTGGCGAGGAGTATCAGCCAGACCTGTCTAACATATATGTTGCAACGAACTTCTCGAATCCTCGTGTATTGTACAGTGGCTGGGTTGAGCTCGATATTGATGTACTGGAGGATGTCGAGGAAGGTCAAGTCATTGGTCGGGTGTACAACTCCTGGGGAGATAAGGTGGAAGACCTGATGTCGCAGGTGACGGGGAGAGTGTTGACGGTGCTGGTCGACCCAGCTGTCGAGATAGGTGCCAGCGTTGCGAGCATCGGCTACAATGCCACGAGTGGTGCATGAAGTAAAAGCCATAGACTCAATTCACAACGCATCCACGATATGCGTCGCCATTTGCCTCAACGACGGACGAATTGTAGCCATAACAAAAGAGTCGATGCTCCCACAGCCCCGCCGATTGCTCGTTTCAGTGTCAAAGACTAGAGAGTCATTCCTAGAGTGCTACCCAAACCTGTCGCCATGACAACTAGAGGGTAGCTGTAGAAAGCTCATAATCTATGCCTCTAGCTCGTGGGCTGAAGCCACATCGAGCGCGGTGCCTTCCCGAGAGCAGGCTGGGCGCTTACAGTCCAGGGCATAGTTTTTACAACCCCTGTTCTTCCACCTTTCCTCATTAGGAAGGATGTATCCACTGCTTGGCGTAGCTCATCACCTGGTGTGTCCTCCATTGTTGGCTATTACTGCCTCGCAGCGTTCTCGCATACTCTTGCATATACGTTGTATGTCCTCAGGTGTGAGCTTGGCCCATTCTTGATAGTGAGATTGAAGGTAGCAACACCTTCTGAGATGGACATGGATAGCCGGAAGGGGTTAGCGTAAATACAGGGGTTGTAAAAACTATGCCCAGGACTGTAGTAATAAAAAGAGTTGTCTTTTGGCACGCCCTGGGACAGAAGAGCAAAAAGAGTATTGACCTACGCAGGGATCGAACTGATAAGTTATTAGCGGAGAAACCTCATGGATAACGACTGTATGCTTACCCTGCAATCTCTTGATACCGACTGGATCGTAGTCAAGCGCCTTGCCATTGGGCCAGCAGGCCACAGCAGTACACTGCTTAAGGCGCACTCTTTTTTAATTATTTATATAGCATTAAAAACGCCGGCTGCGAAGATGCCAGCTTTGAAGAAGTCCGGAGCAGTGGGCTGTCAGGAATGCTTACGCACGGAGCTTGTCTATTTTGGCTTAGCTTGAGCTAGTGCATCACATGATCCAAGCAGATGAATACCCCAACTCGTTGGCCAGACGTGCCTGCCTACCAAGGCAGTTGCGAATCTCAACACAGTACATCAGGGTCTGCCTATTGCATTGTGCACGTTGGGACTAAGCCGCTGAAGCTGCAGAGCTCCTGCGACCACATCTCGAGATGGTCGCAAGACCCTTCGATGACTTCATCATCAGACTCGCTGGAGTCCATGTCCATGTACTCATCCATCGGTGGTTGAATCTCATACTTTCACAGAAGCTGCGTAGATCTGACATCTAGAGATAACTTACTACCAAGCAACAGTTAAGCTCGCCCTCGCCAACATGGGCCTCCCACAACAACCCACCGAGCATGCCCAGTCTCATCCAGACTCGACCACTTCACCACAACCACAACCCGGCAAACCTCAACTCCCACCGGAAGCCCTCGACCTCGCCAGCAAGATCTTCGACTTCGCCCGCGAAGGCAAGGTCGCCGAGCTCCGGCAGTATCTCACTGCTGGAATACCCCCGAACCTCACCAACCACAAAGGCGACACCTTGATAATGCTCGCCGCATACCACGGACATCTCGAAGCGGTGGAGATGTTGCTCGAAAAAGGTGCAGACATGGACGTACTGAACGGTCGAGGGCAGAGTCCGATAGCTGGCGCGGTATTCAAAGGTTACGATGAAATTGTGAAAGCGATGGCGGAAAGAGGTGCAGATCTGGCTGCAGGACAGCCAAATGCGATTGAGGCGGCGAGGATGTTTCATAGGACGGAGATGTTGAGGTTGTTCAGGGTGGATGAAGAGGCGAGTTGAAGGTTAGACTGCACAAGGAAGCATGTATAGATGAAGCAAAGGGAGCATATGTCGGAAATAAGCGAGCCGACAAACGGCGGTATTTTGTCACATCGCACCTGCCTCACTTCACCTCAGCCTACATAGATACCTGCGCGTTTTATCGCACACTTTCTTTCTTGTTAAAGCACGCCACGGTCACACATCCGATCGCGGCACATCACCAGACCAGTACGCAGGTGAGTGTATAGCATACATGTACCATCAAAGACAAGCCTCGCTAACAACCTGCCTACAGAGACCGCCAACAAGCACAATATCACTCTCAAAAATGCCGCCAGAGATGCTGGCTCACATCGGCAGCTTCGTGACCGACGAGACGCTTGTCACACTGCGGCTTGTCAACAAGGCGATCGAGAGCGCCGTCTTCGATCGCTTTTGCCAGGTGTACTACTCCGAGCTGTCTTGCTGCATCCTCGATCCCAGCCGCTTGCAGAGGCTGAAGCGCATCACCTCAACACCACATTTGCTGGCCAAGATACGCAGCATTCAGCTCACCTTGGATGCATTAGAAGGCCACGTGTATAGAGATACTTTATCGGTGGCGCTACAACTCGAGTCAGTGCAACAAGGATACGGCTTCTGTGACGAGCAGACTCGCTGGCGGTGGGCTCTAGTCTCGGGGCTGAAGCACAAAATACCCGACCACAACAGCATAGCCTCAATCATGGCCGACCTCGAGGGAAGTTCACGGCTTTCCATCGACATGGCACTAAGGCCGTTTGATGAACTACACAGTGACGTGGTGCAGCGCACACTGGAGGTTATCATGCGCACCACGTGTCCCATCAACAGGCTCGTCCTCGATGAACTATGCAACATCTCGCTACCGAGACTGCATCTCATTACATCAATACCGCTTCTTCAAGCCGTCTCCCCGCCTCTCCCTCTCACAATCCCTCACCGGAAGCACCAGATCCTCCTCAGGATCCTCCTTCATCTGATCATGCATCATCTTCACCGCCTTGTCCGCCAGATACTCAATCCCATCCCCGACCCTCTTCAGTACTCGATGTGGCGACGCAGAACGACTCGAGCTCCCTGATCCCGGCGGCGAGTCGTCTGACGAAGCGTACGGACTCGAGCGATACGGTGAAAGGTAGGTGCTATTGTAATCATGCTTGGTGACCGTCAGGCCATTCTCGATGTCCGGAATATGGTTGGGCACAATTATTGGCGTGTGCCTACAGTGGCTCCGCGGTGGAAGTGGCGCGGTTCGTGATGAAGAAGCGCTCCTTGGTGGACCTGGTAGTGAGTTATTGGTCATGTTGATGAATGACCTCTGCCGTCTTGGTGCCAGGTCCGCCAGCTCAATGCCGAGTCCAATGGCTTCGATGTCGGTGTGCTGTTGAGACTTCTGCCGTCTGGTGCGCAGACATGGCGTCTCAAGGCTGGGTGTGTCGGATGATGTAGTGAAAGCAGCGCTGCCGATTTCTTGGTTCACGTGCCCAGTTTCGCTCGTGTCTTCTGGAACCTTGGCGTATTGCTTCTTGCCATGCTTAAGAGTAGCTTTCTGCCGCAGCAAGAACTTCGGTGGGAAGTTGACAGCATAGAGTAGAGCTGCCACGGACCACAGCACCAAGAGAAGGACTAGAAGCCCGTACGCCGATAGAACGTAGGAAGTCGGCAAGTGAGTCTCGATGCGTCGTTCCCCTTGGCTCACAGACGAAGTAGCTGCAAGGGCTGGAGGTCCTCTGATGGTCGTTTGGTGGTTCTCGACTGTTGTAGCGGGCGCATACGTGAATCGCGCGTGAGAAGCCTGTGCAGTAGTGGCGACTGTGCTGAAGCCAACCGCGGTGGGCACCTCCGTACTCGAGAACATCGAGACTATGCCCCTCTCTACTGTTGTCCCATCGAGTGTCTCCACAGGTGCGAGTCCGATGAGTCTGTATGTCCCAATCGTGCTGATGGATGGTGGCTCCTCGCGCCTCAGCTTCTGCGCTTGGTACTTCGCTTCGCGCTCCAGAGTCCAGTGTCGTATCGCAAGATTCGAGTTGGTGGCCGTGCTCCCTTCATCGCTGGCGCTTTTGGTGAGTGCCTCGATATTGTCGATCTTCGAGTTGCGCTCCATTCCCCAATTCCTGGCATGGTGTCGCGGGATCACGGTCTTTCCGTTCTGATCGGTGCTGGCAACGTCGTTCGCTTGAATCTTACTATCCCCTCTAGGGCGTCCAGAGACGGCTGATGTAGCGCTAGTGGCGGTCTCTTCAACATCCTGTCCACCTCTTCCTCGACCATCATCGTCAACCTCCTGTCCGCCCTCGAAATCTCCGGACTCGGCATCGGCTCGCTCAAGGTAAATGGTCCTTTGCGCTGTTGGCGGCATTCCTCTACTTTCCGATGGGCGCAAGCTCTCGCACTTTTCTCTAGCAACTGTGGTAAGAAGAATTGTGTGGCGAAGAGAAAAAGAGCGACAAGGAGAATCGGAAGTTGTGTTTTCCAAGTTGACTGCGGCTCCCTTTCTTGTAAGTCGTGCGAGACTTGCATTGGTGTATGAGTCTTGGAAATATGCGGGTGGCAATGCGGGATGTATGCAGTGTCTGAGGTGGGTGTTATGGTAAAAATTGAAAGCGTTTGCTAGCGCCATTCTTCCCAACTTCACCACAACACCGCGCACTTCAATTCTGTCCACTTACACTATTCACCACGATACCTGCTGAGTACCTATTCATCGTCGACTCGCGCTCTCTTGCCCTTACCGCCACCCGAATCGTCCTCTGCTGCTCGCTTGCTCGCGCCTTTGCTGGCAGCATCAATCATGGCTTCCACGCCGAACGGATCATCCTTCCTCTCCCTCTCGAACATGACTGGGCCACTTCTTGCTTCAGCGGTCTCCGTGCCCTTGAAGCCTTCCTTCGGCGCCCTTCCTAGCGTATCGAACCTCTTCGCGCCTTGAATCTTCTCGAGTGTCTCACCGCCATCCTCATCCTCATCTTCTCCCACGGAAGGTCTGTAAATACTGTTCAGCGCATCACGTTCGGCGAAAAGCGGCTTGTCGTAAGGCTGATCCTCGTTGAAGCCAGCTGCCATACCAGACGACTGGTTGAACAACCGCGAGTCGTACATAGCCTCCTTGTTCTGTGTAGGCTTGGCGAGACCCAGCGCGACCTTCTCACTGACATCACGATTCTGCTCTCGTGCCATCATCTGCATCCGACGTTCGTGACCCATGTTCTTCTGGCGAAGTGCACGTCGCTCTTCGTTGCGCTGGTCTGCACGTTTCTGCTCACGTTCGCGACGGTCCTTTTCGCCACCATCAGCACTTCGGCTACGTGACCGAGACCGAGACGAGTAGGATGACCTCGAGTCGTAAGAAGAGCGACTGTCCACAGATCTGCTTCGCGATCTTCCTCGATCGGAGTCCCTCCGAGGTGCCATGGCAGCCTCTCTGTCCGCGCGTGCCTTTTGCGCCAGCTGTCGCAGGTGGTCCTCCTTGGCTTCCTTCTCTTTCTCCGCCAGACGCTGTTGCATCTTCTGTCTTTGTTGCACCTCCTCTCTTGCATGTCTATCCGCAGTGTGTAGTGCTTCCGCGAATTGTGCAAACTTGTCGTTGATTGTGACATCCTGCAAGCCTCGTCCATCCGCTGCCAATCGCTTGTCTAGAGGTACAGTATAACCCTTGGGGTTCTTCCAGTTCGATACGGGCGGAGGAATCTTCCATGCTTCCTGATCCTCTGCAGTCAACTTGCGAGGCGGGGAGTGCATGACTGGCGGTGGAGGAGATGGCGGACCACGGGGAACCTTCTTGATCTTGTGCTTCGGTGGCTCCATAGGGTCTTGTTGTCTTTGCACAATCTTCATGATACGGTCCTGCTTCTTGCCATTGTCGCCCATCTGATTCGCCGGTGTGTACCGCACGAATGTAGGCTCTGGTCTCGAGGTGCCTTTGACGTTCTTTGGCTTCTGTGCTGCCAACGTACCATCCACCAAACTCTGCAGCGCCTTCTGCGTGCGCTCTTTACTGGCCTGCACCTCTTCCTCGCTCGGCCTCTCCAAGCTGATGTCGCCCACATCTGCACGTTGTCGCAGCGGGATGAGGTCCTTGAAGCTGGCGTGCACGATGCGCTTCTCGTTGTGCCCTCTCCTCGCAATCGCATCATACTTGACTTTGCCTTCGTTGTCCACCTGAATCGCTAGAGCATTCGAAGAGGAAGGCTGACCTTTCCTGCCCATGTCTAGCGGATACTGTGCCATGGGCACTTCCGGGAAAGCGCCTCCATCGCCATAGTCCTCCGCATTTCGCGGTCGCCATCCTGATCGCTGTCCGTATGCTGGTGGTCCTGACCGTTTCACGACTAATTGCTGTGCCTCGATATCGGCGGCGTTGACAACTCGTGGTCCTTTTTGTTGCGTGTGTGTCGGCAACTCCTCGTCTTGGCCGGTGTACTTTGGCTTCGGCAGAGCGTTCGAAAGTGCTAATCGAGTCGCCATGTTGTGGTATGAATGTAGGAACAAGATGTCGTCTCTGTTGCTCGCTCACTTCCCATGTTCAATCATGAAATCTGCGGCAAAGCTTGCGGGCAGAGTTTCTTAGTCATGAAATCTTGGCGAGAAAGGCATTCACTTGGGCCTTCACCTTCATGACTACAACATCGTGTAGCGATATCACGAAGTCACGGCGGCTCATGTCCATTGCTATTGCTTGTAACGATGATTTCAAGCACATGAATCTAGCTTCCGCAACATACAGCACATCACGTTTGAGGCACTTCTTTTCACAGCAATGTCAGAAGACCTTCGAGATGAGGTAACATCCATCAATTCCATATACGGCGATCATACACTCTCTTTGATCGAGTCGGACATATACGCATTGTCATTACCTTCTCAGCCCGAGGTCTCTCTACGCCTCGAATTCCCTTCAGACTACCCTGATACACCTCCATCCGTCCTTGGCACTCAACACATTGGAGATGCAATTGCCAAGGGCGAGGGCACTGCCATCTTGGAGCTCGTCCGCGATGTACTCGCTGAGATCTACGCACCTGGTACTCCAAGCATATTCGAGCTCATCGAAACCGCTGGCGAGAGACTTCAGCAGCTCGGCCTGGACCGAAGCTCAAAGGACGAGGAAGAACAAAATGCTCAAACGAACGGTCAGGATCTCCATTCAGACTTTGACGACTTGAACATCTCTGATGCAAAGCAGCCTTTGGACGAGCTTGGCTATCCGCCACCATGGACTACTTCGGAGCCAGTCTCAGAGAAGAAGTCTGTCTTCATTGCGCGAGCTGCGCCAGTATTGTCTGTCGATGAGGCGAAGTCTTATCTGGCTCACCTTCTTGCTACGGACAAGAAAGTCGCCAAAGCAACTCATAATATCACGGCCTGGCGGATTCGTGGAGAGAATGGTGTTCAATTTCAGGATTGCGATGACGACGGCGAAGACGCTGCCGGCGGCCGTGTGTTGCATGTTTTAGAGCTCATGGGTGTCTGGGATGTCATGGTCGTGGTGTCAAGATGGTATGGCGGCGTGAAGCTCGGTCCAGACCGCTTCAGACTTATCAACCAGTGCGCGAGGGATGCTGTCGTGAAAGGTGGCTTCGCGGCTGTCGAAGAGGAGAAGGCCACTGGCAAAAAGAAGGGGAAGAAGTGATGAGGCGAATGGACACGATCGGGACTCGGCGGTCCAGGTCACCTCCAAGAGCATTGAGCCCAGCCGAAAGACCGCAGGTCACGATTAGAACGAACCAACGCACACCTGGCTAAGGTCAGCGCAGAGACATCTCTGATTTGACGAGAGAACGATGGCCTGATCATGCAAGTCATGCGCCATCAACATCGCGCCAACACCACATTCCAGATTGGCGCCAGTTAGCTGATAACTGGCAAGACCATCTGAGATCCCCAACCTGAGACCCGGAAACTGAATACATCAAGCACATGATCACGATACTCAACACCGGCACTCGCCTCATCACCGCCATCCCGAAAATCAGCCACAATAACAACAACCACAATCCCCGCGCGGCACTCGAGCCCGCTTCCGTGCCCACCACGTTGAGGAAACCATGATTCCAATCTTGATGAACAGCGAAGCACCCGAACTATGTTACGACCGAAACAACCAAAACTTGGAAGTTCACAAATCTTGTATACTTCACACATAACTACGTGTCAGCACAATCCATAAAGCCATCAGACAAGAACCCATCAGAAACCCAGCCAGTGACGTCGCTACGATATGGCAGGGCTGGGATCCCTAGAGTTTGCTGTATAGACCCACTACGGTATCGCAAGCGGCGGTGCATTGCGCCAGTGGCAGCGCTGGCGTAAGTATCGTGGCTGTATACCGGCAGTGGTGTGTGCGCGGCCACTCAATCTGTGGAGATTAGCCGTGTCGGTCCCCATGCACCCGCGAAGCGGGTGTTGGACAACCCAGTGATATTGGACACCTCAATAAAACCACGCTTTCCAACACGCGTTATCTCATCAATATGGTTGCTTCCATCTATCGTGAAGAAGAGAGCTCATCAGTGAGGGCGTGCAGTGGTACTGCGACGCGTCAAATCCAGGTCCTGTCAAGCAGGTAGCCGCCAACTGGGGTGTCGATTACCAACGCTTCAGAAGACGACTTCTCGGTCACAACTCACGCAGCACACGGCCGCGTACGCACACGGTGTTGACAGACGATCAAGAAGCTGTTCTTGCAACCTACTTGAGGAGGTGTGACAAGATAGGCGTATCCGCGCGACTCCGGATGGTCCAGATCAGCGCAAATTCGATCCTCAAGCGATACCATACTGGACCTAGTTCTTGCATGACTTCGAGGCCTTCAGAAGGCAAGCAATGAAGCCAACAACCATCATAAGCGGCTTCGAGAAGTGTGGTATCTACCCCTTCAATCCGGAGCCAATATTGGCTCGTGCAAGGCAAGACCTAGCTGCTCTTCGATCGAATAAACGAGTCTCAACACCGGAGCCGATTGTCAACGATAAGCAGCTTCCAACAACAGTGAGGACCTTCGGTCGATACACTGCTGCGCTTATAGCTGATCCATTGATAGATGAGTCTATTAAGCAGCGACTGGAGCCACTCTTCCGTGGAGCCCAGATTGCTATTGTTGAGGGCGCCGAAGCAGTAGCTGAATTGAACAACACCACGGTCCGCCAGAACGCTCGCAATGCTCGCAACACTCAGAAGAGACAACACCTTCAGCGTGGATGTGTCATGAAGGCTATCAACGCAAGAGCTGCTATACAAGAACGTGAAGAGAACACAGTAAAGCAGCTTGAAGCCCAGCTAGCACGTGCAAGAACAGGTGAATTGAGACACCGGATAAGCAAGATTATGAGCTATATCAAGGGGACATACAACAGACCTGCTTATCCAGTGGAGAGACGGAAGATTATGCCAATATGGCTTGCCTGTATGGACGATATAGCCAATAGATAGTTGAATACACCTCATTGATATCGTTGAGGTGTCCAATATCACTGGGTTGTCCAACACCCGCTTCGCGGGTGCATGGGGACCGACACGGCTAGGGCTGGTGGCGAGTGCGGCCGGGAGTGCGCAGTCATGTGAAGAGACGTCTGGAGTAGATTGCGTCTGGCCCGAGCATGCGGTGCGAGATTGCGCCTTGAGATTGAGGGTGTACGCACCCGTAGCTGGGACACGTGCGCGTGCGGTTGCGTACCGATGTTGAGGATAGAGTGGTTAGAAGGTGATGGAAGTGGCGATCGAATCAATGGTTGATGAATGCAGTAAGATGGCCATCAAGCAGTAAGTCGTTCTCTTCGCCGAGACGCTGATATCGTTCTTTTACTCGTACAGAATATGTGCCATATCAAATGGTCCGCTCCAAGCTGTCTTCAGCGAGCGTGTAGTGCTGTCATCAAGATTCGTCTCAACACCTCAGTGCAGCTGTAACAAAAGATCTCCACCCTCTCATTCTCATCAAAGCCATCCTCCATCATCATGAAATTAGACGCCTGTACCTTGCGCCTACGCTAAACATTACAGTAATCGAAAACACAAATCATGATCCATCTAGGCATCAGAAGCGACTCTGTTAGATACACTCCTCATCTTTGGAAACGACGACGTCGCACCAAGCTTCAGCGGCCAGTCACTCGAGAAATCGTCTTGGTCACCCGGAAACGGCGGCAGCTCAATCGTCGGTGCTCGCTCGTTCGCTGCGCGAGCGACCATCTTCGGCTTACTGATGCTCGAATTGCGCGGCGATTGCGGCGCCTGTTGTGTGACCATGACGGGTTCCGGTTCTTTGACATCCTCCAGGTAGCTTCTGCGTGCTGCATCCTTCGGTACGAAAGTGTCCCGAAATTCCTTGCCGATCCGGTTTAGACTGAAGTTGGACGATAACTTGTTCATGCGCTTTATCGGGAGCTTCAAGGATGATGTGGTGGAATTTGATCGCTGGCTCGATACAGTGTTCTCGCGCTTAATGAGACCAACAGATCGTGGCTCCAGTGGTGTGCTTGGCGTTGAAGTTGGATATGGCGTTGTTGGTGAGATGGCACGAGCGGCTTCCAAAAGTGGTACATGTCGGGAAGCAACGCTTGATCGTCGTTTGACTTCAAGCGAGCGGTCGATGATTAATGAACTCGGGGCGGTAGATGCGGGTGAGTCCATTACTGACGAGTTGACAGATCCATGGTGGCTGTCTTCGCTGCTTCGAACACTTTGCTGCATTGCTGAGTTGCGCCTGGAGCTTGAATTGGGGTTTAGACTGATGCTTGCTGGTCGGACTACTCCACGCCTTGAGGGAATGTCGACGAGCTTTGGCAGTGAAACCACTTTGGCCTTGCCGGCTGACTGGATCTTTACCGCTTGTGCCTCACTGCATTGCTGTTCGACTTGGTTGCAGCTTTCAGCAAGAGCTTCCGGTAAGGTAAAGTCGCTGATGCCGCTGTAGTCTGAGTATACACTGGAGTTGTCGTCGTCGATAGGAGAAGCTGTCTCCTCGTCGGAGGTGTACCCGCGTAATTGCGACGAGTTGTTGACCAGATGAGTGACTGCTGTAGGTGCCTTGCCATCCGAGTTCAAGGCCTTGGTAGAGGTGAACCAGCAGTCATTGTACTGATTGGTAGCACCAGTGTAAAGATTGTTGTTGTCGACCATCTTGGACTGTTGATGTCGAGTGTCGCAGTTGAAGTTGAAGTCGAAGTTGAAGGCCGGGTTGACAAAGAAGTCCTCGATGGGGCGAGAAGCACGGGAATCAGCCATAATTACTGCGGAGAGTGCTGGTCCACTAAGATGTCCGTCGGTTGACGGTCTCTAGTAAAGGTCGAAACCGCCGAGTCCAAGGTCCACCAGGGTGACACGCGAGAATGACGCTGCAAGCCTCGATATCAGGGACTGTGCTATGCTGTGGAGGAGCTGCAGGCTGTAGCAGGGGGTACGCTGGTATGTACCTGAGTCGGACCCTGGTCGGGGACCGAATGCCAGCGATGATCGAACGTCGACACGTTTGATGTTGGAGTGGGCAGATCGAGGTAGATGATAAACAGGCAGGCGATTCTCCGATGCAGAAGGTGTGTTTGTAGAGTCTTGTCCGTGATTCCAGCTGAAATGTCAGGCCGTGGCAGACAGTACGCCACTGGGTGTTAGGCTCCCGACTGACAGGCGTGCATGCAACACTGAATGGACGCCGGCAAGCCGAAGGTCGCACAAAAACGTCTCGAGAGCTCGTGGGTGCAAGCAGCGGCGCGGAATGGATTGTGGTATCAGCTGTTAGTCCGCTGCGTCCGGATCGCTTGTGTGACGGTCAGGCACACCATGCGAAGGCGCCGAACTCTCGAGAGGCAGGCGACCGCTGACAGGGTGTGGGCGTCGCTACGTTTTTGTCTGAGCTGGTACCTCTCTAGTCTCGACGAGTCTATGGGCAGACCCCATTTTCGACTACGGGCAGACCCAAGCTGATGTAATTAATCAAAGTCCATCAAACCACATCCCCACCCCCCAGCCCTCCGCTGCACCCGGAGCCTCCCAAGAGATCCTCCCTCCCTTCGGGGGGGGCCCTCCTACCTTGGGTCCCTCCCAGGTTTGCTTCGGCTACGAGAAACAGAGGGCTATTAGCCCTCGCCGGGCGGGCAGGTACAAAGTTGAGTCCTCAGAATTTGATTGATTACATAAGATTGGGTCTGCCCATAGAATTTATGTCTAGTCTTGGCTATTCCTCGTCAATGCTCTTCCTCCGCGAGCCGGCATGATTGAGGGCGAGCTACGATGAACGGCTCGAAGCGGATTGCGCATAGCTGGAGTGTGCTATGCTTGCCATGCGGTCCGCCATTCGGCACGGACAGGCCCAATCAAAGTTTTGAATTTTACCATCAATAAATAGATAAGCTGCGGTAGTGGAAAACTTAGCGCCTCCTTACCGGCAACTGTAGGCAGATACTAGTCGGCAAGTACGTCGCTGCTATTCGGCAAGTAGCAGGGTCGACATATCGTATCTCGCGTATAAGCAGGGTATTCGTTACCCCCTAGGATATAGCCTCACACCTCCGAGTATCTTTCTTCTCCGCGCACTCGAGCTGGCAACGAGTGGGAGGGGGGCCCTCACGAGGCAGGGGTAGGGGCCCCGCCGATGTGCCCTCCCCGAGGCCCAACAGCGACGTGCAAGACAGTCGTCGTTGCTTTGCTTAGTTACTTGCACAGCAGTAAACAGGCGTTTTGTTCAACCAAGATTACAGTGTACTTGCCGAATAGCAGCAGGGCACTTGCCGACTAGTATCTGCCCAACTGTAGTGCGCGGGAAGCTTCGCGCCAAAATGGCCCTGATCTTCGCACCTTCACCTTCTCTCTACAGAAGACACGCCGGTGCGACACCTGGCTTGAAGTCTTGTTGATTGATGGACGAGTCGAGCCTCGCAGCGATGCCCCATCTATCATACATGTAGCAGCGATATGGTGTGTGCTATAGTGGCAAGCACAGTCGCGACTCGCCTGTCCCTCACTGTGAAACAGTGATACAGTCCTGGGCATAGTTTTTACAACCCCTGTTCTTCCACCTTTCCTCATTAGGAAGGATGTACCCACTGCTTGGCGTAGCTCACCACCTGGTGTGTCCTCCATTGTTAGCTATTACTGCCTCGCAGCGTTCTCGCATACTCTTGTATATACGTTGTTTGTCCTAGGTGTGAGCTTGGCCCATTCAATCTTGATAGCAGCTATTACCTCATCTCGTGTTGTAGGAAAATGAGCACCTACCCTATGCTTAAGAAGAGCCCATAGATTCTCAATAGGGTTGAGATCTGGTGAATTGGCTGGCCATTCCATAAGGTGTAGGCCCTTCTCCTTAAATAGACTCACCGTTGCCTTCGCCTTGTGGATTGAGGCGTTGTCTTGCATAACAATGCAGTCCTGCGAGCCTGTTGACACTCGCTACTTCTCAATTGCCGTGTGGATAAGAGAGACAATCTGGCTGCGATACACCCCACCGTCGACAGAGCCCTTCTCGAATATATGGACTTCTATAGGTCCATCTGCAGAGATACAGCCCTATATCATACAGGCTGAGAACTTGCGGAAGCGTGCTGTAAGACAGTGTTCGTAATAAGCCTCATCTACCCTGCGTGTCACATAGACCTGTCCGAATATTCCACACCTAAATGAAGCTTCATCTGTCCAAAGGACCTGAGCCCACTGTTCCACTGTCCATTTAATATGAGCCCTTGCCCATCGAAGCCGTGCCTCCTTGTGTTTCTCAGTTAACAACGGCTTACGTGTTGCGACATATCGTGAGAAGCCCTCCTTCTCAAATACAGCTCTTACTGTCCGGACGTCGCTGAAGATGCCCTCTATCGCGGCAATCTGTTCGTATCGCAGGCGGCGGCTATTAGCATCAGTGGTGGCTCGATGGACAAGTCGCTAACGCTTGGAGGTGTTGATTACAGGTGGTGGGCCTCTCTTCTTCGGTGTGGAAGGTGGCACTCTTTCAAGCCGTGAGATTACTGAAGAGACAGAGCCTTTGTTAGTATGAAGGGCGTCTGCAATCTACTGTAGCGGCCAGTGGGCGTGTTTGTGAAGAGACCACATCTCGCCCTTCTCGAATTCGGTAAAGACGCGTCCCTTCGGCATAGTGGCGATAGATAGCGCGTGTGTGAGTGTGTGGATAATGAGATTGAAGGTAGCAACACCTTCTGAGATGGACATGGATAGCCGGAAGGCGTTAGCGTAAATACAGGGGTTGTAAAAACTATGCCCAGGACTGTATTCTATCGTGATGGGTACTTCCAAAACACTTTCACACCTTCCGCAACTCGACGCACCCTGATCGGCTCGCATTGCTCCTGCCTCCTTAACACCCACCCTTTTGACGCGGAATACGTTGCAAGATTGCTTCCGGCCACTTCAACAAGCTAGGTATCTGTTGATAACTCATGGCACATGTGCAGACTGCAGTCGACGATGGCTGCCAAGTTCCAACACTCCAACCAGACGCTGCACTGCCATCGATGATCGCGGCTCAAGGATTAAAAACTCTGTTCGCGGTTCTTCCTTCCAGAAGCTCAGCCGTCACAAACCCAGCTGACAACATTGAACGGATGAACCTGGCCTCACAGCGCCGCACGGTCCCGGATATCTTGCTTGTCCAGATACACTTTTCGACTTGATCGTTGGGCAAGCTGACCTGGTCTTTTCCTCGGAGCCTCGCGGTTTGAACGTCATGTCAACAAGATCCTCCGCGTACTCCGGCTGAGCAGAGTGACATCGGAGGAATACCGCATCAAAGTACACCTGCAATAGTACATGATCGGCCGCCTTAAGATGCGACACAACGGCAGCACGTGTGCTGCTAGCGCAGCGGCGGCAGAAGGTGCGATCGGGCAGATGAGACCCAAGATGGGGCTTCGGATCTCTCTCGCGAGCGCACTTCTCATAGAGACATCACCGCATCGCTCCAAGTTACAATCATCAGATGGCCTCATCAGCCTCGGCGACCGTGAAGGCCACTGCACAAGTGTCAACCTACCGCGATACCTGGCGTGTTTCTGCTTTTCTCCATGAGAACTCTCCTCCAGCTACATCGTCACGCAGACGTCTTAGCGATGCAGCCGTCCGCCGAGCTCTCCAGCTCACAGCTTACATCGCACGCATCGCAAGAAGCCGCCCAGTGCCGAAACTGGCTGCACCAGCTCGGAAGTGGCTTCCGTGAACAGTAGCACGATGAGCGCCAAACGGTGAGAGGCGGCGACGTGCAGACATCCTGCCGACGTACACTGATGTCCTGCTGGCGTTTCCGTATCAGGGCTGCCGGGCACATTTCGTGTTGTGGGATCGTCACGGCACACAAGGTTTCACACATGTCAGCCGCGTGAGATGTGCAAAGCTAGACTACTGGAGTCTGACTCGCGATCTTAATACGAGCCACTGCCAGCCATATGAGGATAATGCTGTTGTGTTATGACTATGAAACCGACTGAAGCAGAACGAGAAGATGAAACGAATACCGCGGCGAACACTCCAATGATGCATAGCACATGCTCCACCTGCAGGTACGATCTCACTCCTGCATCGTGAAACTGCAGAGCTGCTCAGCAAGCACTGCGGAGAACCGCATTCATGGCGCTCTCTGTCAGCTCACGCGTATGTACTACCAACATTACGACGACATCGCCTATGGAGGATGTTGACTGGTTGAAGCGGGAAGGCGCATTGCAGGGCACAGCTGAAGTGTGTCAGACATGGATCGATTCTCGGTTGCACGACATCATTGTCTCAGCCTCAAGGTCGTCGACAAAAGGGATGGTCGACTATAGTCGCCTGTATTGTCTGGTGAGTAGTGGATCATCTTCTTATGATCAGCACTATCAACGCAGATGTGATCGTCGTCGTCTAAAAACACAAACCTGACACCGACCGGAAGTGTGTCTGCATGTTTCGCACCGACCTGGCTTCCTACGGATCGACGTGATGATAAGGGCATCGCCATGTCAAAGGATCGCGAGTCTGCTGGTGAACAGGCCAGTCGTTCATGCAGTTTGATTGTAGGTATGTGTTTCATGTGCGTTGTGAGCTATTCAAGGCTATCTCGAAACTATCGGTATCAGCAACAGCTTCTCACGTAACGCACGAAGTCGTGCATGTCATCTCGCTCATCAGCCTGTATCACATTTGCGACCCAAATACCGACACATCACTGCCGAGGTCGACTCGCGTACTTGAAGCAGCGCTTGCTCCAGGCAACAACATCGGTATGCCGGACACAGATCGCGCGACAACTCTGCATACATGTAGGTGAATGTGTAAATGATCGCGGGAACATCTTCGTCATTGTCTTCGCCTCGATATCATGATCATTTGCAGAAAACAAGTACTTAGCCAACTGACACGGCCTACTCCCCAATGCAAGACTCAAACGCACAGATTAGCCTATCGCACACATCAACGAAGATCAACCGCCTCAAACAACCAATCCTAACAACCCTATCTCATAATAAGCTTGAACATGTCGTGCATAAAAAGCGCATCACCATCCTCAAGGTCCTACCTGCACAAAAGAGATCGACAACGTACTTACCTCTGGACTTGGAGCGCGCATATCAGAGGTCCCATTCGGCGTCCGAATTGCGCAAGCACGAGCATCGTCCCCCCAGCCCAAACTACGGCGAGAAACGACGAACCACACCTGTGAGAAAGACATCATCTGCCATGAACATCACTTCGTAGTCTACATCATCTACGTAAGCTCATCTCTCTCATGACTTCATCTGCTCCTTCGCTTCGCTTCGGCCGGCGCCCGGCTGCGAAGTGCCTGAACAGTCAGCCTTCACCTAGCTTGCAGGTACCTCACCTCTTCCGCGACCAGCAGCAGCACCACCGCCACGACCACGACCAGCTCCTCCTCCACGACCTCGTACCCGACCTCGCTCATTGAGACCCGCAGGCGGTGGGACATTGCTGTAGTTCTGCGGTCTGAACTTAGGGTTGTTGTTAATAACACCTTCAGACGGATCGCTGTTGTCGACAATCGTGTAGCCACCACGGTTCGCAGCTCCACCACGACCGCCTCGCTGACCGCGAGGGCTGAAGTTGGGTGTCGCGCCATTTATGCCTCCACGGCCGCGCGGTGGTCCATTGTGGATGGGGAGGGTCTGCTGTTGCTGTGTGCTGCCGAGACCTCCGCCTCTTCCACGAGGACCACGGCCGCGAGGAGTGTCGTTCTGATGGCCGTTGACTGCGCCTCGCCACCCGCCGCGGAGAGCCGGAGGAGCGTTGGCTTGCACGAGCTGTGGTCCGCCAGGCATACCGTATGCACTGGCTAGAGCAGCGTGACCGCCTCTGATTGGGGCGAAGTTGGATACTGGAGCGCGATCCTTCGCGGCTTGAGACATTGCAATGACTTGCTTGTCTGTCAGATTCAGTACCGCATTGTGCGGGACAGTGCTGCCCCGGAAAGGAGAGCAGCGGTCGTTGAGGGTGGTACCGCTCATGAAAGGTGAGTCGAAAAGGATGTCAAGCAGAGTGCTCCTAGTAGTCCGAGTCATCCCAACGACTGTGCCTCTCATGGCAATAGGTACACGACCGGAGTCGAGCACGTAGACCACACGATGGCCAAGGCGATATCGCTGATGCTGTGTCCGCTGCTCGGCATCAGACGGCTTGAGCAGTGCGACACGGGGCACGTTCTTCAACTGCTTGCCAGAAGTGTTTTGAGCGCTGGTAGCGTTGAAAGCGTCAGCAGCTTGCTCGATAGCAAGCACTGTGTCTCCGTCAAGTTGTTCTGCCTCGAGTGGCACCTTCTCGAAACCCTTCGTCTGAACGTTCTTGAGCCACTGACCAATCTCCTTCATTTTGAGCTTGGCTTCCTGTGGGTCCGGGTAGAAGTGAGTGTCTTGCCAGCCGTCACCAGATGGGTTGGCGGCGATGCGGGCGATGAACTCTGGAAAGTTGATCATGTACTGCTTAAGTAGCTCGACCGCTCTTGGAGAGTACTCCCAGCCACTTTCGCTCTTGCGGCTGTAACCCAGCACCTTCAGCTTCTTTGCCTCAAACTTGAGGTTGAGGCCCAGGTTCAGCTTCAAGCCAGACGACTGCACCATGAATGCAGATGTCAGCTTCGAGAGCACAAGAGGATGAAGGTTGAGCTGTCTCGCCACCAGGAATGCAGGCGTGTAGGGATTTCTCCGCTCTGCCTGCATCGCGATGTCGAGACCAAACTCTGGCTCGCGGTTAACGAGCTGCGATACCCAAACTTCTGCTTTGGGTACGCCATCGGCACCAGTCTGATGACCGGTGACTTGAAGTGGCCGACCATAGGCAAAGTCGCCAAGGTAGAACGCACGGGTCGAAGGTGGAAACTCCTCCTCGATTCGCAGAGCGGCCTGCTCAATGAAGCGCTGATCCTCGCTGATGACCTGGTCAACGACAGTCTGTGTAGCGTAGTCAGGCTCGATGCCCTGTATGGGCGCGTATTCCTTGACGGTGGCCCCAAGCTCAGTCTTGCGTAGGCCGACAAGTGGCTCGATCTGCACGAGGCTCTCCACCGTGCCAATAATTGTGCCAAGTCTCTTGCTGTAGTGACTCTCAATGCGATTGGCCTTCTTCTTCCAGTCCTCAATACCTCTACCCTCGTGAGGCTGCTGAACAATGTTTTGCTCTGTAGCTGGCTGATCAGGATCCTGCAGGCGGTAGGTGAACATCTCGTCCGTGACGCTGGTGACCTTTCCTTCTTGCAAGAAGGGATATCCAATGTGGACGGCTCGACCCAGTCGCTGCTTGGCATGGGCGATTGTGCCCTTCTCTTCTCCTTCGCTCAATGTAACGACCATGCTCTCGTTTCTCGACTCCTGCTGGAACACACTGACACCGTGGAAGCCGAGCTGCCCTGTATGCGGCAGGGTGCGCATGCTTGGGAAGCCCGCCAAAGCAGAGGCGCCCAGCTTGACACCATCCACGAGACCAGTGTGCACGTCCAAGCCGTCCATGACTGGCAGCTCGAAAATGTTCTCGACAACACGGCAGTGCTCGAGGTCTGGAAACACGCCTGGCAAACTGCTGGGGAAGGTGTAGTCAACCGTGGGTGAGTAGGCGAACTTCAGACTGACTCCAAACTCGTTGCGACGTGCCTCGTCTGCGCTGAGCATAGCGTTCTTAGGCGCCATTGCAGACAGCAAGCGCTTCTCATCGATGAATGGAATCTTGACAACAGCTTCCCATTCCATCTTTTTGCCGTTCATGTCGAGTTCAAAGTCGCGTGGGTAGAAGTCGATGATCGGGCTGTTTGGGTTGGTCATTAGGTCGTGATAGACCTCGGGGACGATCTTCTTGCTGCGGTCTGGAAGTACACCCATAAGCTGCTCGTATGGATGGAAAGGCTGACCGAGCTGAAACTCCATGTTCGCACCAAGCCCCTTGCGCACATCGCTGATCATTGGCGAGTAATGGTACTGGAAGTACCACGGCCACGATGCAACACCGCGGTAGTAGTAAAAGAGCACCCATTGGAGACCCTGAACATAGTTCTCCGTCAGCTCCCTGAGCTGTGCTTCATCATCAAGTCCCCACTCGAATTTCGTCGTGTAAAATTTGTCCTTCCAGTCATGGAACTTCTTGTCGTACTTCTCCTGCGCCTTCTGTTGCGCCTCCGATGCCGAGACATCCTCGATCTTGGCTCGGTCGTACTGTTTGAATACTCTCAACAGAGCATTCTGCGCTTCTTCATCTTCGTCGTCGTCCTCATCCTCGTCCATGTCCGGGCGAGATGGGAACGATAGCTGTAGATGGCGATTGCCTTCGTCGTCAAGCACGCTCTGACTCTGCAAGTTCAGGCTTCGTGCCAGGTCCTCGACAAATGCGCGATCAGCGGCCTTGAGGCTCGCAGGCATATCAAGAGCCTGGTCATCACCTCCACTGGCACGGCTGTTCACGTACTTCTTCACCTTCTGGTACAACTCCTTCTGTCCCGTGGTGATTGTCTGTATGCCCTTCTTCTTCACCTTATCCATGACATCCTCTTTCTGAAAGCTCTTGTCCTTGAGCCAATTGGCGTCCGAGTTCTCGGCCTCGAAGAAACGATACTCGACGTGGCTCAGTTCTTCCAAAAGTACATCTAGACGTTTGAGGTTGATAACACCAGCTTCGTTGATGTAGCCTCCCATCTTTGGGAGAACCTTCTTGTACACTCCGAACATGAGCGCCAACGCACCCTCGTTGATATGCAGATGCGGCAGATTTGGCAAAAAGTCGTTTCCGACGAAGAATGCCATGAGGATGAAATCGTCAATCACCCGCTCCATATCGAATGTGACGCCCGGCATGTTCTCCGGGTTCTTGAGCTCCTGGAACTCAAGTTCGAGGTACTCACGCACAATGCAGAGATGCATTAAAAAGAAGTTCTGATGTTCGAGCTCCTGGCTCTTGGTCTTGCTCTGCCGACCGAATGTCACCTCTTCACGAAGCAGACAGAAATGTGGGTCGTGAGACAACAAGCCCAGCATGATAAGGTCGGCATCAAGACCGTACAAGCAGTGGCGCACGTTCGGATCGTAGTTCGGCTGGCTCTTCGCCTGGCGAATGTACTCCATGATCTTGTGCTCACCTTCTCCAGGGACTTCATGACCCGACAGAACAACCTCGCATCCCTGCCAATCTAGGTCCTCGGTGACCTTCTTCGCAATGAAGTATTTCAGCTGCCTCGTCAAGCGAGCCATGAACTCTGTGCCCGGAGTGATACAATTCGAGTCGAAGGGATCCTCCTTGGGCAGCTCTAGACCATCCGCAATGGCCTTGTCCCGAGCACGCTCGGCATCGAGCGCTGTACGGAAACGACGAGAACGCTGCTGGTTCATCTTGGCTCGTGGCGCAACACCATCGATGGCCATGAAGAACATCTTCTGCGGCTTGATCTTGCCGAACAGAAACTCGATATAGTTGAAGATCTTGATGAACATTTCATCTTCGGAAAGACGCGCCTTGGTGGCGGAATCGGCATTGTTGTGGGTGCAATTGTGGATGATACCGTTCATGTCAAGGTAGAGGTTGTCGAACTCGGGGATGCGGTTTTCGGCGATGAGCTGGGAGATGGCTGGATATCGCTCGGACATCCAGCGAAAGAACTTGGGGACACCTTGCTGTCGTCAGTATGGTGGTGGTTTATACAGCCATCTGCGGCGGTCTCTTACCCATGATGGCGGCGACTGCTGTGGCTCAAGGCGGGGAGGTAGGTACGGCCAAACTCCTCGCACAGCGAATGGATGCTATTAGAGAGCGAATGAGGTGAAGAAATGGGTGACGGCGGCTTTCGCGACACGGAGTCTTCGAAGCAAGAAAGCAAGAGAGCGCGAGAGCAAGCGGCGACGAAGGTGTCACGATTCCAGCACGGTCCTCGAGCGGCTGCAGCCTGCATGCGGTAGCACTTAGAAGCCTTCCCCGCCTGGCGCACAGTGCCATCTGGGCACACAGCTTAACCAAAGCCAACTGTTGTCCAGGTAGCGCCAGTCAAATTTTGACGCGGATCAGCTAGGATCGTGCAGCACATGGGGAAGACTTCTATCGCGCGTGCAAAGCTGTCGACGCGCTTTCCTTCGAGCACTTTACGCGCGCCTGCCTCTTTCTGGACCTGTGCAGCTTCCTCGCGATTACAGTATTAGAACGGAGCTCCAACGTGCTTGCCCTGCCAATCCGAAGTAACACCGCCTGCGACTGCCGCAACGCACACTGACACCTTCGCCGACATGGCGGACACTGGTAAGCTGCTGTTTCCCTTGCATCGCGCGCACCATCACCACCTGCACGTGCTTTGCCGTCTCGCGTTTGCTGCTGTAGCATGACGGGCTCTGGCCACCAACGCGCAAAGTCACGAAGCCACCCCCGCTGGCTCACCGAGCTCAAGAGCGTCAATCCAGAAAACAACATCTTCAGCAACCCCGATGTGCCCGCCAGCGAGACGGCCTCCACCCACGACCCCGAGTCTGTCGCAGATACTTCTGTCCCAGAAACATACTTACCACCTCCGCCCGCAGACATGTCGGACCAGCACGAAGCCAAGGAGGTCATCGACAACAAGATTATCAATGAAGAGTACAAGATATGGAAGAAGAACTCCGTCTTCCTCTACGACATCATGTACAGCCGCGCCCTCGACTGGCCCACCCTCACCACCCAGTGGCTGCCCGACGTCAAGGAGCTGCCAGGCAAGCAGTTCCGCCAGCACCGCATGATCATCGGCACCCACACCTCTGGCATGCAGGCCGACTTCCTTCAGATCGCCCACATGAACCTGCCACAGCCGCCAGCCGCGACATTGGCCGATTACAACCCGTCGAGCGAAGAGCTGGGCGGGTACGGCGCGAGCAAGCAGCCCATCACCTACAGCGTCGTGCAGAAGATCACACATCCGGGCGAGGTCAACAAGGCGCGGTACCAACCACAGAACCCCAACGTCATTGCGACCTGGTCGCCCGACGGCAACCTCTACGTCTGGGATCGCTCGAAGCACCCCTCTGTCCCTCCGCCAAACGGAGAAGTCAAGCCTCAGGTCACACTCAAGGGACACTCAGGAGAGGGTTTCGCCGTGGAGTGGAATCCGTACGCAGAGGGCCAGCTCCTGTCGGGTGCGGAAGACAGCAAGGTGAATCTGTGGGAGATCGCGCGCGATTTCACCAAGGACAATACCACCCTCGCACCGGCCCGCACATTTACACAACACTCGGCTGTCGTCAACGACGTGCAGTACCACCCTCTGCATGGCAAGAATCTCTTCGGCTCCGTGTCAGACGACCTTACCTTCTGCTTCATGGACATCCGCTCTAAGAGCAACGATCGTGCTGCGATTAAATTCGTGGATGCGCACAAAGATGCCATTCAAACGCTGGCTTTCCACCCGAAGCACGACAAGCTCTTCGCGACTGGATCCAAGGACAAGACGGTCGGCATCTTCGATCTCCGCTTCCCGAACCACGGCAAGATCCACAGTCTCGAAGGACACAAGGATGCCGTCAACAAGGTGGACTGGCATCCATCAGAGTCTGCCATCATCGCCTCTAGTTCCGACGATCGCCGTATCATCTTCTGGGACCTATCAAAGGTCGGCGCAGAGCAGACTCCAGAGGACGCCGAGGATGGACCTCCGGAGATGCTATTCATGCACGGCGGTCACACTAACAGGGTCTCCGACTTTTCGTGGAACAGGAACGATCCATGGGTCATGTGCTCGGCAGGAGAAGACAACCTCATCCAGATTTGGCGAGCGAGCAGACACCTAGTCGAGACTCCGCCGACTGCTGTGCCTCGAAGGGAAGTGAGCGATGCCTAGAAGGCAGCTTTGAAAAGAGGCTTCTTGCTGAAGGGTGTGATTGGTATGGATGATTCACAGCGCGGCGTTGGGGTACAGATCAAGGTGGAGCCGATTGACTGAGCGTTTCAGCTCACAACGGCGTGTAAAAGCAGGACGAATGGTCTGCAGAAACAAGAGGGAAGTACAGAAACGTCCCGGAATGGAGACATCGAGGCAGCGTTCGGGTACTTTCGTATTCATACGTAGTCGGATATACCCACTGCTTCTTGGAAAATGAATTCGCTGCACTTTCGCGGCAGTAACTCATCACATATCCTTCCGATCATAGGCACGACTGGTGAGATGTTGAACATTCGTTAGATACTTCTACTCGGCTTTAGTAGCACATGCCTGCGCCCTGTGTCGGAGTTCGCATCGATGAAGCCTGGTCTGTGCCCCTTTGAGACGCCTCAACAGTATGCTCGCCATGTTTCCTCGCGGCTACTGACACAGACATCTCACCGCGCTCGTAGTACTTTGTATCTACTACTCTTCATAGAAGAGCGACGTGCGCTTCAGCCCTCTTTCTCAAAGACATTTAGTGCTCTATCACGTCGCCGTCGTATCTTCAAGAGACGTCCCTATTATTATGCAAGCTGCCATATCGTCTGTTATGAGCCCTTCCACGCCCTTTGCCGGATCTCATCTATCGATACGTCGTCATATACTCCCACTGCTTTTTAAACAAACTCGAATAATGCTCCAGCTTCAAAGTTATCGCCCACTCCGAATCTCCATCCGGATTCAACCTCCTCTCGACAGTAGCTACAAGTTCCGACAGTCCTTTCTTCAGCTCGATTTTCGCGCTCTGCTCTGTACGCGTCGCGTTCAGTGAAGCTAATATCGTGGTGGTGTCGGGGACTGTGCTGTACTTCGCAAGACTGACTCGAGGCTCTGCTCGTCCAGATTGCATTTCTTGGCCAAAGGCTAGAACGACTTTCTTCTTCCCGTCGCGTTCGCTAAAGACCATGTAGCCTCTATCGTGCTCCGAGCTTCCTGTCATGACGAAGGTCATGGTGCCTTCTTTTGCATTCCAAGCTTGTTCTGGGTAGACACGCTGCAGTACGAGGTTATGGATCGGGTTGCGGATCGTGATCTTTTGTGTCCAGATTGCGCCAGGCGCTTCGCTCTCTATTCTGACAGGTTCGCGGAGGACGATGGGGTCCATCCACTTGGCCTGGGGTAGCAGTTTCCTGTCGAGGTTGCGGATACTGGTTAGGACGCCGTCCGGTTTCTTGTATGAGGCGACTTCGCAGACGGTCGATGTGAGGTTGCGGGTGGGTACGATCATGCCATGGGCTTGCTTCTTGAGGAATAGGGCGAGTTGCGTTATGCCGTTGTCTGCGTAACGACAATTCAGGATGACAGTAATGTAGCGAGGGCTGTCCTGTGTTTCGAGGACTGGAAGGGAGATGCGGAGACCTTTGTTGGAGAGGGAGAAGCTCTCATCGATGCCAGGGTGACTCCACGAAACAATCTTGTGCGCGCGTCGAAAGCCATACGGCGATGGGGAGAACAGGAGCGTATCGTGGCCATCCTCGTAAGCTTGCCAGGCTAGGATGGAGTGGTCCGTGGAAGTTCTGATGATTCCCTCCTGTAGCCTCGCGAATGCCTTGGAGCCTTCTCCATAGAGCATGGGCATATTGACGTCGAAAATGCCCATGAGTGAGTATGCCTTATCTTCTTCTCGCGAAGAATGACGGTTCGCAGCCCATGCCATGCGACCTGCCACGCTGACTGATGTGATCGCAGTCCGATCACGCAGCACTTTCGAATCAATCTTCGTGATCCCAGCAAGCTCGTTTACCATACTGATATTACTTCCAATCATCTGCCAGGTCGCATCGTAAAAGATGATATCGCCCGGTGCGATAAGTTCCTGCAAAGTCCACCCACGTGTGAACCATTTACTGTCTTTCAGGGCTTGGCCGGGGACATCTGCGAGGTAGGCGTAGCAGACTTTGGCGTGGAAATACCATCGGTACATGGAGTTGATAGCCTCGGAGAGTTCAGCACTGCTGGTCTTATCAATGCAGCACGTATCAGCCCAGCAGTAGTCCAGATTGTGGTCTTCTTTGGCACGAAGACGGGCCTGTTTGATCTTGTACCACCCAGTCTTTGCAGTGGCAGTGCCATCCCGAATGTCCTGGAAAGTTACCTCACCAGGTTCCTCCCAGACGTGGGAAAGAATGGCGTAGCGACCGTACTTTTCAGCCTCCGTCACGAAGCGCTCCAGTTGGTGAGTGTGTAAGCCATATTCCGGCGCCACATCGTTGCACCACACCTGTACAGAACTCAAGACCGATACATGTATCTTTATTAAGCGTAACGACCGACGAGCGCTAGCCATCCACCTACGCTCGAGTGTTCGCAAGCTCACACGTCGCTACGGTGGTGGCGTCAGCGAGGAGGGAGTGGAGCTCTATCACCAGCCCTCAAATAGCCTTGGCGCCCGCTCTGATTGGTCAACTTTCAAGTTTTAGGGTCACGTGACCTGCCGCACTGTGCCTGTTGGCGAACTCGCAAACATATACTCGTCGCTAACGCCTATGTCGTCGTATAATAAGCACTGTACGTCGGGTAGCGGTAGCGTGGATCGCACGCTACTTTGCAGTCTAGAAGGGTTGGTAGAGAGCTCCACTCCGCTACGCTTACCTTTGGAGGTTCACAACCGCCAACAGCACATTTTAGTGAAAGGACAAATCGTCGACAGCCAAGAGAGGAGGTGCGCAGATAGGCGCATGCATGAGGAAAGAGGCGCAATCCTTGCGCCCGCATCGATCTTTCGGCCTGAGGCAACGATATTTTGCAGCATGTTCATGTTATTTCGACTGCTCCGAAGAAACGTCAGCTTCGGTTTGGTACATCAGCCTCATCCAAGGGACCACGTGCTTCCATGTATCCGCAGTACGAGGAGTTGCTACGCTGCAATGTTTCTGTCATGGCGGATAGAAACTTTCCCTGCTGTGATGTTGGTGACCACCTTTTCTGTCGATGGACGGCAGAGATTGTCCTCAATCCTCGCCAAAGGGATGATTGAACTTCAGTAGCGAGTTAAGACCACCAACCCAATGGTCCTCGCCGTCACCTGTGTTGCCAGATCTGACAATGCAAGGCACCCCTCCCATCCAGTCTCGAGCACCTGGTGCACCTGGCGTGCGGACCTCTTCGCCCACAACTCTGACTTCCATGCCGGTCCTCAGGCCATGCTGTCTTCTGATACCATCAACAGTGAACTCGATCTCCTTGCCACGGTTTGCAGCTTCGATTCGCAGTGTGATGGGTCTATTTGCGGCCAGCACCAAAGGTCGGAAGGAGAGCGATCTTGGACATATTGGGGTGAGTAGAATCGATGGGACCAAGGGATCCACGATGGATCCACCACTTGATAAGCTGTAGGCTGTTGAACCGGTTGGCGTAGATACAAGGAAGCCATCTGCGATGCCCTTGGTCAGCACTCTCTGGTGAGGTGGTGAGCCGATCAAAATCGAGATGTGGATCAAGTGCGGCAGTGCGCCTCGATGTAAAAGCACTTCGTTCAAGGCAAAAATGTCCTCGCAATGGTCATCTTTGTGTGCGAACGGAGCTTCGTGTGCCAGTCGTTTGCCATCTGCATCGAAAATGCCGACTCGTAGTCTGTTGCGAAGCAGGATCCTGGAAGTACGAGATGCGCCCATCGACTTGCCGCGCATCTGCTCCCAGCCTGTAGGTCGCACTTTGGTCTCCGGCTCGTCTATGCTTCGAGGTGGCAGTGACGAAGGTGCTCCAGAAACGTAGACTTCGCGTAATGCACGTTTGTACTCTTGAAACTTCCATTCTCCAAGGAAGCCCAACGTGCCCATGCTGAAGGATAGAATGGGTGGTACGCGTTTTGCAGTGGCGAACAATGATGCTGCGTGGAGAATGGTGCCATCACCACCGAGAGTCGTGGTCAGATCGATCTTCTCTTGGTACGCAGTGTTACCTGCTCCATCCGCGGCGTAGATGGGAAATGGTAGCTGCTCGTGGAGCTGATCTGCAACATACTTCTCGAAGACCAGGGATGTTCCGGGATAGACCTCAATTATGTGGTTGGCGTACTCTATCACGGCATCATGAACATCGCTGTCACCATCTTTGCGAACCACCAAGATGTTCCGCAGCGGTTGCTGCCATTGTAAGCCTAGCAGATCTTGGTTGCCAGTCTCTACGACATGTTAGTCTCTGCATGTATGAGGCTATGATTCGGGAGCGCGCAGTCGCAAGCATCCATCAAAGCGAATGCCTCGTCCTGGCGATGGATATTGAAAGTCTCACCTTGGAAGTGAGGATGCGTCCGAGAGGGGAGCTCGGCAATGCTCCTGATCTCGCGTGTTCGCGTGGTTGCAGAAAAGCATCGCGTACAGTCGGCTGTGGCTGGTGTGTGTATGTGTATACGTACGTGTACGTGTACGTGTACGTGTACGTGTATGCTCCTCAAGCATCGCCAGGCTAGTCTCATCGTCCCATGATCATCGTCACGTTGTTATCGTTGTGAAGGTACCTAGAGCTAAGAAAATGGACCGCGGGCATGGGACAAACATTGAACACGGCAGGATTCACAAGAGCATGACATGTGCATCGGATGACGCTTTCGCGGAATGTCCGCTCGTGCTCGTTTGAGTCAGCACAATCAGAGCTCCCCACCAACGCGACATCCACCGTCCACTCCTCGAGTCACATTCTCCTACTACAAATTATGCCTTGGCCATACCTTACCTACAGCGCCGCCGGCGACGCTGAATTTGTATAACATCGACCCGAACAGGACACCTCACAAACACGTTCCTCCTTCCACCCACGACTCGACATGGACGGACTCAAGCAGCGAAAGCCTGCACCGCAGTCGACGACGATACCTGCGAACGTGCAGAACGGCAGTATCCAACACCGCGACTCGCACCCCCTCGGCGCCCCTAAGCATGGCGGTGGTATGCAAGCCCTGCGCATCGTCGCATTCGGCATCTATTTCACCATCTCCTGCCTCGTTATGCACGGCGCTCAACTCCTCGGCATACCGCTGTACTGGATCAACAGGGACTGGTTCTACGCCTGGATGGCCATGACCAAGCAGTTCTTTGGCATCTTCATCACCACCATGACCAACTGGTGGAGTCCAACAGTCGTTCGGGTCAGCGGAGATCAGAGCGTAGCAGGACTGTTGAAGCAAGATGCGAGTGGGATCGTCTCGCTGGACTTTGGCGATCGCGCTGTCTTGATGGCGAATCATCAGCTATACACAGACTGGCTGTACCTGTGGTGGAGCGCATATACGAATACTCTGCCTATGCATGGACATCTATACATTATCCTGAAGGACTCACTCAAGTGGGTACCTCTGATCGGGCCAGCCATGCAGCTCTTCGGCTTCATATTCATGTCGCGAAAATGGGCAAATGATCAAGAACGAATGCGGTATCGATTACAGAAGCTCAACTCGAGGCACTCGGGACCCATGTCCGGCCAAAGCGGGAAAGCGCAGCTGGATCCGATGTGGCTCATGATCTTCCCTGAGGGTACCAACCTCTCGCGAAATACTCGTGAGCAGTCTTCCAAGTATGCTGAGAAGGCAGGACTCCAGGATATGAAGCACCAGATCTTGCCGCGAAGCACCGGTCTGCAATTCTGCCTATCAGAGCTCCGCGGTACCGTCGAGTACCTCTACGACTGCACCATAGGATACGAAGGCATTCCCCCGGGTTTCTACGGCTCCGAGCTGTTCACGTTACGATCCGTCTACTTCCAAGGTCGGTCGCCGAAGAGTGTCAACATGCACTGGCGACGATACAGGATCAAGGACCTGCCACTTGATGATCACGACAAGATGTATGAGTGGATAATGGCACGATGGCGAGAGAAGGACGAGCTCATGGATACATTTATCAGGACTGGAAAATTCCCGGCGGATAAGTCAGCTGTCGAAATTGAAGGTGGTCCCACGGACAGCTTCAAGACACCCTACATCAACACGGAAGTGCAGCCCAGCAGTCCAACGGAGTTCCTACAGATGTTCATGCCGGTTGCTGCAGCAGCAGTCGTTGGGAGGGTCTTGGTGCAGATCATGGATAGGATATTTCCATCACCTGCGCTGATGAAGGTGGCGTAGGTGGTGTGTGTCAAGGTAAGGCGTTCTGGATGTAGATGGAAGACGGAGATACCCAGCAATTGGACATAGAGATGAGGCATGGAGTAACGACATTCGACCCTTAGAATATCACGATCAACGACTGGTGTCACTACCACTTTTGAGTGTACTCAAGCGACATCATGCTATGTTCTACTTCCTGTACGTTCGAACAGCATCGCCGCGTTTATTTACTGTTCACGCTCGCCTGAGAAGTTCGAGCCGAAGTCGGCCATGTGGCGTACAGACGTGCCTTCCACGAACAGGACGAATCGTTCAATAATCGTACCACAGCAAAACCTAGCCCGCGAACACATTGATCACGCCGATTTGAGTCATCCTAAAGCATGCTTTGTTTTCCACTACAAAGGATTCCGACGAAGTTTGGTCAAACACATCCCTCTTTAGCACGACATGAACGAAATCGCTACACTCTCGAAGCACGGTGCCGAGAATGCTTCAGTACCAGGCCATTGGGATCCATTGGTGGCGGCGCTATCCAACGTATACTCACCACAGAATCCGGATGGCTTGTACGTTTCACCGTGGCGAGATCTGCAGTGAGTGAATGCTAACCGGTGCGACTAGGGTTATGCTGGGTCTTGCCGAGAGCTCGCTGATGCATGATGAGCTTTAAGAGCACATTGAGAAGAATGTTGGTCGTATTCTTCCCAATATCGTCGTTTGCTTGCTCATTAGATCAACAGTTCGAGATCGATCAAGGTCAACACTTCACATATGGCGTCGGTCCTCAAGGCTCCATGCGCCTGCGCAACGCAGTCAGCCAATACTTCAACTATTACTTCCATCCACTGGTTCCAACCCAGCCAGACGAGTTTCTGGCCGTATCTGGCGTTTCTGCGATGGTCGATCACCTTACTCGATGTCTTTGCGACGAAGGCGACGGTATCTTGTTCCCACAGCCGCTGTACACAGGCTTCAGCAATGATGTTCCGACAAGGGCTAGAGGAAAGCTGCTACCCGCATCATTCGCAAGGGATGATGGCAGCATCCATCTCGACGATGTCTTCGATGCCGAAGCAAATACCCGCTGCCTGGAGCGAGCATATCAAAGAGCGATATGCAGCGGCATGAAAGTCCGGGCAGTCATGATCACCAACCCGCACAATCCGCTTGGCAAGTGCTATCCAGTCGAGACGATCAAAGCTATCGCTTCTTTCTGCGCAAAACATGACCTGCACTATCTATCGGATGAAATATATGCGATGACAGTGTTCGGGATGTCGAGAGTCCGCAGGCCACACCGTTTACGTCAGTATTGGCGCTGGACCTTAGCAACATTATCCGACCTGAGCTGGTCCATGTGCTGTACTCTGCGGCGAAGGACTTCTGTGCCAATGGCCTCAGGCTGGGAATGTTCTGGAGTAAAAATGCTGCACTGCGAAAGGCGTTGATCAGTATCTCGTAAGTGTTCCTGCCTTGAAGTCGGGAATGAACTGATTTGAGTACAGCACATTCGCCTGGAATTCCTACATCGTCCAGGATATGTGGTCGCGCATCCTTGAGGACAAGTCTTTCCTGGAACATTCCCTCGCTGAGAACCAGAGGCATTTGGCGAAGCATTACCAGATCATTACAGATTTTCTCAAGCAGCATGACATCCCATACTACCGCGGTGGCAATGCTGCCATGTTCGTTTGGGTTGACCTTCGCGACTGGCTTCTACCAGAGTCGGATCGTGGCAACCACAAAGCTCTTCTGTCCTCCTCGCCAGATGCAGGGCAATATAGAGCCAAGATCGATAAACTGGGCAAGGTCTGGATCAAGAAAGGCGTGACCATCACGAACGGCGTGAACTATTGTACAGAGGAGCTTGGATGGGTACGAATCGTCTTCACAGCGAAGGAAAAAGTATTGCACCTTTGGGTAGCAAGGATTCATCGATGGCTCGCAAGAGTGGAAGAAGTTTGAAGAGCAATGAAGCAAGATCCTGGGCGCCGTCATGGTTTACGACACCATCCATGCTCGCCAAGCAGAACGGCACGAGCCGGAAACAAGATCGAGATTTCCCACGTGTTCAGCAACTCTGCTTCCACCTGTGTTCCGCGGATCTTGTGTAAAGTGCATACTCTGCGGGCCGGGGCTGTTGAGATCCTGTGCCGTGCCCGGTCGTATTGTTCAGATACAACGATCTTGGCGAGGCTCTCGCACGTAGCGATCCAATGTCCCAATGGCATCGTCTAGCCATGTCTTGGATGCCCAGCAAGTACACGCCGATGACATACCGTGCAAGGCACGGAGAGCATTCTCGAATCTCGATCCGTTCAACGAGTGCTATAAGATGATGCTTGTCCGGTAACAATTTTGCGAGACTTCACTCCTTGCCACCGATATCTTTGTCCGTCTTGTAACTACACATCGAAGATGCTCACCACCGCAATACTGTTCCTCGCCTCCTCGGCAGGCCTGGCATCAGCCGACTTCCTGAACAAGCGACAATCTACGAATGGAACGACTCAAGCAGCAGTGGTTGATGCTACATACGACGGGCAGTGCTTCTACCCCAAACCCACCGACAACTTCGACCTCACTAGCTACCTGGGACGCTGGTACCAAGTCGCCGGCACAATTGCTCCCTTTACCGCCAACTGCAAATGCATTCGCGCCGACTACGCCCTAAACGTACGTATTCCACGATTTCGCGAATCTCGTCCCTCCACCAACTGACATGATCTAGGACAACGGCACTGTGAATGTCCAAAACGCCTGCGAAGCCCAAGGCCAAGTCGTCAACATCGAAGGCACAGCAACCCCCGTCTCGCAATATGCCGGTTACGGCCACGTAGGTGTGCTACGAGTGCAGTTCCCAGGCCAGCCAGCGCCGGACTGTCCAGGACCGAATTACATCGTTCAGGACATTGGAAGTGGAAGTGCGAACGACGATTGCCATGACATTGATGCTGCGAGGGATGATTCTTTTGCGATTGTGCAGGCTAGCAATTTTTCGACGTTGTTTGTGCTGAGCAGGATGCAAGCGCCAGGCAATGCAAGCATTGAGGTGAGTTCGAAGTTGAGATGGGGTGACTGGGTGGATGCTAACGGTGCTCTAGGCGTGGTTGAAGAGAGCGGAGAGGTTGGGGAGTGATTTGAGTAATGTTGTGGTTACGGATCAGAGTGGGTGTCAGTCCTCGTAAAGACAAGATATGCCGGGATCAAGACAGAACCAAGACTTTGTTCGGGTCACTACGCTCATGGACAGTCAGGCGAGTAGCGACACTGTTTGACATTGCTTCGATACAATAAACTGTGATTTGACTGTATCGTGGTACACGTGCCGGAATTCCTCCTCTCTGCGCAACAGAACGTCGCTTGCGTTGTGCCACGATGCCCTAGTAGCACATCTCCAATC
Organism: Fulvia fulva; assembly: GCF_020509005.1. Classification (NCBI taxonomy): domain Eukaryota; kingdom Fungi; phylum Ascomycota; class Dothideomycetes; order Mycosphaerellales; family Mycosphaerellaceae; genus Fulvia; species Fulvia fulva. Next base: position 3,342,956 of record NC_063017.1, on the reverse strand, counting down.
GTTGCTATTCGAGATAGGTCTCTGCTCGCAGGTCTCAGCTTGGCCAGAGGCACTCTTAGCTGTGTTCAAAGCGCATGAAGGCCAGTCGCTTGTTGCACCTTCGGACGGACATTTTATACCCCAGCAGCGAATTGATATAATGGCAGATCACCAGATCCTTCGAACCAGCTTCGTCCTCCTTGCCAACGAGGGCGATTCAGTCTGAGGCTTAGCTACCCGAGGGCAATGATACGTCGTGCTTTCTGCCGTTTCGCTAGACTGTGTATACTTGGTTGAATCAATCAGCAGCGATGCGGGATGCCATGACTACTAGCATTAGCAAACGCACACGAGGAACGAGCGACGACTTGCCTTGTTTGATCCACTCGCGGAGACCCATAGAAACGTCGAGCTCTGGTGCCAGACCCAGGACAGAGTGGTCGAAATCCTCCCAAGCGTTGGCCGGCAATGGCTGTTTGGACCCACTGCACCTCCACGACAACCATTGGCCTCCTCAATCTCCACATCAAGTGCCTCCATCATCTGCTCTGCCTGCTCGCTGCTGCCGTCTGATGTGACTTTGACTGCCGAACAGCTTGGTCGCAAGTAGTTAGTGAGCAATCATATGCCAGGTTCCGTGCCTACTCACCTCGCTCTTCTGGATAGAATTTCAAAGCATCATGCCTGCAGTCAAGTTGCCTTCTATTGCTGACCAGATCTAGCCATGATATGCGCACAGAGAAGCTGACGAGCAGAGCAGTGGTGTAGAGCCCGAAAATCATAGCTCAGCGCCTCGGGAATTGTTGCGGCACGGGTCAGAAACCACGGTCAACGAACGTAGGCAGTCCACAGCCGTAGCCTGGAGACAACGATGCGTCTGAAGGGGTATGTCAGGATATGCTTTCCACGATATTGCGGCTCCACTTCTCACAGTCCTGTCTTGATCCTTCTCCTATACCATACGGCCCCGACGGACTATCACGCGCGGATCCATGTTCCACCTTCTCTTCACTCATTGTCTTCCAACCGACCGTCGAAATCCCATCCTTGCGGCAGTCGTGTGGCGCCGATGAAAACCGTCTTGCCATGAGACGCAGGTCCTTGCGATAGCTTCGCCCGGTAGAAGCCCATAATGTAGAGGACTGTCGCAAAGTCGCCTATCCCGGGTCCGACCGGGACTGGAACGCTGTCTTTGCCCGTGGGCCTGATGTAGTGGAGGTTCTGTATGCCCTGTCGAGCGACTGCGCGCAGAGACCGTAGCCATCGATCGCATAGGCCAATATTGTCGATCTCGAAGGTGGTGTTGCGGCTGTAAAGGGATTGCAAGGATCTGATCCTCGAGGCTCGGTCCACCTGTAGCTGCGGAAGAGGCGGTATGCGCGGTCGATCGTGATGAACTCGGGGGTGGTGAGGGTGTAGGCGAGGATGCGGTCGTATAGCTCTTGTGGCAAGGCCTGTACGTGGCGAGCGAGCGCGTCTGTTGCGGCCATTGCGAAGGATCGTGCTATTGATCTTAGTGGTATGGTGATAGCAGTAAGAAGAGAAGGCGATTGAGTGTTCTTGGCTGTTCTGATGTTGGAAAGAAGATGCGCGAAGATGGACAGGAATGTGGATCGACTTACTTTTGGTGTGGCACTTGCTTCACGCCCGGCTTCATGGTCATCGAAAGTGCAAAAAAACCACAGCGACACAACGCAGGCTCTTTCCATGAACATAATACAAGGAGTAGATACTCCTCGTCCACGTGCACGACGGCAGACGATCAAAACCGTTGCACGTCATCTTGGTGTGGTGTGGTGAAGCTGGAGCAAACGATGTAGCAAAATTGAGAGCCACTTCAGGGTTTGAACAGGCCCAGCCCATACCAGACAGCTCAAGGCCACACAGTCAGCGCAAGACAGAGGCAAAAAGTATCGACCCTGAGTGTTCCTAGACCTGTGATCATAGCCGGAGATGTTGGCAAAAAAAGATGGGACCTTATAGGTCGTAGTACCTTGGTACTGTAGAGGACTGGCGAGTTATGTTAGCGAATGTTGCCTGTCTGGAGGACAAGCGACAGCAGGCGGGCGGACAGCAGAGCAGAGCACTAGTCTATACTAGATGATTAGCCTAGATTAGTACGTTGATATGTCAGTGGGTTAGCTCTTCTGATATGTTGGCAGTGTTGTCGAATTGGCTCAATATTGTTGATTGAGCTAGATCAGCTGAAGAGATCTTGTAATTGTTAGAAGCGAACTTCGAATATGTGTATGTATACCTAAAAAATTGCCAGCAGAGGTCTTGGTATGAGGAACTTCGTTTCCCTCGCAAGGCTACATCTTTTGATATAGGCCATGGGCAGCCACCCACCCACTTGGAGAATCAAGAGGATGGTCTATGCAACCTCCGCATCCACTTCTCGTAGCCATTGACCGTGTTGTTGTTGTGCAATCGGTGGTAAGCCATGCTGGTGAGCTGTACAGCAAGCTGGATGTACGCTGCGGAGTGGCTCGGGGGTGAAAGGCAGTGGCAGGGTTGTTGCGAGAGGTAGGCCGATGAGATCGCCACCCATACAGCAAACAACAGCAGCAACGGAAGCAAATAAGCCTCTATCACACCACAGAGGCCATCAGCATCACCGCAATGAGTTACTGGGACACCATCAAGGCGCGCTCGAAGTCGTGCTTCTTCGCAGTGTACGACGAGCACTACAAGATCACGCTGTTCGCCAGTGGCCTTCTCTTGTTGGTTCTGGTGTTCGCGCTCCTGAGTATGCACTCCTCTCGCAGAGAGACTCATGTTAGGGCTCGCATGAATTGACACTGATGGTATAGCCTACATCGACCAGCAGAAAGGCTCCTCGCCACCACCGACCTCGACCTCGACCACGACCACCACCATGGCATGAGATGAGATGGTCGGGATAGCAGCAGAGAGCGCGAGTAAGCGGAGCGCGGAGAAGGAACGTGGTAGATAGAGCAGGATATCGCGCCATGAACACCATCACACCCCTTAGGCTCAGGCCACGGTCCATACTCCATCACGTTCAGGAGATGATGACAGTTATGCAGTGCAACGAGCGATCTCGAGCAGACACCAAGGTCAGCGCAGCGACAGCAAGACCGACAGAGGATCCTTCGAGAACGAGCATCGACGCGGACGAACGAACGATAGTTCTGGGAGCGGGCGCGGAGGAGTAAGAGCTGGGCATATCACATCGAGGCGTTTGAAACCCACATGGACTGCGTTGACGTCCAACAGGTACTGCTCGTGGAGGACATGGCAAGGTATAGCCTGGTTCCTAGACGTCCGCTGTGACTGGCGTGACAAATGCCACCCCAGAGCACGGCAGAGATGGGCCGCTGCCAGCAAAGCCAACAGCAAGCAACAAGCCCGCCAGCGCGCTGACGCTCTACCGCGGGCGAGGCTATCGAGCTGTGGTCAGATCAAGCAGACAGCTCAGCGGCTCTTCGTAGCGCAAGGCAGGCTCTGTAGCAAGCTACCATGTCGGGCAAGTGCAGCTGGCGCCGGACTCCGCTACCGTGATCTGCTTCGAGAACAGCAGCGGAGCTTTGGACAATGGCGAAGGTAACGGCGATCGTCGCCAACGGCAAAGCCTCGATGCCGTAGGACGAACACTGGCACAGCTACCACAGCGCATACCGCAGGAACATGGAACGCCAGGCCAGGGCTGCAGAAGCATCGCCAGAGTCTTAACAGCGACAAGTCTGAGGGCCAAGCTAGACCATTGCCGGGTTGTGTTGCATACCAGCATACACCTAAGCAGAGTACAAAGACCTGCAGCAAACACGCAAGCGATTGTCAGCTTGCAGCGGGTACTTCTGAACGGCGGCATAAACGGGAGATGCGAGTGCTGGATCAAATCGTCTTGAGGCCAAAATTAGGTGGTGCAGTATGACATGCGGGCTGTGGGCTGCAGTGTCCCTCCATGACTTCGTGAAGATGGCCGAAGGATTTGAGCAGCGCGGGTGGACAACGTTCATCAAGTAATAAGGAGCTTGACCGTGCCTGATGGGTTTGATGCGTCGCGACGAGAAGAGTTTGGGCAGGCGTGACAATGCCTAAGCAACAGCATGGCACGCCGATCGATTGCTTGCGATGATGGTGCGTTGGACGTCTCTCGACCGACGCCTAGACCATCTGGCCAGAGACGATGGGGGTGGACAAAGATTGCAGGGGTACTCTTGATCATGTGCTGTCCGGATCATCGACCATGGAACCGAAGAAACAAGGGGTCTTGTTGGAGCCGACAGTCCTCAGAGCAGATGCTGTGTCTGACCAGCGTGGAAGCTCGTTACCTGCGACCAAAGATGTGACAGACTTCGACCAGATTCCGGCTGTCAGAAGAGGCTGAAGGCGAAATGGGCCGTTCGAAAGAGGAGAATCTGTTGTGACCACATTGACAAGAATGCGCAGCCTTGACACCACGTTGAAGGCAATACCGATGGCTTCCAACATGAGATCCGACTAGAGCTTCTCAGGCTGAGCTCAGACAGTGGCAAGTGTTGCAGCTGTAGAAAGGGACATCCCAGCTGTCTCTGGTCTATCTTCGATCGCTGGATATGGCAACTCCGACGGAGGGCCTTGATCTGTTTGGAAATCACCGTCTCGTACGCACCACTTCCAGCCAAGGGAGATGTTCGCGATGCAAATCAAAGCGGAGCCGTGATCAACAAGCGATGAGGTCGAAGCAACGATCACGAAGCTTTGGGACAATGCATGAGATTTGTGGATTTGGAGCGCAGCGCTAAGCAGCACCTAAGAGGCCAGATATGGGCAACGAATCGGGCCGCCATCGTTTCAGAAGGTGTCATGTCAAGACAACACAACAAGGTATCGCTCGATCTAGTCACCAGCTCCTGCTTTAGCTCCAGTTCCTGCGCACGACACACTGGCATCTAGGGTCCCAGGCATTCGCTCTGTTGGAGTGTTGCCAGCGCTCCCGAAACCGCTCTGCATAAGCTTTATGGACAAGGTGGCTCTCTCTGCCTTGACGCTTCAAGTGTAGAGAGCATCGACAGAGCACCAGGAAAAGGCTCTCGATGTGGCACAATATAGGTCTTCTTACACGTTAGAAGTCACAAATCCCCGCGACTTATCTGGACCTCAAGGCTGCCAGATGTCCTTTGGCAGATTTCCTTTGTGGCTGACAGAAGTCATCTTCCTGCTTCCGCGAGAGGGTCTCCAGCCTTCGGTCTGCATGCGACATCAACCATAATTGACTGTAGATCAAAAATATGCTCTACGAGACTGAGGATGTTGCGAGGGAAGATAGACTTGCGAGCAAGATTGCGGATCATGGCCAGCTTGGCGTGAAAGCGGAGCTGGACCTCGGCTGTTGATGACACGGCATCCCCATCGAAGCCATGTTGTACCACAACATGCAGCCTGTGTCGTCTGCGTTTGGCCAGCGTGCTGAAGCTGCCGTATCCACGTTGGGTGTCTCATGGCAGTACACCAGTCGCCGCTGTTCTGGCAAAAACGGTCGTCAGACTTCCTCAGACTCTCTATGCAAGTGCCAGCGTATCCAGGGCGAAATGAGTCGACACTTTGAAGCCTACCACGGATGCAAAAGTGTGCATTCAGTGGCCATGGACCACGCGTACGATGGTTCGACACCCATCTTGTGTAGCGTGCGATGGCTCGAACAGCATATCTTGTGCATGGTCCATCACCCAGCCTATGCCACCGACGAGCAGTCCGACAATATCCACTGTCCATACTGACCCAGCAGAGGGTATCTGGGCATACTGGCCGGCGTCCTCATTGGCTTGCGTTCATTTTGGATTGTTTCCTTGCTGCTTCCTCTCATTGCTTGCTCCTGCTAGACTGAGCTCGCGACTATGTCTCATGGCAAGTGGCTGTTCACTTGATAGATGCGGTTTCATCGGAGGTTCGCTGATATCGGTCGCTCATTAGCGCGCTCGCAGTTGTCCGATGTACTGGCCCTTGTGCGCAGGTGGGTGTATGCTTCCAGCCTCCATGGCACACCGAGGGCACTGCCATTGGCTTTTGCATCAATCCGAGGAGTATCATCATCGTCGTCCTTTATCGGCGGAGACCTCGAGGGAGCGCGGGTGTCGATTCATCGGGAGGTGTTTTGTGCGACCGTGTGCAGTCGACGTTGGCACCACAGGGACGTCGGTTCTGCGAGAGTGGCACTGTCATAGCTACGACCGTGATTATCACGAGCTCATGTTGGCGGCGTCGCTGGTGGGTAATTTCGTTGTTGTTATGAGGGCTCGTGGAGGCTCGATGGGCGCTCGGAGATCGCTGCGGTGGATCTGCTACGTGCTGTCGAAATGGCAAGGCATTCGAGAGCAGAATGCGGCAGCCGGTATCGACATGATGATGGCAAGATCGTGTTGAACGTGACTGCCGGTTCATGGTCTTGCTGTCGTCGTGCTTGCCGTGTCGAGATCTCGGAAGACACAGTCGCGGTCGCAGCTTGCGCTTTCCCACAGGAGCACCGGACGCCCCTGACTTGACCACAACATGTCTAACAGCACATCGAGCTCCCCGACAACATGCTCGTGACACTCCTCAGGGTATCTTCGTCGTCGTGAGCTGTCCGTGATGGCCATGGCCGATGGCCAGACCAAGCGCTCTCAGCCCGGCGAAGCAGTCACGACGACCCGACGTCCAACCGACCACCACCAACACATCGAGACGCCTACCAATAGGCCCGACATCCTCCTCGCAGGCTCAAATACCGCGCAGAAGTCCATATGACCTCACTGTCGACCCTCAGCCCAAATCTGGGTCCCAGGTGTCTGGGTCTGGGAAGAAATAGCCTACCTCGGTCACTTACCCTCTGGGCAGGACATGAGGTCTGTTTAAGCTGTCCATAGCGCCGGGAGTCTACGAGCTAATCATGCAAGATCATGGACGCTTATCGAGATCTTCCCGCGCTGCATAATTGGCAGTCCCCTCTCCTGGGAGAGCTGGAGACTGGCTCGGGACAGGACGAACAGCGGAGGATGCCAGAGCATCTTACAGCATTTTGGGACAGCGCTTGAGGAGCTGGGACATCCTGCGAGATGGTACACACATGATGAGGGCAAATTTGGTGATTATACATGCACAACACAGCACACGCACAACGTGCACAGCAAGAGAATACTGCAGACACTGCAGAACACGAGGAGATGGACATGATGTCGTGCGTGCCCATGCAAGATCCACTGTAGGAGAGGAGATGGTTGCTGCGCAAGATACGGATCTGCAGAGTTGCGCTCACGACGCCAGTAAGAGCCTGCGGCACACAGGCAGGACAACACTTCTTACACACAAGTCCTGCGGACTGCAGCATGCTGCTCGTGTCAAGCCATGCAACAGCGTGTTGTCGGGATACAAGCACGGCAGCTTGCAGCGCTGCGCTATGTGACTGCACTTCTGCATCTGGAGCTGTGATATGTGCGCGGGAAGCAATATTGTTAGGCCACAACGTAATGATCGAGAGAGCATGCACAGAATGTGCCGTACAGGCCATTGACAGGTGTTTTTCACTATGCCTCGCACGAAAATCAAAATCATCTTGAACGAAATCCACTCTACTGCTCATAGATATGCCATTTCAACATTTCTCAATGCACTCCATACAGCAGCCACGATGCACATGGATCACGCTGCAAAGCTAGACCGACCCTGCTAAGACCGATCCCGCTTCGCAAACTGACCCAACCTGTCCCTAAAGTCCCCAAAATGCGGCATACTTGGCTTCTTCGAAATCTCTCCACTGCCTCCACTAAAGTCAGGAAGCAGACTGTGACGCTCCCTACGCGCACTGGTCGGTTCCGGCGCTTGTTGCATGACTTTCTCCAACAATTCTGCTCCCTTGAGCTTATCTACCTTACCAAAGCGGACATTCGACTTGGATGAATCGAAGAACTCTTCCCCTTTGCCTTCTGCGGCCAGTGCCATAAGGTCTGTAGTTTGGCGGAGCGGACCCAGACTCTCGAGGAGTTGAGTGCCGTCAGGAAGGGACTCTACGTAACCGGCGAGGTCTTCCACGTCGAGTTTGTACGCAGCAACGGCTTGTGGTGAGATGCGGCGGACCATAGGGTCGAGAGGCAGTGAGAGAAGAGCTTCACAGACGTGGCTGAGGGCCTCGAAGTATATGACGCTTTTGATGTGCTCTGGCAGGCCGAGAAGGACATTGTTGATGGTAGTGGTTAGGTACCGCGTTAGCTCCTGAATGTATGGGCTTGCGTCGTCAGGTACGTAGGTGCTCAACCAATCGTATTCAGCGGTCTCGATCAAATCGTCAATCTTGCTGTTGACGAGTTCGAAGATGCGCTTCTCGGATTTCTTCTTTGCCTCACCAAATTGGCTGGTCGCATTAAGCTTGATGGGGCCGGCAGCGCTGCTGCTTGATCTTGCCTCAACGAGAAGAGCTTCCAGGTCTTTGCACGCTGACTCAAAGTGCTCCAGGTTGGTCAAGATCTGAACGATTTGACCAGGATACTGTGACGACAGCCTGTCAACCAAACTGCGGCAGACTTTGTCAACCAACAGCTCGTCCAAGCTGTCCTTCAGAGTCTTGTCGATGACTGTCGTGTGGCGGAAGTGATCATCGGAGAAGAGGTAGATTTGGTTGAGAAAGTTGCGTATGTCGATGCAGACCAGAGGGTACATCTGGCTGAAGGGGAGCACGCGAGGGTACTCCAGATCTTCCGAGGCTTCCTGATCCGGTGGTGGAGTGTACCATGATACAGAAATGACCTTGTCGTATTCTTCCGCATTGTTGATGGGCATCGGCATGTAGTCGTCCGTGCTCACAATCTATGTCCATGTCAGCTTTAGCAGAATGAACGTCCCAGTGCTCAACTCACCTCCTGGAAGTCATCGCTGAACCGCTTCTTCAGCAACGAGCTGTATTTGTCGAAGAGCGTGAGTAGCAGACTGTCGAGACTCGACACTGGGTAGCCCCAGCTGTCCATCGTCTGGATGAACAATGCGATGATGCCTTTGATCCGAAGCAGATTCTCATCGTTGTCCACATTGTGTAGCGCACTACTGATGAGGGACACAACGGACTGAGACATGCTGTCCCAGAGCTCATCCACGTCGCTCTGAGCTCGGAAATTTTCCGTCCTCTGCATGGTCGCCTTCTCAACGATGGCAAAGCCAGCGACACCTTCCATCAAGCTGCTCAAGCTATTGCTCTCTTCATCTGTCAGGTTGACAGTCTGTGGAATGAGGAGATCTTTCTGTCTTCGTCTTGTTGCTGCATAGTCGGCTCGAAACTTCTCCGTCTCGCCTAGAGCGTCATGTATGTGCAAACATTCGAATAGGGGCGTGAAGTCGACTGAGACTTCGTCGTTGTTCAGCACATCGAATTCTTCAGGCTCGTCTGCGACGAGCTCAACAGCAGAGTTCAGCTTGAAGTTACCGGCGTAGTTACCCGCCTCAAGTCGCAGCCTCTGTCGATCCCTTCGGTTGTCAATGTGGTAGAAAGCCACCTCGCCGAGGAACTGAGACGTCTCTCTGATGCGGTACAGCCAAGTATTGAGGTCCAACATGACGGCATCCGCTATCATACGCTGCGTAGCTGGCACCGAGCGCTCGATCATCTCCGCGATCTTGTACCTGGTGACCTCTCGAAGATGCACATTTTGCAGCTCATCGAGTGCGCGCAGTGCGGCATAGTGATTCTTCTTGCCGAGAAGATCGTGAACCTGGTTAGCGAGACGTAGAACTTCCAGGCAGTCCTTCAGTGCTTGCGTGGCGTCGTCAATGTTCTGACGCACGCCACGGGACTCGACGAGTGCTTTCTTGTGCTCTGCAAGCTTCTCGGTACTCGCTTGAATGCTGCGACTGAGCTCCATGATCTCAGATGTCAGGTTGACAGTTCCTTCCCTCACTGATTGGAGTTGGTTCACACTGCCAATAAACTCCTGATGGTTCGAGTTGCAGATGTTCTCGATCTGAGCTTCGCGATCCGCCGAGACATGATTGAGAGCGTGAATGAGAGGCGTGACCTGAGTCTGTGTCTCGGCATTCTTCAGCAGTGGTATTAGCTGGTCCAGATAGTCAGACTCTGACGACGATAGTATGATCTGCGTGTTACAATTAGCCAAGGATCAATTATGAGACTCTGGAAAGTCGGTGGTGTACCTGCTGCACGGCGCCGGTGAGATCATCGTACTGGTCTCCAGTGATGAGGCCAGGCATTATTGACTATGTTGATGTGAACTGGTCCAGGAGTGATTCTGATTGACCACTTTGGCCCTTGTGTGAGCGCCGATGCGCGCCTCGCCGAAAGCTCACTGTCCTCACTTGATGGTGGGGTCTCGCTAGCGTAATCAAGGGCTCTTTCCAGACAGTTACAAAAGGTCGTGACTGCTGTGAGTGTGATCAAACAGACAACGATACCATCGACCGCTTGCAACCTCTCTGCCAGAGCCTCGGAAGTAGGAACCAGCAACCGCGCGAACACGCCGTGAATGGACAGCAGCCGGCTATAGAAAGATGGCTTGGAACGGACACCACTGTGCACACTTTCGAAGTGTGATTCCTGATCTAAGCGATGTCAGCAGGAAGGTCTCATGGCCGATGTCTGTCGATGTCGCGAGCGCGCATGCACACGGGGCACCAGGCATCAACATACCGCGACCGTTCTAAGAACTCATCGAATCGGACCAACTTCCATACAACACATCAAGAGACTCGTGGTCGCGGAAACACTATGCACGCGCAGGAATATGCAAGGTCTCAATACAGTCTTACGAAGTTACGATGAAATGTACGAAGCCATGTTCACGAATCTCGACGAGGTTCGCGCTTTCCCGGCCTGGCTTGCTCGACTCCCGGGCCTGCTTTCGGAGGTGTCCCGCTAGCGCGATCGAAAGCGGATGATCAGCAGCTAAGCAAGGTGCCCCCGTCTAGCGCAATATCAAAATGAATGAGCAGGCACGATACAGGCAGGATTCACTCCCGATGTCTGTCGGTGGATGCTGGCCGCAACACAGACTTGCACATTGCGAGCTGCATAGAAACACTATGTGGCCCAATATGGGATCCTAAGTTATTGCACGGACCGTCGCAATCCGGTCGTGCCTGCATGGGAAGGCACTACTGGGCCATGTGCACGACCAGCAAGCTCCAGAGTTGCGAAGATGCATCACGGCACGGACATGCCAGCTCGCGTGGTCAGCACGAGGTGTAGGAAGCCGCTCTGCAATGAGCAAAAGCAGCACGAGGACCAGGGAAATTGCAGCACCATCAGGGGAGGGACCACTATCCAGCCTGACGATGACCACTATCGTTGCATTTCTCACCCGACATGTCGGAGCCTTCGAAGGTCATGGAAAGGTTGCTGCTGAGTATGGCCCCACAGTGCGCAGCTCGTTGCTGTGAAAGCTGATTCTTGCGCCTGCCATTGGCCTGGGGAGCAGTGGGGGCAGTTGCTCTGCCAGGCTGACCCACTATCGCCCAGCACGTGGAGCGACTGCTTGTTTCTTTCCTTCCCATCAGCTTCCTTTCTATTTCTCTTCCTTCCACCACCGACCTTTTTCTCAGCACGCACGACAATTTGGTCTTGCATTGGCACACCAACGCTGTACACCCTCATTCATTCTTCTACCACATCACAGCGTTCTTTGAGCATCACTCCCTCTGCTTTCCCAGGTCTCTTTGGACCAGCAGCGCCTTGGGTTGCTGAATTGATACCCGCCAGCAAGCAGGTCACAGCTGGCACCGACAATTATTGACAGCTTGGTCGTCTTACCCATCACCAGCCTCAGTACAGTCAACCGCTCATTCACCAGCTCACCGCAGCAATCATGTCGCGTGTTGCTACTCCCGCCGGCCAGAAGATGAAGGCCAACAACAGCGTCACCTACCCAGCCGTCTCCAGCAAGGGCAGCGACGGCGGTGTATTGCTTACTGACAACATTCGCCAGCTGTCTCTCAGCAACGGCAACGCGTAAGTTGCACGCCTTTAAATTCTTTTGGTGTCGCAGCTCACTGACGCTCTCCAGATCCATTTCGGCAGGCTCACCAGCCGTCACCCAAGAGGGCAGCTCTAAGGGCTTCACCCGCACATCCACCCACTCGCAAGCAGTTGGCATGCACTCAGCCGCAACTCCATTCATGCCAGGTGGCCAGTCTTCTTACTCCAGTGGTCCTCTTGCCCAAGTCTCCAAGTCCAAGCCGTCTCCAGTCTCCATGCTGGCACGTGACAGCCAGCCAGACGGTCCCACCATCGTGGAGAGCACCCCTAAGCGGGACAGCTACGTCGATGGCTTCAACCAAAAGGCCGTTGGCGACGAATCGCCCCGCGAGACCACTCCCGAGCAAGTTGAGCCTGTCGTCCGTTTCACGAGCGACACCGTGGCCGTCTACGGCAGTCACTTCGTCAAGGTCGTCAAGGTTGAGCAGGCCACCTTCGCCAAGCTCATGGACACCTTGGACAGCGATGTAAGTCCTCCTACACTCTCGGGTATCTTGATCTCGCTGACATCGTCGCAGTATCACTGGCAGACCAAGTTGCTTGGCCAGAGATCTGACCACGCCGACCCAAGCAAGAAGTACGTGACGCTCTACTTCTGCTTCGATGACCTGAGCGACGCGAATGCGGCGTTCGACGACATGTCTGTCGTCGCCAACGATCGTTGGGCTCCATCTCACGTCCTCCACGACGAGTATGCTGCTGCTCCCGATGGCGATCAGGCCGAGATTGGCAGATACGACGGCCAGGTGTGCTTCGAGGCCACCTTCGACGACGTTCTGAGCAACGTCAACATGCCTAACATCAAGGATGTGGTGTACAAGCTCGCCTGTGACTTTGGTCACGTCATCGCCATGTCCGATGTCTCTTCCCACGGAGCCAACAGCGTCAAGTTCCGCGTCGAGTACTCGAAGATCACTGCCGCTCGCGAAGCTCTCCGAGCAGTGACCAACAGCCCGGTCAACCACGAGGTAAGACAATGCCCATGTCACCTGACAGAATATGCACTGACATCTTTGCAGGAGTGGACCATTCGTGCCAAGCCATGGGGCTCGTTGACCAAGTATGCCAACGGAGACTTTGTCCCATACACCCCACACAAGCAGGTTGGAACGGCCTCCAACGCCGGCACCTACACCTCTCCATCCGGCCGCACGACTTGGAAGGTCATGCCCGATGGCAACAAGGTCATCTGCGCGCCAGCCAACACCGTCGCAAAGGTCCTGAACGCGCCAAGCGACCAGATCACTCTAGTCTCACGTGACCGCTGGATGTCTGAGCCCATGCCATTCACTCCATACCACTACGACCCGACCTACCAGCCACGTGCACAGTCATGGTCGGCCAACACTGCCACCGGTCCACGCTACGCCAACACCGAGACAGAGCCTCAGTGTGTCCGCGTCGACCGCATCAACAACGGCATGGACGTCCGCACCACCGTCATGCTTCGCAACCTCCCCAACAAGTGGGGCGTCACCGAGTGGAAGCAGATGCTTGACAAGTACACCTTCGGAATGTACGACTTCTCATACCTCCGCATCGACTTCGGAAATTCGTACAACGTCGGCTATGGCTTTGTCAATTTCACCGAGTCACGCTACATTGGCAATTTCCTCGACGCCTGGATGGGCCAAGAGTGGGAGCCGGGCCACCATCCGGAGAAGCGCGTGCAGTTGTCATACGCCACCGTCCAGGGCTATGACTGCCTTGTCGAGAAGTTCCGCAACTCATCCATCATGGAGGAGTTTGAGGGCTACCGTCCCAAGCTTTGGTACACCCCCGACACCGCACCAGCTCCAGAGTACATCGGCACTGAGAAGAAGTTCGATCCACCGAACAACCGCACCAAGCAACAGCGCTCGCGTGATAACGCCGGCCACATCGGCCTGTACGCCCCACGCAGCGGTCAGCGTGGCCAGGACCGAGCTCGTCGCTCGAACTTCGATCGCGGCACACCTCGCCAGCTGCAGGAGGATGCTGCCTGGCACGCTCATCAGGGACTCTTCAACCCTGCCTTCGGCTTCCAGCAGGGCGGCCAGTACATCACCGGCGGCCCAGGTCCCGTCGGCGCCCCTCCAGCAATGTACCCACCGGCCATGTACGCACAGAATGCTGCCTTCGCCCCGTACGGCATGAGCTACCCGTACGCGCCCCAGCAGTACGGCGGCCCAACCTTCATGCCAGCTCCAGGTGCCTACGGTCCAGGCTACGGCAACGGCGGCTTCGCTGGCTACGGTCCACGCAACCCAGCCAACATGTCGCGCACCATCTCCCGCGGTCGCCTCGCTGGCGGTCGCCCCCAGAACGTCACTCTCTCACGTGACTACGAGGTGCCTCGCGCCTTCAACGGTGGCGACCAGTACGCTGGCCCAGCTCAGTCCGCCAATGGCGGCAACGGCTACCAGTATGCCGGCCAGTACTGAAGTTGGATGACAGAGCTTTGAAGAGCACAACGCGACAGAGTGTCGTGCTTGAATGGCCTTGACATCAAGACAGGATGGTTCTCACTTGCCATAGAATTGGCATGAAAGCAGAAGTAGAAAGCGCGTAATAAACAAAATTGAATTTGTGCTGCTTACCATCGCTCTCATTATCACCGTACCACTGATTCATCCTCCATGTCGTTGTTGCCAGCTTCATATCGCCGTATGTCTTGCTTTGCACGGCGCGGCGCGTCATCGTCGTCGTCTTCCGCCACGCTCTGTGCCATCAGTACGGCCTTGGAGGCCTGGCAACGTCGATCGGCACGTGTGAATCTTGCAAAGGGCGCATACTGAGCGAAAGGTAATACCGAGAGAATAGAAGGGCAGTGCGCTCGCTGAAGAAGGTAGACGATTGAGAGCAGCGGAAAAGGTGGCGGAAGTCGATCAGTCAGCGGGAGCGTGTCGCGGAACTTCTCTCCCAGCGTTGGACAGCTCTCCTCTCTCCACAATATGCCAGCACTCCTTTCTCCGTGATCTTTTGGACAGTCCTTTCTATCGTCGGCGATGGCGCGCTCTGCTGGTTTCAGAACGGCGTGCTTGACATTAGCCAATGTGCTGCTCCCGATCGCGGTACTGGTCTTCGCGACGGGCTTCTTTCCTTATAAACCTGTCCTGCCAGGTCTAGCGACATTCGACGACATTGAGGTTGCCTCTACTCCACCAGTCTTCGATCGCGTGGTATTCATGGTCGTGGATGCGCTCAGAAGTGACTTCGTCTACGGCCACAACTCTGGCTTCGACTTCACACAGAGGTAATATCACGATAGCCAGACGCCGGGAAACATGTCTGTCTTGCTCTACTAACACCTCAAACCACAGCCTCATCCGCGATGGTGCCGCGATCCCCTTCACAGCACACGCAACACCACCCACGGTCACAATGCCTCGCGTCAAAGCACTAACCACAGGCTCCGTCCCCTCTTTCCTCGACCTGATCCTCAACTTCGCCGAATCAGACACCTCCTCCTCCCTCGCCAACCAAGACACCTGGCTCGCCCAGATCCGCGCAAAGGGCGGCAACCTCATCTTCTACGGCGACGACACGTGGCTGAAACTCTTCGAGTCCGGCCAGACAGGCGCTGGCAAGGGACAGTTCTTCAGCAGGTTCGATGGGACGAGTAGCTTCTTTGTTTCGGTCAGTAGAACTGGCCCTGGTAACGTGCTAGCGGTCCAGATAGCTGAGTATAAACGTTTTTTCGTTCTTGCAGGATTTCACAGAAGTTGACAATAACGTTACGCGTCATGTCCCCGAGCAGCTGGCGGAGAGTGATTGGAATGCGATGATTATGCATTATCTGGGTCTGGATCACATTGGGCACAAGACGGGACCGCAGGGACCGAATATGCTGCCGAAACAGAGGGAGATGGATGGGATCGTGAAGACGATCTATGAGACGATGGAGAAAAAGCCGCGTTTGGAAGATACACTGCTGGTATTGGCCGGCGACCATGGCATGAACAATGGTGGGAATCATGGGGGCAGCGGACCTGGTGAGACGGAGCCTGCGCTGCTGTTCGCCAGCCCCAAGCTCAGAAAGATGAAAAAGAGCAGGGAGTATGAGTGTCCTACACTGCCGAAGGAGGGCACGGAATTTCACTACTATACGAAGATCCAGCAAAGCGATCTGGTACCGACGCTGGCTGGATTGATGAGTCTGCCAATTCCGAGGAATAGTTTGGGAGTCTCTATACCCGAATTGACAGGTCTGCTGACGCAGGATGAGACCTCTACCACTGGGCTCTTGAAGGAGGAAGGTACGACGGAGCTCTTCAAGAGGAATACGAAGCAGACTCTGGAAATCATCGAGGCTACATACGGAGCCGAGTCTTTCAGGTCGAAGGTCGCCAGCTTCGAGCCGAAGAACATGCCCTCGAGCGACATCTGCACGGATCAAGACGAAGGTGAACCTCGCCTTGCCTGTCTGTGGGCGTACGTCGAGAACCGACTGGCGACAGGAGAGAGCTGGCGCAATACTGCGAGACGGCATGCTGCAATGTTGGCTTTCCTTCTCGAAGCGCAAGAAACGCTCAGCGGCACTGCAAGCTCCTACAACATCCCACGCATGGTTGTTGGAATGTGCCTCAGTGCTACCATCGTTGCTCTAGCCCTATCCTCCTTCCCGTCGATCTGGCCTCCTACTACAGCAGGAATGTTCTTCGCCACGACAAGCGTTCTTTACGGCATCATGATGTTCGCCAGCAGCTATGTTGAAGAAGAGCAACAATTCTGGTACTGGCTCACACCCTCCTGGTTCATCATCCTCGGAGCCAAGAACACAAGCAAGTTCATCGACCACAGAGCACGTCTCAGGCTCGCCCTCGCCGTCTTCGCCCTTCTCGCCGTTCACCGCTTCTGTATCCGCTGGAACCAAACTGGCCAGAAACATGCCGGCGCCGAAGACATTGTGCATACTTTCTTCCCGCGGGAACACGTCGCCATGTGGGTGCTTATTCTGGCTGCTTACGTCTACAATGGATTTCAAATGGTTCCGAAGACGTTTGGCGGAATTTTGGCGCCGGAGGTGGCGGTCGTGCTCGTTGTGGCCATGACTCTACCGGCGATTGTGTTTAAGCTGAATTTCACGCAGGCTGATGCGCCGGAGCTGGTACATGGACTCGCCTACAGGATCAGAAACTGGACCAGTCAATTCGACTTGGTGCTGCAGGCGAGGGTGGTTTTCTTCGTGCTGGCGTTGTGTACGGTCATTGTGGTGGTACTTTCGGTCTTGAGCTATCGGGAGGCTGGGGCGAGGGAGAAAGGGTTGCTGCCGAGTTTGGCGGAGAGGTTGCATTACCTCCTCACGCTGTTCCTGATGACGCAGACAAGGGCGCCAAATATTCCGCTGTTCCTGGGGCTGGAAGTACAGAGAGAGGCGTTGGGGTATATTCTCTTAGGCGGCCAAACCCCGGGGAAACGGCCTGTCACGGAAGTTGCGATGACAACACTACTCCTCAGCCACTCCTATTACTTCTGCATGGGCGGCTCGAACTCGATCTCCAGCATCGACCTGAGCAATGCATACAACGGCGTCGCAGACTACAACATCGTCGCCGTGGGCGTACTCCTCTTCGCGAGCAACTGGACGGGTCCGATCTGGCTCTGCAGCGCTGCGAACCTCTTACTTTCAACCAAACCAGCATCGGCGAAGCAGGCCAAGGACAGTAAGAGCTGGATCGACGAGGAGCGCAAGAAGCTACACCAAGATACGTTGCGGAGCACGATGGGACCTCAAAAGGTTGAGAAAGAAGATGGAGGGGTGTGGATGCAGTATATCTCGCACATGACGGTGTTCATTGGGGCGAGTTTACTGGCTGTTATGGCGGCTTGTACGGCGCTCCGCACGCATCTGTTCATCTGGACGGTCTTCAGCCCGAAGTATCTTTATGCTATGGCGTGGGCTGTTGGGTGGCATTTGTTGATCAATGTTGGGGTGGGAAGTGCGTTGAGGGGGATGGGAGGGGTGAAGTAGGAGATGTATAGAGCGGAAGATGACGCTGACAGTTTCAGTATCGTGTACACTATGTGTGCTCAAGAACGCACTTGTTGCTAAGATATGGCGAGAGACTTCGTCAACAATCTCACAGGCGCACAGGTCTACACCTGTGCGAACATCCCAACGTGATCATCCTCAATCAATGCTATACTTTGGCGGCATGTCCTTCATGAACTCGACTTTCTTGATCGTAAGCTTGCTGACATCGTAGTCTTTCAGCATACGGACCTGCTATATCATCAGCGAACGATCCCAATAGACGCACGTGAGGAAGATCTTACGTTGACAGTATATCGCAGCTCGCCTGGAAAGATCTTGCCCAAAGCCGTCAAGTCCGTCATCATCACGCTTCCACAATGCTTGCAGAACAAGTGAGGGTTCATCTTGTTGCCGCAGTAGTACTTTGTCAATTCGTCTTCGCCTTGAGTGAGGTTCACGTTCTTCTGGAGAGGATGGACAACCTGGTGAGTGATGAGCGAAGCTTTCGAGAAAGTGGTTGTTGTTGCATGCCTGAAGACCCTGCCTCTCACAATGTGAGCAGTTACACTCTGTCACTGGATATATTCCCTTTCCCTCTGCTTCATCTTCAAAGAGTGGAGGGGAGACTTTCATGTTGAAGCGAACGGCGCCGCAGTGGCAGTGAAGGTCGTAGGTGGCCCATACGCCAGTTTGTTCTGGCCATGGGGTGGAAGGTTTCTGGGATGAAGACATGATGCAGGAGATACTGGAGAGGTATCACACCTTGATGTCCCCGTAGGAGTATATATAAGGTACGCTTCGCTTTCGCTAGAGACTTGCTAGAGCATCCTTCTCTTCTTCCAGCCCTGAGTTCCCAAGAGCTGAATCGTTCCTGCGTAGCTCGGAGAGTTTCATGCCGTACCACCACCCCACATCTCGCCGTGCTGTGACGATAACGAGCGCGATGTTCTACGTCTCTGGGGGTTCATCGCGAGTCGATGTGAGGTGAATGGTCGATGGAGGTCGTGAAGGCATGTGTAATGCTCGGAATGTGATTTGCTCGAAGCATGTCGTTGTCATGACGTCCGTCTCTCATCCACTTCCATGTTTCCTGTTTACCGCAGCATCTCTCCCCTACCATTGTCCGCCATGGACTCTTGGAAGCTCGGTCTTCGATAGCCAGTACTACGATGGCTGTCGGCCCGTTTGGTGAGGCCTGCAAGGTCGCCGCTGCTGGGTCTTCCCTAGTACTGAGGGCGTGTGCATGGGTCTTCCTCAGATGGGTCCGTTTGCGCCGGCGACACGGACATGAAAGTAATGCTGACGAGGTGATACGCAGATACCAGGTCATGTCAGTATCGCCTAGAAGGATTGCTTGGTCGACATCCGAGCTCACGACGAATAGCACTTCCCCCCCCTCATCCTCGCCGCCTTCGCCGTCTTCGTGCCAGCCTTTTACTTCACATCACAGTACATCTCACCTTGGAAAGTGATCGCAGACGAGGTCAAGATCCAGACGCGACCTACACTGCCAGACGATGTTGTGGACGTTGATGCGCGCTATGCCGATGGCCATGTCATCACGCCTGGTGAAGAGTTGGTGGTAGAAGAGGACATCGAGCTCGAAGAGGAGGACCCGCAGATCTTCAAGACTCTGGCGACTGGCCTGCCGAGCTCTGCGAGCACATTCTGGAGCGCCATCACGTTCTTAATCAATGCTGCTCTCGTGGCTATGACCATTGACTTGGTCTATCGTGCCAAGACATTTTATCCTCAGCACGATCTGTCCATGGCAAGAGTTGGCTTCGTGTCTGACTCTTCAGTGAAGCTGCTGGTCAGAGAGCCCGATGCAACCAAGTTTCCAGTCTTTGCGTCGTACAGATATGCAGACCCGCCTCTGAAAAGTAGCCTTGGGGGCATGCTACCAGACACTGCCTGGAGATCGGCAGGTCAGCTGGACTGGCTGGATAACAAGACAGACTTCACCGGGGCGTTCGAGCTGAAATCATTGAAGCCGGATACACGATACCAGTGGGTCGTGAGCAACAACCACAGCGGTCACTTCACCACAGCACCAAAGACGGGACAGATTTCAGCTCGTGCCGAGAACAACGACCAGTTCACTTTCGTGCACTCTTCGTGTATCAAGCTGAACTTTCCGTACAGTGCGTTCGAACATCCTCTCTCAGCCCCAGGGTTGCGGCATCTTGCCAGAGCTTTGAAGGAGGTGAAAGCTCAGTTCATGCTCTTCCTCGGCGACTTCATCTACATTGACGTCCCACATCGGCACGGCATAACCCTCGAAGACTACCGGCGGGAGTATCGCCAAGTTTACTCAAGCCCCGACTGGCCCGCTGTGTCAGAGGACCTACCATGGATCCACGTCTACGACGATCACGAGATTCAGAACGACTGGTCCGGGAACACAACTGATGTCTTCCTCGCCGCAAACGACCCGTACGAGCACTACCATACCTCGGTCAATCCTCCAGCGCACCGCAAAGGCGAGACCTACTTCTCATTCACTCAAGGTCCAGCAACGTTCTTCATGCTCGACACGCGCCGCTATCGATCTCCCAATGATGCTACCAACGGCTCAGACCCTATCACAGGCGAAGCAACCAAGACCATGCTTGGCGCTCAGCAACTCGCTGATCTTCTCCATTGGCTCGCACGCCCTGAACCAGCGGGCGTCAAATGGAAGATTGTCGTCTCGAGCGTTCCATTCACCAAGAATTGGTGGTTTGGCGCTCAGGATACCTGGAGGGGCTACCTCGGCGAGAGGCAGGTGATTCTTGAAGCAATGTGGGATGTCGGCCTTCGCGGCGGCGTAGGAGTCATTGTTCTCTCCGGCGACAGACATGAATTCGCAGCAACATCATTCCCGCCACCACCAGAAGGAAAAGAAGAGATCGTCGGTCTAGGCCTGACCGGCGTCGGTGCGAAGCATGGCACAGTTCTCAAGCCGCGAGATGATCCAGCTATCAAGACACGGCGCAAGAAATGGCCACTCAGCGCGACTGTTCATGAGTTCTCGGTCTCTCCGCTGAACATGTTCTACCTTCCCATTAGGACGTACTCGGAGCAGACGACGAGTGAGGATTACGTGAGCGACGTATGTATCAAGTATCTTCCAGATGGGAACAGTAAATTTGGCGCTGTCAGTATCTCGAATCCATGGAGTAGTGATCAGTCGGTGCTCCACTATAAAATGTTCGTGGATGGGAAGGAGACGTGGAGTTATACGTTGACTACGCCACCGAACGTTAGAGCCGGAGGACATGCGAAAGATGCGACCTGGGGATGATGATGCTGGATTGATCAGGACAGATATACAAGCAAGAGCTAGATTTCCCTGCATTCTCCCCCAGCATACTAGTAGACACAGCACAGTACCGCTTTATCCTGCTGCACTCACTTTACCCTCCCCGGCCACATCTCCCTAATCCTCCCTCCAAACCTAAAACAAATCCAACTCAACGGCGTAAACGCCAACGCCATGAAAGCCAACAAACTATTCCCCCATCCCTGACCCAGCGCCCTATACAACGCCGGTCCTGCCAACGGTACAAAAGCCCCCGCCAAGCTCCTCAAAATCGTATTCGCCGCGGCGGCACTCGCGGCCCAGAGCGGAAACGCATCAATGAGATAACTCTGCACCGGCATGAAGACTGCCAAGGTTCCCAATCCAACCCAGCCCGTACCTATAATAGGCATGGTCCAGTGTACATGAGCTTGAGCGCTCCATCCATACCACAGCAGTCCAACAGGAACGAGGAGAGATCCCGGCAGGAGGGGAAGAAGACGGTATTCTGCTTTCCATTCACCCGCAGGAGAGAAATGGGAGACGATACGGTCTGAGGTCTTGCCTAAGATCAGGAGACCGATTGCGAACCCGATGCCCAGGCCGAGGTATGTAAGTCCCGTTGTTGTCTCGGTGAAGTTGTAGGTTGTGGTGAAGAGCGGGGTGAAGGACGTGAAGAGGAGGTAGATGTAGCCGTAGACTAGGCCGACGTAGATGGAGGTAAGGAGGACGACGGGGGAGGTGAAGAGGAGAGCTAGAGGCCGCCTGATGGCGCGGGTCAGGACTTGGGATTTGGTGAGGGTGTTGGAGTGGCGGTGATGGAGGTTTGGGTTGGAGATTTGGGTTCTGAGGTGGGCGACGCGGCGCTCGAGGAGGACGGGTTCGTAGGTTTCTTCGAGGAAGGTGAAGGAGGCTGTGGTGCTGATGGCTGACTGGAAGGTGTTAGTTGTGCTAACAAATTGGACGAGATCAGTCTTACCACTATAGTGATGACCCAGAAGATCCAGCGCCAGCCGACATACTGGCCCAGTGCTCCGCCAGCGATAGGTCCGATGACAGGGCCAAGCAGTGGTCCAGCAGCTGTGACACAAGACCATCAGAATGAAGCCATGAGCGATTGATCCACTTGGCGTAACCTACTGAAAATCGCCGTCACCTTCCCCCGTTTCTCCTTCTTCACACAATCCGCAATCGAGCCATTTCCAATCGTCACCGGACAGCTCCCCGCCAACCCAGCCAGCAATCGGAAAGCCAGCAGGGCGCCTACATTCGGAGCGAAGCCACTGACCAGACTCCATAAGACAAAGAGCACATTGTTGACATGGTACACAGGTCTTCTGCCATAGATCTCAGACAGCGGAGCTATCACCAGGGGTCCTAACGCGTAGCCAAGGATGTAGATCGAGACAATGAAGCTGCCGACGGTGCTATCGGTGCTTTTGAAATCGTTGAGGATGAGGTTCGTGACCGGTGCTATCATGGATGAGGCAAGTGGTGTCAAGAGCCGTAGGAAGGAAATAATGCCGAGATTCGACCAGATCCGCGTTGTTGACCAGTTCTTAGGGTTATCGGGGTCATCTTCGTCCCAGTCGATTAAGTCTAGATCAGGTGTGTGTCCATCTTTCGGATCTTTTTCGATGTCCATGTCGATACTTCTTGCTGCGAAGTCGATGTTTCCTTGTAGCTTGTCGAAGGCGAGAGACTGTGAAAAGATCATGCCGATCGCGACGATTCAAGGGCCCTACAGTATTCTCGTCAACGACGCAATAGTGCGCTATCTGTTCTGAGTTTCTGCTCATGCTTCTGATCTGTTCATCGCTGGCGTTGTCCTGCCCCACATCGGTGAAGCCGCTGATGCCTTTCATTGGCCTTTGGCGCACAGTTCCGGCGATCTTGATCGACAACTCCCAATGATGTTGTTGCGCTACTCCTCAGACCTTCAGTGCGCTGTCGCATGAGCCATTACTCGGAACGGCAAGACTCTGTGCTTTCCGTTCTGGGCAATAATCATCACAAACTAATAACATAGACCTGAGAGCCGTTTAAGCTCGAAGTCTTGATGATAGTTCCAAAGTGGTCGGTCGGTATGGTAAGTCCCAGGATGCAGTCCTTACGCCCTGACGCTTTCCTCCTGCTCAAGTCACTATGGCGACAGTCCTCACCGAATGTCCCGAAGTTCCTCGCACCTGGGACGAGCCTATCGAAACATACCTGTCCGATCACAACATAGCATGTGAAAAAGCAACTCCTCTGACAGGTGGAAACTCGGCTTACATTTGGCGTCTCGATGGCTTCAAGAAGGATGGGCAGACGCATGGTCGTTCTGTGTTCAAGTATGCCGACACAGAGATCAAGGGCATGGTGGACATGGAGGTTCCGGCTGGACGAATGCTCACTGAGATCCGCGCCTTGAACACGACCGTCGTCCAGAAGGCCTGTGAACAAGTACCATATGTCCAGATACCCACAGTGCTTCAGACCACTGAGGAAGGATTTGTGATGAGCTGGGCAGGGGAGGTCGACCTTCGCACTGCATTTATCCAGAACAAAGATCTGGATGCAGAGGCACTCGGGTTGCGCCTGGGGAAATGGCTGGCCAGTCTCCATGTTGCTGCAGTTGGCGATCCAGGTATCAAGACCTGGACCAATGCTCTTATTGAGGGCGTTGTGGAGCGCGAAGCAGCACACCTGCGGACAGGCTTCAGAGAAAGAGGTATCCACGATGATGTGACGGAAAGAGCCGTAGCACTGCTGCAACAGCCAGGTCCTGTACAGACCTTGACTGTCTGTGACTTCCGACCGATGAACACGCTCTTGAGCTCGAAGGACAGCGTTGACGCGACTGCAACGGTTGTGGACTGGGAGTGCGCGCGGTATGGCGACCCGGCTTTCGATATTAGACTATGGGCAGCCGAGGCGATGGTCATGGAGTCGAAGTACGGTGATGGTCGAGGGCTTCTGAGATCGTTTCTGCAAGGCTACGTTCAATACGCAGGCCCGGAAGTCATCACTAGCGAGTTCGTTTGCCGGGTGGCTGTTGTGATGGGATCCATCCTCTTCTGGCTCATGCCGTTGGGCATCTGGGATGTCACCGATGAGGCGGAAGGGGAGCAGTGGAGGCTGCTGGCAGTCGAGTACATTCGAGCAGGAGCGAATCGCGATATGGCATGGCTGTCGAAGAGCGTGCTAAGCCCATTGCTAGCGAATGTCGCGCAGGATAGCACGAGGGCCGATCGAAAGGAAGATGGCCGGCTTCCGGCATCGCCGATCTCCGGTTGCTAGCCAAATAAATATGAGGATTGGAGACACTTTATACAGCAATACAGCACGCTACAGACGCCGTATACAGCTGCTACAAAATGAGGCTATAGATTTGATAGTATAGCACAATCCTAGGTGTTTGTTTAGCTCATCACTCTGTATATAGGCCCTCTCTGTTCTAATATTATCTAATTAGCTAGCATTATATCTACTAGCTTATTTATCTTATCCAGTATGATCTAATCCTATTCAAGCAGTATCGTTACCTCAAGGTGTTCGACAGTCTAACACTTATATTTCTTCACCCTTTATTTAAAAATGCGCTAAACGTTCTTAATTATATCAAGGTCCGGAGATTAGGGTAGATTAGTATACTAGCGGAAATCTTTAAGGCTATCTTTATATAGTCTTACTTTATTAAACAGTGTTCTCGTACTATATAAGCTATCGTTATCCTCTAAGTGAATGAATAGCTTACTATTTATCTTATAATTAAGCTAGACTAGCTTAATATAAGGCTTGAAGATAAATTTAAGATACTACTCTTAAGTTAAGTTACTACCTTTCTTCTTAGGGTTACCGCCCTTATAATACTTATGTCTATATGTTACCTTCCTCTTTTATCTATACTTATAAGTTAGTAGTGCCTTATTATAAAGAACACGTCGTTCTACCTCTTTAGTTTCTTCGACCTTAGCGGGATCTACCTCTATATATTATTCTAGATAAACCGCTATACTAAGCTAGGTCTCTATATCCGTAGAAGGGACAGAACTAAAGACTATAAACTAATATTAGCTATCGCTAAACACGACATATTCGAAAGCCCTTATTAAGGCTATTCTAACGATCGATAAAGTAGGCT
Source organism: Fulvia fulva (assembly GCF_020509005.1). Classification (NCBI taxonomy): domain Eukaryota; kingdom Fungi; phylum Ascomycota; class Dothideomycetes; order Mycosphaerellales; family Mycosphaerellaceae; genus Fulvia; species Fulvia fulva. The sequence goes on along the minus strand of NC_063017.1, from coordinate 3,317,656 downwards.
ACTACCCCTAGAATTAAGGGAGTTCTACCTCATTTAATTTGGATAGCTTAAAGTTCTCGTTACCCTATTTCTTTAGCTCTAAACGCCGCGGAGGTGCCTAGCTACATTAGGCAACTCCTAGGTAATAGTAGCCTAGGCTATAGTACTACCGGCGACTACGGCTCTATAGGTAAAGCTCCCCTAAGATAACTAGTAGTAACTTATAGAGGACGTAAAAAGTATAGAAACTAACGATCAGCTCCTATACCGGTCTCTATAGGTAATAATTACTTAGCTACGTACGGCGCTAGTACTATCGTATTACTAAGAGTAATACGAAATAAGGACGACGTCTTAGGCGATTAATAAGGCCACCCGGAATCAATACCCCTATAGCTAGGTATCGGTCGCGGTATCGATACTAGGCCCCCGCCTAACGTATAATATAGTTACGATCCGTATTATAGTAAAGGAAGACTAGGCTAAAGTTACGAAGCTATTAAATAAGGAGCTCGCCTAACGAATTAATTAATTAGGGGTAGTCGTAGTGAACTAATAGTCTAATAGTACTCTATAGATTTATACTAGCTCTACTACTACTAGAAGGCACCTAGAGGTATAGCTATAGTAGGTATCTAAGGTTACGGTATTAGCGAAGGTCTTAACGAAGTAATTTACGATCCTAGTCTACGATATACCTAAAGAGTTCGACCTAACTAACTAAGGTTACCTACGTACTCTCTAAGAGGATAATCCGGTTACTCTTTATAAGGGCGCGCGTACTATAGAGTCCGAATAAGAGAGTTGTTGTTCTACAAAGCTACGAAAGAGGAGCGCGAGGCGCGGCGAAGTTATAAAGTAAAGCTAAGCCGCGCTACCCCGATACGGAAGGTCTACGGTTCACCCGGGCCGACGTAGCTATAGTAAGGGGTCGCGGGCTATCCGTAATAGTACCCCCCCTCTTAAAACGCGTCTTAGTCCTCTAAGCGTTATCTATCTTATACGGCTACTTAGCCGTACTACTCTATAACCGTACGAAAGTCTAATTATCCTCTAATACCTTATTATCGTCTAGTAACACATCTATATCCTATATATCTATAACTAGCCTATCCGCGACCGGCTCTCTTCGAGAAATATACTACCTAGTTAGCTAGCTTACCCTAGACCTAAGTCTGTCTTCGGCTAATACTCGCGTATAATCCTTATAGCTAAGGTTAGGTATTATTATAGGCTCTATAGGTTTTACTCGAGCATCGGTATAACTACTAGTACTATCGTAGAGCTAAGGGTAGTAGGTAATACCGGAGTCCTTAGTTAAGATAGTAGGCTTTCCCGTAACCTAGCTAGTATAGCGGTACGTAGTAAATATATACTAAGTAGATTCTATTAGAGGTATAGCTCGAGACAACTTATTCGTAACGGTGTTACTATTAACTCTAATCGTATTAAGCCCGAGTACCTTATTACTTAGGAGGACCTAATTAGATAGAGCTACGAAGCCTATAGGCGTAGACAACTCCGGCCGGTTATAGTAAAAGTCTATAATAGCGGCGGCCGTATGTTTAAACATATTCTTAGCCGGTTACTAGGTCTTACTATCCTCCTTATTCTAATATCTAAGCTATTTCACCTTATACTAAGTATCTACTTTACGCTTCTACCCCTTCTTTACTTTGCCTACTCGCTTACGGGTATATATATCTAAGATCTTCTCTACCTTATATATATATATATATATAGATATTACGACTATATTAGCGACTATATCGGCTTCGGTAGTATCGGGCTCGATAGTTATCGGCGGTAGTAGTACTAGATACTAGCCTTCGAGTAGTAGGAAGTCGGGATGATCGGCTCGCTAAAGTAACGAGGTATAAAAGTAGTTATTAAGTCCTACTATAGCGTCCGATAATCTTAGTTTATATAAGAGCTTAGCTAGTATAACTTCTATAATTTAGTACGGGCTAGCGTATCTTCTATCGAGCTTCTTAAATAGTCGAGTCGTACGGATGTTTTTAGTACTTAGGTATACCTAGTCGCCTACTTTATAGTCTAGTAGGATACTTCGGTAGCGGTTTACTACTTTATCTTAGAGAGCTTATAATATCCGTATGTTTTCTTAAAGGTGCTTATAAAGGTCGTAAATCCGGCGTACGAAGGCTTTAGCCGATCGCGTATCTAGTCGCTAGAGAGTAGTTAGTCCTCCCTCTTTTCTAGCTCTTAGGTCTACGCGCTCTATAAACTTAGGGTTATAGCCTAAAGTAGCGTAGAATAGCGATATACTAGTAGTTTTAGAAAGATAGTTGTTAATTACGAACTGAGCTAGATAAAGCTATTCTACCTAGTCATCTTATACCTCGTTAGTAGATATACGGAGATACTATTCTATTACTTAGTTAGTACGTTCTAACTATCTATTAGTTTCTAGGTAGTATAAAGAACTTAGCTTACGACTTATACGAAGTATCTTATAAAGTTTCTTCTAGAAGGTAGTAACTTATTACTTACCGCGGTCTAAAGTAATAGTATTAGGAAACCCGCGTCGGGAGAAAATATACTTAAGGAAAAGTCTTACCGTATTCTATATAGTTATCGCTCCGATCGGAATTAGCTCGACTTCCTTTATTAGCCTATCTATTACAGTCATAACATTATTATAGGTTATACTATCGAGGGTACTATTAGGAATTCTAACTACGAAGTCTACCGCGATATACCTCTAAGGTCGGTCCGGTACTAAAAGTAGGTATAATAATCTAGGTAGCTAGGAGTATAGAGATTTCGTCGTACGGTATATACGGTAATTCGCGGTATATCTACGTACTAATCTTACTAAGCTAGGCCAATAGAATTCTCGTACTACGAGTTTATAGGGTCGAGCTCGTCCTAGATATCCTACTACTAGAGCGTTATAATTTATTCTAACAAGCCGAGTCCGTAGGGCCTAGTTATTAGGTACCTATAGGCTCTAACTAGTCGACGACGAGAATCACCTATACGTAGTATCGGCTACGAACCTCTCGTCTTACTACGAGAGAGCTAAGTATTCTTATACTAGAGCGTCGTAGGCGCGACGGGCGCGTAACGTAGGCGAAGCCGCGGCGAATAGAGGACTACTAGTAAAACGGGTATAAAAACTATCCGACGAGCGTATACTCGTGTCGGGAGCGAGTCCCTCTTCTTTCTACGTATAAGAAGGGCGCGGAACCGTAGCCTATACGCTCGATAGGACACCTCTAGTATAAGTATAGAATTTTTACCTCCGGAGACCGTAAACCGAGCGGGCTAAGCGACGAATATTAGACGAGCGGACTATAGAACAATAACTTAGCGGACTATACGACGGCGTCGAGCGGACTACGAAACAATCTAGTATTTACTAGCGGGCAATATAATAGGTAGGTAGACACGCGACGAAGCCTATAAGGGCCTATTAAATACCCGGTATAGGAACGAGGGTTTTACCTAAGGCACTACCTATCCCGCTATATTACGTACCTAGTCTAATATAGTAGATTACGACGAGGAAAAGACGATAGCCTAAGTAAGGAAAAGACGGCTATTAGGACGGGGAAAAGACGGCTATTAGGACGGGGAAAAGACGTATAATATAAGTAGATTAGTTCTATAATCGGGGAGGATCGAGGGTAGGGTAATAAGGAACTTTATATTAGTTAGTAGGTAGAAACGTAAGGAGTACGCTACCCGGCGTAGTGTGTGCCCCGAGCAAACCTACGAGGTATAGACGGCCGCTTTCTAGAGATAGGCTACGGTAACGCGAAGGGCGTCAAAACCTAGGGCGTAGTATATACTAGTAGCGACGGCTAATACTATCTATATAGCCCGAGAGGACGGATACGTATGTCGGTTAATAGAGAGCACTAAAGGGCTTAGGCCTATAGAGGTAGATATTGGCTTAAGGAGTAAATAGGGAGGGAGGGCGTAGAGAGAAGCTTTTACTCCGGGTTAACCTCTCGAAACGAGGCTATACGGTAGTACTAGATAAGTAGGAAAGCGTAGTTAAGACTTATTACCTTATCTCGTAGCTAGCTTACTAAATACGATTCCTTCCTTACCTCTAGTAATATAGACGGAATAGAATAGTATCGCTACTATCCCTAGACATCTCCGGAGTATTCGATAACGTCTCCTACGAAAGACTACTCTATATACTCCGATAGAAGGGAGTCTCCGTATAGAATACGAAATTTATATACTCCTTCCTTAAAGAGAGGACTACGAGAATAGTCCTCGGGAGGTATAAATCCGATAGGGTATATATAGAGACCGGAATCCCCTAAGGATCTATACTATCCCGATCCTGTTCCTAATCTTTATAGCCGACCTTATCCCCTTACTTACGTCCCCTTAGACTTCGGCGTTAGGCTTCGTAGACGATATAAATATCCTAGCCTAGTCCGTAATAACGGAGGAAAACTATAGACTACTTACGGAGAGATATAGAGTATACGAGGACTAGGCTAGACGCTACGGCGTCCTTTTTGCCCTAGATAAATAGTAGCTAATCCACTTTAGTAAAGCGAGGACCTACTATAATATATAGGCAACTATAATAATCTAGGGATACGAGACGAAGCCCTCCCCCGAACTCCGAGTACTAGGAATCTAGCTAGACCCGAAGCTAAGCTAGAACCTATAGATTAAGAAGGCCTAGAATAGAGTATAAGTAAACGAGGCATCAATAACACGTCTTACTAAGTTAACGTAGGGGGCGATCTTCGATAAAGTAAGAATAATATATAAAGTAATCGTTCGACTAGCGATACTTTACGGGGTATAAATCTAGGGTACGGGGGGAGTCGATAAGCTAGTACCGCGACGGATCGAATAGCCTCTTAATCGAACCTAAGTAGGCAACTCAAGAAGAATTCTCGGAGCGTATAAGACTATACCGACGAGAGTAGCCGAGATAGAGACCGGGATACTACCTATCCGTTACTATATCTAAGGGATAAGGATCTAATATACGGTAAAGACGATAGAGTATCTAGTATAGTAAACTATCTACGATAAGATAGCACGAATCGTATAGAGATATAGCCGGCTATATATAGGACCGTACGTAAGGAGGAGTTAGAAGCGGGACGACTTACGGGTTTTTAGGGAAATATAAGGAACGCCGGAGTAGCTAGCGAGGGAGGAGGAGGGACGAAGAACCCGGGAAAGGAAGGGGAATAAGGGAAAGTCCTAGAGCCTCGTAGAGTAGGTAGCCGGCTACCTATAGGAATAGGAATGGAATAGTAACCCGCTAGCGAGAATAGGCCCCCTAGCCCTACGAACCTTCTAGAGACATAACTACCTCCTATACCGCGACCTTATAAGGGTAGAAGCAAGCGTAATAATCTAAATCCGGTCCGAATATATCGGGCTTCGGGCTTACTTATATAGGAGGAACGTTCTAGATATAGATAACCTAGCGTACGAGTATAGCTACCTATCGTAGAACCCGGAATATATAGTCGTACGGTACCTATAGTAGGTAGAAGGACGGAGTATATAGAGAGCGAGAGCAGCTAGACGCGACTACTAGTCGATCGTTACGAACAAGTACGACGTATAGAGGATAGTACGTTAGGTCCTAAGATAAGGATACCTTACCTAGTTTAAACTAGCTAACGAGACGGAGGAGTAGATAGAGAAGAGGAGAGAGACTAAGGGGATGTAGACAAGGTAGTTATTAGGGCAGGCCTATAATACTAGTACACCCTCTATAAGGAAAGCGGGAAGGCAAATAACGGACAATAGTAGTATAGGAGAGGAGAGGGGTTTGTACCGCGAGCGGTTTCCCCTTTAAAAGATAGAAGTACGTAGAATAGCTATATAGGCTAGGAGGTACTATAACAGCTTAATAAATAATATATATAGGCTCTAACTATCGTACTAGTTTCGTATATATAATATATTACTATCTACCTTATAGTACGTAGGGTGTATCTTCGCCTACTATAAGAGTAGAGGGATAGTACTATCTTTCCGTAGTATCTTAATTACCGCCTTAAGTTCTTAGTCTAGGGCGTAAGTAGTCGTTATACGGTACTCGAGTTTAGCTTCGACTTCGGCTTTATTCGTAGTCTATACTTCCTAAGCTAGTGCTAGCTATATTTATAGTACCTGTTCTAGTTCTAGAATAAACTCTATTACTTTAGGATTTAGGGGAGTCGTCTCTTCTTCTTCGGGCGTATCTTCGATAGTAGCTCGTATAGAGTCGATCTTAAGGAATCGCTCTAGCGGAAGTTATTACGGGCCTAGGCGGACGTCTAGTAAATAGCAGTCGGTCACGTGACTCGGCACGGGCCGGCCCGTATGCCTCGGCTTATATATTAACTTTCCGTACCTCGTACTCCTCTTAGATAGCCTGTCTAACAACTTCGTTATTTGCCCTATATTAAGAACGGCTCCCTTATACTTTATTAGACCCCCTTTACTAACCGTAGAATACGTACTACGAAGGACCTATAAAGTAATAGGTTAAAGATATAGAAACTACGCTTATCGCGAGTTTTCTATACTAATCACGCGATAAACGCGATAGGTCTAAGTTAATAAGGAACACCTTTATTAATAAGATGCTAGCTAAGAGTATAGGCGGTAGGCACTTCCTACTTACTAGTCGCCCTAAGATCCGCCGCGAGTCGCTTATATTTAATAGTAGCTAGACTTAAGGTTACTAAACCTAACCCTAATAGCTAACTAACGAGCAAATATAGATAGATAGATATTTCATTAAGCTGTTGTAGTGCCCTTTGGCCTATATAGCTATACTATCTTGTTTTCGTATATATAGAGGGGAAACCGTATTAGTAAAAACCCCTCCTCCTTCCCGCCTGTCTTTTCCTCCTAGTTGTCGTCTTAAATTTCCCTTATTAGGGGTATGCTAGTATTATAGGCCTGCCCTAATGACTACCCTATCTATAACCCCCCTCGCTTCCGCCTCTTATCTATCTACTCCTCCGTCTTGCTAGCGAGGCTAAACTACTAGAGGTATCCCTACTATAGTATCTACCGAGAGATTCGGCGAATGTTACCTTTGTCCCTAATAATTGACTTATAGTCTCTCCTTCCCGCTTAGTGCCTCTAATTTCCCCTGCCTCTCGCCTACTATTAGTATCGTAGTAGTATATATTCTCGGTTTTACGATAGGTAGCTATACTAGTAGGCTAGGCTATAGATGTCTAGTACGCGTCTCCTAAATAGGTAGGCCCTTAATCTAATATATTCGGACCTAATTTGGATCGCTATACTTGCTTCGGCCCTTATTAGGTCCCTATATAGCTAGTAATTATGTCTCTAGAAGGCTCGGAGTACTATCGGGCCTATTGTCTTAGGGGGCTTCCTTTTCTAGTCCTGCTCCTATAGGTAGCTCGCTATCTATTCCGCTAGGCTTTAGGTCTTAGCCTTGCTCCCGCCGGCCTAGCGAGTCCTACGCTCCTCCTCCTTTCGTACTAGCTATTCGGTACTTGTCTATACGGCCGTAAAGGTAGTAAGGTCATCCTCTTTTTGGCTAGTCCTATGTCCTACCCCTCTCCGGTAGCGGCTTTCTATCTTATTCTTTGCCTCCTAGATCGTAGTTTATGCTAGGTAACCTATCGTCTTTACCGCGTATTGAATTCTCATTCCCCGGATATACTAGCCGATTAGTAGTATTCCTGTCTCTATTTCTACCGTACTTATTAACGTTGTCTTATATACGCCTAGTACCCTACGTAGGTTGCCTACCTATATCCTATTTAGGGGTTACTCTATCCTTTTCGGGATCGGCTTAGCTACGCCTCCTGTTCCCTAAATCTATACCCCGTATAATATAGCTAGTCTAACGATCGCCTTATATATTACTCTTACCTTATCGAATATTACTCTCTATATAGATACCGTAAGCCTCTTTATCGAGGCTTTATTGACTTACGCTCGACTCTAGGCTTTCTTAATCTATATATTCTGTTGAGAACATACAGGCCGCAGGACAAGCATGTAGGTGTGGGTGTGTCATGTGATAGATCACGTGACTAGGGTTTGCCAGCCCCTATAGGCTGGCAAACATCCGGACACCTAGCATCTACCTACACCAACACCGGCGATACTGTATGTAGATACACGCTATCCCATTTGGGTCCTTCTTCGTCTTTTGTGTGATCCGCCGTCTTCCACTGCTGCGCAACTCGTACCTGTTTAACAGGTTATGAGCCCGGGTTAGCAACTCGGTGTTTCACCCTCGACAAAGTCGTATTGGAGTTATTCCTCTTCAGAACAAAAGGAAGGCAGACTGGAGGCCGCACCCGCATTGCACAGGAAGCTACAGCCGCGCTGTAGGTGCATATAAGACGTGAAAGAGCCTAGTGAGGCACTGTCAGACTCCGAGTCAGGGAGCCTGTGCCAATACCTCAGACAAGTGGGCGAGCTTACTGAGAAGAGTCGCTCTCCGGACATCGCGTTCGCATCGACTAACTGTTCATTCTGAGAGAGCCGCAGTGTCTCAGAAACCCCCTCTGCTGAGAGAGTTACGCTACAGTGTCTCAGCACCAACACGATCCTTACCGACCGACTTTCCTCCTCTTCCCGGCGGATAGCCATCCTCTCCGCTATCAACCTCGCGTTCGGTTTATCCCATTTCGATCCGATCGCGTACGACCGAATACATCCTTTTACCTGAGGGCAGCCAACCTGTCCCTCAACTTACAAAAAATGGAGAACGAGACTGGGTTCATAAGAAAGAGAGCAGCACCTCTTCTGACAAGAGAGAACCACGAAACATGGTTCAAGCTGATGAGAATACACCTGGTATCAAAGCAGGTTGACTGGGTCCTCGAAGACATCATCACGGACATTCCCGCTGCAACCCCATCTATAGCGACACCCTCTGCATCATCGGAGTCATCCCTTCCTTTGGATCAAGCGATAAGGAAGGCATCGTACAGACGGCACAATGCAACGGCCCTGTATGAGATGTACATCTGTCTGTCGACAGATGACCAAGAGATGACATACGAGATCCGGCATGCGAAGGAGTTGTGGGAATGGGCTGAAGCTAAATATAAGAGAAGACTTCTCGCTACTGGAAGAAGTTTGCTTCAGCAATACACCAATTTCGTGATGACAGAAGACCAGTCTATAGATGACGCCTGGCAGGAGCTTAGCTCAATTGCAAGGAGGGCTGTTTCAATCTCGCCTCAGTTCCAAGACATCAAGACTGAGGACAGAAAGATCCAGCAACTCTTAGCAGCTCTGCCAGACTCATTTGGCTCAATTCGCGATGCAATTGATGCCCAGGTGAATCTCTCACCACAAGACATTCTTGCAATTCTTAGGGAGAAGCAAGAATCAATGATTCATCAAGGGACAGCCATGTTTGCTAAGAAGGGTTTCCAGGGCAAGCTCACGTGCCATCTCTGCGGTGGTGACCATTTTATGAGCAAGTGCCCACACCTTTCTGCAGCTCAGCAGGCTGTTAGGAACAAGGACAAACTAGCTAGGGTTACCTACCCTGCTAAGAGACAACCGTCACCACCTCGTAGGAGGTCATCATCACCAAACCTTCGTGATGTCCTCAAGGTGATGACGGACCTTGCAAAGCAGATGAAGGAGAGCCGCAAGCCAAAGGCCTCCTCTAGTAAGCCTGCAAGGGCCCATGCGACCCAGGAAGACGCATCAGACCCTGAGATACCATCAGAAGATGATGATGTTGATGAGGTTGCCCATTCCACTGTGGAAGCCAAAGGCAAGTACCCCTCGTCCGAGTGGTTGCTTGACTCTTGTGCATCATCACATATGACTGACCAAGATTCACTATTCAGGACACTGAAGCCTCTTCAAAAGAGGAAGTGGATCAAGGTTGGGGGTGGCTATCTACAAGCTACACATATGGGAAGTGCAGTAATGGGTGGTCCTTCTGGAAAGCAAATTGTCTTAGAAAATGTCCTGTTTGTTCCTGGCCTTGGAGTTAGTCTTGTTTCGTGGAATCAGTTCAGCCAACAGTTTGCTGTCCAACCACCCAGTTTCACCCTAAAATCCTTGTCTGGTAAACCCGTTGTCCAGACCAAACTTCGAGGAGGAGTACCGTTTATCCACTCGATCTCGGAAATTCTTGAGCCACAGCATGCTGGCATACTCTCTCAAGAACGTGACGGTACCGCTATGGCTAACACTGAGTCCGAAGATCAGTGGGAGCTATGGCATAGAAGATGTGCACACCTTGGCAAGGGACTGCTAAGAAACCTGCATAGAGTCACTGACAAGAAAGATCCCATTCCTGTTCCTTCTGAACACCAGAATTGCAAGGTCTGCTCCCTTGCAAACATGAGGAAGTTCAAAGGACCTGCCACAGAGAGGAAAGGGGAGAGGCTGGCCCTCATCTCCATTGACATCTGTGGGCCTTTTCAGGGCGCAGTCTCTAGGCTAGGATACAAATATTGGCTTGAGATTGTAGACAACTTCTCTAGGAAGAAGTGGGTAATCCCTTTGAAGGCCAGGAGCGACGCTCCTGCAGCCCTACGGGATTGGAAGGTCCAGGCAGAACGGCAGTCAAGGTGCTTTCTGTCTGCGATCCGCAGTGATGGTGCAAAGGAAATTCTCGCCTTGCTAAAAGAGTGGGAGAAGGAGTTTGGCACTCAGATGGACACAACTGATGCCTACAACTCTCTTCAAAATGGACCTGTGGAAAGGTCAATTCAAGCCTCTGAGAACACAGTCCGGGCTATGCTTGAAGACTCTGGCATGCCAGTTGAGTTCTGGCCAGAAGCTTTGCAAGCACAGACTGTGATCAGAAACAGACTGCCTAATGGTCCGATCATTGATGGTATTGCTCTTTCACCAGAAGAAGCCTTTACTGGCCAAGTACCGTCAGTCGACCATTTCCGCGTCTGGGGATGCAAAGCTGTGGTCTATGTAGACCCAAGAGCCCAACCTCAAGGCTTGAGGAGAGACAAGTTGATGAACCGAGGAAAAGAAGCCGTGTTTGTGGGCTACTCAGAAAACACCACAAAACAATGGCTGTTCTGGGATCCCGACATGAAAGCAATAAAAGCGCATAGTCACGTCGACTGGTTTGAGAATGAGAAGGGGGGAGATATGGATCTTGGTATCACCTTCACTAACCAGCCGAGTCGAGCGCCACAGCGCAATCCTGTTGGGAGGAAGCCCTTTGGGGCGAAATTTTCCGATAGGGGATTATCAGAGACACCGTTACGAAGGCCAGGAGAAAATATTGAGGCGGTTTCAACACTGTCGAAGGCCGATAACGGTGGATCTATACAGAACCTACCCAAGTCATCAACACCACAGCAACCGCTGTTTGTGCAACTTCCCCCTCCCCCAAAGGACATTGGGGAATACCAGAAGTTTGGAGATCAGGGTACTCCAATGAAAGAAAAAGAAGATGTCGTTCAGTTCGACCCATCCGAACACCCAGCGCCACCTCAGGTTGCAGGCAACAAGAGGTCAAGGGGGGACGGAGATGATAACTCTGAAGAGCATGAGGCTAAACACCATAAGGCTCTTATCGCCCAGATGTTCCATCTAGACCCTACAATGAGCTGGGTAGAGGAGATTCTGAACGACGTGGAAGAACATGCATTTGCTGCTGTTGGGCAGGCCATAGCCTATCAGCAGGAAGTGCCAATCCCAAAGTCCTATAAGGCAGCCGTAGGAGACCCCGAATGGGGACATATGTGGAGAGAGGCAATCGAGAACGAACTTATTGCCTTAGCAAGCAACAACACCTGGGAAGCAGTTGTACCGCCAAAGGGTGCGAATCTAATTACTTCTAGGTGGGTCTTTGATGTGAAAAGAATGATTAGTGGAGCCATTGAGAAGTTCAAGGCAAGACTAGTTGCAAGAGGGTTTTCACAGAAATATGGGGTTGACTTCGAAGAGACCTTTGCACCTACTGTTAGACATGATACTCTCCGAGTATTCATGGCAGTAGTATGTGAGAGAGATCTCGAGATGCACCTAGTGGATGTGAATAATGCTTTTACCCAAAGCAGCCTTCTTGAAGACATCTATATGATCCCACCCCCAGGAGTTGAAGCACCTCCAAACATGGTGTTCAAGGTCCTACGAAGCCTTTATGGGCTTAAGCAAGCAGCTAGAGACTGGAACAAGCTCTGTGTTGCGAAGCTAGAGAAGATTGGATTTACCCAGTCCCAGGTAGATCCATGCCTACTTATCCATACGGATAGAGACCTTATGGTCCTTACCCATGTGGATGACATACCCATTGCAGCTCCGAAGCTGTCAGATGTTCAGTGGTTTAAGGCTGAGCTTGGAAAAGTGTTTAAGATTAAAGATCTTGGTGAACCTACGAAGATCCTTGGAATGAGGATTACAAGAGACAGGTCCCAAGGCACTTTGAAGCTTGATCAAGGACACTATGTCCACGCTAACTTAGCCAAGATGAACATGGCTAGAGAGAAGGCTACGCCAACCCACTCACCTATGGAGAGCTACGAGCATTTAGTGCCTACGGCACCTATGGATGAGAGGTGCAACAAACAGGATTACCAGAGCCACAATGGTACCTGGATGTGGCCAATGACAATGACAAGGCCAGACTTAGCATTCCCCCTTGGAAGAATTAGCTCATTTGTTGCTGATCCCTCGCAGCAGCATATGAAGGCTTTGAAGAAGCTCTCCCGATACCTGCGGTCGTACCCAGACCTAGGTCTTATGTATAGAAAGGGAGGGGGCAATCTCCAGGGATACTCGGACTCTGACTACGCTATGGACAAAGTGGATAGAGTCTCAATTCTGGGATACGTGTGGTTCCTTTGTGGATCACCTGTGTCCTGGATGAGTAGGAAGCAGAAGTCTGTTGCAACATCAACAATGGAAGCTGAGTTCATGGCTATGAACGCAGCCGCAAAGCAGTCACAATTTCTTGCTGCTGTCCTCAGGGAAATGGGGTGCCCAGAACTGGTAGGAAAGAGCTCTTTCCAGCCGAGTGTAAGGGCAAGCAAGGGCACTGTTGACGAGCTAAGGCCAGTCAAGCTCATGGGTGACAACCAAGCCGCTTTGACACTTGTCAAAGATGCCCATGTGCATGAAAGGTCAAAGCATATTGATGTTGCATATAACTATGTCAGACATCTCTGGTGGCAGAAGAAGATTGCAGTGGACTACTGCCATACAAAGGACATGGCTGCTGATGGGTTAACAAAGCCCCTCAATGGCCAGCAGTTCCAAAACTTTGTAAGGCAGCTCCAGCTTGCGTAAAGGGATTGTAGGAGACCATGTGGCCTGAGTGGGAGTGTTGAGAACATACAGGCCGCAGGACAAGCATGTAGGTGTGGGTGTGTCATGTGATAGATCACGTGACTAGGGTTTGCCAGCCCCTATAGGCTGGCAAACATCCGGACACCTAGCATCTACCTACACCAACACCGGCGATACTGTATGTAGATACACGCTATCCCATTTGGGTCCTTCTTCGTCTTTTGTGTGATCCGCCGTCTTCCACTGCTGCGCAACTCGTACCTGTTTAACATATTCTAGCTTAGCTTCGGGTCGAGCTAGATCCCTAGTACTCGTAGCTCCGCTAATAGCTTAGTCTCGTAGCCTTAGATTCTTACCGCCGCCTTTATATTATAGTATATTCTCGCTTTACTAAAGTGTATAAGTTAGTACTTTTTAGGGGCGAACCGGGCACTATACTTCTTTGCCTACTCCTCGTATTTCTTGTACCTATCTTTAAGGAGGCGACAGTTCTCTTCTATCGAGTCTAACTAGGCTAGAATGTTTATGTCGTCTACGAATCCCGATACTAAGGTTTACGGAGAGGTGAGTAGGGGGATTAGATTAGACATAAATATTAGAAATAGGATAGGGGAGAGAGTAGATCCCTAAGGTATTCTAGTCTCTGCCTTTACCGGGTCGGACGTATACCTTCCTAGGACTAGGTATATCGTCCGTTCCTAGAGAAAGGAGTAGACGAACGTCGTTGCCTACTAGGGGATACCTTTCTGCTATAGGATATATATTAGCCTTTAGTATAAGACGTTGTCAAAGGCCCCTACGATATCGAGGGATAGTAAGGACGCCGCTCGGTTCCTACTATAGTACTAGAGGGTCTGAATTTGCTCCGTAATTAGCTCTATTACTATTAGTATCGATCGCTAGCTTCTTCCCCCTATCTATATTACTAGGACAAGGAAGTAATCGTATTTAGTAAGCTAGCTACGAGATAAGGTAACAAGTCTTAACCGCGCTTTCCTACTTATCTAGTACTACCGTATAGCCTCGTTTCGAGAGGTTAGCCCGGAGCAAAAGCTTCCCTCTACGCCCTCCCTCCCTATTTACTCCTTAAGCCAATATCTACCTCTATAGGCCTAAGCCCTTTAGTGCTCTCTATTAACCGATATACGTATCCGTCCTCTCGGGCTATATAGATAGTATTAGCCGTCGCTACTAGTATATACTACGCCCTAGGTTTTAACGCCCTTCGCGTTACCGTAGCCTATCTCTAGAAAGCGGCCGTCTAGGCTACGGTAACTATAGTAGCGTATTAAGTAACTAATATAACTAGTTACCGAACCGCCTAAGACGATTAACCTCTCCGACTATATCCGGGACGACGAAGTGAAAGAATATACGACTAGATAGGATGTCGAGTTTAATTATTACGATAATATAGTAATAGATAAAGGAGAATGAGAACAATAGGTAGCTAAGACTTTCCGCTATAATCTAGAGGAGCTAAAGAACCTAGATATATCCGAGTTCTAAGCCCTTATAGCTAGTATACCTAAAGTACTATCTATAATCTATTACCTACTTCGACGCGCCTAAGCCGACGACTATAACATAACCGAGTTATTAAAGATATTCGGTAAGGCGTAAAATAAGCTTTAGGATAAGAGAGCGGTAGTTAGGATAGCCTAGGATAAGCTAAAGTAGGATAAGGCCGAGTTTAAGTAGAAGAAGTTAGATATATAGATATTATAGTAGAAGGTAGATAAGTAGATTAAGTATCTTACGAATAAGGTCGATAAGTATAAGAGGAACGAGCCGGATATCGCTAAAGTAAAGGACGATCTAAAGGTAATTATAGCCGATCGTAATAATATCTAGAAGAGCTTAGACAACACGACTAAGGAACGCGACACCGCTATAAAGGATCGCGACTAGCTAATAGTAGCCCGTAATCTACTCTAATAGTAGGTCGACGATTTTAAGAAACTGCTACCTACGCCGGATATAGCTAAGAACCGTAAATATATACTTAACCCTATGTCGTAAATTCAAGACAAGAACGTAGAGCTCTCTAAACTTAACGCCTAGATCGTAGAGCACGTTAATCGTATCTAGGACCTCGAGAACTAATAGAGCAACGTCAATAATAAGCTCTCTAACTATAAGTCTACCGCTAAGGACTATAACCGCGAGATCGAGTATATTAAGAAGACTAAGGACGACGAAATTATAGACCTAAAGAAGCGACTTACCGAAAAGCTTAAGTAAGGACGTCGCGGCCGCGGATCGCGTAAGGACAGTACCTAAGACAATAACCTATCTAATAGCTCTAATAGCTCGAGCTCGTCCGACTCCGATTCTAACTCCGAGCCTAGCGACGACGAAGATCGCCGTAAGTACTATAAGAAGAAGTCTAAGAAGAGCAAGCGTAAGAGTAAGGACGAGGAGCTCGACGCGGACTAGGATACGATACTTAATATCGACCTAGACCTTAACGTTATGTTTAAGATAGATAAGACGGAGGTAAAGAAGTTTAGTAGTAATAGGAATAAGGACAATACGCCTATTAGGCTAACGTTCGAGGTGTAGTAGAACACCTTAGAAACTAAGCTATAGAATACTACGTTCCGTACCTCGAAGGCTACGTTAAAGTTTATATATAACTATACTAAGGGTAGCGCGTTCTAATTAATCGGACCTTAAATCCCGTCCCTTACTAGCGTAAAGGGCGACCGTATATATAAGACACTTAATAAGCTTATAAAAGACTTACGTAAGCGCTATAGTAAGCGTAACGTAAAGGCTCGCGTATACGACGACATAGCCGCCTTAAAGTAAGTAGATAGACGTAACGACTCCTTTACCGAGTTTTACGTCTTATTTAGAAAGAGTACGAATATTATATAGCTTTATCGCGATTAAGAGGACTATATCGATATACTTTAGCGTAAGCTAAATTACCGGTACCTCTAGAAGTTTATCTCTAAGGACCTATAGACGATTAAAGCTATAGAAGATTACTTATATCGAGCTAAGGAGGATTTCCGCCTAGTCGATATACTATACCCGAGAAAGTAGCCTACTAAGAAGGATAATAAGAAGGATAGTAAGTAGGACGAGAAGACCGACCTACCTACCGCCGGTTCTAGTATTAATAATAGAGATAGTAGCGGTAGCGGAGGACGCTCTCGACGTACCCGTAAGGCGTAGGCGGATCGTAGCGAAGTTAGTATATAGGCCGCTAATATCGGTCCTCTCGACAACGCTAAGAACACTCGATATATAAACGAAGGCCGCTATAAGAAGTGTCGTAAGACTAGACACCGCCTTACTAATCGAGTATATAAGCTCTTCGACTACGAGATACTACCCCGTCTACCTACTCTATAATAGCGGGGAAATAGTTAGGCTAGTACTTAAGCGTAGTAGGTATTAGGCCTTTTAGAAGTCTAAAAGAACTAGAGCTACTACCGCTACTAGGTAAAGGGCTAAGGATATCTTCGCGTTCCTTAAGAACGATTCGAAAGGAATAAGAATAGTAACCTAAGGTAGTAATATACTTAGTAATGCCTAGTATAGCGAATAGTATTAAATCTTAGTCGTTCTTTAATATCGGTACTAACTCTAAGTTTATAGACCGAATATATACGTATAATAACAATTTCAAGGTTTATTTATTACTAGAGCCTCTACTCCTTACGCTAGCGGATAGCTCTACCTTAGGAGTAGAGATTACGGAATAGATAACGATAGAACTAGACGTAAATAGTTATAAGGAAGTTATAAGTACGTAGCTCGCCGACCTCGAATATAATATAGTCCTCGGTAGGCCTTAGAGTATAGTATATTAGCTAGGTGTCTATTACAAATCTAGGACGCTTACCCTCGACTCGGAGCGCTATAAGGAGCTATACCTATAGGACGGCAAGCCGGTATAGGTACAGTCAGTTTATAATAAAGGAAAGTAGCCTATATAGACGTATTAAACCTTCCGTCCGGTAGTAACTATAGAGGATAAACCGGAGCCCCGTCTCTATACTAGACTACCCTTACTAGTAGACGGAAGAGACACTATTAAGAAGCTATATAGGCGCTCCTTAGGAAAGGACCGGAGAACGCCGGTAGAAGTAACCGTAACTATAATACCGGATAATTAGTTACTAGACATCCTAGAAGTAGGAGTAGGAGCTTTTATAATATATATAAGACGAAAGGGTACTTAAGTCTACCTTATATATATCCGAGAAAAGGATGAACTACTAGGATCGAAGCAAAGCACCGATCCTCTATACTTATATACGATACTAACCGCTTAGCTAAGCTTATACTCTATACGGCGTATAATAGGTAATTATAGTATAGTAGTAGATAATAAGACTACGTAACGACTAGACGCTCGAGCCGTAGCCTTTATACTAGTAATAGAAAGATCCGGGCCCTCGTTACGGGCGTATAAAATGTACGCGTAAGTAGATATTGACCGGTTCTACAAATCGCTTAATAAAGACAACATTATAGACCCGGTAGATCACCTACTACCCGAGTACCGTTAGTATGCCCGAACCTTCTCGGCTTAGGCGGTATATAAGCTACTACTATACCGACTAGGTATCGATTATAAGATTAACCTTAAGGAAGGAAGTAAGCTACCTTTTAAGCATCTATTCCGTATATCGCCTTAGGAGGATAAAGTAATTAAGCGTTAGACGGATAGCTACCTAGCCGACTAGAAGATTCGAAGGTACGTAGGACGAGCGGATATAGCTTCGCCCGTACTTATAGTATATAAGCCTAGTAGTAGACGTCGGGTATACGTAGACTATCGCGGCCTAAACGCTATTACGTTAAAGTCTAGATACCCTATCCCCTTAATATAAGACACGCTTAATAGGATAGCGGGTAAGAAGTAGTTTACTAAGCTCGATATAATCGCCGCCTTTAATCGTATCCGTGTTACGGAGGGTCACGAATAGAAGACCGTATTTACTACTAGATATAGAGAGTTCGAGTACTTAGTAATACCGTTTAGATTATATAATACGCTAGGTACATTTCAGTCTTATATTAACGATACTCTTCGCGAGTTCCTAGATAATTTCTGCTCTATATACTTAGACGACATTCTTATCTTTAGCGACACCCGGGAAGAGTATATAAAATATATAAAGAAGGTCCTTTAGAACATTTAAGGCGCGGGATTATAACTAGACTTCTCTAAGTACGAGTTCTATACGTAATCTACGAAGTACCTAGGCCTTATTATTAGTAAGGACGGCGTATCTATAGACCTAGCTAAAGTGTAGGCTATACGAGACTAGGCTACGCCGTAGTCGGCTAAGGATATCCTCGCGTTTAACGGATTCGTAGGCTTTTACCGAAGATTTATTAAGAACTATAGCAAGATTGTCCTACCGCTAGTTAGGCTTACTAAGAAGGACGTAGTACTTATATAGTCCCTAGAATGTCAATCCGTACTCGAGGGACTTAAATAGGTATTTACGGACGCCGAAGGTATCGTATTAGCTATATTTAAACCCGGAAGAGAGATAGTACTCGAAACTAATATATCTGACTTTATAACGGCTACTATACTTAGCTAGCGAGATAAAGACGGCGTACTACGGCCTATCGCTTACCTTTCTAAGAAGATGTCTCTCTAGGAATATAATTACGACATCTACGATAAGGAACTACTTACGATTATTAAGGCCTTTAAAGAATAGCGACCTAAGCTTATAGCCGGAGATATAGATAGCGAGGAAGGCTACTTTAAGAACTTATAAGATAGCGGTAAGCCGGTACTCGTCTACTCCGACTATAAAAACCTAGAGTAGTTTATAACTACGAAAGAGCTAAACCGACGCTAAGTATACTAGGCCGAATTCCTCTCCTAGTTCTTCTTTAAGATCGTATATCGACCGGGTAAATAAGGTAGAAAGCCCGATAGTCTAATATAACGGACGTAGGACCTACCGGAGCGGTATAATACTAACGACCTACACCGATAATACTAAAACCGCGTACTACTCGGCCCTAAACGATTCCTTAGTATAGCGGGAATAAACGTCTCCGCCTCTAAGGCTCTAAGTCTCTTAGCTAGTAGGATTATATCTATAGCTACGACTATAAACACTAGTATAGTTATCGACTAGGGCCTCGAGACCGACATCCGGAATCTATATAACTAAGACAACGCCTAAGAAGCTCTATAGTAACTCCGCGATAAATAGAGGGTAACTTTACTCCGTAGTAGTAAGCTTAACGACCGCGACGCTATTATTATTAACGACATAATCTATATAAAGAACCGGTTTAGCGGGCTTAGACTATTCGTACTACCGTCCGAAGATAAGCATTATACGGTCTATAGCCGAATTATTAAGTCCTTCTACGATATACCTACTACCGGACATCTAGGAAGAGCTAAGATATATAAGAAGGTCACCTAGTACTACGTATAGCCGAGGATAGCGCGTACCGTTCGTACTTTCTACCGTAGTTATCGAGTATATATAAATACTACGACTTTAACTAAAAAGCTATATAGCCTACTATACCCGATACCGATTCTATTCGATACCTAGGAAGACGTAGCTATAGACTTCGTAGTCAAGCTACCCGAAGGACGCTATAATACCGATAGCTAGACCTATTAGAACGTCCTAATAGTAACTAATAGACTAAGTAAGGAGAGGCACCTAATCCTAGTACTAAGTATAAAGGCCGAGTATATCGCGTATATCTATATTAAGTACGTATTTAGTAGGTACGGGCTCCTAAAGTCGATTACGTCCGATCGCGGTCCGTAATAGTTATTAGTATTCTAGTAATGCCTCTACGAGTTACTATAGATTAAGGGAAAGTTGTCTACTAGATACTACCCCGAGACCGATAGATAGAGCGAGAACACGAATAAGGAAATAGAAAAGTACCTCCGAGCTTTTATTAACTATATCTAGGACGACTAGCCGGATTAGCTACCGCTAGTAGAATTTATAGCTAATAACAGAGTATCTAAAAGTACGGGAGTGTTACTATTTATAGCTAACTACGGTAAACTACCGCGATACGTAGACGGCGAGCTAGACCTTCCGATCCGAGCGATACCCGCTAAGTAGAAGCTTAACGTATAATCGGCCGACGCTTTCGTAAAGAGAATAAGCGATATACGGGAGTATCTATACGAAGTAATATATATAGTATAAGACTTATAAGCCGACTTCGCTAATTAATATCGTACGCTAGTACCTACGTACGAGGTAGGCGATAAAGTCTACTTAAGTACCCGTAACTAGCGTATAGCTCGGCTATCTAAGAAGCTTAACTATCGCTACGTAGGCCCCTACGTAATAACAGAAGTACTGCCGAACGATACGTATCGCCTAAGCCTACCGCGGTCGCTAGGGAGCCTATATAACGGATTCTATACGAACCTCTTGCTCCCTATATATAAAGCGTTACCTAGCTAAGTAGAACTAACCCTACTACCGATCGAGGTAGAGAACGAAGAGGGAATTAATCAGTTCTAGTATATAGATAAGATCCTAAATATACGGAGGAAGTACGGCTAGTATAAGTATCTAGTTAGTTAGATAGAAGACGACGAGGATCTATTATAGGAGCTAGCGGAGGATATAATAGAGATAGCCGCCGCCTCTATTATAGACTTCTACTATAACAGCCTAAGGAAACTAATACCTACCGGCTTTATAGTACTAGAAGGATAGGTAGCAAATAAAGCGAACCCCTCCGCGTCGGTATTAGTTATAGCTAAAGTAGTAACTATAGGTAGGCACTACCTTTAGGTAGAAATAGCGCCTATAGCTCTCCTATATAAGGTAGATAACTATATTAGTCTAATAGCGATAGTAGCTTTAGATAAAGACCGGTATAGTACGGACCCGAGAAAAGCGACTAATAGTAGGAATACTATTACGGTTTACCTCGTAAGGCTATACTTAGTGTCACGTGACCTAGTGCGCTAGCGCGCCCGGACCCTAACCTCGGCGTTTACTTTATTACGGCTTCGCGACTTTCTTATCTTCTCTTCTTCGTAGAACTTATTCGATTCTAAGGTATTAATACGTTTGCGCCCTATCTTACGCCTTGTCCGTATTATTAAGTTCTACCGCCCTTAGATCGCCGAGCCGTACGATTATAGACTACGTATCGCTACTACGACCGCGTACGACCGAGACTCGAATAGCCGTAGGTACTAATACGACTATTAGACTAGATAAATCATCCTTTATCCTAAGACTTAACCTAAACCCTCTTACGAAGGCGTTCCTCCAAGAAGCCCGATAAAAGCGGAACGGCGTACTTAGCGTAGCGTAGTAAGAGGTAGAAGACGAGTCGTAGTAGGATCCGGATTTCGACGATACCGTAGGTATAGAACGACTACGTAATATAGCGTAAGAGATATAGAACGAGACTTAGGGTCGCGGAGATACTAAGTAGGCTCGTTAGTAAGAGGAAGAACGTCGGCGCTAGAAGTACTAAGAGCTACTACGTAATAAGTATAACCGACGCTAGTCTAAGAAGGAAACTCGACTCCGTATAGGTAGAGAGGATAAGACCTTATAATAGGGCACACGTACGCGGACGGAGGAACATCTTAGCTACCGCTATACGATGCCGATTAACTTTACCTAGAAGAGCGAAGAGGTAGAATATAGGCTACGGTATAACCCTACCGAGTTCTAGATCGCTATAGCCGAGGAGCTTTCTCGCTCGGTTACTAAGAACCTAGAAGCCTAGCTAGATATCCTAGACGAACACCGTCTCGCCTACCTCGGTCTTAAGGAGGTGCGGGAGGTATTAACTACTTAGAAGAGTCGGCTATAGGCTAAGGCTAATCGGTATAAAGATAAGTTAGTATCGCTCTAAGTAATACTCGACGAGCTTAGGGACGATAAGGACTTAGTAGCTAAGATCGCTCACCTAAAGAAGTTAGGTAAGAAGGCGGCCGCTAAGATTAAGAACTTACGTAGTCGTAATATAGATCTAGCTAGCGAACTCGAAGCGACCTAGACTAAGTTAGCTACTAAGTAGAGCTTAGGTAAGCGTACTACCGCGTTTATTACGGATCTATAAGCCTAGCTAAAGGAGCGCGATAACTATATCGCTTAGCTAAAGCCTAAGGAACTGACACCTCTACTACCTCCTACGAGGTAGAAGTCCGCCCTCGAGAAGCTACTCGACGGCGAGGACCCTAGTATTAAGATAGGTATAACAAAGACTAAGAAGGCTACCTCTACCGTAGCTAGTAACAATAACAATACTACGGTAGTCTTAGTTAACGCCGCTATCTAGCGTAGTAACGGCGGTACCCGTAACCCGATTAACTCGAGGAAGATTCCTATATTCTTAGCTAATATACCTAATTATAAGGATGAACTAGGATTTGTAGAGTAGAAGGAGAAAGTAGAGGACTATATAACTATAGAAGAGTTATATAGCCGATTATCTATAGTATACTTAGTAGTGTTTAATAACTTCGTCGTCGGTAATACTAACGCCCGCCTACGGCTATATAAGAAGAAGGTGACCGGTTAGCGTAAGTTAATAACAGTGCTAAACGACTCTTACGGCGAGCACTATAAGCTTAAGAAGTACAAGAAGGCTTATAACAACTATACTTAAGGTAATCGTATATTTGACGCATTTTATACTAAGTTCCTAGAGTACGGGTACTACCTAGAGAAGATAGATAAGGAACTTATTAACGATATCTAGGACAAGCTAAACGATAAGTTAAAGTAGGTACTAGTATATCGCGACGACTTTAATAACCTCCTAGCCCTTTAGCGATACCTTCGCGATGTCGAACTAAAATTAGACGATATTAAGGGTTCCGGCGGAGGCGGTAGCGGCCGTAATAGTAGTAGCCGTCGCGGTAGCGACAAAGGTAAGCCTAAGTATATCTACTATAACGAGAAGATTCGTAAGGAATATGATCTTAAAGCCGCTAAGTACGATAGTTATACCTTCCGTAATCTTACTAAGGAAGAAGTAGCTAAGCCTAAGGAGGATATATTTTACTATATATATAAGGCTATAGACTATAAGGGTGCCTAGTCGCCTAAGTGTCCCTTTAAGAAGTATAAGAAGACTAGTGGCGACGCTAATAACGCTACGAAGAACGTATCGATCTAGGTCGGCGACGTACTAGTAGAGCTTAGGGCTACCGAGTCGGGGGAAGCCTAGGCTCTAGTCGTATACGTACCGACTAGTAGCCTATACTCGCGCCTAGTACTAATCCTCCGAAGATAGTACTACTAGAACCTCCTAAGGTTACGCCCTTATTATATTACCGTTATAGAGGAAAGAGGAACCCTATATAGTAGGAAATAGTAATTAGTAACATCCCTATAATCTTTAGTCTAGAGGTTATACTATATACTATAAAGACGATAGACCTTCCGCTAAGAAGCTTATATATTATAGTAGTAGGCGTAGCGGGTAGTAAGTTAGTACGTATTCTAATAGATCCCGGTACCGAGTCGCTATTTTATAATACGAAGTTTACGAAGAAATATCTGTTACGAACACGACTACCTTAGGCTTAGAAGATAGGCCTAGGAGCTAATCCTAAAGTATCTAGTTAAGCTACGGAATGTATTAAGACTAAGGTCGACCTAAACGGTTATATCGAGGAAGTTAGTTACTTCGTTACTAACCTCGACTACGACTTCGTATTTAGTATACCCTAGTTCTAGAAGTACTACCCTATACTAGACTAGAGAGCTAACACATTTATACTTACTAAAAAGTACTATACGGATTATTACGATCCTTACCCTACGACTATTAGCAGTACGAAGGTTCGTATATAGTACGCTATCCCTTATTTATAGACTCTAGAACCTAATATCTAGGTGTCTAGCATAACGATTAGCGAAGCCTACGAAGAAAACCTAGACGAAGGTTACCTTATTTAGGAAATAGGGACTCTTAACCCTAATAAGCTAGAGCCTACGAGTAAGGAACTTATTTACGACATTAGTATACGGCTAAGTACTATATTAGCTAAAGACAAGGCTATCTACATAAACAAGAAGCAAGCGACTATACGAGAAGTCGAATCCTTACTATCCTAATAGCTAAAGGACCTAAAGTACGGATTTGACCTATCTGTCGCTAAAGGCCTACCTCCCTATCGCCCCGAATGAGATTTGGCGATTGAATTCGTTAAAGGCGCTAAGCTACCTTTTAAGCGTCCTTATTCTATGTCGAAACTAGAGCTCGACGTAACTAAAGCCTACGTCGATAAGGAAGAAGCCGCTAGTAAAATCCGACGCTCTACGTCCTAGATCGCTAGTCCTATCATCATTATTCAGAAGCTAGGTAGAGGACTCCGTGTCTACGTAGACTATAGAGCTATTAACGCTATTACCGTTAAGAATAGGTACCCGATACCTTAAGTCCGTAAGACCCTAGCTCGTATAAGCGGCGTATAGTAGTTCACTACCTTAGACATTATTATAGCATTTAACGAGCTACGCATCCGTAAAGGCGACGAATAGAAGACAGCCTTTACTACCCGATATAGTACCTACGAATAGCTTGTAGTGCTATTTGGTCTCTATAACGTACTAAGCGCGTTCTAGGTATATATTAATAAAGTATTATATAGACACCTAGACGACTTCGTGTCTATATACCTAGACAACTACATCGTGTTTACGTATAGTTTATTTAAGGAATACGTAAAACACGTACGTACTGTCATTAGGTGTCTAATTAACGCTCGACTTCCTATAGACGTCTATAAGTACCGCTTCTTCTAGAAGAGCGTCAAGTTCTTAGGACTAATTATTACTAATAAGGGCATTTAGATAGATAAACCTAAGGTCTGGACTATTATAGATTAGGCTACTCTATAGAGCTTAAAGGATGTGCTGTCCTTCCTTAGGCTAGCTAACTTCTATAGGAGGTTCGTTAATAACTTTTCCGGTATCGTTATACCTTTGACCGACCTTATACGCGGTAACGTACTTAAGAATCGTATACCCTTCGTATAGAGCCTAGACTACTAAAGTGCGTTCGAGACCCTAAAGGTAGCATTCTATAAACGCCTAGTATTAGTACATTTTGATATTACTAAGCCCTACGTTATAGACACTAATTCCTTAGATAGGTATATAGCTAGCGTATTATCTTAGGTTAGAGAGGACGGTGAATTGTATCCTATCGTATTGTACTCGACAAAGATAAACCTAGTAGAATACAATTACGAGATTTACGACAAGAAGCTAATAGCTATTATTAGAGCGTTCGAGGAATAGAGACCGGAGCTAATAGGCGCTCTCTCTAAGGTTCTTACCGACTATAAGGGCTTAGAGTAGTTCATAACGACTAAGTAGCTAACCCGCCGATAAGCGCGCTAGAGCGAGTTCCTATCCGGGTTCGACTTCTAGATAGAATATCGCCCTAGTAAGCTTAGGACAAAGCCCGACAGCCTTACGCGCCGTAGACAAGACATAGACGATAAGGATAATATAAAATATAGGTAGTAAGCTATATTAAAGCTACGCAATCTCCCTTCTAATATACGTAAGCGCTTAAAGGTATTAGCTATAACTACTCCGCGTACTACGGCCGACTAGTATTAATTAGTACTTTACGTACTCGAAGCAAACGAGGCCTCTATCGAAGAACTTATCGAGGAAGCCTATACTAAAGACGAGCTAGCGTACGGTATTAAGAAGGCCCTAGACGATAATGCTCGTACTTTGCTACAAAACCTAGAAGGCTCTAGCTATATCTTACTTAGCGACTATAAGTTAGACGGTGACCTAATTAAGATCTAAGGACGTATATACGTACCGTATAAGCTTCGTCCGGAGCTAATAGCGAGGCACTACGATGCTCTATTAGCTATATATCCTAGGCGTAAGAAGACAGTCGACCTACTTACGCGTACGTACTACTAGCCTAGTCTAGTAGTAGATGTTACTAAGTACGTTAAGAATTATTACCTATATATACGATCTAAGGCTTTTTATAATACGTACTAAGGTATACTCCGATAGTTACCTATACCCTCGGGTGCCTATAAGGAGGTAGTACTCGATTACGTAGTAGAGCTACCGGATAGTTATAGTACTAAGGGCGTAAAGTATAACGCTATCCTTACCCTGACCTATAGACTTACTAAGAGGAAGTATCTTATACCCGTAGTAGATTTGACCCCTAAGGTAGCGGCCGACGCCGTATTAAAGTACGTAATTAAGGATTAGGGCCCTTTCGATACGGTAGTATTAGACCGTAGTAGCTAGTAGGTAAGCTAATTCTAGAAGGCTCTAATAGCGCGTCTAGCTATACGTATAAAGATCTCGACTACCTTTTACCCTTAGACTAATAGGTAGTTAGAACGTACGAACTAAGCTATAGAATAGTACCTACGCGCGTACGTTAACTATACGTAGGACGAGTAGGTCTAGTAGTTACCTATCGTAGAGTTTGCCTTAAACAATTAATAGAGCGCTACTATAGGTTTATTACCGTTCTTCGTAACGCTAGGCCGTAATCCTCGAATAGAGGTATTACCTTAGGCTACGAGCGGTAACGGTACTAAGCTTCCGAAAGTATAGGCCTTATCGAAGTAGTACGTAGAAGATTTCGCGACTTTTATAGAGAACGTTAACGTATACTATATTATATAGCTTAGATATACCTAAGAGCGGTACGTAGACACCGTAGCGAATAAGCGTAAGCCTATACTAAGATACGCGATCGGCGATAAGGTTTAGCTAGATACTAGAAACATCCGTACTCGAAGGCCCTATAAGAAACTTGACTATAAGAATATAGGTCCCTTTACGATTACCCGTAAGATCAACGTAGACGTATACGAGCTCGACCTTTAGGAAAGTATACGTATATACCCGAGGTTCTATACTAGTATACTACGCCTAGTAAACGACGACCCGTTCCCTAATTAAAGCTAAGGTTAACTACTTATCGAGGCCTCCGAAGGCTATAGTAAGGAGCTAGATAAATACGTAGTTAAGGCGATTATAGACAGTAGATAGACTAGTAGAGCTAAGAAGTATATAAAGTATACCGTCCGTTAGGAAGATAGTACTATTATAGAAGTGCCTTATAGTAAATTGAAAGGTAGTACCGAGGAAGTAATAGTAGATTATTATTATAAGAACCCGTTAGCGGCCGGTCTACTACCTAGATAGCGTAAGCCTAAAGGTTAGATATTAGACGATCTAGACATCGTTACTAATAGTCGACCCTACGACGCCCGCGTAATATAGATATAACTTAAGGTAAGCTAAGGCTTAATATATAGTTAGCTTATCTAAGGTACACTACGGTATACTATAGACTCGACTTACGGCTTACTACGGTAAGATATATAGTCTCCCTACGGTTGACCCGACGTAAGCTAGCGCTTCCTAATAGTACGGTCCTTCCTTACGGATATATCCTACGGCGATATGTTTCCGCGTACGAGGGCGTACGGCGGTTTAAGAAGGGGGGTATTATTACGGTTTACCTCGTAAGGCTATACTTAGTATTACGTAACCTAGTATACTAGTACGCCCGGACCCTAACCTCGGCGTTTACTTTATCGCGGCTTCGTAACTTTCTTATCTTCTCTTCTTCGTAGAACTTATTCGATTCTAAGGTATTAATACGTTTACGTCCTATCTTACGCCTTGTCCGTATTAAATACGAGCAATATACGTTAATACGAATAGGAAGCTTCCTATAACTCTATAATCTTAATAGTACCGCTATCTTCGAATAGTATTAGGTCCTATAGCTCTTTAGATACTTATATAATAGCGCCTATATATATCTACGGATTACGGAAGAATCGCTAAAAAGGATCTACGAGGACTATTTATTCGACAGCCCTTATTAAGACGAGTAATCTACTTAAGTAGTAGCGACCCGCCTACGCTAGCGGCGGCGTAATCGTAGTATAAAGAACCCTAAAACTAAGGTTCCGTTCCCCTAAAGGTAGACCCTAGAGTTACGGAGTTACGGAGGACAACTACCTAATTAGGAAGCGCGACCCCGAACAGTAGCGAAGGATAGTAACTAATAAGAGCTATAGCCTTACGAACATTCTATACTAAGAGCTAAACCGGGGAACAAACTAAGAAAAAACCTAGGACATAAGCTAAGGCCTACTATATAGAAAGTAGAGGCTAACGACTAATAATATAGCGTAGACGACCCTATATACGGAGGCGGAAAACTTACTAGGGGATAATAAACACCTAGCCCGGATATATAAGAACACTATAGTATAGCTACTAGGAGCGCTAAAAGCGCTATTATACTAAATCCCGAAGACAATCTAATAAGTAATATAGAAGGCAGCCTAGAGACTAACTATATAGGCAATAGTAGTAGTAGGTAAGAATTAACCCCCTCCGAAGGCAAGTAAGGCGGTACGCCTATACATTACTAATCCGGCGGAGAAACAAGAAATCGTAGCCCTAATAAGCAAAGAGATTGTCGACAGAATCGGCTAGAAGGAGGTAGTTAGAGCGAGGGTAGAGGTAATAGGCGTAGTAAGACTCTTTATCGTATAAGAGTCTAATAGACGAAAGCTAGAGACCTATAAGGAGTAGACTACTAAAGTCGCGAAGTAGGTACGAGTCTCCTACTAATAGTTTACCGTTATCGCCTACGGGGTCTCTAGGACATTTAAGGTCGAAGACCTTCCCTACCTCTAAGTATAGAACTAGAACACCTCTATAGGAGTACGACTAATAAAGGCGGTATAGCTATATAAGATAGTAGACCGAGAGAAGACGTATTTATCGCTTATTATCTAGGTAGAGATAGCGGAACAAGCTAACTAGATACTAGATAATAGGCTATTCTAGAACTACGAGCGAAAAGACACGGAGATCTATTAGAGTAGCTATAGGGTACTATAATGCTTCTAAAACTAATAGTACGGTTATATCGCCCTAAAATACGGGAAGAAGACCCTAAGGTGTCCCTACTACGTAGGCCTATACTAGGGAAGGGAATGCCTAAAAAAGGAGAGTAGGTATATATACTACGGCAGAAGGTACCTAGCGTATTCAAACTAATACCTAGCTAGAATAGTAGTATAAGAACGAGCGAGACAAGTAAGGATCTCTATACTAGCTAGGTACCCCTAACGATAGTAGGAGGGACCTACCGTATATAAGGGCTTCGAGCCGAGCAAAAGGAAGAGGGTAGAAGAGACGAATAAGGGAACCTAACCGTAAACGTATCTACCTCCCGGTAGGCCTCGACACCTTAACCGGGCCGCTAATAAACTAGGCTAAATACGAATCTTTAGGGCGCCCTAGCGGCCCTAGGGCTAGCCGGATAGCCGGATATAGGCTTAGGAGACATAGTAGCCTAGTACGGAAATAGACCTTACGGATAACGAATAATACTATACGACGAAATTACTATCGTATAGTATAACGTAAACAAAAGTAGGAACAAGGTCTAGCGCCACTTTCTATAAGAGCTAGACCCGCTACGGTACTACGTTATTACGGTATAGGAACTATAGATCAACCCCTATATAGGACTCCTAGCTACTTATAATAACCGGAGATACTATACCGTAATCGCGGGCTAACGAGGCGTTATCCCGAGGACATATATATACGTAAGTAAGACTATAGACCTTAAGTCGTAGAAGGTTATACTACCGTAGTAGGGTAACCTAGGAGACATAATATCAATCTAGATCGATACGATACAAGGCTCTATCTAGATCTATAACGTTTATAACCCGCTACCGCGGGGTCGGACGAGTAGGGAACTAGGAACCCTCGCCTACCTAGAGCGGACCCTTAGCTAAGACACAAAGTAAGTACTCCTCGGCGACTTTAACCTCTACTACCTATAATAGGGACTCGAATTCACTCCCCCGTACGCGTTTCTAGGGGGAAAGCTACTAGATATAACCGTACGCTACGGAATAGCCTTAGTAATACTAAAGGGAATAGAGACGTAGAAGGCCCGTATAAGCGTAAGTATAATCGACCTATACTTTCTATTACGAGAACTTAAAGAGAGACTAGTCTAATACCGACCGAACTACGCGCTAGAAGCCTCCTTAGACTATATCTCTATTTAAACGACGCTAGGGGTAAAGGCGATAGAGGAGCTAGTAAGCGAACTATACCGTAACTAGAAGAAGGTACGCTAGGACGATATAAGAGGCTTCTTAATAGCGAACCTACTATAGTATAGAGAACTCGAGACGACAGCTTAGCTAGATCAAGTAGCGGAACAGATTACCTCGGTTATATAGTAAGTAGCGGAATAATATACGCCGTTACTCCGGCCCTTAACGTAGTAGAAGGCCTTCTAGACCCCTAAATGCTCTACGAAGGTAAAGGAGGCTAGAAGGGCAAGGCGATAGTAGACGAAGGAGCACACCTAAGAGACGTAGGAGCAATACTATCGCGCGATATAAGAGAAGAAGGTATAGATAAGACGCGATAAGCTATAGGACTAGAGAGCGACGATCGGCCTCGTTATAGAAAACCCGGAATAGATATAGACACTTACTAAATAGACACGACTACCCGAAGTATAACAAACCCCTTAATTCTCTCTAATCGTAGACCGCGAAGGGATTGCCTAGGCTACGCCCCGGGGCAAGGCAAAAGTATTAGCCGACTATTTCTTTTCGACGTAAGTAGAGGTAGACCTTACGGATATCGACCCGAGTATATACCCGGAACCCCTAGACATAGATTAGGCGGTTAGCTCTAATATAGTAATAGGAGTTATAAGTAAGCTAAAAGGACGAAAAGCCCTAGGCCTAGATAGGATACTAAATATACTACTAAAAGAGTATAGAGAAGAGATCGCGCCGAGCCTTATAAACCTATTTACCGCGTACCTACGGCTAGGGTACTACCCGAAGCCGTATAGAGAGTCTATAATAGTAGTACTACGTAAACTATAGAAAGAGGACTATACTTAGCCTAAATCGTATAGACTAATCGTACTTCTAAATACGATAGGGAAGGTCCTAGAAAAGATAGTAGCCTAGAGACTTACGTAGCTAGCCGAGGACAACTACGTACTCCTAGTAATATAGATAGGGGGAAGAAGCTAGCGATCGATACTAATAGTAATAGAGCTAATTACGGAGCAAATTCAGACCCTCTAGTACTACGGTAGGAACTAAGCGGCGTCCTTACTATCCCTCGACGTCGTAGGAGCCTTCGATAACGTCTTATACTAAAGGCTAATATATATCCTATAGTAGAAAGGTATTCCCTAGTAGGTAACGAAGTTCGTCTACTCCTTTCTCTAGGAACGGACGATATACCTAGTCCTAGGAAGGTATACGTCCGACCCGGTAAAGGCAGAGACTAGAATACCTTAGGGATCTACTCTCTCCCCTATCCTATTTCTAATATTTATGTCTAATCTAATCCCTCTACTCACTTCTCCGTAAACCTTAGTATCGGGATTCGTAGACGACACTAACATTCTAGCCTAGTTAGACTCGATAGAAGAGAACTGTCGCCTCCTTAAAGATAGGTACAAGAAATACGAGGAGTAGGCAAAGAAGTATAGTGCCCGGTTCGCCCCTAAAAAGTACTAACTTATACACTTTAGTAAAGCGAGAATATACTATAATATAAAGGCGGCGGTAAGAATCTAAGGCTACGAGACTAAGCTATTAGCGGAGCTACGAGTACTAGAGATCTAGCTCGACCCGAAGCTAAGCTAGAATATATAGATTAAGAAAGCCTAGAGTCGAGCGTAAGTTAACGAAGCCTCGATAAAGAGGCTTACGGCGTCTATATAGGGAGTAATATTCGACAAGGTAAGAGTCATATATAAGGCGATCGTTAGACTAGCTATATTATACGGGGTATAGATTTAGGGAACAGGAGGCGTAGCTAAGCCGATCCCGAAAAGGATAGAGTAAGCCCTAAATAGGATATAGGTAGGCAACCTACGTAGGGTACTAGGCGTATATAAGACAACGTTAATAAGTACGGTAGAAATAGAGACAGGAATACTACTAATCGGCTAATATATCCGGGGAATAAGAATTCAACACGCGGTAAAGACGATAGATTACCTAGTATAAACTACTATCTAGGAGGTAAAGAATAAGATAGAAAGCCGCTACCGGAGAGGGGCCGGACATAGGATAAGCTAAAAAGAGGATAACCTTACTACCTTTACGGCCGTATAGATAAGCACCGAATAGCTAGTATGAAAAGAGGAGGAGCGTAGGACTCGCTAGACCGGCGGGAGTAAGGCTAAGACCTAAAGCCTAGCGGAATAGATAGCGAGCTACCTATAGGAGTAGGACTAGAAAAGAAAGCCCCCTAAGACAATAGGCCCGATAGTACTCCGAGCATTCTAGAGACACAATCACTAGCTATATAGGGACCTAATAAGGGCCGAAGTAAGTATAGCGATCCAAATTAGGTCCGAATATATTAGATTAAGGGCCTACCTATTTAGGAGATGCGTACTAGACATCTATAGCCTAGCCTACTAGTATAGCTACCTATCGTAAAACCTAGAATATATACTACTACGGTACCCGTAGTAGGCGAGAGGTAGGGGAAATTGGAGGCACTAAGCGGGAAGGAGAGACTATAAGTCAATTATTAGGGACAAAGGTAACATTCGCCGAATCTCTCGGTAGATACTATAGTAGGGATACCTCTAGTAGTTTAGCCTCGCTAGCGAGACGGAGGAGTAGATAGATAAGAGGCGGAAGCGAGGGGGGTTGTAGATAGGGTAGTCATTAGGGCAGGCCTATAATACTAGCGTACCCCTAATAAGGGAAATTTAAGACGACAACTAGGAGGAAAAGACAGGCGGGAAGGAGGAGGGGTTTTTACTAATACGGTTTCCCCTCTATATATACGAAAACAAGATAGTATAGCTATATAGGCTAAAGGGTACTATAATAGCTTAATGAAATATCTATCTATCTATATAATAGCGCCTATAACGGAGGCCTTCGTAGACTTCGTAAATCGCTACGACTCTCTCGGTATATAATATAGCGAGGATATCAATAGTATAGTAAAGTATAAGAGCGTAGCGATAGACAACTTAATAACTAACGACGAAGACAACGTTATAGAGGACGAAGTAATAGATAATAACGCGATAGATAATAAAGCGGATAATCTAGAGGACGATACGACCTTCGTATAGGCCTACGTCGTAAGGAAGAATAGTACTAATAATAGGCCCATTTTTTGGAGGGGGGTAGTATTACGGGCCTAGGCGGACGTCTAGTAAATAGCAGTCGGTCACGTGACTCGGTACGGGTCGGCCCGTATACCTCGGCTTATATATCAACTTTCCGTACCTCGTACTCCTCTTAGATAGCCTATCTAACAACTTCGTTATTTACCCTATATTAAGAACGGCTCCCTTATAGAAGTAATGTCTAATACTAGTACTAATTTCTCGGATTATCTACTCCCTACGGAAGGTCCTAGCTACGTCTCGTTAGGCTATCTAGCTTTGTTCCTTATATACCTAGGCGGTATATAATCTAGAAGTTAAATTGTAATAGAAATTCTACCTATCGCGCTTATTAGCGATTTAGCTATATCACGGCCGCTCCGTAAGTAAAGGATTAGTAAAGGGGCACGTGACCTTAGATTACGTAACGCTCGGCCCGAAGCCGACCCGTAACACCTCGGCCCTTAAGTATAGGCCTCGACCTTAGAACCTACTTCTCTCTTTAGCTATCGACTTTATTAATATTACACCCCTATACTCTCGTACTATAGCCTCGTAACACTTCGATAGCTTATTAATAAGGACGCTACTATATTTAGCGCCGCTTAGCTTAAAAAATCGCGATAGCGCGACTCCTTAAAATCCCCGACTCGTACTAGCGTAGAAGCGTAGTACTCTCTCTCTCTCCCTCCTAGTAAAGACGCTAGGAGGGCGTACTATACTTATAGTATAGCGAGACCGTAGGGTATCGGCCCTAGCGGCGGCGCTAATACTTAACGTATCGTACGCTATACGCGACTAACTCGAAACTTAGAACTCTTTACGCGAGCCGATCAGTATACCTAGTCCGATAACTCCGTCCTACTAGATCCCTATACTAAGTACGCTAATACGGAGCGCGAGATTCTCGACTAGCTTCTAGAAGAGGAGGAAGGTAACGAGATATAGCTCGAAATCCCCGATACTCTTAATCTTACTACGTTATTATACGAGGGCGACATTATTAAGTATAAGAACGACGATAGGTCCTACGATAATACTCGAAAAGACTTCGCCGTTAACTTTATAGACGCCTAGGGTCGCGGTAGTACCTAGCGTATCCTACTCGAGTAGCTACGTATACTCGACTCGACCTAGCTTTACGATTACGTTAAGAATTA
This sequence comes from Fulvia fulva, assembly GCF_020509005.1. NCBI lineage: Eukaryota > Fungi > Ascomycota > Dothideomycetes > Mycosphaerellales > Mycosphaerellaceae > Fulvia > Fulvia fulva. Next base: position 3,283,094 of record NC_063017.1, on the reverse strand, counting down.
ACTAGAAGCTATCTTATACGTACTTCGTAAGCTCGAAGCCGATTATCGCGAAGCTATCCTAGATAGGGCGGCGTTATATAAGGCTAACGAGCTAAATAAGAAGAAGTTTAAGGATATATATACCGAGTTATAATATACTACGACGTATAAGTAGGAATATAAGTAAGACCTCGAATAAGTAAACGAGGACTTAAGTAAGGCAAAGTAGGACGTAACTAAGTATAGGAAGTAGGCTAACAAATAGTATAATTATACTAAGTCTACTAAGAAGGAAGTTAGTATACTTAAGGCTAAGGTAGCCGAACTCGATAGCCTCGTACCTAATAAGACCGTACCTACTACTATAGACGTAGTAGGGCTATAATAGAAGATTTAGACGCTCTAGTAGGAACTCGAGGAGGCTAAGCGTAGCCGTACTACCGAGAAACTAAAGGAACGTAGTGCTCGTTCCCTCTCCGAGTTACGACGCCGCCGCGGTAATAAGCCCGCCGATAAGCCTACTAATACGCCCGCCGGTAAGCCTATCGATAAGGGGACTAAGAAGTAGCCTACCGCCCGTAAGTACCGTAAGTAGCGCGTCTACGACTTATCTAATCCAGATTTATCCGACTTATCCTCCGACTCCGATTCCGACGTCGATCTACCTCCGCGTAAGAGTAAGGGTAAGAAGAAGGATAAGAAGAAGAGTAAGGAACTAGTTATTATTAAGGAGGACTACGAGATAGTAGATACTAGCGTCGACGTAGTCCGCTATAATCCTACTATATCTAAGGACTTTAAGACTAGTAGCCGCGTCGATATACCGAAGCCTAAGTTCTTTAGTAAGAACTATAGTAAGGACTCCCTAAGCCTCGACGAGTAGACTATATAACTTAGTAACAAGTTCGCCGTCTCGACTTTTAAGGACGTACTATCCGCCCTCCGCTTCCTTTAAGAATATACTACCGGATTAGTATAGTAGATACTTCGAAACTACATTCTATAGAAGATCCTTATCGGAAAGTATATAGTTAGTAAGCCCTTTAAAGCCGTATAGAAAGCCCTTAAGTTCCTTAACCGTAACTTCGGCGACTATAACCCCGAAGGCACGGCACGTAATAATATAGACGCTCTAAAGATAGGAGAATTAGACAAGTTCTCTCTATTCTACGCTAAGTACTAGAAGGAACGCGCTCGCCTACCGCTAGCTTTAAGCCGTAGGTAGGAAACTCTTAAGCTAAAGAAGAAGCTTAGCTTTAAGTACCGTACCCGTCTTATAGGACTTACGGAATCTAAGACAGTCGAGGGCCTAGCTTCGTAATACTATCGCCTAGAGAGCGAGATAGCTTAGCTCGACATCGACCTACCTCGAAAGGTTAACGATAATAAGGATAATAAGAAGCTATCTAGCGGTAAGCCTCCGGGCGCGACGCTAGGTATAACTACGCCTACTATCGGCTAGGTGACACCGCTAGCGATTCCCGCTAATACTAGTATACCGCTTAGTCGCTTACCGTATACTAACTAGGCCTTACTTCTATAGAAGGACCGACCTAAGTAATTGTTATAGTCTCCCTATAGAGTATATAGAAGGTAGGGACAGAAGAGCCTTAGAGTACTTAGAAGTCGTTAAGAAGTAAAAGTCTAGCTTAGTATATAAGCGCTAAGAATTATATACCCCGTAACATTTACTACGGGACCTAGCCCTCTAAATTTACTACTCTACTAAACCTTAATAGATTTACTTCGGCTCGTAGCTATATAACTTACGGCATACCCGCGAGTACCCGCGACTACGCTAGACCCTAGAAGAAGTACGTAGAAGACTCGGAACGTAGGGCAGGTTAGAATAAGGTTTTGAGTAAGCTACTAAGCGCGGCTTCGTATAGGTTAGCCCTATTAATACGGGGATACGTACTCGCGAGGGTCGCGTATAAGTATCCGGCCTTCCCTAGGCCTCTCTTACTTTCTTCGTCTTTCGTTTTATATAGCAATTATACTATACCCTTTATATCTACACTTCGTACCTATATTCTCGCTTTTACTCTTATATCTTATAGGCTAGGCTCTCGCCCTAATATTACGAAAGACTAACAAACTATTAACTACTCGAGGTCGACGACGAGAATCACCTATACGTAGTGTCGGCTACGAACCTCTCGTCTAGCTACGAGAGAGCCAAGTATTCTTACGCTAGAGCGTCGTAGGCGCGACGGGCGCGTAACGTAGGCGAAGCCGCGGCGAATAGAGGACTACTAGCAAAACGGGTATAAAAACTATCCGACGAGCGTGTACTCGTGTCGGGAGCGAGTCCCTCTTCTTTCTACGTATAAGAAGGGCGCGGAACCGTGGCCTATACGCTCGATAGGACACCTCTAGTATAAGTACAGAATTTTCACCTCCGGAGACCGTAAACCGAGCGGGCTAAGCGACGAACATTAGACGAGCGGACTATAGAACAACAACTAAGCGGACTATATAACGGCATCGAGCGGACTACGAAACAATCTAGTGTTTGCTAGCGGGCAATGCGGTGGGTAGGTGGACACGCGACGAAGCCTATAAGGGCCTATTAAACACCCGGTATAGGAACGAGGGTTTTGCCTAAGGCACTACCTATCCCGCTATATAACGCACCTAGTCTAATATAGTAGATTGCGACGAGGAAAAGACGATAGCCTAAGCAAGGAAAAGACGGCTATTAGGACGGGGAAAAGACGTATAATATAAGTAGATTAGTTCTATAATCGGGGAGGATCGAGGGTAGGGTAATAAGGAACTTTATATTAGTTAGTAGGTAGAAACGTAAGGAGTACGCTACCCGGCGTAGTGTATGCCCCGAGTAAACCTACGAGGTATAGACGGCCGCTTTCTAGAGATAGGCTACGGTAACGCGAAGGGCGTCAAAACCTAGGGCGTAGTATATACTAGTAGCGACGGCTAACACTATCTATATAGCCCGAGAGGACGGATACGTATATCGGTCAATAGAGAGTACTAAAGGGCTTAGGCCTATAGAGGTAGATATTGGCTTAAGGAGCAAATAGGGAGGGAGGGCGTAGAGGGAAGCTTTTACTCCGGGCTAACCTCTCGAAACGAGGCTATACGGTAGTACTAGATAAGTAGGAAAGCGCGGTTAAGACTTGTCACCTTATCTCGTAGCTAGCTTACTAAATACGATTCCTTCCTTGTCCTAGGCAATAGTAGCCTAGGCTACGGTACTAACGGCGCCTACGGCCCTATAGGCGAAGCGGCCCTAAGACAACTAGTAGCAACTTATAGAGGACGTAAAAAGTATAGAAACTAACGATTAGCTCCCTTACCGGTCTCTATAGGGAATAATTACTTAGCTACGTACGGCGCTTATACTATCGTATTACCGAGGGCAATAAGAAATAAGGACGACGTCCTAGGCGATTAGTAAGGCCACCCGGAATTAACACCCCTATAGCTAGGTATCGGTCGCGGTATCGATACTAGGCCCCCGCCTAACGTACGATATAGTTACGATCCGTATTGTAGTAAAGGAAGACTAGGCCGAAGTTACGAAGCTATCGAACAAGGAGCTCGCTGTTAGGAACCGCTGTACGTTATCCCAACCGGGCTTGGATCTTTGCAATGATGTCTCTGACTCGTTGAGAAGGTAGTGGTCCCAAACAGTATATGGTGTATACTTAAAATGAGTTGAGCACGAGGCTCCTATCTACTTGCAAAGGAGCGTCGTCTATATAGTACTATGTCTTGGCGCGGTCACCTCGCTCACGAGTGACCTAAGTGACCCTGAGTCACCTCGTTCACGAGTGACCCTGAGTCACCTCGTTCACGAGTGACCCAAGTGACTCCAATACACTGGCTGCCTAGTGATCTCCCCTCGTTCTTCGCTTGTCTGACAAATGAGCTTCTCCCACTTTTCAGACCGTAACACCATCCCCCTCCCCAGGATCGGTGTCCCAACGATCACGCGTCATGATGATATAAGCGAATGTCCCATCATTTTCATTCCTCAGCTTGTCCAAAATGTCTTCCTCCTCGTCACAGAAACGCGAACTTCGTGCCTTCCGCATCGAGCGACAGAATCACCTGGCCGAGTCCCCCTGCGAGAACTGTTGTTCGAAGTTGCGTCTGTGTTTCGTCATGCCTGGCTCCGACTCGCGGTGTTCCGAGTGTGTCCGTAGAGGTCGCGCCTGTGTCCGTACGTCGTGGGCCGCCATAGATCGGACCGAAGCATCCATAAAAAGAGAAATCGAGCTGGCGGAGCAACAACAGGAATCGCTCCTGCAGCAACTGGAGCAGGTCCGGGCGATCCTCACCAGGAAGCGCCAAGTACTCGAGCAGAACCGTGCCCGTGAAGAAGAAAAACTCCGTTGCTTGGATCGTGAGCTCGCCGCCGAGGGAGACGATACTCGGGTCGTCCACCTGTCCGCATCCGAGCTGGAGAAGAGCCTCCAAAGCGTCGGTGTAGCGTCCCCTTTCTCCTGGTCTGGTTTTTGTTCTGATCCTCCTCCCGAGGCGCCTTCGTAAGTCGTGTTCCAGTAGTCGTTTATCCGTGTCGTTGTGTTGACTTCTAGTCCTTAGGTCATCAAATCAAGAAGCCGCTGTTTGATGCCTTGTCGTCAGGTCGTTTCTGCTAAGCAGATTTCGAGAAGAAGTTCTCGCATTCCTGGTATGTCTTCTCTTCGCGAATCATTGCGTTGAACTCGCGGCTAACCATATTCTTCTTCTTGCAGTTTTTTGCAAAGTGGCCTTGCTCGCCACATACGTAGCAGGTGGAACCTTTGCTCTTCAGCCCCCTTCCTGTCCTACGATCCGTTACGTCCAATTCCATTGGGTCTCCGTAACTAGGGTCCTGACTTCTGGCCTTGAAGCCCCCTCTTCCGCTCGCGGCGGGTCTCTGGTATCCAGGCTGTACGTGTCGGTCGTACCTCAAATCCTGGAGCCTTTCGTCGATCTCCTTTGCTGCCTTGATCATCGCCCCTAGCGTCACAACGCTGGCGTTTCGGGATAGTTCGGCTTTAACGTTGTCCTTCAGCCCGAGGTAGAACTGCGATCGCAATGCTGCGTCGTTCCATTCTAGGTCGGCGGCATATCCTTGGAATTCTGAGGCGTACAGCGCTACAGAAGTGGTCTGTCGAAGTTGTCGGATATGTCGGTCGGCGTATACCTCCTCATTCGGTATCCCGTATAGATCATCGAGTTTCGTCTCAAACTCGTCGTAGTCGTGGAAAATTTTTCGAGTTTCCGTCTTCGGTGTCCCCCCCTCACCCTGGTTGTGGAGCCAGTCCTTGAGGTATGGTCGGAATCCTCTAGCTGCTTTTCCTCGTAGGAAGGATGCGGCGTACAAGACCTTGCCGGCCTCGCCTTGAAACTGGTGTGCGTTGAAGTGAAGGTACAACTGAACCTGCAGTTGAAAAGCCTCCAGTTTGTCCTTGGTCCCGTCGAACGTCTCCGGCGTAGACACCTTAGGTGCACGGTGGTGGTCCTGTGAGTTCAGCATACTCATAGGAGCGTTGTTGTTCTTGCTGCTTCCTGTAATCGACATTTCGCTCATTCGTTCCGTAATGCCAGTTGACTGTGGCGTTCCTTGTCTTGACGGACTCCGGGTAGCGTCTCTCCCAGACATATGCAAAGGGCCCTGGTGGTGGTGCTCAAAGTTGTTAGGAACCGCTGTACGTTATCCCAACCGGGCTTGGATCTTTGCAATGATGTCTCTGACTCGTTGAGAAGGTAGTGGTCCCAAACAGTATATGGTGTATACTTAAAATGAGTTGAGCACGAGGCTCCTATCTACTTGCAAAGGAGCGTCGTCTATATAGTACTATGTCTTGGCGCGGTCACCTCGCTCACGAGTGACCTAAGTGACCCTGAGTCACCTCGTTCACGAGTGACCCTGAGTCACCTCGTTCACGAGTGACCCAAGTGACTCCAATACACTGGCTGCCTAGTGATCTCCCCTCGTTCTTCGCTTGTCTGACAAATGAGCTTCTCCCACTTTTCAGACCGTAACACTCGCCTAACGAATTAACTAACTAGGGGTGGTCGTAGTGAACTAATAGTCTAACGGCACTCTACAGATCTATACTAGCTCTACTACTACTAGGAGGCACCTAGAGGCATAGCTATAGTAGGCATCTAAGGTTACGGTATTAGCGAAGGTCTTAACGAAACAATTCACGATCCTAGTCTACGATATGCCTAAGGAGTTTGACCTAACTAACTAGGGTCACCTACGCGCTCTCTAAGAGGACAACCCGGTCACTCTTAACTCTCTAATCTAGAAGGCGACTTGGCTCTATAGGAAATGGCTAGAAGGTAAGAAGGCCTCGGCGCTAATAGTATAGCTATAAGACGCGAAAGCGGCGGATCTAGCGATAGAACAAGGCCTAGTCTAGTAATATAGCCTCAAGATAGTAGAAAAGCACTCCTTATCCTTTCGTGTCCTCTAATGCTTCAAATGCTAACAGTATAGACACTAAACCTATACGTGTATAAATAAGTAGGCCTGCTCGAACTATATAGGAGACTATATATCTAGGGACTATATATCGACTACGAGACGGTACGCGAACTATCCGGGGCACTACCTATCGTATAGTACGGAATGCCTATAGCGGAAACTAGCGAAAAACAAGGCAATCACAAACAGAACCGTCGCCCTAAGATTCTACGGCGACCGTAAGGCTAGCCTATACCGGAACTAACTAGCGGCGGTCGGGTATAAGCGCCCTAGGGCCGAGAACGATATAAAGGATACGTAACCTAGGGCGTACGGGAGGCCACGTACTCTACTAGCTACGGCGAGGGAATCTAACTAGGCCCGGCTCCCCTTTAGTATATAGCCGATAGGCGTAGACTAGGACGTATAGGGTAGTAGGACATAGGACGATATAGAGGAAATAATTGTCGATGCCGATAACTAGCCTCGACACGCTTAGTATCATCTAGTATAACGTTAACTATATTAAGGATATGGTCGACGACGAGAATCACCTGTACGTGGTGTCGGCTACGAACCTCTCGTCTAGCTACGAGAGAGCCAAGTATTCTCACGCTAGAGCGTCGTAGGCGCGGCGGGCGCGTAGCGTAGGCGAAGCCGCGGCGAACAGAGGACTACTAGCAAAACGGGTATAAAAACCATCCGACGAGCGTGTACTCGTGTCGGGAGCGAGTCCCTCTTCTTTCTACGTATAAGAAGGGCGCGGAACCGTGGCCTATACGCTCGACAGGACACCTCTAGTATAAGTGTAGAATTTTTACCTCCGGAGACCGCAAACCGAGCGGGCTAAGCGACGAACATTGGACGAGCGGACTACAGAACAACAACTGAGCGGACTATACAACGGCGTCGAGCGGACTACGAAACAATCTAGTGTTTGCTAGCGGGCAATGCGGTGGGTAGGTGGACACGCGACGAAGCCTATAAGGGCCTGTTGAACACCCGGTATAGGAACGAGGGTTTTGCCTAAGGCACTGCCTGTCCCGCTACACAACGCACCTAGTCTGATATAGTAGATTGCGACGAGGAAAAGACGATAGCCTGAGCAAGGAAAAGACGGCTGTTAGGACGGGGAAAAGACGTACAATGCAAGTGGATTAGTTCTGTGATCGGGGAGGATCGAGGGCAGGGTGATAAGGAACTTCATATTGGTTAGTAGGTGGAAACGCAAGGAGTACGCTGCCCGGCGTGGTGTGTGCCCCGAGCAAACCTACGAGGCATGGACGGCCGCTTTCTAGAGATAGGCTGCGGTAACGCGAAGGGCGTCAAAACCTGGGGCGTGGTGTATACTAGCAGCGACGGCTAACACTGTCTATACAGCCCGAGAGGACGGATGCGCATGCCGGTCAATAGAGAGCACTAAAGGGCTTAGGCCTATGGAGGTGGATATTGGCTTAAGGAGCAAACAGGGAGGGAGGGCGTAGAGGGAAGCTTTTGCTCCGGGCTAACCTCTCGAAACGAGGCTACACGGTAGTGCTAGATGAGTAGGAAAGCGCGGTTAAGACTTGTCACCTTATCTCGTAGCTAGCTTGCTAAATACGATTCCTTCCTTGCAAGCAGTGGAGCAGCTGATAGAAGCTATGCAAAGGGCAGCCCAGGCCCATATACCTGAGAAGAGATGGTCGCTATACCAGAAGCCATACTGGACACCAGAGTGCATAGCCAAAGTCAAGGAGGCAAGGAGAGCAAGAAGGAGATGGGAGCAACGACGTACCCAAGCAAACTGGGAAGCCTATAACAACGCGTGCAAAGTAAAGAAGGCGCAGATCAGAAGAGACAAGACGTAGGAGTGGAGGTCAACTGTAGGGATGATCACAGAACACCCGGAACAAATCTGGAGACTAGCAGAATAGGCTAGGAAACCAGACGAGGAACGAAACTCCCCGCCCCAGTTTCCCTCAATATAGGACCAAGACGGGGAAACGCAAACCACTCCGATAGGGAAAGCGAAAGCATTCGCAGACCACTTCTTCGGGACTCAGGTAGAGGCAGACCTAAGCAACATCCCAGGAACACACATTCCTCCGCCAAGGGAGGCTAACTGGCAAGTGTCTGCTATAGAGATCAGAAACATTATCAAGAAACTGAAGGGCAACAAAGCCCTAGGCCTAGACAAGATCCCTAACTGTTACCTAAAAGCTAGCAGCAGCCTCATCACTCCAGTGCTTGCGCCAATCTTTACCTAGTGCATGAAGCAGGGGTATTGCCCAAAGGCCTTTAGGCAATCACTGACTTGCGTCCTAAGGAAACCCCAAAAGGAAGACTATACCAAGTTGAAGTCATACAGACCAATTGCGTTGCTGAACACACTAGGGAAGCTCCTAGAGAAGGTCGTGGCTATAAGGCTCACCGGAATAGTAGAAGAACACAACCTCCTCCCGGCAACGCAAATGGGGGGGAGACAAAAGAGATCTACCCTCACAGTAGTCGAACTGATCACAGAGCAAATCAGACACATCTGGCACTATGGCAACAACAAGGTAGCCTCACTGCTTTCACTAGACATATCAGGGGCTTTCGACAATGTGTCCCACGCAAGGCTCCTACACATCCTCAGAATGAAAAGTATCCCAGCCTGGATAGTACACTTTGTGCAGTCATTCCTTAAGGACAGAACAACCCAGATCCTCCTAGGGTCCTTCAAAGCCCCGCAGACCCCAATTGCGAACACGGGCATCCCACAGGGCTCTACACTCTCCCCAATTCTGTTCCTCCTCTTTATGGCCGACCTGACCCCACTCCTAGAAACAGCAAACACCTTAGCATCGGGGTTCGTGGATGACACAAATATCCTAGCGTGGTCGGGGTCCATAGAGGAAAACTGCGCACTCCTAGAGGAGAGACATAGACAATGCGAAAAGTGGGCAAGAGAGCATGGGGCAAAATTCGCACCGGACAAGTACCAACTTATCCATTTTAGCAAGGCAAAGACAAAACACAACTTGGTAGCACCAGTAAAAATCCAGGGGTTCGAGACCCATCCTACAAGGGAACTCAGAGTCCTTGGGATATGGCTAGACCCGAAACTCAGCTGGGGACCACAAGTGAAGAAGGCGCAAGCGAGAGCGGACACCAACAGACAATCAATCGAGAGACTCACTGCGTCAACCTGGGGGGCGACCTTCACAAAGGCCCAGACCATGTACAAGGCCATTGTCAAGCCCGCAATGCTATATAGAGCAGCAATTTGGGTAGCGGAAAAACACATCCCGAAGAGAATTGAGGACCCCCTCAACAGAGCGCAGGCAGCCTGCCTAAAGAGAGTACTAGGGGCATACAAGTCAACCCCTTACAGGACAATAGAAATGGAATCAGGTACAGCCCCCATCAGGGAGTACCTCCAGGGCATGAGGTGTCAATACGCAGAGAAGACATCAGCATACCCAGCCCAGGGAACCATCCAAGCAGCTACTCAAAGGATAAGAACCCAGTGGGAGAGGAGGAGAAGACCCAACCGGCCACATATGATCCTACAGAAGGAAGCAGACCTAAAAACATCACAGGAAATCCTAGCAGCCCTTGAACAGAGAGAAGCTCTAAGGGAGCAAGCTAACACAGGGGACAAAGGGAAAAAGAAGCAAAGCCAAGCAGAAAGGATCGCAGGTCACCTATAGGAAACGCGTTAGAACCAAAAACCGGTGAGGCCAGGAGCCCCACCAGCGGCCAGGACCTTCGGGAGGTATAACTACCTTATCTACAAAGACCTGAAGAGGGCGGAAGCAAGCATAGCTATCCAGATTCGCTCTGAGCACATTGGGCTGAGAGCATACTTGCACCAAAGAAGAGTCCTAGGATACGATTCCAAACGTTGCCCCTATAGCTACCTATCCCAAAACCCGGAGCACATGGTGCTGAACTGTACTAAGTGGGTAAAAGGGAGAAGCCAGTGGAGGGCGAAGGCAAGAGACAGGCAATACCAGGCCATCATCCAGGACAGACAAGATATAAGGAGAGTGACAAGATGGATCCTTAACGAGGACTACCTAGAGCAATTCTCCCTAGCAGTAGAAACGGAAAGGTGGATAGAGAGGAGGGAGAGAGAGAGAAGAGCCGGGGAAACAGAAGGGAGAAAGGGAATCGAGAGGAGGACATCACCAGGGTTACGGGCAAGGTAGTCATAGGGTAACAACTATGACACTAGCGTACCCTGAAGGAAGGAGAACGAAAGGACAAGACAGGAAAGAACGAGGAGGGCAAAGACGAGGAGGTTTTCATCCGTTAATCGGGTTTCCTACCTACACAAATAGACCTAAATAGCGAGAGACCTGCATAGGCCATAGGGCACTAAAACAGGCGAATGAATAATCTATCTATCTATATTAAGGATATAGTCTAGAACCATTTCCTACACGAGGCGGACCCGCGCGTCCACTACGTCCTTACAATCTAGGAGCTATAGATTAACCCGCACTATAAGAGACTAACGACCTACAAGTCACTAGGCTATACGACATACCTACGAGGCGACGGCAGACCCCGCACGTGCTTCTATATTAGTAAGGACATACTAGAATCCGACTAGGAGGTAGTATACTACGTAGACGAAGAAGACGGGGGCGATATTACCTCCCTCTACGTAGGTAGCACCTAGATACACAACCTATATATACAACCGCTAGCCTCGAGGTCTAGCCGCGACCTAGGGGTCTATAGACACCTAGACAGTGCGCTTAAGAGACAAGGGTGCCACATCGTAGTAGGAGACTTTAATATACACTACCCTTCCTAGGAAAGCCTTATACAGCCGTACCCTATAGCCGACGAAGTACTCGACTTAATAGCGAGCAACGCAATTGCCCTTAATACCCCGAAGGACCTAGGCACCTAGAAGAGAGGGGGACTCTAAGGCACGATCGACCTCTCCTAGATCTTAGATAGCTACTACTACACGGTAACCTACTATAGGATCGAACATAAACTCGAGGCGTCGTTAGACTATATACTAGTTAGGACCTCTATTACGATATAGATATAACGTATACTAGCGAGAACCCCTAAGCCAAACTAGGGAAAGGCCTACTAGGCCAACATCTAGGCGTACCTCGATAACTCTAAGAGGCTAGTCTAGATCGCGTAGTAGTAATACAATAGTAAAGACGAGATAGAGGAAGTAGTCTAGGGGTTAATAGACGAAATAAGAAAAGCGACCTTACTTTACGTTCCGCTTACCTAACTAACGACATAGTCTAAACTATACTCGACGCCGGAGTACACTACGGTAGTAAGAGAAGCAAGGAGAGCCCGCCGGGTGTGGACGAGTAGCTATAGCGAGGAGGCCTAGAACGTATATAGGGAGGTATACTAATAGAAGAAAGCTATAATACGGAGGGAGAAAGCAGTCGGCTAGAGGGCTATAGTAGAAGAAATCGCCGGCAAGCTAGAGAGGATGTGTAAGCTAGCGAAATGGGCCCGATAGGACCCTATATAGGGCCCCTCCTTCTCTATCCTAGCGCTACAATCGCCTAGTAGCCCGGTTAGCGACCCCGAGGCCAAGGCGCGTCTACTAGCTAGTAAGTTCTTCCCGCCCCTAGTCGAGGCTAATCTAAGCGACATAAACAGCTCTACTCCCCTAGCCCCTAGCATCGCGGTCTAATAGGAGGTGTCTAAGGGAGAAGTTGCCGCTATACTAAGGAAGTTACCGGCGAAGAAAGCCCCGGGGCCGGATAGGATCCTAAACGAGCTACTAAAGAAGTATAGAGATCAACTAGCCCTAGTACTTATAGCGATCTTTAACGCCTACCTACAGACCGGGTACTACCCGATAGCTTTTAAACAATCGACGACAGTGGTCCTACGTAAGCCGTAGAAGGAAGACTATACGTAGGTAAAGTCGTACCGCCTAATTACGCTCCTTAATACTCTTAAGAAGGCGCTTTAGAAGCTAGTTATAACGAGACTCTCCGAGGCGGTAGAGGAACACTCCCTACTCCCGGACACCTAGATAGGTACGCGCCTATAGCGATCGACGCTATCCGCGATAGAACTTATCACCTCTTAGGTAAAGGCCATCTAGTATAAGAATAGGGACAAGGTAGCTTCCTTACTTAGCCTAGATATATCGGGAGCCTTCGACTACGTGTTACACCCGCGGCTACTCTACATCCTAAGGTCGAAAGGACTCCCTAAGTAGCTTATCAACTTCGTACGGTCCTACCTCTAAAACCGTAGTACGTCGATCCTAGTCGGCTAGTATAGAAGCCTATTTCAAGTAGTCTATACTAGAATCCCGTAAGGCTTAACGCTAGTACCTATTCTGTTCCTCTTCTTTATAGCGACGCTACTCCTAGCCCTAGAATCCTAGAACACCGCTACGAGCGGCTTCGTAGACGACATAAACATCCTAGCGTAGTCTTCCTCGACTAAGGAGAACTATAGGCTACTAGAAGAGAAGCACAAGATCTGCGAGGACTAGGCTAGGAGGCACGGGGCTCGGTTTGCCCTAGAAAAGTACAATCTAATACACTTTACGCGCCGGCTACGGTTCTATAATATATAAGCTTCTATCTAGATATAGGGGCATACGACTAACCCGGCAAATCAGCTTAGGATCCTCGGACTATAGGTAGACCCGGCGCTACGGTAGAGGAAGTACGTATAGGTAATATTACGGAAAGCTAAACAGAATATAGCATTCTGCTAGAGGCTCACTACGTCTATATAGGGGGCGGACTTCCGGTAGTCACGACTTCTATATACGGCTATTATACGGCCAGTCCTTACCTATAGTAGCCAAGTATAGTCCTTAGGCGAGAGGGCCTACCTATCGAAGGGACTCGTCGCGCCGCTAGCGAAGATCTAAAACTAATGCCTAAGGAAGGTCACCGGGGTATATAAGTCGATACTAACGAGGATGCTTAAGCACGAGACCGCTATACCGCCGATCGACCTATATATCTAGGGACTACGGACCTCCTACTTAGGCAAGTCGGTATAGTACCTAGTATAGAAGGTCATCGCTAGTATAGTCGTAAGGGCCCGCGAATTAGTACTAGCGTATAGGGGCATTCGACCCGGAAACGAGCCGAACTACCGGGCAAGGGACGAACAGCTAGTAATATAATAGGAAGGTAAGAAATCGTTTGTAGAGCAACTATAGAAAGAGAGGTGGAACAACCAGGTTGTAGGGCATAGTGGACGCCCTTAGCTAGCGGGACAACCTAAGGAATGGTCAGCTACAAAATCCGCGGTCAAGCACCCCCCGAAGCTCATCTACTACCGCCTTACGAGGGCACAGAGTAGCATAGCAACCCAACTGCGAAGCGAACACATCGGCCTCCAGGGGTACCTATTATAGAGGAAGGTCCTAGGATACACGAATACTAGCTGCCCCTGCGGCTATCGCTCCTAGAACGTACGGCACGCACTCCTCGTCTGTCCGAGGTGGTCGCTAGGAAGGGGGGAGTGGATGGCAAAGGCGAGGAACCGGACGATTGGGGCACTTCTTAACAACGCTAAAGACCTACGGCGCATTACGAACTAGATACTAGAGAAGGGCTGGCTAGAACAGTACCGCCTAGTAGGAGCAGTGTAGGAAGAGAGGATACGACGTAGCGCGACGAGACCGGCTAGGAGCGGGGGCTAACGGGGTAGTGACATGGACTACGTACGTTCAGAGGGAAAGCTAATCTAGATAAGGAGTAGTCGGGGGCGGGAAGGGTTTTCACCTATTCGGGTTTCCCTTTGTACATAACAATAGATATATACCTATATAGGCCGGATAGGGTCCTAGAACAGGGGAATGACAAATCTATCTATCTATCTATAAGAACAGAAGGGGTTAATAGTCACTAGATTACTAACGAGCCTTTAACAATTTGAAAGCTACGTTTAGTAAAGCCGGTATACTCGTACATTATATACTAGGTAGGGAAATAGTAGTAGAGACAGATTCTTTAGATTTTATAAACGCCGGCGTACTTTCGTAGTATAACGAGAATGGTATACTACATCCTATAGCCTTCTACTCGAAGAAGTTAAGTCTATAGGAGTGTAATTATAAAATCTATAATAAGGAACTGTTAGCTATTATTAAGGCTTTTAAGGAATAGAGACCCGAGCTAGCCTACGAAGTAGATAATAAGGACTTATAGCTAGTCAAGATTTATACCGACTATAAGAACCTAGAATACTTTATAAAGATAAAGTAGCCAAATCGGCGATAAGCGCGTTAGGCTAAGTTCTTATTATAGTTCAACTTTAAGATAATATACCGTCTAGGACTTTAAGGTATAAAGCTAGACAGCCTAACGAGACGTAGCTAGGACCTTCCGTAGGGGATAGACGACCCTCGGAACTAGCATTAGCATTAGACATTACTACATCCTAAGCAATTCCTTAAGATCGCCTTACTATAGGTAATAGTAGAAGATACGCCGGAAGAAGAGGAACTAGTATAGCTAAACCCTAAAGCTAAAGAGTTTATACCTATAGAGCGAGATGCGCCTACTAAATAACCGGCGACGCGTAAAAGTTAGCGGGAAGCCGAACTTAAGTATCGAATGTCGACGGCGTACGTAACTAATAACGAGCTTAAGACCGCGATTAAGGACCTATAGAAAGACCGTACTCCTATACTACTATAGAGAGCGAAGATTCACCTAGTATACTATAAAGTAGATAGCGACCTACTATATATTCGAAATCAATACGACGGCTAGAGCTTATAGGTACTAAATGACTAAGCCTTATAGACTAGGATAATCAAGATAAACTATAACGCTCTAGTAGTAGGCTATCTAGGACGAGCTCGTACTTATAAACTCGTAGTACGTAAATTCTACTAGCCTAGATTAGCGAGATCCGTACGTAGATATACCGCGAATTGCCGTACCTACCGTATAATAAAATCTCTATACTCCTAGCTACTAGGATTATTATAGCCACTTCATATTCTAGATCGGCCTTAGAAACACATTATAGTTGTTATAGTCTCCCTATAGAGTGTATAGAAGGTAGGGACAGAAGAGCCTTAGAGTGCTTAGAAGTCGTTAAGAAGTGACAGTCTAGCTTAGTATATAAGCGCTAAGAATCATATGCCCCGTAACATTTACTACGGGACCTAGCCCTCCAAATTCACCTCTCTACTAAACCTTAATAGATTCACTTCGGCTCGTAACTATATAACTTACGGCACTCCCGCGAGCACCCGCGACTACGCTAGACCCTAGAAGAAGCACGCGGAAGACTCGGAACGTAGGGCAGGTTAGAATAAGGTTTTGAGTAAAGCTACTAAGCGCGGCTTTATACGGGTTAGCCCTATTAATACGGGGACACGTACTCGCGAGGGTCGCGTATAAATATCTAGTCTTCCCTAGGCCTCTCTTACTTTCTTCGTCTTTCGTTTTGTATAGTAATTATACTATACCCTTTTATATCTACACTTCGTACCTATATTCTCGCTTTTATCCTTATATCTTATAGGCTAGGCTCTCGCCCTAATATTACGAAAGACTAATAAACCGTTAACTACTCGAGTTATCCTTATAGGTGACTACGCTACCGATAGAGGTGTTAACCTCGATAACTAAGACAATCTATTCCACTTTAGTAAGTAGACTAACATCCCCTTCTCGAACGCCGCTACCTTCGGTACCTAGGTAAACGCTAACCCCGATACCGCCTACGCTCTTATTAACCGCACCGTCTCCTCTTTCTACGAGACCGCCTAGTAGGTCGAGCAAGTAAACAACTAAGTAACATACCTTTAAGGTATTATAAACACCTTCTAGAACCTCGTACCGTACGCTAATAATAACCGCCGCTAGTACTTCTCTAAGAAGGTTAACGACCTAGACGAGTTCGACGGTAATAAGAGCAAGTTTAAGGCATTTAAGACATAGCTTACTATTAAGCTATTAGCTAATACCGACCACTTTCCGTAAGAGAAGGACAAGGTTACGTACGTCTTCTCCCTCCTTCGGGGAGACGCCGCGGCTTAGGTATAATACTATATCGACAACGCTACGTAGACTATCGGCTACCCGGACGTCCTTACCTTAATATAGGACCTCCGTACTGCCTTTAGTGATCTAGACCGTAGAGCCACCGCCTAGAACGCTATCTATAACCTCCTCTAGAAGAACAAGAGCTTCGTAGAGTACCTCGCGGCCTTTAACCGCGATATCGGGTTCACCGGCTATAACGAAGAGACTAAGAAGAGTACTCTCCGCCGTAGCTTATTAGTAGAGCTTCTTCGAGCCCTCGAGGATAAGGACGTCGGTACTATAAGCTTCCGTAAGCTCGTCGAGACCTACTAGCGCCTCGACTCTAATATAAAATATACCGCCTCTCTCCTCGCTTCCCGTTCTTAAGGTCGTTAGCCTCGTAGTCCCGGAAGCCACTTCGCTACTCTACTAGGCGCCGCCGCTCCTACGGCTCTCCCTCCCGTCTCTATAGGTAACGCTATAGATCTTAGCGCTAGTACCGCCGTCTCTTAAGTCTAGGGCCTCGTTAACGGTAAGCTTACTCCCGAAGAGAAGCTTCGCCGTCGCTAGGCCGGACTCTATACCTACTACGGCGGTCTAGGCTATATCGTAGCTAACTGTCCGTAGCTCGCTACCCGTAACGCCCGTAACCCGGTTTACGGCGCTATCGGCGCTATCGAGCCTACTCCTACTACTCCCGCTAAGTAGGGAAAAGCCTAGGTCTTCCTTATCGACGCGGTAAAGACTAAGAATAACGTTTACCGAAAGTAAAGAGAGGAAAGAGGTTAAGGATCAATATAGTATAGCTAGACCTATACGACGAGACGGGTAAGGACTACGCTTATAAACCGTTCGTTACGAATATAAATATCGGCTTAAAGAAACTCTCTTCTTCTAATCTTACTCTTATAGACACTAGCGTACTAGGCGAGTCTTTTATAGACTATAAACTCGCGACCTCTCTTAACCTCGAACCCTAGGAATTAAAGTACCCTCGCACCCTTAAACTCTTTAACGGTACGGAGACTACTACTAGTAAGATTACTTATGTTATATATACGTCAATTACCCTCGGAGGCAAGCGTATGTCGATTACTAGCTTCCTTACGTCCCTACCGTATTAGAAGTTTATCCTCGGCCTCCCCTAGTTTAGACGATACCGACCTATTATCGACTAGACTTCCCTTACTATTAGCTTCCCTCTAGAAGCTCCTCCGGTACCTCCGCCTTCTCCGCCGCCTTAGCGCGGTCCTAAGTATACTAAGATCTTCTAGGTAAACGCCGCTACCTTTACTACTACTACTAAGTAGCCTAAAGCTTAAGTCTTCGCCGCCTCTCTCCGCGATATCGACATCGCCCTCGAGAAGCTCGATAAGAAGCGTATACCTACCGACCCTACTACGAAGGTCCCTCCTTAGGCACGCTACATCCTCTACGTATTCGATACTAAAGCCGTAGACGAGCTGCCTCCTTATCGCCCTTACGACTATAAGATTAAGCTAGAAGAAGGTGTAGAGACACCGTTCGGACCGCTATATTCTATGTCCCGAGAAGAGCTTATCGTCCTTAAGAGATACCTCGAAGAGAACCTAAAGAAGGGGTTTATTCGAGCGAGCCGTTCTAGCGCTAGTAGTCCCGTTATATTCGTTAAGAAGCCCGGCGGTAGTCTACGCTTCTACGTAGACTACCGAGGCTTAAACGCTATTATAAAGAAGAAGCGCTACCTAATACCGTTGATTTAGGAGACGCTCGAGCGCCTCTCTAAGGCTAAGTACTTTGCTAAGCTCGATGTTATCGCTACGTTTAACAAAGTACGAATAGTAGAAGGATACGAGTATCTTATAGCCTTCCGTACGCGCTACGGGCTATTCGAGTCGCTCGTTATACCCTTCGGCGTTTATAACGGGCCTAGTACCTTCTAGAACTTTATTAATGACATCCTTTAGGAGTTCCTCGATCAGTTCTATACTACCTATATCGACGACATCCTAGTCTATAGCGAGACTAAGGAGGAGCACCGCGAGCACGTCTATAAGGTCCTTTAGAAGCTCGTAGACGCCGGCTTATAGCTCGATATCGATAAGTACGAGTTTAAGAAGACCGAAGTCAAGTTCCTTAGTTTAATTATTACCGTAGACGGTATTAAGATAGACTAAGAGAAGATCGACGCTATCGTCGAATAGGATGCTCCTACGAACGTTAAAGAGGTCTAGGGTTTCCTAGGCTTTACTAACTTCTACCGCCGCTTTATCTACGTATTCTCGGGCGTAGTACGCCCTTTAACGAAGCTTACGCGTAAGGGTAAGAAGTTTGCCTAGACCGACGAATACTAGGAGGCTTTTGACTTACTTAAAGCGAAGTTTGTTAAGAACCCGCTTCTATAGCACTTCGATTTCGAACTAGAGACCCGTATAGAGACTAACGTATCCGACGGCGTAGTAGGCGGTATCCTACTATAACGCCGCTCGCCTAAATCTCCCTAGAAACCTATCGCCTTCCTCTCTAAGAAGATAACCGCTACGGAGTATAACTACGAGATCTACGACAAGGAGCTTCTCGCTATCGTTAAAGCTTTTAAAGAGTAGCGCCCCGAGCTCGAAGGCTCTACTATGCCCGTCTAAGTAAGCTCCGACTATAAGAACCTCGTCTACTTTATAAAGAGTGAGCTACTTAATCGTCGCTAGGCCCGCTAGAGCGAGTTCCTCTCCCGGTTCAACTTTATAATCTCGTATACGCCCGGTAAGGCCAACTCGATAGCCGACGCCCTTACCCGCCGCCCTAGTAACTCTCTAGTTAATCGAAGAGGGGGCTAGCAAATCGTAGAGCAACAAGTCATTAAAGAGTATAACCTCTCTTCCGAGCTTCGAGAGTACCTATCGAACGGCTAGCCTATACTCGCCGCTTCCTTTACTACTCTCGTGCTCGCTCCTACCTACCTTAACGAGAGTGATAATGAATCCGAGCCTAAAGAATACGCCTCGGACGCTAAGGACTTAAACGACAATAAAGAGGGCTTAGTAACGACCGACGGCTTACCCGAATTAGACTTTAAGGGGTTTAATAATAAGGAGCAACCTAAAGGCATTATAGCACGAGTACGAATAGCGTACGATACCGACCTAGGTGCCTAAGAGTTAGTTTAGGCCCTTAAATCTAGCGCGAGGACATTCCCGGGCTTCTCGCTATCCGAGTACGAGCTCTAGGAAGGTGTCGTCTACTTCCGTAAGAAGCTTTACGTACCGTAGCCCGAAGGCTCTAATATCCGAGCTAAGATTCTTTAAATCGTCTACGACTCCGCCTCTAGGGGTTACCTAGGCGTAGCTAAGACCTATAAGCTCCTCGCTAGGTATTACTAGTAGCCGTATTCCTAGAAGGACGTCCGCCGCTACGTACTAAACTACGCTACTTACCGAAGAGCTAAAGCTAACCGCTACCGCCCCTACGGTCTCTTACACCCTCTCCCGGCTCCTAATCGTCCGTAGAAGTACATCACTATAGACTTTATTACCGATCTTCCTTACGGTAAGACCTTTAGCGGCGTAAAGGCAAAGGCCCTTCTAGTGATCGTAGACCGTTACTCTAAGGACCGGTATATAATCCCGTACTAGAGTATAACCGTAAAGGAGACTACTCGCTTGTTCTACGAATTCGTCTAGCGCTTTTAAGGCCTCCCGGATAGTATCACCTCTAATAGAGGCTCCTAGTTTATCTCGTACTTCTAGAAGCGTCTATATACTATCCTAGGTATTAAGTATAACCTCTCGACTAGTTTTTAGCTACAGACCGACGGCTAGACCGAAATTACGAACGCTATCCTCGAATATTTCCTTCGTTACTTCGTCGACTACTACTAGAAGGATTCGCCTTAGTATATCCCTACGGTAGAGTTCGCTACTCGTAACTAGGACTCGGAGACTACTAGCTACTCTCCCTTCTATACTACGAGAGGTTACTACCCTCGTATAGGTATAGAACTAGAAGAACCTCTCCCGCCTACCGAAGACGTAAACGAGCAAGTAGTAGACGAGTTCGCTACTATACTCTTATAGATCTATAAAGAAGTCTACGACGAGATAGTATACGTATAAGCAATCTACGAGGATCAAGCTAATCGTCGTCGCTAGCTAGCTCCCGACTACTAAGTAGGCGATATAGTTTACCTTAACTCTAAGAACATTAAGACGGACCGCCCCTCTAAGAAGCTAAGCTAGAAGAACCTAGGTCCCTTTGAGATTACCGAGCGTATTAGTTTATACGTCTACCGTCTAGCTCTTCCTACGAACATAAAGATCTACGACGTCTTCTATCCCGTACGCCTTCGGCCGTTAGCTAAGGACCTATTCCCGAACTAAAACTAAGACATACTAGGTCCTCCCGATGAAGTAGAAGTCGACGAGCCTATTAACCTACCTTCTAACGACTATGCCGTCCGTAAGATCCGGGGAATCCGCGTAGAGCCTAACGACGTTAAAGGACTACCGCCGATTAAGTATAAAGTCGAATAGTAAGGTTGCCCTAAGTAGGATACCTTATAAGAACCTATCTAACATATTATCTTTAATCGTTAAGTAATCGAAGAATACTACGCCCGCGTAGACGGCCTAGAAGTTAATATCGGCAGGCTCTTCGAATCTAAGCTCTTCGACGGGGCTTACTAATAGTATATCGACTATAACATTAGGCCTAGGCCTAGTACTAAAGCTAAATATCCTCGATATATAGAACTACTACGGCTTCGTAGGAACTTAGCTTTGTTCGGGGGGGCTACTATTATAGTCTCCCTATAGAGTATATAGAAGGTAGGGACAGAAGAGCCTTAGAGTGCTTAGAAGTCGTTAAGAAGTGAAAGTCTAGCTTAGTATATAAGCGCTAAGAATTATATACCCCGTAATATTTACTACGGGACCTAGCCCTCTAAATTCACTACTCTACTAAACCTTAACAGATTTACTTCGGCTCGTAACTATATAACTTACGGCACTCCCGCGAGCACCCGCGACTACGCTAGACCCTAGAAGAAGCACGCGGAAGACTCGGAACGTAGGGCAGGTTAGAATAAGGTTTTGAGTAAAGCTACTAAGCGCGGCTTTGTACGGGTTAGCCCTATTAATACGGGGACACGTACTCGCGAGGGTCGCGTATAAATATCTAGCCTTCCCTAGGCCTCTCTTACTTTCTTCGTCTTTCGTTTTGTATAGCAATTATACTATACCCTTTATATCTACACTTCGCATCTATATTCTCGCTTTCATTCTTATATCTTATAGGCTAGGCTCTCGCCCTAACATAATATTCGTCGCTTAGCCCGCTCGGTTTACGGTCTCCGGAGGTAAAAATTCTATACTTATACTAGAGGTGTCCTATCGAGCGTATAGGCTACGGTTCCGCGCCCTTCTTATACGTAGAAAGAAGAGGGACTCGCTCCCGACACGAGTATACGCTCGTCGGATAGTTTTTATACCCGTTTTACTAATAGTCCTCTATTCGCCGCGGCTTCGCCTACGTTACGCGCCCGTCGCGCCTACGACGCTCTAGCGTAAGAATACTTAGCTCTCTCGTAGTAAGACGAGAGGTTCGTAGCCGATACTACGTATAGGTAATTCTCGTCGTCGACCGCTCCGTATATATTCGATACTCGAGTAGAGCCTATAGAGCCTATAATAATACCTAACTTTAGTTATAAGGATTATACGCGAGTACTAGCCGAAGACAGACTTAGGTCTAGGGCAAGCTAGCTAACTAGGCAATATGTTTCTCGAAGGAAGCCGGTCGAGGATAGTCTTAATAGAGCGAATACGATATTATCGGATAACGATAGGGCACTAGAGGATAATTAGGCGTTCGCGCGATTATAGAGCTCGATAGGTAAGTAGCCTTATAAGGTAGATAACGCTTAGAGGACTAAGGCGTATTTTAGGAAGGGGGGTACTATTACGGGTAGCCCGCGACCCCCTACTATAGCTACGTCGGCCCGGCTAAACCGCGAACCTTCCGTATCGGGTTAGCGCGGCTTAGCTTTACTTTATAACTTCGCTACGCCTCGCGCTCCTCTTTCGTAGCTTCGTAGAATAATAACTATCTCGTTCGGACCCTATAGTACGCGCGCCCTTATAAAACTAGGGGTATTAGAGGGATGTTATGTTTACGTATATATTTCTAATCGAGAAAGAGAGAGGTTAAAGTAGATTCTAGTAGGCCTCGTACCTTTCCATTTTATATTAATATAGGTAGTACTATATAAGGGTATATATCCGGTAACTATAGTTCTAATATATAGGCCGATATCTTAAGTTCTCCGCTATAGTCCGTCTCTTATATTCTATACCTCTCGATCTTATACTCTTTCTAATTCTTATTCTAACTACTATCTACTATACTTAGGTAGTGGCCCCGGCATTTCCCTACTCGGTAGCGAGGGCGCTTAAGTTCGGAGTCGCGTTACGTAGTCGAGGTAGGCGGTAGTCGCCGTCGTAGCCGTATATCTCGTACTCGGGGTCGCTAGTAATATATAGTCCGGTACGGTAACGGAAGTACTTGCCCTACTTCTTTAGATCTTCGCGACCCTCGCGGTTAAGCGGTAGTAGATTCTAAAGGTATACTAGTAAGTCTTCCTTCTTCTTAATACCTAAGTACTATAGTAGGCGCTATACGATCGCGCCGGTCGCGCTAGCTACGGTAGCTATAGTAGTTATTACGTTACTAGTAGGGCCTAGGTTCTAGTTACCTCCTCCGCCGCTACTACGAGGGCGGTTATTATCCTACTAAGGGTATAGCTACTCGGTCTAGTAGAAGGTCTCGTCTAACTTAGTATACTCCTTAATAATATCCTATATACTATTTAGGCGACGGTTAACCTCTCGGTCGCCGAATATCTTAACGAAGTACTTACGGTTTAGGCGATTACGGAAAAGTATTAGCTCGGTGTCATCCCCCTAGTCTATCTAGGTACGTAACTTCGAGTAACGTACGAAGAATACGACAAAGGATTTCTTCTACTACTACTTATAGGTTATAATATCGACTATAGCCTTTATAGCTTCGTTCCGGGTACCGTACTATCGAGTTATCTAGTCTAGTAGCTCCTCGCCGGTACTAAACTCGTTATATAACTAATGTCCTAGGATAGGGATACGTAGCTTAATAGTAGTCTAGACTTTACTATTAGTCTATCTATATAGGAAGCGGAGGGTATTATACTCGGTACGGAAGGTCGCTACTATAAGCTTTAGTAGGATACTCGTATACTAACTATCGAAAGATAGGTCGGTATCGTTCTTAAACTTCTTAGGATCTAGTACTCCCTTACCGATCTCTATACTACGCTCTAAGGTACGGTCGATATTAATAAGACGCTCGGCGAGGTCTACTAGCGGTATCTATATACGATTAGTACGTCCTCCTCTAGTACGTACCGTCTCTTAGCGCTCGTTACGGCGGCGATTATCGCGGCCTCGATCCTTATCCTTATCGCTACGGCCTAGGCCGTTATTATTATCGTTATCTAAGATAGTGACGAAACGCGACGCGATAATCACGAATCGACTTACTATAAAGGTATATAACGCGGCCAAAACACGACATATTCGAAAGCTCTTATTAAGGCCATTCTAACGATATAAAAAGCAGGCCACTGCCCCTAGGACTAAGGGAGTTCTACCCTATTTAATCTAGATAGCTTGAAGCTCTCTTCACCCTGTTTCTTTAGCTCTAAACGCCGCGGAGGTGCCTAGCTACATTAGGCAACTCCTAGGCAATAGTAGCCTAGGCTACGGTACTAACGGCGCCTACGGCCCTATAGGCGAAGCCCCCCTAAGACAACTAGTAGCAACTTATAGAGGACGCAAAAAGTATAGAAACTAACGATTAGCTCCCTTACCGGTCTCTATAGGTAATGATCACTTAGCTACGCACGGCGCTTGTACTGTCGTATTACCGAGGGCAACAAGAAATAAGGACGACGTCCTAGGCGATTAGTAAGGCCACCCGGAATCAACACCCCTATAGCTAGGTATCGGTCGCGGTATCGATACTAGGCCCCCGCCTAACGCACGATACAGTTACGATCCGCATTGTAGTAAAGGAAGACTAGGCCGAAGTTACGAAGCTATCGAACAAGGAGCTCGCCTAACGAATTAACTAACTAGGGGTGGTCGTAGTGAACTAACAGTCTAACGGCACTCTATAGATCTATACTAGCTCTACTACTGCTAGGAGGCACCTAGAGGCATAGCTATAGTAGGCATCTAAGGTTGCGGCATTAGCGAAGGTCTTAACGAAACAATTCACGATCCTAGTCCACGACATACCTAAGGAGTTTGACCTAACTAACTAGGGTCACCTACGCGCTCTCTAAGAGGACAACCCGGTCACTCTTAACTCTCTAATCCAGAAGGCGACTTGGCTCTATAGGAAATGGCTAGAAGGCAAGAAGGCCTCGGCGCTAATAGTATAGCTATAAGACGCGAAAGCGGCGGATCTAGCGATAGAACAAGGCCTAGTCTAGCAATATAGCCTTAAGACAGTAGAAAAGCACTCCTTATCCTTTCGTGTCCTCTAATGCTTCAAATGCTAATAGTATAGACACCAAACCTATACGTACACAAACAAGTAGGCCTGCTCGAACTGTATAGGAGACTATATATCTAGGGACTATACATCGACTACGAGACGGTACGCGAACTGTCCGGGGTACTACCTATCGTATAGTGCGGAATGCCTATAGCGGAAACTAGCAAAAAACAAGGCAATCACAAACAGAACCGTCGCCCTAAGATTCTACGGCGACCGTAAGGCTAGCCTATACCGGAACTAACTAGCGGCGGTCGGGTATAAGCGCCCTAGGGCCGAGAACGATATAAAGGATGCGTAGCCTAGGGCGTACGGGAGGCCACGTGCTCTACTAGCTACGGCGAGGGAATCTAACTAGGCCCGGCTCCCCTTTAGTATATAGCCGATAGGCGTAGACTAGGACGTATAGGGCAGTAGGACATAGGACGATATAGAGGAAATGATTATCGATGCCGATAACTAGCCTCGACACGCTTAGTATCATCTAGTATAACGTTAACTATAGTAAGGATATAGTCTAGAACCATTTCCTACACGAGGCGGACCCGCGCGTCTACTACGTCCTTACAATCTAGGAGCTATAGATTAACCCGCACTATAAGAGACTAACGACCTATAAGTCACTAGGCTATACGACATGCCTACGAGGCGACGGCGGACCCCGTACGTGCTTCTATGTCAGTAAGGACATACTAGAATCCGACTAGGAGGTAGTGTACTACGTAGACGAAGAAGGCGGGGGCGATATTACCTCCCTCTACGTAGGTAGCACCTAGATACACAACCTATATATACAACCGCTAGCCTCGAGGTCTAGCCGCGACCTAGGGGTCTATAGACACCTAGACAGTGCGCTTAAGAGACAGGGGTGCCACATCGTAGTAGGAGACTTCAATATATACTACCCTTCCTAGGAAAGCCTTATATAGCCGTACCCTATAGCCGACGAAGTACTCGACTTAATAGCGAGCAACGCAATTGCCCTTAATACCCCGAAGGACCTAGGTACCTAGAAGAGAGGGGGACTCTAAGGCACGATCGACCTCCCCTAGATCTTAGATAGCCACTACTACACGGTAACCTACTATAGGATCGAATATAAACTCGAGGCGTCGTTAGACTATATACTAGTCAGGACCTCTATTACGACATAGATATAACGTACACTAGCGAGAACCCCTAAGCTAAACTAGGGAAAGGCCTACTAGGCCAATATCTAGGCGTACCTCGATAACTCTAAGAGGCTAGTCCAGATCGCGTAGTAGCAATACAACAGTAAAGACGAGATAGACGAAGTAGTCTAGGGGTTAATAGACGAAATAAGAAAAGCGACCTCACTTCACGTTCCGCTTGCCTAACTAACGACATAGTCTAAACTATACTAGACGCCGGAGTACACTACGGTAGTAAGAGAAGCAAGGAGAGCCCGCCGGGTATAGACGAGCAGCTATAGCGAGGAGGCCTAGAACGTATATAGGGAGGCATACTAATAGAAGAAAGCTATAATACGGAGGGAGAAAGTAGTCGGCTAGAGGGCTATAGTAGAAGAAATCGCCGGCAAGCTAGAGAGGATGTAGAAGCTAGCGAAATGGGCCCGATAGGACCCTATATAGGGCCCCTCCTTCTCTATCCTAGCGCTATAATCGCCTAGTGGCCCGGTTAGCGACCCCGAGGCTAAGGCGCGTCTACTAGCTAGCAAGTTCTTCCTACCCCTAGTCGAGGCTGATCTAAGCGACATAAATAGCTCTACTCCCCTAGCCCCTAGTATCGCGGTCTAATAGGAGGTGTCTAAGGGAGAAGTTACCGCTATACTAAGGAAGTTGCCGGCGAAGAAAGCCCCGGGGCCGGATAGGATCCTAAACGAGCTACTAAAGAAGTGTAGAGATCAACTAGCCCTAGCAGTTATAGCGATCTTTAACGCCTGCCTACAGACCGGATACCACCCGATAGCTTTTAAACAATCGACGACAGTGGTCCTACGTAAGCCGTAGAAGGAAGACTATACGTAGGTAAAGTCGTACCGCCTAATTGCGCTCCTTAACACTCTTAGGAAGGCGCTTAAGAAGCTGGTTATAACGAGACTCTCCGAGGCGGTAGAGGAACACTCCCTACTCCCGGACACCTAGATAGGTGCGCGCCTATAGCGATCGACGCTATCCGCGATAGAACTTATCACCTCTTAGGTAAAGGCTATCTAGTATAAGAATAGGGACAAGGTGGCTTCCTTACTTAGCCTAGACATATCGGGAGCCTTCGACTACGTGTTATACCCGCGGCTTCTCTACATCCTAAGGTCGAAAGGACTCCCTAAGTAGCTTGTCAACTTCGTACGGTCCTACCTCTAAAACCGTAGTACGTCGATCCTAGTCGGCTAGTACAGAAGCCTATTTTAAGTAGTCTATACTAGAATCCCGTAAGGCTTAACGCTAGCACCTATTCTATTCCTCTTCTTTATAGCGACGCTACTCCCAGCCCTAGAATCCTAGAACACCGCTACGAGCGGCTTCGTAGACGACATAAACATCCTAGCGTAGTCTTCCTCGACTAAGGAGAACTATAGGCTACTAGAAGAGAAGCACAAGATCTACGAGGACTAGGCTAGGAGGCACGGGGCTCGGTTTGCCCTAGAAAAGTACAATCTAATACACTTTACGCGCCGGCTACGGTTCTATAATATATAAGCTTCTATCTAGATATAGGGGCACACGACTAACCCGGCAAATCAGCTTAGGATCCTCGGACTATAGGTAGACCCGGCGCTACGGTAGAGGAAGTACGTATAGGCAATATTACGGAAAGCTAAACAGAATATAGTATCATACTAGAGGCTCACTACGTCTATATAGGGGGCGGACTTCCGGTAGTCACGACTTCTATATACGACTATTGTACGGCCAGTCCTTACCTATAGTAGCCAAGTGTAGTCCTTAGGCGAGAGGGCCTACCTATCGAAGGGACTCGTCGCGCCGCTAGCGAAGATCTAAAACTAATGCCTAAGGAAGGTCACCGGGGTATATAAGTCGACACTAACGAGGATGCTTAAGCACGAGACCGCTATACCGCCGATCGACCTATATATCTAGGGACTACGGACCTCCTACTTAGGCAAGTCGGTATAGTACCTAGTATAGAAGGTCATTGCTAGTGTAGTCGTAAGGGCCCGCGAATTAGTACTAGCGTATAAGGGCATTCGACCCGGAAACGAGCCGAACTACCGGGTAAGGGACGAACAGCTAGCAATATAATAGGAAGGTAAGAAATCGTTTGTAGAGCAACTATAGAAAGAGAGGTGGAACAACTAGGTTGTAGGGTATAGTAGACGCCCTTAGCTAGCGGGACAACCTAAGGAATAGTTAGCTACAAAATCCGCGGTCAAGCACCCCCCGAAGCTTATCTACTACCGCCTTACGAGGGCATAGAGTAGTATAGTAACCTAACTACGAAGCGAATATATCGGCCTCTAGGGGTACCTATTATAGAGGAAGGTCCTAGGATACACGAATACTAGCTGCCCCTACGGCTATCGCTCCTAGAACGTACGGCACGTACTCCTCGTCTGTCCGAGGTGGTCGCTAGGAAGGGGGGAGTAGATAGTAAAGGCGAGGAACCGGACGATTAGGGCACTTCTTAATAACGCTGAAGACCTACGGCGTATTACGAACTAGATACTAGAGAAGGGCTAGCTAGAACAGTACCGCCTAGTAGGAGCAGTATAGGAAGAGAGGACACGACGTAGCGCGACGAGACCGGCTAGGAGCGGGGGCTAACGGGGTAGTGACATAGACTACGTACGTTTAGAGGGAAAGCTAATC
This sequence comes from Fulvia fulva, assembly GCF_020509005.1. Taxonomy (NCBI): domain Eukaryota; kingdom Fungi; phylum Ascomycota; class Dothideomycetes; order Mycosphaerellales; family Mycosphaerellaceae; genus Fulvia; species Fulvia fulva. Next base: position 3,254,319 of record NC_063017.1, on the reverse strand, counting down.
TAGACAAGGAGTAGTCGGGGGCGGGAAGGGTTTTCACCTATCCGGGTTTCCCTTTATATATAATAATAGATATATACCTATATAGGCCGGATAGGGTCCTAGAATAGGGGAATGACAAATCTATCTATCTATTATCGTTATCTCTACTACTACCCCTACCGCCCCCGGTAGCGGCTTTACGATATATACGCTAAAGCTTCTCGAGGGAGGTCTCTTACGGGTAAGAGCGCGAGCGTAACGGACTACGGCCTCGACGCCTATTACCGTTAGTAGTATTATCCTCTATAGCTTAGAGTCGAGTCTTTAAGTTATCGATCTCCTTCTATAACGCCTAGTTTATACTCTTAGTATCTTATGCCTTCTTCTTAGCCTCTTATACCTTCTTCTTCTCCTTTTCGCTAAGATTATAAAATTACTTATATAGATTATTAGCTTACTTATACTTGTCCTAGACCTCCTTTATCTTAGCTAGGTCTAGTATGTTCTTAAGATCCTATACTATCTTCTATAAGGCGGACTTCTTAGTTCTAAGTATCTAATAGATACGGTCGTATTCGGCGTAGAGGTTACGGTACTAGTCGTTCTAGAGGGCGTTTATACGTTATAAGACGTCGACTTACTTAGTAGCGGTCTAAGCGGTATTAAATCCTCGTAGGATAAAGTCGTATAAAGTCTTAGGATAGTCTCGGACTAACTCGGCGAGGTCGTTTACGTCGACGTTCTAGAAATTGCTAGCGGCGATATGTTCGGCTTCGTCGAGGGAGTAGTAAATAGGTAGTATATCGTCGCTACCCTTCTCCTAGTACTACTTTAGCTCGTAGAGTTCTATAAAGTTAATAGCGCCTCTCTATTCCCTATCGAGTACCTTCTCCTATACTATATCTAACTCCTACTAAAGAGTAACGCCGGTATTAATCGTAATACGCCGGTCGTTATCTTAAGTCTAGGACTATAGAAAAGATAAGAGATCTAGGAAAAGAGATATACGCTTATCTAAGGGCTTTACCGGTAGTAGTATACCGTTCTAGGTCTATAAGTCCTACTAACTCGTTATAGTATAGGTATTAACGCGACCTATCGCTATCGCTAAGGTCTTCGCGGCGTTAACTTCTCTAGGTATCTACGTACTCGGCGCCTTACCGTGTTCTACTACACGCTCGTAGTCGCGTATTCTTTAGTTCTATAAGTCTATTCCTATTATTACGCGTCCCTTACCTAAATCCGTAATCTAGGTAGGGTAGTAGAACAAACTATAAGGGCGCGCGTACTATAGGGTCCGAGAGAGATAGTTATTGTTCTATAAAGCTACGAAAGAGGAGCGCGAGGCGCGGCGAAGTTATATAGTTATACTAAGCCGCGCTAACCCGATACGGAAGGTCCGCGGAATAGCCGGGCCGACGCTTCGGTAGTAAAGGGTCGCGGGTAGCCCGTAATACTAGAACACCTTACCGGGAGTACGCTTTACTAAAGTAGCGTAGCTAAATAAGAACGTCGAAGCTACTAAGACGTACTCCTCTCTAATTATCTAGATAGCTACCGCGGAATAAGCGAACTAGATCCTAGAAGGGGGACTATTCTAGTAATACGAACGCCTCGACTCGGAGATATATAAGAGTAGCTATAGAGTACTCTAATGCTTTAACTACTAACAATACGGCTATATCGCGCTAAAGTGTACCGAAAAGACCCCTAAGTACCTATACTACGTAGGACCGTATTAGGGGAAATAATGCCTACTAGAGGAATCGAGGTACGCGTACTACGGCCGTAAACACCCGGTATGCTTATACTAATGCCCTATAAGGATAGTAGCGTAAGCAAAGGCCCGCTAGGCTAGGATAATAACCCCGGCGAGGTACCCTATACTAACGCTCGGTAATTCTTAGTATAGAGGATTCGAGGCCGTAAAGAGGAAAAGGATAGACGAAGCGATACAAAATATATAGTAGAGCACTTACCCGCCGCCGGGACGCCTAAGGGGGCTATAGAGGGCGGCGAATAAAGCTAGATAGATACGAATCTTCGGGTACCCTCTAATAACCGAACGCTAACTAACCTAATAGGATAGCGCGATAAACGAAGGAGCTATATAGCTAACGAGCACCCTAATAGACTTTATCCTAGCTAGTCCGTAATACTAATATAAGCTAACCTCACTATTATATAGTATAACGTTAATAAAAGTAAGGATAAGGTTTAGCTCTACTTCCTCTAGGAACTCGACGACTAAAGGTATTATATTGTAGCGATATAAGAGCTATAGATAAACCTATATACTCGAAGACCTACTACCTATACCGACCTACGGTACTATATAGCTAGCGAGGGAGGCATAGGCTATACCCTAAGGATATATATATACGTTAGTAAGGTATTACGTACGGATACCTAGAAGGTAATCTCGTACCCGGAAGGGAGTTAAGTAGACATTACGACTATCTAAATCACTACGAGTTAAGGACCTATCTAGATATATAAGGTCTATAACCCTCCTCCTTAGGGAAGAACGAGTAGAGACCTCGGTACGCTAGTACGACTTAACTAGGTACTCGACTAAGGGGACATAAACTATATCCTCCTAGGTAACTTTAACCTCTACTACCTAACGTAGGGTCTAGAATTCACCCCCGCTTACGTATATCTAGGTAGTAAGCTCCTAGAGATTACGGAAAGTAGGGATATAGAGCTCGTAACCCTAAGGGGTATAGAGACGTAGAAGGTAAGAATAAGCGCGAGTACTATCGACCTATACTTCCTATCGAGGGACGTAGTAATAAGGCTAGTAGAGTATAGACCGAACCTTACCCTAGAGGTAGGGTTAGACTACATCCCTATCTAGATAACGATAGCGACGGGGATAGAAGAGGAGCTTCGGGGTAAAAAGCGCCTTAACTAGAAAAAAGCTCTCTAGGAGGAGATCCGGAATCTACTTAAATAGTACCTAAACGACACTAGCCTCGGGGAGACGGAAGCCGAGCTTAATAGTACGGTAGAACAGATAATAACGACGATATAGTAGGTGGCCGAGGAATATATACTAGAACTAAGGCCCTTAAAGCACTAGAAGCCCTTCTAGACCCTAGAGTACTTAGCTAAAGTTAAGGACGAAAGGAGGGTAAGGCGAAAATAGACAAAGGAGTGAAGCTAAGAAGCGTAGGACGAGTACTAGGAAGTAAGTTAGGTAAAGAAGGCCTAAATATAAAGAGATAAGCGATAAGACTAGAGGGTAATAGTAGGTCTCGTAATAGAGAACCCGGAGGAGATATAGCGGCTCGTAAAGTAGGTAAGGGCCGGAGACGGGGACAGGACACCGTACTTCCCCCTAATTTAGGATACGATAGGTATAATGTTAACGCCGGAAGGGAAGGCGAAGGCGTTCGCCGACTACTTCTTTACGATATAGTTAATAGCCGACCTGACGGATATAGAGGGAACGATCTACCCGGAGCTACTCGATATATACTAGATAGTAGGCGAGGAGGAGATAAAGGAGATTATAGGAAAGCTAAAGGGCCGTAAGGCCCCGGGACCCGACGGTATCCTAAACCTCCTCCTTAAAGAATATAAAGAAGAGGTCGCCCTACACCTCGCCGAACTATTTACGGCTTGCCTACGTAAGGGGTACTACCTACGGCTATTTAGGCGGTCCCTTATAGTCGTCCTAAAGAAGCTATAGAAGGAAGACTATATAAAGCTAAAGTCCTATAGGCCGATCGTACTCCTAAATATAATTGGAAAGATACTAGAGAAGGTAATTTTAAGAAGAATTATATAGATAGATAGATTATTCATTTGCCTGTTTTGGTGCCTCTTGGCCTATGTAGGTCTCTCGCTATAGAGTATATTTATGTAGGTAGGAAACCCGAGTAACGGGTGAAAACCTCCTCTCCCTCTCCTTGGATTTGTCCTTCTCTTGTTCTTCCCGTTTTCCTCCCTTTAGGGTGCGCTAGTGTCATGGTTGTTACCCTGTGACTACCTTGCCCGCGGCCCTAGTTCTGTCCTCCTCTTCATTCCCTGTTCCTCTATCCTCCTCCTTATCTCCTCCTCCTTTCTCTCTTCCTCCCTCTTCTCAATCCATCTCTCTGTTTCCACTGCAAGAGAGAACTGTTCAAGGTAGTTCTCCGACAGGATCCACCTTGTTACCCTTTGTATGTCTCGTTTGTTCTTGATAATGGCTTGGTACTGCCTATCTCTTGCCTTTGCTCTCCATAGACTCCTCCCTCTGACCCACTCCTTGCAGACTAGGACCATGTGCTCCGGGTTCTGGGACAGGTAGCCACATGGGCAGCTCTTGGATTCATGTCCTGGGACTCTTCTTTGATGCAAGTATGCCCTAAGCCCAATGTGCTCAGAACGGATCTGGATGGCTATACTTGCTTCTGCCCTCTTCAGGTCCTTGTAGATGTGGTAGTTGTACCTTCCAAATGTTCTTGCTGCTAGTGGGGCCCCTAGTCTTACGTGCTGTTGGCTCCAGTTTTTTTCCCAGAGGTATCCTGCAATTTGCTCAGCTTGGCTTTGTTTCTTCTTGTCTTTGTCTCTTGAGCTGGCTTGGCCTCTGTGGGCCTCCCCTTGTTGAAGGGCTGCCGTGATCTCTTGAAATGTTGCAAGGTCTCTTTCCTTTTGTGGGATCATATGTGGCCTGTTGGGTCTCCTCTTCCTTGTACATTAGGTTCTGATCTTCAGTGTGGCTGCTTGGATAGCTCCCTGTACTTGGTATGCAGATGTCCTGCCTGCATATTGGCTCCTTAGGCCTTGGAGGTATTCTTTGATAGGAGCAGTTCCTGACTCCATTTCCAATGTCTTGTAGGGAGTTGACTTGTAGGCCCCAAGTACTCTCTTCAGGCAGGCTGCTTGGGCTCTGTTAAGGGGTTCCTCAATCCTCTTTAGGGTGTGCTTTGCTGCTGCCCAGACTGCTGCTCTATACATCATTGCAGGTTTGACAATAGCCTTGTACATGATCCTTGCCTTAGAGAAGGTTGCGTCCTATGTGGAGGCTGTAAGCCTTTCTATAGACTGTCTTTTTGTGTCTGCTCTTGCCTGAGCCTTCTTCACCTGTGGACCCCAGCTAAGCTTTGGGTCCAGCCATATCCCTAGGACCCTGAGTTCCTGTGTAGGGTGAGTTTCAAAGCCCTAGATCTGTACTGTTGCCTACAAATTGTGTTTTGTCTTTGCCCTGCTGAAGTGGATAAGCTGGTACTTGTCTGGTGCAAATTTTGCCCCGTGTTCCCTTGCCCATTTCTCGCACTGTTTATGTCTTTCCTCGAGGAGGTTGCAGTTGTGTTCTGTGGAGTCTGACCATGCTAGGATGTTTGTGTCATCTACAAATCCTGATGCTGTAGTGTTTGTTGTCTCCAGGAGTGGCATTAGGTCTCCCACAAAGAGGAGGAAGAGGATTGGCGAGAGTGTGGATCCTTATGGGACCCCTGTGCGTGCTATTGGTGTCTGTGGGGCCTTGTAGGTTCTAAGGAGGATTTGGGTTGTTCTGTTTTGGAGGAATGATTACACAAATGTGACGATCCATGTTAGGATAGCCTTCTGTTTTAGGATGTGGATGAGCCTAGTGTAGGAGACGTTGTCGAAGGCTCCTGATATGTCAAGTGAGAGCAGTGATGCTACTCTATTGTTGCTATAGTGCCAGATGTGTCTGATCTGTTCTGTAATTAGCTCCACTACTGTAAGGGTGGATCTCTTTCTCCTGCCCCCCATCTATGTTGCTAGGAGGAGGTTATGTTCCTCCACAATCTCTGTAAGCCTCTGAGCAATGATCTTTTCAAGGAGCTTTCTTATTGTGTTCAGCAATACAATTGGCCTATATGACTTTAGTTTAGTGTAGTCCTCTTTCTAGGGTTTCCTTAGGATATATATAAGGGATTGTTTGAAGATCCCTAGGCAATAGCCTTGTGCTATACATTAGGTGAAGATTGGTGCCAGTACTAGGGTGATAAGGTCTCTACATGCCTTCAGGTAGCAGTTAGGGATCTTGTCCGGGCCTAGGGCCTTAGAAGAATTATATAGCTCGTCGAGGATAACAACCTACTCCTAGAGATATAGATAGGTAGTAGGAGTAAACGATCTACCCTAACGGCTATAGAGCTTATTACCAAACAGATTTATACTCTCTAGTACTATAGACGGAATAGGGTTATATTACTATTATCTCTCGATATCTTAGGGGTATTCGATAACGTCTCCTACGAGCGACTCCTCTATATCCTACGGTAAAAAGGAATCCCGCGGTAGGTAATAAGTTTTATAAACTCCTTCCTAAAGGAGAGAATAACGTAGATTGTCCTTAGGAAGCGAAAGGAGAGTAACCTTATATATATAGAATACGGGATCCCCTAGGGCTTAATACTATTAAATAGGTACGAGTTACGTAGTAGTAGAAGACGGCGGATTACACGAAAGACAAAGAAGGACCTAATTGGATAGCGTGTATCTATATATAGTATCGCCGGTATTAGTATAGGTAGATGCTAGGTGTCCGGATGTTTGCTAGCCTATAGGCTAGTAAACCCTAGTCACGTGATCTAGTCACATAACATACCTACACCTATATACTTGTCCTACGGCCTCTATGTTCTTAACACTCCTACTTAGGCCACATAGTCTCCTATAATCCCTTTACGTAAGCTAGAGCTACCTTATAAAGTTTTAGAACTACTAGCTATTAAGGGGCTTTATTAACCTATTAGTAGCTATGTCCTTTATATAGTAGCAGTCTACTACAATCTTCTTCTACTACTAGAGATGTCTAATATAGTTATATATAACATTAATATGCTTTGACCTTTTATATATAGGCATCTTTAATAAGTATTAAAGCGGCTTAGTTATTACCTATAAGCTTAACTAGCCTTAGCTCGTTAATAGTGCCCTTGCTTACCCTTATACTCGGCTAGAAAGAGCTCTTTCCTACTAGTTCTAGGCACCCTATTTCCCTAAGGATAGTAGCAAGAAATTGTGACTACTTTACGGCTACGTTTATAGCTATAAACTCAGCTTCTATTATTAATGTTATAATAGACTTCTACTTCCTACTCATCTAGGACATAGGTAATCTATAAAGGATCTACACGTATCCTAGAATTGAGACTCTATCCACTTTGTCTATAGCGTAGTTAGAGTCTGAGTATCCCGAGAGATTGCCCCCTCCCTTTCTATATATAAGACCTAGGTCTAGGTACGACCGTAGGTATCGGGAGAGCTTCTTTAAAGCCTTTATATACTACTACGAGGGATTAGTAACATATAAGCTAATTCTTCTAAGATGGAATACTAAGTCTAGCCTTGTTATTGTTATTAGCTATATCTAGGTACTATTATAGCTCTAGTAATCCTGTTTGTTATACCTCTTATCTATAGGTACCGTAGGCACTAAATGCTCGTAGCTCTCTATAGGTAAGTAGGTTAGCGTAGCCTTCTCTCTAGCTATGTTCATCTTGGCTAAGTTAGCGTAGACATAGTATCCTTAATTAAGCTTTAAAGTGCCTTAGGACCTGTCTCTTATAATCCTTATTCTAAGGATCTTCGTAGGTTTACTAAGATCTTTAATCTTAAACACTTTTCTAAGCTCAGCCTTAAACTACTAAATATCTAATAGCTTCGGAGCTATAATAGGTATATCATCTATATAGGTAAGGACTATAAGGTCTCTATCCGTATAGATAAGTAGGTATAGATCTACCTAGGACTAGGTAAATCTAATCTTCTCTAGCTTCGTAATATAGAGCTTGTTCTAGTCTCTAGCTGCTTACTTAAGCCTATAAAGGCTTCGTAGGACCTTGAACACTATGTTTAGAGGTGCTTTAACTCCTAGGGGTGGGATTATATAGATGTCTTCAAGAAGGCTACTTTAGGTAAAAGCATTATTTATATCTACTAGGTATATCTCGAGATCTCTCTTATACACTACTACTATAAATACTCGGAGAGTATTATATCTAATAGTAGGTATAAAGGTCTCTTCGAAGTCAACCCTATATTTCTATAAAAACCCTCTTATAACTAGTCTTGCCTTAAACTTCTTAATAGCTCTACTAATCATTCTTTTTACATTAAAGACCTACCTAGAAGTAATTAGATTCGTACCCTTTAGCGGTACAACTACTTCCTAGGTGTTGTTACTTACTAAGGTAATAACTTCGTTCTCGATTGCCTCTCTCTATATATATCCCTATTCGGGGTCTCCTATAGCTACCTTATAGGACTTTAGGATTAGCACTTCCTACTAATAGGCTATAGCCTACCTAATAGTAGCAAATGAATATTCTTCTACGTCGTTTAGAATCTCCTCTACCTAGCTTATTATAGGGTCTAGATAGAACATCTAGGCGATAAGAGCCTTATAGTGTTTAGCCTTATACTCTTTAGAGTTATTATCTCCGTCTCCCCTTAACCTCTTGTTGCCTATAACCTAAGGTGGCGCTAGGTGTTCGGATGGGTCGAACTAAACGACATCTTCTTTTTCTTTTATTAGAGTACCCTAATCTCTAAACTTCTAGTATTCCCTAATGTCCTTTAGGGGAGGGGGAAGTTGTATAAATAGCGGTTACTATAGTATTAATGACTTGGGTAGGTTCTGTATAGATCCACCGTTATCGGCCTTCGATAGTGTTAAAACCGCCTTAATATTTTCTCCTAGCTTTCGTAACAGTTTCTCTAATAATCCCCTATCGGAAAATTTCGCCCTAAAGGGCTTCCTCCTAATAGAATTACGCTATAGCGCTCGACTCGGCTAGTTAGTAAAGGTGATACTAAGATCTATATCTCCCCCCTTCTTATTCTTAAACTAGTCGACGTGACTATACGCTTTTATAGCTTTTATATCGGGATCCTAGAACAGCTATTGTTTTGTAGTGTTTTCTAAGTAGCCTATAAATACGGCTTCTTTTCCTCGGTTTATCAACTTGTCTCTCCTTAAGCCTTAAGGTTAGGCTCTTAGGTCAATATAGACTATAGCTTTATATCCCTAGACGCGGAAATGGTCGACTAACGGTACTTAGCTAGTAAAGGCTTCTTCTAGTAAAAGAGCAATACTATTAATGATTAGACTATTAGGCAGTCTGTTTCTGATTATAGTCTATACTTATAAAGCTTCTAGCTAGAACTTAACTAGTATACTAGAGTCTTTAAGTATAGCCCGGACTATATTCTTAGAGGCTTAAATTGACCTTTCTACAGGTCTATTTTAAAGAGAGTTATAGGCATTAGTTGTGTCTATCTAAGTGCTAAACTCCTTCTCCTACTCTTTTAGTAAGGCGAGAATTTCCTTTATACTATTACTACGGATCGTAGATAGAAAGTACCTTGACTACCGTTCTGCCTAGACCTTCTAATCCCGTAGGGCTATAGGAGCGTCGCTCCTAGCCTTTAAAGGGATTACCTACTTCTTCCTAGAGAAGTTGTCTATAATCTCAAGCCAATATTTATATCCTAGCCTAGAGACTACGCCCTAAAAAGGCCTATAGATGTCAATAGAGATAAGGGCTAGCCTCTCCCCTTTCCTCTCTATAGTAGGTCCTTTGATTTCCTTATATTTATAAGGGAGCAGACCTTACAATTCTAGTGTTTAGAAGGAACAGGAATAGGATCTTTCTTATTAGTAACTCTATATAGGTTTCTTAGCAGTCCCTTACTAAGGTATATATATCTTCTATACTATAGCTCCTACTAATCTTCGGACTTAGTGTTAGCTATAGCGGTACCGTTACGTTCTTAAGAGAGTATACTAGTATACTATAGCTTAAGAATTTCCGAGATCGAGTAGATAACTATCTAAGAAGCTAGATAGGAGATATACTAGCCCTTACTAGATCACGGAAGTTATACCGGCTAGACTCTCTTATCGACTAAAACTATTAGACGCTCTAGTAGGACTTAATAACTACTTCTATACCTTACTACTATAACGAGCCGACCACCCCGATTTCCTACTACTTAAAGGGTAGTATCTAGCGCCGCTACTACTAATAACTATCGAACCTAACACTACCGAGACTAATATAGTAGCCGATATAGTAGTTGTACCTACGTATATATACGAGGTAGAAAAGATCCTTAATATATATACCCGTAAGCGGGTAGGCAAGGTAAAGAAGGGGTAGAAGCGTAAGGTAGATATATAGTATAAGGTGAAATAGGCTAGATATTAGAACGAGGAGGATAGTAAGACCTAGTAACCTATAGAGGATATACTTAAACACGTAGCCGCCGCTATTATAGACTTTTACTATAACCGGCCGGATATTACGGGTAGTAATCTATAAGACGATAGTATAGGGTTGCCGTAAAACAAGCGTTGTTTGGTAAGGCTACGAAAGAGAAGCGCGAAGCGCGCGAGATATATAAGGAAGCGCTAAGGCGCGCGACGTTACGGCAGTAGTGAACCGTAATAGTACCCCCCCTTTAGATCGCTATTCGTCCTCGGACGGCTCTATTACTATAGTAGTATATCTACGAAAACTATATCATCCTCTAGTCTACCTTGTCTAGCTTAAGTACTCTCTAAACTCTTAATATTCGTACTCGTATTAAGTCTTATCGAGCGGCGTGACGTCCTTACTTATAGCTTAGACGCCGTTACGGGCGTATTAGTTTGCGGTATAACTACTAGTATAGACGTACTCGCGTTCTCCGTAGGCAACTACCTAGACTTAGTAGGAGATCGTAGTATACTAGTAACTCGGTCCTTATTAGGTACCTAGTCGTACGGCGGCTTGAAGTTAGCGGGTATAGACTTCGTCGGAAAGTTATAGTAGAAGTCTATAATAGAGGCGGCTACTCCTACTAATACTTCTAGTGTCTCCTAGCTCGGCTCGCGGTATCCTTTCTACTTTACTAGGTACTTATACTCGTCTTACTTCAGTAGTAAGTATTTTAGTAGTCTTCCCTTTAGCTTGAAATATTTCCTATCGAGTATGTCCTCTACGAAGTACTCTTTAGATGTTTCGCCGTCGTCGTCGCGGGTGATCTCGATTAGAGGCGGCGGTACTAGGATCTGTCTAGGTTCGGGGTTATTAGTAGCTAGTTATAGGAGCGAGGCGTAGAAAGTGTTATAGAGATTACCTAACTAATCGGGTATTATAACGCGGTAAGCATTTTAATACGGGAGTACTACGGTGATCTCGTACCGCCCTACGTTCTTAATATCGAGCTTCTTAGACAGGCGTGTTGTTAACTAGTTAGTAGTATTAATATAAACTTCGTCGCCGATATTATAATTCGGAGGTAGCTAGCGATATACGTTTATAAAATCTACTTATAATACTTAGGCTAACACAATTTCTTGCCTTAGATATACGTATATCTAGTTTATACGCTTAGTAAACGCATTCGTAGATTCTGTATCGAGTCGTTGCTTATAGGGCATAAGCTTTATAGAGGTAGTTAGACTAGTATCCGTAAATTCTAGGTTACGACCGGTATTAGCGTAGAAGGGTAATACTCTAGTAGTAGCCGATACATAATTATTAGTAGCAAACTCGGCAAGTAGTAACTAATTAACCTAATTATCTTAGGCGTAGTTAATATAGGCCCTAAGGTAACGCTCTATAACCTTATTCGTGTTTTTAGACTATCTATCGGATTCTAGGTAAAAGGCCGTCGACAGTCGTTATTAAATACCGAGTAGGGAGCAAACTCGTCTCTAGAACGTAGACGTCTACTAGGAGCCCCGATCCGAGACGATGCTCTTAGGAATGCTATAACGCACGAAGATGTAGCGGATAAAGATATATACGATATATAGGGCGTCTATCTATAGTACTAGGATTAGGTATCTCTCCTTAGTAAGCCTATCCGTGACTATAAGGACGTTCTTATACGTTTATCTATCGGTTAAGCTCTTGCTTACGGGCAAATCTATAACGAAGTTAATAGCGATATCCTCCTATACTCCGAAGGGTACCGGCAATAGTATAAGGAGGCCCTAATACTACTAATTTGACGGAACCGTTATTCTATATATAACATAATTACGGACGAATCTCTTAATCGTTTATACTATACGTAGCTAGCGGTAGTATCTACTAATTAACTCGAATTTCTTTTTACGGCCGGGATGCCTAGTAGCGGGTATGTCGTAGAAACGTTTCGTAATTAGAGTACGAAGTTCTACTACGCTAGTAACTTCTAGGACAAATGAGCTATATCCTCCGTAGGCGTTCTTTATATAGATTATGCTATCTTCTACTTTAGACGTACGATTGTCGATCTTATGTTTACGTAATAGGGGTACTTACTAGTTCTAGGATAGCTATTATATAGTAGCCTAAACGGTCTCTTCGTTATATAGAGCCTTGACTTATATAAGTAAATCCTACTATACTACCTACTACGCTACCTCCCCCTCCCGTAGCTCGCTTGAATTGAGCTTGATATCGAGGCGAGCGGGCGGTAGGATGACCTAGCTCTAATGCTATAGACGTGAATCGCTTAGATCCGACGGCAGATCTTAGGATCGTCTAGTAAGGCTATTAGGCTTTATGCCCTATATACCTAGACGATAGGTGATTTTGAATACGAACTATACTAGGAACTGTGCCTAGCGTACCTACCGTCTATTAAGTTGTTTCGTGCTTATAAAGTATTCTAGGTTCTTATAATCGGAGTAGATAATAACGGGATTGTTATCTATATCCTTCGTATTCTCGAAATCGGTGTCTATATTATCGTCCAAGTTAACGGTGAGCTTAGGTCTCTATTCTTCGAAGGCGAGGACGATAGCTAATAGTTCCTTATCGTAAATCTCGTAGTTATACTCCTATAGTAACATCTTCTTAGATATATATACTACCGGTCTCTAGACGTCTCCGTGTTTCTATAAAATTACTACGGTAGTAACGAAATCTAAGGCATCTGTTTCGACTATAGTTTCTAACCCTAGTACAAAGTATACGAGTACCGTGTCCGTTAAGAATGCATCTTTCAATCCTTAGAAGGCTACTTTGTATTCTATTGTCTAAACGAATAGTATCGGCTTACTATTCTTACTAGTCTTTATTAAATTCGTAAGGGGTATATAGATTTTAGAGAAGTTCTATATAAACCTTCGATAGAAGTTTCCGAACCTAAGGAATGCTTATACATCCTTTAGGTATGTTAGAGTAAGCTAGTTCTTAACTACGTCGACATTTTCCGGGTCTATACCGATACTGTCGACTCCTATAATAATACTAAGGTACTTCGTCTCTATTTAGTAGAACTCGCATTTGTCGATATCTAATTATAGGCCGGCTTTACGTATACGCTATAGCACTTTACGTACGTATTATATATATTCCTCGAATGTGTCGCTAAAGATTAGGATATTATCTAGGTATACTAAATAGAAGTCATTAAGATACTCCCTAAGCGTATCGTTAATATATAACTAGAATGTTCCTAGAGTATTATATAGGCCGAAAGGCATTACTATATACTCGAATTGACTATAGCGAGTACTAAACGTAATTTTCTATACGTAGCCCTCCGCGATACGAATACGGTTAAAGGTAGAGACGATATCGAGTTTAGTAAAGTACTTCTTCCTATTTAGGCGGTTTAGCGTTTCTTAGAATAGCGGTATTAGGTATCTACTTTTGACCGTAAGGGCATTAAGAGCTCTATAGTCGATATAGACCCGTAGACCGCCGCCTAGTTTGCGTATAATTAGTACTAGTATAGAAGCCGGGCTCGTACTTCGTTATATCGCTCTAGATTCTAGCTAATTATCGACCTACTTCTTAATTACCTTATTCTCGCGAGACGATATTACGTATAGCCGCTTGAAAGGAGGTGACTTAGTTTCGTATTTAAGGTGTATTTCATAGTCTTTACTAGGGCGGTAAGGTAGGATCTTCGATATATCCTAACGGTTAAAATAGTCCTTAAAATCGTACAGTTCCTAGGGTAAGTAGACCTTAGTATCTTAGTCCTTATCTTTGCCTTTTATAAATCTATCGAAGTCGCTGTTCACTATCATTATATATGCTGTTAAGGGGTTTACTAACTATACCTTCCGAAGGTTTATAGCGTAGAGCCTAGTAGGATCGAAGTCTTACCTAGTCGCTACTATTACGTAGGCTCGTAATAGGTTAGCGTAGTACTTCTGACTAGGTAGTATAATCTATATTATATAGACTTCCGCTCCTTTCTTACGAGCTAGTTTTGCTACGTAGGCCGCGGAGATGTTTGCGATATCGATCTCTAGTTCTAGTTCGACAACTCGTTACTTTTGTTTCGTATATCGGCACGGTCGCTTTAACGTCTTAACGCCGTCTACCGGTAACGGTTATCGAGTATATATACGGAAGTCATACTCTTCGTCTTCGAACGTCGTATAGAACTGTAGTTAGGGTATATACTTAGGTAACGATAGCGTAGGAGCGGTGACTTCGTCGGGGTTATCTTCTACTATCGGCGGTCGATAATTGCCTAATAGTACTAGCGTAGCTAGATAGTTAATAGACTATACTATTAGGTACTTATTAGACCTCTAGTTTGCCTTATAGGTACGGCAATTTAAATGATTCATTATTATAATGCCCTTCTCCTATTATATCTCTAGTTCGTAGTCTACGAACTAACTAGAGCCGAGTAGGATGTTATACTCTAGTAATTCCACTAAATAGTAGCTAAGGATTTCGACGTAGCCGCCGATATTAAAAGGAAAGTACGTAGACTCGGTAATGAGCTCGTTAGCGGAGCCGCTATTAGCTAGTCCTAATTAAAGAGGTTCTTCCTAGAGTCAAGGAAGATTGTATATACGAGCGTATATAGAATTTATATACTAAGAGGTAGTACTAGAATTAAGGAAGGCGAGAGCTTAATTACTATCTATACTACTAGGCATTATAAGGTAAGGGGACACTCTTAGCCTTAGTGCCCCTCGTATAATAGGCAGTATTAGAGAGCTTACTAATATACGTAAAGCGTACTCTAGTCCTTATATTACTATATCTCGCTATATTTCCTTCTTAGTATTATATTCGTAAGTAGGACTAACGGTAATCGTACTTAAGCGCTAGTCTAGCTATTTCCCTATTACTAAGGGTTAGCCGGTGTCTATATTATAGAGCTAGTATTCGCGCGCGGCGGAGGGCGCTTATACTACTTAATAGGGTAGTCTAGCGAGTATAAGTTATAGTCTATACGGCAGTAGCGGACATAACCGCCTACTACGATAATACTAGCCCTCTCCTTAGGCTCGAGCTTCTTAAGTTCCTTAAATTCGCGCGGTATCTAAGCGTATAGCTTAAGGCCTAAACCTTAGGCTACGCCGGGCGCGGTAGGTATAGTACCGTTACTACCGCTAGTACTACGAGGTAGTCGTAGTATAGCTAGGGTCTTTGACTTTAGGCGCTCGAACTTAGCTTCGAGCTTATAGTATAGGTCGACTAAGTCTTCGCGGCCCTTAGTCTCTATAGGTAGTGCCTCTATATATTTATAGTTAAGCTTACCCTCGAGTAAGCGGTGATTAGTCTTAGCTAATAGGTCGTATAAGTTACGCTATTCGTCGTACTTAGCGATAAAGATAGAAAATGACTCGTTCTTACCCTACTATAAGCCCTAGAGCTTCTAGAAGGCCTTACCTACGACGTCCTTCTTACTATACCGATCGATAAGGGATTAGATTATCCTATCGATAGACTTAAAGGGGTTAACGTAATTACGCTTAGTACGCTTAGAGGGTACTCGCGGATTATATAGCTAGTACGGGTACCCGTCGAGGTAGTTAAGGATGTAGCGTAGTCCGTCCTCGATAGTCTAGAACTATATTACGGATAGCTTAATCTCTAGCTAATCGAGCTAATAGTCAAAGTTTATATTCTTATTATCGAACTTACTTTCTAGGTCCTTAACTGACTTATTAGTATATATAATATTGACAGAGGGCTCGATAGTAGTAAACTAGCTAACGGCGGTATTGCTAGTTACCCTAGAAGTACTACTAGGTATGCCCTAGCGTTCTCGTCGTAAGGAGTTACGGCGTAGGTAACCGCGTAGTCGACTATTATCTCTACCCTTATCGTTATTAGAGTTATCTCCGTCGTTATCGCTACTACCTCTACTACCTCCTCGTAGGGTGCCTCTATATATACGGTCCTACTAAGTAGGAGGCGTAGGTAAGCGTAAAACACCGTTACGACGAGGGGAATAGACGCGGACCTAACGACTACGGTTATTATTATTATTACCGTTCGTGTCCTTAGCTACTAGCTAAGCCTTTAGCTCTACTACCTCCTTATTTAGAGCCTAATTACGTTTAGATAGGGCTTTAATGTCCTTAGGTAATATACCTACCTACGACTCCTCGACCTATCTAAAGAGCGTATCGTTATCCTATTAGAGGCGCTAATCAGCTTCCTTAAGGTCTTATATCTAACTCTTATACTTCTAGTATTTGTTAAAGTAGAATATAAAGAGGCCCTTAACATCCTTATCCTTTTCGAGTTAACTAAGACTCTCGGATACGATATTACGTTTCTTCTTTATATCGGCGTACTTACGCTATATAACCTTATTAGCCTTCTTTAGGGACTCGACCTAGTTAAAAAGTGTGATAAAGTCTGACTATATCTAGCGAACGAGGTAAAACATAATCTACGGGTATACTATAGTACGAGTCGCGAACTCGGCTAGGCTCTTAATAGTAGTATACTCTAAGGCGATTACCTACTCCTTAGCTTAGGGTATGTCATTAGTTTCACTATCTTGTATAGATATATTATCTCTTAACTCTATGATCTTATACACCTTGATTCCTCCTTCTTCTAAGATCTATTCTTCGTCGAGGAATTATACGAAGTTAATAGGGTCGGAGGTTAAGGCAAACTACTGTTCTTTAGGTAGTAGGTCCTTCTCGATCTCTTATTATTCGGCGGCGAATACGTTCGAGTCGTCGTCGGAAGGGAAGGCACCTAGGGCGGTATCGATGCCTAGGTTATCGAGTGTCTACGTTTTAGTAGATACGGTTAGGAAAAGCTTAGCGCGTACGAGCGACTAACGCTTATACTTACTAAGATCTAGATAAAGAGGTTGCTTAGGTAAGAGCACCCCGTTAGTAGTACTACCGGGTATAGCTATATTGTACTATTACGTAGTAGATAAGACTACTCTCTTAGTAGGTATATAAGGGCCCTATAAGAGTAGGGAGGCGCGCGTTTTACGCGAAGGAGAGAGGTGATCTATTAACTTAACTAATGCGCTTGTTTACGCGACTATAGATGTTGTTAATACGCCTATACGCGCGACTCGACGGTTAGTAACTATAGTGAACTTGACCTGCCTTAACGCGTACTTTACTAGTACGATTTGATTATAACTACTAGCCTAACTAGATAGGCCGCTTATACGACCGAATAAACTATTACGGGTAGTGATCTATAAGACGATAGTATAGGGTTGCCGTAAAATAAGCGTTGTTCGGTAAGGCTACGAAAGAGAAGCGCGAAGCGCGCGAGATATATAGGGAAGCGCTAAGGCGCTAGTACGTAGGGAAGAGCCGCGGCGCGACGTTACGGTAGTAGTAAACCGTAATAAGGATTATATATAAGACGATCGTAGAATTAGTAATACTCTACGGGGCCTAGATATAGGGGATAGGAGGAGTAGGTAAACCGATCCCGAAGCGGATAGAGGGACCCCTAAACCGAACGTAGGCCGCGAACCTTAGACGGATACTAGGAGCCTATAAGATAACGCTAACGAGAGTAGCAGAGGTAGAGATAGGGTCTCCTCTAATCAAACATTATATTAAGAGAATAAGGATCTAATACGCTAGGAAGACGGCGGATTATCTAGTATAATAAGCTATTCGGGACTACGGAGAAAATCGCTAGGAGGTACGACCGACTACCTAGCCTTAGGGCACGTTAAAGCTAAAAGTAAGACGACCTATATATATTTAAAGTCGTTAAGCGAACCTAGGAGTAGCTAGAGAGGAAGGAGGAGGAGTAAAAGGTACGGAGGAAAAAGGGTAATAAGGTAAAGACGTAAAGCCTCGTAGAGTAGGTAGCGGGCTACCTTTAGGAATAGGAATAGAAAGAAAATCCCCTACTAAATCGAGGACCCCTAGCCTTACGCCCCTTCTAGAGACATAACTACCTACTATACCGTGACCTAATAAGGGCCGAAGTAAGTATCGCGATATAGATTAGGTCCGAATATATTAGGTTAAGGGCCTACCTATATATATATATTGTTTATTAAGCTATTATAGTGCCTCCTAGCCTATATAGCTATTCTACGTACTTCTGTCTTACGAAGGGGAAACCGCTCGCAGTAAAAACCCCTCTCCTCTCCTATACTACTATTGTCCGTTATTTACCTTTCCGCTTTCCTTATAGAGGGTATACTAGTATTATAGGCCTACCCTAATGACTACCTTGTCTACATCCCCTTAGTCTCTCTCCTCTTCTCTATCTACTCCTCCGTCTCGTTAGCTAGTTTAAACTAGGTAAGGTATCCTTATCTTAGGACCTAATATACTATCCTCTATACGTCGCTCTTATTTATAACGATCGACTAGTAGTCGCGTCTAGCTACTCTTGCTCTGTATATACTCCACCCTTCTAGCTACTATAGGCACCGTACGACTATATATTCCGGGTTCTACGACGGGTAGCTATACTCGTACGCTAGGTTATCTATATCTAGGACGTTCCTCCTATATAAGTAAGCCCTAAGCCCGATATATTCGGACCGGATTTAGATTATTACGCTTACTTCTGCCCTTATAGGGTCGCGGTATAGGAGGTAGTTATGTCTCTAGAAGGTTTATAGGGCTAGGGGGCCTGTTCTTACTTAGGGTTACTATTCTATCCCTATTCCTATAGGTAGCCGGCTACCTACTCTACGAGGCTCTAGGACTTTCCCTTACTCCCCTTCTTTTCCCGGGTTCTTCGTTCCTCCTCCTCCCTCGCTAGCTACTCCGGCGTTCCTTATATTTCCCTAAAAACCCGTAAGTCGTCCCGCTTCTAACTCCTCCCTACGTACGGTCCTATATATAGCCGGCTATATCTCTATACATTCGTACTATCTTATCGTAGATAGTTTACTATACTAGGTACTCTATCGTCTTCGCCGTATATTAGATCCTTATCCCTTAGATATAGTAACGGATAGGTAGTGTCCCGGTCTCTATCTCGGCTACTCTCGTCGGTATAGTCTTATACGCTCCGAGAATTCTCCTAAAGTTGCCTACTTAGGTTCGATTAAGAGGCTATTCGATCCGTCGCGGTACTAGCTTATCGACTCCCCCCGTGCCCTAGATTTATACCCCGTAAAGTATCGCTAGTCGAACGATTACTTTATATATTATTCTTACTTTGTTAAAGGTCGCCCCCTACGTTGACTTAGTAAGACGTATTATTGATGCCTCGTTTACTTATGCCCTATTCTAGGCCTTCTTAATCTATAGGTTCTAGCTTAGCTTTAGGTCTAGCTAGATTCCTAGTACTCGGAGTTCGGGGAAGGGCTTCGTCTCGTATCCCTAGATTATTATAGTTGCCTACATATTGTAGTAGGTCCTCGCTTTACTAAAGTAGATCAGCTAGTATTTCTCTAGGGCAAAACAGACGCCGTAGCGTCTAGCCTAGTCCTTATATACTCTATATCTCTCCGTAAGTAGTCTATAGTTTTCCTCCGTTATTACGGACTAGGCTAGGATGTTTATATCGTCTACGAAGCCTAACGCCGAAGTCTAAGGGGACGTAAGTAAGGGGATAAGGTCGGCTATAAAGATTAGGAACAGGATCGGGGATAGTATAGATCCTTAGGGGATTCCGGTCTCTACGTATACCCTTTCGGATTTATACCTCCCGAGGACTATTCTCGTAGTCCTCTCTTTAAGGAAGGAGTATATAAATTTCGTGGCCTATACGGAGACTCCCTTCTATCGGAGTATATAGAGTAGTCTTTCGTAGGAGACGTTATCGAATACTCCGGAGATATCTAGGGAGAGTAGCGATACTATTCTATTCCGTCTATAGTACTAGAGAGTTTAGATCTATTCGGTTATTAGTTCTATTACCGTAATAGTTAAGCGGTTACTTCTCCCTCCTATCTATGTCTCCGGGAGGATGTTATTCTCCTCGACTAGTTTTGTAAGTCTCTAGGCTACTACCTTCTCTAGGATCTTCCCTACTATATTTAGGAGCGTAATCGGTCTATATAACTTAGGCCTATTATAGTCTTCCTTCTATAGCTTCCGGATAACTACTTTTAGGGAGCCTCTATACGGCTTCGGATAGTAGCCTTTCCGTAGACAAGTAGTAAAGAGCTTAGCTAGGCTCGGGGCGATTTCCTCTTTATATTCCTTTAGTAGGAGGTTTAGGATTTTATCGGGCCCTAGGGCCTTTCTTCCCTTAAGCTATCCTATTACGGCCTTAACCTCGCCTAGCTAGACTATCTAGTACATATCTAGTAGTTCCGGGTACGACGTGCCTACTATATCCGTTAGGTCCGCGTCGAATTATATTAAGAAGAAGTAGTCCGTAAACGCCTTCGCTTTTACCTCCGGCGTTAACCTTAGCGTCCCCGTTATATCGACTATAGGCGGGAAGTAAGGCGTCTTCTCTATCCCTCTAGCTCTCGCCTATCTTGCTAGTCGCTATATCTAGTTAGGATTCTCTATTACGAGCCCGACCGTCGTTCTCTAGTCTAGCTATTTGTCCCGACGTATCTAGGCTTTCTTAGCTTAGCTAGCCCTTTAGTATACGTCCTATATTGCTTATATATACTCCTTCGTCTACTCTCGTCTAGCCCTCCTCGCCTTCTTTACCCTTTCTACGTACGCCGGGGTCTAGAATAGCTTCTATCTTTAAGAAGGTCGAATATAGAGTATATACCGACGAGCTACCTCCTATACGACTGTCGTTATCCATTCGGCTTCTTTGTCGAGCTCGGCTTCTTATTCTACTTCTATTCCCGCTTCTAGTCCCGTATTTACTCTATTATCGTATAGTCGTACTACTAGTTCGTCTCGGGTAGTAAACGAAATATAGACTAAAGCCCTTTACGAGCGAATAAGTAGGATTTATAGCCGGAGGGGCGGAGCTAAATATGTCCGCTCTAGAGGTAGATAAAGAGGTAGATTACTAGGAAGTCTCGTAGCGCGTATAGAAGATGTACGCGTACCGGCCTAGGGCCGAGTGCTTCTATATTATGCCTACGGGGCGCGAGGATAACGATAATAACGATAATAGCCTTAAACTAAGCGCGATAGTAGCTAATAACCTAGATCAGTTCTTTAATAAGCAGTTTAATTACAATCCTAAAGAGAAGCTCCCGCCTATATACTACGACATTATAGATACTTTCTTAGTAAAGGACTACGAGAGACTCCTACCTTACCGACTAGGTATCGACTACGAGATTTATATTAAACCCTATAGACCTTAAGAACTACTATATCGAAAGCTATACGGACTAGCCGAGAAGGAGAATAAAGCCGTTAAGAAATAGTTACTCGAATAGACTTTAGAATATAAGGTACGTAAGGCCGGTTAGAAAACAAGCTACTTACCGGCACCGGTATTAATAGTAAGAAAGCCTAGAGGAGGGCTACGAGTATATATTAACTACCGTAGGCTAAACGCTATTACTATTAAGAATCGCTATCCTATTCTATTAATATAGGAAATGCTTAACCGTATATACGGAAAGAAGTACTTTACGAAACTAGATATTATAGTAGCCTTTAATAAGTTACGTATCGCGGAAGGGTACGAGTAGCTAATAGCTTTTATAATGCGCTACGGTATCTACAAATACCTCGTATTACCGTTCGGCCTCTATAACGGACCCGTAACCTTTTAGTTATATATTAATAAGGTTCTATAGGAACATCTAGATAACTTTATATTAGTATATCTAGATGACGTCCTTATCTTTAGCGATACTCTAGAGGAATACGTCGAATACGTACGAAAGGTATTAATTAAGCTACGAGATACCGGGCTTACTATTAATATCGATAAGTCCTAGTTCTACTAGGGATATATAAAATATCTAGGCCTTATTATTATACCCTAGGGCATCGAGATAGACCCGGAGGAATTGGAATATATATAGACCTAGGAAGTACTAACTAATCTTAAGGATGTCTAAGCCTTCCTAGGATTCGCGAACTTCTACCGTAGGTTTATCGAGGCCTTCTCTCGTATTATATCCCTATTAACTAACCTAACGAAGTTAGATAGGCCTAGTAATTATAAGAACCGTAGAATCAACTAGACTAATAATTACTAGAGGGTATTCGAGGCGTTAAAAGTAGCGTTTAGTAAGGCGGATATACTAGTATACTATATATCGGGTAGGTAGACCGTCGTCGGGACTAACTCCTTAGACTTTATTAATATAGGTATACTCTTATAATACGACGAGTAGGGAGTATTACATCTTATAGCTTTCTATTCGGAGAAGCTAAGCCCCTAGGAGTATAATTACGAGATCTACGATAAGGAACTCCTCGCGATTATTAAAGCATTCGAAGAGTAGCGCCCGGAGATTACTTATAAAGTAGACGAGGACGGCGATCTAGTTAAAGTGTTTATAGACTATAAGAACCTCGAATATTTTATGACTACGAAGTAGCTTATTACGAGGCTATAGTACGAGAGTATAGAGGTATAATATTAATAAAGTCGATAGCTAAAGAGAGAAGTAGGTTCTAAGGTCGAGGCCTATACTTAAGGGCCGAGGTGTTACGGGTCGGCTTCGGGCCGAGCGTCACGTGATCTGAGGTCACGTGCCCCTTTGCTAATCCTTTACTTACGGAGCGGCCGTAACACTACCCCCCCTTAAAACACCTTTGTCTCGAAGCGTATGTCCTTAAATCTTCCTTAGTATATATACGAAGGCTTCGTTATCCTCTATACTATCCGTCTTATCGAGTAGCTCTATCTAGGCCGTTTTAATTATATCCTCTATCGTTATATCCCTCGTTATATCTATTAGCTTACCGTAAGCCTTTATGTCGCTTACGCCCTCCTACTATACCGGCGGGTAGTCAACTTGGCCTATACGAGCGTATAAAGGTATAGTCGAGCTAGTACTCTCGCTTAATAATATACTAGAAGTAGGTACCGAAACCCCTTTAATATTGCCTATAGTAATATTAGAAGGCGTATAGTTACTAATAGGAAGAGCTATAGCACCGGTACCGTTGAAGGGAGGTGGTACGACTATAGTTACCTAAGGTACTAGATCTATACTATATATATCTACTTTAGGTCTTATATCGCGTAATGTCTTATTCGGGATCTAACTAGGTAGCGGATAAAAGTTGACCGGTATATAGTAAATCTCTACCCTTCAGCTTTGAATCTAGAATACGCTTAATCTTCTACGTTTTAAACGTATTACCTATATTATCTATAACCTTAATTAGTAGGGGACGTATATTATCCTCGGGATCCGCCGGTTATAGAAGGTTCGCGTAGAACGAGTTATATACTCGTATATAGGTCTCGTCGAGGTTGACTCTATATACGTTCTGTCCTAGTATAGCGGTAATAGTAACCGGTCCGTACTACTTTACGTCGAGTATCTTAGATAGTCGCGATGACTTCTAGTTCTTAGTATTAATATAGACGCGGTCGCCTTCCTAGTATCTAGGCGGTACGGTACGGTATATGTTTATATTATTAGCTTATAGGGCTTAATTATAACGGAGGCACTCGTATAGGTGCTCGTAGAAGTCCTTTATCTACTATACGAAGCGCTCCGCTTTCTTAGTACTAATACGTTACTTAGTAGGTATAAGGCGCCTCGGTAAGTTACTATTAAAGTTACTAGTACGCGGATTACGGCTACGCTCGGCGAAGAATAGCGAAACACCTATAGCTTTAGTAATATAGTTGTTCTTTACGAATTTAGCAAGTAGTAGCCAATCTACCTAATCGTTTTAAGCGTAGTTAGTAAAGGTACGGAGGTACTTTTCTATCTCCTTATTCGTATTCTCCGATTAGCCGTCCGTTTTAGGATAGAAGGCGGTAGACAGTTTATAATCTACGCCGACGAGCTCGTAGAGCCTACGCTAGAAAGTAGAAAGCTATTAGCTGCCCCTATTAGTTATAATCGACAGAGGTAGGCCGTAGAGACGGTAGTAGTCCCGTACGAAGATATACGTAATATATTCTACGGTCATCTCCTTTACTAGGATTATATAAGAGCCCTTACCCGTACGGTTAGTAATAGTTAAAATATCCGTATATATTATACCGTCGTAGCTACCCGTACTTTCTAGCAAGCTAACTACAAAGTCTATTACGATCTTATCCTAGAGCTTAAAGGGAATTAGTAGTAGTTTTAGTAGCCTAGGGTATTACGTCTACGAGGGTTTCGATAAGCGGTATTTATAGTACTTAAAAATCTTGTTACGGACGTATTACGATAGACTAGGCTAGACAAAGTCTCTAGTAATAAGCTCGTAGGTCTTCGCTCGTCTTAGGTAGCTAGCGGAAGGTATACTATAGTAAGCCTAGAACACCTTAAAGCGTAGATTAGGTACATCCGGAACAAAAACGTTATAGCCGCCGTATCTATTCTTAATATATATTAATCCGCCTACGGCTACGGTATTAGCCTCGTCTATACGGTGTCGCCTTAGGAGCTAATATAGTTCTTCGGTATCTAGCTACCGTAACGCTTACTATATCTCTAGTTTACCGTAGGCTATATATACTTCTATTATTAGGTTATTGACTTGTCGCCCGGGGCGAATTTCTATAGGTAAGATATTAAGGAAGCGATGTTTAGGTAGTAGCGTTTGTTCTTAGTACTATCGCCGTAGGTCGTTATTACTAGCTAGAATGTCTTACGGACGACGAGTAAGCGTATCGGGCTTGACATTGCTTTTACTAGGGATATATACGATCTTAAAGTAGAACTATAACAAGAATTTAGACTAGCGTACCTACCGGCGGTTTAGTACCTTCGTACTTATAAACTATTCTAGGTTCTTATAATTAGAGTATACGAGGATAGGCTTGCCGCTCTCGTCGGTAAGGTGCTCGAAGTCGGTCTTATCGCCGTCGATATCCCTAGATATAAGCTCCGGTTTCTACTCCTCGAACGCCTTAACGATAGCGAGTAACTCCTTATTATAGATATTATAGTTATATTCTTATAGTGACATCTTCTTTAACATAAATACAACCGGGCGCTAAATACTATTATTACCCTTTTACGACATAATAGTAGCCGTAACGAAATCCGATACGTCCGTTTTAAGTTTAGTTTCTCTACTAGCTACGAAATACGCGAGTACGATATCATCTTCTATAAAGGCTAGCTTTATACGGTCGAAGGCTTACTAATAGGTATTATCCTATAGCTAAGGTACGTCCTTCTTAGTAAGTTATATTATAGGATACGCGATGCCTAAGTAGTTAGGAATAAACCTACGATAGAAGTTATAGAATCCTAGGAATGACAAGATGTCCGTTAGGTTACGAGGGGTCTCCTATTCCTAAATCGTAGCGATCTTTTCCTTATCTATCTTGATCCTATTAGTACTAATAATAAGGCCTAGGTACTTAGTCTCCTAGACGTAGAACTCGTACTTGTCGATATTAAGCTATAGGGCGGCCTCCTAAAGCTTAGCTATTACCTAATCTATATACTCGATATACTCCTCGAGAGTGTCGCTAAAGATTAGAGCGTTATTAAGGTACGCGGAGGTAAAGTCATTAAGGTACTCTCGTAGGGCATCGTTAATATATAACTAGAACGTACTAGGGGTATTACATAATCTTAATAGCATAACTAAGTATTCGAACTGCCTATACCGTGTTATAAAGGCAGTCTTTTATTTATCGCCTTCTATAATACGTAGGCGATTAAATACGGCGATAACGTCGAGCTTAGTAAAGTACTTCTTCCTACTAATCCGGTTTAGGGTGTCTTAGATAAGCGGAATAGGGTACCTAGACTTGACTATAATAGTATTTAAAGCTCGGTAGTCAATATATACTCGTAGACCGCCGCCCGGTTTACGTATAATAATAACTAGCGGAGCGGCTAGTAAATTACTACGCTAGATATTACCTTTCTCGAGCTAGTCGTCGACCTAAGCTTTTACTACCTCAGACTCTTTATTAGATATTAGATATAGGCGTTGAAA
This sequence comes from Fulvia fulva, assembly GCF_020509005.1. NCBI lineage: Eukaryota > Fungi > Ascomycota > Dothideomycetes > Mycosphaerellales > Mycosphaerellaceae > Fulvia > Fulvia fulva. The sequence continues at coordinate 3,228,209 of NC_063017.1, read as the reverse complement.
AGGTAGTCTAGTATCCTACTTTAGCTTGATCTCGTGATCTAAGCCTAGCCGATACGGAGGTAGCTTACTTAATTCTACTTTTAAGAAGAGGTCCTTTCTATACTAGTAGTAGGCTAGCAACTTCGCTATATCGGCTTCCTTCTCCTTCCTGTATAACTTCTCTATAAAGATATCGTAATCTACTACGCTTATAGCGTACACTTCCGCCTAGTACTCTTAGCGGTGTCGTAGTATACGGTAATAGGAATCTTGGACGTATATAGCGTAGGCGAAGGCAGCTTTACTACCTATAACTTTTCGTACTATTATAGTATATAGGCCTAATACTTATATAGTTACGGGGTTAGCTACGCTCTTACTAGCGTAAGTCTCGCGCGGGTTGATCTATATCGTATAGACTTTAGCCCCCTTTATACGAGATAGCTTACGGAGTTCGTAGAGGCTAATTTACTTAATATCGCTATTACTCGTACCGTACCTAATACGCTCTACGCTAACTCCTTCGATAGGTTAAGAGACCGGTATAGCGGAGATGTCTAGTCGTTTAAGGCTATTATAGTCTAGTAGAGGGGTTGCTAGTGTTTCGGTAGGAGGTAAGACTATAGGTAGTATAATATCCTAGTAAAGGGAGTAGCTATTAGGGCGAGAGCCTAGCCTATAAGATATAAGGGTAAAAGCGAGAATGTAGGTACGAAGTGTAGATACAAAAGGGTATAGTATGATTGCTATACAAAACGAAAGACGAAGAAAGTAAGAGAGGCCTAGGGAAGGCTAGATATTTATACGCGACCCTCGCGAGTACGTGTCCCCGTATTAATAGGGCTAACCCGTACAAAGCCGCGCTTAGTAGCTTTACTCAAAACCTTATTCTAACCTGCCCTACGTTCCGAGTCTTCCGCGTGCTTCTTCTAGGGTCTAGCGTAGTCGCGGGTGCTCGCGGGAGTGCCGTAAGTTATATAGTTACGAGCCGAAGTGAATCTATTAAGGTTTAGTAGAGAGGTGAATTTGGAGGGCTAGGTCCCGTAGTAAATGTTACGGGGCATATAATTCTTAGCGCTTATATACTAAGCTAGACTGTCACTTCTTAACGACTTCTAAGCACTCTAAGGCTCTTCTGTCCCTACCTTCTATATACTCTATAGGGAGACTATAATAGTAGCCCCCCCGAACAAAGCTAAGTTCCTACGAAGCCGTAGTAGTTCTATATATCGAGGATGTTTAGCTTTAGTACTAGGCCTAGGCCTAATGTTATAGTCGATATACTATTAGTAAGCCCCGTCGAAGAGCTTAGATTCGAAGAGCCTGCCGATATTAACTTCTAGGCCGTCTACGCGGGCGTAGTATTCTTCGATTGCTTAACGATTAAAGATAATATGTTAGATAGGTTCTTATAAGGTATCCTACTTAGGGCAACCTTACTATTCGACTTTATACTTAATCGGCGGTAGTCCTTTAACGTCGTTAGGCTCTACGCGGATTCCCCGGATCTTACGGACGGCATAGTCGTTAGAAGGTAGGTTAATAGGCTCGTCGACTTCTACTTCATCGGGAGGACCTAGTATGTCTTAGTTTTAGTTCGGGAATAGGTCCTTAGCTAACGGCCGAAGGCGTACGGGATAGAAGACGTCGTAGATCTTTATGTTCGTAGGAAGAGCTAGACGGTAGGCGTATAAACTAATACGCTCGGTAATCTCAAAGGGACCTAGGTTCTTCTAGCTTAGCTTCTTAGAGGGGCGGTCCGTCTTAATGTTCTTAGAGTTAAGGTAAACTATATCGCCTACTTAGTAGTCGGGAGCTAGCTAGCGACGACGATTAGCTTGATCCTCGTAGATTGCTTATACGTATACTATCTCGTCGTAGACTTCTTTATAGATCTATAAGAGTATAGTAGCGAACTCGTCTACTACTTGCTCGTTTACGTCTTCGGTAGGCGGGAGAGGTTCTTCTAGTTCTATACCTATACGAGGGTAGTAACCTCTCGTAGTATAGAAGGGAGAGTAGCTAGTAGTCTCCGAGTCCTAGTTACGAGTAGCGAACTCTACCGTAGGGATATACTAAGGCGAATCCTTCTAGTAGTAGTCGACGAAGTAACGAAGGAAATATTCGAGGATAGCGTTCGTAATTTCGGTCTAGCCGTCGGTCTGTAGCTAAAAACTAGTCGAGAGGTTATACTTAATACCTAGGATAGTATATAGACGCTTCTAGAAGTACGAGATAAACTAGGAGCCTCTATTAGAGGTGATACTATCCGGGAGGCCTTAAAAGCGCTAGACGAATTCGTAGAACAAGCGAGTAGTCTCCTTTACGGTTATACTCTAGTACGGGATTATATACCGGTCCTTAGAGTAACGGTCTACGATCACTAGAAGGGCCTTTGCCTTTACGCCGCTAAAGGTCTTACCGTAAGGAAGATCGGTAATAAAGTCTATAGTGATGTACTTCTACGGACGATTAGGAGCCGGGAGAGGGTGTAAGAGACCGTAGGGGCGGTAGCGGTTAGCTTTAGCTCTTCGGTAAGTAGCGTAGTTTAGTACGTAGCGGCGGACGTCCTTCTAGGAATACGGCTACTAGTAATACCTAGCGAGGAGCTTATAGGTCTTAGCTACGCCTAGGTAACCCCTAGAGGCGGAGTCGTAGACGATTTAAAGAATCTTAGCTCGGATATTAGAGCCTTCGGGCTACGGTACGTAAAGCTTCTTACGGAAGTAGACGACACCTTCCTAGAGCTCGTACTCGGATAGCGAGAAGCCCGGGAATGTCCTCGCGCTAGATTTAAGGGCCTAAACTAACTCTTAGGCACCTAGGTCGGTATCGTACGCTATTCGTACTCGTGCTATAATGCCTTTAGGTTGCTCCTTATTATTAAACCCCTTAAAGTCTAATTCGGGTAAGCCGTCGGTCGTTACTAAGCCCTCTTTATTGTCGTTTAAGTCCTTAGCGTCCGAGGCGTATTCTTTAGGCTCGGATTCATTATCACTCTCGTTAAGGTAGGTAGGAGCGAGCACGAGAGTAGTAAAGGAAGCGGCGAGTATAGGCTAGCCGTTCGATAGGTACTCTCGAAGCTCGGAAGAGAGGTTATACTCTTTAATGACTTGTTGCTCTACGATTTGCTAGCCCCCTCTTCGATCAACTAGAGAGTTACTAGGGCGGCGGGTAAGGGCGTCGGCTATCGAGTTGGCCTTACCGGGCGTATACGAGATTATAAAGTTGAACCGGGAGAGGAACTCGCTCTAGCGGGCCTAGCGACGATTAAGTAGCTCACTCTTTATAAAGTAGACGAGGTTCTTATAGTCGGAGCTTACTTAGACGGGCATAGTAGAGCCTTCGAGCTCGGGGCGCTACTCTTTAAAAGCTTTAACGATAGCGAGAAGCTCCTTGTCGTAGATCTCGTAGTTATACTCCGTAGCGGTCATCTTCTTAGAGAGGAAGGCGATAGGTAACTAGGGGGATTTAGGCGAGCGGCGTTATAGTAGGACACCGCCTACTACGCCGTCGGATACGTCGGTCTCTATACGGGTCTCTAGTTCGAAATCGAAGTGCTATAGAAGCGGGTTCTTAATAAACTTCGCTTTAAGTAAGTCAAAAGCCTCCTAGTATTCGTCGGTCTAGGCAAACTTCTTACCCTTACGCGTAAGCTTCGTTAAAGGGCGTACTACGCCCGAGAATACGTAGATAAAGCGGCGGTAGAAGTTAGTAAAGCCTAGGAAACCCTAGACCTCTTTAACGTTTGTAGGAGCATCCTATTCGACGATAGCGTCGATCTTCTCTTAGTCTATCTTAATGCCGTCTACGGTAATTATCAAACTAAGGAACTTGACTTCGGTCTTCTTAAACTCGTACTTGTCGATATCGAGCTATAAGCCGGCGTCTACGAGCTTCTAAAGGACCTTATAGACGTGCTCGCGGTGCTCCTCCTTAGTCTCGCTATAGACTAGGATGTCGTCGATATAGGTAGTATAGAACTGATCGAGGAACTCCTAAAGGATGTCGTTAATAAAGTTCTAGAAGGTACTAGGCCCGTTATAAACGCCGAAGGGTATAACGAGCGACTCGAATAGCCCGTAGCGCGTACGGAAGGCTATAAGATACTCGTATCCTTCTACTATTCGTACTTTATTAAACGTAGCGATAACATCGAGCTTAGTAAAGTACTTAGCCTTAGAGAGGCGCTCGAGCGTCTCCTAAATCAACGGTATTAGGTAGCGCTTCTTCTTTATAATAGCGTTTAAGCCTCGGTAGTCTACGTAGAAGCGTAGACTACCGCCGGGCTTCTTAACGAATATAACGGGACTACTAGCGCTAGAACGGCTCGCTCGAATAAACCCCTTCTTTAGGTTCTCTTCGAGGTATCTCTTAAGGACGATAAGCTCTTCTCTGGACATAGAATATAGCGGTCCGAACGGTGTCTCTACACCTTCTTCTAGCTTAATCTTATAGTCGTAAGGGCGATAAGGAGGCAGCTCGTCTACGGCTTTAGTATCGAATACGTAGAGGATGTAGCGTGCCTAAGGAGGGACCTTCGTAGTAGGGTCGGTAGGTATACGCTTCTTATCGAGCTTCTCGAGGGCGATGTCGATATCGCGGAGAGAGGCGGCGAAGACTTAAGCTTTAGGCTACTTAGTAGTAGTAGTAAAGGTAGCGGCGTTTACCTAGAAGATCTTAGTATACTTAGGACCGCGCTAAGGCGGCGGAGAAGGCGGAGGTACCGGAGGAGCTTCTAGAGGGAAGCTAATAGTAAGGGAAGTCTAGTCGATAATAGGTCGGTATCGTCTAAACTAGGGGAGGCCGAGGATAAACTTCTAATACGGTAGGGACGTAAGGAAGCTAGTAATCGACATACGCTTGCCTCCGAGGGTAATTGACGTATATATAACATAAGTAATCTTACTAGTAGTAGTCTCCGTACCGTTAAAGAGTTTAAGGGTACGAGGGTACTTTAATTCCTAGGGTTCGAGGTTAAGAGAGGTCGCGAGTTTATAGTCTATAAAAGACTCGCCTAGTACGCTAGTATCTATAAGAGTAAGATTAGAAGAAGAGAGTTTCTTTAAGCCGATATTTATATTCGTAACGAACGGTTTATAAGCGTAGTCCTTACCCGTCTCGTCGTATAGGTCTAGCTATACTATATTGATCCTTAACCTCTTTCCTCTCTTTACTTTCGGTAAACGTTATTCTTAGTCTTTACCGCGTCGATAAGGAAGACCTAGGCTTTTCCCTACTGTCAGGGCGAGAGCCTGGCCTGTGAGATGCAAGGGTGAAAGCGAGAATGCAGGTGCGAAGTGCAGATGCAAAAGGGTATGGTATGATTGCTACACAAAACAAAAGACGAAGAAAGCAAGAGAGGCCTGGGGAAGGCCAGATATTTATACGCGACCCTCGCGAGTGCGTGTCCCCGCATCAACAGGGCTAACCCGTGCGAAGCCGCGCTCAGCAGCTTTGCTCAAAACCTTATTCCAACCTGCCCTACGTTCCGAGTCTTCCACGTGCTTCTTCCAGGGTCCAGCGCAGTCGCGGGTGCTCGCGGGAGTGCCGTGAGTCACACAGTCACGAGCCGAAGTGAATCTGTCAAGGTTTGGTAGAGGGGTGAATTTGGAGGGCTGGGTCCCGTAGCGAATGTTGCGGGGCATGTGATTCTTGGCGCTCACACACCAAGCTGGACTGTCACTTCTTGACGACTTCTGAGCACTCTGAGGCTCTTCTGTCCCCACCTTCTGTACACTCTGTGGGGAGACCATGACAGTAGCCCCCCCGAACAAAGCTGAGTTCCTACGAAGCCGTAGTAGTTCCACATATCGAGGATGTTCAGCTTCAGTACCAGGCCTAGGCCTGATGTCATGGTCGATACACCATTGGTAAGCCCCGTCGAAAAGCTCAGATTCGAAGAGCCTGCCGATGTTGACTTCTGGGCCGTCTGCGCGGGCGTGGTATTCTTCGATTGCTTGACGATTGAAGATGATATGTTGGATAGGTTCCCATGAGGTATCCCACTCAGGGCAACCTTGCCATTCGACTTCATACTTGATCGGCGGTAGTCCTTCAACGTCGTTGGGCTCTACGCGGATTCCCCGGATCTTGCGGACGGCATAGTCGTCAGAAGGTAGGTTAACAGGCTCGTCGACTTCTACTTCATCGGGAGGACCTGGCATGTCTTGGTTTTGGTTCGGGAATGGGTCCTCAGCCGACGGCCGAAGGCGTACGGGATGGAAGACGTCGTGGATCTTTATGTTCGCAGGAAGAGCTAGACGGTAGGCGTGTGAACTGATACGCTCGGTGATCTCAAAAGGACCTAGGTTCTTCCAGTTCAGCTTCTTGGAGGGGCGGTCTGTCTTGATGTTCTTGGAGTTGAGGTAGACCATATCGCCTACTTGGTAGTCGGGAGCTGGCTGGCGACGACGATTGGCTTGATCCTCGTAGATTGCTTGTGCGTACACCATCTCGTCGTGAACTTCTTCATGGATCTGTGAGAGCATAGTAGCGAACTCGTCTGCTGCTTGCTCGTTTGCGTCTTCGGTAGGCGGGAGAGGTTCTTCTGGTTCCATGCCTGTACGAGGGTGGTAACCTCTCGTAGTATAGAAGGGAGAGTAGCCAGTAGTCTCCGAGTCCCAGTTACGAGTAGCGAACTCCACCGCAGGGATATGCTGAGGCCAATCCTTCTGGTGGTAGTCGACGAAGCAACGAAGGACCTGCTCGAGGATAGCGTTCGTAATTTCGGTCTGGCCGTCGGTCTGTGGCTGAAAACTGGTCGAGAGGTTATGCTTGATGCCCAGGATAGCACACAGACGCTTCCAGAAGTGCGAGATGAACTGGGTGCCTCTGTCAGAGGTGATGCTATCCGGGAGGCCTTGAAAGCGCCAGACGAATTCGTAGAACAAGCGAGCAGTCTCCTTTGCGGTCATGCTCCAGCACGGGATCATGTACCGGTCCTTGGAGTGACGGTCCACGATCACTAGAAGGGCCTTTGCTTTCACGCCGCTGAAGGTCTTGCCGTGAGGAAGATCGGTGATAAAGTCCATAGTGATGTGCTTCCACGGACGATCAGGAGCCGGGAGAGGGTGCAAGAGACCGTGGGGACGGTGGCGGTTAGCTTTGGCTCTTCGGCAAGCAGCGCAGTTCAGCACGTAGCGGCGGACGTCCTTCCAGGAATGCGGCCACCAGTAATACCTAGCGAGGAGCTTGTGGGTCTTGGCTACGCCTGGGTGACCCCCAGAGGCGGAGTCGTGGATGATTTGAAGAATCTCAGCTCGGATATTAGAGCCTTCGGGCTGCGGTACGTAAAGCTTCTTACGGAAGTAGACGACACCTTCCTGGAGCTCGCACTCGGACAGCGAGAAGCCCGGGAATGTCCTCGCGCCAGATTCAAGGGCCTGAACTAACTCTTGGGCGTCTATGTCGGCATCGTACGCTGTTCGTACTCGTGCCATGATGCCTTCGGGCTGCTCCTCATTATCAAACCCCTCAAAGTCTGATTCGGATGAGCCGTCGGTCGTTACTGAGCCCTCTTCATCGTCGTTCAAGTCCTCAGCGTCCGAGGCGTATTCTTCAGGCTCGGATTCATCGTCACTCTCGTCAAGGTAGGCAGGAGCGAGCACGAGAGTAGCAAAGGAAGCGGCGAGCGTAGGCTGGCCATTCGATAGGTACTCTCGAAGCTCGGAAGAGAGGTTGTGCTCTTTGATGACTTGTTGCCCTGCGATTTGCCGGCCCCCTCTTCGATCAACTGGAGAGTCACCAGGGCGGCGGGTAAGGGCGTCGGCCATCGAGTTGGCCTTGCCGGGCGTGTACGAGATCACGAAGTTGAACCGGGAGAGGAACTCGCTCCAGCGGGCCTGGCGACGATTGAGCAGCTTGCTCTTCATAAAGTAGACGAGGTTCTTATGGTCGGAGCTTACTTGGACGGGCATAGCAGAGCCTTCGAGCTCGGGGCGCCACTCTTCGAAAGCTTTGACGATGGCGAGAAGCTCCTTGTCGTAGATCTCGTAGTTACACTCCGTGGCGGTCATCTTCTTGGAGAGGAAGGCGACAGGTAACCAGGGGGATTCAGGCGAGCGGCGTTGTAGCAGGACACCGCCCACCACGCCGTCGGATGCGTCGGTCTCTACACGGGTCTCCAGTTCGAAATCGAAGTGCCGTAGAAGCGGGTTCTCAACAAACTTCGCTTTGAGCAAGTCAAAAGCCTCCTGGCATTCGTCGGTCCAGGCGAACTTCTCACCCTTGCGCGTGAGCTTCGTCAAAGGGCGTACCACGCCCGAAAATGCGTGGATGAAGCGGCGGTAGAAGTTGGCAAAGCCTAGGAAACCCTGGACCTCTTTGACGTTCGTAGGAGCATCCCATTCGACGATAGCGTCGATCTTCTCTTGGTCCATCTTGATGCCGTCTGCGGTAATGATCAAACCAAGGAACTTGACTTCGGTCTTCTCAAACTCGCACTTGTCGATGTCGAGCTGCAAGCCGGCGTCTGCGAGCTTCTGAAGGACCTTACAGACGTGCTCGCGGTGCTCCTCCTTGGTCTCGCTATAGACTAGGATGTCGTCGATGTAGGCAGTGCAGAACTGATCGAGGAACTCCTGAAGGATGTCGTTAATGAAGTTCTGGAAGGTACTAGGCCCGTTACAAACGCCGAAGGGCATAACGAGCGACTCGAACAGCCCGTAGCGAGTACGGAAGGCTGTGAGATACTCGTGTCCTTCTGCCATTCGTAACTTGTTGAACGCAGCGATGACATCGAGCTTGGTGAAGTACTTGGCCTTAGAGAGGCGCTCGAGCGTCTCCTGAATCAACGGTATTGGGTAGCGGTTCTTCTTTGTAACAGCGTTCAAGCCTCGGTAGTCTACGCAGAAGCGTAGACCACCGCCGGGCTTCTTGACGAACATGACGGGACTGCCAGCGCTGGAACGGCTCGCTCGAATGAACCCCTTCTTTAGGTTCTCTTCGAGGTATCTCTTGAGGACGATAAGCTCTTCTCGGGACATGGAATATAACGGTCCGAACGGTGTCTCTGCACCTTCTTCTAGCTCAATCTTGTGGTCGTGAGGGCGATGAGGAGGCAGCTCGTCTGCGGCTTTAGCATCGAATACGTGGAGGATGTGGTGTGCCCAAGGAGGGACCTTCGTAGCAGGGTCGGTAGGTGTACGCTTCTTGTCGAGCTTCTCGAGGGCGATGTCGATATCGCGGAGAGAGGCGGCGAAGACTTGAGCTTTGGGCTGCTTAGCAGCAGTGGTGAAGGCAGCGGCGTTCACCTGGAAGATCTTGGTATACTCAGGACCGCGCTGAGGCGGCGGAGAAGGCGGAGGTGCCGGAGGAACTTCTGGAGGGAAGCTGACAGTAAGGGAAGTCCAGTCGATGATAGGTCGGTGTCGTCTGAACCAGGGGAGGCCGAGGATAAACTTCTGATGCGGTAGGGACGTAAGGAAGCTGGTGATCGACATACGCTTGCCTCCGAGGGTGATTGACGTGTGTACAACATGAGTAATCTTACCAGTGGTAGTCTCCGTGCCGTCAAAGAGTTCAAGGGTGCGAGGGTACTTCAGTTCCTGGGGTTCGAGGTTGAGAGAGGTCGCGAGTTTATAGTCCATAAAAGACTCGCCTAGTGCGCCAGTGTCCATGAGAGTGAGATTGGAAGAAGAGAGTTTCTTTGAGCCGATATTTACATTCGTGACGAACGGTTTGCAAGCGTGGTCCTTGCCCGTCTCGTCGTACAGGTCTAGCTGTGCTGTATTGATCCTCAACTTCTTTCCTCTCTTCACTTTCGGTAAACGTTGTTCTTGGTCTTCATCGCGTCGATGAGGAAGACCTAGGCTTTTTCCTGCTCAGCGGGAGCAGCAGGAGCAGGCTCGATAGCGCCGACAGCGCCGCGAACCGGGTTGCGGGCGTTACGGGCAGCGAGCTGCGGACAGTTGGCTGCGATGTGGCCTGGACCGCCGCAGTAGGTGCAGAGTCCGGCCTGGCGACGGCGAAGCTTCTCTTCGGGAGTGAGCTTACCGTTGACGAGGCCCTGGACTCGAGGGACGGCGGCACCAGCGCTGAGATCCATAGCGTCACCTACAGAGACGGGAGGGAGAGCCGTAGGAGCGGCGGCGCCTAGTGGAGCAGCGAAGTGGCTTCCGGGACCACGAGGCTGACGACCTTGAGAACGGGAAGCGAGGAGAGAGGCGGTGTGTTTCATGTTGGAGTCGAGGCGCTGGCAGGTCTCGACGAGCTCACGGAAGCTCATAGCACCGACGTCCTTGTCCTCGAGGGCTCGAAGAAGCTCTGCTGACAAACCACGGCGGAGAGTGCTCTTCTTGGTCTCTTCGTTGTAGCCGGTGAACCCGATGTCGCGGTTGAAGGCCGCGAGGTACTCGGCGAAGCTCTTGTTCTTCTGGAGGAGGTTGTGGATGGCGTTCTGGGCGGTGGCTCTACGGTCTGGATCACCAAAGGCAGCACGGAGGTCCTGCATCAAGGTGAGGACGTCCGGGCAGCCGATAGTCTGCGTGGCGTTGTCGATGTAGTGTTGTACCTGAGCCGCGGCGTCTCCCCGAAGGAGGGAGAAGACGTACGTGACTTTGTCCTTCTCTTGCGGAAAGTGGTCGGCATTAGCCAACAGCTTGATGGTGAGCTGTGTCTCAAATGCCTCAAACTTGCTCTTGTTGCCGTCGAACTCGTCTGGGTCGTTGACCTTCTTGGAGAAGTGCTGGCGGCGGTTGTCGTCGGCGTGCGGGGCGAGGTTCTGGAAGGTGTTCACAATACCTTGAAGGTATGTTGCTTGGTTGTTTGCTTGCTCGACCTGCTGGGCGGTCTCGCGGAAAGAGGAGACGGTGCGGTTGATGAGAGCGTAGGCGGTGTCGGGGTTGGCGTTTGCCCAGGCACCGAAGGCAGCGGCGTTCGAGAAGGGGATGTCAGTCCACTCACTGAAGTGGAATGGAGTGTCTTGGTTGTCGAGGTTGACACCTCTATCGGTGGCGTGGTCACCCATGAGGATGACTCGAGTGGTTGACGGTTTGTTGGTCTTTTGTGATGTCAGGGCGAGAGCCTGGCCTGTGAGATGCAAGGGTGAAAGCGAGAATGCAGGTGCGAAGTGCAGATGCAAAAGGGTATGGTATGATTGCTACACAAAACAAAAGACGAAGAAAGCAAGAGAGGCCTGGGGAAGGCCAGATATTTATACGCGACCCTCGCGAGTGCGTGTCCCCGCATCAACAGGGCTAACCCGTGCGAAGCCGCGCTCAGCAGCTTTGCTCAAAACCTTATTCCAACCTGCCCTACGTTCCGAGTCTTCCACGTGCTTCTTCCAGGGTCCAGCGCAGTCGCGGGTGCTCGCGGGAGTGCCGTGAGTCACACAGTCACGAGCCGAAGTGAATCTGTCAAGGTTTGGTAGAGGGGTGAATTTGGAGGGCTGGGTCCCGTAGCGAATGTTGCGGGGCATGTGATTCTTGGCGCTCACACACCAAGCTGGACTGTCACTTCTTGACGACTTCTGAGCACTCTGAGGCTCTTCTGTCCCCACCTTCTGTACACTCTGTGGGGAGACCATGACACCTACTTAGCGGGAGTAGTAGGAGTAGGCTCGATAGCGCCGATAGCGCCGTAAACCGGGTTACGGGCGTTACGGGTAGCGAGCTACGGACAGTTAGCTACGATATAGCCTAGACCGCCGTAGTAGGTATAGAGTCCGGCCTAGCGACGGCGAAGCTTCTCTTCGGGAGTAAGCTTACCGTTAACGAGGCCCTAGACTTAAGAGACGGCGGTACTAGCGCTAAGATCTATAGCGTTACCTATAGAGACGGGAGGGAGAGCCGTAGGAGCGGCGGCGCCTAGTAGAGTAGCGAAGTGGCTTCCGGGACTACGAGGCTAACGACCTTAAGAACGGGAAGCGAGGAGAGAGGCGGTATATTTTATATTAGAGTCGAGGCGCTAGTAGGTCTCGACGAGCTTACGGAAGCTTATAGTACCGACGTCCTTATCCTCGAGGGCTCGAAGAAGCTCTACTAATAAGCTACGGCGGAGAGTACTCTTCTTAGTCTCTTCGTTATAGCCGGTGAACCCGATATCGCGGTTAAAGGCCGCGAGGTACTCTACGAAGCTCTTGTTCTTCTAGAGGAGGTTATAGATAGCGTTCTAGGCGGTGGCTCTACGGTCTAGATCACTAAAGGCAGTACGGAGGTCCTATATTAAGGTAAGGACGTCCGGGTAGCCGATAGTCTACGTAGCGTTATCGATATAGTATTATACCTAAGCCGCGGCGTCTCCCCGAAGGAGGGAGAAGACGTACGTAACCTTGTCCTTCTCTTACGGAAAGTGGTCGGTATTAGCTAATAGCTTAATAGTAAGCTATGTCTTAAATGCCTTAAACTTGCTCTTATTACCGTCGAACTCGTCTAGGTCGTTAACCTTCTTAGAGAAGTACTAGCGGCGGTTATTATTAGCGTACGGTACGAGGTTCTAGAAGGTGTTTATAATACCTTAAAGGTATGTTACTTAGTTGTTTACTTGCTCGACCTACTAGGCGGTCTCGTAGAAAGAGGAGACGGTGCGGTTAATAAGAGCGTAGGCGGTATCGGGGTTAGCGTTTACCTAGGCACCGAAGGTAGCGGCGTTCGAGAAGGGGATGTTAGTCTACTTACTAAAGTGGAATAGATTGTCTTAGTTATCGAGGTTAACACCTCTATCGGTAGCGTAGTCACCTATAAGGATAACTCGAGTAGTTGACGGTTTATTAGTCTTTCGTAATATTAGGGCGAGAGCCTAGCCTATAAGATATAAGGATAAAAGCGAGAATATAGGTACGAAGTGTAGATATAAAAGGGTATAGTATAATTACTATACAAAACGAAAGACGAAGAAAGTAAGAGAGGCCTAGGGAAGACTAGATATTTATACGCGACCCTCGCGAGTACGTGTCCCCGTATTAATAGGGCTAACCCGTATAAAGCCGCGCTTAGTAGCTTTACTCAAAACCTTATTCTAACCTGCCCTACGTTCCGAGTCTTCCGCGTGCTTCTTCTAGGGTCTAGCGTAGTCGCGGGTGCTCGCGGGAGTGCCGTAAGTTATATAGTTACGAGCCGAAGTGAATCTATTAAGGTTTAGTAGAGAGGTGAATTTGGAGGGCTAGGTCCCGTAGTAAATGTTACGGGGCATATGATTCTTAGCGCTTATATACTAAGCTAGACTGTCACTTCTTAACGACTTCTAAGCACTCTAAGGCTCTTCTGTCCCTACCTTCTATACACTCTATAGGGAGACTATAACAACTATAATGTGTTTCTAAGGCCGATCTAGAATAGGAAGTGGCTATAATAATCCTAGTAGCTAGGAGTATAGAGATTTTATTATACGGTAGGTACGGCAATTCGCGGTATATCTACGTACGGATCTCGCTAATCTAGGCTAGTAGAATTTACGTACTACGAGTTTATAAGTACGAGCTCGTCCTAGATAGCCTACTACTAGAGCGTTATAGTTTATCTTGATTATCCTAGTCTATAAGGCTTAGTCATTTAGTACCTATAAGCTCTAGCCGTCGTATTGATTTCGAATATATAGTAGGTCGCTATCTACTTTATAGTATACTAGGTGAATCTTCGCTCTCTATAGTAGTATAGGAGTACGGTCTTTCTATAGGTCCTTAATCGCGGTCTTAAGCTCGTTATTAGTTACGTACGCCGTCGACATTCGATACTTAAGTTCGGCTTCCCGCTAACTTTTACGCGTCGCCGGTTATTTAGTAGGCGCATCTCGCTCTATAGGTATAAACTCTTTAGCTTTAGGGTTTAGCTATACTAGTTCCTCTTCTTCCGGCGTATCTTCTACTATTACCTATAGTAAGGCGATCTTAAGGAATTGCTTAGGATGTAGTAATGTCTAATGCTAATGCTAGTTCCGAGGGTCGTCTATCCCCTACGGAAGGTCCTAGCTACGTCTCGTTAGGCTGTCTAGCTTTATACCTTAAAGTCCTAGACGGTATATTATCTTAAAGTTGAACTATAATAAGAACTTAGCCTAACGCGCTTATCGCCGATTTGGCTACTTTATCTTTATAAAGTATTCTAGGTTCTTATAGTCGGTATAAATCTTGACTAGCTATAAGTCCTTATTATCTACTTCGTAGGCTAGCTCGGGTCTCTATTCCTTAAAAGCCTTAATAATAGCTAACAGTTCCTTATTATAGATTTTATAATTACACTCCTATAGACTTAACTTCTTCGAGTAGAAGGCTATAGGATGTAGTATACCATTCTCGTTATACTACGAAAGTACGCCGGCGTTTATAAAATCTAAAGAATCTGTCTCTACTACTATTTCCCTACCTAGTATATAATGTACGAGTATACCGGCTTTACTAAACGTAGCTTTCAAATTGTTAAAGGCTCGTTAGTAATCTAGTGACTATTAACCCCTTCTGTTCTTATAGATAGATAGATAGATTTGTCATTCCCCTGTTCTAGGACCCTATCCGGCCTATACAGGTATATATCTATTGTTATGTACAAAGGGAAACCCGAATAGGTGAAAACCCTTCCCGCCCCCGACTACTCCTTGTCTAGATTAGCTTTCCCTCTGAACGTACGTAGTCCATGTCACTACCCCGTTAGCCCCCGCTCCTAGCCGGTCTCGTCGCGCTGCGTCGTATCCTCTCTTCCTGCACTGCTCCTACTAGGCGGTACTGTTCTAGCCAGCCCTTCTCTAGTATCTAGTTCGTAATGCGCCGTAGGTCTTTAGCGTTGTTAAGAAGTGCCCCAATCGTCCGGTTCCTCGCCTTTGCCATCCACTCCCCCCTTCCTAGCGACCACCTCGGACAGACGAGGAGTGCGTGCCGTACGTTCTGGGAGCGATAGCCGCAGGGGCAGCTAGTATTCGTGTATCCTAGGACCTTCCTCTATGATAGGTACCCCTGGAGGCCGATGTGTTCGCTTCGCAGTTGGGTTGCTATGCTACTCTGTGCCCTCGTAAGGCGGTAGTGGATGAGCTTCGGGGGGTGCTTGACCGCGGATTTTGTAGCTGACCATTCCTTAGGTTGTCCCGCTGGCTAAGGGCGTCCACTATGCCCTACAACCTGGTTGTTCCACCTCTCTTTCTATAGTTGCTCTACAAACGATTTCTCACCTTCCCATTGTGTTGCTAGCTGTTCGTCCCTTACCCGGTAGTTCGGCTCGTTTCCGGGTCGAATGCCCTTATACGCTAGTACTGATTCGCGGGCCCTTGCGACTGCACTGGCGATGACCTTCTGTACTAGGTACTGTGCCGACTTGCCTAAGTAGGAGGTCCGTAGTCCCTGGATGTATAGGTCGATCGGCGGTATAGCGGTCTCGTGCTCAAGCATCCTCGTTAGTGTCGACTTATATGCCCCGGTGACCTTCCTTAGGCATTGGTTTTGGATCTTCGCTAGCGGCGCGACGAGTCCCTTCGATAGGCAGGCCCTCTCGCCTAAGGACCACACTTGGCTACTATAGGTAAGGACTGGCCGTACAATAGCCGTATATAGAAGTCGTGACTGCCGGAAGTCCGCCCCCTATGTGGACGCAGTGAGCCTCTGGCATGATGCCATATTCTGTTCAGCTTTCCGTAATATTGCCTGTACGTGCTTCCTCCACCGTAGCGCCGGGTCCACCTATAGTCCGAGGATCCTGAGCTGATTTGCCGGGTTAGTCGTGTGCCCCTATATCTGGATAGAAGCTTGCATATTGTGGAACCGTGGCCGGCGCGTAAAGTGTATCAGATTGTACTTTTCTGGGGCAAACCGAGCCCCGTGCCTCCTAGCCTAGTCCTCGCAGATCTTGTGCTTCTCTTCTAGTAGCCTACAGTTCTCCTTAGTCGAGGAAGACCACGCTAGGATGTTTGTGTCGTCTACGAAGCCGCTCGCAGCGGTGTTCTGGGATTCTAGGGCTGGGAGCAGCGTCGCTATAAAGAAGAGGAACAGAATAGGTGCTAGCGTTAAGCCTTACGGGATTCTAGTGTGGACTGCTTGAAATAGGCTTCTGTACTGGCCGACCAGGATCGACGTACTGCGGTTTTGGAGGTAGGACCGTACGAAGTTAACAAGCCACTTAGGGAGTCCTTTCGACCTTAGGATGTAGAGAAGCCGCGGGTGTGACACGTAGTCGAAGGCTCCCGATATGTCTAGGCTAAGTAAGGAAGCCACCTTGTCCCTATTCTTATACCAGATGGCCTTTACCTGAGAGGTGATAAGTTCCATCGCGGATAGCGTCGATCGCTGTGGGCGCGCACCCATCTAGGTGTCCGGGAGTAGGGAGTGTTCCTCTACCGCCTCGGAGAGTCTCGTTACAACCAGCTTCTCAAGCGCCTTCCCAAGAGTGTTAAGGAGCGCAATTGGGCGGTACGACTTCACCTGCGTATAGTCTTCCTTCTACGGCTTGCGTAGGACCACTGTCGTCGATTGTTTAAAAGCTATCGGGTGGTATCCGGTCTATAGGTAGGCGTTAAAGATCGCTGCAACTGCTAGGGCTAGTTGATCTCTACACTTCTTTAGTAGCTCGTTTGGGATCCTATCCGGCCCCGGGGCTTTCTTCGCCGGCAACTTCCTTAGCACAGCGGTAACTTCTCCCTCGGACACCTCCTATTGGACCGCGATACTAGGGGCTAGGGGAGTAGAGCTGTTTATGTCGCTTAGATCAGCCTCGACTAGGGGTGGGAAGAACTTGCTAGCCAGTAGACGCGCCTTGGCCTCGGGGTCGCTAACCGGGCCACTAGGCGATTGTAGCGCTGGGATAGAGAAGGAGGGGCCCTGTGTAGGGTCCTGTCGGGCCCATTTCGCTAGCTTCCACATCCTCTCTAGCTTGCCGGCGATTTCTTCCACTGTGGCCCTCTAGCCGACTGCTTTCTCCCTCCGTATTATAGCTTTCTTCTGTTAGTATGCCTCCCTGTATACGTTCTAGGCCTCCTCGCTATAGCTGCTCGTCCACACCCGGCGGGCTCTCCTTGCTTCTCTTACTACCGCAGTGCACTCCGGCGTCCAGTATGGTTTGGACTATGTCGTTGGTTAGGCAAGCGGAACGTGAAGTAAGGTCGCTTTTCTTATTTCGTCTATCAACCCCTGGACTGCTTCGTCTATCTCGTCTTTACTGTTATATTGCTGCTACGCGATCTGGACTAGCCTCTTAGAGTCATCGAGGTACGCCTAGATGTTGGCCCAGTGGGCCTTTCCCTAGTTTGGCTTAGGGGTTCTCGCTAGTGTGCGTTATATCTGTGTCGCAATAGAGGTCCTGACTGGCATGTGGTCTGACGACGCCTCGAGTTCATGTTCGATCCTATAGTAGGTTACCGTGTGGTAGTGGCTATCTGAGATCCAGGAGAGGTCGATCGTGCCTTGGAGTCCCCCTCTCTTCTAGGTGCCCAGGTCCTTCGGGGTATTGAGGGCAATTGCGTTGCTCGCTATCAAGTCGAGTACTTCGTCGGCTATAGGGTGCGGCTGCATAAGGCTTTCCTAGGAAGGGTGGTGTATGTTGAAGTCTCCTACTACGATGTGGCACCCTTGTCTCTTAAGCGCACTGTCTAGGTGTCTGTAGACCCCTAGGTCGCGGCTAGACCTCGAGGCTGGCGGTTGCATATATAGGTTGTGTATCCAGGTGCTACCCACGTAGAGGGAGGTAATATCGCCCCCGCCTTCTTCGTCTACGTAGTACACTACCTCCCAGTCGGATTCTAGTATGTCCTTGCTGACATAGAAGCACGTACGGGGTCTGCCGTCGCCTCGTAGGCATGTCGTGTAGCCTAGTGACTTGCAGGTCGTTGGTCTCTTATAGTGCGGGTTAATCTATAGCTCCTGGATTGCAAGGACGTGGTGGACGCGCGGGTCCGCCTCGTGTAGGAAATGGTTCTAGACTATATCCTTGCTATAGTTAACGTTATACTGGATAATGTTAAGCGTGTCGAGGCTAGTCATCGGCATCGACAATCATTTCCTCTGTATCGTCCTATGTCCTACTGCCCTGTGCGTCCTGGTCTACGCCTATCGGCTGTGTACTAAAGGGGAGCCGGGCCTAGTTAGATTCCCTCGCCGTAGCTAGCAGAGCACGTGGCCTCCCGTACGCCCTAGGCTGCGCATCCTTTATATCGTTCTCGGCCCTAGGGCGCTTGTGCCCGACCGCCGCTAGTTAGTTCCGGTGTAGGCTAGCCTCACGGTTGCCGTAGAATCTTAGGGCGACGGTTCTGTTTGTGATTGCCTTGTTTTTCGCTAGTTTCCGCTATGGGCATTCCGCACTATACGATAGGTGGTGCCCCGGACAGTTCGCGCACCGTCTCGTAGTCGATGTACAGTCCCTAGACATATGGTCTCCTACACAGTTCGAGCAGGCCTGCTTGTTTATGCACGTGTAGGTTTGGTGTCCATACTGTTGGCATTTAAAGCATTGGAGGACACGAAAGGATGAGGAGTGCTTTTCTACTGTCTTGAGGCTGTATTGCCAGACCAGGCCTTGTTCTATCGCTAGATCCGCCGCTTTCGCGTCTTATAGCTATACTATTAGCGCCGAGGCCTTCTTGCCTTCTGGCCATTTCCTATGGAGCCAAGTCGCCTTCTGGATTGGAGAGTTAAGAGTGACCGGGTTGTCCTCTTAGAGAGCGCGTAGGTGACCCTGGTTGGTTGGGTCAAACTCCTTAGGCATGTCGTGGACTAGGATCGTGAATTGTTTCGTTAAGACCTTCGCTGATGCCGCAACCTTAGATGCCCACTGTGGCTGTGCCTCTAGGTGCCTCCTAGCAGTAGCAGAGCTAGTATAGATCTGTAGAGTGCCGTTAGACTGTTGGTTCACTGCGACCACCCCTAGTTAGTTAATTCGTTAGGCGAGCTCCTTGTTCGATAGCTTCGCAACTTCGGCCTAGTCTTCCTTTGCTACAATGCGGATCGTAACTGCATCGTGCGTTGGGCGGGGGCCTGGTATCGATGCCGCGACCGATGCCTAGCTATAGGGGTGTTGATTCCGGGTGGCCTTACTAATCGCCTAGGACGTCGTCCTCATTTCTTGTTGCCCTCGGTGATACGACAGTACAAGCGCCGTGCGTAGCTGAGTGATCATTACCTGTAGAGACCGGTAAGGGAGCTGATCGTTAGTTTCTATGCTTTTTGCGTCCTCTATAAGTTGCTACCAGTTGTCTTAGGGGGGCTTCGCCTGTAGGGCCGTAGGCGCCGTTAGTACCGTAGCCTGGGCTGCCATTGCCTAGGAGTTGCCTAATGTAGCTAGGCACCTCCGCGGCGTTTAGAGCTGAAGAAACAGGGTGAAGAGAGCTTCAAGCTGTCCAGATTGAATGGGGTAGAACTCCCTCAGTCCTAGGGGCAGTGGCCTGCTTTTTATATCGTTGGAATGGCCTTGATAAGAGCTTTCGAATGTGTCGTGTTTTGGCGCAGAGATCGATGATTCCGTCAATAAGCGCTCGCCTCGGCTAGGTGTAATCCGTATCGATAAATACTTCTTCTGTTCTTATAATTACTTAGTCCGTCCGACTTAGTTAGGTTTATAAGAGGAGTAGCTATACGCGAAAATGCTTCGATGAACCGCCTATAGAAGTTAGTAAATCTAAGGAAGGCCTAGACATCCTTTAGGTTCTTAGGAGCTTCCTATGTCTAAATACATTCGAGTTTCTCAGGGTCTATCTCGATGCCGTTAGGGGTTATAATTAGCCTAAGATACTTCACCTTCTATTAGTAGAATTCGCTTTTATTAATGTCTACTATAAGTCCTATATCGCGTAGCTTAGTAAGAACCTTCCGTACGTATTTAATGTGCTCCTCTAAGGTGTTACTAAAGATAAGTACGTTATCTAGGTAGGCCGACATAAAGTCGTCTAGGTGTTCTTATAAGACCTTATTAATATATGATTAGAACGATACTAGTCCGTTATACAAGCCGAATAGTAACACTAGACACTCGTAGATACCGTATCGTATCGTAAACGCCGTTAACTACTCGTACCCTTTAGCTATCCGTAACTTGTTAAAGGCTACTATAATGTCTAGCTTCGTAAAGTACTTCTTACCGTATATACGGTTAAGCGTCTCTTATATCAAGGGAATCGGATACCGGTTCTTAATTATGATCGCATTTAATCCTCTATAGTCGATATAACCACGTAGCCTACCTCTAGGCTTACGTACTACTAGCACTAGTATAGGAGACTAGCTCGTCTTTTGCCCTACTTTCCGTACCTTCCCTTTAGATATTTACTCGTCTAGCTATTTCTTAACTGCCTCGTTCTCCTTCTTAGCTAGGCCGTAGGGCTTGCGGTATAGTAGCTCTTATAGACTATTAGGCTTAATATGAATCTTATGATCTACGCCTAGTCGGTAAGGTAGGAAACCTTTATAATCCTTAGCTAAGAAAGCGTCCGTAATATCGTAGTATATCGGCGGTAACTTCTCCTTCGGGTTATAATTAAACTACTTGTTCAAGAATTAGTCTAGATTATTAGTAGCTATTATACTTAGCTTAAGCTCTCCGCCGTCGCTCTTACGCCTAGTAGACATAATATAGAAGTACTTAGCCCTAGGCCGGTACGCGTACATCCCCTACGCGCGTTAAGAAACGCCCTAGTAGTCTACTTCTTTATCGTCTATGTCTTCTAGGTTATATAATAAGACGTTTAGCTCTACCCTCCCTACTATAAAGCTCGCTACTTCTCTAGTAAAGGGCTCTAGTCCGTACCGTACTAGTGCCTACTTCTTCTTCTCGCGGTAGTTTAGGGATTATACTATTATCGATATCTTATTCTATAGATAGTGACTAAAGTAGTGATCCGATCTAAATGCCACCTCGCCTATCTCCTAGAAGATGTTTAGGTTGTACGCTATAAGCTACGGTAGGCTAAAGACGATGTCGTATTCGAGGTCGGTAACGTAGTATAATAGATAGATAGATATTTTATTAAGCTGTTGTAGTGCCCTTTAGCCTATATAGCTATACTATCTTGTTTTTGTATATATAGAGGGGAAACCGTGTTAGTAAAAACCCCTCCTCCTTCCCGCCTGTCTTTTCCTCCTAGTTGTCGTCTTAAATTTCCCTTATTAGGGGTACGCTAGTATTATAGGCCTGCCCTAATAGCTACCCTATCTACAACCCCTCTCGCTTCCGCCTCTTATCTATCTACTCCTCCGTCTCGCTCGCGAGGCTAAACTACTAGAGGTATCCCTACTATAGTATCTACCGAGAGATTCGGCGAATATTGCCTTTGTCCCTAATAATTGACTTATAGTCTCTCCTTCCCGCTTAGTGCCTCTAATTTCCCCTACCTCTCGCCTACTACGGGCATCGTAGTAGTATATATTCTAGGTTTTGCGATAGGTAGCCATACTAGTAGGCTAGGCTATAGATGTCTAGTACGCGTCTCCTAAATAGGTAGGCCCTTAATCTAATATATTCGGACCTAATTTGGATCGCTATACTTGCTTCGGCCCTTATCAGGTCCTTATATAGCGAGTAATTGTGTCTCTAGAAGGCTCGGAGCGCTTTCGGGCCTATTGTCTTAGGGGGCTTCCTTTTCTAGTCCTACTCCTATAGGTAGCTCGCTATCTATTCCGCTAGGCTTTAGGTCTTAGCCTTGCTCCCGCCGGCCTAGCGAGTCCTACGCTCCTCCTCCTTTTGTACTAGCCATTCGGTGCTTATCTATACGGCCGTAAAGGTAGTAAGGTCATCCTCTTTTTGGCTAGTCCTATGTCCTACCCCTCTCCGGTAGCGGCTTTCTATCTTATTCTTTGCCTCCTAGATCGTAGTTTATGCTAGTTAACCTATCGTCTTTACCGCGTATTGAATTCTCATTCCCCGGATATACTAGCCGATTAGTAGTATTCCTGTCTCTATTTCTACCGTACTTATTAACGTTGTCTTATATACGCCTAGTACCCTACGTAGGTTGCCTACCTATATCCTATTTAGGGGTTACTCTATCCTTTTCGGGATCGGCTTAGCTACGCCTCCTGTTCCCTAAATCTATACCTCGTATAATATAGCTAGTCTAACGATCGCCTTGTATATTACTCTTACCTTATCGAATATTACTCTCTATATAGATACCGTAAGCCTCTTTATCGAGGCTTTATTGACTTACGCTCGACTCTAGGCTTTCTTAATCTATATATTCTAGCTTAGCTTCGGGTCGAGCTAGATCCCTAGTACTCGTAGCTCCGCTAATAGCTTAGTCTCGTAGCCTTAGATTCTTACCGCCGCCTTTATATTATAGTATATTCTCGCTTTACTAAAGTGTATAAGTTAGTACTTTTTAGGGGCGAACCGGGCACTATACTTCTTTGCCTACTCCTCGTATTTCTTGTACCTATCTTTAAGGAGGCGACAGTTCTCTCCTATCGAGTCTAACTAGGCTAGAATGTTTATGTCGTCTACGAATCCCGATACTAAGGTTTACGTAGAGGTGAGTAGGGGGATTAGATTAGACATAAATATTAGAAATAGGATAGGGGAGAGAGTAGATCCCTAAGGTATTCTAGTCTCTACCTTTACCGGGTCGGACGTATACCTTCCTAGGACTAGGTATATCGTCCGTTCCTAGAGAAAGGAGTAGACGAACGTCGTTACCTACTAGGGGATGCCTTTCTGCTATAGGATATATATTAGCCTTTAGTATAAGACGTTATCGAAGGCCCCTACGATGTCGAGGGATAGTAAGGACGCCGCTCGGTTCCTACCGTAGTACTAGAGGGTCTGAATTTGCTCCGTAATTAGCTCTATTACTATTAGTATCGATCGCTAGCTTCTTCCCCCTATCTATGTTACTAGGAGTACGTAGTTGTCCTCGGTAAGCTACGTAAGTCTCTAGGCTACTATCTTTTCTAGGACCTTTCCTATCGTATTTAGAAGTGCTATTAGTCTATACGACTTAGGCTAAGTATAGTCTTCCTTCTATAGCTTACGTAGTACTACTATTATAGACTCTCTATACGGCTTCGGGTAATACCCTAGCCGTAGGTACGCGGTAAATAGGTTTATAAGGCTCGGCGCGATCTCTTCTCTATACTCTTTTAGTAGTACGTTTAGTATCCTGTCTAGGCCTAGGGCTTTTCGTCCTTTTAGCTTACTTATAACTCCTATTACTATGTTAGAGCTAACCGCCTAATCTATGTCTAGGGGTTCCGGGTATATACTCGGGTCGATATCCGTAAGGTCTACCTCTACTTACGTCGAAAAGAAATGGTCGGCTAGTACTTTTGCCTTGCCCCGGGGCGTAGCCTAGGCAATCCCTTCGCGGTCTACGATTAGGGGGAAGTAAGGGGTTTGTTACTCTTTAGGTAGTCGTACCTATTTAGCAAGTCTCTATATCTGTTCCGGGTTTTCTATAACGAGCCCGATTGTCGCTCTCTAGTCCTATAGTTTATCGCGTCTTATCTATGCCTTCTTCTCTTATGTCGCGCGACAGTATTGCTCCTACGTCTCTTAGGTATACTCCTTCGTCTACTGTCGCCTTGCCCTTCTAGCCTCCCTTACCTTCGTAGAGTATTTAGGGGTCTAGAAGGCCTTCTACTACGTTAAGGGGCGGAGTAACGGCGTGTATTATTCCGCTACTTACTATATAACCGAGGTAATCTATTCCGCTACTTGATCTAGCTAAGCTGTCGTCTCGAGTTCTCTATACTATAGTAGGTTCGCTATTAGGAAGCCTCTTATATCGTCCTAGCGTGTCTTCTTCTAGTTACGGCGTGGTTCGTTTACTAGCTCCTCTATCGCCTTTACCCCTAGCGTCGTTTAGATAGGGATATAGTCTAAGGAGGCTTCTAGCGCGTAGTTCGGTCGGCATTAGACTAGTCTCTCTTCAAGCTCTCGTAATAGAAAGTATAGGTCGATCGTGCTTATACTAGTACGGGCCTTCTACGTCTCTATTTCCTTTAGTATTACTAAGGCCATTCCGTAGCGTACGGTTATGTCTAGTAGCTTTCCCCCTAGAAACGCGTACGGGGGAGTGAATTCGAGTCCCTATTATAGGTAGTAGAGGTTAAAGTCGCCGAGGAGTACTTACTTTGTGTCTTAGCTAAGGGTCCGCTCTAGGTAGGCGAGGGTTCCTAGTTCCCTACTCGTCCGACCCCGCGGTAGCGGGTTATAAACGTTATAGATCTAGATAGAGCCTTGTATCGTATCGATCTAGATTGATATTATGTCTCCTAGGTTACCCTACTACGGTAGTATAACCTTCTACGACTTAAGGTCTATAGTCTTGCTTACGTATATATATGTCCTTAGGATAACGCCTCGTTAGCCCGCGATTACGGTATAGTATCTCCGGTTATTACAAGTAGCTAGGAGTCCTACGTAGGGGTTGATCTATAGTTCCTATACCGTAATAACGTAGTACCGTAGCGGGTCTAGCTCTTATAGAAAGTGGCGCTAGACCTTGTCCCTACTTTTGTTTACGTTATACTATACGATAGTAATATTATCGTATAGTAGTATTCGTTATCCGTAAGGTCTATTTCCGTGCTGACCTACTATGTCTCCTAAGCCTATATCTCGCTATCCGGCTAGCCCTAGGGCCGCTAGGGCGCCCTAAAGATTCGTATTTGGCCTAGTTCGTTAGTAGCCCGGTTAAGGTGTCGAGGCCTACCGGGAGGTAGATACGTTTACGGTTAGGTTCCCTTATTCGTCTCTTCTACCCTCTTCCTTTTACTCGACTCGAAGCCCTTATATATAGTAGGTCCCTCCTACTGTCGTTAGGGGTACCTAGCTAGTATAGAGATCCTTGCTTATCTCGCTCGTTCTTATACTACTATTCTAGCTAGGTATTAGCTTAAATACGCTAGGTGCCTTCTACCGTAGTATACGTACCTACTCTCCTTTTTTAGGCATTCCCTTCCCTAGTATAGGCCTACGTAGTAAGGACATATTAGGGTCTTCTCCGCGTATTTTAGGGCTATATAACCGTACTATTAGCATTGGAAGCATTGTAGTACCCTATAGCTACTCTAATAGATCTCCGTATCTATTCTCTCGTAGTTCTAGAATAGCCTATTGTCTAGTATCTAGTCAGCTTGTTCCGCTGTCTCTACCTAAATAATAAGCGATAAATACGTCTTTTCTCGGTCTACTGTCTTATATAGCTATGCCGCCTTCGTTAGTCGTACTCCTAGGGAGGTGTTCTAGTTCTATACTTAGAGGTAGGGAAGGTCTTCGACCTTAAATGTCCTAGGGACCCCGTAGGCGATAACGGTATACTATTAGTAGTCGACTCGTACCGATTTCGCGACTTTAGTAGTCTACTCCTTATAGGTCTCTAGCTTTCGTCTATTAGACTCTTATACGGTAAAGAATCTTACTACGCCTATTGCCTCTACCCTCGCCCTAACTACCTCCTTTTAGCCAATTCTATCGACAATCGCCTTACTTATTAGGGCTACGATTTCTTGTTTCTCCGCCGGATTAGTAATATATAGGCGTACCGCCTTACTTACCTTTAGAGGGGGTTAATTCTTACCTACTACTACTATTGCCTATATAGACAGTTTCTAGGCTGCCTTCTGTGTTACTTATTAGATTGTCTTCGGGATTTAGTATAATAGTGCTTTTAGCGCTCCTAGTAGCTGTACTATAGTGTTCTTATATACCCGGGCTAGGTGTTCGTTATCCCCTAGTAAGTTTTCCGCCTCCGTATATAGGGTCGTCTACGCTATATTGTTTGTCGTTAGCCTCTACTTTCTATATAGTAGGCCTTGGCTTGTGTCCTAGGTTTTTTCTTAGTTTGTTCCCCGGTTTAACTCTTAGTATAGAATGTTCGTAAGGCTATAGCTCTTATTAGTTACTATCCTTCGCTACTGTTCGGGGTCGCGCTTCCTAATTAGGTAGTTGTCCTCCGTAACTCCGCAATTCTAGGGTCTACTTTTAGGGGAAAGGGACCTCGGTTTTAGGGTTTTTTATACTACGATTACGCCGCCGCTAGCGTAGGCGGGTCGCTACTACTTAAGTAGATTGCTCGTCTTAATAAGGGCTGTCGATTAAATAGTCCTCGTCGATCCTCTCTTCTAGCTCTATCTCTCGTCAATCCCCCGAGTCTCCTCCTCTATATATCCGTAGTATAATATTTACTCGTAATAATCGCCGATAACTACGTCTATAAGGGCCGCGTATATAATCTACCGCGTAGTAGCCGTTCTATCTCCTAGTATTAGTCGTCGGCTTTACGTTAAAGGGATTAGGGGTATTGTATATTTACGTATAAATTTCTAGTTAAGCAAGAGAGAGGTAGAAGTAGAATCTATAAGGCCTCGAGCCTTTCTATATTATATCATTACGGGTAACACTATATAAGGGTATATAGCTAGCTATTACTTATCTAGTACGTATACTAATATCTTAAGCTCCTTACTATAGTCTATTACCGTCTCTTATATTCTGTGTCTCTTAATCTTATACTCTTTCTGTCCTAGGAAGTTTAGGTAACCGCTATCTACTACGCTTAGGTAGCGGTCGTACTATTTCCCTACTACGGATCGGCGGCTAGGGAACTAAGGTTTACGTTCGGATTCGGCGTAGTATTACGTAGACGCGGTGGGCGATAGTCGCTATCGTACCTATATATTAAATATTTAGGGTTAGTCGATACGTAAGAACCTATACGGTAGCGGTAGTACTTACCCTACTTCTTAAGGTCTTCGCGCTACTTATAGTTAAGCGTAGGTAGGTTCTATAGATATATCGGTAGATCCTCCTTCTTCTTAGTACTAGCGTACTATAGTAGGCGCTATACTAAGGTACCTACTATACCGGTAGCGGTACTAGTAACTACGTTACCGTTATTCTAGTTATTCTAGCCGCTATTACCGTTCGAGTTACTATTACTACGGGGGCGCTCCTTTTACGGGTATAGTCGATCTGTCTCGTAGAAGCTCTCGTCTAGTACGGTATACTCCTCGATAACGTCTTATATACTATCTAGGCGGCGGTCGACTTCGCGGTCGCCGAAGGTCTTAATAAAGTACTTACGGTTTAGTCGGTTACGGAATAGTATAAGCTCGGTCTTATCGGTCTATAATATCTAGGCGCGTAACTTCGAGTAGCGGGTATAGAAGGCTATAAAGGTTTCGCCTTGTTCTTACTTATAGGTAGTAATATTAACTATAGCCTTAGTTCCTTTATTACGTATACTATATTAGCGTATTATCTAATCTAATAACTCTTCTCTAGTCTTAAACTCGTTAAAGGACTACTGTCTAGGCATAGGGATCCTCGGCTTAATACTTCGCTAAGAATCACCTTACGTCTATCTATATACGAAGCGTAGACTATCTACCTTAGTACGGAAGGTTACTATAGTTAGCTTAAGGAGAACACTACTATACTAGCTATCGAAATTAGGGTTATTATCGTTCTTAAAGTGCTTAGGGTTAGGCACACCCTTACCGATCTCTATACCGCGAGTAAGGGTACGGTTAATAGTAAAGAGACGTTCTAGGAGGTTAACTAGTAGTGTCTAGGTACGGGTATTACGTATTCTCGAGTCACGACTATTATTATTAGGTCCTAGTCGCGGACGGTCGTTATTACGTCCTCGGCTATTATTACTACGGTTATCGTCGTCTCTATCGTTATTACTACTACCGCTACCGCTACCTCTACTAGTAGCTTCGCGATACCTACGTAATAGCTACTCGAGTAAGGTCTCGCGTAGGCGGGAACGAGAGGGTCGGCGGCCTAAGCGGCCCCTACCTCCGTTCTATATAGTGTCTCCTACCTTAAGCCGAGCCTTTAGGTTATCGACTTCTTATTATATAGCCTAGTTCTTCGCCTTAGCATCTTGTGCCTTCTTCTTCTCCTTCTCGTAGATCTCGCTAAACTGCTTTTATTAGCTTCCTTATATTTCTTCTCTAGCTCTTATAACTTAGCTAGGTCGTAATCCTTCTTACTCTTAAGATCTACTACTATTTTCTATATAACAAGCTCTTCACTTCGTAGCGTCTTATAGATACGGTCGTATTCGGTATATAGCGTAGTATACTAGGTGTTCTAGAGGTCGTTAGCTCGCTCTATTATATCGAGTTATCTACCCTTAGTAATCGCCGTATTAACTACTTATAGTACGAAGTCGTAGGTAGTCTTCGGGTATTAGGATAGAAGGGTCGTAAGGTTATCTAGGGTAACATTCTAGTATTCGGATACGAGAATATGTTCTACCTCGTCGAGTAATAGATATACCTCGTCTAGGTCGCCGCCTAGGTTCTCTTCGAGCTTAAACTCGAACAGTTCTATAAAGTCAATCTTACTACCTTCTTCTCGCTCGAAGGCCTTCTAGTAAGCTTTATTAATCTCTTATTATAGCGCGACACCGGTATCTACTATAACCCGCCGGTTATCGTCCTATATCTAACTCTAAGGAAAAGAGGAGAGGTCGGGGAAAAGAGATATACGCTACTTACTTTTGCCCTTAGGCTTAGGTAGCGGTAGTATACCGCCGTTCGCTATTTATAAAGTTATATTATCTAGGTTCGGGGGAGGCGTAACGGTGCCTATATCCTAACTATCTACGAGCGCGCGACTACCTACTAATAATATCGCCGCGTTACGTTCTCTAGGTATCTATGCGCTATACGCCTTACCGTGTTCTATACTCTAATACGACTCTACGTATTCTCGAGTTCTACGTTTCTATCTATTCCTATTATTACGCGTCCCTTACCTAGATCCGCGATCTAGGTAGGGTAGTAGAATAAACTATAAGGGCGCGCGTACTATAGGGTCCGAACGAGATAGTTATTATTCTACGAAGCTACGAAAGAGGAGCGCGAGGCGCGGCGAAGTTATAAAGTAAAGCTAAGCCGCGCTAACCCGATACGGAAGGTCCGCGGTTTAGCCGGGCCGACGTAGCTATAGTAGGGGGTCGCGGGCTACCCGTAATAAGTTTAGAGCAAGAACTAAATACTAGGCGATAGGAAGGCGAGTACTAGACGTATTATATACGTAGCCTTAGTCGACGTTATTATCGGCGGTCA
Organism: Fulvia fulva; assembly: GCF_020509005.1. Lineage (NCBI taxonomy): Eukaryota > Fungi > Ascomycota > Dothideomycetes > Mycosphaerellales > Mycosphaerellaceae > Fulvia > Fulvia fulva. The sequence continues at coordinate 3,199,306 of NC_063017.1, read as the reverse complement.
TTATTACGAGCAAATAATATACTACGTAACCGACCTCGAATACGAGATCGTCCTCGGCCTACCTTAGTTAAGCTAGTATAACCCTAATATCTTCTAGGAAACCGGCGAAGTGGCCCTTAGATTAGACTACTACTTTAGTTACTATCTTCGTAGGAAGACTTAGATAATAGTTTAGTCCCTAAACTACTAATACCGGTAACGTACGAAATATAAACTAGAGCCCTTTATTAGGGAGTCGCTAGGATTTACGGTAGGAGGGGCGGAGTTGAACGTCTCGTCCTTATATATAGACGACGATAAGAAAGTAGACTATTAAGGCGTTAGTCGTTACGCTTAGGAGATATATACGTACCGGCCTAGGGCCGAGTACTTCTATATTCTACCTACTAGTAACGAGTCTAGCGAAACGGATAGTAACGGCGAGTTAAAGCTAAGCGTAATGTTAGCTAACGACCTTAATTAGTTCCTAAACAAGTAATTTAACTACAATCCGAAGGAGAAGCTTCCGCCTAAGTACTATTATATTACGGACGCGTTCTTAGCTAAAGACTATAAAGGGCTCCCCCCTTATAGGCCGGGCATTAACTATAAAATCTAGATTAAGCCCGAAGGCCTATAAGAGCCTCCTTACCGTAAACCCTATAGGCTTGTACCGTAAGAGAATAAAGTAGTTAAGAAATAGGTCACTAAGTAGGAGAGCGAAGGGAAAGTCCGTAAGGCTAGTTAGAAAACAAGCTAGTCCCTAGCTCCTATTCTAGTAGTACTTAAGCTAGGAGGAGGACTCCGAGTATATATTAACTATCGAGGGCTAAATGTAATAACTATTAAGAATAGGTACCCTATACCTTTGATCTAGGAAACCCTTAATAGGATGTATAGTCAGAAGTACTTTACGAAGCTAGATATCGTCGTAGCCTTTAATAAGCTTCGTATTACTAAGGGGTATAAATAGCTAATAGCGTTCGCTACGCGGTACGGAGTATACGAATGTCTAGTCTTACCGTTTAGTCTATATAACGGCCCGGCATCGTTTTAGTTATATATTTATAGTGTGTTATAGGAACACCTTAACGACTTCGTGTCGGTATACCTAGATAATATACTAATTTTTAGCGATATACTCGAAGAGTATATCGAGTACGTAACGAAGGTTTTAATAAAACTACGCGATACCGGGTTGACCGTAGATATTAATAAATACGAATTCTATTAGTAGAGAGTTAAATACCTAGGCCTAATTATTACGCTAGAAGGTATTTAAATAGACCCCGACAAGCTAGAATATATCTAAAGCTAGGAGGCTCTAACTAACCTAAAGGATATATAAGCGTTCCTAGGCTTCGCTAACTTCTATAGACGGTTTATCGAAGCGTTCTCGCGACTTATATCGCCGCTAACCAACTTGACTAAGTCCGATAGCCCTAGTAACTATAAGAACAGAAGAATCGATTAGATACTAGAGTACTAGAAGGCGTTTAACGTATTGAAGGTAGCATTTAGTAAAGCGGGTATATTAGTACATTACGTACCGGGGAGGTAGATAGTCGTTAAGACGGACTCCTCGGATTTCGTTAATACCGGCGTCCTCTCCTAATATAACGAAGAAGGCGTCCTATACCCGGTAGCGTTTTACTCTAAGAAGTTAAGTCTATAAGAGTATAACTATAAGACCTACGATAAGGAGCTATTAGCTATTATTAAGGCGTTTAAAGAGTAGAGGCCTAAATTGGCCTACGAAGTAGATAATAATACTATCGAACCGGTCAAAGTGTTTATAGATTATAAGAACCTAGAGTACTTTATAACGACGAAGTAGCTCAATCGACGTTAGACGAGGTAGACTAAGTTCCTCATTTAGTTCAACTTCCGTATCGTCTATAGGCCCGGTGTTTAAGGTATAAAGCTAGATAGTCTAACGAGACGTAGCTAGGACCTTCTGTAGGGGGTAGACGATCCGCGTAATTAGTATTAGTACTAGACGTTACTACCGCCTAAGCGATTCCTTAAGATCGACTCTATACGCGTAACCGTAGAAGATGTTACTAAAGAGACGGAAACTCCGCTAAACCTAGAAGTAATAGAATTTATACTAGCCGAAGCCGCTATACCGGTAGAAGCTACTACCGTATCGAAGCCTACGATAGAGGCTAATTACGAGGCTAAACTCGAGTATCGAATAGTAATAGCGTACGCCGTAGACTAGGAGCTTAAGGTAGTAATTAAGATACTATAGAAAGGTAACGCAATCCCGCTACTTCTTTAGAAGGTGAAGGCATACCTAGTATACTATAAGGTAGAAGGAGATATACTCTACGTCCGTAATTAGTACGGCGATTAGAGCTTATAGGTACCGGATAACTAGAAGCTACGGACTCGAATAGTAAAGATGAACTACGACGTACTAGTAGTAGGCTATCCTAGTAGAGCCCGTATATATAAGCTCGTAGTACGTGAATTTTACTAGCCTAGCTTAGTAAGATTAGTACGTAGATATACCGTAAATTACCGAGTATACTATACGACAAAATCTCTATATACCTAGCTACCTAGATTATTACATCTACTTTCTATACTAGAACGGCCTTAGCGCTATATATTAGTCGACTTTATAGTAGACTTACTAGATAGCAAACTCGACGGTATAACTTATAATAATATTATAACCGTTACGGACCGCCTAACGAAAGAAGTAGAACTTATTCCTATTAGAGCTATAACGGCGAAGAATATAGCGCGCCTATTCTTAAAGTACGTATTTAGTCGACGTAGGCTCCCGGACACAATTACTTCTAATAGAGGGAAATAGTTTATCGTAACTTTCTAGAAGTAGCTATATAAGATGCTACGGATTTAACGTAAGCTAAGTTCATTATATCACCCCGAGACGGACGGTTAGTTTAAGCGTACTAATTAGAATATAGAATAGTACTTACGCGCCTACGTTAATAAGGTATAGAGCGACTAGGCTAAATAGCTATACCTAGCTCAGTTTGCTATTAATAACTACGTATTAGAGACTACCGGTGTCTTACCTTTCTACGTAAACCTTAGATATAACCCCGAGTTTACGGAACGTATCGACTTATAGGTAAGCGGGGATCGCCGCTAGATAACGACTCTTTAGCGACTCGATAGCAAATCCGCCGAAGTATTTGCCCGACGCCTTTACGAGCTATATTAGCTCCTCTAAGAGAATATAAGAATGTCCTAAGCCTTATAAGCTAAGGCCGCTAACCGATATCGCCGTATCTCGCCCGACTATAAGGTAGGCGATTAGGTGTTCCTTAGTACGAAGAATATCCGTACGATACGCCCTTCTAAGAAACTAGATCGACGATATACTAGACTATACTAGATCGTAGAAGTTATACCCTCGAAGCTCTCCTATAAGCTAAAGCTCTCCGATACGTTAGCTAGACTCGATAACTATTTCTATACGTCGCTACTATAGCGCGCCGACGATACTAACCTACCGCCGCTAGAGGGACAGCACCTTATACCGCCGCTACCCGTAGTTATAGTTCCTAATATAACGGAAGCTAATGCCGAGGCCGATATTATAGCGGTACCCGCGGCGATCGAGTACGAGGTAGATAAGATCTTAGATATATATACGAGGAAGCGTACTAGGAAGGTAAAGAAGGGGTATAAGCGTAAGGTCAATATATAGTATAAGGTACGATAGGTCGGATATTAGGATATAGAGGATAGTAAAACTTAGTAACCTACTAAGGACCTATTTACGAGGGTAGCCGCCGCTATTATAGACTTTTACTATAATAGGCCGGAGTTATCTACGCCTATAAGTTTCGTAGCTCTATCTAACTAGTTACCGCTAGACGCTAAGGTACTCGGACTTAATACGATTAGGATTAATAGAGACACCGTTACGAATAAGTCGACTCGAGCCTTACCTTTAATAGAATCTAATCCGTATATATTTACTACGTACCGCTATATAAGTTAGGTTAGATAAGTAAGACCTAATCTAGCCCTATAGAAGTAGTAGGACCTATAGAAGTTTAAAGAACTAATAGAATAGCTATACCTAGCCTAGCAGGAATAGGACAGAGGGGCTTACTTAGGGGAGAGAATTAGTAGCTAGCTAAGGGAAGAAGTAATAGTCTCTAGCTAAAAGGATAGTAGGACTCCTCTAGAAGACTAAATAGATAAGAACTCTATAGAGGCTAGGAACCCTAAAGGCACTCTAATAGTTTAGTCGCTATAACTACCTACTATACTTAGACCTAACTAGGTCAGAAGCAAGTATAGTAATACAAATCTGCTCTAAACATATCGGAGTTAGGGCATACCTATATTAGAGAAAAGTCCTAGGTATCGAAGACAAGAGTTGCCTATACGGCTACCTGTCCTAGAATGTCGAATATAGACTTCTGGTTTATAAAGAATAGAGTATAGGGAGAGGTAAATAGAGGGTAAGGGCAAGGAACAGAAACTTCTAAGCTATAATTAGTAATAAGGGAGACCTCTAGAGAATTATAAGGTAGATCATCTACTAAGGATTTTTGGAGTAGTTCTCTCTTACTAGGGAAACAGAGAGATAGATTAAGGAGAGAAAGAAGGAGGAGGAGAGTAGGAAGAGGGGGACAACTCTAGGGTTGTAGACAAGATAGTCAGAGGCTAACTACTATAATACTAGTGTACCCTAATAGAAGGAAAACTAAGAACTTATAGTAAGGAAGCTATTAGAGAAGGAGAGGAGGTTTTTACCTAGGAACAGGTTTCCTACCTTATATAGCAATATATATAGACATAAACCTATATAGGCCGGAGGGCACTATAACGGGTAAATGAATTATCTATCTATCTATATAAGTCAGGTTACGGGAAAGCCTACTCTCGTAACTAGGGTCACCGGTATAAGTAAAACTCGCCGCCCTTAGCTCTATAACCGTAACGGTAGTTATACCGATACTCGAGTAGGACCCGTCGGGCCTATAATAATACCTAACCGTAGTTATAAGGATTATACGCGAGTGTTCGCCGAAGACAGACTTAGGCCTAGGGCGTACTAGCTAACTAAGTAACGTGTTTCGTAAACGGTAAAGGCTAAAGATAAGGAGGCTATACGGTAGATAGAGTAAGATCTAGAGGATAACTAGGCTTTTATAAGGGTATAGAGTTTAACGAGCAAGTGGCCGTATAAGACGGTAGGCGCACGAGTAAATATAGACGCTTAGAGGACTAAGACGACTTTTAAGAGGGGGGGTACTATTACGGGCTACCCGCGACCCTTTACTACCGAAGCGTTAGCCCGGCTATTCCGCGGACCTTCCGTATCGGGTTAGCGCGGCTTAGTATAACTATATAACTTCGCCGCGCCTCGCGCTCCTCTTTCGTAGCTTCGTAGAATAATAACTATCTCTCTCGGACCCTATAGTACGCGCGCCCTTATATCTAGTTCTATATCTAGAGTAGGGCAAGGTCGTTCTCTACCCTAAAGGTCCTTAGTACCCTATAGGCTATTACCGTAAACTACTAGTAAGAGACCTTTACTAACCTCGCTACCTTAACTATCTAGTCCTTAAGGGTCTCGAGCTTTTGTCGGTCTGTCTCCTATACTATAAAGAGGCGTATTACTCCTCTAGGCTCGATTTTAGCTCCTACTATCTCCTTCTAGCTAATCCTATCTACTAGCTCCTTACTTATTAGGCCCTCTAGCTCTTACTTCTCCTCCGGGTCCGTAACGTATATCCTAATAGCGTTATTTATCCTTTAGGTCTATAGGTTAGGGGAGTTAGTTACTACGTTTACTTATATAGGAGTATACTAGGTAGTAGCTTTCTATATTGTCTACTAGATTACTCTCGGGATCTAATGTTCGAGTGCCTTAAGGGCTCCGAGGAGTTAGGCGATCGTGTTCTTATATACCCTAGCTAGGCGCTTATCTACTTCGAGTATCTCTTAAGCCTCTTTATAGAGGTCCTTCTATATAGAGGTTTAGTTAACCTAGAGTAGTAGCTTATTCTATATTTATAGTCGCGGTTACTATAGTTATTACTAGTTTAGCTATTATTACTAGCTATACTATTACTAGCTTAGTAGTAGTAGTATACTTTATGTCTGTTTTTAGTAGGCGTAGGTTTCCCTTATAAGTTGCTTAATACTTACTAGCTAGGCTTCTAGTCTAGAGTCTATGTCTCTAGTTCGCCTTCTCCTTTTTAAGAGGACTATTAGGCGGCCGTTTAGGTTATAGCGTAAGGTCTTATAAGTATTCTATATATTACGCGAGCTATATACGTTAAGGGTATATAGTAGGTTTATAGTAAATTACTAGTATAGCTTATAATCTAAGTTAGGTAATATGCTAGCTAAGTTTCGGCTAGTCTAGAAGGGGGCCTAGGGCCGTAGCTAAGCTATAGAAATAGGGTGACTAGAACCTCGAAATAGACTAGCTTTAGAGCTATATATCTCGATAGGTATCCGGTACGGATAGTTACTTTATAAGTTCCTAAGTTACTCTTAATACGCGCTATCGAATACGCCGTATTTTGTTAGTCTAGATTAATATATAGAGTAAGACTCCCCTAATAGCTATATATACCGTCGAGGCTTAGCCCGAACCGTAATACTCTCCCCTTTAGCTTAGATAGACATCTAATATAATTAATACATTAATTCCTAATATATTGCTATATACTCGTACTATTAGCTAGTTAAAGATTAATCCCTTACTCTACTCCGCTACTATTAAATCGTACCTAACGTACTTTACTACCGAGCGGGCTATACTACCGAGCGGGCTACTTTTACTAAGAACTATACTACTTCTACTTTAATTACGACGGTATCTTAACACGACGACATTCTATAGAATCGTTACTAGGAGGACAATTCCTCTTTAGATTCTTCGCTATCTAGTAAGTCTACTTAATAGGTGCGTACGTTATACCCCGACTCGCTATATCGCTTATAGCGTCGTAGCCTTAGTACTAGCCGAACACTATCTAGCGACTCTCTACTTACTTCCTACCTCCTAGTATCCTCTAGAGGTATTAATTACGACGCCTTATCGAAGGTTAGAGACCCTCTAGACTAAATATACTTGCGCTTTCGTGCTTTTCGCTATATAAGGGCCTTATTAGACTTACGTAGCTTACTAATCTCGCTTCGTATAAGAGCTATCTAATACGCTATCTCTCTACTCCCTTTTATAAGCTAATATACCCCTTCCTATAACGAGTTTAGCGATAAACCTACCCGGGCACGTATTTTGTTCGTTACTAGTATCGATTAAGAGTCGAATTCTTTTATAGTTCGTAGTGTCTTCGACTCCTAAGAGGTAGAGTCCGGAGCTAGAGGGGTTAGCGTACGTAGCTTAATATTAAGCTTGTCTATTACTACCTATAGATTGAATAGAACTATACTAGCGCCTCTGAAGCTCGATAGGACGTTCTCCTATCTAAATCTAGCGTTATAGGCTGCCCGGAAGGCGCGTAAAAACTCTACTTTATCGATATAAGTAATGTACTAGCGTACTAAGCCCGAGAGCTAAGTACTATATACCTTCTTTAAAGGCGAATAGTAACCTATATCTAATAGCTAGAGTAAGTACGAGGCGTACGATAGTATATATAGGGCCAAGATCTTATATTCCTTATATAGATTCTAGAATGTCTTCGAGTTATAGCTCTCGTAGCTATCGATAATAAGTAGTCTCTATACCCTAGTCGTACGAGCTATAGTATACTTCTAGAAATACTCTAGCTACCGTATACCGAACTTATTATTAGTCTAGCTGTTCTCTATTAGCCCGATTATCTAGTCTAGACCCAAGTTGCCGTCTTAGTACTAGGTACTAATGTGCTGTTTGTCTATAAGGATAACGTAGGGTAGGAGCGCTATTCCGTCTATATAGATAGTTAGTCTTTATTACTATTACCTATTTTCTATTACCCTATTAAACGACCTTCCTCTTTCTACTACGCCTTTCTAAACCCGTAATGACGCTCTAAGACGTAATAATACCTATTATAAACCCTGTCTCGTCGAAGTTATAGGTATCCTAGTTAAGGATACTATAATTCTCCTTTATATTACGTATAAGTAAGAACTACCTCTCGATAACGTCTAGATCTTCTATTAGGGCTCGCTAACGATCGTATCTACGTATTATACGAACCTTTAGCTCACGATACCGCCTAATAAACCTATCTGTCTAATTAAGACTAGCGGGCTTAAGACCCTTCCCTTATAGTAATAAATCGGCTATTGCTCGTATACTAGCCTTTAATAGCGGGAAACCTCTAAGATCTAGCTCGAGTATATAGATAGATAGATAGATTTGTCATTCCCCTATTCTAGGACCCTATCCGGCCTATATAGGTATATATCTATTGTTATGTACAAAGGGAAACCCGAATAGGTAAAAACCCTTCCCGCCCCCGACTACTCCTTATCTAGTTTAGCTTTCCCTCTAAACGTACGTAGTCTATATCACTACCCCGTTAGCCCCCGCTCCTAGCCGGTCTCGTCGCGCTACGTCGTGTCCTCTCTTCCTATACTACTCCTACTAGGCGGTACTGTTCTAGCTAGCCCTTCTCTAGTATCTAGTTCGTAATACGCCGTAGGTCCTTAGCGTTATTAAGAAGTGCCCTAATCGTCCGGTTCCTCGCCTTTACTATCTACTCCCCCCTTCCTAGCGACCACCTCGGACAGACGAGGAGTACGTACCGTACGTTCTAGGAGCGATAGCCGTAGGGGTAGCTAGTATTCGTGTATCCTAGAACCTTCCTCTATAATAGGTACCCCTAGAGGCCGATGTGTTCGCTTCGTAGTTAGGTTGCTATACTACTCTATACCCTCGTAAGGCGGTAGTAGATAAGCTTCGGGGGGTGCTTAACCGCGGATTTTGTAGCTAACCATTTCTTAGGTTGTCCCGCTAGCTAAGGGCGTCTACTATACCCTATAACCTAGAGCTCGAGTATATACTTAAGTATTGCCCTCTCTTCTAGCTCTATAAGCTTCTTCGAATTAGGCTTATAGTTACCCCGAGGAGGTCGTCTATTCAATCGATACCCTAGTGTAGTTTAAGACGCGTCGTATACCTTTATAGTAAGTTAATTCGTAATTGTCGCGTCGCGTTTCGTAGCCTAGATAGCTAAGGTCAGTTTAGCCTTATTTAAAGATAATATATACTATAATAGTGATTATATAGCTATGTCTATAGAAGCGATACAGTTCTTAGTAAAAGTAGCCCGCTCGGTAGTATAGCCCGCTCGGTAGTAAAGCACGTTATTTAATATATTATTTATTATAGATACGCTACTACTAGCGTACTAATATATTTATCTTATTATAAAATCTTCTTATATAAGTAGCCTTTCTCTATCAAATCCTTAACGCGGACGCGTAAGGGTGTCTCAATTTTACCTATCCTCTCGAAGGCGCGACTAGGCGGCGTACTAGCGACGCTAGAGCGCGTACGTACTATAGTTTAAAAGCGCTTCTTACGAGCTTTTTAACGATATAAAAAGTATATCTATAGAGTGTATATATGCAGTGCTATACAGGTGTGAACAAAAGGTGTTTTGAACGCGACCCCACTAGCGCGTTTTCCAAGGACGCTAGGGCGGCCACCTTCCTTTCGATCCGCCCTCGGCAGTACAAATCCTGGCACCGGGTATCTCCGTGTTAGCTCCGTCACATGACATCTCCAAGCCCAAACTTCACTATGGAGTTGCGATCCTTCATCCTTCGACTGTCATCTCTTCCTCGGTGCCGACACACATAACGTGGACCAATATCGACAAGGCCACTGTACAGCCAGTGCCCTACTCCGACCACAGATCACGTGGATGCTAGCATGGCCGAGCTTTTGCGCCATTGCTCTCTTATCCCATGTCCGCATCGTCCCGCACGCAAGGTTTTCCACATCTCGACGACCGGTGAGTGAACACTACCTATGATGAATGCCATAGGAGCGGCGATGACAGACATGACCGGTGTGTATGCTGCAGGTCGATCGTGCCTGCCTTGAACTTCCCGGAACAGCGACTATGCCGCAACGTGGTAGCTGCATGAGAAGCACTACGCCACCCCTATGCCAGGCCTGAGCCGTGAGCACGAATCGCCTTCTGCGGCTATAGCTTTCCGCTGCAAGGCATCTTGAATCGGGACCTGGTGAAAAACATCGCTCGGCGCACCCGCGGAGCATAGACTGCTCCTCCAGACAGATACAGTAAAAGAATATGCTCATCAACACCGGTCTCAAACACTGCAGCAACGGCCATGGGGACTACGATGGCGGATGGTTCAGCTTCATGGCTCGATCTGGCGTCATGTGTGGAGTTCTACGCTTCAGAAGACATTTGATGAAGGCAACCATCCAGTCCGACGGCCGGAGTCTAGTTGAATATAGGTCCACATCCTTCGTGCAATCGCTGAAGGATCTGACCCTCACGGCTGCGGCTTCCTCTGCTTGGAAGTCCGGCCGAATGTACTGCCCTACGCGCCTCAGATCGCGCCACGCGAACCTTATTCACTGCTGCCCTTATGCGCTAACAAAATGATACAGTTCTTAGCGTGGGACGGCAGAGAGCCGCGCTACTGCGGCACTACTTCGTCCAAAATGTGTCCATGAGAACCATCACCAAGAGCTCAGCAGAACTTTCCTGTTAGGTAAGCCTTACGTTCAAGTCCTTCTTCGTCATATATGGCTCACGGGCTGCGTCGTCATCTGAGGCTATGAACACGACACATCCTGGGTGAGATCATACACATGTCGAATCAAGCATCACCCAAGCCCTCCAAGCACGTCTGCTCAGATTGTGGACGTATCTATAAAGCTGCCGAGACCCTCAACCGACATAGGAAGAACCACCAAGAGAATACAGCATACAGATGCACTATCTGCAGTGCCTCCTTCAAACGGAAAGATCTCCTCGATCGACACTCTCAGATTCATATTGGAGGCAGGCCGGTGACAGCGAGGAATAGGAGCACAAGAGCGTGCGATCGATGCTCCCGTCTAAAGACACGATGCGACAACCTAAGCCCTTGCGCGAGATGTGATCGTGGTGGGCATGATTGCAGCTACCAGCACATCCGCAGCCGTGCTCGAACAGATCGATCATCCGCGAGTGTTAGCTCTTCCGTTCGCAGCAGCCCTCAACTACAAGCAGAAGACATGTTTAGCGTCGCCATAGGCTCACATCTACCGTCGCAGCAGCTTCCTCTGTCTCTCGCACCAGGCTGCAGTTCGCCAGCGACGTTTACGGACACTATCTGGGCTCAAGAGCCTGCTTGGCAGTGGCCGGAAGATGCAGCTGCCAACGAGCAATACTCCGGCGAAACACTACATCACCCGGCGATTCCGACACAGTACATACCAGCGTATGCACAATGGAGCTCGACTGTATGCGCTACCGAGCAGGACAGCAATATAGCGATCGATGACTCGTGCGGTGGCATGTCGTGGTATCAAGGTCTGGCCACTCACCCGAATACCTACTTCAATGATACGAGTCTCGACGACCACATGAGACGAGCTGCACAAGACTTGGGAAACTCTCAGCATCGATTGACAGCCGGAACATGTGCGCAAAGTAATGCTTCGCGACCGGACCCGAACAATCAAGCAGTGGATCATAGAGAGACGCTATACGACCCAGCAGATCGACGGCTACGTTCCACATGCAGAGCAAAACCGACTATATAATTTAATATCGGCAAACAGGCGGACAATCGAGCATATGGGAACCCAAGGGTGGATGTAATGCACAGTGGCGGCCTTCCGCCTATGTCGCTCCTGCAGATCGCTGCTGTCCACACTAGCGACAATACTCTCAGGCTTAGAAAACTGCCCTGTGCCATAGAGCTGGCTCTCACAATTCCGATATGCTTGTCTTGTTGCTCTACGCCACCTATAGGTTGAACTCCTACGGTACCTACTTGCAAGGGTGATATCTGTGATCCACTCTGAATTATATCCGCCCCTGGTCGCTATCGCACGGTGTGATATGAGGCTTCATGAGACTTGCAAATGTCGCACAGTAGGGAATATTGACGAGCAAGCATGCGCGGCTGACTCGACCGATCCGATGACGGTCACTAGAGTTCGATATCCATCGCCCGTGATTGCTGTATCGGATCAAGCATGATCTGCACGAGCGCTTCACGGCTGCGAAGAGACATGAAGTGACGAGATACACCCCAGAAGCAGCAGACCGCATTCTACACATAACGATAAACGGCACGAAGCGCCTCTCGTCATATTCACATTAGCATTCATACCTAGTATTCCACACTTGCCCATTATACTTAAAGATCCACATTCCAATCTTTCTCCCTTCCTCATCCTCTTCCTCAGCACAAGAACCTCCTGCAGACAACGAAAACAACACAACGAAACCCACACAACGACAACCTGAATCGACCAAGCTTTTTCTCAGAATGAACAACCCCAACTCCTTCCCCCCTTACGCAGGCGCATTTCCCTACACTTGCCCACTTGCCGGTTTATCCGGTCTTGCACTACCCATGATGGGCATGGGTGGCGCCATGGGCGGAATGGGTGCAGGGATGCAGGGTACTCCAAACCTGATGGGCAACCAAGGGATGATGGGGGGAAATATGATGGGTGGCCCAAGCACGATGGGCCAAGGAGGGCACTTTGGTGGAGGAATGGGAGGGCCAACATATCCTCATAGGACTTACCGTAGGCTAAGAGAACCTGGCGCCGCCCACATGGGTGGAGCGATGATGGGTGGCCAAAATATGATGGGCCAGAGAGGACAATTTGGTGGAGGGATGGGAGGACCGATGGGACCAATGGGAGGATTTGGCGGCGGTGGGATGGGTGGCATGTGATTTTCACGACAGTAGCGTTCGATATTTGGAGGGCGGTGTTCCTTGTTACACGTCAATTAGTTACTTTTTGATTGATGTGGTTCTCCTTCGTCGCCTCTTTATGTACGCAGCGTAGTCAACGACATTACTTTGGGAGCTTTGGTCAACATGACGCGCATTTCCTGTCTATGCAACCCTTACCAATCTAAAAGCCCTTAAAATGGAAACATTCACTGCTTCCGGTCAGACATACCATTGTAATCATGATCGAATCCTGAGCTCCGTGACTACGTATCCTGCATTCTGCGCAGTAGCATTCGCCTCCAGCCATATACACTACTGTATCGCTCACTACCATAAACTGCTATTTCTACCTTTCATTCCTCTTATGCCCTCTGTTAAACATCCTCTAATACCACGACGACTTCCCGAACTACCAAAGCCCTTTTGGCCAAACTTCCGACAGCTTTCGATCAACATCCTCACGAACGAACATGTATCCGTGGAGCCCTAACAACAGCATGATGGGCACCGGCCAGGGCCCGATGGGTGGCCGTCGACCGATGATGCCAGGCGCAGGTTTGATGGGTGCCGGACAGGGGCCAATGGGAGGCGGACAGATGCACGGCAACCCCTTCGACGCTCTGCGCGCCCAGCAGGCCGGAGGTGCACAACAGGGCCAAGGCGCCCAGAACGGCGCTGCTGGCGGCGGTCTTATGCGTAGCCCTCTCACTGCAGCGAGCGGCACTGGACTCATGGGAGGAAACATGGGCCGCAGTGCAAGTGGTGCACCGGGTGGAGATGGAGAGGACGACTCTGATTATGACTCAGATGGCTCCGACCATTTGCACTTCCACATGTGCTATGGCTACTAGTAGGAGCGTTTAGGGCCGTAAGCGAATTTGATCTGGTGGGATTGATGCTTTGTCTTCTGTTGGTATTGCTTTGATGCTCTGTTTCGTAGTATAGCTGATATTCCGTATCAAATTGTCATGCCCTCGGTCGCTGACAACTGGGTTCGGACAATTGGAGTCGTGATAATGTTGACGATCCATGTTCGATATAGGTCCTGGTCGTCACCACAGAGATGATGATGATGCAGTATCGACGTGAGCCCTTTGTAGAAATGCTTCGATACAGTCCTGGGCATAATTTTTACAACCCCTGTTCTTCCACCTTTCCTCATCAGGAAGGATGTATCCACTGCTTGGCGTAGCTCACCACCTGGTGTGTCCTCTATTGTTGGCTATTACTGCCTCGCAGCGGTCTCGCATACTCTTGCATATACGTTGTATGTCCTCAGGTGTAAGCTTGGCCCATTCTTGATAGTGAGATTGAAGGTAGCAACACCTCCTGAGATGGACATGAATAGCCGGAAGGGGTTAGCGTAAATACAGGGGCTGTAAAAACTATGCCCAGGACTGTATGTGTGTAGTGCTCCTTTCGTGATTCACGCGTTGGGCTGCGATGTCGGCCCGATCTTGCCGAAAGGCGAGAGCGAGAGCGGCAAGTGCTCTCCTGGAACAAGGGGGAGTGCGTCTGGTGTGAAAGAGGAAGCACAACATCTCACATCTCACATGGTGAATGTCATTGGGACATGTACATGGACTGGTGCTCTGCCGATGGGCTGTAACTGTAGCGACCGTGAGCATCATACACAGCACAGGTAGGCAAGTAGCTTGAACAATTTCCCCTTTGGTCCGTCACGTTGCCAGCGAGAAATGCAAAACTCGATATCCACTACTCGGCATAGCGAAATACCTCACCGACCAAACGATTTACATCTGGATATTAAGGACTCTGTCCCTGTGAGTACAGCGTCTTGCAGCAGCCGAGTACTGTAACATTTGCTTTGAGCGGCCGCTGCCAACGAAGCCGGCTGATTTGCTGCAATCCTGGATTTTGCTAGGATACCCGGGAACAGAATGTGACTCCGCTGCTGACAGACGCTGGACTGTATCGGAAATGGAAAATGGCATACCTCGATCATCTCTAGACATTATGGCGTGTCCTACCCAACTCGACCTCGAGAGTCAAACACCTCAATCCGAGAAGCAGCCCCCTACTCCAAGCTCGCTACAACCGGACGAATGCTCTCCTGCCTACAACAGCTCAACGGCACAAAAATGTCTGGTAGTCTTCACAACATCGTTCATCACCTTATCGGCATCCTTTAGCAGCACATCCCTTTTCTCCGCAGCGGACCAGATTGCAGGCGACTTCGGTACGACAGCAGTGGTTATCAATGCATCCAGTGCTGGTGTCTTGTTTACAATGAGTGTGTCGACTTTTATATGGGGCCCTATAGCGACAGCAAGTGCAAGCGTCTATGCTGCTTCTCGACAACGCTAACAGTGTCTCTAGCTTACCGGCCGTCTGGCTGCATGGTACGCCTGTATCGTTGCCTTGCTCTTCTTCACCATGGCGGGGGCTCTATCGCCGAATTTGAGCACATTCATCGCCTTCAGAGTGCTATCTGGCTTTCAGGGGACGTTCTTCCACGTCACAGGCCAGACCATCCTTGCTGAGTACTTCCCACCAACGTCTCGAGGCACCGCAACCGGATTCTTTCTCTGTGGCACAGTACTAGGATCGCCACTTGGACCACTCGTCGCTGGAGTCGTCGTAACATATCAGAGCTGGCGAGTTATTCTCTGGGTTCAGGTCGGCATGATCGCCATCGGTCTCCTCTTCTCCTTCCTCTTTTTGAGGAAAGGCTGTAGCCCAGCGCTAATACCAAAAGACGATGAGACCACGCTCATGTCACATGTCGTCCATGCTTTGAACCCGATGAAGGTGCTCGGGCTGATGAAGTACCCCAATGTACTGCTCACAGACATAGCATGCGGTCTCCTGGCTTGGTCGCAGTACGCACTTCTATCCAGTCCACGGCACATCCTCGTATCACAATTCAACCTGAACACACCTCTGATATCAGGCCTCTTCTACCTCTCACCAACAGCAGGTTTCCTGTTCGGCACCATAATCGGTGGCAGATTCTCAGACCACACAGTCCGACAGTGGATCAAACGCCGAGACGGCATCCGTCTACCACAAGATCGACTACGAAGTGGCTTCGCATCTTTCTTCTTCGTAATCCCGGCAGCTTCTTTGATCTTTGGCTGGTGTATCGAAGAACAGGTAGGCGGCTTGGCGATACCGATCGTGACCGCCTTCTTCTCAGCAGCAGGGCTGCTTGCGGCACTCGCTGGTCTGAACACCTACTGTGCGGAAGTCATGCCCAAGCGTCGGTCAGATGCTATCGCGAGCAAGTACGTGGTGCAGTACACCTTCTCGGCGCTGGCGACTGCGACGTGCGTGCCCATGATTGATGCCATCGGTGTTGGGTGGCAGAGCACCATTAGCACGATCTTGGTGTTAGTTGCTGGCGGGCTGTGCATCACCGTTGCATTATACGGTATCAACATGCAGATCTGGGTGGACAGGAAGTGCAGTCATGGTACTGGGAGCGAGCCAGTATCGACAGCGTCATCAGCAGTCAACACACCAACGCGGACGTAACGAAGCATATCATGAATTGAATGCAGCATAAAGCATAGACATAGAACGATACCCCCAAAGCGACTTTTGACACTTCACACACACCCATCGAACCCACTCTCATACCTCTCCTCCTGCGCCTCTCTTATCCTCTCCCAAATCCGCTCAGTAACTCTATCCGTATACACCACCTTCGCAATCACCCTGCAAAGCTCCAGCCCCGCCAAATCACTCGTCAACCGATCCACCTCGTCGGCGTTCTTGTACTCAAAAGGCGGCCCGTCGCCCATCTCTCTGAAGACGAGATTCAGGTTTATGGAGAGTTCGTGAGCTTTGAACATAGGACATCGCTGTCGTTGGCAGGCGCGGTCGTAGGCACGGAAGCAGTATTTGACGGCGGCGTGGATCGGGGTGGGGTGGATGAGGGTAGGCTGGATTGTGGGCGGGATGCCGTCTAGGGCAATATCGAGGCGGCGTTTTATGTTTGTCCAGTCTTGATCGTTGGTTGAGGGGGAGGGGGGAGTGTCTGAGTGGTTGAACATGCTGTTGGCAGAAGTACTTCAATAGTCGGGACAAGAGGCAGATGGAAGGTCGGGTATATGCGAAGACAATGGCATTGTTTGATGCCGTGCTGAACGCTCCAATAACAACTTTCTGTTTCCAACCAAGCGCTTCATCAGCGACTGTGGCTTCACGAGCCACAAGCAGCTCCTTGTCGTGTAGCTATTGCGAGTTTGCGCGAGGCATTCCTAAGCCGCCGCAGGTTCTTCACCCTTGGTCTCCATCTTGACATCAGGGTCTGCACCACTCTCTGCATGTCCGTTCTCTCCTCCTGCGAGGATCTTCGTCTTCACCCTCTCGTCCACCTCACCTCCAGGTGTCCAACTCACGATCTTTCCATCCTCATCCACGAATTCCCATCGATATCTGCTCAAGTAATGCGGTATCGCAGAAAGCTGCGGCCCGTACCTCTGACTGTTGTCATACAGCTCGAACAGCGGCACCGCAAGCAGCTTCATGTTCTTGGGTACTGACAACACCTTCTCTGTCGGCAGCTGAATGAAGTACAGCTTCTTGCACTCTTTCGGGCGCGTTACGTGCGGTGGTAGGAATGGATACATGAATGTTTCGAAGTTCGGGCGGTACCACTGAGCGAGTGTGTCGAACACGTTCCAGTCGTGGTCGTCTTTCTCGGCGAGAGAGCCGGTAGGCGCAAGGCGGTCGTTCAGGCGGGTCTTGAAGCCTTCAATCTCGTCGACGTCGTGAGGGATGTAGTCGCCAGGGCTGTGTTGTTAGTTCGGCCTTTCGTAGCGTACTATTTTGTGCTTGAGACTCAATGTGCTTACAGCTTGAAGAAGGCATTGGCGATTTGCAGCATCAGGACATGCGGATGGTTGTGTTCATGGCAGACGAGAATGGCTTCGCAGGATCTTCGCATGCCATGTTTCTCGTAGTATTCTTCCAGTCGCTTTAGTCGGTCTTTTACTGAAGCATCCTCTTCTGGTTGTGTTTCCTTGGTGCCGAATGTGTAGTTGCTGAGTGGGTATAACCGGACGGCGGGTTGCTGGCGGCTCTGAAATGGGAGGATGTCTTTCGCAGGTACTGACGATAGCTGATGCGCGGGTGTGACGGTCGACATGATGGAGCAATGCTTCAAGAACCATTGGTACATGTAGCAGCAACACGCGCCAGGTGACATTCATCTAGGTCGCGCGGAGCTTGGGCCAGAGCTCTGTCGCGCTAGACCAGCATGGAAACCCCTGCACCTGCCATGTCGAGGCCGATCTTCGGCATGCCGTAATCCGGCAGTGGCAGTCCTCGTGATAACAACAACACTCCCTCTTATCTTCTTTCACATCTTCATTTCCGATCAAACAGACACAACTACGACGATATCAGCATTACCACATCGACTACCTGACAGTAACAACACAACATGTGTCGGTATGTATATCTCATCACTTCCGCCAATTGGCTCTCGGCATATCCATGTCACAACATTTAAGCTTATCCACCTCGTGCCACGGTCCGCCCTGGTGGGAACATCAGACCACTGGTGCCACTGATCATTGCTGACTGCACCACAGTTGGTTTGCCTACATATCAGCAACAGAGCCGTGTCTCCTGGAGGATGTCCTCGTCTCGCCAAAGCACTCCCTCGTCAAGCAAGTCTCGGACCACTATCTCCCAAAGCTCTTGCCCCATGAGCACGATGGCGACTCAGAGAACGATGTCAAAGCACGCAACATCGTCATGAAGTGAGATCATCCAGACTGCATCATCGACTGCTCTCCCTACTGACTCGGACCAGCTTCGATGGCCTCGGCATTGCCTGGTACACTTCCTCCAACGCCGACTTCGAGCTTGGCAAGACAGGCCAATCATCCGATGGCTTGCAGAAAGAAGTACCATCCTCCCTCGATGCAGAATCCTGGCAAGTCGTCCCTGCTAAACTGAAGGTGCAGGGTCTACGTCCAGCTCTCTACAAGACTATTCAGCCTCCACGGAATGACAGCAACTTCTTGTCGATATGTGCCAATTCGGAAACCAAAGTCTTGTTCGCCCATATCCGTGCTTCGTCTGGGACTGCGATAGCCAATATCAATAACCATCCTTTCGTATTTGGACGACACGCGTTCATGCACAACGGCTCTGCCAGTGATTTCCAGGCCATCAAGAGGGACGTTGTCAATGAGCTTTCGCCAGCTACTTACAACAGAGTTTCCGGTGGCACGGACTCTGAGTATGTCAAGCCATATGCCACCCACAGTTCTCTCCTAACATATGCCCAGACACATCGCCGCCCTCTACATGTCTTATCTGACCAAATTTGGCACCGCATCAACCTTCGAGAACGAGTACCCCATCGCCGAAATGGCCGCAGCAATGCACCGCGCCGTCGCCACAATCATGGCGATCCAACAAAAGAACTTCGGCTCCAAGAAGAAACCCAACTCTCTCAACCTCTGTGCCACGGACGGCTCGAAGCTGATTGCCTATCGCTTCCGCAACCACAAGACCTCTCAATCTCCGTCCCTCTACTACAGTACCAAGGCCGGCATGACGCTCAACAGAAAGTACCCGGATCATGCCAGTGGAATCGAGACTCCGAATCGCTGGGCCGGCATCCCTGAAGAGCAACATGGTAAGCACTTGATCATCGCCAGCGAGCCGAGCACGTACAAGGAGGAGGATTGGGAGGTGATTGGAAGGAACCAGTTTCTGATTGCGGATGCCGACGGGGTCTTCAAGGTGGAGGATTGTCCTTACTATGAGGGTTGGGATGCAGCTGATCCGCCTCCACCACCGCCGGGAACGGTGATGCCGTAAACAGTAGGGCTGCTTCGAATGAGCGACAGAAAGACGAGAGAGACGACTAGCTGAGATTGATACCCTATGACTTGAATGACCTAGAAGATGTTATGATTGAACGAGAAATGAGATAACCCTAGTCACAACATATTCGAAGCCCTCGCGCGAGCCCCAAGTTCTATTGACAAAGTTCATTGCTGGTCGGATCATTGCAACAACTAACATTTGCAGCGGATTCTCTCAATTGTGGAGACGAGGCTTCCCGCGATCGCTTTGCGTAGGTCGCTACAATCTATACATCGCTTCAGCACGCCCGACAGTTTACGCGAACGATGTTTTGGACGACGGTAGGCAACGCATTCGGCGGCAACGAACATTTTCCACAGCTCTTGCACTACCCTCCCTATGTGTCATGTCAGCACATCTTCTCTCGAACTCCAGCGATGTTACAGCGGACCTACGCATTCTGTTTCAGCCTACGTGAAAGCCAATTCGTTTCCGAAAGCGCTGAAGGGATGCTACTCGCTGATCGCTCCACTTCGGCTGGTTCCATGTGATGGCCAGTCCCTGGCAGTCTCGATCGACTCCATCAGATCGCTGATGGTGGTTTACGAGCCGCCTATTATTCTTGGCTACAAGTTTTCGTCGAAGCAGGTTCTGCTGAGTCACTATCACAGAGAATCTGGCGTTGATGTAGTCGTAGTCGTAGCTTGCCAAAAGATCGGCCAGGGTCATACATTGTACGCGGATCAAGGTAGCCGCTATGCTGATAGCCAACGGCAGATATCCTAGGAGCGCTGTCAATCGGCTGACCATCTTGTCCTCGTTATCTGACGGTATACCTGCCATTCGCTTCAGTGCTGTGCTGGCCTCGACCTCAGTAAACGGTAGGAGCTCGACAGTCATCGCTCCAGCAGAGGGTGGCTCTGCTTTGGCTCGGACTGTGCGGCGCATCCTATTGCATTTCCTGCTCGTGACCAGTACTGAGGCATCGGATCGGGGCGGCCGAAATCTGTCGATAGTGTCCCAGTCAAAGTCGTCCACGCCGTCGAGTACTATGAGCCACTTTACAGAACGCTTCTCGAAAGAGTCCTGAGGCCATGGCGTTGACGGCCACTTTGGCCCTGAATGCAGACAGGGACGGTCATTGTTGTCTGTCGCGTCAGGCAGAAGGTCACGCAAGGCGGAGAGTCGGCTGAAAGCTTGTTGCACTTTGCCAGTATCACCAGCGTCCACCCAATAGATGGCTTCGTATCGGTTCTTGTACCGATTAACATATTCCAAAGCAAGTGAGCTCTTTCCCAATCCCGTAATACCGTGCAGCCACATCAGCGAGGTGTCGGGCAGTGCCTGGCTGAGCAGTTCTAGAGCACCGTCTCTTCCACAAAAAGTGTCGTATTGCTTTTCGGGCACGTTCAGCATCAGAGTTGGCATCTTGTCCGCCAAGGAGGAGGATTGTGTGCGCCAATGTGGTGATGGAACATGGCCGCCATCAAGCGAATGTTCCTGATGCCAAGCTGCCGAAGATCTGGATAGCCCACATTGCTCTAGCGCACGAGAGCAAGTATGTCCGTTTGCAGTATGATTGCACACAAGATCATGCAAGGTCGCATCAATGCGTGGGTCCGCCTATGATTGTCGATGCGTGACGGCAGTCGTGCGTGGCACTATATGCCCCTGATGCTTCGACCAATGTGACAAGGGTATGCCGTCGGAGCACTTCTGCGTATCTGCGCGATCAGCCTTGGCTACCATCACTCTGCCAAGGGCCACCTTCTCCAAGTCGTCTCTTTGGTAGTCGTTGCATGCTCGGGCTGCGGATGTCCAGATGCGAACCACCCTTTTTAGACAGCGAAGGCCCCTTGCCACGACAGACTCTCCGATAGTTCCGCCAGTCAATGAAGGCCAAGCATGTGAAGGTGCGGTAGTACCGAGAATGGTCATCGGAGTCACATCGGCGTGTAGTCGACCATTCGAGGCTTTTATATTGAATTCGATTTGGCACAGCATACTGGTCATGATACTAAGCAGCAGCATAGTTCGGTCGCTGTTGCAGCTGGACCAGAAGAACATCAGCCGTACTACAGGTTCAAGGACCGTGGAACTAGAGTCGTAACGTTCTGTAGCTTAGACAAGCGTAGCCAAAGCGTTGTATCTTTTGTGCAATACCATCGGACCTGTACTGAAGCATCCAGACTGGCCCAGCCCGACGGAGCTAGGTGGCAACACTGCCCCTAAGCTCCGTCTCACTTCCGCAGCGGATGGTCGGCGCTGTGGTTGGACATCAATCATCCTGTCAGTGATGCGCAAAACCAGTGCCTGATGCGCCATGGAGGCACGGAGTCGAAGCAATATAAGCCACTCGCGGAGTCGTTCAATGTGCTGGTGATACACCGAGGTGACGCTTCGTGGCTTTTCGTGAAACCCTAGGAATCTACTCAACCGGCTCAAGGACAGTCCCACATCGACGGTGATCAGCTCGACAAAAACGCAACCCAGCGAGAATATGTCCGCCTTGCGGCCTCGTGCCCCAAGGCGGGCCACTTCCGGTGCGCAATATCTCGGTGTCATGAAGCCGGGTCCGGTCGATGTCGAATTATCCATGGAGAATTGATACGAGGTTCCAAAGTCCGAGAGGAGAACCTTACGCCCACTAATTAGGACATTGGCAGGCTTAATGTCTTTGTGTCGGCATGAGAGGCTATGCATGTAGTCGACCGCTGAGGCCAGAGAGTAGTACCATTCTGGCATGTATGATCGCTTATCATATGCTGTTGGTTCGCTGAGGTACTCCTTCAACTTGCACTCCGCGACTGTTGACATCAAGATATTCAAAGCTCGTTTCTGGTAATATGCCGCAACGAACCTTGCAATGTTCGGATGGTCAAACTTTTGGAGAATCTCGATTTCGTGAAGATCCGGTGACCGTAAATCGTCCCTTTGTCGGATGCATACTTTGCGAGCAAAGGATTCGGGAGACGTTCGAAGCTGGACTTCATCGACAATGCCGCATGCTCCATGGCCCAGATTCTGTACGTGCAAGAACGGAAGGCTAGGTATGCTGGTCTGGAACCACGAAAGAACGGTGCGCAAGTTCCGATGGTCACACGTAAAGTGCCAAATTTGATCAGAGGAAGAGTCCATACTGACGATGACGAGTATGAATGCGGCGCGTTCATACACAGCATCGCGTATCTGCGCGGCCATTGTTGTCTCGCATTTGTAGTCCACCCACAGATAGCGGTAACCCATGTCCCTGGTCAAAGCTGCCGCCCGTTCAAATGGTAAAGGCAGCTCGTCAGCTGGCATCGAAAGTCCCTCCTTATCAAAGAGACTCCTGACTGGTGTCGTGCGGTTTCGTGCGGATTGTCGTGAGGCCCACGAGTACTCGAGAGCAAGATACTTGGCCTTCTCTGGTGCTGGAACAACCCTGTCAAGATGAACATCGACCAGGTATGTGGGTCCGGCTAGACTCTCAGCAGTATCGCCAATGTAATTCGGCGGATTTGTCACAACTGTGTGGTTACTCTGAGGCCCTTGGCTGGTATGACTTCCGGAACCAGTTCCGTCAGAACTGCGTACCATTGCGACCATCGCAGAGTAGGAACTGGTCGAACGACTCGGGCCCTGATCGTCATCATCTCCAGGTGGACCCTGACGCCTGTATCGTAGTGTCCATGGGCCGTCGGCACTGTCTCGAATCGGACCCAAAAGATGGTCGAGACAGTGTTGGGCAAACGCAGCCCAGGACGAGAATATCTGGTCACAGGCTCCCATACTGCTGACGAAAGGACAAGTCCTCGGGTACTCAGCTTCATACGATACATACGACCTGTCTCTGATCTCGTCGTGTCTGCCTTGTTGGATGTCATGGTTATCAGAATGCACGCTGTTCAAATGGGGAATCAATTTGTCCTTTCGGTGGCAGATGAATTTCCGATTAGTGGTCCGGCAGAGCACGCAGTGCCAGAACTCCTGTGGGGACTTATTTCTGTGGTGTCTATGCCAGGAGTCTTTGTCGTTGGTGGAATAAGAGCACCCAAGGCAGCACTGTAGCGCTTTCGGGCTGATCGTTCTAGCGGCTTTCCTGGACTGAGAATTCTCGCAATCACGAGCATTGTGATCGGCAGCGTAATTTCTGACATCGACCAGCACAGTATCGCCGCTCGATCGGTCAGACTGGTCTGCCTGCCTGGTGACTGTTGGCTGTGGAAGCTCGTGAGCTTCCTGTGGGGCAACGTCGAGGTTTGCGGCGAACCATGATCTCACTGCATCGACACTCAGGTCTTCTAAGCCTGCAATGTTTTCGAGCTCCCTCTCACTTGGAAATCGCTGCTGGCCTTTGCAACGAGAACGCAGTGCTTTGCGTAATATCGTTGCCATTATCAGTGTATGCAGGGTTCAGGACAGTCATTGTTGTCCAAAGGTTCGGTAATTCGTGAGATGCCTGAATCTGTTCACAATTAGTAGATATACTGTCGTGCTTGAAGAGAACACCTACGCAAGCCATAACATCGTCCGGCACACGGTCACAGTCTCTGCAGTAAGACCACCATTGACATGAAGAAGACCCAGAGGCATCGAGATCAGCCGCGTCCTGGCGACCCTTCCCTTTACCGAAGTATGTTGGCCAGCCCCCGGCGCCAGGAGGACCTGGCGCACCTGACATGGCGATGCAGGTAGCTGAGTTTAGATTGCACTAGCGCGCAAGGGAGCTAAGGTCTCGGGTGAGCACACACGCGGTAACTCGAATGGCTAGGAAACGGGGTCAATAACAAGCTGTAGCACTCCGTGCCGCATGTGATGAAGCAATGAAAGTCGAGGAACCCTCGAGAAGAGTACCATCACTCATCTTTGGGTGCCTGCGTTATACAACGCTCACCTAGGGCGACGAGTAGGTGGCAAAGGGCAGTCGTGTTTGCCTTAATGCCTCCTCAGGACTTGACGGCGGGCTGGATTGGCACAGCTCGTTGCCTTCAGCACCGTCAGTCGCAGATACTGGTTTGGACCGACCTTGGGTCGTCATCATGCTTCGCAGGAAGGATTCTTGCAAAGGCGCCGTGGTGCCAGGAGGGCATCGTCGCCCTTTCCCACGGGAAGTAGCGCGAGGCCGCCCGCCCTTCGCCCTGTTGCAACCTGGCGGTGCAGCTTGGGCCACATGGTGATGATGAATGAGGCGCAGACTGGTGGAACTCCGCGATGACGGTTCAGAAAATACGGTTGTGATGAAGAGATGAAGTTTGATCGTGTAGTTGGAATTGTGAAAGTGGAAGTCGCGTCTGTTCTCTCGCTAAGCTCAGACCTCTTGGCCCGAGCTTCATCAGGCATGGTCTGAATGCCCGAGATGAACACAACCGATGTTGGGAGAGAATCGAAGACCTTGTGCCTTGAACCCACCGAGAATGGTGTGAGTACACAGGCGTCACCCCGTTCGATACCATGGGTTGTTCTGTCCGATATCTTAGGAAATCGCCTTCGTCCTGCTTGACAGCTCTGTCTAAGACTCTCAAAATATTGCTTCAATACATCTCGCCTCGCGCCATCCCCTGAGACCTTCGTTATATTCATTCATCATCGACCTCCTCAAATCTCGGAATGCCTCGGATAGTGTTCGCAGTGACTTGATTCGCTCGATTTGTGTCTGGGCGATCCAACGACATGGCATAAGCGTCCGCCACGCGTTTCTGATATGCCCTATAAGACTCGCTCGAACCCTGCCTGAGCGGCGGTCGGTCAGTCTTTACTGACGGTTTGTCGTCGGTGTAGTCACTGTGACTTGTCAGTATACTATGTCTGCGAACATAAATGTCGTTGATGGCACTTACTCGTTGCGATCAACGTATGCTTGGTCCTGAAGAGCTTGTTGAAAGTGCTGCTTGAACAGATTCAGCTTGCTCTGGCTTCCACCATTGCCGACGTCTGCATTGATCTGCAGATCGAACACGATTTTCTCCTGTAGCGCGAGCTTTTGTAGGTTGGAGCCATCGAAGCGAAGGGACAGCAGCCTGTCGAGGACAATGTAGTCGTGGGGTAAGCTGCCATGGCATATTCCCAACGATGTAGAGCAGCAGTGGCATGCCGCCGTGGGCACATCAGCTCGGCGTTGCTGATCGGAACATAACTCGCAGGCTGCACCTGCCTGGCGGTGCTCTTTTGAGCATAGCTGGCGGACAATTTCCGGGGCTAGAGGCCGCTTTGTCTGGTCGCTGTTGACCATCTGTACTGTGACAAGGATCGCCCTCTTCAGACTGGCGTTAAGGTCAGTCATGTCCAGCGATCGAAGCCAAGCCTGCAGTTGTGGGATGCGTCGATTGTAATTCGTATCACTGTCACTGCCCTCATCCGCCAAGCCGATGCTCTCATGAAGGTGTTCGAGCGAACCTTCACACGCGATCGCAATCATCTCGGCGAAGACGCAGCCAAGCGAGAAAATGTCAGCAGGTAGCCCCCGGAGCTTCTGTGCTGCGACTTCAGGCGCGCTGTACTTTGGCGTCAAAAAGGTCCCTCCCGATGTCAGCGCCGCCGCTCCGGTCTTCGAGTTACGCAAAGAGGTGCCAAAGTCAGTAAGAAGAACCTTGTTGTCGCTAATCAGAATGTTGGCTGGCTTGATGTCCTTGTGCCGGAGCCCCGTGTTGTGCATGTACTTCAGTGCTTCAGCCAGAGACATGAACCATTGCGGCACACACTGTATCTTGGCTTCGAACTCTTTAGGGGTGCTGAGGAATCGTCGGAGATCGCAATCTGCCACAGGCGACATGAGGATGTTGAACGCAGTCCTGTCACAGTAAGCAGCGATAAAGCGGGCGACATGCGGATGGTCGAGACTCTGCATGATCTCGATCTCTCTGAGATATCGCGCTCGCTGAGACTTGTTCGTCCTGTCTCGAAGGACTATCTTCCGAGCATAGGTCTCGGGCGGCGAACCCGACGATTCGAGCTTGACCTTGTCGACAAAGCCATAAGCACCCTGCCCGAGGGCCTCTACGTGCCGGAACCAGTTTCGCTGCTCCGACCAGGTCCGCACTTTCTCCAAGTGCTTGAAGTCGCTTGTGAAGTGCCAGATGGGCTGACTCTCGTCCTTGCGGAAGCCCATGGACGTGATCAACATTGCTTCTTC
This sequence comes from Fulvia fulva, assembly GCF_020509005.1. Taxonomy (NCBI): domain Eukaryota; kingdom Fungi; phylum Ascomycota; class Dothideomycetes; order Mycosphaerellales; family Mycosphaerellaceae; genus Fulvia; species Fulvia fulva. The sequence continues at coordinate 3,172,566 of NC_063017.1, read as the reverse complement.
ATATATTTCTTTCCGGTTGGCTTGTGATGTCGCGGTCGAGCTGATCATGTCAGACCAGAGATACTGGAAGCCCATTTCCATGGCAATCTCGATAGCTGCTTTCATCACGGCCACAGCACCATCACGTGCTGGTAAGCGAAGTTCGGTCGAAGCATTCAGTTTCAAGGAGGTCTTCTGTGGCAGCACTTTCATTGCCTCGACATCGCAATCCAACGCCAAGAACTTGGGGGTCACGTCTGGAGTGACTAGTTCGTGGTTGTGAATGTCGATGAAGGTGAGGTGACAAACCTTACGAGTAGGAGGACTCATTCGCGCTGAGCATGGCTGAGCAGGTTCGGCCTTGATCAGGACCCCATTCGGAGCCTCTTGTTGAACTCTTTGTCGCCCTCCCGAGTATCGTTGTCGTTTCGACTGGCCACTATTGCTGCCCTGTTGGGTCGGCGGGGAAACGCCAGAGGTGGCTGTCGAGGAGCCATCTGAAGAGTTGCTGTTGCTATCGCCGGGCGAGCCACCATCTCCGACGTCCCTGTTGCGCGACGACGGAGGCTGATCACTAGGCCCATCGACATCATCATTGAAATGCGCTATCCAGTGGTCATTGCGCTCTTTCCAAGACTTGAAGATGTGGCCACACACTTGACCGGTCGAGACACAGGTATAGCCGCAGTGTCTGATGAAGGGTGCTTCATATTGCACTTTCGACTTCTCGCGGAGCTGATCCTTGTTGCTTTCTTCCGTGGGATGCATAGAGTGGATGTGCGGGAATAGCTTGTCACGCCTGTGTGTGATAAACGAGGCGCCAGTGTCTGAGCCGCGGCAACTGATACATGCCCAGAAGTTCTGTGGCTGTTTCGACTCTTCGTGGCGTTCCCAGTCGAATCTACTATCTGACGAATATGTGCATCCCCAAGTGCAGCGGAATTTACCGGCCAGTTTCCCGGGCTTTCCAGGGGTACAGTCTTTGTTAGCGGCGTCGTTGATATACTTCCATATCATCGCAGATACGTCCGTTGTACCAGCGGGTTGAGCTGGATCCGTTGCGCGCGGGACCCGTCCTGCTGGAGCTTCATGGAGTCGAAGCTTAGCACCAAACCAAAGGGCAACCTTGAGAGGAGATAGATCACACGCGGCAGCGATGTTCTTGAGATCTTTGTCGAGTGGGAGGTGAGACCTCTTCTGCCACTGCTGCAGCTTAACTTCTAGCAGCTCCGTCTGCTCGCCGTTGAACTGCAGATGCTCCGATGCGTCGAATAGCTTTCTTGTTTTGTGGTCAGGCTGGCCAGCTGTGTCGTAGGCTGTAATATCGCGTATCGTTCGTTTCCCAACAGACTTGGGCACCTCGTGGCGTTTGACAGCATGGCCATGGAGGCCTGCACCCATATCGACTTGAGCGAGGTTCTCTGGGAACGATTCAGTGTGGAAGTTCCTTGGTACTTCAATAGTCTGGCTACTAGCCGGGCCAGGCGGTGCTGGAGTCACAGGCAGAGACAGATGGTTGCGAAAGGGAGAGGCAAGGCAGTCGATATCAGTCAGAGGCTGTGTCGCGTAGCCACTTTCTGGCGCCCCTTGCAGGGCAAGGCTGGAGTTACCCTGAGTGGGTCGATAGCCGTCTAGAGTTTGGGTGCCTATGTATGACTGAGCTGCCATGGCGGCGTCCCACTGTGGCCAGACACTGTCAGCGTATGCTACGCGATAGTCGAGTAATGACGGGGACTCACATCGAAGAACTCCGCCCCAGAGTACATGTCTGCTCCCGCCGCGGTGGGTAGGTCGGAGGGTGCGGAGGGTGCAGCATACATGCCGATGCCTTGTCCCGCTCCTTGAACCATTGCTGCACAGACACTGCAAACGCCGCGAGGGCTGCAGAAGCACTGCTGGGGCGACATCTCGCTGAAATTTCCCGAGCTAGGTGTTGTGTTCATTGTGAGCGTACTCCGCCCGTGGGAGGACCACGGTCGCTAGTCGCAGTTCCGGTGATCTAACGGTGAGTAATAGTACCTAGCACATAGCAAGGAAGCCTATACGTAAGAAGGAAGAACGAATGTCAGCGCAAAGTAGGGTCGCGGGGGGCCGATCAAGTCTTCTATCGTTGACGGGCGCAGTGATGAAGGGCGTAAGGCAACTTGGAAATATGTGCCAGCAAGGCAATGCTTTCACCCACTCAATTGTGAAGGACAGCGCGTCATTAGCAGAGGGCGTACGTGTAGCTCCATATCGCTGTCTGATGGGAACACAAGCGTGTGGCTGAGCGAAACGAGGCCGGCCACAGCTCTTGCTTCGCCCCGTTGGAATCCTGCAGGGCGGAAAGAGCTTAGCCTATACAGTTCTGGGCATAGTTTTTACAACCCCTGCTCTTCCACCTTTCCTCATTAGGAAGGATGCTCCATACATACAGTCCGCGCTCGGCTCGATCTCCTTCGCCGACTGCGCCCGCTTGCTGTGTACTCGAGCAGGATGGCACCCCAGGATTGAGGCTGCGTAGTCGTGAAGAGATGGGTGATGGAGGCAGAGGACAACACAGCCAAAGTACCTGCTACCAGACACGCGCTTGATCTTAGCCGCTCTCGGCTTGCAGTCAGGACTCGGGAGTGATTGTACCGCTAGTATTGTACAGATCGTGTGCACGCGCTCTGGAGTAGACTTGTGCCTCGAAAGGTCTCACCTGAACTAGTCCTTGCTGCGGTACACAAAGCGAGTGCGCAGTCAGAGCAAGGCTTGTGGTCCTTGGGCTTCGACTCATATAGCCTACATGAGCTGGGCAGCAACGCACTCGCCATGCCTTCAGATGTGCTGAAGAGCCCCTGGTCAGGTTTGGGTGATGTGAAACTCGACCTTTACGGCTTCCAAAGACTGTTCGGAGGACGGTACACACGACGGCTTGTCGATCCTTTTACAGTCGGCCGTCGCCTTGGACACCATTGCTTTGGAGCTTCCCGACACTCCCCTCCATGTGAGCAGAGACGCACTGAACCTTGTCGTCAAGAGCATGGCTCCTGTAGCGCCAATCCGCAAGCTCTCTTTAGCATTCAGCAATGGACCCAAGGACCTCCTATTGGCACTTCTGCTCAGGCACGCCGGGACATTGAGAACGCTGCGACTGTTTACTTCCGCATTGAGGTCTGAAGACGACTGGACCGAAGTCTTCGATGTGTTGGCGAGTAACTTCCAGCTTGAGGAATTAAGTGGTTTTGATCTGTGTTTTCCCAATACGATTGCGAAGACCCACACGTTTCATTACCAGAATGAGACCAATTTCGAACTCTCGGCAGAAGAACAATTTCCCCAGAACATGAGCAGTCTGCGGGAGTCTGGTTGCTTCGTGAGCGTTTTGGAGGATTCAGAAGCGGATGATGAATGAGATTCTGATGACGACGACGACGACGACGGGAATACAGGTGAAGCTGCAGCTTAGGAGGATGTCGAGGAAGGTATACATGAAGTCGAAAATCGCGTCCGAGCGGACGAGAACGTAGACGAGCACGGAGACGACCAGCAGAGAGCAGGAGCAGAAGATACAATGCCACCGCAACGGATGAGAAGGCCCATGCTACGGTGCAAGAGCCCCCGACAAAAGAGGTCGCCGCTTGCACAACCGCAACCTCATTTCTTATTGGCGACGACAGTTGAACAGCAGCACAGCGATTGCTTACAACGAGGAAGCATTGCAGCGCACGCCGCTCTACAGTAGTCTATAGGCCGACGGTGCTCATAGTGGTTCGTATAGGCTTTAATCTCATCGCACTCTGGGCCACGGAGACCACGGATCACATGCTACGAGAATCGCGAGTTGGCACATCTTGTCGGAGCTGTGACCGATCGACACCCGGCCCGAGACGGGACATAGTCTCGGCATGCCGACCTTGCTCACATCAGGTCATGATGGATCCACGAATGTCAGTCAGATGGCTGTCCAATGCTTCTCAGCGGTATCTCACGTACTACTATTGGCTTCGCACGCTTCGCCACACTTCATATGGGCCTCCATGTGACCTCGAGGTCTCGGGATCCACAGCATACCATCTCACGGGACCACCCCTTCCAATAGCATCAACCACATACCTTCATTCCAGTTGTAGCTCGCTACTGTACAATCGCTATAGGCTCATTGAACACAGTCATACCGTTGCAGTGCCCACAAGGCAAGAGGCCCGTGCATTCTCGCGGGCACAAAACCACAGCTCTTTTCCCTTTCTCTTCCCTCTTCCTTTCATCCACTACAACAATCCAACATACTTGACAGACAGGTCGTCCCGAGAAGACGCTAAACTCGCTCCGGCGATTCTCAGTAGTCGTGACGATGCGAGGCGGCAGGGCAGGTGGAGGTATGCGGGCGGCAGGACAGGAGGAGGTATGCTGTAGGCAGGGTCAATAGAAAGAGGAGGCCCATCAGCTTCCGGTGCTTACGGGCCCGGGACTGGAGGGCTGAGTTGAGGTCATCGTCCCGAGAAGACGCTAAACTCGCTCCGGCGAGTCTCAGTAGTCGTGATGATGCGAGGCGGCAGGACAGGAGGAGGTATGCTGTAGGCAGGGTCAATAGAAAGAGGAGGCCCATCAGCGTCCGGTGCCTGCGGGCCTGGGACTGGAGGGCTGTGATCATCACCGCCGCCGTCGTCGTCGTTTCAATCGTGCTCAGTCCTCGGCATGTCTCCTGTTGCGCCCAGTCTTCGATGATGTTGTCGTATGCTATGCCGTCGCCGTACATGATTCTTGACCCTCCTCCTCATCCCTGATGTTCGCGCCGTATGCCTTGCGCCCCGGTCGTCCTCTCCCATCCTGTTTCCGTCGCCCCCTGAGTCTCGTGTACCTTCCCCACCCCATAAATCCCCCACGTCGCCGATTCTGTTGTGTTCCCCATCATAAGATTTTCACTGTCGCTGTGCTCATATCCACCCGTCCCAGCTTCTTGGCGGCCTTTCCGCTCTGCCTCCTTTCCTGTGCACACCCTCACTGTCTCCAATATCCCCATATCAGCTCTGAACCACCCTATCGCTGCTTGCTTCGCACCTCCGCTGCTTTCGCTCCACCCCATACTCGCTGCCTTCCCCACCTTTCTGAAAAATGCACCACGCCCCTATCCAGCTGCTGCACCACTACACTGTCGTTTCCACTCCGCTTACATCTGCGCTACGTACCTAACACAGCCCTCCTGCCCCCTTACATATGAAACTATGCTTATCTTGCAATTGACTCTTTGCGCTTCCAGATCTCATGTATTCGCAGCACCTGCGACATCTCGCCGTCACATTCACGTCGCTGATATGTCCTGTCGCCACGATCCTTTCCCTCCCTTCTTCCAAAAGATCGTTGTCGTCGCAGCATCGTGAGGTTTATCGCATGCAAAGTTATGGTCCTTGATCGTGCCACTTCCATTTCCAACCCCTTATATGCACGTTCAGCAAAGGAGAGAGATGCAGCTGTGGTGCTGCCACTCCTGCATGTTGTCGCAACATGGAGTCTTCCACGCTTGCCTGCATTCGTTTCGTCAGGGGTCACTGGCCCGCGCATGACATCGTGCCTTCTTTCACGTTTCAGTGGTGCAGACTCTCCAATGCGCCTTCTATGTACACCCTCATTGCATCAATCCAGCTGATTCCAGTACGAAGGCGGGTACTGACATGTTCTACACTCCAGTCCTCCGGCAATTGCTGCGCGATCCTTGTTTCCAACTTTTCCCCGAAGATATGCATTCACGACAAGTGCAGATCGAGAGACACTCCGAGGGCTCTCAACAAACGACCTGACCATCCCGTACGATAACTTGAATGTCTTTCGATCGTTACGATAGCAAGATCGTGGCGTAGCGATTGCTTATAACAGAAACGCGTTCGGGCGCGCGTGTCACTTCAACAAGATCTCCTTCGTCTAAGGTATTCGTGGTACCCTACGCCGATCACAGTCGTTACTAATTCTGGATCGCGGCGGCCACCTCTATGGTCAAGAGCCCTTGCTCCATGAGATGAGACAGACAGACCTAAAGCTCTGTACTTCATTGATCAAGTACGGCGTATACCACACAAGTCCACTCGCCGTAATCATTTCTCCATTTATTGCGTACGAACGCTGGACTGAAACCACAACGCCGCGCTAATCAGTATGGGAAGCCCCAATACCACCCATTCCCGCCGCTGCTCATTGTTTCGTGCTTCATGTCATGAATCCCTCTAAGACGTGCGAGGCACTTGATGGCCATCGTTCTCGCGCACTGGCAGGGCGTCTCCAGCAGGAACCGTCTGAGTCTTCAAGCCCGAGTCCTCGATGCCCATCTCATCTTTCTGCTCTGCCGGGTCGTCGGTCTCCAAGTCGCCGAAAGAGATCTTCTCAGCCTTCATCTCCAACTGAAGCTTCAGGCGCGGATCCTCGAGGTCCAAGGAATCTCTCCTCACATCAAGCTTCTGCTTCGGAGTGTCAACCTCCATAAGGTCATCCTTTCCGTCGTCCTTCGTGTCATCTCCTTCCTTAGATTCTTGGCAGAAACCCGACTAGAGCTTCGGCTCCAAATCCTCGAACTCAGAGATGTCCTTGACAGGCACACCCGCGGCAGTGAGTGGCATACTGGCGCGGAAGGCCTTGATGTCCTCGATCAAGATACTCTCCTTCTTCTTTTCGACGACATGTCCATTACCATTCGCATGACCGTTAGCATCACCATTGGTCTGCGGCGCTGGCGCCTTGATGCCTAGCGATGGCAGCAGGCCCGGAAGGAAAGCTTGGGCCTGCGAGATGATAACTTTGGCGTCTTCGGCAGCCATGCCGGCAACCTTCTGGAGATACTCGCCGACTGCAGCCACGATCGATTCGACGTGGCCCGGTTTGGCCAGATCGATCTTTTCGAAGTAGGTGGCGAGCTGCTCTGGTTCGGCGGGAAGTTGAAGCTGGGTGAGCATGCTGGAGACGGCGTTGCCAAGGTTCGCACGCTGTTCGGACACGCTCGTGTTGGCTGCAATATCGTCGCTCGAAGCCTGGGCGATGTTGTAGACAGAAAGCTTGGCACGCTCTGGCGAGCTTGGGTTGAAATAGAGGTTGAAGAAGTCCACAATCTCGGACTGCGAGAGCTTCTCGAGTGCCTCCACGTCGTGGTTGACTGCAATGTGTGTCAGTAGAATTCATTTCAAAGATCATCATAGTACTCACCAAGCTCGAAATCGAACACATCCGACGTGATATGGTACCAAAGACGCCCACTCTCAGAATTGAGGTTCTTCAGCTTCTCCAAGCGCTTGTTGATCACACCAATCCTATGCGCCTCAAACTCCTTTTCCGGCATATCCTTGATGGTCTGGTCAAAGGTGCTCAGGAGGTGCTCGATTCGCTCTTCCAAGTACGGGCAGGGCTTCTCGCTCTGGACCAGGACGCGGTATTGCAGACGGCCTCCAGTCACAATTGGACTTCCACCTACAACGTACCCAAGCTGCTCCTTGGTCCGTAATGTGTCGAACACTGGCTCTTCTAGCATTTGTGAAAGAAGCAACAGCTTAGCACGCAGGCGGCGATCCTGCGCATCACCGATATGGACAGAGAAGTCGATGCAGTGGTTGACATTCTCCTTGTTGGCTAGGGTATGCTTGTACGTGTAGTCCGAGCCTGGTGGGAAGATGATTGAACGATCCTCAGGCCACTGTGATCGAGGCAACGGTAGACATTTGAGTGTCTTCTCGACCAGATCGCCAAGCTTCAGTGCGTCCTCCTTGTAGAAGTTACCATGAGCCATGATCTCGATGTGCATCTGGCGCAAGAACTGTGGGTGCATCCTCTTGACATCGTCTACCTCAATGGAGGACAACACGGCGAGCAGTTCACTAGGAAGGTAGGCGCGTGGTTTGTTGACCCAGTTCCTGTAGTTGCTGACCTGGCGGAAAGGCTCCATGTATTCGGAGTTGCGATGTCCACGCTCAAGTCTGTCCAAGACGATCTTGAAGCGATCTTCCTTGATTTCCAGATCGCGCATCGACTCGAGAACTTTCTGGAGCAGGACATGCATCTTGTCGTTGTAACCACTGACTGAGATCTCGAAAGCATCGCCGTGAAGGGAGATGCCATACTCGAGGCCGGCAAGTTCAGCATCGTATGCATAGGAAGAAAGGCTGTCATCCACGAGCTCCTTGTAGATACGCGCGCACTCTACGACGAATGCAGACGAGTTGATTAAAGGTGATCGCAGGTAGATGTAGACATTGCCCTTTGGCACCCAAAACTGGTCGTCCTTCTTGTGCCAGATACGGATGTTGTTCTCGTTGCGAACGAGCTTGGGTGTCAAAGCCGGTGTTGCGACTTTCTTCTTCTCCACGTCAAGGCGCTCGGGAATGAACTCGTTCTTGTGTGGTAGGTGAAGCTCAGCGGGTCGTTGGGTGCTGCTCGAATCGTACGCCTGTTGGATCTCGCGCATGAAGTCTGCCGGAATCTTCTCCATCTTGTACTCCGTACCGTACCAGTGCTCTCGCGACGGGAAGTCGGTAGGAAAGTCTTGGCTCACGAGGGTGAAGCGAAAGCTGTCTGGTCGCAGAGCATCGAGACCTTTCTTGATGCCCGCAGGGTCGAACTTCGTGAGCAGGGCATCTCCACTGAGAAGCTTGTCTCGCGGAAGTGGCTTTTGCATGACACCAGAAATCCGGCTGACGGTGCGCGAAGCAGGAATCTTTTGCATGAACCTGAACTGAACTTCTGCCAGCTTAGCCGATTCTTCGTGAATCCACTCCAAAGGAGGTGACTCCTTGATCATGGCAATGTACTGGAAGACAGTCTTAATCACCTCTTGGTAGTGAGTCTGACCATCTGTTGTCAATCGAAGCATGATCGTGAAGAAAGCAGTACCCGGACACAAAGGCTGAGCGCCTGCACTCAAATCGTTGGCCCAACCCTTCTCCTTCAGCAAAGCAAGGATGCTGCCGGGGCCTTCGTGACCGATCAGATGACTGATGTAGCGTCCAGGCTGTGATTCATACTCCTCTTCCTCATCGGGGTAGGGGAATGAGATGTCCAGTAGACGTGTGTCCATCACTGGCTTCACAAAGATCTGGGTCAAAAGCTCCTTCTCAGTTAATGCCGGCATTGTCCACTCCAACTTGGGCAAATCCTGGTTAGGCACAGCCGTAAAGAACTCCTCGACCCATGCTTGAAGCGTGTCCAGGTCCTCTTGTCCGAGCACAGCTAGCTTCATGCGATTTGCAGAGTACTGTGTGCTGTAGAACTTCATGAACTCATCTCGAATCACGACGCCTCTTGCCTTGGGCTGATCGTGCAGAAGATCCCAGTTGCCAGTCGCAAAGAGATGGTATGGGTGGTGTGGACTCGACAAGCTCTTGTTCAGTTGCATCAACCGCCAGTTGTCGCTCTGTAGGTTCTTCTTGTTCTCAGAGTCCACTGCGCGCAGCTCTCGGTCTAGTGTGTTCTCGTCGAAGAGGGGCTCAATGAAGAATTGTGCGAATCGATCCAATCCGCCGTAGAGTGGTGCTTCATGCTTGGAAACGTTGCTGAGCAAACTCGCTTGGCTGGTATTCGCGGATGAGGTCGGGCTGTTCGATTTGGAGGAAGCGGAAAGTTCAAAGTAGTAGTTGGTGGATGTCGACGCGGTGAATGCATTGGAATTGCCGCCGTACTTGGTGAGGTACGAGTTGTAGTCGTTCTCGCCTGGGTACTATATGAGCACGTGCCTGTCAGTCGTGGTTCCTTGCACCGCTCCAGCTCGTCCCGAGACAAGCTCACCTTCCTCGTTCCCATGAACAATGCGTGCTCGACGGCATGTGCTACTCCCTGCATATCCTCTGGATCCGACAGACTTCCCACATTGACGTCCATGGCTGCTGCGGCCTTGTCTGTGTCTGGGTCGTGGATGAGCAGTGCTTGGAGCTTGTTGGGCAGCTCGATCACTCTGTACGTTCTGTCATCTAGCAATGGCTTCTCGAGCTCGTCTGCCAGACGCTGAGTATTGCCCTCAGGCCGGCTGTAGAGGCGGTCGGCCATGGTTGTGATGCTGCGAGTCTCGCTAGCAGCAAGGTGTGGTGACGGTGATGGAGATGGAGGGAGAGGTGATTAGATGTTCAAGGGGGAGCTATGAGGCGGCAGGGCGGGTGTTGGTAGGACAATGCACGTTGCAGAGTGGATGGCGTGCGTTGGTGTTTGGAATTGGTCGTCGTGCTCGTGCTCGTGGCAATACCGAAGTGCAGGCGTTGATGGGCGCGATGACGCTGGTTCACTGTGCACAGGTGTAGCTCGTGCTCGCACTGCAGCCAACAAACAATCAGATCTTCACGGGCGACGAGGTAGGACGGACAGACGCTGGTGGTAGTGGTAGTGGTGGTGGTGGTGGTGGTGTTGCATTCCAGAGAGCAGCGACGGCTCCCAGCGCATTTGATGAAAGAAGTCAGAACAATGCTAAAACTCAATCTCCGCCTGCCCGCTCGTCTTGGGCTGCACTTGCACACCAATCCATCAAGGTGCCTCCGTCTGCAAGCGTCCAGGGAGGGTAATGCGTTATGGGAGGCGTGGATGCGTGGGCGGTGTCATGCAACAATACCTAGCCCACGCAGGGAATACTTGTAGCCCGTCAAAAGCGGCCATACCATTAATAATGCGCCTAACAATCCGGAAGTGTGTGCATCGCCTCCGACGGCGAATCACAAGCACGATACCAAAACCTCATGCAGCCTTACACACCGCCCGCAAGGGTCTCGCTGTTATACAAATATACGTACCCATGAGGCGAAGCAAGATCTTCAGGGGCACATGTGTTAGTAAGGTACAGTAGTCCATGGTGTGGTCATGCAAGAAGTAATGCGCTCTTACCGCCAGGTCTTGGCTGACTTTCTGATACTGACATTGATGGTCGCGGCTCTTCGCCTTTGCACCCGCCAGCCGGTATTTGACTAGAGCTTAATCAAATCTGGGCAAGGGATCCAGATCAAGGCTTCCCGATCAACATCTCCGGCCAAACAAACCATGCTCGCCTACAACGCTTCACGGTGCAGTAAGAGATTGTTGATGATGAACGACTGTGTGCAAATCTGTCGTATTCATCTGTCGAGATACTATAGCATGACTCGCTTTCGCCGTCTCCGTCCCAATGCCTAAATCGCTCGCAGCAAATTTCACGGGGTATCAAGTCAATCAATCAGTTGTCACTTGCGCCTCCCAATGCCCCCAACCCAACCCAGTTGCCAACGCCCTGTGTGTGCTGTCATCATTCATAATCTTACAACATCTTCTCATTCAATCGTCATGCTCGTCCCCATCCTCGTCATCCGAGTCTTGAGAGCCATCAGCCTCGTCCTCGTTCTCAGAAGCGGGCTTCTTGTGGTAATCGAACACGTGTGCGTTACGCATGCGATTGCCAAGGTTCTGCAGCATGTCTCCGACTCTGGTCCAGACGCTGGCTGTCGGTGAATGCTCGCTGACGCCGTCCAGCTGCTGGTCCGGTTCCAGATCGCCCTCCGACATACGTGGTAGCGGTGTCTCCTCTCCTGGTATTTTGTATGGCAGCGGCGGAACCCGATGTGCTTTCCCAATCTTTATGTTGGTGGCTTGCTCGTTCTCGACACGGATCAGTATCCACAGTCCTCTCCGGATGACTTCAGAAAAGGCCACCAAGAACGAACATATCGAACTGTGCTGCACGTCTTCGGTGTAGACAGCATAAGCGATCCAGTTGAACCGTAGTATGACGTCGATAACCATGATGAAGTAGTAGATCCAGACTGCGTTGTTATACACAAGCACACCGCGCAGGCCTTTGTGTCTGGCTTTTAAGTCACCTAGTGAGAAGTCCATGTAGATGTCCCAAACGCTGCAATACAGGCTGTTGATCGTGGAGACAACGCAAAAGGCGACCAACCAGTCAGAAGATTTGGTGATCCGGTAGAAGGACAAGGTCATGTACATCATGGTGCTGAAGTAATACTTTCCCAAGTTGACAAGATGTGGCCACCATTGGTGGCTGTTGCCAAAGCGCCTGATGCACTGCAGTCCTCTGATAATGCTAGGAAGCGCAGCCAGGAATCCCATAAGTCTGCTGTGAGACGAGTTGCACACCGCCGGCTGGTCCCACTCCCTGGCGTAGAGACAGAAGAACAACTCGATATTACCGAGTGCATATGTCAAAGAGCAGAACATGTCGCCCAGGAAGAAGTCCCGAAACTCGACCGTATACACGACGCCAGAAGTGACCAGGCGCCAAATGCTGTAGGCCAACCACAGGCGTGTGTGGTGGTAGAACATTTTGAATGGCCAGACCAGAAGTAGGAGGGTGAGACCAGCCAGCACTACAGGCCAATATACGAACATGGTATAGCCACCAGCCATAACTTCGAAGTTCAGGTACATGATGATTCCAAAGATCATCCAAAGCCATGAAGGGATCTCAACCATCTGCTTCCAGTCCAAAGTCGTGCGCTTCTCGAGGTCGCATATGTTCTGGAAGTTGACTCTGTATCTCCTGAAGACGGCGCAGCAGAGTATGAAGAGCATCGCTAGGAGCCACATCAGGAAGTAGCCGGCATAGAGCTGCAGCAGATATGCCGTCTGCGTTCTAAGGATATCGCCCTCGATGAATAGCCTCTGTGCGCCTTGGGTCAGCCCTTGTATGGCAAGGACAGTCCCCACGCCTAGCAGTGCACCACTCCTTGATATGGCGCCGGTATAGTGACCTTCCTTGTACGACTTCGCGCGCAGCTTGTTAACCGCGACTTTATGGTGGCCATGCTCGAAGTGGAGGGCGTAAAGGTCCTCGGTGATCTTCATGATGTGATCGATTTCGTCTGATTCAACGAAGTAGGCTTTGTTCACCTTCTCCTCCATGTACTTCGTTGCAGGTACCTTGTCCTTGACTGCCTTATTGTACTTCTTGCAGAGCTTCCGATATGCCTCTTGGTTCGTCGTTGCATACGATTTGAGCAGTTCCAGACCGCGATAGTACTCGATCAAAGCGGCCTTCATCTTCTTCTTCGCCGCGTGATATGGTGGGATATTCGATGTGGGCAAAGCATAGTCTCTCCGGTGGTCCTCCTGTGTTGCTCCATGACCATTGCCATTCGCTTCCGCGTTCGGATCGTGGTCTTTTTGATGCAAGGCGCGCATTATGTTGAGCTGCTTTTGCAGAAGGTGTAGACGCTCTTTCGCTTCCTCCTCCTTATCCCAGTAAAAGTGGTTAATCTTCTGCAGCTCGCCGTCCATGAACTTGAAGAAATCGCCTTTCGTGGTGTCGAGTGTTTCCCGTGCCTCTCGCTGCGATGTCATCTCCCCGTGCAGAGTCGCGCCATCGGTGGCATGGCTGTCTGCAGACAATGCTGGTGACGAGACGCCCGCGACATGCTCTTGCGCACGCGTTCCGGACTGAGGTGCAACTTCCTCTTGCTGGTCCGAGGCATTGGCTGTATCGTCGCTTTGCACCTGCTTGAGCGTTGACACGCGCTGCAGTGCTGGTTCTGGCAATTCGAGGGCGTCTGGCGCCGACCGGCTGTACAAAGCGGAGCCATAGTCTGGAGTAGCCGTAGGTATATCGCGAGGTCCAGTTCGACGTGTCTGCAAAGGGCTGTTTTCGTTGATCGGAATAGTAGTCGTCGATGGTCTTCCCTTCCCCTTCAAGTAGCTGAACGTCTGTCTAAGTGAAGGACGTGGTGTTTCCTTCTCTGCTCCTTCCTCCTTTGGTAATGTTCTGATAGCCTTGGCGATGGCTTTGAGGTGTTTCTTGCCATGCTTGTAGCTGAGGTACTTATCCCTCCACTCCGGGATTGCCGTATCGCGCAACTGTTTGGCGTACTTCATTGCGTCTCATACTTGGCGAGGCAGGTGCAAAAGTGGGTGTCAATGTAGGAAGCAGCGTTGAACCGCGACAGGGAAGTCTCAGTGGCGCTGTGGCTAACAGGACCGTGCACTGGAAGAACTTTCTGCAGCCGCACGCGAGCTTTCACGTGAGAAAGCGCGTCGCAAACGGCAATTTCCAGCTGCAATAAGTTTGAGGTTGTCTGAGCTGCTAATGTAACGACCTCGTCTACAGCCAGCCATCGAGGTCCAAATGGGGGTCCCACAAGATCTAGACATGGTAGACTTGAGTTCCCTGTTTTGCGTGCCTGAGGTGGCTTGCCAATGCTGGGCATCGCGTGGTCATTGGCCTCGCCGTGCCTGTGTACCGCTCAGCAGTGTCGGCTAGGCTGTGATGATGATGACTCGCCCGGAAGACCAGCTCAAGCATCTACATGTAGAGCGCAATAGCGACGGGCAAGCGAGATGACGAGACTGGTGCCGGAACAGATAGCAGTAATACAGACAGAAATGTCACTCCCACTCTCACCCGCTATGCATCGACCACACCGTTCATAACCCATTGCCTTCAATGTTCCTCATCACCCATCCTCTATGCTTACAAAAGATCGTCCCACAGTGCGCCCGGCTCCAGGAACCCATGGTGGATCACACTGACCAGCCAATAGTCCTTCCTTATTGTTTCAAGCAACCTGCTCGCTTCCGAGCCTGCCTTGTACACTCTCTGCCATTCCCTCCAGATGCCAAACGCCTCCTCAGACCACGCCCTGAACGACACGGCCTCGATGATTGTGGGAGTAATGATCTCCTTTCCAGTGAAGGTGCCCCACGTCACAGGATTCACCGAGTCCTCGTCCGAACTGACGAAGTCTCCCTTGGCGTTGCCGGCGAAGTATGTGATCTGGGGATGCTGATCGAGCTTGCCCTTTAGAATCTCCCATTCATTTGAGGGGACGAAGAACTCGACAAACGGCTTCTGGAAGACGAAACCATTCTTTGGCCCCCAGCCGAAGACGGGGTCGGTGGAACGTATACCATTGACAGCAGGTTGTGAGGCAACAGTCCACCAGCCTTTGTTGATCAGTGCAAGAAGCTGCTCCTTGATAGTGAGAGTCTCTGGCTGCAAAGCTTCCTCCGACCATGGCATCGAGTCGATATCGCCTTCCAGATGTCTTCTGAAGCTCTTCGAGATGTCTTCAATGCAGTTCGGCTCTCCCCAGAGTCGTTTGGCCTCGGGAACGCTGAGGTGTAAGCTCACGCCATAGCCATCAATCTCACCGAATGCTGGGGAACGAGCATCGCCCCAGCGACCATTGGGAAAGTCGTCCCAGGTTGCCTCCCGTCCCAAAGCGCCTTCACCTTCAGAAATAGCAAGTGTGTTGGCTCGGCTGTTGATCTTCTCCTTTGGCACGCCTGCGTCCTGATCCGATGCCTCATATGCGTGCGAGGTGCGGTTGCTGCTCGTGCTTGAAGCACGTGTGTGCGAGATAATGACACGATTTCGAGGTTGCGAATTTGCCATTGAGGACTTCCTACGATTCGCTCTCTTCTGAGCAGGATCTACCACCACGAAATCGTCCGAATCCACCTCCGCAACTGCTGAATCTTCGCCGCTCGTCTCCTGATCAGGAGTCGAAGGAGGTATGAGCTGACTCTTCTCGAGTATCTGAGCCACAACTTTCTCAAGGTTGAGAGTGTAGAAGTGGAAGCCTCGTGGGCCGCTGCCGCCCTTGCTCTTCATGCTGTCGACAATCTCGCATAGTATGTCCACACCCACTCTTTTTACTGCCTCATCGTCGCCTTTCACAGCCTCTAGTTTCTTCAGGATGTCCTGTGGTAGTGCAGCATGGCTGAGCTTCGTGGTTCGTCGCAAGATCTGGTAGCTTTGTATCGGCATGAGACCGGGTATGATGGGAATCGTCTTTAACACTCCCGACTTGTGCTCACGAAGAGTTTTCTCGTATGTATCGTAGGCATCGACATCGTAGAACAGCTGCGTCATGATAAAGTCCGCTCCAGCCTTTGTCTTCTCGACAAGGTAAGGCAGGTCATGTTCGACTGATTGGTGCTCTGGATGCGACTGATCCGAGTGACCCTCAGGATACCCGGCAACACCTACACAGAAGTAGTTCCCGTACTGCTTGCGAATGTATCGCACCAGATCCACTGCCCAGGTGAAATCTTTGTTCGAGTCATCCTCTTCTGCATTTGGCACACTGTCGTCTCGGTACTCGTCGCTTCGCGGAGGATCGCCACGTAAGGCAAGAATATTGCGTACCCCTAGGACTTTCGCTTGCTCCAATGCCTCATCGATCAGCTCCCGGGACATATTCGTACACGTCAGATGAAGACATGTCGTTAGTCCCAGCTCTCGCTGCGTCAACTCGGCCAAAGCCAGTGACTTGACCGATGTGCTCCCTCCTGCACTCCAAGTAACGTTGACGAAGAGTGGGCGCAGACTATGCGCCATGCGTGATAGTCGGGCATTGAGATTTGAGAAACCTTGCTGCGTCTTCGGTGGGAAGAACTCTAGAGAGAAGTAATTTGCATCTGGCGGCAATGCCGCGATCTTGTCGGTGAGTTTATCCATGGTCGTAGTGATGCAGCAGAGAGTTTCTGCTGCTAGAGATGTTCTTTGAGTATGACATGTCGTGGTGCAAACAATGGTGAGGTATGGATGTCTTGACCACAATCGTGTGCCCACTTCGTCCCCGATGACGGCAGTTGCAGCCGAGTGGAGATCGACACGCACGTGCTCCCGCGACGAGATCCTTTCAGAAGACAATGACATCGACAATTTATTAACAGACACGTTGCGACTTTGATGACTGTAACGACTCTAAGTTGGAGATTCTGCATGTCTGAAGAACGGCCGGAAAGGGCGGATTTCACAGCCTTCGCACCAGCCGTCTTGCCATAGCTAACAATCCTGAAGCCATGTCGTACCTAGGTAGTTTCGAGCCGAAGCTGTCTGACCAGGCGCCACAATAACCTCTACGTAGTGTGGTACACTCACTACTACCCAGTGACATACAGTTTTCTGTCCCTCTCCAATCCTTCGAAATACCTCTTCATGTCCTCCACCTCTGGGAACCCCATCTTGCCCGCCAAATCCTCCCAATGAACCTCGACTCTTTCAAAATCTTCCACCCACTCACAAACTTCCACGCCCTTCAGTCTCAACCCCAAAATGGCATGAGATGCCCTCAAATCCTTCATAGGATCCGAAGAATCTCCCATGATACTTGAGAGGATGCTCGCAGCGTGGAGTTTCGAGACTGTGGGATACCGATCTGGTTGTGCTTGCATGATGTCGAAGACTTGGCGTGTTAGCGAGATTTCGGTGTTGATTAATGAGATAATGGACGGACGGGACCAGTGGTTAACGGAGGGGATCTGAGTTTGCCGGAGATTGGGGTTGGGATTCTCGTTTGGGTCAAGGGGGATCCAGACCTGGTTGTCAAGTCGTGTCAGTGTGTGCAGGGAAGAGAAGAGGGAGGCGGAAGGTGGAACGACTCACTCTCAAAACTTTCTCTTCTTCCGACTCTTGTCGGAAATAGTCTGGTCGAAAGTGATGGCTTGGGAGTGGGCTATGCGGCTGGTTAGTCCAAATGTTAGTGAATGGATGGAAACGCATGAAACTCGCGATACGTACTCGGCCATTGCTTTGGTCTTGGCGTCGGCTCTGGGCATGTTGGTGCCTTCGCCGTAGGGATAGTCGGCGAGCTTGGTCAGTTCCTTGAGGTGAGTGCCGGTGGGTGCACGTGCGAGGGAGTTTCGGAGCTTCTTCCCTGCGTAGTGACCAATGTATTGGAGGAGTTGAGTGGCTGTGTCGGGCTTGCCGCTGGAGTCACTGTTGGTTGGACTCGGCTGGTGTTCAGCAGCGGGCGTGGTCTCTTGCTTGACAGTCGCTGTGGTAGCCGTAGAGGACTCAACAACTTCTATGCCGTCGTCCTCGAGTGTTAGATCGCGAGCGGATGAGATGTCGTTGTTGGTCATGCTGAGCATGAGCTGGTGGTGAATGACTCAACGGTTAGAGTGTGGATCCAGCGTGTTGTATGTGGCGAAGTTTGCTGCGGACTGCATAATAAAGATGTGAGGTGTGGCTCGTGCGTAGGTGAATGGCAGCTGATGTCTCACTTCACGTGCTATTCACTCACACAATACTTACACGCCGAGTATTGTGGGTCCGTGCGCTGCACGAGCAAGTTTCGAGTGCATCGCATCGCCTCCGCACTGGAACCTATGCATTGAACGAGTGAATGCTGCCTTAGCTGCTGGAGGGCGGGTTTGAATATCGATGTCTGTCTGCTGAAATAGTCGAGTCTGGCAAGCCTTGGTAACATGACGTTACGAGCTTATCCTCGACGGCGTGATCGGATGTCAGATGCTAGTGTGCAAAAAGCGTCAGCTAAAAGTCGTGTCTCAACGCACTTTGATGTTGGAGCCCTCAATGTGTAAAGCGCCGCACCGAGTGATGTCCCCCGACCTATGGCATATTTCGCATGAAACCTGACACAATTAGGAGGAGAGTCGGCCGACTTCTTCCTGGATGTAGAATAGGCTGCAATGCCCATAGTCATATCTCTTCATGAGCGCCGGCCCGGTATATACAATCAGGACGTTCGACGTGTCCTCACTACTCTTTCGCATGATCGCCAGTGTCGCAACTATGCCCGTCCTTTCCATCTTCCTTCGTCTCCTTCCCTGCCGCCGAAATCGCTCAATGGTCCCATGGGTGCTTCCAGCCGAGGAGTACAGGTAGATCGGTTCGTGCTCGGTAGAATAACTGCGGCGGAGGTCAGTACTGTTGAATCGCATTTGTGCATATCGACCGTACGAAGAACCACATCGATGCTCCAAGGCCAACTGCTGCGAATCTGTAGAACGGTCGGACTGGGTGAATGTGGATTGGGTGTCCGCCGTGGCCTGCTGCAGGACCGTGGCCGCCTGCCATTCTTCGTAGTGTTGGGTTCCTGGGTGACTGTGAGCTGAATGCCATGCTATACCTCGATCGTTGCTTACATTGTGGCAGGTGATGTGACCGCGTGTTTGGTAGTGGTGGTGAGGTTGGTGCTATGCGCGCGATGTGAGGTCGGAGGCCAATCGCGGACCAAGCATTTGATGGACGGGGGCTAAATTCCGATTGGGCTGAGATCGCCAAAGCCACACCCACTGTACCTTCATCGACGAGAAGGTGACAATCTCGCGATCAACATTCTCACTTATTGTACGACACATCCTCACATATTGTTCACCACAAAACATATCCTTCCCGATCACGCGACGAATGCGCGACTTCTGCTAGTCCCACTCCGACACTTGCGACCACGAGCTCCAATGCGCAACACCATCATCCATGAACAGGCGACAATACCGCGAAGCCTCATCACGTAAGGCGAAGCACCAATTGATGCGCTACGCATGATCACAACCAGACAACCATCAGCAATATGTCGTCCGGCGCGACGCCATCAGCCGTGGCCGAGGGCATCACGGATCCTACCCAGCGACGCTTTCGAGGCAGCGCAAAGATCTCGGAGTATGAGGTGATGAAGGAGAAGCTCGGCGAGGGCACGTTTGGAGTCGTCTCCAAGGCGAAGTCGAAACGGACGGGCAACATGGTCGCGCTCAAGAAGATCCTCATGCACAACGAGAAGGAGGGCTTCCCCATCACAGCATTGCGAGAGGTCAAGCTACTCAAAATGCTGAGCCACCCCAACATCTTGACGCTGGAGGAAATGGCAGTGGAGCGGCAGCAACGTACGCAAGCCAGTCTGCGGAAGCGGACATTGATACTGAACTTCTATGGCGGCACTAACGACGAAGCAGTTGACGACAAGGGCAAGAGCGGCAAGAAGCGTGCCACCCTCTATATGGTCACGCCATACATGGACCACGACCTGAGCGGGATGCTGACAAACCCCGACATTCGCTTCACCGATGCACAGGTGAAGTGCTATATGCTGCAGTTGCTGGAAGGTTTGCGATATTTACACGATGTGAGTGTTCGTAGCCGAGAACGCCGGTTACGAATCTAACAATTACCTCAGTCGAGAATCTTGCACCGCGATATGAAGGCAGCAAATATCCTCATATCGAATCGCGGAATCCTGCAGATTGCTGACTTCGGTCTGGCACGGCATTACGACGGAGAGACACCAGTGCCTGGGCAAGGTAATGGTAAGGTATGTACACTCGCCACCCTTCTCAGACTATCTTTTTTAATAAAAGTCGTTATACTGACTGCTGTAGGCTGTTCGTGACTACACCAGCCTAGTCGTAACCAGATGGTATCGACCACCCGAGCTGTTGCTGACTTTGAAACGCTATACGCCTGCCATCGACATGTGGGGAGTGGGCTGCGTGTTCGGCGAGATGTTCGAGCGGAAGCCTATCCTCGAAGGACGCTCAGACATAGACCAGTGTGTACGAATCTTCAAGCTTGTTGGAAACCCTACAGACGACAGCATGCCAGGGTGGTCAGAACTGCCTGGGTGTGAAGGTCAGCGAGATTGGGAGAGGTCCCGCGGCAACATCGACGAACGCTTCAAGTCAATTGGCAAGGAAGGTCTGGATCTGCTGAAGCAATTGCTATGCCTCGATTGGCGAAGGCGGATCAACGCGATCGATGCATTGCAGCATCCGTACTTCAAGGTCGATCCACTACCAGCAAAGCCAGGGTCTCTACCACGATACGAAGACAGCCACGAGCTTGATGCTCGAAGACGTGGCAACCAACAAAAAGCACGAGCTGCGCTCCCTCCTGCGCCGGCAGGCGGTACCGTTGGCCTTGGCCCGAACGAGGACAGATTTCCGAACTCCTATCAGAACGGCTATGGCTACGATGACAGAGGGCCGCGTGGAGGATATGGTCGCGATCGAGGGCCACCTGGCGTGCAGAACGGACCACCGAGATACGATGACAGAAGACCACCACCTGCTGCTGGTGCACGAGAGCCAGCGTATCGACAGGCTGACCGCGCTTTACCACGAGGGCCTCCACAGAACGGTCATCAGCTACCTCCAAGACCTGACAATGTGCCGGGTCGACCGTCGGAAGTCCCAACACGAGGACCACCACCATCCGAGCGAGCACCTCCTAGAGGCGGACCGAACCTGGACACATACATACCTTCATATCAGAGTGGCGAACGACCGCGATATGATGATCGTGGCCCACTGCCACCACGAGACGACCGAAGAGATCCTTACGATCGACCACGTCGAGACAGCCGTGAAGGCTACAGAGACGCATACCGCGATCCAGATGCACCACCGCCACGGCCGTATCGCGACGATGGCCCAGGACGGGCACCAGGGTCTCGAGGCGACCCGTATCGAGATCGAGGATATCCTCCATCACGAGACGAGCAGCGGCGGACGAGGAGCAGAAGTCCCGACCGGCTACGTCGAGAAAGACTTCAGGATAGGGAGCGGGATCTTTACAGGCGTTAGGAGTGCAGAGGACAGCGGTGCAATTGTTGCGTGGGCTAGACTTGATGTAAGAATGCCTCTTCTCGCTTGATGTGTGACGAATGACTTGAGATATCCTGTATAAACAGTTTCTACCGAGGCTACTCAGCCCACCGATGCCGTTCTTCCCCAAGACGTTGGCGATGCGACTGGACGTCGCACTAAC
The DNA here is from genome assembly GCF_020509005.1 of Fulvia fulva. NCBI lineage: Eukaryota > Fungi > Ascomycota > Dothideomycetes > Mycosphaerellales > Mycosphaerellaceae > Fulvia > Fulvia fulva. The sequence goes on along the minus strand of NC_063017.1, from coordinate 3,151,175 downwards.
AGTGCTGCATCGATTTACAATGCACCTGCTCTCTATGACGACAAAGCGATCTGCGGGGCTCGATAGAAGCCCATACTACTCGCAAGACGTTGCTCTTCGGGGTTGCGAAGTTCGCGGTCCCGCAAGCTCCAATTCAACTTTCATGGCCGGTTCCACAAGAGCTGGGAAAGTCTTCGAGTCAGGGAGCGCGGCCGAGCCTAGCACTTCCAGTGTGATGGGCGAAACATTACTATGTCGTCTGGCTATCTCCAAGTCGTGGGTAGGCGGTCCGACGTCTCATGTAGTAGAGACCTGACCATCAACCCGCTTGGCATTATTCACTTCAGCCGGCCACACTGTGTCTCGAGCTGGTGAAGGAAGCCCGCGAACGAAAATATGGTGACGGTAGAGTCTCGAGCTCGAGTAGCGCGAGTATTCTGAACTTGCGCCCTCCGAGTCGCAACACCACCTCAACCACCATGGCGGAATCGTACGAAATCCGCCTCACTGCTGAGAAAGGATATGGCGTCTTTGCGACGAAGGACATCGAGGCGGGCACTGTGATCTTGACTGACGCAAAGATTATGCGCATTCGCAGCACTTGGTACAAACCGGCTCGAACGAGACACATTCTAAAGGCATTCAGCAAGCTCAGCCGACTCGACAAAGACCACTTCATGAAATTGCACGATACAGAATCGGAGAAAAAGACTGTTCGCGGCATATTTCACACCAATAGCTTCGGTGAGCAGGTTTTCGTTTCATCACTTGTAGCATGTACTGATGATGTGGCAGGTGATGAGGAGACCAGCTGGGTGTATCTAAGCATCTCGCGCTTCAATCACGCCTGCACGCCAAATGCTGATGTTGGGCTTGATGGCAGCGAGCAAGATTGTGTCCGAGCCACTGCTCTGATCTCCGCTGGTGATGGGATCACCATCAGCTACCGACCGGACATATGCGAGCTATGGCCGCGAGCCCAGCGACGAATGATACTCGAGGTAAGAGGCAACCAATCGCGGCTTGCCTGGATCACGGCTTTGACTGGATCATTCTAGGATTGGGGATTCATTTGCAGATGTAGTGCTTGCGATCGCACAGACTACGAAGTCAAGCTCAGCGATGCACGTCGGAAGATCGTATGGGCTTTGTACTGGCGTAAGGACTTTATTGAGCCTGTGGACTACAGCCTTTTTGAGGACTTCAGCTATGACCAGTACGAAAGTGCGGTCAACCTAGTCCAGAGGGCTAGGACGAAGACCCCGACCGCCAAGACAAGCGTAGCTCATCATTTGCTACTAGCCTATGCTCTTGAGGCTGAAGGCGTGGAGAAGGGTATGTTTACCAACGCATACCACAACGCGGCAGAAGCTCTCCTCCACGATCTCAAACAGGTGAACGACAATGTATTTCTCTTGCAATACGCACTGAACGTAAGAAGCTGGATGCTCAAGGCCATACAATACTCCAGCGATCACTACGGCCCACATGACATTCGGACAAAGCATCTCCAGGAACAATGGGGGAAATACCGGCTAGTGCCTCAGCTGGAGCTCGTGCTGCACATTGCAACCCTCCTATACCTCGCAAAACTGCCCAAAAGTCGAGTAACAATCGCAGAGCTCGTCAAAGGATACCGCTGCGACATGGCACATGCACAAATGGAACCGCCGGAAGACATGCAGCAAGCTTCTGGTATTTTCGCTTTGCGATTTATCCCATCGCGAAACAAGGCGGCGATCAAGCTGATCAATGAACGCGAATGTAAGGAGAATGTTCGGCAACAACACTTGAATGGCCAAGCTCGAGCTCGTGCGAAGAACGCGATGGAGAAAGTGATGTGCGAGTGGAAGGGGGCAGTGTGTCAGATGGCAGCCAGTGGAGATTCGAGTAAAGGCGCGGGAACATGAGCTGCCAAGTCAAACATAAGTCTCATTGCGCGAAACGAGGTGGGAGATACAGATGACTATAGAGAGAGGAAGAGGACACCGATGTTGAAGAGCCTCCTCTACTCATAGCAGCACAGTCGACGCGCTAAACACGCGCATACGTGATATCTGCCGGCCCTTGCGTCGACTGACGATCGCGCAATATGCAATCAAAGCAATGTCTAAGCACAACAAAGAGGTCTCAGCAGTGAATGTATGTCTCAGCACGTGAGAGGCTGGCGCTTGTGCTTACTGGGGCCATCTTTTCGACATGTGCACACTTCACGCGTGAGGTTGCGATGTACACAGACGACATCTTCACAATAGCACCGCACAAGCGCCCGTCACCGGCAACATGAGCCTTCCATATGAAGTACGAGCATCACCAGGTAAAGGCTATGGTGTGTTTGCGACTCGAGATGTCTCCGCTGGCACCTTGATCTTGGCCGATCAACATGTGATGGTCATTGCTAAAGAAGCAGGGAAACGACAGGACTCGGAGGACGACATAGAACGCGCTTTCAAACAGCTGAATCAACAGCAAGCCGAGCAGTTACTAGCATTGCACGCAGGCCCGGAAGATGGGCGAAGTCTCGTGGAAAGGATTTACACTACCAATAGATTCGGTGAGACCACCAACTACAACCGCTTTGGACCTTTGCTGACCTCATCTTAGGCGACTTCGACTCGACTTACATGTGCCTGAACATAGCACGAATCAATCACGCTTGTGGTCCTAACGTAGCCTCTACAGCTGGCGAGACCAATGATGTGGACAATATCAGAGCCATTGCGCCGATCAAGAAGGGCGATGAGATCTGCATCAGCTACAGGTCTGACCTCTGCTGGATCATGACTCGAGAGCAAAGACAGGCACTTCTTCAGGTACGTACGGCAGAACTCCTTGACCTGAACCATGGGCTGACGTATTTCACAGTCCTGGAACTTCGACTGCCAGTGCTCTACCTGCGACCGATCCGTGGAAGACATCGAGCTCAGCGACTTCCGTCGCAAGATCATATTTGCACTTCGCTGGAAGACCGTGTTCGATGACCCAGTCGATCTGTCACACTACGACTCGACCGACTTCCGTGACACTGAGGAGGTCTACGATGCTCTCAATGAGCCCGATTCCCACGAGTCAAGCACTACCAGTCTCAGCACTATCACAGCCTATCAACTTCTCCTCGCCCATTTCCTCGAAGCGGAAGGAGTCGAAAGAGACCTGGTCGGTAAGGCATACTATGAAGCCGCTATAACGCACTTTGCGTACCTAGCAGCTATGGACGAGAACGTGATTCCTCTCCAGTGGGGTATCAACGTTCGAGAGTGGATGCAGAAAGCCATCAAGTTCGTTTCCGACTTCTACGGCTCCGACTCTGCCACTGCCGAGCAGTACCGCAAGGATTGGGAGACTATGCAACTACTGCCTCAGCTGGCACTATTACTCGAAATGTGCGACCTTCCTACAACACCAACTCGATCACTCACTGTGCAAGATGTTATCTTACAGAAAGTCTGCATTACGGCAGACTTAGGGCACGAAGTTGGCCAGCGTCCTTTCGCTCTTCGCTTCGCTACACTGCCCGACGGACAAGCGGCAGTTGAGTGTGTTGATGAGAAGGAGTGTAGGGACTTTGTACGAGCGCAGAACTTAGATACAGAGATCAGGGAGAAGGCTGTCAGAGAGCGGGATACTTTCGTGGAGCAGTATAAAGTCGTCGTGGAGATGAGGGAGAACCTGAGGGACATGAAGGAGACAGAAGCGAGTGAACGGCCTCTTTCTGGAAGAGATGCCTGGAATGTGATCGAATGATCGCCGAGAACATACCAGAGTAGAGCACGCGATGTATTCCAGCGGTTGTTCTAGGAAAATCTTGAGCTTGTGAGAAGGCTTGGCGCAAACGCAGTGAATGTGGGCACTGCAACACAAAACGCCGCACCGCCCACCTTCTTCAAAGCTCACCTTTTATCCTGCCTCCTCCTATATGTTCGATACCGAGTTCCCTACAGAATAGACAACTTACATGCCTCTTCGCTGCAGGAAGCCAGCCAACTCGACCATGAACCCGCATTTGGAGATCAAGACGTCTGCCGGCAGAGGCCACGGAGTCTTCGCGACCCAAGACATACCTGTCGGCACGATCATACTGGAAGAACGGCCTACCATGATCATCAGCAACCTTGACCCTTCAGAAGCAGATGTGCACCGCGCGTTCCTCAAACTAAGGTATCTCCCCAACTGCAAACCGACCACTGTCACATGCTAACTCTATCCCCAGCGAACCAGACCAAGACCTCTTCCGCTCGCTCCACGAAGGCACTCGACACCTCAGAACACGCCTCGCGCGCATCTACCACGAAAACTGCTTCGACCCGACTCGAAGAATGAGATTCTTTGTCTTCCCAGATGGACGGCCAGGGACGAAATGCATAGGTGAAGAAGAGTGTAAGAGGTTTGTTAGACAGCAGTGTCTGCAGCCGAAGGTGAGACAGAAGGCCAGGAGCGATCTCAAGCTCTTCGTGAAGGAATGGAGGCAATACTTGCAAGCTGGTGAGCGGGGAGTGGCTGCTGGGCTCAAGCGTGGGGGCAGTGACAGTGCGGTGGAGTTGAGAGAGCATGAAGAATAAGCAGACTGTGGACGACCGGGCTTATGCCAATGCTGACAGGCAGTACAAGCAAGGCGTCATCAGAGATAATCCGTTGATGTGCTGCGCGGAGGTCACGCTGGACTCGCGCAAGGGCTGATGACAAAGTAGTCACTGGTAGTCTACATTGCCGGGTCGGATCTCGACTTTGCTTCTTGGAATGCTATCCGACGGGCGCAGCCGTGAGTCATATAGCGACGCGCTGCAAGCTCGACTTCATCGGCACGGCCATGCTACCTAGCTATACGCTAGCGCGTTTAAGCAAAGGCCTTTATAATACCTCAATCATAGTTCGAAGCGCTCGGCGGCAATAAACTTCTTCACCTGCCCTCGGCGGTGGAAGATCGACATCTCAGTAGCCTAGGCATGATGGATCTTGACCTTTGCACTTCCTCTCAAATCCCACAGTCTATGATGGAATATCGCTTTCGAAAAGGACTCCCCAAAGATTTCAATCGCCTCCCGCCTCGTCGCCTCCGAGCAGATCCTACCAAACCACCTCCCATCAGCCTCGATCGAGTAGACCAGCTGAGCATCCCACTCCATATCACCGTACATGCCAGGAACTCTGAAGCCTGCCTTCTTACAGTTAGTTTTGACCTAGTGATCCCGAGTCATTACTTACCATCACACTGTCCCCGTTCCTCCAAATGATCATATCCTTGATGGGCCCCTGTGGTGCATCATAATGAATCTCAAACTTATCCTTCGTCATGTCGAAGAACTTGTAGAACTGAACGCGATCCCAGTTCCAAAGGAATGTGGCGATGCCGTCGGCGAAGCTTACCTCGCTGGTGTCGGACTCTTCGTCGAAGTCGTTGGTCATGACAATGTGAGGGAAGCCGATGCCGCGGTTTGCTGGAAGTGCTGGACTTTCGTTGGAGAAGCGGAGGCGACGTGAGATTGGCTCGCGGTAGTCGTCCTCGCATTCTTCCTCGTCTTCTTCTTCTGAGCTAGAAAGGAGAGTAGGAGGGTCATCCGGCGACCCATTCGCTTCTGCTTCGGCCATGGCGGCCTGACGGACGTGGAGGCTCATGTTATCTCCAGGTCGAATGATCGAGGCTACGCAACGTGAATAGCGAACGAGGTATATACAACAGAATACGAAATAGAGCGATGCCGTGTCAAAGCAAAGAGGTGTCAAAAGAAACTTAAATTGCTCCATGCAGCATCCCGCCGCTCACATGCTTGGGTATCCTTGCTAACAATTACAGTTCAACATCATCTAGCAGCCACCGCCTCCACCTCCTCCACCACCACCACCACATCCTGACGCTCCGCCGCCACCTCCACAGCCCGACGACGCTCCTCCACCGCCGTCGCCTCCGCCGAAGAATCCACCATGGTGCCCGCCGCGATGATGATGATGATGCCCTCCTGAGGAGAAGCCGCCGCTTGACGCGAAGATGCCTATGTCGTTGTCAGTATGGAGGTAACGCACGATAGAGCGATGATGTGGGACCTACCTGCACTGGCAGAACCAGAGTGCCCATATCCTTGCCTCATCGGCCTGCTACGATAGTTGCTGCCGCCGCCGTATGCTGGTTTCGATCCGCCGCAGCCCATGGCTGTGATGTGATTGGAGAAGTTGACGAGGATATGTCAACGTCGATTGAAGCAGGCTCTTGTGAGAGTTGCTGTGTAGTACTCTTGAGTGTTGTAGTACAGACAGATGTGTAGTGATTAAAGTTAAAGAAAGCCGCGAAGAAGAAGCATACTTAGCCATCATCATCATCATCATCATCATCATCATCCACAATTGCACACCCCAGCATCTAGTCCTGCCTATTGCTGTGCCTTGAGATCGTCATGCGAGCAAGGCTTGGATGTTAGTGTTGTAGTATAGACTGAAGCTGAATGGCTGCAGCAGTGCGGCTGACTACCCCGACTCGGCACTGCCACATTCCTTCCGGGAAGCTTGACGTAGTATGGTCTCAGGCAACCATGAATCCTTCGATGCCGTCTTGCACGGTTGCGAACACGATTTGGGTGATCGACTATTGCACAGGCAAGTCGCTCTGAAGCGGTATTGGGTTGCTGGGTCAAGATGCTATGGCATGGCTTAGATCTTTGCGCAGCCGACAGGGGTGTAAAAGTCTTTGATCATCTAGTAACGTCAGACTAAGTTCGTTGTGTTGTTGCCGAGCATCACCACTTACCCGTGTGCTTAGCTCGCTACAGTACCCTTATACCCAGCAAAACTCCCAGTCTCCTCCTTCAGAATCTGTGGCAACTCATCCTCAACATAACTCGCCCTCCAACCCTTCTCTTGGGGCTTCCACCCCAATTCCCTCAACCTAACAGCGCGACTCCTGCTGTTCAGTCCAATGACAGCGCCTGTGAAGTCACCAAAGACGTCTGCCCAAAGATCTTCTTTGAGTTGCCTCGGCTTGGGATCCTGAATCTTGCCAACTTTATGCAACTGCTCGCCAATCAGCTCCGCGACCTCCCTCCAGCTCGGCTCCTTGTCGCCAGTAGTCTCGCAGAAGTAGTACGGGTTCTTTGAAACGATATATGCACGCGCGAGATCTTTGACGTGGATGTTGCTTTCAACACCTTCGCCCTTGCCAACATGCGCTGCGAAACCATGCTTCAGTGCAAAGCGATTCAAGGTCGGAATCTGAATGGTGAGACGTCCGTGGTCTGCGTTGAAGCCGTAGATCAAGGGAGGAATCATGATGGCGATCTTGGCTTTCTCGCCAAGCGCCTTTTGTGCATTGACGATGGCGAGGTCGATCTCTCGGTGCGGAGCATCGTCGGGGAGAGAGTCGATCTCTTGACGATTACTGTCGTGCCAGATGTCGTTGGACTTTTGGTTGTTCTTGATCTTGGGATAGTCGGTCAAGAGAGATGTGCCGGAGGTGTGGATGAAGATGGTGCCTTTCCCGCCGGCGGCACGTGCTTTGACACCGTCGATGACTGCCTCAGCAGAAGGCAGGTGGTCGGCGGTCGCTGTCTCTATCTTAGCGAAACTCTCTCTGCCAATGGTGGCGGTCTCGTACCAGTATGGAACGTGATGTCGTGCTTCACGACCTGCTCGGTGATTGCCGTCTTGTCATTCAGGTCACCATAGACGATTTCAGCGCCCGACTTCTTGATTTGTTCGCCATGCTCTTTCCGTCGGACAAAGCCAGTGACAGAGTATCCTTCGGCCACGAGCAAGTACGTTCCAGCCAATGAAGCCACAGGATGAACACCTTCTTGCCGGACATTGTACTTGATGTTAATGGATATGTATGAGAGTGACCATGGTTGATGTCAAGTCTGTGGATATGAGTGCGCTTTGTAATACTGGTGGGGCATAACATCATAGAGGGTCCGGATCTGCTTGAGCTTGCGAGCTCCCTTGCTCGTTGCAACCGCGAAACGAGGTCGACACTCAAGGCGTGTTAGTAGCGACGTACGGAATGGACATTGTAGCATACAATTCGAGGCCAGATGCCACACGTCTTCCATTCCTTGTGCAGCTCGATGGGTGCCACATGCCGGCATGGGTACTTCCAAACAGAGCCCTCCACATGATCAGTCGCTCTTCATGCCTCTTTGACAAGATAGTCACCTGCAGTGCCTCTCTTCTTGCAACTTTTCTCGCACGCTTCGATGGCCTCCTCACAGTCTTGGTCGAAGCCATACACATAGGTGACGTTCAAATGCTCCAATAGGTTGCCATCGTCATCGTCGTCATCTTCGATAATTGTATGGTCTTCCAGCCAGACGAGCTCCTCTAGGAGGGCCTTGCGCATGCGCATCCCGGCTCGAGTCTTGAGTAGTCCTTCCTGCAAGACGTCCTCACTTAAGAATTGGACGTCAATCTCGTCGAAGAAGTGGCGCATGATAGCATTCTGCATGGCTGGAAGCTCCTTGTCGTTGGCCCACACCCATGCCTTGATGAGTATGATCTGATACTGCTCACGTGTCTCATAGTCGCTTGTGTCGGGTGGCGTGAGGTCGGACAGGTCTTTGAAGGATGGTACGCGATCGTGAAAGAGCCAGAAGAGGAAGAGCTTGACGACGGGTGCAGGTGCTTCGAGGTGTAGGTTGCGTGTTCCATCTTCTCCCATGTTCTGCTCAATCTTCTTCTTGATCTTGGGTGAGATTCGAGACAGGAAGGCGCGTTGAACAAACACTGGCTCCTCATTCTTCTCGATGTACACTGGGATCATGTCGCCCTTGTTGTCTTTGATGCGTTTGACGAAGGCGGGCATATCCTGCAGAATAGTCATGTCAGCTACGACACTCAACACTCATCGGCACTGTTTGGAGCATAGCCCGACATTGGAGCGAAAGTCCTTGCAATGCGCCGTCTACAGCGCCCCGAGAAGCGCATGTCTCGCGCACTCCACAGGTTTCTGACACACTCACTTCGTTGCGCTCCTTCTCGAGTCCTTGATCATCGACCGGCTTGCGCTCTGGTTCGTCTTCCGAGCGGCGGCGCTTATGAGAGCGTGGCGAGGTCTCTGGAGTAATCATGTTGTTCCTCTTGCGGTGCTGGCTCTGCTTGCGTAATTCGTAGAAAATAGATGGTGTTGCTGTTGCGTTGACGTTCGTCTGTGTCCGAAGAGGGTCGTAAGAGTCGGATTTGTTCAAGTCATAGTCCCAGCCACTTGAATTATGCCACGGCATGGTGGCCGCATTGACCTGATTGTTGGTCGTGCCCCGCTGGTATTGCTACAATGGTGGGTGACCAAGCTCGAGTCCGCTAGGTCCAAGCTGAAACGTCCTCGAGTTGCTGCACCGCCGTTTGCTAGCCCATCTCGCTTCTTCCCAGAGCTCCGAATGCCCTGTCCATTGCCACACCCAGATCGCTCCCATCCTTGTCACCCCGCCGCGCTGCACCATCAACCTCGGCGGGAGCAGGCTCATCCATAAGATTCTTGCTACTTGCTTCACCCATCTCAGCTTTTGGTTTCTCCGGCTGCAGCAATGCAATGCCAGTGTCTAGATATCCCGGCGCTTTCCTTCGCTTCTCCGCAAGCTCTCTATCCCTAATGCTCTGTTCCCATTTCTGCACTTGCTTCTGAGCATCTTTACGCTGCTTCTCGATCTGCTCGAGGAGAGACTTGTTCTGTGCAATGATGGTTCTTGGGTGTGCTGCAAAACCTGACGAGGAAGTCACGTACGCCGGCAGCTCTGGATTCGAAGGCGCCGGTGCCGAGTTCAACGTCGAGGGAGGCAGTGTGGAAGGTAGCGATGCATAGTTATGCGGCAGCGTTGGTGCCTTTGGCAGATCGATGAACGGGTTAACGCTCAACGCTGTCTGTTGCAGCAGTGGGTGTGACCCTATGGCATGTCAGTATTACTCGGCTTCACTGATCCCGATAACACGCACTGTCCCCATTCATATTGTTCGTTATATCAATGCGTCGCTGGTGATGCTGCAGTTGAGCTCACATGGCGAAAGTGGAGGTGAGCTGCTGCCGAGAGCTGCGCCACAGGAACAGGGATCTCGCTTGATTGCTGCTGCCAGCGGGCTAGCATACATGTATGCATATGCATTGAGGTCGTTGTTGTCAAGTGATGCTGTTGATCATAGAACGATGACCAGTATGAGCAGAAGGATCAAAACGAAGATCAGTGCTGCAATGCAGCAACTCGAATACTTGTCTGCAAAGCAAGTCAGTTCCGACTTGCGAACGCCATCACCACAACATATCAATTGCTTACCTTCATTCTTCTCAATCACATATCGGATTTTCTTCATGCCAGTCTCGAGCTTCCCAGTGACTCGATCGGTGATGTTCTCCGTATCTTCCAACAGCTCAGCCTGCTCTTCAAGCTCTCTGCCCATGGCGTCTGCCTGCATGCGCAAGTTGCCCACAGTCTGGAACACCCCATCTAGTGCCTCATCTTGCTCGTGCATGATCTCCATCTGTCGCTGCTCTTCCCACTCGCCGTACTCATCGCCCATGTCGTCTGCGTCCACCGCGAAATTGTCCGGATGTGCCAGGTGTGCATCTGCCTGTGCTGCCGTCGCATTGAGCTGCTGGTGCATATCTTCAACCTCCTTCGCGACATCCTGTACCAACCTTCGGCGACGACCAACTTCTGCAACGTCGAGGCCATAGCGGTAGGGGTCGCCTTCTACAGCTTTCACACTATCGACCAAGTCTTGGAGGTCTGCGGAAAGGTCTGTGAGGGTCGATTCTAGTTCTTGCCGCGCTTCAACCAGTTCAGGCGAGGCGGAGCTTGTGGATCGTATGCGCAGGTAAGACTTGAGCTGTGATCGAGTCTGGTCCAGTAGTGATAGAACATCAGCCTGAGCCGCAAGGAAGGGGTCGTCCGACATGGCTGTATTGGATTCCTGTGGTGAAGAGGCCTGCTCCTGGACTTGAGACTACACTCTGAATCGAAAGCTCCGATGCCTTATCATCCGCTTCGATCGATCAAGAAGGATGGCAATGCAACGGTACATGTATGGATATGCAGATTGTCAGCGATCTCACACCAGTGCGCAGGGGTAGGCGCGATGAGCTGCGCCACACTTCCAATCCAGTCGCGCTAGAGACGCGCTTCACATGAATTTCTGACTCTTGACATAGCAACATCGCCTGAGTCACTACGGGTGTGTTCGTTGGGTCATGCAGGAGAGCAGATCCGACCATCAAAGAATAAAGACGATCCTTGAACATGGCTGAAGCCGACCCAAGACCAGCCATGCCTCAAGAAAAGATTGGCCCGGAAAACCCATTACCACATACCGATGCTTTCTCCAGCACAGCGCAGTATGTGGACTCCCTCTTGGACTTCGTTGGTACCAATGGCATGTTGCGAAACTTGTGCGGTGGTGTGCATATTCTCGACTTCTTCACAAGCACCCCGAGTCTATACTCAAGGATCTTGCCGCAGGACTGGAGGGACTTCTTTACAGCGCACGATGTAATGGACATCTTGGATCTACTGATGCGAGAGGACTTATCTACATTCAATGTAACGCAGTCGCAACAGTCTCCTTCGTGGAGGGATGGACCCCTTCCTCCCGAGACTCTGTTGGACTACATCCGAACAGTACGGAAGCACCTGCTCGACAGAGAGCCAGGCGGCTCGCAGTGTTCACGGAACAGAGCCATGAAGCCGACGCAGAAGTTGGCAAGGCACGTAGCTGTCGGCATGAATGTGAAGAAAGTGCATGAAGTTGGGCTCTTTGCCTGGTACCTCAACAAGTTGACTACAGACATCGCGCAACATAAGGACGGATCCATCAGCCATCTTGTGGACTTCGGGTCAGGTCAGAACTATCTTGGTCGAGCATTGGCTAGTGAGCCGTACAATCAGAACATCATCGCAGTAGAGAGCAAGCAAGCCAATGCCGAGCGAGCCAAAGAACTTGACGTCTTCGCTAAGCTCACAGAGAAGCAGAAGCTGATGAGGAACAAGAAAGCATTCAGAGAAGGTCGCGAAGGACCTGGATCAGAACCTGAGCCCAAGCCAGTTGCACCAGTCAGCCTGCCGACGCCACTAGATTCGAGTGCAGATGATGCGACGTCAGCACCCACGGTCGAGGTTCCTACTGCCGGATCTGGCAAGATTCAGTATGTGGAGCATCGTATACAGGATGGTGACCTGTCTGGCGTAATTTCAAGCATTCCTGCGAGCAAGACGAACCTCATGGTCATGTCTCTCCATTCATGCGGCAATCTAGTACACCATGGTCTTCGCTCTCTGCTCTTGAACGACGAGGTCAAGGCTGTGGCAATGGTTGGCTGCTGTTACAACCTGGTGACCGAACGTCTCGGACCGGCAACGTACAAGCTGCCAGAACTGCGACCGACGACACACGAGCATCCTCGTCTTGCGAAGGCTGGTGAAGCGTGCGATCCTCATGGGTTTCCAATGTCTTCGCGGCTGTGCAATTACTACAACGAAGACGATGCAAATAATTCTGACAAAGGCGTACGACTCAACATCACATCTCGCATGATGGCGGTCCAAGCACCAGGAAATTGGGGGCCCAAGGACAGCGAGTCCTTCTTCACGCGCCATTTCTATCGTGCTCTGCTTCAAAGGATCTTCATGGATCGTGGTGTCGTCAGCCCACCTACACTGGAAGGCGCCGGCAGTCGCAGTCCCGCCGGTCACAGCAGTGGAGGTACACCTATTGTGATCGGTAGCTTGCGAAAGTCATGTTACGACAGCTTCACTACCTACGTCCGGGGAGCATTGGAAAAGCTCACTATCGATTCGGAACAAGGAGACGTGTTCAAAGAGAAGATGGGTGACATTACAGATCTTGAGATTGAGAACTACGAAAAACAGTATCAAAGCGGCAAGAAGGATTTGAGCGTCATCTGGAGCTTGATGGCGTTCTCTGCAGGCGTTATCGAAGCAACTATTGTCGTTGATAGATGGCTCTGGCTGAAAGAGCAAGACGCGGTGCAAGAGGCGTGGGTCGAGCCAGTGTTTGACTACAAGTTCAGCCCGAGGAACTTGGTCGTTGTCGGTATCCAGAGATGAATAGCCGCACTGCTGGTCGTGAAGACTATGGTCTAACGACGTCTTATCCCCCAGCCCTGCGCAAGGCCTGCGGGGAACAGGTCTCGAAGACCGCCATGCTATTGACCAAAGTTTAGCGCAGCTTGCTGAAAGAACAAGTTTCTTTGGTCAAACTGGCCTTCAGGCTGTTGGGCAGGTGCGAATCCTGCTTGTGGGCCATGTCCAGCGCCATAAGCTTGGCCAAGAAGTCCTCTGAGCTCGCCAGGGAGGTGTTGTTCCCCGATTTCAGGGTGCTGCTCGAACAGGCCTCCAGGACGTGCGGCATCGGCCACGTCAGAGATGTTCTTCAGCCTAGGATCGTGCATATTACCGACGATCCATCGATTCCAGAGAGGCAGTGAGAGAGCGACCTGAAGCAATTCGCTTCCCTGAGCTGCTAGATCGGCCAGATGTTGATACTGACGCGTGGCCCCGTCCAGCTGCTCCGCCTGTGCTTCAACTGATTGCTGTGCGAGCCTTCGTCCTTCTTGCACTTGGGCCCGCAAAATTCGTGCTTGGATCAAATACTGCTCCTCGTAACCGCCATGGTAGAACTCGAGTAACGCCGATGTCCTGAGGGCGGCCGCCTCAAGTCTATCAAGGACATCAGCTAGTCGATCGTCTAACGGCACAGCACCTCCCGCTGGTGGCACAGGCCTTCGATCAGCCGCCTGGTCTTGCCTATTGCCTTGGTATAGTACAAGCGCCTGTCCACCTCCGCCTTCCTGGTCTGGCCCCTGATTCTGTGCGCCCCCTTCGAGAGCAGCAAAGGGATTTTGAAGTCCAGCGTGTGGAGCTTGGTCTCGCCAAGGAGCAGGAGCCTGTCCAAATTGACGAGCAGGTCCTGCGCCGACAAAGTCTCTCATCAGATCTTCTTGACGCTGCAGCAATTCAGGCCTGATGTGGCCTCCCGGTCCGAAAAAACCCTGCAGATCAGCCATCAACTCATGGTTCGGCCGTGGTGCCCCGTTCTCCTGGTTGGCACCGTTCGCTGGAAATACCTGACATTTCCCATCGCCAGGCCTGTTACTGAAGTGGTCGTAGGTCTCGTCGCATTCGACCCCACAAAGGTAGCAAAACCACGCCTTGCATGCGTCGTCGTCACACTGCATGTGATTACATCCATCATGAAGGGCCCACTCTTGTCCGCAGCGCGGGCACTTTTGATAGTCCTTCCCCTTCTCAAGGCCTTCGAAAGCTCGCGCTCGCTCCCGCCGCTCAACGTTCGGGTCGCAGTGATGATTGGCATTACGTCCACTAGCAACAAGTTCACGGCAATGTCGACACGTCCAGGCCTGACACTTCGTACACCGCACTAGTGTCAACTGCGCCGATCTGTTGCCTAGGAAGGTGCCACAGGTTCCTGCCGCTCCTCGGGCGTTGCAGTATATACGATCCCGCGCTTCGATGCTCCATTCTTCCTTGCGCTGGGTATAGCGTTGCATATACCGAGGATTGAGCACGTTGGGGAACTTCTCAGGATCGAGCTCGGTATCGCCCCATTTTGGCGGAAAACGTGCTTCCTGTTCGACGGCCTCGTCGAAAATGTGGACGAGGCAGTCGCCGCAGACTCTGTCGTTGGCGATGGTGTAGGGACGACCGAATTTGGTATTCGCGCAGCTGATGCAGTCGTACCGTTCCATTGTGGTCTCCGTATGGCTCGGGGGACTGAGGAGAGAGGTTCGTGTCAAGAGATCGTAGGTGCCGCCAATAGCGTTCTTCAAATGATTGATGAAGAGCGACCCTCCACAAACCAGCTCTAACACGAAAATATCGATGTACATGTGGTGCATGCTGTGAGTGGCACGGCCACTGGTCCTGCTGATGAAGAGCGATTGCTTGTTGCAAGGAGCAGATCTTCACAGGGGGGGGGGGCACTGAGCAGATCTTCCTAATTGCTAACACGATCTCGCCGGGTCAATTGACCCACAAAAATGACCACAAATGCCTTGCTTTACGTTGAAGATCAAATTACGGGTCTTCTTGATTGCACAACTCCCAACCACACCCACCGTCACCGCATCGTATGCAATGACCGGACTCACTATGCTCGCTCGCGACTGAGGACATGTCATTTCGTACTACACTGGCTTTCTCCTTGCATGCATTCGAAGGCGCGCGGCCAAGGGTGACTCCAGGAATCGAGGCACCGACGACGCTCGATGGCTCCTGACAAAAGAGGTGGCCGCTTGCACAACTATAGAGTCACTTCTTCAGGTAGCTACGACAGTGCTCTCGTAGCGTAGCAATAGCTGCAAACGTAGAAGCGGAAGCGCTGCACGACGCGCCTCTCTCGACTAAATTGCTTCGGCTGACGGTGCCCTGAGCGGTTCGTGTAGGTTCTAATCATTGTCGCCATCTGAAGCGCTGCGGCCACCTTTCTTGTCAAGAGCCCTTGGGTCAAAGTTCTGCACGCTATCAGCGTCATTCAGAGCCCTCTACTACATCCGTGTATGTAGCGACGTCAAGGAACGCAGCAATGACAATGTTCGAAATCCGGTACATAGGATCCACATGGACGCAGTAAATGCCACCCGTCTGTCAGTGGCCAATTACGCACCCGTCCTGGCAGCTGCCAAAATTCCTGTCAACCAAGTTGCGGTCCAGCCACCTCGATACAGAAAGCTGACTCCCCAATTCGTGGAGGCATCTATTGACCGCAAGTGCTGAAGCGCTAGCTCATGTCATCAGGATGTACGTCAGCATAGTAGAGGTCGACTCCAGTACAGTGGTACATTGCATTGCTTACCCGCTGACCCAAGACTCCGGAACGCTTACTATCACGCTGTTGATTGTGTGAATTTGTCTCGACGCTAGCTCATGTCATTAGGCAGCAGCGGACTGCGCAATGGAACCTCTCCCACCTCCTGACCCAAAGCCTTGGAACGCTGTATTGCCATGTTGCTGATTGCACCAGATAGTCTCGGCACTAGCTCATGTTGCTCCGGAGCGGTGCCGGAGTGGTCGTGAGTGGTCGTGATGTCGCGAAAGGCAACGTCAAAAGAGCAAAGTACTGTAGTTGGGACATTCGTCTCAGACAATATACGGCCCTGCACTAGCGTCCCAGTCTTGCGGACGTGTCCTTGCAGCTGCGATGCTGCTGAACAGTCGCTAAGAAGTCTGCAGCCTTGCGTAGTCCACGATCAGCTAGGACAGCGAACTCTCCACTGGACGCTTTCTGGAGGACGCTAGCTGATGGCTGTTATTTCCTCCGGCCTCTCCGTCCCCTATGTAACGCCGTCTCTGCTCCAGCTGAAGGCATGATAGGTATGTCGCAAGCCTTCCTCGGACATCTCGTATATCATCCATTAGATTCTTGCTCCGTCGACGATCACGCTTAGTCGAGTGGTAGGGCGGCTCGCGATTCCTCGGACGCGGAGATTCACGTCGAGGTCAACTGTGGAAGTACTGCTTCACCTCGGCTGACTGGGGTCTTTCGTATCGCTTTAGAGTACAATCGAGCTGAAGTGAAATGCTATGTTGCATTGGGAGTCGTGTGAACGTTGACAGTCGCTGTAGTCGAGTGGTATGGCTGGGCTGTTATGTTGTAAGGCATGGACCGGCTGGACGTGGAGCATGGCAGGATTTACGATGCGTAACGCATCATGCTTGCGAGCTCGACTGACTCGACCTGTTCGCTACAGCGACTGTTCTTTTTGCTCACAGAGATGGCGCGGTCGTGAAAGTACATTATCGCGCACAAATAGCTATCTTCTGCTCAGCTGGGAATCTCAATAGTGTACATACCGTATGAAATGTACAAGTCCTGCAAGTGCTGTCTGCGTCCTCCTGTCTCAATCAATGCCTCGCTGCAACGATACAACCTAGCAATCTCTTCACTCAGCAGGCCCAATTCCACCACCACCGTCCCTGAGCGCATCTCCCATGTCCTGCCCATCGCCCTGCACATCTTCTTCCTCCTCTTCACCCCCACTCTGGTCATTAGGCTGATCAATTCCCGGATCAGGTATCACAAAATCCAAGCTCATGAAACCCGTCTTCCTCAATTGCACCACTCTCACATCCCTCTCCTCCCTCTCCCTATCCATATTCCACCCATCCAAAAACCTCTGCAGCTCTTTTCCGCCCTTCTTCGCGCCCGTCCAGCCCATGTCTTCCCAAAAGTATCCCGTCACCACGCCCAAGATGCTGTCAACCCACGCGCGCGTTGTGTATGGCGAAAGTGCGTTTTGTAGGATAGTGTTGATGCTAGTAACGAGCGATCTAAACTCGCTGTCCACGACTAGTGGATCGAGGATCTCAGGGTACAGGTTTGCATACTGAGGATACAGATCTCCGGCGGCAAGCCAGTCGCGTTTGACCCTAATCACTCGCGTGGTCGCGCGCTCTTCGCTATCCGGCGCGGAGTGAGGGTTGGGGTGTGGGAAGCAGGGGTGCGAGGGTCCCCATTGGAACTCTTCTGAGAGGTCATCCACGTCGCCGGCATCTTGACCATCGTTGCGGCTTCCAATTGATGCTCGGGGAGGGACGTGGTTCTGTGTGCCGGCAATGCTCTGGTCGAATCGTTGGTTTGGTCGTGGTGAGGGCGGGTAGGCGGAGAGGTCAACTGCTATGGGGATCTCGTGCTGCAAGGTACTCCGTTGTGATGCGAAGCTCTTCTTGGATCGGTGGGAGCGCATCGACTTCTGCGAGGGCCGGCGGTTGAGGGGGATGGAAGCTCGTTTCGCGCTGCTTCGGTTGCTGTTCGCGTCGACGTCGCCCACTTCGTCCTGCGGTATGGGTGGTGGTCGCGGGGGCTCCTTGTTCGTGCGAGCTGGCACTGGAGCTGCGGGCTGCGCGCCAGCATCGGATGCCTCTTGCACTCCGGCGAGTTTATGGAATGCCTGCATCGTGCGGGTCGTGCTCTCAATGCGCAAGTGTAGGCGTCCGGATATGGCTTATATCAATGTCGTGGCCTCCTCACTCTAGCAATTGATACGTGCGTCTTGCACGTCTCAGTGAGCTCAGTGTATCGTCGTCGGTGTCTCGCTGTCTCGGGAGGTGTCGAACAGAGGTGTCAGTGTGGAGCTGAGTGCGTTGCCCTGCAGGCTGCAGGGGAATCACAACTCAAACTCAATCTTGCTCCAAACATCACTCCAATGGCATCGTCCATGGCGGCAACATACCCTCCTACCCCGCGGAAGAAGAAACCTACACCCTGGGAGTATGTGCGTTCATCTGCAGTACAGTTCGTCATCGTGAATGGAGCTACTGCTGGCATGGTGTCTGGCTATCGGCGGTACAAACAAAAGCAGAAAACCCTGGATGTCTACAGAAAGTCTCCAGTGTTCAACATCAATTCAATCCTACGGAGCAAGAAGACCACAGTCGTGCTCACAGGTGCTCTTCTGTTGGCTATGTCACTACCTCGACGCCCTGTTGAAGTTGCCGAACCTTCCAACGCTGGGCGTGAAGAGCCACAGGACCTTGCTCAAGTTTGCCAAAACGTTCCTCTCCTCCGCTGGACAGCCTTCTAGCACCATTGGCCGAGATCAAAAGTTCGCCTTCCATCTGTCATGGTACAAGTAGTTAGCATGGGCTCTCGGTCTTTCGCAGGCATCGCCTTACAATCTCGGTCCAGCTTGCGGCCCCTACCAGGACCTCACATCTGTAGCCGAAGACCCGGAAGGACCATTTCACTAGGCATTGCTGGGAGTCGGAGCGGTGTGCAGAAGCGTGAAGATAACCAAGGCAATAACAACGTAGGCAACGAGCAACACAACACGAAACTCCCACCCACGCTTGTGTTCGTTCTCGGGGTCCTCGTCGTCTATATTGTCCTCTTGGAACCTGCTGCTTTGGTCGGTGCAGGAGTGGCAATACGCTGGAACACCATTCTGGTCGCATGAACCATAAGGTGGCGGCCCCGACTCCAGGTCTCTCGTGTCGAACTTCTCGTCCATCTCTGGTTCTGATTCTGGAGGATCCGTAGTCGGATTTTCTTGCTGGCGCATGTTGTGCAGTTGGCGCACGATATGGAAGACTTGGCGCTTGTGGCGGAGGTGTAGCTGTCTGGCCCTGGAGTACGAGCGACCTGGCAGAGCTCACGATGAAATCTCGCCAAGCGCGGGGAGCACAGGGTGATTCTGACGTCTCGTCAGGCGCCTCTGACACTTTGTGGGTTCCAGACAACGCTTCGAAGTTGGGAAGTGACCCATTATAGCGTTACGGATCCGTGTGACTCTCCTTCAACGTAAGGGAAACTGGTCGGATATGCAAAGCTTAAGCAGCCTAAGGTTGAGCCTGGACATGGGCAGAATTGACTCGCGAGCCTTCCACTGTGCATTGGACCGCCCCAGCAACAGCGCTTGCACTACAATTGGGCGCGATCAGCAAGAGGCTTCTCCTGTCAGCACTGTGCGAACCCTGGCAGTGGTACTTTTGCTACAATTAGCTTTTCGGGCCGAGCGACATCGGCTTGGACATCGGGATGCCGAAGTATGCTACCGAAGACGGAATCGACTGTACTCTTGAGCTTCACGAGTGCAAATGTTGCTCTGTTGAGATCCTTGGTGATTTAAGATCTTCAAGAAATTGGCTCGCTATACTTCCCCGAAGCAAGTGGCTGACCTCGGCGCCACAGACTGGCAGATTTTGAAGCAGTCGCCTTTCTTACGCAACATCTCCTTACACTGCTAGTGCTCTTCACATTTCACTCCGATGGACTTACTTTCAGACATACACGGAGACATGTCATCCCACCTTGCCACTCCATTCGCTTCCCGACAACCTACTCGCCATTGCGCCCGATATCGCGGACGGCCAACCAACTTGATGGTAACTTTAGCACATAGATGGGTCAGCATTACCTCTAGCACCACCAAAGGTCCATGGGAAGGTAGCACTGAGTTTGCCTGCCATTGGCACTATCGCGTTGCATACAATCGCTGTATTATCACTCCCCAATCGCATCTTCAGCCCATCTGCCTGCACCTCACCGCCCAACATATCATAAGTCAGCCCACCATGGTCCTCCAACCACCACCAGCAGTACACATGGCGCACGATAACTCCAGCCCACCCCACTACTCAGCACCCAACGAACAAGCCATCGAACCTGTCCCGAGTTACAACGACCTCTCCCACAATTTCCCCACCCACACCTCCACCACCCGCTCACCATCCACTGCCAAGCGAGCGCCTCCCGAAGCACTATCAAACGACCTCGAAGCCAACACTCCGACCACACTCCGGGTTCCTCCCAACTCGATCAACATCACCCCCCATGTCCTGCATCCCCGCGGCATCCGGCCTACCTGCTGTAGTCGCGTGTGCGCTGGAATTGGGTTGATTATCATTGTGGTGGTGATCGTGTTGCTTGCCACGGGAGCATTCCTGGAGGATCATGACGCGGATGAAGGAAGTGGGCTTAGGGGCAATGAGGGGATTGTGTTCAGGAGGGGTGGATAGGGTGGAGAGGTGGCGGGATCGATGGCTAGGAGAGTGTGGGGCTACTGGTACCGGGTTCTGTACTTTTAAAGTGCGATCAACCTGCCATTCGATTTTGATCGTAGAGTATGGCTGCAACTCAGGGGGTTAGGTGGGAGGAAGTGGTTCTTGGTCTACAGATTGGGCAAGAGCGGAAGCAACGCTTGGTGGTATTCTGGTTCGTTTACAGCGGTCTCTCTCTTCTTCATAGCGTATCGTACAGCATCCCAATAACAGACGAATTCTCCTCATCGCCCCATCCATCGACCCATCACGTCCCACGCTCAATTCCCCACACTCTCCGGCGCATGACACAGCTCCCTACAATAATAATTCAACTGCAGGTACCCCTACAATCAGCACTCCTACATCTCTGCGTCCACCCATCGGCGTTCAGAATCTCTCACTCACCTCATTCCCACCAATATGCCACCCATCACTCTGACACTCCAACCCATTATACGTACAATCGGGACACGTATCCCACTGCTCACTGCCTGTATTCCTCGCCTTGTAGTAATTGCACGCGCATTCCGTCTCGGCGGCTAGGATCGTGTAGTCGTCGCTCCAGGTGTAGGAGACGCTCCCGGCTGTGCCGCCGATGGGCTGTTGGACTCTGGTGGACGGGCAAGTTAGCGATGGAATCCAGATGGGTGTGGTGGGGAGAGCACCTGTCTTTGACGCAGACGCCGTAGGAGTGGAGATTTGCTAGGGTGCTGTGGAGGTGTTAGATAAGGGGCGTTGAGAGATGGGGCTTCTGACGAACTTGGTGGCGAGGAGGAGGGAGAGGACCAGGGTCGGGAGTGGGGAAAGGAGCATTGTGATTATATGATGGTGTGATAGAGAAGTGGAGAGAGACGGTTGTGAGTTAGGAGACTGATGGAGACTTGCTGCTGTGGACGGTCAGTAGCTTATGTCGTCTTCGCCATGTCTTTATCTTGCGGCAATGTAGCCCCGCCATCAGCGTGTTCAGAGTGTAAGCGAAGCGTATGCGAGGAGAATGAGGAGCGCTACATCGTCGGACTGAGACATCATATCTATGTCTCATGTGGTCATATCTTGTGGTCGTATCACTGCCATGAGCATGACTAGTCAATTACTGGTGATGTGCTAAGGGTGAGTGGACGGCTGGTCCCATCAAGGTCACACGATAAGCTGTCTCCATAGTCTATTTCGATATTCAAGCCACGCGCCGTGCTCCAAGATATAGGGTATGTCCTATGGTGACATATCTCGTGTGCGACAGGGGCGAGATCTTTAGCTGGTCCATGTGAAGGATTCGGTTGGAATGTTCACGCTTCGGTACGACTTCCTCGTAGAGCCTCGACACTTCACGATGTGTGCAGCATCTCGAAACATCGGAAGGTCATTTCATTAGCACAGCTGTGCCAGATTGCGTTGAGGGCAGCGCATCGATTGACCGCAATCCTCGTATTGCACCAGAACCAGGCTAACGAAATAAACCTCCGACGTGTCAAGACTCTGTATGCCCTGAAGCGCTTCACCTCCATATGCTCCACATCGTAAAAACTGATTAAGTGGACATGCTGTGAGACATGCTCGGCGCAGTATAAACCCGGGGAGCGCTTGCGTGGCAGGCAAAGGCTTGTGAAGCCGCGGGGGAATCGCGTGCGAGCAAGGATATAGCCCTCGTGCTACTGTGCTTGCATTAGTGGTTGCTTCTTTCCATTTTGTTTTGTTCGAGGACTGACACTAGCGATGTCCTTCGACTGCTTGCCCGTTCGCTATCAGTGTCGGTCAGCGTTACGCGACGCGCGGATCCCTTCTGGCCATCGAAGAAGGCAAACGTGTGATATATCTGCGCCAAGGAGTCCCTTCGGGCGATAAAGCAGTCAGCTATGTTCAGCAGCGCAGCCATCATCAATACGATAATCGTTCAAGTAATGGTTGGTCTCATTGGTGTTTTATGCAAAGGCTGCGCCGTTGCACACAGGCAACCCGTGAGTCCGGGGGTCGGGAGTGATTTGGCTCCGGGGTCACGCGATTTACTCGTGTCTACTGTCTAGGCGTCTGTACGCCTATGCACAGATCCTACGCCCCCTATGCACAGTGGGGCTATATCATTGACGCTCGGGCTGGCTGTCGGCTCGAGGTTGAGCCACATTGCGGAGGAGCGACTCTAAACCGCGGAGAGACATGCATTCCGACAGTCATATCAGCCGCGTGTGCTCCACTGTCCCAATATAGCAGGAGCTCGTATACTCATCCCAGGTCCGGTTCGATCGCTCAATCTCGTGTCTCAATATCGTCCTCAATATCGGTGTAGTTAGCGTGTTCAATATCACTGTCGTTGCCAAGGCTTATCTCACACGAAAATGAGGTGTGTTCGATAGCCCAATTATCGCTTCCAATATCGTGTGAAGCGACAATATCGGAACAACCTCAAGGGATTCACTAACAGCAGCTCTGCAGTAAGTTGCTCACCCTTCCACCTGTTGTTGTACACGCTTCGATTCAACCGGCCGAGCGACATCGACAGCTGATACTCATTCACCATTCGAGTCACCAATATAGCAGCTATTCTAACGTTGCGTCTGGCAACACGCCGCCTCAACAACACACGCCTATCCGAATCCAGTGTTGGCTCCATTCTTTAGCTCCAATGTCATGACATTGAGAAAGAGAGCCCTCAATGTCGAAATCTCGGAGAATAAGCAGCGCTATACTACATCAAGGCAACCAAGCGAGAAAGAGATTGCAACACGATATTGGTGATATTGAGGCACGAAAATGAGACACGGCATTAAGGGCTATCGAACACACCTCAATGTGGTGTAACGGACACGATATTGAGACACGAGATTGAGCAATCGAACCGGACCCCAGTCCTGAGCGTCGTGTGGTGTCTCACCAGCGCCTGAAGATATCGAAGCATTAGGGCCTGTCCATTTCACCCTGCAATCCGGGTGCAGGATGGGTTTGCAGGTTGAAATAGACGCGCCGGGCATCTCCCCTACCTAACCCGGTAACTTGGTAAGTGCAGATCGAAATGGACAGGGTCAAAAATCGACTTCGTAGTTTGGAGCAGCACTTTGTGCATTTTGCCTACCGGAAGACCTGCTCCGAAATTTTGCGGGGAGAATTTGAAAATACAAAATCTACCTTTTCGCTACCGTTTTAAACTACGACGCACTTTTAATCTACGGCCCGGAGTATATATAGTCTAACTTACTTATAGCAATGTTCTAAATAACGATAATTAGGTTATATATTATCTTATCTTCTAAACTTCTTATAGTAGCTATAACGTAAAGTACTAGTAAGCTAGGAATACTAGTAAGCTAGAAATTGTGTCTTAGTATAACCAACTTCTTAATTAGGTAGATAGATTTGTCGATCCACTATTCTAGGACCCTATTCGGTCTATTTAGGTATATATCTATTATTATATACAAAGGGAAACCCGAATAGGTAGAAACCCTTCCCGCCCCTAACTACTCCTTATCTAGATTAGCTTTCCCTCTAAACGTACGTAGTCTATATTACTACCCCGTTAGCCCCCGCTCCTAGCCGGTCTCGTCGCGCTACGTCGTATCCTCTCTTCCTATACCACTCCTACTAGGCGGTACTATTCTAGCTAGCCCTTCTCTAGTATCTAGTTCGTAATACGCCGTAGGTCCTTAGCGTTGTTAAGAAGTGCCCTAATCGTCCGGTTCCTCGCCTTTACTATCTACTCCCCCCTTCCTAGCGACTACCTCGGACAGACGAGGAGTACGTACCGTACGTTCTAGGAGCGATAGCCGTAGGGGTAGCTAGTATTCGTATATTCTAGAACCTTCCTCTATAATAGGTACCCCTAGAGGCCGATGTGTTCGCTTCGTAGTTAGGTTACTATACTACTCTATACCCTCGTAAGGCGGTAGTAGATAAGCTTCGGGGGGTGCTTAACCGCGGATTTCGTAGCTAACTATTCCTTAGGTTATCCCGCTAGCTAAGGGCGTCTACTATACCCTATAACCTAGTTGTTCTACCTCTCTTTCTATAGTTGCTCTATAAACGATTTCTTACCTTCCTATTATATTACTAGCTATTCGTCCCTTACCCGGTAGTTCGGCTCGTTTCCGGGTCGATTGCCCTTATACGCTAGTACTAATTCGCGGGCCCTTACGACTATACTAGCGATAACCTTCTATACTAGGTACTATACCGACTTGCCTAAGTAGGAGGTCCGTAGTCCCTAGATATATAGGTCGATCGGCGGTATAGCGGTCTCGTACTTAAGTATCCTCGTTAGTATCGACTTATATACCCCGGTAACCTTCCTTAGGCATTAGTTTTAGATCTTCGCTAGCGGCGCGACGAGTCCCTTCGATAGGTAGGCCCTCTCGCCTAAGGACTATACTTAGCTACTATAGGTAAGGACTAGCCGTATAATAGCCGTATATAGAAGTCGTAACTACCAAGAGTCCGCCCCCTATATAGACGTAGTAAGCCTCTAGTATAATGCTATATTCTATTTAGCTTTCCGTAATATTACCTATACGTACTTCCTCTACCGTAGCGCCGGGTCTACCTATAGTCCGAGGATCCTAAGCTAATTTGCCGGGTTAGTCGTAAGCCCCTATATCTAGATAGAAGCTTATATATTATAGAACCGTAGCCGGCGCGTAAAGTGTATTAGATTGTACTTTTCTAGGGTAACCCGAGCCCTATACCTCCTAGCCTAGTCCTCGTAGATCTTATGCTTCTCTTCTAGTAGCCTATAGTTCTCCTTAGTCGAGGAAGACTACGCTAGGATATTTATATCGTCTACAAAGCCGCTCGTAGCGGTGTTCTAGGATTCTAGGGCTAGGAGTAGCGTCGCTATAAAGAAGAGGAATAGAATAGGTACTAGCGTTAAGCCTTACGGGATTCTAGTATAGACTACTTAAAATAGGCTTCTATACTAGCCGACTAGGATCGACGTGCTACGGCTTTAGAGGTAGGACCGTACGAAGTTGACAAGCTACTTAGGGAGTCCTTTCGACCTTAGGATATAGAGTAGCCGCGGGTATAATACGTAGTCGAAGGCTCCCGATATGTCTAGGCTAAGTAAGGAAGCTACCTTGTCCCTATTCTTATACTAGATAGCCTTTACCTAAGAGGTAATAAGTTCTATCGCGGATAGCGTCGATCGCTATAGGCGCGTACCTATCTAGGTGTCCGGGAGTAGGGAGTGTTCCTCTACCGCCTCGGAGAGTCTCGTTATAACTAGCTTCTTAAGCGCCTTCCTAAGAGTATTAAGGAGCGCAATTGGGCGGTACGACTTCACCTACGTATAGTCTTCCTTTTACGGCTTACGTAGGACCACTATCGTCGATTGTTTAAATGCTATCGGGTAGTATCCGGTCTATAGGTAGGCGTTAAAGATCGCTATAACTACTAGGGCTAGTTAATCTCTATACTTCTTTAGTAGCTCGTTTAGGATCCTATCCGGCCCCGGGGCTTTCCTCGCCGGTAACTTCCTAAGTATAGCGGTAACTTCTCCCTTAGATATATTCTATTAGACCGCGATACTAGGGGCTAGGGGAGTAGAGCTATTTATATCGCTTAGATTAGCCTCGACTAGGGGCGGGAAGAACTTACTAGCTAGTAGACGCGCCTTAGCCTCGGGGTTACTAACCGGGCTACTAGGCGATTATAGCGCTAGGATAGAGAAGGAGAGGCTCTATATAGAGTCCTATCGGGCCTATTTTACTAGCTTCTATATCCTCGCTAGCTTATCGGCGATTTCTTCTACTATAGCTCTCTAGCCGACTACTTTCTCCCTCCGTATTATAGCTTTCTTCTATTAGTATACCTCCCTATATACGTTCTAGGCCTCCTCGCTATAGCTACTCGTCCACACCCGGCGGGCTCTCCTTACTTCTCTTACTACCGTAGTGTACTTCGGCGTCTAGTATAGTTTAGACTATATCGTTAGTTAGGTAAGCGGAACGTAAAGTAAGGTCGCTTTTCTTATTACGTCTATTAACCCTTAGACTACCTCGTCTATCTCGTCTTTACTATTATATTACTACTACGCGATCTAGACTAGCCTCTCGGAGTCGTCTAGGTATACCTAGATATTAGCCTAGTAGGCCTTCCCCTAGTTTAGCTTAGGGGTTCTCGCTAGTATATATTATATCTATATCGTAATAGAGGTCCTAACTAGTATATAGTCTAACGACGCCTCGAGCTTATGTTCGATCCTATAGTAGGTTACCTTATAGTAGTAGCTATCTAAGATCTAGGAGAGGTCGATCGTACCTTAGAGTCCCCCTCTCTTCTAGGTATATAGGTCCTTCGGGGTATTAAGGGCAATTACGTTACTCGCTATCAAGTCGATTACTTCGTCGGCTATAGGGTACGGCTATATAAGGCTTTCCTAGGAAGGGTAGTATATATTAAAGTCTCCTACTATAATATAGTACCCTTATCTCTTAAGCGTACTATCTAGGTATCTATAGACCCTAAGGTCGCGACTAGACCTCGAGGCTAGCGGCTATATATATACGTTATATATCTAAGTAGTACCTATATAGAGGGAGGTAATGTCTCCCCCGCCTTCTTCGTCCGCGTAGTATACTACCTCCTAGTCGGATTCTAGTATATCCTTACTAATATAGAAGTACGTACGGGGTCTACCGTCGCTTCGTAGGTATATTGTATAGCCTAGTAACTTATAGGTCGTTAGTCTCTTATAGTACGGGTTAATCTATAGCTCCTAGATTACTAGGATATAGTAGATATATAGATAGATTTGTCATTCCCCTGTTCTAGGACCCTATCCGGCCTATATAGATATATATATATTGTTATATATATAGGGAAACCCGAATAGGTGAAACTCCTTCCCGCCCCCGACTTCTCCTTATCTAGATTAGCTTTCCCTCTAAACGTACGTAGTCTATATTACTACCCCGTTAGCCCCCGCTCCTAGCCGGTCTCGTCGCGCTACGTCGTATCCTCTCTTCCTATACTACTCCTACTAGGCCTATATACTAATTAGGACCTCTATTACGATATAGATATAATATATACTAGCGAGAACCCCTAAGCTAAACTAGGGGAAGGCCTACTAGGCTAATATCTAGGTATACCTAGACGACTCCGAGAGGCTAGTCTAGATCGCGTAGTAGTAATATAATAGTAAAGACGAGATAGACGAGGTAGTCTAAGGGTTAATAGACGTAATAAGAAAAGCGACCTTACTTTACGTTCCGCTTACCTAACTAACGATATAGTCTAAACTATACTAGACGCCGAAGTACACTACGGTAGTAAGAGAAGTAAGGAGAGCCCGCCGGGTGTGGACGAGTAGCTATAGCGAGGAGGCCTAGAACGTATATAGGGAGGTATACTAATAGAAGAAAGCTATAATACGGAGGGAGAAAGTAGTCGGCTAGAGAGCTATAGTAGAAGAAATCGCCGATAAGCTAGCGAGGATATAGAAGCTAGTAAAATAGGCCCGATAGGACTCTATATAGAGCCTCTCCTTCTCTATCCTAGCGCTATAATCGCCTAGTAGCCCGGTTAGTAACCCCGAGGCTAAGGCGCGTCTACTAGCTAGTAAGTTCTTCCCGCCCCTAGTCGAGGCTAATCTAAGCGATATAAATAGCTCTACTCCCCTAGCCCCTAGTATCGCGGTCTAATAGAATATATCTAAGGGAGAAGTTACCGCTATACTTAGGAAGTTACCGGCGAGGAAAGCCCCGGGGCCGGATAGGATCCTAAACGAGCTACTAAAGAAGTATAGAGATTAACTAGCCCTAGTAGTTATAGCGATCTTTAACGCCTACCTATAGACCGGATACTACCCGATAGCATTTAAACAATCGACGATAGTGGTCCTACGTAAGCCGTAAAAGGAAGACTATACGTAGGTGAAGTCGTACCGCCCAATTGCGCTCCTTAATACTCTTAGGAAGGCGCTTAAGAAGCTAGTTATAACGAGACTCTCCGAGGCGGTAGAGGAACACTCCCTACTCCCGGACACCTAGATAGGTACGCGCCTATAGCGATCGACGCTATCCGCGATAGAACTTATTACCTCTTAGGTAAAGGCTATCTAGTATAAGAATAGGGACAAGGTAGCTTCCTTACTTAGCCTAGACATATCGGGAGCCTTCGACTACGTATTATACCCGCGGCTACTCTATATCCTAAGGTCGAAAGGACTCCCTAAGTAGCTTGTCAACTTCGTACGGTCCTACCTCTAAAGCCGTAGCACGTCGATCCTAGTCGGCTAGTATAGAAGCCTATTTTAAGTAGTCTATACTAGAATCCCGTAAGGCTTAACGCTAGTACCTATTCTATTCCTCTTCTTTATAGCGACGCTACTCCTAGCCCTAGAATCCTAGAACACCGCTACGAGCGGCTTTGTAGACGATATAAATATCCTAGCGTAGTCTTCCTCGACTAAGGAGAACTATAGGCTACTAGAAGAGAAGCATAAGATCTACGAGGACTAGGCTAGGAGGTATAGGGCTCGGGTTACCCTAGAAAAGTACAATCTAATACACTTTACGCGCCGGCTACGGTTCTATAATATATAAGCTTCTATCTAGATATAGGGGCTTACGACTAACCCGGCAAATTAGCTTAGGATCCTCGGACTATAGGTAGACCCGGCGCTACGGTAGAGGAAGTACGTATAGGTAATATTACGGAAAGCTAAATAGAATATAGCATTATACTAGAGGCTTACTACGTCTATATAGGGGGCGGACTCTTGGTAGTTACGACTTCTATATACGGCTATTATACGGCTAGTCCTTACCTATAGTAGCTAAGTATAGTCCTTAGGCGAGAGGGCCTACCTATCGAAGGGACTCGTCGCGCCGCTAGCGAAGATCTAAAACTAATGCCTAAGGAAGGTTACCGGGGTATATAAGTCGATACTAACGAGGATACTTAAGTACGAGACCGCTATACCGCCGATCGACCTATATATCTAGGGACTACGGACCTCCTACTTAGGCAAGTCGGTATAGTACCTAGTATAGAAGGTTATCGCTAGTATAGTCGTAAGGGCCCGCGAATTAGTACTAGCGTATAAGGGCAATCGACCCGGAAACGAGCCGAACTACCGGGTAAGGGACGAATAGCTAGTAATATAATAGGAAGGTAAGAAATCGTTTATAGAGCAACTATAGAAAGAGAGGTAGAACAACTAGGTTATAGGGTATAGTAGACGCCCTTAGCTAGCGGGATAACCTAAGGAATAGTTAGCTACGAAATCCGCGGTTAAGCACCCCCCGAAGCTTATCTACTACCGCCTTACGAGGGTATAGAGTAGTATAGTAACCTAACTACGAAGCGAACACATCGGCCTCTAGGGGTACCTATTATAGAGGAAGGTTCTAGAATATACGAATACTAGCTACCCCTACGGCTATCGCTCCTAGAACGTACGGTACGTACTCCTCGTCTGTCCGAGGTAGTCGCTAGGAAGGGGGGAGTAGATAGTAAAGGCGAGGAACCGGACGATTAGGGCACTTCTTAACAACGCTAAGGACCTACGGCGTATTACGAACTAGATACTAGAGAAGGGCTAGCTAGAATAGTACCGCCTAGTAGGAGTAGTATAGGAAGAGAGGATACGACGTAGCGCGACGAGACCGGCTAGGAGCGGGGGCTAACGGGGTAGTAATATAGACTACGTACGTTTAGAGGGAAAGCTAATCTAGATAAGGAGAAGTCGGGGGCGGGAAGGAGTTTCACCTATTCGGGTTTCCCTATATATATAACAATATATATATATATCTATATAGGCCGAATAGGGTCCTAGAATAGGGGAATAACAAATCTATCTATCTTTAAGAGACTATAGGTAACTAATTAGTTACCTAATTCTTAGTATACGTAGCCTTAAGTTTTAATAATAGGCTAATACCTATATATACGCTTAGATCGTAACAAGTCGTAGTATCTATTACGTACGACTCCTCTACGTCCGGTATAGTCTAAAGGACCCTAATATTATATATAGATAGCCTTATACTAAGGCTACTATTATAATTCTCTTTATAATATCTTTATCTTCTATTAATTTTACTATAATAAG
The DNA here is from genome assembly GCF_020509005.1 of Fulvia fulva. NCBI lineage: Eukaryota > Fungi > Ascomycota > Dothideomycetes > Mycosphaerellales > Mycosphaerellaceae > Fulvia > Fulvia fulva. The sequence continues at coordinate 3,120,674 of NC_063017.1, read as the reverse complement.
GAGTATAAGGAGTAGTATCTAGAGCTTAAGAGGATACTATTTAAGTTTTAGTAGTAATAGAGTCGATATATTAAGATACTATATCTAGACTAGTATTTATATAACTATATATAATGTATAACGTGCTTTACTACCGAGTGGGCTATACTACCGAGCGGGCTATACTACCGAGCGGGCCACTTTTATTAAGAACTATACCACTTCTATAGATATAGCTATACGACCACTATTATAGCGTATATTGTCTTTAAACGAGACTGAACTGACCTTAGCTATCTAGGCTACGAAACGCGACGCGACAATTACGAATCGACTTACTATAAAGGTATACGACGCGTCTCGAACTATACTAGGGTATCGATTGAATAGACGACCTCCTTAGGGTAACTACGAGCCCAATTCGAAGAAGCTTATAGAGCTAGAAGAGAGGGTGATACTTAAGTATATACTCGAGCTAGATCTTAGAGGTTTCCCGCTATTAAAGGCTAGTATATAAGCAATAGCCGATTTATTACTATAAGAGAAGAGTCTTAAGCCCGCTAGTCTTAATTAGATAGACAGGTTTATTATACGGTATCGTGAGCTAAAGGTTTGTATAATACGTAGATACGATCGTTAGCGAGCCCTAATAGAAGATCTAGACGTTATCGAGAAGTGATTCTTACTTATACGTAATATAAAGGAGAAGTATAGCATCCTTAACTAAGACACCTATAACTTCGACGAGATAGGGTTTATAATAGGTGTTATTACGTCTTAGAGCGTCGTTACGGGTTCAGAAAGGCGTAGTAGAAAGAGGAAGGTCGTTTAATAGGGTAATAGAGAGGGAGTAGAGAGATAGCGTATTAGATAGCTCTTATACGACGCGAGATTAGTAAGCTACGTAAGTCTAACGAGGCCCCTATATAGCGGAAAGCACGAAAGCGTAAGTATATTTAGTCTAGAGGGTCTCTAACCTTCGATAAGGCGTCGTAATTAATACCTCTAGAGGATACTAGGAGGTAGGAAGTAAGTAGAGAGTCGCTAGATAGTGTTCGGCTAGTACTAAGGCTACGACGCTATAAGCGATATAGCGAGTCGGGGTATAACGTACGCACCTATTAAGTAGACTCGCTAGATAGCGAAGAATCTAAAGAGGAATTGTCCTCCTAGTAACGATTCTATAGGATGCCGTCGTATTAAGATACTGTCGTAATTAAAGTAGAAGTAGTATAGTTCTTAGTAAAAGTAGCCCGCTCGGTAGTATAGCCCGCTCGGTAGTGAAGCACGTTATAGCTATTAATATTACCGTCTACGACCGGTAGATAGCTATAGTAGATATATAACTAATTACCTAGCTTTAATTAATATTTAATAGTCTCTTACGGAGCTACCCTAGAATTTGAAATCTCTTGGCGATTCTACCTGTTCGGCCGCAATGGATGAGCCTATATCCACCTTGGCCGTCAATATGGCCAGTGGATATAGCCGTGGTGGATTCGTGGCTCGACAACACTATGTGGACGGGCTGCTTGTCTGCCGCTGCAAGTGGCCGTGGTAGTAAAGCCGTGCGTCTCCTGACTAGCAGCTCAGAGCTACACTTCCCCGATGCGATGCCAGATCATTGTCGTGCTCGCCAAAACCCCAGGTTTGATTATCCAGCGTCTTGGAAGTAGTTAGCATATAGCACAAATGGTCCACTTTGCTGCATGTGTCGAGGAAGTTCACGGTGGGTGACTACTATACCGCCATGACCATGACCTCGCGCCCATTTGTCTCAGGTCCTTGTGAGACAGCTGATCGAAGACCCTATTGACCATGTGTCTCAGTTGTCAATGAGAAAGCGTCTGGCCGGCCATAAGCTCGAGGCTTGTGACCAGGCCAATGCGCTTCCAACAGCAGCGAGGACACCGAAATCGCTTGAGCAGTTATATAACGCCATGGTGTCAAGCTGCTCCATAACCAGTAATCATAACTCCATCTGACCAGGACAGCAGCCATGATCGCCTCACTCTTGTTTGGCCTCTGCCTCGCCAAGACCATTGTCGCCGCGCCTGCACCAGCACAAGCGCAGACTTTCGATGTAACACCAGCTGAGGACGATGTCGTTGTACTGTTGGAGGACGGCAACCGTTGGTCTTCCCTCACAAGGCACCGGAGATTGTGCTGATGCGACATCCAGATATGCTCATCAACTACACGACCTGGGTCGAGAAACTCACCTTCGAGGGTTTCTCCCTCACCCCTCCTGAGCTTGACCCTGATTTCCTGAACTTCACAGGCGTTGAGTCGCCCAAAGGTATGTTGAGACGGCATGCCCACAGATTCGTTCTAACAAGATACAGGCAATGCCCAGAAGCGCGACGATGCCAGCTGCGAGAACACCAAGCAGATGACTCTTGACAAAACGGAAAGGTTCGTTGATTGGGACATTCAAATGTCCAATGTTGTCTGCGCAACCGGTGCCATGGATATTTTCGTGATGTCAGGCTGGAGTGTTGCGAACTCGGTGACAATCTCGGGCGGGTAAGTGGATCCTATACTGGGCTCCTGGTCGTACAAGGCACTAATGCTGGTCCAGTCTCGACCTTGGCACGTGGTTGAAAGGCAAACTCGGACCTTCTGTTGGCGTCGACTTCGGCCGTGCCTGGATATCGTCCCAGTCCGCTCAGAACAAGGGCACTGTGCGAGATGGCAACTGCGGCGTTATGATAACTAAGCCACTCACAACGCGTAGGTCAGGTCGGATTCTGCAGGGCTGCTTAGGTGCTACAACTCAGATCGCGACCTGGTATGCAGACGATCATGGCACTGGCAGCTACAATGGTGTGAGCTGGATTGCAGGCGCTGTCGGCATGTGTACCAAGCCAGGAACAGAGCCTCCACTCACGAGGTGTAAAGGCCAAGGAGAATTCGTATAGGCCGTATGCGCGTGTCCGATCTCCATCGATCTCCATCGATCACAGCCATTGCACTCCATATATGACCATGCACTGTTCGTTTCGCAGACCATGCCACGCTGTTTCTATCGCGATCTACGAGTCTCTTGGCCCAACCTGAACATGAGGCATGTAGATGATCATCTGTAGCGCTATGCAATGGCAGACACCTCTTCTCGTACTTGATCGATATCCTCTTGCTGTCGGTCCTCGGACAAGAAATCTCATGCTATCGACGCAGCGTTATGGCGGATCGTGAGCAATGGCACGCGGGGGCGGCTGTCGGTGGAGATGGAAACACTTCATCGCGGCTTGCGAAGTTGACCAAGTGCATATCTTTGGCCGTTTGGCGCGTGGCGTCTCCTCCGTGGGCGTTCCTCACGACGCGTGCGGAGCAGGGATGTCAGATTGAGTTGAGGCGCTCAAGCCACTTTGCCGATCCGCAGAGATCGCGCCTGCACTTCAAGAAAAGTGCTCCCCTTTGTGGCCCTGCCATATCGTCATCAACTCCATCGAAAGTACTATTCCTACGCCACTATAAACACGTCCAATCGGCGGCAACAGCATCATCACAAGATGAGTGCGTGAGACCGGCTTCTTCGCTCTACCTGCATTCCTTCCGCGTCCTTCCGCCTCGAGCATTGCTCCCCGAAAGACCGACAGCAGCGTAAGTCAGACTACATTTCTCACCTGCCTCGCTGGTATCCAAGAAGTCTTTGCCGCATAGCGAAGACATGGCAAACATTGCAGATGGAGACGAAAGATTTGGCTTGGCAAGTCTCGTGTCCAAGACGACAAGCTTTACTGTTCCCGATAACCTGGAAGAGCAAAATCTCTCCATACAGTGGCATGCACGCGATCTCTACTGACGTCTATTCCAGCATCATGTCTTTGATATCATGGGTCATCAATCACATCGCACCCATCTTCATCGTCACCTCACCAGTAACCTCGTACGGCGACCAAGTATGGAGCATGCACAGCAAACGATCGTCGGCGGGTTTCTCGCTCGACATCCCCTTGATCATGCTTGTCGCATCGGTCTTGAAGTAAGTGCTGAATTGCGTCGGTAGACCTTCTTACTCATCACCATTACAGAGTCTTCTACTGGTTCGGCGCCCGCTACGACGCTCCCCTTCTGATACAGGCGAGCATCATGGTATTCGTGCAAGTGGTACTGCTGCAAGTAGCTTTGGTCAATCGGCCTCCCTTTGGAGCGCAACATAGTCTCAACAAGCCTTTTGCTGGGGCGACTGATGGCGACAGCTATGTCACACGGCCGTTTAACTTTTGGCAGTGGCGAAGCCGGAAGCCGTACTGGCAGTTCTTGGCATACTACACCGTCACACTCGCTGCGCTCCAGCTTCTTGTGGGCACAAGCGAGTTCTACATCGGCCTTCAGGGCTATGTCGCGTTGAGCGTAGAAGCCATCTTACCGATCCCACAAATCCTGGAGAACCATCGAAGCCGCTCTAGCAAAGGCTTTCGACTGAGCGTTCTGGTCAACTGGCTGGTCGGCGATGTCTTCAAGATGGCATACTTTTTCCTCTCTGAGGGCGAGGTTCCTTGGGCGTTCAAATTGTGCGGCATGTTCCAGGCTGCATGTGATTGTTATCTCGGACTACAGTACTGGATGTACGGTGAAGGCATAGATGCGGCCGTAGATATCGACCTGAAGGACCCAAGATTAGCGTAGCTGGAACGGTGCACTGATGTCCTACGGAGCCCTGGCGGCCCCGACGAGTATGTTCGATTCTATACTCTGCACTCTCCGACAATCTCTGCAACGTTCACACAGACGCGACTGTGGCCCCGCAGACAGACCTGGCTCCTGGAACACGTAATTATGGTCCAACTAAAGGGAATCGGATTTTGCTTGGCATTGCTTTGCCTATCTGCGATGCGCAAATGTCGCATGATCGGCAAGCCTTGCTCAAATTCTCAGCACGCCTCTTAACCAGGTGTCCGACCATCTGGAGAGTTCCCGGAGCTTGCTATTCTGACCAATGTATCTCATTCCGTTGCGTCCCCGGACGGGACCTCTCGCTGGAGGTCCACTTGAATAAGCGGACATTCTGGTATTCTCTGATATCCGGTCCTCAGCTCCACGAATAAAGGAATGTCTTGACGACCCACGACATGACCCGTACCATCCTCAGCGTGCCGTTCCGACTGTATGGTTGCAGTGGATAGCTACTGCACTCTTTGTTGATGGACTGATTGGAGTTGGCAGCAACAAGTTTTGGGCGCACACAGACAGGCACCACTGTGGAGAATCGTCCATATTGTAGAGCAAGAGCGAAGCGTCGCGGCGGGAGGGCGCTGTCTCGCGTAATAAATCCCCCAGAATCTCCCTCGTGCCTCCCCTCCCTGAGTAGCTTCCTTTCCGATATATTTCTCTCGCTCGCTTCGCTGGCCTGTCTAATTACCACGTCTCCAACGACCTCTTCAGCAACATCACCGCGTCACTACTACTAGGCAAGCACTACTCCTGCATCCACGACTATCCGACTGTAAGCAAGTACTGCTGATTGTCTTACTCAAGAAGATTCTTATGGCTGACAAGCTGTGCAGGTCAGCGAAAGTCTACGACATGTCGGACGCTGTCGACCTGGATGGCTTCACCTTCGCCGGCCAGCCTGGCTCTGAGGAGCAGGCTGACATGGCGAATCGAGACAGGGCTGACACTGTGGTCAGCGGCACAGCGAACGTGTACCCCTCGCAATATACCAACAGCCACATCGATGTCCAACAGCCAATCAACCATGAGCCACCTCCTTTCTACGGACAAGACATCCCACAGCATCAGCAGCAAAGCTTCTCATACGATGCAGGCTTCGCTCAGCAACAGCTCATGCCACATCCTTCTCTGTTCAGGGACTTCCAAAATCCCGAGGCCCTGTACCAGCAGCAGCAGCTCGCCGGCTTCAACAATTCGTTCGACTGTAAGTTCATCTTTCCCTTGACTACCCTCCCCTTCGCGAGTAAGATGACAGTGATGTGGAGTTGTGCCACGTCCCATGTGAGCTTGGCACGAGGGAAGCTTATCTACTCATACCCGGGCCGGACATCTCTCAGCGGTGTGACCTGGCCATGCGGAAAGTGCTTCGTGTTCACCAGTCCGAAGCACCTGTCGTACTTCCTACATCAACCAATGCCACGACATACCCTTGCTATCCAGGCACGACCTAGCACGGCATCTCTGATGTTACCTACCGGGCCCTGGATCTTCATCGACAACGGCTCTTGCACGCTCGAACCTGCCGGGGAAATAAACATGTTCCGCGGAGCCTGGCCTTACAGGATGGTGCTGGACCTGCTTCATGGCAAAGTGTCAATAGACTACCGTGGCCTAGCACACTGCCAGCTATAACAGCATGTCGCAACATACGCGGAGGCTCTTGCTGCCCTCATCAGCTCTTGGCTCAGCGTTGTGCTTGCAACATGCTGTCTGGTTTACTCCAAAGGTCAAGTCGCCACAACTGGACAGACTGCAACTTTCCACGGCCGCTGTGCACGAGATCATAATAACTGAGTTACGGACACGACTTCACGACCGTTCTCTGACCTACTCCGGTCGTCGATGAGATATGCTGCTCTGACCACTTACACCTGCCGCCGTGCCTGGGATCTTGGCCGAGTGTACCGATGGTCGTGCTGCCTGCTGCTCAATGTTAATGTCAACATGACAGAACACTCTTCGCCTGGCCAGCAACACTCTCCAGGCCACGCGATACCTCACGAATGTGCCGTCGATCAAGACGAACTCCACCCCCTCATGTGACACAGTGGCCTGATCCGAAAAACCCCGACTGCCGGACAGCCGCCGATGCCGGCCTCAGCTCTTCTGCGGGCGCACAATCTAATCAGATCATCTTACTCGCGAATCAGATACATCCTCTTCCCACCTCATATTAGCACAATGTCGACAGCGACAGCGACAGCAGCAGTGCACAATGCTGACCTCAAGCGTCCAGATGCTCAGATACCGCAGTCGCAGTTTGGCTACAATCCTATGAACGGTCAGCACCCGATCAGCCCATTCGACCAGACCGCGCCCGACGGCAACCACTTCGCTCAGCAGCAGCAACAGCAGCAACAGCAGCAACAGCAGCAACAGCCGCCGCCGCAGTTCACGCCGCATTCCGCCAGCCAGGTGCACAGTCCCGGTAGTGATGGGTCGGTATCGCCACGCGGAAGCCGGGTCCCACTCCAGCGGTATAACAGCGTGGCCAGTGCGACCGGCGACCAGCCCACCATGGTCCAGGCGACGGGCCCCATGACCAAGAGTGTTTCCATCCCGCAACGTCCCAAGCCAGGCCGAAAGCCGATAGCAGCAGAGGACGCGGCCGATAGACGCCGCATGCAGAACAGGATGGCCCAGCGGAGCTTCCGCGACAAGAGACAGCAGAAGCTGCAAGATGCTCTCGAGGAGCTCGGAAACAAGAAGCTGCAGTACGAGGCGGAAGTCAACAATTTCAGACGTGATGTCCAGAAGCTGAGGGACGACCATGCCCGCGAGACCCATATCTTCCAGCAAGAGACGAAGGCCCTTCTACAGCGCGCTGAGAGTGCCGAGCAGAGAGCCGCGGCCGAGAAACAGCGCGCCGACGCCCTGGAGAAGCAGCTACAAAGCGCCAAGCTTGCCAGCGAGCGCAACGTCTCCTTCAGACCATCGGTGCCTATGCCAACGCAGTCCTTCGCATCTTACGCACAGAGAGATGTCCCAACGCCGCCCGAGGAAAGCAGCAACGAGATCGACTTCACCACTTACGGCCGTTCCAACAACTATCTCCGCAACACCGTCAGCAACGATAGCAACCAGATGGACTTCACCATGACCGAGCGCAACGACGATGACAATTGCGGCTTCTGCACCGACGACCAGAACTGCGCTTGCAAGCAGGCTGCCACCAAGGCCGTCGACCCAGTCGTTGCACCTGCGGGGCCAAAGTCTCTTCCTGGTAGCTGCGACATGTGTCAAGCCGATCCTGAACGTGCCCAAGCTTGCCGCGATATGGCAAGCCGTGCCACTATGGCTCCCAAGCCCAAGGTCACCATGGGTCCACCAAAGTACTCCTGCTCCCAGATGATCGAGGAGTTCAACAAGTTCGGCCAGCGCACCGCCACCATCTCCTCCCTCTTCGGTGGTGCTCTCCACACTTACCCCAACTCCAGCGGCCCAGGCTACACTCTCGACGACAAGGAAGCCAGCGAGGTCCTTGTCAACCTCTCTCGCCGTAGCACCGAGGTGGAGAGACGTGCTTCCAACGCTTCTCAGGCGAGCTCACGCCAGTAGAGATCATTCATTACGATAAGGCTTTCACTAAATTGGGGTTATGGCTCAAGGACACTTCAAAACTAAACGATATCCAGTCCGAATTGTGGGTAAAGCATGGAGTTATGGTGTACGTGGCGTATGCGGAATCGTTTGGGGGATGTACAAATGGAGTGGTTTGGCGTGAGGGTGGAAATGACGCTCTAACGATGTGAACAAGGCTGGTGGCGGCAGTTCAGACCCTTCATGCTGGTACGCAGTCAACTCTTTTAGCTTGGCGTCATGCTAGTGATGCGAAATGTCACTTGAAGATTACGTTGTCGTCCTCAAGCTCGTTACATTTGTGGACAGAGAAGTGTACTTGGGTTCATTTGAATACAAGCTAAGTCTCTCAGAGGGTGTCAAGTTTACAGATCTATTGTATATTGCCATACTGGCCTGATTGCACGATCGACTTCAGACGAGACAGTCTCTGCAGGGCGGACTCGCCTTCCCTCGCAGCGCCACCTCCGTATGCCTCATGTCGGCAGAACCATCGCAATGCTGGGAAACACCTGCCATGCGATCCCAACGCGACTGAAGTGGGCAGCCTTTGGGACCAGATCCCCACGGTGGCTCATCATAATCGTTCATGGGGCAAGAAAGCCCTCGGAACATGCTCTGGATCCGTGGTCTCATCAGCCTCTTCGAAGAATCTCGCCATGGCCTCCGTAATATCCGCCGGCACCGACGCATCGAACATGCGGAAGGTACGGTTACCAATGTGCAAAGTATCGGGATGCACGGGCGGAGCGACCTCTTGTTCCTCTCGTTTGGTGGTGATTCTGAACCACTCCGACCCTAGGCCTACGCCCTTGTTAGCAATGATCTCAAAGACTTTTCTTAGCATCTATCCCGGTGTTTGGGTCCACGTCAGCGGTCGAGTACACTGCTCCGTATGCTACTGGATCCTCCGTCGGCAGCCCATCGAACAAGGCTTGGCCGAAGCCTCGCCCGGGGATGTAGCAGCATTGATTCGCTCTGACGTCGCCGCAGGTCAGGTAGATGTCTGGGCTCTGACACGCTGCGCCGCCTCTGCGGCCGCCTTGTAACGTTGTGGTGACGCCAAGGGCATAACTTGCGAATGCCATTGTGGCGAAGACGGTTTTCTGGATTGCGCGAGCCATGATGGGGTATTGAGAAGTTAATGGGGAGTGAGGATGAAGTTAGAGCGGACAAAGTAGGTAGTGGACATGTCGTCTTTATCGGATTGTATGGTAGTCGTGGCGAGGCTCAAGTGCGGCGGTGATGTTGTCCTGCACTTCAGGGGGATTTTCGTTTCCTCGCGATGATCCGATGACGTCTAGCATTGCATACCGCAAAAGGTCTTTGTCAATCATCTACCATGCTACTACACACTATCAGAAGCTCAAGACCTCCACTTGTGCGCTTCAACTGTTGATAGGCTTGTTGCCTGCGTGAGAAGCTACAGGCGGCGTGCCCAAGGCCTGTTGGTGGCGTCAAGGCATGTAGTGCTAGCTCGGATCCTTTCGAAGCATATGCCTACTAGCAAGGCTTATAGCTTCTCCGTCTTGGCTACACATGGCTTCGGAGCTCATTTGTCGATCGTGAGATTTCATTCGGGGGCGATTCATTTCTCCTGCTACTGAGGATTTTGCGTATTGCTTAGCTTTTGCAGAAGCAAAAGCTACTATTTCCGCACTGTTCGTCGCCTGTCTGCTATTGTACTACGGCACAGATAGCGGGGATCTTCCATCGTCGCCCGTGGGGCATACTGAGAGCAGAGGACATGTTGTTCAGCTCACAGTTGAGATCGGTCTCGATGATGCCCTGTGACTGTTGGAATTCTGAACTTCTCACGTTCTAGACAGACAGAACATTACCGAACAGCGTCCGCTGTCAGACCTGCTTCGATGGTCGCGATCAATTGGTTTCCCGTGATGCGTCCTTCGGCATATGAATACAGGCCTAGCTATGGCATGTAGTGACTGCCAATACCATGATCGAGACGCCAGGCCATAGGCAGCGTCTGCGAAGCTGGCAGTGAATAGACACTTGGATCTGCGAAGAGCTCGACACATGATGCTGTCCTCGAGCTTACGGACGGAACCGCAATGCGATGATCACTACTGTCACAATACTCAGTCTCACTGTACTGCGACAAATAGCCCTCATCGAATGGTGTCGACGGAAAGTGCATTTCCGGGTCAATGCTGATCCGCTCGATGCGAGGAATAGATGTCGCATTTGCTGCTGCAATCAGACCAGCCCATGGGGTATGCAAGACTTGACTGGGCCTATCAGATGGTCTCATCGCCGAAGCAGGCTCTCGGCGCCCGCTGTCTGTGCTTGGTCAGTGAAAATTACTTCATAGATTGATGCAAGGTATGCTTACGAATGAACGCAAGATCTGCATAGCGCTGCTGGTATTGTACACGATATTGGACCCACCACGTTGCAAGCTCTTCGTCAACGACCATCAGCATCTCGTCGTAGCATCTTCCGGACTCCAGAGCCCGGCTGATAGTGAGGAACGTCTTGTATGGCAGACGCAAAAGCTTGTGCAGCTCGAAACCGAGGATGAGAGGTAAGATAGAGTCTAGACCCCGCTGCTGGCCTATTGCTTCGAAGACGTGCAGCTTCATGCCCAACCTTAATGCCGTGTCCAGTCTGATGTGGTCACTACGCCTTGCTCCGACTGCATTGAAGAAGCCCTGGCCATGTTTGCTGAGCGTCTGCACCGCCGGCATGCGCCCTTGCAAGATGCATTGCGTTAAGACCGACTGCTTCGACGTATTGTCGATGCTGAGTTCATAGCTCTGGAAGTCGGTGGCCAGAGACATGCAAGAGCTCAGAAGCAGAAGACGATCTTCAAGAATCAGCGGGCCAGCTCGCAAGCATGGATGACGCGAAGACGTCAATGGATGTAGATGCGCCAAGCGAGCATCCTGAGATAACCAGGCAAAGACATGTCCCGCAGTTCTCGAAATTGGCACCGTACCTTCGAAAATTGCTGTGCTGCATTGCACAGCAAACTATGGATCTCGGCTTCCTCTGTGGCTATGCTGGTGTTATGACGGACTGGAGCTGACGGCGGCAATTCAGCTGCAGTCTCCGGAGCCATCTGCGGTGTGGTAGCTTCCAAAGTGATCGCGAAGACACGGAGTTGGTGCTTCAGAACACTCATGTTCTTGTGCAGAGCTTCCAGCGCTTCAGGTGGACTCTGAAGTAATCTCGCCACCACTTCGTTCATGTGATCGATAAGTAGGCTTTGCGGGCGTGTCGACTCCATGGCTTATTCGCGATGAGGTGCTGCGCAGGGCGTGGCTGTGTGAATCGCGATGACTGTGTTTTCCATATATCGCAGCGACTAATAACATCCATGATACATGTATGCATGGTTGCCCGCCCGTGGTGCATAGTTGCCCGGTCGTGTGTGCATAGTCGCCCGTCCTTGTACCGTCTTGTGTAAATCGAGATTGTAGCCCCGTCCAGCGGTCCCTGTACAGCTCGGTTTCCAATTGAAGTACGCGGCCCCGATGCAACGTCGCCTTGTGGAGACAGTTTCGAAGCATCTTGTGCACATAAGCAGTGTAAGCATGATCAGCAGACGTCGATCTACAGTTGCAACGAACCGAAAGAACGCTTATGTCCTTCGCAACATTCGCTAGAGTCTTGGCCAACATCCGCTTTTCCCCGGATAGTCCGCTAGCAAAAACATTCTCCTGCATAGTCAAAGCTTCCTCGCGTGGTCCCTGTAGATCATCCATCATTGTTGCTTGAACAGCGTATGATTTTGCTAAATCACTGCATCATTTAGTGCTAGGCAAAGCTTGTGAAGGGACCGGTCAAGCTGCCTACGAGAGGCCACATGGACAAGTACACGGGCATGTGTAGCCGAGCGGCAGTTAACGACCCAAGAAGAAAGGCGGACATATAGTGCCCGACATCAGCCTCGTCTGTCAGCAGAGAAGCATATGAGGTTCACTGCAACCCATCGTTACCTGATAATCTTTTTCACACACCAATCTAGACGCCCAGCCAGGCCGCGCCTTTCGAAATTATGAATGCCCTCGCAGCCCTCGCTCTGCTCTGCTCTTTGGCAGCGGCGGTGCCTCAGGGTCTCCCAACTCAATACGATGGCGTTCGTCTCTTCTTCAAAGGACGCGACTGCGATGGTCGGAAGCGCTGACCGAGCACAGGCTTGCGACCTGGCTACCAAGAGCTGCTTCTACACAGCACCTGGCCAGAAGGGAAATTGCATCTGCGAGACTGATGTGAGTAGAGATCATGGCTTTCTTTCGATGAGTGTTGACAAGACAGTGCACGTCCCAAAGGTCTCCTTGCTTTTACGACGTCAGCGGGTTTTGCCAGTGTACATAGATCGTCCCGTCGGACGTCGATGGTGACCTGCATGGCTTCATCCTCGCTCCAGGTGTGAGTGTATGAGGGTTCGGCAATGGTGAAGCGGGCTTCATGCGCAGGATGAAGCGAAGGAAGAGACAAGGGAGCGTGCAGGAGAAAGCGGAGGTGATGTTGGATTCTCGGCTGGGGCCGGGTAAAAGATCGGCCAAGTCGGGTACATGTAGAGACAAGTCCGACGTCATCAACACCATCATCGTGTCGGAGGCTACATCAACCAACACTGGTCCGAGTGCTGCCATCTCCTTTGAGCCTTTGAGGTGCTCTTCGTACACGCAGTGATGCGTCCGGTAACGGAAGCCTGTTATCCGTGCCGAACAGTGAGTGCGATCGTACGCTCCAGCCGGTCAGTGTGTTGGCCCCACGCTGCTTACTGCTCTGTGTAAGCAGAACCAACATCTCGTGCTGCTGTAAAGTCACCATACATTTTAGCGAATTGCGGGCAGTATTTTGAGGTGCATGGCTTGTTCTTGTGCTGCCGATCCTGGCGTGGTTCCCTTTGCTATACCAGTCGAGGCATCGTTCCTGCGTTGCCCGAAGCGGCGAGTCCTCCGCCGCTTCCTTCAGGATGTGGCCTTGCATACACAAACCCAGTCTCTGCTAACTTCGACGATCAAGCAGACGATACCTTAACACTGTGTAAATCATGCTTCGTCCAATTGTGACCAAGTCCGAACGCTTCTGACTCAGGGTTTGCTTAGTTCATGTTGCTATGCTATGGATGGACCTCACGCTTTGCTTCCATCTTTTACATCTGCAAAAGCTGGGCCTAGCAGCTCTGCATTCCTTGCCGATCTGGCTATGATCCATGTAGAGCTGTGTCGTTTCCTTGAGTATTGGGGATGATTGCAACGCACCTTGGCCAGCGGGTCGGCCATTCTGTCCTATATAGAGTGCTGTGGTAGCCCACTGTTGTAACTGGCACCTGTACCATTTACACCCAGTCCGTCGACAAGCACTCGCCAGCATCCAGCCTCAATTGCTAACTTTCTTCTCGCCACGACCGACCCAGAAAATGTTCGTATTGAAGTACCTCTCCATGGTTGTTGCCGTACTCGGCTTCACCACAGCCGTCTGGGCAGACGGTACATGCGACGCAGCAGACCCTCAAATATGCTATGAGGATGGAAAGACCCTTGCCTGCTCATCTGTACGCATCACAAGTCTTGAACACACAGGACATGAAAGCGCTCATAATCAAGCAGGGATCTTGCCAGACTGCCGTAAGTCAGAAAAGTGCAGGACTTCGAGAAGCCCTGCCACTAACCACCGACCGATCTGTAGTGCAGAAGCGGCCTCACGCAGGTAGTTTGCTTTTAAGACCGAGGAGTGACATGTGGTCAATTAGCGGTGGGAGGATGGGGCGCAGGCAGTCTCAGCGTTCGTCAAGCACTGCAAATCTTGCACCCAACCTTGAACCATATGAGCATAGCCTTATGCGTATGCTCGCGAATGAGTCCGCCCATGTCAAGAAAAAGCTCCGCAAGCGCACTCCAATGCCACCCATCCTCTTGTTGAACAAAGCAGTCCTTCCTTCCATGCCCGTGCTTCCTCTTGCGCGTTGTCTCACCTCACCGTACCTCTTACTAGTACTCTGCATCGATTTGAGCCTCAGATCTGCTGACACCTTTTATACCACAACTCTTTCGTTCTCTCGCGCTGTCACTCACACCGTCCTAAAAGTCCATCCATCGAGCCGAAGCGGTGTGTGAATGCATTAGGGCGCCGTTCGATCGGGCCATTTCGACTTCACTGCCAACGACGTGAAGATGGCGGCGGCGATTGTGTATAGGGCATGTAGGAAAGAGCAAACGGCGCGGGTCAGCGAACAGCAGCAAGTCGGTGAGTGGAAGGCAGAGGAGGCAGGTCCGCGGATCCCGTGCCAAGCCGAAGCTCTTGACGAATGACGATCAATTGAACTTCTCTACAACTCTGAACTCAACAAATCATCAGTGTCGACAACAATTCATCACAGCGTCAGAGTTAATCGCTAAAACCCTCACCCAGTCACAGAGGGAAAATCGATGACTTCTCCTATCAATGCTCGATGCATTGCGGCAGAAGCGAAGATACCGCTTCACCAGTACAAGATGTCGCGGCCCATAGCGTTCACCTCATGGAGTACTTGTAGGAGGACAAGCACTTCCGACTCTGTTACCACGAAATGCCCCGTGATGGTATTGATTGCTTCTCGGCAGCGCACAGACGATTGAGCCACACGTGGTGCTGTCTCTTCTTCTTCGAGCTGAACACGTTGTCATGTGCAATTCGCACACAGTGATACAGTGGGATCGGTCCATGACGGTAGACATGGAAGCCTCCTCGCCAGTGGTTGACTTCCAGGTCATTGACAACATCGAGAATCCTACTGCGTGGGTATGAAGGTATCCCATTTAACTCCTCGTCGTAGGCCTCAGTACTTAGTCCCTTGTGTGCTCATTTCTTTTTTTATATCCTCCATGATCTTATGCGCATCCGCTGTCTTATACCCTAGAAACTTCTGGACCAAGTCGACATGCGTCAGCATCATTCTTCTACAACAATATCGTGTTAGGCCAATGATATCCATAGCCTAGTACATCGAGAGGTGTTAGCTATGCTCTCGGAACATGACACGGGGTAGTTATATTTATGCGAGACTCACATCGCCATCATCCATCATCTTCGTTTCGGGTTCGCCCGTTATGGCGCTGGCTTCGGGGTCGGGGACTTCGGTGGAGATGAGGTTGACGTAGGTTTCGAAGAGGTGGGCAATGGGTTTGCCGCAGGTGAAGCAGCGGATTGGAATGATCATGATGGAAGCTGGGCTGGATGATATGGGACTGTGGGCTGAGAGATTGTTTGGTGGTGTGATTGTAGGACGGGATGTTCGTATTGTTTGAGCTGTTGCCAGGACCTTGGCTATGTCGAGGAAGCAATGTTTCGGATTGTAGATGTGCTTCGATGTCCTTTGTTTTGTGGTCCAAACCTTTGTTCAGTGGTTGTGGGCATGAGATGTTGGTATTGACACGTTCCAATGCGCATCCCTTGCTTGAGATAAAACGCTGCGCGCTGTTTGACTGTGATAAACAGAGACAGGTAGGATTCACGATCCACTCTGCAAGTATTCGTCCGCTCACATACGCCTAACCGTGCTCGTGAATAAAGAAAGTGCTCGCCAAAGGATCCGTCGGGTTGGAGATGTTTCTGTTGATCGTGAGATTCACTGACTCCTGTTCTAAGATCTGCCGTTTCCATGCTACCGTTGCTATGCTGCCGTCGCCATGCTGAGAGAAAAGAACACTGTGTATGCCGTATGTATGCTGTCGATGTCGCCTCTCCTGCTTGGGTCAAGGACTCTCATTCCCACCCGCCGCCTTCTCTGCTTGCTCTGCTTGCCTCGCAACATTCTTCGCCCTCATCTCGGGGAAGAAGATACCAGGATGCGCGATCGTCATCAAGACTGCTGCAATCGCAACCATAGCTCCATCCAAGATCAAGAACTCTTTCTCATTCCTCATCAAAGGATTGCCCCAGCCACCAGCCATCTCAGGAAGTCGGTATATGCATCGAATGAAGATCGTAACGAACGCCACTGCCATGCATCCCAGGTAATAGTAAAACGCAGTCGTTGTCGTGTAAGTCTTAACGTTTTCCAATGCAGCACCATCGGCGGTAGATCGTGATCGAGACTTCCAGAGCTTGATAGCGAAGTCAACAGCCAGAAGAATACAGACTCCCATAGTCGCAACCTGAAATGCGATACCGGCTATTATGATGCCGTTGCCGACATCAAGGAGCTGTTCCGTCTCGCTAGCCGCAATGCCACCACCAATCGCCTGCAAAACAATGCTCGCAAAGTCGCAGCTAATGAAGATCCAAGGGTAGAGTCTTGGCATCAGCCTGGAGTATTGCCGCCCCAAAACTATAACCAGATGCTTGAAAGTCAAGTATATGCCGGCAGCCAGAAAAGAAGGTGCGAGGATGAGTCCGACAATCTGCAGCTTAAACCCTCCACTCGACCACGGGTTGTCGTTCATCATCAGCCTTCCTCCATATCCTGCGCACTCTAGCGCACATGCTATACACACCACGGAGGCGAAAGCGGGGAGGCGATGTTTTATGCCCAAAGCGAGTTGAGCTATGGTACAGATCCCAAATAATGCGAGGATGATGCTGTTACCGGCGAGAGTAGGGCGATAACCATAAGTCGTGAGCTCGACCGGGCATTGTGGTGTTACTTCGGTGCAGAACTCCCGTGAGCCCATGGTCCAAATCCTGGCTCGTGTAGTTGCTGCGTAAGAAGGTTATCTGTGATGACTAAGATCTTATGGCTGGGATGTATTGTCAGGTGGCGGTCCAGATCCTAGTCTGTGTCTTTGTTCGCGGGACGCCCGACAAGGTGAGATAAAATCGATGAAGGGACAATGTCGAGATTCAGCCCTACGTTTACCTTTTGCCACGTGTAGGTCATCATTAGATTGTGTAGCCCACTTCTTCACAGCGTTCGGATCTTGTGATGCCGCGAATGCGTATGCGAGAGATGCGAGAACATATGGTGGGTTGTGGTGGATCTTGGCTGCAGATTGTCTTTTCGTATGTCGTACGCTAACCAATCCGGGCCAGGACCAAGACAAACATCTAGCCGATCGGAGGCAGTGAACCGAGAAGGCACTGACTTGACCAATTGCTGCGCGCTTATACTAGACGGTGAAATCGCTTTGTTCGTCTCAAATCTCGCTGCCTGCGCCCACCCCAGGTTCTCGTATATCGTGAGGCATACGGTCTGACGCTGAGTGGAGGAGTTTCTCCAATACGTATGCACGATGCCGAGCCGTCGATTTCACGGCAAGACACGAACAGGGTGCATAGCGTGCAAAGCCAGGCATGTGAAGGTACGCCATGTTGTTGCATGTGGCAATTTGGTTCCTTTGTGCTAATCAGCCACTAGTGTGGTGAAGAACGTCCAATCTGCAACAATTGCCGGCGTCGTAATACTGCTTGTGAATACCTAAGCGACAACGTCAAGCAGAATGGGAATCCCTCAGAGACGAGCTCTAGTGTCACGGACAAAGCGCCGGAGATGGACCGCTTCGACAGCTTGGACCTGGTCTTGATGCATAGGTATTCAACGGTGACATCGCTGCATCTGTTTCCAGCTCCAGAGTCGCCCAGGATCTGGCAGACAGAAGTACCACTTGTCGCTGAGAACCATGCTGTACTTCAACACGGCATGCTGGCTCTTGCAGCAATGGACCTTGCTTGTGTAGCGGCCGCCCATGGTGATTCTGCCAAATTTCGCACTCGTGGACTTCACCATCAGCAAATAGCTCTGCCGATATTCCGGGAGATGTTGACTGCCAACGACGAGGACGAGCAGGAGCAGAACGTTGTGTTTCTCTTTTCTGCCATTCTGGTGATTGTGGCTTTCTCATCTGCTCTTTCGGCCAAGACGAGACCAAGTCTCGCTGAAATTGTCGATCTGTTCGTGCTATTCCGGGGGCCAAGGGCCATGTGGGAACGACATCATAATGGTGCGAACAAGCAGCTGGTTGCGGCACTCTTTCCCAAGGATGCGTCCGTAGAGTCCAGCCTTGGTCAACTGGCATTGCGGTCAACGAGAAACGCCCCAGGTTTCCCTAAACATCCCGAACTTGACGAAGCTTGCACGGAAGCCTTGTCTCAGCTCAGACAAGCAAAGATAGTAAAGCATTGGTACCCGCAGGACGTTCGCGCGATGGCGTGGTAATTGCTCACTGCCTCTGTGTACTTCATCTAAAAGCTGATCAATCAACAGGTTTCCAGCTTTGGTCTCCGAAGAGTTTATGCATCAAGTGCATGAGCATCGGCCGATCGCGCTGACAGTACTCTACGAATATGTACACATTCTGGCGCACTTCCAGGACAGGTGGTGGATCAGTCTGTAGCATAGCATCCTGTCATCTGCAATCTGCGATGTGGTGACTGCAGAAGAGCTCAGCTTGCCAATCCTGGAGGGCAGCGAGCCACATACCTGATGTCTCAAGCCTTTGTGGAAAAGACAAGAGTCGGACCAGGGTCGGGATGTACCTTTGGACCAAAGGTTCGTGAGATCAGAAAAGGTCCGTTGTCGCGTTGCCAATTTTGAGATTGACATTGGCTGCTAGAGACCCGTGGGCGCAGGTGTCGTTTCGTAACAGAGGTCGCTGTAACATGAAGATCTGTATGATAGTGGCACAGGAGTGCGCGTAAAGGCCATGTTGGTCGACGACTTTCTGGATGAGTAGTGGATGGATGCTGAAGAAGCGAGATATCGGCAGGATCTTAGTGAGCCAGGCTAGTCAAGAGATGAGCTATGCAGATGCTACAATGTAACATGCATGACGTGAGTCTTAGGAACTCTTGAGCCAGATTTCCAGAACGTCGACGTTGTCGTTGTGTTGATCGAGATCGCAAGAGTGACAGCGAGGAGCATTTTGAAGTTGCAAGCCCCGACCTGCCGACGTGCCTCAGGCCGCATCCACACAGCCGCCAAGATTCCATTTTGCCAGGCGCTAGGGCATCTCGAATTTGGGCGAGGTTTGGGACACTTCGAGCGTTGCAGCGACAACGCCAGTCGATACTACTAATCCGCACAGCACTCGCAATGGCCTCCAGACCGACTGTCACCGTCCACGGTGCCGATGGCGCCGCCTCCAAGGACACCCTCACCCTGCCCGCCGTCTTCAAGGCCCCGATCCGATCGGACATTGTCCAGTACGAACACACCGCGCGATGAAAGAGAGAGAACATGGGCAGATGGGCTAACAACACCGCAGGCAGGTGCACACCGGCATGGCCAAGAATAAGCGCCAGCCATACGCCGTGAGCGAGAAGGCCGGCCACCAGACCAGTGCTGAGTCCTGGGGTACTGGTACGTGGAACTACACCTACGAGATGCAGCGAGTGGCGGCATTGGGATGCATACAGAGGACGAGGAACATCAATGCTGACAATAGACTCAGGTCGCGCCGTCGCACGTATCCCACGTGTGTCCGGTGGTGGTACTCACCGTGCCGGTCAGGCTGCATACGGTAACATGTGCCGTTCTGGTCGCATGTTCGCACCCACCAAGGTCTGGCGCAAGTGGCACCAGAAGATCAACCTTGGCCAGAAGCGTTTCGCGACTGCCTCTGCCATCGCCGCCACCTCGAGCGCCGCCCTCCTTCTCGCCCGTGGCCACCACGTCTCCACCGTCCCAGAGGTCCCACTCGTCGTTTCCTCCTCCGCTTTCGCCGGTGGTGCCATCAAGAAGACCTCCGCCGCTGTCGGTCTCCTCAAGGCTGTCGGTGCCGATGCCGATGTCCAGAAGGTCAAGAACTCCCGCAAGCTCCGCGCAGGAAAGGGCAAGCTCAGGAACCGCCGCCACCAGCAGCGCCGCGGTCCTCTCGTCATCTACGAGCCAGAGAAGGACGGCAAGGACATTGTCACTGCTTTCCGCAACATCGCCGGTGTCGAGACCTGCTCCGTCTACGCACTGAACCTCCTCCAGCTCGCACCAGGTGGTCACCTCGGCCGCTTCGTCATCTGGACCTCCTCCGCTTTCTCTGCCCTCGACACTGTCTACGGCAGCACCACAACTCCATCCGAGCTCAAGAAGGACTTCCTCCTCCCAAGCAACGTGGTCTCCCAGCCAGACATTGCCAAGCTCATCAACAGCTCCGAAGTGCAGTCTGTGCTCCGACCAGTCAAGGGCGGTGCCGTCAGCAAGCGCACTGTTGTCCAGAAGAAGAACCCACTCAAGAACAAGCAGGTTCTGCTCCGTCTCAACCCATACGCCAAGGCATACTCGAAGGAGGGTCTTGGTCACGTCAAGGCGGACGACAAGGTTATCGAGAAGGAGAAGGCTTTCGAGGCCACTCTTCACGAGAACTAAGCGTCTCTCTTGTTCTTAATGGTTCACGGAAGCGATGGCGGCTTGGGATCGGCTGCCTGGAGTTCATAGCACTTGCAAATGATCAATGCTAGCTCTGACGTCCAAAACGACGAGTCGAGAATCCACTTTCATCATACTCCAGCCGAACATGAAAGAATGAATTACTGACTATCTGCAGTATTCAATTACATACTGCTGGGTTTGACAATGAGCTCACAGAGCGAGTAGACGTTCGTGCCAACACTTTGTACCTTGCAGGCCTGTAGGATAATGGTAAGGCGTAATGATCAGATCTCGTCAAGTTCGTTGGTCATCAGCTGAGATGTCCCAGACCGATCGCGCGCCATGATCTTCTCGTAAGGAATCTGAGCAATACCCAATACCTGTCCTGACGACTTTCGATAGCCGACCAAGGTCCTTTCTGGATCTCGTGTTCAGCTTGGAGAGAGGATGCTTGTAACAAGAACAGCAGCTCGTCACGTCCCAACCTGGCATATCGATGTCGGTGTCGCGTCGCTTGCGTACATCGGCGCAGCTTTTGGTGACGTCCAGCCAGTAGCACAAGGGCCACGGCATCCGAATGCTTATCATCAGGCACACCTGAGATCCTGCGGTATTGAGATGACACGACGTGCTGTCGGTCATTGATCTTGTGGAGCCGCGATGTCGAATCGTGACAGGTGCACCGGTGGAGGCCATGCACAAGTTACAACGGTGTGTCAAGAGACTGCTATTTTGAGAGTCTCGGAGCGGATCATCTTGCTCGGAGACCCTGCCAGTTGCCACACTGTTTCTCTTCCAGCCCTACATCGACCTGCATTTCTTCACCACATGCAACGGACGAACGGTAGCACTTGACGCCGTCCAAAGCTGCACAAGACCTGGCCATGTGGCTGCAGTGGCACAGCTATTCATGTACCTGCGTCCTTCGGCGTTGCTCACTGTAGGGGCGATTAGCCTGATCACCCGGCACGACACTACGAATGGCAAGCGAGCTGACAGCACAGCCCTCAACACATCCGGCAGCGACAAACAGCTCACATCTGGCATCGGAAGTCCCGTTGGACACCGCTATCCGGAGCGCTGTCCCTCCACCAGAGCCTTCGCTCGTATCGTGCTCAAGCGTCACATCAGCAATACTCTGCGATTAGCAACACCTGGGCCGCGTCACATGTCATGGCTGACTGTGGCGTTCTCTATGTTGAAGGGCTGGTGGGTATATCATCTTGGACGACTTCCTGCCTACACTACTTTTCCTATCATCAGAACCATACAGCAACAAGCAACACCATTTTTCTTGTCTCCTTATTTCCTTATTTCCTTGCGTCTGTCAGAGGTCACCTTCGCTCAAGGCCTCCTCGTCTCTCGCTTCAAACAGCTTTAATCAATACCACCAGAACACATTTTACCTAGCATCCTTTGACCGATCGAGCAAGATGCAGTACACAATCTCAGCCTTCGCCATCATTGGCGCAGTATCTGCTCTTCCTCCTGCTCCAGAGGCGTATGGCTACCCGCACCCACCGCCACCGGCATACAACACAACGATCAGCTCAAGCAGTTCATCGACATGGAGCGCGTCTTCGACTTCAAGCAGCACCTGGACACAGGCACCATCATCGTACCCATGGTCTTCGTCCTCCAGCAGTGTCTCGAGCTCAACGACCAAGATCGTGCCTCCTCCAAGCGGCTACCCGCACTCAAGCCGCACTAGCACTACTAGCTGTAGCACCTCAACTTCGAAGGTGGTGCCTCCACCAAGTGGGTATCCCCACCCAGGTCCTCCTGCACACGAGCCTCACCCATACCCAACTGGCGGTCATCCAAAGCCGCCTCACCCACATCCTACCGGGAGCTACCACCCTCAGCCTCCTGTGACCACGAAGCCTACGACCACGCAGACCGTCATTGGCTACATTACGACAACCAAGACTGCCACGATCACGAAGACCGTCCCGACTCTTGTGCCATGCTCCACCGAGACTTCCTCCAACGGCCAGCACTGGTGGACTACTTACCTCTCGACTTCTTACGTCACAATCACCACGACTTCATGCGACACTACGGTCTACCCAGCGCCAACGCCATACCACCCAGGAGGCCACCCTCAACTACCTGGTTATCCATCGCAACCTCAGCCACAGCCACAGCAACCTGGCAGTGGAAAGCCAGGTCAGGGTCAACCACAACATCCTGGCATTCCCATCATTCCAGGTCAGAGCTACTGCCCAGCTCCCGTGACTGTCACGCAGACCATCACCGCCATCGACAGCAAGCCAACACCTCCTACTGGTGGTGAGTGCAAGCACTGCGCAACCGAGACCATCGTCATCACTCTTCCCCACGACTACACCACCACGATGACCGAAACCTACACCGCTCCACCCAACAAGCCAACTCACGGCGGTAAGCCACGACCATGGTACCCAATTCCAGGCACCACCACCGTAAAGCCTCATCCAACTGAATACCAACCACATCCATCTGAGTACCACCCGCACCAAGCTCAGCCGTCCGGCTACAAGCCGCAGCCACACTCTAGCAGCAGCAGCAGCGCCAAATCTAGCTCTACCTCGACATCTACCTGGGGAGCACAGCCATCTGCCTATGGATACAAGCACCAGTGGTAGGGTTTGATTGGTGCCCAGTGTACGGAGTCGACAGATGCGGTGTGCAGAACAGTATATGATCAGTAATTACGAATGGAAGACAGTCCTTTGACACAGCGTGATTAGGATGAGGGATGATTGGGGAATATCATAGCGGCGGCGCTTTCACTTATAGACATAGATTGGGAAGTAGTCCAGCTTGGGAGCTGCTACTTGGAGTAGATTCACTTGAGATTTACAGCACTTTTTAATGTGAGCACGATTCACTTCATTACGCGGTTTGCACGATAAACGCCGTCTACACAAGTATCCGTGAAGCCCATGAGGTTGCCTGCCAGAAACATTATGAACTGATCAGGCGGCCCTATGACGAATGCAACTGACAATCACAGGAAGAACTTCGTGCCAGCGGCTTCGTGCTAGTATAATGCAAAGACTGTCCAGCTTAGCGCTACTGATTTGGAAGACACCGTTGAGCTGCTTCGTTCTCTGACGCTCGATCGAAGATGTTGAAGTCCCCGTTAATTGCTCAGCACCCCTACGTAGCCTCATCCGCGCCTCCAAGCAAGACTCGCCGCAGCTAGAATGACGGGCCCAACACTCGCTATCTCACCAAGTCCCGCATAGGCTGGCGGGATGCGAAACTTGACGAAGGCACCTGCGGCGAGCAGGATGGCAAACAGATTGTAGACAGCCGTCCAGATGAAGTTGAACTGGATGCGCCTGAAAGCCTTCTTGCTCGTGTCCAGCAGGCTGATGATTCCATCGAGTCCACCTAGCAGTACGACGTCGGCAGCAGCTCCGGTCAGATCAGAGGCTGTGCCAATTTGAACACCGATATCTGCTTGGGCGACAGCTATAGCGTCATTCGTGCCGTCACCACAAAAGAGCACGGTCTTGCCTGCTTGTTGAAGGTTCTCGATGTATTGTTGTTTCTTCGCGGGCGAGGCGCGGGACACAATACAAGAGGCTTCGATACCAACGGCCCCTGCGACGTCTGCTACTGATTTCGGGTTGTCACCGCTGACGACGTGGCAAGTGAGATCTTGGGCTTGAAGCTTGGCCACCACAGAGTGCGCCTCCTCGCGGAGTGTACTCTTCAGACCGAAGACGGCGATCAGACGATCGTCAATGGTCAGGCAAAGGACTGTCATCGCGCGAGCAAGGAGATCAGCAACGACTTCGTCCTGCTCAAGATTCAGCCAGAATGGATTGCCGGCTTTGACGCTCGATCCATTCCACAACGCCTGTACGCCGGAGCCGGGGACTGACTGTATCTGCTCCAAAGACGCTTTCGAGATCGGTAAAGAGTCCGTGTAAGCTGCGACTGCCTCAGCAACGGGATGCTGACTGCCATCCAAGACTGCTCGGAGAACACCGGTAGTGGTGGCATCGTCCAGTTTCGTGGCAAACGTCTCGGACTTAACAACACTCAATTTGCCCGTGGTCAAGGTTCCTGTCTTATCAAAGACGATGTCTGTGGCCTTGAAGCTCCGCTCCAAAGCATCGGAGGCCTTGATGATGACTCCCGCCCGGGCACTGACACCACCCGCAATGACCAGTACCACCGGCACTGCCAAGCCCAATGCGCAAGGACATGATATGGCGAGGACAGCAATTGCATAGGTGATGGCTGTTCCCACAGCACCACCAGCATCATCGTTTCTGATCTCCAATGCAACGCCAATCCAGATGGCGAACACAACGATAGCTATCCCGACCACGGCGGGTATGAACCAGCTCGCTACTTTGTCTGCCAGATCTTGGATTCGCGGTTTGGCGGCAAGTGCGTTTTCGACCAGATTGGCAATGTCCGTGATGCTATTCTCGCCAGGCAGGCGAGTGACCTTGACCGTGAGAGTACCTGAGCCGTTCATGGAGCCTGCGATGACGCTGTCGCCGCTCGATTTGGTCACTGGAGCGCTCTCGCCGGTGATGATGCTCTCATCGACTGCACTATCGCCTGAGTGGATGAGACCATCAGTAACGATGCGAGAGTGTGGGCCTATCTTGACCATGTCGCCGAAGTGAAGTAGCCGAGCATCCACAATGACTGTGTTGTCTTTCTCCACCAGTTGCGCAGTATCGGCCTGCAAGGACCGCGTAGACACAGCTGTGACAGCCTTCACGCGAGCGTAGGCCGCCATAAGCCGACCAAACAATACTAGAGTGATGAGCAACGAACTGGTCTCGAAGAAAGCTTCCTGCTCCAGCTCAAATCCAGCTTCCGCCAGACCAAAGGCGACGATAGAGTACAGATATGCTGCTGTGATGCTCAAGACCACCAACATGTCCATCTCGATGACTCGACTGTACACCAGAGACTTGATCGCTCCAACGTAGAATTCCGGCACAGCAATGGCCTGTACCACTGTTGCCAGGACGAGAGAGATGATCTGAACCGTCTGCTTAGGTATGGGGTTGTTAGACCAGTTGAGTATCACGACCGGAATTGTGAAGACGGCCGATACAATCGTGGCGATGAGCATCTTTCGCAGCCTCTTCTTGCCTTCAGACACGCCAACATCACCTACCGGTGGCGCCAGTTGCATCCCGGGCTCGATGATGCACCGTGCTCCAACAATCCGAGGATCGTAGGTGATGCGATACATCTGCTTCTTGAGCTTCTCCACGGAAATGATGCCAGGACTGGCACAGGCTTCGTAGCTTGTTGCGAGATTAAATGACATCACAACGTCGAGACTCTGATGGCCACTGATTAATCTGCTACACTTGAATCCAGTTTCTTTCTCGATGCGTGAGATCACATCCTGGGACGCGACGACGCCGGTATCAAGGTCGAACTCCGCCGTTTCCGTGACAAATGTGACTTGATGAGATGATACTCCGTCGATAGAGGACATCACGTTGCCCAATTTCCTGACGCATCCTGTGCAGGTCATACCGGAAACGTTGAGTACGACGTGCTCGCGGGCAGCGTCATGCTCGACATCGCTTGAAGTTCTGCCCGCAAAATCAGTGTCACTCTGTCCAGGTATCAGTTTCGTCTTGTCCTTCGAGCATGCAGCATGAATCTCGTCCTCGTCCAAAATCTCAACTACATTCGAACATGCCGACTTCTTCTCCTCGGCCCAGTCATGGCTCTTGCAAGCCTCAATAGAGGCGCCCTTGCCCACTGTTGTCCCTGAGCAGCAACAGAAATGGAGTTGCTCCAGTGCAGTACGGCAAAGGCAGAGACCGCGGTTGATGATGGACTCATATCGCTCGAATGCAGCCTTCAAATGACTGTCGCAGACCTTCGTTGCTGTTCCGGGCGTAGGCTTTTCGATAAGTTTGCAACACTCCTCGGCACATTGATCAGAGCCCTGAGGTTGTAACTTCGTGGTCGAGCTATCAGTATTGCCTTGACTGTCATGTTTTGGAGCATCACTGGCCTTCGAATAGCACCCGCTTGTGACCTCTGCCTTGAGGGAAGTCGATGTACTGCTAGCTGCACCACAAGTTTTCGGCGTAGGCTTGGAAGAGCAACAATCACCTTTCGTGGCCGTCTTCTCACAGTCAGTTGTTATCTTCTTGCAGCAGCTGTCAGCACTGGACACGACGCTTGAGGCTTCCTCGATTTTTGGTGCTGAAGCAGAACCGGTACAGCATCCGGCAGGCTGCTGATTCTCGTGAACGATAGCAGCGGGCAACGCAGAGCAGGCGCTTCCATTTGGGCTGCAAGATACCGCCTTCTCCGACGTGCAACAAGTGCCAGGCATCACAGGCTCCTTGACGACTTCGGCGGCCGTGCCGCACTTGCTTCCGCCTTTCGCGATTCCAGCGCACCCACTGAGTTTTGTAGTTTTAGGGAAATCACACGACTTGATTTGACCGACATTGTCCCCAGAAGTTGAGCAACATTGGTCGGCTCCTGTAGTCTTCGCATTGTTGCTAGCGGTGGCGCCCGGAGCACAGCAAGAGGTCTCGATTTTGGCCTTCTGACTTTCACCACAGCATGCCTTCTCGCAGCCTGCATCTTGGGCTATGGTCTCTTGGCTGGTACAGTCATCGAGTTGACATAGACGTGTAGCGATCCTGCGAATACAGTCATCTATCAATATGAGTTAGTCAGTGAGAAACAATGTGAGGACAGCAGGAAACCGGCATGCCGTTGCATCGACCTGCTGCTCCACGATATCGCATTTCACTCGTCGACGCCATCACGGGTGCATTCAATGTTGTCAGTTTATGTTTCAAGTGTAGAAGGAAGGAGTGGAGAGGATGTTTCTAGCTTGTGTGGGTCATGTGTCATTAAAGTTTTGCTCGGCATGCCGAGCATTCACCCCGCCCTAGTGTGTCAAGTTCGTACTGTATCCAGTGCTCTAGCAGCGACCTCTCTTCTCAATTCTCCCTTCATTCTCATCTCCTTCCTGCTCTTCCATCGGACCACGATGCAATTGAATTAACGATACAAGCCTGACCATCCATAGCGCACCCCGAATGCCGACTGTACGATACGCTGCCACCAAATCACTTTTGCGACTCCAGTAAGCCTCCGAGCCAGAACTCTCGGCGTCTATTCTTCTTTCTCATCGCCACGGACTGTACTGTTTGGGCCGAAGCCGCGGGAGCCCTTCCAACAAGTCACCATTTCCAGCCATACAACTAGCCCTCCGTGGTGAAGTCGTGATGTTGGGAAACTCAGTCGCATGGCAATACTGCGGATACAGCTGTTGTTGAGATTGATCAGCCAGAAAGCAAAATGGTATAGACAGCAGTGAGCGATCATAGTATAGCAACCGCCCACCGCTCTACTACTTGCGATGCTGTGCTTATCATTGAAGCTGTCACAGCTTGACCAATGTTGATAAGATAACCTGTTTCCTGATCGCAAGGCAAGAGTGCGGTGAAGGGCTGTGTGGGTCCAGGGAGGCCAGTGTCACGGGATGTCCTCTAGCGCTCCCGTCTGCGATCTGGTTTCAACTTTCACGGCAAAGGAAACTGCATGTGCCTCTCACTCCTCCACCTGTCATGGTAGCGAACACACAATGGTACTCCGTGGGCAAGTTAAATATCAACGATGAGACAACAATTGATACCAGCTCCAAAGGCCTACGAATCTTGCGACCACGGCCACCACTGTGATCGAGAGGGTATCGAGACACGAAGAGCTGGGGCGCTGTCGAGCCTCTCAGTGACACGGCTTGAGGCGGGCACATGGACATACGATACATGCCTATAAGGGGCACAATAGCTATCCTGAGCGTCAACACTAAGGGACGAAAGACTGTCCATCCATCAAAGTGCTTGCACCATTACATCCCTGCTGCTGCTCCAGCCACTTCCAAGGGTTCTCTCGGTTCCCCAATCGCCCACTCCATACAATGACGCCACAAGATGCGTGAAACTTGAACAAGGCTTGACTTGCGTCAGTGGTGTTGCAGCTGTCCAGCGATAAAGGTATGTAGGTGAAGGTAGCGTCCACTTTGCCGCGTGCGTTCGTCGATCGTAGTTCATTCTCACCCTTCACATACTCAACTCTGACCCAACCATGTCTACCCCAACCAAGACCCCACCAGCAGCGCCGGCGAACAAGTCC
Organism: Fulvia fulva; assembly: GCF_020509005.1. Classification (NCBI taxonomy): domain Eukaryota; kingdom Fungi; phylum Ascomycota; class Dothideomycetes; order Mycosphaerellales; family Mycosphaerellaceae; genus Fulvia; species Fulvia fulva. Next base: position 3,092,032 of record NC_063017.1, on the reverse strand, counting down.
TCCACTGTGCCCAAGATAAATCCTGTAGCGAAGAGGACAGAGTCGATCGCTGGGGACAGTGCAGCTGCGACCGCAAAGGATGATACGAACAAGGCGATCGAGAAGTTGGAGACTAGGTTCAAGGCAGTGTATGTAGCTTCTTCGTTTCAACTTCGACGGCATATGATGTCGCTGACATGCGCCAGCAACACTAATAACGTCGCCAGAGTCGCGAACAGCAGAGTCACAAGCAACGATGAGAAGCTGATACCACTTGTATCGTTGAAGAACGGACAGCCTTTAGCCAGGTTTCCGGAGACTGCGAAGGACGTTGGGAAGTCGACGTGTGAGTGCTAAGAGGGCTGTGTCGGAATGCTCCTGTTGACATCAATCCAGTGACACAGATGAATGTATTTTTGACCCAGCTTGATGCCGAGCAAACGGGCAGCGAAGCAGCAAGACGAGAGCGGTTGCGACTGCACATTGGCTTGATTCCCAACCCAGCTTGAACACTCCTTCAACATATGCGTAAGAGTTCCGAGACAATCCGTCGTCAAATCGTTCATTTTTGGTCCCACAAGACAAAGTCCTGACCACCAGGATTGATGGCCTTCCATGGACGCTCCTGGAAACTACTACCATGTATACTCACAGAAGCTGCCTGATCATCAGCGGTAAAGCACCTTGTAGTGGGGTGAGCGTTATTGAAGGAACCTGTCAAGCCCGTGATGGCGTGGTCCCGCAAATTAGGGATTTGTAGCAAATCGTGCTTCCTTTCGCAAGTCTGGTACTTGCAAGCCCCTTCTCCATCATGCAGAGATTATCTTTCCTTTGGAATGATGTACTGCACAGTTCTGGCACCAGTCGCATCGCGCTGCTGTAATCTTGGGATCAAATCGAGGCTGGTCTCACCGACGTCGAACGGGCAGTTTAGCAAAAACAAGATATCGTATTCGGTGGCGGTGACCAGCCACTCGAACAGAACCTTGGGATTGGCGTGAGCAATGTGGTTTTCGCAACATGCCTTCAGTGGGTCTCTTGTGAACCATTCGTTAGCACTGGCACTTCGAAGGTCGAAGACGGCAATACTAACGTGTGCCAGGTTCCGAAGGCTGAATCTTCTGGAATAGAAAAGCCATAACCAGCGTAGAAGATCAGAAGCTTCTCGCCTTTACTCTCCGTCCCTTTCACAATAACCAAGGACTGGACTTCTCCCAAAGCTGCTGCGTAAAGTCGAGTACACCCTCGTCTGGCCTGGTGTCGTCTTCGTCTTCGCCCAGCATGATATCATGAACGGTCCAGTGGAGCTTTGCCAGCGCGTCTCCGAGGGCAGTCATCTCTCTGCTCATAGGCTCGCCTTTGAAGCTGATAAGGATCGCGAATCTTTGAGTCATGTCTGATTCTGCAACGAATGGATAGTGTCCGTGAGCAAGAATTCATCGGCCAGATTTTGGACCGAGGCGGGTGAAGAGTAGGCAGGAGTCTTGCGGGCGGCAAGGCCGATTGAGGATATCTGATGGCTTGGCCATTGTTATGATATGCGGTTGAAGGGCGTCACATGTGGTTTCGTCTGGATGATATGGTGTCTAAGAGTGACAGAAGGAACGAGGTTGAAGGAGGAACGCGCCGAGCGTCAAGCGGACTTCGGCAAGCTTGTGCTATCTACATGTACGGTTCCTGCTCTCGTTGCTCTGTGTCGATACTCTACATTCTTCAGCTCTCAATGCCTCCTCGAACGGGCTTGCGCAGTCGCAGCCTGAGAGTGCTCCACGCTGAGCCGTATGTCTGTCCCTCTTGCGCCTCCCAGCGGACCACACGAACGCGCACGAACGACACTGGGAGAAACACCGCACGAAGCTTCGCAACGCGTCACATCAACCCACTGCAAGCACATGACACACGCCCAAGGCAAGCAAAGCACACGGGTTCCGGAGTGCCGCATCGATTCGCCAGCAACGACAACGGTCTCGCGTCACGAACAGCTGTCAATGCCCCATCGACAGTACCGATTGCATTCCGCGAGCTGCACCAGCAGCTTCTTCTTCTGCAGGACAAAGCCAGCAGCTATGTCGACCTTGCCCGACTACAACTCGCCCTGAGAAGCCTCGAAAGCAAGGACCCGATCATTCGCATTGCCTTCCTGGGTCTGGGAGCAAAAGGGACACGTGCGGCAAGAAAGCTAGCAAGAGCATTGCTGGCCGACGAGCTTGGCGACGAGGCAGAATGGGAGAGGGGACTGCTGCACGAAGATGAGGGCAAGGGCATTCTGCTGAAGTATGGCGAGGCAGATGATGGAGCTGGAGTGCTTGGCGGCTCGCCCGTGGTGAAAGAGATGAGGATACCGAGTCCCAGACTCAAGCGGTGGAACGCCGAAATCTTGGTTTCGGGGCTGAATGCGAGCGGCTACGTATCTTCTGATGCAGCAGAAGGCGCCAAAGAGCTGGAAGAGAGCATACTCGTCCCACCGGTCACGATCCCGGGAGCAGGAAGTAGAGTTGGCTTCGTCCGGTATCCAGTGCATCAGGCGTTGATACTAGCTGAGGGCGTCAGCGGTGCTGTAGAGTTCGGAAAGCTGCCGACTTCGCTGGTGGACGGCCGCCTCATCAATGCTGCGCTGAGTCTGCCTCTGCGCGGACTAGGTGAAATGCAGGAGGCGGGCGCTACCGACATCGAGCTTGCGGAACAGGCGCTGGCCCTCTTTCGAAGTAGCAATGCAAATGGCGCCATCTACAGTCAGCAATGGCAGGCAAGTCGCGTACAGAGCGTATCAAACTGGATTTCGCATCCATCAGACACAACTGAGCCTCGTATGAAGCCGGCTCTGGCGGACATGCTCGAATCGATCCTCTCGCGTGCGCATAGAGTAGTCTCGAGCGCGGAGGTATCGGCCGAGACTGCATCAGCGGCGCTCGCTGTACCAAAGCCGAAGCGACTATCCATCCAGGCCGCCATCAGCTCATGGTCAGAAGAAGCTCATAGAGACCTGCAGATGAACCTGGCGTCGGCTCTACTATCGCCCACTTGGCGCCGGACAACATGGTGGCGCCTCTTCTGGCGGATCGACGAAGTTTCCATCTCTGCTAGTGATGTGTTGCGCCGTGGCTGGCTCGTGGAAGCAGAGCAGAATCTTGCCTTCCTCAGTGGAAGAATCGTGGAGGCAGGACTTGCGACAGTGGAAGAGCTGAAACGGGAGTCCGCATCAGATCCTGCGGCAGAGACTGGCCTTCTCGACAAGGCCATGAAGAACGAGATCGGCGAGTACAAAGCAGTGCAATCTGGGGAGCTGCCCTCCGGCAAGGTCGAAACAGTAGCAGAGCTGATGCAGCTGCCACCCATGTTGGCGCGGGTTGAGGAGCAGAGTGGTTTGAACGCAATGTTTGACCCACCTTGGCCGCAAACGATCCATCTTTCACGACAGCAAATGCTGCATCGCCTCGTGCCATCTATGCATCGCAAGGCACAAGCTCTCATGCTTGCTTCTCTGAGCACGATCGGTGGATCAGGGGCTCTTGCTGGATGGCTGTGGGTAGCATCTGGTGGCGTGGCACTATACGAAGCAGGCGCGATCGCAGCGCTCGGACTTGTATGGGCACTGCGAAGACTGCAAAAGAAGTGGACGAACGATAGAGAAGCATTCACCGAGTCAGCCAGGGAAGACGCCAGGAGAGTGCTCGCAGATCTCGAGAGCAGACTCAAGAGGACAGTCAACGACAGCGGCAGAGTGATCGTCCGCACGGAGGACAAGGCCGAATGGGCAGCAGCTAGAGCGGCGATCGAGGCATGCCACAACGAGCTGGTGAAGGTTGCTGGCGAAAACGATGTCGGATCGCATGATTGAGCCACGATCGACTCGCTCGCAGTCTTCAATAGTGGTGGTGAAACGAATGTGCAAACGCAACCTCAGTGAGTGTGTGCACTCGCCTGCAGCCATGAACGCCCACTACAACGAGCATCGGAATCGCATCAAGTACCATCCTGATAGTAATACCACCAGCAGGCGGCGAGACATGCCGGATCATATCAAAGTCGCGGGGACAGAGTTTCCGAACCCATCCAGCAACAGCACTCCATTCAATGCAACGAACAGGAGCCACCACTTGCTGGAAGTGAACCAAGATACGCTGGATGAGCACATGCGGTCGCAATCACGCTTTAACGAGCAAATTTACTTCCGCCTACATGCACTTGAGGCTGTGATGGACAAAATGCTTGACTGCATTCAAGACGTCCACCAGCGGAGTCGAGCTCTCGAGAAAGCATATCGCGACCTCCAGCAACGCATTCAGAGTGCTGCGAGGCCAGCCACTGACGAGGAAGGGCAACCTAGCGATGCGCCCAGTGCAGCACAATCGACAGATGGTCTTGATCAGAAGCTGGTCCGATCGTTTGTTCTTCCGATCGATGGGGTTCTGCAGGAAGTCTTGAAGGACGCTGGAGAGCACAAACACAAGGAGCCACCAGTGCGATCTGTCTACACCGATGTGCCTGAGCAACGCCACGTCAACGACGAGATCTTTGCCGAGCTCGAAGCGTTTGCGAAATTGTTCAAGGAAAGCAGAGTACCCAAGCTGATCTTTCCTGATGGCAGCGTGCAACAAGTCCGTCAAGATCGCGACAGCTAGTCTACTTCCTTCTGCTCTTCCAACGACTTTTACCACCTCGTAATCTACCTCGCTTCAGCATTCATCAAGATGTCAAACCACCCTCACTCTCTAGAATTCCCACTAGCACCATTACTGGACCATGAACTTCAATTTCTCGAGCTTCTTCACGAACGATGTAGGAGGTTGATCGCACAGACTGCTACTCTTAGCGAGGAAGCTCAGCGATTGTATGATCTGCTTCATCAAAAGCTGGAGCCTTCGGGCGGACGTAGAGACGCAGAAGTTCGAGAACTCGATGGGTTGGTAGAAGAAGTTCTGGGACGGAAGAAGAGGGTTGGCCAGAGGTGAAGATCGCGCGATGGATCTAAAGACAAGACCTCTATGACTCGCCCAAAGTCCTACCGCACACCTTTCCGCGTAACAGGAGGACGTACGGGACATAAAGCTCAGAATGCTACACCTTCCTTCTGTGACGACCCTCTTCACGTCCGGCCACTTCCGAGTTACCTGCATGTGCTGGGGTTCTCCAGTCTTCTCTGTGCACTTCACCTCTTCCGCTCGCAGTCTGTAAGTGTTCTGCATGCTCACCAGAACATTGTACTGTTACAGCGGATAGGTCGCTATAGATTGAAACGACATCCTACTCTCACTTTGCCAGCATCGCCACGATGCATTGCCAATCACTGTCATTGATATTTTCAGCCATCATATTCCAATGACCTGATCCAACAAACCACGACCCTGGCCAAATGCCACCGAATCCGTCCGATCACTGCTGACGGACTCCTACGGATTGCGTCCATCCCCTGGCACCTCCGCATCATCGCATTAGAGGAGACTTATGTACCAGGACAGCTCTAGAACTAGCGTCACCTCACCTGACAACAGCATGGATTCTCCGCACATTTTCCAATGCCAATGTTGAAGCTCTAGCTTCATGTCATATCACCTTTCGCGAACCGAATCTCACTTGTTCCTCTCGACAGCGCCATCTGACTGTTCATCGTTGCGTCCTTGGCTGACACCTCTTACTCAGAGTCGTCGCACTGATCAGTAAACCATCAGCCAGTCTCACAGGTATCCCTTGTATGATGAGCTACTTGCTGCCGAGGAGGCTGCACAGAAGGATCAGAAAGGCATGTGGTCACCTAAGGCGCCCTCGGCAAAGCAATACGTCGACTACAGCGAATCTCTCGAGAAGGCGAAGCCTCCGGCCCAGCTTGATCTCCCACGAAGATGGATTCCTAGCCCGGCGATAGCATTGCCCGCGACTTCGATGCCGAGGTCACTGGCAGATCTCACCAGTTCGACGAAGGTGATCCGGAGAATATGCTCAAACAGATCAAGACCTCCGGAACCGGCAGCGTGACAATTTCGTCCGATCTGTTCGAAAGACTATATCTGCAGCCTAAGATTGTGGGCCCGCCGTTGAAGCATCCGTTGCAGAAGATCTTGGGAAACCCGACACCGTTGGGGATCATTGGGTTTGAGATGAGTCTGATGCCTGTTACTATGCAGTTGATGGATTGGAGGCAGAGTAATGGGTATGGGAGTGCGAATAAGTAAGTCTGCAGAGTGCTCGGGAGGTAGTTTTGAGCTGAGTGTGCTGTGCTTGACAGTGCCGATGTCATCGTTTACGGTGGTGTATTGATGTGGACTGCGGCTTTTCTCGAGCTCTTGTTGGGCAACACCTTCCCGTTCCTGGTCTTTATGTCCTTCGGTAAGGGATCACTTTTCTCCTCACTCTACACGCACAGCTGATAGCGTGAATACAGGCAGCTTCTACGCCGCGTATGGCGCTCAACTCGTACCCTGGTTCGCGACCTACGCATCCTTCTCCGACGACCCCATCAAGAACCCAGCTGCTGGCCTTTCGTCCCCAATATATGCAGCCGATTATGGTATGTCCTTGTATCACCCCAGGCCCCGACAAGTATCACTAATCTAAGATCAATCGACAGGTCACTACTGGGTCGCCTTCACGATCGTAATGTTCTGGTTCTACGTCTGCACCTTCCGCGCAAACGTCCTCTTCGTCCTACTCTTCACCTGCATCACCCCAGCCTGCGGTTGCATTGCGGGGATCTTCTACGAGCTGGCGAATGGTCACAGCGAAAGAGCACACAACTGTCAACTGGTAAGTCACTCTCCTCTGTCCAGCTTCCACAACCCCGCTAACACCACCAGACCGCCGGTGCCCTCCTCTTCTGCGCCTGCTGCTTCGGCTGGTACCTCTTCGCCGGCTTGATTCTGCCAACTGTTGACTTCCCGATCCCGGTCCCGCTTGGTGATCTTTCCACTGTCATACCGGGATTGACGGATTTGACCGGTGATACTGGGGCGGAGACGAGGAAGGAGGGGAATAGGAGCTTGAACCTGGCGAGGTTTGGGAGGAAGAAGAGGGATGATGATGCAATGGTTGATGGGGATGCTGTTTGATGGTGAGGAAAGAGGGTGAGCAGTAGTGGGGCTGTGAGACGCGATGAGGTGGGGTGGAGGTCGGTCTAGTGACACAAAATTATACCCATGATGATGAGCTGTTTGAGTAATGTAATCTGTTTGGTGCATGTGGTGTCGATCCAGGCTGCTGCGGTTTTTCATTGTTGGTGTGCGCTTGTGGAAGTCCTCGTAGGTGCAGCATTGTTGACCTTGGTAGGCGTGATCAGATACTAGGTCCACCCTCCCAGAGATGTCCTCAGGCCTCACTCTCAGTCGGCATCGAAGCAGAAGTCGTGAGGGCGATTATCCTCCCTTGTCCGGCCCACATCCACCGGCTCTCGCTCTCGCCATCCGTTGCATTATTCCCAACAATATTCACACTCTCGCTCACATTCCCGGTCATGTTCCACCTCTCCATATGTACGTGCCCTGCCGTGGTGCTCACTGCATTACCACACTCAGCGAAAGCATCGATCTCGGTAAGGGCAAATGCTTACCAGATCCAACGCCCACCTGGCCCGGAATATGTACCCGGTTACTGAGCAGGCGACGGCCCAAAGGTATCTGCACACGGTAAGCTGAAGCTCCGACTGCATGGCGCAAGTGAATAGAGCTCACGATCAGTCCGTACCACAGCGGGAGGAAAATTGTGAGAATGATGAATGGCAGTAAGATGATCGTGCACATGTTTGAGGTCTGTTGACAGAGGACAGCGATGATCGTGACAATGTTGGTGGCAACGATAGCGGTGGAGATATGGCGATGTTTCGACGACCTCTCGTTGCAATGGGGTGGTGTGTGTAGCAGCAGGCAGGAGGAATAAAGAACACGTCAGACATCGCGGCTATTCTGAAGTGAGGCAGGCACCCAGAATTTAAGAAGCGGCGTGGTGGTAGGCAAGCACGCCGTGGCAGGTGCTCTTACGACAGCAGCAGTTGCTATCGCATCCTTTGCAGGAGTCTCGAGACCTCGTTAGTCATTGCTCTTGCATTCATCGTAGCTCTCCCCAGAGATCGGGCAGCTTCATACATACACGCCATCTAGCCTTGAAACTCTTTGTCCACCCCCTCGAACCCATTCAAGAATCCTGCAAACATGATGACGCCAAGTCCCGGGTCCAACGCACCAGTCGTGGCCCTTATAGAATGCATACTCAACTGCGCCAATCCAGCATCAATACTCCTCACACCAATTGCCGAGCTTAGCATAGGTCCAACAGTGCCGCCCGAAGGAGTTCCATTCCTGATTTGGAAGACCTGCAACTTTGCCCCAACCTTATCCGCACAGCGCTTCAAGATCGTTGTCGAGACGCTGTCGGTCGTCATGTGCCCATTTGAGTCGGCAGCGATTGCGAGCCCGACATTCAGGTGTGGTGCGTGGTTCTCGAGGTATGCGCCGAGGAAGTTGGGATTGGCAGCGTGAGTGACGTCCGAAGAGACCATGAAGGAGTTTGCATAGGTGCGTCCCATCAAGTCGGAATTTGGGTAGTGGCCTGCAAGTGAGCCGACTGCACGCTCCATGGTCGAGGGAAGGAAGTTACCCTTTGCGCCTTGCCGGAGTAGGGAGCCGATCTCTTCGTCGTCAAAAAGGCCGACGACTTTGATGATGCTGCTGTGTGCTGTGTCATTCTTCTGGCTCTCAATCAGAGCCTGGAGCGCAGCCCAGGAGCAGAGCTTGTCGTCGATACGACCGGCGAAGATGAACTCTTTGTTAAGTCCACCAACGGTAGCTGGCTGCAGATCGAAAAGCTCGAGCTCCCAGTTGACAATGTCCGTGTAGCTGCTTGCATTGAGACCAAGCGCTTCGCCAATGACCTTGACAAGAGCCGGAGGCTGGGTTTCGACAAAGTGCCCGACCTTGCCTCCCATGCTGCCAATCAGCGGAGGCTGGCTGTAACCATCTTCATCACCGTATGTCCCGAATGTACGGGAGTCGCTACTGTCCAAGCCAATGATGGGTACCATTTGCGTTTCCTTGTCGAAAGGTCCAGCGGCGGCAGCTCCGAAGTGCGGAGCAAGACTTGGAATGCGTGCGATCGGCCAGTCGAGCTTGACAAGCTTCGTAACAATCTTGTCGCCATCGCGGACATGGACGCGGCCACCAATGCTCAAATCGCGGTCCCACCAGGTGCTGTTCAGCGCGCCAGCATAAGGCGCAACACCGAGCTGCAGGTAGCCTGCTTTGTTAGGCACTTGTGAGATTGGCTTGACCTTCGCAGTGAGAGCATCGACATGGCCCGCTAGGATGGCTGAGCCATTCCCGGGCTTGTACTTTGCACCAACCGCGAAAGCAATCAATGATGAACCATTTCGCTCGATAAAGTAGTATCCTTCGGGCTTGATGTCCCAAGACTCCCGCTCCGACAACTCAGTCCACCCCTTTTGCTTCAGTTGCTGTTTCATGGCATCCACAGCATGGAACACCGTCGGATTCTCTGTCAAGAATTCGCAGAAAGGCTTCGTGTACTTAGCAGCATTCTCGCGCGTTGCCTGCTTGAAGCGAAGTGCCTCTTCATTCGCAGCGTGAGTAGCTGCGAGACCCTTTGCCTTCCTAGTCCGCCTCTTCTCGGCGTCGGTCCTGCACTCATCGCGATGCTGTAGCCATTCGTCGACATTAGCCAACGGCCTTCCATGCTTGTCGTAGCCTGGGACGGGGTCGCTCTCGAAGCTTGACTCCGAGGGACCATGTTGGGTATCGCGCTGCTCTTTCTCGACAGCAAGCCTCAATGCCTCTTCGAGCACAGCAGACTTGTCCGCAGATAACGGTATCGCGCCATCTAGCAGGTGCATATCGAAGCGTTTCTGCCTACACTGCTCTTCGAACCTTTGAACGTGTTCGTTATAAGCTGGGTCAGTGGCTCGCGCCTGGACCAGCCGCTTCTTGTTGTGAGCTTCGAGCATTCTGAGCTGCTGCTCGTAGTCGGGCAGAGAGTTGTACTCATGCTCGCGCGGGTTGAAGTTCTCCGGGAGCTTGATTCTTGCAGGGACGCCGGGCGCTGGTGGATCCATATTGTAGAACTCCTTCCGCTTCATCTCTGTTTCCTGGGATTTCCCTGCTCGGTGTTCTTGTTTGAGGAGTGCCTCCGCTTGCTTGATACGATCACCAAGGTCTTTTGGTAGGCCCAGCAGTAAAGGTCCCCCATCTGCGCCGGCCTCGTTGTTCTGTGGTAGCTTATGCCTTGCAGGCAGGCCTGGACAAAACCTAGCGCTCGCATCGCCTTGTTCCGTTCGCGCCATCATCTTATCGGCTATCTCTTTGCTCTCAGCAGACTGGAGGAATCTCCACGTATCCGACGATAAGCCCGGGGACACCGAAGAGCTTGCCTCCTCAGGACGCTGCAAAAGGTTCTGTATCGAAGGCAGCGATCGTGCCTGGTTGACATGTTTGTTGAATGCAGCCGTTTCCTCGTCCGTAGCCTGGCCTGAGGCTACTTTCTGCATGAGACTTTTCGTGTACGTGTCATCGCCACAGAGCTGCATCGTCGCTCCAGAAGCATCGAGTCTCTGAAGTGGAGGCTCGGGTGTGTTATGGGATGGCACAGGCTGCGAGCCGGTGGTGAAGTGGTTCATCTCGTCGCGGAGGGACTGCATGGATGCCACGTTACGGACCATTACGTGGCTGAGATGTGGAAGACAAGAGTGAAGTGATATCTGCGAGTTTGGAGAGGCAAACTTAGCTCTTTATGTCTGAGGAAGGGGAGATGTGGTGGTGAGGTCTGATCAGGTCAAGTTGCCTTGCGATGGCATGCTGTGCAACGTCCGGTGAAGCTCGCAAGCTCGCAACGCTAGCCTATATAAATAGTCTAGCCGAATGTGAGCGTCCTTCCCATGTCCACTGTAGAGTCAGTCGGGTGAGCTCTCTGCGTGAGAGCCTACTTAGAGTAGTAAAGCTTTCTCCGTGTGAACCTCTTCACCTCGATCCCATCATCTCCACTCGACTTAGTTGTACGCTTCGCATCTCTACGCCAACCGGGCACAATTGAGACAACTTGCAGATGAGCTGGGTACATATGATGCTTTAGTTCGTCTTTCGGATCCCTCGATGAGCCTAACGCTCACCCTCCTACGAGAATTGACCACTGAGGCTTGATCTCAGTACGGGAGGCCGAGGACAACGCACACCACCAACACAGGAACCAGCCTTGAAGTCTTCGTGCCGCCCGAAGCCGCACTGAGCTTCGCCGCGTTCATGCAACCAGATTCTCCCGCAGTCTTGCCGATTTCTGGGCCGGTCAAAAGTATGCTCCTGACGCTGAAGGACAGATTACTGCATACGCCCGCTTCACCTGTGCAATCCCAAGAGTACCAGTTGTCATTCATCAAGTTGTTAGCAGCGCTGTTGCCGGCGCATCCAGGCTCGTCGTAGGCGCGAAGCATGAGGCGGCCGACTAACGAATCATCCTGGGCTTCATCATCGTACAGATGCTGCTGGGTGTAGAACACTTGACTGTAATTGAAGCGTCCTGGTGACCAGCCAACATTGGTGTTGCCGTCCGGGCTTGAGAGTGAATACCTCACGCCGTCCCGCTCGTCACTCGCGTTCGTGGAACTTTGGCCGGGCACAAATGTCTCGTTTGGATGAGTGAAGATATAGTCAAGATCCACGCAGACAAATTGATAGCTTGGCACTGATCGAATGACCACAGTGGCTGAGGAGTTGGCCGCTGCTGCCGGCCACCTGCCACAGTCATTGATGGTCGGGTCTGAGAAGGTTATATTCATGAGCGTGTTGGTGATGTCCGGTTCTGGCAGCGAGCTCAAGCTAGACTTCGGTGAGCTCAATTGCAATGGGCTGCATGGAGTATCTACTCACTTGAGATTGGACTGCGCTTGACAGATGCTGTAAAGCATAGAAAGTACAAAGCCGGTTTTCTGCATCGCGTTCGACAGATGATGGGTACTGGATATCGACAGAGAGACGAGAGTGTTCTGCAACAATTGCTGTGAGTTGCTGTGGTTCGGGAGAGACCAGTGAAATACAGCCAGTGCAGCACGTCGACGAATGTCAACTCAATGCATGACGGCCCCGGCACCTGATGCACATTGGCTCATGAGCCAATCCTTCGAGCTCTCGTCCTGCCAAGGAAGGACAGTCACATTCGCTAGTCTACTAGAGCTTGAAGTCCTGAAAAGGGTACATTGTCTCTTATACTGTAGCGGCACATGGAGAACAAGCGAATCGAGTCTGCTTAAGCATTAGTCTAAGGTACGGGCGAGATTATTGCTTGCTCTATACCACGCTGGGACATGTAGCCTGGCAACCATGCAGAAGTGGCACTCTTGGCGTAGCAACAATGCGCTGCCAAAAACAATCTCCGTCACGGCTCTATTTGGTCGTTACCCAATGATTGGCATCAACAGGATCGATCACTGCTTGGCAGAATACGTCCAGAGGAGAAGCCGGTTCCCGTATATGCGCGTGACACCATGTAACTTCTCTTCTGTGCACACGGCCGGGTCCGAATGTCCATCCCTCGTGAGTCCGCACGTCACCAACATTCCTTCCATCGGCCAATTGGTGGAACAAATAACATATGAACACCATAGCGGCATTCCCGCCGTTGGATATGGTCAAGGTGGCCACCAAAATGAATGCCGAGATGCGGATAATGCTGGGGCAGGTGTCTTTCTGGTCTTAAGCTCCAGAGGATGGCGTTGATCGTCCTCTTGGCGCCAGTCACTTCACCGCGACGAGCAGAAGCATGAATCTTTACAACACGCGCATCGGGTCTCGATATGACGAAAGATTTGACCGCCCCGGGAGTCGATGGCCGCTTGATGTACCCGTCATAACAATGAAGACGAGGCGCTAGGATCGGAGAGCTGTTCGGAGCAGAGACTCCGAAGAGAGTGAATGCACGTGGACTTGCACGTGACTTGGAGTTGGGCGTGGGTACGCCACACCGGTAGTCAAAACCATACGTCCTGTCGGTCCGAGCCTGTTGATCCTGCTGCCTTCGGCGCAACAAGCACCACCTCTCCAACTGCCTCCAGAGCCCATTTGTGTCGACCACGGTTGCAATGATCGCCGTTTCTCAAGCTTCGAAAACTACAGACGACATGAGGGAAAAGAGGCCAGACAAGTCGATTGCTTGCATGTTCTGCAATGCCCAGTTTACACGGAAGAGTAACTTGATGCAACACCTCACCCGCATGCGATGCAAGGCTGCACGTCAGCTGCACTGGACAGCTACACATTATCAAGCAGGCAGCGAGGTGTTTGAGGTGGAAAGGCAAGGTAGAGCATATGCTTGATATTCTCGAGATTCTTCCTGGCGTGAGGAAAGGTCAGTGGTCTGTGAAGCGTAAGAGTGGAAGGTGTGTGGTCACAGAATGGCAGCAGTCGTTATGCAGGAGCATGGACAAGTATCCTGTAGTCGCTTTTAGACATGTCGAGCCACCGTTGTAGCACATGTGCCAGAGCGACCCGGAAGTGTAGAGGAGCAGCCTCAAAGAGCAAGAGACACCCAAAACGATACCTCAGAGATGAGTTGTAGGAGAGAGCATATCATACTAATGGTGCTTTTGTATACGTCAAAAAGAAGTTTGCTGCAGTTCCTCATAGACAGCACGAACGGGCAGGTTGGATTAAAGAAGCTCCGTAGGGCAAGGCCGGCAAAAGCTTTGCCCGAAATGCAAAAAGAAGAAATGACCATATCATGTTGGACACACGGCGCTATCTCGACTGTTAGTAAAGATGATCGTGGCGATGAACTCGATCTGTGATAACTCACAATCGAACGCCGGACCACCTCTAGCTTAGCCATTCTACGTTGTAGAAGAATGCTAAAGAGGTATTATACCACTAAACGATACCTCATGAGCATTGTATACCATTTTATACGATTCTTGCTCGCTCTATCGAAGCCGCAGACGTGGGAAATGGGTTCTCGTATCGTGCGGACTGGACGAGAGGTGTACAGACTCGACAAAATGGCTGCCTATGTCCCGGAGCTCGCCAAGCACGCTAACCTGTTACGGCGGGACGTATCCGGGCGCACGCAGACCACTTCCGTATATCAGTATCCGGAATCCCAATCCCTGACTTTGCCTACTAACTTGTGCTCTGCACAACTACTGTCGCTCACGTTCAACTCACCAAGCGCTAAAACTATGCGGTCTGCATTCAGTGGCCACAAGCCTTTAGGAGGCACAGCGGAATGTCGAATCAGGCCGAAGTGCAGACGGCACCGCCTGTTATCTAGTCGTGTCCCTCCACGCTGCCTAGTCGTTGCCCGTACTCTTTCTCCTATTCAACACGTCACCCGCAACTGGCTCGCATGTCAAGAGATGGAAGCCATCGCGGAAACTGATCTTGACGAGATCCGTCGACTACAGCAAGCAGGGGCCACTGCTCCTTATATCGTGCCGCTGGGAGAGCACTGCAGTACGCCCTACCTGAAAACGTTGGCCACGATGCGGCGCGCTTGGATCGCGTACCACGAAGCACTCAAGACTCCCAGCTTCCAGGCCGAGGATCCTTTCGCGACAATGCCTACCGAATCCGGCCTACAGGCATTTCTCCTCTACATAGTAATGACGCGGAAAGGCAAGACTGGCGGTAGGCTGTGCACATCAACGTTGAAGAAGTATCTCATCAACTTCAGCAAACTTCGTCACTCTCGGCTCGGCAAAACGTCGGATCGGGCCATTTGCAAGAGGATAACGGGATACATCAACCACCATCTGGTAAAGAGAGGCGCGTCGCAAGACAGTATGCCCAGGCCTCCTGCCACTGCCCCCGTGATAATCGATGTACTCTATTACCTCTAGGCTTGCGATGAGCATGAGTTCGAGCATCCACGGGCCCGGCTGCAGCTATCGCTCGCGATTCTGATCCTGATGTACTTCGGCGTGCGCCCGGGGGAGATTGTAGAAGCTTCTTGCCATCCGGGTAGTAATGAAGGCATTCTCTACAAGGGTCTGTCCATTCTGGTTCTGAACAATGTCGACGGACGGCGCCGCTTAGTGGTCGAAGTCTTGCTGCGCAATCGGAAGGGTGTTCGTAGCAAGCGTATCAAAGAGTATACGCGCTCTAAACCCCTTGCAGCGCACAGCTACTAACTTTGCAGCTAGTCTTAGCATGTTTCTCCTCGAAGACTTCGAGCGGCCCGAGATGTGTCCTGTGGCGCAAGTATTGGCTTTGGCTATTGCTGACCATGCCCTCGATAGCATCGACACTCTGGACGACTTGAAGGCGGTCTGTGCGCCCGCGTGCTAGAGAACCACCTGGATTCGGATTCGGGAGAGTGCAAAGGAGGTCCCGGTCCTTCGTCGTTTAGTAGGGCCACGGCAGGCAGTTTCCGACAACAGGATACTCAAAGCTGGCAGCCTGGCCTAGGGAATGTTAGCACTGGGGAGACGAGCCTCGTATCGCGACCGCTTTGTACCCTATTCTATCCGTCGAGGACACGGCAACCTGCTCGATCGTAAGTAGTGTAAGGATCCGTTGCTGCTAGGGCTGACATGTTCGCAAGGCTATGCTACCGCCGCTGTCCGTCAAAAGAGGATAGGGCATCAAAACGACAGCACATTCCAACACTACCTCTCGTCATCTTCTACCGTCGACGGCCAGTCGATGGTTTTAGGCCGAGACATAGAGCAAGATGTGCTTGACCGTCTAGCATCGATAGCGACTAAGGTCGACTTCAACGCCCCTAAACCTCACGGAGCATCTCTCGTCGATGTAGGGCGCCGCAATAAGAAGACGGAACTCAATTTGTTCCAAAGCGTGCACTAAGAATACTTTGACTCAGATAAGGCTTTCCAGTCGAGCATCGCCTAACCATCGTCTAGAGACAGCGTAACAGCCAGCACAGTACTCGTGCGCCCGCCACCAAGCCGGCAGTTCCGCGTATACCTCCAGTGGGACAGCCATCGATTCCGCCTAATCGATGTGTTCTGGGAAAATGCCACGAACAGCAGCCTCGAGACCAGGATGGCACCGCTCCTCGCGATCGCAAACACTAATCGTTCGACGTGGAGATACCCGAACACCGCCGAGGGTGCCGAGTGCGAATGCGGCCACCGGCCGAAGCGGTGAGCTACCTCGTCGCCGTACGTGCGACAGCGATACTAATAGGGACAGGGCTTCCGACATGTTGTCCGACAACCGCCACCGCCTCGCGTGTTATATAGGCAGGCGATCCGTGCGGCAAAGCGAGCAGATGCTGTCCGATTTACGAGCGGCGTATGACTCTTGTCCGTGGTGTCCTGCACTATTGAGCAGCTTCGGACTGGACCGTGCCGCGAAGCACTTTACAAGGCATCTGTCTCGCGACAGTCAGCGCTGCCCGCGCGCAGACTACGAATCAATCATCCTATCAGGGGAACTGGAACAACATATCTTGCGCAACCACGCTATCCCGACGCTCGGCACATTGCTAGAAATTCGCTATTGTTATGAGTGCCGTTACTTTTGCAACAACACTCTCGAATAGGATCAGCACTACGGCCAGCACCTCACAGAGATGGACATGTTCTGTGGCCAGATTATCAGACGATCCGTCATTGTTATAGCCGCCCGTTGTCCGTTCTGTCTCGGGCAGGAGTCGCTCCCGTATGGTGCCAGGACATGCTAATTCCCGCGACTTGGCTCGCTGCGTGAACATCTCGCGCAGCACCTACGGGACACTCGGAGTTGGCCTCTGGAATGTCCACACCCAATCTGCGAGCATCAAATCACTTCAGTGGCCGACTTCTGGGACCACTGTCAAGAGTCGTATAGCATACTGCGTCCCCTGACGGATAGCGCCGATCGAACTACGACGGGACGATCAACGAAGAAGCGCAAGCGCACGTCCATGACGGCGACGCTAATTGCGGCTGTAGGAACGCCCAATCATTCTCCTAGGGAAACGGACGCTGAAGGTAGCAATGCTCCTACGCGCAACGCACCACAGGGAAGATGTACATCTCACAGGACGATTAGGCCGAGACCACGCATGAGGTCTCTTGACACGGAGGTCATCAGCGACGCCGACGATACGGACGCTTCTGGTGGTTCCGTCGACAGCCAAGTCTCAATTGGACGTCTGTGCAGTAAGCGTATCGGCAAAGTAGCCGTAGGTGGCTATTGGTGACTGGTAGTTGTCGGATGGGTACTGTGGACCTCAATTGGCTGTTGGTATGATGGTGTCAAGTAGCCTGAGGCTGTTGGGTCTCAATGACTAGCCATATACTGTAGCGATGGCGAGGTGCGGCGAAAATACATTCCATCTCAACATGATCTTCGGAAGATCCTTTGAGGCTACGTCGAACGGTACGCCGCTATACTACCTTACCAACGTTTGTGTAGGGGCATCGCGAGACATGTGTAAGTCACCGTTGGGAAATCACAACGCAGCGAATGCGAAGACGTGCCAACGTTTGCAAGCGCTGCGTGGCATCGCTCGGATATCACGCAGGACTGCTAACATATCGGTCTCCTCGAAGGATGGTCCAGGAGATGTCGGATTGCTGCTAATCCGTTTTTGTTGATTTTGTTGTGTGTGTGTGTTGGGAGGGGGGGGGACTCACTTCGTTGTTGGAACAAAGGGGTTACGCGCCTGGTCCAGTAGCGCAGAAGTGGTTCCACACCCCTTCAGCTTGGCTTTTGCGCGCGGCCTCTGCGTGGACCGAGGAATGCGGGTTAGGAAAAGGCGCGAGACAGTCGTAAGGGGGGCGTACTACTACGAGGTCGTCTGAGTGCGCAGTCACTAGTACTCCTAGCGAGGTCAAAAAGCGTAGGAGCAGTCGACTGGATTGTGTCGAGCTGCCGATCCATCTTGGCAAGACCGCTCGATCTACGAAACCCGGGTGTGGCATTCGTGGAGGCTGTGGAGCTCCTCGTCCGATGTGCTCATCGCTGCTGCTCTCTCCACTTTGTACTACCTACGGTTTACAGCGCCGGTAGTGTATAAACCCCGATTCTAGGATACGGGAACTCGGATCGAGGCTTAGTAGGCGTTCGGTGCAGCACGCTACGGACAATTAATTATTCTAGTAGCTAAGGATAGAATGACCGAGTAGAGCTTTCGTATCTACTAGAGCTAGATACGACTGCATTACTTTGTAAGGATACCGTTTACTATCGCACCGGCCCCGTCTTAAAAGAGCATAATAGCTAGTCGCCTCCCTCGCTATAGCTCCTTATCTATATCTCCGTGGCTTAAAAGCAAGCAAATATCGATAGCTACGCTAGCCGAGCTGTTCTATTGCTTATAGCGAGACAAGCGGATTGTCGGCGTGTACTACGCGCCTAGTAAGCGTAAACAATTAGACCGTTAGAGAAGAGACTAGGTTAAGTAACGTAATCGCCTATTAGCTTCGATCAAGTGACCCTAACGCTATATACCTAGGTTCTATATAGAGGTAGTCGAGCTACTAGTACCCTAAGGGCTAAACCCCTACGGGCGACCTCCTAGTCTTAACTAAATCGAAGGATTCCTCCTTTAAAACACTTAGCGTAAAAAGGGCTTACTATCCGACAAGATTACTATAAAGACCCTAAAGAGTAATTAGGATTACCTACGGCGTAATATCGAGGCCTATACTAGCTATAAATATACGAAAGAAGACTTAGTAGAGGTAGACTTAGTAAGTTAATATAAACGACTCTCCGTAGCCGTTCTAACTCTCGAAACTCTAAGGTAATCGTATATAACCTCAGATAGAGTAAAGGACTCTCTATAGCCGTAATAGCGCGTCTTATAGCTAATACTAGCGTAGTTACGGACCTACTACAATTCCTATAGCTCTATAATAAGTATAAATACTCGCGGTATTAGATACGTATATAACTAGCGCTCGGTATCTTATTTCTTTAGTATATAGGTCTACGTACCGGCGAGATAATAGAGAGTAATAGGTTCTCTTAGGCGAGCTAGGGCCTACTATAGAAGGACTTTACTATATCTCTCTACCTAGAGTAGTATAGTATTACGAGGTTTACTACTCGTATTAGTCTCTATAATCGTAAAGGATATAGATCTTAGGATAATAAAATATAAGCGGCCGTTAAGGGACTATAGCGTTATACTAACGTAGCTTATAGAGAGATCGCTATTCTAAACGAAGACCCTACGAAACGGTAGCGTTACCCTTTAATACTACTCCTTACTTTAGTGATTAAAGACTACGTTATAGAAGGTATCGATAAGGCGCTCGACTTAGATACCCTACGGTTTAATTCTAGATAATATACGTAGTGTCTTTAGATCCGCCCGGAAGTACGTAATATTCTAATCTTTTGACGAGCTATAGCTTCTAGAAGCCGCTATACGTCGGCTACGAAGATCCTACCTATAGAAACATTTAATCTATAACTTAAAGAGCTCGGGTATTGTACTAGCTACGTATAGGACTTAATACCCTACGTATTCCGCTAGAGCTTTAATAATACGCTAGATAGTAAGTTTGCTAGGTCTAGTTTATATCGATATATAGTACTTAATATAACCTAGAGAGTCTTATCCCTACCGAGAGTAACCGCTATATAGCGTATAAAAACGACGTAACTTTCTACTACTACCTTTATCGTAGCGCCCCCTATAATATATAGGGTTAGTCGAACGGACGCGAGCCCGACAAAACGACGATTAATATCTAGCGCTTAATACGAGCTAAGGTAGATAGAGCGGCGGCCGGTTATTTCGGCTCGTCGATAACCGATCCTCGATACTAAAGTAGCGACTAGTATAGATAAAGTACGGCGTACGAGTATACTATACTACGAGCGAGGTACTTTACTAAGCCGCTAGATAACTTCGTAGATACCTAGACTTATATTCTAATCTAGAAGTTCTTACCTCGCGATAGTTACTCTTATATATTCCGTACTAGTCTATAGTACGATAGTCTACGAGCCTAGCTTATAGATATATTTACCAATAGCTTAGTTACTACGTCTATTAGCGCGCCTATAGCTACCCTTATAATACTACTATAGCCTAGGCCTTAGTTCTATCCTAATACGCGTCTAGTTAATAGTTAATATCTATACGGGTATTAAGTCCTCGACCTAGTAGTAGCGAGTATAGAGTATAGACTTTACTTACTATCCTATCGCCTACTAGCTAATAGTATATAGTTCTACTATACCTATTACTTATATTTTAGTAAGTCGTCCTAGGAAGCTTATTACGCCCGGCATTTAGATACTTTAGATCTCTTCTACGAACGTATAATACGTCGTAGGATCCTCCTTTAAGTAGTAATATATCTGTTCTATCTCGGGAAAGAAGATATACTAGTAGCTAAGTATTTCTATTAATAGTATTACGAGATAGCCCTTTTTACGAACTGCCTCGTAATATAGTATCGTCGGCCGTACGCCCGCGCGCTAGCGGCCGCTAGTACCCGCTAGCTCGATTCGCGACTTTATCTTCTCGCGCTTCTCGCGCTCTCTTAGATAGCTTACGTAACTATATATATCTTTGCCCGACCCTATTATAGTACTCTCGCCCGTAATAGTTAGTTACGCCTTCTTACGAGTAGAGAGCTAACCTCTACGTATAATACCGAGACCGCCCGAGATAGTACGATAGTACTAGACCGTACGATCAATTTGTAATAATAGAGAACGCTAACGAGGCCTCTCGACGCCCTCCTCTACGACCTTTAAGTATACGACCTACCGCCGCTACTTAGCGATAGTAGTACCTATATCGTACGCCCTCTATCTTAGCCGAGTTACTAACCGGAGACCCTTAGAACCTAGAACTTTAGAACTAGCTCAACTCGATCCTTAGCGATAGTATATATCCGGACCGCGTAAGTAGGATATATTATAAGTAAGGAAATAGAACAGGTAGGGACATACCGCCGTTCGGTATAGGTAGGTCTACTCTCTCTTATCTTTATATACCTAATTTACAAATTTCTATAACTAATAATACGCCTTAGTCTTTAATACGATACGAGGGTAGTAGGGTAGAGAATAAGAAGCTAGTATAACTAGATATCGAATACACTCGTCTCTTGTCTTACGAGGACGATAGTAAAGGCATCGACTTTATATAGTTTATTAATAGTATAGCGCCTCCTCGTATAGACTAGATCGACTTCGACGATATAGACTTCGAGTACGATCTAATAAACTATAAGGTTGCCGATACTAAAGTATTTAAGAGGGTAGTCACCTTACGGCCTAATACTATATATCTTAAGGGTAAGAGTACTATAGATAGGTACGCCTACTAGAAGGTTATACTCGACTACTTCCGAGCCTAGGTACGACGCTATCGCGAGGAACGCGATCAAGTCGATACTAAACTCGCGAAGCTCTAAGAAGAATATAATGTCGTCTTCAAAGACCGATAGGATATAGCGACCGAGCGAGATAAGATATAAGCCGATACTATAATATAGATAGATAGATTTGTTATTCCCCTGTTCTAGGACCCTATTCGGCCTATATAGGTATATATCTATTGTTATATATAAAGGAAAACCCGAATAGGTAAAAACCCTTCCCGTCCCGACCTCTTCTTATCTAGATTAGCTTTCCCCCTAAACGTGCGTAGTCTATGTTACTACCCCGTTAGCCCCCGCTCCTAGCCGGTCTTCTCGCGCTACGTCGTACCCTCTCTTCCTATACTACTCCTACTAGGCGGTACTGTTCTAGCTAGCCCTTCTCTAGTATCTAGTTCGTAATACGCCGTAGGTCCTTAACGTTATTAAGAAGTACCCTAATCGTCCGGTTCCTCGCCTTTACTATCTACTCCCCCCTTCCTAGCGACTACCTTAGATAGACGAGGAGTACGTACCGTATATTCTAGGAGCAATAGCCGTAGGGGTAGCTAGTATTTATATATCCTAGAACCTTCCTCTATAATAGGTACCCCTAGAGGCCGATATATTTACTTCGTAGTTAGGTTGCTATACTACTCTATACCCTCGTAAGGCGGTAATACTATAATATATTAGACATCCTAGGAAGATACTAAGGCCCGTTTCTAGATACTATAAATAGCCTTAGACGACGCCGTAACTAAGGAATACTATAAGAAGATTACCGATAAGCTAGTAGGCTATATTAATACTACTAGGACGATAATATATTGCTAGATAATTATTTAAGGGGCTATATACCTACGGAGCTATCGTTATACGACGACGAAGTCGCCTATTCTACTACCGAAGGTAACTGTCTTCGAGGCTATATCCTACTATTAGGGTGGACAGCTTGAAGTTTTCTTCACCCTGTTTCTTTAGCTCTAAACGCCGCGGAGGTACCTAGCTACATTAGGTAGCTCCTAGGTAATAGTAGCCTAGGCTACGGTATAGACGGCGCCTACGGCTCTATAGGCGAAGCTCCCCTAAGACAACTAGTAGCAACTTATAGAGGACGTAAAAAGTATAGAAACTAACGATTAGCTCCTATACCGGTCTCTATAGGTAATGATTACTTAGCTATATACGGCGCTTATACTGTCGTATTACCGAGGGCAACAAGAAATAAGGACGACGTCCTATACGATTAGTAAGGCTACCTAGAATCAATACCCTTATAGCTAGGCATCGGTCGCGGCATCGGTACTAGGCCCCCGCCTAACGTACGATATAGTCACGATCCGTATTATAGTAAAGGAAGACTAGGCCGAAGTTACGAAGCTATTAAACAAGGAGCTCGCCTAACGAATTAACTAACTAGGGGTGGTCGTAGTGAATTAACAGTCTAACGGTACTCTATAGATCTATACTAGCTCTACTACTGCTAGGAGGTACCTAGAGGTATAGCTATAGTAGGCATCCAAGGTTACGGTATTAGCGAAGGTCTTAACGAAGCAATTTACGATCCTAGTCTACGACATACCTAAGGAGTTCGACCTAACTAACTAAGGTCACCTACGTACTCTCTAAGAGGACAACCCGGTCACTCTTAACTCTCTAATCTAGAAGGCGACTTGGCTCTATAGGAAATGGCTAGAAGGCAAGAAGGCCTCGGCGCTAATAGTATAGCTATAAGACGCGAAAGCGGCGGATCTAGCGATAGAACAAGGCCTGATCTAGCAATATAGCCTTAAGATAGTAGAAAAGTACTCCTTACTCTTTCGTGTCCTCTAATGCTTTAAATGCTAATAGTATAGACACTAAACCTATACGTGTATAAACAAGTAGGCCTACTCGAACTATATAGGAGACTATATGTCTAGGGACTATATATCGGCTATAAGACGGTACGCGAACTGTCCGGGGCACTACCTATCGTATAGCGCGGAATGCCTATAGCGGAAACTAGCGAAAAACAAGGTAATCATAAACAGAACCGTCGCCCTAAGATTCTACGGCGCCCTTAGCTAGCGGGACAACCTAAGGAATAGTTAGCTACGAAATCCGCGGTCAAGTACTACCCGAAGCTTATCTACTACCGCCTTATAAGGGTATAGAGTAGTATAGCAACCTAACTACGAAGCGAACACATCGGCCTCTAGGGGTACCTATTATAGAGGAAGGTTCTAGGATACACGAATACTAGCTACCCCTACGGCTATTGCTCCTAGAACGTACGGTACGTACTCCTCGTCTGTCCGAGGTAGTCGCTAGGAAGGGGGGAGTGGATAGTAAAGGCGAGGAACCGGACGATTAGGGCACTTCTTAATAACGCTAAGGACCTAAGGCGTATTACGAACTAGATACTAGAGAAGGGCTAGCTAGAACAGTACCGCCTAGTAGGAGTAGTATAGGAAGAGAGGGCACGACGTAGCGCGAGAAGACCGACTAGGAGCGGGGGCTAATAGGGTAGTGATATAGACTACGCACGTTTAGGGGGAAAGCTAATCTAGATAAGGAGTAGTCGGGGGCGGGAAGGGCTTTTACCTATTCGGGTTTCCCTTTGTATATAACAATAGATATATACCTATATAGGCCGGATAGAGTCCTAGAATAGGGGAATGACAAATCTATCTATCTATTAATACTACTAATAGCTATCTCGAGTAAGTAGAGGACGAAGTCGACTAACTTAAGGCAAAGATTATATATTAGGACACTAAGATCTCGTAAATTAAGACATAAGCCCGGCTTACCGCCTTACTAAGCGAGCGAGACCGCCCGCTCACTTTCCTTAAGTAGTTACGACCCTAGTAATAGTCGTAGTAGTAGAAATAGTAGACTACTAGTCTAGAAGGATTCCTATAAGCCGGTACCCGTTGTTCTTAGACTCTAGTAGGTAGCGGCTATTAGGCCCGTACCTATAACCGTACTACCCGCGCTAGTTCTCTCGTACCCTTAGTAGCCCGTACTAATAATACTATAATATTCGCCGCCTAAACCGACTAACGTTTTCCCTATCCTAAAGAGTTCGATAACTTAGGCGAGCTCTCCTATATCGACTAGAAAGAAAGCTATAAGGACTCTATTACGATACGATATACTATATAAATACCTTAACCTACGGCCCTAAGCCCCCTTCTAGACTAGCTAGAACTTAGCTAGAATATTGCCTGACTTAGATTATAAGCTATACTAGTAATTTACTATAGACCTACTATATACCCTTAACGTATATAGCTCGCGTAATATATAGAATACTTATAAGACCTTACGCTATAGCCTAAACGGCCGCCCGCTAGTCCTCCTGAAAAGGAAAAGGCGAAATAGAGACATAGACTCTAGACTAGAAGCCTAGCTAGCGAGTATTAAGTAACTTGTAAGGGAAACCTACGCCTACTAAAAATAGACATAAAATACACTACTACTAAGCTAGTAATAGTATAGCAAGTAATAATAGCTAAACTAGTAATAGCTATAGTAACCGCAACTATAAATATAGAGCAAGCCACCCCTCCGGGTTAACTAAACCTCTATATAGAAGGACCTCTATAAAGAGGCTTAAGAGATACTCGAAGTAGATAAGCGCCTAGCTAGGGTATATAAGAACACGATCGCCTAACTTCTCGGAGCCCTTAAGGTACTTGAATACTAGATCCCGAGAGCAATCTAGTAGATAATATAGAAAGCTACTACCTAGTATACTCCTATATAGGCAAACGTAGTAGCTAACTCCCCTAACCTATAGACCTAAAGGACAAACAACGCTATTAGGGTATACGTTACGGACCCGGAGGAGAAGCGAGAGCTAGAGGGCCTAATAAGCAAGGAGCTAGTAGATAGAATTAGCTAGAAGGAGATAGTAGGAGCTAAAATCGAGCCTAGAGGAGTAATACGCCTCTTTATAGTATAGGAGACAGACCGATAAAAGCTCGAGACCCTTAAGGACTAGATAGTTAAGGTAGCGAGGTCGGTAAAGGTCTCTTACTAGTAGTTCACGGTAATAGCCTATAGGGTACTAAGGACCTTTAGGGTAGAGAACGACCTCGCCCTACTCTAGATATAGAACTAGAACACCTTACCGGGAGTACGCTTTACTAAAGTAGCGTAGCTAAACAAGAACGTCGAAGCTACTAAGACGTACTCCTCTCTAATCGTCTAGATAGCTACCGCGGAATAAGCGAACTAGGTCCTAGAAGGAGGACTATTCTAGTAATATAAACGCCTCGATACGGAGATATATAAGAGTAGCTACAGAGTGCTCTAATGCTTTAACTACTAATAATACGGCCATATCGCGCTAAAGTATACCGAGAAGACTCCTAAGTACCTATACTACGTAGGACCGTATTAGGGGAAATAATACCTACGGGAGGAATCAAGGTACGCGTACTACGGCCGTAAATATCCGGTATACTCGAACTAATGCCCTATAAGGATAGTAGCGCAAGAAAAGACCCGCTAGGCTAGGATAATAACTCCGGCGAGGTACTCTATACTAACGCTCGGTAATTCCTAGTATAGAGGATTTAAGGCCGTAAAGAGGAAAAGGATAGACGAAGTAATACAAAATATATAGTAGAGTACTTACCCGCCGCCGGGATGCCTAAGGGGGCTATAGAGGGCGGCAAATAAAGCTAGATAGATACGAATCTTCGGGCACCCCCTAACGACCGAACGCTAACTAATCTAATAGGATAGCGCGATAAACGAAGGAGCTATATAGCTAACGAGCACCCTAATAGACCTTATCCTAGCTAGTCCGTAATACTAACATAAGCTAACCTTACTATTATATAGTATAACGTTAATAAAAGTAAGGATAAGGTTCAACTCTACTTCCTCTAGGAACTCGACGACTAAAGGTATTATATCGTAGCGATATAAGAGCTATAGCTAAACCTATATACTCGAAGACCTACTACCTATACCGACCTACGGTACTATATAGCTATCGAGGGAGGCATAGGCTATACCCTAAGGACATATATATACGTTAGTAAAGTATTACGTACGGACGCCTAGAAGGTAATCTCGTACCCGGAAGGGAGTTAAGGAGACATTACGACTATCTAAATCACTACGAGTTAAGGACCTTTCAAGATATATAACGTCTATAACCCTCCTCCTTAGGGAAAAACGAGTAGAGACCTCGGTATACTAGTACGACTTGACTAGGTACTCGACTAAGGGGATATAAACTATATCCTCCTAGGCGACTTTAACCTCTACTACCTAACGTAGGGTCTAGAATTCACCCCCCTTACGTATATCTAGGTAGTAAGCTCCTAGAGATTACGGAAAGTAGGGATAGAGCTCGTAACCCTAAAGGGTATAGAGACGTAGAAGATAAGAACAAGCGCGAGTACTATCGACCTATACTTTCTATCGAGGGACGTAGTAATAAGGCTAGTAAAGTATAGACCTAACCTTGACCTAGAGGTAGGGTTAGACTACATCCCTATCTAGATAACGATAGCGACGGGGATAGAAGAGGAGCTTCGGGGTAAAAGGCGCCTTAACTAGAAAAAAGCTCCCTAGGAGGAGATCCGGAATCTACTTAAATAGTACCTAAATGACACTAGTATCGGGGAGACGGAAGCCGAGCTTAATAGTACGGTAGAATAGATAACAACGACGATATAGTAGGCGGCCGAGGAATATATACTAGAACTAAGGCCCTCGAAGTACTAGAAGCCCTTCTAGACCCTAGAGTACTTAGCTAAAGTCAAGGACATAAGGAGGGCAAGGCGAAAATAGACAAAGGAGTAAAGCTAAGAAGCGTAGGACGAGTACTAGGAAGCAAGTTAGGCAAAGAAGGCCTAAATACGACGAGACAAGCAATAAGACTAGAGGGTAACTATAGGTCTTATAATAGAGAACCCGGAGTAGATATAGCGGCTTATAAAGTAGGTAAGGGCCGGAGACGGGAATAGGACACTACACTTCCCCCTAATCTAGGATACGATAGGCATAATATAGATAACGCCGGAAGGGAAGGCGAAGGCGTTTGCCGACTACTTCTTTACGATATAGTTAACGGCCGACCTAACGGATATAGAGGAAACGATCTACCCGGAGCTACTCGATATATACTAGATAGTAGGCGAGGAGGAGATAAAGGAGATTATAGGAAAGCTAAAGGGCCGTAAGGCCCCGGGACCCGACGGTATCCTAAACCTCCTCCTTAAAGAATATAAAGAAGAAGTCGCCCTATACCTCGCCGAACTATTTACGGCTTACCTACGTAAGGGGTGCTACCTACGGCCGTTTAGGCGGTCCCTTATAGTCGTCCTAAAAAGCTATAGAAGGAAGACTATATAAAGCTAAAGGTCGACGACGAGAATCACCTGTACGTGGTGTCGGCTACGAACCTCTCGTCTAGCTACGAGAGAGCCAAGTATTCTCACGCTGGAGCGTCGTGGGCGCGACGGGCGCGTAGCGTAGGCGAAGCCGCGGCGAACAGAGGACTACCAGCAAAACGGGTATGAAAACCATCCGACGAGCGTGTACTCGTGTCGGGAGCGAGTCCCTCTTCTTTCTACGTGTAAGAAGGGCGCGGAACCGTGGCCTATACGCTCGACAGGACACCTCTGGTATGAGTGCAGAATTTTCACCTCCGGAGACCGCAAACCGAGCGGGCTGAGCGACGAACATTGGACGAGCGGACTACAGAACAACAACTGAGCGGACTATGCAACGGCGTCGAGCGGACTACGAAACAATCTGGTGTTTGCCAGCGGGCAATGCGGTGGGTAGGTGGACACGCGACGAAGCCTGTAAGGGCCTGTTGAACACCCGGTATGGGAACGAGGGTTTTGCCTGAGGCACTGCCTGTCCCGCTACACAACGCACCTAGTCTGACATGGTAGATTGCGACGAGGAAAAGACGATAGCCTGAGCAAGGAAAAGACGGCTGTTAGGACGGGGAAAAGACGTACAATGCAAGTGGATTAGTTCTGTGATCGGGGAGGATCGAGGGCAGGGTGATAAGGAACTTCATATTGGTTAGTAGGTGGAAACGCAAGGAGTACGCTGCCCGGCGTGGTGTGTGCCCCGAGCAAACCTGCGAGGCATGGACGGCCGCTTTCTAGAGATAGGCTGCGGTAACGCGAAGGGCGTCAAAACCTGGGGCGTGGTGTACACTGGCAGCGACGGCTGACACTGTCTGTACAGCCCGAGAGGACGGATGCGCATGTCGGTCAATAGAGAGCACTAAAGGGCTTAGGCCTATGGAGGTGGATATTGGCTTAAGGAGCAAACAGGGAGGGAGGGCGTAGAGGGAAGCTTTTGCTCCGGGCTAACCTCTCGAAACGAGGCTACACGGTGGTGCTAGATGAGTGGGAAAGCGCGGTTAAGACTTGTCACCTTATCTCGTAGCTAGCTTGCTAAATACGATTCCTTCCTTGCAGCGATCGACACTAACAGCAATGGAGCTAATTACGGAGCAAATCCAGACCCTCTGGCACTACGGCAGGAACCGAGCGGCGTCCTTACTATCCCTCGACATCGCAGGGGCCTTCGACAACGTCTCACACCAAAGGCTAATACATATCCTACAGCAGAAAGGCATCCCCCAGTGGGCAACGTCGTTCGTCTTCTCCTTTCTCCAGGAACGGACGACATACCTAGTCCTAGGAAGGTACACGTCCGACCCGGTGAAGGCAGAGACTGGAATACCTCAGGGATCTACTCTCTCCCCTATCCTGTTTCTAATATTTATGTCGGATCTAATCCCCCTACTCACCTCTCCGCAAACCTCAGCATCGGGGTTCGTAGACGATACAAACATCCTAGCCTGGTCAGACTCGACAGAAGAGAACTGTCGCCTCCTTGAAGATAGGCACAAGAAATGCGAGGAGTGGGCAAAGAAGCATGGTGCCCGGTTCGCCCCTGAAAAGTACCAACTTATACACTTCAGTAAAGCGAGAACACACCATAATATGAAGGCGGCGGTAAGAATCCAAGGCTACGAGACCAAGCCATCAGCGGAGCTACGAGTACTAGGGATCTGGCTCGACCCGAAGCTAAGCTGGAATGTACAGATTAAGAAAGCCCAGAGTCGAGCGCAAGTCAATGAAGCCTCGATAAAGAGGCTTACGGCATCTACATGGGGAGCAACATTCGACAAGGCAAGAGTAATGTATAAGGCGATCGTCAGACCAGCTATGTTGTACGGGGCACAGATTTGGGGAACAGGAGGCGCAGGCAAGCCGATCCCGAAACGGATAGAGCAACCCCTAAACAGGACACAGGCAGGCAACCTACGTAGGGTGCTAGGCGCATACAAGACAACGTCAACAAGCACGGTAGAAATGGAGACAGGAATACCACCAATCGGCCAGTACATCCGGGGAATGAGAATTCAATACGCGGCAAAGACGACAGGTTACCTAGCACAAACCACGATCCAGGAGGCAAAGAATAAGATAGAAAGCCGCTACCGGAGAGGGGCAGGATATAGGACAAGCCAAAAAGAGGATGACCTTACGACCTTTACGGCCGTACAGACAAGCACCGAATGGCTAGCACGAAAGGAGGAGGAGCGTAGGACTCGCCAGGCCGGCGGGAGCAAGGCTAAGACCCAAAACCTAGCGGAACAGATAGCGAGCTGCCTATGGGAGCAGGACTGGAAAAGGAAGCCCCCTAAGACAACAGGCCCGATAGCGCTCCGAGCCTTCCAGAGACACAATTACCAGCTATATAGGGACCTGACAAGGGCCGAAGCAAGCATAGCGATCCAAATCAGGTCCGAACACATTGGATTAAGGGCCTACCTGTTCAGAAGACGCGCACTAGACATCTATAGCCCAGCCTGCCAGTGTGGCTACCCATCGCAAAACCCAGAACATATGCTACTACGATGCCCGCAGTGGGCGAGAGGCAGGGGAAATTGGAGGCACCAAGCGGGAAGGAGAGACTACAAGTCAATTATTAGGGACAAAGGCAACATTCGCCGAATCTCTCGGTGGATACTACAGCAGGGATACCTCCAGCAGTTTAGCCTCGCGAGCGAGACGGAGGAGTGGATAGACAAGAGGCGGAAGCGAGGGGGGTTGCAGATAGGGTAGTCATCAGGGCAGGCCCATGACACTAGCGTACCCCTAACAAGGGAAATTTAAGACGACAACGAGGAGGAAAAGACAGGCGGGAAGGAGGAGGGGTTTTCACCAACACGGTTTCCCCTCTATATATACAAAAACAAGATAGCATAGCTGCATAGGCCAAAGGGCACTACAACAGCTTAATGAAATATCTATCTATCTATCTATATAAAGCTAAAGTCCTATAGGCCGATCGTACTCCTAAATATAATCGGAAAGATACTAGAGAAGGTCGTAGTAAGAATTTTATAGCTCGTCGAGGATAATAACCTACTCCTAGAGATATAGATAGGTAGTAGGAGTAAACGATCTACCCTAACGGCTATAGAGCTTATTACCGACCAGATTTATAGTCTCTAGTACTATAGACGGAACAGGGTTATATTAATATTATCTCTCGATATCTTAGGGACATTTAATAACGTCTCCTACGAGCGACTCCTCTATATCCTACGGTAAAAAGGAATCCCGCGGTAGATAATAAGTTTCGTAAACTCCTTCCTTAAGGAGAGAATAACGTAGATTATCTTTAGGAAGCGTAAGGAGGGTAACCTTATATATATAGAATACGGGATCCCCTAGGGCTTAATACTATCCCCGATCCTCTTCTTAATCTTTATAGCGGACCTAATCCTACTACTTACCTTACTATAGACGTCGGTCTCGGGGTTTGTCGACGATACGAATATCCTAGCCTAGTTAACGACGACTAAAGAAAACTATCGGCTACTTATAGAAAGACACGAGGTATACAAGGAATAGGTACGTCGATACGGCGCCCGTTTCGCCCCGAAAAAGTACTAGCTTATCTACTTTACTAAGGTAAGAACCTACTATAATATATAAGTAACGGTAACTATCTAGGGTTACGTAACGAAACCCTCTCCCGAATTATAAGTCCTAGGAATCTAGTTAGACCCTAAGCTTAGCTAGAACCCCTAGATTAGGAAAGCCTAGAATAGAGCCTAGGTTAACGAGGCTATAATAACTAGACTTATAACGTTAATATAGAGAGCTACGTTTAATAAGGTAAGGATTATATATAAGACGATCGTAAAACTAGTAATACTCTACGGGGCCTAGATATAGGGGATAGGAGGAGTAGGTAAACCGATCCCGAAGCGGATAGAGGGACCCCTAAACCGGACGTAGGCCGCAAACCTTAGACGGATACTAGGAGCCTATAAGATAACGCTAACGAGAGTAGCGGAGGTAGAGATAGGGTCCCCCCTAATTAAATATTATATTAAGGGAATGAGGATCTAATACGCTAGGAAGACGGCGGATTATCTAGTATAATAAGCTATTCGGGACTCTATAGAGAAGATCGCTAAGAGGTACGACCGACTACCTAGCCTTAGGGTACGTTAAAGCTAAAAGCAAGACAACCTATATACGTTTAAAGTCCTTAAGCGAACCTAGGAGTAGCTAGAGAGGAAGGAGGAGGAGGAAAAGGCACGGAGGAAAAAGGGTAATAAGGTAAAGACGTAAAGCCTCGTAGAGTAGGTAGCGGGCTACCTTTAGGAATAGGAATATAAAGAGAATCCCCTACTAAATCGAGGACCCCTAGCCTTACGCCCCTTCTAGAGACATAACTACCTACGCTACCGTAACCTAATAAGGGCCGAAGTAAGTATTGCGATATAGATTAGGTCCAAATATATCGGGTTAAGGGCCTACCTATATAGAAGGAAAGTCCCGGACGTATATAGCCTAGTATACTAGTATAACTACCAGTTATAGACCCCGGAGTATATAATACTACGGTGCCCGTAATAGGTAGAAGCACGAGGCTAGTAGAGAGCTAAGGTAGTAAGACGCGACTACTAGTTAATCGTAACGGATAAGCGAGACGTAAGACGGATAGTATAGTAGATACTATAGTAGGGCTTTCTTAAATAGTTCGCGCTAGCTAGCGGGACGGAGGAGTAGATAGAGAAGAGGCGGGAGGTTAAGGGGTTGTAGATAGGGTAGTTATTAGGATAGGCCTATAATACTAGTGTACCCTTAATAAGGAAAGTATAAAAGAAGGCAAGATTAAGAATATATAGGAGAGGAGAGGGGGTTTTTACTTTATAATACGACTTTTCTCTTTATAACTAGAAGTAGGTAGTATAGCTATATAGACTAATAGGCTCTGTAATAGCATAATGAAATATATATATATATATAGTTCTATACTTTATTATATAGGTGATTACGGAGGGCTAGATTATCGATCGATCTCTGCGCCAAAACACGACACATTCGAAAGCTCTTATCAAGGCCATTCCAACGATATAAAAAGCAGGCCACTGCCCCTAGGACTGAGGGAGTTCTACCCCATTCAATCTGGACAGCTTGAAGCTCTCTTCACCCTGTTTCTTCAGCTCCAAACGCCGCGGAGGTGCCTAGCTACATTAGGCAACTCCTAGGCAATGGCAGCCCAGGCTACGGTACTAACGGCGCCTACGGCCCTACAGGCGAAGCCCCCCCAAGACAACTGGCAGCAACTTATAGAGGACGCAAAAAGCATGGAAACTAACGATCAGCTCCCTTACCGGTCTCTACAGGTAATGATCACTCAGCTACGCACGGCGCTTGTACTGTCGTATCACCGAGGGCAACAAGAAATGAGGACGACGTCCCAGGCGATTAGCAAGGCCACCCGGAATCAACACCCCCATAGCTGGGCATCGGTCGCGGCATCGATACCAGGCCCCCGCCCAACGCACGATGCAGTTACGATCCGCATTGCAGCAAAGGAAGACCAGGCCGAAGTTGCGAAGCTATCGAACAAGGAGCTCGCCCAACGAATTAACCAACCAGGGGTGGTCGCAGTGAACCAACAGTCTAACGGCACTCTACAGATCTATACTAGCTCTGCTACTGCTAGGAGGCACCTAGAGGCACAGCCACAGTGGGCATCTAAGGTTGCGGCATCAGCGAAGGTCTCAACGAAACAATTCACGATCCTAGTCCACGACATGCCTAAGGAGTTTGACCCAACCAACCAGGGTCACCTACGCGCTCTCCAAGAGGACAACCCGGTCACTCTTAACTCTCCAATCCAGAAGGCGACTTGGCTCCATAGGAAATGGCCAGAAGGCAAGAAGGCCTCGGCGCTAATAGTATGGCTACAAGACGCGAAAGCGGCGGATCTAGCGATAGAACAAGGCCTGGTCTGGCAATACAGCCTCAAGACAGTAGAAAAGCACTCCTCATCCTTTCGTGTCCTCCAATGCTTCAAATGCCAACAGTATGGACACCAAACCTACACGTGCACAAACAAGCAGGCCTGCTCGAACTGTGCAGGAGACCATATGTCTAGGGACTGTACATCGACTACGAGACGGTGCGCGAACTGTCCGGGGCACCACCCATCGTATAGTGCGGAATGCCCACAGCGGAAACTAGCGAAAAACAAGGCAATCACAAACAGAACCGTCGCCCCAAGATTCTACGGCGACCGTGAGGCTAGCCCACACCGGAACCAACTAGCGGCGGTCGGGCACAAGCGCCCTAGGGCCGAGAACGATGTAAAGGATGCGCAGCCTAGGGCGTACGGGAGGCCACGTGCTCTGCTAGCTGCGGCGAGGGAATCTAACCAGGCCCGGCTCCCCTTTAGTACACAGCCGATAGGCGTAGACCAGGACGCACAGGGCAGTAGGACACAGGACGATACAGAGGAAATGATTGTCGATGCCGATGACTAGCCTCGACACGCTTAACATCATCCAGTATAACGTCAACCATAGCAAGGATATAGTCCAGAACCATTTCCTACACGAGGCGGACCCGCGCGTCCACCACGTCCTTGCAATCCAGGAGCCATGGATTAACCCGCACCATAAGAGACCAACGACCTGCAAGTCACCAGGCTACACGACATGCCTACGAGGCGACGGCAGACCCCGCACGTGCTTCTATGTCAGCAAGGACATACTAGAATCCGACTGGGAGGTAGTGTACTACGCAGACGAAGAAGGCGGGGGCGATATTACCTCCCTCCACGTGGGTAGCACCTGGATACACAACCTATACATGCAACCGCCAGCCTCGAGGTCTAGCCGCGACCTAGGGGTCTGCAGACACCTAGACAGTGCGCTCAAGAGACAAGGGTGCCACATCGTAGTAGGAGACTTCAACATACACCACCCTTCCTGGGAAAGCCTTATGCAGCCGCACCCTATAGCCGACGAAGTACTCGACTTGATGGCGAGCAACGCAATTGCCCTCAATACCCCGAAGGACCTGGGCACCTGGAAGAGAGGGGGACTCCAAGGCACGATCGACCTCTCCTGGATCTCAGATAGCCACTACCACACGGTAACCTACTGTGGGATCGAACATGAACTCGAGGCGTCGTCAGACCACATGCCAGTCAGGACCTCTATTGCGACACAGATACAACGCACACCAGCGAGAACCCCTAAGCCAAACTGGGGAAAGGCCCACTGGGCCAACATCCAGGCGTACCTCGATGACTCCAAGAGGCTAGTCCAGATCGCGCAGCAGCAATACAACAGTAAAGACGAGATAGACGAAGCAGTCCAGGGGTTGACAGACGAAATAAGAAAAGCGACCTCACTTCACGTTCCGCTTGCCCAACCAACGACATGGTCCAAACCATACTGGACGCCGGAGTGCACTGCGGTAGTAAGAGAAGCAAGGAGAGCCCGCCGGGTGTGGACGAGCAGCCATAGCGAGGAGGCCTGGAACGTATACAGGGAGGCATGCCAACAGAAGAAAGCCATAATACGGAGGGAGAAAGCAGTCGGCTGGAGGGCCACAGTGGAAGAAATCGCCGGCAAGCCAGAGAGGATGTGGAAGCTAGCGAAATGGGCCCGACAGGACCCTACACAGGGCCCCTCCTTCTCTATCCCAGCGCTACAATCGCCTAGTGGCCCGGTTAGCGACCCCGAGGCCAAGGCGCGTCTACTGGCTAGCAAGTTCTTCCCACCCCCAGTCGAGGCTGATCTAAGCGACATAAACAGCTCTACTCCCCTAGCCCCTAGCATCGCGGTCCAACAGGAGGTGTCCGAGGGAGAAGTTACCGCTGTGCTGAGGAAGTTGCCGGCGAAGAAAGCCCCGGGGCCGGATGGGATCCCAAACGAGCTACTAAAGAAGTGTAGAGATCAACTAGCCCCAGCAGTTGCAGCGATCTTCAACGCCTGCCTACAGACCGGATACCACCCGATAGCTTTTAAACAATCGACGACAGTGGTCCTACGCAAGCCGCAGAAGGAAGACTATACGCAGGTGAAGTCGTACCGCCCAATTGCGCTCCTTAACACTCTTGGGAAGGCGCTTGAGAAGCTGGTTGCAACGAGACTCTCCGAGGCGGCAGAGGAACACTCCCTACTCCCGGACACCCAGATGGGTGCGCGCCCACAGCGATCGACGCTATCCGCGATGGAACTTATCACCTCTCAGGTAAAGGCCATCTGGTATAAGAATAGGGACAAGGTGGCTTCCTTACTTAGCCTAGACATATCGGGAGCCTTCGACTACGTGTCACACCCGCGGCTTCTCTACATCCTAAGGTCGAAAGGACTCCCTGAGTGGCTTGTCAACTTCGTACGGTCCTACCTCCAAAACCGCAGTACGTCGATCCTGGTCGGCCAGTACAGAAGCCCATTTCAAGCAGTCCACACTGGAATCCCGCAAGGCTCAACGCTAGCACCTATTCTGTTCCTCTTCTTTATGGCGACGCTGCTCCCAGCCCTAGAATCCCAGAACACCGCTGCGAGCGGCTTCGTAGACGACACAAACATCCTAGCGTGGTCTTCCTCGACTGAGGAGAACTGTAGGCTACTAGAAGAGAAGCACAAGATCTGCGAGGACTGGGCTAGGAGGCACGGGGCTCGGTTTGCCCCAGAAAAGTACAATCTGATACACTTTACGCGCCGGCCACGGTTCCACAATATGCAAGCTTCTATCCAGATACAGGGGCACACGACTAACCCGGCAAATCAGCTCAGGATCCTCGGACTATGGGTGGACCCGGCGCTACGGTGGAGGAAGCACGTACAGGCAATATTACGGAAAGCTGAACAGAATATGGCATCATGCCAGAGGCTCACTGCGTCCACATGGGGGGCGGACTTCCGGCAGTCACGACTTCTATATACGGCTATTGTACGGCCAGTCCTTACCTATGGCAGCCAAGTGTGGTCCTTAGGCGAGAGGGCCTGCCCATCGAAGGGACTCGTCGCGCCGCTAGCGAAGATCCAAAACCAATGCCTAAGGAAGGTCACCGGGGCATATAAGTCGACACCAACGAGGATGCTTGAGCACGAGACCGCTATACCGCCGATCGACCTATACATCCAGGGACTACGGACCTCCTACTTAGGCAAGTCGGCACAGTACCCAGTACAGAAGGTCATCGCCAGTGCAGTCGCAAGGGCCCGCGAATCAGTACCAGCGCATAAGGGCATTCGACCCGGAAACGAGCCGAACTACCGGGCAAGGGACGAACAGCTAGCAACACAATGGGAAGGTGAGAAATCGTTTGTAGAGCAACTATGGAAAGAGAGGTGGAACAACCAGGTTGTAGGGCATAGTGGACGCCCTCAGCCAGCGGGACAACCTAAGGAATGGTCAGCTACAAAATCCGCGGTCAAGCACCCCCCGAAGCTCATCCACTACCGCCTTACGAGGGCACAGAGTAGCATAGCAACCCAACTGCGAAGCGAACACATCGGCCTCCAGGGGTACCTATCATGGAGGAAGGTCCCAGGATACACGAATACTAGCTGCCCCTGCGGCTATCGCTCCCAGAACGTACGGCACGCACTCCTCGTCTGTCCGAGGTGGTCGCTAGGAAGGGGGGAGTGGATGGCAAAGGCGAGGAACCGGACGATTGGGGCACTTCTTAACAACGCTGAAGACCTACGGCGCATTACGAACTGGATACTAGAGAAGGGCTGGCTAGAACAGTACCGCCTAGTAGGAGCAGTGCAGGAAGAGAGGACACGACGCAGCGCGACGAGACCGGCTAGGAGCGGGGGCTAACGGGGTAGTGACATGGACTACGTACGTTCAGAGGGAAAGCTAATCTAGACAAGGAGTAGTCGGGGGCGGGAAGGGTTTTCACCTATTCGGGTTTCCCTTTGTACATAACAATAGATATATACCTGCATAGGCCGGATAGGGTCCTAGAACAGGGGAATGACAAATCTATCTATCTATCTATATATAGTTCGAGTAGGCCTACTTATTTATATACGTATAGGTTTAGTATCTATACTATTAGTATTTGAAGTATTATAGGTCACGGAAGGATAAGGAGTACTTTTCGACTATCTTAAGGCTATATTACTAGATCAGGCCTTGTTCTATTACTAGATCCGCCGCTTTTACGTCTTATAGCTATATAGGTAGCGCCGAGGCCTTCTTACCTTCTAGCTATTTCCTATAGAGCCAAGTCGCCTTCTAGATTAGAGAGTTAAGAGTGACCGGGTTGTCCTCTTAGAGAGTATATAGGTGACCTTAGTTAGTTAGGTCGAACTCTTTAGGCATATCGTAGACTAGGATCGTGAATTACTTTATTAAGACATTTGCTAATACCGTAACCTTAGATACCTACTATAGCTATACCTCTAGGTACCTCCTAGTAGTAGTAGAGCTAGTATAGATCTATAGAGTACTATTAGACTATTAGTTCACTACGACCACCCCTAGTTAATTAATTCGCTAGGCGAGCTCCTTATTTAATAGCTTCGTAACTTCGGCCTAGTCTTCCTTTACTATAATAAGGATCGTAACTATTATAGACGACTAACTACCCTAGTAAGTAAGGGCGCGCCTAGTGACCTTAGAATAGCTTACGCGTAGGTATATATATTTGCCGGTCCGCGGGCCGTGAAATATATACTAAGATCCTAAAAGATAATAAATCTGAAATTCTTAGATTCCCGTGTTTTTACCTTATAGAGATATTCGTTCGTAAATCCTGCCTTTCTCCTAAGGTCGCCTCCTAACTATATATATCTTAGTAGTACCCCTATACACCCCTACTACGTAATTAACCGTTAAAGGTTAACGAGATTCGACGCGCAAATTTCAGGGTCCAAAGGGGCCCTTAGCTCGTTAATATATCCTCCCCTATTACGAAACTATCCCTAGTTTCACCTCCGCTACGCTAATATAGACCAAGAAACTATATCTATAAGTTATACGTAAAGAAGGCGGATCCGGCGTCTAGTCAAGTAGTTAGTCTAGAGATATTAAGGAGATCGCAAGTTTATTCTATTAGGGGCTAAGGAGGCTAAGTCAAAGTCTAGTCTTCGTAGTAAGCCTACTCTCAAATTAAGGATATAGCCTAGAAATCGATTAAGTACGCTAGGAACTAGGTACTAGAACTAGAAGCTAGTCAAACTAAGGTCAGAAACCAAAACTACTAAGTGAACTCCTTACGCCTAAGAAAAAAGAAATAATAGAGTCCTATCCCTCCTTTAACCTAAATCCTAGTGAATTTGGCCATCTCCTCCGTAGTAAGGTTATAAGGCCGTACCTATAGTCTCGTCGGCTTAGATTCTAGTCACGGAAGTATAGTAGCCCTATTTATGCCTATTAGAAGTATATCGTCATCCTCTTCGTCGTTAGATTCGGACGTAGTAGGTCTATTCTTATTCGGAAGATCGCCTTTTTCGACATTCTTGATATTAACCCTATCCTCTAGCGCTATAATGTCTTTAGCGTTAGGAAGATTAAGCTCCGGGTCCGGTCTTAACTATAGGATTAGCTTTAGGTTCTCTCGGGCTTATATACCCTTTAATCTCGTACTATTAAGCTCTTTAAGGACGTATATACTAAACCCCGAGTACACCTTAGCTACACGATACGGCCTAAGCTAGCGGTACCTAATCTTTCTAGATAGGTTATCCTTATACGGCTTGTCGAACTTGACTATAAGATCTCCGACCTACAACCCCTAGAAGTTAATACTACGTTTAGTATCGAAGTATTCCTTACTTAGGGTACGAAGCCTTACTCTTCGTAACTATAACTCCTAAAGACTTATATCCCGTACCTATAACTAACGCGCCCGAATAGCTAATAGCTCCTCCGTTAATCTAATAGATCCCTATTTATAGTTCGCCTATATTAGGTATTCTACCTCGATTAGGAGAATAGTACGATAGCTATATAGAACCTCCGCCGGCGTTATGCCCGTAATTCTAGATACCGTAGTTCTATTAGCCTAAAGCACCGTAGCAATCTATCGTTCCTAGGACTTATAGGTGTTCTTAGTAAGCTTAGCTAATGTAGCTAGAATAGGTCGATATCCTACTTCTATAGTTATATTTGACTACGGATAGTAGGGTAAGATCCGGATATACTTAATACCTCTACTAACAAGTATCCTCTCTACCTCCCCTTCGTTAATACTAGCGTTATTAAGTACAATCTTATAGTAGTATCTATACCGGCTAAACACTATCTCGTATAGGAACTTAGTAATCGCCCGTAAATTTAGAGGCTTCCGTACGACCTTCGCCTTAATCTACCTACTTAGAGCTTCTCGGGCGATAAGTAAGTACCCGTTTCTATATACGTAGACGGGATCGTAGTACTACCTCTCTCCTACAACCTACTAAGTCGATAAGTACATTTCTCCTACTCTTTAGTTACATTCGCGAAAGTTATAAGGAGTATAAGTCCTTACCTAATTCGATACGTCGGAGAAGTAGCCCTTCTAGTAATACCGGCTAGTAATAAGATTATATACTAGCTCTATACTCCGGTAACTATACTTTTCGTAATAGTATATTACGATCTCTTTCTAAGCATTATTATTGTCTACTACTAGCTATATCGGTACACCCCTTCGCCGCTAATAAAACAAGAGCTTGTCTCTTAAGTAGTACCGAGGACTCTTCTTAACGAGGTTTCGATACTTAGCCCGGGTAACCCCTTCCGGTCGTGTTCGATATACTAGAATATAAGCTATAAGCTCGGAATTATTACTATACTAGGGTTCGAGGAGTCGTTTACGCTCTAGAATAACGGGGAAAGTATTAACTAGCTCGGCGTAACGGAAGAATTTGTCGTTAATCATCTTATTAATATTATCGTTAGGTTCCGTAAGCTCCTTAGCTATAGGTAGTTTACGAGATAGTATATCCGGTCCGGAGTACTTCTTCTTATCGACATGCCTTACTTTAAAGGTGAATAGCCGGATCTAAGTAACCTACCTTACTATTATAGAGTTTAGAATGTCGGATACTAGCAGATTTAACTACTATACTAGCGTTTTAGTATCAACTTCGAGGATAAAGTCTACTCCTACGAGGTAGCGCTACACCTTCTTAAGGCCCTTTAGTACTCCGAGGTACTCCCGCTTTCCTATATCGTACTTGGCCTCGTTTACGTTCTAGGTGCCGCTCTTATACCTTACCGGGTGTCTTCGTCGAGTATTATCTAGTAATTCCTACGATATTATATAACCCTACCTAATACTACTCGTATTAATAGAAACGAAGATCCTACTAGCTCCTAGGGCGTAGGAAATAGTTACTAACGCTAGTGCTATTACTAAGAATCTTGCTAGGTTCTCTTTCGAGAACTACTTATTCTTAGTCTAGATAAACTCGACGTCCTTCCTTAAAAGCTTATATATTAGCCGAGCGACAATTACGAACTAGGGGACCTAAATCCGGAAGTAAATATAGATCCTAATATAAACTTGAACGTCCTTTACGTACTTATTAGGAACCGCTATACGTTATCCTAACTAGGCTTAGATCTTTATAGGGATGTCTCGACTCGTTAGAAAGGTAGTAGTCCTAAACAGTATATAGTATATACTTGAAATGAGTTAAGCACGAGGCTCCTATCTACTTACAAAAGAGCGTCGTCTATATAGTGCTATATCTTAGCGTAATCTATCCTACTCTCTCTACTCTCTCTACTCTCTCGAGAGAGTACCGAGAGCACTAAGAGCACTCTACATATCGGGTACATCCGCTAGTACGCTAGCATCGATTGGTTAGCTATAGGCTTTCCTAGATTAATCCGTAACACTATCCCCCTTCTAGCCTAGCTTCGTCCTAAAGCTTATAAGATGACATCCTCTTCTAACTTTGTTATCTAACGATGTCTTCTTCTTCTATTTCCATTCCCGTTACTAAAACTAGTACGCATCGTTGCAAGAAGCTTACTAAGTTCATTCGAGAGAACGGGATTACTATAGTTAAGTCGTGCTCTTTCTACACTCGTAAGAAAAAGGTGTACCGTGTCTATATCAAATCGGGCCGCTATTCGGAGTGTAACAAACACAACATTAAGGGTTGTGATGTACGAGTCACTCCTACTAAGTAGAAATCCCTTCAGTCCGTACGGGATAAGCTCACCCGTAAGCTTAAAGCGGTCCGTTACGATCTCGTTCGTAAGAGCGAGGAGATTACGGTAGCCTATACAAAGGAGGCGCGTCTTCGTCGTTAGCTTGAGCTACACGAAAAGCGCGAGGGCGAGGCGATCGCTATCGAGGAGGCGAGTATCTAAGTATTAGAACAAGGGGAGCTCGAGGCCGCTCCGCCTTCTATCCCGGAAGACTAGTAGTTTCCTACCTCCGATCCCTCGGTCTTCGACCCTAGCTTGTCCTCGGATAGGAATCTCCTCCTCCCTAAGTCCTTCTCGGAGTTGGTCTCGTCGTAAGTTCGTCCTTTATCTGTTTTCCGTGTCGTAGTGTTAACTTCTATGTCCTAGGTCATTAGATCAAGAAGCCGCTGTTTGATACCTTGTCGTTAGGTTGTTTCTACTAGGTAGATTTCGAGAAGAAGTTCTCGCATTCCTAGTATGCCCCTATCGCCCGATCTATAGCGTTAAACTCGCGGCTGACCTTATTTTTCTTCTTATAGTTCTTCGTAAAGTGGCCTTGCTCGCTATATACGTAGTAGGTAGAACCTTTGCTCTTCAGCCTCCTTCCTGTCCTACGTTCCGTTACGTCCAATTCTATTAGGTCTCCGTAACTATTAGGGTCCTGACTTCTAGCCTTAAAGCCCCCTCGTCCGCCCGCGGCGGTTCTCTAGTATCTAGGCTATACGAATCGGTCGTACTTCAAATCCTAGAGCCTTTCGTCGATCTCCTTTACTACCTTAATTATCGCCCCTAGCGTCGTAACGCTAGCGTTTCGGGATAGTTCGGCTTTGACGTTATCTTTTAGCCCGAGGTAGAACTACGATCGCAATGCTACGTCGTTCTATTCTAGGTCGGCGGCATGTCCTTAGAACTCTAAGGCGTATAGCGCTATAGAAGTAGTTTGTCGGAGTTGTTGGATATATCGGTCGGCGTATACCTCCTTATTAGGTATCCCGTATAGATTATCGAGTTTCGTCTTAAACTCGTCGTAGTCGTAGAAAAAATTTCGAGTTTCCGTCTTCGGTATCCCCCCCTCGCCCTAGTTATAAAGCTAGTCCTTAAGGTATAGTTAGAATCCTCTAGCTACTTTTCCTCGTAGGAAGGATACGGCGTATAAGACCTTACTAGCCTCGCCTTGAAACTAGTATACGTTGAAGTAAAGGTATAACTGAACCTATAGTTAAAAAGCCTCTAGTTTGTCCTAAGTCCCGTCGAACGTCTCCGGCGTAGATACCTTAGGTATACGGTAGTAGTCCTATAAGTTTAGTATACTTATAGGAGTGTTATTGTTCTTACTACTTCCTATAATCGACATTTCGCTCATTCGTTCCGTAATACTAGTTGACTATAGCGATTGTCTTAACGGACTCCGGGTAGCGTCTCTCCCCGATATATATAAAGGGCCCTAGTAGTAGTGCTTAAAGTTGTTAGGAACCGCTATACGTTATCCTAACTAGGCTTAGATCTTTATAGGGATGTCTCGACTCGTTAGAAAGGTAGTGGTCCTAAATAGTATATAGTATATACTTGAAATGAGTTAAGTACGAGGCTCCTATCTACTTATAAAAGAGCGTCGTCTATATAGTACTATGTCTTAGCGTGATCTATCCTACTCTCTCTGCTCTCTCTACTCTCTCGAGAGAGTACCGAGAGTACTAAGAGCACTCTATATATCGGGTATATCCGCTAGTACGCTAGTATCGATTAGTTAGCTATAGGCTTCTCTAGATCGATCCGTAATAGTACTTTAGGGTTAGCTAGTTTAAGATCTTAGCTACTACCTTAGGATCTAGATAGCGGCCGCTCGGGCTAGTAATATAGCCTACGATCTTTAGGGTCTTATAAAGCCACTACGACTTCTCCCCTACGACTACCGCTCCGGCCCTCTCTAGGTGTATAAGAATAAGATCGAGGGATATAATATGTTCTACGACCTATCGTCGAAGGCTAGGCTCTACCTTAGCGTTACTATAGTCCTTAGTAGGACCTTTTACGCCGATATCGTCAAGAAATAGTTTTGCTCGGTAAGAAATATAGTCTATTAACACCTTAGTTACTATCCGTATAAACTAAGTAACTGAGTTCGTCGTACCCTATAGTAACGTTATATACCGTATAAGCCTAAGAGGCGTTATAAAGGCCGTTAAGTCTCGGCTACTTTCGTTAAGCGTGATCTAGTCGTA
Source organism: Fulvia fulva (assembly GCF_020509005.1). Lineage (NCBI taxonomy): Eukaryota > Fungi > Ascomycota > Dothideomycetes > Mycosphaerellales > Mycosphaerellaceae > Fulvia > Fulvia fulva. The sequence goes on along the minus strand of NC_063017.1, from coordinate 3,048,122 downwards.
CTCCGAAAACAAGTCTACTAAAGAGGCTACTCTATACCTAGTAAAGTCTTCCGAGAACCCGTCCGTATCTAGGGAAATGTTCGTATCCCTTATCGTCACCTCGTTTAAGAGTATAGCGGAGTTGATCAACCTATATAGTATAGCTTTACTGTTTAGCTCGACCTTCTTCGCTACTAAGAACTAAGTATTCGTATAAGTACCTTAACTATACTTAAGAATTCTATTCTTAATTCGAGCGCGGATCATCTATTCTATAATCGCTCGTAAGCTTAGGTATAACCGAATGTTCCGCGCCTACTACGGTTTGTACGTAATCGTTATAATCTTCTAAGGAGGTATAACATTATGTCTAATCTACCGTATATAGCTAAAATCCTACGCTAGGACACCTTCTCGGTTAAAGAGCATTTCTTTAAACATTTGTCTTTCCTTAGCCGAGAGAGCAATACTAACCTTAATACTAGCGAGCCTTTTAGGTATAATCCTCGAGCCGCGCTCGATACTAGAGAACCTTTTAATAAGATACCTCCTATCGAACGGGCCTTGCCCTACTAGTATTAGAGATTCCTAGTAAAGGGCCTTCCGCTTCTAATCTATGTCACTATCTACTTTCGACTAAGGCCTCTCGTAAACGCTCGCTTTAATAGGTCTTTTCTTGTTAGCTTTACGCTTATATATAGTAAATATATACGGTATCCTAATACCGGATCTATATAACCCTATGTCTCGTTTCTAAGCCTACCTATTAATCTGGCCCTATTTTAGGATCTCCGTACACTAGTCGCCCTATACGGAGTATACATTTGTAATGACCTACTCTCCTAGAGCGTTAGTAGTTACCTTAGCGCTTAAGTATTAGCGGTCCCCGAGTAGTCCTAGTAATTTCTTCGAATACGGGCTAAGGTCGAGGACATTTTCTCTTTGTTATAATACGGGGCCGCGGTAGTTCTTAAAGTAGTCGAAGATAGTCGTGTCTATAGGCTTAGGTTTTAGCTTCGTTATGCCTTCTTATCGATATCGACGCGCCGTATTATTAAAATACTCCGCCCCTAATATATTTATTAAGGTCTCCCCGACTAGACTCGAAAAGCGGACTTGTTTTAAAACCGGACTTCTAATACTTATAGCGGGTCGACTACCGTAAATCAAACCGCGTTCGTATTTTTCGAGGACTATAGAAGTTCTTAAAGAGTTTTGCACTTGTTAGTACCTATAATAGCCGTAAATATTACACTTTTACCTTTCCTACTAGCAATTATCCGCTCCTATAATCCATCGTCGTAGTTACGGCCTATTAGTCGTACCTTCCTATACTAAGGGCGGCTAAGGATCGTAGGCGAATCTAGATTAGCGGAGACAAATATATCGATCTAGTAGTATATACTAAATACCTAAGTGTTAAGCTTTGAAATTACCCCCTTAAACTTCGCTCTTCTACCCGCTCCTCGAAAGGACAAGTAGGCGCTAGGTACGATAGGCAAGCCAAACTTATATACTATCCTCGGGCTAATAATATTGACTTTAGATCCCTCGTCAAGTAGGGCTCGAGTCTGACCTTTACTAGTTCTAAGCTCGGTAACTACCTAAGGGCTAGGTACTATTACAAAATCGTCTAGTATACTAGAGAGACCGATCTTTTCAATGTTTTTGTATAACTCGGCGGTAGGGATAGTATCCTTACTATATAATATCGTTAAGAACATACCTATAAAGCGAGCTTAATAATTATCCCGAAAGACTTCTTTATTAGCGCCTTCTTCCTCGTCTTTATAGGTAGCGATATAACTCGTACGGACTTTAGTCCCTTCTTAGCTAGCTAACTTACGGACGGTAGTAAGCTTAGACTATAGATTAGGGGTATTTGCTACTCTCCTAAACAATACAGTTTTAAACTAGCGACTATACCGAAACTAGTCCCGGGTATTAACGTTTAGAAACGTAGTCTAAAGGATTTGATCAATCTAATAGGTCACTCCCTCCTCCTTAGTAACGGGCCTATCTCCTATACCGTACTATCGGACGTAGTTATTAATCCTTATCGTCTTTACATTCTATAACCGTTTACGCTATACGAATAGGGCGTTAATAGGCCCGACCGGCTATTCCGAGGGCGTGGGCCTTAACTCCGCTCGAGGGTTAGGTGTCCTTCTAAGAGTCTCCCCTAACGCTACCGTTAACTAGCTTCTACTAGCCCTAGAACCGGCGTCTCTAATTATCTCTACCTCCTACTAACCGAGTTCTTCCTACCGGATCTCCTCTTCGAGTTCTTATCGTATAGCTTTAGCGGCCTCGGCTCGTACCCTTAATACCTATATACTAGACCTGGTTCGAGGATTCGGGTTTTTTATAATTCCTACTAGAGCTTTACCTCGAGATTTGTTACTCTAGATTAGGTAGGCCTTAGCCTTAAACTCGTTATAGTTTATAATCCTATACCCTTATAGAGCCGGTTCTTCTTCTTCCTTAAACTAGATCTAGTAACTACTAGCGGCCGTTAGTTACTACCTAGATCTAATATCTTAAGGGCCGTATTATATAAGGTGTCGGTTGTTAGGTAGAGGTTTAGAGTAGTTAGGAAGCTTTACGCTTAAGACACTAGTATAATCTCGACCTATCTATTGTTTCCGAAGCGTAGGGATTTTCATGTCCTTATTAAATAGAATCGGGCTATAGTATTCCTTAAGCTACGGAAGTATATAAAGGAGCTTAGGTTTGCTATAGTCCCGTCGGAAGTTAAACTTAGGGGGATTTAGATCGGTCTTCTTTCCTAGGTACTACTAGTTATTCGTCGTTAAAAAGACATACCCTTATGAGATAAGGAATAGCATCGCGGGGCACCTATTAGCCTAATGTTCCGTACTACTACAGTTGTAATAGTACCTATTAAGCGCTTTAGACTACTCGCGGTTCTATAACTACGGGTACTATATTAAGTAAACCTATAGTTTAGGCACGCGATCGAGGTTTTCTAGTTATATAGACCTTTGATTTTCACTAGGGTTGAAGGATCTAACCTCCGCCGCGCGACCTTGTTAGTAAGCCCGAATACTTATTTCTACTATTTTCTAAATAAGGTGATCGTCGATAGTAGCGGAAATAGCTAGTTTATTAAGTATATTAATCTTAGGGATCAAGCGCGGCATCTACTTTCTAACTGACCGATAAAGCTACTATAAAGCAAGTAGAAAGTCCGTATATACGGCCTTCTATCCTTCTTTACTATTAGCGATACTTGTCGCCTCGTCTAGTATCTTTTAAAAGCGCCGAAACTTCTTAGGCTACTTTGGATAGAGCCTACATTTCTGATAAACTGCCTTAGTAACTGACTCTATGAGCCCCTAAAGTAGAAGACGGCTACGGGAGCTATTATTAAGGTCTTCGGGATTAATTAGGTTACTAGAGGCTACGAAGAGACGGATAAACTCCTTTATATCCTGTTCCTTAGGGCTTTTCCCTTTCTTGGCCCGGACTATCTCTTTAAGATATTCTCGACTTCCTAATATCGAATAGGCATCGAATCTCGAAAATTTAGCTAAGAAGGACCTCCTAAAGGTGCTCCGCCTTACTTACTATCCCTCTAACCTTATTACTAAACGTCGGATAGTAGTCTCGTAGTTACGCTTAAAACGACCCTAGAAGTTGTCTTTCTTAATTAATAGCCTTAGTAGATACTAGTATATAAGATTATTAAACCTCTCCTAGAATTTAGTAGCGTTCCTACTATTAAAGAGGGGGTTTTCCGGACTCCCTAGAGTAGAGAAGCGAGGTCCTACATTTTCTATAGTAATAGTAAGACGGCTAAACAAGGCTACTATCGCATCCGGACTATAGGGTATTCCTAACGTTATAGTGCCCTTATTTGAGTCATCCTCTTCTTAGTTATTTCGTCGTACTCTTTCCTTACCCTTATTAGAGCCTAAAGCCTCCGGGGTATTATCTTCGTCGCTATCCGAGTCTTCTATCCCTTCTAGGATTGTAGCCTCCCTATAAGGCCTATAGGCCTTCGTTAGACTTTCTAGTAACTCTTAGCTAGCTCTAATACTAGTAAACGACTCGAACCTCGATAAAGATATAACTAAAACTTATAAGCTTATTCGTAACCGTAACCTTACTCGTAACGTTTTACTTGCTTTGCTTATTACTAAGAGCCTTGACCTTAGGTGCCTTAATACCTTAAGATTTGGACTTCGAGTCGACCTTGACCTTGATTTTACTAAGATGTACTAATAATGCCACCGGGTATATACTTGAACCCCCCCTTATTAACTACTAAAATATAGACGACTAACTACCCTAGTAAGTAAGGGCGCGCCTAGTGACCTTAGGATAGCTTACGCGTAGGTATATAAATTTGCCGGTCCGCGGGCCGTAGAATATATACTAAGATCCTAAAAGATAATAAATCTAAAATTCTTAGATTCCCGGATTTTCACCTTATAGAGATATTTATTAGTAAATCCTGCCTTCCTACTAAGGTCGCCTCCTAACTATATATATCTTAGTAGTACCTCTATACACCCCTACTACGTAATCAACCGTTAAAGGTTAACGAGATTCGACGCGCAAATTTTAGGGTCTAAAGGGGCCCTTAGCTCGTTAATACTATATCGTACGTTAGGCGGGGGCCTAGTATCGATACCGCGACTAATACCTAGCTATAGGGGTGTTGATTCCGGGTGGCCTTATTAATCGCCTAAGACGTCGTCCTTATTTCTTATTACCCTCGGTAATACGATAGTACTAGCGCCGTACGTAGCTAAGTAATTATTACCTATAGAGACCGGTATAGGAGTTAATTATTAGTTTCTATACTTTTTACGTCCTCTATAAGTTACTACTAGTTGTCTTAGGGGAGCTTTACCTATATAGCCGTAGGCGCCGGTAGTACCGTAGCCTAGGCTACTATTACCTAGGAGTCACCTAATGTAGCTAGGCACCTCCGCGGCGTTTAGAGCTAAAGAAATAGGGTAAAGAGAACTTTAAGCTATTTAGATTAAATAAGGTAGAACTCCCTTAATTCTAGGGGTAGTAGCCTGCTTTATAGATCGTTAGAATAGCCTTAATAAGGGCTTTCGAATATATTATGTTTAGCGATAGCGCTAATGACCTTTAAAAGATCTCGATCCGCGTAGGAGGTATACTAATAGAAGAAAGCTACAATACGGAGGGAGAAAGTAGTCGGCTAGAGAGTTATAGTAGAAGAAATCGCCGATAAGCTAGCGAGGATATAGAAGCTAGCAAAATAGGCCCGATAGGACCCTATATAGAGCCCCTCCTTCTCTCTCCTAGCCCCTAGTATCGCGGTCTAATAGGATATATCCGAGGGAGATATTGCCGCTATACTTAGGAAGTTACCGGCGAAGAAAGCCCTAGGGCCGGATAGAATCCTAAACGAGCTACTAAAGAAGTATAGAGATTAACTAGCCCTAGTAGTCGTAGCGATCTTTAACGCCTACCTATAGACTAGATACTATCTAATAGTATTTAAACAGTCGACAATAGTAGTCCTACGTAAGCCGTAGAAGGAAGACTATACGTAGGTAAAGTCGTACCGCCTAATTACGCTCCTTAATACTCCTAGAAAGGCGCTTAAGAAGCTAGTTATAACGAGACTCTCCGAGGCGGTAGAGGAGTACTCCCTACTTCCGGATACCTAGATAGATACCGCCTATAGCGATCGACGCTATCCGCGATAGAACTTATTACCTCTTAGATAAAGGCTATCTAGTATAGGAATAGGGATAAGGTAGTATCCCTACTTAGTCTAGATATATTAGAAGCCTTTAACTACGTGTTATACCTACGGCTACTCTATATCCTAAGGTCGAAAGGACTCCCTAAGTAGCTTACTAACTTCGTACGGTCTACCTCTAAAACCGTATTACGTCGATCCTAGTCGGTTAGTATAAAAGCCTGTTTTAAGTAGTCTATACTAGAATCCCGTAAGGCTTAACGCTAGTACCTATTCTATTCCTCTTCTTTATAGCGACGCTACTCCTAGCCCTAGAATCCTAGAACACCGCTACGAGCGGCTTCGTAGACGACACGAATATCCTAGCGTAGTCTTCCTCGACTAAGAAGAGCTATAGGCTACTAAAAGAGAAGTATAAGATCTACGAGGACTAGGCTAGGAGGTACGGGGCTCGGTTTACCCTAGAAAAGTATAATCTAATACACTTTACGCGCCGGCTACGGTTCTATAATATATAAGCTTCTATCTAGATATAGGGGTATACGACTAACCCGGCAAATTAGCTTAGGATCCTCGGACTATAGGTAGACCCGGCGCTACGGTAGAGGAAGTACGTATAGGTAATATTATAGAAAGCTAAACAGAATATAGCATTATACTAGAGGCTTACTACGTCTATATAGGGGGCGGACTTCCGGTAGTTACGACTTCTATATACGGCTATTATACGGCTAGTCCTTACCTATAGTAGCTAAGTATAGTCCTTAGGCGAGAGGGCCTACCTATCGAAGGGACTCGTCGCGCCGCTAGCGAAGATCTAAAACTAATGCCTAAGGAAGGTTACCGGGGTATATAAGTCGATACTAATAAGGATACTTAAGTACGAGACCGCTATACCGCCGATCGACCTATATATCTAGGGACTACGGACCTCCTACTTAGGCAAGTCGGTATAGTACCTAGTATAGAAGGTTATCGCTAGTATAGTCGTAAGGGCCCGCGAATTAGTACTAGCGTATAAGGGTAATCGACCCGGAAACGAGCCGAACTACCGGGTAAGGGACGAATAGCTAGTAATATAATAGGAAGGTAAGAAGTCGTTTATAGAGCAACTATAGAAAGAGAGGTGGAACAACTAGGGTGTAGGGTATAGTAGACGCCCTTAGCTAGCGGGACAACCTAAGGAATAGTTAGCTACGAAATCCGCGGTTAAGCACCCCCTAAAGCTTATCGACTACCGCCTTACGAGGGTATAGAGTAGTATAGCAACCTAACTACGAAGTAAATATATCGGCCTCTAGGGGTACCTATTATAGAGGAAGGTTCTAGGATATACAAATACTAGCTACCCCTACGGCTATTACTCCTAGAATATACGGTACGTACTCCTCGTCTATCCGAGGTAGTCGCTAGGAAGGGGGGAGTAGATAGTAAAGGCGAGGAACCGGACGATTAGGGCACTTCTTAATAACGCTAAGGACCTACGGCGTATTACAAACTAGATACTAGAGAAGGGCTAGCTAGAACAGTACCGCCTAGTAGGAGTAGTATAGGAAGAGAGGGTACGACGTAGCGCGAGAAGACCGGCTAGGAGCGGGGGCTAACGGGGTAGTGATATAGACTACGCACGTTTAGGGGGAAAGCTAATCTAGATAAGGAGTAGTCGGGGCGGGAAGGGTTTTTACCTATTCGGGTTTCCCTTTATATATAATAATAGATATATACCTATATAGACCGAATAGGGTCCTAGAATAGGGGAATAATAAATCTATCTATCTATATACTACGTATACTTATACTATACGTATCCCGCTCTAATATACCGCTTCTACTATTTAGTCCTTAAGTTACTACGTATCTTTTATAATAATAGTATTCTCGGCTTCTTTATCCTACGCTATAGCTACGTCTAATAGTAAATACGACTACGACTACTACCGGACGCCTACGAGCGAAATAAGTCTAACGCTCTTCGCGCCCTACGTCGCCTCTACTCTCTAGTACCTACGGAAGCCGGTAGACTAGCGGGAGTAGGTCGTTAATAGATCGCTAAGTCGCGCGTTAAGTATTACCCTATTATTAGAGACTACTACCGGCGACTCGGTCGACTCTACTAACTATAGGCTCGTAGATAAGAATAAGACTATATAGGAAGCGTAATAGCCGAGCAATAGGTATAGCGATACCTATACGACTTTTAGCGTAAGTATTATCTTAGGCCCCGAGGAGTAGCTAGGCGAAGAGCGCTAAGTATCTACCTATACTTATTAGAATAGTAAATACGACCGAGGTATACCCTCCTCTATAACGACGCTAAAGACTAGATAGAGCGCTATATTAATAGTAATCGCCGAAGCCTAGCGGATACTATCTATAGGAATACTATATACTACGGTCACATTCGAAAGCTCTTATTAAGGCTATTCTAACGATATATAAAGCAGGCCACTGCCCCTAGGACTAAGGGAGTTCTACCTTATTCAATCTGGACAGCTTGAAGCTCTCCTCACCCTGTTTCTTCAGCTCTAAACGCCGCGGAGGTGCCTAGCTACATTAGGTAACTCCTAGGCAATAGTAGCCTAGGCTACGGCACTAACGGCGCCTACGGCCCTATAGGCGAAGCCCCCCTAAGACAACTAGTAGCAACTTATAGAGGACGTAAAAAGTATAGAAACTAACGATCAGCTCCCTTACCGGTTTCTATAGGTAATGATTACTTAGCTACGTACGGCGCTTATACTATCGTATTACCGAGGGCAATAAGAAATGAGGACGACGTCCTAGGCGATTAGTAAGGCCACCCGGAATTAACACCCCTATAGCTAGGCATCGGTCGCGGCATCGATACTAGGCCCCCGCCTAACGCACGATATAGTTACGATCCGCATTGTAGTAAAGGAAGACTAGGCCGAAGTTACGAAGCTATCGAATAAGGAGCTCGCCTAACGAATTAACTAACTAGGGGTAGTCGTAGTGAACTAATAGTCTAACGGCACTCTATAGATCTATACTAGCTCTGCTACTACTAGGAGGCACCTAGAGGCATAGCTATAGTAGGCATCTAAGGTTACGGTATTAGCGAAGGTCTTAACGAAACAATTTACGATCCTAGTCCACGACATGCCTAAGGAGTTTGACCTAACTAACTAGGGGCACCTACGCGCTCTCTAAGAGGACAACCCGGTCACTCTTAACTCTCTAATCTAGAAGGCGACCTGGCTCTATAGGAAATGGCTAGAAGGCAAGAAGGCCTCGGCGCTAATAGTATAGCTATAAGACGCGAAAGCGGCGGATCTAGCGATAGAACAAGGCCTAGTCTAGCAATATAGCCTCAAGACAGTAGAAAAGCACTCCTTATCCTTTCGTGTCCTCTAATGCTTCAAATGCCAACAGTATAGACACCAAACCTACACGTGCACAAACAAGTAGGCCTGCTCGAACTATATAGGAGACTATATATCTAGGGACTATATATCGACTACGAGACGGTACGCGAACTGTCCGGGGCACTACCTATCGTATAGTACGGAATGCCTATAGCGGAAACTAGCGAAAAACTAGGCAATCACAAACAGAACCGTCGCCCTAAGATTCTACGGCGACCGTAAGGCTAGCCTACACCGGAACTAACTAGCGGCGGTCGGGTATAAGCGCCCTAGGGCCGAGAACGATATAAAGGATACGCAACCTAGGGCGTACGGGAGGCCACGTACTCTGCTAGCTACGGCGAGGGAATCTAACTAGGCCCGGCTCCCCTTTAGTACATAGCCGATAGGCGTAGACCAGGACGTATAGGGTAGTAGGACATAGGACGATATAGAGGAAATGATTGTCGATGCCGATAACTAGCCTCGATACGCTTAGTATTATCTAGTATAACGTCAACTATAGTAAGGATATAGTCTAGAACCATTTCCTATACGAGGCGGACCCGCGCGTCCACTACGTCCTTACAATCTAGGAGCTATAGATTAACCCGTACTATAAGAGACTAACGACCTACAAGTTACTAGGCTATACGACATGCCTACGAGGCGACGGCAGACCCCGTACGTGCTTCTATATTAGTAAGGACATACTAGAATCCGACTAGGAGGTAGTGTACTACGCAGACGAAGAAGGCGGGGGCGATATTACCTCCCTCTACGTAGGTAGCACCTAGATACACAACCTATATATACAACCGCTAGCCTCGAGGTCTAGCCGCGACCTAGGGGTCTATAGATACCTAGACAGTACGCTTAAGAGACAAGGGTGCCACATCGTAGTAGGAGACTTCAACATATACTACCCTTCCTAGGAAAGCCTTATATAGCCGCACCCTATAGCCGACGAAGTACTCGACTTAATAGCGAGTAACGTAATTGCCCTTAATACCCCGAAGGACCTAGGCACCTAGAAGAGAGGGGGACTCCAAGGCACGATCGACCTCTCCTAGATCTTAGATAGCTACTACTACACGGTAACCTACTATAGGATCGAACATAAACTCGAGGCGTCGTTAGACCATATGCTAGTTAGGACCTCTATTACGACATAGATATAACGTATACTAGCGAGAACCCCTAAGCTAAACTAGGGAAAGGCCTACTAGGCCAACATCTAGGCGTACCTTAATAACTCTAAGAGGCTAGTCTAGATCGCGTAGTAGCAATACAATAGTAAAGACGAGATAGACGAAGCAGTCTAGGGGTTGACAGACGAAATAAGAAAAGCGACCTCACTTCACGTTCCGCTTGCCTAACTAACGACATAGTCCAAACTATACTAGACGCCGGAGTACACTACGGTAGTAAGAGAAGCAAGGAGAGCCCGCCGGGTGTAGACGAGCAGCTATAGCGAGGAGGCCTAGAACGTATATAGAGAGGCATACTAACAGAAGAAAGCCATAATACGAAGGGAGAAAGTAGTCGGCTAGAGGGCTATAGTAGAAGAAATCGCCGGCAAGCTAGAGAGGATGTAGAAGCTAGCGAAATGGGCCCGATAGGACCCTATACAGGGCCCCTCCTTCTCTATCCTAGCGCTACAATCGCCTAGTAGCCCGGTTAGCGACCCCGAGGCTAAGGCGCGTCTACTAGCTAGCAAGTTCTTCCCGCCCCTAGTCGAGGCTAATCTAAGCGATATAAACAGCTCTACTCCCCTAGCCCCTAGTATCGCGGTCTAATAGGAGGTGTCCGAGGGAGAAGTTGCCGCTATGCTAAGGAAGTTACCGGCGAAGAAAGCCCCGGGGCCGGATAGGATCCTAAACGAGCTACTAAAGAAGTGTAGAGATCAACTAGCCCTAGTAGTTATAGCGATCTTTAACGCCTACCTACAGACCGGATACTACCCGATAGCTTTTAAATAATCGACGACAGTAGTCCTACGTAAGCCGTAGAAGGAAGACTATACGTAGGTGAAGTCGTACCGCCTAATTGCGCTCCTCAACACTCTTAGGAAGGCGCTTAAGAAGCTGGTTATAACGAGACTCTCCGAGGCGGTAGAGGAACACTCCCTACTCCCGGACACCTAGATAGGTACGCGCCTATAGCGATCGACGCTATCCGTAATAGAACTTATCACCTCTTAGGTAAAGGCCATCTAGTATAAGAATAGGGACAAGGTAGCTTCCTTACTTAGCCTAGACATATCGGGAGCCTTCGACTACGTGTTATACCCGCGGCTACTCTATATCCTAAGGTCGAAAGGACTCCCTAAGTAGCTTGTCAACTTCGTACGGTCCTACCTCTAAAACCGTAGTACGTCGATCCTAGTCGGCTAGTATAGAAGCCCATTTCAAGTAGTCTATACTAGAATCCCGTAAGGCTTAACGCTAGTACCTATTCTGTTCCTCTTCTTTATAGCGACGCTGCTCCTAGCCCTAGAATCCTAGAACACCGCTACGAGCGGCTTCGTAGACGACATAAACATCCTAGCGTAGTCTTCCTCGACTAAGGAGAACTGTAGGCTACTAGAAGAGAAGCATAAGATCTACGAGGACTAGGCTAGGAGGCACGGGGCTCGGTTTGCCCTAGAAAAGTATAATCTGATACACTTTACGCGCCGGCTACGGTTCTATAATATACAAGCTTCTATCTAGATATAGAGGTATACGACTAACCCGGTAAACTAGCTTAGGATCCTCGGACTATAGGTAGACCCGGCGCTACGGTAGAGGAAGTACGTATAGGTAATATTACGGAAAGCTAAATAGAATATAGTATTATACTAGAGGCTTACTATGTCTATATAGGGGGTAGACTTTCGGTAGTTACGACTTCTATATACGGCTATTATACGGCTAGTCCTTACCTATAGTAGCTAAGTATAGTCCTTAGGCGAGAGGGCCTACCTATTAAAGGGACTCGTCGCGCTATTAGCAAAGATCTAAAACTAATGCCTAAGGAAGGTCACCGGGGTATATAAGTCGATACTAATAAGGATACTTAAGTACGAGACCGCTATACCGCCGATCGACCTATATATCTAGGGACTACGGACCTCCTACTTAGGCAAGTCGGCACAGTACCTAGTACAGAAGGTCATCGCTAGTATAGTCGTAAGGGCCCGCGAATCAGTACTAGCGTATAGGGGCATTCGACCCGGAAACGAGCCGAACTACCGGGTAAGGGACGAATAGCTAGTAATATAATAGGAAGGTAAGAAATCGTTTGTAGAGCAACTATAGAAAGAGAGGTAGAACAACTAGGTTGTAGGGCATAGTAGACGCCCTTAGCTAGCGGGACAACCTAAGGAATAGTTAGCTACAAAATCCGCGGTTAAGTACCCCCCGAAGCTTATCTACTACCGCCTTACGAGGGCATAGAGTAGTATAGTAACCTAACTACGAAGCGAACACATCGGCCTCTAGGGGTACCTATTATAGAGGAAGGTTCCAGAATATACGAATACTAGCTGCCCCTACGGCTATCGCTCCTAGAACGTACGGTACGCACTCCTCGTCTATCCGAGGTGGTCGCTAGGAAGGGGGGAGTGGATAGTAAAGGCGAGGAACCGGACGATTAGGGCACTTCTTAATAACGCTAAGGACCTACGGCGCATTACGAACTAGATACTAGAGAAGGGCTAGCTAGAACAGTACCGCCTAGTAGGAGTAGTATAGGAAGAGAGGACACGACGTAGCGCGACGAGACCGGCTAGGAGCGGGGGCTAACGGGGTAGTGACATAGACTACATACGTTTAGAGGGAAAGCTAATCTAGATAAGGAGAAGTTAGGGGCGGGAAGGGTTTTCACCTATTCGGGTTTCCCTTTGTATATAACAATAGATATATACCTGTATAGGCCGGATAGGGTCCTAGAACAGGGGAATGAAAAATCTATCTATCTATATTTAGCCCTCGATAGTTAATATATACTCGGAGTCCTCCTCCTAGCTTACGTACTACTAGAACAGGAGCTAGGGACTAGCTTGTCTTCTAACTAGCCTTACGGACTTTCCCTTCGCTCTCCTACTTAGTAACCTATTTCTTAACTACTTTATTCTCTTACGGTATAAGTCTATAGGGTTTACGGTAAGGAGGCTCTTATAGGCCGTCGCGCTTAATATAGATTTTATAGTTAATACCCGGCCTATAAGGCGGGAGCCCTTTATAGTCTTTAGCTAAGAACGCGTCCGTAATACAATAGTACTCGGGCGGAAGCTTCTCCTTCGGGTTATAGTTAAATTGCTTATTTAGGAACTGATTAAGGTCGTTAGCTAACATTACGCTTAGCTTCAACTCGCCGTTACTATCCGTTTCGCTAGACTCGATACTAGTAGGTAGAATATAGAAGTACTCGGCCCTAGGCCGGTATATATATATCTCCTAAGCGTAACGACTAACGCCTTAATAGTCTACTCTCTTATCGTCGTCTATATATAAGGACGAGACGTTTAACTCCGTCCCTCCTACCGTAAATCCTAGCGACTCCCCGGTAAAGGGCTCTAGTCCGTATTTTATACGTTACCGGTATTAGTAGTTTAGGGACTAAACTGTTATCGAAGTCTTTCTACGAAGACAGTGACTAAAGTAGTAGTCTAATCTAAGGGCTACTTCGCCGGTTTCCTAGAAGATGTTAGGGTTATACTAGCTTAACTAAGGTAGGCCGAGGACGATCTCGTATTTAAGGTCGGTTACGTAGTATATTATTTGCTCGTAATAATGACCGCCGATAATAACGTCGACTAAGGCTACGTATATAATACGTCTAGTACTCGCCTTCCTATCGCCTAGTATTAAGTTCTTGCTCTAAACTAGGGGTATTAGAGGGATGTTATATTTACGTATATATTTCTAATCGAGAAAGAGAGAGGTTAAAGTAGAATCTAGTAGGCCTCGTACCTTTCCATTTTATATTATTATAGGTAGTACTATATAAGGGTATATATCCGGTAACTATAGTTCTAATATATAGGCCGATATCTTAAGTTCTCCGCTATAGTCCGTCTCTTATATTCTATACCTCTCAATCTTATACTCTTTCTAATTCTTATTCTAACTACTATCTACTATACTTAGGTAGTAGCCCCGGCATTTCCCTACTCGGTAGCGAGGGCGCTTAAGTTCGGAGTCGCGTTACGTAGTCGAGGTAGGCGGTAGTCGCCGTCGTAGCCGTATATCTTATACTCGGGGTTACTAGTAATATATAGTCCGGTACGGTAACGGAAGTACTTACCCTACTTCTTTAGATCTTCGCGACCCTCGCGGTTAAGCGGTAGTAGATTCTAAAGGTGTGCTAGCAAGTCTTCCTTCTTCTTAATACCTAAGTACTATAGTAGGCGCTATACGATCGCGCCGGTCGCGCTAGCTACGGTAGCTATAGTAGTTATTACGTTACTAGTAGGGCCTAGGTTCTAGTTACCTCCTCCGCCGCTACTACGAGGGCGGTTATTATCCTACTAAGGGTATAGCTACTCGGTCTCGTAGAAGGTCTCGTCTAACTTAGTATACTCCTTAATAATATCCTATATACTATTTAGGTAACGGTTAACCTCTCGGTCGCCGAATGTCTTAACGAAGTACTTACGGTTTAGGCGGTTACGGAAAAGCATTAGCTCGGTATTATCTCCCTAGTCTATCTAGGTACGTAACTTTGAGTAACGTACGAAGAATACGATAAAGGATTCCTTCTACTACTACTTATAGGTTATAATATCGACTATAGCCTTTATAGCTTCGTTCCGGGTGCCGTACTATTAAGTTATCTAGTCTAGTAGCTCCTCGCCGGTACTAAACTCGTTATATAACTAATGTCCTAGGATAGGGATACGTAGCTTAATAGTAGTCTAGACTTTACTATTAGTCTATCTATATAGGAAGCGGAGGGCATCCTACTTAGTACGGAAGGTCGCTACTATAAGCTTTAGTAGGATACTTGTATACTAACTATCGAAAGATAGGTCGGCATCGTTCTTAAACTTCTTAGGATCTAGTACTCCCTTACCGATCTCTATACTACGCTCTAAGGTACGGTCGATATTAATAAGACGCTCGGCGAGGTCTCCTAGCGGTATCTATATACGATTAGTACGTCCTCCTCTAGTATATACCGTCTCTTAGCGCTCGTTACGGCGGCGATTGTCGCGGCCTCGATCCTTATCCTTGTCGCTACGGCCTAGGCCGTCATTATTATCGTTATCTCTACTACTACCCCTACCGCCTCCGGTAGCGGCTTTACGATATATACGCTAAAGCTTCTCGAGGGAGGTCTCTCGCGGGTAAGAGCGCGAGCGTAACGGACTACGGCCTCGACGCCTATTACCGTTAGTAGTATTATCCTCTATAGCTTAGAGTCGAGTCTTTAAGTCATCAATCTCCTTCTATAACGCCTAGTTTATGCTCTTAGTATCTTATGCCTTCTTCTTAGCCTCTAGTACCTTCTTCTTCTCCTTTTTACTAAGATCGTAAAATTACTTATATAGATTATTAGCTTACTTATACTTATCCTAGACCTCCTTTATCTTAGCTAGGTCTAGTACGTTCTTAAGATCCTATACTATCTTCTATAAGGCGGACTTCTTAGTACTAAGTATCTAATAGATACGGTCGTCTTCGGCGTAGAGGTTACGGTACTAGTCGTTCTAGAGGGCGTTTATACGTTATAAGACGTCGACTTACTCGGTAGCGGTCTAAGCGGTATTAAATCCTCGTAGGATAAAGTCGTATAAAGTCTTAGGATAGTCTCGGACTAACTCGGCGAGGTCGTTCGCGTCGACGTTCTAGAAATCGCTAGCGGTGATATATTCGGCTTCGTCGAGGGAGTAGTAAATAGGTAGTATATCGTCGCTACCCTTCTCCTAGTACTCCTTTAGCTCGTAGAGTTCTATAAAGTTAATAGCGCCTCTCTATTCTCTATCGAGTACCTTCTCCTATACTATATCTAACTCCTACTAAAGAGCGACACCGGTATTAATCGTAACACGCCGGTCATTATCTTAAGTCTAGGACTATAGAAAAGATAAGAGATCTAGAAAAAGAGATATACGGCTACCTAAGGGCTTTACCGGTAGTAGTATACCGTTCTAGGTCTATAAGTCCTACTAACTCGTTATAGTATAGGTGTGAACGCGACCTGTAGCTATCGCTAAGGTCTTCGCGGCGTTGACTTCTCTAGGTATCTACGTACTTAGCGCCTTACCGTGTTCTACTATACGCTCGTAGTCGCGTATTCTTTAGTTCTATAAGTCTGTTCCTATTATTACGCGTCCCTTACCTAGATCCGTAATCTAGGTAGGCTAGTAGAACAAACTATAAGGGCGCGCGTAATATAGGGTCCGAGAGAGATAGTTATTGTTCTACGAAGCTATAAAAGAGGAGCGCGAGGCGCGGCAAAGTTATAAAGTAAAGCTAAGCCGCGCTAACCTAATATAGAAGGTCCGCGGTTTAGCCGGGCCGACGTAGCTATAGTAAGAGGTCGCGGGCTACCCGTAATAAAACGAGGCTAAACTGACCTTAGCTATCTAGGCTACAAAACGCGACCCGATAATCACGAATCGATATACTATAAAGGTATACGACGCGTCTCGAACTATACTAGGGTATCAATTAAATAGTCGACCTCCTCGGGGTGACTATAAGCCTAATTCGAAGAAGCTTATAGAGCTCGAAGATAGGGTGATACTTGAGTATATACTCGAGCTAGATCTTAGAGATTTCCCGCTATTAAAGGCTAGTATACGAGCAATAGCCAATATATTACTATAAGAGAAGGGTCTTAAGCCCGCTAGTCTTAATTAGATAGACAGGTTTATGAGGCGGTATCGTAAGCTAAAGGTTTATATAACACGTAGATACGATCATTAGCGAGCCGTAATAGAAGATCTAGACGTTATCGAGAAGTAGTTCTTACTTATACGTAATATAAAGGAGAAGTATAGTATCCTTAACTAGGACACCTATAACTTCAACGAGATAGGGTTTATAATAGGTGTTATTACGTCTTAGAGCGTCGTTACGGGTTTAGAAAGGCGTAGTAGAAAGAGGAAGGTCGTTTAATAGGGTAATAGAGAGGGAGTAGAGAGATAGCGTATTAGATAGCTCTTATACGAAGCGAGATTAGTAAGCTACGTAAGTCTAACGAGGCCCTTATATAGCGGAAAGCACAAAAGCGTAAGGACATTTAGTCTAGAGGGTCTCTAACCTTCGATAAGGCGTCGCAATTGATACCTCTAGAGGATACTAGGAGGTAGGAAGTGAGTAGAGAGTCGCTAGATAGTGTTCGGCTAGTACTAAGGCTATAACGCTATAAGCGATATAGCGAGTCGGGGTATAACGTACGTACCTATTAAGTAGACTCGCTAGATAGCGAAGAATCTAAAGAGGAATTGTCCTCCTAGTGTAAGGGCGCGCGTACTATAGAGTCTGATTGAGATAGTTGTTGTTCTACGAAGCTACGAAAGAGGAGCGCGAGGCGCGGCGGGCTTATAAGGAAGCGCCAAGCCGCGCTAACCCGATGCGGAAGGTCCGCGGTTCAGCCGGGCCGACGCTTCGGCAGTGAAGTGGCGCGGGTCGCCCGTGACAGTACCCCCCCTCCCAAAACACGCCTCAGTCCTCTGAGCGTTATCCATCTTATAAGGCCACTTGCCTATGCTGCTCCATAGTCTCGCGAAAGCCCAATCATCCTCCAGAGCCTTGTCCTTATCTAGTAACACCTCTGTCTCCAAATCCACCTTCAGTTCATCCTTTAGCCTATCCGCGACCGGCTTCCTTCGAGAAACATGTTGCCTAGTTAGCTAGCTTGCCCTAGACCTAAGTCTGTCTTCGGCCAGCACTCGCGTATGATCCTTATAGCCAAGGTTGGGTATCATTGCAGGCTCTGCAGGTCTCACTAGAGCATCGGTACAACTGCTAGTGCTGTCGTAGAGCTAAGGGCGGTGGATGAGACCGGTGACCCCAGTTGCGACGGTAGGCTTTCCCGTAATCTGGCCAGCATAGCGGTACGTAGTGAACATGTACGGAGCAGATTCTATTAAAGGTATAGTTCGAGGCGACTCATTCGTGACGGTGTCGTTCTGCTAAGTGACCCTGATCGTGTTGAGCCCAAGCACCTCAGTGGCTAGTAGAGACTAGTCGGATGGAGCTGCGAAACCTGCAGGCGTAGACAACTCCGGCCGGTTATAGTGAAAGTCTGTAACAGCGGCGGCTACGTGTTCAAACATGTCCTCAGCCGGTTGCCAGGTCTTACCATCCTCCTCATTCTGATATCCTAGCCATTTCAACTTGTACCAAGTGTCCACCTTGCGCTTCTGTCCCTTCTTCACCTTGCCTACTCGCTTACGAGTGTACATGTCTAGAATCTTCTCTACTTCGTACATCGGGGAAGCAGGTGTGGCTACTACGTCGGCGATCGCATCAGCTTCGGTCGTATCGGGCTCGATGACTACCGGCGGCGGCGGTGCGAGGTGCTAGTCTTCGAGTGGAGGCAAGTTTGGGTCGTCGGCTTTTTGCAGAAGGGAGGTGTAGAAGTAGTTGTCGAGCCCTGCTATCGCATCTGATAAGTCTAGCTTGTACGAGAGTCTGGCAGGCATCACCTTAGTGATTCTATAGGGACTAGCGTATCGTCTGTCGAGCTTCTTAGACGGCCGTGTCGTGCGGATGTTCTTTGTGCTGAGGTACACTATGTCGCCCACTTTGTAATCTGGTGGGATGCTTCGATAGCGATTCGCGGCCTCAGCTTGTAGCGCTTGCGACATTCTCATATTCTCTTGCAGATTCTTATGTAGGCTGTATAGTCGCTTGACAAACGTCTCGGCAGATTTACTGTCTAATCGCTATAGTGTCGTTATCTGTCGGTCTTTGCCTGCCTACACGTCGATGCGCTCCGTGAATTCTGGATTGTAGCTAAGCGTGGCATAGAGAGGAGATACGCCGGTAGTCTCTAAGATGTGGTTGTTGATTGCGAATTGCGCTAGACAAAGCCAGTCTGCCTAATCACTTTGTGCCTCGTTAACGAACATACGTAGGTACTGTTCTATAGCCTGGTTCGTACGCTCAGACTGTCCGTCAGTCTCAGGGTGGTAGGAAGAACTCAGCTTGCGATTAATGCGCAACATCTTGTAGAGCTTCTTCTAGAAAGTCGCGATCCACTGCCGCCCTCTGTCCGAGGTGATAGTGTTAGGTAGGCCTCGACGGCAAAAGACGTGTTTAAGGAAAAGTCTTGCCGCGTTCTGTGCTGTTATGGCTCCGATAGGAATCAACTCGACTTCTTTAGTCAGTCGGTCCGTGACGGTCATAATGTTGTTATAAGTCATGCCGTCAACGGTGCTATCTAGAAGTTCGACGACGAAGTCGACTGCGATATGTCTCTAAGGTCGGTCCGGAACAGAAAGTGGGTGCAATAATCCTAGTGGCTAGGTGTGTAGAGATTTCGATATGCGGCAGTTGCGGCAATTCGCGGTGTATCTACGTACGGATCTTGCCAGCCCAGGCCAGTAGAATTCACGTGCTACGAGTTCGTATGTGCGTGCCCGCCCTAGATGTCCTGCTACTAGAGCATCGTGGTTCATCTTGATCAATCGAGTCTGCAGAGCTTGGTCATTTAGTACCTATAGGCTCCAACCTTCGTACTGATTACGGACATATAACATGTCGCCATCCACCTTATAATGCGTAGGGTGTATCTTCGCCTTCTGTAACAAAGGAGGGATAGTGCTGCTATCCTTCTATAGCAGCTTGATAGCTGCTTTGAGCTCGCTGTCCAAAGCGTAAGCGGTCGTTATACGGTATTCGAGTTCGGCTTCAATCTGGACTTTATACGTAGGCTATGCTGACTACGGTGCCGGCTCAGGTTCTAGAATGAACTCTACGGCTTTAGGGTTCAGTAGAGTCGTGTCTTCCTCCTCGGGCGCATCTTCGACGGTGGCTTATATAGAGTCGATCTTAAGGAATCGCTCCGGCGGAAGCAATGTCTAATGCTGGTGCTAATTTCTCGGATCGTCCACCCCCTACGGAAGGTCCTGGCTGCGTCTCGTCAGGCTATCTAGCTTAGTTCCTTGTACCCCGGGGCGATACACAATCTAGAAGTTGAATTGCGATAGGAACTCTGCCTACCGTGCTTGCCGACGATTTAGCTGCTTCGTCGTCATAAAGTATTCCAAGTTCTTATGGTCCGTGAATACCTTGACTGGCTCGCTGCCATCATCTGCTTCACAGGCTAGCTCCGGTCGCTATTCCTCGAAGGCCTTGATGATTGCGAGGAGCTCCTTGTCGTAAATCTCGTAATTGCACTCCTACGGACTGAGCTTCTTCGAATAGAAGGCCACCGGGTACAAAACGCCTTCGTCATCATACTGTGATAACACTCCTGCGTTTATAAAGTCTGAGGAATCCGTCTCTACCACGGTCTGTCTGCCCGGAACGTAATGCGCGAGTATGCCCGCTTTGCTAAACGCAGCTTTCAATGCGTCGAAGGCGCGCTGACAATCCACTATCCAGTCGATTCTCCGATTCTTGTGATTGCTAGGTCCTTCGCTTCTTGTCAGATTGGTCAAAGGTGCGGCTAGTCGTGAGAAGGCCTTAATAAAGCGGCGGTAGAAGTTGGCGAAGCCTAGGAAGGCCTGTACATCTTTCAGGTTTGTTAGTGCTTCCTATGTCTGTATGCATTCGAGCTTCTCTAGATCCATCTCAATTCCGTCAGGCGTGATAATTAGTCCTAGGTACTTGACTCGCTACTAATGGAATTCGCACTTGTCGATGTCCACCGTCAGCCCTGCGTCTCTAAGCTTAATAAGGACTTTACGCACATGCTCGATGTGTTCTTCTAGTGTATCGCTAAAGATTAGTACGTCATCCAGGTATACGGAGACGAAGTCATCTAAATGTTCCTACAACACCTTGTTGATGTAAGACTAGAACGAGGCTGGGCCGTTACACAGTCCGAAGGGCAATACGAGGCATTCGTATATACCGTACCGTGTCGCAAACGCCGTCAACCATTCATGCCCCTCTACAATGCGTAACTTGTTGAAGGCTACTACAATGTCCAGCTTCGTGAAGTACTTCTTGCCGTGCATGCGGTTGAGCGTCTCCTGTAAAAGGGGAATCGGATATCTGTTCTTGATCGTAATAGCGTTGAGGCCGCGGTAGTCGATATATACTCGCAGCCCTCCACCTAGTTTCCTCACAACCAGGACCGGCGCAGGCGATTGACTTGTCTTTTGGCCTGCTTTGCGTATTTTGCCTTCTTCGGATTGCTCTAGTATCCACTTCTTCACAGCTTCATTTTCCTTCTCAGCCAAGCCGTAGGGTTTGCGATATAGTGGCTCCTAGGGCCCGTCCGGTTTGATATGAATCTCGTGATCTATCCCGGGTCGATGAGGTGGGAGTCCCTCATGATCTTTCGCCGAGAAGGCGTCCGCGATGTTATGATACATCTGTAGGAGCTTCTCCTTCGGATTGTGGTTGAATTGCTTGTTCAGGAACTGATCTAGGTCATCAGCCGCTATAGTACTCAGCTTCAGGTCGCCGCCCTCGTCCTCACGTCCCGTGGGCAAGATGTAGAAGCACTCAGCTCCAGGCCGGTGCGCGTATATCTCCTATGCGCGTTAAGAAACGCCCTGGCAGTCCACCTCT
Source organism: Fulvia fulva (assembly GCF_020509005.1). Taxonomy (NCBI): domain Eukaryota; kingdom Fungi; phylum Ascomycota; class Dothideomycetes; order Mycosphaerellales; family Mycosphaerellaceae; genus Fulvia; species Fulvia fulva. The sequence continues at coordinate 3,026,379 of NC_063017.1, read as the reverse complement.
TCTTCGTCGCCTACACCAAACGATGAGACATTCAACTCCGCCCCTCCTGCTGTAAACCCACCGGAGGTTCTAGTGAAGGGCTCTGGTCCGTATCGTACTTGTACCTGCCTTCCAAGGTGGTTTAGGGACTGTACTGTTGTCGATGTCCGGTTAGGTAGACAATGACCAAAGCAGTAGTCGGATCTGAAAGCCACCTCACCTGTAGCCTAGAAGATGTCGGGGTTGTGCTGGCTTAACTATGGCAGTCCAAGGACGATGTCGTACTCGAGGTCGGTTACGTAGCATATCATTTGCTCGTGATGACCACCGATAACTACGTCGATCAAGGCTGCGTAGGTAATGCGCCGTGTACTTACCTTTCCATCTCCTAGCGTAAGCCTCTTGCTTTTCACCAGCTCGAAGAGGGGTATCATATGTTTGCGTGTGAATTTCTAGTTAAGAAAGAGAGATGTGCTCGCAGAATCTAATAGGCCTCGAGCCTTTTCATATTGTATTATTACTAGTAGTACTATGTGAGGATGTACATCTGGTTGTTATCCTTTTAGTGCGCAAGCTGACAATCTTAGCTCGCCCTCACTATAGTCCGCCTCTTGCATTCTGTGTCTCTCAATCTCATGCTCTTTCTGACCTAGGAAGTTCGGTTGACCGCTGTCTACCACGCTTAGGCAGCGGTCGTGCCATTTCCCTGTTGCTATAGGTCTGCAGCAAGGGAGCTGAGGTTCGGGTTGGCGTTCGCGTTGTTTCGTGGTCGCGGTGGGCGATAGTCGCCATCGTAACCGTACATCGGGCACTCGGGGTTGGGCGATATATGCGAGCCTATACGGCAGCGGTAGCACTTACCTTGCTTCTTAAGTTCTTCGCGCTGCTCACGGTTGAGCTGTGGTAGATTCTGCAATTGAACGGGCAGATCTTCCTTCTTCTTAGTGCCGGCGTATTGCGGAGGACGCTGGACCACGGCACCTGCTACGCCTATAGCGGCACTAGTAGCTACTGAGCTGTTCTAGTTGTTCTGACCGCCGTTACCGTTGCTACGAGGACGCTCCTTCTGCGGGTATAGGCGGTCTGTTTCGTAGAAGCTCTCGTCCAGGGCAGTGCACTCTTCGATGACGTCCTACATGTTGTATAGTCGACGGTCGACTTCGCGGTCACCGAAGGTCTTGATAAAGTACTTGCGGTTCAGTCGGTTACGGAATAGCATGAGCTCGGTCTCATCGCTCCATTCTATCCAGGCACGCAGCTTCGAATAGCGAGCGTGGAAGGCCACGAAGGTCTCGCCCTGCTCTTGCTTGTAGGTAGCGATGTCAACCATAGCCTTGGTTCCTTCGTTGCGGGTGCCATACTAGCGTGTCATCCAATCTAACAGTTCTTCGCCCGTCTTGAACTCATTAAAGGACTGTTGCCCTGGCATAGGGATCCTCGGCTTGATGCTTCGCTAGGGATCTCCTTGGGTCCATCCGTACACGAAGCGTAGACCATCTGCTTCTGTACGGAAAGTGGCTACAGTCAACTTCAGGAGCACGCTACTATACTAGCTGTCGAAATTCGGATCGTCATCGTTCTTGAAGTGTCTAGGATCTGGCACGCCTTTCCCAATCTCTATGCCGCGAGTTAGGGTGCGGTCGATGGTGAATAGGCGTTCAGAGAGGTCCGTGAGTAGTGTCTGTGTACGACTGGAACGTGGTCTCGAGTCGCGGTTGTCTAGGCGTGGGCGATCATCGCGGCGGTTATTACGTCTTCCGCCATTGCTATTATCATCGTCATCTCCACTACCACCACCCCCGTCTCTACTAGCAGCTTCGCGGTACTTACGCATCAGCTGCTAGAGTGAAGTCTCACGTAGGCGGGAACGAGAGGGTCGGCGACCAGATCGGCCTCGATTGCCTCCTTCGTTCTGTGTGGTGCCTACAGCTTCGAGTCGAGCCTTCAAGTCATCGATCTCCTTCTATAGGGCTAGGTTTTTTGCTTTAGCGTCCTGCTTCTTTGCCTCGGCATCCTGTGCCTTCTTCTTCTCTTTCTCGCAGATCTTACTAAACTGCTTGCACAAGTTGTTGGCTTCCTTGTACTTCTTCTCTACCTCTTGCAACTTGGCTGGGTCGCAATCCTTCTTGCTCTTGAGGTCCGCGGCCATTCTCTGCGTTATAGCCTCTTCGCTTTGCAGCATCTTATAGATGCGGTCGTACTCGGTGTATAGCGTAGTGTACTGGTCGTTCTGGACGGTATTAGCTCGCTCTATTACATCGAGTTGCTAGCCTTTAGTGATTGTAGTATTGACTGCCTATAGCACTAAATCGTGGGTGGTCTTTAGGTGTTAGGAAGCGAGGTTCGCGAGTTTGTCTAGATCGACATTCTGGTATTCGGATGCGAGGATATGCTCTGCCTCGTCGAGTGACAGATACACCTCGTCTGGTTCGTCGGGGTCGTTAGGGTTCTCTTCGAGCTTGAACTCGAACAGTTCTATAAGGTTAATCTCGCCAGCTGCTACTCGGTCGACAGCCTTCTAGTATACTTCGTCAATCTCTTGCTACAACGCGACACCGGTGTTGACTATGACACGCCGGTTGTCGTCCTATGTCTGACTCTAAGGAAAAGAGGAGAGGTCGGGGAAAAGAGAGGTACGTTGCTACTTGCCTTTGCCCTTCTGATTAGGCTTCTAGGGTGGCGGCATGCCGCTATCTGTCTATAAGGTCATGTTGTCTAGGTTGTTCGGGGGAGGCGTGACGATGCCTATATCCTGACTGTTCACTAACGCGCGACCACCTGCTGATGATGTCGCCGCGTTGCGCTCTCTAGGCATCTGCGCGCAATGCGCCTTACCGTGTTCTGGGGTGTCGCGCTCTCGCGGTTCGAGTTCTGTCCTGTTGTTACGCGTCCCTTACCTGAATCCGTGATCTAGGTAGGGTGGTAGAACAAACTGTAAGGGCGCGCGTACTATAGAGTCTGATTGAGATAGTTGTTGTTCTACGAAGCTACGAAAGAGGAGCGCGAGGCGCGGCGGGCTTATAAGGAAGCGCCAAGCCGCGCTAACCCGATGCGGAAGGTCCGCGGTTCAGCCGGGCCGACGCTTCGGTAGTGAAGTGGCGCGGGTCGCCCGTGACACCTAGTAACAATTCTATAGGATGTCGTCGTATTAAGATACCGTCGCAATTAAAGTAGAAGTAGTATAGTTCTTAGTAGAAGTAGCCCGCTCGGTAGTATAGCCCGCTCGGTAGTAAAGTACGTTATAGAATTTATATACTAAGAGGTAGTATTATAATTAAGGAAGGTAAGAGCTTAATTACTATCTATACTACTAGGTATTATAAGGTAAGGGCACACTCTCGGTCTTAGTACCCCTTATATAATAGGCGGTATTAGAGAGCTTACTAATATATATAAAGCGTACTCTAGTCCTTATATTACCGTATCTCGCTATATTTCCTTCTTAGTATTATATTCGTAAGTAGGACTAACGGTTGTCGTACTTAAGCGTTAGTCTAGCTATTTCCCTATTACTAAGAGTTAGCTAGTGTCTATATTATAGAGCTAGACTATATTATCGATAGAGATAGCGTTAACGACATTCGAAAGCTCTTATTAAGGCCATTCTAACGATATATAAAGCAGGCCACTGCCCCTAGGACTAAGGGAGTTCTACCTCATTTAATCTAGATAGCTTAAAGCTCTCTTCACCCTATTTCTTTAGCTCTAAACGCCGCGGAGGTGCCTAGCTACATTAGGCAACTCCTAGGTAATAGTAGCCTAGGCTACGGTACTAACGGCGCCTACGGCCCTATAGGCGAAGCCCCCCTAGGACAACTAGTAGCAACTTATAGAGGACGTAAAAAGTATAGAAACTAACGATTAGCTCCCTTACCGGTCTCTATAGGTAATGATCACTTAGCTACGTACGGCGCTTATACTATCGTATTACCGAGGGTAATAAGAAATAAGGACGACGTCCTAGGCGATTAGCAAGGCCACCCGGAATCAACACCCCTATAGCTAGGCATCGGTCGCGGCATCGATACTGGGCCCCCGCCTAACGCACGATATAGTTACGATCCGTATTATAGTAAAGGAAGACTAGGCCGAAGTTACGAAGCTATCGAACAAGGAGCTCGCCTAACGAATTAACTAACTAGGGGTGGTCGTAGTAAACTAACAGTCTAACGGCACTCTATAGATCTATACTAGCTCTACTACTACTAGGAGGCACCTAGAGGTATAGCTATAGTAGGTATCTAAGGTTACGGTATTAGCGAAGGTCTTAACGAAATAATTCACGATCCTAGTCCACGACATGCCTAAGGAGTTTGACCTAACTAACTAAGGTCACCTACGCGCTCTCTAAGAGGACAACCCGGTCACTCTTAACTCTCTAATCTAGGAGGCGACTTAGCTCTATAGGAAATGGCTAGAAGGCAAGAAGGCCTCGGCGCTAATAGTATAGCTATAAGACGCGAAAGCGGCGGATCTAGCAATAGAACAAGGCCTAGTCTAGTAATATAGCCTTAAGATAGTAGAAAAGCACTCCTTATCCTTTCGTGTCCTCTAATACTTCAAATGCTAATAGTATAGACACCAAACCTACACGTATATAAACAAGTAGGCCTACTCGAACTATATAGGAGACTATATGTCTAGGGACTATATATCGACTACGAGACGGTACGCGAACTGTCCGGGGCACTACCTATCGTATAGTACGGAATGCCTATAGCGGAAACTAGCAAAAAACAAGGCAATCATAAACAGAACCGTCGCCCTAAGATTCTACGGCGACCGTGAGGCTAGCCTATACCGGAACTAACTAGCGGCGGTTAGGTATAAGCGCCCTAGGGCCGAGAACGATATAAAGGATACGTAACCTAGGGCGTACGGGAGGCTACGTGCTCTACTAGCTACGGCGAGGGAATCTAACTAGGTCCGGCTCCCCTTTAGTATATAGCCGATAGGCGTAGACTAGGACGTATAGGGTAGTAGGACATAGGACGCTATAGAGGAAATGATTATCGATACTAATAACTAGCCTCGATACGCTTAGTATCATCTAGTATAACGTTAACTATAGTAAGGATATAGTCTAGAACCATTTCCTATACGAGGCGGACCCGCGCGTCTACTACGTCCTTATAATCTAGGAGCTATAGATTAACCCGTACTATAAGAGACTAACGACCTACAAGTCACTAGGCTACACGACATGCCTACGAGGCGACGGCAGACCCCGCACGTGCTTCTATATTAGCAAGGACATACTAGAATCCGACTAGGAGGTAGTATACTATATAGACGAAGAAGGCGGGGGCAATATTACCTCCCTCTACGTAGGTAGCACCTAGATATACAACCTATATATATAACCGCTAGCCTCGAGGTCTAGCCGCGACCTAGGGGTCTATAGACACCTAGACAGTACGCTTAAGAGACAAGGGTACTATATTGTAGTAGGAGACTTCAATATACACTACTCTTCCTAGGAAAGCCTTATGTAGCCGCACCCTATAGCCGACGAAGTACTCGACTTAATAGCGAGCAACGCAATTGCCCTTAATACCCCGAAGGACCTAGGTACCTAGAAGAGAGGGGGACTCTAAGGCACGATCGACCTCTCCTAGATCTTAGATAGCTACTACTACACGGTAACCTACTATAGGATCGAATATGAACTCGAGGCGTCGTTAGACCACATACTAGTCAGGACCTCTATTACGATATAGATATAACGTATACTAGCGAGAACCCCTAAGCTAAACTAGGGAAAGGCCTACTAGGCCAACATCTAGGCGTACCTCGATGACTCTAAGAGGCTAGTCCAGATCGCGTAGTAGCAATACAATAGTAAAGACGAGATAGACGAAGCAGTCTAGGGGTTGATAGACGAAATAAGAAAAGCGACCTCACTTTACGTTCCGCTTGCCTAACTAACGACATAGTCCAAACTATACTAGACGCCGGAGTACACTACGGTAGTAAGAGAAGCAAGGAGAGCCCGCCGGGTATAGACGAGTAGCTATAGCGAGGAGGCCTAGAACGTATATAGGGAGGCATACTAATAGAAGAAAGCTATAATACGGAGGGAGAAAGCAGTCGGCTAGAGGGCTATAGTAGAAGAATCGCCGGCAAGCTAGAGAGGATATAGAAGCTAGCAAAATGAACCCGATAGGACCCTATATAGGGCCCCTCCTTCTCTATCCTAGCGCTATAATCGCCTAGTAGCCCGGTTAGCGACCCCGAGGCTAAGGCGCGTCTACTAGCTAGTAAGTTCTTCCCGCCCCTAGTCGAGGCTAATCTAAGCGACATAAACAGCTCTACCCCCCTAGCCCCTAGCATCGCGGTCCGATAGGAGGTGTCCGAGGGAGAAGTTGCCGCTATACTAAGGAAGTTACCGGCGAAGAAAGCCCCGGGGCCGGATAGGATCCCAAACGAGCTACTAAAGAAGTGTAGAGATCAACTAGCCCTAGTAGTTATAGCGATCTTTAACGCCTACCTATAGACCGGATACTACCCGATAGCTTTTAAACAATCGACGACAGTAGTCCTACGTAAGCCGTAAAAGGAAGACTATACGTAGGTGAAGTCGTACCGCCTAATTACGCTCCTTAATACTCTTAGGAAGGCGCTTAAGAAGCTAGTTATAACGAGACTCTCCGAGGCGGTAGAGGAATACTCCCTACTCCCGGACACCTAGATAGGTACGCGCCTATAGCGATCGACGCTATCCGCGATAGAACTTATCACCTCTTAGGTAAAGGCTATCTAGTATAAGAATAGAGATAAGGTGGCCTCCTTACTTAGCCTAGACATATCGGGAGCCTTCGACTACGTATCACACCCGCGGCTACTCTATATCCTAAGGTCGAAAGGACTCCCTAAGTAGCTTGTTAACTTCGTACGGTCCTACCTCTAGAACCGTAGTACGTCGATCCTAGTCGGCTAGTATAGAAGCCTATTTTAAGTAGTCTATACTAGAATCCCGTAAGGCTTAACGCTAGCACCTATTCTATTCCTCTTCTTTATAGCGACGCTACTCCTAGCCCTAGAATCCTAGAACACCGCTACGAGCGGCTTCGTAGACGACACAAACATCCTAGCGTGGTCTTCCTCGACTAAGGAGAACTATAGGCTACTAGAAGAGAAGTATAAGATCTACGAGGACTAGGCTAGGAGGCACGGGGCCCGGTTTACCCTAGAAAAGTACAATCTAATACACTTTACGCGCCGGTTTCGGTTTCATAATATACAAGCTTCTATCTAGATATAGGGGCATACGACTAAACCGGTAAATCAGCTTAGGATCCTCGGACTATAGGTAGACCCGGCGCTACGGTAGAGGAAGTACGTATAGGCAATATTACGGAAAGCTAAACAGAATATAGCATTATACTAGAGGCTCACTACGTCTATATAGGGGGCGGACTTCCGGTAGTTACGACTTCTATATACGGCTATTATACGGCTAGTCCTTACCTATAGTAGCTAAGTATAGTCCTTAGGCGAGAGGACCTACCTATTAAAGGGACTCGTCGCGCCGCTAGCGAAGATCCAAAACTAATGCCTAAGGAAGGTCACCGGGGTATATAAGTCGATACTAACGAGGATACTTAAGCACGAGACCGCTATACCGCCGATCGACCTATATATCTAGGGACTATAGACCTCCTACTTAGGCAAGTCGGTATAGTACCTAGTATAGAAGGTCATCGCTAGTATAGTCGTAAGGGCCCGCGAATTAGTACTAGCGTATAAGGTCATTCGACCCGGAAACGAGCCGAACTACCGGGTAAGGGACGAATAGCTAGCAATATAATAGGAAGGTAAGAAATCGTTTATAGAGCAACTATAGAAAGAGAGGTGGAATAACTAGGTTGTAGGGCATAGTGGACGCCCTTAGCTAGCGGGACAACCTAAGGAATAGTTAGCTATAAAATCCGCGGTTAAGCACCCCCCGAAGCTTATCTACTACCGCCTTACGAGGGCATAGAGTAGTATAGTAACCTAACTACGAAGCGAACACATCGGCCTCTAGGGGTACCTATTATAGAAGAAGGTTCTAGGATACACGAATACTAGCTGCCCCTACGGCTATCGCTCCTAGAACGTACGGTACGTACTCCTCGTCTGTCCGAGGTAGTCGCTAGGAAGGGGGGAGTAGATAGCAAAGGCGAGGAACCGGACGATTAGGGCACTTCTTAATAACGCTAAGGACCTACGGCGCATTACGAACTAGATACTAGAGAAGGGCTAGCTAGAACAGTACCGCCTAGTAGGAGTAGTATAGGAAGAGAGGATACGACGTAGCGCGACGAGACCGGCTAGGAGCGGGGGCTAACGGGGTAGTGATATAGACTACGTACGTTTAGAGGGAAAGCTAATCTAGATAAGGAGTAGTCGGGGGCGGGAAGGGTTTTCACCTATTCGGGTTTCCCTTTATATATAACAATAGATATATACCTATATAGGCCGGATAGGGTCCTAGAACAGGGGGATGACAAATCTATCTATCTATTATAGAGCTAGCGTTCGCGCGCGGCGGAGGGCGCTTATACTACTTAATAGGGTAGTCTAGCGAGTATAAGTTATAGTCTATACGGCGGTAGCGGACATAACCGCCTACTACGATAATACTAGCTTTCTTCTTAGGCTCGAGCTTCTTAAGTTCCTTAAATTCGCGCGGTATCTAAGCGTATAGCTTAAGGCCTAAACCTTAGGCTACGCCGGGCGCGGTAGGTATAGTACCGTTACTACCGCTATTACTATCGCTAGTACTACGAGGTAGTCGTAGTATAGCTAGGATCTCTGACTTTAGGCGCTCGAACTTAGCTTCGAGCTTATAGTATAGGTCGACTAAGTCTTCGCGGTCCTTAGTCTCTATACGTAGTGCCTCTATATATTTATAGTTAAGCTTACCCTCGAGTAGGCGGTGATTAGTCTTAGCTAATAGGTCGTATAAGTTACGCTGTTTGTCGTACTTAGCGATAAAGATAGAAAATGACTCGTTCTTACCCTACTATAAGACCTAGAGCTTCTAGAAGGCCTTACCTACGACGTCCTTCTTACTATACCGATCGATAAGGAATTAGATTATCCTATCGATAGACTTGAAGGGGTTAACGTAATTACGCTTAGTACGCTTAGAGGGTACTCGCGGATTATATAGCTAGTACGGGTACCCGTCGAGGTAGTTAAGGATATAGCGTAGTCTATCCTTAATAGTCTAGAACTATATTACGGACAGCTTAATCTCTAGCTAATCGAGCTAACGGTCAAAGTTCATATTCTTATTATTAAACTTACTTTCTAGATCCTTAACTAACTTGTTAGTATATATTATATTAACGAAGGGTTCGATAGTAGTGAACTAGCTAACGGCGGTATTACTAGTTACTCTAGAAGTACTACTAGGTATACCCTAGCGTTCTCGTTATAAGGAGTTACGGCGTAGGTAACGGCGTAGTCGACTATTATCTCTACCCTTATTGTTATTAGAGTTATCTCCGTCGTTATCGCTACTACCTCTACTACCTCCTCGTTAGGTACCTCTACCTATAGGGTCCTACTAAGTAGGAGGCGTAGGTAATCGTAAAACACCGTTACGACGAGAGGAGTAGACGCGGACCTAACGACTACGGTTATTATTATTATTACCGTTAGTACCGCTAGTATTACTAGTACCGTTCGTATCCTTAGCTACTATCTAAGCCTTTAGCTCTACTACCTCCTAATTTAGAGTCTAATTACGCTTAGACAGGGCTTTAATGTCCTTAGGTAATATACCTACCTATAACTTCTCGACCTATCCGAAGAGCGTATCGTTATCCTATTAGAGGCGCTAATTAGCTTCCTTAAGGTCTTATATCTAACTCTTATACTTCTAGTATTTATTAAAGTAGAATATAAAGAGGCCCTTAACATCCTTATCCTTTTCTAGTTAACTAAGACTCTCGGATACGATGTCACGTTCCTTCTTTATATCGGTATACTTACGCTAAATAACCTTATTAGCCTTCTTTAGGAACTCGACCTAGTTAAAAAGTATAATAAAGTCTAACTATATCTAGCGAACGAGGTGAAATATAATCTCCGGGTATACTATAGTACGAGTCGCGAACTCGGCTAGGCTCTTAATAGTTATATACTCTAAGGCGATTACTTACTCCTTAGGTTAGCGTATATTATTAGTATTACTATCCTATATAGATATGATATCTCTTGACTCTATAATCTTGTATGCCTTGATTCCTCCTTCTTCTAAGATCTATTCTTCGTCGAGAAATTATACGAAGTTAATAGGGTCGGATGTTAAGGCAAACTACTATTCTTTAGGTAGTAGGTCCTTCTCGATCTCTTATTATTCGGCGGCGAATACGTTCGAGTCGTCGTCGGAAGGGAAGGCACCTAGGGCGGTATCGATACCTAGGTTATCGAGTATCTACGTTTTAGTAGATACGGTTAGGAAAAGCTTAGCGCGTACGAGCGACTAACGCTTATACTTACTAAGATCTAGATAAAGAGGTTACTTAGGTAAGAGCACCCCGTTAGTAGTACTATTGGGTATAGCTATATTATACTATTACGTAGTAGATAAGACTACTCTCTTAGTAGGTATATAAGGGCCCTATAAGAGTAGGAAGGCGCGCGTTTTACGTAAAGGAGAGAGGTAATCTATTGACTTAACTAATACGCTTGTTTACGCGACTATAGTTATTATTAATACGCCTATACGCGCGACTCGACGGTTAGTAACTATAGTGAACTTGACCTACCTTAACGCGTACTTTACTAGTACGATTTAATTATAACTACTAGCCTAACTAGATAGGCCGCTTATACGACCGAATAAACTATTACGGATAGTGATCTATAAGACAATAGTATAGAGTTACCGTAAAATAAGCGTTATTTAGTAAGGCTACGAAAGAGAAGCGCGAAGCGCGCGAGATATATAAGGAAGCGCTAAGGCGCTAGTACGTAGGGAAGAGCCGCGGCGCGACGTTACGGTAGTAGTAAATCGTAATAAGTAGGGGAGTTATACGGCTCCTAGTTAGCCTAAGCGACCTAATAAAGGTCCTAATACTCCTAGTTTAACGGATAGTCTCCTACTTACGCTAGATCTACTCCTAATAGTCTAGGTCGACTATAAAGTTAGAGATCTACGTAATTATATCGTCGAAATTACTATGCCTAAGATAAGGGGGCTTTAGGCGCGTTTCTTTAATAGCTTTAAACTATAACTAGTTAAAGTCGCTACTAACGAAGCTACTAACGAGCTCTAGTTTCTCTAGGTCGGAAAGGCGTCGTTTAATAATCTATTTCTTATTTAGGCTAATCTAGGCTCTAATAGACAATATCTAGTTAAGGTACTTATCGTTCTAAGCGTTAGACTTTAGAACAGGGGGATCCCCTATTCTAGGCGCCTTACCTCTACTAGCTAGCTCGTTATATAGGCCGAAGTTATCTTCGTCTAGGTAGTCCGCCCTATCTATCTCCGTGTCGCTATCGCGGTTAGGGCGGCGATACGACCGAGTAGCTAGAGATATAGCCTAAGTGGCCCTAAAGGTGTCGTTTAGGCTAGTAGGCTAAGCCGCGTAGTTATTACCTAGGGCGCGACTATAGGCTAGGCCCTCTCCGACTAGATAAGTAGCGAAACCTTACTAATCCGGTAGGTAATAACCACCTTAATTAGGGTATTAGTTAGTGTCCTCTATACTAAAGGTTTAAGTAGCCCGCCCCGTTTGTAGGAGCTGAGATAAGGTTAGTAATGTTACCTCGCTTAGCTATAGTACTAAGGTCCGACTAAGGCGTAAGTTAGAGACTTATAGCTTAGGAGATTTACTTATAGGCTGAATTAACCTAATAGAAAGGCTAAAAGTAAGGGAAGCTACTAGATATGAGAACCTTGGCGAGTGTGAATCTGAGATACAGAAAAGCTACCTGAGAAAACTCTAAATACAAAGCTGAGCGCCAAGCCGGCGGTGTGTTCCGATAAGAACGTCACGATACGATTTGAACGGAACAGTCAGCCTGCTGCCGCCGAGTACTACAGTACGATATATAACGGCATTTCGAAAATTCAAGCGAACAGAGGCATTTGCGCGAGCTCGGTGGCCTTATCAGTTTCGAATCACTCTCCATTTGGCTCGCCACCGAGGATGGCTCGTGACGTGTGGATGGACGTTACATCCATCTCTCGTCCAGTGTTGCAAAGCCGAGGTCTCATAATACATAGAGACCTACCACCGAATGCGGACAATAAGCACCAAGCTGTCATTGCTTGAAGCTGTAGCCGCCCCAACCAAACTAACAGGTGTGTGTCTATCTACTGGAATCTTTAAGCAACTAGGCGAGAAGTCTAACCATCACGTGACGCGGAGCAGAGTTCTGTCCACAACGAGACTGTGTCCTGAAACGTGCAGCGTTCTCATGTGCCGTACAGATGCAAATCTCCTCCAGGGACCCTTTGCTGTAGCTCTACGGGTGCAACGGCACCATGCCTTAAAGTCCACACGTAGTAGATCGATAATCTTTCAGATCTAGGCTCTACTGCACGACACAGTACTTGACATCACAGCCGTCAGCCGACCCAGCTGCTCTCTTTGCTGCTCCATAAGCCTCTCCATCATCTCTTCCTTCGCCTTGCTCTCCTTTCTCTGGTGCTAGACTACACGCGATACCAGACCTAGTGGGGCGGGTAGAAATGGTCGTCACTGTCTGGCTTGAGACTTGCCATCGTGCCCGGCACACCAATGAAAGCCCATTCAGCTTCGAGACCACCACTGTCCATGCTTCTTCGACGTACCTATACGCACTTCTTACTCACTTATCTAGCAGATGATCGTTCCTGACCAACATGTCCGACAGGCATGCCTTGAGGTTGGTGGTCGCATCCATATTGTGCCCTGGCGTCTTTGATCAACCCCTGTTGGCATAGGGTCTGGTGCTGAAATCGAGTTCGATACCATGGAACCAGGTGCTCGAGTACTATGTTTCGGGATAACAGAACAAATGAAATGATCGCAGAGGTACACATTGCTGATATCACGGATATGAAATGGGCGACATTGGAAGTTTGTGAGTTTAGTTAACGAGATCACGTCATCAAGGGCCGTGTCCGCCGCGCCGTCGAATATAAGCCTGGAGCTACACCTGTACTGTATTGTTGTACTACTGCACGACTCTAATCTTTTTCTTCTTCTTTGGAGGAGCTTGGAATTCATTCAACACCTGCAGAGTCTGGGTATCGCTACCATTGCTGATGACCGATGCGACGTGCTCCTCGATGGATGTAGGTGGATGATTCGTTACTGGCTGTACAAACTCTGGTGACTGCTTAGCAGATGTTGCTTCCTTTTCCTGACACAACCTAGCATTTTCAAGGCTATTAGGCTGGGACAGAACCTCGGTCCGACTTTTGTCGAGTTCTGTAGCGTAGCTGTAAACTTGGCCTACTTTGGTCACGAATAAGTATGTAGAGCGTAATATGACACACTAGGAATCACCTACCAGGGACCCTGAAACTTACGTGTCTTCGGCACGTCTCCAAGCCCAATTCAAGCATCTGCAGTGTTTTTGTTAAGGCATTTCTCTGATCAACGTTGACGCCTGGCTCTTTTGCGATCTTGTTAATTTCGACTGCTTCCATCTCAATGATTGCAGTAGGGGTCAGAACATCCGGGAGCGCTTTGATTAGAAGATCTTCCCAACACTGCGTCGCGACATTGTCAACAACATTCTTCATGGCAACCTGTCACGACATGAGTATCAGAATGTAGGTCGCACGTGAAGAAGCATAATCTACCTTGTAGAATGCAAACATGCAGTCGACCGCTTCTCCACAAGCATACCTGTCCATATCGATCTCGTTCTTAGTGGAAAGTGCGGAGACCAGACTTGACTTCTTCAGTTTCGTGAAATTCAGTTCTTCTAGAACTTCGCCATCTTGGAGGTTGAGAAACCTGCGGAGCTTCTGCGTCAGGTCGTCTTCCATCCTCTTGGTCCTCACGTTTTGAATAGTTTCGGTGAAATAGTGATTGTAGGTTATGGGATGTCCTGATTTATACTGGTCGAGAATTGAGTCAACTTTGGCACACATGTTGACTAGCCGGTGTTGCAGGTCGGGCTCGATCATTTCTCGCATAATGAGTTCAGCAGTCTGCTCTTGCGTGAGATAGTTGAATGCTGAATCAAGAAAATCTCTAGCAGCAGTCCATATGGCTTCGACGTACTGCAGAACTATGGATCTCCATGGTGTACACTGCTCGTGGAACAAGTCGGCGATGAGCATCGGGTTGAAGGTTCCTGGCAACTCTCTGCCCCGGCTCCTTATCAGAAGAGACTTGGCGTGCTCGAGGTACTCCTGGCGACTCATATTCATCGGGACCGATGATCGAGAGGGCCCGGTAGCGTCATCTGGATGCGAGGCGATCTGATAACGGTGCCCACGTCCGCGCATCGTATCTGCGAACTCGAGCCCTAAGTTTTGTACAGTCGCTCGAACTCTCCGACGATAGCCATCTTCCGATCGAGGGTCCCCAAAAAACGGATCCCCGTATACGCCGTCGATCGCTGCACGTGCAAGATTCTGATAGCTCTGAGCTAAATGTAGAAGGAAGCTTCGCTGCTCACTCGTAGTTTGACGCTTATGGCCCAGCTTTCGAAGTTCCGTGCGGCAGTGGGATAGTCTATGTTCGATATCCGCGATGAGATCCGGCAATTCGTGCTTTATCTGACCCAGAAGAACTTTGCTAAGCCGTGACCGGAGATTTGCTACTCCTACGGCCATCCTCGGCAACTGGCTCCACACGCCTTGGCTAAGGAAGATGGCCTCACTCTGGTTTCGTTGCTCCGAGGAACAATGTCGTGAGTCGTAATCGCGATTCTTCAAGACATGCCATCCCAGATCAAACGAGACATCCTCATTCTTCGCAAGACTCACGAAGTCTGCTTCGCTCTCGGATCCTGCAGGAAGTGTGTCTGGTTTCGTGATAATCCCCAACGTGCGTGAACCATGTGGATCGGCTTCTCGTGCCATTTTGAGGACTATTTGATTTGCATAGTCGTTCTTCGCTGAAACGACGGCAAGTATGATCGACCTACTGCTTGTCATGTACCTCTGTACTAGTGATCGTACGATCTCGATGTCTTGAGTGGACTGAAACTTGTTGTGCGAATGTATGAGTCCGGGTAAGTCGACGATAGTTAAGTGTGGTCGATCGGGTCCAGAGATGTCGACACGGAGGGTATCATCGGTGAATGCAATTCCGCCATCCACAACACCCATAGCCGCCTTTGCGTTCTCAAGGACTTCTCCGAATAACCTCAAGTCGGTCAGAGTCATGTTGAACTGTTGCAGCTTTTGCGCTTCTTCGTGTACCCTTCCAGGGCCGGGCGTGATGGTGACCGAGACATGCTCGGCCGATGTCCTTCTGAGAACGACTTCTGTAGCAAACCGAGTACATAAATTGTCTTTCGTAGGAAATGGAATTCCAGATATGGCTTCTAAGACCGAGCTCTTTCCGGACGACTGGTCGCCACAGACTACCAGCTGAGGTAGTGCGACTAGGTGACTGATGCCATGAGACCGTAGTTTGTCGATGTCATCAAGTAACTGGACATCAGAAGGATGATGGATCGCTTGTAGATGTGTCTCTGTGTCTGCTGTACTTTCCATAGTGAAACCGAACGTGACAAGTGACGTACGAAATTGTTGCGAGTGCAAGTCCGAGGGCTGAAGCTGAATGAATAAGAGTAATCAACTAGCGTACGCATGATAGTGTGTCACGTGATTCCAACGTTTTCGTGCAATGTCGCGAAACGTCCGGACCCGCTCGATATCGTCAAAGCGTAACACAGCAACTTTGCTCGCGAGATACACATCCGAGAGCAAATCATTTCCATTCTCTAAATTGTATAGTACATCGTGGACGTTAGACGCATACTGCGTCTAGAGATGCTACGTGCTCGTAGTTGATTGGCATTGGATGAGGTGGCACGGGCTTAATATCTAGTCCGCGGGCCGGATCTGATCGCTTGATTCCCGCTCGCATGGAGCTACCATGGATCATCAGCCACCGGCACGCCAGACCGCTCTGCCCCGCCCCTCGAACAAAGCTACTGTATCAAGGAAGAGATCGATACTGTAACAATACCTCGGGTCCCAAGACTACGCCAATGCCATGCGCTGAAACATCTGGTCGACCAAATTGACTCACACTGTCAAACACTGCGTCCAGTGTGCAGGCCGCCTAAAGCGACTCTGGTCTTGTGAAGTCAACGATAACGAATGAGGCCGATTTCGTGGGTGTCTGCCTTGTGAGCTTTCCCATTCATCTAATCTCAGCTATAGGGATGAAAGGCTTGTTCTCGGGCCTGATCTACATGTGTTTCGCGCGCTCTCATTGGCTGCCGCTGAAAATGTGTGCAAGCGCCGTTTCTAAAGTGTGTCAGGGGTTTTGACGCTGCTTTCGAGGCTCGCAGGCTGCGACATAGGAATTTTTGCTTACCTTGGTACGGGACACCCAAGATATTTTCCTATGACCTTCATATCATTAGAGGGCCTTTTTCTCCAGTAGCACGCATGTACTAAAATTACCGCTGAAGTCGTGTGTATCCCTACTGTCATGGGGTCGGCACATCTCTGGATGAAGCGTTGTCCCTTCATCTGCCTTGCGCTCGGTCCAGCAGTCTCTCCAGCAGGGCCATTTGCTTCCCACTGTCCTCTTTCTGTTGCTCCACATGCTTTTGACTCTCCTCTTTTTGCTGCTCGAGCTGAGCCTTATACATTTGTTCCATCTTCGCCATTTGTTGTTTCATTAAGGTCAACTCCCCTTGACTTCCCCGGCTCATAGCTCGACGAAGTGGTGGTCTGGATGAATCCCTCTCTTGCGATGATTGGTCGCTCGCTGGCGTCTCGTCCCCGCCAACGCTGATGTCGGACATCATGGATGAAGTCCGTGGATCGTGCAGACACGCAATTGCCTGCCGTATCCTTTTCAGATGCTGGGGATAGAACTTGCCGTAGACTGCGCGAGTAAAGTTTGATCCTGTGTTTCTGTCTCGTCCGTGGTGACCATCGAGACTGTAGTTATCAACGTAATATCGATGGAACGTGGTACGACCGTCTCGGATGAGAGGGAAATGACCATATATTTTTACCCTCTCATTATCATGAGAAATGCTGAAGAAGAGGATTTGGCCGTGGAGGCTTCGGACCCGGTCCTCCCCTCCAGCGCGACATAGCTGAATGATTGCGTTGACCGCGATGCTTGCGCTATGTATATTTTGTCGGTCGGCGTCATTGATGTTCTTCTTTCCGCATTTAGCCTCGCACATGAGGAACGGGAAGTACATAGAGTCTGTGAACTTGGTGGGGTTGTTGACATTCGTGTAGTTTTCCATTTTGTAACGCTCCTCTTCTGTAAACGTTGCTGATGACAAACCGTATGCATAGTCCGGCCTTGGCTGGGTACCGCCTAGCAAACTGCATTTTGTCCAATCTACGGACATTTCTTCCCGAATGTTCTCCAAAGTGTGGCCTCCATCCAGGATGTACAACAGCTCTGCTGAAGGCACGATATGAGGTGTTAGATCGCGACGAACCCGTTCCTCGTTGCACTTGCTAGCACGCTGGAAGATTCCCATGTATGTCTCCTAAGAGCATGCGTTGTACGCCGGACCGGGGCCCTCCAGATCTAATAGAGCTTGACACATGTCTTTGCTCTCAGCAGTTACCAAGTCTTTCGTTTCCCAATCTTTGAAGGATATGCCGTAGCGTTGGAGCTCTTCCTCGTAGGCAGCCGTATGAGCAAGCGGGACACTCCTATCTTTTGCACGGCTCGAGTAGCTCGGTGTACTAGACCGCCGCCTTTTGTTCAAGCCATCGCTACCTGGCCCGCTCATTTGGTCAAAACTGTTGGGCCAGTTCCCAGTGCTAGCCCAGTACTGAATTGGATCTTGCTCATCTGGTTCTCCCTCGCTCAAATTGAAATCCTGCTGCGAGCTTTGTTCAAGCTCTGCTCTGTTGCGCTTGCGCCAGGGCTCGTGTAGCTGTTCTGATTCTTTTCCCTCGGCGGATCGCCTGCGCTTCTGTCCAAGACAAGGCTCGATTTGGTCGAATGTGGGCGAATGCTGAGAATTTGGCGGTTCGTGTGGAGATTTTCGCCCGTCTGATAGCAGGATGCTTCTCTTGCGCTTCATTCTGTCAGTGAGTCTGGCATTGGACCTCATACCACACAAGCGCGGCAATCATTCCTGGCGTGTCGGCTCGCTTGATGGCGGTGAAGGAAGTGAAGGCTTCCGTTTGAAAGGGTGAGTCTGCATCGTCTTGAGCTCCTTGGGCGAAGGTTTATATCAGGAAACAAAGGACTGCGCCAGCTAGAAAGTACAGCGACTCCTTCTCACTATCTTGGAGCCAGCAGAAAGTGTGGCTTTGGAATGTTTCGCGATGCGCCTTTCGCACGATGTCACAAAGCCTGAGGCGCTGATCTGTCCGAGACTTGATTGGGCGGCTGCGCCCGCCTTATGAATGCGGAGCGTTTCGGGGGCGGGACAAGACGAGAGATATAGTACGCCGTACTTAGAGCTGAAGTCTACCGGTGGCGTGTCTTAGCTTGTTGCGACGACATCTCAGAGAATCATACCTTGAACGTGCCGTCAGCGCCTGCTCTTGCTGAAGAACACGTCGGCTTGAAACGGACTGATGTTGTTCGATATTTCCACCCCGGCTATTGTATGAAAAGGGTAACACTTGACCCAAAGGCCCGCTTAATTCTGCTGCTAGCATTCGTGCCCCACTGTCTACGGGCACGACCCTCGGACACGACCCTCCGGATTGAGCGATGACTACGCAAATTTCATCAACAATAGCACTTCTTCACCCTAATACAACACACCTTCATACTGCTTGTATCTACTTGAAATACTCACCATATCTTCGAGGTGCCTTCCCCTGACGGCCGCGAGAAGATGGAGAGAATACGGCTTGGTTTGAGTGATCCACACTGTCGCCATTATTGCCGTCCGGATTATCTGCATCTTGCGCTGTCAATGCATCTGCGACATCTGTGCCACGCAGAGTGCTGTCGTTAGCCAAGAGTCTCACCGGTCGTCGGTCTTTGTGCAGAGCTGAGACTCTAGCATTGCAAGATAAGTCCTCTTGGAAAGGCACTGCCGTTGCTGTTTTGCCTAGTACACATCACCATCAAAGTCGACCATTGAGCTACGGAAATCGCCGTGACCTCTTAGACTCTACCGGCACTGCAGCTCCGTGCTCTCCTCGGACAATGGGCGATGGATTCCTGGAACCTGATACGGCCCCTGAGCAACGATCCGTATGGAAAGATATTAATCGTAAGGTGCTGAAACGAACAACACTGGCGCTGTTCAAGAAACAGCACGTTGTCGGCCGCCAGACTTACGCTATGCCATTCCAACGCATGTATGATCCGTCATATTCGCTTCCCCTTAATGTTGAAATGGGTTTGGCCGGTGACTTCGCCTTCATCGCTGCATGCGAACCGCAGGTTGCATTTGTAACCGCTGCGGCTATAGAGCAGACGGAAGATGAGCCTTCTCTTCTAGTGAAGCTTGCCGCGAACGAAGGCATTGCCGTCATCGTGAGGGAGAAATCTAATCAGCTGTTTGAAGTACTAAGGCAACATGCTAAAAGGTACGTCAAACTGCCCACTGCAGTCGCCAATTTATGTCAGGGGCTGAATCAGTCATTGAAGATATTACCCAGAAGTCTTGTCGAGAACAGCTTTTTGACCTAATTATAAGGCTTAATTGCAACAAGATCCTAGGTCGTTCAGGATTTACCTGGTTCAGACCTCCAGCGCACTTGAACAAGTCTCGAGCACCGCTGCCTGCACGCCTGAGGACTTTTACTCGCTCAAACCTTCGAAGCGAACCTTAGGGCCGCAACTGTGCTGCCCTGGATAGAATGCATCGTCAAATTGAAGACTTCGGAATTAGTTCCGAGAACCTAGAGAATAGGACTTCAGAAGAAGTAGCAACGAACCTCAGAGATGTTGTCGTACAAGCATGCTCGATGGCTGAGGACGGCATCGAGCTCCTGGAACGTCTCAGAGCCCTGGGCTGTCCGGAGCTACGGCTGGATACGCGTGATGTGCGAGAAGTCGGCAAAGTCGCCAATTATTGGCGTGTCTCTCGTTACTTGCCTATCTGCGCTGGACGCTTTCGTTCCCGTTTCGCTCGTGCTGAATGGACTCCTCTTCCTCGCTATAAGCCTTGTCGACGTCCGAGATCCAGCTTCAGCGATACGTGCACGCAGAGACTCGGCTCCTGGTGCACCACGACTTCATAACTCCTGCTGGCATGTGAACCTCGGAACCATGCCCGGGATCGCCGAAGTTCCGCCGATCTCAGCTTCAATGTTCCTCAATTCACAAGCCCATCAACATGACGACTCTATAATGACTATATTACGTATATGGCATGAGACACACTGTCGCATATGCATTTGGAGCACAATGCGAAAGTCTTATGTGAATTGAGCGAGTTATTGTTGTGCAACAACTACACCTTCAGCACCGTCACTCATTGAGCTGGACATGACCAGCTGGGAACCAGTTGGGAAGGCTTGGCACAGAAACAACACCTAGGGATCGCACCCCATGACGCCCATGACGCCCATATCACGCCCATCACGGCCATATCACGCCCATTACGCCCGCCCAGTCCATTGTCTACTGCGCTCTTTCACAATGGTACGACACGTGCAAATTTGTAGCATCTGTGAACAGCAGGTTCGCAGTGACCACCTTGCTCGGCACAAGAAGAGGCGGCATCCCAACGCTCCTCTAACGAGGCCTTCACCGACGCCGGTTGAGCAGTTTGAGCGCATTAAGGATGTTCTGCTCGCTTGTGGTATCCAGGAACAGCTGGGCGACTGGAACATCGAAGAGCTCAACAAGCTACCGAACATATGAAGCTATCGGCCTACACCTCGTCGCCATCATACCCCATGGCAGATCATTACCGACCAGGGGCTCAATTTCTTGCCTAACTTGGAGGATCTGCTTGTTGATATCGCGTATCGCGCTCGAAGAAATGGCGGCATGATTGCAGGAACAGAGGTGTGGCAAGAAAACAGTCGCATATCATTTGCACCCGCTCAGTGGGTGGCATGGACGAAGCAAATCCTTCAGGGCGAGCAGGTGCTAGCACGAGTACTTAATATGCCTATGGGCCACATGATGCCTGCGGAAAGGAGCCAAGAGTACCGTCACCGTGCAGCAGAGGTCGCTGTACGACACGAACGAAATCTGGATGCAAACAAAACCCGTCAAAACCAGTCAACTGCCAACATCACGCCGCGCGGGACTAGAACGGAGGTGCACCATGATTCTGATCATCATATCTCAACTGCCCGCGGGTTGGCTAGTCGCAAGAGGATCCCGTTAAAATTGTGGCTGCTATGGCCATCCACAGAGCTGCGCCACCTCGTAACGTGCTATAGCGACACGAAGGCAGCCCTGGCCCGAATGGAATATGGCTCCTTCTTTGTACAAATGCCAGGAGAGTCAGTGCTCGTGCCACCCAACTGTCCTCATGCCGTTGTTACATTAGATTCTTGCTACCTATATGGGCACACCTTCTCCACTCATTCCTGGGCCTATGATCCAACCACCGCTCTCGTTGAGATAAGTGTGGGTAATCCAGTCGATGAAGCTTGCCAGGAGCTGATCAAGCGACTGCGTCTCGGTCTACGTAGTGGCAAGTTTCGCCAGGTGTATATCGATCAATTCATTGAGACATGGGCAATAGAGGCGCCGATACTACGCAGCCAGAGAGATGAGTTTGAAAAATTGATAGCGCTCTGGACGGAGGACATCCGCAGTACTGGATCGTGTATTTGGTGTGCCGCTGCAGGTGGGCCGGGGCGATACGATATCGGGTTGGATAACTTAGAGCATATGAGAGCTCATTTAGAGGGTCGGACGCCACTAAGGGGTAAAGATATAGTGCTGGAAGCGCAGTAAGCTCCTCCGACGCTTTAGGACAGCATAGGCTCGCGTGCGATGCTATTGTTGGCGCTGTCCTAGTTGCCCTTGATTCCGGGCAGGTCCTCTGTGTGGGTCCCGTTCCGGCTCAACACTAGCCTCTGGGTTGTGGACGAACGGCAAACAGTGATGACCTCTGACGGGCATTGGAAGGCGCCGGCACTAACATAGGTATCGTTGTCAGCATCGTCTTCCAGGCCTGTCCGGCCTAGACAAACATTACAGCCGTCAACCGATCCAGCTGCTCTCTTTGCTGCTCCATAAGCCTCTCTATCTTCTCTTCTTTTGCTTGCTCTCATTGATCTGCTGCTTTATAAGTCTCTCTATCTTCTCTTCCTTTGCCTTGCTCTCCTAGCGCTGCTCTCGCAACTGCTGCCGTACGTCTTCTAAGTTCCCTTGCCACACCCAACCCGTCGTGCGCCGCCGCAATGTCGCTCAGTGTAATCTAGCTATATACATCCACGCGAGCGCCTGCTACGCTAGGCACAACGCATCCGCCGATAAACCATAGACATTAGTGTTGGCGTACGAATGTACTATAGAATTAGCAACACGGAACTACGCCCATATATCCTGCTTGTGTCATTATTCGATAGCTCATGACCATATTGCCTATTGACAGACAACTCAGCCAGTGGACAACGTTGTAGTGCCATAGTTGTAAGGTAGTAAAGGTGTTGAAGAGAAACGCGAAGTGACGCGCGGCGCGCCAAGAACGACTACATTGAGATTAGTACTGTATTCCAAGACGACTGTTCGGCGCAGTCTACTCCGTCTACTTCAAGCTCGTTAGTTGCGATCATAATGCCAGCCAAAAGAGGGGATGCGAACTTGGATTAGTTTGTCTCGAGGATCAATTTAGCCTTGGCTCGATTTCGACACGCGACATGGCCGCTTCACGAGGATCACAAGGACAAATTTGAGACTCATTCGTCTTGTCTCAAAGCCTGAACCAGACGCGGTACGGCGTGCTTCAAAGTCTGTGAAGTCGGTTCGGAGAAAGGCGCAAAAGTTGTTGTCTAGAATCGGGAACGAGTACGGTCTCGCAATGGTGTTTTTGTGTACACAAGCGTCCAGCATGACTCAACTTGCGTTCCTAAAGGCAGCAGACGTCTCAGCACAATTGGCAGAGGTGTGCACTCAGCTAGGGTCTGCTCGAGGCTTGATCAGGATTGCGGAAAAGTTGCAAGCTATTCACAGACTGGAATACCGAATACGTCCGGGTAAGAGATTGGGTTCAATCAGCAGTGATTTTCAGCGAAGCTGATTTGCAAGATCATCCACACGGCGACTTGCCTGCAGCAAGAGGAAGTCTAACAGACCAGAGCAATAGAGGGTTGCAACAGATAGGTAAGATCCCAATTTCGCAACATTATGTCTAGTGTCAAACGCTCCGGAAGTCGAGGCTGAAATCTAAATCACTTATAGCAAATCCGATGACCAAGTGTTTGGTTCTTGAGATTGATACAAAGTACCTCGCCAAGTTTCTTAAGCGTGAGAATGATTGCAGACCGATGAGGATCATATGTCCTTACGGACGACAACCGGAAGCACCATATATAGTGGTTCGCGATTCATAGGATTCCAGGATTACATTTTCGTATAGTCTTAGAAGCGGACTTATCGATTTTATGAAGGACGCATCGGCAGAGCTCAAGAGCGACGGAACATTCGTATTGACGGGCGACCAAAGCACAATGCCCGCTGTCCCTGCTTAGTCGCGACAAGAATGACTTCTTGCTCTGCTTGTCCTGTTTCAAAGTCCTCCACTTCGTTCGATATACCCAAGCCCGTGAGTCGGAGTGCTCCTCCCTCTCCACCTGTGCTTACGAGGACAGCACCAACGTCGTCGTCGATCTTTAGCAATACTGATGCAGTCGTCTATTCATCGTCAAGGGTGAGCAAAGTCCCTGTCTAGACAATTTAATAAGTGACTCTATCTATATAGCTGCCGCCTTACAAGCTCTTTTGCTCTTCGTTCTAACTCTTGCTTATTCTCCGCGAACTTGGTCACGTTTTCGGAAATATGCCCCATCATATTGGATCGTAATGATGGAGAACATATGGCAGTGGAAGTCGAGTTTATGTGATATTGCTGGGAGAAATATCTCGTGAGCGGGTGTGCACACACGAGCTTGTGCGAAGTGACAAAGAATCAGTCAAGGTAAGAGTCTCTAAGACAGTTGCAAATACCCCGGCACCGGTGTTCGGCTTTATATATCATCCGATGCCGGTACTTGGTGTCCGAAATAGGAAGCGGTAGGAAGAAAGCTTGATAGGCCAGGACGAATAGTTGCAGCGGCTCTCGAGTCAGTCATGATACGGAAGTTAGTTGGCTTGTAGTATTTCTACACTAAGCACGTCTTTTCTTCACCAGTAGCTGCAACCTGGCCACACTCCAACTCAAGAATCAACCGTAAGCGATTGGACCATCACCTTGTTCTTCTTCGCTATCGCTTCCTCGAGGGCAGTTGGTCTCATAGGCTCGCTTGCTTGCGCACACATTTGGTGTGGGTCTGCCCTACACTTGATGAGCGCTCTCGCGACTGCTATGTTGTCTTGCTGAACAGCTACATGTAAGGGGGTTCGTCGCTTCCGAAATGGACTTGTTACCGCGTTGTCGAAGCTATGGGCGTTGACATCTGCGCCCTTCTGAACAAGTTCTTCCACAAGCTCAGCTCCTGCCCTTTGATCGTTCCTTGCGGCTGCGCAATGTAAGAGGTCACTATGGTTGATGTCAGTCCCTTGAGATATTATATATATTGTTCATTAAGCTGTTGTGGTGCCTCCTGGCCCATGTAGCTGTTCTACGTACTTCTGTCTTACGAAGGGGAAACCGCTCGCGGTGAAAACCCCTCTCCTCTCCTATGCTACTGTTGTCCGTTGTTTGCCCTCCCGCTTTCCTTATAGAGGGTGCACTAGTGTCATAGGCCTGCCCTGATGACTACCTTGTCTGCATCCCCTTGGTCTCCCTCCTCTTCTCCATCCACTCCTCCGTCTCGTTCGCTAGTTTAAACTGGGTGAGGTATCCTTGTCTTAGGACCCAACGTGCTATCCTCTGTACGTCGCTCTTGTTCGTAACGATCGACTAGTAGTCGCGTCTAGCTGCTCTCGCTCTCCATATGCTCCGCCCTTCTACCCACTGTGGGCACCGTACGACTATGTGTTCCGGGTTCTGCGACGGGTAGCTACACTCGTACGCTAGGTTGTCTATGTCTAGGACGTTCCTCCTGTACAAGTAAGCCCTAAGCCCGATGTGTTCGGACCGGATTTGGATTGTTACGCTTGCTTCTGCCCTTATAAGGTCGCGGTATAGGAGGTAGTCGTGTCTCTGGAAGGTTCGTAGGGCTGGGGGGCCTGTTCTCGCTAGCGGGTTGCTGTTCCATTCCTGTTCCTACAGGCAGCCGGCTACCTGCTCTACGAGGCTCTGGGACTTTCCCTTGCTCCCCTTCTTTTCCCGGGTTCTTCGTTCCTCCTCCTCCCTCGCTAGCTACTCCGGCGTTCCTTGTACTTTCCTAAAAACCCGTAGGTCGTCCCGCTTCTGACTCCTCCTTACGTGCGGTCCTGTATGTGGCCGGCTGTATCTCTGTGCGATTCGTGCTGTCTCATCGTAGATGGTTTGCTGTACTGGGTACTCTATCGTCTTCGCCGCTTATTGGATCCTCATCCCTTGGATGTAGTGACGGATAGGTGGTGTCCCGGTCTCCATCTCGGCTACTCTCGTCGGTGTAGTCTTGTACGCTCCGAGAATTCTCCTTAAGTTGCCTGCTTAGGTTCGATTAAGAGGCTGTTCGATCCGTCGCGGCACTGGCTTGCCGACTCCCCTAGTGCCCTAGATTTGTGCCCCGTAAAGCATCGCTGGTCGAACGATTGCTTTGTAAATTATTCTTGCTTTGTCGAAGGTCGCCCCCCACGTTGACTTAGTAAGACGTGTTATTGATGCCTCGTTTACTTGTGCCCTGTTCTGGGCCTTCTTGATCTGTGGGTTCCAGCTTAGCTTCGGGTCTAGCCAGATTCCTCGTACTCGGATTTCGGGGGAGGGCTTCGTCTCGCATCCCTGGATTGTTATAGTTGCCTGCATGTTGTGGTCCTTGAGATATTAAGAAGCGCACAACGTTTATGCTCCCGTAAGCTATCGCCGCTGAGAGAGCCGTCATGTCATATCTGGTCCTGCAGTTGACATCTGCCCCAACACCAACTAGAAATCGTGCGAAGGTAACGTCGTTCGCAGCAGTCCTAGTATACACTTAGTACAAGGTCAAATCTGATTTCAATCTGCTTACCAAAGGATATATTGATCAGGGTTCAGAGGTTGGTTGATCGGCAGTCCAGAGTCTAGAAGAGCGACAATACAAGCCTGGTCCTTAGAAATGCACGCAGCCTCAACGAGACTTTCGTCGATAGAGTTGTTTATCTCGAGAAGCCTCTTCAGCAGGTCCACATCTCCCTTTTCCACGGCAAGTAACTTCGCTCGCAAAGAGGAACAGCCATGCAAAGAAGTGGCCGCTGTGCAAACGGGCTGTAGGTCGCTAACGCGAAGTGTATCGAGTAGCGGGTCGTGGGTATCCTCAAGCTCCTCGTCGATATCGTCGATGATAGCCGATATGTCGACAACATCTCCTTCCAATGCAGACAATGTCGATAAAGCCATGATAGTGTACTGTTCCAAGGTGTTGAGTACCCTATGGTGAGGTGAGGTGAGCAGAGCGCGAGTGGAGTTTGACGTCGTTGCTCTACTATAAACAACGCACGGATATCTCCCGCTACATGGCTTCCCTCCGTCTGCTCCGTCTGCTCCGTCTGCTCTGCTCCTTTCTGTTCATATGGTCAGGAAATCACATAAAGGTAAGAGGTCACTGTCCCTGTTTAGCACCCTTATCCACTGTATAACGACTATGCTTCTGTGTGCAATACCTTCATCGTTCTTGCCACTATGTCTTCAACTCCTCTGCGACCAAGTGGAGGCAGCTTGTATAACACCTGCGACGCCGGGAACATCCTGATTTCAGTCGATACGGACGATGTCAAGATTTTGAGACCAGCGGCAGATATGCCAAAGCGAGCAATTGGGACACGACACCTGAATGGCTGTTCTTGCGTCGTCATCTCAGGAGATGTAGTCCTCTTAGCGCACATATAACCTCTCCCTGGAAATACTAGGGACTGGGTTGGAACGACCCTTGAGCAGCGCCGCATAGGGAGCATCGCACACCACAACAGTATGTTGACCCGGGTCGCAGAGCTACTGTAAAGATTTTCAAGCGAATTCCCGGCCTCTACGACAACTTGGGCAATTGTAGCTCGTGATCCCGATGGTACAATAGAGCACATCGTTCAGCTCCTACATAGCTTCCTAGACGCCAAAGGCTACAAAATGAAGCAGGCGCATTACGAGCAGGCTGACGTAAGAGGCTTTCCACCACAACCGAAAGGCGAATTAGTTGTTCTTCGTGGCAGCAACGAAGGCATTGATCTCGAGAATTGGAAGCTGGAGAGAGCTCTAGTGCCGTCCTCATCCCGAAGAGCTGCGGCGTTACCGCAGAGAAATTCTAGACCCGATCAGAGTCACAACAATGAGGATAGCGACGACGATGACAAGAGCAAAGACGAGGGCGACAATGACGACGACGAGCCAGGGGAAGATGAAGAAAACTCAGATGCACGCACATCGCGTCTTTGGAATAGGTATCAGATCTAGGCAAATAGCCAAGGCTATAGATCGCTGAGCTGCAAGATGTCCGGCAGAAGCTTGAAACTCCCTCTGTCCTGGTCGCGTGGAGCAGATAAACTGCCGCTCGTCTATATAGGAGGCCGCTGGTTATAGACAGAGTGTTCTCCCGGAGACAGGACTCTGCTCGTACGTAACCAGAGGGGCGCATTATTGTAGCTAGAGAGAGACGCTATATGATTGTGGCTTTCAGTGTCGCGTCGCCTTTGAAGATAGATGGTGCACAAGCTTCATATGGACACTAGCGGAGCTTGTGCTTCGATCGGTGCGATAGATGCCCTTCTCTTTTCACTCGCAGTGTGACACCTCTTACAGAGCCAGCACTCCTTGCCGTTCTTGTCTTCGAGACGCCAGCCGTGAAGCCATATCCATGAGATAGTGACCTTGTCGCCAGTCGCGTAGGAGTACGCCGACATACGCATCCATTCGGGCTCCACTAGTAAATCCGAATTACTATTCCCTGGCGCATTGTTGAGGGTGGCGCACACACTCGCAGCCTCGATTTCGACCGTAGGGGCTTCGAGGTGATTGGTATCTGGTACCGTGGAGAGATCTAAGCTGATGTCAGAGCACTGCGAGACCATCCTGTGGTGTCGCAATGTGATATGGGAGTTGGTATAGAGGATGTTCTCAGGCGCTTGGAGAACGCGACAATGTGGAAAGTCGGATGTCTTAATTACGTGATTCTCGTAAATGCCTCCGATTAGTTGATGTATGTCGCCGAAGTTCCGCCGGCCTACCCTAAGGTTCAATGTTGGCGTTGATTTCACATGTGATTTCAACAACTTCACCTCCAACGACGACGACAACGTGCTAGCAAGCCTTGCAAGCAAGTGGACAAAGTCTCATTTGTCTACTTGTAAGTGCTTGCTAAGCAGATTGGCAGTCACATGTTTACTTGAGGCAAGGCTTACTTGCAAACGCTTTGTAATGACTTGCTTGTGTGCCAGTCTGGTTTCCGCATGAGCAGCAAACGCGCTGGGCGAGCGGGTCTGACTTCTCGGCTTCAAATATCTTCAAGTGGTAGATATAACGCTCTTTTCCCGTGATTTGATTCTAAAAGGTACGTTACTCGCTAGGTTGATGGTTTTTCAGGTGTCTGGGTTGCTACTAATACAATAGTGAGCTTATATTATGCCTTGTGAGAAATCGTTTGTAGAGCAACTATGGAAAGAGAGGTGGAACAACCAGGTTGCAGGGCATAGTGGACGCCCTCAGCCAGCGGGACAACCTAAGGAATGGTCAGCCACAAAATCCGCGGTCAGGCACCCCCCGAAGCTCATCCACTACCGCCTTACGAGGGCACAGAGTAGTATAGCAACCCAACTGCGAAGCGAACACATCGGCCTCTAGGGGTACCTATCATGGAGGAAGGTTCCAGAATACACGAATACTAGCTGCCCCTACGGCTATCACTCCCAGAATGTACGGCACGTACTCCTCGTCTGTCCGAGGTGGTCGCTAGGAAGGGGGGAGTGGATGGCAAAGGCGAGGAACCGGACGATCGGGGCACTTCTTAACAACGTTGAGGACCTACGGCGCATTACGAACTGGATACTAGAGAAGGGCTGGCTAGAACAGTACCGCCTAGTAGGAGCAGTGCAGGAAGAGAGGACACGGCGTAGCGCGACGAGACCGGCTGGGAGCGGGGGCTAACGGGGTAGTAACATGGACTACGCACGTTCAGAGGGAAAGCTAATCTAGACAAGGAGAGGTCGGGGGCGGGAAGGGTTTTCACCTATTCGGGTTTCCCTTTGTACATAACAATAGAGATATACCTGCATAGGCCGAATAGGGTCCTAGAACAGGGGAATGACAAATCTATCTATATTATGCCTTGCACGTGCACCACACGGCCGTGCATACTTCAACACGAAGATGCACTACCGCGAAATGAGAGACCGAAGACCTGAACCCCGTTGGACAAATACCTCGAGAAGATCACCGACGTGATCAGAGTGGCGATGAATCAAGTGCTACCAGCTACGGCAACTTTCTCCGATGTCAATCTTTCTTGACAGCTGCGTCGCAAGCAATAGACCCTCCACGGGTCTGTACTTAAGACTCGGTCAATGGAGTTCGCCCAAGGAGGCCTACAGAAGCCGATATCTCTCAACGGTCTCTGGTAAAAATCCCCACAATTTGATCAAGCTATTATCTCTTGCGGCAGTGCTAGCTGCAGATCTGGGTTCCATGCTACACTATATACTCGACTCCCGACATCGACTTTCTACAGCACACCCACACACGAGCAGGATGAGGGCGTTGTGGATGGATGATCTTTTGTTTTACCTGTAAAGATGAACATAAGGTCTGCCAGATCCTGAGGCTCGATGAGCCATGTACGTAAAGCAATACAGTAACCGTGGACGAGTGCCGCGAGTGCCTATATCGAAACATCGTCTATTTTCGATGCTTCTAGTTCTCCAGCTCGAAAGTCCGTTCTTGACTTGTGGAAACATGCATTTAGCGGAGCATGCACTGTTGAAAAGGCCTCGGCCACCCCACAGAAGTGAATACACGCCGCCACTATGACTGCAACGTGCAGTATCTGATGGCTCGCCCCGAACATGTCGAACCGGACAGGTGCCCACCTCTCTAGAATCTGCGGCAGTAAGCAACGAGTGATGCCCAAGGCGGCTAGCCGTGCATACCCTAGCTGCATATATGGCAGCACCAACGAGATTGGCGGTTCCCATCCAACCCATCGACGCCAGCGACATTCGCGATATCTGCACCGCCAACCCATGTAGAAGAATGCCGTGCATTATGAAGACCAGGGAGCTCAATCCAAAACTGGCATAGAATGCTGCACGCCAGCGTCGGAACGCTAGTGGACTAAAGATCGGATTAAGGGTCAGTACTGTGCAGCCTACCGCAGTGGCTGTCGTCTAGTAAGAATGAGGATTACTGGATGCATCTTCCACGAACTGATACGGGCGAAACTAACCGTTGTCCAGTATAGCTTTTGCAGCTGTGGGTTGCACGTAAACCCATAGTAGATTGTTGGAACGCTAGCACCCCACATCAAGAGGAGTATGCCTAAATAGTCCAGCTTGTTCCAGTAATTGGCCACAGTGCAACTGTGATTGCACAGCGTATGAAACCTTGAGCAATATTAGACCGTGGATGTGGACCGTACAATGTGTGAACTCGCGTTGCGGAGAGAACAAAGCATATCGCTGCCCCGTAACAAAAAATCGTAACGACTACTAGATTAGCAATCCTAGCAGTAGGCTGTGTAGGGAAAATGTTACTGTAAAAATACGAGGGGAGGGCTAAGAAGCCGGCTGCGCCGATGACGTGTGACTATATGTCCACAGTCTGGTTATAGCAAGCTGCAATGTCGAAGGTCACCTTCGGACCTCTCCCCGAAGGTCCAGGTAGTTCTAAACGCAAGAACAGACAATCTTATAGGTTCCGCTCCTTCCACGAGCTCTTCGTCTCTCCACGAAACCTTTGGGCTGTTTGCAATGGAAAATCGATACGTCGGAAGGAACTTGTGTCTCGAAGTATGAGGGGAAGAGCAATCTCTACAGAATTGGGCAGCGCTGCCGATAACGAGACTATGATGAAGAACAGTGAGTCTGCTAGCGTGGCATAGACATAATTGGCTACTACTGGTCTTATCGGCCTGGCGAGCCGCCTACGCTGTGACAATTAAAGCGTCGGCGTGGGCCTGCAGTGAATGCGACATCGGGAAGATGGGCGCTTAAGCCACGAATCTATAAAACAGGGCAAAAGTCCTAGAGCGGGAGAAAACCCGACTCGGATGCTGCTCGCTCAACCCTCCACACACTATCGCCATTAGACGCACTAAGAGACGGAAACCCTACACCGTCTTCGAGCTCTGCAAGGGCGGAGCAGTAACTCTATAAGCGACACACATATGACGCTAGCAAAAAGAGACCTTCAACCCTCCTCTCGTTCGATAACATTCCGGCGTGGTTCCGACATAAATCTAATTAGTAGATCTACTATAGCTATCGACCTATCTTAGGCTCGACCCTTACATTATTCTATAGTTAGTCGTACATCTATAACGAGTCGATTGATATTTATTCTCACCTAGTTCCGGCTATAATATTCCTACTCGGCGAGTAGTATATACTATAGTATCTTACTAGTAAGAATCCTAAGGTTACTAGGATCGATGTTATTACTTTCTCTATTTTTATTCTAGTAGCCGTAACGTGCCTATCATCATTATTAATAACGTATTACACTATAATAAACTACTCCTAGTAAATAGAACGTCTATATCTACGATTAGATATAACGTACTTTACTACTAAGCGGGCTATACTACCGAGCGGGCTACTTTTACTAAGAACTATACTACTTCTATAGATATAGCTATATAACTACTATTATAGCGTATATTATCTTCAAATAAGGCCAAACTGACCTTAGCTATCTAGGCTATAAAACGCGACGCGATAATTACAAATCGACTTACTATAAAGGTATACGACGCGTCTTGAACTATACTAGGGTATCGATTAAATAGACGACCTCCTCGGGGTGACTACGAGCCTAATTCAAAGAAGCTTATAGAGCTAGAAGAGAGGGTAATACTTAAGTATATACTCGAGCTAGATCTTAGAGGTTTTCCGCTATTAAAGGCTAGTATACGAGTAATAGCCAATTCATTACTATAAGAGAAGGGTCTTAAGCTATTACCGTACCGGCGTATATTTACCTAAACCCGCGGGTATATACCTAGACCTCGCGCCCGCTAACTAATCCGACTAGCGGCTTAGCGCCCGTATATAACTCTCGCGCCCTCCGCGCCTCCCTTAGATAGAGCATCTATTCGACTTATACCTTACCCGACTACGTACTTATACCTACTTATAATACTTCGAATAGATTATTACTAACGTATAGAGAGACACGAGAAGCTATATTCGGGAGATTATAGAGAAACCGCGATAGTATACGAGGAAGTACTAAGATTAGGTATCGTACTTACTAAGTTGTACCTTAAAGTAGATTATAGCTAATATAGTAATAACAGCAAGATAGACTAGTACCGGCGTACTAGGCGTAAGTATAGAGAACACTAATAGACGCGTTTATCGCGCGTCCCTTAATAGATTATCCTTCTTTACCCTACTATCCGATCTACCCGATAACGATAGCGCGAACCCGGCGATATAGA
The DNA here is from genome assembly GCF_020509005.1 of Fulvia fulva. Taxonomy (NCBI): domain Eukaryota; kingdom Fungi; phylum Ascomycota; class Dothideomycetes; order Mycosphaerellales; family Mycosphaerellaceae; genus Fulvia; species Fulvia fulva. Next base: position 2,993,486 of record NC_063017.1, on the reverse strand, counting down.
CTTAAGGACGTAAAGAGGATACCGTAAATAGGCTCCTCGACGAGAATAACTAGTACTATAAGTAGTATAAGAAGGTGTTCGACTAACTTAGGGCGATTAAGGAAGAGGAGGTCGAGATAGAGCTAAACTTAGCTAACCTATATAGAGCGGAGTTTATTAAGGATAAGATAGAAGATAAGGGTACTAAGGTACCGAGGAAGAGGAGGGTTACTATCGACAACTTCTAGGAAGCCTTCGACTCGTTAAACGGGTTGAATATAGACAAGTTCAAGAAGACGGTCAATAATTATTCCTAGTAGATCTATAAGATCCTCTATAATATCGAGTCCGATTACCGACGTACGTATAAACTTAATACTACGCTCGATATAGCTAACCGTATTAACCCCCGTAAGGCGTAAGATACTAAGGAATAGATAGACCGACTCGACGATATAATCGATACGGAATAGGCGACTAGACAGTCCCTAGAAGAGGAGGTCCCGCGACTAAAGGAGGAGCTTGCTAAGCGCGATAATACTATTATTATCGACCTAGACAAGCTTACGAGGGCTAAAGATATAAAGAAGGTATATTATACGTAGTATAAGGTAGCGGAGAGCAAGCTAGTAGAGACCGAGACTAAGCTCGTAGTAGCCGAGAAGCGTATTACTAAGCTGAAGAAGCAAGAGATAGACCGTAGCCGGTCTAAGGAAAAGTAAGACCTACTACCTTAGCGAACCGAGTCTAAAGAGTTACTAGAGCGTCGACAAAATAGAGGTAAACCTAATAAGAAGAAGTCGGACCCGGATTTATTAGACTTATTAGACGACGAGGACGACGGTAATAAGGGCCGTAAGAATAGTCGTAAGGGTAGGAAGAATCGCCCGAGTACCGACTTAGATAGTAACCCTATCTCCGTATATACGACTTACGACGCCGACATAACTACTAGTATTAAGTTCTCTAACGAGCTAAAGGCCCCTACTAAGTTCGACCTAAAGAGCGACGATATTAAGTTCTAAGAGTAGTAGCGTACTACCAAAGCTAAGCTCTAAGCCTCGAAGTACCGTACTATAAAGGACTCCCTTTAGAACGTCTAGAGCTAGTTAAAGAACTCTATATAGACCTATATCGACTCAAAGATCCCTAGTCTTACTAAGTCTACGAAAGGTACGACTACTTAGTACGATTCTATAGATAAGATAATAGAAGATCTAGCCCGGCGCTACGGTACCCGTAATGCCTATACTAATACTATAACTAAGCTTAATAATCTATAGTAGGGTAATAAAGAGAAGTTTAGTAACTTCTACCTATCCTTCCGTAAGAACGCCGATATTATTAACCTTAATAACGGCGCGAAGGAAAAGAAACTCGAGAAGGACTTCCTACTCCGTAAGTTAAACTCGCGCTACGATAACCGTATTATAAACGAGGACATAGTCAATATAACCCTTAAGCAAGTCGTGTCTATGCTATATAACTACGAGGACAAGTTTAAGGCGTTCGACCTTAAGTATAGTAAGACCGGTAATAGTAATAAGACCTAAGGTAATAAGAAGACTACTAAGTGTAACGACGATAAGAAGGATACGGCTTCGAGTAGTAGCGGTAACAATACTAAACCGAACGCTAAGACTAAGTAGGCTAATCGACCTTAAGCATTTTAGTATATCTAACCTTTAGATACTACTCGCGCCTAGGAATATATCGATTAGAATCGCTACTCAAAATACGAATAAGAAGGTTACCGCCGTATCGATACCGATTAGTACCCCCTTCGAGATGTCGCCCGCCGCCTATTTACGCTAGGCTATAACCTAAGTAATAACCGCCGTAACGGTAGTAATAGTAGTAACGCTAATAATACCGGCGGCGCGGGAAACGCCTAGTCTACTCCGTAAGCGTAATACGTAGTAGACCGTACGAGTTAGAGTTACGAGAAAACGAGAAAAAGTATAAATATAAACATAAACCTCCTAAGGGAGGCAAGGTTCTAAGTATATCGGCACACTCCCTACTAGCTATAAACTACTCTATAGATAAATACAATCCGGTAATAGCTTCTTATCTAGTTATACTATATATAGTAAATAGAAAGAACCCTGCTCAAACCCTTTATAATAATAGTACTAACTCTACGTACTGTTAAAACAGGTACGGGTGGATGGCAGCGGAGTGGAGTAAGAGATTAATCTTCAACTGACTAATAGCACGAGCATGCAGCAATATATCAGGAACCAATATGTTGATTGTGTTGGATGTCTATCTAAGCTAAAGGGGAGAGAAGGTATCTCCCTACAAGCTGAGTCATCGTGGATGCCTCAGGCTGCCAGATCACTTCCTGATTGTTGACTCCCTTTGAGATGCTACATCTTAACACTCCCACTCATCTCGTATGGGAGGTTACAGTCTGCTCACTTCCTGTCAATAGTACTTGGACCTTTTTATGACAGGTTCAGCTGGCTTACAAACCTCTGGAAGTGTGGACCAGTCTTTGGTTTTGTAAACCCGTCTGCAACCATCTCAGAGGTTGGGGTGTACTCAACAGCAATAAGCCTCCTCCACCAAAGTTTCCTAACAGCGTTATAGGCAATGTCAATGTGCTTCGACTTGTCATGAACATGTGCATCTTTCACTAGGGTGAGGGCAGCTTGATTGTCACCTCTTAATTGGACTGGTCTCAAATTTGATACAGTCTCCTGGTTTCCAGTGATTCTTGGTTGATGGGAACAGTCTCCCACTAACTCTGGACAATCCATTTCCCTTAGCAGTGAAGCTAGGAATTGGGACTGCTTCGCACATGCATTCATAGCCATGTATTCAGCCTCCATTGTGGATGTTGCTACAGACTTTTGCTTCTTGCTCATCCAAGAAACTGGTGCCCCACAGAGGAAGAAGACATACCCAAGGATTGAGACTCTGTCTGCTTTGTCCATTGCATAATCAGAATCACAGTATCCAATAAGGTGTCCTTTTCCAGACTTTGAGAACTGAAGTCCTAGATCAGGGTATGATCTTAGGTACCTAGTGATCTTCTTCAAAGCCTTCATGTGGTAGGTGGATGGGTCACTCACAAATGAGCTCATCCTTCCTAGGGCAAAAGCAATGTCTGGCCTTGTGATTGTTGCTGGCCACATCTAAGTACCATTAATACTCTGGTACTCTGCCTTGTCACACCTCTCATCCATGTGGCTTGAAGGTTTGAGGGCCTCATAGCTGTCCATGGGTGAGTGTGTAGGTGCTGCCTTCTCATGGTTCATTCCCATCTTGGCTAGGCTGTCCCTAACAAAGTGTTCTTGGTCAAGTTTCAGGATTCCTCTCTTCCTGTCCCTTGTGACTCTCATGCCAAGGATCTTTTCAGGTTCACCTAGATCTTTGATCTTGAAGATCTTGCCAAGTTCTCTTTTGAACCAGAGAACATCTGTCAACTTTGGTGCAGCAATTGGAATGTCATCCACATGTATAAGGATTATGATCTCCCTCTTCTTATGGATAAGTAGGCATGGATCCACTTCTGACTGTGTGAATCCAATCTCTCTGAGCTTTGACACACAGAGTTGATTCCAATCTCTAGCTGCTTGCTTAAGTCCATACAAGCTTTTGAGGATTTTGAACACCATGTTTGGTGGAAGCTCAACTCCTGGTGGTGGTAACATGAAGATGTCTTCATGGAGGGTGCTTTCTGTGAATGCATTGTTCACATCCACTTGGTGAAGATGAAGATCCTTCTTACACACAATAGCCATAAACACCCTAAGGGTGTCCTGTCTTACTGTAGGTGCAAATGTCTCCATAAAGTCAACACCAAACTTCTGTGAGAAGCCCCTTGCAACTAGTCTAGCCTTGAACTTTTCAATAGCTCCACTAATGCTTCTCTTAATATCAAAGACCCATCTTGATGTAACCAGATTTGCTCCTTTTGGTGGAACAGAATTTTCCTAGGTGTTGTTACTCTGTAGAGCATCTAGTTCCTTTTGGATTGCTTCCTTCCAAAGATGTCCCCATTTCTTGTCATTCACAGCATCCTTGTAGGATTTTGGAATTGGGACCTCTTGCTTGTATGCAATGGCTTCTACAGTTGCTGCAAAGGCCATTTCCTCAACTTCTTCCAGGAATTCGCTATCCCATGGTATTGAACTGTCCACTGATTGCATGGCTGCAAAGAAAGCTTGGTGAAAAGCAGCAAGGTTCTCTGAGAGGTCCATTGCTTCTCCCACTTCAGTGGTTAGTTCGGGCTTAGGGACCATGGATTTTGGGGCTTTCTGTTTCATGTCATAGCCCTCAACATCATAGTCAGCCTTTCTCTTTCCAAGGGATGATTTAGGGACCGTCACTTGTGACCTAGTAACGTCTATTTCCTGGGGATCTAGGGAGCTTCTCTCAATTGGCTGATCGATTTTCTGAAATTCCCCTACGTTCTCCGGAGGCTGGGGAAGTTGCACAAACAGCTTTCTCGGCTGCGCGACTTTAGGGCTCTCAATTGGCTGATCTATTTCGGGGGGGCTCTGATGGACGCCTGGATGGTAGGTAGATTGTCCTAAGGATACGTTCTTCCTCGGCCTTCCTAAGGGCTTCCTAGCTGGTGCACTACTTGGTAGATTCAATGTTGGAACATTGAGACCCATATCACCTCCAGGCTGGTCCTCAAAGAAGTCTGCATGTGTGTGTTGTTTAACAGCTCTCATGTCTGGTTCCCAAAAGAGCCAGGCTTTAGCTGTGTTTTCAACATACCCAATAAACACTGCTTCTTTACCCCTATTCATTAGCTTGTCACTTCTTGCCCATTGAGGTTGGGATCTTGTGTCCATATAGACAACAGCTTTGCATCCCCAAACTTTCAAATGGTTGATGGTCGGTTTGATACCATCAAAAGCCTCATCTGGTGAAACCTTGAACCCATCGTAATCTGGGCCATTTGGCAGTTTGTTCCTCATATAAGTTTGGGCCTCTAGTGCTTCAGGCCAAAATTCAACCGGCATTTTAGCCTCTTCAAGCATTGCCCTTATAGAGTCCTCTGAGGTTTGTATTGACCTCTCAACTGGTCCATTCTGTAGAGAGTTGTATGCCTCAGTCGGCTCGAGCCCAATCCCCAAATCCTTCTCCCACTGCTTCACTAATGCAATAAGTTCTTTTGCATTGTCAAGTCTTACTGCTTTCAGCTGCGCTGATGATTTCCTCTCTGCTTTGATCTTCCAGTTCTGGAGAGCAACTGGAGCATCTTCTCTTTTCCTAAGAGGAAAGGTCCACTTCTTCCTAGAGAAGTTGTCAACAATCTCAAGCCAGTATTTGAATCCTAGTCTTGAGATTGGTAGTGGGCCACATATGTCAATAGATACAAGGGCAAGTCTTTCAGGTCTTCTCTCTGTAACTTTGCCTTTGTACTTCTTCATCTTTGCTATTGAGCATACTCTGCACTGGTGAAAGCCATCCTTAGGGATAGGAATGGGTTCTTTCAAGTCTGTTACCTTGTGAAGATTCTGGAGCAAATTCTTCCCAAAGTGCGCAAATCTTCTATGCCAAAGCTCCCACTGCTTCAGGTCGGTCTCTGATTGAGCAGTCACAAAGGCATTCTCTATTGGTGGTGCACATGATGAGTAATGTGCCCGTTCTTGTAGGAGAGGAGAAATCTCATCAATGAATGGAACCCCCCCAAGGAGCTTTGTCTGGACAACAGTCTCACCAGAGGGGGAAACAAGAGAAAATGATGGAGGTTGCACACCAAACTGCTTGCTAAACTGGTTCCATGAAACCAGGTTCACTCCTAGCTTGGGTACAAGCAGGACATCTTCCAAAACAACTTTTCTGCCAGCTCTCCCACTCATCTCTGCATTCCCAATATGAGTGGCCAATAAAAACCCACCTCCCACTTTGATCCATTTCTTCCTTGTCAAGGGAGTCATAGATCTAAAGAGGCAGCTTTGGTCAGTCATATGGGATGAAGCACAGGAGTCAAGTAACCACTCTGACGAGGGGAACTTGCCTTGGACTTCTGCAGTTGAGTGAGCCACTTCATCATACTCATCATCATCAGACATTGTCTCTGGGGATGAGCTGCATGGTGACTCTTGGGCGGAGAAACCTTTTCCAGTCTTCTTTGCTTTAGAGGTATAAGACTGGGCCTGGTTCTTCTGGAGTGACAGCATGTCAGAGCTGAGTTTCTTCACCATTTTCTTAAGTTCTTCCATAGAGGACTTCTCTCTTGGTGTCCTCCTTGAAGTGGGTGGTGGAGTTCTCTTCTTCTTGACATGTGTTGTATTCTGGGAAGATGGTGGTTGGGAATGAGATCTAAGGACCTTTCTTGCCTCAGGCAAACTAGGGCAGTCCTTGATCAGATGATCCTTCTCACAGAGAAGGCAGGAGAGTGGTCTTGCTAGAGCTGAGGGCTTGACCCAGGTGGCTGCCATGCCATACTCAGCCTTAGAGGGATCCAACCTGGCTTCTTGAGCTTCAAGGATCTTTAAGGTCCTTTCATGATCCATCTTTGGCTGAGCCATGATAGTATCCCTGGCTACATGGTAGTCAGGTGGCAGTGAGCTTAAGAGCTGGGTCATCCTCACATCAGCTTTCCTGTAATGCTGACCCTCTGGGTCAACATCAGCAATCCTTTTTCCAAGAGAAACCAGGTGTGTCCATGCAGATCTGATGGTGAACTCTTCACTCATCTCAAAGGTCACAAATTGCTTTGTGAGCTCATGTGCATGGGTTGGTAGCACCTGGCTATACTTGTTCCAGAGATACACCCACTTCTCAGGAGCTCTTCCAGATTCACATGAGCCCTTAAGCTCAAATTCATCTTCTTCTGTGATCCTACTAAGGATACTGAAGTTGCATACTGCATTGTGTCTTGTCCATGTTGGCGTATTGAGGATCTCTTTGGTTGTAGCCTCTTCTTGGAGTTTCAGAGTCTTGCCCTTGATGTTGTCAAAAGACACTTCCATTAGGTCATCAATTGCAAAGAATGCTGATTGGCTCTCCATCTTGTATCTCTGAAGGTTGAACCATCTCTTCCAATTGTCCCTCCTAAGAATTGGGATTTTGCCTCCCTTCTCCTCTGTCTTCTCTTAGTATAAATCTATAATAAATTAGATGTAATGAAACAAGGTGTGTATATTCCAAAGTGGTGGCTTAGATCCTGCTAAGGCTTCTAGTATAGAATAGGAAAGTTCGTAGGTGTGGATACCAAGGCCTGCTTGGTAAAGTAAAGAAGGAGCGGTGTGAGGTCTCGGGGCTAGGACACAGGTCTGTCTCTCCTAGCAGAGCTTCAAATGACTTACTTGAAGTCCTTCTTGATAGTATCTCGATGCAGTTCTGCCTACAGAGTATCTTCAAGGTATTGGCTTTGAGTAAGCCGCACAGAGTCCTTGTCTGGGTTACCTATCACTTAGTATCGAACTAAGCTCCTTGATAGGATAGACGGGGTAGACTTCTGATTCCCAGATGTTTTCTGCTACGATAGCAAGGGATACAAGTAACCTGTACTGATATAGGTTGCTCTTATTCCTGCACAAACCCGGGCTCATAACCTGTTGAACAGGTACGGGTGGATGGCAGCGGAGTGGAGTAAGAGATCAATCTTCAACTGACTAATAGCACGAGCATGCAGCAATATATCAGGAACCAATATGTTGATTGTGTTGGATGTCTATCTAAGCTAAAGGGGAGAGAAGGTATCTCCCTACAAGCTGAGTCATCGTGGATGCCTCAGGCTGTCAGATCACTTCCTGATTGTTGACTCCCTTTGAGATGCTACATCTTAACACGTACTTTGATATCGACTTTACGTATAAGAACAACCTTAATATTATATAGCTACCTAATCCGTTAGGGCTAATATTAGTAGATAGCCGACCTACTAGTAACCTTATTACTTATAGAACAACGGGATAGATTTAGATCGGTAACTACGTAGAGACTAGGTCTAGCTACTACGTATTACTAGAATATGATATAGTCCTCGGCCGTCCCTAGTACGACGAGTATTAACCTACGTTCTACTATACGTTAGGAACTATAACCCTATTCTTACTATATTGTCGATAGAACTATATACTCGGAACTGAACTAGTATACGTATAGTCTATTAACAATAAGGGTATTATACTAAGAGGCGTTCTTTAGACCGAGATACTAGTACTAGAGAGTTCGTAACCTTAAGCCCTATCTAATTACGCTAAACCCTACGTAGAGGATAAACACGAACCTATAGTAGTATAGGAGACGTATACGACGAAGGTAGTAATACGACATGCCGTCGATACCTACGGTAAACCGGAACCGTCTTACTATATCTACTAGCTACTACCCGCCGATAGGGTTAAAACACTTAAGCGCCTAGCGCGTCGAACGAAGAAAGAACTAAAGGTCGAGACTAAGCCGGAGATCGACATTAAGCCTATTAATGTAGAAGTACTTCGGCGTATAAGCCGGAGGAAGGGCTATAAAGTATATATAATATAGATGTTTAATCCGAAAGAAAATCCTAATAAGTAAGTCGCGCGAGACCCGCTATCCGCGTATATACTAAAGGCTTTCGGTATAAGAGCAAAGCCTATACTAGGAGGTAGCGCGGCGATGTTAGTAGATACTAACACTTAAAAAAACATAGATAGATAAGAGGAGCCCCGGGGTAACTATACCTAGCGGCAACTTAACGCCTCTACTGTATTAGCTAACGACTATCGTAAGGACAAAGACTAGGATCCTATCCCTTTATTACTAGTAGAGTTTAGGGAAAAAGCTAGGCTATTCAGCCGTAAGGAAGTAGATAAGGTCCTATTGCGACGGCCTAGCGTAGACTATAAGATTAAGCTAAAGAATAGTTAGACACCGCTATTTCGAAGACTATACTCCTTCTCTATACAAAAGAACGAGGTGATTAAGAAGTGGATCGACGACCAACTTAAGAAAGGTTTCATTTAGAGAAGCGTATTACTAGTAGTAGTACCTATTCTAATAGTCAAAAAGCCGGGTAGAGGGCTACGAGTATACGTAGACTATAGAGCTCTAAACGCGCTTACGACGAAGAGTCGCTACCCGATTCCACTATTTTAAGAGACCTTAGATCGTATTACTAGCGCGTAATAGTTCACTAAACTAGATATTATCGCTACGTTTAATCGTATCTGTATTATAGTAGGAGACGAGTAGAAAACGGCCTTTACTACTAGATATAGATAGTTTAAGTACGTAGTTATACCTTTTAGACTATATAATATACTAGGAACGTTTTAGTCATTTATAAACAATATACTAAGGGAGTTTCTAGATGACTTCGTGTTATATTAGCTTAATAACGTACTTGTCTTTAGTAAGACAAGAGAAGAGTATATCTAATATATCCTAAAGGTCCTATAAAAGCTAGATACCGCCGGGCTCTAGTTAGATATTAACAAATACGAGTTCTTTGGACACGAGACTACGTATCTAGGTGTTATTATCACAGATAAGGGCATTAAGATAGACCTAGCTAAGATTAAATACGTTAAGAATTGGCCTATACCCGCGAATATTACCGACATCTTATCGTTTATAGGGTTTACTAACTTCTACCGTAGGTTTATTAAGGATTTTAGTAAGATCTACTTGCCTATAACGAAGCTTATAAGGAAGAATGTCCTATAGGACTGGTCTCTAGTATATTAATAGGCGTTCGAGGTATTAAGGCAAGTATTTATCGATACGCCTACCTTAAAACACTTCTACCTAGGGCGAGAGACTATTCTAGAAACAGATGCCTTAGATTACGTAATAGTAGTAGTACTCTTATAACGTGACGAGCGAGGAGCGTTATATCCTATCGCTTATATATCTAAGAAGATAGATCCCTAGTAATATAACTACGACATCTACGATAAGGACCTCCTAGCTATTATATAAGCTTTCGAGGAATAGCGACCGGAGCTAACTATTAACAAATACGGTACCGACGATTATAAGTATCTACTAGACCCGGAATCTAAGGACAAGCCGACGCTTATATACTCCAATTATAAGAACCTCGAATAGTTTATAAGTATAAAGTAATTGAACCGTAGACAAGCTCGCTAGGCCGAGTTTCTCTCGTAGTTCTTCTTTAAGATCGTCTATAGGCTAGGAGTTTAAGGTACTAAGCTAGACAGCTTAACCCGACGTTTATAGGACTTGCCGAAGCCTAGAGACCTAGATAACCTACGTAACTCATAGTAGTATTAGGTATTACTAGGCCTAGATTGTATCCTAAACCTATTATCTACTAGAGTATTATCGGTATATAATAATAACGTTATAACCCCGCTTACGACCGCTATTCGAGGACTCTATACGTAACTAGAGGCTAAGGAAGCCGTTTAATAACTAGAACGAGATAATCTATATACCTTACTAAGGAAGCACCGTATCGATAACTATTATATAGTCCTAGTCGGAGGTATAATATATATTAAGAATATATATAGGAGTTATAGCCTATTCGTTCCTCCGGATTCAGAAGACAATCTAGATAAAGGTGAAATCCCGGTACTTACTCGTATCGTATAGGCTTTCTACGACTATATAGTAGCTAGTTACTTAGGGGACGAGAAGACGTATAAATTAGTAGCTCGTAACTATACCTAGCTAGGTATCGTACGATTTATTAAGAGCTATATACGTACCTACCGCGCTTACCGTACAAATAAGAACACTAATATCTAGTACCTAGGGCTATTAAGACCGCTACTAGTACTATTTAGCGCTTAGGAGGATATCTCTATTAACTTCGTAGTTAAACTACCGAAGGGAATAAGCGTAGTCGACGGACAAACGTACGAGAACATTATAACCGTTATATACTGCTTAACTAAGGAGCGATATATTATTCCTATCACCTCGATAATAGTAGAGTATTACGTACTAGTATTCCTTAAGTACGTATTTAGTAGATATAGGCTCCCGAAGTCTATTATCTCGGATCGTAGTACGTAATAGGTTTCCGTATTCTAGCGTAGGATATACGCGCTACTTAGTATTAGTCGAAAGCTATCTTCGTCGTTCTACCTAGAAATAGATAGATAGTCGGAGAATACGAACAAAGTAATAGAGCAATACCTATATATCTTTATTAACTATACCTAGGACGACTAGCTAGATTAGACTCTATTAGCTAAGTTTATAGTAAACAATATAGTGTCCGTAATTATAGGCGTCTTACCGTTCTATACTAATACTAGGCGTAATCTAAGATTCTCTAAGTTCGACTTAGACTTACCTATACTACTAATACTATATAAATAGCGACTAGACGCCGAGTCCGCGGACAAGTTTACGGCTAAGATATAAGAGATATACTAATACTTACGATAGTAGATAGCCTTAGTATAAGTAGTCTAAGCTAAGTACGTAAACTCGACGCGTATACCTATACTACGGTACGCCGAAGGCGACGAAGTATAGGTAAGTACTAAGAACTAGACGATAGAGAGACCTTCTCGTAAGATAGACGTAAAGTAGTCTAGACTATACGCGATCACGGAGGTACTACCGAGTAATACTTATAAAGTAGAGCTCCTACCTACTTTAAATATCGACAATCGCTTCTACTTATACCTTCTTATACTAGTTTATCCGCCGGTTATAGGACAGATATAACCCGTACTACTACCGATCCGAATTGTCGACGATAAATATTACGAAACCGATCCCGCCGAACTCGAATAATAGGAAGTTAAGCAAATTCTAGACTATAAGAAGAGGTAGCCGCGAGGACTAATACCGGTAGGAGGCAAATAGCTATATTGTCACGGCCCTAGGCCTGGTAAATAGTCAGCTAGTATATAGGTCACATGACCGCGCGTCGCTAGCGCGCCTCGGTTATATATAACCTTAGCGTACCTCGCGCTCCTCTTTCCTACGTACCTAGCTACTTTATATTAACACGATTATAAACCGTTATACTTAGCTAGGTCTCTATATCCGTAGAAGAGCTACGACGGGATCTATAAGAGCGTAGATTATTAATAACCGTAACAAGAAATCGCGGCGTACGATAGAAGAGTACGACGTAGTATAAGAGACTACCTTAGGCTAAGTAGTACTTAATATAGTACGACCCTAAGGATAGCGAGGCTCGCTACTAGCTATACGCCTAGTAGTACGGCGCGATTCTATATTTAATATATAGACTTAAGGACAAACTTAAGAATAGTAGTAGGCTACTAAAGACGCTATCTAGTAGAGACTCGAGAACTTATAGCGCCTAGTTACCTACCTACCTACTAAGTTCAACTTATGCGACCTCCTTACCGACGACGAGATTTAAGAAGTTAACGGTATAGCTATAGCGGTAGTCGACTACGATAACGACGGCGCGACCGAGGAAGGCGAAGGAAAAGAAACATAATAAGTCGCGAAAACCCTCCGTATCCTAGTTAATAACTTCCTCTAACTCGACGCTAACTAGCTCATTAGGCTAATATAAGATCCCGAGATAGTAGCGGCTATTTACTTTATCCTACGCCGCGCCGAGTAAGAGTATAGGAATATAATACAGATAGCTACTATCCTTTATAAACAACTAGGTAAGGTAGGGTAGGAACTCGGGAAATAGAAGAGCTACGAACAGTAGATACGTAACGAGTATAACGTGTTAGTTAAGGACCGTAATATATAGAAGACTAAGAAGGAGGAAGCTACTAAGCACCGTAATATATATTAGAAGGACTTAGGCATAGTATAAGTAGAGATAAATTAGGCTAAGCAGTAGCTTGTTACAGTCTAGTAGGAACTCGATAACCTAAAGGCTTAACCTAAACCCTCCTCTAGCGCCGTACTCGTAGTATAAAACAAGTCTCTAAAGAAGTAAGCTAAGGAAGCCCTATAATAGCTTAACGATAACGACTCTAAGATTAGGGCACTTGAATTAGACCTCGATATATATAAGACAGAGGCTTAAACCTACTAGAATAATATCTAGGAGCTGAATCAATCCTAGTTAAACTAGGTCGACGAGCTTAAGAAGTAACTCGAGGATCGTAGTAGGTCTAGGGTACGCTCGTCGCTATCTCGCGTAATGTTATAACGCCGCGTACTATAGAACGGTCGTAACTCTTTAAGAAGTAAGGATAATAAGGCGGAAGGCAGACGAGTAACTAAGAAGGGTAAGAAATACTCTCGTAAGATAGATAATAACGACTCGGACCCGTTATCCGAAGGTTTAGAGTTAGAGGAAGACTCGGAGTCGGATAGCGATACCCGTGCTTATCGCCGCTCTTCTAAGAAGAAGAAGTAGGTATACGACTTCGAGTCTCTAGTTAAGTACGATACCGAACTTAGCCAGCCCTTTAAGACTTAGCGCGGTATTAATAAGCCCGAGAAGTTTATCGGTACTATCGATAGTAAGCTATTAGGACCCTCCCTTAAGAAGTTCCTCTTAGAGTTAGAGACTATCGTCGACTATACGGTCTTCCGTAACAAGAAGGTAGTATTAAAGTTCGTCTATAACCTCCTTACTTCTCCTAGCGACGCGTAGGAGTTAGTCGGACCTAAGATTCCTACTATCTCTAGCGTCCTTACGAGTAATAAGAAGTTATATAAGGGCATTAACGACCTAATTTAAGAGCTCGCTAATCGCTATAGTGACCGTAACCCTATCGGCCGAGCCCGCGAGCGTATATACTCTCTAAAGATAGACGGTAAGGACACCTTCTAGTCCTTCTACCTAAAGTAGCGCTAGAACGTAAACATCCTAGGCCTAAAGAGTAAAGACGCGATAGACTACCTATAACGTAAGCTAATAGTCCGCTACCTTAATAAGTATCTAACGTATCGGCTAACCTCTCTTAGCGATATAATCGATAACCTTTATTAAGCCGATAAAGACTTTAAGATCTTAGACAGCCTCTACCCCCGTAATAAGAGGCCTAAGAATAATAAGAAGGACGGTAAGGACAAGGACGATAAGCTAGTAGGCGTAGCTCCCGGTAAGCTACCTCGTAAGGCCTAGTCGACCCGTCCTAAGCCCTTTAAGAGTAGTCTCGGTAAGATCTTAGACGAAGCCGAGAACACTCGCTATATACGCGAGAGCCTCTATAAGAAGTGCCGTAAGCCCGGTTACCGCTTATAGTAGCGTACCTACGAGCTCCTCGAGTACGAAATACCGGTACGTCTAGGTACTAACGCTAGCGGTACTAACGTCGTCGAATTACTAGCGGGAAATACGTAGTCTACTACTTAAGCGTAGAAGTAAGTAGATATAAACAAGAACAGTTATACGAAGAATTAAGAGAAGCACTACTAGTAGAGCCTCTACTAGAAGGACTTAAGCTATTATTATATATTCTTAGGATAGTAGAAATAGAATATAACCTAGTTATTAGCTTATACCTAGTAATACCGGGCGTAGCTAATAGGTAATATATATTGACTTTCCTTAATAACGGTACTAACTCAGAAGATTATATTAACTCTTCTTATACGCATAAACATAACCTACCCTTAACTAAGCTTAATAACCTATTAGTACTCGGATTAGCTAATAGGTCTATAGCTACGGAAATGATCGAACACCGTATAACTATAGAATTCACGCTTAGTAATAGCTATAGAGAAACGAGAACGTTCTAGGTTACTTATCTAGAATATAATATAGTACTAGGTAGACCTTAGTACGATAAACATTAGCTAGGCATCTACTTTGCCTTCTATATAATAACCCTCGACTCGGAGTACTATAAGGAACATTACCTAGAGAGCGGTAAGCCAGTCTAGGTATAGAGTATTAACGATAAGTAGGAGCCTATAAGTACTAAGTAAAGCTTCGAAGTAGCTCTAAAGACCCGATTACTATATTAAGCTACTGTTAAAGAAGACGATAAAGGAGATCTAGTCTAGACTATAACTTCCGACGTGATTATAAAGTAACAACCTAAGCCCGAGATATCGACCGAGACGCCGCCCGTACCGACACTACCGGATATCGATATCTAGGAAGTTAGCGAAGCGGCTATTAATAGGATAGCTAGGCAAAAGGGAGCCAAAGTATATATAATGTTCATTTTCGATAAGAACGAACAATAGTAACTAGGGAATCTCCGCGTAACGGACCCTTTAATAGCTTATACTATAAGTACTTAGAACTTACGTAAGGTAGTAGTATATAGGCCCGATACTAGCTATAGGATGCTATCCGATAACAAGACTATCGAACGACTAGATACTCGAGCAGCGGCGTTCGTACTAGTAGCGTAGCGTACTAGCCCGATACTATCCGTTTATAAGATATACGTACAGTCTAATATTAATAAGTTTTTAAAGAAAAAGGAGGAGACAATCGATCCGAAGGATCACCTCCTACCTATCTATTACGAGTTTGTATATATCTTTTCTAAGTAAGATACGAAGGAGCTCCTACCGTATAGGCTAGGTATCGACTATAAGATCAAACTAAAGCCTAGCGCGACTCCGCCCTTTAGCCGACCTTACCGTATATTAAACTAAGAGGACGAGGTAATAGCTTATTAGGTCTAAGAAAAATTGGCCTAGAAGGGTATCCGTAGATACGAAGGAAGGGCAGACGCATCTTTACCTATACTTATCGTTAAGAAACCTAGCGGAGGACTTAGAGTTTATATCGACTATAGATAGGTAAACAAACGTACGATAAAATCTAGGTATCCTATGCCCCTAATATAGGACACACTCAACCGTATTATAGGGAAGAAGTACTTTACTAAGCTAGATATTATCGCCGCCTTTAACCGTATACGTATAGCGGAAGGGTCGGAATAGCTCACGGTATTTACGATACGGTATAGCTAGTTCGAGTACTTAGTAATACCGTTTAGACTATATAATATACCCGGGACATTTCAATTGTATATTAACAATACCCTAAGAGAGTTCCTCGACGACTTTACGTCCGCGTACCTCGACGACATCCTAATCTTTAGCGACACGCTTGAAGAACATATCGAGTATATAAAGAAGGTGCTCCGTAAGTACGGTAAGGTAGGCCTTTAGCTCGATATCTCTAAATACGAGTTCTATACTTAGTCTACTAAGTACCTCGGATTGATTATCGGTAAGGATAGCGTATTAATAGACCTAGCTAAGGTTTAAGCGATACGTAAATAGAGGACTCCTACTAACGTAAAGGATATCCTTACGTTTAATAGATTCTTAGGCTTCTATCGACGCTTTATTAAGGACTATAGTAAGATAGGTCTACCTATAGTAAAGCTAACTAAGAAGGACAACCCCTAGTACTAGACAAACGAATATTAGAATACGTTCGAAGGACTAAAGCAAGCATTTACCGACGCTAAGGGAACAGTACTAGCGATGTTTATCCCCGGGAGACGTACCGTCTTAGAGACTAACGTAAGCGACTTTATGACCGTAGCAGTCCTATCGTAATATAACGAGGACAACATCCTCCGCCCTATCGTATACCTATCGAAAAAGATGAGCCCGTAGGAGTATAACTACGACATCTATAATAAGGAGTTACTCGTGATTATTAAGGCGTTTAAGGAATAGGAGCTAGAGCTAATAGCCGGCGATATCGATAAACTAGACTTCGAGAACTTTGCCGACCTAAGCGGCTACCCTATACTCGTCTATAGCGACTATAAGAACTTAGAATACTTTATAATATCTAAGTAGCTAAATAGACGCTAAGCTAGGTAGGCCGAGTTCTTATTATAGTTCTTCTTTAAGATCGTATACCGACTAGGAGTATAAGGAGCGAAGCTAGACAGCCTTACTCGACGTTCCTAAGACGCTATCTTATATAACAAGTCAGATCCGCGTTATACTTAATAGGACAGGGTACTACTAAAACTAGAACACTTCCTATCGGTTAGCGTAAGCTAGATCCTAAGACTATCCGTATCCGAAGTAGAAGGAGTAGTTATAGACGAAGCCCTAGTAGTAGATATTAGTAAGCTATATGAACAAGATGACGTAGTCGAAGCTACTACCTAACTCGCGGTAGGAGAACTAGTGAAACTACTCCGAAAGAACAAGATAGACGATAAGTACGTAATGCTAGTCGACGGTATAATATATATTAAGAACCGATATAGCGGGTATAGCCTCTTCGTTCTACCTATAGAGGATAAGGAGAACACTATCTATATACGTATAGTTAAAGCCTTTTACGATATACCGGTAGCCGGACACCTAGGTAAGACTACTACGAGTAGGCTCGTGTTACGATATTATATATAGCTAAGGATAACCCGTTTTATTAGATCTTTCGTACGCGCCTACCGGACATATCGTAATAGCCGTAGTATTAACGAACTATAGTACGGACTTTTGGCCCTACTACCTGTCCCCTTCGATACTTAGGATAATGTCGCTATAGACTTCGTTATCGACTTGCCTAGAGCGAAGTGTACGGCCGACGGTCAATAGTATAAGAATGCGCTCACGGTGACTAATAGACTAGGTAAGGAGCGCTACTATATCCTAGTTCTCGAAATGATAGCTAAATACATCGCCTACGTCTACATTAAGCACATCTTCTTACGCTACGGATTACTAAAGACGATTATATCGGACCGCGGACCTTAATAGATTTCAGCCTTTTAGGGACGCCTTTATAAACTACTATAGATTAGGCGTAAGATCTCTACTAGATATTATCCTAAGACCGATAGATAGAGCGAGAATACGAATAAGATAATAGAGCAATATCTACGTACATTTATTAGCTATATATAAGATGACTAGCCGGACTAGTTACCGCTCGTAGAATTTATAGCTAATAACTATGTCTCTGAAACGACTAGTATAAGCCCCTTTATAGCTAACATTAGTAAGAATCCGAGATACGCGGATATAGAGCTCAACCTACCTATATAGCTACTCCTATATAAATAACGCCTAGACGCGGAATTAGTAAATGCCTTCGTATAGCGTATAACAGAGCTTCGCTATAAACTAAGAGACTCGATAGAGATAGTATAAGCGTCGTAAGCCGAGTACGCGAATAAACACCGTACGATCGTACTACGATACGAAGTAGGTGATATAGTGCACCTTAGTACTCGTAACTAGCGTACTAAGCGCCCGTTAAAGAAGCTTAACTACCGCTATACCGGACCTTATACGATTACTAAAGTACTTCTATACGACACGTATCGCCTAGATTTACCGCGATCGCTAAGTAACTTATATAACGGCTTCTACGCTTACCTACTAATACCGGTATACGAACCGATACTAGGCTAAGTACAACTACTACTAGTACCTATAGAGGTAGAAGACGATAATAGCGATATAAGTACGTATTAGTTACTAGACACAATACTAGATATAAAGAGCACACTACCGCTAGGACTAGCGCCACGTAGTAGAAGGAAGGAGAGACAATACGAGTATCTAGAATAATAGGTTAGTTATAGTAAGCCTACTTAGGAGCCCGCTAAGGAGTTAATAGATACTACCGCCGCCTCTATCGCGGATTTCTACTATAACTATCCTACGAAGGATAGGCTAGCCGGCTTTATACTACTACTAGGGTGGATTCCGAACGAGGATATACCCAAAGACGGCATGATTAGCGATACTATAAACGCTTCGTTAATAGCTACGTCTAACCTAGTAACTATAGGAGGGCTACGTATACTAATCACGTAGGTACCTATAGCTCTACTACCGGTTAAGAGCTACGAGCCTAAGACTAGTATAAGTAGAGACCCGTAGGCGGCTACTTTAAGAAAGATGACCGATAGTAGATAAGTATAAGACAAGCGTTAACGCGAATAGCAATCTTCCCTTAACTTAGTAACTATAGCTATACCGCTAATATTAGTTAGTAATAGGTACTATAGCTCTTCCTTAATATAAGTAATAGAAGCTATAACGAACTCTTTCGCGGAGTTCGTAAATTGCTACGGTAAGTACGAAATCACGACTTATATAGGCTAGGTTAGCTACCGCGGAGGATACAATAATACCGACCGAGGTAGTAACGACGATATAACAGCGGATAGAATAGATAATAGAGGTAATAGAAATGATAATATAGAAGATAACACTGCTTTCGTAGTAGCGATAATGCGAGCTTAAGGGACTGAGCGCGATTTTGAAGGGGGGTAGTATCACGGCCCTAGGCCTAGTAAATAGTCAGCTAGTATATAGGTCACGTGACCGCGCGTCACTAGCGCGCCTCGGCTGTGTATAACCTCGGCGCACCTCGCGCTCCTCTTTCCTACGTACCTAGCTACTTTATATTAACACAATTATAAACTATAGACAAGTTAATAAACGTACGATTAAGTCTAGGTATCCTATACCCTTAATATAAGATATACTTAATCGTATTACTAGTAAGAAGTACTTTACTAAGCCAGATATTATTACCGCTTTCAATCGTATTAGAATAGTAGAGGGCCCCGAATAGCTAACCGTATTTATAATACGATATAGACAGTTTAAATACCTAGTAATACTATTTAGGTTATATAATGCCCCTAGTACTTTCTAGTCTTATATTAACGATATACTACGAGAGTTCCTTAACGACTTTACGTCGGTATATCTAGATAATATACTTATCTTTAGCGACACTCTTAAGGAGTATATAGAGTATATTAAGAAGGTACTTCGTAAATATAGTAAAGCCGGCCTATAACTCGACATTACTAAATGTGAGTTTTATATCTAATCCACTAAATACCTAGGCCTTATTATCGGTAAGGACGGAGTCTTAATAGACCTAGCTAAGGTATAAGCTATAAGGGAATAGGGAATACTAGTAAACGTAAAAGATATCCTTACGTTTAATAGGTTCTCCGGGTTCTATCGGCGCTTTATTAAGGACTATAGTAAGATAGTATTACCTATAGTAAAGCTAACTAAGAAGGACTGCCCTTAGTAATAGATAGAGAAATGTTAGAAGGTATTCGACGGACTAAAGTAAGCTTTTACCGATACTAAAGGTACTATATTAGCGATATTTGTCCTAGGACGTAGAATAGTACTTAAAACGGATACGAGTGACTTTTCTACGGCTACGGTCCTATCGTAATACGATAAGGACAACATCCTAAGGCCAATCGTATACCTGTCTAAGAAGATAAGCCCGTAGGAGTGTAATTACGACATTTATAATAAGGAACTACTTGCTATTATTAAAGTATTTAAAGAGTAGAAGCCCGAACTTATAGCTAGCGATATCGACGAACTAGACTTTAAGAACTTTACTAATCTAAGCAGCTACCTAGTACTAGTGTATAGCGACTATAAGAACCTCGAATACTTTATAACTTCTAAGTAACTAAATAGACAACAAGTAAGATAGGCCGAGTTCCTCTTACAATTCTTCTTTAAGATTATATATCGTCTAGGTATTTAAGGAGCTAAACTAGACAGCCTTACTAGACGTTTATAGGACGCGATTCTATATAACAAATCAGATCCGCGGTACGTATAGTAGGATCGTATACTACTTAAACTAGAACACTTCTTATCTATTAGCGCTAGCTAAATCCTACGGCTAAGCGTATCCGAAGTCGAAGGAGTCGTAATAGACAAAGCGCTATTAGCCGACATTAGTAAGCTATACGAATAGGACGATGTAATCGAAGCTACGACCTAGTTAGTAGTAGGCGAACCTATTAAACTACTACGAAAGAACAAGGTTGACGATAAGTACGCGATACTAGTCGATAGGATAATCTATACTAAGAATAGACATAGCGGTTATAGTCTCTTTATCCTACCTACCAAAGATAAGGGAAACACTATACGTATACGTATAGTTAAGGCCTTCTACAATACACCTACTATAGGACACCCCGGTAAGACAACTACGAGCCGGTTAGTATTACGTTACTATATATAGCTACGAATAACACGGTTTATTAGATCTTTCGTACGAGTATACTATATATACCGTAATAGCCGTAGTATTAACAAACCTTAATATAGACTACTTACTCTACTACTAGTCCTATTCGACACGTAGGACGACGTTGCCTTAGACTTCGTTATCGAACTACTAAGGGCCAAGTATACGGTAGATAGTTAGTACTATAAGAACGTACTTATAGTTATAGACCGTTTAGGTAAGGAGCGGTATTATATTCTAGTATTAGAAATGATAGCGGAGTATATCGTATATATCTACGTAAAGTACATCTTCTCCCGACATAGTCTACTAAAGACAATTACGTCGGATCGTAGTCCTTAATAGGTATTAGCCTTCTAGGGACGCCTCTACGAGTTACTATAAATTAAGCGTAAGATCTTAACCGGCTATTACCCTCAGACTAATAGTCAAAGCGAGAATACTAATAAGATAATAGAATAGTACCTACGTACGTTTACTAGTTACGCTTAGGATAACTAGCTAGATTGGCTCCTACTTATAGAGTTTACTACAAACGACCACGTCTCCGAAACGACTAGCGTAAGTCCTTTTATAGCGAATATTAGTAGGAACCTACGTTATATAGATACTAAACTTAATCTCCCTATATAACTACTTCCGTATAGATAGCGATTAGACGTAGAGTCTATAAATATATTCGTATAACGTATAATAGACCTTAGGTATAAGCTACGAGACTCTATAGTAATAGTATAAGTATTGTAAGCTAAATATACTAATAAGTATAGAACGATTATACTACGGTACGAAGTCGAAGATCTAGTACACCTTAGTATACGTAACTAGCGTACTAAGCGCCTATTAAAGAAGCTTAATTACCGCTATACTAGACTATACGTAGTTACTAAGGTACTACTATACGACACGTACCGTCTAGACCTCCCTCGGTCCCTAAGTAACCTCTATAACGGCTTTTACGCTAACTTACTAATAACCTATACGCGTACTAATACTAGGACAAGTATAGCTACCTCCGGCCCCGATCGAGGTAGAAGATAATAACGGAGATATAAGCACGTATTAGCTTCTAGATATAGTACTTAACGTAAAGAGCACATTGCCGCTAGGCCTAGCGCTACGCGGTAGGAGGAAGGAACGAAGGTATAAATACCTTATATAATAGGTAGGTTATAGTAAGCCTACCTAGGAGCCCGCTAAGGAGTTAATAGATACTACTACCGCCTCTATCGCGGACTTCTACTATAACTATCCTACGAAGGACAGGCTAGCTAGCTTTACGCCGCTACTAGGGTAGATTCCTAATAAGGATATACCCGAAGACGTTATAATCGGCGAAGTAATAAACGCTTTAGCTATAAACGCTTCGTTAATAGTTACGTCTAACCCGGTAACTATAGGTAGGCTAAGTAAGTTATTCGCGTAGGTACCTATAGCTCTTCCGGTAGTTACGTATTACAAACCTAATACTAGTACTTATAATAGCCCGTAGGCGGCTACTTTAAGAAAGATAACCGTTAGTAGGTAAGTACCGGATATACGTTAGCGATAGAAACGAAATTACGACTCGTATAGGCTAGGTTAGCTACCGCGGAGAATACGATAATACTAAGATTAACGAATACGATACCGGACTAATAAAGACAGATACGATAGACAGTATAGAGGATAATATAGAGGATGACGCCGCGTTTATAGCGGCTATACTACGAGCTTAAGGGACTAAGCGCAATTTTGAAGGGGGGGTAGTATTACGGCTCTAGGCCTAGCGAATATCTAGCTAGTACGTAGGTTACGTAACCGCGCGCACTAGCGTAGTACCTCGGCTTATATATAGCCTCGGCGCACCTCGCGCTCCTCTTTCCTACGTACCTAGCTACTTTATATTAATACGACTATAAACCGTTATAATGTCCGTTAGGTTATAAGGGGTCTCCTATTCCTAAATCGTAGCGATCTTTCCCTTATCTATCTTAATCCTATTAGTACTAATAATAAGGCCTAGGTACTTAGTCTCCTAAATATAGAACTCGTACTTATCAATATTAAGCTAGAGGCTAGCCTCCTAAAGCTTAGCTATTACCTTGTCTACATACTCGATATACTCCTCGAGAGTGTCGCTAAAGATTAGAGCGTTATTAAGGTACGCGGAGGTAAAGTTATCGAGGTACTCTCGTAGGGTATCATTAATATATAACTAGAACGTACTAGGGGTATTATATAATCTAAATAGTATAACTAAGCATTTAAACTACCTATACCGTATTATAAAGGTAGTCTTCTATTTATCGCCTTCTATAATACGTAACGTACTTTACTACTAAGCGGGCTATACTACCGAGCGGGCTACTTTTACTAAGAACTATACCACTTCTACTTTAATTACGACGGTATCTTAATACGACGACATCCTATAGAATCGTTACTAGGAGGACAATTCCTCTTTAGATTCTTCGCTATCTAGTAAGTCTACTTAATAGGTACGTACGTTATGCCCCGACTTACTATATCGCTTATAGCGTCGTAGCCTTAGTATAAGAGAAGGACTGTTACGAGGCTATAGTACGAGAGTATAGGGGTGTAGTATTAAAAAAGTAGATAGCTAAAGAGAGAAGTAGGTTCTAAGGTCGAGGCCTATACTTAAGGGCCGAGGTGTTACGGGTCGGCTTCGGGCCGAGCGTCACGTGATCTAAGGTCACTTGCCCCTTTACTAGTCCTTCACTTACGGAGCGGCCGTAATACTACCCCCCCTTAAAACACCTTCGTCTCGAAGCGTATATCCTTAAATCTTCCTTAGTATATATACGAAGGCTTTATTATCCTCTATACCGTCCGTCTTATTAAGTAGCTCTATCTAGACCGTTTTAATTATATCCTCTATTGTTATATCCCTCGTTATATCTATTAGCTTACCGTAAGCCTTTATGTCGCTTACGCCCTCCTACTATACCGGCGGGTAGTTAACTTAGCCTATACGAGCGTATAAAGGTATAGTCGAGCTAGTACTCTCGCTTAATAACTTACTAGAAGTAGGCACCGAAACCCCTTTAATATTACCTAACGTACTTTACTATCGAGCGGGCTATACTACCGAGCGGGCTACTTTTACTAAGAACTATACTACTTCTACTTTAATTACGACGGTATCTTAATACGACGACATCCTATAGAATCGTTACTAGAAGGATAATTCCTCTTTAGATTCTTCGCTATCTAGCGAGTCTACTTAATAGGTACGTACGTTATACCCCGACTCGCTATATCGCTTATAGCGTCGTAGCCTTAGTACTAGCCGAATACTATCTAGCGACTCTCTACTCACTTCCTACCTCCTAGTATCCTCTAGAGGTATTAATTACGACGCCTTATCGAAGGTTAGAGACCCTCTAGACTAAATATACTTGCGCTTTCGTGCTTTTCGCTATATAAGGGCCTCGTTAGACTTACGTAGCTTACTAATCTCGCTCCGTATAAGAGCTATCTAATACGCTATCTCTCTACTCCCTTTTATAAGCTAATATACCCCTTCCTATAACGAGTTTAGCGATGAACCTGCCCGGGCACGTATTTTGTTCGTTACTAGTGTCTATTAAGAGTCGAATTCTTTTGTAGTTCGTAGTGTCTTCGACTCCTAAGGGGTAGAGTCCGGAGCTAGAGGGGTTAGCGTACGTAGCTTAATATTAAGCTTGTCTATCACTACCTATAGATTGAATAGAACTAAACTAGCGCCTCTAAAGCTCGATAGGATGTTCTCCTATCTAAATATAGCGTTATAGGCTGCCCGGAAGGCGCGTAGGAACTCTACTTTATCGATATAAGTGATACGCTAGCGTACTAAGCCCGAGAGCTAAGTACCGTATACCTTCTTTAAAGGCGAATAGTAACCTATATCTAATAGCTAGAGTAAGTACGAGGCGTGCGATAGTATATATAGGGCTAAGATCTTGTATTCCTTATATAGATCCTAGAATGCCTTCGAGTCGTAGCTCTCGTAGCTATCGATAATAAGTAGTCTCTATACACTAGTCGTACGAGCTATAGTATACTTCTAGAAATGCTCTAGCTACCGTATACCGAACTTATTATTAGTCTAGCCGTTCTCTATTAGCCCGATTGTCTAGTCTAGACCTAAGTTGCCGTCTTAGTACTAGGTACTAATATACTGTTTGCCTATAAGGATAACGTAGGGTAGGAGCGCTATTCCGTCTATATAGATAGTCTTAATTACTATTGCCTATTCTCTATTACCCTATTAAACGACCTTCCTCTTTCTACTACGTAGCAATATATTAGGAACCAATGTGTTGATTGTGTTAGATGTCTATCTAAGCTAAAGGGGAGAGAAGGTATCTCCCTATAAGCTGAGTTATCGTAGATGCCTTAGGCTACTAGATCACTTCCTAATTATTGACTCCCTTTGAGATGCTATATCTTAACACTCCTATTTATCTCGTATAGGAGGTTATAGTCTGCTTACTTCCTATCAATAGTACTTAGACCTTTTTATAACAGGTTTAGCTAGCTTATAAACCTCTAGAAGTATAGACTAGTCTTTAGTTTTGTAAACTCGTCTATAACTATCTTAGAGGTTGGGGTGTACTTAACAGCAATAAGCCTCCTCTACTAAAGTTTCCTAACAGTGTTATAGGCAATGTCAATATACTTCGACTTGTTATAAATATGTGCATCTTTTACTAGGGTGAGGGCAGCTTGATTGTCACCTCCTAATTGGACTGGTCTCAAATTTGATATAGTCTCCTAGTTTCTAATGATTCTTAGTTAATAGGAACAGTCTCCTACTAACTCTAGACAATCTATTTCTCTTAGTAGTAAAGCTAGGAATTAGGACTGCTTCGTATATACATTTATAGCTATATATTTAGCCTCTATTATAGATGTTGCTATAGACTTTTGCTTCTTGCTTATCTAAGAAACTGGTGCCCTATAGAGGAAGAAGACATACCTAAGGATTGAGACTCTGTCTGCTTTGTCTATTATATAATCAGAATTATAGTATCTAATAAGGTGTCCTTTTCTAGACTTTGAGAACTGAAGTCCTAGATCAGGGTATGATCTTAGGTACCTAGTGATCTTCTTCAAAGCCTTTATGTAGTAGGTGGATAGGTCACTCACAAATGAGCTTATCCTTCCTAGGGCAAAAGCAATGTCTGGCCTTGTAATTGTTACTGGCCATATCTAAGTACCATTAATACTCTGGTACTCTGCCTTGTCACACCTCTTATCTATGTGGCTTGAAGGTTTGAGGGCCTTATAGCTGTCTATAGGTGAGTGTGTAGGTGCTGCCTTCTTATAGTTCATTCCTATCTTAGCTAGGCTGTCCCTAACAAAGTGTCCTTAGTCAAGTTTTAGGATTCCTCTCTTCCTGTCCCTTATGACTCTTATGCTAAGGATCTTTTCAGGTTCACCTAGATCTTTGATCTTAAAGATCTTGCTAAGTTCTCTTTAGAACTAGAGAATATCTATCAACTTTAGTATAGCAATTGGAATGTCATCTACATATATAAGGATTATGATCTCCCTCTTCTTATAGATAAGTAGGCATAGATCCACTTCTAACTATGTAAATCCAATCTCTCTAAGCTTTGACACACAGAGTTGATTCCAATCTCTAGCTGCTTACTTAAGTCTATACAAGCTTTTCAGGATTTTGAACACTATATTTAGTAGAAGCTCAACTCCTAGTAGTAGTAATATGAAGATGTCTTTATAGAGGGTGCTTTCTATGAATACATTGTTCACATCCACTTAGTAAAGATAAAGATCCTTCTTATACACAATAGCTATAAACACCCTAAGGGTGTCCTGTCTTACTATAGGTGCAAATGTCTCTATAAAGTCAACACTAAACTTCTGTAAGAAGCCCCTTATAACTAGTCTAGCCTTGAACTTTCCAATAGCTCCACTAATGCTTCTCTTAATATCAAAGACCTATCTTGATATAACTAGATTTGCTCCTTTTAGTAGAACAGAATTTTCCTAGGTGTTGTTACTCTATAGAGCATCTAGTTCCTTTTAGATTGCTTCCTTCTAAAGATGTCTCTATTTCTTATCATTTATAGTATCCGTATAGGATTTTAGAATTAGGACCTCTTACTTATATATAATAGCTTCTATAGTTACTACAAAGGCCATTTCCTTAACTTCTTCTAGGAATTCGCTATCCTATAGTATTGAACTGTCCACTGATTATATAGCTATAAAGAAAGCTTAGTGAAAAGTAGCAAGGTTCTCTAAGAGATCTATTGCTTCTCCTACTTTAGTAGTTAGTTCGGGCTTAGGGACTATAGATTTTAGGGCTTTCTGTTTTATGTCATAGCCCTTAATATCATAGTCAGCCTTTCTCTTTCTAAGGCATGATTTAGGGACCGTTACTTATGACCTAGTAACGTCTATTTCCTAGGGATCTTAGGAGCTTCTCTTAATTAGCTAATCGATTTTCTGAAATTCCCCTACGTTCTCCGGAGGTTAGGGAAGTTGTACAAACAGCTTTCTCGGCTAAGCGACTTTAGGGCTCTTAATTGGCTGATCTATTTCGGGGGTACTCTAATGTACGCCTAAATGGTAAGTAGATTGTCCTAAGGATACGTTCTTCCTCGGCCTTCCTAAGAGCTTCCTAGCTAGTACACTACTTAGTAGATTCAATGTTAGAACATTAAGACCTATATTACCTCTAGGCTGGTCCTTAAAGAAGTCTATATATATGTGTTGTTTAACAGCTCTTATGTCTAGTTCCTAAAAGAGCTAGGCTTTAGCTATGTTTTTAATATACCTAATAAACACTACTTCTTTACCCCTATTTATTAGCTTGTTACTTCTTGCCTATTAAGGTTGAGATCTTGTATCTATATAGATAACAGCTTTATATCCCTAAACTTTTAAATGGTTAATGGTCGGTTTGATACTATTAAAAGCCTTATCTAGTGAAACCTTAAACCTATCGTAATCTAGGCCATTTAGCAGTTTGTTCCTTATATAAGTTTAGGCCTCTAGTGCTTTAGGCCAAAATTTAACCGGCATTTTAGCCTCTTTAAGCATTGCCCTTATAGAGTCCTCTAAGGTTTGTATTGACCTCTTAACTAGTCCATTCTGTAGAGAGTTGTATACCTTAGTCGGCTCGAGCCTAATCCCTAAATCCTTCTCCTACTGCTTTACTAATGTAATAAGTTCTTTTATATTATCAAGTCTTACTGCTTTTAGCTACGCTAATAATTTCCTCTCTACTTTGATCTTCTAGTTCTAGAGAGCAACTGGAGCATCTTCTCTTTTCCTAAGAGGAAAGGTCCACTTCTTCCTAGAGAAGTTATCAACAATCTTAAGCTAGTATTTAAATCCTAGTCTTGAGATTAGTAGTGGGCTATATATAGATAGATATTTCATTAAGCTGTTGTAGTGCCCTTTGGCCTATGTAGCTATGCTATCTTGTTTTCGTATATATAGAGGGGAAACCGTGTTAGTGAAAACCCCTCCTCCTTCCCGCCTGTCTTTTCCTCCTAGTTGTTGTCTTAATTTTCCCTTGTTAGGGGTACGCTAGTGTCATAGGCCTGCCCTAATGACTACCCTATCTGCCACCCCCTAGCTTCCGCCTCTTGTCTATCTACTCCTCCGTCTCGCTAGCGAGGCTCAACTACTAGAGGTATCCCTACTATAGTATCCACCGAGAGATTCGGCGAATATTGCCTTTGTCCCTAATAATTGACTTGTAGTCTCTCCTTCCCGCTTAGTGCCTCCAATTTCCCCTACCTCTCGCCTACTACGGGCATCGTAGTAGTATATGTTCTGGGTTTTGCGATAGGTAGCCACACTAGCAGGCTGGGCTATAGATGTCTAGTACGCGTCTTCTAAACAGGTAGGCCCTTAACCTAATGTGTTCGGACCTAATTTGGATCGCTATGCTTGCCTCGGCCCTTATCAGGTCCCTATATAGCTAGTAATTGTGTCTCTAGAAGGCTCGGAGCGCTATCGGGCCTATTGTCTTAGGGGGCTTCTTTTTCTAGTCCTGCTCCTATAGGTAGCTCGCTATCTGTTCCGCTAGGCTTTAGGTCTTAGCCTTGCTCCCGCCGGCCTAGCGAGTCCTACGCTCCTCCTCTTTTCGTACTAGCTATTCGGTGCTTATCTATATAGCCGTAAAGGTAGTAAGGTCATCCTCTTTTTGGCTTGTCCTATGTCCGGCCCCTCTCCGGTAGTGGCTTTCTATCTTATTCTTTGCCTCCTAGATCGTAGTTTATACTAGGTAACCTGTCGTCCTTACCGCGTATTAAATTCTTATTCCCCGGATGTACTAGCCGATTAGTAGTGTTCCTGTCTCCATTTCTACCGTGCTTGTTAACGTTGTCTTATATACGCCTAGTACCCTACGTAGGTTGCCTACCTATATCCTGTTTAGGGGTTGCTCTATCCGTTTCGGGATCGGCTTGCCTACGCCTCCTATTCCCTAAATCTGTGCCCCGTATAGTATAGCTAGTCTGACGATCGCCTTATACATTACTCTTGCCTTATCGAATATTACTCCCTATATAGATGCCGTAAGCCTCTTTATCGAGGCTTCGTTGACTTGTACTCGACTCTAGGCTTTCTTAACCTATACATTCTAGCTTAGCTTCGGGTCGAGCCAGATCCCTAGTACTCGTAGCTCCGCTAATAGCTTTGTCTCGTAGCCTTAGATTCTTACCGCCGCCTTTATATTATAGTATGTTCTCGCTTTACTAAAGTGTATAAGTTAGTACTTTTTAGGGGCGAACTGGGCACTATACTTCTTTGCCCACTCCTCGCATTTCTTATGCCTATCTTCGAGGAGGCGATAGTTCTCTTCTGTCGAGTCTGACTAGGCTAGGATGTTTGTATCGTCTACGAACCCCGATACTAAGGTTTGCGGAGAGGTGAGTAGGGGGATTAGATTAGACATAAATATTAGAAATAGGATAGGGGAGAGAGTAGATCCCTAAGGTATTCTAGTCTCTACCTTTACCGGGTCGGACGTGTACCTTCCTACGATTTTGCTACTCTTTAGGTAGTCGTGCCTATTTAGTAAGTCTCTATATCTGTTCCGGGTTTTCTATAACGAGCCCGATCGTCGCTCTCTAGTCCTATAGCTTGTCGCGTCTTATCTGTGCCTTCTTCTCTTATGTCGCGCGACAGTATTGCTCCTACGTCTCTTAGGTATACTCCTTCGTCTACTGTCGCCTTGCCCTTCTAGCCTCCCTTACCTTCGTAGAGCATTCAGGGGTCTAGAAGGCCTTCTACTACGTTAAGGGCCGGAGTAACGGCGTATATTGTTCCGCTGCTTACTATATAACCGAGGTAATCTGTTCCGCTACTTAGTCTAGCTAAGCTATCGTCTCGAGTTCTCTATACTATAGTAGGTTCGCTATTAGGAAGCCTCTTATGTCGTCCTAGCGTGCCTTCTTCTAGTTACGGCGTAGTTCGCTTACTAGCTCCTCTATCGCCTTCACCCCTAGCGTCGTTTAGATAGGGATATGGTCTAAGGAGGCTTCTAGCGCGTAGTTCGGTCGGCATTAGACTAGTCTCTCTTCAAGTTCTCGTAATAGAAAGTATAGGTCGATCGTACTTATACTTAAACGGGCCTTCTACGTCTCTATTCCCTTTAGTGTTACTAAGGCCATTCCGTAGCGTACGGTTATATCTAGTAGCTTTTCCCCTAGAAACGCGTACGGGGGAGTGAATTCGAGTCCCTACCGTAGGTAGTAGAGGTTAAAGTCGCCGAGGAGTACTTACTTTATGTCTTAGCTTAGGGTCCGCTCTAGGTAGGCGAGGGTTCCTAGTTCCCTACTCGTCCGACCCCGCGGTAGCGGGTTATAAACGTTATAGATCTAGATAGGGCCTTGTGTCGTGTCGATCTAGATTGATGTTATGTCTCCTAGGTTGCCCTACTACGGTAGTATAACCTTCTACGACTCAAGGTCTATATTCTTGCTTACGTATATATATGTCCTCGGGATGACGCCTCGTTAGCCCGCGATTACGGTATAGTATCTCCGGTCATTATAAGTGGCTAGGAGTCCTTCGTAGGGGTTGACCTATAGTTCCTATACCGCGATAACGTAGTGCCGTAGCGGGTCTAGCTCTTATAGAAAGTGGCGCTAGACCTTGTCCCTACTTTTGTTTACGTTGTACTGTACGATAGTAATGTCGTCGTATAGTATTATTCGTTATCCGTAAGGTCCATTTCCGTACTAACCTGCTATGTCTCCTAAGCCTATATCTCGCTGTCCGGCTGGCCCTAGGGCCGCTAGGGCGCCCTAAAGATTCGCATTTAGCCTAGTTCGTTAGCGGCCCGGTTAAGGTGTCGAGGCCTACCGGGAGGTAGATACGTTTACGGTTAGGTTCCCTTATACGTCTCTTCTACCCTCTTCCTTTTGCTCGGTTCGAAGCCCTTATATACGGTAGGTCCCTCCTACTACCGTTAGGGGTACCTAGCTAGTATAGAAATCCTTGCTTGCCTCGCTCGTTCTTATACTACTATTCTAGTTAGGCATTGGCTTAAATACGCTAGGTACCTTCTACCGTAGTATATATACCTACTCTCCTTTTTAGGCATTCCCTTCCCTAGTGTAGGCCTACGTAGTAAGGACACCTTAGGGTCTTCTCCCCGTATTTTAGGGCTATATGACCGTACTGTTAGCATTAGAAGCATTGTAGTACCCTATAGCTACTCTAATAGATCTCCGTGTCTATTCTCTCGTAGTTCTAGAATAGCCTATTGTCTAGTATCTAGTTAGCTTGTTCCGCTGTCTCTACCTAGATAATAAGCGATAAGTGTGTCTTTTCTCGGTCTACTGTCTTATATAGCTATGCCGCCTTCGTTAGTCGTACTCCTAGGGAGGTGTTCTAGTTCTATACTTAGAGGTAGGGAAGGTCTTCGACCTTGAATGTCCTAGGGACCCCGTAGGCGATAACGGTATACTATTAGTAGGAGACTCGTGCCGAATTCGCGACTTTAGTAGTCCACTCCTTATAGGTCTCTAGCTTTCGTCTATATATCCCTATTACGGTAAAGAGTCTCACTACGCCTATTGCCTCTACCCTCGCTCCAACTACCTCCTTTTGGCCGATTCTGTCGACAATCTCCTTGCTTATTAGGGCTACGATTTCTTGTTTTTCCGCCGGGTTAGTAATGTATAGGCGTACCGCCTTACTTGCCTTCGGAGGGGGTTAATTCTTACCTACTACTACTATTGCCTATATAGTTAGTCTCTAGGC
The DNA here is from genome assembly GCF_020509005.1 of Fulvia fulva. Classification (NCBI taxonomy): domain Eukaryota; kingdom Fungi; phylum Ascomycota; class Dothideomycetes; order Mycosphaerellales; family Mycosphaerellaceae; genus Fulvia; species Fulvia fulva. Next base: position 2,961,448 of record NC_063017.1, on the reverse strand, counting down.
TACTTTCTATATTGCTTGTTAGATTGTTTTCGGGATTTGGTGTAATAGCGCTTTTAGCGCTCCTAGTAGCTATGCTATAGTGTTCTTATATATCCGGGCTAGGTGTTCGCTATCCCCTAGTAAGTCTTCCGCCTCCGTATATAGGGTCGTCCACGCTATATTGTTTGTCGTTAGCCTCTACTTTCTATATAGTAGGCCTTAGCTTGTGTCCTAGGTTTTTCCTTAGTCTGTTCCCCGGTTTGACTCTTAGTATAGAGTGTTCGTAAGGCTATGGCTCTCGTTAGTTACTATCCTTCGCTACTGTTCGGGGTCGCGCTTCCTAATTAGGCAGTTGTCCTCCGTAACTCCGTAACTCTAGGGTCTGCCTTTAGGGGAACGGAACCTTAGTTTTGGGGTTCTTTATACTACGATTACGCCGCCGCTAGCGTAGGCGGGTCGCTGCTGCTTGAGTAGATTACTCGCCTTAATAAGGGCTATCGTATAAATAGTCCTCGTCCGCTATAGGTGCGCGGCAAAAAATCCCCCTCCGTTCTATCGGGCTATATATATCAATAGATATAAGGGCAAGTCTTTTAGGTCTTCTCTCTATAACTTTGCCTTTATACTTCTTCATCTTTGCTATTAAACATACTCTGTACTAGTGAAAGCTATCCTTAGGGATAGGAATAGGTTCTTTCAAGTCTGTTACCTTATAAAGATTCTAGAGCAAATTCTTCCTAAAGTGTACAAATCTTCTATACTAAAGCTCCTACTGCTTTAGGTCGGTCTCTAATTAAGCAGTCACAAAGGCATTCTCTATTAGTAGTGTATATAATGAGTAATATGCCCGTTCTTATAGGAGAGGAGAAATCTCATTAATAGATAGAACCCCCCTAAGGAACTTTGTCTAGACAATAGTCTTACTAGAGGGGGAAATAAGAGAAAATAATAGAGGTTGAACACTAAACTGCTTGCTAAACTAGTTCTATAAAACTAGGTTTACTCCTAGCTTAGGTATAAGTAGGATATCTTCTAAAACAACTTTTCTACTAGCTCTCCTACTCATCTCTACATTCCTAATATAAGTGGCTAATAAAAACCTACCTCCTACTTTGATCTATTTCTTCCTTATTAAGGGAGTTATAGATCTAAAGAGGCAGCTTTGGTCAGTTATATAGGATAAAGTATAGGAGTCAAGTAACTACTCTAACAAGGGGAACTTGCCTTAGACTTCTGTAGTTAAGTAAGCCACTTAATTATACTCATTATCATCAGACATTGTCTCTAGGGATGAGCTATATAAGTGACGTGACTCTTAGGCGGAAAAACCTTTTCTAGTCTTCTTTGCTTTAGAGGTATAAGACTGGGCCTAGTTCTTCTAGAGTGACAGTATGTTAGAGCTGAGTTTCTTCACCATTTTCTTAAGTTCTTCTATAGAGGACTTCTCTCTTGATATCCTCCTTGAAGTGGGTAGTAGAGTTCTCTTCTTCTTAATATGTGTTGTATTCTAGGAAGATAGTGGTTAGGAATGAGATCTAAGGACCTTTCTTGCCTTAGGTAGACTAGGGCAGTCCTTGATCAGATGATCCTTCTTATAGAGAAGGCAGGAGAATAGTCTTACTAGACCTAAGGGCTTGACCTAGGTAGCTACTATACTATACTTAGCCTTAGAGGGATCTAACCTAGCTTCTTAAGCTTTAAGGATCTTTAAGGTCCTTTTATGATCTATCTTTAGCTAAGCTATAATAGTATCCCTAGCTATATAGTAGTTAGGTAGTAGTGAGCTTAAGAGCTAGGTCATCCTCACATTAGCTTTCCTATAATGCTGACCCTCTAGGTCAATATTAGCAATCCTTTCTCTAAGAGAAACTAGGTGTGTCTATATAGATCTGATAGTGAACTCTTCACTTATCTTAAAGGTCACAAATTGCTTTATAAGCTCATATATATAGGTTAGTAGCACCTGGCTATACTTGTTCTAGAGATACACCTACTTCTTAGCAGCTCTTCTAGATTTATATAAGCCCTTAAGCTCAAGTTCATCTTCTTCTATAATCCTACTAAGGATACTAAAGTTGTATACTACATTATGTCTTGTCTATATTAGCGTATTGAGGATCTCTTTGGTTATAGCCTCTTCTTAGAGTTTTAGAGTCTTGCCCTTAATGTTGTTAAAAGACATTTCTATTAGGTCATCAATTGTAAAGAATGCTAATTAGCTCTCTATCTTATATCTCTAAAGGTTGAACCATCTCTTCTAATTGTCCCTCCTAAGAATTGGGATTTTGCCTCCCTTCTCCTCTGTCTTCTCTTAGTATAAATCTATAATAAATTAGATGTAATGAAACAAGGTGTGTATATTCCAAAGTGGTGGCTTAGATCCTGCTAAGGCTTCTAGTATAGAATAGGAAAGTTCGTAGGTGTAGATACTAAGGCCTGCTTAGTAAAGTAAAGAAGGAGCGGTATAAGGTCTCGGGGCTAGGATATAGGTCTGTCTCTCCTAGCAGAGCTTCAAATGACTTACTTGAAGTCCTTCTTAATAGTATCTCGATATAGTTCTACCTATAGAGTATCTTTAAGGTATTGGCTTTAAGTAAGCCGTATAGAGTCCTTGTCTAGGTTACCTATTACTTAGTATCGAACTAAGCTCCTTAATAGGATAGACGGGGTAGACTTCTGATTCCCAGATGTTTTCTACTACGATAGCAAGGGATATAAGTAACCTATACTAATATAGGTTGCTCTTATTCCTATATAAACCCGGGCTTGTAACCTATTGAATAGGTACGGGTAGATAGTAGCGGAGTAGAGTAAGAGATCAATCTTTAACTGACTAATAGCACGAGCATATAGCAATATATTAGGAACCAATATGTTAATTATGTTAGATGTCTATCTAAGCTAAAGGGGAGAGAAGGTATCTCCCTATAAGCTAAGTCATCGTAGATGCCTTAAGCTACTAGATTACTTCCTAATTAGTGACTCCCTTTAAGATGCTACATCTTAACAGATAGCATCCTATAGCTAGTATCGGGCCTATATACTACTACCTTACGTAAGTTCTAAGTACTTATAGTATAAGCTATTAAAGGGTCCGTTACGCGGAGATTCCCTAGTTACTATTGTTCGTTCTTATCGAAAATGAACATTATATATACTTTGGCTCCCTTTTGCCTAGCTATCCTATTAATAGCCGCTTCGCTAACTTCCTAGATATCGATATCCGGTAGTGTCGGTACGGGCGGCGTCTCGGTCGATATCTCGGGCTTAGGTTGTTACTTTATAATCACGTCGGAAGTTATAGTCTAGACTAGATCTCCTTTATCGTCTTCTTTAACAGTAGCTTAATATAGTAATCGGGTCTTTAGAGCTACTTCGAAGCTTTACTTAGTACTTATAGGCTCCTACTTATCGTTAACACTCTATACCTAGACTGGCTTGCCGCTCTCTAGGTAATGTTCCTTATAGTGCTCCGAGTCGAGGGTTATTATATAGAAGGCAAAGTAGATGCCTAGCTAATGTTTATCGTACTAAGGTCTACCTAGTACTATATTATATTCTAGATAAGTAACCTAGAACGTTCTCGTTTCTCTATAGCTATTGCTAAGCGTGAATTCTATAGTTATACGGTGTTCGATCATTTCCGTAGCTATAGACCTATTAGCTAATCCGAGTACTAATAGGTTATTAAGCTTAGTTAAGGGTAGGTTATGTTTATGCGTATAAGAAGAGTTAATATAATCTTCTGAGTTAGTACCGTTATTAAGGAAAGTCAATATATATTACCTATTAGCTACGCCCGGTATTACTAGGTATAAGCTAATAACTAGGTTATATTCTATTTCTACTATCCTAAGAATATATAATAATAGCTTAAGTCCTTCTAGTAGAGGCTCTACTAGTAGTGCTTCTCTTAATTCTTCGTATAACTGTTCTTGTTTATATCTACTTACTTCTACGCTTAAGTAGTAGACTACGTATTTCCCGCTAGTAATTCGACGACGTTAGTACCGCTAGCGTTAGTACCTAGACGTACCGGTATTTCGTACTCGAGGAGCTCGTAGGTACGCTACTATAAGCGGTAACCGGGCTTACGGCACTTCTTATAGAGGCTCTCGCGTATATAGCGAGTGTTCTCGGCTTCGTCTAAGATCTTACCGAGACTGCTCTTAAAGGGCTTAGGACGGGTCGACTAGGCCTTACGAGGTGGCTTACCGGGAGCTACGCCTACTAGCTTATCGTCCTTGTCCTTACCGTCCTTCTTATTATTCTTAGGCCTCTTATTACGGGGGTAGAGGCTGTCTAAGATCTTAAAGTCTTTATCGGCTTAATAAAGTTTATCGATTATATCGCTAAGAGAGGTTAGCCGATACGTTAGATACTTATTAAGGTAGCGGACTATTAGCTTGCGTTATAGGTAGTCTATCGCGTCTTTACTCTTTAGGCCTAGGATGTTTACGTTCTAGCGCTACTTTAGGTAGAAGGACTAGAAGGTGTCCTTACCGTCTATCTTTAGAGAGTATATACGCTCGCGGGCTCGGCCGATAGGGTTACGGTCACTATAGCGATTAGCGAGCTCTTAAATTAGGTCGTTAATGCCCTTATATAACTTCTTATTACTCGTAAGGACGCTAGAGATAGTAGGAATCTTAGGTCCGACTAACTCCTACGCGTCGCTAGGAGAAGTAAGGAGGTTATAGACGAACTTTAATACTACCTTCTTGTTACGGAAGACCGTATAGTCGACGATAGTCTCTAACTCTAAGAGGAACTTCTTAAGGGAGGGTCCTAATAGCTTGCTATCGATAGTACCGATAAACTTCTCGGGCTTATTAATACCGCGCTAAGTCTTAAAGGGCTGGCTAAGTTCGGTATCGTACTTAACTAGAGACTCGAAGTCGTATACCTACTTCTTCTTCTTAGAAGAGCGGCGATAAGCACGGGTATCGCTATCCGACTCCGAGTCTTCCTCTAACTCTAAACCTTCGGATAACGGGTCCGAGTCGTTATTATCTATCTTACGAGAGTATTTCTTACCCTTCTTAGTTACTCGTCTGCCTTCCGCCTTATTATCCTTACTTCTTAAAGAGTTACGACCGTTCTATAGTACGCGGCGTTATAACATTACGCGAGATAGCGACGAGCGTACCCTAGACCTACTACGATCCTCGAGTTACTTCTTAAGCTCGTCGACCTAGTTTAACTAGGATTGATTTAGCTCCTAGATATTATTCTAGTAGGTTTAAGCCTCTGTCTTATATATATCGAGGTCTAATTCAAGTGCCCTAATCTTAGAGTCGTTATCGTTAAGCTATTATAGGGCTTCCTTAGCTTACTTCTTTAGAGACTTGTTTTATACTACGAGTACGGCGCTAGAGGAGGGTTTAGGTTAAGCCTTTAGGTTATCGAGTTCCTACTAGACTGTAACAAGCTACTGCTTAGCCTAATTTATCTCTACTTATACTATGCCTAAGTCCTTCTAATATATATTACGGTGCTTAGTAGCTTCCTCCTTCTTAGTCTTCTATATATTACGGTCCTTAACTAACACGTTATACTCGTTACGTATCTACTGTTCGTAGCTCTTCTATTTCCCGAGTTCCTACCCTACCTTACCTAGTTGTTTATAAAGGATAGTAGCTATCTGTATTATATTCCTATACTCTTACTCGGCGCGGCGTAGGATAAAGTAAATAGCCGCTACTATCTCGGGATCTTATATTAGCCTAACGAGCTAGTTAGCGTCGAGTTAGAGGAAGTTATTAACTAGGATACGGAGGGTTTTCGCGACTTGTTATATTTCTTTTCCTTCGCCTTCCTCGGTCGCGCCGTCGTTATCGTAGTCGACTACCGCTATAGCTATACTGTTGACTTCTTAAATCTCGTCGTCGGTAAGGAGGTCGTATAAGTTAAACTTAGTAGGTAGGTAGGTAACTAGGCACTATAAGTTCTCGAGTCTCTACTAGATAGCGTCTTTAGTAGCCAACTACTATTCTCAAGTTTGTCCTTAAGTCTATATATTAAATATAGACTCGCGCCGTACTACTAGGCGTATAGCTAGTAGCGAGCCTCGCTGTCCTTAGGGTCGTACTATATTAGGTGCTACTTAGCCTAAGGTAGTCTCTTATACTACGTCGTACTCTTCTATCGTACGCCGCGATTTCTTGTCGCGGTTATTAATGATCTACGCTCTTATAGATCCCGTCGTAGCTCTTCTATAAATATAGAGACCTAGCTAAGTATAACGGTTCATAATCGTGTTAAGACAAAGTAGCTAGGTACGTAGGAAAGAGGAGCGCGAGGTACGCCGAGGTTATATATAGCCGAGGCGCGCTAGTGACGCGCGGTCACGTGACCTATATGCTAGCTGACTATTTACTAGGCCTAGGGCCGTGATATAGTTAATATAGACTCTTAATCTACCTCCTAGTTTCTTAATAATAAGTACGGGTAATAAAGTATCTACTTTACCTTTGTATCTATAAATACCCTTCTAGGCTAACTACTCTTAGACCTAGTACGCGATGACTTCGCCCTCCTAGTTTAATATCCGGTAGGGCCTACTAAAAGGCGGTATAGTTCCTAGCTTTAGCTTGATCTCGTAGTTAATACTAGGCCTATATAGTAGAAGCTCCTTCGTATCTTATTTAGAGAAGCAATATACAAATTCGTAATATATAGGGAGAAGTTAGTCCTTTAGATCGATAGTCTCCTCCTTCTTACGTATAAATTTGTCTATATCGGCTTATATATATATCTTATAGGTAGAGAGAGTTAGACTAACGCGTTACGCTACTAGTACGAACGCCGCTATACGTATATTAAGTCGCTCGATAGTCTTGTTATTAGAAAGTATCCTATAGCCGGTATTAGGCGAGTATGTCGCTACATTACGTATATTACGGGCGCTTATAGCGTAGGTAGTAAGTAGGTCTATAGTACGTATATCGCTAGGTTACTATAGCTCGTTCTTATTAAAGATAAACATTATATATATCTCTACTTCTTTCCGCCTTACTACCTTCTTAATTGCCTCCGCGCTAACTTCCTAGATATCGACATCTAGTAGTGTCGGCGTAGCTAGTTTCTTTTCGAATAATAGATAGATATTTCATTAAGCTGTTGTAGTGCCCTTTAGCCTATACAGCTATACTATCTTGTTTTTGTATATATAGAGGGGAAACCGTGTTAGTGAAAACCCCTCCTCCTTCCCGCCTGTCTTTTCCTCCTCGTTGTCGTCTTAAATTTCCCTTATTAGGGGTATGCTAGTATTATAGGCCTGCCCTAATGACTACCCTATCTACAACCCCCCTCGCTTCCGCCTCTTGTCTATCCACTCCTCCGTCTCGCTCGCGAGGCTAAACTGCTAGAGGTATCCCTACTATAGTATCTACCGAGAGATTCGGCGAATGTTGCCTTTGTCCCTAATAATTGACTTATAGTCTCTCCTTCCCGCTTAGTGCCTCCAATTTCCCCTGCCTCTCGCCTACTACGGGCATCGTAGTAGTATATATTCTAGGTTTTGCGATAGGTAGCCATACTAGTAGGCTGGGCTATAGATATCTAGTACGCGTCTCCTGAACAGGTAGGCCCTTAATCTAATATGTTCGGACCTGATTTGGATCGCTATGCTTGCTTCGGCCCTTGTCAGGTCCCTATATAGCTAGTAATTGTGTCTCTAGAAGGCTCGGAGCGCTATCGGGCCTATTGTCTTAGGGGGCTTCCTTTTCTAGTCCTGCTCCTATAGGCAGCTCGCTATCTATTCCGCTAGGTTTTAGGTCTTAGCCTTGCTCCCGCCGGCCTAGCGAGTCCTACGCTCCTCCTCCTTTCGTGCTAGCCATTCGGTACTTGTCTGTACGGCCGTAAAGGTAGTAAGGTCATCCTCTTTTTAGCTTGTCCTATATCCTGCCCCTCTCCGGTAGCGGCTTTCTATCTTATTCTTTACCTCCTAGATCGTGGTTTGTACTAGGTAACCTGTCGTCTTTGCCGCGTATTAAATTCTTATTCCCTAGATATACTAGCCGATTAGTGGTATTCCTATCTCCATTTCTACCGTACTTATTAACGTTGTCTTATATACGCCTAGTACCCTACGTAGGTTGCCTACCTATGTCCTGTTTAGGGGTTGCTCTATCCGTTTCGGGATCGGCTTACCTACGCCTCCTGTTCCCTAAATCTGTGCCCCGTATAACATAGCTAGTCTAACGATCGCCTTATACATTACTCTTGCCTTGTCGAATGTTACTCCCTATATAGATGCCGTAAGCCTCTTTATCGAGGCTTTATTAACTTGCGCTCGACTCTAGGCTTTCTTAATCTGTACATTCTAGCTTAGCTTCGGGTCGAGCTAGATCCCTAGTACTCGTAGCTCCGCTAATAGCTTAGTCTCGTAGCCTTAGATTCTTACCGCCGCCTTTATGTTATAGTGTATTCTCGCTTTACTAAAGTATATAAGTTAGTACTTTTTAGGGGCGAACCGGGCACTATACTTCTTTGCCTACTCCTCGCATTTCTTATGCCTATCTTCAAGGAGGCGACAGTTCTCTTCTGTCGAGTCTAACTAGGCTAGGATGTTTGTATCGTCTACGAACCCCGATACTAAGGTTTACGGAGAGGTGAGTAGGGGGATTAGATCCGATATAAATATTAGAAACAGGATAGGGGAGAGAGTAGATCCCTAAGGTATTCTAGTCTCTGCCTTTACCGGGTCGGACGTGTACCTTCCTAGGACTAGGTATGTCGTCCGTTCCTAGAGAAAGGAGTAGACGAACGACGTTACCTACTAGGGGATGCCTTTCTACTATAGGATATATATTAGCCTTTAGTGTGAGACGTTGTCGAAGGCCCCTACGATGTCGAGGCAAGGAAGGAATCGTATTTAGTAAGCTAGCTACGAGATAAGGTAACAAGTCTTAACCGCGCTTTCCTACTTATCTAGTACTACCGTATAGCCTCGTTTCGAGAGGTTAGCCCGGAGCAAAAGCTTCCCTCTACGCCCTCCCTCCCTGTTTACTCCTTAAGCCAATATCTACCTCTATAGGCCTAAGCCCTTTAGTGCTCTCTATTGACCGACATACGCATCCGTCCTCTCGGGCTATATAGACAGTGTTAGCCGTCGCTACTAGTATATACTACGCCCTAGGTTTTGACGCCCTTCGCGTTACCGTAGCCTATCTCTAGAAAGCGGCCGTCTATGCCTCGTAGGTTTGCTCGGGGCACACACTACGCCGGGTAGCGTACTCCTTACGTTTCTACCTACTAACTAATATGAAGTTCCTTATTACCCTGCCCTCGATCCTCCCCGATTATAGAACTAATCTACTTGCATTATACGTCTTTTCCCCGTCCTAATAGCCGTCTTTTTCTTGCTTAGGCTATCGTCTTTTCCTCGTCGTAATCTACTATATCAGACTAGGTACGTTATGTAGCGGGATAGGTAGTGCCTTAGGCAAAACCCTCGTTCCTATACCGGGTGTTTAATAGGCCCTTATAGGCTTCGTCGCGTGTCTACCTACCTACCGTATTACCCGCTAGCAAACACTAGATTGTTTCGTAGTCCGCTCGACGCCGTCGTATAGTCCGCTTAGTTGTTATTCTGTAGTCCGCTCGTCTAATGTTCGTCGCTTAGCCCGCTCGGTTTACGGTCTCCGGAGGTGAAAATTCTACACTTATACTAGAGGTGTCCTGTCGAGCGTATAGGCCACGGCTCCGCGCCCTTCTTACACGTAGAAAGAAGATAGACTCGCTCCCGACACGAGTACACGCTCGTCGGATGGTTTTTATACCCGTTTTGCTAGTAGTCCTCTATTCGCCGCGGCTTCGCCTACGTTACGCGCCCGCCGCGCCTACGACGCTCTAGCGTAAGAATACTTAGCTCTCTCGTAGCAAGACGAGAGGTTCGTAGCCGACACTACGTATAGGTGATTCTCGTCGTCGACCTTTTCAAATAATAGTTTAGCGGTTCGCGGTCGTTCCTTTATAATTATATTAGAGGTTATAGTCTAGACAAAATCTCTATCGTCGTCTTCTTCGATAGTAGCTTAATACGCTAGTCGGGTCTTTAGGGTAGGTTCGAAGGTCTACTTAGTAATTACCGGTTCCTACTTATCGTTAATACTCTATACCTAGACTAGCTCGCTATCCTATAGGTAATACTCCTTATAGTACTCCGAGTCGAGGGTTATACTACCTACGTAAAGTAGATACCTAGCTAGTGTTTATTATACTAGGGCCTACCTAGTACGATGTTATACTCTAGATATATAACCTAGAAGGTTCTAGTCTCCTTTTAACTATTGCCGAGTAAAAGTTCTAGACTTATACGGTATTCTATTATTTCCGCGGCTTTCGAGCTGTTTACTAACCTAAGGGCTAGTAGGTTATTAAGCTTAATTAAGGGCAGATTGTGTTTTTACGTATAGGAGAAGTCGATATACTTAGAATTAGTACCGTTATTAAGGAAAGTAAATACATTTTGCCTATTAGCTATCCCTAGTATTACGAGGTATAAGCTAATAATAGGGTTATATTCTATTTCTACTATCCTAAGAATATATAATAATAGCTTAAGCCCTTCGGGTGGCTTTACTAGTAGTACCTCTTCGTTATGTCTTATATTCTCCTTTTTATGTCTACTAGTTATTACGCTTAAGTAGTAGACTAGGCATTTTCTGCCGGTAGTATAACGGTAGTACCGCTAGCGTTAGTACCTAGACGTACTAGTATCTTATACTCGAACAGCTCGTAAGTACGCTACTATAGGCGGTAACCGGGCTTACGACACTTCTTATAGAGGCTCTTACGTATATAGCGAGTGTTCTTAGCTTCGTCTATAGTCTTACTAAGGCTACTCTTAAACAGTTTAGGTCGGGTAGACTAAGCCTTACGGGTCGGCTTATTAGAGCCTAAACCTACTAGCTTATCGTCCTTATTATTCTTATTACCGTCCTTCTTATCGTTCTTTAGCTTCTCGGAGCGTAGGTAGAGAGCGTCGAGGATCCTAAAGTCCTTATCTACCTAATAGAGATTGTCGATTATCTCTTATAACGATTCGGAACGGAAGTTAAGATACTTATTAAGATAGCGGACAGTTAGCTTACGTTATAGGTTATCTATCGTATCTTTACCCTTAAGGCCTAGGATATTAGTATTCTAGCGCTACTTAGGGAAGAAGGTCTAGAAGCTGTCCTTATTATCTATCTTAAGGTTACTTAGGCGATTACGAGCCCTACTAATTAGGTTACGGTCTCCGTATCGCTTAGCGAGTTCCTTAATAAGGTCGTTAATACCCTTATACGTCTTCTTACTACTAGTTAGGCTACCCGAGATAGTAGGGATCTTTAGTCTAACTAGTTCCTAAGTATTACCTAGTAAGGCTAGTAAGTCGTATACGAACTTAAGTACTACCTTCTTATCGCGAAAGACCGTATAGTCGATAATAGTCTCTAACTCGGAGAAGAACTTCTCGAGGGAGGGTCTAGATAGCTTACTATCGATAGGACCGACGAACTTCTCTAGCTTATCTATACTACGCTAAGTCTTAAAGGGCTAGCTAAGGTCTAGATTATACTTAACTAGAGACTCGAAGTCGTAGACTAGCTTCTTCTTCTTCTTAGAAGAGCGGCGATAAGTACGAGTATCGCTATCCGACTCTAAGTCCTTCTCTAACTCCTTAGATAATAGATCGGAGTCGTTACTATTATCCTTACGTATAGACTTCTTAGCCTTCTTTCTAGTAGTATAGCGAGCTGCCTTGTCCTCCTCGTCCTTATTACTAGCTCTATTATTATCCTTATTATTGTCCTTAGATAGGGTTCGGCCGTTCTATAGGGTACGACGCTATAATATAGCGCGAGATAGTAAGGATCGTACTCGAGAGCAGCCTCGGCGGTCTTCGAGTTACTTCTTAAGATTATCTACCTAAGTCTACTACGACTTATTAAGATACTTAATGTCGTTCTAGTAGGTTTAAGCTTCTATCTTATACGTATCGACATCGAATTCGAGGGTCTTAATCTTCGAGTTATTATTAGATAACTACTAAAGTGCCTCCTTAGCTTACTTCTTTAGGGTGTCGTTCTTTACGGTAAGTATACTAATCTCTACGGATATTACTATGTTTGATAAAACCTTAGGTCGGGCCTTTAGGTTATCGAGTTCCTTAACTAGGGTGTCGTATTTATTACGTATCTATTAGTCGTGACTCTTCTATCTCCTAAGCTCTTACCCTACTTTGCCTAACTACTCGTAGAGGACAGTCGCTATCTATATTACGTTCCTATACTCTTACTAGGCGCGTCGTAGGATAAAGTAGATAGCCGCGGCGGTCTCGGGCTCTACTAGGAGCTTAACGAGCTAGTCGAAATCGAGTTAAAGGAGGTTATTTACGGGAAATTAGAGGGTTTTTGCGACTTATTATATATCCTCAACCTACTTTTGAAACACCCTATATAAGCCCGTAGACGTGACCACGTTATAAGTGACACGATGATAGCGATCGCAGGAAACGACCAGGAGCAGGAGAGTAACGAGTGGAAGGAGGTCTGCAGGAAGGCAGAAACAATGGCAATGGCAGGAGATGGCGAGCACCCAGAAAGAGCACTTAAGGGGATGATTTTGGAGCTCCTTGGAGGGCTAAAGGCACTAAGGAGCCAAACAGGACAGATCATTAACAGGACAGTAGCAGCAGCAGCAAAGAAGAGGACACAGGAAGGCCAGAAACTAAGCCAACCAACCTGGGCAGCAGTTGCATCCCAAAACCCTCCCCCCCAGAAAACAGCTATCAAGGTCTACATTTCCGACCAGCAAGAGCAGAAAGAGATTGAGGGCCTGTCAGGCAAGGAGATCATACAGAAGATTGGGATACAAGGCATCATTGGAGCCAGGAAAGAGAAGGGAGGTGTCCTTAAGCTGTTCACAGCACAGGAGCAAGACAGGAAGAGGCTAGAGACACAGAAGGAGTGGACAGTCAAACTAGGCAAGACGGCTAAGGTCTCACACCAACAAAATATGGTTATTGCCCATGGAATGACCACAAAGTTTGACATTGAAGGAGACCTTAAGAGGCTGCAGGACCAGAACCAGGCTGTATGCCCAGGGCTACAGATCACAAAAGCAGCATGGGTCAACAGAAAGACAAAGGACACAAAGAGAGAGTCTTCTCTAGTGCTCTGGATAGGCACTGCAGAACAGGCAAACACCGTGCTTGACAAGGGCATCTTCTGGGAATGTGAAAGAATGGACACAGAAATCCATAGAAGCACCCACAGACTACTGCAATGCTTCAAGTGCCAACAGTATGGTCATATCTCTACTAGATGCCCAAGCCAAAAGGACACTTGTTCCCACTGTGCTGGTAGCCACAAAGTACAGAATTGCACAGCCCCAAAGAGTGAAGCCAGATGTGCATGCTGTGGAAAGAAACACCCTTCCTGGTCCCAAGACTGCACAGCTAGGATTGAGGCAAAGAGGAGGGCAACAGAAGCCAGGATCAACACCCCTATCAGATTCCAGACAGGGACAATCACCCAAGAACCCCTAAGGACTGTCTACAACCCTCTGAAAAGAGGCAGAACAGAAGAGACCACACAGGCCCAAGGCCACCCTGCTACGGGTAGACCAAAATCAATTGTGGTTGCAGGAAGAGACCCGTCACAAAGCAGGCTCAACCTTACCACAATCCCAAATAGCAGCCAGCAGCAGGAAGCACGAGAAGACCAGCAGGAGACCAGCATGGATGAGTCATGATTGAGACACCTAATCTTACCACTATCCAGTACAACGTCAACAAAAGCCAGCACAAGGTCCAGAGAAGCTTTCTCCAAGCACTGGACCCAAAGAAACACCTAGTTATTGCAGTCCAGGAACCTTGGATCAACAGCAAATCTAACAGACCATCTACTGCTAACGACCCAAGGTATCACACACTCCTAGCCAAACAAGGCACCCCTAGAACATGCATGTACATCAGCAAAGAGATGGCAACAGACAGCTGGGAACAAATCCAACAGGAAGGGGGAGACATCACCTCAGTCAGACTCAACACCAACCAAGGCAGCATCCACATCCACAGTGTATACAACCCACCCCCCAGCTCCAGAAGCAGCACCCAGCTGGGCACACTACAACAGCTGCCAGACATCCTGCAGAGTGACTCCCAACACATCGTGCTGGGAGACTTCAACTTGCACCATCCTACATGGGGATCAGACTTTGCACCTGCCCATCACTTCCTAGCTAACAGACTCCTCTCCACTACCCAAAGCAACAACATGCACCTAGTTACCCCAAAGGGCCTAACTACCTGGTCACAGAGAGCAAGCTCAAGCACCATTGACCTGTGCTTTGCATCACATGACCTGCAGCAGAAGGTCACCAGATGCTGGGTTAACCAGGACTTGGAGTCCTCATCAGATCACCTCCCAATTTAGGTGGAGTTTGAAACACAGACACAGCAGGAAGGAGACCTAGAACCTCAGCTGGCCTGGAAGGCAGCCAACTGGGAACAGATCAGACAAGACCTGGAACAGAAGCTAGCTGGACTAGAGACCAGGAGACTGGAAACAGCCTTAGACATAGACCAAGCAGTGGCAGAACTGGTTAGAACAATGCAGGAAACTGCGGCAGCCCACACCAGAGAAAAGAAACAGTCACTGTACCAGAAGCCATTCTGGACAAAGGAATGCTCAGAGAAGGTCAAGGCAGCCAGGCAGGCCAGGAGAGCCCTTACCCAGAGCCACTCCCAGGAAGCATGGGACAGATACAACCAGGCAACCAGAGACAAGAAGGCCCAGATCAAGAGGGACAAGATGCTGGAGTGGAGGTCAACAGTTGGATCCATTACCCAGAATCCTGAGAAGATGTGGAAACTAGCAAAGTGGGCAAGACAACCCACACAGGACAGAAACATGCTGCCCCAGTTTCCAAACATTGAAGACCAGGAAGGAGTAATCCAACACACTCTCCCAGGAAAGGCACAGGCATTGGGGAAACATTTCTTTGGCACACAGGTAGAAGCTGACCTGCAGGATCTGGAGGGCAGTGTGTATCCAACACCACTAGAGCAATCCTGCACAGTGGGAGAGGGAGAGATCAAGAGCATCATTAAGAGACTCTCAGGAAACAAGGCCCCAGGACCAGATGGGATTCCAAACTTGTTCATTAAGACATGCAAGGACCAGATCTCCCCTGCACTGTCAAACATCTTTTCACAGTGCATGGCCCAAGGACACTGCCCTAAACACTTCAAGGAGTCACTGACTGTGGTCTTGAGAAAACCACAGAAAGAGGACTACACAAAGCTAAAGGCATACAGACCTATTGCCTTGCTCAACACACTAGGCAAACTCCTGGAAAAGATCATAGCAGAAAGGCTGACAAACCTAGCTGAAGAACATGGAATCCTTCCTGAAGAACAGATGGGAGGCAGGAAACAAAGATCAACACTAACAGCTGTGGAACTTATCACAGAGCAGATCAAGACCCTATGGCACTTTGGGAACAACAAAGCAGCCACACTCCTCTCACTAGACATATCAGGAGCCTTTGACAATGTCTCACACCAGAGGCTGATCCACATCCTGAAACAGAAGGCTATCCCTAACTGGACAGTCCAGTTTATCCAGTCCTTCCTCAGAGGCAGAACCACAAGACTAAGACTGGGCAGATACAAATCTGACAGCATGCCTACAGAGACAGGAATCCCACAGGGATCAACAATGTCTCCAATCCTGTTTCTCCTCTTTATGGCAGACCTGCCAGCAAAGCTAAACTCCAGAAACACATCAGCCTCAGGGTTTGTAGATGACACAAACATCCTAGCCTGGTCAGACAGCACAGAAGAGAACTGCAGAATCTTGCAGAAGAAACACAAGGAATGCGAGGAATGGGCCAGGAAACATGGAGCCAGATTTGCCCCAGAGAAGTATCAACTCATCCACTTCAGTAGAGCCAGAAACAGACACAATATGCAAGCCCCAATCACTATTCAGGGACACACAACAGAACCCTCAAGTGAATTAAGGGTGCTAGGAATATGGATGGATCCAAAGCTCAGCTGGGGACCACAGGTCAAGAAAGCACAGGCAAGAGCAGACAACAACAGGCAATCAATTGACAGGCTTACAGCCTCCACATGGGGAGCCACATTTGCGAAAGCAAAGGTTATGTACAAGGCCATTGTGAAGCCAGCCATGCTATATGGAGCCCAGATCTGGTCAGCCCAAGACAAGATCCCAAAGAGAATTGCAGATCCCATCAGCAGAGCCCAAGCCTCCTGTCTGAAAAAGGTGCTTGGAGCATACAAGTCAACTCCAACAAGGGTGGTCGAAATGGAGTCTGGCTCCCCACCAGCCAAGCTCTACCTTCAAGGGTTGAGATACCAGTATGCAGGAAAGACGTCTGCATACCCAGCCCAGCTAGTAATCCAGAAGGCAGTCAACAAAATCAGGAGCCAGTGCACAAGAAGGCACAGACAAGCAAGACCCAATCCAGCCCCACAGAAGCAGCAGGACCTGCAGAAGTTCAAAGAACTAACAGAACAGCTGCACCTAGCCCAGCAGGAACAGGACAGAAGGGCTCAAGGGAGAGGATCAGCAGCCAGCCAAGGGAAGAAGCAACAGTCTCTAGCTGAAAGGATGGCAGGACTCCTCTGGAAGACTGAATGGACAAGAACCCCACAGAGGCCAGGAACCCCAAAGGCACTCCAACAGTTTGGTAGCCACAACTACCTACTGTACTCAGACCTGACCAGGTCAGAAGCAAGCATAGCAATACAAATCCGCTCTGAACACATCGGAGTCAGGGCATACCTGCATCAGAGAAAAGTCCCAGGTATCGAAGACAAGAGTTGCCCATGCGGCTACCGGTCCCAGAATGTCGAACATAGACTTCTGGTTTGCAAAGAATGGAGTACAGGGAGAGGTGAATGGAGGGCAAGGGCAAGGAACAGAAACTTCCAAGCCATGATCAGCAATAAGGGAGACCTCCAGAGAATTACAAGGTGGATCATCCACCAAGGATTTTTGGAGCAGTTCTCTCTTACTAGGGAAACAGAGAGATGGATTGAGGAGAGAAAGAAGGAGGAGGAGAGCAGGAAGAGGGGGACAACTCTAGGGTTGCAGACAAGGTAGTCAGAGGCTAACCACCATGACACTAGTGCACCCTAATGGAAGGAAAACTGAGAACTCATGGCAAGGAAGCTATTAGAGAAGGAGAGGAGGTTTTTACCTAGGAATAGGTTTCCTACCTTATGCAGTAACATATATAGACATAAACCCGCATGGGCCGGAGGGCACCACAACGGGTAAATGAATCATCTATCTATCTATATATCCTCGCCCTTACCTTCCTTAGTCGCGCCGTCGTCGTCGTAGTCGACTACCGCTATAGTAACGCCGTTCTTATCTTAGATCTCGTCGTTATTTAGAAGGTCGTATAAGTTGAACTTACTAGGTAGATTAGTAACTAGGCGCTATAAGTTCTCGAGTTTCTACTATATAGCGCCGTCGGTAGTCTACTACTACTCTTACGTTTATCCTTAAGTCTATATATTAAATATAGACTCGCGCTATACTACTAGTTATATAGCTAGTAGCGAGCCTCGCTATCCTTAGGGTCGTACTATATTAGGTACTACTTAGCCTATAGTAGTCTCTTATACCGAGTCGCGCGTTTTTTTGTCGTACGCCGTAATCTCTTATTACGGTTATTATTAATAATCTACGCTCTTATAGATCCCGTCGTAGCTCTTCTACGGATATAGAGACCTAGCTAAGTATAACGGTTTATAATTGTATTAATATAAAGTAGCTAGGTACGTAGGAAAGAGGAGCGCGATTTACACCGAGGTTATATATATCCGAGGCGCGCTAGTGACGCGCGGTCACGTGACCCACGTACTAGCTAGACATTCGCTAGGCCTAGGGCCGTAATAGACATCTTGTTATTCCTAGGATTCTATAACTTCTATCGTAGGTTTATTTGTAACTACTTAGGTATCGCGTATCCTATATTATAACTTACTAAGAAGGACGTACCTTAGCTATAAGATAATACCTATTAGTAAGCCTTCGACCGTATAAAGTCAGCCTTTATAGAAGATAATATCGTACTCGCGTATTTCGTAGCTAGTAGAGAAACTAAACTTAAAAGGGACGTATCGGATTTCGTTACGGCTACTATTATATTGTAAAAGGGTAATAATAGCATTTAGCGCCCGGTTACATTTATATTAAAGAAGATATTACTATAGGAATATAACTATAATATCTATAATAAGGAGTTACTCGCTATCGTTAAGGCGTTTAAGGAGTAGAAACCGGAGCTTATATCTAGGGATATCGACGGTAATAAGACCGAATTCGAGTACCTTACCGACGAGAGCGGTAAGCCTATCCTCGTATACTCTAATTATAAGAACCTAGAATAGTTTATAAGTACGAAGGTACTAAACCGCCGGTAGGTACGCTAGTCTAAATTCTTATTATAGTTCTACTTTAAGATCGTATACATCCCTAGTAAAAGTAATATTAAGCCCGATACGCTTACTCGTTGTCCGTAAGACATTCTAGCTAGTAATAGATAGATAGATAGATAGATAGATTTGTTATTCCCCTGTTCTAGGACCCTACTCGGCCTATATAGGTATATATCTATTGTTATATAAAAAGGGAAACCCAAATAGGTGAAAACCCTTCCCGCCCCCGACTACTCCTTATCTAGTTTAGCTTTCCCTCTAAACGTACGTAGTCTATGTCACTACCCCGTTAGCCCCCGCTACTAGCTAGTCTCGTCGCGCTACGTCGTGTCCTCTCTTCCTATACTACTCCTGCTAGGCGGTACTGTTCTAGCTAGCCCTTCTCTAGTATCTAGTTCGTAATACGCCGTAGGTCCTTAGCGTTATTAAGAAGTGCCCTAATCGTCCGGTTCCTCGCCTTTGCTATCTACTCCCCCCTTCCTAGCGACCACCTCGGATAGACGAGGAGTACGTACCGTACGTTCTAGGAGCGATAGCCGTAGGGGTAGCTAGTATTCGTATATTCTAGAACCTTCCTCTATAATAGGTACCCCTAGAGGCCGATGTGTTCGCTTCGTAGTTAGGTTACTATACTACTCTATGCCCTCGTAAGGCGGTAGTAGATAAGCTTCGGGGGGTGCTTAACCGCGGATTTTGTAGCTAACTATTCCTTAGGTTGTCCCGCTAGCTAAGGGCGTCTACTATACCCTATAACCTAGTTGTTCCACCTCTCTTTCTATAGTTGCTCTACAAACGATTTCTTACCTTCCTATTATATTACTAGCTATTCGTCCCTTACCCGGTAGTTCGGCTCGTTTCCGGGTCGAATGCCCTTATACGCTAGTACTGATTCGCGGGCCCTTACGACTATACTAGCAATAACCTTCTATACTAGGTACTATGCCGACTTGCCTAAGTAGGAGGTCCGTAGTCCCTAGATATATAGGTCGATCGGCGGTATAGCGGTCTCGTACTTAAGTATCCTTATTAGTATCGACTTATATACCCCGGTGACCTTCCTTAGGCATTAGTTTTAGATCTTTGCTAATAGCGCGACGAGTCCCTTTAATAGGTAGGCCCTCTCGCCTAAGGACTATACTTAGCTACTATAGGTAAGGACTAGCCGTATAATAGCCGTATATAGAAGTCGTAACTACCGAAAGTCTACCCCCTATATAGACATAGTAAGCCTCTAGTATAATACTATATTCTATTTAGCTTTCCGTAATATTACCTATACGTACTTCCTCTACCGTAGCGCCGGGTCTACCTATAGTCCGAGGATCCTAAGCTAGTTTACCGGGTTAGTCGTATACCTCTATATCTAGATAGAAGCTTATATATTATAGAACCGTAGCCGGCGCGTAAAGTGTATTAGATTGTACTTTTCTAGGGTAAACCGAGCCCTATACCTCCTAGCCTAGTCCTCGTAGATCTTATACTTCTCTTCTAGTAACCTATAGTTCTCCTTAGTCGAGGACGACTACGCTAGGATATTTGTATCGTCTACGAAGCCGCTCGTAGCGGTACTCTAGGATTCTAGGGCTAGGAGTAGCGTCGCTATAAAGAAGAGAAATAGGATAGGTACTAGCGTTAAGCCTTACGGTATTCTAGTATAGACTACTTAAAATAGGCTTTTATACTAACCGACTAGGATCGACGTACTACGGTTTTAGAGGTAGGACCGTACGAAGTTAATAAGCTACTTAGGGAGTCCTTTCGACCTTAGGATATAGAGTAGCCGCGGATATAATACGTAGTCAAAGGCTCCCGATATATCTAGACTAAGTAAGGACGCTACCTTGTCCCTATTTCTATACTAGATAGCCTTTACCTAAGAGGTAATAAGTTCTATTACGGATAGCGCCGATCGCTATAGGCGCGTACCTATCTAGGTGTCCGGGAGTAGGGAGTATACCTCTACCGCCTTGGAGAGTCTCGTTATAACTAGCTTCTTAAGCGCCTTCCTAAGAGTATTAAGGAGCGTAATTAGGCGGTACGACTTTACCTACGTATAGTCTTCCTTTTACGGCTTACGTAGGACTACTATAGTCGATTATTTAAATACTATTAGATAGTATCCGGTCTATAGGTAGGCGTTAAAGATCGCTACGACTACTAGGGCTAGTTGATCTCTATACTTCTTTAGTAGTTCGTTTAGGATCCTATCCGGCCCCGGGGCTTTCTTCGCCGGTAACTTCCTAAGTATAGCGGTAATATCTCCCTCGGACACATTCTATTAGACCGCTATACTAGGGGCTAGGGGAGTAGAGCTATTTATGTCGCTTAGATTAGCCTCGACTAGGAGCGGGAAGAACTTACTAGCTAGTAGACGCGCCTTAGCCTCGGGGTCGCTAACCGGGCTACTAGGCGATTATAGCGCTAGGATAGAGAAGGAGGGGCCCTATATAGGGTCCTATCGGGCCTATCTCGCTAGCTTCTATATCCTCGCTAGCTTGTCGGCAATTTCTTCTACTATAGCTCTCTAGCCGACTGCTTTCTCCCTCTATATCGTAGCTTTCTTATGTTAGTCTACCTCCCTATATACGTTCTAGGCCTCCTCGCTATAGCTACTCGTCTATACCCGGCGGGCTCTCCTTGCTTCTCTTACTATTGTAGTATACTTCGGCGTCTAGTATAGTTTAGACTATGTCGTTAGTTAGGTAAGCGGAACGTAGAGTAAGGTCGCTTTTCTTATTTCGTCTATTAACCTTTAGACTGCCTCGTCTATCTCGTCTTTACTATTGTATTACTACTACGCGATCTAGACTAGCCTCTCGGAGTCGTCGAGGTATACCTAGATATTAGCCTAGAGGGCCTTTCCCTAGTTTAGCTTAGGGGTTCTCGCTAGTATATATTGTATCTATATCGTAATAGAGGTCCTAACTAGTATATAGTCTAACGACGCCTCGAGTTTATGTTCGATCCTATAGTAGGTTACTATATAGTAGTAGCTATCCGAGATCTAGGAGAGGTCGATCGTGCCTTAGAGTCCCCCTCTCTTCTAGGTACCTAGGTCCTTCGGGGTATTAAGGGCAATTACGTTACTCGCTATTAAGTCGAGTACTTCGTCGGCTATAGGGTACGGCTATATAAGGCTTTCCTAGGAAGGGTAGTATATATTAAAGTCTCCTACTACAATATAGTAGCCTTGTCTCTTAAGCGTACTATCTAGGTGTCTATCGACCCTAAGGTCGCGGCTAGACCTCGAGGCTAGCGGTTGTATATATAGGTTGTATATCTAGGTACTACCTACGTAGAGGGAGGTAATATCGCCCCCGCCTTCTTCGTCTACGTAGTACACTACCTCCTAGTCGGATTCTAGTATGTCCTTACTAATATAGAAGTACGTACGGGGTCTACCGTCGCCTCGTAGGCATGTCATATAGCCTAGTAACTTGTAGGTCGTTAGTCTCTTATAGTACGGGTTAATCTATAGCTCCTAGATTGTAAGGACGTAGTGGACGCGTAGGTCCGCCTCGTATAGGAAATGGTTCTAGATAGTAGATATATAGGTCCGCCTTATATAGGAAATAGTTCTATACTATATCCTTACTATAGTTAAACGTTATACTAGATAACGCTAAGCGTATCGAGGCTAGTTATTATTATCGATAATTATTTCCTCTATAATATCCTATATACTACTACCTAGCGCGTCCTAGTCTACGCGTATTAGTTATATACTAAAGGGGAGCCGGGCCTAGTTAGATTCCCTCGCCGTAACTAGTAGAGTAGGTGGCCTCCCGTACGCCCTAGGTTATATATCCTTTATATTATTCTCGGCCCTAGGGCGCTTATACCCGACCGCCGCTAGCTAGTTCCGGTATAGACTAGCCTTACGGTCGCCGTAGAATCTTAGGGCGACGGTTCTGTGTATAATTGCCTTGTTTTTCGCTAGTTTCCGCTACGGGCATTCCGCGCTATACGATAGGTAGTATCCCGGACAGTTCGCGTACCGCCTCGTAGCCGATATATAGTCCCTAGATATATAGTCTCCTATATAGTTCGAGTAGGCCTACTTGTTTATATACGTATAGGTTTGGTGTCTATACTGTTAGTATTTAAAGTATTAGAGGACACGGAAGGATAAGGAGTACTTTTCTACTATCTTAAGGCTATATTACTAGATCAGGCCTTGTTCTATCGCTAGATCCGCCGCTTTCGCGTCTTATAGCTATACTATTAGCACCGAGGCCTTCTTGCCTTCTAGCTATTTCCTATAGAGCCAAGTCGCCTTCTAGATTAGAGAGTTAAGAGTAACCGGGTTGTCCTCTTAGAGAGTACGTAGGTGACCTTGGTTAGTTAGGTCGAACTCCTTAGGTATATCGTAGACTAGGATCGTAAATTACTTCGTTAAGACCTTTACTAATACCGTAACCTTAGATGCCTACTATAGCTATACCTCTAGGTACCTCCTAGTAGTAGTCGAGCTAGTATAGATCTATAGAGTGCCGTTAGACTATTAGTTCACTACGACCACCCCTAGTTGATTAATTCGCTAGGCAAGCTCCTTATTCGATAGCTTCGCTACTTCGGCCTAGTCTTCCTTCACTATAATACGGATTGTAAATATATCGTACGTTAGGCGGGGGCCTAGTATTAAAGCCGCGACCGATGCCTAGCTATAGGGGTGTTAACTCCGGGTGGCCTTATTAATCGCCTAAGACGTTGTCCTTATTTCTTATTACTCTCGGTGATACGGTAGTACTAGCGTCGTACGTAGCTAAGTAATCATTACCTATAGAAACCGGTAAGGGAGCTGATCGTTAGTCTCTATACTTTTTACGTCCTCTATAAGTTGCTACTAGTTGTCTTAGGGGAGCTTCGCCTATAGAGCCGTAGGTGCCGGTAGTGCCGTAGCCTAGGCTACTATTGCCTAGGAGTTGCCTAATATAGCTAGGCACCTCCGCGGCGTTTAGGGCTATAGAGCTAAAGAAATAGGGTAAAGAGAACTTCAAGCTATCTAACTTAAATAAGGTAGAACTCCCTTGATTCTAGGGGTAGTAGCCTACTTTATAGATTGTTAGAATAGCCTTAATAAGGGCTTTCGAATGTGTCGTGTTTAGCGATAGCGCCGATTCGACTAGGATCGACGTCTCTATCGATCCGTAGTAATAGTATAAAGGAAATTCTCTTCTAGCTAGTAATAACGACCTACGGCGATAGTACTAAGAATAAACGCTACTACCTAAATATCGCTTTCTTAACATCTTACCTATAGAAATTCGCTCCGGGCGATAAGACAATAACCTAATAATAGAAGTACGTATAGCCTATAATAAACTAGAGATATAATAAGTGTTACGGTAGCTAGATACTAGAGAACTATATTAGCTCCTAAGGCGATACCGTATAGACGATACTAATGCCGTAGCTATAGGCGGATTGATATATATTAAGAATAGATACGGCGGCTATAACGTTTTTGTTCCAGATATACCTAATCTACGCTTTAAGGTATTCTAGGCTTACTATAGTATACCTTCCGCTAGCTACCCTAGACGAGCGAAGACCTACGAGCTTATTACTAGAGACTTCGTCTAGCCTAGTCTATCGTAATACGTCCGTAATAATATCTTTAAGTACTATAAATACCGCTTATCGAAACCCTCGTAGACGTAATACCCTAGGCTACTAAAACTACTACTAATTCCCTTTAAGCTCTAGAATAAGATCGTAATAGACTTCGTAGTTAGCTTACTAGAAAGTACGGGTAGCTACGACGGTATAATATATACGGATGTTTTAACTATTACTAACCGTATAAGTAAGGGCCCCTATATAATCCTAGTAAAGGAGATGACCGTAGAATATATTACGTATATCTTCGTACTAGACTACTACCGTCTCTACGGCCTACCTCTATCGATTGTGATTAATAGGGGCAGCTAATAGCTTTCTGCTTTCTAGCGTAGGCTCTACGAGCTCGTCGGCGTAGATTATAAACTATCTACCGCCTTCTATCCTAAAACGGACGGCTAATCTAAGAATACGAATAAGGAGATAGAGAAGTATCTCCGTACCTTTACTAACTACGCTTATAACGATTAGGTAGATTAGCTACTACTTACTAAATTCGTAAAGAATAACTATATTACCGAAGCTATAGGTATTTCGCTATTCTTCGCCGAGCGTAGCCGTAATCCGCGTACTAGTAACTTTAATAGTAACTTACCGAGGCGCCTTATACCTACTAAGTAACGTATTAGTACTAAGAAAGCGGAGCGCTTCGTATAGTAGATAAAGGACTTCTATAAGCACCTATACGAGTACCTCCGTTATAATTAAGCCCTATAAGCTAATAATATAAATATATACCGTACCGTACCGCCTAAATACTAGGAAGGCGACCGCGTCTATATTAATACTAAGAACTAGAAGTCATCGCGACTATCTAAGAAGCTCGACGTAAAGTAGTACGAACCGGTTACTATTACCGCTATACTAGGACAGAACGTATATAGAGTCAACCTCGACAAGACCCGTATACGAGTATATAACTCGTTCTACGTAAACCTTCTACGACCGGCGCATCCCGAGGATAATATACGTCTCCCGCTAATTAAGGTTATAGATAATATAGGCAATACGTTCAAAACGTAGGAGATTAAGTATATTCTAGATTTAAAGCCGAAGGGCAGAAGCATTACTATACTAGTAAAGTAGTAGAGATATTTAGAAAGTAAGTCTACTTAGGAGCCCGCGGGCGTAGTATATAAAGATATACCGAAGGTAGTTATAGACTTCTAGTATAATAACCTAGCAAAGTCTATACCGGTTAACTTTTATCCGCTCCCTAGTTAGATCCCGAATAACACGTTACGCGATATAAGACCTAAAGTAGATATATATAGTATAGACCTAGTACCTTAGGTAACTATAGTCGTACGACCTCCCTTTAACGGTACCGGTACTATAGCTCTTCCTATTAGTAACTATACGCCTTCTAATATTTACTACCGAGCGGGCTATACTACCGAGCGGGCCACTTTTACTAAGAACTATACTACTTCTATAGATATAGATAGATAGATAGATAGATAGATATTTCATTAAGCTGTTGTAGTGCCCTTTGGCCTATATAGCTATACTATCTTGTTTTTGTATATATAGAGGGGAAACCGTGTTAGTGAAAACCCCTCCTCCTTCCCGCCTGTCTTTTCCTCCTCGTTGTCGTCTTCAATTTCCCTTATTAGGGGTATACTAGTGTTATAGGCCTGCCCTAATGACTACCCTATCTATAACCCCCCTCGCTTCCGCCTCTTGTCTATCCACTCCTCCGTCTCGCTCGCGAGGCTAAACTACTAGAGGTATCCCTACTATAGTATCTACCGAGAGATTCGGCGAATGTTGCCTTTGTCCCTAATAATTGACTTATAGTCTCTCCTTCCCGCTTAGTGCCTCCAATTTCCCCTGCCTCTCGCCTACTACGGGCATCGTAGTAGTATATGTTCTAGGTTTTGCGATAGGTAGCCACACTAGCAGGCTAGGCTATAGATGTCTAGTACGCGTCTCCTGAACAGGTAGGCCCTTAATCTAATATGTTCGGACCTGATTTGGATCGCTATGCTTGCTTCGGCCCTTGTTAGGTCCCTATATAGCTAGTAATTATGTCTCTAGAAGGCTCGGAGCGCTATCGGGCCTATTGTCTTAGGGGGCTTCCTTTTCTAGTCCTGCTCCTATAGGTAGCTCGCTATCTATTCCGCTAGGTTTTAGGTCTTAGCCTTGCTCCCGCCGGCCTAGCGAGTCCTACGCTCCTCCTCCTTTCGTGCTAGCCATTCGGTACTTGTCTATACGGCCGTAAAGGTAGTAAGGTCATTCTCTTTTTAGCTTGTCCTATATCCTGCCCCTCTCCGGTAGCGGCTTTCTATCTTATTCTTTGCCTCCTAGATCGTGGTTTGTACTAGGTAACCTATCGTCTTTACCGCGTATTGAATTCTCATTCCCCGGATGTACTGGCCGATTAGTAGTATTCCTGTCTCTATTTCTACCGTACTTATTAACGTTGTCTTGTATGCGCCTAGTACCCTACGTAGGTTGCCTACCTATGTCCTATTTAGGGGTTGCTCTATCCGTTTCGGGATCGGCTTACCTACGCCTCCTATTCCCTAAATCTGTGCCCCGTATAACATAGCTAGTCTAACGATCGCCTTATATATTACTCTTGCCTTGTCGAATGTTACTCCCTATATAGATGCCGTAAGCCTCTTTATCGAGGCTTTATTGACTTGCGCTCGACTCTAGGCTTTCTTAATCTATACATTCTAGCTTAGCTTCGGGTCGAGCTAGATCCCTAGTACTCGTAGCTCCGCTAATAGCTTGGTCTCGTAGCCTTAGATTCTTACCGCCGCCTTTATATTATAGTGTGTTCTCGCTTTACTAAAGTATATAAGTTGGTACTTTTTAGGGGCGAACCGGGCACTATGCTTCTTTGCCTACTCCTCGCATTTCTTGTGCCTATCTTTAAGGAGGCGATAGTTCTCTTCTGTCGAGTCTAACTAGGCTAGGATGTTTGTATCGTCTACGAACCCCGATGCTAAGGTTTGCGGAGAGGTGAGTAGGGGGATTAGATCCGACATAAATATCAGAAACAGGATAGGGGAGAGAGTAGATCCCTAAGGTATTCTAGTCTCTACCTTCACCGGGTCGGACGTATACCTTCCTAGGACTAGGTATATCGTCCGTTCCTAGAGAAAGGAGAAGACGAACGACGTTACCTACTAGGGGATGCCTTTCTACTATAGGATATATATTAGCCTTTAGTATAAGACGTTGTCGAAGGCCCCTACGATGTCGAGGCAAGGAAGGAATCGTATTTAGTAAGCTAGCTACGAGATAAGGTGACAAGTCTTAACCGCGCTTTCCTACTTATCTAGTACTACCGTATAGCCTCGTTTCGAGAGGTTAGCCCGGAGCAAAAGCTTCCCTCTACGCCCTCCCCCCCTGTTTACTCCTTAAGCCAATATCTACCTCTATAGGCCTAAGCCCTTTAGTGCTCTCTATTGACCGACATACGCATCCGTCCTCTCGGGCTATATAGACAGTGTTAGCCGTCGCTACTAGTGTACACTACGCCCTAGGTTTTGACGCCCTTCGCGTTACCGTAGCCTATCTCTAGAAAGCGGCCGTCTATGCCTCGTAGGTTTGCTCGGGGCACACACTACGCCGGGCAGCGTACTCCTTACGTTTCTACCTACTAACTAATATGAAGTTCCTTATCACCCTGCCCTCGATCCTCCCCGATTATAGAACTAATCTACTTATATTGTACGTCTTTTCCCCGTCCTAATAGCCGTCTTTTCCTTGCTTAGGCTATCGTCTTTTCCTCGTCGCAATCTACTATGTCAGACTAGGTACGTTATGTAGCGGGACAGGCAGTGCCTTAGGCAAAACCCTCGTTCCTATACCGGGTGTTTAATAGGCCCTTATAGGCTTCGTCGCGTGTCCACCTACCTACCGTATTGCCCGCTAGTAAACACTAGATTGTTTCGTAGTCCGCTCGACGCCGTCGTATAGTCCGCTTAGTTGTTGTTCTATAGTCCGCTCGTCTAATGTTCGTCGCTTAGCCCGCTCGGTTTACGGTCTCCGGAGGTGAAAATTCTGTACTTATACTAGAGGTGTCCTGTCGAGCGTATAGGCCACGGTTCCGCGCCCTTCTTACACGTAGAAAGAAGAGGGACTCGCTCCCGACACGAGTACACGCTCGTCGGATAGTTTTCATACCCGTTTTACTAGTAGTCCTCTGTTCGCCGCGGCTTCGCCTACGTTACGCGCCCGCCGCGCCCACGACGCTCTAGCGTAAGAATACTTGGCTCTCTCGTAGCAAGACGAGAGGTTCGTAGCCGATACTACGTATAGGTGATTCTCGTCGTCGACCGATATAGCTATATAACTACTATTATAGCGTATATTGTCTTTAAACGAGGCCAAACTGACCTTAGCTGTCTAGGCCACGAAACGCGACGCGATAATTACGAATCGACTTACTATAAAGGTATACGACGCGTCTCGAACTATACTAGGGTATCGATTAAATAGACGACCTCCTCGGGGTAACTACGAGCCTAATTCGAAGAAGCTTATAGAGCTAGTAGAGAGGGTGATACTTAAGTATATACTCGAGCTAGATCTTAGAGGTTTCCCGCTATTAAAGGCTAGTATACGAGCAATAGCCGATTTATTACTATAAGAGAAGGGTCTTAAGCCCGCTAGTCTTAATTAGATAGACAGGTTTATTAGGCGGCATCGTAAGCTAAAGGTTCGTATAATACGTAGATACGATCGTTAGCGAGCCCTAATAGAAGATCTAGACGTTATCGAGAAGTGGTTCTTACTTATACGTAATATAAAGGAGAAGTATAGTATTCTTAACTAGGACACCTATAACTTCGACAAGATAGGGTTTATAATAGGTGTTATTACGTCTTAGAGCGTCGTTACGGGCTTAGAAAGGCGTAGTAGAAAGAGGAAGGTCGTTTAAGAGGGTAATAGAGAGGGAGTAGAGAGATAGCGTATCAGATAGCTCTTATATAAAGCGAGATTAGTAAGCTATATAAGTCTAACGAGGCCCTTATATAGCGGAAAGCACAAAAGCGTAAGGACATTTAGTCTAGAGGGTCTCTAACCTTCGATAAGGCGTCGCAATTGATACCTCTAGAGGATACTAGGAGGTAGGAAGTGAGTAGAGAGTCGCTAGATAGTATTCGGCTAGTACTAAGGCTATAATACTATAAGCAATATAGCGAGTCGGAGTATAACGTACGTACCTATTAAGTAGACTCGCTAGATAGCGAAGAATCTAAAGAGGAATTGTCCTCCTAGTAACGATTCTATAGGATGTCGTCGTGTTAAGATACCGTCGTAATTAAAGTAGAAGTAGTATAGTTCTTAGTAAAAGTAGCCCGCTTGGTAGTATAGTTCGCTCGGTAGTAAAGTACGTTATTATATACTTTAAACCCTTCCGTTAGCTAAGAATATTACTTAGCGAACGGAGAAACTCCCGGTATATAGTCGAGTGTACTACGATACTATCCTAAGTAGAGTATATATTCCTTAGATTATCTACTATAGTATCTACCTACCGAATATTATATATAACTTTGCGTACGGAATATAGTAGTGGTTAACTGCTAAGAGGTCGATTAGCTACATTAGTGTAATAATTACTTGCGCCGCTAGTCTACCGTAATATTTGTAATGCTTAGTCGGGAGGTAGAGGATTGTTCGTAGGTGGGCGCAATACTATCAGTCTCTACGCGAACGTTAAAGGGAAGATATGCGAGTCGAAGTTCCGTTACATGGCTCGTTCCACAGGGTGGCTCGCCACGCCGGGGGGGATGTTAGATGTTTATGTGCTTACAGGCGACCATCGACGTAATGAAGCATCGGCTTTCACATTCCCAAAAGCACTACCAAGTCGATTCGCTTCCCTATTGAGCCTCAAAAGTGTTAGTCTTGTCTCCAAAGCTCTACGCGCTCGGCGGTTCAGTCCGCATGCAAGACGACACCCAAAGAATAATGTGTTTGCCCGAAGGCACAGACGAGGAACGGAGGCACAGTGTAGTACAAGATATTCACAAATACGACGGCCCACAACGCTTTCTTGACCATACTAATCCAGAGGTGTTGAAATCCGAGCGCGACGGAACTTGAAGCGATTGCAGCTTGCTCGAACACGGAGCACAACGTACAAGAGTGGCGGCCCATACGGTCTTTCTGGGTAGATCGAGTGGACGTTTCACGCTAGGCAACCAACTGTACGCTCCTGTGTGCGTATCAAGAACCATATGTGATCGGCAGCGTTCGCGACCACGTGCATGCAACACAAAAGCCGCACCTTCGGTAGCCCGCCTGGATTTTCATTCAGTCAAAGCGGATCTGCGAAAAGCACAACTGCGCATTCAGACATGCTCTACGAAACGCGCGCGAGACACGGCCCATGCGGCCTGGTAGGAGATTTAGGATTCTCTGCGCATATGGATTGTCAGATGTAGACAACACCATCGACGTGGACTGTAGCCCGTGTGCACACTACGTGCCCAACGTACGAGGAACATAGTGCGCATGGCCGATGAGCCTCTTCTTGGGAACCTGGAAGTATTTCTCTACGCATGTACACTGTCAGACGGTGGCAAGACGAACCGGGGACTGTGGGCGTCGTTCACGTGTTTTGTCAAGAGCGATGCAATCATCGAGACAGATTACACCAGCGTAAGATGTAACCTTCCTATCAAAGACAATACAAGGCCTCTTTTACAAGTCACCCATTGATCGCTAACCGCTCCTACTTCATCACCGTTCATCGAGCTTAACGGCTCGGCCCTGAGCCAAATCGTTGTGCCAGAAGACCTTCCAGTACGTGACGACTGTATTGCCCCTCCTCAGCGTGTATCCCACCGCGTCTGCTGATCTCTCATTCCCATGGAGCGTACAGGGTGACGACTCAGCGTCGGATAATTTCATATAACGTGCTGTAGTGTGTGCGCTTGACCTTTTCGCTATCCAGTGCGGACAGGCCCAAACCGTCATTTTGCTATGTTCGCGGATAAGGTTCTGTATACTTATTTAGCATTAGGTTGAGGAGTGTAGATGAGATTGGCACATCGTTTGGGAGGTAGCTTCATCGGGTGATGCAACATGCAATGATAGAACTGTCAGGGATTATACGCTCAGTTGGGATACAATCGGCCGTCCCACGAAGATCTAAGTTAAGGAATACCATCGACCGACAGCAGCGGGATCCGGAGTCCGGAAACCCGTTTACAGCATCCAGCGACATGTCATCATATCACAGAGCCCCCAAAACCTGAAACCCGCTTTCAGGCACCGACAGGATCCGGAAAGACCAGTGACAGAGTTGTTGCGCTGTAGAGACAAGCTGAAGCTGCTGCCTGAAGTGTCTAGAAAAGAGGCCAATCGCACAGTCGTCGTGCGTTGCTGCCTAAACCTTCGAATCCTTTGTCCGGATGCTCCTTCTCCCGCGAGTTGCACAAGCCAGCACGTGAAAGCGTTATGAACGGTGTCCCGGATGTGCGCGCACTGGAAGTCGGGTATTCACATCCAAAAAAAGGGAGGAGCTAGCCCAAAGATCTTATCACCGTACGCGGGCATTGTGCATCTGCATTGTGATGCGATTGGACACACTGGGAATCGAACCCAGGACCACCTCTAATTAAGCTTCCGTGGATGGATGCTAAAGAGGTATTATACCACTAAACCATGCGCCCTTGATGCTGATTGGCTGTCGATGTAAGCGTAAAAAGCCGTGCGGTATATACAGCTCCGAGATTGACGCCAAGCAGCTGGCTCTGAGTAGCGGACGTGCTGCAACTGCAGGCAAATGCAACGGGTTTTGTCGTGAAAGGTCGCGTCTTATCTTCTGTGCAGGCCCGGGCGAGGTGTAAGTATGTTTGGACCAGAGTTCGAGTCCCCAGACAGATAGCGAATCGGAGAAGTCGTCTTTGAGCATTCATAATATGACGCCGCACTGTGCCGATGAGGCACGTCCGAAGCATCTTCCTATCTTCCCAACGCCACGCTATGCAGGTCCCTATGTTGTGAAACAATCGAAAACGCCCAAACTGTGGAGCCCATGAGACGAGCAGAGTCCTTCTTCTTCAGCCGCGAGGACGCCCGGTGAATTTCGTGCCTGATGAACAGCAGCCACCGATGTCTGCGGAGACACGGTACAGTGGGCAGATCACACTCAAGGCTTCTGATCCTTCTTCTTTCTTAAGGTCTGGCCCTCACCTGAGAAGAAAAGCTTCTTATCCTGCTCTGCGGCATTCTGCTCAGCATCCTTGTCTTTGAGTGGCTTGATCTCGTAGCCGAAGAATAGCTTTCCAGGAGGTAACCGGAGTGGCTGAGGTCCATTACGTCTCTTAGCCGTCTTGGATGGCCCGATCCCGGGAATGCCTACTGAACCTGCGGCGCCTGTCACTGGTGTCGATGTGCCTGGTGTAGATGTAGGTGTGGCGACTGCGGACTTGCCCTTCTTTGCTACCAAACGCTGGCCTGCACCACCGAAGTTGACCGATGCTGCGCCCTTTGCCGCCTCCGTAGAATTCGGTGCGATCGACGAGTAGTTGATCGCCTGCGCCATGCTTCCCTCTGTATGCATCATGCCACCCTTCCCGGCCATCGTTGATCCTATGCTCCGTGGTGTGCTTGTCCCACTGTTCTTCTGCGGCTCTTGATATCCGACCGGCGGCGCGAAATCGACCTCCAGATCCGTCTCTTGCACACTGATGGAGTGCTTGCCGTCGACGTTCGGCTTGACCTCCAGTACTGCTATCTCGTAAACAGTGTCGTTGTACGAGAATGTGAAGACATCACCAAGCGACAAACACGAGAAGTTCCGAAATGCAGTCTCGAGCACGGCCTTCGGATCGCTGATGTCAAGAAAGTTGACGTTCTGGGGTTGTAGCTTGATGAACTGTCCTGGTGGTAGATCTGTGCTCTTCGTCTGTAGGAGGTCGCCCGGCTCGAGACCAAGCACGGTCATGGTCCAGAACGGTAGATAGCATCGTCCCTCTTCTGCTGTGAACTCGAGCACACCGGCGTGCGTGCTCTTACCCCTCGCACCGTTGACGAGCTCGAAGAGCATAGGGTATGTGATGTGAAGTTGTGTGAGCTTGTCGAGGGCAGAGGCCGGGAGGAAGATCTTGCCACCGTGATTCGCAGCGTCGCGCTCGGGACCAGGCATCATGGCGATGGGGTAGCATCGGTAGTACTCGTCGAATCGGCGTGGTCGTCCTCCGCGGTTCATCATGGCGCTGCGGTACATCTGCATCGCATCGGTCTCGTCGTAGTAGTACGACTGGAAAGATGGGTTATTAGCACCGTATCAAGCTTGATTCCCAAACGTGGAATGATTGCATACCATGATGTCGGGTGCCTGCTGCGGCAAACAGCGAAGACGTTGTCAGGGATAATGTGGGTGTTCTCGGTCTGCCGTGATGTCGGCTGGAGTGTGTGTCGCGATGAATGTGGTCGTGTTGAGGGGAGAGATGGAGACGCAGGTGGCTAACTAAAAAGTTGAAGGTCGAAGACCACATGTGAGCACCAGCTTCGAGCTCGGTACGTCAGTTCACCTGCAGGGATCTGGCTTATTAACAGCACACTAACTTCAACGCGACTTCCACGCGACATTCACCTCTTCGCCTTCACATGAACATCAGCATCATTTACAAACTAGCGTCTCGATGTCCAAGCGCATATACCGGGTGAGAAGGTTGTCGAGTACAAGACAGCTGTCAGAGCCTAAGTCCATATCCCGCCGCGCCACGCGCCATTCGCGACTATGGCGAAAGCAGCATGCACTGCAGGCCAAACACCTCATCACATAGCAAGAAGTAAAGATTGATTGTGCGATCCCGCTGAGGCATCATTGGTGTCGTAATACTGTGTACGCAATTTTGGCATACTGACGAATGGTTACATGGCAAAGAGCAGCAGTCACAATTGCAATGTCCTGGTTTGATCGCTCGACGATCTATCTAGTTTATCGTCCCGGTCAAACTTCTGTACCACTGATCAGAAATCTCTAGGAGCGACCCTGAGCAAAATCACGCACAATCGACATGGCGGACTTCGAACGGCGACACGGTCAAGGTCACAGGCTCTGGCAACCAGCAGCACAGCCACCGATTGTCGACAATGCAGCACCAGCCAATAATGCAGCGCCCCGCCAGCAGCCACTACCTCGTCCTCCACAAGATGCTGCTCAAGGGGATGATGGCCCTGCTCAAGATCTCAGAGCGCGTGATGACTACCATGAAATCATTGCACGATCGACAGACGCAGACCTGGAGGAGTTGGCTTGGCGTCCATCTCGAAATTGCGATCCAGGCGAACCGCGGCTATCCTATGACGAAGAAGTTCTGCCTGACGATACCGCTGTGCCTTACGACGAGCTAGTACGGCGTGGTCAGGCTGAGCCACGTGCGGCTCCGGTCGAACAGGCTCGTAATGCGGGCCCAAGAGCAGTACCAGCTCTTGCACAACAACCAGCACGGAACAATGCAATATCCCGTGCGCCTCCACGCGCTGGGCCTGCAGTGAACATGATCGCGCCACAGCAGCAGGTTCAACGCCACTATGCCACTGTGAATACCGCCTATGGAGCAGCACAAAATTACGCCGTTGGCATGGCTACCGATCCTTTCCCCTTGGCCAACTACCCCTTTCCCTCGGCTAACTATTCTTGTGGCATGTCTAACAATCCTTTCTCCATGAACAACAACTTCTTCCGCATGCCTGCCGACCTTGTCAACGCCAGGACTACGATCCCTGCCGGACGCCCACAAGGCCCTGACTATCCCAAAAGTGAACCTGGTGACAAGATTGCCGGCACATGGCTTGACGATGATGCCGAAGCGAAAGACTTATTCAAAGAGGCCACTGCAGCTTTGGAGAAGAAGCGTGATGAGATGGGTCTTGATCAGAAGTGGGTAGAAGATCGTCAATTCACATTCCACAAGACGGCATACCAACATGGCATTGCTGCTGCCAAGGCCTTGATGCGCGATACGCAGCAGAAGCTAGAGCTCTGGGAGAAGAGGTTGAAGACCATGCAGCCCATGTACTTTGGTGGCATGGGTGGCATGGGTGGAGGGATGGGCGGTGGTTTTGGGATGGGTTTTGGTGGTATGGGCCACGGTGGCGGCTTCCCGGGTAGAGGTTTCTAAGGCGTGTAAGAACGAATCCTACTCCCTTGACAGGTAGCTACAGTTGGCGCATTGTATTCTGATTAGCAGTAGCGAAATCACTAATCGACATCGCTCTGACCCCCTATTCACGACCTTCCCGTCGTACCCAGATCTGTACCACCCACCCCATCACCAACCCATAGCCCACCCCAAGAGCCCAACCCCCGCTCCTTACATTTTCCAGCATCCAAATCTCAGCCGATCATGTCCGCAGCTGAATGCCTGGCTTTCCTCCAAACCCCAACAGCAGCCCTCTGGTTCGAGTACTGCCAGATGATCGTAGACCTTTTCCGACGCTCTGGTAGATCAATCGCGGAGGCTGAAACGTACCTCGCCAGCATGGTACCGGCCGTGGCTAACGAACCGGAAATCGCGTGTCGGGTCATGAGGGTGGGTTTGCATTTGGCGAGACGAAGGAGATGTCGAGAGTTCATAGCAGAGGGCCAGTATGGGAGCGCTGAGAGGATCCTGCATATGTACTTGGTGTGATGGCGCTGCGGCTTGATGATTGGGAGAAAGGTCTGGGTGGTATCGTGTTAGTTCTATTGGAGATTTTACAGGACGGACATGTATACACGCAGACGGTCGTTGCGCTAGCAGTACATCCCTACAATACCACAATTTTGCCCAGAACGCCACGCTAATCGAGCAAAAACTTCGAGCAGACAAAGCTCTTTAACCACAGAATGTACCACGAGGTACCTCCCTCAAGCAAACACCATCCGATCATCCAACTCATCAATCTCCCTCGTCCCCTCGCCCGTCCTCAGCCCCATATCCCTCTTCTTCGCCTTCCTCTCAATCGTCGCCTCCGCCCTCCGGTTATATCTCCCGGCCTTGCTCCTCCTCAAATCACTTCGGATCTGGTTCGGACTCACAAACTCCTTATTCTCGTAAATCACCGGCCCACCAAAACTTCCCTCCAAAATTACAATCGGCGTCATTACAAACCTTGGTCCAATTTCAACCAAGCTGACGTGTGTCTCGCCCTTTGCGGATTTCTCAACTGTTGATTGCGGGGCTGATGCATCGGAAGGTGTTTCGGAGTCGCCTTCTTTCTTCTTGGAGGCTTCGGTTTCGGTGATTTGGTAGCAGCGGATCCAGATCTTGCCGTCGGCGAGAGTAAAGCCCACGACGTGGTCTACGAAGGGTTTGATCTTTCGGGAGGTTTGGGGCACGCCGAAGGTATGGGTGAGAAGCTCTTTGATTACTCGTGTGTGCGCCTGCTTTTCGAATGCTGCGTCGAAGCTCAATATCGGTCTCGATCCCTTCAAGCAGTTTCCGGTGAAGTTCAGCTCTTCCATGGTGTGGACATTTTGGCAGTGCATTTTGACGGTGGGCCCGTTGGGAGGTTTCGAGAGCCAGATGTACAGGTCTTTGCCTTTCCGCGCTTCGAAGAACATGACATTGTTGCAGTTGTAGAGGTCGGCGAGTTCGTTTAGTTGGTGGAGTTGGGTTTTGGTGTCGAGTTTGGCGTCTTTGCGGGAATGTGGGAGGAGGGAGTTGAGGTCGGAGAGGAGGTGTCGGTGTCTATGAGATCAACACGTCAGTTGGCACGTTAGAAGCGGTGGGAGGTGGTTTGCGACTGACCTGTATGTTACACCTCTGGAGCTCAAGATGAGCACTCGTTGCTTGTTCTTTGGCTTGACATCGTCGCCACTGTCCTTGGACTTGCCGTTTGGCTGCTTTGCGACCTGCTTGTATACGGACGCCATGGCTGGTGCAATGCGACGACGTATGTGTAGTCTGACAACACCAGTCGGAATAGAAGGTCGACTTGACATGTGCTCGCCCAGGGCATTTTTCCTATCCGACGCTATACTCAATCGGGCCGACTCCACATCTCGCTGAAGTTGGGATCAAATCGATCGGAAGCTGCGCACGAGTATGCGCCAGTCTCCAGACAATCACACCCGATCCTGCGCTTTGCCTCGTCAGAACCACTGCACAAGATAGATTTCGATGAAACAAAATGCCGAGACCAACATCACGATGCGAATGCTCTACCATATTGCTATCGTCCAACAGTAGTGTCTCATGCATGTCGGGAGTGGTGTCAATGTGTGAGGGTGGACGTACGCGTTTTCGAAGATGATACCCGTGGGCTTCGGGACCAAGGAGAAGCTGGCAGTGTCAGTCAGCTAACGAAGCCTCCCCCAGCGCCGTGATCTTGCCGCGTGCACATGTAGCATCCATCGTCCGCCATAATCTACCACACACACACTCCCATCGCCGCAGACCCGCCAGACACGTCACGTCCACCTCGCGTCCGCCAAGCAAGTGAACATCGCTCGGAGTCGCGCCGCGAGCAAGGGGTCTGTGTGCGCTCGAGGACCATCGCAATCGTGGTCGGTAGTCAGCCGTTGGGTCGGTGGAGAGACTGCGACCAGGAGCACACATCACACATGTCCATCACCACTGTCGCCGTCGCCGTCGCCCGTCGATGATATCCCTGTCGGCCATTGATGGAACAGTGAACGGCAGAGTCGCATGGCAGGCAGCACCGAACAACAGTGCCACGACAATAGCTCCCAGCAAACTTTAGCATGGAACCAAAGCCATCGCCGCCCGGGGCGCAGACACAAGGACCGCCGCACCACCATCGCTCGACGTCCTCTGTAGCACCCTCGCCGATCCACCATCGCAGCGTGCCCGCATCGCCCACGCAGACTCGGCCGGCATCGAGCTACTACGATCCCACCAAGGAAGAAAGAGCTGGCAACAGAGATGCCGGAGCGAACAGCACGTCCTATCAGCCGCCGTCACCACAGCAGGTCAGCCACCGCATTCGTCACGACTATCTCGACCAACATCCACTAATAATCCTTCCATCACAGACCCGAACACACTTCGAACAGCCACCGCCTGCGCCATATGCCAACGGCCACCACGCAGAGCAGCGACCGGCCATGAGTCGCCATCCGAGCCAGTCCTCGCCGCCCACCTCAGCGCACGCGCATCCTGTCCCCCCTCCACCTGCAGATGCGAGATCCCAAGCACCGCCGCGATCCACAAATCCCATGTCGATGATGAACCTCTTGTCCGATGACACTGCGAGCACACCAGCGCCTCCGCCGACGCGGGAAGAGTTCAAGCAGCCTGCGCCAGTCCTGCCCCCAGCTCCCGCTCTTGCGCCTCCACCGCCACCAGCTGCTCCTGCGCCGGCCAAAGCAGCAAGTAGGAAGGCAAGCAGAGCCTCGAGCGCGTCGCATCAAAGTGGCCGAGTGAAGGATGGTGTACCGCCTCCTCTGGTGGCACCTCAGCATGCTCCTCCTATAGCTGTACCTCAAACTGGGCCTCCGAGCTTAACAATCCGCGACACGGAAGCAGCGTACAAGGAGATTGAGCAGCGTGATCTGTCCGATGTCGAGGCTGACATGCCAGGCATTGAGGGACCCAAGGTAGAGTGGGTGAACAGAACTCACAAGAGAGCACTGGACTTGGAGATCGCCGAACAACATAAGCGCAAGCGCAGGAGACTGGAACTGATGCAGAAATACCACGACCACTTCAGCGCAGCATCTGACACCGAGAGAAGTGTCTTTGTGGATCAGCACGAACACGAAGTCACGGAAGAGGTGCGGCTGAAGGAGGTTGAAGAGGACAAGGAGCGAAAGAAGGACCAGCAGCGCAAGCGACGCCGTGAAAAGGCTATTGCGGACGAACAACAGAAGCGTGAGGAAGTGATCCAGCAGATCGCTTCCACGCAGGACGACGAAGAGAAGGAACGTTTGCAGCGAGAGGTCGCAAGACACGATAAAAAGATCCGAGACACACAGAGCAGACTGCAGGGCATCACGCCTTCGAAGGAATTCCGCAACGAGTCACCACACAACGCTGCCGCACTGGGCAGACAAGAGAGGGAGGTCAACCTGGACGGTGGTCTGATGACTTCTTTCTACTCCAACAGCCGAGGCCCTGTCAACGACGAGGTCACTCCCGAATTTTCAGCAAGTGGACGAGGTCGCGGTCGAGGAGGCCGTGGCGGAGGCACTGGTCGTGCACGTAAGAGTAAAGAGCAGAAACTCGCCGAAAAGGAGAACGCACGACAAGCCCAGGCTTACATTGATCAAGGACTGGACCTACCTCAGATTGCACCAGCCACTGAGGAGAGACTGCAGGCCTACGGCGACCGGGTGCTTCCCAGGCAGTTGCAGCGCGAAGATTCGGAACCACTCAGCGAAATTCAGCCCACGATGTACGACATGCAACCGACTGCTGGTCTCACCGGAATGGCAAAGTTCGAAAGCAAAGGCTACAATCAAATTTACGAGCAGATCTCGCGAGATCTGGCCAAGCAGGTGCCCAAAGTCACTCGCATCAAGAACAACAGCCTTGACACGAAACAGAGTAATGCTCGCAAGACCGCGCAGTTGGCCGCCAAAGAAGCTCGACGATGGCAGCTGCGCACGAACAAGTCAACCAAGGATGTGGCTGCTCGTGCGAAGCGTGCTATGCGAGAAATGCTCGGCTTCTGGAAACGAAACGAACGTGACGAACGTGAAGGCCGCAAAGTGGCTGAGCGAGCAGAATTGGACAAGGCCAAGAAGCAGGAAGCTGAGCGCGAAGCTAACAGACAGAAGAGGAAGCTCAACTTCTTGATCTCGCAGACCGAGCTGTACTCTCATTTCATCGGCAAGAAGGTGAAGACAGATGAGATCGAGAGACATGGCACAGATGCGGATGGAACAGTTTCGAGTGGCCAGACCACAAGGGACAACCCCAATGCAACACAGACCATCGATCTGCCGGACTCAGTTGCCAACCCTGGCAAGAAGGTCACAAACTTCGAGGATCTGGATTTCGATGCCGAAGACGAAAGTGCTCTACAAGCCGCCGCCGCAGCGAACGCGCAGCATGCTATCAACGAGGCTAAGCAACGCGCAATTGACTTCAACAAACCTGACGACGATGGTCAGAATCTGTCAGACGCTCAAGCCAACTTCGACGAGGGCGAGCTGAACTTCCAGAACCCGACCTCGCTGCAAAGCATGGATGTTGCCCAGCCAAAGATGCTGTCGTGTCAGTTGAAGGAGTACCAGCTCAAGGGTCTCAACTGGCTAGTCAACTTGTATGAGCAAGGCATCAACGGTATCCTCGCCGACGAGATGGGTCTCGGCAAGACCGTCCAGTCCATATCAGTCATGGCTTACCTGGCTGAGGTCCACGACATCTGGGGACCTTTCCTGGTCATCGCTCCTGCCAGCACTCTCCACAACTGGCAGCAAGAAATCGCCAAATTCGTGCCTTCGATCAAGACGCTGCCGTACTGGGGTTCCGCCAAAGACCGCAAAGTTCTGCGCAAGTTCTGGGATCGCAAGCACATTACATACAATCGCGACAGTCCTTTCCACGTCCTTGTGACATCTTACCAGCTGGTCGTGCAAGACACAGCATACTTCCAGAAGGTCAAATGGCAGTACATGATTCTTGACGAGGCACAGGCTATCAAGTCTTCACAATCTTCTCGATGGAAGTCTCTGCTTGGGTTCAGCTGTCGTAACCGCTTGCTGCTCACCGGCACGCCTATTCAGAACAACATGCAAGAACTGTGGGCTCTGCTGCATTTCATCATGCCTTCACTGTTCGACAGCCACGACGAGTTCTCAGAGTGGTTTTCGAAGGACATTGAGAACCATGCTCAGTCGAATTCTAAGCTGAACGAAGATCAGCTTCGGCGTCTACATATGATCCTGAAGCCCTTCATGTTGCGACGTATCAAGAAGCATGTACAAAAGGAGTTGGGTGACAAGATAGAGCTCGACGTTTTCTGCGACCTGACCTACAGACAGCGCGCTTACTACACCAACCTGAGGAACAAGATCAGCATTATGGATTTGATCGAGAAAGCAGCTGTGGGTGACGACCAAGATACAGCTACGCTGATGAACTTGGTCATGCAGTTCAGGAAAGTGTGCAACCATCCTGATCTATTCGAGCGTGCCGACACGTGGAGCCCAATGTCGATGTCGTACTACGCGGAGACTGCCAGCTTTATGCGCGAAGGCAACAACGTGAACGTGGCTTACAGTGTGCGGAATCTGATCGAGTACTGGCTACCGACCATGCTTGGAGACGGACCTGGCCGGCTGGATCTGCCTGGTCCAGACAATGCTCAAGCTGGATGGAGGAACAAAGTTTTCAGCAACGACCTCAGCATCTGGAGCGGCGAGCACATCAAGTCGAGTCAAGGCAGGCGTCAAGATGGCAAGACGTCCAATGGCGCGTTTTCCTGGC
Organism: Fulvia fulva; assembly: GCF_020509005.1. NCBI lineage: Eukaryota > Fungi > Ascomycota > Dothideomycetes > Mycosphaerellales > Mycosphaerellaceae > Fulvia > Fulvia fulva. The sequence continues at coordinate 2,920,006 of NC_063017.1, read as the reverse complement.
TCCGATTTGTCGATCAGTCTGCAGAGGATGTCATCCGCACAGCACGAAGCACTCTGATGCAGCGGGTCGTGGTGCTCGCCAAAGAGAATGATACCACAAGCAGCCTCAAAGTTGCATACGATGACGAGGAGGAGCAAGAGAACGCTGGCTTCACGCCGGTGCATGCTATGCTGAACATTGTCAAGCGAAATGCTCGAAAGCCGCTTGCTGAGATCACCAGTGAAGGTCATCTCAACAACCTCCTCAACATCTCGAGCAGTAAGATGGCGGAGCAAGGATACAGCGTCATCGAGACCTGCTATCTACCGCCGGCCTCTGCGCCACCCATCGAGCTGGTCTGCCCCGGATACCGCGCTCAGAATGAGAAGGAGAGTGCCTTCTTTGATGTTCCTCTCAGACGTGCGCTCTACCCAATCAGTACTGGGACTGAGGAGGCACTCCTGCGAGCGAAACTGCCGCCTTCAAAGTACCCCGTCACCAACATGCTGCCAGAGCCAGAGTCAGAGAAGCAGCGATACACCAAGATCCAAGTGCCAAGCATGCGTCGCTTCGTGACAGATTCTGGTAAGCTCGCCAAGCTTGATCAGCTGTTGCGCGAGCTCAAGGAAGGCGGCCACCGTGTGCTCCTTTACTTCCAAATGACACGCATGATTGATCTGATGGAGGAGTACCTGACGTACCGCAATTACAGGTACTGTCGTCTCGATGGCTCCACGAAGCTCGAGGACCGAAGAGACACAGTCGCAGCATTCCAGGCAGATCCAAGCATCTTCGTCTTTTTGCTATCAACCCGCGCTGGAGGTCTTGGTATTAACCTCACATCCGCCGATACCGTCATCTTCTACGACTCCGATTGGAACCCCACCATCGACTCCCAAGCCATGGATCGCGCTCATCGTCTCGGTCAAACAAGACAGGTCACCGTCTATCGTCTCATCACCCGTGGTACGATCGAAGAACGAATCCGCAAGCGTGCTCTGCAAAAGGAAGAGGTCCAGCGTGTTGTCATTTCCGGACAGGCCGGCAGCAGTAACGTCGTGGACTTTAACAACCGAAGCCGTGAGAGCAACCGCACCAAGGAAATGGCCATGTGGCTTGCAGACGACGATCAAGTCGAGGCCATCGAGCGTCGCGAGGCGCAAGTCATGGAGGAGGAAGCCAAGTCTGGTGGCAAGAAGAAGCGTAAGAACGCTGCTACGAACAAGCGCAAGGAGGTCAGCATGGACGAGTTGTATCACGAAGGTAAGTGCACATACACCATGGCATCCATAGAGGGATGGACACTAACAGTGCCTACAGGCGAAGGTAAATTCGACGACGGCGCTTCGCATGAGCCTTCTGGCGCGGCCACACCGGTCTCCGCCATGGAAGGCCCACCCGCAAAGAAGCGGAAGGGTACGAGTAAGAAGGCCAAGACCGTCAAACAGCGACTTGCTGTCATTGACGGTGAGGTCTAGATGGGGAAACGTCTGGGCGAGCTCATTATTGTTCGACCGTGTGTACGAGGATCTCAGCGCCCTTGGGTGAGAAATCTTGTCTTTGTCATGCATTATTCATGGGCGTTCTGAGGGCGAAGTGAATCGGTTGGTAAGGGCAGGCATTACTGCTACTGCTATGGAGCGATACAGTGATACATAGGTCTTTCTGCATGGCGTTGCAGCGGCAGGCTTCCTTGGACATTAATTCATCATTCACGTGGCATGGGACCTCTCCAATTTTCCCGCCCTTGCCTCGTATGTGCTTCGTCGTCCATGTCAGAGACAATGCGAAAGTCTTGTTATTCGTCAAAGTGCTGAATGTGAGATGTCATGTCAACAGAGACCTAGATTTTATACCAACGGCTTGATCTTTTGAGCAGCCCACATCCCTATGCACTGCGGTTACCGGGGACTGCGATTTCTCTCCAACATGAGGGTGTGACTAAACGCTTCGTACCATCGTAAGAACATCTTTCTCTGGGCTTCCACGGTCTTATTGATGTGCTGGCCTCGTGACCATGGTAAATGCAGGATCGACAGCACAAGGCAGTGATCTCACAATTGAGGCAATATTCATGCAAGCAACCACGTGGCAACGTGGTTCTGTTACTACATCCGTAATGCTCATCAAAGGCCGGTCACTTGACCGCTGTTTTTGGAAATTGTATACATTGTTGTTATCCTGCACAATACTGTCGATCTCTGTCAGCATGGGGGAATGCAGCGCTCCAGCTGCACCATCAGGAAAAGCAAACTCCAGGGCTGCACTCGACAGTCGACAGACACATGCTAGCGACGTGAGTTTCCGCCCGCGTCCTCGTCCAGCGTATTCCTGCCCTCAATCGAAGGCTTGTCGACATTCAGCGCCAGCCACGCAGTAGCGAGGACGCAGCTGCCGAAAGTCAAGCCGATGATAGCTCGGCCTCTTGCACCTTGTCTGGCCTTGACTTCCTCATTCGTCCCGAGTATGGTGACCGCATTCTTGAGGTAGGCGTAGCTCAAGCCACTCCACGTGGTGGTGGCAGCAACCACGTATTGGAAGTAGGTCATGGCTGCATGCAGCTTTCCAGTGGTCAAGCCAAACGACTGAAGGATCGCGATCTGTTCTCCGCTAGCGGTGACCACTGGTAGTGCAAGGGTAGATCCGATGAGTATTAGCTGCAAAAACGTGTTGTACTTCGACACAGTAGTGGGATGCACCTCGGCAGAAGGCAGCGAAAAGTCCCAATAACGCGCAAAAGTCTTTGGCGCGGGCAGTGATGCAAGGCGATAGTAGAGCGCGGCCACTGCTAGTGACGCATCTCGGCCAAGGATTAAAGTTGCCAGATACACTTTACAAACAGTCAGCATTTTTGCCGCGGCAGCGTGAAGTCAATAGAAGCGGGGAGGATCTCGCGTTTGCCTTACATGGTATGGCTCCCTTCACGGCAAGCGTTGCAGTCAAAATGATCATCAAGGCCTTGTCAGCCATGGGGTCCATCACACTGCCGGCGACGGTCTGTAGCTTCCATTTCCGCGCGAGCCAGCCGTCGACCAGGTCGGTGATTCCTGCATAGGCAAACAGCGCGAGCGCCCAGGTGTGATGGTCGTGCAGCAGGAGGTATGCTGTCGCCGGCGCTGCGAACAGGCGTGTGACAGTAAGAAAGTTAGGCAGGTTGTAGATGTTCTCGTGTGGCGTCAAGCTCGTCAGGGAGGAGCGGACCTTATTTCGCACGGCTTTGGTGCGTTCGCGCGCCGCTTCTAGACTCCGGGTGACAGGCCGATCCCGGGATGGCTGTGGTTGCTGCGAATTAGCACTGTTAGCACAAGCCCGCGGTCAAGATGGCGTGCATTGGTGGAGCTATGCCCTCGCATGTCGTGTTGAGTTCGCCGCAGCATTAGACATCACGTGTGGGAAGGAAGCTGGGGGGCAAGGCGACCCAACAGAGTTCAGCATTGCAGATGTCTTGAGGCCGGAAGGAATGTTGAGTTGCCAGCGTGCATATGTGACAGCCTGGTCATTGCAGCGTCTGTCTTGTCGAAGCTGGTGAGTCGAGTGCGCTGCTCAGGCGAGCGCAAGTCTTCCTGAAGTCGCGAATGGGAGGTGGTGTGTGGCCAGCGAGGCAGCATGCCGATGGTCGTGCTTCGAACTGCTGCATGCGGGCAATGGATGAGCGAAAGCTGATTTCCAGTGCTGAACATGTCCGCAGAAAGGTCCGAGGAGCACGGAGCGGTCAGAGAGTGTCGTGGGTTGCATGAGGCGTGTGCCAGGCATGGTGCATCGAGTGATGTCGCCGAGCGTCGATGTGACAAATAGGGAGGCCGGACTGCAGAGACAGCGAGGCGACAAGGTGCTCGCGGAACGACCAAAACGTAGGACGAGAGCGGCGACTTACGCTACTTGACTGATCGACATGGTGCTCCTGCACAGGCGGATGCCGCTTATCCCTCGACCTCTCCGAAAGCAGTCGTTTCGGTGGAGGCGTGCGAAGGGCGGCATTGGAGCTTCTGCATCTTGTGTTAGACCATCCATACATTGCGGAAGGCGCGAAGCTGCGGAATGGCGACTACCGGAGGAAGGAGCTGGGCCCTTGTGCTAGGCTGCGCAGAGGGCAGACGTGGCGAGTCGCGCCGTGAATGGCCGCTCGCCCCTGAGGCGGACTGCGCACGGTTGTTGCTGCACATTGGAAGCGTGCGGTGAGCGCGGAAGTCGACGATGCGGTGCGCATCACATGTTGCCGGTGTTGGACGTGAAGTCGCTGGAAAAGCATGTCAAAGAAGCCAAATCGTGATGACAAAGGCTGAACTGCGAGAGACCAGGAAGTGTGGGCGCGCGAGAAAAGCGTGGTGGAACATCCCTGTTGGCGCTAACCAGATTCCCACCAACCTGGTCCTATATGCGCCGCTCTTCGACCCGTTGCAAGTCCACCTCGACGCCTGTCTGTTTCATCACACGCTCACAATGATTCCCATGAGCAGTGCAGCTGGAATGTCTGCCGCACTCGCCCATGCAGCTATCGAACCAGCTTCCTGTTGCTACGCGATGAATGATCCGTTGTAGATCGAGCAGCTGCATCATGATGGATTGATCATCCCTTGCGCTACTATGCATCGCCTTGGCTGCATGATCGACGGCAGGGTTCAGCAGACTTCACAGCCGAACGATTCCTCCACGCCAAGGCATCCTCTGAGTTCGCGGTTCACTGACTTCCGAATCCGCTTCTAAGCGAAAGACTGTTGTCAAAGGGTGCGCCGGAAGACTGCTCCTGATGACAAGACTGCATTGAGTTTGCCACAGTCATCTTGGGGGCTGAAATGTCACGGCCAAGGCTACCGGTACTCGTCAGTAGAGGAGCGGTATCTAGATGATGAGGATGATGGATGAGCGGTGCATTTGATGCGTCTTCTATCACCACACTGCAAACGCGTATTGACATTCTAACGAATCAGTTCCATCAACGAGGCGTTGCGCCTCGCAGCAAAAATCGGCCAAGGGACTGCTGCTCTGTCGAACAACATTCTGACATCCCTCCAATCCACTCATGTCTCATCCATCCCAATACGTCTACATTGCACGACTGCCGATTCGAGTCTCCCAAAACGCCTTGCTGATCTTTTCGCCATCTGTGCTCGACCTCGTGAGATGCGAGCACCCATTACCACACCGGCTGTTCCGCGGGTTTTTTCGAGTCTCAAAGCCGTTCTGACGTAACCCGTTCGATCTCATGAAGCCGCAGCATTATCATCATCTGCATCTTTCCCGCTTGCCGGCGAATGCACCGGAGAGTCTTTCATTTGCACAGAAGCCGATGCTGCCTCTACAAGCCGAGAGGACTCCTGATAAGGTCTGTGGGATCCAAATCTCATGCCACAAGTGGATACAGCCTCTGGTGGATGTCCGCCGCCATTCTATGCTGGATATGGACCACTCGTTTGCGCGTGCCCGGTGGATCCGTAGCTATAGCCGGAGCCATTCTGACTTGGCGGGGGGTAGCTGGAAGTGCTGCTGATTCCCAGACCGTTCATATCGCTGTGACCGGTTTGTGGAGCAGATGGAACCGCGTATGATCCAGACCGGTAGGGCATGCCTCCAGAGTGCAATTGACCGTTTGGATCGCTAGAGGTTCCGGGATGGGCAGATTGCGGACTCTTCATGGAAGGATGAGGAGAGTGGCTGACGGCGCTCTGGGGTGCACTCTGCATGCTGTAACTCTGAGTTGGAGAACGCACGGCGTACGGCGCGGTCGATGCACTGCCATAGGGTCCCTGGGACTGTCCATTGGCAGACGGGCTGTTCATGCTTTGTCCACTGTACGACGGGCGGCCACTCCCTGGTCCCATCGTTCCGAAAGTCGAGGAATGAGGCTGAACTGGGGTTTGATACGATGATTGCATCATAGAAGGGGCGGAGACTGAATTGCTCCTCTGCATGTTGGGATACGATGGAGCGTATTGACTTCCGTAGGGCATAGCTTGAGATGTCGAATGTTGAGACTCTGTCTTGACTCCGGACCCGTTCCCTTGATCCGTTGGCTTGTAGTAGCTTGGGTAGGGTTGGCTGCCATAGCTTTGATGTGAGCCGTAACCCATAGCACCGGCTGTAGCCTGCTGGGTTGGCCACGACGCGGCAGTCATGGCTCCGTACATCGATGATCCGGTGGTGCTTCCGTACATGCCTGGATACTGGCGGGCGCCCATATACTGGCTAGGTGCCATACCGTACGGCTGTACCATCGGGCTGTAGATCATCTGGGGATGAGCATTCATGTGGCCGTCAATCGCGTAGTGCTCTGTCTCCTCGACTGGTGCCCGGAAATTTTGCTTCAGGTACAGCTCGGGTCGCACAGAGATGTTCTGGAGTCTTGGGTCGGACAGTGGCCGTGGGAGGAGATTGTTCTTCACATCGTCGACCTTGTAGTAAGAGACCATGTGGTGTGATATGCCATTGACAGAAATGCTCATCGTCTTCTTAACAAGACCGTCGGGTCTGAAGCCGTAGCTGTCGACCAAGGATCCAATCAGTGACCTTTCCAATTCCTTGTCTTGATCGCTGCTGGGGATCTCGGGCTTGACTTCGCCGTCAACGTTCGGCGTGGGAGGAGTGAGCGGAGTGTTGAGTTCTGGACCTTCGTTATCATCTGAATCGCGACGCGGGTACGGCTCGCCCGGCATGCTCGTCCTCTTACGCTTCATGGCGCGTTTCTTCTCGCCAGGCGGAAACGGCTTCTCCAACTCGCGATAGATCAGGAAGTTGCCCAAGATGCGACTCGGGCTCCAGGCAACACCGTCGGTCCATCTCTTGATTCCGGACGCGTTCTCCTCGTAGATGAAGATGCTGCCGCTTTTGATGAGTGAGCTTCGTTCTCGATCGTGCGGTCGTCGTGGCACGTGGTGCAGTTTCCCACTTAGACACGCCTCGAACAGGACGAGTCCATCCATGCTGTTATGAACGAAGCCATGGAATGTTGGGACCAATGGTCCTGCCCCGCCGCCAGTGCTCATGGTGGCGATTCTTGGGGTGTGCAGTCGAGGTTAGATGGAGAGCAGCAGTCGATATAGTTGCTGGATAAGTTTCGCCCACCACGCGACAACTGTGATCAGAGCTGGCAACCACGCTGCGATTGAGTGGCAGTGGGCAAGCGTGGAGTATATGCACGCGAGCGCGTCACTGGTGGAGGATGTAAGATTACACTTCGTCCGGCAATGAGTTTGGTTTGGCTGGCGCGATGGCGGAGAGAAGAAGTGGTGTTATGGTGTCCGAGTGCAGATGTGAGCTGCGCTGAGATAATCTATTTTGTCAGCGCGTCAGAGTGAACGGTGAACGGTGTCGAGGAGTGAATGGGGGGCGAGTGGGTCGCGGGTGCGTACAGTACGTACATGAAGATGTCCCTCGGCGGTCGCGATGTGCTCTGCGGTGCTGTGAGGCGGCTGTGATCGGAGTATGTAGCTAGTCGAGGTGCTATTGGCGTGTAAGAACAACAAATACGCCGACGTTGGTGGTGGAAGGTTTGAGGATGTTCTTGTACCTGACGGATGCAGAAGGTTAAGCTGACGCTCTAGGTTGATGGCGCACTGAGGATCAAAAGCTTCACGCGCGAGTGCGACAGAAGGTTCGCGCTGGAGGCTTTTAATTGCGTCCTCGCCGTCGGTAACTTCGCAAACACGGCGCGCAGAAGCGGCGTGTGTCAGGAAGTCGAGGGTGGTGGTGAAAGAGTCAGAGGCAGAGGGCAATGCGTGAATGCAATTCAAAGTGCGGGAAACGACGGTGCGTGGGCTGCTGCGTTAGTAGTTAGTAGCAGTGCAAGTCATCGACCAGCAATGGCCTTGACGCAGCTCCCCACATTAAGCATAAGAGCAAGAGAGTTCACACGTACCAGGCTTGGGACGATAGAGTTGAGCAACGGCCAGGATGGGTGGGCACTGGGATTTGCTGCTGACGGACCCGTTCGAGCATGGTCAGCATGCATGCGGCACTAGAGACTGCCCTGGTGCAAGATCGGGCTCCCCTGCGACTGGCGACTGGCGACTGGCGACTGGCAACACCGCCTGCAGGAGCAGCAGCAGCAGCAGCGAGCGGTCGAGCACGCCAGTACGTACACCACACTGCTGTACAGTAGTGGTCTAGTGGTATTGCTGCTGAGCGGCACTGGGAACGAGTGGCCCACGGGCGCGTCGTCGTCCAGCACGCGCAGTAACCGGTAATGGCTGCTTCCCGCACTAGACGGTAATCATTGTGAGCTGCGCTCTGGACGCCTGGACGTCAAAGGACCGCGCGACGACTTACCACCAGCTGTGGAGGCCGCGGCGGCGCAAGCAACGATCTAGCGGGTAATCCAATAGCGCCTCTCAGAAGCTGGAGAAGTGAAGTGCGTGCGCCAGCTAGCGTGATTGGGCATGAGGTGGTACGGGACAGGACTAAGGTGGTACGAGGTTACGGCTTCCAGCCTTCCAGGGAGTGCTGATAGCGTCTCCACCACACGACCACCGCTGCAGCACCGCCGGGATGCAGCATGGCACACGACAGCCCAAGCTGGGAACAATACACCAACATCTGGCCTTGACAGCCCACCGCTGCTATGACACCTGCCACATCCTGCCCTTCATAAGGCGACACCTGTCCAGCCCGGTATTATAGCCACACACCCTGCAGATCCGGAAGGCACGAGCCGTCACCAGAACCTGCGCATCCCCCAGCACGACGGAAATGCGCACGACACCGGCTCGAGCTCGGCGGTCAAGATCAGTAGTGCACTCACGAAAGGGCACAAGGTAACCAAGTCGTGCTTGAATGATTTGCAAGTGGCAGTGCTTGCGTGCGTGCATGGCGTTGAGATTGCCAGCTCATTTGCGCAGCTCATCAGCCAATATGTGCAGACAACGCTTGCAGCAGTGCCGATACGATCAAGTGAAGTGCCGTTTCCTCTGCTCACCGCAAGCTGGTGGAGTTATCAGCAGCAGGTTGTCGGCGATGTTGGACATCTGGCGGGATGCTGCACACAGAGTTCGATGCCGTATGCGCGCAGCCAACCGTATTGCCGGCTTGCAGTCGCATCAACGATGCCTCGTCTCGAATGTTCGTCCGGTGTCTGCGTGATCCGACTTGCCCGGACGATCTACAGTATGAGCAGAATGGCACATCTCAAATCCTCCTCACCGATGCCTTGAGCTCCTCACACTATTCGACCTACATCCTTGTCGTCTGCCACCGCGACTATCCGGTTCTGCATCCGTACTGCCATCACAGTCCGTACATCGTTTGGCTGCTGCCACGACCATCGCAGCCACTCAGCGTCTCAGCGGCATCATTCTCCTAGCGCATCCGTCGCCAGGACCGTGGCTGGTGCGCACCAGTCGCAGCAGGAGGCCAGCAGGATCACATCGACGCTGGACTGGCCCAGTGGCCCACGGTAGGCTTCCCGAGCAGAACGTCAAGGCCTGGCCACTATCATCAGCCTTGTACCGGGACCAGTATGGATGCTCCTCCCCGTCGAGCAACACCCAGCAAGATTGGCTCACACTTACTACCGGATTGGCTCACCACCGCTGCAGCGTTCCTCGACTGGCGCGAACTCTATGGCAGCTACCGAGAGCGGCTCACGGTTCATGATCAGAGTTGTGTATGCTACGACTTCACATCTCCACGAACACCACGAACAGCGATTGTTTGTTTTCGACGACCGAGTTATGGTACCGCTTCTGCTCGGTCAGAAACCCACTGATCGACTGTGCGGCGATGCCCAGCCTCGCTTGGGTGTCTGCAAATCTCCTCCGCGGCACATCCCATTGTTTTACCAGGATTCTCCGCTGGTGCAACGCGGTAAATGCCACTGACACGGGTCACCACCATCATCAGTTGACACGCTGTCACGGTTGGTTTCAGACACTCATGCGACCCAATCACGCATTGTCTGTCTTACGGTGAGTCTAGAAACGTTCGCTGCTTCACACGTTGGCCAGATGCAGAAGGCGGGGCTGAACGATCGTGGCTACCGGGTGTCAAGTGCATACGTGGATAGTGTCAGTCGTGGCGTTGATCGCTGGAGTTGTCTCATTCGCTAAAATCCAACGGAAACCCCCTTCTTTCGCCCATTCTGTACTGCCGACCGGCTATACAGTGAGTTAGCACTAAAGACACTATCCACACATGCACGAAACACCCTGTAGCTGCTGGGAAGAATTCGCGCTGCTGCTGACAGCGAGCAACACGTTGCGTCCACGGACCAACGACTTCAGGCATGAAGGTGTGCTCATTATTGTGCGTTGGTCTGCCGCCAGAACAGACCATCCCCTAGTCGCATTAACGACCACCAGACTCACGGCTGCCTATCTGCGGAATAGCCCTACTGCGAAGAACCCGCCACCATTATTGACCAGAACCAATTTCGACGACAATCAACGCTTCTGTCACAAGCGGGTGTCGTGAGCGACGCCATACTCGACCTCTACCGTCATCTCGGAGCTTTCGGTATACCTTGGTGGCCCAGTCTGTCACGGTCTCAATGTACTGCATCCAGTCTTACCACTGACGAATTGGGTCTCATGTTTCAGCACGCTCGTGTACTTGCAAGTCATGCAGCATGACGGATTCACGAGTTACGATCGCCCTGAACTGGTCTGACAGCGTGCTGGGTTGAATAAGGGCAGAGGCTGAAACATCTTCAAAGCGGTTCACACGCCGTTGGTCGTCATCAAAGGTTGTCGGTCGTCTACCAAATGGCTGGGTCTGTTTCTCATCGTACTGACACCGTGACGGCTTGACATCGATCAACTGACAGGCTAGGCACACCCAACATCTTGCCTATGCAACTCGAGTGAAGTAGCACATAACCTTGAATGGGTTATGTGCATTGTGACCTTGCTGTGCTCTGCTTGGAGCCACAGACGCATCGACCGTCCGCGGTTCTAGGGCACTCAATCACTTCTGCTAACGACTTCAGAAGTGTCCCACGCTGGTAGTCCATGGTGTACTCCGGCATGTCAAAAGCTAGGCGTGATGTAATTCATGTCATCTTTGGGCCCGGATCCGACTCTGGGCGTAATTGAGTCATGATGCATGGCATATCAGGTGCACTTCACTCGCCGATGCTACACGACTCGCGATGCCGCTGCTGCTGCACAGTCTGCGCTATAACATGCTAGCCCAGCAACAAAGATTCTCGAGGCTTAGAAACGAGCTACCATTCTGTGCGGAAGAGGATCTGGATCTATCTGTCAGCCTGCTGACGAACGAACATTGATTGATTCGATGCATCGCTTGCTCTGTCACGCCTGGTGATTCATCACTTTCTATTCCCAGAGCGAGGGTTTCGTCCTGCGTTCTCGAGCACTACTCGTGGCATTAAGGCCTTGGCGATATGTCCGGCTATCACTTTGAGGCACCCCGTTAGGAGCTCAAGTGCCCGTATCAGGCAACCGATGGCTCATAGCAGGTCTGCAGCTTGAGGGACAACGCGTTGCATACAGGAGCAATGGCATCGCTAGGCCATACGACAGTCTGCGGTGCTGCGGTCCACTTCTCAAGACCCACGCAGTGAATAGCAAGGTCTCGGCTTGTGCCTAGTGGTCTGGCACCCTTCAGTGGGCCTTCACAGCTTCCACTATCAACTTTCAACAGTGACGAAAGCGACAATCAGTGACGAAAGCAATAATCAATTGCTAGCTGGATGCTCGAGCAGAGCTGTGTGGTGGCATGGTCCACAGACAGAACATCATGGGCCAAGCTGGTCATCGAGAGCCCTCTCAACCAGCACCACGCTTCCGCACTGATGAGTTGACAACACGAGTCAGCTATCAGCCCTGTTCCTATCTAGATATCCATCACCTTGAGGACAAGGAAGTTCCGTGACCACAATCTAGGCGGCCCCAGGCTGTGTCCATCATCCCGTTCGAGCTGCCTGCCTACCCTTGCAGGAAGTACAGCACTTCTCGCGTGGGATGCGTTCAGCTCACGTACACAAGGGTAGGCTCGACAGTGTCGGCTGTTGCCGTCATTTTCGTTGACCTTTTGCAGCTACGAAAACTGCCGAAGCGTACTGACGACCTCCGGTTTGACGCCTTGTGCAGCACGCATCCCGACTCTGCATCGCAGGCGACCTCCGCGACTGCTAGAAAGTGGTGGACCTCAACGTGTATGGCGCACATGGCAGCCGAAAGGCTACACCTTAGAGTGCCGGACTGCACCGAATGTATGTTTCAGATGCTAGGGGCCATTTAAGCAACCACGGACAAGCAGACTCACACTTCATAACAGAGTTGATCGAACACATGGAATAGGCTCCATATCCGAACCTGCCAGCTGCCCTCATGTGAACTCTATCTACCATAAGCATTGGCCGTTTCTGCTGTAGAACACTGCGTAAAGTATGAAAAGTATGTGGTGTCAGCCTGCTCTACAGCTCTACGATGTTCAGCACTCTACAATGCGCAACATTCTGGACTTTGTGGATGACAGCTGACGTGTGCTGGAAGCGAGGTTGCGATCGTCGCCAATACTTGCGACCCAACTCCCACGCGCAAATTTTCAGCACACCACATCCATCATGATCCATGTCAGCCTTGGTCTCGGTGACCCTGCCCGGTAGGAGGGAGATTCCTGACTCAGATTCGCATGCCAGCCAACGTCGCTGAAACAGGCAGCCCACCAGCCCACTGGAAGGTCCGATCGTCTATTGGACAGATTTGCAAGCCAATAGCTCCCCTCATCTTGTTGCTAATCAGATTTCTCGGACTCCGTAAGCCCTTTCACGGTTTCACCTTGCCACCTTTCATCAGGATGTCCTCGGCAGTTCATGCAGCAAGGACACGCACACATGTTCCCGCCGGGGGAAAGTGGAGTGCAGAGTTCATGCCAACAAGGGACTGCATTTCCTAACCCACGTCTGACCAGTCACCAACATCTCCAACAGGCGTGGTCTCTCGGATGAGCATGTGCAACAGGATGTGTTGACTCGCAGGCGGCAGCGAGTATCGATTATCGCACGCATATTCGCACCTGCGATCACGTGCGAGTCAATTAGTACTAGATAACTCGCAATCTCGCAGCTCGATACTCGCGTACCTAAAGAGGCTGTCGACGACGGTAGAGTAACTACTCCCGGTTAGTACTGTGCTGAAGATACCCCTTACGATGGGGCTAGTAGCTTAGATGGGACATGCCTGGGTCGACTTCTCACAATCGATCGTACTTGTCGGATAGGCCTTGCTAAAGTGCATCCCTTGGTCTGCAGTGGGCTCTCCATGTGGAAAGATGTCGGCAGGCAATTCCCCATAGAGATGTACTCTACAGCAAGTGCACGGCTCCCAGAACCTGGTCTACCCTGATCTGAAGAGACAGGTCTCGCACAGAGCTCCCGCTCAAATGGCTCCTCATTGTGATACGACAACCTCTGAGTGCTCAACCCGCCTGTCACGATTAGCCATTTCAACATTGATGCATCGTCAAAACACACCAGCCGCAGAGCGATCTTTTCGCATGCGATGAGAATGCACACCACATTGCCGGCGATGAGCGCCCCATCAAGCCTGATCGGATCCTGCTACGTTCTCGAAGTACCGGACAATAATCTACCCTAGACTACGACTTCGTCTTTATGGCGATCGTAGCTAGGGGCCTTGCCACCGATGTGTTTCCGGCCTTTGCAGACTGGCCCTTCCCAGAAACGCATTAACTGCGAATTCGACGGACCGCCCATCAGCGTGCTCGATTTGTCTACAGATGATGGACCACGCCTTGTGGTGTCGTTCGACTTACGGAACTGTCCGCATATCTTCGAGGCGGTAACCCGGGCGGCTAATTTCACCCTGGCTTAGCCAATACGAGGAACAACCGGGAATGTACAAGGCCAGAACTCCCCTGCCAATTGGCTCCCCACTGGGTGTGAGCATGCTGAGTAACATGCGTGGCGACAGGGAGCACATGCTGCTCGGATGGATGGGGGTGTTCCACTAGCACGAGGGACCTGCACAGGACCAACTGTAAGCAATAGCCAAGACTTGGCATGTACGGTTCCATCTCATCACACATCGAAGAGCTTGCTCAGGGCCCGGACGACAGAAAGGACAGTCATTGCCCCTGACCGCAATTCTGCTCCCGAGCTGTAAATCTTGCAGAGGCATCACAAGGCCTCAGGTGGCCCCCGCCTCATGCATACGCTCTTACCGCGGAGCTCGAGGGTCTGCGCTATCATGTGACGCAGACCACCGATGGTGAACGAGGATGGTACGCGATCATCATATCCGATTCCACTACTGCCAAGCCAAAGATGGTTGCTGAGGTCCTTCGATCTCCTTACTCTACGCGAGAGTTATGAGACCAAGCAGATTCTGCCCTTACTCATGGCCTATGATTTCGTGATGTTCATTATCGCCGGTATGCTGAAGAGCTCCTCTGGAAATATGCCATGACACGTTCGAAGATTGCTACTGGTTCTGGTCAGGGGGCAAAGGACTTGGAAAGATCATGCTTGCCTTATTGAAGCTGCTGAATCAGATGAAAGCAGGACCGGGACATAACGTTCGACCGGCATTGTAGTAGACGAGCTGGACCGCTTCTGATGCTTCTGATGCCAGGTCCGGCCCAGATCACTGTACTCTCGTATGGTAGCCAACGATCACACTGCGTAGTGCACACTAGATTCAGCACCACAAACACATAGCATACCTCCGCGGAAGGAACAGCTGCTCAAGCGCCCATCTCAAAGCTTCGTCAAGATATTACCTGCTTCATGGAAAATCAAACTCAACTCAATACACAGCCAAGGACGGTGACCACGTCGATACAACCTATCTCCAACATCAGACCGCTGCAGGCATTCGGTTGTTGTTCATCGGCAAGCTGAGATACAACGCTGTTGGTAGTCTTGAGGAACCATATCGCTGTGCCCTACCTGTAGCGGTGCGAAACCTGGCATGTTCGTGTCATGTATTCACAATTGATATGCCTTCATGAAGTAAAGTATACTGATATCGCCCTGTAGACAACAAACGACATCCGTGCACTTGCATCCCAAGTCTTTGATTAAATGCAGTAGTCACCACCCTTTCGAGGCATTCAACCAGACCACGAGTCACCAGCCAACAAAAACGTGACAAAACGCGGCTCCAACGTTCCACGCGATGATGTCTACGAACCAATGCTATTGCTATAGTTCCAAGCCTCCGGGACGAACGACATGACACGTTGGCGTCGCGCTCCTACGATTTATAGATTAGATTTGTCATTCCCCTGTTCTAGGACCCTATTCGGCCTATGCAGGTATATATCTATTGTTATGTACAAAGGGAAACCCGAATAGGTGAAAACCCTTCCCGCCCCCGACTTCTCCTTGTCTAGATTAGCTTTCCCTCTGAACGTACGTAGTCCATGTCACTACCCCGTTAGCCCCCGCTCCCAGCCGGTCTCGTCGCGCTGCGCCGTGTCCTCTCTTCCTGCACTGCTCCTACTAGGCGGTACTGTTCAAGCCAGCCCTTCTCTAGTATCCAGTTCGTAATGCGCCGTAGGTCCTCAACGTTGTTAAGAAGTGCCCCAATCGTCCGGTTCCTCGCCTTTGCCATCCACTCCCCCCTTCCTAGCGACCACCTCGGACAGACGAGGAGTGCGTGCCGTACATTCTGGGAGTGATAGCCGCAGGGGCAGCTAGTATTCGTGTATTCTGGAACCTTCCTCCATGATAGGTACCCCTGGAGGCCGATGTGTTCGCTTCGCAGTTGGGTTGCTATACTACTCTGTGCCCTCGTAAGGCGGTAGTGGATGAGCTTCGGGGGGTGCTTGACCGCGGATTTCGTAGCTGACCATTCCTTAGGTTGTCCCGCTGGCTGAGGGCGTCGACTATGCCCTGCAACCTGGTTGTTCCACCTCTCTTTCCATAGTTGCTCTACAAACGATTTCTCACCCTCCCATCGTGTTGCTAGCTGTTCGTCCCTTGCCCGGTAGTTCGGCTCGTTCCCGGGTCGAATGCCCTTGTGCGCTGGTACTGATTCGCGGGCCCTTGCGACTGCACTGGCGATGACCTTCTGTACTGGGTACTGTGCCGACTTGCCCAAGTAGGAGGTCCGTAGTCCCTGGATGTATAGGTCGATCGGCGGTATGGCGGTCTCGTGCTCAAGCATCCTTGTTGGTGTCGACTTATATGCCCCGGTGACCTTCCTTAGGCATTGGTTTTGGATCTTCCCCAACGGCGCGACGAGTCCCTTTGATGGGCAGGCCCTCTCGCCTAGGGACCACACTTGGCTGCCATAGGTGAGGACTGGCCGTACAACAGCCGTGTACAGAAGTCGTGACTGCCGAAAGTCCGCCCCCCATGTGGACGCAGTGAGCCTCTGGCATGATGCCATATTCTGTTCAGCTTTCCGTGATATTGCCTGTACGTGCTTCCTCCACCGTAGCGCCGGGTCCACCCATAGTCCGAGGATCCTGAGCTGGTTTGCCGGGTTAGTCGTGTGCCCCTGTATCTGGATAGAAGCTTGCATGTTGTGGAACGGTGGCCGGCGCGTAAAGTGTATCAGATTGTACTTTTCTGGGGTCCTACGATTTATAGTACCGCCAAGCCAGTACCGTGAAGACGATGATCATGTCCCACGTAGGCGTCAACTCCCGACCGTTGTGCATGACGAAGTCACGCGGATTGGCGTGAGCGACTCGTGTACATGCTTTCGCTTGATTGCAGTACCGGACGGCTCGCCGACGACTGCTTTGCAGATGGTGGAAGCTTCGTGGTATAAGAGATCGTGTCATGGGATATAGCTTGGCATGTTTCGAAACGATTCCCAGCACGGCGGTAATACAGGCGATGGGAGTGGAACCTAGATGACCCCGACCACTTTTCGCAACCACTTAATATTTGTTGACGTCGTTGGAAAATGGTGGCAATGTCATGGCGGATGTGGAGATAAGGAAAGGACATTGAGATTGGGAGAAGTCGTTTTTGGGGTTGGATATTGAAGGCAGAGCAAGGGAAGGAAAACAGCATGAAACACGATGGTAGCAACCGTTGTGTGAGTCGAGTCGAATGTGTTGACATGTGCACGATGAGCGAGGAGAAGGGATGGGATGGCTTCGATAGGGAGAGGTCATGTTCTCCTACGGCACATCTCTTACGTACCGAATCACTTGAAGCACTAGCCTGGGGCCGCTGGAAAGTTGAAGGATAAGGTCCTACCAGCGTAATCTCAGCCCCGTCATCCACTTGAGCTAGGAAAGCACGACATGTGCTTCACGCTCCTTCCCTTCTGATCATGTCTTGTGGTTCAGTCCATACTTCACGAGCGTGCATTGCATCTTCGGCGACAATGGTAGTGAAGTCGGCCTCTGTCGAAAGATGGCTGCGCAGACTGACGGGTTACTTTACAGGCGCGCTACATAATACATCTAGCCCATCTACGATACCTGATCGAACTCATCCATAGCCACGTTGGCATCCTGCACCTCCTCAACTGCAGGCGGCTCTTCCAGAGGTCCCACGGCTTCATCACCCACGATCGCTTCTTCGACCGCTGCCTTACGTCGCCAGACTCTAGTCCAGCGGCTGCCCCATAGTACGATGAGGTCCCGCTCCGCGCTGTCACCGTCGTAGCGCTCGATCATCTCGTCCTGAGCGCCGTTGGCAACGGCAGAGACCGCATCCTCGATGGCAGCGAAGAGCTCCCTCATTCCCTCACGCTCGCGTGGAAGTGCTTCGTCGATCTGCTTGCGTTGATCGAAGCGCAGGCTCATGTTGTTGCGCTCGCGTAGCACTTGGCGAACACGGTTAGTGACCTTGAACATGGTGATGGACACCATCTCATAAATCTGAGAAGATGCGAGAGCGCGTCCTCTGTCCATGCGATCGTGCAGTGCGTACTGGATGACGGCCATCGGCGTGATGATCATGTAGTTGAGCAGCTTGTCGACAATGTTGACCGCTGTACCCGGATGATCTGCCCAGAAGTCGACCACGGATGCGATGATCTGTCGTCGAGCTGCTTCGGATTGTTGGCCAATGTTGAGGAGTCGATCCTTGCATCGGTCGATGGTGGATAGCACATGCGACAATGACTTCGAGCCGATGCTGAGGATCGAGGTCATGTAGATGTCAGTGCTTGGTACCAATGGATCGGCGAAGTTCATGCCTTTGGCCTGCTCGTGGACAGAGTCGAGGATGCGCTGCACTTCCTCCTCTGGTGCTTTCTTCTTGAGCGCTGCCAATACCTCGCGACCTTCTTTTGCAAACGGCGTGGCGTCGTTGCTGTACTTGAAGTCCGGCATGTCCTTCTCCTTACTGGCCGGAATCAGGTGGTGATATACTGATGGCAGTGTCTCGCGAATACGCTTGGCAAAAGACAGTCGGATCTCCTTGTCTAGAGCACCGTTGATGAAGGCCTTCTTCGGATGAAGATCTGGAAGATTAACATCACCCTCCCTAAACCGAGTCAGTTCTGTCTCCAGTCCATATAAATAAGATTCTTACCATTCTGTCCACTTCCACCGGAATTCGAAGTTGCTCAGATGGTGAGCGAACCAATCCATGAAGCGATAAGAGAGCTCCATGTCCATCTGATCAATGTTGCGGAATAGGAATCTGATGGCGCGACCGAGCGTGGGCGCGACCGCCCCTGGAGATATCTTGCAAGATTCAGTGATCAAAGAATGGTAGTAGATCAATCTGTGCTCCGGCGTAGGCAGCTGGAAGATCTGAGAGAAGATGGCATCGATTACAATATCTTCTGGCTTCCAGGTGGGCCGACCGTCCTGAATGTCGCGCAGCTTGTCAAACGTGGTCGATCGCTTCACAAAGGTGTCCTTGGTCCAGAAACAGTCGATCTCCGTGAGGTACTTGGCGACGATGTTTCGATTGAAGTCGAGAAGATTGATCGTATCAGTGATTGTGTCGCGAAGGAGCGAAGAGGCGATGTTCGAGGTAGGTGGGACAGACTCGATGTCTTGGTCTGCGAAGATGGAGAAGTATAGCTCTGGCAGCAGGATGCGGGATCCTGACTGTATCGAGGATGGCACTGTGACAGTTGGAAATGCATGCTTGACTGGATCAGAAACCTCGCCATTGCCGTTCATCTCCTCGTTTTCGTCCTCTTCCTTCAACTCCTTCTTGACTCCAGGCTTGAAGGAAGGATCGAAGACTCGTGGTATGCAGCTCAGCTTCCATCCGTTGTTTGCCTCTTCGCTAAGCTGTGACTGCAGCAGCGAAATCACGCTTGCACAAGTCATAGCCTTCTCCTCGTTCTCGCTAGTCGTAGGATATGGATCGACCAGCGTCTCGAGAGTGTGGGTAGTGGATGCAATGATGTCGGTCTTCTCTAGCAGCTCGGCCACTTTCTGCGACATTGACTCGTCCCTGGAGGCCGCGACCAGGTATGGAATGGTCAGGAGGATGATCTTGACCAGCTCAATACCCACTGCATCCTCTTGCGACTCAGTCTGCAGATCTGCAGCACGGCTGAACAGCTCGTCCAGAATCGGCAAAACGCCGTCTTCTTGGAACAATTCCGTCAGACAAGACAGGAAGCGTAGCAACAGCTTGACCTGCCGCCATTGCCCCGCCTCCAGAGCCTGCTGCAGCTTGTCCGTTGTGCGTTTGATGACATCCTGCGTGACCTCGGACTTCTCGATGTTCGCATACTGCACCACTGCGGCGATGAAGGGGATCTTGAACGGCTGCTCTGCGACCACTCCAAGCGCGACGGTGCCGAATGTCTCTTTCACGTATTCGTCGTCGTAGTTGTCGGCGGCGAGTTTCGCAAGGTTGCCAGCGACTTCGTGAGGCAGTCTGCCGTGGTCTTCGGCGATCTCGCACAGGCCTCGTCGGATCCTCGTGCCTGGCGGAGGCTCTTGGCGTTGGCGCTGGTTGCGGTAGTTTTGGTCATAGTCATCGTCCTCTGCGATCAGATGAAGTCAGTTTGCTGGTTCTATGCCGATGCTGTTCAAGGCGCATTCAGGAGACTCCGACTTACCCCGTCCGCGTTTGCGGTTGCCGCCATGATACCCTCCTCTGCCTCTGCCACCTCCTGGTCTGTAGTCGCGACGATGGTCTGTATCCCCCATGGTGGCGGTGGTAGGAATGTGTCTGGTGGTGATGGAACGGATGGTGCAGAGCTTCACCTTATCGAGTGGAGAGCTGCAAGTCGCGCGCTTCTTCGCGTGCCACTCCGATGTCCGTGCTCCATGCGCCACTTCCATATGAGTAAAACTTCACTACATCAACAGCGACATCAACGACGACATCAACTTCGCACCGGACAAGCAACACTGGTCTGGGCCTACCACTCGACACGCGAACATCAGCATCAACACCACCACCATGCCCGCCATCCGCACCTCGAAGAACCGCAAGCCGCCTCCAGATGGCTTCGACGACCTCGAAGACACCCTCCTCGAGTTCTCCAACAAGATGAAAGACGCCGAAAACGCCAGCCACGAAGGCAAAAAGAAGCACGAAATGCAATGGCCCATCTTCCAGATCACGCATCAACGTACGTATCACACCTTCACCCCTCACTAAATAGAGAGAACCCTTCACGCCACAGTTGGAAGAAGAAAAGACTACATTCAAGCCCTTCAGGGCCCCAAAGGTTCGTCTCGTTTCCCAGACCTGACCAACGGCGGCGGGCCCTCACAGATACACATCCTAACACTTCACGATGTAGGTTCCCGCTACATCTACGACCTCTACTACGAAAAAGAGGCAATATCCCGGCAACTTTACGATTGGCTCCTCAAGAACGGCTACGCCGACGCGAACCTCATCGCGAAGTGGAAGAAGCAGGGTTATGAGAAACTCTGCTGCTTGCGATGTATTCAGACCAAGGAGACGAATTTCAACAGTACGTGTATCTGTCGTGTGCCGAGGGAGCAGCTGAAGGAGGATCAGGAGATTCAGTGTGTCTCTTGTGGCTGCATGGGATGTGCTAGTAGTGATTAGACGGCTTTTGCTGTCAAACTGGGACGGGGGAGGTAGGTTTCTGCTTCTGTGCGGTCAGGAGAGGCGTTCGGAGTTGGTTTTGTCAGTATGAGGTAGCCCGAGCATCAAAGCTCCATGAAAGTCAATGATTCTGCGCGTCCATCTGTACAGCATCTACATTCTCCTCTTGCCTTCCCAACCCGCTAAATATACATAGTTCCCCAATTGATCCCATTCCACCATGCTGGCATCGGATGGATGCCCACGCGCGAACGCTGTCGTCTTTTGTGCCTCGAATAAGTGCAATGCTTTAATTCCACCGCCCCGACCTTTCAAATGCGCCTTCCCAAATGCACTCGTTGCCATTGCCACATTTCTACATTGCCATGTGCCGAAATTCAATCCACCCTCCCAAACAGTACTCCAAGAAAGCGCCATGCGGATAGTAGTGCAACATCATTGAATAGAAGTAGTCAGTGCGGCTTGCGCAGAAAAAGCTTGCTGCGTGGGAGTGCGCGGCTCCTCAAAATTGTCCATGTTAGTGTCAAGGCGAAACTGTTTTGCTCTTCCCTCGAGGTCCCAGTCTTCGGGTGAGCTTGGCGTCTGAGGGCCGCTTTCTAAAACGAATTGCTTGAAACTCATTGCGTGCTTGGTGCTATCAGTGGACTTGGTCTGATGCAGTGGTAAGTCCGCGGTATCTTGCGCCGAGTCAAAGTACTGGTCCTTGTCGGCTTTTGGAGTTGTGTCATATTTGACTTGCTCGAGCATTTTTCCGATGGATCCTACGGACCCCGGGCGCTCAAACTTCTCGTCCTCAATCTCCATATCGACAGGGACGTTGTTGAGCAGGCAAAGATTCCTGTTGAGATACTGCTCAAGCCGATACCACTGCCTGTCCCACTGCTCGCTAAGCAGTCGATGAGTCGTCAGAATGTCCTGCACGGTAAAGCCAGCAGGAGGTGCCGCGATCGAGCCTGTCGGACCGTGACTATGCTTCGCCTTGCCTGTTGGCAGAGTCAGCGACAGAGGCGAGTTGTGACGACGGCTTGGCGAAGATGACGATCGACTGCTTGACGGCAGCGCTGGGAAAGAGGGTGCGTGCACAGAAGAGGTTGCACGCTGCGTTGTCTTCTTGATATGAGAGAAGCCGCGCTTGACAGCAGACGTTGATCCAAAAGGCCCGGGCTTCGAATGGACCAGCGAAGTTGGCGACTCAAGATCCGCCATGAATTTCATCGTAGTTTCGGCCGATTTGAAAGCCGCCGTACGTCCATCGCTCATGGTTGGCAGATGAAGCAACGTTGTGTTGTCGATCAGTGCATTGACGAGATCTGTCAAGCCATGCAGCGGTATCTCGTTGTTGTCGCAATGGACCTCTAGTAGCGTGCGGTTAGCGCGAAGGACTTCCGCCAGCGTACTAGCACCTTGAAACCCAAGCTTCTGCTTCTCAATCCGGAACACTTGCATCGTCTTGTTTTCCTTCAAGCCAGCTAGTGCATCATTGATACCAGAGCCAAACTTCGAGGTGGCCAACCTTGATTCATCACCTGATAGATCCAGCTCCACAAGGGATGTGTTTTCGGCAAGGAGCTTGCTCAGAGCACTACATGTGTCCTCGCTAGCATCACCAGGCAAGGCAGTCTGCGACATATCGAGGAATTGGATTGTCTTATTGCCAGTCACCGCAGAAATGATCTTCCTGAAATGATGCTCGTCGCGGTACTCGATAGCCCTCATGCTCAGATGTGTCGGCGTCTTGCCACTTGAGATAGCTTGTGTCACTTTCTCCAGCCCCTTTGTGAGAAGACATTGACTGATGTCCAAATGCATATTACGCGCCGCGCCATGCTCGTACGCAAGACTATGCAGTAAAGTCGCGATATCGTTTCCTGAAAGATAGGTGTTATCGACATACAGCTCGTGCAAACTGTCCGACTGTGGATGGGCAAGGTACGTCGCGATCGCATCGATTGTGGCCGCATTCAAGGACGTGCCACTCAAGCGCAACTCTTGCAGACGCCAGATCAGTAGCGTCTCCGCCGTGATGAAAGGCTCGACCCCGGAGGTTATCGACACGTTCGACAAGTTTAACTTTCGGATGAAGCCAAACATGCCCAACTGGCTGTCAAACGCGCCTGGATTCAGCCGTGCACCATTACCTGCAATCTCCAGCGATTCCAAAGTGTTCTCCTGTGCTCGTAACGCATCAAGAATTAGGCCCAAACTTCTATCGTTCAGCCCACATCGATTGAGCTCAATCGCGCGGAAGTGACAAGACTTGTCCACAGCCGCACCCACCAAATAGTCCAGATCTGTGTCGCTAAGCTTAATACCATTAAGGCACACCCAGTCTACATTCGTCGTTTGATGCTTGCAAAGTGGGAACAGCGCTTCGACTATGCCGCAACCAATGTCCTTCGTCCGGCTCGGCTCGTCCTCAGTTGGATCTGGAGCTGCATGCTTCAACGTTATGCATCCAGAAAAGTCCAGCCGCCGCAGTCGCTTGCTCGTTGCGGCCAAAGCTCGCACTTCCTGTACCAACAGCGAAGATCGACTCAGCTCTTCGGCAGTTAATCGAATCGGTGTGCCGCGCTTGGTGCGCGCGCAGACCAGCTCCTGCCCATAGTTGTCATGAAGTCCATTCAGACCGTCCAGCGGGACATTGGCAAAAGACAAGCTGCCAAAGCTTTCGTTATATCGCAGCGCTCGCATGATAGCCAACAGTTCCAGAGGTCCATAGTTCGGACGACGTGTATCCGCCGGAGGAAGCAGCACAAATCGAGGAGCATCCTCGCAGTTGTAACCGAGAGTATAGCGCACGTTTGCAGGGTTTACACCGTACGCGACACAGTATGCTATCAACGCTCGGTCCAAGCAGCAATGCTCCTCAACATCGCTGGCAACGGGTGGGGCGATGAGCTTCTCCACCTCAGGTGGTGCCGAGAAACGGAAGAGTCGATGGCCGCACTCGGGTCGCAGGTAGTTCTCTGAGAAGCATAGTCGGGCGGCGATTTCGTGTGATGAGGCGGATGCGAGGTGTAACGTTCGTGCCTTTTGCAATGGCTGTCGGAAGGTCAAGTCGAATGTATCATCAATCTGGCTGACCTTGATGGCCGAGAGCGTCAGGATCCCATAGCAGAATTGCGAATGGTTAGTAGTCAGCGATGGACTCGAGCTCCGTGCGACGGGCTTGATCAGCTGGATCAAATGTACCTTATGTACACCAATAGCAAGGAAGCAGACGGTAGAAGCTACTTTCGTCAGATCGTCGGATGATGACCTGCTTCCCGACTTCACCGCTGGTTGTCGCTGCACAACCTTGAAGATGGCGCAGTTAGCAGGATCGTAGTCGTTGTCTCTTTCCACGATGCGAGCGGCATTCTCAAGATTGTATGTCGAGATGTATGTAGTCTCTCGGAGTCGAGCCTCAGACACAGCATACCGCATCTTGTACAACCAAACATCCCTCTCTTCCGGATTGTTGAACTGCAGCGTAAGCGACGAGGCCTGGCCAGACTCCTCATCCAGATAGCATATCTCTAGCGCAAAGTATGGCTTTCCGTCATCCAGCTTGTGGGTGGCTACCACTTGCCGAATGGGCACTCTACCGTCCTTGTCGCCAGATGAATCGGAAAGCGTCTGAAGATCGCTTTGAGAGCCAACAGAGGGCATAGAGCCATGCCGAACAGTTGGACTTCGGCCAGCTGCGTGAGGGATTGCCTTGAAAGTCTCGGCAGCTTTCGCTTGCGACTTGTACCGAAGGATGTAGTTGTCGCTCAACACCAAATACTCCTTCTTCTTGCGAAACATTCCCGCACTGGTCTGGACTTCGCCATGATAAAGCACGTTTTTCGAGGGCGGAAGTCCATCCATGACAGCGTGCTCGAAGCTCAGCGAGGGTGCCTTTGAGGATGTGGTCGACAGAGGCTCACCGTTGGTGTGTCTACTGCTGAGCTCCTCACTGCTGCCCCGCACGGTGTTCTTGAGCGATTCGAAGACTGAGGGCGGCCGCTTCGCCGCTCTCATGGTAAGCGATGGTCGTCGCGCATGAGGCTTCGGCGGCTGGTCAGACAGCGGTCTCGACTTGGTATGGTCTCCTCTTGCTGCGTCCAGGTGGTCGAGATTGGTATGTAGACTCGGCGTTCGGATGTGCTTGTGTCTCTTGGTCAGCGTCTTGGGCGGTTTGGCTGGACCATTGCTGCCGTCGCCATGATGGTCCGAGGACGAGGAGCTTGGCTTGAGGGCAGTCAGAGCGAAGATGCTTCTCCTTCTGCCCCATGAACTGTCGTTGCTGTTCCTGGCAGAAGACATCGCCTGCCCCGGTCCGCGGTGGAAGTCAGTCCTTCGGAGATTGGTGGCTCGTGTCCTGCTTATGACATCTAACGATTGCTTGCAGGCGCGCAGACTCGCAGACTCGCCGGTGGCATCCAATGACGTCGCGGACACGGCGGGAAGGGTACACCTATGAGCAAGTGAATGAAAACATGAGAGCGCTACTCCACCAGGCGCCCGCACCCAAGGGAATCGACTGCTGGACAGAAAGAAGACATGGATTAGGCGAAGGCGAGTCGACGAAGTCACGAAGACTAGACAGGACCGGACAGGACAGGACAGGCAATGTAGAAAGCCCGCCGGGCAAATAGACTTTGGCACTGAGGAGCTTGCGTGCATCATGGCCGTCGATCCTTCACGAAATCAATCGTCTCTATGGTGCTGTTTCACGTGACCACCATGACGCCAACAATGCTGTGCTACAGCGCACGCATCGCAGCGCAGTCGAGATGGCGATCTGCCGTTGTGTGCCTAATGCCTCTATGTTGGCAATGCTCCGTCCTCGCCTGCACAACAATAATGCAGCATGCCAACACCGCGCAAGACCACGAAGCTCTGCGCATATATTGGAAGCTTTCATACTTTGTCCCCTCTTGCCTACAGGCTACATGTACCTAGTAATCCTGGCCCTTCCACCACCCGTTGTCTGCTGAGCCACACTCTCAAGGCCGCATTATCCTTGCACAATGCACATGCGCGGGAAAGCCGTCGTACTGGAAACGCGCATACGGCCTTCTCCTACATATCGCACCACTACGGCAACGCATTCTTGCCAACGTGACCCCACGGTCCTTACTCATTCCATCAGCAAACACTCGTAAACACCTACTGTATCGCTGAGGTGTGCCTTCAGGATGCGAGATGCTGCCGGCCGCGCGCCGCCGTTTTCGTTGGGGCCGTTCATTAGACCAACGGCTCACGTTGCGAGTGACGTTTGGGCATCGACTGATTGGTGATGCCAACATGAATTCAGCCTTCCGCGGTATCGACAGCACCCGATCTGCGAACCGAGATGTCCAGGACTGTTCGACCTCACTTCAATATTTCACGTCAATCGCCGCCATCTCCAGACGGTACGCTGCTTCCCAACACGATGCAGCAGCTGCATGGATCTAAACATGCATGCAGCGGCGTTCCCGCAGCTATAGCTGGAGCCGCAGTCAGTCGTCCCACTCTCGCCACAGCGCGCGCAAGTTGCAACAAATACTTTCATGCAAAGCCAAGCCTTGACTTCACCTGGTCGGCCTTGCACCTGCTCCATAATAAGCCAAACTGCCAGCGCCTAGGCATACTACAGTATCCAAAAGCGGTGTGAGAAAATGCCTCTGGGCGTCTCAACTTCCGACACTTCCACGCCGCAAAAAGTCCCTGCCGTGTTCCAGGAAATTGGACCACACCAGGGCAGAGGCTAGAACTCCTGTAGCTAGGATCTAGAGCCGTGAAGGTTTCTGCACAGAGTTGCGCCAATGTACGCGCATACGACGATTGCAGACAAAGCAGAGAGCTATCGTGTGAAGCGCTATTGCTCGAAAATAGCAGAGACGCCCGCCAGAGATAATTGTGAAGCTGTCCCGATGCGGCAGCTCGTGCGCTTTGGGATACACGCAACGAGCGCCACAGGCTTATACAGTAGGCACAGGTACGCTTCCTTCCTCTAGCATCTTCGATCATACGAGAAACGCATCACGGGGTCAGAACACGATGAAGATGTCGCCTAGCGTGTGATACTCCGCGGAGTACACAATACGGAGCTGAAAATGCGGCAATCGATCTATCACTAGCGTTTGCATGCATACTCATCTATGTCTACTCTTTAAGCCGTCTAGTCGCCTTCGCCGCAACAATCGACGAAAGTGCTCCGATGAACAAGCAAACACCAATCCCACTAAGACCTTCAGTCGAATGATGTTCATCCGGATGCGCATCCGTCGCGAGTTCTGGACTCTTGCCGGGCTCCAAGATCGAGAAGACCACCGAACTAATGCCGGTGCCCACGAATTGTGGTAGGGTCGTGTAGATGTTGAGGATGCCTAGGTATATCCCGCTGAGCTCGCCTGTTGAGGAGTCCGGCGCTGATGCGTTGGAGTCTTGTCGGATGTGGAGGGTGGTAGGTGTGGTTCTGCCGCTCAGCTCGATATCTTCAGAGATGCGAACGCGCTGGTTGGCAGCGTTTCGAACAGTGGTGTAAGGCAGCGCTGAGCTGAGCTTGTTGATTTCAACGCCGATGAACGTCCCCACCGCCACGCCAGCAATCGCCGAAGGGATCCCAAGAATCGCCATCAAGAAGATCGCGAAGCCCACCGATTGCACAATCGGCGCCCAGATCATCAACGCGGCAAACATGGCGCACCCGACCGTCCAGACATCGAGGAGGGCAGGCTTCTTGGTCCCTATCAGCGGGACGTCAACAATGCCCTTGATGCTTTCAGGAGGGCGTGGAGTATAACCTGGTCGGTCTTCATCTCCTGGGCTTGTAACAAGCCACGGCAGCACAACTGATGTTGTGAAGCCGACGGTCGAGTGGATGATCAGGCCCATGCTGCCGATGCGGCCGACTTGAGTGAGCGCGTCGCCTGAGGCGTTGGGCGCCTCGTGTCGGAGGTAAATCTCGCCTACCCATGTGCTGCCGTAGAACATGAGTGGAAACCACCCAATCCACGACCAGAACTGTACCCAGCAGAGTGCTTGGATGCGTTCTGGAACGTAGAGGGCTCGTTCGTAGATCTGCCAGATCGTGGTGAGGAGGCTCTGGCTCTTCTCGGAGGACTTGCTACTGTATTGATCGTAAGTTAAAAGTGCTCAGTTGGATGCTCAAGCAAGCATACCCGTTAGAGACCAGCACTCGTTCCGTCACAGCCCAGCATGTCGTGAACTGCGACGCCGTCATGACCATCGCGGCCACGGAGCAGACTTTCTTGAATTGTGTGTTGCCGAATAGCGCGCTAGGTAGGATAGCATTCAAGTCGAGAGCGCCAAACCCGAAGACCAGCATGTGGCCGACGCCAACCATCCTAGCCACTTCAGCACATCAGAACTTCCTGCCTTGGTGTGCACAATCTCAGAAAATGGTAGGAACTTACCCCAAGCCGCACCAAGCTGCTGCTGGTGCACAGGTAGAGCATCGACAACTAGCGCTCGACAAGTGGCTTGTGCTAGAAAATGGGTCAGCATGTCTCCGTAGCTCTTCTATGTAGTCCCAGCCATACCTATGTTGATCACAAAGTCCAACACGTAGATGTCAAAAACAGCCACCATGACCGTAATCTCTTTCCTCTGCAGTCCCCAGAATCAGCACTCCCCACACCATCCCCTGCAATCCATATTTCAACCACTCACCCTACTCTCCTCCACAACCCACCACCCCACCAAATCCTCAGCCCACCCAAGCACCAGCAAACACGCCGCAACCGCAATCGTGCCACCCACCATAAACGGCCTTCTCCTTCCGTACCTACTCGTGCTCTTATCACTGATCATGCCAATAATAGGTTGCATGATCAGTCCACTCAAAGGCCCCGCAATCCACACCAGGCTCATCTTGCCCTTCGACAGTCCGAGCGCAAGGAGGTAAGGTGTCGCATAGGTCTGCTCTGTGCCCCAGCAGAATTGCAGGCCGATGAGAGAGAGGGTGAGGAGGAAGAGGCGGATGGACTCGGTGCTGCCGCGGATGCGAGGGTGGCCGGCCCAGGTCGAGGTAGAGGATGGCGGTGTTACGACAGCCATGGTCGTTGTTGTTGTGAGGCTAGGTTGCAGCGACAGGTGTGATCAGAGGTGATGCGACCGAGGAGCTCTTCAATGGCCGGTAGGCAGTTCGCTGTAGCGGAGGCCGCGTCGAGAGTTCAGCATTGATGTGTCGAGGAGCTCGCGACTGCTGCGATTTTTGGACAGTCACATTGGAGCCACATGCGTGTTTGTGAATAGGAGGTTGTCTGACAAGGAGAAGCGTAGCAATTGAGGTGGTGTCATGATGAGTTGAAGAGTGGAGCATGTCCAGGTTGCGCGCGGGAGACAGCTACCGAGCAGTCCAAAATGAGAGCTCAGACGCGTAACTGTTTTGAGACACGTGTTTGATAGCTGTGGCATGTGCGAGGAGATTATCATCATGCAAGCTTCTTCATTCGATGAGGAAGATGTTGCTCTATATACCGGCGCCCATTGCACGCCTTCTATCTTCGCCCTTCTTCCATGCCATCGGGGTAGTCTTGCTCCCGTCGCGCATTGCCTGCACATCATCGTCTAGATCGTTTCTGTCTGCTGTTTCGTAGTTCCTCCGTGGAATGTAGCTTCGTGTTCACAGAAGAGCCTTCCATCAAGCAGCGAGTACCTGGCCACCTTTTGCGTCTACAACTTGTTTGGCTCAATCTGGTGCTGTGGCCACTGGTAGCCTGCGGCATCGGCGAACTTGTAGCCGTACGAGGATGTGAAGTCGTCGAGGACAGCTGGACCGCGGGAACCTGCAGATGTCAGTACGGGAAGATGCATGTATCCATGTGAGGCCACTGACCGTATGGGTAACCCATTGGGATGATCTCCTTGTTGTTGTCCAGGTAGTGAAGTAGTGGTGTGAAGATTCTCCATGAAGCATCAAGCTCATCGTCACGCACAAAGTTGGAGTGGTCGCCCTTGAGCGAGTCGAGGATCAGACTCTCGTATGCCTCTGGAATCTTCAGGTCCGAGAATCGCCTTCGGTAGGTCAGGTCGAGCTCGGTGACGACTGTCTGCATGCTCAAGCCTGGCAGCTTCGAGTTCATCTTGATGTAGATGCTCTCGTTCGGTTGTACTCGGATGACCAGCTCGTTACGCGGGATGTCCTTGAAGATACCGGACGTGACATCCTTGAACTGGATGCGAACCTCTGTCTTCTGCTCGTTGAGCGCCTTGCCTGCCTTGAGGATGAAAGGCACGCCGTCCCATCGCTCGTTCTTGATGTATGCAACCATTGAGGCAAAAGTTGGGCAACGCGATTCCTTAGGTACAGTGTCGTCCTCCTTGTAGCCTGGCTTGGAGCCATCAAGCGACTTCTCGTACTGGCCAATGATGACATTCTTTGGCTCAATAGCTGGCATGCCTCGCAGCACGCGTACTTTCTCGTTGCGGATGTCCTCGGCGCTGAAAGAGATAGGACGCTCCATAGCGAGCAGTGTAAGGATCTGGAGAAGATGGTTCTGCATAACGTCGCGAATAATGCCGAACTCGTCAAAGTACCCGCCACGGCCCTCAGTGCCGAATGGCTCCTTGAAGGTGATCTGAACGTTGTCGATGTGGTTGCGGTTCCAGGTTGCGCCGAAGAACTCGTTACCGAATCGCAGGATGAGGATGTTCTTGACCATCTCCTTGCCCAGGTAGTGGTCAATACGGAAGATCTCGTCCTCCTTCCAGTTTGGTCGCAGTGCTTGGTCGAGCTCTCTGCTGCTGCCCAGATCCTTGCCGAATGGCTTCTCAATGATGATGCGAGAGATGCCGTTCTTCGGGTAGTTGTTTTTCTTCAAATGTTCGGAGACAGGAATGAAGACTGATGGTGGTAGTGCCATGTAGAAGACCCGGTTGTTCTCCTTCTGTCCCTTCTCGAGCTCTTGAAGGTGCTTCTCCAACTCTTGGAAGCTCTCGTCCTTGTCGTATTGGCCGCTGATGTATGATGTGAACTTTGTGAACTCGTCGAGCTGCTGCTCCATCTCCTTCGTTGGAGTCTTGATGTGTGACTTGACCCTCTTGAGGTACTCTTGGTGGTCCATCTTCGTTCGGGCATATCCAATGACCTTGACATCCTTAGGCAGGAAGCCATTTCTGAACAGGCCGAAGAGTGCTGGGAAGGTCTTCTTCTTCGCGAGGTCGCCAGAGGCTCCGAGGACAACGATCACGGTGTTCTCCTTCAGCTCCATGGTGCTGCACACGTATCTACGTCAGCGCCTGCTCTCGAGTATAGCACTTGTGCGAGGAAACAGATGTTGAAACACGCGATCCAGTCGAGGTGCCCGTCGCGTTACAACACTCCTTGATTCGTGACGAGACCGCACTCGTCGTCATATGCATCACATAAAGCCGTTGACAAAAAGTTTCGCCGCAGCTCAAACTTACCCGGCATTCTGCTCAACGTCCGGATGGATAAGCGTGTCAGCCATGGTGATCGCGGTGGTGTGTGACGATGATGAGGACGGTGTGGATGGTCGCTCGGAGGTGTGAGAGTAGAGGTACAGACTTGAGAGGATGACGAGCAGTCCGAGAAAGCAGCGCCGCCAGAAATGCTTCCGTTGAGCAATGGCAAGGTGTCGGTCGATTGTGTTAAGCCCGACACTCGAGCTCCCTCGCTGGAGTGGCACCCCACCGCGATTCTCGGATCGTACGTCAGTCTGAAAGATGAGACATCACTTCACTTCACTCTGGTAACGCGCGACGGCTTGGAATATGGGCACGAGTAGATGGAAGAATTGAATCGTATTGACTTGTCTTCATCTACTCGACTTTGTTGCCTTCGCCATGCCCGCATGTGTAAGCCCTTCGTAAGGTTCGAAGCAGCTCCGATGCCGTGGTGCGAGGCGCGTTCTGGGAGAGCCGCAGACCTCCGCGAGGAATTCATCATCGCCACGTGCAGGTGCCGCCCAATGCCACTTTCTACATGGCTTCAGACGCTTCTGCTTTCTCGCCTTGAGTTGACGAGCCGAAGACCGGAATACATGCACAGCCCAGCCACATCTACAGTTGCATTTGCCGATCCGGAAGTTGCACAAGGAAGCTGATTGCGGTGCGGAGATGCGGCCGGCAGTGCCAATGGCCACATACCATCGGCTTCCGGACCCCGGTAGCAATTCATCCATGTTGACCACAGTTCTACCTTGCTGCGTGAACATGCTATCAACATCTTCGCTGTTTATCAGACAGAGTCACACAGCCTCCGTGTGTGAGCACTCCTGGAGCAGCTCCTGTGGAGTCACTTGCTTCGGCTGTTCTGCTGGTTGATTACAGAGCAGCATGACTTGTCCGAGCAGATGCCGAAGAATGGTGATCAAGGCAGGCCGGCGTTAAGGGGGCTGTCGAGGCTGAGGGAATCCGAGATGACTGTTGTGTCATTCTTGGAATCATTCGTCTGCGATGGGAGTTGCATCTTGGTCAGTCTGAGAACTCTCTGCTTGAGCGCAGAACGTGTGCTTGGAGCTGTCGTTAGTTGGGCCTGTATGTTGCAGAACTGCACGCGGGGTCACGCTCCTGGTTGCTATGTTTGGCCAGGTGGTCGTGACGAGTGCCGCTGCTTGCAAAACCATAGAAGTGATAAGAATGTAAAAGGTGGCCACCGTGCTTCGCCGAAAGTATGTACAAACCACTTCCAGCACCGTCGGCCTATATTCTATTGTAGAGAGGCGCGCGCGCTACAATGCTTCCTCGCTACAAGCAATCGCTGCGCTGTTGTTGAATTGTTGTCGCTAACAAGAAACAAGTGCGCTTTTGTCGAGGGCCCTTGGTGGCGTAGATTGCTTGTCAGGCATCAAAATTTGGTGCCTTCGGTATGTTCCGACCGACACACACACGCTCATTTGGCACTTGGCTTGGCTCAAGGTCATCGCTTTCGAAGAGACATCTCCCAACGACAATACCCGGACCCGACGACGATCGCCAGACAACACCGCCGCCATGTCTTCCGCCGACGCAAAGGGACACAGATTATACGTCAAGTATGTTGCCCACCACCGAGCCCGGAATCCCAAAACATCAATATCGAGAGGCGGTCTTTGGGGACATGTTGGAAGAGGCATATGAGGCACTGCACAGGATACTAATGCTGTCTGAACAGGGGCAAGCACCTTTCGTACCAGCGTGGCAAGCGCAACACCAACCCAAACACATCGCTCATCAAGATCGAGGGTGTTGACGAGCCAAAGGGCGCATCATTCTACCTGGGCAAGCGCATCGCATACGTCTACCGTGGCAAGAAGGAGATCAGAGGCACTAAGATCCGCGTCATCTGGGGCAAGGTTACTCGGACACACGGTATGTGATATCATGGAATATGTGGTAATAAGGCTACAGGACATAGACTAACAGGACCCTCAGGCAACTCCGGCCTCGTGAGAGCACAGTTCCGCAACAACCTCCCGGCCAAGTCCTTCGGCGCCATGGTGCGCATCATGCTCTACCCAAGCGCGATATAACGAGTTCGACGACGTACTTCAGCGATGGGCGGGGATTGGGTCGAGAACTTTGGTTGCAGCATGGGCATGAGTCAATGAACAGTAGTTGCAGCGAGCAGGAACAGCTCTGCACTCAGGCATTGCTCATTGGGCGACGGCGTCTACCTGGGAATATGGTCGAAGGCCGGCCACCTTCACAACGAACGGAGTGCATTGAAAAAGAAAGAGCTGTACATGCTGCCCAAAACCACGAAACCTCTTCCGATGTCAAAATTGTCAACGCGCTTGCAAAGAGTGTGAACCTGAAAGGTTACGAGATACCAGTGCTGCAGTAGCTTGGAAGATTACATGTGTGTACATGCATGGAAATTGCTGACATCATAGGATACTACGGCACCTCAACAGAACCGACTCCATGCTGAGTGACCAACCAACAAAGGCGAAGGACAAGAGTGCCAGTCCGAATAGGACGACAGGACGCCATTGCGACCGCGGCCAAGCACTCGATGAGTCGAAACCGACCTCACTTTCCCATGTGGTCTTGACCAGGTGTCAATGGCCAGACTACCACATCGCTCTCAAGATCGAGTAACACTTTCCGAGGACCGAAACCGCATTCAAACTGCCGACCTGCCCTCTCAACACCATGTTCAACTCCTGAGCAACCAAGTTGCGTGCCGTGAAATCGGGGACCTGTCGCACATACCGAACTTCTACCCAGCCTGATCGACCCCTGGCCTCTCACCCTCACCCCCAAAACCCTATCTCGTCCAGCAACTCCTCATCCATCTCATCATCGTCCTCCGACCTCTCCGCTGCCTCCTTCCCCTGCTCCCACTCTCTCCGTACCTTCCACATGACCCAGTGCAACGGACTAGTACCATCAGTATTCATGAAGTCAATCGCAGACTCGGCGCCTTCAATCCGAGCGATGAGGCGGACATGACGGACTGCGCGGGGGATGATGATCTTGAGGAACTCTTCGGGTGTTCCTTCAGCGCCTTGTTCCAGTGCGGTCCTTTGGAAGATGTCGCGGCACCATTGTACGTATTTGGGGAAGAGGTCTTCCACGGACTTCAACTGGGCGCGAGGTTTTGAGCCAATCGCTGTTGTCGGCCGCGGGAGGAGCACCTGCTGGCGCTGCTGGTGCGTCTTGATGGGGAGGATACACTGCTTCAGCTAGTGCGTCGTCGAGCATGTTGACGATTGCGGTACTGGTTGGTGATGACAGGGAATTGGTGAGTTGGGAGCTTCAGATCGATCGTCTTGGTCTGCCCTCCTGTGAATGATTCTCACAAATAACAATAGTGACCATTGCAAGGTATCGGGGTTGCTCTTCACCAACATGTCTGCGAACTGGGAGTGGCAAATATGGTCTGTCACAGTTGCAATCACATCGT
Source organism: Fulvia fulva (assembly GCF_020509005.1). Classification (NCBI taxonomy): domain Eukaryota; kingdom Fungi; phylum Ascomycota; class Dothideomycetes; order Mycosphaerellales; family Mycosphaerellaceae; genus Fulvia; species Fulvia fulva. The sequence goes on along the minus strand of NC_063017.1, from coordinate 2,885,309 downwards.
CGCCACCTAGAGCTTTGACCAAAAACGGATGGTGAAGACCGCGACCTTCAACAACCAGTTAGTTATAGAACGGTACGTAAACTACGGGGAGTAACATCATCCTCCCGGCAACACAGCAACCTGATCAAACCTCCACTGATCGACCATAACATCCAGCGCAACAACGACATCAGCCCGTTCCAGTCGCGTTCAAAATGTCAGATAACGCCGCTCCCGACGCCAACGCTCTAGCAGCCCCTGTTCCAAGCGCAGGCCCCGGTCTCAGCGAGGAACTTCTTGAAACCTGCCTCAAGACCAAGCGACCAGTCTACCGCGCAATCGAGGACCTGCTCCCTGACTACCTCCGCTGGGGCCACGGCGAAATCCAACGAGAGTGGCGCCAGCAGTACAACGAGGATTGCCATCCCGAGATAGTATACGACATTCTGGTACGTGCAGTACGGGCCGCCAGGCGACATGCCAGAATTGCAGGACCCGAGACTGTCGTGACGACGATCCAAAGTCGTTCCTACGTTCCTTTTCGGATGGCTTGGGATAATGCGGCGATGGCTTTTGCGATGGGGTTTGGTACGTGTGAGAAGTCGGATGATGAGGATGAGGAGGAGGCTGAGATGGACGCGGTGGGTGGTCGCATGGCTTTTATGGCGCGCAAGTACCCGGAGGCACTGGCAGCTATGAGGCGATAGGCCAGGTGCGTGCATTTTCTGTCTCTCTCTCGTGGGTATTGTCCCCGGCGAGGCTCTCGATAGTCCATAGCATGTAGCAAGTCCATTTGACGTGCTGAATGCCACATCTCGTCTTGCATTTGAGACAGTTGCCATCGGTCTTAGTGAAGGCTAGCTGGGGCGATAGACACTGTGAACACGGAGAGCTTTTCCCTTGAGCATAAAACACCATTTGCTTCCTACTTTCCCCCAATCACACGCTCGACAGAATCATCATGACAACCATCACCAACTCCTCGAAGCACTCTTACCTCCAAACTGATCATGCTGTCGATCCCAGGGTCGAAGACGAGCTTCCGCGCTACGCACGCTGGTGCAGGAAGATACTCGCCGATACCCACGGCCAATGGACGCTGCCGGCACCAACACTCTTCGTCTTCCTGCGTAGCTGTTGCCGCTTTGTGCGCCGTGAAGCTCGTCTCCACGGAACTGACGCAGCTTTGGATCTGATCAACAATCGTCCCTTTACTGCTTGGTGGACGGTTGACAGCTGCGCAACCTTGCATGGACTTGTCAACATTGAGCGCGAACTGCTGGAACAGGCGAGGTTTGACCAGTTCGAGAAGGAAAGGGCAGCAATGTGGATCGCTCCTAGCCAGGGACGAGCACCGTTTGCGACGACGGAGGATATCGCCAGGGATTAAGGGGTTGCTTTGAATGAGTGTATATAGCTAGCATGTCTTGTCCCTGATGTTTCAAGGCGAAGGAAGGGATGGTGTACTTCATGAAGTCTCTGCTCCTGATCAGTTGTTAGCAGGCTATGGCACAAGATCAATCTAGATGATATCGTAGCGCGACCCGTGAGCGATAGTGCGGCCTCATGTACTCTACCTCGTTGTCGATCTTGTCTTGTGATTGAATGCTGATATTCCCCAAAACTCCGTATGCGGAATCTGAGCGTGAATCCGTGCAAGTATCGCATCTAGTATAGCCATACCATGATGAAGACATCGTTCCGCGCCTGAATCTTAGCAGTCGTGAACAGTATCCAGCCGTTTCTCAGACCATATAGACATACCTGTGCCCAAGACTCACTTCTGCCCCAAAACCACGAGCACTCATCGACCTCTCTATCATCATGAGCACCCATCACGACTCAACCGACGTCCAGCACTGCTCACCCAAGTCCACCACCCATGAAACAAAACCAAGCCCTTCCACCCTCCTCTCATTAGCACCTCAAGATTCCACACCATCGCACCTCCTCACCAACAACCCCGTCGACACCTCAGTCGAGAAGCTTCTCCCCGACTACACTACCTTCTGCCGACAATATTTAGCACAGACCCGCGGCACCATAATCACTATCCCAGAACCTTACACCAGCGAGTATCTTCGTCGATGCTGTCATTTCGTCCGGCGCACAGCTCGCTACCACGGGGCTCAAGCTGCGGCTGATCTGGTCAGCAAGTGCCCCTACACGGCGTGTTGGTGGGTAGACTTGAAGATGGCATTCGAAGCCAGTAACAATTTGGCAGGTCCCTTGGATTCTGATGAGGAGGGGTTGCTGCAGAACTGCGAGGGAAGTACTGATCGTAGATTGAGGAGGCGCGTTCGTGCTAGTTCGAAACGCTGTCTTGGTTGAATTCAGACTTGAGGTGGGAACTTTCATCCGCGGAGGAATTGGGGAATATGGCGGACGCTGGATGTTTGTTGGATGATCATGGTTGGTAACAAAACTTGGCTCTTCTCTGGTCGTCGGAATCTGGGAGTAAAATCGTAGTGCCTGCCTTTTCATTAGCAGTGTAAGGGCGCGCGTATCATAGGGTCCGAACGAGATAGTTGTTGTTCTACGAAGCTACGAAAGAGGAGCGCGAGGCGCGGCGAAGTTATAAAGCAAAGCCAAGCCGCGCTAACCCGATGCGGAAGGTCCGCGGTTCAGCCGGGCCGACGCAGCTACAGTGGGGGGTCGCGGGCTGCCCGTGACAGTATCCCCCCTCCCAAAACACGCCTCAGTCCTCTGAGCGTTATCCACCTTGTGAGGCCACTTGCCTGTCGAGCTCTATAATCGCGCGAACGCCTAATCATCCTCTAGTGCCCTGTCGTTATCCGATAACATCGCATTCGCTCTATTAAGACTATCCTCGACCGGCTTCCTTCGAGAAACATGTTGCCTAGTTAGCTAGCTTGCCCTAGACCTACGTCTGTCTTCGGCTAGCACTCGCGTATGATCCTTATGACTAAAGTTAGGTATTATTATAGGCTCTATAGGCTCTACTCGAGTATCGAATATATACGGAGTAGATTCTATTAGAGGTAAGGCTCGAGGCGACTTATTCGTAACGGTGTCTTTCGGAATGACCCTGATCGTGTTGAGCCCGAGCACCTTAGTGGCTAGTAGGGACTAGTTAGATAGAGCTACGAAGCCTATAGGCGTAGACAACTCCGGCCGGTTATAGTGAAAGTCTATAATAGCGGCGGCCGCGTGTTTAAGTATGTCCTCTATAGGTTGCTAGGTCTCACTATCCTCCTCGTTCTAATATCCAGCCCATTTCACCTTATACTATATATCTACCTTACGCTTATACCCCTTCTTCACCTTACCTACCCGCTTACGGGTATATATATTAAGGATCTTTCCTACCTCGTATATATACGTAGGTGCTACTACTATATCGGCTGCTATATCAGCCTCGGTAGTGTTAGGTTCGATAGTTATCGGTAGTAGCGGCGCTAGATACTGCCCTTTAAGTAGTAGGAAATTGGGGTAGTCGGCTCGTTATAGTAGTGAGGTATAGAAGTAGTTATTAAGTCCTACTAGAGCGTCTAATAGTTTCAGTCGATAAGAGAGTCTAGCCGGCATGACTTCCGTAATCTAGTAAGGGCCGGCATATTTCCTATCTAGCTTCTTAGATAGTCGAGTCGTACGGATGTTCTTAGTACTAAGATATACCTAATTACCTACCTTATAGTCTAGAGGAATACTTCGGTAGCGGTTTGCTACTTCTACTTAGAGAGCTTATAATATTCGTATATTCTCTTAAAGGTGCTTATAAAGCTCGCAAATTCGACATACAAAGGTTTCTACTAATTGCGTATCTAGTCGCTAGAGAGTAGTTAGTCCTCCCTCCTTTCTAGCGTTTAGGTCAACTCGCTCTATAAACTCAGGGTTATAGCCTAAGGTAGCGTAGAACGGCGACATACTAGTAGTCTCGGACAGGTAATTGTTGATTACGAACTAAGCAAGGCATAGCTATTCTGCCTAGTTATCCTATACCTTATTAGTAAATATACGAAGATACTGTTCTATCGCCTAGTTAGTACGTTCTAACTGTCTATTAGTTTCTAGATGATACGAAGAACTTAGCTTACGATTTATACGGAGCATCTTATAGTATTTCTTCTAGAAGGTAGTAACCTACTGCTTACTACGGTCTAATATAATAGTGTTAGGAAACCCGCGCCGACAGAACACATGTTTAAGGAAAAGCCTTGCCGTATTCTATACTATCATTACGCTAATAGGGATCAGCTCGACTTCCTTAGTAAGCCTATTAGTAACGGTTATAATGTTGTTATAGACTATACCGTTAAGAGTACTGTCTAGGAGTCCGATAACGAAGTCGACTATAATATGTTTATAAGGCCGATCTAGAATAGGAAGTGGCTATAATAATCCTAGTGGCTAGGAGTGCAGAGATTTTGTTATACGGTAGGTACGGTAATTCGCGGTGTATCTACGTACGGATCTCGCTAATCTAGGCTAGTAGAATTTACGTACTACGAGTTCATAAGTACGAGCTCGTCCTAGATAGCCTACTACTAGAGCGTCATAGTTTATCTTGATTATCCTAGTCTATAAGGCTTAGTTATTTAGTACCTATAAGCTCTAGCCGTCGTATTAATTTCGAACATATAGTAGGTCGCTATCCACTTTATAGTGTGCTAGGTGAATCTTCGCTCTCTATAGTAGTGTAGGAGTGCGGTCTTTCTATAGGTCCTTAATCGCGGTCTTAAGCTCGTTATCGGTTACGTACGCCGTCGACATTCGATACTTGAGTTCGGCTTCCCGTTGACTTTTACGCGTCGCCGGTTGTTTAGTAGGCGTATCTCGTTCTATAGGCATAAACTCTTTAGCTTTAGGGTCTAGCTGTACTAGTTCCTCTTCTTCCGGCGTATCTTCTACTATTGCCTATAGTATAGCGATCTTAAGGAATCGCTTAGGAGGTAGCAATGTCTAATACTAATGCTAGTTCCGAGGGTCGTTTACCCCCTACGGAAGGTCCTAGCTACGTCTCGTTAGGCTGTCTAGCTTTATACCTTAAAGTCCTAGACGGTATATTATCTTGAAGTTGAACTATAACAAGAACTTAGCCTAACGCGCTTGTCGCCGATTCAGCTGCTTTGTCTTTATAAAGTATTCTAGGTTCTTATAGTCGGTATAAATCTTAACTAGCTATAAGTCCTTATTATCTACTTCGTAGGCGAGCTCGGGTCTCTATTCCTTAAAAGCCTTAATAATAGCTAACAGTTCCTTGTTATAGATTTTATAATTGTACTCCTATAGACTCAACTTCTTTAAGTAGAAGGCTATAGGATGTAGTACACCCTTCTCGTTATACTACGAAAGTACGCCGGCGTTTATAAAATCTGAAGAATCTGTCTCTACTACCGTTTCCCTACCTAGCACATAATGTACGAGCATACCGGCTTTACTAAACGTAGCTTTCAAATTGTTAAAGGCTCGTTAGTAATCTAGTAACTATTAAATCCTTCTGTTCTTATGATTGCTTAGTCCGTCCGACTTAGTCAGGTTTATAAGAGGAGTAGCTATACGCGAAAATGCTTCGATGAACCGCCTATAGAAGTTAGCAAATCCAAGGAAGGCCTAGACATCCTTCAGGTTCTCAGGAGCTTCCTATGTCTAAATACATTCGAGTTTCTCGGGGTCTATCTCGATACCGTTAGGGGTCATAATTAGCCTAAGATACCTCACCTTCTATTAGTAGAATTCGCTTTTGTCGATGTCTACTATAAGTCCTATATCGCGTAGCTTAGTAAGAACCTTCCGTACGTGTTCAATGTGCTCCTCTAAGGTGTTACTAAAGATAAGTACGTTATCTAGGTAGGCCGACACAAAGTCGTCTAGGTGTTCTTATAAGACCTTGTTAATATATAATTAGAACGATACTAGTCCGTTATACAAGCCGAATAGCAGCACTAGACACTCGTAGATGCCGTATCGTGTCGTAAACGCCGTTAACTACTCGTGCCCTTTAGCTATCCGTAACTTGTTAAAGGCTGCTATAATGTCTAGCTTCGTGAAGTACTTCTTGCCGTATATACGGTTAAGCGTCTCTTATATTAAGGGAATCGGATACCGGTCCTTAATAGTAATCGTATTCAATCCTCTATAGTCGATATAAACACGTAGCCTACCTCTAGGCTTACGTACTACTAGTACTAGTGTAGGAGACTAGCTCGTCTTTTGCCCTACTTTCCGTATCTTCCCTTTAGATGTTTACTCGTCTAGCTATTTCTTAACTACCTCGTTCTCCTTCTTAGCTAGGCCGTAGGGCTTGCGGTATAGTGGCTCTTATAGACTATTAGGCTTAATATAAATCTTATAATCTACGCCTAGTCGGTAAGGTAGGAGTCCTTTATAATCCTTAGCTAAGAAAGCGTCCGTAATATCGTAGTATATCGGCGGTAACTTCTCCTTCGGGTTGTGATTAAACTAATTGTTCAAGAATTGGTCTAGATTATTAGTAGCTATTATACTTAGCTTAAGCTCTCCGTTGTTGCTCTTACGCCTAGTAGGCATAATGTAGAAGCATTTAGCCCTAGGCCGGTACGCGTATATTCCCTACGCGCGTTAAGAAACGCCCTAGTAGTCCACTTCTTCATCGTCTATATCTTCTAGGTTATATAATAAGACGTTTAGCTCCGCCCCTCCTACTATGAAGCTCGCTACTTCTCTAGTAAAGGGCTCTAGTCTATACCGTACTAGTACCTACTTCTTCTTCTCGCGATAGTTTAGGGATTATACTGTTATCGATGTCTTATTCTATAGACAGTGACTAAAGCAGTAATTCGATCTAAATGCCACCTCGCCTATCTCCTAGAAGATGTTTAGGTTGTACGCTATAAGCTACGGTAGGCTAAAGACGATGTTATATTCGAGGTCGGTAACGTAGTATAATATTTGCTCGTAATAATCGCCGATAACTACGTCTATAAGGGCCGCGTATATAATCTGCCGTGTAGTAGCCGTTCTATCTCCTAGTATTAGTCGTCGGCTTTACGTTAAGGGATCAGGGGTATTGTGTATTTACGTATGAATTTCTAGTCAAGAAAGAGAGAGGTGGAAGTAGAATCTATAAGGCCTCGAGCCTTTCTATATTGTATTATTACGGGTAATAATATGTAAGGGTATATAGCTAGCTAAACGGGGCTAAAGGCTTATCGATCTCTACGCTAAAACAAGACATATTCGAAAGCTCTTATTAAGGCTATTCTAACGATATACAAAGTAGGCCACTACCCCTAGGACTAAGGGAGTTCTACCTTATTCAATCTGGATAGCTTGAAGCTCTCTTCACCCTATTTCTTCAGCTCTAAACGCCGCGGAGGTGCCTAGCTACATTAGGCAACTCCTAGGCAATAGTAGCCTAGGCTACGGTACTAACGGCGCCTACGGCCCTATAGGCGAAGCCCCCCTAAGACAACTAGTAGTAACTTATAGAGGACGCAAAAAGTATAGAAACTAACGATTAGCTCCCTTACCGGTCTCTATAGGTAATGATCACTTAGCTACGTACGGCGCTTGTACTGTCGTATTACCGAGGGTAATAAGAAATAAGGACGACGTCCTAGGCGATTAGTAAGGCCACCCGGAATCAACACCCCTATAGCTAGGCATCGGTCGCGGCATCGATACTAGGCCCCCGCCTAACGCACGATGTAGTTACGATCCGTATTATAGCAAAGGAAGACTAGGCCGAAGTTGCGAAGCTATCGAACAAGGAGCTCGCCTAACGAATTAACTAACTAGGGGTAGTCGTAGTGAACTAATAGTCTAACGGCACTCTATAGATCTATACTAGCTCTACTACTACTAGGAGGTACCTAGAGGCATAGCTATAGTAGGCATCTAAGGTTACGGCATTAGCGAAGGTCTTAACGAAACAATTCACGATCCTAGTCTACGACATACCTAAGGAGTTTAACCTAACTAACTAGGGTTACCTACGCGCTCTCTAAGAGGACAACCCGGTCACTCTTAACTCTCTAATCTAGAAGGCGACTTGGCTCTATAGGAAATGGCTAGAAGGCAAGAAGGCCTCGGCGCTAATAGTATAGCTATAAGACGCGAAAGCGGCGGATCTAGCGATAGAACAAGGCCTAGTCTAGCAATATAGCCTTAAGATAGTAGAAAAGTACTCCTTATCCTTTCGTGTCCTCTAATGCTTCAAATGCTAATAGTATAGACACTAAACCTATACGTGTATAAACAAGTAGGCCTACTCGAACTATATAGGAGACTATATATCTAGGGACTATATATCGACTACGAGACGGTACGCGAACTGTCCGGGGCACTACCTATCGTATAGTACGGAATGCCTATAGCGGAAACTAGCGAAAAACAAGGCAATCACAAATAGAACCGTCGCCCTAAGATTCTACGGCGACCGTAAGGCTAGCCTATACCGGAACTAACTAGCGGCGGTCGGGCATAAGCGCCCTAGGGCCGAGAACGATATAAAGGATACGCAACCTAGGGCGTACGGGAGGCTACGTGCTCTACTAGCTACGGCGAGGGAATCTAACTAGGCCCGGCTCCCCTTTAGTACATAGCCGATAGGCGTAGACTAGGACGTACAGGGTAGTAGGACATAGGACGATATAGAGGAAATAATTGTCGATACCGATAACTAGCCTCGACACGCTTAGTATCATCTAGTATAACGTTAACTATAGCAAGGATATAGTCTAGAACCATTTCCTATACGAGGCGGACCCGCGCGTCCACTACGTCCTTATAATCTAGGAGCTATAGATTAACCCGTACTATAAGAGACTAACAACCTATAAGTCACTAGGCTATACGACATACCTACGAGGCGACGGTAGACCCCGTACGTGCTTCTATGTCAGTAAGGATATACTAGAATCCGACTAGGAGGTAGTGTACTACGTAGACGAAGAAGGCGGGGGCGATGTTACCTCCCTCTACGTAGGTAGCACCTAGATACACAACCTATATATACAACCGCTAGCCTCGAGGTCTAGCCGCGACCTAGGGGTCTATAGACACCTAGACAGTACGCTTAAGAGACAAGGGTACTATATCGTAGTAGGAGACTTTAATATACACCACCCTTCCTAGGAAAGCCTTATGTAGCCGCACCCTATAGCCGACGAAGTACTCGACTTAATAGCGAGCAACGTAATTGCCCTTAATACCCCGAAGGACCTAGGCACCTAGAAGAGAGGGGGACTCTAAGGTACGATCGACCTCTCCTAGATCTTAGATAGCTACTACTATACGGTAACCTACTATAGGATCGAATATAAACTCGAGGCGTCGTCAGACTATATACTAGTCAGGACCTCTATTACGATATAGATATAACGTACACTAGCGGGAACCCCTAAGCTAAACTAGGGAAAGGCCTACTAGGCTAATATCTAGGCGTACCTCGATAACTCTAAGAGGCTAGTCTAGATCGCGTAGTAGCAATATAACAGTAAAGACGAGATAGACGAAGCAGTCTAGGGGTTAATAGACGAAATAAGAAAAGCGACCTTACTTTACGTTCCGCTTACCTAACTAACGATATAGTCTAAACTATACTAGACGCCGGAGTGCACTACGGTAGTAAGAGAAGCAAGGAGAGCCCGCCGGGTATAGACGAGCAGCTATAGCGAGGAGGCCTAGAACGTATATAGGGAGGCATACTAACAGAAGAAAGCTATAATACGAAGGGAGAAAGCAGTCGGCTAGAGGGCTATAGTAGAATAAATCGCCGGTAAGCTAGAGAGGATATAGAAGCTAGCGAAATGGGCCCGACAGGACCCTATATAGGGCCCCTCCTTCTCTATCCTAGCGCTATAATCGCCTAGTAGCCCGGTTAGCGACCCCGAGGCTAAGGCGCGTCTACTAGCTAGCAAGTTCTTCCCGCCCCTAGTCGAGGCTAATCTAAGCGATATAAACAGCTCTACTCCCCTAGCCCCTAGCATCGCGGTCTAATAGGAGGTGTCCGAGGGAGAAGTTGCCGCTATACTAAGGAAGTTACCGGCGAAGAAAGCCCCGGGGCCGGATAGGATCCCAAACGAGCTACTAAAGAAGTGTAGAGATCAACTAGCCCTAGTAGTTATAGCGATCTTTAACGCCTACCTATAGACCGGGTACTACCCGATAGCTTTTAAACAATCGACGACAGTAGTCCTACGCAAGCCGTAGAAGGAAGACTATACGTAGGTGAAGTCGTACCGCCTAATTGCGCTCCTTAACACTCTTAGGAAGGCGCTTAAGAAGCTAGTTATAACGAGACTCTCCGAGGCGGTAGAGGAACACTCCCTACTCCCGGACACCTAGATAGGTACGCGCCTATAGCGATCGACGCTATCCGCGATAGAACTTATCACCTCTTAGGTAAAGGCTATCTAGTATAAGAATAGGGACAAGGTAGCTTCCTTACTTAACCTAGACATATCGGGAGCCTTCGACTACGTGTTATACCCGCGGCTACTCTATATCCTAAGGTCGAAAGGACTCCCTAAGTGGCTTGTCAACTTCGTACGGTCCTACCTCTAAAACCGTAGTACGTCGATCCTAGTCGGCTAGTATAGAAGCCTATTTTAAGCAGTCTATACTAGAATCCCGTAAGGCTTAACGCTAGTACCTATTCTGTTCCTCTTCTTTATAGCGACGCTACTCCTAGCCCTAGAATCCCAGAACACCGCTACGAGCGGCTTCGTAGACGACATAAACATCCTAGCGTAGTCTTCCTCGACTAAGGAGAACTATAGGCTACTAGAAGAGAAGCACAAGATCTACGAGGACTAGGCTAGGAGGTACGGGGCTCGGTTTGCCCTAGAAAAGTACAATCTGATACACTTTACGCGCCGGCTACGGTTCCATAATATGCAAGCTTCTATCTAGATATAGGGGCACACGACTAACCCGGCAAATCAGCTTAGGATCCTCGGACTATAGGTAGACCCGGCGCTACGGTAGAGGAAGCACGTATAGGCAATATTACGGAAAGCTAAACAGAATATAGCATTATACTAGAGGCTCACTACGTCTATATAGGGGGCGGACTTCCGGTAGTCACGACTTCTATATACGGCTATTATACGGCTAGTCCTTACCTATAGTAGCTAAGTATAGTCCTTAGGCGAGAGGGCCTACCTATCGAAGGGACTCGTCGCGCCGCTAGCGAAGATCCAAAACTAATGCCTAAGGAAGGTCACCGGGGTATATAAGTCGATACTAACGAGGATGCTTAAGCACGAGACCGCTATACCGCCGATCGACCTATACATCTAGGGACTACGGACCTCCTACTTAGGCAAGTCGGTATAGTACCTAGTATAGAAGGTCATCGCTAGTGTAGTCGTAAGGGCCCGCGAATCAGTACTAGCGTATAGGGGCATTCGACCCGGAAACGAGCCGAACTACCGGGTAAGGGACGAATAGCTAGTAACACAATAGGAAGGTAAGAAATCGTTTGTAGAGTAACTATAGAAAGAGAGGTAGAACAACTAGGTTGTAGGGCATAGTAGACGCCCTTAGCTAGCGGGACAACCTAAGGAATAGTTAGCTATAAAATCCGCGGTCAAGCACCCCCCGAAGCTTATCTACTACCGCCTTACGAGGGCATAGAGTAGTATAGCAACCTAACTACAAAGCGAACATATCGGCCTCTAGGGGTACCTATTATAGAGGAAGGTTCTAGGATACACGAATACTAGCTGCCCTTACGGCTATCGCTCCTAGAACGTACGGTACGTACTCCTCGTCTGTCCGAGGTGGTTACTAGGAAGGGGGGAGTAGATAGTAAAGGCGAGGAACCGGACGATTAGGGCACTTCTTAATAACGCTAAGGACCTACGGCGTATTACGAACTAGATACTAGAGAAGGGCTAGCTAGAACAGTACCGCCTAGTAGGAACAGTATAGGAAGAGAGGACACGACGTAGCGCGACGAGACCGGCTAGGAGCGGGGGCTAACAGGGTAGTGATATAGACTACGTACGTTTAGAGGGAAAGCTAAACTAGATAAGGAGTAGTCGGGGGCGGGAAGGGTTTTCACCTATTCGGGTTTCCCTTTGTATATAACAATAGATATATACCTATATAGGCCGGATAGGGTCCTAGAATAGGGGAATAACAAATCTATCTATCTATATAGCTAGCTATTGTTTATCTAGTACGTATACCGATATCTTAGGCTCCTTACTATAGTCTGTTACCGTCTCTTACATTCCGTGTCTCTTAATCTTATACTCTTTCTGTCCTAGGAAGTTCGGGTGACCGCTATCTACTACGCTTAGGTAGCGGTCGTGCCATTTCCCTACTACGGATCGGCGGCTAGGGAACTGAGGTTCGCGTTCGGATTCGGCGTAGTATTACGTAGACGCGGTAGGCGATAGTCGCTATCGTACCTATATATTAGGCATTTAGGGTTAGTCGATACGTAAGAATCTATACGGTAGCGGTAGTACTTACCCTACTTCTTAAGGTCTTCGCGCTACTTACGGTTAAGCGTAGGTAGGTTCTATAGATATATCGGTAGATCCTCCTTCTTCTTAGTACTAGCGTACTATAGTAGGCGCTATACTAAGGCACCTACTATACTAGTAGCGGTACTAGTAACTACGTTACCGTTATTCTAGTTGTTCTAGCCGCTATTACCGTTCGAGTTGCTATTACTATAGGGGCGCTCCTTCTACGGGTATAGTTAATCTGTCTCGTAGAAGCTCTCGTCTAGTACGGTGTACTCCTCGATAACGTCTTATATACTATCTAGGCGGCGGTCAACTTCGCGGTCGCCGAAGGTCTTAATAAAGTACTTACGGTTTATTCGGTTACGGAATAGTATAAGCTCGGTCTTATCGGTCTATAACATCTAGGCGCGTAACTTCGAGTAGCGTATATAGAAGGCTATAAAGGTTTCGCCTTGTTCTTGCTTATAGGTAGCAATATTAACTATAGCCTTAGTTCCTTTATTACGTATACTATATTAGCGTGTTATCTAATCTAACAACTCTTCTCTAGTCTTGAACTCGTTAAAGGACTACTGTCTAGGTATAGGGATCCTCGGCTTAATACTTCGCTAAGGATCACCTTACGTCTACCTATATACGAAGCGTAGACTATCTACCTTAGTACGGAAGGTTGCTATAGTTAGCTTTAGGAGAACACTACTATACTAGCTATCGAAATTAGGGTCATTATCGTTCTTGAAGTACTTAGGGTTAGGCATACCCTTGCCGATCTCTATGCCGCGAGTAAGGGTACGGTTAATAGTAAAGAGACGTTCTAGAAGGTTAACTAGTAGTGTCTAGGTACGGGTATTACGTATTCTCGAGTTACGACTATTATTAGGTCCTAGTTACGGACGGTCGTTATCACGTCCTCGGCTATTGTTACTACGGTTATAGTCGTCTCTATCGTTATTACTACTACCGCTACCGCTACCTCTACTAGTAGCTTCGCGATACCTACGTAATAGCTACTCGAGTAAGGTCTCGCGTAGGCGGGAACGAGAGGTTCGGCGGCCTAAGCGGCCCCTACCTCCGTTCTATATAGTGTCTCCTACCTTAAGCCGAGCCTTTAGGTCATCGACTTCTTATTATAGGGCCTGGTTCTTCACCTTAGCATCTTATACCTTCTTCTTCTCCTTCTCGTAGATCTCGCTAAACTACTTATATAGGTTATTAGCTTCCTTATATTTCTTCTCTAGCTCTTATAACTTAGCTAGGTCGCAATCCTTCTTACTCTTAAGATCTACTACTATTTTCTATATAATAAGCTCTTTACTTCGTAGTATCTTATAGACACGGTCGTATTCGGTATATAGCGTAGTATACTAGGTGTTCTAGAGATCGTTAGCTCGCTCTATTATATCGAGTTGTCTACCCTTAGTAATCGCCGTATTGACTACTTATAGTACGAAGTCGTAGGTAGTCTTCAGGTGTTAGGATATAAGGGTCGTAAGGTTGTCTAGGGTGACATTCTAGTATTCAGATACGAGAATGTGTTCTACCTCGTCGAGTAATAGATACACCTCGTCTAGGTCGCCGCCTAGGTTCTCTTCGAGCTTGAACTCGAACAGTTCTATAAAGTCAATCTTACTACCTTCTTCTCGCTTGAAGGCCTTCTAGTAAGCTTTATTAATCTCTTATTATAGCGCGACACCGGTGTCTACTATAACCCGCCGGTTGTCGTCCTATATCTAACTCTAAGGGAAAGAGGAGAGGTCGGGGAAAAGAGATATACGCTACTTACTTTTGCCCTTAGGCTTAGGTAGCGGTAGTATACCGCCGTTCGCTATTTATAAAGTCATATTATCTAGGTTCGGGGGAGGCGTAACGGTGCCTATATCCTGACTGTCTACGAGCGCGCGACTACCTACTAATAATGTCGCTACGTTACGTTCTCTAGGCATCTACGCGCTATGCGCCTTACCGTGTTCTGTGTTCTAATACGACTCTACGCGTTCTCGAGTTCTACGGTTCTGTCTGTTCCTATTATTACGCGTCCCTTACCTAGATCCGCGATCTAGGTAGGGTAGTAGAACAAACTGTAAGGGCGCGCGTATTATAGGGTCCGAACGAGATAGTTGTTGTTCTACGAAGCTACGAAAGAGGAGCGCGAGGCGCGGCGAAGTTATAAAGCAAAGCCAAGCCGCGCTAACCCGATGCGGAAGGTCCGCGGTTCAGCCGGGCCGACGCAGCTACAGTGGGGGGTCGCGGGCTGCCCGTGACAAGCAGCATCATTATGAACATGTATGAACTGATTCAGAAGGTGATAAGAATAATTAGACATTCAAACAGGGTATCATAACATCATCTAAAGTGCCAATGGACTCTTCGGTCTGCCATTGGGCCCCAGCCCCGGTCCTTGAGGCCAGTTCGGTGGCTTCTTCGGCCGCTTCTTTCTTTTCTTCTCAGGTGATGAGGGTTGGCTATCCTGTATCGGCCGCTGCAGGTCTGGTGAACTGTCACCACCAGCCCGATCATCCTCAAAGTCACCGTGAGAAGTCCTCGGCGATGGAGGTTCGTCGTGCACATCCAAACCATTTCTGCTCTGTGGGCGACTAGCCTCAGAGTCGGTCAGATTGCACGGCTCCACAGTCGGTTCCGTACTAGCTCGCCAAAGTTTGCGCCTGAACAGGCTCACAGGGCTGCGGCTGTCTGGGGACGGGCTGTTAGGAGGTGAGTCCCAGCCTGCTCGCAATGCCGCCGTTGAGCGATTCATCATCGACTGCATCAGTGGCACTTCGAGGGTATTACCATTCCTGCCGAACAGGACGAGCGCCAAGCATAAAAGTAGAAGGGTAGATTGCACAATGCCCATTCTCTTCTGCCAAACGAGCTCGTCGGCTACCATTGTAAGACGTGAACTCAAAGCAAGCATCTCACGCTGATAGGTCTCTCGCTGACTTTCCAGCTCCAGGACAGTGCTTTGCCAGAGCTGGTCGTATGCTTGGCGGAAGCCATGCAGCTCCACCATGACTGTCTCGTTGAGCTGAGACAGAAATTTCGTGGTAGTACCCAATTGTCGCTTTTCGACTTTGCTGAATGCATCGCGCAGGATACGTGACTGCTCTTCGATGTACTGTAAGCTCAGTGTGCTATTAGCCTCGAGCTGATTGAGGCGCTTGTTGAACGACTTGAAGAATGACTCTTGGCTCGATGGCTGTGGAGGCTTCTCGCTAGCCGTGCTTGAAGCCACCGCACGAGTCGGATTTGTCGAAGTCGCCGATTGAGCAGAAGGCGGTGTAGTCGTAACGTTGTTTGGAGCGATCATAGATTCAATAGGTGAGGCAGAGTGCAGAGCGGCGTCGGGTACAGTACCTTCTGGTACAGTTTTGTTATGCGTCTCCGAGCTTGGCACTGGTGAGAATGACGTTCCCGGAATCTGCGACTCGGGCGATTGCTCAGGCCCAGTCGATGCAATGTGCGGTAGACTGGTTAAAGCAGACGTCACCGTGCTATTTGTACTGTTACTCGTCTCCTTTGCGGCAGAAGCTGGAGTCTCTTCGCCCGTGATACTTTCCGGAGAAAAAGATGGCTCTGCAGATGGGCTTACAGCACCCGATAGACCAGGTATCTTATAAGACTCCGAGGTAGCCTCGACACCGGATGTGACGGTCGGGCTCTCGCAGGTCATATTGCCATTGGACGGCTGGTAAGCTCCAACCTGCATCGTTCCGGTCACGTTGAGATCTGCCGCAGCGTTCGGTACGAGTTTCTCGACCCATCCAGGTTGACTTGCAGCACGCTCTTCTGACTCAGCCTGCTTCTGGGGCTCTCCCGCCGAAGGCTTGGACTCGGCCACCACAGTAGATGAGATAGCCTCCACGGTCGAAGAGTCGCTCGATGTTGCCGGCTCCTGTGCGATGGGCGCGATCGGTACGACTTCTGGTTCAAGCGCCGCTTCATCGTCATCGTCACCTCTGGCAAAATCCTCTTGATGTCGGTAGTCCTCGATCATCGTTGTCCCATGAACTCGAAGCAGACTGATGGGGCAGAAATGCTCAGTCCCGTATTGTGACAGGAACTCTATCCGGAGATACTTCGCCCAGATCAAAGGATTCTCTACCAGAAAGGCCTGAATCTCTCGCGTGTTCCTTGCTTCGAAGGTTCCAAGCTCCTTCCACTTCTCCATCTTTACTGGATAACGGTCTGAGACAGACACTCGAAAATGCCTGAACGTTGAGCTGAAGAACTCGTAGTTGGCCAGCACGATAGTATCCACCTGAATGTCGTCGCAGAGCTCCACAATAAAGAACTTGTTAGTGGCAGAGCAGGTGTTCAGAGCATAGCTATCCTTGTTCTCAATCAAAACCGAAGAGGCGGATTTGAGTTCCTTGTTGGACTTCAGAACAGTGGCTGAGCAGTCGAAAGAAGCATAGTTGGTTCGCTCTTTGCATGTCTTGCCAGCATCTTTAGAACGATGAACGGCATGACCGCCCTGTTGAACATCAACCGTAGGTACTGCAGAGGAAGCGGTGCCACCTCGAGGATCGTCGGGAACAGGTTGCTGGACAGCTCCGCCAAAGCCAGAGAAGTCCAGGTCAATCTCACTCTCCTCCCCCAGCGTATCCAGAGCGTTGTTGATGCCTGGTCGTGGACGATGGGGGTTCGCGGGCTGACTTCGACCGATATTTTCAGGCGACTGTCCCAGCCTTTCCAGATTCTGCCTTTTCCAGTCTTCGAAGGAAAGGAAGTTCGCATTGTCTAGTGGCGACTCGCTCTCTTCTTCTGTTGGAGACTCTCGGACAGCGGTGATGGTACTTGTGGCCACCTCTGATACTGTCGGAGGCGTAGGCAGGCAGTCATCCTGTGCAGTCGCGGCGGCTGAATCGCTAGCGCCAACCGTCACGGATCCTGTCCATGCAGCCAAAGTAGTGGTGTCAACGACTTCAATGACTGTCGTGGTACTTGTCACTGTGGTCGAGACATCGGTGACATTTGTCTCGTGTGCCTTTGATGCATTGTGAGGCGCCCGATCAGTCCGAAGACACTTTTGCGGGAGTGTATGCGTGATATAATTTGCTGTCCGGCTTGGACATGTTGCGTTCACGGATGGCGAAGACGACGCAGTACTGCCGAGCGACGTGCCCAAGGGTGATATTTTGCTCGATATTGGCACCGAGGCGGTGGTTGTTGTTGTCGTATTATTGCTGCCAGTTGTGCCGATAGCGCCGCGGATGCACAAGAAGACGACGACATCGCGCAACACCCTATACATCTCGTTGCTGCATTGTTGACCAGCGTATGCGCTCCGATTGCGGGACAAGTTAGCGCTCAGTGATGGTTGTTGTAGGACACGCGACAGTAGCAGTTGAACACTTTGCCTGAACGGCAGCCACGCGAGGATCTTTCCGAGGTCATGCATGCATTTTCGAGACAAAAAGATAAATTAAGCGAGAGCCAAATCGAGTCCTCTATGATGTCCTCAACAATGATGGGTCCGTGTCCACAAGCTCACCAGTGATTATCCGGGTAGCATCCGCGTTTATGATATAAGAGCGACGGGTGTTGTTCGTATAGCAGAATGCACCTCGACTGCTCGACCTAAGCGACACGTGATCGTGCCTGGTCAGCGGCTAGATCCGGTGTCGACAAACTCTATCGCAGGGGCGGTACATGTAACTTGATGTAAGATTCCACCCGCCCGGGCATTGTTCCTTCGTCCATGCGATGCAAAAGATAGTATGGCCTCGTGGCTCGACAGCCGATACAGCACATGTACCTGAAAAGTCACAGAGCCACAGAAGCGCCGTGCAGCTCCGGCTTTGCCATCACCATGGCCACGCGAGACTTCTCCTGAACCACGTTGCTTGCCGCCGCTTGTGCGCCTGTTTCTCGAGGAAGTCCTGGCGACGGCTTGTAAGTTGTTGGGCAAGAGCCTTCAAGCATCTGGCTCCACGACACTTCACCAAGCGGTGGGACTTGCGAGTTGCTCTATGCAGCGCACAAGGGAACGAGACAGCCATCTCTGCTCCTCCAAGCTACCAACTTGGCTAGCCTCGTGGACGCCACAGCACTCCTTTCATTGCACTCCTTCCACGTCTATCGCAGCACGATATCATATTGTCAAGCATCTCTGCACCCGCGGATCCTGCATCGCGACCCGATTGGTAGGCACAGCAGGACGATAAAATGCACTGTGCCAAGAAACCGCTACGCCGTCTATCTTAATCGCAACGGTCGCAGGCCGTCCACGATTGACCATTCCCTCGAGGCTGGCTGAAGACGCCCAATTCGACACAGGCTAGACACATGTGTCGCTTTTGCCGCTGCGGTACCTGTCGAGCACAATATTGCCCAGCAGTCATGTCGCTTATTCCGACAGACTGCTCGATCTTCGAAGATATATAGGTAGGCGATCTGGTTCCCCACCGTTTGCACGACAGCCAGGCAAAGCACACAGGAGCAACCGTTCTCACCCACACTCGTTATCAACGTCGTACCGGTCACCCACACTCGCTTTCAAGAATGGTTCAAGTCTCCACCCTGGCCACTCTGGCCGTAGCCGTCGTCGGCGTTCACTCATTCGGCGCCAAATGCCCGGACAACAAGTGTGCTCAAAAGGCCACGCCGTACTGTAGCTCCTACCTGGGCGTGCCCGCTGGCAAGACTGTTACATCCACCACAACCTCCACTACAACTGTCATCGTCACCAAGTACACCAACACCAAGAATGTTCGCGGCAAGCCTACTACGATCACCACCACAATCACGGTCCCAAAGACAGAGAAGACCACTGTGACCTCGACTAGCGCCACTGAGACCCAATCCACTGTGACTGTGGCGCCAACTTGCAAGGCACCAACTGTCATCCCTGATGTCCCATCGGAGCTCGACCCAGAGGGCATTCTTCTCAAGAGACAGAACCACAGCTATGGCCAGCCATACGGCCAGCCAGCCAAGCCAACCAAGCCAGCGTGCATGAACTCCTACAAAGAGCGCGCCGACGTGACTAAGGCTTGCAAGTGTCTTTCTATCAAGCCTTCGGTCACGACCGTGAAGAAGACTGCTACTATCACTCAGACTAGCACTGTCAAGGTTCGTTCCGCTAACGATGCTTCTGGCAGGGTCCAGCTAACAGCTCTGTAGAAATGCAAGGAAATCACAACAGCACCTACCGTTACTAGCACCACTACGATTGAGAAGGGCAAGACGACAAAGACTGAGACGACCACAACCATTCTGATCAAGACTCTCGATCCGACTACGGTCACTGAAGGCCCTATTGCTATTCCAACATCGTTCAACATCGTGAGCAGCAACGCTCAATTCGCCTTTGGCAATGCTCCTGGCCCAGTAATCCCTAACGGTCTTTATGCCACAATCGATCCCGTTACGGAGGGTGGGCCAGTTGGTCAGCAGCAGCCCATCGATTTTGCCCAGGCAATTGCTCAGCTCGCCACCGTCTTCAGCCTTGGAGAGGATGGCGCTCTGACCATTGGCGATGACCAGGGGACCTTTGAACAGACGGCATTCTTCACCACGGGCGAGGTCCTCGACGTGACGGGAGGCGACAACGACCCTCTGTTGATTACCTATGGTGCCGATGCTGACCAGACCAAGCCTGTGTCCTGCGTAATCGCCGCCAATGAGGATGGCACTTGCGGTCTTACATGCACTGGTTCCGGCTTCGCTCCAGAAGTTCAATACATTTGTGGTCTTGACAAGTCTTTCTACATCGGCTCTGGTCAGGATGCTGAGTCTGGCGATGCCACTTGCTTCGCATTCTCGCCTCTTGTGGTCGATGCCGCCTCGGTCACTATTGAGCTACCAGAGACTGGCGATCTGCCAGACCTTGGCGATATTCCGGACCTTACTTCAGGGGGTGGAGCTGTACTCAAGAAGATCGCTCAACAGACTGTTGACAAGAGTGTACATAGCTACGGTCGTCGCATATAAGGGGAAAGGAGCACGTGTAATGAAGCAGTCGTAATGTTGCTATCACGAAGCTATATCAATGTATCTCAGCAACTGTCTTTCTTGCTGGACCTTCATTTCTCACAAACTCCACTTGGACGTTGCAGCGACGCAACAATCTCTCTTGTCAGTGTGAAATTGTGAGACCGATGTTCGTCGAAGCACCTTATTCATGATGGATGTCCAGATTCCAAGCTCGAACAGCGAATGTTGACTCGGGTGCTGTCGACAAGATGTGCTGGCTTCCGTTGGCGACTGATCGGCATGAGAAGGCCAATTGTGCATGCTCCAGCGAAACGTGCCCTCCGCCTACGAGACTTGAGCTCTCCAAGATGGGTCCCAGCATAGCACATACTCGGCACGTCAATCCCACTTCGTAGACACATGACAATGGCGAGACTGTGTTCCTCATCATACGATGGTGTTCTCATAATTGCCCCTTTGTACTTTGAATATCAACATGGCATACTGTACATCTCGGGAGATGGTCTTTGTGATGTGCGCTTTCTCATCGACCAATCAATCAGGCCATGCAAGACCCCTGCTCAGTGACCGGACCCTGATCAGACTAGGCGCGCGCATGAAATTTGCCAAAGTGGTTCGACATTCGGAGCTGGCTGCTCGAAACTCCACCCTCACCCTCATCCTCATCCTTCTGCTGCCGACACTCCTTCACCACCTTTGCATTCGTTTGAACACACACCAATAATCGCTTTCTGATCTGCATACCACCAGCCTGCCACACCATCGCGAGAAACGACGCCAGCGGCAGCACCAGCATCTGCATCTGACAGGGACCACCACCGTAAGCTTAGGGAGCTCCCACGCCATCACACAGGCGCCGCCGCCGCCGAACCACCGTAATGGACGTCGTACTCGAGGTCCTCGACACCTTCGTCTTCGATCGATTATACGCGAACCTCCTCCCCATATCCTCCGCAGTCACCTCTTTCGCCCCCATAAGCCCCATCGCCGCCAGCTGGAAGGGCTACGCCGTCAACTCTTCCTACGCGTCGCCGTACGAGGGCCGCTACACAACCAATGGCTGGCAATATGCACCCGCGAGCTCGTCTTTCAGCATACAACCGAGCGACTATGCGTACATGAGCAAGTGGGATCGCGACAACATCTGGAGACAGTTCATCACGCTATATGTTATCACATGGTGAGTCGCGAGGCAGACAGGCTATTTCTGACAGCAATGAGCTCATGGCAGCGTAGCATCTTCGGTCTCTTCATATACTTCTTCTGCGCCACCATCAGCTATGTCTTCGTCTTCGATAAGACGACCTTCCAACATCCCAAGTACTTGAAGAACCAGATGCGAATGGAAATCCGACAGACCATGGAATCGATCCCAATCATGGCCATCTTCACAGTGCCGTTCTTCGTTGCAGAAGTCCGCGGCTATTCCTTCATCTACGACAGCGCTACGAACCCAGGCTTCGAGCACCCCCTGCTGAAGACATTCGGATCACTATACAACTGGATCCAATTCCCAATGTTCCTCATGTTCACCGATTTCTGCATCTACTGGATCCACCGCGGTCTGCACCACCCGCGTATCTACAAGACATTGCACAAGCCACACCACAAGTGGATCATGCCAACACCATACGCGAGCCACGCTTTCCACCCTCTCGACGGCTACAGCCAAAGCGTGCCATACCACCTTTTCCCATTCATCTTCCCACTGCAAAAGTTCGCCTACATCGCGCTCTTCACCTTCATTCAGATCTGGACGGTTATGATCCACGACGGAGAGTATGTCGCCAACAGCGCGGTGATCAACGGCGCCGCATGCCACACAATGCACCACTTGTACTTCAACTACAACTACGGCCAGTTCACGACTCTCTGGGACAGACTTGGTGGAAGCTACAGAAAGCCAAACATGGAGCTCTTCTACAAGGAGACCAAGATGAGTCAGGACGAGTGGAACAGACAAGCGAAAGAGATGGAGCAGAAGGTGATTGAGGTGGAAGGCAAGGATGACAGGAGTTATGGCCCACCAGAGAGCGTCGCCAAGAAGGTTCAATAGATCAGTCAGCTGCAGAGCGAAGAACAGGAGCATTCAGGCGTTTTTGGGACCCCGGGCTTTTAATTCCAGGTGAAAGGACAGCAGTTTAGTGAACGGTCGCAAGGGAAGAGATACCATATCTTGCACTACCAAGTCGAGAGCGATCATTTTGGGTTGCCTCTGAGAGCTCAAAGCCAGAGCAGCTTCGTGGCAATTTACGACAGAGATCTGAAAGTTAATGCGAACAGTCGCGAATTCAGCCATCCACCGTCAGTGGGTTGTCATTATGCTTACCTTTGAAAGCCAGATTGTGAACATGTGTCAGCGAACGCACTGAGCAGATCTTTAACAATTCTCTGCTTCTGCACATCCGAAAGAGTCTACATGGACGATCTCGCGACTGCAGTACACGCCCTGCCACCAGAGCTCTACAACATCATTCTCCAGCAATTCTTCGAACTCGACGATACGGGGTGCAATATCACACCTGCCTACCGACCACCGATACAATTGCAGATCAACCAGTACTGGCGGGCCTGTTACGCAAAATCTTACTATCAGCGAAATTTCCTCTGGTACAACGATCGGCACATCCATGTACTGTGGATGAGATCCTTGCCCCTTGAACATCTCCTCATACACGCCAAGGCATTTCGTACTCACTGGTACAAGGCCCTCGTCTGAGGGGAAAGAGGAAGGTGGCATATGCGCGACCTCCCGACCTTGGTTCAGACACTTCCGGCGGAGCTTTTCAATATCATATTGAAAGCTGTCTTTGAGCCCGGACCTTGCTGTGTTCAACTCAGTTGCGAATATAAGCCACCGGCGCAGCTTCAGGTTGATCGATACTGGAGGGAGCACTTTGCGCAGCGCTACTACGGCGAAGATAGGTTCGTTCTGCCTATCTCGTTGGCCTTGTTCGGACGGTGGGCGCGATCGTTGGAGGGGGGGGGCATGAGGAGTTGTATTGGGACGCTATCAAGAGGAAATTCCTCATCGGCCTTTTCCCAAAGGGCTTCTGTATCTGAGGATGAGCAGCGACCTGGCGAATCGCATCCAGAGCCTACCAGCGGAACTGTACGACGTCATACTACAGGCTTTCTTCGAAGTGAACAAGGAGACCGTTATCGTGGTCAAATCTTACAGACCTCCGGTTCAACTGCAGATCAATCGTTACTGGCGGCAGCATTATATGAGACTCTACTTCAGGCATACTACGTTCCAGTACTACAACACCTTCATCATCCAGCGGTGGGCGCAAACTCTACCTTGGAAATACCGTCGGGCTGTCACAAAAGCGATCCTCCGGGAATCGTTACGACGCTGGGCTTAGTCGCTGCGTTGAGGTGATTGCACGGTATGGATGACTTGATGGAACGCGTTCACTCCCTTTCACCAAAGCTTTTCAGCCTGGTGTTACAGGCTTTCTTCGAAGTAGACAAGGCCATTGTCCAAATCGACAAGTCTTACAGACCCCCGGTCCAGCTTCAAGTCAACAGTCACTGGCGAGACCACTACGCGAGACTCTACTATACCAGAAATTTCTTTACTGCGGGCTCTGGACTTTTAGGAATCCGGACTTACATCGACTGGAAGGGCTGTCTCTCAATTCAGCATGGACAATTGATCGATGACGCATTCGAAGCGAGGCTTTGCGCTTGGGAGAGAGCGATTAAGCTTGGTCAGCCGCTCGCGAGGATCTGGTGAGGCTACCTGTATTCATGGTAATTAGGCTGCTTAAGAGTTTATACCTTGTCACTAGAAATCATACCATGTCGGTCCTTCCTGTTGTCGACTTCGTTCCCGCGCCGACCTGTCCGAAGTCGCC
This sequence comes from Fulvia fulva, assembly GCF_020509005.1. Classification (NCBI taxonomy): domain Eukaryota; kingdom Fungi; phylum Ascomycota; class Dothideomycetes; order Mycosphaerellales; family Mycosphaerellaceae; genus Fulvia; species Fulvia fulva. The sequence goes on along the minus strand of NC_063017.1, from coordinate 2,861,101 downwards.
TCCGAGCTTCGGCCGCAGGCCATTTCGCACCTCATCTCGACATTGCTTGAACTTCTTTGCTTCATCAACAACACATGATGTTCCATTAAAATCATCACAGTAGGTAAATCGCAAGATGTCGTGCTCGCACCCAGCTGAGTGCTCTCTCCTTAGTCTCTCCCTTTGTCCCTCCTCGGTGCCTCAAGCACAATGGCACATCTCAACCAACTTCAGGATACTATACGCTTCAACCCCGAGCAGTCACTCAGTGCATCGGCTAAACAGACTCTCATCTTCTTCCTCCCCGGTAACCCAGGCTTCGTCGAATACTACCGCAACTTCCTCCAGCAAATCCACGGCAACCTTCATCCTGCTGGGGTCACAGTCTTCGGCGCTTCTTACATCGGCTTTGAGATGCATGCTCCAGCGAATGGAATGGCCCACAACCCGCCATATAGCTTGCAGGAAGTCATAGACGGAGTAACATACAAGCTCCTCGCAGAAGTCAGTCGCGTCAAACACGAATCTCGGATCACCGAGCCTGTGCGGGTTGTGCTCATGGGCCATTCTGTTGGGTCTTACATGCTCCTTGAAGTCATGACATGGTGGCGGGACCATATCAACAAGAATCCACAGGATCAACACCTCCTTCAAATCATCGGCGGAGTCTGCCTCTTCCCCACAATCGTCGATATAGCGAAATCGCCACGAGGAAAGGTCATGAGCGTAAGCACCCTCTGCAATTCTATCTCCCTCCACATTCACTAACGCACCCTCCAGAACCTCCTCGCTCTCCCCTTCCTCCCCGTCTTAGCTCAACTAGCCGCGTGTCTCCTAAGCCTCATCCCGCTCGCCCTCTGGAACTGGGCCAAGACCTTGACACCAGGCGACAGCCCCTCGCAAACTTACGTGACCGTCACCGAAGCCGTCATCAAGACTGCTCGTGGGATGCCAGCCCGGCAAGCAGCCTTCATGGCCCATGACGAGATGCTTTCCATCAAGCACGATAAATGGCATCCAACGCAAATCTGGGGCAGCAGAAGTGAAGGGGAGACGGAGGAAGATTTGAAACCTGCGAGGTTGTTCTTCTACTGGGGCGAGAATGACTACTGGGTTGATAGTGAGATTAGGGATAGGGTGATTGGAGCTAGGGCGAACAGTGGTGTGGAAATGAGGATCGATAGACATGGCATGGACCATTGTTTCTCGTTGAATGAGGAGCATGGGAGATTAGTGGCGGGAGAAGTCGCCGCCTGGGTCGATAGTATACTGTAGTAGAAAAGCGCCTCATGCTCTACTCTTCACTCGCTCACGCGCACCAGCCCCGTCGAACCCTCGTCCTTCCTCGTATGTATCCACAGCCCAACGCGCGCCTCATGCACAGCCCCAACCCCATTCTCATATCAACGTCGCCATTCCCGCGGTAGTCGTACTCGTGGCATTAGTCCTGTTGTGTCCTCCCGGCGTTTCATGCCCTTTCTTGAGATACGTGCATGACGCGTAGATGAGTGCCGCGATCAAGCACACGAGCAGGAAGAGCAGAGTGGGCTGGAAGACCCAGTGCGGGATGTGGTAGTGGCGCTGCGGAGCGCCAGCGCCCGCCTCAAGTGGCACTGCTTCGATGTCTGGAGGTGCGGCAGCGGCACCGGCATCGGTGACTGGCGGCGGTGCTGGTTGTGGTGATGTGGAGAGGCCGTTCAGCTCGATGACAGAGTCGGCGCGGGCGCGGTGTGGACTCTCTTGCTCGTTTGGTGCCATTGTTGCTTCTGCTGCTGTTCGCCTGGGGGTGCTCGTTTGATGGGATGGAGGGAACTTACTGTGTGATACGTGTTTGTGAGTTGAAGTCGTCTGCGAAGCGTTATTGTGTGGTGGTGGCGGTGGTGGTGGTGAACGGCTCTGTAGTCAGCCGCAGAAGTGTATATCCTTACTACTGTACTTGCAACAATGAGAGATTGTTGTTGTTGAGCGCATTCTCACCATACTGTAACCTCAACAACAAACATTGGGACGAATGGTGCCACCCACGTGCTCAGCATGTGCTGATTGTGAAGTGAATGGAAAAAGGAGCGCGCTCACGGGCTTGACACGCTTCATTCACTTCAGCAGCTCAAGTGAAGATCACGTCATAGCCTTACAGTGGTGACCTTGGCTGCGAGTCTCAGCGCAGCAGTACAGTCTGCCCACGATCGCTGGAGGTATAATCGTACCGGCGCACTGTCCGTATGATCGCTTCAAGCAGCGCACTATGCTCTCGAATGGCGACAACCGTCACGGCGAGTGTAGCAACAGCACGGCACGTCTACGATTGCTGGAGACGGGATTGATTCGGCGCGCGGGTTCTACATCCAACTCAAGGGGTCCGGTATGGTCTTCTCACTACAACGCCGACAATGCCCTGCACTTCAGGCGCAGTTTTGTGCGTGGCCACAGGTAGGAATATGATCGTTGTACGCGCGAAGACGTCTCCAGTCCATCGAGAAAGGCCGCAGCGCGAAGAAGTCATTACGAGGTTACGCATCACGGCTGTTAGTGAAGCACGAATCGATCAACATACCTTGTAGCTTGACCGGTGGGACGTTCGGGAGTGCTTGACACGATTCTCGCGGGCGAAAGGATTCTCGAAAGGCAGTCTGCATTTCAGAGAGTCAGCGTCCATCATAGAAAGGCTCAATTGGCCTCGACTCACGTTCTCATCATATCTGCCCATTTCCATCCCCAGTGGCCGTACGCCCCGTAAGCACAAAACTTCATCGCTTTCGCCAAGTAACACCGGGTCGCGGCTTTCTCGTAGCCTCGCGAGATCATGTCGTTCCTGTCGCCCTTTCGAAGGTATGTACTCCTTCATTCTTGGCTCGGCTTCTCAACCACGTCTAAGACAGAAGATCTGCCACATTCATCGGCATCTCGTCGATCTGGGTGGAGTAGTACAACTCAATGTCACGCAGAATCCGGACATCCTCGCTAGTAACGAAGTTGATGGCCACACCCTTGCGTCCGAATCTTCCAGATCGACCAATGCGGTGGATGTAGTTCTCTCTGTTCGACGGCAAGTCGTAGTTGATGACCAAGCTGACTTGCTGAACGTCAATGCCGCGTGCCCAGACGTCAGTGCTGATCAGTACTCTGCTGTTGCCCTGCCTGAACTCGCCCATGATGCTGTCTCTCTCCTTCTGCGGCATCTCTCCGTGCATGCTCGACACGGTGAAGTTGGCATCGCGCATCTTGTCGGTAAGCCAATCGACCTTGCGGCGCGTGTTGCAGAAGATGACGGCTTGTGTAATGGTGAGTGTGTCGTAGAGATCGCAGAGGGTATCGAACTTCCACTCCTCCTTTTCGACTGCAATGAAGTATTGCTTTAGGCCTTCGAGTGTCAGTTCGTCACGCTTTACGAGAATGCGGACTGGATCGGTCATGAATTTGGTGGTCATATCGAGGACATCGTAAGGGAGTGTGGCGGACACGACAACGACCTGGGTGGCTGGTGGCAGGTATCGGTAGACGTCGTAGATCTGCTCTCTGAATCCTCGGTTGAGGAGCTCATCTGCTTCGTCCAGGACCAGCATCTTGATGTGTCGCGTGCGCAGGTTTCGTCGTCGAATCATGTCTGCTACTCGTCCGGGTGTGCCAGAGACGACGTGCTGGCCATAGTCCAGCTTGCGAATGTCCTCGCCGACGTTGGTTCCTCCAATGCAGGCATGGCACTGCACGTTCATGTAGTCGCCGAGCGCCAGCAGAACGGACTGGATCTGGGTAGCGAGTTCGCGGGTGGGCGACAAGACGAGGGCTATGTGATGGTCAGTATAGCTTGTCCGTTATCTGACATGTGCCATCGTACCTTGAGTCTCGCGCACAGCCGTGTCGATGACCTGCAGGATACTAATGCTGAAGGTCGCCGTCTTTCCCGTTCCGGACTGCGCCTGGGCGATGGTGTCTCTTCCCTTGCAGATCTGGACGATGGCACGCGACTGCACGGCCGAGGGCGATTCGTAGCCATATGCGTAGATGCCTCGCAGCAGGTTCTCCTTCAGGTGCATGGCCTCGAAGGTGGGCGCCACGCTCACTTCCTGGGACGTGGAGAACTCCATCTTCTCCTCGGCCTTGCGGTCGATGCCTTCGTCTGCCATCTTGTCGGTGGTGGTTTGGGGGGGGGGGTTGTGTTGGTGGGGGGAGGGCGATGTTCAAGGTCAAGACGGCGCAGACGCAGACTGCAGTGGTGGTGATTTCTGTCGCGTCCAAAGTTTGGGGCGGAAGTGATCCGAGAATCCTTGTCACAAGTTTCGAAGGCAGCCCAGGACTTTGAGAAAGAGCTTGCCGCGACAAGACAATTGCACGCGACACACCAACACATCTCCTTCAAGTCCTTCAACCATTACTGAAGCACTCGCCTGCAATTGCTGGGGCTTAGACAAGTAGTTGATCTCGATGAGTCGCTCGCGCCTTTCACGATGATCTACGAAGACCTGCGGGCGATTCACGAAGATGTCGAGCGCCTCGAACAGGCGATAGCAGACCGAGTGGGCGAAGATCCCAAGCACGTCAGTATACACCCAGTCACTGACACGCTACCACAACGGGACTTACAACTCACAGATCCGCAGTCGACTCATCCGCGACCACGAAATCTCAAACTTCCTTGAACGAATCGAACGCCAATCGCAACGAGCCCTGCAGATCTACAACGAAGAACAAGCAGCACGGTTACAAGAGGTACAGGCCATAAGTACAGGCGACACATATGCGACCTTTTACGAGGAGTACGGCAAGATCAAGGACTACCACAAGCGATATCCCAACGAGCCAGTGGAGAACCTCGAGCGTGCATACAACAGGGTGGAAGATGGCGGGCCCCCAGGCGGCTTCGCAGGCGACATCGATGCCATGTTCACTGGTGAGGAGGCTTCGGGACGATTCTTCGATCTGACTATGCTCCACGAGGAGTACCTCAACCTGCCCGGCATAAAAGGCGTGCGGAAACTCACATACTTGCAATACCTGGACAACTTCGATGCATTCACACCTCCCAAATGCAACATCAGCCGGCAGGACAAGATGACTGACCAGTTCTTCTCATACGTCGGAGCATTGGCGCAATACCTCGAATCATTCCTCCGTAAGACGAAGCCCCTTGAGGATCTGGAAAAGCTGTTCAGGAGCTTCGACGATGAGTTTGAGCAAGAATGGGAAGCAGACAAGGCGCCAGGCTGGCAAGTACAGGCATCATCGAATGCAACGACTTCGACTGGGCCAGTCACAGAAGGTACCGGCGAGGGCATATGGTGCGCTGACTGTCAGAAAGAGTTCAAGAATGACAACGTCTACAAGGCACATCTTACCGGCAAGAAGCACATCAAGAACGCAGAAGCGCGGGAGAAGGCGCAAAACGGCGGTGATTCAGAGATGGCGGGCGCACCCACAAATGGTGCAGCGAACGGATCGCATGCTCTCACACGACTAAAAGAACGCGCCGTTGCAGAGCGTGAGCATCGCGTGCGCAAGCTAGCCGCCACCATGAAGACCGAACGCGAAGACACAAGAGTCAACGTCGAGCGCAAAGCCGGCATGACCGACAAGGAGCGACAACAAGAACTCGCCGAGCTCTACGCCGAAGACCAAGAAGTCGCGGGAGCCACCACCGGCGCCGCCGAGGACGAAGACGACGCAGACGGCGAGAAAATCTACAACCCTCTCAAACTCCCCCTCGCCTGGGACGGCAAACCCATCCCCTTCTGGCTCTACAAACTCCACGGCCTCGGCGTCGAATTTCCCTGCGAGATCTGTGGAAACTACGTGTACATGGGACGACGCGCCTTCGACAAGCACTTCTCCGAAGCCAGGCACATCTATGGCCTGCAATGTCTGGGCATCACGAAGAACACGGGACTTTTCAGGGAGATTACGAAGATCGAAGAGGCGGAGAAGTTGTGGGAGAAGCTGGAACGTGACCGCGCAAAGGACCTGGAGAAGAAGGGTGGGTTGGATGGAGAGGGTGTTGTGGAGATGGAGGATGCGGAGGGAAATGTCATGCCCAAGAAGGTTTATGATGATTTGGAGAAGGCTGGCTTCTTGTAAAAGTACTGTCAAGACGAGGCGTTGTGGCTGGGCTGGAGTACTTTCAGCGAGCTTATCCTCGACAGCACATTTCTCCCGATGTGCCAACCCCTGACCTCCATACTGTCCGACTCCCCTCGATTGCCGCGACTCATCAGCTTCTTCACGTGTCGAATGGCGGGACTGCACGTGTGCCCATAGTGCTGCGTGATGGTGCCACGGCTTGAACACTGCCACGTGGGTGCTCCTCCAGTGGTATCCTGCAGTTCAGACGTCTTTGGCCGTCGCGCGCCTGGCTTTTATCATGCAGCGCCTGAGACGGACTGCAGTAGCACTGCGCTCTTGGATTCTTTGGGCCTCCCCCGTCCCCTTTCCCTGCAGCAAAAGGCTCTGAGTTTACTCATAGACTCAGCAGGAGGCTGTGCCTGAGCTCGCTTCCAGCCCCTTGGCAATCAAATGCCCACCTTCGCTATTTCGAGACCTTCGCCGACCACCCTTACAGCCAAGTACTGCAGTAGGGTCACCCTTAGGCAGCATGACTTCCAGTTATTCAGTCTTGATTCGCTCGCAATGTGGTCTTTTCAGCGTCCGTGCGCAAATCATATGACCTCCTCCATCATCTGCGATCAAACACAGTATCGTCAAACTCCAATCAACATCAATCTGACGGCACGTTCAACCCCCTTTCAGACCGCGTCCAGAGATCGTCGAATCCATGCGTTGGCCATGCTCCTCTTCGTCCAGTCGCAGAGCTGCTTCGAGATCAAGAAAGTCGGTATCATTGCCCTTCGACCAGTCTCTCGTTCTGGTCTTATACTCCTCCAGCTCAGCTTTGGCACGATGTTCTTCTGCCTTCTTCTGCCGAGCTTGTTCGACATCAACGAAGTCGCCACGGACACCATCACTCATGACACTACCCGTGCGGTCCATTTTGTGCTGCTTGAGGCGGTCGAGAGCCGTCTTGAAATCGTCCAGGACCATGGTATCAGACAGGCATTTGAAGACGAATGCAAGCTTCCAGAATGGATTGATGCCGTCCGGTAATGCGCCGCCGTCGATGACGTGCGTGACTGATAGGATGTCGACGATGATAAAGCCGATACTCAAGATCATGGCGCCCAGCAAAATGCCGAAGCGTGGCGACACGCGCACGAGCTCGTATAGGCCGAACTCATACTTTGATTTGATGTTCCAGAACAGGTTGATGGTTGTGAAGATCCACCATGGATCCCGGAATAGTGCTTCGTACGGTCTAGTATGGGTGAAGAGCCGGCTCTTTCCGCTGAAGTACAGCTACCAGAGGTTAGCACGATAAGGATGCAAGGCCATCTTCCTGGCTGCTCACAAAGTTGGCGGCAATCTCCAGTACCCAGTATGGTTGAACGAGAATGACGGTGCCGATGTAGAACAGGCTTATCTTTCGTCCAAGAAAGGGCTTGTTCTTCATCCATGCAATGACATTGTGAAGACTCCAGCTGATGTTCAGGAGAATTGCCGTAACGCTACAAGGATGTCAGATGATGCGATCGGTGCTGCCATAAGGCGTGCTTGAGAGTCGAGACACATACCTAAGGTACCAGTTGTAGACTGGAGGATCTGAAGTCGTGTTAGCGGCAAGCAGGCATGTGTGTAGGTTCAATTCAATCGCTCACTGGTGAAGATGAAGGTTCCATGGAGCGTACCGAACAGCAGCTATGATAGGTGAGTGCGTGCAAGGGAAATGTTGCCGAAAAGTGCCTACCTCTATGACGATCAGCTTGTGCAGCAGCACATGGCTTCTCATGTTCGCGATGGCGACACAGGCCATGATGATGAGACTACCACACATGTAGCCTTGCGCCCATGCCTCGACCGTCAGGCCGGTGCCGTGGGCGGGCTTCTGGACGTCCAGCACCATCGTGTGTACGAGTCAAGGGTTCGAGGTGGAGGCAGGCCAGCAATGCCGTTGTCGGGTCGAGCTCGCATCAGGTACGCGAAGTCAAAGCAGCGCTGGGTGAGGTGTTCCCATTCTCCGCGTCGGACGAGGAGGAAGGATCGGCGGTAGCAGTGAAGACGCTATGTCAGCGGTGAGGTGACGGGAGGTCGGATGCATACATGTCGCTGGCGCAGAAGGAAGGATAGCAAAGTCCATGGGCATGGCATGGCATGGCCAACGCGCACACCTTGCAGTGGCGCACGTGGAGAGCGGGAGCGAGCTCGTGACCTATCGTCGACCGTGGTCAAAGAGGTGCGAGGGGCGAAGTCTGTGGCGTTCTGCCGAGTCGCACTCGAGGCTGATTTGTGCGCTTACGAGGTAGTTCTAAGATACGAGAGATGCCGAGCAGCGTCGTCAAGGATCAGAAGTCCCATCTCCTCTCATCGAGTCATCGACCTCGGCCAAAGCCAAGCGCTACAGGCTACATACATGTTGTCCTCCGCTACACCACCGACTGTCCTTCATCATCATCAACGCATTACCATGCTAGGAACCTGCAGCAAGCCCAAGGACCTGCACCCTACTCCGCAGCATGTCGTCGATCTCGGGTCGCAAGCGGTGTCGTTGCTCAGTAGCAGCTTGACCGTCGGCTCCTGTGGTTGGCATGTTTACACTGACGTGCTCTGGCCATCATGACCTACCAGATGTGGCCCGACCTTCAACCACCAGACCATCACGCAAAAGCGGGCCTTGACACTGCAACGATGCAGATCTGAAGACCGGGCTAGTCGTGAGGAGAAGCGTGCTGGAGTACATGATGGACTTGCCAGGTCCTGGAACGCGGTCAGTCCGCGCCTGCATTCCTCTTCACGCTTGTCGGCTTCTTGCACGCAGTGGGGATAGCACACTGCCAGAGCTTCGGGAGTTCGCCCAAGATGCTTACCATTTGCCTCTTGTTGCCTTTACGTGGACTATGTTTGCAGCAAGTATCAAGCGCTCCAGCGGTGAACCCAAGCTTCGCAGCAGCACGAAGAAGCATAGAGATACAGGGCAAGAACTTTCCAGGTCAGCAAGATTGAGCCCCTTGGGGAGCACCCGAACTTACCATCATAGACCCTACCATTTTGAACGTCAACAACAAATGGTACGCATTCGCAACCCGTACAATCGCCAGCGGCATTCGCGTCCAGATCCACCAAGGGCTTTCCGACGACGGTATCCTCGAAGCTCCGGCGCTGGTCAAGTCAGGCTCGACCTACTTCCTATTCTTCAGCTCTGGCTGCTTCACGACAGAGCATTACAATGTAGACTATGCTACTGCAAGCTCCATCACTGGACCCTACACTCGAACTGCGTCGCCGTTAGTAGAGACTGGCACTGGCGGCCTCCGTGGGCCTGGAGGTGCAGACATCATAAGAGGCGGCGAGAGGATTGTGTTGCATGCCAACAACGGTGGAGGAAGGTCGTTGTATACTGCGACCATCAGAATTAGCGGCACGACTGTGGCGCTGACATGAGTCTTATGGGATATGAGGTTATGAGATATGACAATTGGCGATTCCGCATTGGGACTGATGATGATTGACTGCAGCTATTCATGATACCCTGATAGCGAGATCAAGAAATGACGACTTCCAGCATCGCGCCACGCTTCTCTTCGAGCACGATGCGTCGCGCCTCGAGGAGTGCCTCTTCCAGCTCTATCGATCTGGTGACTTTCTTACCCCACAGAGTGTGATTTGAAGCTGCGATGGCCACGCCAACATGGTCAGATTGATCATGACTAAGATCGATGCCCCAGTCTGCATCCCTCGTCTTCGCCGCAATTCCATCTGGGTGCACATCGTCAACGCAAGATCTTGTCGCTTTCCACCCACCATTGTTGAGCACAATGGTCAAGAATGGAGTGCCAAGTCGATGCTGCGCCCAGAAGGTCGACACAGGGGTACCAAACATTAATGCGCCATCTCCAGTAACGCAGCATACGAGGCTGCTCGACGACTCCTCATCACACTCGGTTCCTCGCTCCTTGAGATGTGGCCTGTCATTGATATCGTACTTATCAAGAGCAAGCTTGACGCCGATCGCAGCTCCGCCAGCCCAGCCAAGCCCGCTGCCTCCTTTACTGAGACCACTGCCGGGTCTGTCGAGGCGGAGCTGCTCACATAGTGGGATGGTATTGGTGACAGCGTCGTGGACGTATGTGGTACTCTCTGGTAAGATCCGGCGTAGACAAGCGGAGAGGTGGTCGATTGATATTGTTCCATCGCCACGTGGAGCTGCTCGAGCATTGAGAGCTCGAATCCCTTCTGCGTGCTTCTCGACCAAGTTCTGCCTCCGGTGGTTCAGCAGGAAAGACCGCTCGTGCCAAGAATCATGGCCTCGAATCCATTCGTAGAGCTGCTGCAACGCCACTTCGCACTCTGCCTGGAATGTAGCTTCCGCTGATATATCGAATAGCTGCATCTTCTCCTTCCGCGGATCGATGTCAATGTGGAAAATGCGTGCTGTCGTCGAAGGCTTAGCCTTCACTGGGATCCATGGCACATCACAGTCCAGCACTAGTATGACATCGGCCTCGGAAATGGCAGCAGCACTTCCGTGGGTCCTGCTAGTCCATGCTGAGTGTCGTGCTGGGAAGAGCATCTCTCGAAGCTCCGAGTCGATGACTTGCAGGCCTCCAACAAGATCGGCGAGACGCACGAGATGGCGGACGGCAGCGTGGTTGCGGCCTAGGTAGCCTGTGATGACTAACGGTCTCTCTGCGAGGAGTAGCGCTTCGCCGATTGTGCGGACTGCATCTTGAGGGAGACCTGTGAGTTTACATGTTGGCACCTGAGCAGTCATAGCTCCTGACTGCAGGAGGTCATCCCTAGCGGGTGCCGCTAGAACCTCTCTCGCTGCAGTCAAATACGCAGGTCCTGGCGATCCAGTGGAAGCCATGCAAAGCGCTCGCTTCACCATAAGCCTGACATGTTCCTCCGTCTTGATCTCATTCACATACCGGGCATACGGCGCCACGATCGAAGCCTGGTTAGGCACATCCTGGTACCACTGCACATGCTCCGACCTCGAGGCTGGGAGCTCTCCACCTAGAGTAAAAGGCGCAAGACCAGCGAAGATCAGCATTGGCGCTCTGCCACTGGATGCGTTATGTAGACCTTGGCCTAGTGCTGCTGTGCCGACATCAACATGCACAATCACGCATTGTGGTTTGCCGGTTGTTCTGGCGTAGCCGTCTGCGGCTGATATGGCGACGAACTGGTCCCGTTAGTGGTAATTTTGAGCGGCAGTTGAGAGATTCACCTACCTCGTGCTGGAAGTGTAGCATCTTGGGCCACGCCTTCCCTTCATGTTGTCGTTGTTGATATGCTTCGATGATGCTCGCATGGTCGGACCCCAGTACCGTGAAGAGGTAATCCACGCCAGATTCTGCAAGAACCTGCAGGAAGAGGGCTGCGACTGTGTATTGATGTCCTGCGGTCGTCATGCTGTCACTTGATCGAAGCTGTTGGCTCGCGAAAGGTGTTCCAACGACAAAGTTCTCGAACGTCCAAAGCAAGTTGGTTCATCCTGCCAACGTAGCAAACGTGTAGTCATGTTCACTGTCGCACCTGCTACTTTTGTTCTTTGCGTCCTTCGCACCCCATGACGATAGTCAATTCCGTTTGCAACCGCCATGGCTTCGTTCGAGCCAGATGCAGCCGGCATACAGATCTCGACTGTCGTTCGGAAGCGAGGTCCTACTCCTGGACATGCTAACCATCGTCGTGAGTATTTCTCAGCTACGAAAGCGTGGTTTGAACGAGATGGGTGCGTGACTTGTTATGGTTCGCATCAACACCCATGTGTCGCAGGTATTGTCATCGGCGTAAGGCTTGGTGGTGCTGACTCCAGCTCGTGCTTCGAGTCGGCCGGATTTCCAAACATGATGTGGTCGATGGTCGCATCAGAGTCTCCCATCATTCGTACACGCAATTTAAGAACCCCTAATATCTGATGTTCAAAAATGCAAGCTCTCGTCTAAGCGGCAAGAGTTGACGATGCTCAATCAGATAATCGTTATGAAGATCCGCTCCCAGAACTGCGATGCGCAACAGCATGTCGACGTCACAACTGTTGGTCTTTGGCTCAGAAGCCACCACGAGTTGAGCACACGAGCCATGCATTGCATTGCAGCGAACGAGAATCACCGCGTACCTGAATCTTTACGCAATTGTACTAAGTCGCACCTTAAGCCACATACGCGCTGAAGCGGAGTCGGTCAGGTATGCTTGTTATGCTTGATTCCCAGTTGTACTACCTGCGATAGAAATCCCGACAGTAGACTTCGATAGCACCCTTCGAGATATTCTTCTGCAATTTCGACGATATGTCGTACGATGACACGGAACCAGCCCACGGCGACAAGTCCTCATTCGATAGGGAAAACAGCATAGCCAAGGATCCAGAAAAGGCGAATGATGGCGACCCGTTACCACAATACGACGAGCATCGCAGGAGCAGCAAATACGACTCTGGTGATCCGTTCGGCGACGAGTCGGATTCTGCAGTCAAGTACCGGACGTTGTCATGGTGGCAAGCGTCGATAGTCATGATCGCAGGAACGATCTCCTTGGGTATTCCGTCGTTGCCATCGGTGCTGGCAGGAATCGGACTGGTTCCTGGAATCATCTTGATCGTTGCGCTTGGTGTCATGGCGACATATACGGGCTACGTGATGTAGCAGTTCAAGAAGGTGTATCCTCACGTCCACAACATGGCCGACGTGGGCGAGATCTGGTTCGGAGCTGTTGGAAGGGAAATCTTTGGTGCAGCGCAGGTCATCTTTCTGCTAATTCGATGACTGGTTGATGAAGAGGAGAAAACGATTTGGACAAGGAACGCGTCGAAACAGGTAGTCTATCATGACTAAGCACGAAATAGCGTATTGTTTTCGCGTGTCGTTCTTGCTCCAATGGCTGGTGAGAAAGGACGTTGCCAGCTTGGGTCTCGACTCATAAAATGCTGTCCAACGGCCGCATGGCCATGGAGAACACCACGGCGACGCGCTGCAAGCTCGACTGCATTGGTACGGCCTTGCTGCTGTCCAGCAAAGGCCTTTGCTTCAACAGTAAGTCGAAGCGCCCGGCGGCATTCAACCTTGTCACCAGCCCTCGCTCCATCACTGCTTCGCCCTTCTCTGCAACAGACACCTCTTCCCCTTCAGCGCCGTCACAAAAAACGACATCGGCGTCATATCATCCTCACCGAACCCCTCCGCCTTCGGCGCCACCATACCCGAATTGAACGTTCGATAAAAGTTGGCCAGGGCATGTCGCAACTCAAGCTGTGAAAAGTGCTGGCCAATACACACTCTACTCCCTCCTCCAAACGGCACAAAACTATCCTTCATGTCTTTGGTCACATGATCCCACCGCGATGGATCGAACTTCTCCGGATCGTGCCACACAGATCTGAGTCGGTGCATCGTGTATGCTGGGATGGCGACTGTGGTTCCTTCCGGGATGTAGTGGCCTTCGATCGTGGCGCCGCCGGCTGGCACGGCGCGAGGGAGGCCTTGTCCGACTGATGGGCGGATTCGAAGGGTCTCTTTGATGACTTTGTCTAGCAAGGGTAATGTTCTGAGTTGTTCGTCGTCGAAGGTTTCTGGGAGAGCGGATACTTCGCCAATCAAGGCTTGCTCTATCTCAGGATGCTTGGACAAGTACCAGACTGCGAAGGTGGCGGTTGAAGCGGTCGTATCTGTTCCGGCAACGATGCTGTGAGATGGTCAGCCACAAACTCCAAAGCTGATCCGCTATCAGTACACTCACTTCGTCCGCGCATCTGCTTCCATACTGCGATGCGAAATCGAACCATCCTGAAGGGCTGCATATGCCTTGGTCAAAAGTGTCGGCTTGACGTTCTCCGGATCCGCTTCATAGGCTTTCCAGTACGCTGCCAGCCGACCTTCAGTATAGCTCTGCATCCGCATCTTGCCTTGCTCGACATCTTCAGAATTTCCCAACAGCATGTACGCAGCAATCTTTCCAAGAAAAGGGAATTCCGCCCGAAGGATGCTACGCAAGCCGTCTATCTCCAGATCATGGATGTACTTGTTCTTCCCCCCGATCTTTAGCAGATCAAAGCTCTCGCCAAACGCTGCTTCCGATATCACATCGGTTGACATGAACCAGAACCACTCGTTGACATTGACGTAGCCTTTTCGATCGACTGTTGCGGCCATTTTCGATACTGCGGTTCGAGTCTTGGCGGCAATGTATGGCTCCATGTTCTTGATCCAATTTTCTGAGTAGTTGTGCGCCAACAACCTTCGATGCCGCGCATAGGCCTTGGAATCTAATAGGGTGAAGAGGCCAGATTCATCACCGACGGCGATGTTGTACCACGGTGTCTTGAGGAACGGACTGCCGATCTGGTAGATCATCTTCGCCGCAGAGCTGGAAGCGAGTGACACTTCGTAAGGCGAGATACGTACGACAGGCCCTTTCCCTGGTGAGTTGCGTGCTTACTCCAGGTTCTACTGATACTCACCATAGCGTTCATGCAGTGCATGCTCGTACCTTGTCCTCTCTCCAGTCATGACAGCAAGTTGAAAGCGACGGTTAGTCCATTTCGAGATTGCAGGTCCTGGAAGATGGGCAAGCGGGTTGGTCAAAGCCTTGCAAGTCTTCCACTACGCTCAATGTCAGTTCGCACAAAATCTGGGTCGACTGCCTTTCAACGCATCTTACGACGATGGCTCCAATGGCGAGGACAATCACAGCATAGAACGAAGGCGGCATATCGTTCAGCGGGTTGTGCATCGTCACGAGTGTTGGCTGATGTTTAAAAGTTTATCGCGAGCCGTAAGTCTTTTATACTCGCAGCAGAAAACGTCTGCGCGCGACTTGTTGCACGAGCGTACACGTTCGGATTGAACCAGTGTCACAGAGTCTGAGGTGGTACTGCTTTAAGTCTGCTGCAGCATCCTCTTCATGCTAGGGCTACGGCTGACTTGACGCGTGGTGTCGATCACCAAGGCTCGGCACTGTTCCTGCGGGAATGACTGCACGTGACCATTCATCACTGTGGGCAGTATCCTTTGCGCTGGTGCCAGAGGCAACTCTCTATCAGCCGCTTCAAGGAGCGCGTGCTTACTCATGCACTTGATTTCGTTCTTGGCCATTGGATCAATCTCTCTGTCGGTTCGCCACCCATCTCTTGACCACGAATTCCCGGACCTTGAAGGTCTTCAGTAAAGCACCAACGTCATCCTCCGTTCCGTTGATAGCTGATGGTGCAGGAATCTCAACATAGCAAAGTACAAGTGTCTTCAGCACTTGACTCTGGACTCGGTTAATACAGTGCATCCACCACCAGTCGTTGGTCTGCTTGACTCGTCTCTCCTTTACACCTTGCTTGGTTTTCCAGTAGGGGTCCGTGTACGAAGGCACAATGATCACGGCGAATTCTGCATGAGAGAAGACTGGGCCACGGAAGTAGAGGAGGTAGTCAACCGCAAATTTGACGCCTGGCCGGACAACCCAGCCCAAGGATCGAAAATGGTGGTACACGACGTAGTTGAGGAGGAATTGGTTGTCTGGTGGCACGATTGAAGAGGCTGATTGTGGTGGAAAGATACTGTGGTGAGAGAATCGTGTGAGGAGATTGTGATTGGTGAACGGTTCGTGTGGTCCAGCGGTCGGATGATGATAGCAGATCGAAAGTACACCAAGGCCATACGAGAGGAAGAAGGCTTCCTCCAGGGTCAGCTGTAAGTGTTCCTGGTCCTCAATACTATCCAGATCCTGATGCAAATCATCGTTCGTTCCGATGGGCTCCGCTCGATCCAGATCTTTCATGTTCGCTTCTGTTTGTGCACTATTGTGCTCCTCAAGGATCCTCTTCGCAATTGCAGCATCTGTCTCCAGATTCTCGAGCACAGAGGGGTCTAATTTCCCCTCTTCAACCAGCTTTTGCTTCTCAATACGTTCGGCCTCTATTCTCGCACGCTCGAGCTTGAACATTTTACGTTCAGCTCTGCGTTTGTTGGTGGCCTCTTCCGCTGTCCCGCCTCCAGTTCGATCCGCTTTCCGCTGTGCTTTCTCTCGATCTAGCCAGCTCGGTTCACTTCTGCTGAGTGTACCCTTGCCGAAGAAGCCCATTTCCCATAGTGCTCTGGCATGTTTTGGATCTGTGACGTGAACGGACCTACTCTCTGGTGAGAAGTAGCCGATGTATAGCTCTGCTGGATGGGATGATGGTGGCGAGACCAGGTGAAATAGATATGTGTATGCCAACCGTAGTAGTGAGATTGGATTTGTCGGATGGAAAGCTGGTAATGGATACGCTTCGAGGGGCAAAGGCTTCTTGTGGATCAAGTTATAGTTTGGTTTCCGTTTTCGTGGTTTCTGAGGTGATGGTGTGGTTGCTTGTCCGTTTGTGCTGGCCTCGGTTGACACCGTCTTGACAGCTTCAGCAGGCTCGCCGTTGGCACTGGGCTCATCAGGAACAGTCACATAGTCCATCCTGCCGGTCGTGGCTAAACAGTATAGCCACGACATTGTGAATCTATATTTCCAGCTCGCCACTTGCCACTCTCTGCAACGAACGGCCTTCTGATGCGACGCCTTCCAGGTCAGTATCGCCACGGTTAGAGCGCTGTGTCCAGAGTTACAAGATATGGCTGGTCGTGAGAAATTAGTCCAATGGATCGACCAAGCTGAATTTTCGAAGAGTCTCTGTTAAGGACTTTGAGTCGCGTGCTGCAAGTGAGATATGGCGTTGATCGAGATTCTGGGGTGTGGCGGTAGCAGATAACTATGAGCTCCGTCAATGTGTCTATGCATGTGCTGAAGTGAGTAATACTAGGTATGCTAATGTTTAGTCAAGACAGTTAAGGTTACTTCTGGGTCAGAAGAACGGAGATCGGGCCGAAAGCTTGTGATGATCCCTGCATATGAAGTATTTCGAGGGACCGTGGGACCATAGGAGTGATGTCCGCCTTCACTTTCACGTTCAAGCATCATCTTGTGTATCTTCGCGAGCTTCGACGATGGCTACCGCACGATGGTCTCTTCGCCTGCCTAGAGGAGTATCGAATCTCCACCACACTGGCGCGGTCCCCGGCAGAGTCAATAGCAGACTTCGCCCCGAGCTAGCACCACTATCGCAACGAAGATGGCTACAGAAGCCGCCGCCTCAAGATCGTCCCTGGGCATCGCGACCAGGGGAGCCAAAGAAAGACGATTCGCAGAATGAGAACCAAGACAAGGCTATACAAGAGGGAGAGTCCCAACCAGAGCAGGCACAACAACCTGGACGTAATGCACAACTCGCCACAGCCCTCGCAGAGGCCGACACCTCAGATCTGGTCACCGAAGTGCACATCCCAGACGGTCCGAATGCCATCCTCCCGCCGGACCATCCAGCACTCTCGATCCTTGGGAACAGCAGTCTGGTCATCCAACGACAGATCGAAATGATGAACATCATCATTGGCATGGAGCAGGCAAACAGATACGTGATCATGGATGGCCAAGGTCAAACGTTGGGTTACATCGCGGAGAAAGATCATGGCCTTGGAAGTGCTTTCGCCAGACAGATGTTCAAGACGCACAGGAGCTTCACAACACACATCTTCGACAGACAAGAAAGAGAAGTGCTGCGTATACACAGACCCTTTGCATACATCAACAGTCGTATCAGGATTTACGACCCAGTGCCAGAAGGCGGATATGCCGATATGGAGACCTCAACGGCACTGCAGGGCACGTCCGCTAACTCGGTCGTAAACCAAGGAGCAGTGTCGCAAGTCTCGCCTCTGAACCTGGAGGAGATGCGCATCATCGGTGAAGCTCAACAGCGATGGGCACCCCTACGCCGAAAATACGATCTGTTCAGTTATCGGCCAATCGAAGCTCCCCGAGACGAGAACCTACGCATCGAGTCTGGCGAGAAGCCCACTTCCGACACAATTGCACTGACGGAATCAAAGGCACCTGATCAAGCTATTGAGGCTGGCATGGTACAATTCGCACATGTAAACGAGCCATTTCTGTCTTGGGACTTCACACTCAAAGGCGAAGATCAGAATACTATCGGTAGCGTCAACCGCAACTTTGTCGGCTTCGCAAGAGAAATCTTCACTGATACGGGTGTCTATGCACTGAGAATGGACAGTGCTGCGCAGACGTCCGCTCTGCAGGATGCCAGCGGTCAGGAAGTGGCAAGACACGAACGAGAGGCTGCGGCGATGACACTGGACCAGAGGGCAGTGATGCTCGCGACTGCCGTAAGCATCGACTTCGACTACTTCTCTAGACACTCTTCCGTAGGTGGAGGAGGCTTCATGCCGATCTTCTGGCCCATGGGTGGAGGAGCAGCAGAGGGCGGTGCCGCTGGGGCAGGGGCCGGGGCCGCTGGAGGTGCAGCTGAAGGAGCGGGAGCTATGGAAGGTGCTGCGGGTACCGCCGGGCGTGGTCTTGGTGGAGCTGCCGGTGCGGGCAGCGAAGGGGCGATTGCCGGCGCAGGAACCATGGCTGGCTACGAAGCAATGCAGCGTGGTGCTTCTGGACAAAGAGGTGGTGACGACGCAAGTCCGACAAATAACGAGCCGTTCGGAGCAGGCCAATCGCCGGAGCACTCAGAGAACAGGCCTGGCGCCGATGATGTCTGGGGCGAGAACGATGATCCTTGGGGAGGTGGTGGTGGCGGACCTCCCAGTGACGGACCGCCGCCAGGCATGGGTGGCGAGGGAGGTGATGGCGGGGGAGGAGGAGGAGGATGGGCAGATGTGATAAGCGACTTCTTTGGCGACTGAACGACATGACGAAACTCCTCTCTGATTTATGCATGGCGCGAGCGGCGATCTTAGCGGAACTGTCAAGATACAGATAGGGGGCATGGACGAGGATGTAGGATATGACAGCAACTGGAGGTATATGATAGAGCACGTCTCCGCTCGAGACAGCCTGCCATGGATTGGCACCCAAAAGACCCAAACGCAAGGAAACCCAGCTTCCAGGTCCCATCACTCCTCTCAACCTCGACCCGCATGAGTCCAGAATCACTTCTCCCAATTGTTCGTGGTCAGTATCTCTCCCGTCTGCTCAATCCTGGCCTTCGCCATACACTTCCCCCTCCACAACTTCAACACCACATCCTCCAACTTGATGAGGATCTCTTCGCCCTCACCGGCATCTACATGCACTTTCCTCGAAGCAGTCCATCGGTCCCCCATGATCTGGTCGGTGGTGAAGCCATCTTCATTCACGATCGAGGGGATGAAAGGGAACTCCATGCCTGAGGTCATCAGCACGATATCAAAGGGCGGGATTGAGATGCTGTACCCTCCGCCACCGACTTCCCCTTCTCCTCTATGGTGGTCAAGGTGCAGTTGTAACGGAGAGGTCGCTCATCGCTGGTACTGAGGAGCATGAAGTAGAAGGTCAGTTTGAGGACGTTGTCTGAGCCGATGGAGGATTTGTCGAGTGTGAGGTTAACGGCCCATTCTTTGGGCGGCGGGTCATTGTTGGGGACCAACATTGGAATATCACCCGAGGATGTGCTTGAGATAGCCTTGCGACGGGGCGTGGATTCAAGTTTGACTGGAGCAGTGCAGTCCTCCGCCAAGCTGGCATTCAACGTTCCGGTCTAGAACATGGTCTAAGTTGCGCCTCAGCCGATGACTCGCAGAAATCAATCAGGCAAGAGTTGCAGCCCCGACACTGAAAACAGATGACAATTGTTGCAACACAGAAAGGAAGAGAAAGACATACAAGCAACGAGCAAGTCGTGCGAGGAAACCAAAATATGCTGCCTTAGGCAAACCAACCACCGAAGGATTCACTCGCGGCTGAACCTTAGCGCCGAAATTCGCCCATCTGATTCGCCAATGCCAACCACCAACTAACGGCCGTACGCAGTTCGCGGGATCCACACCAGAGTGAGGGCAGGTCATCTCTCACTCCACAACGCTACAACGGGCAGGAAGCACCTCTGTTTCCTGCTCGATAATTAACGACTACTAGGGCTTCGCAAAACGTGACGCGCAGCAACAGATTGGTCTCAGAGCGCAGTATACTAACGGATGTTTGCAGAAAAGCGACTCCACTTTGCACCAAGGGCTAAGAGGGTTCCAGCACACTGTCCAATGGAGAGCTTCGAGTTACGTGCTACGTAGCTCCTTCCCGGTGGTGTGCAGTGCGTGTGTACAGTGCGTGCCTTGATGTCGGAGCCGAAATGTTGGGAGATTGACTGCACTTCACATCTGTCAACCGATGTTCGTGTACAGATGGTAGGACAGAGGCACGAGGTTTAGGAAGCGAGGCCTTGCAGTTGTTACACAGTTGTGGTTAATGTTGATTATCATACATTACGTTGATTGACACGAAGCAATTAGGGTATCTCGATGCTTCCAAACGCCAGCAGGTTCCATCGTTGTTCCAACAGCAATCCAAGCAACTCGTAACGCCAAACTTCCGTATTCCAGCCCTGGACTGAACCAGATCTGTACGGTCGAAGAACTCCGATGGCCAGTTGGGCAGAACGCCCACAATAAAAGCAGACAACCCAAACTCCAGGCAAAAGTAGGTAGTGTGTAGACGCACCGACTTGTCCCAGAGGCGTCGAAGATCTCAGGAGCAGTACACCTTCTAGAGCACCCCACTCTTCAAGGTCTCGAGTTGCTCGTTCTCTAGGTCAACTTTGAGGATACTCTCTGCACCGAATACCCAAGTCGTGCTGTCCGTGAACTCTTCGAGCTTGTCGAACTCGGCATCTTGACGTATTTCCTCTGTCCAGCGCTCCGCTTTGGGGTCACGAAGCAGGAAGAATGCAGCGAGAGCAGGGGCAACTTATCAGACGCTCCATCCGCTCTTCTTCATGCTGGCGTGCTTCGAGGATCTGTTGCGAACCAAGGGGCAACGGGTAGCCCTGCTGGCGGCGCGAATTGCCGGGTTGCAGAACGCGGTAGATGTGACCATCAACAATCTCCTCCGCGCCGCTGCACAGGTAAGCGAAGGGCGGAACTGTGATATCGAGGCAGATGACATGGTCGTACACCGTAGTCGTCACGTCTCCGAAGCGCTGGAAGTCGTCAAGAGCCCACTCAGCGTGCTTCTCCTGGGCTTGGCAATCCACTGTCCTGTCGAAGAGGAAGCGCTGCGGCGGGCGCTGGCGAGGGATCTGCGGCAGCTCTCGGTAGCGTCGCATCGAGTCACTGAGCGGAGCGCGAATGTCTGGCTCCGGTTCCGGGCCATCGTACACCACAGGGTTCTCATCCTTTCTCTGCATCTCGTACTGGTAGGAGTTCATGAGAACAGGAAGCCCAATCCAAGATGGAGTCTGGACCTTGTCCATCATGACGCCAACTCCGGGGGCCGGTCGTGCTTCCAGATGCTCGGGGTCATTGGCGACATCTCGAAGCAGCTGGAGAAAGCCCAAAGCTGCGCGCGTGAAGATCCGGACTCCAACAGCGCCGCCTCCAACCAACCGACTTGCTATCCATCCACTCGCTCTAGCGATTTGGAGCACGAGCAGCGCGACTTTTCCGCCCGCTGCAACTGCTTTTATCAAGAGGATGAAGCCATTCGGGTTGGCTGCGAGGTAATCCTCAAACGCGGCCGCACCGCGCTTGAGGGCGCGCATGAAGCGTCTACGCTCGATAGTCTGCAGTTTCCCAGCCGATGGAAGATCCTTAGCACGGTTGTCCAGTTTCTCGGCTTTCGACGCTTGCACTGCCGTGAGCTGCTTTGAAGCTGTTCTCGGTGTGGCCTCTGGTAGTGACTGTTCCGCCATCGATGCCGCTGCTCTCTGCTCTGCGGCCTTGGCCAAAAACTTCTTGACGATCTTGAAGGTGTCTCGTACAATATTTCCAGGATTGGTGCCCAGCAAGGGAGGGTTCTCATCTCCATCCTGAACATAGCCATAGAGCGAAGCAGATAGCACCAGGTCACAGTCGACGGTAGTGTACTGATCCGGGTTTCGTTCGAGTGCCTCTCGCAGGAGCTGAATCCTGAGAGCTTCCTCGACTTCTGCGTGGGCGCTTCTCTTGTGCTACATGGTTCAGGCCGAATTCGCCTGCGGCAGATCTCTGCTCCTCGATCTTCTGTGCGGTCAAGGTGGTGGCGTTGGCGATTACAACGCGAATGAGCGCACTCAGACGAGGCGAGACACTCACGTCGCATAGTAGCTTGAATGACTCGGCACCCATTCGAGGTGAAGACTCGCCACTCAGGCTATCATCCTCACTTGGCCGACCATGAGTTCTCGCCGGATGTGGAACTGGACTTGTTGATGGTAGTAGACGACATGAGACTCGGATCCTCATTGTCGCTGAGGAACTTGTCGTGCTTCTCGAAGTGGGCTGAACTCTCAGATGATGCAGAATGCACGGTAGAGAAGGAGCGGGATGGTGACGATGAACATCGCCATAAGAGCGTGTCGCGCTACTGGCGTTGGCTTGAGGTAGATTGCTCTCATTCTGCTTAGTGCGCTGTTTCTTCTGCACCTTCCGTTACTTCTGCTTCTGCTTCTGCTTCTGTTCGCTGTCGGTTATTATTTCACCTTCAGTCAGCGCATACGGGTTGGCAGACTCGCCGCCAGCCATGCTTGCTGATGCGATCGTGAAGATGCGAGAGAGGGAGTGTTGCGACCACAAGATTGAGCTGGTGGGTTTGAGTGTTGATGAAGAGGACCAAAACTGTGTGGAAGCAGGTGTTACGAAGAACTCAAGAGATTAAATTACAGTTCGAGAAGCCTAAGCCGATGTGCCGACCGCCGCGTCACATGCTGTGTAGAACTCATTCACTGCCGTAGTCGAAGATTGCCCCGCCAAAATCCGAGTCGTCCGTACCTCTTCGCAAAAACAGTCCCGACGGATTCAAATGCGAGAGCGAATTGTTCTCAGGTCGATCAGCTCATTGAATCACCTCGTGTCTGAGCTCAGAATCATGCGGCGTCAACACGTGCTGTCTTCGAACCCCCTGTGCCGTACGCCGATTGCGATGTGTCTGCCGTCCTTTGACAGACATTTGCTGTATGACGCCGACGCCTCGCCTCGACTTCTCCGCCATTCAGTAAAGTAGTGTAGCGGTTATTGCTCCTCTCCAACATCACGCATACAGCATGAAGTTGATGAAAAGATGCCGCATATTTGCGTTTGTGATGGCTTGTATGCTACCAAGCTGGCCTGTTCTATGGTATGTTATCTGTCGCTTGATCACTCCTCGAATGGTGAAGCACTTACGACATGGCCAGACTGTCGACACGAGAGAGCTTGTGCAGACAGCCTGGCCGTACGCATGGGTGTAATAGACACAATGCTGGGTGTCAGTCGCCTTATGCTGATTTGATAGTAACCTCTGGGCCCGCAGCTGTTGTGCTCACCATGTCCTAGTCATCGACTTGAGACCTCCCGATAAGCGTCCTTACGAGCTTTTTTGCAATTGCATAATCTGCTGAACTGCCTTCCCCCCGAAGAGTATATGGCTAGCCCCGTCACGCGGACAACGCATTCAGCTCGTGGATGTCCAGCCGATGACCCTCACAAATTTTGATGTGTGAGAAATTCTTAAGCAAACGCTGCTGGTAAGTGCTTTAACTAGCTCCCGCGACCACGTCATCCGAGACAGTGCGCGGCTGTTGCCGCGTCTACCCGAAGTGAATGCTGCGAGTGTCCCGTGACTGCGATTACCGCGCCCAATTCTGATGAACTACGTCCGCCTGACATACAAGCCGCATCTTCGCCGGGTAATCGTGCAATATGTGATGCAGAAAACACCATGAACACCACATCACCAATCGCTGGAAGCAAGCGTTCCAAGCGTCGCGCTGCGAAAACGAGCATGGGCAAGGTTGCATACGAGGTCGCGAAGCAAGAGAAGAGGGACCGCCAGCTCGAGCACGAACGTGTCAAGGCCGAGTCTACGAAGCGTCTGGCTAATGACCTAGCGACTGCTTCCATTCAAGATATTGCGAGGAGCAGAGTAAGTAAGACTTGATCTGGTATGAGTCGAATGTCACTGACTCGCCTGTGCTCAGGTCCATGGTACAGATCACATCACCAAATAAAACATTCAAGAGCATCGGCTTCGCAGCGAGAGCAAAGCCATTGACGTGTTTGGGCAGCGCTCCGCGCAGTCTACGGTGGATTCAGGCCCGAGTAAGCTTGCAACCATCGGAGGTCTTGATCAATGCACTAACCAGCACAGATGCTACAGCGACTGACGAGCAGAAGCAGCAGCGTACGGCCGACTGTAAGAATGTGAAGTCATCTAATGAAGAGTCTCACACGTGTTCTGATCCGCTAGAGCAGCAAACACCAGAGGTGAGCAGGGACAAGGAGAGGGCCGCATTATGGAAAATGCTCGATATAGATTGAATACGCCGATCCCAGAGTCAAACACCACATCTAGAGGTGTCGGCTCGCGGCGAGTGATCAAAAGGTCGAGATAATAGATGTCGTGTTATATGCCAACTTTGATGAGTTCCAGGACCTCCTCATCCATCAAGACAGTCTCGGTCGTCACGATGCCATAATTCCGTGAACCTGTATTGTGTGAAGCGTTAGGCGTTTGAGTGCTGCCTCAATAACCCACTGGAACATATCTTCACATGATCAAGTCTCTTCTCCGATGCCATCGCATGTGCGCCAATAACGATGAAACGAATGTGCCGACCACTT
Source organism: Fulvia fulva (assembly GCF_020509005.1). Taxonomy (NCBI): domain Eukaryota; kingdom Fungi; phylum Ascomycota; class Dothideomycetes; order Mycosphaerellales; family Mycosphaerellaceae; genus Fulvia; species Fulvia fulva. Next base: position 2,836,487 of record NC_063017.1, on the reverse strand, counting down.
TTGCCTTGCCCTGGTGATGCCGGATGATAGGTCTCAAACTACGTCTTCGTGCTTTCGCTGGTTGGAGTACCAATTACTCAACCCCACGTCCTCGCCTTTCGCCGAAGCTAATTTGGTTGATAACATTGCCTCCACGCTGTTGACAACTTGCTTCTTCGTGACCCCCAGCATACCAGTTATCAGCAGATGTGGTGGTGGTAGAAGAGAAGGAAAGTTGTTAACCATTCTTGCCTTGCACTGGCGACGCCGGATGGCAGGTCTCGATTCACGTCTTCGTGCTTTCGCTGGTTGGAGTACCACTTACTCGATGCCCCGTTCTCGCCTTTCGCAGAAGCTAATTTGGCTAATGACAGTGCATGAACGCTGTGGACGACTTGGTTGATCGAGACTCTCGGCAGGCCAGTCATTGGCGAAGATGGTGAAGCGGTTGACCATTAATACCTTACACTGGTGATGCCGAATAACAGATCTCGAGTGACGACCACGTGTTTTGGGCGGTTGGGGTACCACTTAGTCTATACCATGCGCTCGTCTTTCGCCGAAGCTAGGTTGTGACTAGTAGCATAGCCTACACGCTGTGGAAGTATTGTTGTTCGAGATTCTCGGCAGACCAGTCATCGGCAAAGGTGGAAGGAAGAAAGAGAGAGCGAGCGGAGGAGAAATTTCTTTGGTGCGTCCGATGGTCAATGTTTGCCGCTAATGCAGGGTTTCCGCTGCTGCCCGGGTCAGAGCCCCGCCTGCGAGACCCACTTGTCAGTGAATGAACTCTGGAGCTTTGCACTTCTTGTAACGACGCCACACTTGACAGAATCAACTTGCACAACGATCCACCTTCCTCTCTCATCGGAACTGTAGTGAGATCCTCGACTGTGCCCGCTACCCAGGCCCTGCAACACCGACCATGAGCCAGCCACTTCCAGCAAAGCCAAGTAAAGCCGCCAAGCGGCGCACAGACATCGCACGCATTGGCAAAAAAGGCATTCTACGACGGCAAGAAGCAAAGACGAGAACTGCAGCAGCAGCAGGGGCGAGTGAAAGCGAACGCAGCCAAGCGCCTCAACAACGCCTACGAGACCGCTCCCCGCGAGAAGATTATCAAGGCTCATGCAAGAGTTGCGCGCCCAGACAGGGACCGCCGTAGTCAGTCGCTAACAGCTTCTTTGTAGGTCAAGGGCGCCGATCGGTTCGGAAAATATAACATCTTGCTAGACCGTCTCCGCAGCGCATCGAAGCGTGACATCGCCGACACCGTGAGCAAAGTCACACAGAGTGCAGCACCACCATGTCTCACTGCTGCTGCGAAGCGCCGGATCGCCTGGGCTGACATGGGCAAGGATGCGTACTACCAGCAGAAGCAGGAGAGAAAGGAACGACAGCAAGAGAAGGCGCGTGCTGGAGCCGAAGGCAAAAATGCCAATGATAAGAGCCAATGAAGGATGGCCAGAAGGATGGCTAGCAGGATGACCAGAAGGAAGACCATGAAGGAGGGCCGATAGTCTAAGAGATGTAGTTTGGGCCTTTGGAACAGTGTTGTAAGTTTCTTGTGTTCATTCGAGCTTGTCTAGATCTTATAGTAGATACAGACTTTCATCTTCCGGTCGTGGCTCATACCTCATCATACGAGAGACATATCGCTGTCCTGAGCCGCTGTCAGTATGCGCTGCGAAGTCGACCAATGGAATGCGCAGCTCAAGTTCTTACCTGACTCGCAAGTCGCGTGTCTTTCTCTCACGCTCCCCATCTCTCCTCAGCACACCCTCGGTCCTCTGCGAGCCCTCCGCAACTGTGCTGGCTTATTGCCAACGACTTACTCCAATCGCATGGCATTGAATAACCATTCAGGATCTCACTACCAAACTCATTTCTCACCATTCCTGACAAACTGCTGGCACGCCCGCACGACCTTTGTTGCCCATCTGAGCAAGCCAAGGTCCCAGACGATACCAAGAGTGGTGGCTGCGGAGAACAGTGCGACCGATAACCAGAAGACGAACCTCATCGGCCAGAAGACATCGATCAGGGCGTACCAGACGCTCATGGCGGAAATAGAGAAGGTGGCTAAAGCTCCGGAACAGAGGAAGAAGCAGATGTCGTCTGTTCGTGTGAGGTCCATGTATTCGACGTACTTGCGGCTGCTCACTGGCCTGACGAGATAGTCCATGAAGAAGTGCATGTTTACGTATGCGTGGTAGACGAGGTACACCAAGAGCGTGTTGCTGGCGGCCGTCCAGAAGAGACCAAGACCAGATGTTATGAGATTGATGTTGGCATGGTTGGTGGCCATTCCTGTTGTACTGGTGCAGTCTTGGGTGAAATTGGTACGTCTGTTGCTCAGATGCTTTGAGTTGCTAGACTGTTCTTGTTGGTGAATATGATTCTCGTCGAAGTCGTGTCGCAGTCGTAGCCCAGCGGGGCGTCGCAAAGTAGTCTACTGTGCTCGCTCGTATGACTTTATCTGAGGTAGTTTGCGTTCTGCAACAGCAAACAGCGCCTCACTTCAAGTGGGCACGCGACGCACTTCAATATTCACAGTCGCTTATCGCTTATCGAGCGGATCATCACCGGCACGACCGAAATCGGCTGAAACTTGACCAGAACGAGCGTCACAATCGGTGAGTCCACGCCCTTGCTCGTTGCTACGGAATACGGACTGTGCGTTGATTGCCACACCACCTTCTCAACGCACATGGAGCGGAGAAGCTCGAGATGGTCCGGCTTGAGGATTGTCTTGCAGCTCTCAGGTCGCGCTGCACTTAGGCTGCGAGGCGAAGCTGAGCAGTGCGGAGTCGTCTTACGAACGGGCAATATCGGCATCGCTGAGCTGCAGATACTGCGTCAACAATGGGTAGCAAGTTGGGCTCACATAGCATTCTCAGCCATCTTTCACGCGAGCATGGTGCAGGGCGCTAGACATATAGCTCCGGCATCCTTGCTGTGTCCTCAAGAACAGCACCTTGGCAGCAACACCGGCTGGCGGACACGAAACACCCCTGTCCCTGACGACATCGTGGCACGGTGGGCAGGATCGGCCGGGCCACGCAAGCGTAGCGTGTCGCGTCACTTCACGTCTCAAGAAAGCAATGTTGAGTACAGTACTCGCAATGGTCGACACCAGTCATATACGACGAGGACACAAGCTCACGCGACGACACGATCGCCACATACCACCACCACGACCTATCCGGAGACTTCTTCTCCAGATGCCGGCGACGACGCCAACAAGCCGATGAAAAGTACGTAGAGTGGGAAGGAATTGAACCTCCATCTCTGAGTTGGATGGTACTGGCGGATGGTTGCCGCCCTCAGCATGTCAAAAGAATGAGACAGCTAGGGCCCACTGAGTGTCCTACCATTGGACGACATCACCTGAATTGATTGCCAAGAAGGCGATGATCTGAAGAGAAGAAGTCAGCCTGAGGCAAAGGGGAAGGAGGACTTACCAAAGTCATGTGATTTTGTGTTGTGTCGGACGGTGCTGCCTGGTGTGGAGGAAAGGAATGAAGGAGGAAGAGCGAAAGTTGAAAGTACTTAGGGGGATCAGGTGGTCAAAGCGCAGCACTGCCTTGACAGTGGAGCACGACGAGGCCATAGGAGATGGCATGACCAGCTCGAATAGCTGTCTATGTGGACCTTCGACCTGTCTGTGCTGCGGGTCGTTGGCGAATGAAGGCATTGCAAATCGCAGAGTCAGGCTCCAGTCAGACTCTGATACGCTCGCAACATGCAAAAGTCGGTTGCAGCTTTTGCTGCTCTTCTTTGTCCACAGCCTTATTGGACGAGTAGCAGCCAATTCCGCATGAGTCAGGACGGCAAGACAGTCGTAACTCCGCTGTACAAGCAGAAACGCCGGGTCATCATTGTGCCGGGCTCACGAGCCTGGAGATGGAGAGCTTGTGGTTTGATGTGGCATACAGTACAACTGTTAAGATCAAAGCTTTGTGATCTTTATTTTTAGTCGTGTGAGTGTCTTCGGAATGCATTCCTCAGGAACGACAACAGCCAGGCGCCAGGTTTAACCTGCCACCGCGGCACGCTTCGTAGCACTTTCCTTCAGCAGGCCGAAACCCCAGAGCGCTTGTGCTTTGGCAGGCCGAGATGTTGTTAATGGTTCCGTCTTGAGCATTTGCCGCACGTTCCGCCTCGATGTTGATGGTTGAGCACCAGCGAGGCTTACGTTGGCGCACCACGAGCCTCCAGATCTCACAACGAGGCTTGAGTACAACGCTACCTTGTATGTAGTAACGGGGATACCTCCAGGCTTTGAAACGGAGGGAGACATTGTCAGAGCTGCAATGCTCGCATTTCCTTGTCGCATGCTTCGCAGGTGATAACGAGAAACAGTCGGCAAACCTGAAGTCTCTTGGCTGTCTCTGAAACCGCGCCACTACCATCGCAGTCGTGAGCAGACTGTGAGAACTGGTTGTAGTACACGTCAACACTGCCACACCCACTGGTGCCCTCGCCATGCACCCATCACTCCTCTCTACTCCGCCTTGAGATCCGTAACCTCCTCATGCTGTACACTCTTTTTCCTCTCTACCTCCCCCGTCGCCTCCGCAATGATCGTCTTCCTCTCCTGCACATCCAGAAAGCTAACCTGCGGGTGGAACTTCTTCGACTCCCACGCCTTCGAGCACACACCAAAGAGTTCATCGACCTGCTCCAGAGACAAGCCCTTCGTCTCGTAGATCATAAAGTACACAAAAGCGATGCAGACGAAGCAGAAGCTGCCCCAGATGAAGAATACCTTCGACTGGAGATTGGCGTACTCCTCGTTAACCATGTAGGGGGTTGCGTAGGCGATTGCCCAGTTGAGGAGCCAGTTTGTGGCGGTTGTCATGGACAAGCATTTGGCGCGGACTTTGAGGGGGAACATTTCGCCGGTGACAACCCAGCTGTAAGACCGTGTTAGCCGGACATACGAAAGCACAGTGGACGGAGTGTACTTACGCGACAGGACCCCAGGAGCTAGCAAAGAAGAAGATGTAGATGCAAACGAACGAGATCGCCGCTCGTTGCGCTGCCAAGTTCTCCACACCAGCCACAGTACCGGTGCTGGCCACGATGAATTGGTAGACGCACATCCCGATGGCACCCATCAACAGTAGGTTGCGACGACCCATCTTCTCAAGAAGAGCGCACCGAAAAATGTGCCAGCAGACAGAATCGACACTATCAGAGAGTCCTGCGATGCCGTAATGCCTTCGTTATCGCCAGTCTTGAACTCCTGGATCCAATAATTCATGGCCAGGATACCGCTTATTTAGACCAGTATCTAGACATGGTGAGTTGGCACAACGTTAAGAGTACTGTGGTTATTCCACCTACCATATCCGAAAAGAACACCGCCAAACGCCACGAACCTTTGCTATCAATCAGCTTTGCGCCTTTGTCTGCCGCCTTGCATTGTACTCACAGGCCGACGACAATGGCAGGCCATGCCTTTCCTGGCTCGTCCTTGGGCTTGTTGAGACCGATCCCCATCTCGAGTGTCCTTCTCTCTCCACGTGTTGGAATTATGCCTCAGGACGTACCAAACACGCAAGAAGCCTCGACCAAGAACAGATGAAAAGGGAAGGACACTCTTATAGACCCACCGAAGCACTTACGATCGGTACTTACGAGCAGCAGATATTGCCCCGCTGTGGTTGCGCAAAGGGCACACGATCCTTGTGCTGTCAAGGTCGGACATGAAACGAGTCCATGCGCCCACGCGACTACCGTACCGGATCTCTGCCTGTTCGCCAAGTCGAGAGATGACCGAGACGATCGCATGGATCAAGGCTTCAATGATCAGGCGAGGCTGAGACAGTCGCTCGAAAATGCCGCGACAACATGCTGCCAGTTGTGACCATATCACGTTGTGAAGTGCGCTGATTGCCGCACTGTCAATGATGGTCCTGCTTGATGGCGAAGGACCGATTGTAACATCCGGGGCAGGCCGACCACATGGGAGTCTCCGCAGAGCCACTTTGTGCCCACGGGAAACGTCTTGGGGCCCGTGATTAGGCCAGATCAAGATGTCGAGTTGGCGTCTGGGCGATATGGGTCATCTTCGGACCAAGCTCTTGGAGTTCGAAAGAACTTTGCATGGAAGGCGCCAAGACAAATCGGTCGAGCTCTCCAGACCGGATCTGGCTCCCAGTCACCGGCATATAGCGTGAAATGCCGGGATATAATGACTTCGCGCTGGCGCCAGAAGACCATTGAGTAATCGGATGAAGGCTTTGCTAAAGTCCTGCAGAAGTGCGCAGGCCTGTTATCGGTGGGTGTCTCTTCTGGTAGACTAGCTCGGCCTTTCGAGAATTTCCTCAAGCGGACTGCGCCCGTTGCATGCTCAAAGGTCTGCAAGTAACACATGTCAGCAGAGTGTCTTCATCGTTGGATGTACTGCGCACTTACACCAAGATCTCGAACTCGCTCCATCTGGTCAGTGACACGTCCGAGCGGCGATAAACCTTGAGAAGGTTGTCGATCGAAGCTTGAGCTTTCCGCCCGTCGATCAGTCTCATCATCGGTTTGGATGTCGCGAAGGACGAGTCGAAAACCAGCAGGTTGCGAGAGCCGTCGTGTTTTCGTTCGATTCCGACGATGGTCATGGAATGCCCGGCTCGTTGGAAGTAGATCGGAGGCAGGTTGGTGGTGCGAGAAGTGCCATGCCTTCTTGCTGTCTCTTCACCACTAATGAAGTAGGCCTCGACATGATCCAGTAATTCCTCAGCTGCCATGGGGTCGGTGTTGCTGTTGCCATCTTTGAAGGCGAGCGCTTGTGAGTTGACACCGATGCGGGTGAAGAACGTCAAGGCTTCTTGAGTACCAATCCATTTGCGAGTGTTGAGAATGCCTCCCGTCTCTGTTCTACCGTACGCACCCACGCCACTGTCCCAGGCTTTCTCGATCAGCTCCTGAATCTTGACGACAGTGGGTAACGTCTGCGGTCCATGCCGATCCATATGCTGCACGTAAGTGAGTAGCACCTGAATGTTCCAGAAGCCACAGAAGTTGCCATCACACTCGAGCTTGTGGATGTGTCGAACACATGGGTGACAAAGGAACGTAGCGGCGTTGTCCTTGTCGAGTGAGCACAAGTCCGCGAGCACGTTGATCACGCCTTGCGTTTGGTTTGGAACAAAGGCTTGCCTAACGAGGCGCCCATCACTGCCGATTCGTTGCACATACTCTGGCTCAGCATCGTGCAGTAGGATATGCCGCACCTTATCAGGCATTCGCTGCTCAAAAGCATAAGGTCCAAGTTCTCGTTTACCGAGACGCCCAGGGTTGGTCGGCGGCCGAATGTGCCGAACAGTCGATGACCTGCCATAGTTGGATGTGCCTGGAAGAAAGCGTGGTTAGTGACGGAGGGTCGAGCGAAGGATGATTGATGGAAGTTGTGTCCACATCGCGAGGGTGCTCTTCATCGAGCCTGCCGATCGCCCCTGCAGGTCGCGAAGGCTCAAACAGGAAAGTCCGACGATCAACAGAAGAGTGTCTCGACTACTGAGTCCACTTACCGGAGAAGAAGCTTAAGATACTGCCTGATCCTCGACTTGGGCTATTCTCCAGTCTCGACTTTAGCGTGTCGAGCTTGCGTGGTGGACTGCTGGGCTTGCCGCTGCTCGCAGGCTGAGGTCTGTCTGGCCGTGGCGATCTCCTTGGAGGCAATGGAGGAGGTCTCTCATTCTCCTGTTCTTGCAGTGCAGCTGCGACATGAAGATCGAGGTGCTCATCGATGTCGGTCAAATGAATATGCTCGCCACATCCTGGTCGCGTGCATCGCGTCCACTCGTCAGATGGCATAGAATCGTGGCTGGAACTGCTGACAGCGGCAGAACTACTGCTGTTGGCCGAAACACGATTCTCCTTGCTAGGATGCTGGTCGTTCGGGACGAATGGCGAGTCGTCTGTATGATGTTCTTCGATGTGCAACTGCACAGCATGTTCGTTTCCATTGTACCCACAGAATGGGCAGCAAGCGTTAGCCATTTTGTGGTAGTCGCGGTGGGTGGTGTACGGAATTGCCAGATCTCATGATCGAACAGTAGATGGAAGTCGAGATGAGCGTCCTTATAACGGTGCCTGGTGAATGCTGGTGAGAGGCCGCGCCTTCTTGTCGAGACTGCATCGCCACGAGACGCGCAAGCCACGAGAGTTGCCAGGGGTTCCATCAAATACCATCAAGTGCCATCAAATACCATCAAATCTTGAGCTTGCTGCAAAATGGCGTTCGGTGGGGTGCCGAAGCACATGGCCACATGCAGCTCCAGTTCATCATGTGAACATCCCCAGTACGTCACCTGCCACTGCATCTTGAACAGCATTTTGTTCTACCCTCTAGTACCTACCACCTCCATCATGTCTGCAGCCAAGATACAGAAGGTGCTCGCGCGCCAGCAAGCCAAGTATGCACCGGCCAAATTCACAGCGAAGCATCACTAACAGCGCTCCCAGAATTGAAGAGGGCGACTTCTACGAAGCACACCAACAGCTCCGAACGATCGCGAACCGATATGCCAAGTCTCAAGACTGGCCCGCCGCTGCCGACCTCCTCTCGAATGGCGCCCTCATGCTGCTCAAGGCCGGTCAAGGCGGTTCTGGCTCCGATCTATGCACATATCTGATGGAAGTCTACCAAAAGGCCGAGTTCAAGGCAGATGTTCCAAACAAGGCACGGATACTGAGCTTGCTCCGAGCTTTCCCACCGGACGAGCCCAGCAAGAAGAAGTTTGTCACTGGAATTGTAGAGTAGGTCAAGAGCTTGAACATACGGACAGCACGGAATGGGCTGACATTTAACGCAGATGGTCGGCAAAGCACAGCGACTTCCCAGCGGGCGATCCTGAGCTTCACCATGTTATAGGATCACTATACGCAGAGGAGGGAGAGACCTACGACGCCGAACGACATCTCACCCTCGGAACCAGTGACTCTGCGTCCGCCCTCGCTGACATGGAGTACGAATGGTACGCCTCAGACGAGCCCTCGACAGCCTCACACTACGCCGCCCGTGCCGTCTTCCCCTATCTGCTCATCGGCAACACTCGTGCTGCGAATAAGGCACTGCTCCTTTTCACCAGCAGACTATCCTCCCTCCATCCCGGCCTCGGCGTGCAGTCCATCTCCTCCCCTAGTAGCGACATCCGGATATACCCATCCCTCCCACTGCTCAACTTCCTCGGACTCCTTCTACTAGCGATCCAGCGCGGCACGAAAGACTTGTTCAACCAGCTCAAGACGCATTATGCAGCACATCTCAAAGAGGCGTCGCAGTGGGACGAGCCGCTGCTGCAGGTTGGAGAAATGTACTTTGGCATCAAGATCCCCAGCCAAAGCAATCCCCTGTTCGACATGATGAGCAGCATGTTGATGGGTGGTAGCAACCCATTTGCAGCGAAGAAGAAGGAGAGTCGACAGGTCACTGCGGGAAATGCAACGCCTAGCACGTCAGAGACACCTGCGCCGGCGCCAGCGGTCGACTAGGAATATGAGCACAGTAACAGAAAGAGCTACATCAGTGTAGAATGCAATACCCTGCGACTTCGTGATACACCTTATCATCTCGCCGTTCTTTGTCTATGAGATCATTTATTGACGTTCTAGGGCGTCGAGGCCTGGAACGAGGCCATCTCCATGATCTCTATGGTAAACCGAGCATGGCAGACGAACACTGCCAAACGTTGGAGATCTGGTCGCTTTTCCATTATGTTGGCTCTCGCCACGATCACCTCGTCTGAACGGGATGACGGGTAAGAGTCCTTTGTCTGTTGCGCTGGGCTATCATAGCCTCACTGTCGCATTCTTTAGCCCTGGAGACGAGACGAGAGATGAACACGGTGATGTGAATATGACAGATGAGGTGTGAGACCTCCTTCGACCCTTCCTAAGCGATGCTGAAACGCCTGATACTGTATATGATCTGCCTCCAATTCACACAGCTCTACACAACCTCGCATCATCCTGCGGCACCCAATAATCACTCCCGACAGCCGTCAACGCGTAGAACACATGCGCAGGATCATACTTATCCTTGACACTCGAGAGCTTCTCATGATTCACACCATAATAACTCTCCTTGAGGTGGAACTGGTACGCTGTGTCACGTACCTTCCGCCGTATTGTGCGATGCCGACCTGGATTGGAGCGAACATCGCGTTGAATTCGTCGTAGTAGCTTGGGAACTGGCGGATGACTTTGGTGTAGTCGATGTTGAGGTCTTCGAGCTTGGTGATTAGTGGTTGCAGCAACTCTTCCATGCGCTCAGCGGTGACTCCCGGTCCTGTCATTGGTGTTATGGCAAAGGAAGTGTTACTGAAAGCGGAGACACTCATGATGCCTTCGTCTACAATGGCAGGCAGCGATTCATGATAAGCATTGATAGCTTCCCAGAAATGGTCCTGTGATATGCCATTGCTTGTGAACGTCAGGTTGCCCCCAGAGGTCGGCGGATCAGTGTGTGCTTTCACAGTCATGGAGACAACAACACCATACGTGCCACCGCCGCCACCACTCAGAGCCCAGAAGAGGTCGGCATACTGGTCGCGAGTCGCTATCAAGTGTCGGCCTCGACCATCAACAACTTCCCACTGCAAGACTTGTCACTTGGTCTGCTGCAAGGCCATACTTCGAGCCCAAAGCTGAGTGACCTCCACCCTGGGTATAGCCACCGACGAGGCCAACAGTAGGACATTCGCCGCCAACCACTGCCAGGTTCTCCTTGTGCGCGGCTGCGTACGCTTCGAAGCCTTGAACGCCGGCGCCCATGCGCATCGCCTTCCGTTTGTAATGCGCATCTTCGTAATCGGCGATTCGGATATCCTTTGAGTTGTGCATCCAGAGCCCGAGCGAGCCCGCACCCGGAGACTTGGCATTGTAGTCGTGGCCGGTGTTCCTAATGACTATGCGGACAGTGTGACGCTGGGCAGATGCTAGGGCCCGTCGTACATGGTCAGCACAACGGACATCGACTGCGTAGCTGACATAAGCGCCAATGATACAGCGCGACGATCTACCAGCAAAGGGATCGCAGCTTTGATTCGCAAAGAATGGTGCCATGAGCGAAGACGAAGTAGCATAGCTTATAGTGTATGAGCACAATCTCACCATTGGCAGCACATTACCGAACGACGCACTGAGTGTCAGGCAGGGTCCAGCCCTCCTGAAGCTGACTGCATGTTGTAGCTTTGTAATCGCCGAATGCGCTATCATGACATGGGGCTGCCGACGGAGTGGTTGCAACAAGATTGCCGCCCAGGGTGTCGTTGGAGGTGGTCCATGTGTCCTCGGATGGCCAGCATTCATGTCCCGGAAAGCATATGCATCGTGCATCCGTGTCTGTTGTCAGTACTGGCGGAGGGAAGAGAGTAACGGCGATGGCGGCAGTGAGGATGGCGAAGACGGAGCTGAAGACGCCGAGCATTGTGCTTCGTGTCAAAGAGAGAAACAGCTAAAGATGTTGTTTTGGTGATGGCTTGGGTGAGAGGTGCCTTCACGAATCACCGGTGACCAGACAGGCAGCCGTTGCGAAGATCCTGCATCGCCACGTGTGGTGTAGTCTATGCAACGCGCCTTCCTTCGTCATGCTCTGTATGTACATGTATCATCTCTGTCTGCAAAGACGCATACCTTACCATACAACGCATGTGCCTTCTGATACGCAGAGACCTGTTGCGCTCGCCGTCGCGGGCAGGCAGCACGTCGGCGACTGGGCTGGTCGCCTTGACGTAGACTAGATTGTCGCGATGAGACGCGGCGAATCACTTCAGCGATGCGTGTGCAAGCCGAGCATCAGCCAACGCCGCCACTGCAACAACGCGTCGGGGAGCGCACCTGACCGGGTCGAATGTGGCGCGAGCGACTGCTTCCCCGTCCGCTCCCTGGTGGCAGCCGCAAACATCGCCGTCTGCACATGCAGCTCGCCTGCACCTCTCGACAAAAGGTCCCAGCCTGCTCGCGGACCCAGCATGAGACCTCATAGCAATCAGCAGCTGTGCACGTGAAGACGCACTTCCATCTTTGCGACGCCATCGCTGATGCACCGCACATCCTACAGGTCCGACGTAGAAATGCTCATCATGTCGCCTGAAGACCCCAACCACTTCAGCAGCGACGTTGACCACCACCATGTTGAGAAGCGACTAAGCGGCGGGGAATCGTACTTCAGCAACAGCACTGTCAGGAGCATCGCGTGGCAGAATCTCACTGTCACCGTCAACGACCGAACCACCGGCCATGATCGCGATATCCTTCATCGAGCTTCGGGAGTGGTGAAGCCTGGAGAGATGCTGGCACTCATGGGACCGTCTGGATCCGGAAAGACGACACTGCTCAATACTTTGGCTCGCAGAACCGATGCCAACGCAGGACATGTGCTGATCAACGGCAAGCAATACCCACTGTGAGTACATTTTGCCCACATCTTGTTTGACCATGGCTAATGTCATTGCGCTAAGATGCACTCATCGAGCCATCAGCTCTTTTGTGGAGCAGGAAGACACTCTCATCGGATCGTTGACCGTCGACGAGACCCTAAAGTTCGCCGCGAAGCTTGCATTACCTGCGTAAGTTGCGCATGCGATTTCTGCCTACGGTCTAAGTGCTGATGCTACCATAGAAGCGTGAGCAGAGCCGAAATACGAGATCGTGTCTCCAAGCTCGTAGGATCCTTCGGTCTCGGTGATCAGCGACGAACGCTGATCGGTTCGCCGCTCCGCAAGGGCATATCTGGAGGCCAGAAGCGCCGGGTCAGCGTGGCAACACAGCTCATCACCGGGCCTTCAGTACTGTACTTGGACGAGCCGACCAGTGGTCTCGACTCCACTGCCAGCTACGAGGTCATGTCCTTCATCAGCAGAATCGCACTGGCGAACAACGTAAGTCCAGCTGAGCATCATTGACCCATCTCCAAACGGATAGCTGACGCTTGCTAGCTCATCGTCATTGCAAGCATACACCAACCATCTACCAAGACATTAGACCTCTTCTCGAAAGTCATGCTGCTGTCAAAAGGCCGGCCCTGCTACTTTGGATACACATCCGATGTCGACGACTACTTCAACGAGATTGGCATGCCGATTCCGCCTCTCACAAACCCTGCTGAACACATGCTGGACATCACCAACGCTGACTTTGGCAATGACGCTGACGGGGCCCGTCTCGATGCCATCTTCACCCGCTGGAAGCAATCACAGCGCGCGCAGCTACTGGACACGCAGCTTGCTGAGCTCTTTGGTGACGATGTCGAGACGCCATTCGTGCCACATGCTGCCTTCACATCACAGGTCGTCACCCTCCTTCACAGGGCTTTCATCAAGAGCTACCGTGATCTAGTCGCCTATTGGATTAGGCTTGTGATGTACATGGGCCTATCGATCATGATGGGTACCGTGTGGTTGCGCTTGACTCCTCACCAGGATCACATACAACCATTCATCAATGCGATCGTAAGTGGTGTATCATTCGTCAATCTGCTTTTTGCTAATTACGTCGACAGTTCTTCGGCTCTGCTTTCATGTCCTTCATGGCAGTAGCTTACGTTCCTGCCTTCTTGGAAGATCGGTCGATGTTCGTCAAGGAGCGCGCCAACGGTTTATACGGCCCAACCGCGTTCGTCATCTCCAACTTCTTGATCGCACTGCCATACCTATGTAAGTTCGACTCTCCTCGATGGAAACCCTTTGCTGACTCGCAACCAGTCTTGATCTCCATCCTGTTCTCCATTTTCTCCTACTGGATGATCAACCTTCGACCCACTGGCGGCGCCTTCTTCGTCTGGGTAATGTGGCTTTTCCTGGACCTCGTCGCCGCTGAGTCCCTCGTTGTCCTCATCAGCTCACTCTTCCCGAACTTTGTGGTCGCACTGGCTTTCATCGCCTTCGCAAACGGTCTCTGGATGAGTGTTGGCGGCTTTTTGGTCTCACTTCCGGTCCTCAACGTCTTTTGGAAGTACGTGTTCCACTACATCGACTACCAGGCCTACGTCTTCCAGGGCATGATGGTCAACGAGTTCGGCAGCCGCAACTACAACTGCGAAGTTGACAACGGTAACTGCTTCTGCATGTACCAAAGTGCGCTGCAGAGCGAGTGCAAGATCGAGGGCATCGCGGTGCTGGACAAATTCGGCTATCCGACTGGCAGACAGGGCAAGTGGGTTGGCATCATGATCGGTATCATCGTGGTGTACCGGCTGTTTGGCTGGGCTGTCACATGGTACAGGAAGACGTGAATGACTGGACTCGGGCGCAGAGGATGTATGATCAGGGCTCAGGGCGGAGATGGATTGCAGCTTCTTGGGCACTTGCGGCGAATTAAGACAGAATGTGATGTACTCTAGCACATGGCTTACGATGAATTACGACTATAGAATAGTAGAATGAGGCAGTACTCAGAGACAACTCTTCTCGGGATGTCTCGCCAGTGACGTGCGAGCAGCTGACACTCTTCACAGAGCCGCCGTGTAGTCACCTTGCAAGTGAAGCTGTTTGCTGCTGGCAGCCGACCAGACATGCTCACAAGACATGCTAGCCAAAGCCTTCAAAACAGTACTACCCAAGAACCACCACAACACCACGCCACCAAACTCACCAAACCCACACCACACCCTCCCACACCCTCCCACACCCTCAACCCCCCAGGCCTCCTCCAAATGCCCCCTCCCCAAACCCACACCCACCAACCCCAATTCGCCAAACTCGGCGTAGAATCCTACGCCCAAGGCTACGGCAAAACAGGGCACTCAGCGCTCTACCTTGCGCACTTACGCGCAACAGTCGCCGACGCATGCGGATCCAAGATCACAGCGATGGAACTGCGACAACAGCTGGCGGCGGCGGAACTCGCTGGGATTGAGAGGAGGGATTTGAAGGCGTTGGTGGATGTGGTGGGGGATGTGGAGAAGGGGAACACGGGAATTGGATTTGATCGGTTGAGGGAGGTGAGGGAGGTGGTGCTGTTGGGGGGACGGTCTGGGGGTGGGAATGGAGGAGGGCAGGGGGGGGGGTCGGGTGAGGATGGGGTGAGGAGGGGTGAGGATGGGGGTCATGGGGCGGTGGGAGGCGAAATTGATGGTACAGAGAGGTTGAGACGGTGATGTCGATAATGCTTTCAACAAGCACCTCATGCGCTAGTCCTGCTATGTTTCAACATTGGAAGCTATACAATGTCCGCGGACAACATAGATGGGTGGTCTTGACTCCATGATCTACATGACATTCCGTGTCAAGCATACACCAAGGCAAGCAATCTCCAAAGTCAGGCATCTTGCGAGTGAAGTGTCGCGCATTCAAGCATCCCCGTTCATCTTCTCGTCAGCCTGAGTCTGGTCTTGAATGCCATCCCGAACCTTCTCGTACGAGGCATAGGCTTTCTTGAACGCTTCCTTCTTCCAGGTGCCCTTTCCGTGATCCTTCTGATAGGCAAGGTACTCCTTCCAGAATGCACGGCGACTACGCCCAAAATAGCTCTGCCCTGCCTCTCCATCTGCATCGTCGAGCCAAGCATCCAGTACAGAGGACTTGATGGCTGAGGCCTCCTTGATTGCTGCAGAAAGGTTCTCTGCGACATTGAAGAAATGTTTCTTGGCCTTCCCGCTCCCTTTGGACCACTGCTTGGCCATACGCAGCCGCGGATGAAACCCTTCATCTTGGCGGTGAAGTGGCTGTCTCCCTCTAGGCGATCCCACAATTTCGGCTTAGCTGCTGATGTCTTGGCGGTCGGACCTGGTATTGACGAAGCGGCCTTTTTGTCGCGCTGTTCTGTCTTGTGCTCCTTACCCTGCGCATCAGGAGGCGGTGGTGGCTTAGCACCGCCGTCCTCCTCCACATCGTAGTCCTCGTCCAGTTCAACTTTACGCCACCTGGCTCGCGGTACTCTGGCTTGTCGATATCAGATGCTACACCCGTAGTCTTGGACGAAGATGCTGTGCCCCCAGCATGCGAAGTATTGGCATTCGATTCAGGCCCTGACGACGCATCATTGTCCTTTGTAGCACCGGTATGACTCGAGGGCGGTGACGGAGGCTTCGAAGTATCTTTTGGCGGTGGCTCTGTGCCAGAGTCCTCGCGCGCTTTGCGACCGTCTCTCGGACTCGCTCGTTGCCGACGCATCTGCGGATGCTGTTGGTTTGGCAGGGAAGGTGAACGGAGGTGGTGATGATGAGGTCCCGTCAGCAGCAGTACGGCCCTTCTTTGCGCCCGTGGCGGCAATCACTCTTCTATTCCCGTTGGGTTGTGGCGGTGGCATGGTACTTGTAGACGAGAAGATACGGCCAGTAGAAGCGCCAGTAGCAGTAGCACCGCCAGTGTTCTGTGTACGCTCTGATGTCGCACCGGTGTCTGTGTCCTCGCCTTGGAGCGTTGTCGTGCTGTACCCAGTGTGCGTACTTTGCTGAACTTGCTCACCCTCCGATTCGTAATCGGTTGCTCCGTCGTACTCGACACCTTCCATGCACGGGGCTACATGATCATTTCTAGACCCTAATAATGCCCGCCATCTCTCAGCACACCGAATGCCGTCGGGGCCAATTCTCGAGAGCCAAGCCTGTGTGAGGAGATATGGTCGATTGTGGGAAGCCAGTTGGGTCTCGTAGTACATGGCATTGTTGAGGTGGTGCACGAGTAAGTCTTCGTGAAGCTTTCGCTGCTCGCTGTCGGTGAAGGCAGGGAATTTGTCCTCTTCGCGGTGTGCATGATTCAGGTGATGGCGAATGCCGTGTCTTGCTCTCTCGAAGTCGAACTCGTTGTCTGGCTCCATATCCTCGTACTCCAATTCGTTCTTGATGAAGTCGTCAATCGCATCGGCCATGTCAGGATTCGCTTCCTTCTTCTTCTTCAGTGCAGCATTTTTCACGACGTTCTTGAATAGGTTCTTGTACTCTGGCAGGCTCTGCGAAAGCGTTTCGTCGCGGACGAGCTCAAGCGCGCGATCCGCGTCGAGTTCATCGAGCGAGAAGTCCCTCAGTCCGAGTTCTGCAAGACAGAGGAGGCATATCTCGTGGAAGCTGAGTTTGGTACCTTCTGCTAGCTTGAGTAGCATCTTGAGTTGTGCGTAGCACTCGAGGAGGTCGTCAACAGCGAAGATCTTGGAGACAGCCCATTTGGAGTTGCTCTTGCTGTTACAGCCGAGAGGAATCGCGAGCGACAGTAGGTCTTGAAGCTTACGGTACGTCTTGCTGTGTTGGCCTTGACGCTTGACATTCTTCTTGTGCCTCTTCGTAATTTTCATGCGATTCCTCTGTGCCTGGGTAGGCTTGGGCTCTGTATTGACGTCTCGGCGCTTTGCTTTCTTCCTGGGAGCCATGGCTATGCGACCGAAAAGATGGAGCTGATGTTGATGGGCGATTTCGCAGAGTCGTGTTTGTGCTTCAACATCTAGCATGTGCAGGGTAATTTCCTTGGCGCGCGAGTGACTTATTGCACGTCATCCCGCGACTCGCTCGGCAGCTTGCCGCTCCCCGCCTCCGACACATTTATTACAAGCCTCTGACTCCTCAAGCTTCTTTTTTCCTTCCTCCTACATCAAACTGGCTGAGTATGGTTCCACAGCGGCTCCCTAGGAAACCATCGCACTTGGCACACCACTAAGTCGGTCCGAGTGTGCTCGACGATCTGCGCGACTAGTTTTGAGTATTGCAAAGTGACAAGGTGCTCGGTGACGGCCTCTACTGCGAGCTGATGTTTTGCTGGCCATAGCACATCAGCTTCAAGGGGGGTCCAACCGAATACGTCGATGGAGTGCTGGCACACATCGGGAAACGTACCTATCGAGCCGCCGAACCAGAAAAGCAGCAGCGCGGTGCATGAGGATGGTCCCCATTATGTATCGCTAGACAATTCAGCCTAAGCTATGCCGTGAGTAACGTCCATCGAGGAAGGAAAGAGAAGCAATGACATGCGCAAGCAATAGGTCTTCAGTAGGTGGTGCCGAGTCATGGTGGGCGGACATGGCTCAAACACCTACATCAAAGTGGCTCCCTCGGTAAGCGCCCCTGCCTCGCAGTGTAAGGTACCCTGACAAGCACGTAAGCATAGTATTCCCAGGACTCGCGACCGCACTGGTCGCACCCACCAAACGCTTCCGATCCATAAGTATTTGCAGCAGCCTTTCCTCACCCCAACACACATGCCACAGTCCGCGGAGACTCCATCTTTTTCATCAGATCTTCGGCGCACGCGCTGAGGCCTGGAGAAGAGACGTATGGGTGAGCATACCAGCCCTACAACGACCACAATCGACAACACGAGTGTCAGCAAACAACATGATAGCAGTCCGCTGCACCACCGCAGATTGTGCAGACGCGTTCGGTCGCGTTGTCTTGCCTCACGTAGCGCGGCGTACTATTGCTTTGGAATGTAGGAGACGCGGGAGGCTGGTGTCAATGAGGTGGCAGCGGTGGCGGAATGAGATAGGAGGACAGTGATGTGTATGAAGAAGGGGAAGTTGCTGTGAAAGAAGACGCGAGGTGAGGTCGAAAGCTCACGCACTTGTCCCGAAGCGGCGACATCGGCTTTGTCTGAGCAGCTCTGTGACACAGAGGACTGCTGTTGCCCATGAGCATCGCAAATGGACGTCGCTGTCCTCATTACTAGCTGAAAGGCACAGTTTCTGCTATTTAATGGTGCAGCAATGGACAGTACGAGAGGCGCATTGTAAGAGAAGTGAAAGAGGCACGATGACAGGGCAATGGTTATATGACAACGCTTGTCAAAACAACTAAGAACGCATCTCACACTACTTCCGTAAGCCCCAACGCCACGCTAAGTGTGACCACAACACTGTTCTGGGTATCCATACCGTCCGTGCCATACCATGCACCCTGCCCGGCAACCAGCCAAGTCTCTTTTCCTTCCAACGCCATGCTAAACTCAAGCATTCTGTTCTTTCCTTCCCGTCTTCATTACAACCACGGCATCCACAAAAGCTCCGTCTGACTCAATTTCTCCGGGTTCGTAGCCTTCGCGACCAGATCCAACACACTCTGGCTCGCGGGCAGATTGTTGCCAGTAGGCTCCTTGGCAATTGCGACTGCTTTATTGACAATCGCCTCGGCATTTCTCAAGACGTGCTCGCGCATCTCATTCTCCTTGATGTTCTGACGGTGGGTAGATGTAAACCAGAACTGAATCTCATCTCGAATGAAGATCGAGAGGTGGTGCTCAAGCTCGCAATTGGTGCTATCAGTTGACGCCGCAGCCGCATTTGCTCCGTTCGCAGCAGGTGTCTGCGATGTAGTCGACGAGGAGCTGTCCGATGTCAAGCAGCGAGCAATGGCCATCAGCGCGCAGGTGAAGATGCCTTCGGTGTGGATTGGACCCATAAGGACCTGCAAGTTCGGTGTGAGGCGGAACGGCACTGGCTCTGGCTGATGGAAGATTGGACGGTTGGCCATCGTGAACGGAAGCAGCTCAGAGCCCCAGATGTTCCCGTTGCAGCGCGAGATGTGCATCTTGTTCGGGTAGCGCACGGTCATGAACATCGTGAATGTGATGTACGTCAATGCCGCAAGCTGGTAGGAGAATTGTCGGCGGAACAGCCAGAAAGAGTCGTATGATGGGTAGGTGGCAGCAAAGTACTCCCGCACGACCTCCTTTGGCACCATCTTCTCCTGCACATGATTGAGAGCCTCCATGCGCATGTTGAGCCAAGCTTCCTGCTTCTGAGGAGTGACGCCACGCATCTTGTCCATGGTGAACATGATCGGATCGTCCTTGTCGAGCTCGTTGCGGCGACAGAAGTCCTCGTAGACGGCCTGGAGGGTGACGTACGACTCATCGTCCTGGATCATGCGGATCTGTGGACTCAGCGGAACCATGACGGGCAGATGGAACTGCAGATTGCGGCGCCTACTCTCCTTCTTCTTCGACAATGTGCTGTTGAAGATTCTGAAGAGCTGCAGGACTCTCTCCTCGCGCCTGCTGTGTCTAGGTGCGGGATGTTGGATCGCGAACGGATGGACACTACCGTCATGGCCGCGAATCTTGAGTCGTCGATGACAACTGGCAACACCACGTACCAGATCCACAATCGGCAAGAAGCGCTCGATGCGCACAAAGTCCTGGTTCTTATCCTTGTGCTGGAGATATTGGCCGGGAATCTCAACCTCATCGAACCAAACAAACTTAAAGCTGCTCAGATGAGTGTTTTCCGCGAGGTGCATCGTGTTGGGGCGACGATCGAGTCGTTCTGCCAACTTGTCGCGCCATCTCCGCAACTTGACGATGTACTCGTACATCGTAGGCTTCTTCGTGACGAAATCTTGCTCGAACGCCTTTCTTATGTGCGGCGGCAAGATGCTCTCAGCGAAGCGTGTGATATTAGCTTCAGTCTGCGGCGGAAGCTTGTTCTCTTGTGTGAAAGAGTGCGGCGATCGTCCCACGTAACTGAGCGCATCGTTGAGCAGCGCCACGATCAGACGATACGCAT
The DNA here is from genome assembly GCF_020509005.1 of Fulvia fulva. Classification (NCBI taxonomy): domain Eukaryota; kingdom Fungi; phylum Ascomycota; class Dothideomycetes; order Mycosphaerellales; family Mycosphaerellaceae; genus Fulvia; species Fulvia fulva. The sequence goes on along the minus strand of NC_063017.1, from coordinate 2,816,075 downwards.
CCTCATCTGGAGGACACTTGAAATGCCGCTGGACCTGCTCTACCATAGCCTCCATTGACGCATAGAGCAACGGGAAGGCAGTGCGCAAAGTTATTACCAGTGCCTCCGTGTGCTCCCATGGCTTCTTAGGCTTCTTCTGCTCGTCGTCTTTCTTTTCTTCTTGGCCAGGCTCCTTCTTGGTCTCCTCGGTCGCATTTCCGTTCGCTTGACTCTGCTCACCGGCGGCTGTCCCAGGTCGGGATTGACCACTCGGGGTGCCGCTTTCTGGTCTTGCAGGGGACTCTTGCTTGACAGTTTCACCTGTTTGTTGCTTTGCCTTCATGGCCTTCTCCTTCTGCTCACGCAAGGTTTGAGACCTCCTGATGACCTGCATATCTTCATGTGACGTTCTCAGCTGGAAGTGCAGCGCCTGTGGGTACGTCTTTGCCAGATTTGTCAGGATGTAGTGCGCAATGTTGGCTTCACTCTCAGTTCTTGACAGGTTGTTGAGCAACTGCGGGATGAAAGTCACCCAGTACCACCAAGGATGATCGCCATGGTAGTCGTGGAACTTCTGAGATAATTGACCTTCGGCGTCGTCCAGACTCAACAACCACAGAATTCGGCTGAGCAACTTGCGAGATTTGGCGCTCTTGTACTGGCCAGCAGCTTCGAGATAACAGCTCAAGGCATTCGAGCCCTTCTCCATGTCCTGCGGGTCGTCCTTGAAGAGCTGATCACTATATCGACCCCATTCGGCCCACGCTTTGGGTAGCTTGATGTCGAAGAACAATGCCGTTCCGAACGCGTCACTGGCTTCGTCTTTCTGATTGAGCTTGCTTAGGAACATGCCCTTGAGCGTGTAGAATTCTGCCTTCTGCTGCTGACCAAAGTAGTTCAGATTGGTGTTGTTGATGACATCGAGTCCATTCGTCAGCTCACTGCGGTTCTGGTAGTGACACTTGGCCTGCTCCCGCAGCTTCAAGAATGCTTCTTGAATCTCGATATTCGGCAGTGTGTAGATCTTGCTGAGCTGCGTGATGCAAACATCCGGCATTTGGTGCTTCCGCGCGACATGCGCAAAGCGATTGATGATCCAGGCCGTCTCGTGGTAGCCACGATACGCGTAGCTGTTACCAGTCGCATTCCCGCAATTGTTCGGGAGCAGATTGAGGTAAGTGCCATTGATGAGCTGGAAAATATGTTGGCGCCACGTTACTAAGTCTTGCCAGGCATTGATGTCGTCCCAGAGGTTTGGCAAACGGTCACGCCACGTACTAAGTAGGACCTTGAGCTCTTGCGACTTCACATCAAGATTTGCGGCATTGGTTTGAGCCAAGCTTTGGCAGATGACGCTAGCATCATGAAGCTCCACGAGCTGCTGGAAGTTCTGCAGCAGGCCGAGATGCGCGTTGGTGATGCGGCGCGGTAGCTTGTGCCAGTTCTTGATGGAGAGCTGAATGTTCTCATCGCAGACGCGGGCGAAGTCGGGAGGATTCTCAGTCTTGTTGTGCAGCTTGAGGAGCGATGTGAACGCCTGGAAGAACATCCGCCTAGGTGTCGGAGCGTCAGACACTCCCTTGATGACAGTCTCCAGATGATCTCGGTGCTCGTTATTGGTCCATGTGTCGTAATTTCGCCACATCGCCTCGAGGTAAAGGTCGTTGAGGTTCTCGTGCTTGGCGAACTCTCCCAGGATGTCCCACTGTTGGAGCTTTTGCGCGCACAGGACCCACTGGTCTTCCCATAGCATGTACTCGCCTGCTGAGTATGGCAGAGTGCCCGTGCGAGCCTTCACCTGAGCTTGCTCGTACATGGCCTGCGCCTTGTCCCAGATGCCGTTCTGCTCATAGCTCAAAGCAGCATTGGTCTCGACGTAGGCTGCTCTGCGGCGCCATGTACCATAAAAGAGATCGCTTTCCTCGAGGCTGGCGTATGTCTCAACAAGTGCATCGAGGTTGCTTTCCCTGACAGCAGTGGTGTCCACGACGGGTTTCATGGCGAGGTCCTCCATGAAGGTTGCAGCTACATACCATGCATCGTAAGACTTTGCCAGATACTTCATGACGTGCGGCGGGAACTTGACCCTCGGCTTGGCTTGTGCGATACCTTCGAGCAGTGATGATACACAATTTGGGCGACGGTCTATCTGTCTCTGGTGGAAGTCCTTAGTAAGAAGTGCCACGAGGCCCTGCTCGATGTCCTCGCGATCGTCCTTAGCAAGGGTAGACCAGCACACCGGGAAGTAGGCGACCCAGATCTCGTGTGCGAGTTGCCAATCGGTGTGCTGCAAGTCAGCCATAGGTCCGAGGACATCGCGGGCTCGCACGGCATTGATCTCATTCATGAACTGCTTTTCTTTCACAAGCATCTCCTCGAGACTGTCGTCTATCATGACGTCGCCAAGTCGTGCATCGCTGGTGTATGTGCTCAGCGCACTTGAGGCTGGCAGACATCTGAAGTCCTCGTGATGAAGATGCAGCATCGCGTTTTGGTCGAAAGAACCGAACATGAGCTGAATGACTTGACTCAGCCAGAAGGACTCGCACAACACATCCCATTGCTGTTCGCTGATGAGCTTGAAGAAGCGATTGCTCGTAGAGCGGCTGAGCGCCTTGTCGTAGATGGTTTGAAATCTCGTCCGCATTTCCACATCCTGGCTGCGTAGTCCAATCAAGAACGCATGCTCCATGCGCACGGCCAGCTCCGAGCGAGTGATCTTCTGGTCCTCGTAGATGCGGATGACGAGGTTCATGAACTTCTGATACATGGTCTGGTCTGGACGACCCTCGAACAGGAGCATTTTCTGCAAGACTGCTGTCTTCTCCTTGAGTGTAGGAACAGGTTCTGTGGGATTGAAGACCCACTGCTCCACCTGATCCAAGATCTTCTCACACAGCTCGTTATTCGTCGAGCGTTCCACAAGCGAGGCCAACACACTAAGATACGGTCTCCGCGTTTCACCCAGCGTACTGATGCGTGAGGAGAGCATTTCAATGACTTTGATGATGAGGTTTGTTGTGGTCTCCATCTCTTGAGAGCTTGCAGAATTGGGCTGGATGCCCTGTGCCATTGCAGCTTGTGGTGACAGTTGCGTGCTCAGGTGATCCTTGGCCAATTTCGTCTGCAGAGCCTTCAGAAGCGCTGGAATGTGCGGGTCGATGTCTTCAGGCTTGCGTTGTGCCATGACCCATAAAATGTTGATGGCTGCCACGTTGCTACCATTGTTCAAGAGCTCGCCTGCTGTTGTGGTCAAGAATGTGATGAAGTCTTCCGTCGGGCTATCTGCATCGGGGAGTTCCTCATCCGCTGTCTGTATGGGAATAGGCTGAAGCGCTCGCTGGAGCAGAGGGGGGAGCTTTGGTACCACATGCTCTCCGACTTCAGCATTGTGAAGGGCGTCTTGGACCAAGGGGTTCTCATTGCGTAGAGGCTTAGCAAGCAACCTTTGCAGTTGCGGCAGACGCCCAAGCACCCAATCATCAGACCTAGCGTTGATCAGAACCTTCAGAATCTGGACGGTGTTAACGACACGAATTGTCCACGTATCGCCCTTGTCATCCTGCTTGTGATCTTGGCACAAGATTTGCTCTGTCACCTTTGGGAACATGGCATCCACATCAAGATCGTCCCAGTATGGCCGTGACAAGAGCTTGTACAGAAGATCAAGCACCTTGATGGGAAGCTCCTGCTCCAGAGATAGTTGCGGCTTGGTGCTGCTTGTCTCTTTGCGAGGTGGAGAGCCTGGAAGTGTGGCCTGTAACGTTGCGATGAACTGCACCATGTATTTAATCAGCATGAGTCGAAGCGCTGGGCTTGCGACGGCGCCCTTCTTCAGGTTGGCGTTTGGCTCGTCATTCGGTGAGTCGCTGCCTGCAAGCGACCCGTGCTCCTTCACAGTGCGCTCCTCCCACTGCAGCATCAAGGTGAAAAGGTTCAGCGCAAGCTTCCTGTTCTCTACACTTGCCGAAGGCAGCGTCACAACTTTGCTGATAGATGGTATTATGATCGATGCGAATTGGTCTCTGGCTTCGTAGAAGAGGTCTGGGTGCCGCACCACAAATTGGAAGATGTTTGTCAGTTGCTGCGTGTTACCCACTTCCTCAGCCAGTATCTTGCGTGGCAATCGAGCCCACACGTTCTGCCGGCCGTCTTGTCCACCGAGTCGCTTCTTGAGCACAGGCTCAAGCACCTCCAGTGACTGCATCACGAGATTGCGTCCTTCGGTTTGGTGTGCACGCAGGAGACTGTTGTAGACTTGCATTGCGATCTTGGGTGGCGTTTCGTAGTGGTGGATGAAGTAAGATATCAAGCAGTAGGACGCGAATTTGTTGATGTGGTCTTCCAGGCGGATATAGTTCCATCCGAACTTGATGAGATCTTTCCTAGTGTCTTGGAGCATGTTGTGATGATACTTGATCAGGAAGGCCGATGTTTGCAGAAGCTCCATTCGACTGTGGTCAACGCCTTGCGTGTTGTCATCAGTCATGTCAGCGACAGACTGCGGCCGCCAGAGCTTGTTGTGTATCTCCTCGGCCATTGTCTTGTCCAGAAGCGCTGTACCCTTTTGATTTGGTTGGAACAAGATGTCCCAATTGCGCATGACATCGTTGGCTAAGATTGGATTTAGCAAGTTGTGGAAAACGAACCACTTCAGCTTCTGTGTCGTGTCCTTGCTTGTGTAGACCTCGATGCAACGATTCAAGATCGATCGATGGTAATCCACGGAGTCATTCTTGATGACGTGGCTGTAGAGGTAGGAGAAAAGTGACGGACATGCAAGGAGCTCGCCCTTGGTGCAAGCATCAAAGATCTCGAAAAGGGTGGCAAGATCGTTCTGCCTCCCTCTCATGTAGTTGGTCATAATGTCAATGATCTGTTCAGCGCTCTGCATGACTGCCAGACGCAGATTACTGGGCAACGTGTTCTGCTGCTGTTGCGTTTGGAGCGACTTTGCGGCCTCCAAGAATGCCTTGCGTGCCTTATCATTCTCTAGGAGCTGCTTTCCGTGTTCGCTGTGTTGACATATAGCGTGAACTACGGCGATGGCGTTCACTGCAGACTGAGACTTCTCATTGTCCGTACCCGCTCCTTGGAACGTGTCTAGAAGTCCGTCGACTTCTTTGATCACCTTCTCGCGGAGAGGGCCACTTTCCACATCGGCCAGTATCTGAGCGAAGAAACGGCCACGACGCTCGTCCTTGAGCTTTTCGCTGAAGTATGTCCAAGCCTCATTGGGATAGTGGTTGAGGTACTTGATGAGAGGTTCCCGGAACGGACTGCTGCGAGTTCTCCTCAAAGTCACCTCAAGGGAGAGGACGCGATCAACAAGATCCTGCAGGAATTGCGCTGCTTGGCTCGGCAGCAGATGGAACACACTGAAGATTGCCGTAACGATCTTCATCTTAGGTTGAGCTTCGACCAGACTGAAGGATACTTTCTGCAAAGTGGGTGGGTCGGCAATATGCTTCATGTGGTCAAGTAGGCGCGTCCCTATCTCGACTTTGAAGTAGTTGTGAAGCAGTTGCAGCAGTGTTCGAAGACCCTCTAGGCCTTCAACAGAGAGCTTGCGCGGGTCCTGGACGTTCATCAGTATCGGTCGGAGGCCATTCTGTAGGAGATCTTTGGGCAGCTTTGAGGTCGACTGGAGCACAATCTTGAGTCCTGCGTTCGCAGCGGCAGCGACTTCCTTGTTCTTGCTGTAAAGTGACTTGAAGAAAATGCTGATAACCCGGGCTCGATGCTGGTTACCTTGTTGTTGCTGGCCTTGACCCTGCGGCTGCGTAGACGGTAGGTTCGGACTGAATCCAGGAAGCTTAATCGCGGTTGTAAGCAGCTTGAGTCCAGCAACACGAAGTCGCACGATCGACTCTGCGGTGCGGTATTCGTACGGCTTCGGCGCAAGGTTTTCGTCGTCCGCATCCACGAGTACTAACGCTTCTGTCAAAAGTCGATTCAGGTTCTCGTCGAATGGCAGAATCTCCTTGTCTTGTGGAACCTCCAGCAGGAAGTTGATGGCTTCAATGTACCCGATTTGGGCAGCGAATGGCAGCGCACGTAGGGGCTTCACGAAGATGACCATCGTAAGCGTGTCTTTGACTGGTGTGAGGAGCTCATGTAGCGCCATGTCAAACACAGAGGCAAGCGTACGCAAAGCGAGCTGTGCAGCCTCTCGAACATGGCGGTTCATATGACTGACTTCAGCTACAAGGGCGCTAGCCATGCGATACAGCTTGCTGTCCTTGCTCTCGAAGTCGCCCTTCTTCTCGAGTCCACTCGCGCCGTATCGCTTAATCAAGCTGACGATGGTATCCTTAGCTTGCACGCGAATACTGGCGGGAAGATCCTGCGGCATATCCTTAATGACGTACAGAAGCGCCTGCAGCATGGTTGTGATGCGCTCCGTGATCCACGATTCCGAGAATGCCATCCTCTCTTTGTCGACCATGATGGTAATGCCAAGTGCACCCGATGATTTCGTGAACCACTCTTCTTCGTAGCAGGCATGGTTCAGACTGTCGGCCAGCTTTGTAAAGAAAGGCAGTGTTTCAGCTTTTTCTTCGGAGCCAAAGATTGTCGCCGTTATCTTGAAGCATACTTTCATGGCGGCCTCTGCAGAGTCCCTCACCTCTTTTCTCTCCGATGCTAAGCTTTCGCAAATGGCATCTGCGAGGATCGAGGCCTCTACAAACACTGGTCCTTCGCCAGCTTTCACATCGAAGGCCCTCTTGTTGTGTTTCTGTCGGGCAACAGCAGTTGCAAGCTCGATCAGCATAAAATGTCGATATATCCCTTGGAGGAATTTCTCGGCATCATCTCGAAGTATATCAATGCTGGTGGCGAAGAAAAGAGCTTTGAGGAGCTTCAACAAGGTGTGCTGTTGCGCATCTCTCTTCGCAGTCGACTTGACACGTTCTGACGACGAAAAGAGATCTGAGCCGAAGTCGAAGTTCTTGGTCGCCAGATCTTCAGCTTGCAGTCGTACGAGTCGTGCCATATCATCTGGAAGGTTGTCTGCTCCGACCAGGAGCTTGACATGGGCTATGATGAACTTGAAGGATTGCCGCTTGTGAAAATCGTCCGACTTCTTCTGAACGGCGGTCTTTGGCGACTCCCATAGCTTGTCGATTGCTGTATCTATACCAAGCCGAGCTGGCATCGCTCGCTCGCCGCCGTTGCTAAGCGAGCCGATGAAGCGAACATCGAAACTCGCTTCATCGTCAGCGTACGATCTCCAATCAAGATCCGGAGGATTGGTCAGGAAACGCCTGTTGCGGCCGCCGAGCTTGCCAAGAATACGGACCGCAGTATGTGCTCCATGATGACCGGTGCCAACAGCTATTTGTCCGCCATTATTGTTGACGCTGGTGCTCGTCAGGCTTGCAGGCTTGAGCATGCGCCACAAGCTTCCCATAATTTCCTCCATCCATGGCTGCATGATCGGATCGAGGTAATCAGCGGTCAAATTGTCCACGCAGAGTTCGAGAGTCCGTAGACCTTGTGCAGTGAGCTCACTGGATCCGGGACCTCTCGCGTCGTTGGACGAGCGATCATTGGAGTACGCACGCTGGCTCGGTAGAGAAGTCCCGTCTCCCGAGCGCAAGGCCACAGTAAGTGGTCTCATGAGATATGACAGATGAGGCAACAAATGACTAAGTCGTGCCGGGACCGTCAAAGATAGCTCGACGAACAGATCTCTTGTCGTACCGTCTGGTGCTGCCGCGAGTTGCGTGTTCAGCACCTCGAGTAGCATCTCCAGCAGAGGAAGGATTTCCTTGTAGAGGTGCTCAAAACGCCCGCCTCCGATGCTGCGGAAGAGAGACCTCAGAAGCAGGAAGAAATTTGTGGGTTCCTCAGCTGTCACGGAGAGCTCGATCGACCTCGTGATGAGCTCACGAACATGCGGTAGTAGCACACCCTCGTTGTGCTGGGAGAAAAGGGTCACCGCCATGAAGCTCAACTTGAATAGGCGAAGCAGGACTGAGGTCTTAGCAGAGTCTTTCTCGCCAACCTCTTCAAGCTTACTCATGAGGAACTTGAGCAGCATACCGCAGAACGCCGGGCTGGTAGCCTCACTCGCAAGCAGGAACTGCGGGATGTGTAGCAGAGCAGAGTGCTTGAAACTCTGCTCGTACAAGAACTCGATACCTGATGGCTTGCCAGAGGTAAAGATCTCGTGAAATGTTGCTGGATCCAGGTGATGGAAAATTGTAGCAAATGTCTCCAGTAAATCCTTCTCTTCTTTGGAGTTGGCGGTTGTAGACAGGCTAGAGCTGGGCTCGGCAGGAGCAGCATTTCCATCAGTCGAGTCCAGAGGTGCATAATACTGGAAGCACTTCGCGCCCTGACGGAACAGCTTGATCAGTACCTCAACCTCTTCCGCCTCAAAACCGGAAGAGAGCTCGCCCCAGTGGGGTGGCGCACTAGCGACATCGACCTCTTCTTTGATCTTGGGCGGATTGCTGTTCCGTAGCTGGTAGAAGAACTGCTTAAGTCCCTGCAGCAGATTCTTGAACAGGAACTTGTTCTCCGAAACCGGGTCCATCGCTCTGTCCTTGGGACTGACAGCCTTGATCGGCATTGCGCTGAATATGTCGGTCTCGTCCCAGTCAGGCTTGGACTCCTTGTCTGCGAGGTACTGTTCGGGTGCCTGCGCATCTGTGCCAGAGGTACTCTGTTGCTGGCGATAGAGTTTTACGGCGTTTGGGTAGGCTCGATTCATCGCGGCGAACTTGTCCGCAATGCCATTGAGTACGCTCATCATAAGGAAACGAGCATTTCTCTTATCTTCAAGCTTAGACATGCACTCCGCCATGTTGAGAAGCAGCTTCGCGCTCATAGTCTGATAGCTAGTACCCGGAACGTCGACGCCATCGTCTCCAGTCATGTTGCGCACATATACTTGGACGACTCGTGCGATTTGCTCAGGGGTCAGCTGCTCCCTTACGTGATGGATGAGATCAGCCAGCATCGTGTATGCGAGTGGTCGTAAAGCTGCGTCCGCGGTGAGCGAGTCGCCTACCAGCGTGCGTGGGTCCAGCAGTGGCAGAATCACTGGCAAGAACACGGTCCTGAAGTTGAAGTTGATGATGTGTCTAATGGCGACCAGTAGCTCTTTGCGAGTCGCGGTATGACTTCTAGGGACATCCCGTAGCAACCGTACAGTCAAGTCTGGTAGCAACGGCAGAAACTCGTTGAGCGACTCCTTGTACGCACGCAAAAGATATGCCAGAAATGACATCGTCTTGACCTGAGCAGTGATCATGTCGCCGAAGGCAGCACTCTGTTGCTTTTGCCGAATCTCACGAGCCACCCCCGTAAACACAGTATTGTTCTGCACAGCTTCTTCGTGCGCTTTTCGTTGCGGTCCTGCCTGAAGAAGTAGAGTGTCTCTGATCAGTGGCGTGAAGTTTCGAACGTTCTTCGGCGCCAGAGCTCGATGAGCCTGGAAAATCGAGACTACTATGATGGGACACTCTGCCACGACCTTGAAGCTGTGCATGCCCTTCGCCAGTGGTCGATTTGTCTGCTGCTCTGCACCGAGATCTGCAGCCAACGACTGTGAAGCCGAAGCTACAGGCGAGCCAGGTGTGCCAGTATTGTTCGGAGTCCCAGGTGCTGCCCCAGTGGCAGCATTGACCGGAGTAGTAGACTCGAAAGTATCTGTCACTGTGTTTGGCATGCTCTTGAAGATCTCAACGATCAAGTCGAGGAATGGCTGAGCCTTTTCTGCCACAGCCTGCGTCTTGGTGTGATATCTGCAGAAGTCCATAACAATCTTTAGACACAGCACAGAGTTGTCCTCGTTCTCCGTCCTGACCAATTCCAAGCCCTTGTCCACAATCTTCTCTGCGTAAGGTTCCATTGCCGCGTTGTCCGTGGCCAACGGCATGCGATGAATGATCTCCAGGATACATTGTCGCACTCGCTGCTCCGGCGACGTTGATGTGAAGACAGGCGGACCATTGAGGATGTTCAGAAAGATGGGAATGAACTTAGCCAAGAAGGTGCTGTATGTCGGCGGCTGACACAGAACCTCGAGTTGGTCGCGCAGCTCAGTGAGCAGAGTTCCCTTGGTCTTCAGATCCACTGCCGCGTCCTGCAGCTTCAACTCGAAGACGTCCATCTGTCGTTCGGTCATGATGGGTAGCGGGTTGGCCTAGCGGCCTGGATGTGTTCTCTTCAACCTGCTAGAGGTTGTTTCATAGCAGGCCTACCATCCAGCGGGAATATCGGTCCACGTGCGTGCCAATAGGGCGTTGGGTGGGTTGGTCGTGTCGGGTTCGTGGTCGTGGTCGGAGCAAGTGGTGAAACAGTTCGTGCAGTCGTAGAACTCGTTTCCTCTCGATTTCGTGTAGAGTCAGGCGCGTGCTCGTCTATGCGCGTATTTCCTCGAGTTTTGTTGGAGCGCAATTGTGTTAAGAGACTTCTTTGAAGAGTCTTGGTAGGTAGTCGCACGGTACAGGGTAGTAGTGTTGGCGAGATAGTGTGGTGACGTGTAAGGCTACACTGTCGTGCACTTCAAAGCTCGCGAAAGCTGTCGGAGAGCCCAGCGAAGGCGATGGCTTTGACCTGGAACAGTAGATCATTACTTTTATAGGTCTAGCTTGCGGAGCGGTGCGAAGCGTCTGCACAGATCATCTCTCGTCGCTCATTGGTAGATTCGTCATCAAGCATTGCGGAGGGCGGAAGTCTCCCCTGGCTTTCTAATTCTCTTTCACATGCACACCTGCACGAAACTATCTCGAGCTTCACGGACTACACGGGTACTGCAGAGCTCACTGTACGACGAGCTTTCGCCCAATGTAGCCATCTTGAAGGCGACGGTCCGACACATTATCATCACTTGGGCCACGGCAAGCTGCATTGTCCTGCAATTACTGTCAGGAGAGTCGAAAGGAAGCAACCCTTCACCTTCGCCTTTGTTGCTAATCGATGGAAGTCGGATATGCCTTGAAAAGTGTGCCACCGGAGCATAACTGGAGGAAAAGATGAACGTGAAGTCTACGCAACCTCTGGTCGCGGCTGGAGACTGGCACACGTTTGTCAGGCTAAATACCTCTATCCTTGTTGGCTGCTGTGCCATCGAGGTCGCTTTCGATCGTTTTGAGTCTGGCCACATCTTTCGGTAATCATCCATACAGCCATAAGGATATCGCTTGTTGCAGGAGCGTTTCCCACGTCTCCTCTTCTCCACAGCTTGCATCACATTCCAAGGCGTTGAGGCTGCATCGGGAGGACTTGAGCCATACCAACAGCCACTCTATCTGCTGTCTAGCTTCCGATCCTTTTCCGCAGAACCAGGATCTTGGCATATACGCCGGCATTTTGCCTGTATGCCTTGCTCTCGGTGCTCAGCACTTCCGCAAGGCCAGCATCTTGTAACCTCTTTACCTCAGCTTCATAACCATGCGTCGCCCAAATGTCATCAATGATCGTCGCAACAATCAGACCTCCAGGTTTCGTAATCCTGATGAACTCCTCGAGAGCCGGCTTGGGGTCAACATGACCATGCGTCAATGTCCCGACACAAGTCACAACATCATAAGTATCATCCTGCTTCTCAATCGGTTTCGACAGATCTGCGGGTGCCAGACTCCTGTATAGCCCAGTCTTCGCCGCAACCTTCAGCATGCCAGTAGAAAGATCGACGCCATCGATGTTCTTGCAACCAACCTGGGCTAACGCAATCCCAGACAGCCCAGTCCCGCAACCCGCATCGAGAATGTCCCCATCGACCTTGCCCAAGTTGTCCAATATAGCTTCGGCAACGTATTTCGGCGCTACATAGTCTTGCTTCGCAATATCATCGTTGAACTGGTCGGCCCACTTGTCGTAGATATCTTGCAAGTCTTTGGAAGTTTTGGAGTTGTGAACGCGCGAGACGTATTCGCACCCGCCATCGCTAGTCGTGACCGGGCCGCTGTCTTGCCTGGTAAGTGTATCCGTCATCGTCGTCGTCTCGAAGCCGTCAGGAAGTTGTGGCCTATTTGGGAAGGTTGGTACGGCAGTGGCTCGTGCGAGGGCAGGGGCAGGGGTCGTTTGTTCCAATGGACTGGTTCAACAATGAAATAAGCAACGATTCCACGTGTACTGACGATTGTGCCTTTGGTATTGATGGTTTGAAGATTGTTTGTTCCTCAATGCTACAGACAACTCTCGTTGAGGCGGGCGAACGACTGCCGCCCAGCAGGACCGCGACTCCTCATCCGTGACCCTCCACGATCCACCTCCACTTCCTGCTCTCCTCCGCCGACGTCACAGCAACACATCGGATAGCGTTCCCGACATGCTGCTCCTCGGCCTCACTGGAAGCATAGCGACGGGGAAGTCAACAGTATCGGGCATATTGTCGTCACCGCCGTACAACTTACCCATAGTTGATGCCGACAAGATTGCGCGGCAAGTGGTGGAGCCAGGTACCTCGGGTTACAAGAAGATTGTAAACACATTCGGGGCTTCGACACCAAATCTTTTGGTGCCAGCTACACCTGAGAATGGCGGCGAGCATGGTCGCAATGGCAAAGGCCGGGGGCTGAACCGACCGGCACTGGGCAGGAGGGTGTTCGGAGAGGGGAAAGATGAGGATCGCAAAGCGTTGAACAAGATCGTGCATCCAGCTGTCAGGACAGAGATGTATCGGCAAATGCTGTTTGCATATCTCAGAGGCTACTGGGCAGTTGTTCTCGATGTACCGCTGCTGTTTGAGTCGGGCTGGGAACCACTCTGTGGCACGATCTTGGTGGTTGCGGTACGAGATGCGAAGATCCAGATGGAGCGCTTACGGGCAAGAGATGAGCACCTGACGGAGGAGGACGCGAAGAACAGAGTCGCAGCTCAGTGGGATGTCAGAGACAAGGCGGAGAGGTGTCTGAGGAGAGGAGACAAAGCGGGCGTTGTGGTGTGGAATGATGGCGACAAGAACGATCTGAAGAAGCAGATCGATCAGGTTATGTCACAGGTGAAGACTGGCAGCCCGCAGTGGTGGGCATGGTTACTACTCCTGTGCCCGCCATTAGCTGCGATGAGTGGAGGATGGTCATACGTGAGGAGCTGGTGGATCAAGAGGCAGTGGGAGCAAGAAAAGCAGCGCGAGAAGGCGAAACTATGAGAGGACCAGACCACAAGACAGCGAAGCGCTCTCGCTACAGCAATGTATTATGACAATGAAGGATTTCTCAGTGAGTTACGAGTGACACAGCTGCTCTTCTGGTCTACTCCAGAAGCACTTTGCACCGGACACAGCTCGCTTGCAACAAGTCGAGTGAATGCAGACACGCCATGAGCACATCTGAAACTTCCAGAAGAAAGCTTTCGGAATGCACTTTGCTTTACTTACCATCGCACTAAACAGCAGGCTTCGTCTTTGGCTACATGGCTTTCTCCTTCCTCGTTCTCGACGAGAACATCGACGACTGCGCTAACGGCTTTCGAGTGGCAGCAACAACGACAACATCAACTCTTGGAAACTGACACACACACGACGTCCTTACTTACCACGATACCCTCACTCAACATACCGTATAACCACCACCTTCGGACTGCTAGCGAGCATCACACGTCTGGAATGGTCGCCCCCAACCGGATTGATCGTCGAGATGGGAAGTGGGATGTCTCGAGTAGCGTCACCTCATACATCGACGATGGCTGCCCGACGGTATGGCGAGGTTCAGCACCCAACACCGACGAGTCGCGAGGACCACGGGAAGGCGCCAGCAGCAAGCGGCATGAAATGGACTCGACACCCCGTAGTGCGACTCGGGTGAAGCCAATTGATGGCGATCTCCTGCAACGGCTCTACAGGGCAACTATGGATGAAAAGCGCCGAGCAGCAGAGGAGTCTCGAGTCCGCGAATCTAGACCAGGCAGCGCCGAATGGGTGCTGGAAGCCGAACCACAGTCGCTCGATCGTGACCTCGGAGGCCTTTACATCCCGCATCATCTGAAGCGCCAGGCGGAGGAGGTCAGGCGAGGACAACGCGAAGAAGCTCTTGCTCGAGCCAGAGAGACACCGCACCATACTACAGCTCAACAACAGACCGAGTCAATCGAGAAGCTGCCTCAGTCCAAGAAGAAGGCAAACAACCCGTCGAAGAGTGCAAACAAAAGCGCGAGTCCTCGGGACGTTCGAGCTCCTGGGAAACATGGCCGGAAAGCTCATGTGGACCTACCGCCATTGCCTGTCGAGGAGGACATCCTTGGAGTGATCGCGGAGGAAGGCGCTACGTTTGCAATCGATGAGCAGGGCCAGGAGCCGGTCGCAGAACAAGAAGAGACTGATCAAGGCCACAAGGAGCCAAAGAAAAGAGGCAAGAAGAAAGGCAAGAATCAGAATAATGCAGGCAAGCATGCAGCGACCGTTGAGGATGTATCGGAGGTTCTGATGGCTGGCTCACTCGCGGACGAGCAGGATGAGCCAGTCGTGATCTCGGAGAACATCGAAACGTCGCGCAGATCCGTAAAGGCTTCGAGTGCCAACATCGTGGCCGCTTTCGACGAGCCACTACGGTCCTCTCACTCGAGGCGACGTGATCGACGGCGAGCAGTAGACTCGAGGAGCCAAAAGACGACATCGTCCAGGAGCAAGCCGTCAAGATCAAGCCCTAGCCCTGCCCTGCACCCGCCCTCCACCAGGGCAACTCCCTTCAAGGTCCAGTCGGCGAAGGCCGATTCTGTGATCAGCTTCCAGGAAGTTGGACAAGGGTGGGCTGGAGAACCTTCGCCACGAATTGGATCGAGGACTTCGAAGACCGGATCAAGTGCCAAAGATGGCGGTATTCCCGACGTTCCACCAACCAATTCGGCCAAGGTATCACAGTCTCCCTCTTCCGTGGCAGGGCACTCCGAAGGAAACCAGTCACATACACCAGTGAAGGCTGTAGACCTCGATGTGCGAGACTGGGAAGAGGTGGCCCAGTCTGTAGAATATGCATATCGGTCAGAAGCACGAGGCGGCTGGGGACAAGAATCTAGCGACGCGAATCCCGCACCGTCAATCCGCAGCCTCGAAGGCGCCGCGACAGATTGGAATGAGTCAAATGCCGATCTTCCCGCTGAAGGAGCCAGATTCAGCATACGCTCACGCCTGGTCTCCATCCACGGCGGCAAGGCGGTCGCACTTGCCTGGGGAGAGGAGACACTTGGCAGGTCCCGGTCAAACCAAATTGCAGCAAAGAACCTTTTCAATATTCCGATCTTGCAAGAGCTTGAATCAACCAAAGCTGCTTCGGCACAAAATTCTTCGAGGAAAACGTATGCTGAGGCGAGCTCAGGCAAGCCTTCAAGGCACGAAGAGGAGAGCAGCAGAAGATCTGGTCGATCACATGCCAATCAGACACCCGATTATGAACAGGCACATCATGCATCTCGTTCAGCGTCAGCACATGAGATGGTAGACATTGGCAGTGGATGGTACCAGGCGACTCCAGAGGTCGGCCGATCCTTCATTCCTCGAAGCCGTTCGCAGTCTCGTGTACGAACGAAACGTAGCTATCGAAGCGGTCAGGCTGGCGAGAGTGAGGTCCGAACAAGAACGGCGAGCAGACACTCTCACAGTCGTTCATTCTTTGCAACAAAGCAGAACAGCTTACACAGTACTCGCGATGCTCATGAAAGTGGTCGCGACGATCAGTCACGATCAGCAGCCTCCACCCAGCCATCTGTTCATGACTGGGCAATTGAAAGCCATAAGTCGGGAAATGTCGAAGGGAGGAACACAACACCGAACACAGAGTCGAAGCAGGCATCTGTAAGCTCTGGATATGGGTGGGAGGATGAGTATCAGTCGAGACAGCGATCTGCAGTTAGGTCAGAAGAAAGAGGCTCTTTGAGGTACTCTGCTGCTCCGGGCCGCCGTTCGCCATCAGAGCCGATCTATGATTACGACGAACCCCAAGTAGAAGTGGGCGAGAAGGTTTGGTCTGGCACTGGGACTGAGCAAGCGATATCGCACAGCTCGCAACCTCATGACCCTCGGGAGCATCCAACTATCTTCGCGGGTAAAGGGTGGATTTCGCCGCACCCGCTCAGCCAAGAGCCCTCAGAGATAGCGTCACCACCACAGTCTAAAATTGTTCTCCCGGAAGAAGCGTACCCACAAGGCGCAACCATGTCCTACGAGGAATGGCAGGCATTGCAGGAACGTGGTATGAGATCGCACCGAAACATTTCTCAGACTGAAAGTGATCAGACCAGGAGGGCGAGACGCCACCACAATCGATACAAGTTCGCTGGCTGGGGAGCACAATCTTCTGATGGGCAAAGATTCGAGCATGAGAGCTCGAGGAACTCCACGTTGGATCGATCTCGGTCACACAGATCTGGCTCAGGTCGCAGCGGCCTTGGTAACAACTATCACGCCCCGACTGTTACCAGCGAGCGTAGCAGCGAGGCTCTCTTCTCGGATGAACGACCGCGAACCACCACAAGCTATATGCTGAAAGATGATCGCAGCGTTAATGAGAGCCATGCATCCAGCAAACGACAAAGCCTTCTCAGCCGCATCAGGACTCTGACTTCGTGGTCTCAAGATCACTCCGGCTCGAAGCAAGCTCACGATTGCTCTGAAGGAACCCATAGCTCACGTCACAACTCTCACCGCAGCTCCAGACCTAACGACTCTAGACAATCCACCGAACGACACAGCTCGCACCGGCAATCCCATCGCAGCTCCGGAGGTGACGACTCCAGACAATCCACCGAACGACACAGCTCGCACCGGCAATCCCATCGCAGCTCCGGAGGTGACGACTCCAGACAACCCACCGAACGACACAGTTCTCACCAGCATTCCCACCGCAGCTCTAGGCATGAGTCCGATCACACGTCCAGGCATAGCTCATACCGGCGCAGCTCAGACCGGCACAGCTCAAATCGGACCAACTCGGATGACAATACTTCAGGCCGACACTCCAGGCGCACCTCTGGTCGTGAGTCCAGACATGACTCAAGCGTGCAAGAGCAGGAGTGGCAAGTCATGGAAGAGGGAAGAAACGTCCGGAGCGAAGTTTCCGAATATAACGGCACAGCATCTCACGACGCTGAAGGACAAGAGTTCCAGACACGGAGCCAAGTCTCTCGTACAGCTACGTCACAGCTGTACTTGAACAGATACAGACCGGAGAGTGTTTCATCAAATGGGTACGAGCTGTAACTCCGGAATCATTGGGTAGCATTATTGTTGCAGAGAATATTGGATCAGAGTAGTCACGGATTCGCGAGGTGCCTTGAGGACACTAGCATACATAGCACATGCGTATACTCAAAGAAAATATTGCAGCAATTCCAGTCGCCGCTCCTCCGTCTCTGCTGGCTCATCAAGATCGCTAAGCGAACTGCGAACGTCCTCACAGTCAGCAAGTATGCCTTCCCTGGAGCACCTCCCCACCTCTCACCCTCCTCTAACGCCCTAGAACCCCTTCTCATGATCCTGCACCCTCTCCACCTTTAGCCCCCCTCTCCACAACACCTCCCCCCTCCTTTGCCCCTCCCCCTCATATCCCTCCCCCTCATATCCCTTCCAAAACTTCCTCAACCCAACCAACACCACCACACCCAACGTCAACACAACCCCATCGACCTTCAGCGGCAGCACCGACTTTGTCCATAACTCCGAGATTTCCCGCACGTTGATATAACACACGACTGTCCACAAGAGTGAGAACACGAGTGAGGAAATCGGTATCGCAACTCGGTCGGAGCGTTCTCTACAGCCTCTGGTGAGTCGGAGGATGTTGTATGCGAAGTTGAGGGTGAAGGAGATGGTTGTGTAGGTCAGGAGGAGGATGCTGAAGGCTGCTAGGAGGGCGATGGAGGGTGGTATGGATGCGGATGTTGTGGATGGCGATGGGGACATGGTTGTTGTGTTTGTGTGATGTTGTTGTTGTTGGTGGTGGTGGTGGTGATGGTGGTGTCAGTGTTCTTGTTGCGGTTTGTTCAGTTGACCTTGGTAGTAAGAGGTACAATGTGTGGTCAAGTAGGCCGTTGAGTAAATTTTCCATGTTGCGCGCATGTGATTCTCTCCTCGTGAATGCGCGTAAATGGAGAACAGCTGTACAAAATCGCTTCCTTTCAACGCTATCAAAACACTATGTTATACCAGCATATAGAGCCTCACAGCTCTCAATGCCACAGCCATCCACCTTTGTTCGATGTTCGATCGCCATGCCATTACGCCACCTCATGCTGTCCATCTAGAGCGGAGATACAGTTCGCTTTTGTCTGTGCAAGTGCAAGAAAATGACAAGCACGAAGTTTAGTATAGTAGTTTGTACAAATCCGGAGCCAGATCATCTCATGGCAGGGGCGTGGGTATCATATCACACACTCATCGTGTCGTTGGTAAGGTCTGAAACCGGTCGGTCATGGTGGCGAGCTTAGAAGCCCATGCCGCCCATACCTCCCATTCCACCCATACCGCCCATGCCGCCTGGTGGGCCGCCGGCCTTCTCTTCTGGTGCCTCGACAATCGCGACCTCTGTGGTACCGAGAAGCGATGCAACACCAGATGCATCAGTGAGACCAGTGCGAACAACCTTGAATGGATCCAGGATACCGGCGGCGATCATGTCAGTGTACTCGCCCTTGGCGCTGTCGAAGCCCTTGTTGAAGTCCTTGCCAAACTCGTCCATGAGCTTGCCAACAACGACAGAGCCCTCAGTGCCGGCGTTTTCAACAATCGTTCGTGCAGGCTTGGTGATGGCATTCTTCACAATTGACACACCGAGCTGCTGGTCGAAGTTCGATGGCTTCACGCTGCTAAGCGCGTTCGCAGCGGCCTTGAGGAGAGCAGTGCCACCACCTGGGAGAATACCCTCCTCAACGGCAGCACGGGTAGCGTTGAGAGCGTCGACCATGCGGTCCTTCTTCTCGCCGACCTCAACCTCGGATGCACCACCGACCTTGATGACGGCGACACCACCCGAAAGCTTGGCAAGACGCTCCTGGAGCTTCTCCTTCTCGTAGTCGCTAGTGGTTGGGTCTGCCATGACACCGCGGATCTGCTCGCAGCGCTGAGTGACAGAATCTTTGGTACCCTCGCCATTCAGGATGACAGTGTCCTCCTTGGTTATGGTGATGGAGCCAGTTGAGCCGAGCATCTCTGGGGTAGCCTTCTCGAGCTTGATGTCAAGCTCATCAGTGAAGACAGTGCCGTTGGTGAGGACAGCAATGTCGCCAAGGATGCTCTTGCGGTTGTCACCGAAGCCTGGTGCCTTGACAGCAGCGACTTGCAGTTGACCACGGAGCTTGTTGAGAATGCAGACAGCCAGAGCCTCACCGTCGATGTCCTCAGCAATGATGACAAGTGGGCGGCGGAGCTGCTGGGATGCCTCAAGAGCTGGCACGATGTCCTGGACGGCAGAGATCTTCTTCTCGGAGAGCAGGATGAGTGGCTTCTCGAACTCGACCTTCTGCGACTTGGTGTCGGTGATGAAGTATGGCGAGATGAAACCACGGTCGAACTTCATGCCCTCGGTAACCTCGAGCTCGTCCTGTGTGGTCTTGCCCTCCTTAACAGTAATGACACCCTCTTTGCCGACCTTCTCCATGGCGTTCGCGAGAAGTGTACCAATGTGCTCGTCACCGTTGGCGGAGATGGTGGCTACCTGCTTGATCTCGGCGGAAGTGGTGACATCGCGCTTGTTCGCTCGGAGGTATTCGACAACGGCCTCGACGGCAGCCTGGGTGCCGCGACGGAGGTCCATTGGGTTGCAGCCGGCAGCGACGTTCTTGACGGTCTCGGAGAAGATGGCGTTGGCGAGGACAGTGGCGGTGGTGGTCCCGTCACCAGCAACTTCGTTCGTCTTGCTGGCGACATCCTGCAGTAATCGAGCGCCGAGGTTCTCGAACTTGTCCTTGAGCGTGATGGCCTTGGCGACAGTCACACCATCTGCGTGTCGTTGTCAGCCAATGCATAGTATGCGTGTTGATGAAGATGGATCGATGCATACCCTTTGTGATCTTGGGCGAGCCGTAGCTGGACTCGATCAGGACGTTTCGGCCCTTGGGACCAAGTGTTGTCGCGACAGCCTTTGCGAGAGTGTCCACGCCATTGAGCAGCGATGCTCGGCCCTCAACGCCAAACTTGAGCTCCTTGTGTGCAAATCTTCGCTGGGCGAGAGTGCCGGGTGTGATTCTCGAAGACGAGCGAGCTGCTGCTCGGGAGGAAGATGTGATAGCACGCTGCATCCTTACAACACAGCCAGATGCCAATCAGAAACAAGGGGTATCAGCGCCGGGACTCCCGATGGCAATGAGGAGAATGTAGTGTGATGGAGAGGAATGGAGGATGGTGTTTGGGAAGGAGAGCTCGTGGATAGCAATCGCCGTAGAAGATTCCATTCGTGTTTTCCTCAGACCACCCAGCACACTTTACCGCTTGAGTGTAGAATGGGTAGCTGCAAGGATGGCCTAAAACATGTCAGACACGGTGAAGATGTCCAATGAGAGCATTCCCGATCTCGCCGCAACATGCCAACCACATGCACCTCTCTCCGAACCTTAGTGTCCTCTTCTGTTGAGCTACTCTCATCATCATACACTCAGTGTCTTCATCTAGCTGCGGTGCTGTCTTGTCAATCCGGCGCAGCAGCAGCAACTGATCATGGGCACAGCGCAATAGCCCGTACCGAGGAGCGTCCTCGTGGCAACATCGGGATGTAAACCCGATCTCATCATATGAGCCTGCATGCGATTGCAACGATGATCGATATTGAAAGCGTCGATATCCTGCGTCGCGCCTACTGCTGTCACTCCTCGCACCGCGTATCCCGCATGGCAGCGCGACAGCCCCAAAGACACTCACAGCTTCTGTCAAGAATCAGGGCCTCACAGATGACAGCAACGCTCTGCGGCGCCATATCGCGTAGAGCCTTCGGACCAGTCGTCAGCACTAACAGACCGCCTGTCACCTGAGCCCATCTTGCTCTCAGCACAGTATTGTCGTCGCAAAGTTGCAGGCGACTGATCGAAGCCATGACTGCGCGAACCCCGACAAGCAGAAAGAAAGACAATAGTGCGGTCTGGGTACCGAGCGTGACGATGGAATTGACATGGCGCAAGAATCGCTGGTAGAGTCAAGAGCCTGAAGCGCGTTGCTTGGACCTGATCTTTAGAGGCGCAAGTCTTTGAAGTCGTCAGTCAAATTACCATGGCCATCGTTCGGCGAAGCGGCAGCTGCCGCTTTTATTCGGCCCCCTGGAGCGGCTGCTAACACTTTCAGAGCACATGCAGCTCCTGCTGCATCGAGCAGTCAATGGAAGCTCATACATGTAGACGATTACATGTCGTGATAGCAGGTAGCGGCGAGACGCTACATGCACTTCGTGGCACGTTTTGATCTCGTGCGGAAGGTGGATCGCGAAGCGGTAGATCTGTTTGATCCTTCTGCGACCTATTGCGACAGCTCTAAAGGCCATTCGTTGCTTCCCTTTCCTACTTGCGCAGCTAGTCAGCACCAGTTGCCCTCACGGCATTGGGAGAGGCATTTCAAGAGGTGAGTCAATTTTTTTCGCAAGTATGTTTGTCCGCTCAACATAGAACATCTTCTTCACGAACACATTTCTTCGATACATTCACCGCAGTCTTCAGCAGCCCTCTCCGGCCACTCTGGTCCTTGACGAGCCAAAGCATGGCACCTCGAGTGGTCGAGCATGGCACGCATGCTCGACAACAAGAAGAGAAGCGAAAGAGCATGTCGGAGATGCTGTTAGATTACATAGCGCGAACTCATGGACTTTCCGATAACATCAACAGCCAAGGCGCGCCCGAGCACCTGCTTGCGCCAGATATCGACCCCCTCGAAGTTCGCTCCGATGCCAAGAAAGCGGAAATCAGAGAAGAACAGGCCAACATCGCTAGAGAGATGCAATGGAGTAATGACGAGGGTTTCGAGCTCGATGACCATGCGTTCAGAGAGGACAGTCTTTATGGCAGGCAGCTTCTGCCCGATGACCTTGCGACGAGCGACGATAACGAGCAGAAGACCGTGCCTTTCCCGACAACACCATACGCTACACTACATCGCGACAGCGGGCCGTGGGTCGAACCAAAAGTCGCGGGATATTATCTGGATCAATGGCCTGGTGCTACGCCACCTCGCCACAAGCAACTCGACCCTGCAGCTTGGTCACGGATGGTCGGAGAGGATGCATACGTACCTTCGAGCGCATCGTCATCGCCGCTGAAGCGGACTAGAAAGCCAACGGCGAAAGCGACGGCCAGCACAGATCAATTTCCCAAGCCTCCTCCCACACCACTGACTCCACGACGAAGACAGCCGGTCGCGCAAGATGTTGTCGCAAATCCAAGCAATCCACACAACACCAGATCGGCGACGAGCTCGCCATTGACTGCGCGACGAAGACAGCCAGTCGCGCAAGATGTTGTCGTAAACCCAAGCAATCCACACAACACCTCGCCGTTGACGAAGAGAAAGAGGGCTGATTCTGGCACATCTTGCCCGAGCACAGCGGCCAGCACAGACTAGGTATCTGAGCATACATCCACATCACTCAAACCACGACGAAGACAGCCAGTCGCGCAAGAAGTTGCCATAAGCTCAAGCAATCCACATAGCACCAGATCGGCAACGAGCTCACCATTGAAAAAGAGGAAGAGTCCGGATTCTGATACGACTTGGGGGCTGAAGCTGCTGGCAAAGGAGTAGAGGCCTGTTGGAATTTGGAACATACATGATAGTGCGCGTCGGTAAGACATACCAATGGCGAGACGTGCACAGAGTGCACACAAACACGCAAACGGAACTTGTACGAGAATCGGACCCTACAGTGACAGGACTTACTACCGCAGGTCATGGGAGGGGAAACGATGTACGCCATCGACTAGCGCTAAGGCGCTTGTGAATTGCCGTCTAGCGCCTGCAGCGACTCATGTACTGCAGGCGCAAAAGCAGCTTTTCTCTAACTTATGCATGGCAGCGAGCTTGATCCATTCCGCAGCGCGCGGTAATGTAGATTAGCACACCAGATAGTTGTTTTAATTCTTTACTACATTCCCTGATCTCACTGAGCTTCGTTCTCAATGACCTTCGGAATTCGAGGCATGTTCTATGCAGGACGGAAAAGGTAGTATCCCTTTCAATAGATGGCCTTTACGTTGTTGTCGAGGCATCTCGTCTGATACCCTGAACACCTCAGATCTCGACTGGGCTCCCAAATCTACAACGTGAAAAACCTGTCACCGAAATCCCCCAACCCAGGCACAATGTAATTCTTCTCATCCAACCCCTCGTCCACAAACGCAGTCACCACCCTCACTTTCGGGAACCTCTCCGCGAAGTTCTGTACACCTTCGGGACTGGCGATCAAATTCAGGAACAAGATCCTATCCTCGGGTACACCCTTCGACCGCAAGACATCGACGGCCATAAGAGCTGAGCCGCCAGTTGCGAGCATCGGGTCCAACAACAAGACCCAGCGATCTTTGATGTCGGAGGGGAGCTTGTCGTAGAAAAGACGGGGCTTGGAGGTCTCTTCGTCGCGCTGGATGAGGATTTTGCCAATGCGCACGGAGCGGCAGCATTCGCGGAGGGCTTGTTCCATGGCTTCGCCGGCGCGCATGATGGAGACGCCGCAGATCTTGCCTGGGTCTATGTTAGGATCTCATGATCGAGTATGAAGGACTGTGGCTGTGGATACCTTCGAATTCAACCCCTGCGTATGTGCGCCCGACGGGAGTGGTGATGGTCTTTGTCTGGACGGGTAAGTGGTTGAGAGCTTCTTCGACTAGAAGACGGCTGATGCGGTTGCTGTGGAAGATGAAGTCTGCTCGGCCTGTGCCCTTGTCTCTGATCATGGTGAGGAGGGCGATAAGTTGTGGTGTCTGGGGCAGGATGTGCAGGTTGTCGATCTTGGGTGCTGTTGAGACTGTGGCCTTGGGCTTCTCCTCTAACGGTCTGTACTCAGGGCCCAGAGATTGACTTGGTGCTCTGATCAGAGGCGATTTCTTGCCTTCTGTCTTGTCCGCCATGCTGGCTGGGCTTTCCAATGGCTGTCGAGGAGAGTTTTCTGGTATGTCAGACTTTGCTTGAGCTGCAGACGCGAGTGCTTGAGAAGTTGTGACGGGGTAAGGTGAAGCCGCTGGAGGGCTCTTCAATGGCTACTTGCTACATAGTGGAAATAGATATCAAGGTGAAGTGTCGCGTGCCTATCGAACCTGCATCGGCCAGGCCCACACAAGGTTTGCGCTTCGGCGGGCGCCGCCCTTATCCTTGCAACCCTGTCTATCGGAAGACGTCCGGCTAAAGGGTCTCCCTCTCTGTCACATCTCACCTCACCTTACCGTCCATTCACCTACGTATACAGGACCTCGTGCGCGGGCCGGACGATAATCACGCGCTCAGCTGAGCTATCACGGGCACCGCTGGTCATCTTGAGCGCGTGGCGATTCACTGCGAAGCCATCGTTGTACTCTGTTTGCGCCGGACCTGACCAACGCTGAATTACAACTGTCACACCATGCATGTCGGAGCGTGAGCCTTGCGACGGGATAACATTCCTCATGCGACCGATGATAAGACGACCATGGCGACGGTGTCTCCACTTCCATCAGCGCGTCGTCGTAAGCCAGCAACCTATGGCAAGGCTTCCCGAAACACCAATGCCTGGAACGTGGACTCCTTCGGTGGCTTGAGTGAGGATGAGACGCCGGTCAAGAAATCTGCCACTTCGCGGACCACGACAGTAACAGAGAGCTGGCCAGTACGGAAACAGGGTTCAGCGCCGCCTACACCCGAGCCTGCGAAGCAACGAGCGAAGAAGCAGGACGCTTTCGATGTACCTTCCTCAGATGACGAGGCTGAGACTTATGTCATGCGATTATCACCGCCGGAGCATCTCGTCAAACGCAAGCTGATCAGTGCGGCTCCAGAACAGGAGGCAGAGCTAGCACCATGGGAGAAGCGCAAAGAACAAGCCACTGGGCAAGATGATGCTTCAACCACACGACGGAGGAAGATTGACCAGGCGTCACCTGATGCACAGCTGCAGGCAGAGATCGCAAAGGCGTTACAGCAAGAGGAAGAGAAGCGGGCAAAAGACGTCGACCTGCCAGCGCGACTAAAGCATACCATACCTAAAGACGCTGCTCCGGGCCCGGGGAGAGTATCCAGTCCTATTGCACAAGGGGCTGCCGCGAAGCTCCAAGCCAAGAAGCTGCTCAATAGTGGCGAAGTCGCACCTCAGCTTGCAGTAGAAAGCTACAAAAGGCCAGGAAATGACACCGGCGACTCCAGTAACATTCCACGCAAGAGACTACGTCCTACTGAACCTGATGCGCCTACGAACGAGGATACGGATATGGCTGAGATAGACCCAACGCCATCGTGCGAGACTTCAATAACCCGGAAACCAGGACAGATTGTCTTCGACCTGCTAGACTCTAGCGAAGATGAGGCTGCTCGTGCCAGACCAAGTCCTATCAGCAGCTCCGCTATCAAGCGCAAAGATCGCCGTGGTAAATTGGTCGCATACGCGCGATCATCTCCTCACAAAATGACATCTGCGCCGGCACGTCTCAGTAACATGCTTCCGCCAGACAGCGAAACTAGCGGAACCTCCTCCAGCCGCTCTCCTTCGGTGGCCACCAGCCGGCCTACGACCCCGAAGAAGGCAACGAGCTCAAGCAAAGCCTCTACACCGGACACCATGATGAAAGCGAGTGGCAGCATGACACCAAAGCAAGTACGGCTGTGGACAAATTTGTTGTCCAATGAGAACGCGGCACCCTCGCCAAGTGCACTTCCCATGGAGGACTTGCGATTACATACTGTGCGAGCCAAGAAGACTACGACTCCAATCACAAGCACGCGCACCTTGACAAAATCCAGCTCAGACGTCGGACACAGGCGCACTCGACTCGTCGATCTACTTAAAGCTTCAGCGCCTAGTTCGGAGAACGAATCGTCAGACGAGAAAGATGAAGACACAAGTACTGACGATGTTGACATGGCGGATAGCGGGGCAGATGAGCCAGATGACGAGCCAGTGGCAGCGTCTCAACAATCGCAGAGCCAAAGCCAAGGTGCCAACAAGATTACGTATGCACGAGTACGGTCTTATCTGCCAGAAGATAGTCTGGAGGCCAGCTTGATGCTCGATCTTCCTGCGCAATCGCCTGACAAGGCTGCGCTGTCACGGCGACCTACTGAGAGATCCAACAGGCAGTCCCAGAAGTCTGAGTTTGACATGGATGAGAGCGACGATGAAGCGGCCGCTGGTCGTCTGCGTACTGTACACGAGCTCCGCGCCACGGGCACGAATCAACGGTTTATGGATGATACTGCTGGTCTGTTGGATGACATTTCTAATCACCAGGCGTCTGCACGAAGCCGAAGACGGAGTGCAATGGTCGAGCTGGCCCGTAA
The DNA here is from genome assembly GCF_020509005.1 of Fulvia fulva. Taxonomy (NCBI): domain Eukaryota; kingdom Fungi; phylum Ascomycota; class Dothideomycetes; order Mycosphaerellales; family Mycosphaerellaceae; genus Fulvia; species Fulvia fulva. Next base: position 2,789,713 of record NC_063017.1, on the reverse strand, counting down.
GCTTTTCGAGAAGCACTTCACGGAGAAGTTTGTCAGGCAGAGTTTTGAGCGCCAACTGCTCGCAGAATGTGATGCTGCGCCCGATCTCGTCACTGACTTCGCACTGAGCGCAGCATTTGTTGCAATAATGATCAACGAGCCGCCTGATCATGTGGTCGAAACTATGAAGTCGGCCGGCTTGCTGTCCTGGCTGGGCCGCTTTCTTGCCATGCGCACAAATATACAGAAGGCCACACGAGACAGGCAAAACAACATGTCAAGGTCCGCGCAGGCCACATATACTGACTTTGTCTCAACGATTGCAACGAGCGATGCAATATGGGGCGGTCACCAGCCCAGCACTTTGAGTCCGCGCACACTTGCTCTCAAAGCCCATGATCAACTCGTCCGTCTACTGCGACGCACAGGCGACAGGTCAGAGCTGATTTCTGTGGACGACATTCGAGCACTCCTGCCGAATGACCAGGAAATCGAGGTACTGCCGGACGCAAACGCGCTGGCTGAGGTGGTCGTTGCTGTCTCGACCCTGGAGAGCCTCTCTACCACGGCGCTGGCGCTGGCATGGCCATCCGACATCCTGGAGCGCATCAGAACGCTGCTGGTCTCAGCACAGCTTGGGCCCGACAGTGCTCAACACGTCCATTTCTTGACTCTGCGGCTTTGCCTGAATCTGACGAACGACAATGTGCGCAACTGCAAGTCTTTGTCAAAGCAGCCAACAGTGCGGTGCCTGCTGCGTACCATCGATGAAGGCTTTCCCCGATTGGACGCGGCATCATCTGAAGAGCAGCGAACCATTGACTTGGACTTGCTTGTGCTTTCGATGGGCGTGCTGATCAACTTGACAGAGCACAGCGAAAGTGCTCGAAGACACGCGGCGACGGGAGATGTTTCGCCACTGTTGGCGGCTTTGGTGGACGTCTTCCTGCACGGCCAAAAGGTGCTGCTGGAGGCCGAGACGGTGGAACAGAGTGTAAACAACGTGGCATATGGGTACCTTGCCGTAGTCCTGGCCAATTTCTGCACCAACAAGGAGGCTAAGGCGATCATAAGTGCCAAGCTACCGCACGGCAGGCTTGACGCATTGGTGGATGCATTGACGGAGTTTGTGGCCCATCACCAGAAAGTTGACACGCTCAATTTTGAGGGCGAGGAAGGAATGAGCGTATGGAGTGCCTTCACGGAGAAGCTGAAGGCTGTGCTACTGAAGCTCAAAGCAGAGGCAGACGCGTGACGGGCGTTGATGAGATTAGCATGCTACAAGAGATGCCCCAAGACTGCAGTGTTCCCATAGACCTATCACAAAACGATGTGTGCATCCCTTTCGGAGCACATGCTCGTTACACGATCCTGATATCTTCACCCTTCTTTAGCCGGTAGGGCTCATGTTGTGTCGCGTTGTACAGCATATCCTTTTGCCCATGACTGCGCAGGCTGTCCTCCTTGCCGACGAGTGCCGCCTGGTAGTTGGTCGGCGAGTCGCATGCGTCGCGCAGCATATCACACGCGGTCCCGACACGGAAGAGTTGACATGGAAGACACGCAGAACGGAGAGCATCGGCCACGACGCGCTGTCGGTACTGTACGTCAGGCGTGAGTAGTTAGCTGCCGCCCGCGGGTTCGATGGTTCTTCTCGAAGTCATGATGCATGTTAAGCGACGGCGGCTAGCGAATGGCAATGCCTGTATATGGCCTCGATCCCTGCTCATCGTCGAATCTCTTTCTCGACGCGAAAATCCTCCGCCGCTTGACCGCAGCATGATGGTTGCGTTCATGTGCGAGACAGGAGAGACCTTGCTGCCCGACGCGCCTGCCGTGCCGACCTACCTCCTACCACTCTCCTAAGTATCATCATCTTCCTTGCAGGTACCAGAGTTCGCGTGGCAGCATCATCTCCGTTTCAACTTTTGCAGTGAACACATGCGCGACCAGCATCACGAGCAGAAGCAGAAGCATTGATACATGGTCGCAGAGCAGCCAGCGAATGATCGCAGCCCATCATCGTCTTATCACCCTTTGCAGGCGGCGGGCCGAGTACTAGAGGAAGCTATTACCTACATCTGATCTTGCAAGATCGCATTTCACAAAGGACCAGCGATCGCTCTCATACACCCGCACTCTCACTCCGGCAGCTCACCAATATGCCGCCCCAGCAGAAGCAGCGCAAGATGGCCATTGTCGGCAGTCGATCTGTCGGTACGTCCATCGCATAGCAGCACATCCCACTTCCCACGCTGCACGCATGTCCCTACACCCACGCGCATGAACGCCACTCGCAGGCGAACGTGGCAAACAAGGCAATGCATACCGCCTGCAAACGTGAAAGCTGACAAAACCTGCGGTAACCAGGCAAGAGTTCCCTCACCGTTCAGTATGTCGACGGGCACTTTGTCGACTCGTACTACCCGACCATTGAGAACACGTTCAGCAAAGTCATTCGCTACCGGAACCAGGACTTCGCCGTGGAGATCATCGACACCGCAGGTCAAGATGAGTACACGATACTCAACAGCAAGCACTTCATTGGCATCCACGGCTACATGATCGTCTACTCGGTCGCTTCCAAGCAGAGCTTTGAAATGGTCAGAATCATTCGCGAGAAGATCCTCAACCACCTGGTAAGCACGATTCATCCATCTCCTCAAACCAATGTCTGACCCACCTACCTCGAACAGGGTGCCGACACCGTGCCCGTCCAGATCGTAGCGAACAAGTCCGACCTCCGCCCCGAACAACGACAAGTCCAGACCGCCGATGGTAAGCGTCTCGCCGAAGAGCTGGGCTGCGGGTTTGTCGAGGCCAGTGCACGCTACAACGAGAACGTCGGCAAAGCCTTCGAGGGCATGATCGGCGAGATCGAGAAGGCACAAGAAGCAGGCCAGCCAAAAGAAGGAAACAGCAAGTGCAACGTGATGTAGAACTCCCACGAGCATGGCCAGACCGGCTTTCAACAGCTTTGCGGATACGTGAGGAAATAGTATGACAAGGTAAGCGGCGACGCACGATCGTCGCGAGGAACAATTGCTAACACTTGCCGGCTCAGCAGCGTGCGAGATGCCGTGGAGGAAAAGCGTGCTCGGGCCATGGCAACATAACAACATATCTTATACGAAGCGATGGAAGTCTGACAATCATACCGCCGCGCAAGAGGACGAATACCTGTCGACACCAACGATACAACGCCGGCCAAGATCACACAATGGACATTTACGGATACGTAGCTTGGAGCCCTCTCTGGCGCAAAGTCCGCCCTGAAGGCGCAGGCAGAAGTGGTGCATGGCGCAGTTCGCGTGAGCGGAATATCTTTATGCCCGGGGGGTTGGGGCCCGACGGCGGACGATTCGGAGCCTCTTCTTGAGGAAGTCAATGTCTCCGCCTCGACTGCAGCAGCACCCTCTGAGGGCGGCAGTGCGTCCGGCTCAGCCTCAACGGTTCGACGAGTGGAGTTTATTGCGTCCTCTAGAAGAGGCTCCCGGATCACAATTAGTTGTCGCAAACGAGGAGGCACTGGGCGATGTAGCTGGCATTCAGGAGCAACGATAATATTCCAGCTTGGGGACGGGACAGACTACGGTCATTGCTGTACACGTACGATCGAAAATGATACATGATCTTTATTGCAATAGAAGTTTCGCTATACAATGCAATGCGATGCTTGACGCATAATCCTAGCTCGCCGGGTATCTCCAAAAGCAAACGCCAAGTTTCTATCATCACGTCTATGGACGCAGTCAATGCCAATGCCAGTAGCTCTCTATGTGACTACTGCACCTCACCTATCCGCCCCCGATTCTTTCCCTCTCCTTCTACGCGGCACACTCATAGGTCTCCGCCTCCCCACCCCCGTCTCCGTCACATCTCTCGGCTTCGAATGTTTCGAGCCGGAGGAGGTTTCGCTAGACTCTTCATCGTCTGATGTCTCCCGTGACGCCACCGAGCTGCCAGCCTGACTTTCAACTCTAACGCTCTTTGAAAGTTTCCTTTGGATAGCTCGGACGGGAATCATGACCGGTTTGACGATCTTCATGGCTTTACCCTTTCGAGTCTGGGAGATGCAGTGCTGGCAAATTCCCAATTCTTCATCTGGGGACGCTTCGTCCCTGGGACCGAGATCTGGCTCGAGAGTGATGATGGGACGCTCGGGGTCCCAGTTCCATTCCCCATCGAAGTGGCGGGCAAAGACCCGTTTCTGGGCTGCTGCTATGCGCGGTGGGAGGTCGTTCGTTCCGTCTTCTATCTTCTTCACCTGCTTCTCGTTGAGGTCGCGGTCTGGGATGTGGTCGGGGTAGACGGTGTAGTAACACGCCAAGGGCTGGAGGTATCGGTCCTCATCGTCCTCGGTCAGCTGGTCGAAGAATTCGGTTCGTTCCTGGATGGTCATGGCCTTGGTCACGTCGTGGATGAGAGGGACGAATTTCTCCTTCCAGTCTGCGATTGCTTTGCCTGCTTTGCCGCCTTCGTGGGACCAATCTTCCCAGAGCTTGGGCTCTTCGCGGTAGTTGCGGAGCGGTGTTGGGGCTTTGAAAGATGAGTCTGTGGAGGGTCTTGCGCCGGGGTGAGTTTGAGAGTCTGAGTCGGTGGATTTGGTCGATGCTGGTGCTTCTGGTGAGCCTATTGCTGAGTCGATCGGCTTGCAATGTGTCGAGTGATGTGAGATGGGATCGCGTGTTGTCTTGGTAGGTATTGGTGATGCGGTGTCAACAGGTTTCTGTTCAGATGTGTGCTCAATGTGTTGTGCTGCATGCTTCGTCTTCATGTACGCCGTAAAGTGTTCCTCGAGCGAAGGTCGCCCACATGTGCGTTGTGCACCCATGGTGATGGTATTCCAATATCATCAATGTGTGCTCCAAGAAGTGATTGATGTCGTCGAGGAACCCAATCGCGGCAGGTGTGTTGATGTGGTAGCGACGGCAAGTTGCGAAAGTATGTGCTTTGCATCTAGCCTACAACGCGCGGGTTCATCGTGTGTCGACGAGTGAATGGAAGTGAGTTGGTCAGACATGATGTTGTAAAGTCCGAGGGTATGGTTGCTTTCGCGTGGCAGGCGGAGGCAATCGTGGAATAAATGGGTCTGGATGGATTCGAGAATGACGATAGAGGTTAATCGCGCTATTGGGAATGACCGGGTAAAGCGGATTGTGAGCGCACCTAGAGGTTGAAACCGGCAAAGGCTGAATTCATTGTGGTATGTCATTTGCATTCCGTGCTTTGATGCAAGCCTTTGTTCACCATGCGCCGCCCTTGGCATGTCCATGTGATGGCTGCAGACCAAACACACCAGACCACTTGCGCAATTCGCGTGCTCGAGAAGACCGGCCACGCGCGCGGCAGATGCAACGTTCTCACGCGACTCACGTCACAGAATGCGACGGGTCGACGACCATCTCCGAAGTTCTGTGCAGATCGTCTTTTCGCGAGTACTGCTATTTCGGGAAATTCGGCACCTTTGCCGTCTAAAGGCCGTCTCGTATCATGGTCTGCGATCATGTCCATGAAGCGCAATCCCATGTCGCAAGCTTCTGTGCGACGCAAGCAGATATAGCTGGCTGCATGTCGTGTCAAAGTATTCTGGGGTATCTTCGTCCTCATCGAGCGCTTCGAAATCGGTCGGATTCCTCATTCCTCAATCTTCATCTGCAAGGTCTGCCTCTCCATCCGCATCGTCATCGTCTATGAATCCATCATCTTCAGCAGTGTATTTCTCGCCTGGTGCTGGTCCTGCTCGCGAATGTGGTTGTTGTGGTTGGCGATGCGCAGAGGCTGGAGCTGCGGTGCTGGTCCCGGCAGTCTCCTTTGCGACGGCGTCGCAGGCATCGATCCAGTCGGCATAGACATCAACAGGCTGGGAGAGGTCTACTATGCGTCAGTACTTGCACTATGTCACTGCGCCTTGTTGTACCCACAGTTCACGCCTGTCTGGAAGTTCTGGAGGCATGACTTGCAGTGCAAGTTGCCAACGCCTGCCTTCTTATCGATCTTGACGCCGACCGACGTCTCGTGGTTGCAGAAGACGCATTTGAAGTTGGTCGCAAGGACTTCGCGCTGGCCAGCTGTCAGTTGCGATTGTTACTTGAATGCGACGAGGCATGTGACACGTACCTGCTTCTTGACGGGACCGCGCGAGGACTTCTTTCGTTTTCCCTGGTGTTCGTTAGTACAATGCGATCCAGCTGCATGGCTTTGGTGACCTACCATAGCGCTCGAGAGTGGTGTGGTGTGGTAGTGGTGAGCCTTACTCGAGACAAAGTAGATGACTTCACTCCAGTCAGTTGCTTTCGAGATGCAACGCGAAACTGTCGCGCTAGTGGCTGGTCACCCGCCAACACCAACCACGTGCCTATCCTTCAGGCTTCGGGCAACGATAAGCATCGCACCTCGCCGCTCTGTGGCTATCTTCTCCATCAGACACCACGTATTTTGTCTTGCAGTCGCTTCGTGCATACTCATACTGTCGTAGCTCTACTCTCGCTCAGCATTGTTTGCCTGATCACGAGTTCATCTCTTTGCCCGCCACTTTCACATTTCCGTGTTGTTTGCATTCGGCCATCGATAACAAGTTCCCAGGACAAACGCAAAGCACTTAAGATCACACACAGCACAGAATGTCGAACAGCACGAAGCTTGAGGAGACTCTACAGACCATTCTGACCAAACTCAACAAGCTCGAACAAGGCCAAGCCAGCATTCAGCAAGAGTATGGCTCTCTCGGGTCGACCGTGGAGTCAATCAATGGCCGCGTCAACGCACTGGCTGGAGTGAAGCAAGCCTCGAACGGCATTGCCCATGATGCTTCCTTTCCAAGTCCAAGACTACGCCCGGATAGTCCCAAGATCCCTCCTCAAAATCATCAGCAACGAGACAGCATAAGCTCGATCGACGGCCACGTCAAGGAGACCAATGGTCAAGCAGACACTGCGTTATCTCCACCACCGCGAAGGACGAGTACAACATCGAAGATCATCCTCACCACTCATCCAGGCCAAGCAGGCGTTGACCCGCTACCGATGCAATGGGGCGCAAAGGATGCCCAGACACGTGGCCCAGTAGTCGTGTCTCGTAACCCTTCCACTTTCCGGCGGCGAAACGCGGTTGGAGCACACGGTGGATCTTACAGCATCTACTACGCTCTGGCAGTCGCCTCTAAGCAAATGGACACTGACCATAAGCCCGACTACACAAACACAGAGCCAGCAGCAAGCATAGGTCCGTTCCCTTCCTGGTATGATCCGAAGAAGATCGTAGCCATGGATCCGTTGGGTCACTTGGCTCCTTGGCTCTTCAAGGATATCATCAAAGACGACAATGTCGAGATTCGTCCAACAATCGCCGTGACAAAAGCTCACATGAAAATCCCGGAGCTCGAAGAATCTGTCCGCAAAGGCAGGCTCGTACCAGATGGCAAGATTTGCATCAACGAGACAGGAGAGCTCAACGTCACAAAGTTCGCCGTTGAGCCGGTGTGGTATCTGCCAGGTGTAGCCGAGCGCTTCGGCATTGATGAAGGATCACTCAGACGCTCGTTGTTCGAACACACTGGAGGCAGCTACCCTGAGCTCATCACTCGTAACGACATCAAGCTCTTCTTACCACCAATAGGAGGCCTGACGGTATACTGCTTCGGTGATCCTGCAAAGATGAGCGACCCCAACTCAAAGCTGTCGCTACGTGTCCATGACGAGTGTAATGGCTCAGACGTGTTCGGCTCTGACATCTGCACATGTCGGCCCTACCTTATCTTTGGTATCGAGGAGGCCGTCAAGGAAGCTCAACGAGGTGGTAGCGGGGTGGTCATCTACTTCCGAAAGGAAGGTCGTGCGTTGGGCGAAGTGACCAAGTACCTGGTGTACAATGCCAGGAAACGTGGCTCCGATCGTGCAAGCGAGTACTTCAAGCGCACTGAGAACATTGCAGGCGTGAAGGATATGCGGTTCCAAGCACTGATGCCAGACATTCTTCATTGGCTTGGTATCACCAAAATCGATCGCATGATGAGTATGTCAAACATGAAGCACGACGCCATCGTTGAGCAGGGTATCCCGATCCATGAACGAGTACCTATTCCAGACGATATGATCCCGGAAGACAGTCGGGTCGAGATTGACGCGAAGATTCACGCTGGATACTGTAAGTGGCTTACACATCTCGTGATCTCGTACAGGATCACTGACTATACATAGTTACCACCGGGAAGGTTATGACAGTGGAAGAACTCAACAACGTAAAAGGGAGGGCCTGGGAAGATGTCGATGTAAGTGTCCTCTTTCGGTGTTTCACGACCCAAAATGTGCAGTCAGCTTACATGTGGTGTAACAGCATTGAGCCTTTGCTGTTGGTACGATGGTACGCATATAGCCGGGCTGGAACACAGCATTCGGGTACGAGTGATTGTGTACCTGTTCTACGGATGAATTGTCGATCGGAACGTAGAGAGTCTTCAGTCTTGGTCCAGTGCCGTGGGAAGCGGAGTGGTTCGTAGATCTTGAGATCAGCGATCAAAGGGTCGATCTCCAAACCGTTGGACTTCACATGCTGTTTGTCACATCACAGATGTTCTCGTTGACTTTGACAGCCCTCCTCGTGTGGCGATATGGCTTTGATCGCGCCACCAGACGCCTCGCACTGCAAACTCACAAAGCCACCAGGCACAGTCTTGGATACGAGGACAGCCGGAAGCAGGTTCCTTGCTGCTGGTGGAGTGAATCTCAGCTGTTCGGCAGGCCATCCAGCCGTTGCTAGGACCCCGCTGCAGTCGTGGAGTGGTGGAGTCTTGGGGGGAGAGTTGTGGTCGGTACCCGAGGTGGTATCTCTCCAGCTTCCTCTTTCATCACGGGTTGTCTTCGCTCCTGCTGCTTGTCGCTCAGAAGGATCGCAGCCCATGATTCCTGTTTCACTCTCACCGATGTCGGTAGTAGCCGACCATCTGGCGGGGATGAGTCCAGCAGAATCTCCCATCACTGTGACTGTACGTGTCGGTGTAGAGGATAGTATGCGTTGCTCAGGTTTCGTGTGCCTATGGGAAGCCGCCGCCTACCTTCCGCATCTAGCTCAGAGGACTAAAAGAAGTTCCCGAAGTCCCCAGTCTTGGTTGGGTGTGAAGCCGTCGGCCAGAACGACATCCCAGCTAGCCACCGTTCCTGATCAATCACCGGCACTTGCTGGCTCGGAGCGCCGCGCAGCAGGTATCACGCAAGCCATTCACAGCGGCGCTGAGCCCCAGGGCCCCGTCCGCGGCTGCAGGTGTGCCCGAGTGCTAAAGTGATGGGCGCAGCGAACACATGGCAGCCCTCGAACATGCAGAGGCGGCGACGAGCTGCATTCGACTATCGATGCAGTGCAGAGAAGCGTGAGCAGTCCACGACAAACAGCGCGAAGAGCAGCAAGCAGCACTCGTGCCAGGTGGATCGAACGAGGAGAGGTTGCGTGTCACCGTGGCAAGTCCGGTCGTTGGTACTTGTTGGTACAGTAGCCGGTGCCGCGGACCTTTGAACCTTCTCCTCCGCCTCTGAGCTGACGAACAGCCTGCGACGTGTTCACGCGACTCCTGTGAGCGCGGGAGCTGGCAATGCAGGCGCATGCAGCAGGGGGAGGCAATCGGGTGGGCTAGTTCTAGACGATCTTGACAGCTCACCCGTGTAACGTGTTTTCCCAAGCGAACGCAGCCTCCCCTCCAGAACAGCAAACCCGACTTGCGTGCGTCATGGTGATTGGGTGTTAGGGAGACGTAGTAGACAAGCAAACCAACGAAGACCGAGACGCACTTGGGCCTGAGGTGAGAAAAGAACCTTGCTCCCCCTCGTAACCTTTCAAATGCCTTGCCAGTGCTACTTCTCGCTCCCAACATCTCGGAAAGCTGTTGCACACTGCCTCATCACACTTCTACCACGCGACATTGAAAGGCAGGACGACTCCTTTAACCTGGACTGCTACATTGGGCTGAAAATCACAATCACCTGGACTTTGGAATCCTTACATCTTCACACGAAATGGCAGTCAAGTTCAGCCAGTCGTCTTTGACGAAAGGCACCATCACGGCACCACACCTGAACAGGCAACATTCCTACAGCACAAGACAGGACGGTGGACGATCTCAGCCAGGCGACGCCACTACTGTGCTTGCCAACGTAGCCTCACGAGCAGCGTCGCCAGGGAGGAAAAGTCCATCAACGAGCCCATTGCCATCACCAACAGATACTCCAAGCAACGGACGACGAACCTCTTGGGAGGACTGTAAGCTGATGCGACATGGCGGCTACATCTCCTTTCCAGATTTCGATCAACTTCGTGCTTCCAATCAGGATAAGCGTTCATGATGATCATTTTCTTCTATCTGGCACCGGAGGACATATGTTCGAGGTCGACAGCAAAGTCGACACTACTACTGTAACCGCCAAACCAGCGGTCATCCATAATACCCCCAGGGAGAGGCATCAATCAGTTCAGAATACCCACATCCAGCGAAACATCACAATCGCCACACAACACCTGTACAGACAGACTGGACCCCAACATGATCGAACACAAACTATCTGTTGAAGTCTTCAACACAAGGCAGAAGGCAGCCGCTCCAGGTACAAAGGTACGAACGACCAAGTACCTGCAACATGTGCCGTTCCGCAGGCAGCTCTGCAGGAAAATTGCTCCGAAGCAGGAAGTTGCGCGCGAAACCAAACATGTGGAGATCATCGCGACCACATCCGACACATGTTGAACGTTGGGACGACATGAAAACTTGCCGACGACAACGATTGCTGCCTACCAGAACTCTTCTGCACGTTGTAAGACATGCAGCGTGAGATTCTGCGACGTGGCAAGCTCGCAGCTGTTCGGTAGCGGGGTTGTCTCCGCAAACGAGTGTGAAGGTGACAGGGAAGTGTTGCGGAGGAGGGTTCACTTCGTTCAGCAGACGGGGTCAGAGGAGGGGGAGGTGGTAGTACTTTATTGCATCATGAAATTACGAATGAATGTGTCACGAAGGATCGTAGTAATGTAATCAGGAATAAAGTATTGATCTTGCTTGTTGGTCGTGGAGTCGGCAATCGACGATAGATACCGCAAAGTGTGACTCTACAGACCGCTCCTCTATTGACCCCTGAACATCACACTGCACTACTTTGGCCAGAACACATCTTTGTCTCTGATCTCATTGACTAGTTGCAGTGATCCTGGAGATGTTGCCACGGTCCTTGCAAGTACTCCACGCCAGCAGTTTTGGCGTACAGGTACAGCTCACTGGCATGATCCACAGCCAGCGCTTAGACTTACCTTGTTCTTGAACCGTCTCGAGGGTTTTATTGTATGACTGTGCTCAGACTTCAGACTCTATTGCTGGAGCAAAGAACATGCGCACTTGTCACGGGAACTTCTAGAGTCATACTGACCGCAAGATCTAGTGTGAGGACTATCGGAGCTGTCGTCGTAGAACCGAAGCAAGAGACGGTGCCCATCATCACAAGCTGGACCAGCCAGCCTTGATTGAAATGTATATACAATTGGCCAACGACATCTACAACACATCTCCCTCCACTTCGACCAGCATCACCTCAAGCCCCTCCATCCGTTGTAAACATTGCCAGTCTCAATCATGGCGTTATGTGCAAGATGCTCTCCTCAGCCCAAGCCTCTGCCCATCTCCCCCCCCCCCTGGCGACTCCAGCATCAGCACTGTCTCCCCGTTCTCGCCTCTCAATCCGTTCGCTCTCTTCTAAGTCCCGGACAAATCGCGCCTCCCTCCTGAGTCTTGCACGGATTGCAAGCGTGATGCTCGCAGCCCTTGCATTTCCATGACCAATCCCAAAGTCGGAAGCGGCTTGAGTGGAATGAGCACTGCACGCTGTGCGTGACGTGTTGTACTGTCTCCCATAGATGACCGCGCCTGCGTACTGGCTTTTCGATCACAGTCCAGGGTGGTGATGATGGCGGTGATAGCGAGCCTGCAGAGGGCATGGTCACTGGAGGCATTGGTAGTGGTAGTGGTTTGGGGCCCAGTGGGTTTGGGCGAAGATCTGCGTCGTCGTTATTGCCGCCACCATATTTGAGCTGCTGTGTCCATGTCGATGCGACAGGAGTAGGTAGCGCTTGGGTTGGAGAGTTGAGTCCACGTGGAGGGGCGCTGGGCTCGAGACCTGTTCTGGACGCTTCCATGAGTTCCTCATTACTACGATCCCCAAAGCCCAGGGGATTCTTGTTCGTGAATGTGGTTGGTGCCACTTCTCGGCGAGTGCCGCTTGGATCGCGTGTGTGTGGCATCAGTCGATAGTCGTTGGGAAAGGGAAGTAGGCTGAATGTGCAGTTGAAGCAAGCAATAAGAATAGAATGATGATTAGAATCTTGTAGACTTGAAGACTGGCCAGCAGTCGATGAGAGAATGTTATCGAGATTGTTGTACGATGAGGCACACCATTTCCGTCGAGCAGTCCTACCTATATAGCCTTCACGCAGTGACCCAAGGCCTAGCTTCTGCCCTGAAGTTGAATAGTGTCTTCGATACGGACAGGAAAAGAATGAAAGTCTGAGACTGGCTCAGACCACTTGCTCTTTTTACAGTACGGCCGGCACTGCCGCTGTAACCGTCAGCCTGCTCGCGCCAAGCAATGTGATATGTCATTCAGTAACAAGTTGACCATAAACAGTGAGACTGTACCAGATCTTAGGAGAGTAGTGCATACCTGCTATGATGCCTACCTAGACAGCCAAGCCGGAGCAGCACGTGGAAGAGGGACATGTCTTATACGCCACATGCGATCGCTAAGTCAGTCCAAGCTTTGGTCCGTGTTGTCCATTGAGGGTCATCGATCGCTGTTCCTGATTTTCAATGATCCAAGTCCAGAAACAGTATCAATGCTTCAGTGATTTGCGCACAAGCACGTGTCGCGGTGTCGCCAATCGCATCGCCAAGGCTGTCTGGTTCTCGTCGACATAGCGGCAGTGGCGTGTCAAACCCAGACGCCTCACTCACTCTTCTATGGCCGCACGGGACATGTGATTGTATCGATGACGTTGCAACAGCCACTGCCTTGGCAGCCTGTCAATGTTTTTGGTCTCATGCGATCGATTGCCAAGTCCTGGCACGATTTGTCTGCAAATGCATGATTGCTCATCCCTTGCTCAGTCTCTCAGTCGTCTGGTCCGCCACCGAGAGTGCCAGCAGCAGCAGCTTTCTGCCTCGTCCTCTTTGCTTTCTTGGCAGACTTGCGCTTCTCTTTATCAGCGGCCGCCTTTTCTTTCTCTTCTCGTTCACGCTCGGCTGCTTTGCGCTCGTCCTCGGCAGCCTGAATTTCATGCTTTTTCTGGGTCTCTTCATTGATTATGCTCATCGTATGTTCCAAGGTCTGGAACTGAGTATATTGCGCAACGGGTATGCCCGTCTCGCGTGCGTAGTGCTCTAGACTCCATTTCTGCATGGATGTACCGGTCAGTGCGGCATCAATGCGAGCAGGGTCAAGCTTCTCTTCGCGTGTGAATTTCGCCTTGATCATGCGTCGATTCTTTCCAGGAAACATCTTGCTGATGATGAAAAAGTCTGTGCCGAACATGCGAAGCTGATCGTAAAAGCGGTCGGTTTCATCCTCAGACCAGGGGTCGCTCTTCCACTTCCACAAGGGCACACGATCGATCGGGTCGCGGCGGTTCTCATTGATCCACGTTGTGCGGTTGTTCAACATTGTTAGATCGTCGACGACTTGAGCATCTTCAACGTTGGCTGCCGCGTCTCGAGCGGCTTGTGTGTTGTCGATCGTGGTAGTTTTGTCTGGGTCGAGTATGATGTCGCCATTTTCATCCATAATGAAGTGCAGACCATCATCGTCATCGCTCATCTCAGCATTTGGATCTGCGGTTTCGGTGGCAGGCTGTTCTGATGGCTCAGCGTCTTGGTCCGGAGCTTCTTCAGCAGGAGTACCGTCTGCTTCTTCAGCGCCCTCGGTCGTTGGCACAACATCCTCAGCAGGTTGGGCGGCAGTATCTTTTGCTTTTGGTTGTAGCCCATCTACAATTGCCTGGGCTGCTGCTTTTCTTTCCTTCTTGACCTTTTCCCAATCAATCGCTGCCATGGCCTTTCCTCGCTCCGATCGTTTGCCGTGTCTGGTATCATGACTAATGTCCCACATCGAAACGGTATCAGGATCAATGACATGATTTTCGAGATCTGAGCTGTCGTCCTCTCCATCTTGTTGCAGTACATCTTGCGCATCGACGTCCATTTCGGTGTCCGCGTTCTGGGTTGCTACTGGTTCCGCGCTGTCTTGAGCAGATATCTGCACCTTCTTTCGTGGTATCCGGGCTTTACGTGGCTTCGCAGCTTTCTTCGGCTTCGGCGCCGTAGTAGTTGGTGCTGCGACCTCTCCAGTCAGTGCTGGGTCTATCTGCATTTCCTGTTCCGGGACAGTAGCGCTTGCTCCTTCATCATCGGAGTTGGTGATGGTCTCGGCACTCTTCGCGTTGGGTTTGCCCTTTCGCTGAGTGGTCGTGGTCTTCTTAGTCGTTGCACGGCGTTTCTTTGCAGGTCCAGGTTCAGCACTTGTTGCTGCTTCTCCATTCGTCTCGTCCGGTCCGGCTGTCACACTGTTCTCTTCGCCCACCTGATCCTCGCCTTGAACAACAGCTTGTACTCTGGCATTGCTCCGAGCCGTGCTTCGCTTTGGCGCTTTCCGCGGCTCTGTTGTGCCAGCTGATCCCTCTTCCGCTGCCCTCGCCCTCTTCGTGCCGCGTCCAGTCTTCGCTGTGGACTTGGTGACATTTGCAGCATTGCCATTACTCTCGTCTGTCGGCAGCTGCGACACTGGCGAGGCGTTTTCAGTCTGGCCCGGTATCGGCTGTAGCAGTGGTCCAAGTGCTTGCTCGGCAAAGGACAACGCTGGCTCTTCTCTCGCCTCACTAGGTGTCTCTGGCGTTTGTTGCTGGGAAGCGGCCAAGCTGTTCGGCAGGACCTGTGAAAGTTGACTTGGCAGCGCGATAGGCTGTGCGGCCGAAGATGCTGCGGTACTCGTGGTCTCGGCTATTGGTTCAGACGTTGCGTCCTTTGTAGGCAGAGGCGTGATCTGTACTATTGGCGCATGCTGCCCTGTGGGTGGCTCGACTCGCACCTGCTCTGCCTGGGGAGACGGTTGGCGCACAGGTTCGGTCGATGCTGGTGTCGATTCTGGCTTCTGCTGTGATTGCGCCTGCTGTACAGATGGAGGATGCGCTTGCTGTTCTTCTTGCGAAGTGGGCTGCTGGACGATCGACGGCTGTGCAGGAGGAGGACTGGACGGCGCGACACTCGGGGTCGTCTGCTGGGCGGATGGTGCTGGAGTCGATACAACGCCGGGTGCTGCTGCGGCTGGTCGTCGACGCGCAGCAGCTTTTGGTGCCGCCTTCTTGCCCGGTGCGGCAGACGACACCAGGATCGGTGCCATGCCGGGTTAGTATGGCACACACGGGCTGCCTCTCGTCGTGTTATCGGATGTGCATGAGCAATGCAGTGTTGGTCGTGAACTGGAAGGTGGGAATGGCGGGATGTGCACGCTTTGGTCGAGGCAAGAGGCTAGCGCGGAGTCAAGCGAGGGTTGCCGCGAAGTCGATTCTGTAATCTCCTTTCTCTCACACGAGGACTCGACTGCCACCAAACATCTCACACGACCACACCCGCGTCCAGCATCACCACCGCCCACCACACCACGGCATTTTCGCCCCATTTGTACCCATGCGGCCATCAACATAAGCGACCCTGGGGCCGTGAGCGGGCGCAGAAGGCGCGGCAGAGTGCAGCCTCATCCCTCAAATGACCGCCACCCAGGCCCATCTGCCTGCGCTCCCATCTCTCCACACTATCGAGATGGAAGACCGCAAGCGCTCGCTCGTCAATGATGTCGACGACTTGGCGCCCAGTCGTAAGCGCCTCAAGGATGAGAACGGCAGCACGATGCGCATGGCCGAGGACAAGGAAAAGGACGTCGAGGTGTGTATCTCTACCACATTCCGACGGGCATCATACACGCGTGAAGTCGAGACTGACATACCGCCTGCTACAGGACTTCCAAAAGGATGCCATCCTGCGGCAGATGAAAGAGTACCGCCGGCAGAAGAAAGATGCGGAAGATCAGCTGTCAGAACTGCAAAAGAAGACGAGACGCCATAATGAGCATCTGCGCATCATCGACGCCTGGTTCGCCCAGCTTCTCGACGAAGTCCGCGTCCTTGCTGGTGACAAACTGCCCACTCCGCCTCCCAACGCTACTTCCTGGACCGGTATGCAAGCCCTCCACATCACGTGAAAAATACATATGCTGAAGACATGAACTAGGAGAAGAGCTGTATAAATCGGCGCTATTGTTTGAGGATAATGATACTTTCTCGGACCACCTGAAAGTTCGGTCAGATGGGATAAAGTCTGCCATTGCGGATCTTTTCGGCCGCGTGCCTTCAGCTTCGCCAGATGTAGAGAGTCTAAAGGGCCAGCTTAATGAGGTGCTCGCCAAGGAGAAGGAACATGTCGTCGAGCTCCGGCAGGCCATCGACGAGAAGAACTTGTCCGCTGAGCGCCTAGAGATTGCCACGATGCGGTACTTGACTGCGGAGAGGAAGCTGGATCGTGCAAAGAGCTCACAGGTTCTGAAGCTCGAGAGGCAAGCCATCATGGGCGGGAACGGTGATGCCACTACTCCCACAACTTCCAAGTCCGGCGCGACTCCTAAGAAGGAACATTCCGACACCAACGGAGAGCTCGAAAATGGCGTTGCAAGCGCTGAGGCCGAGGCTCAACGCAAGGAGGCCATTGCTGCCGCCGAGAAGCAGAAAGCACAGCTAGATGAGATCGAGGTCGAGAACGAGAGATTGACCAACGAATTGAGTGCTGCAAGGACGAAGCTGGCCAGCCTTTCGGAGGACGACTACGCCGAGACTTCATTGTTCAAGACTTTGAAGTCGCAGTATGAGGATGTCATCAAGCGTGTCAACGACCTCGAAGCTACTAACGTACAGCTCCGAGAAGAGGCGCAAAAATACCAATCCGAGCGTGCCGCATACCGGAACCAAATGGACGATGAGGCTCGAAACCAGACCAGCGATATTGAGGCAGCAAATGCGAGGGCCGAAACAGATCTTGCACGAGTCCGGCACACAAGAGATCAGCTGAGCTCTGAAATGTCGATTCTGAAAGCTTCCGAGGAGACTCCGAAGACTTTCATCGTGCTGGCGCAAGAGCTGGCTGAAGCCAAGGACCAAAGGATAGCTGCTCTCGAATCGCACGTCAAGCGGTTGGAAGTGCAGGTCGGTGACGCAGAAGTCGCGCTGGGCGACCTGGACGATCTGGATGCCAATGCGGTGAAGGCCAAGCTGCGAGCTTTGCATACTCAATATCAGCTGCTGAGCAATGAATTGCCGTCTATGGAAGCCGCCTGGAAGAAGACACAAGCTCTGGCATCGAAGAAGATCGACGAGGTTGCCACTTGGGAAGAGCAGGTTGCTCGCCTGACTGCAGAAAAGGCAAAGGCAGACCAGAAATATTTCGCGGCAATGAAGGCCAAAGACATGCGCGAGACAGAGCTTCGCACTTTGAAGAACCAGAGCTCGCGGTCCAGCGAGATTGTCTCGCAGCTCAAAGATGGAGAGACCAAGACGAAAGAGCTTTGCATCAACCTCGAACGACAAGTCGCCGATGCTAAGGACAGCTTGAACAGGATCGAGTCGCAACATCGCATCGCCGAGCAGAAGCTCAAGGAGGCGAACACTTCCGCCGAAGGCTTGAAGAATAACGTTGATGAGCTTAAGGCGTTGATTGGCGCGAAAGACAAGGAAACTCTGGGAACTGCGAAGGCCAAGCGACAAGCCGAAGAAGATTTGGAGAAGTGCAAGGCACGGTTGGACGACATAAAGAAACAGTACGACACGTTGAAAAAGACCCGAGCAACAGTCAGTTCAACAAGCGGAGACCAATGGAGGGTAAGTCAAGAGCAGCATAAGAGACGAAACACAGTAACAGCGCCCTTACTAACTCGAATCAGAACCTTGCCATCTGCCCGGTCTGCAATGCCAACATTCGGAATACGGTACTGAAGCTTTGCGGCCACGTTTTTTGCAAGAGCTGCATTACGGATCTGATCCAGAACCGCTCCAGAAAGTGCCCGACCTGTGGTAAGGCCTTCGGTAACGGCGACCACATGGCGTGTGTGTTGACGTGAAACCAAATGCGGGACGACGCGATAACCCGCCAGCATTTTGTCGAAGATGCGCTCCGCGGGCACAGCACGTGCCCTCGATCCCCCGACTCAACTCCGTCAACTTCACTGCACGCCATGAGAGACAAGGTGCCGTGCAGCCGTTCCCAAGATCGGTCGCGGTGGTGTGACGACCACGCAAGTCGGCAGGAAACGCCTGATGTTGAACCCGTGGAGAGGAGAGTGAAGGGGGTCTGGAGATACAGAAGGGGTTCACTGCATCGAAGGAGAGCAGTTTGAAACGCCGCTCTAGTTCATCTCTCAGGCCGGTCCCGAGAAGGCAGCCGACCGTTGTATGAATAGACGATGCATAACGTTTGGGGAGGTTTGAATAAGGAAGGAACAACACGAAGATACCAAATTCGGAGACAGCTACGATACCAACTCCTTCCTATCATGCGGTTTTCACACGCACTTACCACTTCGCACCTACTGTCTATGCGTTCGCTGTTACTGCACATCGTCCCTCCAACGCGACCACGCTCACTACAACGTACTCACACACGTCACACGGCATCAAACACGATACAATTTTCATTCCGGGCGGCAATTAGTAGGTCATCCATCTCGTTCAAAGCAGTCACGTACTTACCCATCACAAGAAATGCAACTCTTCATCAACGACGAATTCAAAGCGCTACAACGATGCTGGCCACCTACTTACCCAACGCCAACAGATATCAACGACTTGCTAGTCAGGATGTACATGCTAGGAAAGCACCTTCAACAGCAGGGTCATGCATTACCAGGACTTGGAGAGCTCGCGGATGTTGGATTGTACCGTAGGACGGATGCTAGAGATGTTGCAATGTTATCACAGGATACCAGCGAGATCACGTTGACGTCGAGCGCCGTACCGCCGCAGTTCGTATCCGCGCGAGCCCCTTCGTGCCCTCTGATACAGCCTTTCGAGCCGACGTACCCAGGAGACGACATGGAGAAGATGTTGAGGAGGCAAGAGCGGATGAGGGCAATGGATGAGTGGTATACGAATCGGCAGTGGGAGGCGTTGCAGGCACTTGAGGGGGATTTGACGAAGCATTTTGATCAGCGGCTCGCGTCATTTCAGCGGCAGCATGCGATTGACCAGAAGCGACTGGCTGAGCTCACTATCAAGCTTGCTGAGGTACAGAAGGAGAAGGCCCAGATTGAGGATTGGTTGCGACAGTCTGAAGCGAAAGCGGTCTTTGGCAGTGGGGTCAGTGGACACTGGGCCACGCAAAAGCAAAGGCTTCTGAATGAGAACACCTCGCTCAAGTACTCCGTAGAGCAAGCGACTCGACAGCTCAACGAGTATGAGACCACGATAGACCGCCTCAAGGCGGAGAACGCTAGGCTCGCCGACTCCTCAACGAAACCGTTGCATGGAACCACTCTGGCAGAAATGCACAAGCAGACGCAAGCGCTTTCGAGCGAGAACGTGTCTTTGAAAGACACTCTCCAGCGCGCCATGCAACAAATCCTCGATCAACGGACGACCGTGGACAGCCTCAAGGCGGAGAACACCAACCTTGTCGACCTGTCAAAGAAGGCTCAAGGCCGGGGACTGGAGTATAGAGCAGCCATTACCCGTCTCAACAACGAAAAGGCACAACTAATCACCAAATACAAAGTCCACGAAACGCAACACGAAGCCTACGTAAGGGATCTCCTGAACCAGAACTCAACCCTCCAATCCCAGAACCGCCGTGTCGATGAAGCGGCCAAAGAAGTCCTGGCAGTCTGCAAGACTCAACAGGAAGAGATCACGAGACTGGAATTCGAGCTAAGCGTCGCCAAAGCTGCGCTCTCTTCACAGCTCTCCATTCAGCAACGGCGTCAAGTATCTTCTTCCTCAACAGAGTACACACCTCCGACTTCCCGCAGCACTTCTGGGAGCAGTGTCGTCTACCACGAGCCGCCATCTGCCAAGAAAGGCACAGCAAAGCCAGAGTCGTACCCTCACATAGAGATGCGAGTGAATCGTCTGGCTGCTGTACCGGCGAAACGGAAGTTGAGTCGGGTTGTAAGTGAGAGTGAAGGCGGCAGGGATGTGCTGGGTGCGGTCATGCGTAGACTGCGTGAAAGGGGGAAGAAGGTGAAGCAGGGTGAGGAGCAACTAAGTGGGATGATGTGGTCGAGGGAGACGTCGGTTTCTTCCCAGGGCAGTGTGATGGATTGGACTGTTTGTGGATAATGGAAAGTGATGAAGTGTGGGTGGGTGAGGGAGATATTGTTGGAAGCTGAAGCGTTCTGTTTGTAATGGTCAACTTTGCTTGGGTTCTAGGTCGATGCATAGATGTTAGATCACCATCAACAGTCACCCGTAGGATGCATGTGTGCCCCTACTTCACGCCTCCACGGCCTACTGCCCCCTTTCCCCATCCCCACCACCATTCAACTTCATTTGCAACGTCTCCTCTACCCTCTTCCTCAGCTCCTCCCGATCTGGAAGCACGGCACTTCCCTTCCTCTTCCTCACCTCCTCGATGATCTCCTCTACCATCTCATCATACGCACGACCCGGATCACTGGGCACTCCCAGTGTCGCACCTTGCATACTCTCGTTACTCTCGTGACGCTTCAGATCCGGTCTGGTGTTTGTCCGAGCGCGAACCTTCTTCTGCAGCCATGCCTTTGCTGGCGTGAGGAGCAGGAGGTTGGTGCTGAGGACGGCAGCGATTCCGTAGAAGTACACGCGTGCCCAGACCAAGGTGCTGTCGTGGAGTGTGAGGAGGATGAAGGGCGCGGTGGTGAAGGAGAAGATTAGTTGGGTCACAAGCCAGGTGAAGAAGTCGTAGTAGCGTTTGGAAGAAGTGGGGTTGGTGCCGTCTGGAGTCATGAAGAGAGGGCGGAGGAGGCGGCGAGAATCTGAGAAGTAGTTAGTAGGGGTCGTAAGGTGGGTGGATGGAATTAGTTGCTTACTCTTGGCTACGTTCTGAATGAAACTCGCGAGCACGAAGGCCATGTAGTAGCCTGGAGCAAAGCCGTGCCAGAAGGCGCTAGTAACGAACGTGGCCATACTTGCGCGGAAGCCGGGTTTCTTGCCTTTCGGTGTGACACGGAGGAACATGTAGTTTCTGAGCCAGTGATTCGTGTTGATGTTCCAGTTGCCGAGGTAGGCGTGGCTGTTCTGTGCCAGTTCTACTCCTAGTGGTTTGATGTTCGTGAGGCGGCTCCAGTCAGGCTTGCCAGTCTTTGGGTTGATGCCTTTGTAACCAATGCCAGCGAGAATACAGGACCCTTCCGTCAAAGTCCAGACTCCGTAGTACTTCATGCGCTGCACGAAGCTGAGCATGTGCAGGTGGTAAACACGCCAGAAGAAGTTCATGTCTCTGTATTGGTCACCAAACACAACATGTGGGCCGTGGTAGGCAGAGAGCTGCAAAAAAGCGCCAATCCAGACGAGACCAGTGACCATCTTCAACATGGCTGGGGTAGCGCTTCGCGGGATCTTGCGCTTCTTGCGCGTGGGAGGTGCCTTCATCGGATCGGTTCCAGGAGGAAGGTCGAACATACTAGTGTTGAGCCAACGCTCATAATCGACGTAGTCGAAGGCAGGTCCGACCATGATCGATGGGAAGAAGGCCACAAAGCCGGCATAGTCGAGTAGACCTGGCAATTTTCTGATAGCACGCTCCTTTTGCGTGTCGTTCAGTTCGGCATCTGGCTGTTTGCCGTCCCACACGTTCCAGCAGAAAGCAGACAGCTTCATGACCATAACCATCTGTGCTCCGGTAATGTCGACAGAACTCGGATTGTCCTCGATCATTCGGTAGATGTGGCTGACCGACATGTGGCCCATCAGGAAGACGAAGCCGATCCATGGCATGTAGGGGCCCTCAATCTTTGCCGCGATGAGATACGCTCCGACAGCATCGAATAAGACGACTACCAGGCCGCCCCACAGGTCGAACAGTCCAACCAGGTAGAAAAGAGCAACACTGTGCGGGTCAGCGAAGGATGTCTCATCAAGCTGGTAAATCACTAACCTTATGTTGAAGGCATTCTTTATATATGGCTTGTCATCAGGTAGGCGCTTTAGTACTGCCGCCAGAGGGTACGATATCAGGAAGGACGATATGAGCTTGACTGCAATCGCGGGTCAACGGATGTTGTGTGTTCGTAATTTGGGGGAGCACTTGCATTCGTCTGTCGATGCTCCAAGCTTGCCTGCGGCATACTCAAACGCTGTCAAGACGTTAGACCATTCCAATCTCTTCCCTGCCGGGGTCTCTTACGAATATTGATATACGGCAACATATTTGTTGTAGTCCGTCGCCTTGGCGGTAAAGATTTCTTTTGCTACCATGAGATGTTGCTCATCACGCCATATCCCAGGTCAACGAAGGAAGAGTGTTCGGAGGAGCAATGTTTAGTGAGCTCTCAAGAACATGTATCAGGATCATAAAGAACAAAGAGTCGCATGAGCAGCGCAGGGTGAAATGCAACTTGGAGCTGCAGGACCCACGTCATGCGATGCCAAGAAGAGCGTGTCACGTTCGCGTGATGTGGGCTTCGAAGCCGATAACGATGGACAACCTGGAATTACTGAAGTATGGGGAAACAGTAATACAGTAATACATGCTACATGTATGCTCATGGATTCCAAGATGCAACTCAAACGTGCTCGCGCTCGTCGCCTCGACGATAATTTGCGACAGCTTCCTTTCAGCTTCCCAAACAGTATCGCGAACAATGCAATGCTCAACCACACAGCGCCAGACACCTTCGCTAATAAGCAGTGATTTCCTCCCATTCTTACACCCTGCAAAGTCATTGCTGGGAGTCTGCGATCAACCAAGGCCGCCCCAGGCGCCGCGGATTCTTCTGGCAAGCTGGATATCCTTCTGCATGATCGTTACACGCTTCGCATGAATGGCGCATAGATTCGAGTCCTCGAACAAGTGGATCAAAAAAGCCTCTGCGGCCTCTTGCAGAGCTTGGATGGCCTGGGACTGCCATCGCGTCACGCCTGCGCTTACAGGAGCCATGTTTAGCGAGATCTCTCGTACCTGCAGGTATCGTTAGCACAAAAGTCGTCGCTTAGGTATACCCTGATGCCGTACCAATCGCGAGAACGGTAGCTTCAACAGCAGAAGATCTGTCGATTTCTGGTATTGTCTGATTTCCTTCAAAGCCTTGGTGCCCGGCCTATATCTTCGCTTTTTGCGTTCAGTACCATCATCTGAATGCCGTTAGCAGGTGTTCGCGCACAAGGATGGACCATGTGCGCTCACTTCTTGTCGAACCAGTACTCTTTCTACCACCTCGCGATCCTCTTCCTCCTCTGCCTCCTCCCGCGCCTCGCGGTGTTCCTGGTGTGCCTGGTGCCGACTTTCCACCCAAACTTGAACGCGCCGTAGTTTTGGCCATTGTTTTCGGTGGCATATAGTGTCGCGTGATGCAGCTCTACTCGGCGCGCTCGGTTGCGCAACTCTTCCTCGACCGCTGCGATCTCTCTTTCGTGTCGTGTGGACAATGCGACCGAGGGACGCGTCTTCGGGAAGCGCGACGAGCACGGATTCAGTGCGGGCAAGTGTGATGCCGAATTTTGTTTGGCAATGGGATGTTGTAGAATATCGCATAATATTCGGAGAGGGGCAGGGAGGTGTCGCGATATGGTAAACTCGACCAGCCTCCCAATTGTTCGAGTGTTTTGGTGGTTGCATACTTCCCAGCCACATGTGACATGAGAGTGAACGACATCGCACTAGGGCTGTGCGGCAGCCGGCACAGGGCAGCAGTAGCGCCCACCAAGGCACGTGCGTGCCGCGGTCCCGCCTGCCCCGATAAGGCGTCACCTTTGTTTGGAGTGAGGCCAGCTATCGACATCCTAAGAAACACTTTCCACCTTTCCACGTACAACACAAGCGCGTACAAAGCAATGCCGCATTACTACTAGATCAAACGAGCAACAACATCGCCATCACTACAAAACACGCCACACCACCACCTGGGCGTGCGACGCAAGGAACGACCACCCGACATGGCTGCAGTACTAGGTGGAGAAGGAGGCGCTGTACCGCTGGAGCAATGGTTCTTCGAGATGCCCGTGTGCACGCGATGGTGGACCACAGCAACAGTCGTCACAGGCGTCCTGGTGCAATGCCAGATCCTCACACCATTCCAGCTCTTCTACAGCTTCCGAGCTGTCTTTCACAAACAGCAGGTATGGACACGTGCTTGCCAACAACCACCGCTATGCATTGCTGACGCTCTTGTAAGTTCTGGCGACTCATAACGACGTTCATATACTTTGGACCCTTATCGCTAAACCTCCTCTTTCACATCTTCTTCATCCAACGATATGCACGAATGCTCGAAGAGTCAGCAGCATCCGTGGCGCACTTCAGCTGGCTCTTAGCCTACACCTCCGTAACACTCCTCACGATCGCGCCACTCTTCAGTCAGATGTTCCTCGGCACAACACTTAGCAGTACACTGGTGTACATCTGGTCGAGGAGGAACCCAGACACGAGGCTGAGCTTTCTGGGACTGCTCACGTTCAAGGCACCGTGGTTGCCGTGGGTGTTGGTGGCTTTCAACGTGGTACTGCATGGACACTGGCCTAAGGATGAACTGTGTGGCATTGTGGTTGGACACATATGGTACTTCTTCAACGACATCTACCCAACGGCTCACGGAGGGCACAGGCCGTTGGACCCGCCGCAGTGGTGGTGCAGTCTGTTTGAGAGGAACAACCTACCGCCGCCAGAGACGGATGTGCATGCAGCAGCGATCAATAGGGATGTTGCTGCACCGGTGGTGCCTGAGGTCAGGTAGTTGCATTATTGAGATACCCATCGTTAGAATGAAGTTATGACATTTTCGGTCTGGCAGAGCATGTGTTCAAGTGTCCCGATGTCGAAGACGCGACCGGCGGTATTGCGGACTCACGACGTTCCACTGCAGGTCCATAACACGTTGGCTCCATCGACCGACTGGTGCGGGTGATAAGGTGAAGGGAATGAGTTGAGGGGAATGCCCAGTGGGCATGAATATGGCACACAAGCCTTATGTACCAGACCACGACCTCCGAGACCATCACCCTGAAAGCGTCGAACACGCAGCGCGCGGCGTGCTGCTGTTAGCGCGTCCCGCTGGCAAACCTCGAAAGGTCTGTTCGGAGACATAGCGCTGCTGATCAAGCAGAGTCATCAGCCAGCGACCGGCCCGCTGCTAGCGACGCAGGCTGAGCGCCTCTTGATGACATGATTTGCTGTGGAACGTATTGTCAAGCGAGCTGAGATGGAGTCTCGCCTTACTTGTGAGGCGAAGAGGCATACTTGTGCGCGCTGATACTATACAATTTCTCGCCACCATTATGACCCGGGTGTAGCCCGCCCAAGCAGCTCGATACGCCTTGCATTCCCAAATCGATCCTGGTATCCAAGCCTTGCCACGATAGGGTCAGCCACGCTCCAATGACTTACTTCCAACTTGATACCATTGTTGGGACCCGCGTACACAGTACTCCCACTACCTCCTTTTAGTACCTCCGAGGACACTTCAGTCTCTCTCCTATGCAGAGCTTGCATCGTCTTGATGGTTGAGAGTTCACCACTCAGCGAGATGATTCTGTTCTCACGAACTCGAAGGACCTTGTCTCGTCTCTCGATGTAGTCGCTCATTGACTGCGAGCCCGGTGATGTGGCGCCAAGTCGAATGCTGCGTTGCATCTCTGGATCAAAAGGACTTTTCGATCTTGACATACTTGATAGGTTGGTCTCGAAATCCGGTTCGGTGGCGTCGCGACGGACAAACTTGCTGATGCATCGTTCGACGAGGCCGGCGGTTGCGGGCATACAGGCGCAAGCAATCGAGCAATATACTTCGACGATGAACCAGATTCCGATATAGGTGTAGTCCCACGTTGGGTTCTCTGATTCGCCGAATTTCGACATGTATGTGATGCGGATGATGGAGCATATGGTGACGAGTGATCCTATCGAAAAGGTGAAGAGAAGCCTAGTTTCCAGCAAGGTCAGTGAATGCACTTCGAGCATGTCATCTTGAAACGTACCCGATCTTTCTTGGCCACGAGATGTCAAGCCTGATCAGCTTCGGGAATGGCAGGGCAATGACAACGACATCGAACACGATGTTGAGGCCAGCTGCTGCCAGCACCTGTGCTACACGGTCCGTGCACATTTCAACGGCTAGAGGTGCAGCAATACTCCAGGCCACACGGATTGGTGTGCACTGGAAGATGCTCGCTATCACGAATGCGATCATGGCAGCAGAAATTGCTCCAATCATGGCCCAGTTCGTGATGCGAAATGGTGCGAATCTGTCACCCGGCCAGGTGCGCAAGTATAGAAGTAGTAGTGAGATCTTGGACAAGAAGATCACGACCATGTACAGTGGCTGGCATACGTAGAACCAGAACAGGAAGTCCTCGATCCGTTCGATGTCCAGTTCTCAGATGTCTCTTCCGTAGCCAGCGTCAATGTCCTTGTTCACTGCGTACAACAAGACAATGGCCAACGGATACAATGCGAAAAGTGTCCAGTCATCCCAGTGATATCCGGCTCCGTTTAGTCGAGGCCACCTTGACAGTAACCGGGCGATAGTGAAGAATGTGGCGATAGCGAACAAGGACCATACCAGACCTCGGACGACGCTTGACTTATCACGTACTGGCAGTCCGCATGTGTCTGCTCGGAATTTCTGGGCTTTCAACTGATCTTGGGTTTGACAAGATTTGACGAGGCATGCTTTGAGGCTGGCAGCAAGATCATCGTTCGTGCAGAAGCAGATGTTGGTTGGCTTGCAGGAGTAGGTGGGAAGTACATCGGCTGCGCAGGTCACCTATTGCTACAGTCAGCGAGTACTTGCCGCCAATACATCGCACTCTTTGACTCACCACACAGGATGGCAGAGCGAGAGCGGGATTTGTGTTTGTCGTGTTGCCAGAACTCTGCGCTGTAGCCCAGGTCGTCCATGAGAGCACCAATATAAGGACTTCCAGACAGAACCACATGCTGAGGAAGCTCGAAGCTTAAGGGTGGAAGCAAGACTGACAGCAGTAGCTCTGTGGAACACGGACAACCCAAATCATCTTGTACTTGCCATGCGGTGCTTCTTTGGGCCTCTACTACTTCACGGATCGAGCAACGGTGGTCCAAGCTAGCTTTTTCACAGGTAGAATAGCTTGGCGCAGCCAGCTTCGACAGTGGACGTCCATCTTGCGTGATGCTTAAGGCCATATAAGAAACGCTTCGGATCGCGCATTGGCAAGTTGCTTTAGGTGGCAGTCCGGAAGTGATGCCCGTCTGCATGGCGCTGACTCGTAGCAGCCAGATGCAAGAGACTCAGGCCCTGGGCATGCCTCCGTGCTGAGTGCAAGAGACGTTGGCATGATATGGTAGGCAGTCCAGAGATGTGCTGATCTACGCTCGAGGAGTGGACCGATGATGCCTGGCTTGACATGTCGATGCTGTCGCGTAAAATCCTACACTGTCTGCCTGCGAGCAGCAGTATTCGAGTCGCTGACACATGCGCGAGCGCACTTGACCTGCGTGTAGACTAGAGGTGCCATGCAGGAACATGGCGCATTAGCAGGAGCACCTTCACAACTGTCTTCCATGTAACATCCATGCAAATCCATGCTGAAAATGTAGTGCTGGAGAGCCGGTGACCGTCTCAAGGGGAGGCGCGAAGGGTATGCGCCCGTATCGATAGCGCCGTATCGCCGACACTTCGTGCACTATATAGCGCAACCTTTCGACGTCGCTCTTTCTAGCTAGCTCTGTTTCGAAGCTATAACATCGCTGCCCGTGTCGTCGTATTAAGTGTAAGGTCGCTGCATACAGATTTTGAAGTTCTTCGCCGAGAAGGGGTCTAAGTCCGCTACCGGGCTTATGCATAGCTACAGTCCTGGGCATAGTTTTTACAACCCCTGTTCTTCCACCTTTTCTCATTAGGAAGGATGTATCCACTGCTTGGCGTAGCTCACCACCTGGTGTGTCCTCTATCACGTTAGAAGTGTGGGAAGTTATTGTACGGGCTCATATAGGGTGTTTCAAAAGCAGGTTGTGTATTGCATGTGTCTATCTAGAATAGACAAGTGTTGCTCTTGAAGAGGCTGCAGGTGACTAATCAGTCACCTGATTCTTAGCGTACGTGGCCTCAAGTTTTGATGATGGGATGTTGCCCATGTGCACGCTCGGATCGCGACACACCCCCTCAGCTCGTGCGCTGGAGTGAATGAGCTGATTCCCATGTGATCGCGTGCACCCTGTCATAACTACCCCCCCTACCTATGGCAGTGACGTCAGGCCCTCGGTGTTGCTGCTGCTGCAGTGAGGGTAAGTCAGCTGTTTCAAGTGAAGTGAGCTGAGGTGAGTGAGGTGAGCTTTGTACCCCTTCCCTCATTCCTCACTTTCACTGCTGCCATTGTTACCTATATAATAAAGCATAGAATCTGTGACTGTTGCCGGTGAGATGGCTCAGGTGATGGTCCCGTTGCACGGACTTTCACTTGAGTGTGCAATCATCTCACCACCGGCAAACATCAGAGGTCCTGAGTTCATTCCAGGGGTAGCCTTAGTCCTATCGTATGCTTAAACATATATTGTCGTCCGCTCAACTTATTGAATTGTCCGATAATTGCTCTGTGCCAAGTTATTTCGCTCCGGCGAATGGTAAGAGAGCTCGCTCTGCCCCTAGGGAGTATGAGATACTAGTCAGTGGCGCAATGCACTAGGCTGTCTACGACAGAGCTTGCACCATGTGAGGTGTAATGGGGCTCCAATAGGTAACACCGGAGCAACGGTATCGGAAAGTTAAAAAGGCACCTTCGGGGTGCCTTGCTTTCTACACTTTTAAAGGTCATCACCTCAGGGTGGTAACACCTTTTTGTTTTGGGCAAGTGTGTGCTATGTATAAGGTGCGAAAGTAGCGGATGATGTGGTGACAAGGTGGTAGTGTTGTTGCTAGCAGTAAGTTGGAGGCGTTTCTCGCTTTCTAATTAGACGCGCTACTTTTGTCGCGCGCGTGCGCTGCTACTAGTGACAGGGGTGTTTCTCGCCCTTGCGCTATTAGCCAATAGGAGTCCGAGAAACACCTGTTAATGATAGTGCTAGGGCCGTACCGGTGAATAGTAGATACTTTGCCCTAGCTTCGTTGTCGTCTATAGTATTAGTAGCTACTAGTGGCCGTGTTTTGCGCCTACTAGCGCTTCTAGAGAGGTGTCCGTAAAGATGAAGCCGTTCGGTGTTCGTTTCGAGATAAGGTAAGGCCGCTACTACGGGCTTCTTATACGTCTATTAGCCCGTTACCTCCTAATACGGCTATAGAGGGCACTAAGGTACGTAGGTCTACGCCTTCCTTAGCTATATTAAGTAGCTTAACGAAGTGCTTATGCTTCTGTAGTAGAAGTAGCTTAGTCAGCCCGTCTATAGGCATGTCGTTAGTACTAAGATACTTGATCTTAATGTCTCCGCGCTAGTCTCGCTATCGGAGCTAGTAGTAGTAGATATTAACGTAGCGTAGCTTCGTATTAAGCTTTTGCCCTTATTAGTTAATAAGGCGGATAGTCTACGTGTTGTCGTAGTACAAGTAGGTGCGCTGATTAAACTAAAGGTATATCTTAGCGAAGACTCGTTCCTACTATATAAGCTCTAAGGCGGCTTACGAAAGCCCGAGTAGCTTAGCCTCTGTTAAGGACTTAGTAATAGTGATTTGTTTAGATGCCTTATAATCTACTAGTCTACCGAATAGCATAAAGACCTAGCTATTTAAGCTAGTCCTGTCATTATTTATGCCGTAGGACGCGTCCGATACTCTAAAGAACTCGTAGTTACTACCAAGATGCTCTAGTTAGCTATAAAGGCTAGTGATGTGTTTGCTAGCGCTATATATAAGGCGGAGGTTCTTGGTCTCTAGGAGATAGCGCAAGTACTAATCTATAAGCTTAAGGTGTGTCTTAGTTAGCTTAGTCAGATACTACAATAGTATAGATAAGGAAAAGGCGATGTTAGGCCGCGTATATATAGCGGCGAAGTTAAGGGATCCTATACGTTATTAGTACGTAAGGATAGCGATAGAGGTGGGTTAATAACCCTCTAGAACGGTCTAATTAAGGTGTTGATCTACTAGTACTGTCGTTTTACGTATATTCGTAGATATACTAAATTTGGCGGCTAGCTTCTTAATATAGTCTTCTTAAGAGAGCTATAGTAAGCGCTTGTTTCTATCGCGCGTAACCTTGATTCTAGGAACTAGGAGAGATCACCGAGCTCGTATATCTCGTACTTAGTAAGCAGCCGCTACTTAATGTTAGTAGTATAGGCCTTATGCTTACGGTAGTAGAGTATAACTAGGTCGTTAACGTAAAAGAAGAACATAACCTTGTTGTTATAGTAGATATATTCGGAGTCTAATAGGGGTACTAGTCTAAGGGAGGCTAGCGTCTCGGTTAGGGAGTTGTACTATAATAAAGGGGACTCTTTTAGACCGTAGAGGGCCTTGACTAGCTTAAGGGCGTATCTATAGGATGGCCTATCGATTCTAGGAGGTGGTTATAGATATATAGTATATAGTAGGTCCGAGTTTAGGAAGGCGTTAATAACATCGAATTGTTCGGCTTCTAGGTCGAAGCTCGCGGCTATAGTATAGTAGAGGCGGAATATACTTACTAGTAGTATAGCGGCGTATATATCTAAGTATGTTCCTTACAAATCGCCTCTTATATATAGCCTAGCCTTAAAGCTCTTTAGTATGCCGTGCTCGTCTAGTTTATATTTATATACCTACTTAAGCGGTAGTAGTAGCTAAAGTCCCTCCTCTTACTAAGCATCCTAATCCTTCTCTTCCTTTATTGCCTATCTAAATGTGCCTGTTACTAGGGCTTTAGTAAACTCCTTAGCTATAGCTTCGATCCACTATTAGGAGAAGCGGTGTTTTATAGCGGCTCGGTAGTTAGAAGGTTCGGGCGGAAGGTCATCGCGGTATATAGAGGTAGTAGTATTAATACGCCTTAGAGGGCTATTGCCTCTTCGTGTAGGGCTTCGATCGCTCTTGTCGCGATAGGCGCGTATTCTAGGTCGTATACCGGACATCTAGCCGATAATTATATTAGCAACTATAATCTAGTGTAGTATATAGTAGAAGTAGGCCGTTCGTAGGCGCTTTCTATTCTCTATAACTACATAGTTAGACTCCTCTAGTATATAGAGCTCTAGCTCTAGGGGGAAGAGTAGTGTATTAGACGTGTTATATATTAACGCGTCTTCTAGTAGTATAAATATAAATAGATATAGCTCGCGATTAGGGTCCGTGTTACCTATAATCTCCTTACGGTCTTCTACGGTAAGGGCATCTATTATCTACTACTATAGGGTGTCGTAGTAGTTAGTAGTGTTAGGTACTAACTGCTATATATTGTCTTAAGTCACGTAATCTGTTACGTACTCGATTTGCCGGTCTTTTTAGTTATATATTACTAACTCGCGGTGTTACGGCTAGTAAAGTTCTTGCCTAAGGAGCTTTTAGTAGGCGTCTCGAGGTTATTAGGTGTGCGGCTACTAAGCCTATTCTTCTACCCCCTCGGCCTGTACTATGTCTTGCTCGTAATAAGCGACATATAGGTCGTAGTATTGTTTAGGCTCTTTAGCCGGTTCCGCTATTACGATGTTCTCGATAGGGGTCGTGTACCCTACTATTAGGCGTAATAGGTCATAGAACGTAGTCTTATCGAAGAGGACGTCCTTAACTCGTATAACCCTATCTTTTAATAGGTCCTATACGCGGTAGATGTTAGTAGAGTCGTATCCTATAAGGTAGCCTATAAGCGCTCTCTCTTAGAGTTTCTCGCTCTTACTAGGCTGATCTAGTCTATAGATAAACACGTATATAAGGGAGTTATACACTACTATATGACCTACGTTCGGAATTCGTCCTATTACTAATTCGAATAGGGTCTTCTAGCCCTTTGACTAGATAGGGGATCGCTAGAGGATATACACCGCTACTATAGTATATTCTAGCTAAAGCTTTTCCGGCAATCGTACGTAGATACGAATAGTTCTGCTTATAGTGATGATCAGAGCTCTAGCTCTTTCTACTAGGTCCTACGTAGGCGCGTATTCCGCGGTTACGTACTATTTAATCTTGTTGTTATTAATAACTAAGCAAAACACCTTCCTAATAGCGGGCTCGTTGTCGCTATAGAAGTATACGAACCTACGACCAATAAAGTTGATAAAGCTTAGTAGGCTATTAAAGCAAGCTAATACCGATTGCTAATCCCTGTTCTTAATAGTGAACTAGAAGTGTCTATAGGTATCTAGATCGTAGAAGTAGACGAGGTACCTATTACCGTTATAGGCGATAGTGAATTCTACTAAGTCTATAGCTATATAGCCGTAAAGGGTCATCACCCTAATAGGCTAAGACCGATTGTGCACCTTATAAGCTTTACTAAGCCTATATACTCTATAATATGTAGTAAGGGGTGCGCTTAGACTATCGTTAATAATCACTACCTTAACTCTAAGCGGTAACTACTTGATACGTTCAGCGCTAATATAACTAAAGATTTGATACTACTAGCGGCCAGAGAGCTTTTAGTGTTTAATAGGGGTCCTACTAGACGTAGCTACACCTTAAGTACCCCTAGTACTGTTTATAACTACGAGAACGGTACGGTTACTATCCTCTTAAGCAGTTAGAGATACTACGCTATTAGTAGGTTCATCGCCGATGTTTGTACCCCTACTAATAGTACTAATAAAGTACGCGTTACGTATCTTTTTAGTAACCTTCGGTAGTACTAGGCCCTCTTTTATAGGCTATTAGTAAATAATAGGTGACTTAGGTAGTATAACCACCTTAAAGAAAGGGATTGTACTAGTAGGGCGGTATAGGTCTATCAATTTAGTGTCGTTATGCTATATTGAATTACTACGTCCGTACTACTAGAGTCCGGCTCTTTCTATACGTATGTAAGAGATGACGTTTATATAAAAGCCTAGGTAGTAAGCCACATCTAGCAAGGTAAATAAATGGCCCCTTATTAATATATAAACACGCCCTAACGCTACAATTGGAAAGGTAGTTGTTCTAGCCTAGATTTCTAAGGTGGTAAGGCGCTCTATAATAAACTCTATACCCTCCTAGTTATAATAATTGATTATATAAGTGTCTAAACAGTTATTATATACCTAGCAATCCCTAAAGTTAACGCTTAACTTGCTAATTGAGCTAGAAAGAATAGTAAGGCCAACAAAGCCCTTATCGCTTAGTAATGCCTTCTTCGTATTAGCAATAGCCTTGTCACGTTCCTAGTCCTTACGATTGTTACGATTTAATACGCTAAGTAGACGCTCGCCGTCGTCGCTTAAGTAGTAGTTAATAAAGTTTTTCTAGTACTTCTTCTACTACTCTAAGCGCTAATCCTTTACTAGGCGCTTATCGGGGTTAATCATATCGTATAAGAACAGGCCCTTATAACAGGTGTCCTTAGGCTCGCCGGTGATGTTCTAGTAGCCGCTTGGCCTATTGTTATCCTTGTCTTTATTCTTATCGCCGCGGCTACTACTACGACCCTTATTACCGCGGCTATTACTACGGTTATTACTACGGCTACTACTACGGTCACCCTCCTTTTAACTAGCACCTATAGGTGCTGTTTTATCCTCTGCTTCTACTAAGGTTTCTCCGGAGAAGGTTACGAAGACTAATCGACCGTTAGTTATTACTAGTACGGTGTCGCGTATCTATTCGAGGTAACGCTTAGTAAGCTTTTATAGTAACATTTTGTTACGCTTCTACTCGTTATATAGAGAAGCACCGTAGGCTAGAGCCTACTTCTACTAAACAGTAAGTAGGAAGTGTCTACTAAGGTCGTCGTACTCGGCGTAGTTATACTTACGTATCTTAGCCTATAAAACTAACTAGTCTAAGCACTAGTTATTAATTCTACGTACGCTAGCCTTCTAAAGCCTAGACAGCTCAAGCGTAAGCTACCGCTTACGTAGCATATCGTCTAGACTATACTAATCCTTAAGAGCCTAGTATCTCGCTCTAAGGGTGTTCTAGCCGTATATTAGCTCTTACCCTAGCTCTATCGTCGTACGGATAAGGTAGGTAACGAGCTTTGATCGCGTAGTAGTAAAGATGTCGTACATCCGTTACCTTCGGTCTACGTCTATTTGTCGTAGCTTAATACAATCTCTTAATGTAGCGTCTCCTACCGTATACGCTTATTAGATTTCCTTAAACGTTAAGTAAGTAGGCTCTATTAGCTCGTTACTTAGTTAGTAAGGATCTATATACTTCTAGACATTTAAAGACTCTACGTAGAGCTCTAGCTAACGGTCAAACTTGTCCTATTAGTTATAGCTCTTTAGAACTACGGTACCCTAAGGTAGGGTACCGGTAGTTACCGGCGTCTCGGTAGTAGCTATAACTACAAAATAGGTTGTAGGCTAGTGAAAGTTCTACGCGGGTTCACTAGGCCTAGGGGATACTACTGTACTAGTTATAGCAGTAGTGCTATAACGATACAAACTCTGCTTTAGGGCTTCCTTGTCGTAGCGAATGTTAGTAAGCGCTAATCGGGCTTATAACTATCACGTTAGAAGTGTAGGAAGTTATTATACGGGCTTATATAGGGTGTTTCAAAAGCAGGTTGTGTATTGTATATGTCTATCTAGAGGAGACAAGTATTGCTCTTAAAGAGGCTATAGGTAACTAATTAGTCACCTAATTCTTAGCGTACGTAGCCTTAAGTTTTGATAATAGGATGTTGCCTATATATACGCTCGGATCGCGACATCCTCTATTGTTAGCTATTACTACCTCGTAGCGTTCTCGTATACTCTTATATATACGTTATATGTCCTTAGGTATAAGCTTGGCCTATTCAATCTTAATAGTAGCTATTACCTTATCTCGTATTATAGGAAAATGAGCACCTACCCTATACTTAAGAAGAGCCTATAGATTCTCAATAGGGTTGAGATCTAGTGAATTGGCTAGCTATTCTATAAGGTATAGGCCCTTTTCCTTAAATAGACTCATTGTTACCTTCGCCTTATAGATTAAGGCGTTGTCTTATATAACAATATAGTCCTACGAGCCTATTAACACTCGCTACTTCTTAATTGCCGTGTAGATAAGAGGGACAATCTGGCTACGATACACCTTACCGTCGATAGAGTCCTTCTCGAATATATAGACTTCTATAGATCTATCTACAGAGATATAGCCCTATATTATATAGGCTAAGAACTTATAGAAGCGTACTATAAGATAGTGTTTGTAATAAGCCTTATCTACCCTACGTATTATATAGACCTATCCGAATATTCTACACCTAAATGAAGCTTTATCTATCTAAAGGACCTAAGCCTACTGTTCTACTATCTATTTAATATAAGCCCTTACCTATCGACGCCGTACCTCCTTATATTTCTTAGTTAATAACGGCTTACGTTTACGATATATCGTAAGAAGCCCTCCTTCTTAAACGTAGCTCTTACTGTCCGGACGTCGCTAAAGATGCCCTCTATCGCGGTAATCTGTTCGTATCGTAGGCGGCGGCTATTAGTATTAGTAGTAGCTCGATAGACAAGTCGCTAACGCTTAACGTACTTTACTACCGAGCGGGCTATACTACCGAGCGGGCCACTTTTACTAAGAACTATACCACTTCTATAGATATAGCTATACAACTACTATTATAGCATATATTATCTTTAAACGAGGCTAAACTGACCTTAGCTATCTAGGCTACGAAACGCGACGCGATAATTACGAATCGACTTACTATAAAGGTATACGACGCGTCTCGAACTATACTAGGGTATCGATTGAATAGACGACCTCCTCGGGGTGACTACGAGCCCAATTCGAAGAAGCTTATAGAGCTAGAAGAGAGGGTGATACTTAAGTATATACTCGAGCTAGATCTTAGAGGTTTCCCGCTATTAAAGGCTAGTATATAAGTAATAGCCAATTATTACTATAAGAGAAGGGTCTTAAGCCCGCTAGTCTTAATTAGACAGACAGGTTTATTAGGCGGTATCGTAAGCTTAAGGTTCGTATAACACGTAGATACGATCGTTAGCGAGCCCTAATAGAAGATCTAGACGTTATCGAGAGGTAGTTCTTACTTATACGTAATATAAAGGAGAAGTATAGCATCCTTAACTAGGACACCTACAACTTCGACGAGACAGGGTTTATAATAGGTGTTATTACGTCTTAGAGCGTCGTTACGGGTTTAGAAAGGCGTAGTAGAAAGAGGAAGGTCGTTCAATAGGGTAATAGAGAATAGGTAATAGTGATTAAGACTATCTATATAGACGGAATAGCGCTCCTACCCTACGTCATCCTTATAGACAAACAGCACATTAGTACCTAGTACTAAGACGGCAACTTAAGTCTAGACTAGACAATCGGGCTAATAGAGAACGGCTAGACTAATAATAAGTTCGGTATACGGTAGCTAGAGCATTTCTAGAAGTATACTATAGCTCGTACGACTAGGGTATAGAGACTACTTATTATCGATAGCTACGAGAGCTATAACTCGAAGGCATTCTAGAATCTATATAAGGAATACAAGATCTTGGCCCTATATATACTATTATACGCCTCGTACTTACTCTAGCTATTAGATATAGGTTGCTATTCGCCTTTAAAGAAGGTATACGGTACTTAGCTCTTAGGCTTAGTACGCTAGCGCATTACTTATATCGATAAAGTAGAGTTCCTACGCGCCTTCCGGGTAGCCTATAACGCTATATTCAGACAAGAGAACATCCTATCGAGCTTCAGAGGCGCTGGTTTAGTTCTATTCAATCTATAGGCAGTAATAGACAAGCTTAATATTAAGCTACGTACGCTAACCCCTCTAGCTCCGGACTCTACCCCTTAGGAGTCGAAGACACTACGAACTACAAAAGAATTCGACTCTTAATCGATACTAGTAACGAACAAAATGCGTGCCCGGGTAGGTTTATTGCTAAACTCGTTATAGAAAGGGGTGTATTAGCTTATAAAAGGGAGTAGAGAGATAGCGTATTAGATAGCTCTTATACGAAGCGAGATTAGTAAGCTACGTAAGTCTAACGAGGCCCTTATATAGCGAAAAGCACGAAAGCGCAAGTATATTTAGTCTAGAGGGTCTCTAACCTTCGATAAGGCGTCGTAATTGATACCTCTAGAGGATACTAGGAGGTAGGAAGTGAGTAGAGAGTCGCTAGATAGTGTTCGGCTAGTACTAAGGCTACGACGCTATAAGTAATATAGCGAGTCAGGGCATAACATACGTACCTATTAAGTTGACTCGCTAGATAGCGAAGAATCTAAAGAGGAATTATCCTCCTAGTAACGATTCTATAGGATGTCGTAGAGGGAAGCTTTTACTCCGGGCTAACCTCTCGAAACGAGGCTATACGGTAGTACTAGATAAGTAGGAAAGCGCGGTTAAGACTTGTTACCTTATCTCGTAGCTAGCTTACTAAATACGATTCCTTCCTTACCCGGCTATAAGAGGAGCTACAAATAGTACTAGTAATAGGGAGACTAACGTTCTTATATAAGGTAGCGTAGAGCAATAGACAAATAAGAATTAACTAAATGATAGGGAGCCAACCCTAAAGGGAAGAATAGGAGGAGGGACGGGAAAACTAATAGCAAGGCTAATAGTAAGACTAAACGGACCTAGATATAAATATGTCCTAATGCCTTATACTAATAGACTATTAATCATTTAGTATAATGTAAATAGAAGTAAAGACAAGGTCTAAAGGAGCTTTCTACAAGCCTTAGACCCGGAGGAACACTATATTATAGCAATATAGGAACTATAGATCAACCTATACTCTAGGATTCTATTAACTATACGAGACCCGAGATACTATATAGTAATAAACAGAACCGAGGGAGTCCTACGAACATATATCTATATTAGTAAGAAGGTACTAGTAGAGGACTAGTAGGCCTAGCCGAGAACCGATAGGGATATTACTATAGTATAGCTTAAAACAACTTAAGGCTAGGTCCTAATCTATAGCGTATATAACCCACCTCTAAAGTCTAGAAGCAGTACATAACTATATACGCTAGGAAGGCTACCGGAAGCAATAGACTAACAAAACCACAATACTGTAATAGGAGATTTCAACCTCTACTACCTAAAGTAGGGATCGGAATTCACCCTAGTATACTACTTCTTAGTAGGGAGGCTCATTAGTCAGATAGAAACAGCCTAAATAGACTTGATCACGCCGAAGGGAACAGAAACTTAGGCTAGAAACAATAGTTCTAGTACGCTAGACCTATACTTTATGTCCTACGCCTTAACACGACGGGTAGAAAGCTATATAGTTAATGACTAACTAGAGTCCTTATTAGACTACTATCTAATCCAAACCGACATCCAACTTATAGTTAAGGAGGAGAGGGAACCTAAGAGGAGGCTCTGCTAGAAGTAGGCCGAGTGGACACTAGTATAGTAGCGGCTAGAAGGCGAACTAGAACAGGTAAATATTAATGATATATATATAGATAGATATTTCATTAAGCTGTTATAGTGCCCTTTGGCCTATATAGCTATACTATCTTGTTTTTGTATATATAGAGGGGAAACCGTGTTAGTGAAAACCCCTCCTCCTTCCCGCCTGTCTTTTCCTCCTCGTTAACGTCTTAAATTTCCCTTATTAGGGGTACGCTAGTGTTATAGGCCTGCCCTAATAACTACCCTATCTGCAACCCCCCTCGCTTCCGCCTCTTGTCTATCTACTCCTCCGTCTCGCTCGCGAGGCTAAACTACTAGAGGTATCCCTACTATAGTATCTACCGAGAGATTCGGCGAATGTTGCCTTTGTCCCTAATAATTGACTTATAGTCTCTCCTTCCCGCTTAGTGCCTCCAATTTCCCCTACCTCTCGCCTACTACGGGCATCGTAGTAGCATATGTTCTAGGTTTTACGATAGGTAGCCACACTAGTAGGCTAGGCTATAGATGTCTAGTACGCGTCTCCTGAATAGGTAGGCCCTTAATCTAATGTGTTCGGACCTGATTTGGATCGCTATACTTGCTTCGGCCCTTGTCAGGTCCCTATATAGCTAGTAATTATGTCTCTAGAAGGCTCGGAGCGCTATCGGGCCTATTGTCTTAGGGGGCTTCCTTTTCTAGTCCTACTCCTATAGGCAGCTCGCTATCTGTTCCGCTAGGTTTTAGGTCTTAGCCTTGCTCCCGCCGGCCTAGCGAGTCCTACGCTCCTCCTCCTTTCGTACTAGCCATTCGGTACTTGTCTATACGGCCGTAAAGGTAGTAAGGTCATCCTCTTTTTGGCTTGTCCTATATCCTGCCCCTCTCCGGTAGCGGCTTTCTATCTTATTCTTTACCTCCTAGATCGTAGTTTGTGCTAGGTAACCTGTCGTCTTTGCCGCGTATTGAATTCTTATTCCCCGGATGTACTGGCCGATTAGTAGTATTCCTATCTCTATTTCTACCGTGCTTATTAACGTTGTCTTATATACGCCTAGTACCCTACGTAGGTTGCCTACCTATGTCCTGTTTAGGGGTTACTCTATCCGTTTCGGGATCGGCTTACCTACGCCTCCTATTCCCTAAATCTGTGCCCCGTATAACATAGCTAGTCTAACGATCGCCTTATATATTACTCTTGCCTTGTCGAATGTTACTCCCTATATAGATGCCGTAAGCCTCTTTATCGAGGCTTTATTGACTTACGCTCGACTCTAGGCTTTCTTAATCTATACATTCTAGCTTAGCTTCGGGTCGAGCTAGATCCCTAGTACTCGTAGCTCCGCTAATAGCTTAGTCTCGTAGCCTTAGATTCTTACCGCCGCCTTTATATTATAGTGTGTTCTCGCTTTACTAAAGTGTATAAGTTAGTACTTTTTAGGGGCGAACCGGGCACTATACTTCTTTGCCCACTCCTCGTATTTCTTGTACCTATCTTTAAGGAGGCGACAGTTCTCTTCTATCGAGTCTGACTAGGCTAGGATGTTTGTATCGTCTACGAACCCCGATACTAAAGTTTACGGAGAGGTGAGTAGGGGGATTAGATCCGACATAAATATTAGAAACAGGATAGGGGAGAGAGTAGATCCCTAAGGTATTCTAGTCTCTGCCTTTACCGGGTCGGACGTATACCTTCCTAGGACTAGGTATGTCGTCCGTTCCTAGAGAAAGGAGTAGACGAACGACGTTGCCTACTAGGGGATGCCTTTCTACTATAGGATATATATTAGCCTTTAGTATAAGACGTTATCGAAGGCCCCTACGATATTAAGGGATAGTAAGGACGCCGCTCGGTTCCTGCCGTAGTGCTAGAGGGTCTGAATTTGCTCCGTAATTAGCTCTATTACTATTAGTGTCGATCGCTAGCTTCTTCCCCCTATCTGTGTTACTAGGAGTACCTAGTTGTCCTCGGCAAGCTACGTAAGTCTCTAGGCTACTATCTTTTCTAGGACCTTCCCTATCGTATTTAGAAGTACTATTAGTCTATACGACTTAGGCTAAGTATAGTCTTCCTTCTATAGCTTACGTAGTACTACTGTTATAGACTCTCTATACGGCTTCGGGTGATACCCTTGCCGTAGGTACGCGGTAAATAGGTTTGTAAGGCTCGGCGCGATCTCTTCTCTATACTCTTTTAGTAGTACGTTTAGTATCCTGTCTAGGCCTAGGGCTTTTCGTCCCTTTAGCTTACTTATAACTCCTATTACTATGTTAGAGCTAACCGCCTAATCTATGTCTAGGGGTTCCGGGTATATACTCGGGTCGATGTCCGTAAGGTCTGCCTCTACTTACGTCGAAAAGAAATAGTCGGCTAACGCTTTTGCCTTGCCCCGGGCAGTAGCCTAGGCAATCCCTTCGCGGTCTACGATTAGGGGGAAGTGAGGGGCTTATTGCTCTTTAGGTAGTCGTGCCTATTTAGCAAGTCTCTACATCTGTTCCGGGTTTTCTATAACGAGCCCGATCGTCGCTCTCTAGTCCTATAGCTTATCGCGTCTTATCTATACCTTCTTCTCTTGTGTCGCGTAGTAGTATTGCTCCTACGTCTCTTAGGTGTGCTCCTTCGTCTACTGTCGCCTTGCCCTTCTAGCCTCCCTTACCTTCGTAGAGCATTTAGGGGTCTAGAAGGCCTTCTACTACGTTAAGGGCCGGAGTAACGGCGTGTATTGTTCCGCTGCTTGCTATATAACCGAGGTAATCTGTTCCGCTGCTTGATCTAGCTAAGCTGTCGTCTCGAGTTCTCTATACTATAGCAGGTTCGCTATTAGGAAGCCTCTTATGTCGTCCTAGCGTACCTTCTTCTAGTTACGGCGTGGTTCGTTTGCTAGCTCCTCTATCGCCTTCACCCCTAGCGTCGTTTAGATAGGGATATAGTCTAAGGAGGCTTCTAGCGCGTAGTTCGGTCGGCATTAGACTAGTCTCTCTTTAAGTTCTCGTGATAGAAAGTATAGGTCGATCGTGCTTATACTAGTACGGGCCTTCTACGTCTCTGTTCCCTTTAGTATTACTAAGGCCATTCCGTAGCGTACGGTTATATCTAGTAGCTTC
Source organism: Fulvia fulva (assembly GCF_020509005.1). Lineage (NCBI taxonomy): Eukaryota > Fungi > Ascomycota > Dothideomycetes > Mycosphaerellales > Mycosphaerellaceae > Fulvia > Fulvia fulva. The sequence goes on along the minus strand of NC_063017.1, from coordinate 2,747,986 downwards.
CCCCCTAGAAATGCGTACGGGGGAGTGAATTCGAGTCCCTACTATAGGTAGTAGAGGTTGAAGTCGCCGAGGAGTACTTACTTCGTGTCTTAGCTTAGGGTCCGCTCTAGGTAGGCGAGGGTTCCTAGTTCCCTACTCGTCCGACCCCGCGGTAGCGGGTTATAAACGTTATAGATCTAGATAGGGCCTTGTGTCGTGTCGATCTAGATTGATATTATGTCTCCTAGGTTGCCCTACTACGGTAGTATAACCTTCTACGACTCAAGGTCTATAGTCTTACTTACGTATATATATGTCCTCGGGATAACGCCTCGTTAGCCCGCGATTACGGTATAGTATCTCCGGTTATTATAAGTGGCTAGGAGTCCTACGTAGGGGTTGATCTATAGTTCCTATACCGTAATAACGTAGTGCCGTAGCGGGTCTAGCTCTTATAGAAAGTGGCGCTAGACCTTGTCCCTACTTTTGTTTACGTTGTACTATACGATAGTAATGTCGTCGTATAGTATTATTCGTTATCCGTAAGGTCCATTTCCGTGCTGATCTGCTATGTCTCCTAAGCCTATATCTCGCTGTCCGGCTAGCCCTAGGGCCGCTAGGGCGCCCTAAAGATTCGTATTTGGCCTAGTTCGTTAGCAGCCCGGTTAAGGTGTCGAGGCCTACCGGGAGGTAGATACGTTTACGGTTAGGTTCCCTTGTTCGTCTCTTCTGCCCTCTTCCTTTTGCTCGGCTCGAAGCCCTTATATACGTAAGGAAGGAATCGTATTTAGTAAGCTAGCTACGAGATAAGGTGACAAGTCTTAACCGCGCTTTCCTACTTATCTAGTACTACCGTATAGCCTCGTTTCGAGAGGTTAGCCCGGAGTAAAAGCTTCCCTCTACGCCCTCCCTCCCTATTTACTCCTTAAGCCAATATCCACCTCTATAGGCCTAAGCCCTTTAGTGCTCTCTATTGACCGATATACGTATCCGTCCTCTCGGGCTATATAGATAGTATTAGCCGTCGCTACTAGTATATACTACGCCCTAGGTTTTGACGCCCTTCGCGTTACCGTAGCCTATCTCTAGAAAGCGGCCGTCTATACCTCGTAGGTTTGCTCGGGGCATACACTACGCCGGGCAGCGTACTCCTTACGTTTCTACCTACTAACTAATATAAAGTTCCTTATTACCCTACCCTCGATCCTCCCCGATTATAGAACTAATCCACTTATATTATACGTCTTTTCCCCGTCCTAATAGCCGTCTTTTCCTTGCTTAGGCTATCGTCTTTTCCTCGTCGTAATCTACTATGTCAGACTAGGTGCGTTATGTAGCGGGACAGGTAGTGCCTTAGGTAAAACCCTCGTTCCTATACCGGGTATTTAATAGGCCCTTATAGGCTTCGTCGCGTGTCTACCTACCTATCGCATTGCCCGCTAGCAAACACTAGATTGTTTCGTAGTCCGCTCGACGCCGTTATATAGTCCGCTCAGTTGTTGTTCTATAGTCCGCTCGTCTAATGTTCGTCGCTTAGCCCGCTCGGTTTACGGTCTCCGGAGGTAAAAATTCTATACTTATACTAGAGGTGTCCTGTCGAGCGTATAGGCCACGGTTCCGCGCCCTTCTTATACGTAGAAAGAAGAGGGACTCGCTCCCGACACGAGTACACGCTCGTCGGATAGTTTTTATACCCGTTTTGCTAGTAGTCCTCTGTTCGCCGCGGCTTCGCCTACGCTACGCGCCCGTCGCGCCTACGACGCTCTAGCGTAAGAATACTTGGCTCTCTCGTAGCTAGACGAGAGGTTCGTAGCCGATACTACGTATAGGTGATTCTCGTCGTCGACTAATGATATATATATAACGGAGGGGATCGACTAAGTAGTAGAGTAGCTAATAGAAGCTATATAAAGGGTAGCCTAGGCCTATATACCTAAGAAGAGATAGTCGCTATACTAGAAGCTATACTAGACACTAGAGTATATAGCCAAAGTCAAGGAGGTAAGGAGAGTAAGAAGGAGATAGGAGCAACGACGTACCTAAGTAAACTAGGAAGCCTATAATAACGCGTACAAAGTAAAGAAGGCGTAGATTAGAAGAGACAAGACGTAGGAGTAGAGGTCAACTGTAGGGATGATTATAGAACACCCGGAACAAATCTAGAGACTAGTAGAATAGGCTAGGAAACTAGACGAGGAACGAAACTCCCCGCCCTAGTTTCCCTTAATATAGGACTAGGACGGGAAAACGTAAACTACTCCGATAGGGAAAGCGAAAGCATTCGTAGACTACTTCTTCGGGACTTAGGTAGAGGCAGACCTAAGTAACATCCTAGGAACACACATTCCTCCGCTAAGGGAGGCTAACTAGTAAGTGTCTACTATAGAGATCGGAAACATTATTAAGAAACTAAAGGGTAACAAAGCCCTAGGCCTAGATAAGATCCCTAACTATTACCTAAAAGCTAGTAGTAGCCTTATTACTCTAGTACTTACGCCAATCTTTACCTAGTGTATAAAGTAGGGGTATTACCTAAAGGCCTTTAGGCAATTACTAACTTACGTCCTAAGGAAACCCTAAAAGGAAGACTATACTAAGTTGAAGTCATATAGACCAATTGCGTTACTAAATATACTAGGGAAGCTCCTAGAGAAGGTCGTAGCTATAAGGCTCACCGGAATAGTAGAAGAACATAACCTCCTCCCGGTAACGTAAATAGGGGGGAGATAAAAGAGATCTATCCTTATAGTAGTCGAACTGATTATAGAGCAAATCAGACATATCTAGTACTATAGCAACAATAAGGTAGCCTTACTACTTTTACTAGACATATTAGGGGCTTTCGATAACGTGTCCTACGTAAGGCTCCTATATATCTGTTAGGGCGAGAGCCTGGCCTATAAGATGTAAGGGTGAAAGCGAGAATATAGGTACGAAGTGTAGATACAAAAGGGTATAGTATGATTGCTACACAAAACAAAAGACGAAGAAAGCAAGAGAGGCCTAGGGAAGGCCAGATATTTATACGCGACCCTCGCGAGTGCGTGTCCCCGTATTAATAGGGCTAACCCGTACGAAGCCGCGCTTAGTAGCTTTGCTCAAAACCTTATTCTAACCTGCCCTACGTTCCGAGTCTTCTACGTGCTTCTTCTAGGGTCTAGCGTAGTCGCGGGTACTCGCGGGAGTGCCGTGAGTCATATAGTCACAAGCCGAAGTAAATCTGTTAAGGTTTAGTAGAGGGGTGAATTTGGAGGGCTAGGTCCCGTAGTAAATGTTACGGGGCATATAATTCTTAGCGCTTATATACCAAGCTGGACTGTCACTTCTTAACGACTTCTAAGTACTCTAAGGCTCTTCTGTCCCTACCTTCTATATACTCTATAGGGAGACTATAATAGTAGCCCCCCCGAATAAAGCTAAGTTCCTACGAAGCCGTAGTAGTTCTATATATCGAGGATGTTTAGCTTTAGTACTAGGCCTAGGCCTAATGTTATAGTCGATACACTATTCGTAAGCCCCGTCGAAGAGCTTAGATTCGAAGAGCCTACCGATGTTGACTTCTAGGCCGTCTACGCGGGCGTAGTATTCTTCGATTGCTTAACGATTAAAGATGATATATTAGATAGGTTCCTATAAGGTATCCTACTTAGGGCAACCTTGCCATTCGACTTTATACTTAATCAGCGGTAGTCCTTTAACGTCGTTAGGCTCTACGCGGATTCCCCGGATCTTGCGGACGGTATAGTCGTTAGAAGGTAGGTTAATAGGCTCGTCGACTTCTACTTCATTAGGAGGACCTAGCATGTCTTGGTTTTGGTTCGGGAATAGGTCCTTAGCCGACGGCCGAAGGCGTACGGGATAGAAGACGTCGTAGATCTTTATGTTCGTAGGAAGAGCTAGACGGTAGGCGTGTGAACTAATACGCTCGGTGATCTTAAAAGGACCTAGGTTCTTCTAGTTCAGCTTCTTAGAGGGGCGGTCCGTCTTAATGTTCTTAGAGTTAAGGTAGACTATATCGCCTACTTAGTAGTCGGGAGCTAGCTAGCGACGACGATTGGCTTGATCCTCGTAGATTGCTTATACGTATACTATCTCGTCGTGAACTTCTTTATAGATCTATAAGAGCATAGTAGCGAACTCGTCTACTACTTACTCGTTTACGTCTTCGGTAGGCGGGAGAGGTTCTTCTAGTTCTATACCTATACGAGGGTAGTAACCTCTCGTAGTATAGAAGGGAGAGTAGCTAGTAGTCTCCGAGTCCTAGTTACGAGTAGCGAACTCTACCGTAGGGATATACTAAGGCCAATCCTTCTAGTAGTAGTCGACGAAGTAACGAAGGACCTACTCGAGGATAGCGTTCGTAATTTCGGTCTAGCCGTCGGTCTGTAGCTAAAAACTGGTCGAGAGGTTATACTTAATGCCTAGGATAGCATATAGACGCTTCTAGAAGTACGAGATGAACTAGGTGCCTCTATTAGAGGTGATGCTATCCGGGAGGCCTTGAAAGCGCTAGACGAATTCGTAGAACAAGCGAGTAGTCTCCTTTACGGTTATACTCTAGTACGGGATTATATACCGGTCCTTAGAGTAACGGTCTACGATCACTAGAAGGGCCTTTACTTTCACGCCGCTAAAGGTCTTACCGTAAGGAAGATCGGTAATAAAGTCTATAGTAATGTGCTTCTACGGACGATTAGGAGCCGGGAGAGGGTATAAGAGACCGTAGGGACGGTAGCGGTTAGCTTTAGCTCTTCGGTAAGTAGCGTAGTTTAGTACGTAGCGGCGGACGTCCTTCTAGGAATGCGGCCACTAGTAACACCTAGCGAGGAGCTTATAGGTCTTAGCTACGCCTAGGTGACCCCTAGAGGCGGAGTCGTAGATAATTTAAAGAATCTTAGCTCGGATATTAGAGCCTTCGGGCTACGGTACGTAAAGCTTCTTACGGAAGTAGACGACACCTTCCTAGAGCTCGTACTCGGATAGCGAGAAGCCCGGGAATGTCCTCGCGCCAGATTCAAGGGCCTGAACTAACTCTTAGGCGTCTATGTCGGCATCGTACGCTATTCGTACTCGTACTATAATACCTTCGGGCTACTCCTTATTATCAAACCCCTTAAAGTCTGATTCGGATAAGCCGTCGGTCGTTACTAAGCCCTCTTTATCGTCGTTCAAGTCCTTAGCGTCCGAGGCGTATTTATTAGGCTCGGATTCATCGTCACTCTCGTCAAGGTAGGTAGGAGCGAGCACGAGAGTAGCAAAGGAAGCGGCGAGCGTAGGCTAGCCGTTCGATAGGTACTCTCGAAGCTCGGAAGAGAGGTTGTACTCTTTAATAACTTGTTGCTCTACGATTTGCCGGCCCCCTCTTCGATCAACTAGAGAGTTACTAGGGCGGCGGGTAAGGGCGTCGGCTATCGAGTTGGCCTTACCGGGCGTGTACGAGATTACGAAGTTGAACCGGGAGAGGAACTCGCTCTAGCGGGCCTAGCGACGATTAAGTAGCTTACTCTTTATAAAGTAGACGAGGTTCTTATAGTCGGAGCTTACTTAGACGGGCATAGCAGAGCCTTCGAGCTCGGGGCGCTACTCTTCGAAAGCTTTAACGATAGCGAGAAGCTCCTTGTCGTAGATCTCGTAGTTATACTCCGTGGCGGTCATCTTCTTAGAGAGGAAGGCGATAGGTAACCAGGGGGATTTAGGCGAGCGGCGTTATAGTAGGACACCGCCTACTACGCCGTCGGATACGTCGGTCTCTATACGGGTCTCCAGTTCGAAATCGAAGTGCTATAGAAGCGGGTTCTTAATAAACTTCGCTTTAAGTAAGTCAAAAGCCTCCTAGTATTCGTCGGTCTAGGCGAACTTCTTACCCTTACGCGTAAGCTTCGTCAAAGGGCGTACTACGCCCGAAAATGCGTAGATAAAGCGGCGATAGAAGTTAGTAAAGCCTAGGAAACCCTAGACCTCTTTGACGTTCGTAGGAGTATCCTATTCGACGATAGCGTCGATCTTCTCTTAGTCTATCTTAATGCCGTCTACGGTAATGATCAAACTAAGGAACTTGACTTCGGTCTTCTTAAACTCGTACTTGTCGATATCGAGCTATAAGCCGGCGTCTACGAGCTTCTAAAGGACCTTATAGACGTGCTCGCGGTGCTCCTCCTTGGTCTCGCTATAGACTAGGATGTCGTCGATATAGGTAGTGTAGAACTGATCGAGGAACTCCTAAAGGATGTCGTTAATAAAGTTCTAGAAGGTACTAGGCCCGTTATAAACGCCGAAGGGCATAACGAGCGACTCGAACAGCCCGTAGCGAGTACGGAAGGCTATAAGATACTCGTATCCTTCTACTATTCGTAACTTGTTGAACGTAGCGATGACATCGAGCTTAGTGAAGTACTTGGCCTTAGAGAGGCGCTCGAGCGTCTCCTAAATCAACGGTATTAGGTAGCGGTTCTTCTTTATAATAGCGTTCAAGCCTCGGTAGTCTACGTAGAAGCGTAGACTACCGCCGGGCTTCTTAACGAACATGACGGGACTACTAGCGCTAGAACGGCTCGCTCGAATGAACCCCTTCTTTAGGTTCTCTTCGAGGTATCTCTTAAGGACGATAAGCTCTTCTCGGGACATAGAATATAACGGTCCGAACGGTGTCTCTATACCTTCTTCTAGCTTAATCTTGTAGTCGTAAGGGCGATGAGGAGGTAGCTCGTCTACGGCTTTAGTATCGAATACGTAGAGGATATAGTGTGCCTAAGGAGGGACCTTCGTAGTAGGGTCGGTAGGTGTACGCTTCTTATCGAGCTTCTCGAGGGCGATGTCGATATCGCGGAGAGAGGCGGCGAAGACTTAAGCTTTAGGCTACTTAGTAGTAGTAGTGAAGGTAGCGGCGTTTACCTAGAAGATCTTAGTATACTTAGGACCGCGCTAAGGCGGCGGAGAAGGCGGAGGTGCCGGAGGAACTTCTAGAGGGAAGCTGATAGTAAGGGAAGTCTAGTCGATAATAGGTCGGTGTCGTCTAAACTAGGGGAGGCCGAGGATAAACTTCTGATGCGGTAGGGACGTAAGGAAGCTAGTGATCGACATACGCTTGCCTCCGAGGGTGATTGACGTGTGTTTAACATAAGTAATCTTACTAGTAGTAGTCTCCGTGCCGTTAAAGAGTTTAAGGGTACGAGGGTACTTTAGTTCCTAGGGTTCGAGGTTAAGAGAGGTCGCGAGTTTATAGTCTATAAAAGACTCGCCTAGTACGCTAGTGTCTATAAGAGTAAGATTGGAAGAAGAGAGTTTCTTTGAGCCGATATTTATATTTGTAACGAACGGTTTATAAGCGTAGTCCTTACCCGTCTCGTCGTATAGGTCTAGCTATACTATATTGATCCTTAACTTCTTTCCTCTCTTTACTTTCGGTAAACGTTGTTCTTAGTCTTTATCGCGTCGATAAGGAAGACCTAGGCTTTTTCCTACTTAGCGGGAGTAGTAGGAGTAGGCTCGATAGCGCCGATAGCGCCGCGAACCGGGTTACGGGCGTTACGGGTAGCGAGCTACGGACAGTTAGCTACGATATAGCCTAGACCGCCGTAGTAGGTGTAGAGTCCGGCCTAGCGACGGCGGAGCTTCTCTTCGGGAGTGAGCTTACCGTTAACGAGGCCCTAGACTCGAGGGACGGCGGTACTAGCGCTAAGATCTATAGCGTTACCTATAGAGACGGGAGGGAGAGCCGTAGGAGCGGCGGCGCCTAGTAGAGTAGCGAAGTGGCTTCCGGGACTACGAGGCTAACGACCTTAAGAACGGGAAGCGAGGAGAGAGGCGGTATGTTTTATGTTAGAGTCGAGGCGCTAGTAGGTCTCGACGAGCTTACGGAAGCTTATAGTACCGACGTCCTTGTCCTCGAGGGCTCGAAGAAGCTCTACTAACAAACCACGGCGGAGAGTGCTCTTCTTAGTCTCTTCGTTATAGCCGGTGAACCCGATATCGCGGTTAAAGGCCGCGAGGTACTCGGCGAAGCTCTTGTTCTTCTAGAGGAGGTTATAGATAGCGTTCTAGGCGGTGGCTCTACGGTCTGGATCACTAAAGGCAGCACGGAGGTCCTATATTAAGGTAAGGACGTCCGGGCAGCCGATAGTCTACGTAGCGTTATCGATATAGTGTTATACCTAAGCCGCGGCGTCTCCCCGAAGGAGGGAGAAGACGTACGTAACTTTGTCCTTCTCTTACGGAAAGTGGTCGGTATTAGCTAACAGCTTGATAGTAAGCTGTGGTCTAAATGCCTCAAACTTGCTCTTATTACCGTCGAACTCGTCTAGGTCGTTAACCTTCTTAGAGAAGTACTAGCGGCGGTTGTTATCGGCGTACGGGGCGAGGTTCTAGAAGGTGTTTATAATACCTTAAAGGTATATTACTTAGTTATTTACTTGCTCGACCTACTAGGCGGTCTCGCGGAAAGAGGAGACGGTGCGGTTAATAAGAGCGTAGGCGGTGTCGGGGTTAGCGTTTGCCTAGGCACCGAAGGTAGCGGCGTTCGAGAAGGGGATATTAGTCTACTTACTAAAGTGGAATAGAGTGCCTTAGTTGTCGAGGTTAACACTTCTATCGGTAGCGTGGTCACCTATAAGGATGACTCGAGTAGTTGACGGTTTGTTAGTCTTTTGTAATGTTAGGGCGAGAGCCTAGCCTATAAGATATAAGGGTAAAAGCGAGAATATAGGTACGAAGTGTAGATATAAAAGGGTATAGTATAATTGCTACACAAAACAAAAGACGAAGAAAGCAAGAGAGGCCTAGGGAAGGCTAGATATTTATACGCGACCCTCGCGAGTACGTGTCCCCGTATTAATAGGGCTAACCCGTACGAAGCCGCGCTTAGTAGCTTTGCTCAAAACCTTATTCTAACCTACCCTACGTTCCGAGTCTTCTACGTGCTTCTTCTAGGGTCTAGCGTAGTCGCGGGTGCTCGCGGGAGTACCGTAAGTCATATAGTTACGAGCCGAAGTGAATCTGTTAAGGTTTGGTAGAGGGGTGAATTTGGAGGGCTAGGTCCCGTAGTGAATATTACGGGGTATATAATTCTTGGCGCTTATATACTAAGCTAGACTTTTACTTCTTAACGACTTCTAAGTACTCTAAGGCTCTTCTGTCCCTACCTTCTATACACTCTATAGGGAGACTATGACAATATCCTTAGAATAAAAAGCATCCTAGCCTAGATAGTACACTTTATATAGTTATTCCTTAAGGACAGAACAACTCAGATCCTCCTAGGGTCCTTTAAAGCCCCGTAGACCCTAATTACGAACACGGGCATCCTATAGGGCTCTATACTCTCCCTAATTCTGTTCCTCCTCTTTATAGCCGACCTAACCCTACTCCTAGAAATAGTAAACACCTTAGTATCGGGGTTCGTAGATAATACAAATATCCTAGCGTAGTCGGGGTCTATAGAGGAAAACTACGTACTCCTAGAGGAGAGATATAGATAATGCGAAAAATAGGCAAGAGAGTATAGGGTATGTTATGGTCTCCCTATAGAGTGTATAGAAGGTAGGGACAGAAGAGCCTTAGAGTACTTAGAAGTCGTCAAGAAGTGACAGTCCAGCTTAGTATATAAGCGCTAAGAATTATATGCCCCGTAACATTTACTACGGGACCTAGCCCTCTAAATTCACCCCTCTACTAAACCTTAACAGATTCACTTCGGCTCGTAACTATATAACTCACGGCACTCCCGCGAGTACCCGCGACTACGCTAGACCCTAGAAGAAGCACGTAGAAGACTCGGAACGTAGGGCAGGTTAGAATAAGGTTTTGAGCAAAGCTACTAAGCGCGGCTTCGTACGGGTTAGCCCTATTAATACGGGGACACGTACTCGCGAGGGTCGCGTATAAATATCTAGCCTTCCCTAGGCCTCTCTTGCTTTCTTCGTCTTTTGTTTTATATAGCAATCATACTATACCCTTTTATATCTATACTTCGTACCTATATTCTCGCTTTCACCCTTATATCTTATAGGCTAGGCTCTCGCCCTAATATCATAAAAGACTAACAAACCGTTAACTACTCGAGTCATCCTTATAGGTGACTACGCTACCGATAGAGGTGTCAACCTCGACAACTAAGACACTCTATTCTACTTCAGTAAGTAGACTAATATCCCCTTCTCGAACGCCGCTACCTTCGGTGCCTAGGTAAACGCTAACCCCGACACCGCCTACGCTCTTATTAACCGCACCGTCTCCTCTTTCCGCGAGACCGCCTAGTAGGTCGAGCAAGCAAACAACTAAGCAACATACCTTTAAGGTATTATAAACACCTTCTAGAACCTCGCCCCGTACGCCGACGATAACCGCTACTAGTACTTCTCTAAGAAGGTTAACGACCTAGACGAGTTCGACGGTAATAAGAGCAAGTTTGAGGCATTTGAGACACAGCTCACTATTAAGCTATTAGCTAATGCCGACCACTTTCCGTAAGAGAAGGACAAAGTTACGTACGTCTTCTCCCTCCTTCGGGGAGACGCCGCGGCTTAGGTACAACACTATATCGATAACGCTACGTAGACTATCGGCTGCCCGGACGTCCTCACCTTAATATAGGACCTCCGTGCTGCCTTTAGTGATCTAGACCGTAGAGCTACCGCCTAGAACGCTATCTATAACCTCCTCTAGAAGAACAAGAGCTTCGCCGAGTACCTCGCGGCCTTTAACCGCGACATCGGGTTTACCGGCTATAACGAAGAGACTAAGAAGAGTACTCTCCGCCGTGGTTTGTTAGCAGAGCTTCTTCGAGCCCTCGAGGACAAGGACGTCGGTACTATAAGCTTCCGTAAGCTCGTCGAGACCTACTAGCGCCTCGACTCTAATATAAAACATACCGCCTCTCTCCTCGCTTCCCGTTCTTAAGGTCGTTAGCCTCGTAGTCCCGGAAGCCACTTCGCTACTCTACTAGGCGCCGCCGCTCCTACGGCTCTCCCTCCCGTCTCTATAGGTAACGCTATAGATCTTAGCGCTAGTGCCGCCGTCCCTCGAGTCTAGGGCCTCGTTAACGGTAAGCTCACTCCCGAAGAGAAGCTTCGCCGTCGCTAGGCCGGACTCTACACCTACTACGGCGGTCTAGGCTATATCGTAGCTAACTGTCCGTAGCTCGCTACCCGTAACGCCCGTAACCCGGTTCGCGGCGCTACCGGCGCTATCGAGCCTACTCCTACTACTCCCGCTAAGTAGGGAAAAGCCTAGGTCTTCCTTATCGACGCGATAAAGACTAAGAATAACGTTTACCGAAAGTAAAGAGAGGAAAGAAGTTAAGGATCAATATAGTATAGCTAGACCTATACGACGAGACGGGCAAGGACTACGCTTATAAACCGTTCGTTACGAATGTAAATATCGGCTTAAAGAAACTCTCTTCTTCCAATCTTACTCTTATAGACACTGGCGCACTAGGCGAGTCTTTTATAGACTATAAACTCGCGACCTCTCTTAACCTCGAACCCTAGGAACTAAAGTACCCTCGTACCCTTGAACTCTTTAACGGTACGGAGACTACTACTAGTAAGATTACTTATGTTATACACACGTTAATCACCCTCGGAGGCAAGCGTATATCGATCACTAGCTTCCTTACGTCCCTACCGTATTAGAAGTTTATCCTCGGCCTCCCCTAGTTTAGACGATACCGACCTATTATCGACTAGACTTCCCTTACTATTAGCTTCCCTCTAGAAGTTCCTCCGGTACCTCCGCCTTCTCCGCCGCCTTAGCGCGGTCCTAAGTATACTAAGATCTTCTAGGTGAACGCCGCTGCCTTTACTACTACTACTAAGCAGCCTAAAGCTCAAGTCTTCGCCGCCTCTCTCCGCGATATCGACATCGCCCTCGAGAAGCTCGATAAGAAGCGTATACCTACCGACCCTACTACGAAGGTCCCTCCTTAGGCACACTACATCCTCTACGTATTCGATACTAAAGCCGTAGACGAGCTGCCTCCTTATCGCCCTTACGACTATAAGATTAAGCTAGAAGAAGGTATAGAGATACCGTTCGGACCGTTATATTCTATGTCCCGAGAAGAGCTTATCGTCCTTAAGAGATACCTCGAAGAGAACCTAAAGAAGGGGTTCATTCGAGCGAGCCGTTCTAGCGCTAGTAGTCCCGTTATGTTCGTTAAGAAGCCCGGCGGTGGTCTACGCTTCTACGTAGACTACCGAGGCTTGAACGCTATTATAAAGAAGAACCGCTACCTAATACCGTTGATTTAGGAGACGCTCGAGCGCCTCTCTAAGGCCAAGTACTTCACTAAGCTCGATGTCATCGCTACGTTCAACAAGTTACGAATAGTAGAAGGATACGAGTATCTTATAGCCTTCCGTACTCGCTACGGGCTGTTCGAGTCGCTCGTTATGCCCTTCGGCGTTTATAACGGGCCTAGTACCTTCTAGAACTTCATTAACGACATCCTTTAGGAGTTCCTCGATCAGTTCTACACTGCCTATATCGACGACATCCTAGTCTATAGCGAGACTAAGGAGGAGCACCGCGAGCACGTCTATAAGGTCCTTTAGAAGCTCGTAGACGCCGGCTTGTAGCTCGACATCGACAAGTACGAGTTTAAGAAGACCGAAGTCAAGTTCCTTAGTTTGATTATTACCGTAGACGGTATTAAGATAGACTAAGAGAAGATCGACGCTATCGTCGAATAGGATACTCCTACGAACGTTAAAGAGGTCTAGGGTTTCCTAGGCTTTACTAACTTCTACCGCCGCTTTATCTACGCATTTTCGGGCGTAGTACGCCCTTTGACGAAGCTCACGCGTAAGGGTAAGAAGTTCGCCTAGACCGACGAATACTAGGAGGCTTTTGACTTGCTTAAAGCGAAGTTTATTAAGAACCCGCTTCTACGGCACTTCGATTTCGAACTGGAGACCCGTATAGAGACCGACGTATCCGACGGCGTAGTAGGCGGTGTCCTACTACAACGCCGCTCGCCTGAATCCCCCTAGTTACCTATCGCCTTCCTCTCTAAGAAGATAACCGCTACGGAGTGTAACTACGAGATCTACGACAAGGAGCTTCTCGCTATCGTCAAAGCTTTCGAAGAGTAGCGCCCCGAGCTCGAAGGCTCTACTATACCCGTCTAAGTAAGCTCCGACTATAAGAACCTCGTCTACTTTATAAAGAGCAAGCTACTTAATCGTCGCTAGGCCCGCTAGAGCGAGTTCCTCTCCCGGTTCAACTTCGTAATCTCGTATACGCCCGGTAAGGCTAACTCGATAGCCGACGCCCTTACCCGCCGCCCTAGTGTCTCTCTAGTTGATCGAAGAGGGGGCCGGCAAATCGTAGGGTAACAAGTTATTAAAGAGCATAACCTCTCTTCCGAGCTTCGAGAGTACCTATCGAATAGCTAGCCTACGCTCGCCGCTTCCTTTACTACTCTCGTACTCGCTCCTACCTACCTTAACGAGAGTAACGATGAATCCGAGCCTAAAGAATACGCCTCGGACGCTAAGGACTTGAACGACGATAAAGAGGGCTTAGTAACGACCGACGGCTTATCCGAATTAGACTTTAAGGGGTTTGATAATAAGGAGCAGCCCGAAGGCATTATAGTACGAGTACGAATAGCGTACGATGCCGACATAGACGCCTAAGAGTTAGTTTAGGCCCTTAAATCTAGCGCGAGGACATTCCCGGGCTTCTCGCTGTCCGAGTACGAGCTCTAGGAAGGTGTCGTCTACTTCCGTAAGAAGCTTTACGTACCGTAGCCCGAAGGCTCTAATATCCGAGCTAAGATTCTTTAAATTATCTACGACTCCGCCTCTAGGGGTCACCTAGGCGTAGCTAAGACCCACAAGCTCCTCGCTAGGTATTACTAGTAGCCGCATTCCTAGAAGGACGTCCGCCGCTACGTACTAAACTACGCTACTTACCGAAGAGCTAAAGCTAACCGCTACCGTCCCTACGGTCTCTTACACCCTCTCCCGGCTCCTAATCGTCCGTAGAAGCACATCACTATAGACTTTATTACCGATCTTCCTTACGGTAAGACCTTTAGCGGCGTGAAAGCAAAGGCCCTTCTAGTGATCGTGGACCGTTACTCTAAGGACCGGTATATAATCCCGTACTAGAGTATGACCGTAAAGGAGACTACTCGCTTGTTCTACGAATTCGTCTAGCGCTTTCAAGGCCTCCCGGATAGCATTACCTCTAATAGAGGCACCTAGTTTATCTCGTACTTCTAGAAGCGTCTATATACTATCCTAGGCATTAAGCATAACCTCTCGACCAGTTTTTAGCTACAGACCGACGGCCAGACCGAAATTACGAACGCTATCCTCGAGTAGGTCCTTCGTTACTTCGTCGACTACTACTAGAAGGATTGGCCTTAGTATATCCCTACGGTAGAGTTCGCTACTCGTAACTAGGACTCGGAGACTACTAGCTACTCTCCCTTCTATACTACGAGAGGTTACTACCCTCGTATAGGCATAGAACTAGAAGAACCTCTCCCGCCTACCGAAGACGTAAACGAGTAAGCAGTAGACGAGTTCGCTACTATACTCTTACAGATCTATAAAGAAGTTCACGACGAGATAGTGTACGTATAAGCAATCTACGAGGATCAAGCTAATCGTCGTCGCTAGCTAGCTCCCGACTACTAAGTAGGCGATATAGTCTACCTTAACTCTAAGAACATCAAGACAGACCGCCCCTCTAAGAAGCTGAACTAGAAGAACCTAGGTCCTTTTAAGATTACCGAGCGTATTAGTTTATACGCCTACCGTCTAGCTCTTCCTACGAACATAAAGATCTACGACGTCTTCTATCCCGTACGCCTTCGGCCGTCGGCTAAGGACCTATTCCCGAACCAAAACTAAGACATACTAGGTCCTCCCGATAAAGTAGAAGTCGACGAGCCTATTAACCTACCTTCTAACGACTATACCGTCCGTAAGATCCGGGGAATCCGCGTAGAGCCTAGCGACGTTAAAGGACTACCGCCGATCAAGTATAAAGTAGAATAGCAAGGTTACCCTAAGTAGGATACCTTATAGGAACCTATCTAATATATCATCTTTAATCGTTAAGCAATCGAAGAATACTACGCCCGCGTAGACGGCCTAGAAGTCAATATCGGCAGGCTCTTCGAATCTGAGCTTTTCGACGGGGCTTACTAATAGTGTATCGACTATAACATTAGGCCTAGGCCTAGTACTGAAGCTGAATATCCTCGATATATAGAACTACTACGGCTTCGTAGGAACTTAGCTTTGTTCGGGGGGGCTACTATTATAGTCTCCCTATAGAGTGTACAGAAGGTAGGGACAGAAGAGCCTCAGAGTGCTCAGAAGTCGTCAAGAAGTGACAGTCTAGCTTAGTGTGTAAGCGCTAAGAATTATATGCCCCGTAACATTCACTACGGGACCTAGCCCTCCAAATTCACCCCTCTACCAAACCTTGACAGATTCACTTCGGCTCGTGACTATGTGACTCACGGTACTCCCGCGAGCACCCGCGACTGCGCTGGACCCTAGAAGAAGCACGTGGAAGACTCGGAACGTAGGGCAGGTTGGAATAAGGTTTTGAGCAAAGCTACTAAGCGCGGCTTCGTACGGGTTAGCCCTGTTGATACGGGGACACGCACTCGCGAGGGTCGCGTATAAATATCTAGCCTTCCCTAGGCCTCTCTTACTTTCTTCGTCTTTTGTTTTGTATAGTAATCATACTATACCCTTTTGTATCTACACTTCGTACCTATATTCTCGCTTTCACCCTTATATCTCATAGGCCAGGCTCTCGCCCTAACAGGGTAAAATTCGTACCGGACAAGTACTAACTTATCTATTTTAGTAAGGTAAAGACAAAACACAACTTAGTAGTACTAGTAAAAATCTAGGGGTTCGAGACCTATCCTATAAGGGAACTTAGAGTCCTTAGGATATAGCTAGACCCGAAACTTAGCTAGGGACTACAAGTGAAGAAGGCGTAAGCGAGAGCGGACACTAATAGACAATTAATCGAGAGACTCACTACGTCAACCTAGAGGGCGACCTTTATAAAGGTCTAGACTATATATAAGGCTATTGTCAAGCCCGTAATACTATATAGAGTAGTAATTGTCATGGTCTCCCCACAGAGAGTACAGAAGGTGGGGACAGAAGAGCCTCAGAGTGCTCAGAAGTCGTCAAGAAGTGACAGTCCAGCTTGGTGTGTGAGCGCCAAGAATCACATGCCCCGCAATATTCACTACGGGACCCAGCCCTCCAAATTCACCCCTCTACCAAACCTTGACAGATTCACTTCGGCTCGTGACTGTGTGACTCACGGCACTCCCGCGAGCACCCGCGACTGCGCTGGACCCTGGAAGAAGCACGTGGAAGACTCGGAACGTAGGGCAGGTTGGAATAAGGTTTTGAGCAAAGCTGCTGAGCGCGGCTTCGCACGGGTTAGCCCTGTTGATGCGGGGACACGCACTCGCGAGGGTCGCGTATAAATATCTGGCCTTCCCCAGGCCTCTCTTGCTTCCTTCGTCTTTTGTTTTGTGTAGCAATCATACCATACCCTTTTGTATCTGCACTTCGCACCTACATTCTCGCTTTCACCCTTGCATCTCACAGGCCAGGCTCTCGCCCTGACAGTAATTTAGGCAGCGGAAAAACATATCCCGAAGAGAATTAAGGATCCCCTTAATAGAGCGTAGGTAGCCTACCTAAAGAGAGTACTAGGGGTATATAAGTCAACCCCTTATAGGACAATAGAAATGGAATTAGGTACAGCCCCTATTAGGGAGTACCTTTAGGGCATAAGGTGTCAATACGTGGAGAAGACATTAGTATACCTAGCCTAGGGAACTATCTAAGTAGCTACTCAAAGGATAAGAACCTAGTAGGAGAGGAGGAGAAGACCTAACCGGCTATATATAATCCTATAGAAGGAAGTAGACCTAAAAACATTATAGGAAATCCTAGTAGCCCTTGAACAGAGAGAAGCTCTAAGGGAGCAAGCTAATATAGGGGACAAAGGGAAAAAGAAGCAAAGCTAAGTAGAAAGGATCGTAGGTCACCTATAGGAAACGCGTTAGAACTAAAAACCGGTGAGGCTAGGAGCCCTACTAGCGGCTAGGACCTTCGGGAGGTATAACTACCTTATCTACAAAGACCTAAAGAGGGCGGAGGCAAGCATAGCTATCTAGATTCGCTCTAAGTATATTAGGCTAAGAGCATACTTGTACTAAAGAAGAGTCCTAGGATACGATTCTAAACGTTGCCCCTATAGCTACCTATCCTAAAACCCGGAGTATATAGTACTAAACTGTACTAAGTAGGTAAAAGGGAGAAGCTAGTAGAGGGCGAAGGTAAGAGACAGGCAATACTAGGCTATTATCCAGAACAGACAAGATATAAAGAGAGTAATAAGATAGATCCTTAACGAGGACTACCTAGAGCAATTCTCCCTAGTAGTAGAAACGGAAAGGTAGATAGAGAGGAGGGAGAGAGAGAGAAGAGCCGGGGAGACAGAAGGGAGAAAGGGAATCGAGAGGAGGACATTACTAGGGTTACGGGCAAGGTAGTTATAGGGTAACAACTATAACACTAGCGTACCCTAAAGGAAGGAGAACGAAAGGACAAGACAGGAAAGAACGAGGAGGGCAAAGACGAGGTTTTTATCCGTTAATTAGGTTTCCTACCTACACAAATAGACCTAAATAGCGAGAGACCTATATAGGCTATAGGACACTAAAACAGGCGAATAAATAATCTATCTATCTATATACTATTAATAGGAGACTTTCGCTATACTCCCAATCTTTAGTATCTACTCCTTATTTATTTCGAGGGCCTTCTTATCCTATACGTATACTATAAACAGCTTGACCCCTTTATTGTCTACCCTTACTCCTACTATTCCCTTTACTCCGATCTTCTCGACTATCTCCCTCCCGGTTATCTTTCCTATCTCTTCCTCCTCTTTCTAGTCCGTAATATAGACTCGTAGTACTATACTCTAGGGAGGGTAGGTTAGCTCACGATTATTACCTAGGTCGTTAGGCCCTAGGTCTATCTCGGGTCTCTTTAAGGGTTATTTCTCGCGTTTCGTATTACTACCTCGATTGCCCTATTACTCGTAGTGCTTATTTATTGTTTAAGCGCCTTTAGTCCCCCGAGTAGTTCGCTTATTACTTCTTTTAGTAGTCTCTCCGGGAATCTCCCTTCTTCTACCGCTACTATCTCTTCCGCCTTCTTATAGAGCGTCCTCTACTCGTCTCCCCTTACTCTCGGTCGTCTACTACCGTCGTCGTCGCTATCTAGGTCTCGATAGAGCTATATAGCTAGCGTGTCTTTATCGTACTCCTAAATATAATCGGAAAGATACTAGAGAAGGTCGTAGTAAGAAGAATTATATAGCTCGTCGAGGATAATAACCTACTCCTAGAGATATAGATAGGTAGTAGGAGTAAACGATCTACCCTAACGGCTATAGAGCTTATTACCGAATAGATTTATACTCTCTAGTACTATAGACGGAATAGGGTTATATTACTATTGTCTCTTAATATCTTAGGGGTATTTAATAACGTCTCCTACGAGCGACTCCTCTATATTCTACGGTAAAAAGGAATCCCGCGGTAGGTAATAAGTTTTGTAAACTCCTTCCTTAAGGAGAGAATAATGTAGATTGTCCTTAGGAAGCGTAAGGAGGGTAACCTTATATATATAGAATACGGGATCCTCTAGGGCTTAATACTATTACCGATCCTCTTCTTAATCTTAATAGCGGACCTAATCCTACTACTTACCTTACTATAGACGTCGGCCTTGGGGTTTGTCGAGGATACGAATATCCTAGCTTAGTTAATAACGACTGAAGAAAACTACCGGCTACTTATAGAAAGATACGAGGTATACGAGGAATAGGTACGTCGATACGGCGCCCGTTTCGCCCCGGAAAAGTACTAGCTTATCTACTTTAGTAAGGTAAGAACCTACTATAATATATAAGTAATAGTAACTATCTAGGGTTACGTAACGAATCCCTCTCCCGAATTACGAGTCCTAGGAATCTAGCTAGACCCTAAGCTTAGCTAGAACCCCTAGATTAGGAAAGCCTAGAATAGAGCCTAGGTTAACGAGGCTATAATAACGAGACTTATAACGTTAATATAGGGAGCTACGTTTAATAAGGTAAGGATTATATATAAGACGATCGTAAAACTAGTAATACTCTACGGGGCCTAGATATAGAGGATAGGAGGAGTAGGTAAACCGATCCCGAAGCGGATAGAGAGACCCCTAAACCGGACGTAGGCCGCGAACCTTAGACGGATACTAGGAGCCTATAAGATAACGCTAACGAGAGTAGCGGAGGTAGAGATAGGGTGCCCCTAATTAATCATTATATTAAGGGAATAAGGATCTAATACGCTAGGAAGACGGCGGATTATCTAGTATAATAAGCTATTCGGAACTTAAAGAGAAGATTACTAGGAGGTACGACCGACTACCTAGCCTTAGGGTACGTTAAAGCTAAAAGTAAGACGACCTACGTACGTTTAAAGTCGTTAAGCGAACCTAGGAGTAGCTAGAGAGGAACGAGGAGAAGGAAAAGGTACGGAGGAAAAAGGGTAACGAGATAAAGACGTAAAGCCTCGTAGAGTAGGTAGCGGGCTACCTTTAGGAATAGGAATAGAAAGAGAATCCCCTACTAAATCGAGAACCCCTAGCCTTACGCCCCTTCTAGAGACATAACTACCTACTCTACCGTAACCTTATAAGGGCCGAAGTAAGCATTGCGATATAGATTAGGTCCGAATATATCGGGTTAAGGGCCTACCTATATAGAAGGAAAGTCCCGGACGTATATAGCCTAGTATACTAGTATAACTACCCGTTATAGAACCCGGAGTATATAATACTATAGTGCCCGTAATAGGTAGAAGGACGAGGCTAGTAGAGAGCTAAGGTAGTAAGACGCGACTACTAGTTAATCGTAACGGATAAGCGAGACGTAAGACGGATAGTATAGTAGATACTATAGTAGGGCTTTCTTAAACAGTTCGCGCTAGCTAGCGAGACGGAGGAGTAGATAGAGAAGAGGCGGAAGGTTAAGGGGGTATAGATAGGGTAGTTATTAGGGTAGGCCTATAATACTAGTATACCCTTAATAAGGAAAATACAAAAGAAGGTAAGGTTAAGAACGTATAGGAGAGGAGAGGGGTTTTTACTTTATAATACGAGTTTCCTCTTTATAACTAGAAGTAGGTAGTATAGCTATATAGGCTAATAAGCTCTATAATAGTATAATAAACAATATATATATATATATATAGATAGATAGATAGATATTTCATCAAGCTGTTATAGTGCCCTTTAGCCTATATAGCTATACTATCTTGTTTTTGTATATATAGAGGGGAAACCGTATTAGTAAAAACCCCTCCTCCTTCCCGCCTGTCTTTTCCTCCTCGTTGTCGTCTTAAATTTCCCTTATTAGGGGTACGCTAGTGTTATAGGCCTGCCCTAATAACTACCCTATCTATAACCCCCCTCGCTTCCGCCTCTTGTCTATCTACTCCTCCGTCTCGCTCGCGAGGCTAAACTGCTAGAGGTATCCCTACTATAGTATCCACCGAGAGATTCGGCGAATGTTGCCTTTGTCCCTAATAATTAACTTGTAGTCTCTCCTTCCCGCTTAGTGCCTCTAATTTCCCCTACCTCTCGCCTACTACGGGCATCTTAGTAGTATATGTTCTGTTAAACAGGTACGAGTTACGCAGCAGTAGAAGACGGCGGATCACACTAAAGACGAAGAAGGACCCAATGGGATAGCGTGTATCTACATACAGTATCGCCGGTGTTGGTGTAGGTAGATGCTAGGTGTCCGGATGTTGGCCAGCCTATAGGCTGGCAAACCCTAGTCACGTGATCTAATCACATGACACACCCACACCTACATGCTTGTCCTGCGGCCTGTATGTTCTCAACACTCCCACTCAGGCCACATGGTCTCCTACAATCCCTTTACGCAAGCTGGAGCTGCCTTACAAAGTTTTGGAACTGCTGGCCATTGAGGGGCTTTGTTAACCCATCAGCAGCCATGTCCTTTGTATGGCAGTAGTCCACTGCAATCTTCTTCTGCCACCAGAGATGTCTGACATAGTTATATGCAACATCAATATGCTTTGACCTTTCATGCACATGGGCATCTTTGACAAGTGTCAAAGCGGCTTGGTTGTCACCCATGAGCTTGACTGGCCTTAGCTCGTCAACAGTGCCCTTGCTTGCCCTTACACTCGGCTGGAAAGAGCTCTTTCCCACCAGTTCTGGGCACCCCATTTCCCTGAGGACAGCAGCAAGAAATTGTGACTGCTTTGCGGCTGCGTTCATAGCCATGAACTCAGCT
The DNA here is from genome assembly GCF_020509005.1 of Fulvia fulva. Classification (NCBI taxonomy): domain Eukaryota; kingdom Fungi; phylum Ascomycota; class Dothideomycetes; order Mycosphaerellales; family Mycosphaerellaceae; genus Fulvia; species Fulvia fulva. Next base: position 2,726,620 of record NC_063017.1, on the reverse strand, counting down.
TCCATTGTTGATGTTGCAACAGACTTCTGCTTCCTACTCATCCAGGACACAGGTGATCCACAAAGGAACCACACGTATCCCAGAATTGAGACTCTATCCACTTTGTCCATAGCGTAGTCAGAGTCCGAGTATCCCTGGAGATTGCCCCCTCCCTTTCTATACATAAGACCTAGGTCTGGGTACGACCGCAGGTATCGGGAGAGCTTCTTCAAAGCCTTCATATGCTGCTGCGAGGGATCAGCAACAAATGAGCTAATTCTTCCAAGGGGGAATGCTAAGTCTGGCCTTGTCATTGTCATTGGCCACATCCAGGTACCATTGTGGCTCTGGTAATCCTGTTTGTTGCACCTCTCATCCATAGGTGCCGTAGGTACTAAATGCTCGTAGCTCTCCATAGGTGAGTGGGTTGGCGTAGCCTTCTCTCTAGCCATGTTCATCTTGGCTAAGTTAGCGTGGACATAGTGTCCTTGATCAAGCTTCAAAGTGCCTTGGGACCTGTCTCTTGTAATCCTCATTCCAAGGATCTTCGTAGGTTCACCAAGATCTTTAATCTTAAACACTTTTCCAAGCTCAGCCTTAAACCACTGAACATCTGACAGCTTCGGAGCTGCAATGGGTATGTCATCCACATGGGTAAGGACCATAAGGTCTCTATCCGTATGGATAAGTAGGCATGGATCTACCTGGGACTGGGTAAATCCAATCTTCTCTAGCTTCGCAACACAGAGCTTGTTCCAGTCTCTAGCTGCTTGCTTAAGCCCATAAAGGCTTCGTAGGACCTTGAACACCATGTTTGGAGGTGCTTCAACTCCTGGGGGTGGGATCATATAGATGTCTTCAAGAAGGCTGCTTTGGGTAAAAGCATTATTCACATCCACTAGGTGCATCTCGAGATCTCTCTCACATACTACTGCCATGAATACTCGGAGAGTATCATGTCTAACAGTAGGTGCAAAGGTCTCTTCGAAGTCAACCCCATATTTCTGTGAAAACCCTCTTGCAACTAGTCTTGCCTTGAACTTCTCAATGGCTCCACTAATCATTCTTTTCACATCAAAGACCCACCTAGAAGTAATTAGATTCGCACCCTTTGGCGGTACAACTGCTTCCCAGGTGTTGTTGCTTGCTAAGGCAATAAGTTCGTTCTCGATTGCCTCTCTCCACATATGTCCCCATTCGGGGTCTCCTACGGCTGCCTTATAGGACTTTGGGATTGGCACTTCCTGCTGATAGGCTATGGCCTGCCCAACAGCAGCAAATGCATGTTCTTCCACGTCGTTCAGAATCTCCTCTACCCAGCTCATTGTAGGGTCTAGATGGAACATCTGGGCGATAAGAGCCTTATGGTGTTTAGCCTCATGCTCTTCAGAGTTATCATCTCCGTCCCCCCTTGACCTCTTGTTGCCTGCAACCTGAGGTGGCGCTAGGTGTTCGGATGGGTCGAACTGAACGACATCTTCTTTTTCTTTCATTGGAGTACCCTGATCTCCAAACTTCTGGTATTCCCCAATGTCCTTTGGGGGAGGGGGAAGTTGCACAAACAGCGGTTGCTGTGGTGTTGATGACTTGGGTAGGTTCTGTACAGATCCACCGTTATCGGCCTTCGACAGTGTTGAAACCGCCTCAATATTTTCTCCTGGCCTTCGTAACGGTGTCTCTGATAATCCCCTATCGGAAAATTTCGCCCCAAAGGGCTTCCTCCCAACAGGATTGCGCTGTGGCGCTCGACTCGGCTGGTTAGTGAAGGTGATACCAAGATCCATATCTCCCCCCTTCTCATTCTCAAACCAGTCGACGTGACTATGCGCTTTTATTGCTTTCATGTCGGGATCCCAGAACAGCCATTGTTTTGTGGTGTTTTCTGAGTAGCCCACAAACACGGCTTCTTTTCCTCGGTTCATCAACTTGTCTCTCCTCAAGCCTTGAGGTTGGGCTCTTGGGTCTACATAGACCACAGCTTTGCATCCCCAGACGCGGAAATGGTCGACTGACGGTACTTGGCCAGTAAAGGCTTCTTCTGGTGAAAGAGCAATACCATCAATGATCGGACCATTAGGCAGTCTGTTTCTGATCACAGTCTGTGCTTGCAAAGCTTCTGGCCAGAACTCAACTGGCATGCCAGAGTCTTCAAGCATAGCCCGGACTGTGTTCTCAGAGGCTTGAATTGACCTTTCCACAGGTCCATTTTGAAGAGAGTTGTAGGCATCAGTTGTGTCCATCTGAGTGCCAAACTCCTTCTCCCACTCTTTTAGCAAGGCGAGAATTTCCTTTGCACCATCACTGCGGATCGCAGACAGAAAGCACCTTGACTGCCGTTCTGCCTGGACCTTCCAATCCCGTAGGGCTGCAGGAGCGTCGCTCCTGGCCTTCAAAGGGATTACCCACTTCTTCCTAGAGAAGTTGTCTACAATCTCAAGCCAATATTTGTATCCTAGCCTAGAGACTGCGCCCTGAAAAGGCCCACAGATGTCAATGGAGATGAGGGCCAGCCTCTCCCCTTTCCTCTCTGTGGCAGGTCCTTTGAACTTCCTCATGTTTGCAAGGGAGCAGACCTTGCAATTCTGGTGTTCAGAAGGAACAGGAATGGGATCTTTCTTGTCAGTGACTCTATGCAGGTTTCTTAGCAGTCCCTTGCCAAGGTGTGCACATCTTCTATGCCATAGCTCCCACTGATCTTCGGACTCAGTGTTAGCCATAGCGGTACCGTCACGTTCTTGAGAGAGTATGCCAGCATGCTGTGGCTCAAGAATTTCCGAGATCGAGTGGATAAACGGTACTCCTCCTCGAAGTTTGGTCTGGGCAACGGGTTTACCAGACAAGGATTTTAGGGTGAAACTGGGTGGTTGGACAGCAAACTGTTGGCTGAACTGATTCCACGAAACAAGACTAACTCCAAGGCCAGGAACAAACAGGACATTTTCTAAGACAATTTGCTTTCCAGAAGGACCACCCATTACTGCACTTCCCATATGTGTAGCTTGTAGATAGCCACCCCCAACCTTGATCCACTTCCTCTTTTGAAGAGGCTTCAGTGTCCTGAATAGTGAATCTTGGTCAGTCATATGTGATGATGCACAAGAGTCAAGCAACCACTCGGACGAGGGGTACTTGCCTTTGGCTTCCACAGTGGAATGGGCAACCTCATCAACATCATCATCTTCTGATGGTATCTCAGGGTCTGATGCGTCTTCCTGGGTCGCATGGGCCCTTGCAGGCTTACTAGAGGAGGCCTTTGGCTTGCGGCTCTCCTTCATCTGCTTTGCAAGGTCCGTCATCACCTTGAGGACATCACGAAGGTTTGGTGATGATGACCTCCTACGAGGTGGTGACGGTTGTCTCTTAGCAGGGTAGGTAACCCTAGCTAGTTTGTCCTTGTTCCTAACAGCCTGCTGAGCTGCAGAAAGGTGTGGGCACTTGCTCATAAAATGGTCACCACCGCAGAGATGGCACGTGAGCTTGCCCTGGAAACCCTTCTTAGCGAACATGGCTGTCCCTTGATGAATCATTGATTCTTGCTTCTCCCTAAGAATTGCAAGAATGTCTTGTGGTGAGAGATTCACCTGGGCATCAATTGCATCGCGAATTGAGCCAAATGAGTCTGGCAGAGCTGCTAAGAGTTGCTGGATCTTTCTGTCCTCAGTCTTGATGTCTTGGAACTGAGGCGAGATTGAAACAGCCCTCCTTGCAATTGAGCTAAGCTCCTGCCAGGCGTCATCTATAGACTGGTCTTCTGTCATCACGAAATTGGTGTATTGCTGAAGCAAACTTCTTCCAGTAGCGAGAAGTCTTCTCTTATATTTAGCTTCAGCCCATTCCCACAACTCCTTCGCATGCCGGATCTCGTATGTCATCTCTTGGTCATCTGTCGACAGACAGATGTACATCTCATACAGGGCCGTTGCATTGTGCCGTCTGTACGATGCCTTCCTTATCGCTTGATCCAAAGGAAGGGATGACTCCGATGATGTAGAGGGTGTCGCTATAGATGGGGTTGCAGCGGGAATGTCCGTGATGATGTCTTCGAGGACCCAGTCAACCTGCTTTGATACCAGGTGTATTCTCATCAGCTTGAACCATGTTTCGTGGTTCTCTCTTGTCAGAAGAGGTGCTGCTCTCTTTCTTATAAACCCAGTCTCGTTCTCCATTTTTTGTAAGTTGAGGGACAGGTTGGCTGCCCTCAGGTAAAAGGATGTATTCGGTCGTACGCGATCGGATCGAAATGGGATAAACCGAACGCGAGGTTGATAGCGGAGAGGATGGCTATCCGCCGGGAAGAGGAGGAAAGTCGGTCGGTAAGGATCGTGTTGGTGCTGAGACACTGTAGCGTAACTCTCTCAGTAGAGGGGGTTTCTGAGACACTGCGGCTCTCTCAGATGGAACAGTTAGTCGATGCGAACGCGATGTCCGGAGAGCGACTCTTCTCAGTAAGCTCGCCCACTTGTCTGAGGTATTGGCACAGGCTCCCTGACTCGGAGTCTGACAGTGCCTCACTAGGCTCTTTCACGTCTTATATGCACCTACAGCGCGGCTGTAGCTTCCTGTGCAATGCGGGTGCGGCCTCCAGTCTGCCTTCCTTTTGTTCTGAAGAGGAATAACTCCAATACGACTTTGTCGAGGGTGAAACACCGAGTTGCTAACCCGGGCTCATAACCTGTTAAACAGGTACGAGTTGCGCAGCAGTGGAAGACGGCGGATCACACCAAAGACGAAGAAGGACCCAATGGGATAGCGTGTATCTACATACAGTATCGCCGGTGTTGGTGTAGGTAGATGCTAGGTGTCCGGATGTTGGCCAGCCTATAGGCTGGCAAACCCTAGTCACGTGATCTAATCACATGACACACCCACACCTACATGCTTGTCCTGCGGCCTGTATGTTCTCAACATGTTCTAGGTTTTGCGATAGGTAGCTACACTAGTAGGCTAGGCTATAGCTGTCTAGTGCGCGTCTCCTAAACAAGTAGGCCCTTAATCTAATATGTTCGGACCTGATTTAGATCGCTATACTTGCTTCGGCCCTTATTAGGTCCCTATATAGCTAGTAATTGTGTCTCTAGAAGGCTCGGAGCGCTATCGGGCCTATTATCTTAGGGGGCTTCCTTTTCTAGTCCTGCTCCTATAGGTAGCTCGCTATCTATTCCGCTAGGCTTTAGGTCTTAGCCTTGCTCCCGCCGGCCTAGCGAGTCCTACGCTCCTCCTCCTTTCGTACTAGCTATTCGGTGCTTGTCTATACGGCCGTAAAGGTAGTAAGGTCATCCTCTTTTTGGCTTGTCCTATGTCCTACCTCTCTCCGGTAGCGGCTTTCTATCTTATTCTTTGCCTCCTAGATCGTAGTTTATACTAGGTAACCTGTCGTCTTTACCGCGTATTAAATTCTTATTCCCCGGATATACTAGCCGATTAGTAGTATTCCTGTCTCTATTTCTACCGTGCTTATTAACGTTGTCTTATATACGCCTAGTACCCTACGTAGGTTGCCTACCTATGTCCTGTTTAGGGGTTACTCTATCCGTTTCGGGATCGGCTTGCCTACGCCTCCTGTTCCCTAAATCTGTACCCCGTATAACATAGCTAGTCTGACGATCGCCTTATATATTACTCTTGCCTTGTCGAATGTTGCTCCCTATATAGATGCCGTAAGCCTCTTTATCGAGGCTTTATTGACTTGCGCTCGACTCTAGGCTTTCTTAATCTATACATTCTAGCTTAGCTTCGGGTCGAGCTAGATCCCTAGTACTCGTAGCTCCGCTAATAGCTTAGTCTCGTAGCCTTAGATTCTTACCGCCGCCTTTATATTATAGTATGTTCTCGCTTTACTAAAGTGTATAAGTTGGTACTTTTTAGGGGCGAACTAGGCACTATGCTTCTTTGCCTACTCCTCGCATTTCTTGTGCCTATCTTTAAGGAGGCGACAGTTCTCTTCTGTCGAGTCTAACTAGGCTAGGATGTTTATATCGTCTACGAACCCCGATACTAAAGTTTGCGAAGAGGTGAGTAGGGGGATTAGATCCGACATAAATATTAGAAACAGGATAGGGGAGAGAGTAGATCCCTAAGGTATTCTAGTCTCTACCTTTACCGGGTCGGACGTATACCTTCCTAGGACTAGGTATATCGTCCGTTCCTAGAGAAAGGAGTAGACGAACGACGTTACCTACTAGGGGATGCCTTTCTGCTATAGGATATATATTAGCCTTTAGTATAAGACGTTATCGAAGGCCCCTACGATGTCGAGGGATAGTAAGGACGCCGCTCGGTTCCTACCGTAGTGCTAGAGGGTCTGAATTTGCTCTATAATTAGCTCTATTACTGTTAGTGTCGATCGCTAGCTTCTTCCCCCTATCTATATTACTAGGAGTACGTAGTTGTCCTCGGTAAGCTACGTAAGTCTCTAGGCTACTATCTTTTCTAGGACCTTCCCTATCGTATTTAGAAGTGCTATTGGTCTATACGACTTGGGCTAAGTATAGTCTTCCTTCTATAGCTTACGTAGCACTACTGTTATAGACTCTCTATACGGCTTCGGGTGATACCCTAGCCGTAGGTACGCGGTAAATAGGTTTATAAGGCTCGGCGCGATCTCTTCTCTATACTCTTTTAGCAGTACGTTTAGTATCCTGTCTAGGCCTAGGGCTTTTCGTCCCTTTAGCTTACTTATAACTCCTATTACTATGTTAGAGCTAACCGCCCAATCTATGTCTAGGGGTTCCGGGTATGTGCTCGGGTCGATGTCCGTAAGGTCTACCTCTACTTACGTCGAAAAGAAATGGTCGGCTAACGCTTTTGCCTTGCCCCGGGGCGTAGCCTAGGCAATCCCTTCGCGGTCTACGATTAGGGGGAAGTAAGGGGCTTGTTGCTCTTTAGGTAGTCGTGCCTATTTAGTAAGTCTCTATATCTGTTCCGGGTTTTCTATAACGAGCCTAATCGTCGCTCTCTAGTCCTATAGCTTATCGCGTCTTATCTGTACCTTCTTCTCTTATGTCGCGTAGCAGTATTGCTCCTACGTCTCTTAGGTGTGCTTCTTCGTCTACTGTCGCCTTGCCCTTCTAGCCTCCCTTACCTTCGTAGAGCATTTAGGGGTCTAGAAGGCCTTCTACTACGTTAAGGGCCGGAGTAACGGCGTGTATTGTTCCGCTACTTACTATATAACCGAGGTAATCTATTCCGCTACTTGATCTAGCTAAGCTGTCGTCTCGAGTTCTCTATACTATAGTAGGTTCGCTATTAGGAAGCCTCTTATATCGTCCTAGTATGCCTTCTTCTAGTTACGGCGTAGTTCGTTTACTAGCTCCTCTATCGCCTTTACCCTTAGCGTCGTTTAGATAGGGATATAGTCTAAGGAGGCTTCTAGCGCGTAGTTCGGTCGGCATTAGACTAGTCTCTCTTCAAGTTCTCGTAATAGGAAGTATAGGTCGATCGTACTTATACTAGTACGGGCCTTCTACGTCTCTATTCCCTTTAGTATTACTAAGGCCATCCCGTAGCGTACGGTAATATCTAGTAGCTTCCCCCCTAGAAACGCGTATAGGGGAGTGAATTCGAGTCCCTACTATAGGTAGTAGAGGTTGAAGTCGCCGAGGAGTACTTGCTTCGTATCTTAGCTTAGGGTCCGCTCTAGATAGGCGAGGGTTCCTAGTTCCCTACTCGTCCGACCCCGCGGTAGCGGGTTATAAACGTTATAGATCTAGATAGGGCCTTATGTCGTGTCGATCTAGATTGATATTATGTCTCCTAGGTTGCCCTACTACGGTAGTATAACCTTCTACGACTCAAGGTCTATAGTCTTGCTTACGTATATATATGTCCTCGGGATGACGCCTCGTTAACCCGCGATTACGGTATAGTATCTCCGGTCATTATAAGTAGCTAGGAGTCCTACGTAGGGGTTGATCTATAGTTCCTATACCGTAATAACGTAGTGCCGTAGCGGGTCTAGCTCTTATAGAAAGTGGCGCTAGACCTTGTCCCTACTTTTGTTTACGTTATACTATATAATAGTAATGTCGTCGTATAGTATTATTAGTTATCCGTAAGGTCTATTTCTATGCTAACCTACTATGTCTCCTAAGCCTATATCTCGCTATCCGGCTAGCCCTAGGGCCGCTAGGGCGCCCTAAAGATTCGCATTTAGCCTAGTTCGTTAGTAGCCCGGTTAAGGTGTCGAGGCCTACCGGGAGGTAGATACGTTTACGGTTAGGTTCCCTTATTCGTCTCTTCTGCCCTCTTCCTTTTGCTCGGCTCGAAGCCCTTATATACGGTAGGTCCCTCCTACTGTCGTTAGGGGTACCTAGCTAGTATAGAGATCCTTGCTTATCTCGCTCGTTCTTATGCTACTATTCTAGCCGGGTATTAGCTTAAATACGCTAGGTACCTTCTACCGTAGTATACGTACCTACTCTCCTTTTTAGGCATTCCCTTCCCTAGTATAGGCCTACGTAGTAAGGACACCTTAGGGTCTTCTCCCCGTATTTTAGGGCTATATAACCGTACTGTTAGCATTAGAAGCATTGTAGTACCCTATAGCTACTCTAATAGATCTCTGTATCTATTCTCTCGTAGTTCTAGAATAGCCTATTGTCTAGTATCTAGTTAGCTTATTCCGCTGTCTCTACCTAAATAATAAGCGATAAATGCGTCTTTTCTCGGTCTACTATCTTATATAGCTATGCCGCCTTCGTTAGTCGTACTCCTAGGGAGGTGTTCTAGTTCTATACTTAGAGGTAGGGAAGGTCTTCGACCTTAAATGTCCTAGGGACCCCGTAGGCGATGACGGTATACTATTAGTAGGAGACTCGTGCCGACTTCGCGACTTTAGTAGTCCACTCCTTATAGGTCTCTAGCTTTCGTCTATTAGACTCTTATACGGTAAAGAGTCTTACTTTGCCTATTGCCTCTACCCTCGCCCTAACTACCTCCTTTTGGCCGATTCTGTCGACAATCTCCTTGCTTATTAGGGCTACGATTTCTTGTTTCTCCGCCGGATTAGTAATGTATAGGCGTACCGCCTTACTTGCCTTCGGAGGGGGTTAATTCTTACCTACTACTACTATTGCCTATATAGTTAGTTTCTAGGCTACCCTCTATATTACTTATTAGATTGTCTTCGGGATTTAGTATAATAGCGCTTTTAGCGCTCCTAGTAGCTGTGCTATAGTGTTCTTATATACCCGGGCTAGGTATTCGTTATCCCCTAGTAAGTTCTCCGCCTCCGTATATAGGGTCGTCTACGCTATATTATTTGTCGTTAGCCTCTACTTTCTATATAGTAGGCCTTGGCTTGTGTCCTAGGTTTTTTCTTAGTTTGTTCCCCGGTTTGACTCTTAGTATAGAATGTTCGTAAGGCTATAGCTCTCGTTAGTTACTATCCTTCGCTATTGTTCGGGGTCGCGCTTCCTAATTAGGTAGTTGTCCTCCGTAACTCCGCAATTCTAGGGTCTGCCTTTAGGGGAAAGGGACCTCGGTTTTAGGGTTTTTTATATTACGATTACGCCGCCGCTAGCGTAGGCGGGTCGCTACTGCTTAAGTAGATTACTCGTCTTAATAAGGGCTGTCGATTAAGGGCTAAAACGTATCCCCTAGTAGAATATTAACCGGAGTGCTAGTCGTTATATATATATATATATATATATATAAAGAACCGGTTTAGCGGGCTTAGACTATTTATGCTAGGTCGACGACGAGAATCACCTGTACGTGGTGTCGGCTACGAACCTCTCGTCTAGCTACGAGAGAGCCAAGTATTCTTACGCTAGAGCGTCGTGGGCGCGACGGGCGCGTAGCGTAGGCGAAGCCGCGGCGAACAGAGGACTACTAGCAAAACGGGTATGAAAACCATCCGACGAGCGTGTACTCGTGTCGGGAGCGAGTCCCTCTTCTTTCTACGTGTAAGAAGGGCGCGGAACCGTAGCCTATACGCTCGACAGGACACCTCTGGTATGAGTACAGAATTTTCACCTCCGGAGACCGCAAACCGAGCGGGCTAAGCGACGAACATTGGACGAGCGGACTACAGAACAACAACTGAGCGGACTATACAACGGCGTCGAGCGGACTACGAAACAATCTGGTGTTTGCTAGCGGGCAATGCGGTGGGTAGGTAGACACGCGACGAAGCCTATAAGGGCCTATTAAACACCCGGTATAGGAACGAGGGTTTTGCCTAAGGCACTGCCTGTCCCGCTACACAACGTACCTAGTCTGACATAGTAGATTGCGACGAGGAAAAGACGATAGCCTAAGCAAGGAAAAGACGGCTGTTAGGACGGGGAAAAGACGTATAATGCAAGCGGATTAGTTCTGTGATCGGGGAGGATCGAGGGCAGGGTGATAAGGAACTTCATATTGGTTAGTAGGTGGAAACGTAAGGAGTACGCTGCCCGGCGTAGTGTGTGCCCCGAGCAAACCTGCGAGGCATGGACGGCCGCTTTCTAGAGATAGGCTGCGGTAACGCGAAGGGCGTCAAAACCTGGGGCGTGGTGTATACTAGTAGCGACGGCTGACACTGTCTGTACAGCCCGAGAGGACGGATGCGCATGTCGGTCAATAGAGAGCACTAAAGGGCTTAGGCCTATAGAGGTGGATATTGGCTTAAGGAGCAAACAGGGAGGGAGGGCGTAGAGGGAAGCTTTTGCTCCGGGCTAACCTCTCGAAACGAGGCTACACGGTGGTGCTAGATGAGTGGGAAAGCGCGGTTAAGACTTGTCACCTTATCTCGTAGCTAGCTTGCTAAATACGATTCCTTCCTTGACGTAGACTATCCGCCTTATTAACTAATAAGGGTGAAAACACGACACATTCGAAAGCTCTTATCAAGGCCATTCTAACGATATAAAAAGCAGGCCACTGCCCCTAGGACTGAGGGAGTTCTACCTCATTCAATCTGGACAGCTTAAAGCTCTCTTCACCCTGTTTCTTCAGCTCCAAACGCCGCGGAGGTGCCTAGCTACATTAGGCAACTCCTAGGCAATGGCAGCCCAGGCTACGGCACTAACGGCGCCTACGGCCCTACAGGCGAAGCCCCCCTAAGACAACTGGCAGCAACTTATAGAGGACGCAAAAAGTATAGAAACTAACGATCAGCTCCCTTACCGGTCTCTACAGGTAATGATCACTCAGCTACGCACGGCGCTTGTACTGTCGTATTACCGAGGGGAATAAGAAATGAGGACGACGTCCTAGGCGATTAGTAAGGCCACCCGGAATCAACACCCCTATAGCTGGGCATCGGTCGCGGCATCGATACTAGGCCCCCGCCTAACGTACGATGCAGTTACGATCCGTATTGTAGCAAAGGAAGACCAGGCCGAAGTTACGAAGCTATCGAACAAGGAGCTCGCCTAACGAATCAACCAACCAGGGGTGGTCGTAGTGAACCAACAGTCTAACGGCACTCTACAGATCTATACTAGCTCTGCTACTGCTAGGAGGCACCTAGAGGCACAGCCACAGTGGGCATCTAAGGTTGCGGCATCAGCGAAGGTCTTAACGAAACAATTCACGATCCTAGTCCACGACATGCCTAAGGAGTTTGACCCAACCAACCAGGGTCACCTACGCGCTCTCTAAGAGGACAACCCGGTCACTCTTAACTCTCCAATCCAGAAGGCGACTTGGCTCCATAGGAAATGGCCAGAAGGCAAGAAGGCCTCGGCGCTAATAGTATGGCTACAAGACGCGAAAGCGGCGGATCTAGCGATAGAACAAGGCCTGGTCTGGCAATACAGCCTCAAGACAGTAGAAAAGCACTCCTCATCCTTTCGTGTCCTCCAATGCTTCAAATGCCAACAGTATAGACACCAAACCTATACGTGCACAAACAAGCAGGCCTGCTCGAACTGTGTAGGAGACTATATGTCTAGGGACTGTACATCGACTACGAGACGGTACGCGAACTGTCCGGGGCACCACCTATCGTATAGTGCGGAATGCCCACAGCGGAAACTAGCGAAAAACAAGGCAATCACAAACAGAACCGTCGCCCTAAGATTCTACGGCGACCGTGAGGCTAGCCCACACCGGAACCAACTAGCGGCGGTCGGGCACAAGCGCCCTAGGGCCGAGAACGATGTAAAGGATGCGCAGCCTAGGGCGTACGGGAGGCCACGTGCTCTGCTAGCTACGGCGAGGGAATCTAACCAGGCCCGGCTCCCCTTTAGTACACAGCCGATAGGCGTAGACTAGGACGCACAGGGCAGTAGGACACAGGACGATATAGAGGAAATGATTGTCGATGCCGATGACTAGCCTCGACACGCTTAGCATCATCCAGTATAACGTCAACCATAGCAAGGATATAGTCCAGAACCATTTCCTACACGAGGCGGACCCGCGCGTCCACCACGTCCTTGCAATCCAGGAGCTATAGATTAACCCGTACCATAAGAGACCAACGACCTGCAAGTCACTAGGCTACACGACATGCCTACGAGGCGACGGCAGACCCCGCACGTGCTTCTATGTCAGCAAGGACATACTAGAATCCGACTGGGAGGTAGTGTACTACGCAGACGAAGAAGGCGGGGGCGATATTACCTCCCTCTACGTAGGTAGCACCTAGATACACAACCTATACATACAACCGCCAGCCTCGAGGTCTAGCCGCGACCTAGGGGTCTGCAGACACCTAGACAGTGCGCTCAAGAGACAAGGGTGCCACATCGTAGTAGGAGACTTCAATATACACTACCCTTCCTAGGAAAGCCTTATGCAGCCGCACCCTATAGCCGACGAAGTACTCGACTTGATGGCGAGCAACGCAATTGCCCTCAATACCCCGAAGGACCTGGGCACCTGGAAGAGAGGGGGACTCCAAGGCACGATCGACCTCTCCTGGATCTCAGATAGCCACTACCACACGGTAACCTACTATAGGATCGAACATGAACTCGAGGCGTCGTCAGACTATATGCCAGTCAGGACCTCTATTGCGACACAGATACAACGCATACTAGCGAGAACCCCTAAGCCAAACTGGGGAAAGGCCCACTAGGCCAACATCTAGGCGTACCTCGATGACTCTAAGAGGCTAGTCCAGATCGCGCAGCAGCAATACAACAGTAAAGACGAGATAGACGAAGTAGTCCAGGGGTTGACAGACGAAATAAGAAAAGCGACCTCACTTCACGTTCCGCTTACCCAACTAACGACATGGTCCAAACCATACTAGACGCCGGAGTGCACTACGGTAGTAAGAGAAGCAAGGAGAGCCCGCCGGGTGTGGACGAGCAGCTATAGCGAGGAGGCCTGGAACGTATACAGGGAGGCATGCCAACAGAAGAAAGCTATAATACGGAGGGAGAAAGCAGTCGGCTAGAGGGCCATAGTGGAAGAAATCGCCGGCAAGCCAGAGAGGATGTGGAAGCTAGCGAAATGGGCCCGACAGGACCCTACACAGGGCCCCTCCTTCTCTATCCTAGCGCTACAATCGCCTAGTGGCCCGGTTAGCGACCCCGAGGCCAAGGCGCGTCTACTGGCTAGCAAGTTCTTCCCACCCCTAGTCGAGGCTGATCTAAGCGACATAAACAGCTCTACTCCCCTAGCCCCTAGTATCGCGGTCCAACAGGAGGTGTCCGAGGGAGAAGTTACCGCTGTGCTAAGGAAGTTGCCGGCGAAGAAAGCCCCGGGGCCGGATAGGATCCCAAACGAGCTACTAAAGAAGTGTAGAGATCAACTAGCCCTAGCAGTTGTAGCGATCTTTAACGCCTGCCTACAGACCGGATACCACCCGATAGCTTTTAAACAATCGACGACAGTGGTCCTACGCAAGCCGCAGAAGGAAGACTATACGCAGGTGAAGTCGTACCGCCCAATTGCGCTCCTTAACACTCTTAGGAAGGCGCTTAAGAAGCTGGTTACAACGAGACTCTCCGAGGCGGCAGAGGAACACTCTCTACTCCCGGACACCCAGATGGGTGCGCGCCCACAGCGATCGACGCTATCCGCGATAGAACTTATCACCTCTCAGGTAAAGGCCATCTGGTATAAGAATAGGGACAAGGTGGCTTCCTTACTTAGCCTAGACATATCGGGAGCCTTCGACTACGTGTCACACCCGCGGCTTCTCTACATCCTAAGGTCGAAAGGACTCCCTGAGTGGCTTGTTAACTTCGTACGGTCCTACCTCCAAAACCGCAGTACGTCGATCCTGGTCGGCCAGTACAGAAGCCCATTTCAAGCAGTCTACACTGGAATCCCGCAAGGCTCAACGCTAGCACCTATTCTGTTCCTCTTCTTTATGGCGACGCTGCTCCCAGCCCTAGAATCCCAGAACACCGCTACGAGCGGCTTCGTAGACGACACAAACATCCTAGCGTGGTCTTCCTCGACTAAGGAGAACTGTAGGCTACTAGAAGAGAAGCACAAGATCTGCGAGGACTGGGCTAGGAGGTACGGGGCTCGGTTTGCCCCAGAAAAGTACAATCTGATACACTTTACGCGCCGGCCACGGTTCCACAATATGCAAGCTTCTATCCAGATACAGGGGCACACGACTAACCCGGCAAATCAGCTCAGGATCCTCGGACTATAGGTGGACCCGGCGCTACGGTAGAGGAAGCACGTACAGGCAATATTACGGAAAGCTGAACAGAATATGGCATCATGCCAGAGGCTCACTACGTCTATATAGGGGGCGGACTTCCGGTAGTCACGACTTCTATATACGGCTATTGTACGGCCAGTCCTTACCTATGGCAGCCAAGTGTGGTCCTTAGGCGAGAGGGCCTGCCTATCGAAGGGACTCGTCGCGCCGCTAGCGAAGATCCAAAACCAATGCCTAAGGAAGGTCACCGGGGCATATAAGTCGACACTAACGAGGATGCTTAAGCACGAGACCGCTATACCGCCGATCGACCTATACATCCAGGGACTACGGACCTCCTATATAGGCAAGTCGGCACAGTACCCAGTATAGAAGGTCATCGCCAGTGCAGTCGCAAGGGCCCGCGAATCAGTACTAGCGCACAAGGGCATTCGACCCGGAAACGAGCCGAACTACCGGGCAAGGGACGAACAGCTAGCAACACAATGGGAAGGTGAGAAATCGTTTGTAGAGCAACTATAGAAAGAGAGGTGGAACAACCAGGTTGTAGGGCATAGTGGACGCCCTTAGCCAGCGGGACAACCTAAGGAATGGTCAGCTACAAAATCCGCGGTCAAGCACCCCCCGAAGCTCATCCACTACCGCCTTACGAGGGCACAGAGTAGCATAGCAACCCAACTACGAAGCGAACACATCGGCCTCCAGGGGTACCTATCATGGAGGAAGGTTCCAGGATACACGAATACTAGCTGCCCCTGCGGCTATCGCTCCCAGAACGTACGGCACGCACTCCTCGTCTGTCCGAGGTGGTCGCTAGGAAGGGGGGAGTGGATGGCAAAGGCGAGGAACCGGACGATTGGGGCACTTCTTAATAACGCTAAAGACCTACGGCGCATTACGAACTGGATACTAGAGAAGGGCTGGCTAGAACAGTACCGCCTAGTAGGAGCAGTGTAGGAAGAGAGGACACGACGCAGCGCGACGAGACCGGCTAGGAGCGGGGGCTAACGGGGTAGTGACATGGACTACGTACGTTCAGAGGGAAAGCTAATCTAGACAAGGAGTAGTCGGGGGCGGGAAGGGTTTTCACCTATTCGGGTTTCCCTTTGTACATAACAATAGATATATACCTGCATAGGCCGGATAGGGTCCTAGAACAGGGGAATGACAAATCTATCTATCTATTTATGCTACCGTCCGAAGATAAGTATTATACGGTCTATAGCTAAAATATTAAGTCCTTCTATAATATACCTACTACCGGACATATAGGAAGAGCTAAGACGTATAAGAAGGTTATCTAGTACTACGTATAGCCGAGGATAGCGCGTACCGTTCGTACTTTCTACCGTAGTTATTAAGTATATATAAATACTACGACTTTAACTAAAAAGCTATATAGCCTACTACACCCGATACCGATTCTATTCGATACCTAGTATAGACGGCTAACTACCCTAGTAAGTAAGGACGCGCCTAGTGACCTTAGGATAGCTTACGCGTAGGTATATATACTTGCCGGTCCGCGGGCCGTAAAATATATATAGTAAGCCTAAAAGTTAATAAATCTAAAATTTTAGATTCCCGTATTTTCGCCTTATAGAGAGATTCTTCGTAAATCCTACCTTCCTACTAAGGTCGCCTCCTAACTATATATATCTTAGAAGTACCCCTATATACCCCCGCTACGTAATTAACCGTTAAAGATTAACGAGATTCGACGCGTAAATTTTAGGGTCTAAAGGAGCCCTTAGCTAGTTAATATATCCTCCCCTATTACAAAACTGTCCCTAGTTTCACCTCTACTACGCCTAATATAAACTAAGAAACTATACCTATAAGTTATACGTAAGGAAGGCGGATCCGGCGTGTAGTTAAGTAGTTAGTCTAGAGATATTAAGGAGATCGTAAGTTTATTCTATAAGGGGCTAAGGAGGCTAAGTTAAAGTCTAGTCTTTATAGTAAGCCTACTCTTAAATTAAGGATATAGCCTAGAAATTAGTTAAGTACGCTAGAAACTAGGTACTAGAACTAGAAGCTAGTCAAATTAAGGGTAGAAACTAAAACTATCAAGTATAGTCCTTAGTAAAGGAGGTACGACTAGGAAGTAAGAGCCTCTTTCTAAGCATTTTCTAAAGGCTAATATATATATACATTATTTATTAAGCTGTTGTAGTGCCTCCTAGCCTATATAGCTATTCTACGTACTTCTGTCTTTCGAAGGGGAAACCGCTCGCGGTAAAAACCCCTCTCCTCTCCTATACTACTATTATCCGTTATTTACCTTCCCGCTTTCCTTATAGAGGGTACACTAGTGTTATAGGCCTACCCTAATAACTACCTTGTCTACATCCCCTTAGTCTCCCTCCTCTTCTCTATCTACTCCTCCGTCTAGTTAGCTAGTTTAAACTAGGTAAGGTATCCTTATCTTAGAACCTAACGTACTATCCTCTATACGTCGCTCTTGTTCGTAACGATCGACTAGTAGTCGCGTCTAGCTACTCTCGCTCTCTATATACTCCGCCCTTCTACCTACTTTAGGTACCGTTCGACTATATATTCCGGGTTCTATAATAGGTAGCTATACTCGTACGCTAGGTTATCTATATCTAGGACGTTCCTCCTATATAAGTAAGCCCGAAGCCTAATATGTTCGGACCGGATTTAGATTATTACGCTTGCTTCTACCCTTATAAGGTCGCGGTATAGGAGGTAGTTATGTCTCTAGAAGGTTCGTAGGGCTAGGGGGCCTATTCTTACTAGCGGGTTACTATTCTATTCCTATTCCTATAGGCAGCCGGCTACCTACTCTACGAGGCTCTAGGACTTTCCCTTGTTCCCCTTCTTTTCCCGGGTTCTTCGTCCCTCCTCCTCCCTCGCTAGCTACTCCGGCGTTCCTTATATTTTCCTAAAAACCCGTAAGTCGTCCCGCTTCTAACACCTCCTTACGTACGGTCCTATATATAGCCGGCTATATCTCTATACGATTCGTGCTGTCCTATCGTAGATAGTCTACTATACTAGGTATCCTATCGTCTTCGCCGTATATTAGATCCTTATCCCTTAGATATAGTAGCGGATAGGTAGTGTCCCGGTCTCTATCTCGGCTACTCTCGTCGGTATAGTCTTATACGCTCCGAGAATTCTTCTTAAGTTACCTACTTAGGTTCGATTAAGAGGCTATTCGATCCGTCGCGGTACTAGCTTATCGACTCCCCCCGTGCCCTAGATTTATACCCCGTAAAGTATCGCTAGTCGAACAATTACTTTATATATTATTCTTACTTTGTCGAAGGTCGCCCCCTTTGTTCAGTTAGTAAGACGTGTTATTAATACCTCGTTTACTTATACTCTATTCTAGGCCTTCTTAATCTATAGGTTCTAGCTTAGCTTCGGGTCTAGCTAGATTCCTAGTACTTAGAGTTCGGGGGAGGGCTTCGTCTCGTATCCCTAGATTGTTATAGTTACCTATATATTGTAGTAGGTCCTCGCTTTACTAAAGTAGATCAGCTAGTATTTCTCTAGGGCAAAACGGACGCCGTGACGTCTAGCCTAGTCCTTATATACTCTATATCTCTCCGTAAGTAGTCTATAGTTTTCCTCCGTTATCGCGGACTAGGCTAGGATATTTATATCGTCTACGAAGCCTAACGCTAAAGTCTAAGGGGACGTAAGTAAGGGGATAAGGTCGGCTATAAAGATTGGGAATAGGATCGGGGATAGCGTAGATCCTTAGGGGATTCCGGTCTCTACGTATATCCTATCGGATTTATACCTCCCGAGGACTATTCTCGTAGTCCTCTCTTTAAGGAAGGAGTATATAAATTTCGTAGCCTATACGGAGACTCCCTTCTATCGGAGTATATAGAGTAGTCTTTCGTAGGAGACGTTATCGAATGCTCCGGAGATGTCTAGGGAAGGCTAATATATATCTATCGTACTAGTAAACTATAAGTTAGTAAACTCCTTACGCCTAAGAGAAAGAAACAATAAAATCCTATCTCTCCTTTAATCTAAATCCTAGTGAATTTGGCTATCTCCTCCGTAGTAAGGTTATAAGGCCGTATCTATAGTCTCGTCGGCTTAGATTCTAGTTCCGGAAGTATAGTAGCTCTATTAATACCTATTAGAAGTATATCGTCATCTTCTTCGTCGTTAGATTTGGACGTAGTAGGTCTATTCTCGTTCGGAAGATCGCCTTTTTCGATGTCCGTAATATTAACCCTATCTACTAGTACTATAATGTCTTTAGCTTTAGGAAGATTAAGCTCCGGGTCCGGTCTTAAGTATAGGATTAGCTTTAGGTTCTCTCGGGCTTATATATTCTTTAACCTCGTACTATTAAGCTCTTTAAGGACGTATATACTAAACCCCGAGTACACCTTAGCTATACGATACGGCCTAAGCTAGCGGTAACTAATCTTTCTAGATAGGCTATCCTTATACGGCTTATCGAACTTAACTATAAGATCCCCGACCTAGAACCCCTCGAAGTTAATACTACGTTTAGTATTAAAGTATTCCTTACTAAGGGTACGAAGCCTTACTCTCCGTAACTATAACTCCTAAAGACTTATGTCCCGTACCTATAATTAACGCACCCGAATAGCTAATAGCTCCTCCGTTAAACTAATAGATCCCTATTTATAGTTCGCCTATATCGGGTATTCTACCTCGATTAGGAGAATAGTACGATAGCTATATAGGACCTCCGCCGGCGTTACGCCTATAATTCTAGATACCGTAGTTCTATTAGCCTAAAGCACCGTAGTAATCTATTGTTCCTAGGACTTATAGGTGTTCTTAGTAAGCTTAGCTAATATAGCTAGAACAGGTCGATATCCTACTTCTATAGTTATATTTAACTACGGGTAGTAGGGTAAGATCCGGATATACTTAATACCTATACTAATAAGTATCCTCTCTACCTCCTATTTGTTAATACTAGCGTTATTAAGTACAATCTTATAGTAGTATCTATACCGGCTAAACACTTTCTTATATAAGAACTTAGTAATTGCCTACGAATTTAGAGACTTCCGTACGACCTTCGCCTTAATCTACCTACTTAGAGCTTCTCGGGCGATAAGTAAGTACCCGTTTCTATATACGTAGACGAGATTATAGTACTACCTCTCTCCTATAACCTACTAAGTCGATAAGTATATTTCCCCTACTCTCTAGTTACCTTCGCGAAAGTTATAAGGAGTATAAATCCTTACCTAATTCGATACGTCGGAGAAGTAGCCCTCCTAGTAATACCGGCTAGTAATAAGATTATATACTAGCTCGGTACTCCGGTGACTATACTTTTTGTAATAGTATATTACGATCTCTTTCTAAGTATTATTATTGTCTACTACTAGCTATATCGGTACACCCCTTCGCCGCTAATAAAACAAGAGCTTATCTCTTAAGTAGTACCGAGGACTCTTCTTAACGAGGTTTCGATACTTAGCCCGGGTAACCCTTTCCGGTCGTATTCGATATTCTAGAATATAAGCTATAAGCTCGGAATTGTTACTATACTAGGGTTCGAGGAGTTGTTTATACTCTAGAATAACGGGGAAAGTATGAACTAGCTCGGCGTAACGGAAGAATTTGTCGTTAATTATCTTATTAATATTATCGTTAGGTTCCGTAAGCTCCTTAGCTATAGGTAGTTTACGAGATAGTATATTAGCGTATATAAGATAACGTTAATAAGTACGGTAGAAATAGAGACGGGAACACTACTAATCGGCTAATATATCCGGGGAATAAGAATTTAATACGCGGTAAAGACGATAGATTACCTAGTATAAACTACGATCTAGGAGGTAAAGAATAAGATAGAGAGCCGCTACCGGAGAGGGGCTAGATATAGGATAAGCTAAAAAGAGAATGACCTTACTACCTTCGCGGCCGTATAGACAAGCACCGAATGGCTAGCACGAAAGGAGGAGGAGCGTAGGACTCGCTAGGCCGGCGGGAGCAAGGCTAAGACCTAAAGCCTAGCGGAATAGATAGCGAGCTACCTATAGGAGTAAGACTAGAAAAGGAAGCCCTCTAAGACAATAGGCCCGATAGCACTCCGAGCCTTCTAGGGACACAATTACTAGCTATATAGGGACCTAATAAGGGCCGAAGCAAGTATAGCGATCCAAATTAGGTCCGAATATATTAGATTAAGGGCCTATCTATTTAGGAGACGCGTACTAGATATCTAAAGCCTAGCCTACTAGTATAGCTACCTATCGTAAAACCTAGAATATATAGATAGATAGATAGATATTTCATTAAGCTGTTGTAGTGCCCTTTGGCCTATATAGCTATACTATCTTGTTTTTTGTATATATAGAGGGGAAACCGTGTTAGTGAAAACCCCTCCTCCTTCCCGCCTGTCTTTTCCTCCTCGTTAACGTCTTAAATTTCCCTTGTTAGGGGTACGCTAGTGTTATAGGCCTGCCCTAATAACTACCCTATCTGCAACCCCCCTCGCTTCCGCCTCTTGTCTATCTACTCCTCCGTCTCGCTCGCGAGGCTAAACTGCTAGAGGTATCCCTACTATAGTATCTACCGAGAGATTCGGCGAATGTTACCTTTGTCCCTAATAATTGACTTATAGTCTCTCCTTCCCGCTTAGTGCCTCCAATTTCCCCTACCTCTCGCCTACTACGGGCATCGTAGTAGCATATGTTCTAGGTTTTGCGATAGGTAGCCACACTAGCAGGCTGGGCTATAGATGTCTAGTACGCGTCTCCTGAACAGGTAGGCCCTTAATCCAATGTGTTCGGACCTGATTTGGATCGCTATGCTTGCTTCGGCCCTTATTAGGTCCCTATATAGCTAGTAATTATGTCTCTAGAAGGCTCGGAGCGCTATCGGGCCTGTTGTCTTAGGGGGCTTCCTTTTCTAGTCCTGCTCCTATAGGTAGCTCGCTATCTGTTCCGCTAGGTTTTGGGTCTTAGCCTTGCTCCCGCCGGCCTAGCGAGTCCTACGCTCCTCCTCCTTTCGTGCTAGCCATTCGGTGCTTATCTATACGGCCGTAAAGGTAGTAAGGTCATCCTCTTTTTGGCTTGTCCTATATCCTACCCCTCTCCGGTAGCGGCTTTCTATCTTATTCTTTACCTCCTAGATCGTGGTTTGTACTAGGTAACCTATCGTCTTTGCCGCGTATTGAATTCTTATTCCCCGGATGTACTAGCCGATTAGTAGTATTCCTGTCTCTATTTCTACCGTGCTTATTAACGTTGTCTTATATACGCCTAGTACCCTACGTAGGTTGCCTACCTATGTCCTGTTTAGGGGTTACTCTATCCGTTTCGGGATCGGCTTGCCTACGCCTCCTGTTCCCTAAATCTGTACCCCGTATAACATAGCTAGTCTGACGATCGCCTTATATATTACTCTTGCCTTGTCGAATGTTGCTCCCTATATAGATGCCGTAAGCCTCTTTATCGAGGCTTTATTGACTTGCGCTCGACTCTAGGCTTTCTTAATCTATACATTCTAGCTTAGCTTCGGGTCGAGCTAGATCCCTAGTACTCGTAGCTCCGCTAATAGCTTAGTCTCGTAGCCTTAGATTCTTACCGCCGCCTTTATATTATAGTATGTTCTCGCTTTACTAAAGTGTATAAGTTGGTACTTTTTAGGGGCGAACTAGGCACTATGCTTCTTTGCCTACTCCTCGCATTTCTTGTGCCTATCTTTAAGGAGGCGACAGTTCTCTTCTGTCGAGTCTAACTAGGCTAGGATGTTTATATCGTCTACGAACCCCGATACTAAAGTTTGCGAAGAGGTGAGTAGCGGGATTAGATCCGACATAAATATTAGAAACAGGATAGGGGAGAGAGTAGATCCCTAAGGTATTCCAGTCTCTACCTTTACCGGGTCGGACGTGTACCTTCCTAGGACTAGGTATGTCGTCCGTTCCTAGAGAAAGGAGTAGACGAACGACGTTACCTACTAGGGGATGCCTTTCTGCTATAGGATATGTATTAGCCTTTAGTATAAGACGTTGTCGAAGGCCCCTACGATGTTAAGGGCAAGGAAGGAATCGTATTTAGTAAGCTAGCTACGAGATAAGGTGACAAGTCTTAACCGCGCTTTCCTACTTATCTAGTACTACCGTATAGCCTCGTTTCGAGAGGTTAGCCCGGAGCAAAAGCTTCCCTCTACGCCCTCCCTCCCTATTTGCTCCTTAAGCTAATATCCACCTCTATAGGCCTAAGCCCTTTAGTGCTCTCTATTGACCGACATACGTATCCGTCCTCTCGGGCTATACAGACAGTGTTAGCCGTCGCTACTAGTATACACCACGCCCTAGGTTTTGACGCCCTTCGCGTTACCGTAGCCTATCTCTAGAAAGCGGCCGTCTATGCCTCGCAGGTTTGCTCGGGGCACACACTACGCCGGGCAGCGTACTCCTTACGTTTCCACCTACTAACTAATATGAAGTTCCTTATTACCCTGCCCTCGATCCTCCCCGATCACAGAACTAATCCGCTTGCATTATACGTCTTTTCCCCGTCCTAATAGCCGTCTTTTCCTTACTTAGGCTATCGTCTTTTCCTCGTCGTAATCTACTATATCAGACTAGGTACGTTGTGTAGCGGGACAGGCAGTGCCTTAGGTAAAACCCTCGTTCCTATACCGGGTGTTTAATAGGCCCTTATAGGCTTCGTCGCGTGTCTACCTACCCACCGCATTGCCCGCTAGTAAACACTAGATTGTTTCGTAGTCCGCTCGACGCCGTTATATAGTCCGCTTAGTTGTTGTTCTATAGTCCGCTCGTCTAATGTTCGTCGCTTAGCCCGCTCGGTTTACGGTCTCCGGAGGTGAAAATTCTATACTTATACTAGAGGTGTCCTATCGAGCGTATAGGCCACGGTTCCGCGCCCTTCTTACACGTAGAAAGAAGAGGGACTCGCTCCCGATACGAGTATACGCTCGTCGGATAGTTTTTATACCCGTTTTGCTAGTAGTCCTCTGTTCGCCGCGGCTTCGCCTACGCTACGCGCCCGTCGCGCCTACGACGCTCTAGCGTGAGAATACTTGGCTCTCTCGTAGCTAGACGAGAGGTTCGTAGCCGACACTACGTATAGGTGATTCTCGTCGTCGACCAATAATATATATATAACGGAGGGGATCGACCAAGTAGTAGAGTAGCTAATAGAAGCTATATAAAGGGTAGCCTAGGCCTATATACCTAAGAAGAGATGGTCGCTATACTAGAAGCTATACTAGACACTAGAGTATATAGCCAAAGTCAAGGAGGCAAGGAGAGTAAGAAGGAGATAGGAGCAACGACGTACCTAAGTAAACTAGGAAGCCTATAACAACGCGTACAAAGCAAAGAAGGCGTAGATTAGAAGAGACAAGACGTAGGAGTAGAGGTCAACTATAGGGATGATTATAGAACACCCGGAACAAATCTAGAGACTAGTAGAATAGGCTAGGAAACTAGACGAGGAACGAAACTCCCCGCCCTAGTTTCCCTTAATATAGGACTAAGACGGGAAAACGTAAACTACTCCGATAGGGAAAGCGAAAGCATTCGTAGACTACTTCTTCGGGACTTAGGTAGAGGCAGACCTAAGTAACATCCTAGGAACACACATTCCTCCGCTAAGGGAGGCTAACTAGTAAGTGTCTACTATAGAGATCGGAAACATTATTAAGAAACTAAAGGGTAACAAAGCCCTAGGCCTAGATAAGATCCCTAACTATTACCTAAAAGCTAGTAGTAGCCTTATCACTCTAGTACTTACGCCAATCTTTACCTAGTGTATAAAGTAGGGGTATTACCTAAAGGCCTTTAGGCAATTACTAACTTACGTCCTAAGGAAACCCCAAAAGGAAGACTATACTAAGTTGAAGTCATATAGACCAATTGCGTTGCTAAATATACTAGGGAAGCTCCTAGAGAAGGTCGTAGCTATAAGGCTTACCGGAATAGTAGAAGAACATAACCTCCTCCCGGTAACGTAAATAGGGGGGAGATAAAAGAGATCTATCCTTGTAGTAGTCGAACTGATCATAGAGCAAATCAGACATATCTAGTACTATAGCAACAATAAGGTAGCCTTACTGCTTTTACTAGACATATTAGGGGCTTTCGATAACGTGTCCTACGTAAGGCTCCTATATATCCTTAGAATGAAAAGCATCCTAGCCTAGATAGTACACTTTATATAGTTATTCCTTAAGGACAGAACAACTCAGATCCTCCTAGGGTCCTTTAAAGCCCCGTAGACCCTAATTGCGAACACGGGCATCCTATAGGGCTCTATACTCTCCCTAATTCTGTTCCTCCTCTTTATAGCCGACCTAACCCTACTCCTAGAAATAGTAAACACCTTAGTATCGGGGTTCGTAGATAATACAAATATCCTAGCGTAGTCGGGGTCTATAGAGGAAAACTACGTACTCCTAGAGGAGAGACATAGATAATACGAAAAATAGGCAAGAGAGTATAGGGTAAAATTCGTACCGGACAAGTACTAACTTATCTATTTTAGTAAGGTAAAGACAAAACACAACTTAGTAGTACTAGTAAAAATCTAGGGGTTCGAGACCTATCCTATAAGGGAACTTAGAGTCCTTAGGATATAGCTAGACCCGAAACTTAGCTAGGGACTACAAGTGAAGAAGGCGTAAGCGAGAGCGGACACTAATAGACAATAAATCGAGAGACTTACTACGTCAACCTAGAGGGCGACCTTTATAAAGGTCTAGACTATATATAAGGCTATTGTCAAGCCCGTAATGCTATATAGAGTAGTAATTTAGGCAGCGGAAAAACATATCCCGAAGAGAATTAAGGATCCCCTTAATAGAGCGTAGGTAGCCTACCTAAAGAGAGTACTAGGGGTATATAAGTCAACCCCTTATAGGACAATAGAAATGGAATTAGGTACAGCCCCTATTAGGGAGTACCTTTAGGGCATAAGGTGTCAATACGTGGAGAAGACATTAGTATACCTAGCCTAGGGAACTATCTAAGTAGCTACTCAAAGGATAAGAACCTAGTAGGAGAGGAGGAGAAGACCTAACCGGCTATATATAATCCTATAGAAGGAAGTAGACCTAAAAACATTATAGGAAATCCTAGTAGCCCTTGAACAGAGAGAAGCTCTAAGGGAGCAAGCTAATATAGGGGACAAAGGGAAAAAGAAGCAAAGCTAAGTAGAAAGGATCGTAGGTCACCTATAGGAAACGCGTTAGAACCAAAAACCGGTAAGGCTAGGAGCCCTACTAGTGGCTAGGACCTTCGGGAGGTATAACTACCTTATCTATAAAGACCTGAAGAGGGCGGAGGCAAGTATAGCTATCTAGATTCGCTCTAAGTATATTAGGCTAAGAGCATACTTGTACTAAAGAAGAGTCCTAGGATATAATTCTAAACGTTGCCCCTATAGCTACCTATCCTAAAACCCGGAGCACATAGTGCTAAACTGTACTAAGTAGGTAAAAGGGAGAAGCTAGTAGAGGTCGAAGGCAAGAGATAGGCAATACTAGGCCATTATCCAGAACAGACAAGATATAAGGAGAGTGACAAGATAGATCCTTAACGAGGACTACCTAGAGCAATCCTCCCTAGTAGTAGAAACGGAAAGGTGGATAGAGAGGAGGGAGAGAGAGAGAAGAGCCGGGGAAACAGAAGGGAGAAAGGGAATCGAGAGGAGGACATTACTAGGGTTACGGGCAAGGTAGTTATAGGGTAATAACTATAATACTAGCGTACCCTAAAGGAAGGAGAACGAAAGGACAAGATAGGAAAGAACGAGGAGGGCAAAGACGAGGTTTTTATCCGTTAATTGGGTTTCCTACCTACACAAATAGACCTAAATAGCGAGAGACCTATATAGGCTATAGGACACTAAAACAGGCGAATAAATAATCTATCTATCTATATAGTAGTAGCTATCTAGGATCTAGGAGAGGTCGATCGTGCCTTAGAGTCCCCCTCTCTTCTAGGTACCTAGGTCCTTCGGGGTATTAAGGGCAATTACGTTACTCGCTATTAAGTCGATTACTTCGTCGGCTATAGGGTACGGCTATATAAGGCTTTCCTAGGAAGGGTAGTATATATTAAAGTCTCCTACTACGATATAGTACCCTTATCTCTTAAGCGTACTATCTAGGTATCTATAGACCCTAAGGTCGCGGCTAGACCTCGACGCTAGCGGTTATATATATAAGTTATATTTCTAGGTACTACCTACGTAGAGGGAGGTAATATCGCCCCCGCCTTCTTCGTCTATATAGTATACTACCTCCTAGTCGGATTTTAGTATATCCTTACTAATATAGAAGTATATACGGGGTCTGCCGTCGCCTCGTAGGTATATCGTCTAGCCTAGTAACTTGTAGGTCGTTAGTCTCTTATAGTACGGGTTAATCTATAGCTCCTAGATTACTAGGACGTAGTAGACGTACGGGTTCGCCTCGTATAGGAAATAGTTCTATACTATATCCTTACTATAGTTGACGTTGTACTAGATAATACTAAGCGTATCGAGGCTAGTTATCGGTATCGACAATTATTTCCTCTATAGCGTCCTATATCCTACTACCTTATACGTCCTAGTCTATACCTATCGGCTATATACTAAAGGGGAGCCGGGCCTAGTTAAATTCCCTCGCCGTAGCTAGTAGAGTACGTAGCCTCCCGTACGCCCTAGGTTACGTATCCTTTATATCGTTCTCGGCCCTAGGGCGCTTATACCCGACCGCCGCTAGCTAGTTCCGGTATAGGCTAGCCTAACGGTTACCGTAGGATCTTAGGGCGACGGTTCTATTTATAATTGCCTTGTTTTTCGCTAGCTTCCGCTACGAGGGAAAGCTAATCTAGATAAGGAGTAGTCGGGGGCGGGAAGGGTTTTCACCTATTCGGGTTTCCCTTTGTATATAATAATAGATATATACCTATATAGGCCGGATAGGGTCCTAGAATAGGGGAATAACAAATCTATCTATCTATATATATATATTGTATATTTAAGTACTACCTACGTAGAGGGAGGTAATATCTCCCCCGCCTTCTTCGTCTATATAGTATACTACCTCCTAGTCGGATTCTAGTATATCCTTTATATTATTCTCGGCCCTAGGGCGCTTATACCCGACCGCCGCTAGCTAGTTCCGGTATAGACTAGCCTTACGGTCGCCGTAGAATCTTAGGGCGACGGTTCTATTTGTAATTACCTTGTTTTTTGCTAGTTTCCGCTACGGGCATTCCGCGCTATACGATAGGTAGTACCCCGGACAGTTCGCGTACCGCCTCGTAGCTAATATATAGTCCCTAGATATATAGTCTTCTATATAGTTCGAGTAGGCCTACTTATTTATATACGTATAGGTTCGGTGTCTATACTATTAGTATTTAAAGCATTAGAGGACACGAAAGGATAAGGAGTACTTTTCTACTATCTTAAGGCTATATTACTAGATTAGGCCTTGTTCTATTACTAGATCCGCCGCTTTCGCGTCTTATAGCTATATAATTAGCGCCGAGGCCTTCTTACCTTCTAGCTATTTCCTATAGAGCTAAGTCGCCTTCTGGATTGGAGAGTTAAGAGTGACCGGGTTGTCCTCTTAGAGAGCGCGTAGGTGACCCTGGTTGGTTAGGTCAAACTCCTTAGGCATGTCGTGGACTAGGATCGTGAATTGTTTCGTTAAGACCTTCGCTAATGCCGCAACCTTAGATGCCCACTATGGCTGTGCCTCTAGGTGCCTTCTAGTAGTAGTAGAGCTAGTATAGATCTATAGAGTACCGTTAGACTATTAGTTCACTACGACTACCCCTAGTTAGTTAATTCGTTAGGCGAGCTCCTTATTCGATAGCTTCGTAACTTCGGCCTAGTCTTCCTTTACTATAATACGGATCGTAACTATATCGTACGTTAGGTAGGGGCCTAGTATCGATACCGCGACCGATACCTAGCTATAGGGGTGTTAATTCCGAGTGGCCTTACTAATCGCCTAAGACGTCGTCCTTATTTCTTATTGCCCTCGGTAATACGATAGTATAAGCGCCGTACGTAGCTAAGTAATCATTACCTATAGAGACCGGTATAGGAGCTAATCGTTAGTTTCTATACTTTTTACGTCCTCTATAAGTTGCTACTAGTTGTCTTAGGGGAGCTTCGCCTCTAGAGCCGTAGGCGCCGTTAGTACCGTAGCCTAGGCTACTATTACCTAGGAGTTACCTATTGTAGCTAGGCACCTCCGCGGCGTTTAGAGCTAAAGAAATAGGGTGAAGAGAACTTCAAGCTATCTAGATTAAATAAGGTAGAACTCCCTTAATTCTAGGGGTAGTAGCCTACTTTATAGATCGTTAGAATAGCCTTAATAAGAGCTTTCGAATATGTCGTGTTTTAGGGCTACTAGTAGTAGATAATAGATTAACCTATTAAATAGGTACGAGTTACGTAGTAATATATATATATAACCGCTAGCCTCGAGGTCTAGCCGCGACCTTAGGGTCTTTAGACACCTAGATAGTACGCTTAAGAGACAAGGCTACTATATCGTAGTAGGAGACTTTAATATATACTACCCTTTCTAGGAAAGCCTTATATAGCCGTACCCTATAGCCGACGAAGTAATCGACTTAATAGCGAGTAACGCGATTACTCTTAATACCCCGAAGGACCTAGGTACCTAGAAGAGAGGGGGACTCTAAGGTACGATCGACCTCTCTTAGATCTTAGATAGCTACTACTATATAGTAACCTACTATAGGATCGAACATAAACTCGAGGCGTCGTTAGACTATATACTAGTTAGGACCTCTATTACGATATAGATATAATATATACTAGCGAGAACCCCTTAGCTAAACTAGGGAAAGGCCTACTAGGCTAATATCTAGGTATACCTCGACGACTCCGAGAGGCTAGTCTAGATCGCGTAGTAGTAATACAATAGTAAAGACGAGATAGACGAGGTAGTCTAAGGGTTAATAGACGAAATAAGAAAAGCGACCTTACTTTAGAATCCGCTTACCTAACTAACAATATAGTCTAAACTATACTAGACGCCGAAGTACACTACGGTAGTAAGAGAAGTAACGAGAGCCCGCCGGGTATAGACAAGTAGCTATAGCGAGGAGGCCTAGAACGTATATAGGGAGGCATACTAATAGAAGAAAGCTATAATACGGAGGGAGAAAGTAGTCGGCTAGAGAGCTATAGTAGAAGAAAACGCCGACAAGCTAGCGAGGATATAGAAGCTAGTAAAATAGGCCCGATAGGACCCTATATAGGGCCCCTCCTTCTCTATCCTAGCGCTATAATCGCCTAGTAGCCTAGTTAGCGACCCCGAGGCTAAGGCGCGTCTACTAGCTAGTAAGTTCTTCCCGCCCCTAGTCGAGGCTAATCTAAGCGATATAAACAGCTCTACTCCCCTAGCCCCTAGTATCGCGGTCTAATAGGAGGTGTCCGAGGGAGAAGTTGCCGCTACGCTAAGGAAGTTACCGGCGAAGAAAGCCCCGGGGCCGGATAGGATCCTAAACGAGCTACTAAAGAAGTATAGAGATTAACTAGCCCTAGTAGTTATAGCGATCTTTAACGCCTGCCTATAGACCGGATACCACCCGATAGCTTTTAAACAATCGACGACAGTGGTCCTACGTAAGCCGTAGAAGGAAGACTATACGTAGGTGAAGTCGTACCGCCTAATTGCGCTCCTTAACACTCTTAGGAAGGCGCTTAAGAAGCTAGTTATAACGAGACTCTCCGAGGCGGTAGAGGAACACTCCCTACTCCTAGACACCTAGATAGGTACGCGCCTATAGCGATCGACGCTATCCGCGATAGAACTTATCACCTCTTAGGTAAAGGCTATCTAGTATAAGAATAGGGACAAGGTAGCTTCCTTACTTAGCCTAGACATATCGGGAGCCTTCGACTACGTGTCATACCCGCGGCTACTCTATATCCTAAGGTCGAAAGGACTCCCTAAGTGGCTTATTAACTTCGTATAGTCCTACCTCTAAAACCGTAGTACGTCGATCCTAGTCGGCTAGTATAGAAGCCTATTTTAAGCAGTCTATACTAGAATCCCGTAAGGCTTAACGCTAGTACCTATTCTATTCCTCTTCTTTATAGCGACGCTACTCCTAGCCCTAGAATCCTAGAACACCGCTACGAGCGGCTTCGTAGACGACATAAACATCCTAGCGTAGTCTTCCTCGACTAAGGAGAACTATAGGCTACTAGAAGAGAAGTACAAGATCTACGAGGACTAGGCTAGGAGGCACGGGGCTTAGTTTGCCCTAGAAAAGTACAATCTAATACACTTTACGCGCCGGTCACGGTTCTATAATATATAAGCTTCTATCTAGATATAGGGGTATACGACTAACCCGGTAAATTAGCTTAGGATCCTCGGACTATAGGTAGACCCGGCGCTACGGTAGAGGAAGTACGTATAGGCAATATTACGGAAAGCTAAACAGAATATAGTATTATACTAGAGGCTCACTACGTCTATATAGGGGGCGGACTTTCGGTAGTTACGACTTCTATATACGGCTATTATACTACTAGTCCTTACCTATAGTAGCTAAGTATAGTCCTTAGGTAAGAGGGCCTACCTATCGAAGGGACTCGTCGCGCCGCTAGCGAAGATCCAAAACCAATGCCTAAGGAAGGTTACCGGGGTATATAAGTCGACACTAACGAGGATACTTAAGCACGAGACCGCTATACCGCCGATCGACCTATATATCTAGGGACTACGGACCTCCTACTTAGGTAAGTCGGCATAGTACCTAGTATAGAAGGTCATCGCTAGTATAGTCGTAAGGGCCCGCGAATTAGTACTAGCGTATAAGGGCATTCGACCCGGAAACGAGCCGAACTACCGGGTAAGAGACGAATAGCTAGCAATATAATAGGAGGGTAAGAAATCGTTTATAGAGCAACTATAGAAGGAAAGGTAGAATAACTAGGTTGTAGGGCATAGTAGACGCTATTAGCTAGCGGGACAACCTAAGGAATAGTTAGCTATAAAATCCGCGGTTAAGCAACCCCCGAAGCTTATCTACTACCGCCTTACGAGGGCATAGAGTAGTATAGTAACCTAACTACGAAGTAAACATATCGGTCTCTAGGGGTACCTATTATAGAGGAAGGTTCTAGGATATACGAATACTAGCTGCCCCTATAGCTATCGCTCCTAGAACGTACGGTACGTACTCCTCGTCTATCCGAGGTGGTCGCTAGGAAGGGGGGAGTGGATAGTAAAGGCGAGGAACCGGACGATTAGGGCACTTCTTAATAACGCTAAGGACCTACGGCGTATTACGAACTAGATACTAGAGAAGGGCTAGCTAGAACAGTACCGCCTAGTAGGAGTAGTGTAGGAAGAGAGGATACGACGTAGCGCGACGAGACCGGCTAGGAGCGGGGGCTAACAGGGTAGTAATATAGACTACGTACGTTCAGAGGGAAAGCTAATCTAGATAAGGAGTAGTCGGGGGCGGGAAGGGTTTTCACCTATTCGGGTTTCCCTTTATATATAACAATAGATATATACCTATATAGGCCGGATAGGGTCCTAGAACAGGGGAATAATAAATCTATCTATCTATCTATATACTTCCTCGAACTTCTTCTTATTTAGCTCGTTAGCTTAATATAGCGCCGCCCTATCTAGGATAGCTTAGCGGTAATTAGCCTCGAGTTTATAAAGGGCGTCGGCAATTGCCTCTAGTTAGTTCTAGACGTAGTCGTAAAACTAAGTCGCGTTAAGTAACCGTAGTTAGTCGAGTAGGAGACGGTATATCCTAGTACGACCGCGGTCGTCTATATAGTTAATAGTCAAGTCCTTATAAGTATTGTCGGTTGACCTATTCTTATCGAGGTGGTCTATAATATCGCCCTCGTAGAGCAATACTACGAGGTTAAAAGTATCTATAATTTCGTGTTAGGTATCCTCTCCTTCCTCCTCTTCTAGAAGTCTATCGAGAACCGCGCGTTCCTTATTAGCGTACTTATTAAAGGGATCTAGTAGGACGGTGTCGTCGGACTAGGTATACTAATCGGATCGCGTAAAAAGTTCTAAGTTTTAAGTTAGTCGCGTACGGCGCTTAATACGTTAAGTATTCGCGCCGCCGCCGCCGCTAGGGCTACCGGTGCCCTATAGCCTAGCTATAATATAGTAATACGCCTTCTTAGCGTCTTGATCTAGGGAGAAAGAGAGAGTACTACGCTACTTTTACGCTAGTACGAGTCGGGGATTTTAATGAGTCGTAATAGCGCGATTTCTAGAGTCTTAAGCGGCGCTAAATATAGTAGCGTCCTTAATATAAGCTATTAAAGTTTTACGAGACTATAGTACGAGAGTATAAGGGTATAGTATTAACGAAGTCGATAGCTAAAGAGAGAAGAGAGTCTAAGAACGAGGCCTATACTTAAAGGCCGAGGTGTCGGGCGTCGGCATCGGGCCGAGCTTAGTCATCCGGGTTACGTGACCCGGGGTCACGTGATCAAATTCGAATCCTTTACTTACAGAGCGGCCGTGACACTACGTTAAGAGGTTATAGGATATACGATAAATACGCCGGTATATAGAGCGTAAGGATCTTATAGTCTAGATAGTAGTCCTTAAAACCCTAGTTTAAATAGCTCTTATAGCCGTCTAAAATAAGTAACCTATAGCTATCTATAGAACGCGCCTCTATATACGCGTTAAAGTACTCTAACTACTCGAGGCTAAACACGTTATTTATCTATCTATTCTCAGAGACCGTAAGCTTCTAATTCTATAGTATATCTACCTCTTCGTACTATACTAAAATATAGACGCGCCCTTTATAGATAATAAAGGGCGGGGTCGAGTAGCTAGTAGTATAGATGCTCTAAATAACTATAACCTACTCTCTATTACTAGGCTAAGTAGTTATAGGGCGAGAGCGTCGTTCTAAGCTAGTAACGACTTTTATAGAGCTAATTACGTCTATTTAAAAGCCTATCTTATTAAAGTTATAGATATCCTCGTTATATACGCTATACTTAGTAATCGTCTCTTATATTAGCTTAAACTAGGCGCTTATAATTTCTAGATCTTCCTAGAGTATTCTTTAACAGTCCTTTACTCGGTTAAAGGCCGTTTTAAGCTCGGTAGAGCGCGAAACAAATCTCTCTACCTAGTTCTTACCTACCGGATCCGCGTCGCGTTTATCGAGTAGCTTATCCGCTATATCTACTACCTCGCTAAGAGTAGGCGTAAATCCTCGCGAATTAAAGTCGAGGATATATTAAATAATCGTCTATTCTTCGGTAAACGTAGGTTTATACTAGATAGGGCGAGTATCGACGTAAGGAGTAATTCCGTATTACCGGCTAGTTCGCGTCGAATAAGATACGTAATATACTATAGCTACTTATAGGAGACTCAAAAATTAGCCCTAACGATAGGTAGAGAGGGTAAGAGTAATTCTACCTTCTATATTAGACGATTATATATTGTGTTATTGTTACGGGTAGCCCGCGACCCCCTACTATAGCTACGTCGGCCCGGCTAAACCGTAGACCTTCCGTATCGGGTTAGCGCGGCTTGGCTTTGCTTTATAACTTCGCCGCGCCTCGCGCTCCTCTTTCGTAGCTTCGTAGAACAATAACTATCTCGTTCGGACCCTATAATACGCGCGCCCTTATAGTTTATTCTACTACCCTATCTAGATCGCGGATCTAGGTAAGGGACGCGTAACAATAGGAATAGATAGAACCGTAGAACTCGAGAACGCGTAGAGTCGTATTAGAATATAGAACACGGTAAGGCGTATAGCGCGTAGATGCCTAGAGAACGTAACGTAGCGACATTATTAGTAGGTAGTTACGCGCTCGTAGATAGTTAGGATATAGGCACCGTTACGCCTCCCCCGAACCTAGATAATATAACTTTATAAATAGCGAACGGCGGTATACTACCGCTACCTAAGCCTAAGGGTAAAAGCAAGTAGCGTATATCTCTTTTCCCCGACCTCTCCTCTTTCCCTTAGAGTTAGACATAGGACGATAACCGGCGGGTTATAGTAGACACCGGTGTCGCGCTACAACAAGAGATTAATAAAGCTTACTAGAAGGCCTTCGAGCGAGAAGAAGGTAGTAAGATTGACTTTATAGAACTGTTCGAGTTCAAGCTCGAAGAGAACCTAGGCGGCGACCTAGACGAGGTGTATCTATTACTCGACGAGGTAGAACACATTCTCGTATCCGAATACTAGAATGTCACCCTAGACAACCTTACGACCCTTACATCTTAACACCCGAAGACTACCTACGACTTCGTGCTATAAGTAGTTAATACGGCGATTACTAAGGGCAGACAACTCGATGTAATAGAGCGAGCTAACGACCTCTAGAACACCTAGTATACTACGCTATACACCGAATACGACCGTATCTATAAGATACTACGAAGTGAAAAGCTTGTTATATAGAAAATAGTAGTAGATCTTAAGAGTAAGAAGGATTACGACCTAGCTAAGTTATAAGAGCTAGAGAAGAAATATAAGGAAGCTAATAACCTATATAAGTAGTTTAGCGAGATCTACGAGAAGGAGAAGAAGAAGGCACAAGATACTAAGGTGAAGAACTAGGCCCTATAACAAGAAGTCGATGACCTAAAGGCTCGGCTTAAGGTAGGAGACACTATATAGAACGGAGGCAGGGGCCGCTTAGGCCGCCGACCCTCTCGTTCCCGCCTACGCGAGACCTTACTCGAGTAGCTATTACGTAGGTATCGCGAAGCTACGAGTAGAGGTAGCGGTAGCGGTAGTAGTAATAACGATAGAGACGACTATAACCGTAGTAACAATAGCCGAGGACGTAATAACGACCGTCCGCGACTAGGACCTAACAATAGTCGTGACTCGAGAATACGTAACACCCGTACCTAGACACTACTAGTTGACCTTCTAGAACGTCTTTTTACTATTAACCGCACCCTTACTCGCGTCATAGAGATCGGCAAGGGTGTACCTAACCCTAAGCACTTTAAGAACGATAATAACCCTAGTTTCGACAGCTAGTATAGTAGTGTTCTCCTAAAGCTAACTATAGTAACCTTCCGTACTAAGGCAGATAGTCTACGCTTCGTATATAGGTAGACGCAAGGTGATCCTTAGCGAAGTATTAAGCCGAGGATCCCTATGCCTAGACAGTAGTCCTTTAACGAGTTTAAGACTAGAGAAGAGTTATTAGATTAGATAACACGCTAATATAGTATACGTAATAAAGGAACTAAGGCTATAGTTAATATTGCTACCTATAAGTAAGAACAAGGCGAAACCTTTATAGCCTTCTATATACGCTACTCGAAGTTACGCGCCTAGATGTTATAGACCGATAAGACCGAGCTTATACTATTCCGTAACTAACTGAACCGTAAGTACTTTATTAAGACCTTCGGCGACCGCGAAGTCGACCGCCGCCTAGATAGTATATAAGACGTTATCGAGGAGTATACCGTACTAGACGGGAGCTTCTACGAGACAGATCGACTATACCCGTAGAAGGAGCGTCCCCGTAGTAATAGTAACTCGAACGGTAATAGCGGCTAGAATAACTAGAATAACGGTAACGTAGTTACTAGTACCGCTACCGGTATAGTAGGTGCCTTAGTATAGCGCCTACTATAGTACGCTAGTACTAAGAAGAAGGAGGATCTACCGACATATCTATAGAACCTACCTACGCTTAACCGTAAGTAGCGCGAAGACCTTAAGAAGTAGGGTAAGTACTACCGCTACCGTATAGGTTCTTACGTATCGACTAACCCTAAATGCCTAATATATAGGTACGATAGCGACTATCGCCTACCGCGTCTATATAATACTACGCCGAATCCGAACGCGAACCTTAGTTCTCTAGCCGCCGATCCGTAGTAGGGAAATAGTACGACCGCTACCTAAGCGTAGTAGATAGCGGTTACCCGAACTTCCTAGGACAGAAAGAGTATAAGATTAAGAGACACGGAATGTAAGAGACGGTAATAGACTATAGTAAGGAGCTTAAGATATCGGTATACGTACTAGATAAACAATAGCTAGCTATATACCCTTATATATTGTTACCCGTAATAATATAATATAGAAAGACTCGAGGCCTTATAGATTCTGCTTCTACCTCTCTCTTTCTTGACTAGAAATTCACACGTAAATACATAATACCCCTGATCCCTTTAACGTAAAGCCGACGACTAACACTAGGAGATAGAACGGCTACTATACGGTAGATTATACACGCGGCCCTTATAGACGTAGTTATCGGCGATTATTACGAGTAAATGTTATACTACGTCACCGACCTCGAATATAACATCGTCTTTAGCCTACCGTAGCTTATAGCGTACAACCTAAACATCTTCTAGGAGATAGGCGAGGTGGCATTTAGATCGGATTACTGCTTTAGTCACTATCTATAGAATAAGATATCGATAATAGTATAATCTCTAAACTATCGCGAGAAGAAGAAGTAGGCACTAGTACGGTACGGACTAGAGCCCTTCACTAGAGAAGTAGCGAGCTTTATAGTAGGAGGGGCGGAGCTGAACGTCTTATTATATAACCTAGAAGACATAGACGATAAAGAAGTAGACTACTAGGGCGTTTCTTAACGCGCGTAGGGAATGTACGCGTACCGGCCTAGGGCTAAGTGCTTCTACATTATACCTACTAGGCGTAAGAGCGACGACGGAGAGCTTAAGCTAAGTGTAATAGCTACTAATGATCTAGACTAATTCTTGAACAAGCAGTTCAATCACAACCCGAAGGAGAAGTTGCCGCCGATATACTACGATATTACGGACGCTTTCTTAGCTAAGGATTATAAAGGACTCCTACCTTACCGACTAGGCGTAGATTATAAGATTAATATTAAGCCTAATAGTCTATAAGAGCCACTATACCGCAAGCCCTACGGCCTAGCTAAGAAGGAGAACGAGGCAGTTAAGAAATGGCTAGACGAGTAAACATCTAAAGGGAAGGTACGGAAAGTAGGGCAAAAGACGAGCTAGTCTCCTATACTAGTGCTAGTAGTACGTAAGCCTAGAGGTAGGCTACGTGTTTGTATCGACTATAGAGGATTAAATGCGATCACTATTAAGAACCGGTATCCGATTCCCTTAATATAAGATACGCTTAACCGTATATACGGCAAGAAGTACTTTACGAAGCTAGACATTATAGTAGCCTTTAACAAGTTACAGATAGCTAAAGGGCACGAGTAGTTAACGGCGTTTACGATACGATACGGCATCTACGAGTGTCTAGTGCTACTATTCGGCTTGTATAACGGACTAGTATCGTTCTAATTATATATTAATAAGGTCTTATAAGAACACCTAGACGACTTTGTATCGGCCTACCTAGATAACGTACTTATCTTCAGTGACACCTTAGAGGAGCACATTGAACACGTGCGGAAGGTTCTTACTAAGCTACGCGATGTAGGACTTATAGTAGACATCGACAAAAGCGAATTCTACTAATAGAAGGTAAGGTATCTTAGGCTAATTATAACCCCTAACGGTATCGAGATAGACCCTAAGAAACTCGAATGTATTTAGATATAGGAAGCTCCTAAGAACCTAAAGGATGTCTAGGCCTTCCTTAGATTTGCCAACTTCTATAGGCGGTTCATTAAAGCATTTTCGCGTATAGCTACTCCTCTTATAAACCTGACCAAGTCGGACGGACTAAGCAATCACAAGAACAGAAGGATTTAATAGTCACTAGATTGCTAACGAGCCTTTGACAATTTGAAAGCTACGTTTAGTAAAGCCGGTATACTCGTACATTATATACTAGGTAGGGAAACGGTAGTAGAGACAGATTCTTTAGATTTTATAAACGCCGGCGTGCTTTCGTAGTATAACGAGAAGGGTGTACTACATCCTATAGCCTTCTACTCGAAGAAGTTGAGTCTATAGGAGTGCAATTATGAAATCTATAATAAGGAACTATTAGCTATTATTAAGGCTTTTAAGGAAAAGAGACCCGAGCTTGCCTACGAAGTAGATAATAAGGACTTATAGCTAGTCAAGATTTATACCGACTATAAGAACCTAGAATACTTTATAAAGACAAAGTAGCTAAATCGGCGACAAGCGCGTTAGGCTAAGTTCTTATTATAGTTCAACTTTAAGATAATATACCGTCTAGGACTTTAAGGTACAAAGCTAGACAGCCTAACGAGACGTAGCTAGGACCTTCCGTAGGGAGTGAACGACCCTCGGAACTAGTATTAGTATTAGACATTGCTACCTCCTAAGCGATTCCTTAAGATCGCCTCACTATAGGTAATAGTAGAAGATACGCCGGAAGAAGAGGAACTAGTATAGCTAGACCCTAAAGCTAAAGAGTTCATGCCTATAGAACGAGATACGCCTACTAAACAACCGGCGACGCGTAGAAGTCAACGGGAAGCCGAACTCGAGTATCGAATGTCGACGGCGTACGTAACCGATAACGAGCTTAAGACCGCGATTAAGGACCTATAGAAAGACCGCACTCCTACACTACTATAGAGAGCGAAGATTCACCTAGTACACTACAAAGTAGATAGCGACCTGCTATATATTCGAAATTAATACGACGGCTAGAGCTTATAGGTACTAAATGACTAAGCCTTATAGACTAGGATAATTAAGATAAACTATAACGCTCTAGTAGTAGGCTATCTAGGACGAGCTCGTACTTATAAACTCGTAGCACGTAAATTCTACTAGCCTAGATTAGCGAGATCCGTACGTAGATATACCGCGAATTGCCGTACCTACCGTATAACAAAATCTCTATACTCCTAGCTACTAGGATTATTATAGCCACTTCCTGTTCTAGATCGGCCTTAGAAACATATTGTAGTCGACTTCGTTATCGGACTCCTAGACAGTACTCTTAACGGCATAGTCTATAACAACATTATGACCGTTACTAATAGGCTTACTAAGGAAGTCGAGCTGATCCCTATTAGCGTAATAACAGCATAGAATACGGCAAGGCTTTTCCTTAAACATATGTTCTATCGGCGCGGGTTTCCTAACACTATTATATTAGACCGTAGTAAGTAGTAGGTTACTACCTTCTAGAAGAAACACTATAAGATGCTCCGTACAAATCGTAAGCTAAGTTCTTCGTATCACCTAGAAACTAATAGACAGTCAGAACGTACTAACTAGGCGATAGAACAGTATCTTTATATATTTACTAATAAGGCACAGGATGACTAGGTAGAATAGCTGTGCCTTGCTTAGTTCGCGATCAATAATCACCTGTCCGAGACTACTAGTATGTCGCCGTTCTACGCTACCTTAGGCTATAACCCTAAGTTTATAGAGCGAGTTGACCTAAACGCTAGAAAGGAGGGAGGACTAACTACTCTCTAGCGACTAGATACGCGATTAGTAGAAACCTTTATACGTCGAATTTACGAGCTTTATAAGCACCTTTAAGAGAATATACGAATGTTATAAGCTCTCTAAGCAGAAGTAGCAAACCGCTACCGAAGCATTCCTCTAAACTATAAGGTAGGTGATTAGGTGTATCTTAGCACTAAGAACATCCGCACGACTCGACTATCTAAGAAGCTAGATAGGAAATATACCGGCCCTTACTAGATTACGGAAGTTATACCGGCTAGACTCTCTTATCGACTGAAACTATTAGACGCTCTAGTAGGACTTAATAACTGCTTCTATACCTCACTACTATAACGAGCCGACCACCCCGATTTCCTACTACTTAAAGGGTAGCATCTGGCGCCGCTACTACCGATAACTATCGAACCTAACACTACCGAGGCTAATATAGCAGCCGATATAGTAGTAGCACCTACGTATATATACGAGGTAGGAAAGATCCTTAATATATATACCCGTAAGCGGGTAGGCAAGGTGAAGAAGGGGCACAAGCGCAAGGTAGATATATAGTATAAGGTGAAATGGGCTAGATATTAGAACGAGGAGGATAGTAAGACCTAG
Source organism: Fulvia fulva (assembly GCF_020509005.1). Lineage (NCBI taxonomy): Eukaryota > Fungi > Ascomycota > Dothideomycetes > Mycosphaerellales > Mycosphaerellaceae > Fulvia > Fulvia fulva. The sequence continues at coordinate 2,686,104 of NC_063017.1, read as the reverse complement.
TAACCTATAGAGGATATACTTAAACACGCGGCCGCCGCTATTATAGACTTTTACTATAACCGGCCGGAGTTGTCTACGCCTATAGGCTTCGTAGCTCTATCTAACTAGTCCCTACTAGCTACTAAGGTGCTCGGGCTTAACACGATCAGGGTCATTCCGAAAGACACCGTTACGAATAAGTCGCCTCGAGCCTTACCTCTAATAGAATCTACTCCGTATATGTTCGATACTCGAGTAGAGCCTATAGAGCCTATAATAATACCTAACTTTAGTTATAAGGATTATACGCGAGTGCTAGCCGAAGACAGACGTAGGTCTAGGGTAAGCTAGCTAACTAGGCAATATGTTTCTCGAAGGAAGCCGGTCGAGGATAGTCTTAATAGAGCGAATGCGATGTTATCGGATAACGATAGGGTACTAGAGGATAATTAGGCGTTCGCGCAATTATAGAGCTCGATAGGCAAGTAGCCTTATAAGGTAGATAACGCTTAGAGGACTAAGGCGTGTTTTAGGAGGGGGGATACTATTACGGGTAGCCCGCGACCCCCTACTCACTATAGCTACGTCGGCCCGGCTGAACCGCAGACCTTCCGTATCGGGTTAGCGCGGCTTGGCTTTGCTTTATAACTTCGCCGCGCCTCGCGCTCCTCTTTCGTAGCTTCGTAGAACAATAACTATCTCGTTCGGACCCTATAATATACGCGCCCTTATAGTTATTAAGATATAGTATAATAATTAAGAAGTTAGCCGTACTAAGATAAAATTCCTAGCTTACTAGTATTCCTAGCTTACTAGTGCTTTATATACTAGGGTATAGTTATTAAGATCTTATAGTCTATATCTACTAGTTATAGTACTAGTGATGACGCGGATGGCCGATAGGCGCCATTTGTCCTTAGGCGCTTCGCTAGAGGCTCCGCCCGAATGTCACGTGTGTTAGATTATGTAATTCGGTGGACCTCAATAGCGGTCCGCCTGATATTAGAGGTAGGTGGTATGGACATTCTTGAAAGGTGAAGGAATTGGTATCCCACGTGCTAGACGGCTAGTCGAAATCTGGATGCAAGCGGATGGTGCTCCATTTCGTGAAGCAAAGGTGTGTCGGAGGAAGAAAGAAGCTGAGAATGTGTTTGGCCGAGTCGTTATGGCGCTATCTCCTGTCCACCAGGATCGACACTGGCTAGCGCGCTGCTTCTCCACAGCCAATCGTGTGATGATCTGCGTGGTTGTCGGGCTGTTTTGAGGCCAGCCGTTGGCGCGGTGTCGACTTCCACGAATGAGAGAGACCAGAATCAACCACGTTCCCTTGGCCTTTCGACCTCCCTCTCGAATGCCAAACATCAACTTCTCCGAGCTACAATATCTGAGAACTGGGGCAAAGGTCTCTTCATCGGATGTAGAAGCTTCCCCCAGCGTGGCCGAATTGAAGAGCGCTTCTCTCGCCACACTCCCCATTCTCAAGCATCCACACCAATCGGACGCCCTGTGCTGTTGTGCACCAGTACTTGTTCTGGCAGCATGTGTATCACCGAACTCAAGGTAAGGTAGATAATTTTCCTTGTGGTCTTCTCTGTTCATTCGAAAGCCATGGCTCTCACTTGACAGGCGCGATGGCAACCACCTCATCACAACCAGAAAGGAGCTTCGATGCATGTGATCGGTTCTTCTCCGTCACAGATCTGGTGGAGTCTCGCATGGCTCGAGGATGTGGTGTGCATGTGCTTTACTTCCCAGACGGAAAGTCGATGGAGAACGAGTCTTCCTGCGTGTTTGCTCGGGACATGTGGCTAGACGAGAGCTTCCAACGTCGAGGTCTGACGGAGGTCATGTCTCGTGTTGAAATACAAAGTACGATGGAGTAAGATGGACCGGTGGCTGGACAAGATGTGTTTGACATAACTACCATGAAATGAACGAGACCCATGGGCACATCGGAAGGAAGTGACAGTTATCAAGATGACGGCTTCAATGTGCTTCGAGAGGATTGCAGGCGTGATCATCAAAATGTTTGCGACGGCAAGCTTGTGAGTGGTCGAGAGCAGAATTCGCTAAGTTTATGGTCCAGGAGCGAGGGCTTCACTTGGTCTGAGATCAATGGCGAGAGCAGTGGAGCTGGCTAACACAGGTCATACTACCTCACTCCATAATGAAATCTATCCAGCTGTAGCATAATACCACAACAACTTCCCTCAATTTCCCAACAACTCAGGTCAAAGTATCCACTATACTGGCTAAGACAAGCCGTTCAGTATCCCGACTTCCATTCTCGCCCCCTCACGGTGCTATTCGCTTGCCTCATTTGCACCACATCAAACCACAAGCACTCCTTCTTTGCTCACGAAATTCGTAGTCTATCGCAAAAGATGTTCGTGTTCGTTGTTCGCGTTGTCGCATTTCCGTTCAGTAAGCTGGAAGCGCTTACTGGCTTTTGCCGGCAGCATCGCGGAGACCGGAGGAAGAGCCGTGCTCGAAGAAGCGGGCGAAGAGGGGCTGGAGGAGCGACCGGAAGACGATCTGGGCGCCGCTGAAGATATGTTAGCACAGCCAAGGAACATGCTAGCGATCGATCTTACCCAGTCTGTGGGAGAGCCATCCAGAGGACAAGGATGAACTTGAAGACGTAGTAGAATGGGAACCAGTAGACGGCGTTGATGGCCGACTCAAGCACAGTCAGGAAGGCGTAGACGACCCAGTACTACCACAACTGTATCAGTATGATGTTGCCGCCAACTCTTTGTCCAAATTCCAAACTTACGGTGAGCCATTGTGTGTCATCGGACTTTCCGCTGCTGAACAGGGCCTCGAGGGAGTAGTAGGCTGGGATGGCGAAACCAGCAGTGTTCACCAGGAACTCGCCGGCAATGTTAAAGAAGACGAGGAAGAAGTAGAGTGCGCCGAGTCCGAGTACGACGTAGACTTTTGGGACGCTGGTCTGCGACTCGAAGTTGTTGAGGGCTGGGTACTTAGACAGCTCCCTGGTGTCATGATCAGCATGGCGTTCCTCGCTTCTGGGGATGCGCAATATATGGGTGGACTCACTTGTCGAGCTGCGAGAGGTGGTATTGGGCCCTGCGACCGTTATTAGCATTGTCGTGCGCCTACGGTGGGCGCTAGACCCTACTTCTCTTGGACAGAGCCCTGGGCGTTTCCGGAGGACATGGCGGCGGTTGTTGAGTGTTGAAGGCTCTCGAGCAGATTTGTTGATGGTCAAGATATTTGTTTAGGGAGGACCTATTGACAGTTGGCGAGGGAGATTGTGCGAACTGGCAAGAGGATGACGTTGCGTGTTGAGAACTTGGAGAGAGCTTGCTCGGAATGAACCGCTGGTAGGGATTATTCACGTTTGAAGATCGCGGCTTTGCTACCAGCAATCGCGATGTTGTTGTTGTGATTTGGGTGAGCGAGTATGATTGCTGGAACTTCCTATGCTACTTGAGAGACAGTCATATGAGGTACATCTGGTTGCGTATGCAATCACGCGCCTCGTTCGCATGTTGAGATGATCGAGGCCGGGTACCTCCTAGTTGGTGGCATGAGTACCCGGATCGGATAATTCTTCTTATCCCGGTCGCGCCTTCCTCAGCCAAGGGCCCGTTGCCCGTCAGCTGCAACGATCAAAACACAACATCAACAAAGACGAACATCAACGTCGCAATCTCTACCGTCGCTTCTCTTCTCCCACTCCGACCGGCCCTCGCGGTGACCTTCACATCTGATCGCATGCCTCGCGATTACTGACAATCGCTCCTTCCTCGACCTGTCCGCCCGAGTCGAGTAGCGACGCCTCCGAAAAGAACCACCAACGACTGGAATCCGAGCATTCCTTAGGCTATATGTTAGAGCCTTGGACAGGTAAAGCTGCCTCTTACAGCTACACACTGTACTGGATGTTCAGTCGATCGGCTGTTTCAACAAGAATTCTCGGACTGACACCAGCCACCGCGTAGACCTCGCCGCCACCGCAGAGTAACAACCGCTTGGAGACCACAACAACAAGTAAACAACAGCCGTCCGCAGTATTGCTATACATCACGACATATGTCGGCACGCAATAGCCAGCGGCCCGAATCTCGGGCATCGACGACGAGCGCGACGTCGCATACCAATGATCTGCTGCAGCAATCACAACAAGATGCGAAAGTCGCCTATATGAACCAGAATCCCGAAGCGGCATTGCTCCACTACCAGTCGAGTATACCACCACAGCCTATAGCACACTACGATGCGGTCCCTCAGCATCACCTTGGTCACCAACATGCGCAAAGCGTTGCGTTTCCCGTGCAAGCGCAGTACGGCGTTCACGACTCGCCCTACATGCAACAAGACATGACCTTCCCGCAACACATTCGCATGCGTTCCGTACCTGTGCAAGCGTCAATGGATCTACACGATGATAAGAGGAGAAAGGGCTCGGCCCAGACTGCCACCAACGACAAGGAGCTGCGGGAAATGCTTGCTAAGAGCGAGGGACGTTCGCTTCGTGAGGTTGCACAGGAAGTCATACAGAAGGAGAGGACTCCAATGGCAGAGAAGACCAAGCAGCTCTTTGCTATGCTTTGGTAAGTTGAGCATCATACGCGTGTGACCAAGCTGGCATCTAACAGTCGATCAGGCTTCGTGCAGTCTGCAAACCAGCAAAGACTTCAGTGCCGAGGAACCGAGTCTATTCGCAATACGCAACACGTTGTGGCACCGAGAGGGTCATTCCGCTCAACCCGGCGTCGTTTGGCAAACTTGTTCGTGTTATCTTTCCTGGCATCCAAACGCGGCGACTGGGAGTAAGAGGCGAGAGCAAATATCACTATGTCGACCTTGCTTTGGAGGAGGAACCACCGAACATGCCGGCCGCATGGCAAGCAGCTGGATTTCGGCATATTGAAAACCGCCAGCGATCGCAGTCTGTTACTACTCAGCAGATCGATTTCAACAACATCCCTCGGCTACAGGCTGACACGGCGGCGTTCCCAGCAGTGGATGGCGGCTTCGAAATGCAACAAACACATTCACCCACACCGCGAGGTCCAGCCTCGAAAGGACAATCGTTCATTTACCCAACTTCTCGAGGCATGCAACGAGGAAGTGCAGAGGCTCTGAGCTACACGCATACTCTGCGATTCCCATCTAGCAACATGCCGGCGTTCTCGGAAAACGAATCTGTGAATTTGCCATCTATACATCCATACCTTCCGTCTCGGACGGATATCGACACTGCCGAAGCACTCAGTGCACTATACCGAACACATTGTACATCACTAATTGACAGCATACGATTCTGCAAGGAGAAGCAGTTCTTTCGGCTGTACACGTCTTTCCACGGCACTTTGACAGTCCCTGTACAGAAACTGTTCACACATTCTAATCTGGCGCCTTGGATAGAGCAGTGCGATCTCGTCATGTACAGGACCATGGTGCGCTTCGTCAGCCGTCTGACACTTCAAGCTGCTCCAGTCGTGGTCATTAACATCCTGTCCAAGATCTCTGCGACACTTCACGACCACATCGCGAGGACTTTCGCCAATCAGCCACCACACGTTCTGGAAGCAAAACTCCGACCTGCCACCGTCTTCGCTGGGCTCCTGCATCGTCTTATTAGGGTGAATCAGTCGGCCCATGCGGCAGCGAATCTGCTCACTATCGACCAGAACAGAGAGCAGATGTGGCAGGAATGGGTAACGATGGTCAACCCCAAGCGGGTCATGGAGGCAGAGCTACCCAACTGTGGATTCGAAGAAGTGTACAAGATCATGACGACAGAGATGCGCAGCCTACTGGAACCTTTATCGTCGCCAGCTTACAACGACGACACCTCACTTTACAGCTTCGAGGCGGACAATGGTGGGTTTGCATCGTTTCTGCAAGGCCAGACTGCACCTTCATCTCGCAATGGATCTTCGCAGGTATCGACCGAGAATGTGTTGGATCGATGGTCGACTTTCTTATCCTCACTACCTGCGCGCTTCCCCCACGCGCCAGCACGAACACTTCTCCACTGCATATCCGCAGTTGGTACGTCGGCACTCCGGGATATTACGATCATGAGTGGTCTTTCGTACGGTCATTGGTGGGTGCTCAAGATCTTCGTCGACGAGATGGCGCTTTGGTTAGCTGAGATGGGTGGCTTCCTAGAGCCTACCGTCACTGCAGCACCTGCCAATGGTAATGCCATGTACCAATCTCCCGTCCTGGAGAACGGCACTGGAAGAAGTCATAGTGGCAGCCGCATGAGCAGCATGGGTCCTGCTAACAGTGGGATTGGTGGTCATGAGGATAATACCCAGTCGATGTTCATGCCCGATGGATCGCAACAGGCTTATGTGCCGCAACAGCAGCAGCCGCACGCGCACGGCCTTCCTTTTCAGCCGGTTAGGCAGACGTCAGGCCTGAGCAAGCAGCATCAACCGGAGCCAGATATTGATGATAGCGGCATCGGTATGTCGCTGATGGATGACGACCTTACGATGTCGAAATTTGGTGTTACTGGCCCACATGTGGCCATGGACGGCATGGGAACGAATGATATGGGAATGAACCCGCTCTAATCAGCCTTCGAGGGAGTATCGGAAGGCTACGAATTATTATGCAGCATGGTGTTGGTGTCTGAACTTTTATGGCGGAGTGGCTGGTGGAGATGGTTGTGGCAGTTTGTGTGTTCATATTTGCTCGCGCTGTTAGTCGCAGCTGCGAATGTAGGGAGGTGTCGGTCGGGTATGCTTACAACGCTAGCGTTATCTGGGCGGCGGGCACACAGCGCGGAAGTTATAGCGTCGGTCTGGGTTGGATGGGTTCGTGGTTGGATACCAGTGTTTTGCATGTACTGATGCGGTAGCTGTTCTACAATACATGAAGAATCCGTGCTACTGTCTTTGGCTTTTCAAGAGTTCTGCGGCAAGCTAGCTTGTGTCCTCCTAGCACACCACGTTTACCCTCTGTCACTCAGCTGCATACTTCAATCCTGTATCCTCGTCGATGATCCAGCTCCCAGGTAATTTCGAGCTTCAACCCCACACCCCAGCGTAGCCGTAGCTCCTTGTTCAGGTAGTCGATATCCCAATCCGAGGAGACTAGGCTCATCCCGCGGATAGCCTTGCGATTTGTAGCGCCGATCGCCTGTAGCCATCTCCTTGTCAGGCTACCCCAAAGCCAGAAGCGGCTTTCTCGCAAGTCGAGGTCAATCTTCTGCTCGTAGTAGAGCGGCAGGAGCTCGTGGCGAAGTGCTTTGCATGTCCGTGTGATGGCGGGCTTTTGCGGGATTTGAACTTTGTCGTCATCATCATACACCAAGTAATCTAGATATTCGCTACAAAGAGGCTCGATGTCGTCCAAGGCGAGCTTGCCAATCTTGGCCCACAGTTCGTCGGGCAGGTCGAGTAGGCGGAATGGCTGTAGAGGTCAGTGAGGTCGCTCTACCTCCGTCCAGGAATGAACTTACCTTCACCGGCACGATCTCAGCCATCTCACAGGGGTGTGGTATATCACGCAACACAGATGCTGGTGTCGGTATGAAGGTCGAGGATTGGAAAGCTTCACAAAAAGGAAGACATGTGAAACGTTGGCGAATGTCCGTGCGTCCCGTTGCGTAGCCGAGTATCCTTGTCGCCTTCTTCGCTGCTCTGAGCTGCCATCGCGAGCTTGAAAATTTTGCTGTACAATCTTGAAACCTGGCATGCTTTATCCGCCATCTCTACTCACGAACTTTGACGGCGACATGGCGGGCACAAATGCTGGCAGCAAAACTGAACGACTAATGCAGATCATTGAAGAAGCGCGCGGTACCGTCCTCAAGGCCTCGACCATTATCCAGATTGCCTCCAAAGCGGGATCTATTGTTACGGCTGTTGAGGATGACCCTGCTATTCGGCTTACACTCCTACAGCACTCAAGCGCAGTGTATCAGCAAGCAGCTGTTCTCAGCACCATCGCAGTGCTGTACTACAGCGTGTACACCAACGAGAATCATCGGCTAGGCAGACTCCTGGAGCTGATGATTAGTTTGGTTCGAGCGATCAGAAAATTACAAGAGGGCATCGAGTCGCACCTCGAAGGACATGCAAGCAGCACAGAGATACTGTCGGGGTGCAGAGCTTCAACGGCCAGCTGCAAAACGTACATCAGCGTGTCATGCAAGAGCGCGGTGAGGACGATGGTGACACATTGGTCTGCCAAGCCGGTACAGTCTCCCAAGGGATCATGGCTCAGACTAGTCATTCTACTGAGTCGGCGACGAACGAGCAAGTACCGGTCGAGCTCTACGTGAAACAACGTGGTCGCTCACAAGGGAGGAGAGATTCACCACAGCTCAGCGGCGGGACCAGGCTTCGCAAGGAAGATTTGCGGCAGATGACATACCACAGACTCGAGGGCAGCTTTCAGCGCTTGCGGACGATCCGCGAGGCACTCTTCCGCGATGTGGTAAAGGATGGCGACGACTTGACGCAGCTCCGTTTTGATGCCATCAATGCCGTGTGGCTATCACCATCCTTTGACTGCGTTGTGGACGGCCACCGCAACTCGGCACACTACCAGAGATTGCTTGATGTTTTGATTGATGTGCCAGAACCAAGCAAGCGGCACACGTACCACTGCACACCCCTTGATCTGGCTACAGCAATGTCGAAGCTGAGCATAGACGTCGGTATGATGTTCTTAGAAGATCCAAAGCACATCATTTGGCCACTTGGTGACGATACTGGCAATGCTCATTCTGTGGTTGTGTTGTGCAACAAAGAGGGTTATCGCTGGCGATATACTGCTGTGGAACTCCTTGCCGATGGGCAGCAGAGGCGAAGACAGCCGCCCACCTTCGAACAACTGCTAAGACCGGGACTGCGCAGCGTCCAGGCAGATTTTCAAGGCCTTGTCAACCGCTCCGTCAAGGGATGGAAGTCCTTCCCGTTCCTGAAGCTCCCAGCAGAAGTACGATTGCAGATTTACGATCGTTACTTAGAGGCGGGAGATCACTGTGATCGGATTTCTACTCATGTCGTCTCGGAACTACGCATGGAAGTTCCTGCCCCCCGCGGAAGATGCGCTTTCAACTCATCTGAGCTGCTGCGGCCTGAACAGTCATGGATGGCTTGGCCAGGGGCTGCGAACATCCAAGAGGTGTTCATTACTCTGCCACAAATGCGCGGCGTCTGCATCACGATATTTCCGAGTGGGTACAGGCTGTCAAGACTTCTCCATCTTTCGGGCAGCACGAAGCGTTATCAAGTCCAGATCAAAGCGTTCGAAGAGCTCGTGAGGATTATCATCGAAGATCACACCACACCTGGTATGAGCTTGCAAGATCTCGCAGCAGTGCTTGATTTTGGTAACAGCGTTTTTCACTTCTGAATAACGACTGCAACTTTAGGTCCATACCGTCGTTGGCGAAACAGCCAGATAGTAAGATATGTTCTGGTTCAGGGGCTCCTTGATAGGAGCAGCAGAATTCGACCACACGAACATCGAGTGCATCAGAGCGAGGATGAGTTCCGTGTTCCTCAAACATCAGTCCAGATAGCCACAGTCCACATCCTCTCAATCCTTCTCGCTCATGCCAAACTCTTCCATTATCGTCGTGACCCGTGCCTGCCTCTTTTCCGCCACAAGTCCCATCAGCGCCAAACCGATGTCCTTGATCTCATTGTAGCTGTGCAGCAGCGCAATATGGTCCTTGATAGTGGCGTTGGCTCCATCCATGGCTTGCTTCGATCTCTGTTCGTCAGTCCAATCCTCTGGCATCTCAAGTCCTGATGGCATTTTGGCTTCTTTGATCAATGCTTCCCGCTGTGACTGGAAATCTGCGAGCTTTGCCTCGAGGTTGGTGCGTTTGGTACCGAGAGCGACCAGACGTGGGTTGGTAGGTTTCTCAGGCTGGGAGCAGGCAAGCTCTTGACTCGGCTCTGTATTTGGCGGTGTTTCTTTCTTAATCTCTTCGGACCTGCGTTGAGATGGAGAGCTTGGGAGTGGGATGTCTGATGATGGAGGCTCCACTCTCGCCTCCAATGTCTGCTGTTGGCTTGGTAGTTCTTGTGAAGACATTACGCCGTTTGATGAGCGCGAGCACTTGGTTTGCACGATGTTGGATCGTGGTGTGATCTATCTTGGGATGAACAGACGCGTCGACGTGAAGTGAAGTCGCGATGTTTGTGGCATCTGGTAGATCGAGAGCTCCTTCCCACGTTGCCCTCGGAAATAACTTTCCGACACGCTTACCATTAACTGTCTCAGTCGCAGGCAGGGGCCATCCGTCCATCCTCTCTCCTACTGCACCATCACCGAACATTCTCCATATCCGGATACAGGCCATACGTGGCGTTCATACTAATGTACTCTGCTTGAAGCATATCTTCGCGCCCTTACAGCATTCGTAACGATATCCGATCGATCCGGATCGATTCCTGCGATGGCGACCTTTCGAACAAGACGTCTCCTCCTCGCCGCTCTCCTCGCCATTGCAACCACAGTCTACGCTCATGGCGGCCATGACAAGATTCCCAAGGGCGAAGTCATCTCCGTAGAGCCCATCGACACCACCCTCTGGACTCACATATTGATTCAATCCGTCGCATGGGGCATCATCTTTCCCACAGGCATGGTCCTCGGCCTCGTGCGTTCGCGATGGCACGTTCCCGCTCAGATTTTGGGAGCGGCGTTAGCAGTGGTTGGATACTTCATCGGACACCTGCATAAGGGACGGCAGTTTGGCCCGAATGCGCATGCCAAGTTTGCGAACTTGCTGATGTTCATTCTGGTGGCGCAGGCTGTTTTGGGGGTGTATTTGAAGATGCATATCGAAAGAGGATTCTTGGGTACGATAAGGAAGGGCTTGGTGAAAGCACACGGCGTGTTGGGTGGGATACTGCCAGTGGCGGCTTGGGTACAGATGCTGTTTGGTGGAATTGCTGCTCAAGGATTTTGTCAGGGAGATCATGTTGGGCAGTGTGCGGCACATTTCATCATGGGAAGCGCGTTTGTGGGATATGGGATTACGTTGACCTTATTGCTGCTGAACGGACAATCCTTCCTCGCGAGGACGGGCAGAAGTCAAGAGTTTTGGGACAGCTTGGTCATCGCACTTTGGGGTTGCGTGAACACCTTCACGGAACACAGGTGGGGCACGGCTTGGGTAAGAAATGATTTGCAGCATACCAGTATGGGCATCATTTGGTGGGCAGCTGGCCTCGTTGGAATCTGGCTTTCTCGCGATAGACAAGGACGGCCGAAGAGAAACCTCATTCCTGGTATTGTGATCTTCATGACTGGCTGGGGAATGAGCGGACACCCGCAGGAACTGATGCTGAGCACCGAAGTCCACAAATTCTTTGGTTACACCCTTATGGCCGCTGGCTTAACACGTATGATCGAGATCAGCTTTGTGCTACGTGACCGAACCACCCTCGTGGGCCCTGGAGGTGGCGACGTGGACGCTGAGATCAACAGTTTCCAATACCTGCCTCCATTCCTGCTCATAGCGTCAGGGTTCATGTTCATGGGCGCGACTGAGGAGCAGATTCAGGTTCTGGCTCAGAGTGGTGTGTCACATGTGGCGTACATTCTGGTTCTGTACAGCGTTGCATTCATAATATTTCTCTGTGAGTCTACCTCCCTTAATGCTGTCGTAAAGGCTGCTGACGCGTTTCTAGTTACCCTCATGCTCCTACACCTCTACTCTGCATATGCGGAATCAAACACAGCTGGCAAGAAGCCAATCAAGCTTGACGATGAGGAGCGGCCTCACATGAATGGCCATGCGAGGATACCCAACGCAGCAGATCGCCAGGCTCAGGATGCGGAGGAGTTTGAGCTTGAAGGTCTCATGAGTGACGATGACGAGCCAGATGCGCGCAAGACGAATGGGCACCTACCGCGTACATGATGCAGAGGCTATAGAGTATACTAAGCACGTGTGTATCTCCCTGTGCTTCTCGTTTTCCCAGCCATAAGCAATACTGGCTTTCACATGGCCCTGGCAGTCTTACATGCTAGTCGCAGACTCATAAGTTAGCATCCGCGACACGATGCTGAATAGCTTATGGAGGTTGAAGGCCGCCTTACCACGAGGCTGCCACGCTCCGCGGTTAGTATGGTCCGGAAGGCGATGCGTTGCATGATCTCCAGGCTAGCACACGTGGAGGCTCTTCCCAGGAATCATGCAACAGACTTCAACGGTATGTGAATCAATGGGTTGCCGACTTTGCTCTACAGAAGCTCACATCGCCAATGGCTCCTCCAATCGCAAATGGCTGATCTCACACTCCACACCATCTAGTTCACCACGACCTCTTCCATGTCATCCTCCTATCGATCAGACGACATGACGGTCAAGGTACGCTCTTGCACCGTTGACTTGGTTGGCATCATGTTTGCGGAGGTCTTTCTGATCGCAGCTTCCTCATATGAGCTCCAAGACGGGAACGAATGCGGCACGCCAAGGCACATCTCAAAACATCGACCGAACCTCCTCCCGCCATCGACAACTTTGTACACATTACTTTCACTCAGAACGGCGTTGGTGGAGTTCTCTTTACATCACGGGGCCAGCACAATGCTCACTTCCGCCTGAACGATACCCGCGTGACAAGCGCTCAGCGTCTGGCCTACCTTCCTTGCGATTCCTTCTGTACATCTGCCCATATATCGACACAAACAAGACGACAGCATAACACAGAGACAGTATGTAGCCCTCATCGACTTCCATCAGCGCCAGTGCGAGGGTGATGACCCTGCGACCCTTTAGCTGACCACCATACTCAGACCATCCAAATTCGACAGCGTTCGCGCCGAGCACCATCATCTGTCCCGATCAGCCCTCTCTATCTGCCACGTCCACCCAACGTAGCCTACGATGACCGATTCACCACACGACGGCTTGTTTGCAGATACTACAACCGTACAGTCAAAGGCACTACAGCCCCTGGGCAAGCAGAGACGCTTCGCCTACATCTCACTGCTTACGCGCTCGACGTACTTGGCCGGCGTCGTGCTGTTGGCACACACGCTGAGGAAGCAAGGCTCCCAGTATCCTCTCATTGTTCTGTATACCCCTTCACTGACACAATCAGCTATCGACGCCCTCGAGCTCGAAGCTAAGTACTCGGACATCGAGCTCAAACCCTGCGAGCTGCTCATACCGCCAGAGCACCACGAGCTAAACGTCGCGGTCGAACGCTTCACTGATACCTGGACGAAGCTCCGCGTCTTTGAACAGTTCCAAGATGGCTATGACGCGCTCTGCTACCTCGACGCCGACATGACAATTCACAAGAACATGGATGCTATCTTCGACAATGTTGAGGAGCTCCCGCAAGGCTGGATCGCTGCCGTTCACGACTGCGTCTGCAGCCCCGACAAGATGCCATGGACTCCAGAGGATCACAACCAAGAGAACTGTCCATTGACTCCACAATACCACTCCAAGGCTTTGACGCAGCCGATGATTGTCAAGACCACAGGCCGACCGACATATCAGCTGTTCAATAGCGGCATGTTCCTATTTCGTCCTCGGAAGCAGCTATGGCAGGACATACTTCAGTTTTTCAACACCACCGATCTGCTTGGCACCTTCAAGTTTCCAGATCAAGACTTTATGACACACTTCTTTCGTGGCCGTTGGATGTCTGTCGGTTGGCAGTACAACGCTGTCAAGACCATGGCTTACCGGCACGAGAACCTATGGCGCACAGATGAGATCGTGTGCCTCCACTACATTGTCGACAAGCCATGGGCAAAGCGGATTGGTACAGACGGAGTAGCAGGCTTCAAGGGTCTGGATGGTGACACACATCGAATGTGGTGGAGGGAGTATGAATCATGGGTAAGACCACACCACGGTTATCTGCGTACCCTTGGCTGATTCATCCCGTCTGTACAGTTCGCTGATCGTCAGGGTGACGGTCAAATGGAAGTCATCACAGTCATGAGCAAGCATGTTGCCCGACGCGAGAGCGAAGTCAGTGACGATGCACGCCCAGACATGGCAACTATCGGCCAGGAGGTTCACAGCGTGATTGATGTCGTCAGTGGCAAGGAGTTCATGCTAGAGGGGGAGAGACAAGTGGACGCTGCGCTCGACGCGGTAGCCGTCTCTCCCGTAATATTCTGGTGAACGGTAATGACGGTAACATACTACGGCCATGCTTTTGGGATGCTGTATCACAAATCACAACGATGGAAGATCTCTTGGGACGGTGGAGATAGATCACACCTAGATCGTAATGTGAAAGTTTGCTTTGAGATTCAGGCTGGATTCTGTCATTCCTTGGGCACGCATACCGCTCACGAGCTGAGGAGCTGACATGAAGCTTTTATGGACATGACATTTGGTATGATTGGTGCAGACAGGTGCTAGTAATCGCCACGCCACGCCCAATGAGAGCTCGAAGCACAGAGAGCTCATTGATACATGATGCCACGACCGCACCAAGTCGATGTGTTGGACTCAGCAGAGAGTTGTGTTGGGTAGCCTTGGGCCGTTGCGAATAGAGAACCCTTATCTGCACATATAAGTCTTGCGTATCTGACTGCCACCTCCACTAACCTCGTCCCTTCAAGAAAGCATCGTGTCCGGCCAACGTCAGGTCTGGTCGAATGTCATGGCAGTCGAAGTGAGTTCCTAGCGTTAACAGGGGAGCAAAGTGGATGATGAATTAGCACCTGGTCTTGCTCATCTCCTTCTGCAGACTGCATCTCTCTCTCATGGATCGATTGCCATTGTGTTATGGGAGGCCCAAACAGCCTTGGTGTTGTGCAGAAAGACAAGTGAGGAACGTCGGAGCGAAGCGACCAGGATTGATTGATTCTGTTGCCAAGCCAGGCCGGGGCGTGTCCAGAGGACTTCCACGGTGTTACACTAACTCCCGTCCTTGTTCGCACAACCTACGTGTCGACAGAACATCTCATGGCTCATGATCACTTCGTTCGGCACAGTATGTCGCTGATACGTTCTTCAGCATTACCGCGCCCACCTGCCGAGAGACGAGCAGTCAGAAAACCTGCCCTCTGATCATCTCACCATGTCACTACAGCATGCACAGCGGCCTGACAACGAGACTCAGCCTAGCCTGACGATCCCACACTTCGGCTATGTATGGTGCGCGGCTGGGGCGATCCTGTTGCATCACACAAGGCGTCGAAGGTCAAAGCCAGTGACGGGTCAACCGTGAAAGAGATGCTGCGAATGGAAGCTACGATGATACATTGTTGCAATGCGAAGCTACGTGTGACTTCTCATACCGCCTGGCGGGTACACGATCGAGCCCGCTGTCGAAGGCAGACATCTGTGGCGCCCTGCGCTTACCCAATTTCGAGTCGACTACCTTGTCCGCCATTTGCGAGGCGACCAATTCTCCTCCATCCTCCAGCATCTCGGCACGATATATGCTATCTCGCCCGTGCTCCGCCATGTCGAGGCTTTCCAGGCTAGCGATTTGGTCGCACAGCCTCTTCATTCGCTGCTTTGTGCTCTCGCGCATCTGGTGTACCTCGACCCTGAATTGCTGCCTTTGCGAAGCCTCGGCCAGCCAGCGCTGCATTTGACACGACACAACCACGTTCTCAGGATCAGTCGGGCGAAAATCGTCCGCATGGCTGCTTCGCTTCGACATGGCTGCTCCGATCGACCAGTTGGTGGTCTTTGTGGTTGAAGCTGTCATGATCATCGTCTTTGGCACGGTCTGGGTCAGCATTCTCTGCATACCCAATGCACGGAGCTCACTCACGTTCTCATTAGTTTGATGTCCGCCGCTGGCCATGAGAATCACAAGATCCATTTCTTCTCGTACAGCAGGACGACAACAGCTAAATAGTGTCTGCCATCATGCTTCTTATAGCTCGAAATGGCAGCTTAAAAAGCTTTCCGCAAGAGGTTTGCAAACGTCTGTGCAGTTGCGGTGTCTTCACGGGTACACATCACGATTTCAATGAAGTCGTTGCATAACCTGGCCGACAAAACATCGGCTGGAATCCCGAGATGCATCACGAATCAATCGAGTTCCTGCGGCTTGTGTTCCTTATGCACAATTGGGACCCAGTTGTGATACAGCGCGCAATCACGCAAGGCAGCTGCGCTGACCACTGGAAATGGCCGCCGCACAGCGAGCAATATCATGGGCCACGCACCTCCGTATCGTCGGCAGCAGATGACAGCTGTATAACGAGCTTCACTTTTAGGGGGGGCTGCCACTGTCGTTGCGCAGGGAACGTGGCGGACCATGTTCGTGGTGCTGATGGTGAGGTACGTTTAACCTCGAACGTGCAGAATGTCCGTTGCGCGGTGGCCAGCAGGGGACTTGAAAAGCATGCGGGTTGCCGTACATTGCAGGACCACTAAGATCTGGAAAATCCGCTTGCTCATCTAAGCAGACTGACGCTTCACTCGTGGTCGCCATCAGGCACCCATACATCGCGTGCCTTTTCCTGCCTTTGAGTAACCCACGAAGCCACGAACGGCTACCACAGCATGCAAGAGATTGTGATTCCACTCTGGCGATTATGATGGACATTCGGCTTTGATCAACCAATAATCTCATCCGTTGCCTGAGCCCGCCATCCTGGATTGGCTTACATGACAAGCTGACTGCTTGCGCTGCCACAGCCATGCAGCGACTCACGGAGGTCTACTGTCGTACAACCATGCAGGCTTCCCGCCATGTGGCCTCCACAATGTAGAGGCGGGATTACGCATCCGCAGTAGCTGGACTGCCACTGCGCATCACCCCAGGATTGGCCCCTGCCAATGTACCGCGACTTACGAAATGCACCATTTACGCGTGATGATTATACCGCGCTGGCGCGTCACCAGCGATCTCCAGAGCTCTTCGGCGTGCATGACAGGGGGAGCTTTCGCGCTCCTTGATGTCCAGCCAACGCGAGTTTTCATCGTAAACGGCGCTGAACACAGAACCACGAACATCTGGACAATCCAGGGCAGTGAATGGATGCCCTTATGACTGCTGTGGTACTTCCGACATGTGGGAGGTTTGCAAATCGATGGCCACACGACACGACAACACGCCACATTATGCTAACGATACCACGAGGCAGTTGCTACATCGCTAAGGCCTGTGCATCCATCCACGGATCATAAATATGCCGATACACCGTGGCATACATCTTCAAGCTCAGTCGTTCCTCTGGCCTCGACAATAGGTCTTACCTATGCCGGCGAGCACTACTTTGAAAACCTTGGACTTGCTTACCTTCCCACGGGTTTCTTTCGTCCCCTATGATTACGGCGCTCTGCGGCATTCGGCTCTATGCCGCGGCGTACCACCCGCCCAGAGACTTTATACGATAGTCAGGACCCGTTTCATTACCCCCCGAAGATGATCGAGGATGACCCGGAAGAGCCTCCAGCTGGAGCGGGTGGTCGTCCAAGGTATCGCTGGACAGCATACACGACTCTTTTGCTCATCATCCTTGTGATACACACCGATATCACGTTCAATGACATACCTCATGCGTTGAGGGACGAAAACGGTGATGGTCTGGGGTATGTCCCTGGCTCAACTGCAGCACGGTCACAAGGAGATTCTAACAGATTGACAGCAAGTCCACCTGTCGAGAGTACTGGCATAACATCTTCGGGTACAAGCCGAAAGTAGCACGGCTGCAAGACCCCGAAGGACGCAGGGCTCGACGCCAGCAGCAATTGCAAGCATGTCCACAAAGTCGGCGATTGAGCACAGAGTCCCGCAATGGCGTACGTGAAACCTGGGAAAGAATTGAGGCTGAGGCGGGCTACCCACACGGCTTTATAGCATGGCTCAGAGACATGCCGACAACATTTCTGCGGACTTCTGGCCAGCTCAACGACGCTGGGCGCGACAACGAGTGTACTTCACCGGATTTCCACGATGCCGAAAGCATTTGCGGAGTACTGGCTCATTGCGATTTCACCCAGGATCACGTTGCCGTTGCCGACCAAATCGAAACGCTGCTCCAACGAGGCGCGAACATCAACGAGCGTGGCCAGCTTGGCGAGACTCCTCTTCATCATGCTGTGAGATTTGGCAACATTTCCGCAGTCACCATGCTACTCGAATATGGCGCCGACACTTCAGCTGTCACCACCACCGGAGAAAGTATCTGGGACTTCGGGAATCGTGCTTGCCAGGAGCTCTTGGCTCGTGCGAGCCAGCTGGATGAGCACGCACTGCTGCGCTGTGCTCAGTGTTGGGTTCGGATTGCTTTTGCGAGGACTACTGTTCGCTTCAATCCTACTCGTGTCTACGAGGACAAGTCGACTTTCGTGGAACGCCGACCGCACCAAGTGGTGCCGTACTTGGAGCAGACAGCCCAAGGGGCCGACCTACTGCAGCCCCGTATAGTGCCTTCGCAGATCGTTGTACAGACAATAGCGCATGGCGAGCCCTGCTGGGAGGCCAACGCAGTATCCGCAGTGTGTACAGCCTTTTTGGACGACATTATGGAGCATCACAGGCAGTAGAGCGCTCAGAGACTGTGTACCTCAATCGTTCGAAATCCCAATGAAATCCAGAAGAATGATTTATCAAGTGAAGAAATGCTTAAAGGGTATCATATAATAAACATCACTAGCACTTCCGTGTCGCTTGCCAAACTCCGAGTCCTCGCCTATCAACCACTCGCTGTAATGTCGGCCAGACTCCATCATCGCCAAAGTCGAGGTCGTCTAGACCAATATGCCTCGTGTAATTCCAGAGTAGCACAAGATCAATATCTCCGTCAGTCTTCGCCGGGCCTGAGTATGCATCCAGGAATGTCGCGCTCAACGGTGCAACAAGCAATGTCGTGGTACTTGAGGAAGCGCATTGGGCATTCTGTTTCACCTGTCCCATCATTTCTGCCCCTGGCATGCCCATCAAGTCTGTGGTCGTTACGTCGTCATTCCTGCCATCGAGCAGCCACCTTGGCGGGCTGTAGGTCTTCCACCAGAAGACTTGGGCGACACTTTCTTGCTGCGCGACCCAGACCTGCGCCGGCACGGCTCCGCCTTGGTGGTAGATGCCAAATAGAATGCCTGCAAGGACGTTGAAGAAGATCCAGACTCCTGCCCAGACGCGAAGAGCCTGCTTTGGAACCTTGATACTGGAGAGTAGGAGGGGTACGGCTGGGAGCAGGAATCGTGCTTCTTGGTGCGGAAAGCAAGATAGGGCTGCGGTCCCGATGATTGCCGACCAGAACAGGATGTTGCGGTAAGAGGAGAAGAATACCAGAGGGAAAGCTGGTCCAATGAGTTGAGGGAGGTTGGCTACGAAGTGCTGCCAGAAAGGATGAAGGCCATGTTGTGCTAGGTTGGCCTTATCCGTGTTGTAAGCGAAGTTGTTCCACGGAGTGATGACTGCAGTCCGGTGTATGTCTCTGAGGTGTGGACGGTAGCCTTGGTAGAATTCGGTGTCCATGGTCACGGCAATTGTAAGCGTCAGAAGGCCTGCAATCAGCATGACTAGCACACGTAGTGGCTTCTTGTATAGTCCTGGCAGAAGCTGCAGCAAGGGAAGCAGCAGGAAGGCAGGAAATGTGATGCGATTGAAGACACCAAGAACAGCCAAAAATGCCAACACTGCGCATGCCATCGACTGCGTATCGAGGGTGTTGTCTCGGAGCCTCCCGATCAGGACCAGTGACCATAGCACTACCAGAGTCTCAATGCTGTTGGAGAATGTATGCGTCTGGTACGCCCAAGTCACATAGGACGATGCAACCAGCATAATCGCCCATCGGCGTTCCTTGACCGAATGCACTAGTTCATGGATGGCCCAGTCACCAAGGACAAAGCTCAGCAGGAACATCAGTATGCGGAGAGTATAGAAGGCCGTTGCAGGTGGCACAGAGCCATAGTCAAATCCTTCGTAGATCCATTTCAGAACAGTCAAAGGCCAGCCGTACACGAGCCAGAATGGAAAGATGCTTCGGATGGGATAGGATGATGTGAATTCCCAAGTCTTGTAGATGGGATATCCAAACACTTCGCCTATCACACATCATCAATTGCACGCTTCAACACATCGTTGGAGACGGAGCTAACATACCAGCAATGACTTCCGGCCCTTGGAAGTGTTCGTCAGGGTGTATGTAGCTAGGACTTAGCGCGAAGTACAGCCTAACAAGCACAAGCGCCAGGTAAAGCCTGCGCCACATGGTGCTGAGACTGTGCGTGCTTCAGAAGGCGCCAACATGGGTCGGAGTCGTATGCAGTCGGACATGCGCTGAGATGGCGGAGGCACTTTTCATTGTTGTGAAAGACGAAACAAATGTCCACGAGCAAGACAGGAGAGCACGCGTCGTCGTTTGACACGCGAGATTCGGCGCTAGGCCAGCAGGGGTAGCGGGACATGATCTCAGAGGACATTCTTTGTCCTACATGTACCTCCTATGCTGTTGTCGTCGTGCTGCTGCGTCTGAAAGGAAGGCGCTACCTAGTGACTGCACTCTGCAATGTAGCTTGTCAGTAATTGCCTCCATACGTGTACAGAAGCTACTCATCATCGCCGTAGTTTCTGCTTTGCAGCACGTGACGCTGTCACACCTGACCTGTCCCTCATTGTCGTCATCTTGGCGGCTGATTGTCTGTCTGCTGCTTCCCGCACTCCCGCCACAATACAAGCCACGTTACTCATTGACGTCTATTTGGTGAATGCGCAGCAAACAGTGTATTCAGGCAGCAAGGCGAGCAGATGTTCACTTGCTCGATGGAAGGGCGTGTTGTGATTGGTCAATCTGCTTGTGCGTCGTGGTCCGAGCGTGCTGCTGCCTTTCCGACGAGCTCACTAGCTTGAAGCGGCCTTCTTCTTAAGACTGTCCCACTCTCCGACTTCCAACAACTTCATCACGCACATCCACCACCGCCCGACCACCACAACAACCTCACACACCGCCGCAAATCCTCCACACAACAATAACTAACAACACAAATTACCAACAACCACTACCGACCGACACTATGTCTACCACCGAGAACACCGACGCACAGGTGGTCAAGCTCGTCTCTTCCGACAATGTCGAGATCATGACTGGTAAGCGCGCACACCACATCTACTGAGTCGCATCACATACTAACACATCTCGCAGAGCGCAAGATCGCAGAGCGCTCCATGCTCATCAAGAACATGATCGAGGACCTTGGTGCTCCAGGCGAGGAGCCAATCCCCATCATGAACGTAAGTCGCATCACCACATGCTCACATCACATGCGCGCACATACTGACTCACTTTTCAGGTATCCGAGGCCGTCCTCCGCAAGGTGCTCGAGTGGTGCACCCACCACAAGAACGACCCCGCGCCATCCCAGGACGACGACGCCGACTCCCGAAAGAAGACGACCGACATCGAGGACTGGGACCAGAAGTTTATGCAGGTCGACCAAGAGATGCTCTTCGAGATCATCCTCGCCGCGAACTACATGGACATTAAGGCCCTCCTCGATGTCGGCTGCAAGACCGTCGCAAACATGATCAAGGGCAAGTCGCCAGAGGAGATCCGCAAGACCTTCAACATCCAGAACGACTTCACCCCAGAAGAGGAGGACCAGATCCGCCGCGAGAACGAGTGGGCTGAGGACCGTTAAGCGGCTCTTCACTTCCGTCTCTCACGGACCTGCGATACTCTCGACATCACCCCCATTGCTACGATGCATTTAGCGGTTCACAAGGATGGCTTGGCTGCAAGGCGTTTGGCGAACATGGAGGGTGGGACATGCATTATGACTGGGCTTACGAAACGAGGCATGCTCACAGCGGCGCTGGACCCCACGGCGGAACCGGCGGCTGATGAAGCAAATGCTCAGCGCAAACGGCGCATCGGCTGTATCTAGACGGCTGAAATGATTTTCCTGAATCACTTGACTCTTTCCATGTCACTATCTCTGTGCTTTCCGTCGTGATCTCCCCAAATTGTCCCGTCGTTTCACAAGCGCTTGCTCATCGATGCAGTCATATCCCGCTGACCCGCATTTCGGCTTCCGTCCTGGGGTGAGCTAACCAGCTCCGATTACTCCCTATGACACCCACCATAAAGTTTGGATCTATGCTGGTATCTCCCACACGATTTCGCAATACATCCCTGAACGCGACACGCAAGCTTGCCAGGACAACGGGCTTTTGGCAGCATCAAGATCACGATCGTCGTGTCTGGGGAAAGGCTCCTTGTGAGAAAGGTGCTTACACTGACCTCCTTGCTCTACAGAAGAGGGTACACCATGCCCAGATCCTATCAAGTAGAAAAGCCATGCACCTTTATGACATGCACCTGTATCCCCTGCTCACACTCCTGCTACCCACACATGCTCCTCACGCAAATACGCCCACATCAATGTCAATACTGAGGCACTTCACTCGAACTAAGAGCACTCCTCTTCATCGGCGGCGGTGGTGGCGGCTTCTTCGCCCTGCTAGGCGGTGGTGGAGGTGGCGCTTTCTTCGTCTGACTGCCACCATCCTGCGACATGGTGCTCCAGCTTGGAGTCCTGTGGTGCTCATCAAAAGTAGATGATCCGTAATCGCTATGGTCATCCCCAAAGACATCAGGCGCTCCATCCTGGCCTCGCAATTTCGTGATTCGTAAGTTACTTCGTGCTCCAAGGAGTTGAGACGGTTCTGTGGGTACTCGAGACAATCGTGGCATTCCTGCTGGGCTTTCGCCGCGGTTCAGGGATGTGGGACCCTCGAATCCGGGAGTGGAGGTGCTGCGTGTGTTCTGGTTTGGTCGGACGGGGAGATCGAAGCCGGGAAGTTCTTTGCGTGGTGAGCTGGCTGCTGAGGGGACCCTGGAACCAATTCTGCGAGGAGGTTCAAGAGGCTCGTCTTCTTCGATTCTGCCAAAGCGGTCGTTGATGGAGCTTGCGCGGGAGCGGGTAGTGTTGCGTCTCGGAGCACCGCCGTTCACCGGCGATGCTGTGCTAGCTCTGCTGATGCCACCGACCATGGCTTGTCTGTCAGGATGTCAGTCATGAGGTCTTGTGCAGTTCATTGATAAACTCACGCTGGCCAGTCTCGCTTCAGCTGCATCAGAACCTCTCGGCATCGATCGTAGTAGGTCAACTCCGCTTCCAGGAAGCTCGTCAAGTCCTGCACAGACTCGACCTCAGCCTCCTTGATGTCGATCATCCTTCTGTAGACGTCCTCACTACTCTCCTCGTACTTCATCTTTTGGTTCCTGAGCTCCTCCTCCATCCTGAAGTCTTCCTTCTTGCTCTTCTGCATCTTAACCGAAGCTGTGTCATAGGCCAATCTCCTGCTATCCAACTGCTTCCGTGCTCTTTGAAACTCTTTCATCTGTACTAGAGATCGTTCCAGCGATTCCAGCCAGCTGCTGGTAGCATTGGCACAGTACGTCTCCTGCATGCGGGCAATACGCTCGTTGGCTCGTCCCAAGGAAGAGAGGCACTGGCCGAACTCGGAGTCTGGTTCGAAGTCGTCCCCGTGAGCGACCATTGTTGAGCCAAAATAGCCTATGGGCAGTTGCTGTTCCTTGTCTTGGTACTTCTCGCGCTTCGCGGTGTGCTGGACGTAGATATCGGCGGACTTCTTGAGCTTCTCCATTCCTGGGCAGACTTGTAAGTAGGTGTATGTGGCTACAGCCTGCATATTGCATACCATTGTGCCGCAGATCCATCTCCATCTCTAGCGATTTGAAGTCATCCGTGGTATCCGTCTTGACCTCGCCTCCCATACGCTCCTTGCCCCATTGCTTCATGCGATCGAACTTCTTGTTGATGTTCATGTTGGCGATGTCACTCTTGCTTGCAGTGCCTGAAGAATTTGTGCTAAGTCAATAATTGGGTGATCCTCTGCGACTTGGGTTGCGGGCAGCTCGAACTCGTGGCAGGCAAAGGTCAGGATCGGATAGCCTGTTTGCGGTGTCGTCCCTGATTTGTGTCGGGTGAGTGCTGCAAGGATAAAAAGGCAGGAGCGGAGGTAGACGGAAACTCTCAGACGATCTGACGGTGAA
This sequence comes from Fulvia fulva, assembly GCF_020509005.1. Classification (NCBI taxonomy): domain Eukaryota; kingdom Fungi; phylum Ascomycota; class Dothideomycetes; order Mycosphaerellales; family Mycosphaerellaceae; genus Fulvia; species Fulvia fulva. The sequence goes on along the minus strand of NC_063017.1, from coordinate 2,662,194 downwards.
GTGCTCTGCGAATCTGAGGCTGGCAATTCGTGTACGTTCTAGTTGGCCGTAGTCGAGGAATGGACTCGGCCGCGTCAGCAAAGAAGAGAAGGGAGAAGGAGCTGGCAGAAACGACTGTGAAGTAGCAGAAACGTCACTGGGACACGTAGTCTCAGACAGAATGGAATTGTATGGATGTTTCAACTTGGAACGAGCGTCGTTGAACTTCTGGTGGGGAGCGGCTCGAGGGTCTGCCTGCAAATTGATCTCGGTTGAATGATGGAGCGCTCTACTGGTTCGCCTCTCCCGCGCTCGTTTTCATATGCACCACCAGAGACGCCATCTAAGCCACCGTGCTTGATACGGTGGTTGCACCGATGCGTGACAGGGGCGGGAATGTGGGATAATGCAGCAGAGCACGCCGAGCAGGAAAAAGGTAAGCACCTCACGTCACAGAACATCACAGTAGGTCCAACAGAAGATGAGCAAACGTTTTGAAACGGCCTTCAGCGTTCGAAGTTCTAACGGAGTATCGCAGCCTCGCAACCCCGAAGAGCAACGTCTTGCGAATGGCATAGGCTTCTATCGAGCCTTGTAGATTGCTTTCGTCGTCGTAGAGAGCAGTCATTACTGTTGATTAGGCGTCTTGAGGTTCTCAGCTTCAGTTGGACTCAGTGTGCATCACAAATGACAAGGATACATAATGGGTCAAAGGCTCGTATTGCATACCCTACGCAACTGCTGGAAATCCCATCCTGCTCTGCGATCTTCGAGATGCTTGAAACTGCGTAGCGTGTATGGCACATGAATTCGTCTTGGCTTTCTCTCTGAGGAACCCTGCAGAACGTGTAGCTATCTGTCTTTCGTACAGACCTGCTATGGCCCATGAAGCAGCTGCCATGACCACGCTGCGAAACCCTGAAGACCCCAACAACACCGTAATGCCCAAAGATGCATTTAGTCCTTGGTCTTCTGGGTACCACGTAGCAGACCCGTTCTCCGGGCAGCGATGAGACCGGCCTTTTGACCTTGTGCGGCGTAGCGGGAGATGGTCGAGGCCTTACCAATATGCTGGTGGTTACCACCACCGTGAGGCTAGAAAATATGTTAGCGTTCTGCCCGACATTCTCTGAAAATCTTCGGCATCTTACATGGTCGACTGGGTTCATGGCAACACCACGAGTCTTTGGCCACGAGTTACGCTTGACAGCGAACTTGTGCTTGGCGCGCGACGCCTTCATGAGAGGCTTGTCGGTACGACCTCCACCAGCGACGATACCAATCATACCACGGACGGAGCTCTTGACAACCTTCTTGGCGCCAGATGGGAGCTTGACACGGGTCTTGCCCTCGTCTGGGTTGTGGCCGATGACTGTGACATAATTGCCGCTGGTACGTCCAAGAGCACCTCTGTCACCAATCTTCTCCTCCACGTTGCTGACCACAGTACCTTCTGGAACGGAGCCGAGTGGGAGGACGTTGCCGATGGTGAGCGATGCGTTCTTGCCGGCGTAGATGAACTGGCCGGTGTACATGCCCTCGTTGGCGATGAAGGTCTCGGTGTGGAGCTTGTATCGGTATGGGTCACGAAAAACGACCTTTGCGAGTGGTGCGCCACGGCCGGCATCGTGGACAATGTCCTTCACGACACCGCGGATGTAACCATGTCGCTCGGCGTAATCGTATGTCCTGAACTTGGCGGGGGTCTTGTTGAGGCCTTGAATGCGCAGTTAGTATCCCATCAATGGCTCGAGGATTTTGGTGCTTGAAGCGTACGGGTGTTGGCTGTGAAGATAGAGCCACGGCCCTTCCTCTGGTTGCGGATGACACGACCCTAATACCGTCAGTTGACTGCCCCGGATACATTCGCATCAGTGTGTGTGTGTCGCATACCATCTTGTAGGCTGGGTGGTGTTATTGACAAGCAGTCTTGAAAGATCCAACATGAAGTTCGAGAGGAGGAAATCGATCTTGGAAGGTGCGAGTCTTGGCGGGGCTGTAAACAGCTTAGCGCGCGAGTCACGTGTTGGCGCAAGTCGAACTGCTCCTCCTTGCGCAAAACTGCACCTCGTTCTTCAACAGCCTGCATAACAACATCTACCACATCGCATTTGCTGCATACCATCGGATTACATCTTAGTATGATCCTGCGATTCTTTCGATACCCCTCTTGTCGCGCTGCCAAGTCCACTGCGCCATATAGCACGGCTGGTAAGTGAAATCTCAGTATCTTCTTCAGAAAGACTCAAGATATGTATGTTACGGGTGCCGCATGGATCTGAAAGGCTGGGAAGGCTGTTTCGCAAAATGCTTCATATCTGCGAGCGGTAGTTCATGCTCAAATTCCATGCTTTCGAATTTCTGGGCCACCTCGGGCGCAAAGACGATCACTGGAATTCATGCGAAGAAACGCCCACTGCTGGCCGATACTCGACCAAGCATCAAAAGATACCTCCAACGCATTGATGGGCTCTTGCTCATGCCCCTGTGGTCACGGACACAGCATGAGAACCCGTGCAATGGGAACCATGGTGCTCAGCGACAATATTTACTCGGATGCTACCATGGAGTACGATTGTGCGCGAAGTGTAGATGAAATCGTGGCTCAGAAAGACCACAACCCTCATTAAGCGGATCGGATCTAAGTACGAACGCACCTCTGCGGTATTCAGACCTTTGGGGTCTCGGGGTTGGCGACGTCAATGCGTGGGTACTCTTCAGCCCAAAAGGTACTCCAGAGGTATTGAGGGCAGCAGAGCTGGTATCATTGACGTTCAGCGAGGCACCGTGATAGTCTTGTTCTATTGTCTAGCAGTCTTGACGCATGAGCGCACGACGGATGCTGCCAATGCCTCATGTACCGGCATTGATGGCTAGACTGCCTTGCCGGGACGACCATGGCGACGAATAAGCTTGGAAGCACTTCAAACACAGTGACGAACTCGCTCCAGGCAGTCCAGCATCGTGCAGATCATGCTGCGACGGCCAAACAGCGCACGACACATCGAAGAGCACCCAGAGCATTGATCTGGACCTCACCTCACGTCACCTGGCCTGAAACACCTCGCAGAGCTGCCTTGGCCCTTTGTACAATAGCAATTGAAATAGTGAATAGCAAAATCTAGCTTGTCTGCATTCAAATTCGCTGCCGTTGCTGCCGCTTAGTCAGTCACATAACGTCAACCGCTCGACTTCGAACTTCGTGCATGCACCGACTTCCACCTCCGGCTTGGACTTCTTCCTACCCAACAAGAATAACAACGTCGCACCAAACATGGAGTCTGATAGTGACAGCTCCCTCTCTGATGCCCCTCCTGAGAAGGAACTCCAGAAATTGGCCCCAATCTTCATCCAGGTTCGTGATCTTCGGTATCGGGCATCGAGCTGCCTCCCAGACTGTCGTGGATTGTTGGCGACATGCGCTGCACCATGCGCCTCGCTCCACCGTCCAGCACAGTCCGAGATCCTATCATTGCTTCTCGAGTACGGCTGACCTCCTCCCTTCCATAGGCCAAGAAGGCGACAAAACTAAAGGCGCCCCCGCCAGTCGCATCACCTCCTCGAACCAAGCGAGCGCCATCACCACCCCATGAAGAGGTCCTAGCAGACAATCCCGACATTGCCGTGAGTCGCCGACCCATTGGACACGAAATGGCGCGCTTGTGACGCGTCTTTGTCGCAGAGAACACGTCCGCTAACTTTTTGGCCGGGTAGTTCATAGTAATGTTCAGATCGCGTTTCCAAGAGGCTTTCCCGGGAAAGACACCACACTTTGGTCCGCAGGATATCGAAAGAGGCGTTGTGGACAGTGTGCCGAGTCCAGAGATACAGAGCTTGTTGTGTGCACTGTTGGCATTGGTACTGAACAGAAAGAAGCCGGTCGAGTAAGTGAAGCCTGCATTGGAATAGAAAGAGACGTAGTGCTGAGGAGTGGCCAGGAAGGAGACATAAGAGGCACATCACTGATACCATTGCGTACTGTAGGCGAGGGCATCATGGACGCGCGCTCGAAGAAGCAGTCCTGTCGCACAAGTCCCAATGGCCGCTCAAGTGGAATGGCCAAAATCCGCTGCATGGAGGCAAGGACTTCAACAACATGACGCCAGCTGAGAGGGTACGTGCTGCCAGCCACGGCCAGCTCTGATATGATCATGGATGTGTACTGACAGCCGCACAGCTCAACCTCCTCCGCACTCTCATCATCTGGTCGCTCGGATCCTCTGAGGTCGTGGCAGGAATCATCAAGGACAAGTACAAGCAACAACGCCACAACGACGACGAGAATCAGCCACTCTCTGTGCAGCCATGGGGACAAGACGGTGACAAGAGACGGTACTTCTTGGTGCAAGGTCTTGACGACCACAGCTTCAGGATTTACCGAGAAGGAAGCCGACACACCAGGAATGCACATTGGTACAGCATGGCCGGCACGATTGATGAGGTCAAGACGATGGCGGTGAAGCTTGAGAACAAGGAATACGACGGCTCGCAAGCTGCACGCAGGCTCGCCGGCAAGATGTACGCCGCTGTGCCCGTGTTTGAAGCAACCGAGGAGGTAAGATTGATGTCCACGTTCTCATTCATAGAACCCCTGCTGACCTTTCGCTAGAAACGCAATCGCCGCGAATATCGTCAGCAACGTCGCGCTGCCTTCACTCGCCCCGAACCTGGCTTTGGCATCTACGAAGGTCGCACTCGTGGCAAGCGGATGCGCTATACTTATGACGAGGACGACGAGAGTGCGGGCGGCGACGACTCAGATGCAACCTCCACCCGCAGATCTACTCGCCACCAGTCTGCCCGCAGCACTCCATTCGAAGCCGGGCCACAATATACAGCCAGCGGTCGCCAGATCAGACAGCCACGAACTGGAGAATACGGAGAGAGCCTCCTTAGCAAGGAAGTGATGAGTGATGAGCTCGGTCCTGACTACGACGGCGGCGAACGTGCCGGAAGCGACGAATCAGATCCTGTGCATGGTGGCCGACCTACGAGAGCAGCACGAGGTTATGCTTATGTGGTGGACAATCCACGAAAGCGGAAGCACATTGACGGGTACAACAACATCGATGCGATGAGCGACGAGGAGGACGATGCCACTGGGGACGATTGGAACTCGGATGCGAATGCCTCTGGGGACGAGAACCTGCCGGATGCTGACGACGTGGACGATGCGCCAAGCGAGGATGAAGACGAAGACGATCTGGGAGAGCGACCTTCTGGAAGTCTCATTGTCAAGCTCAAGGTACCAACGCTTGGGGACCTGGCGTCGAAACAGCAGCTGAGAGATACGCCACCCACGAGCCCACCAACACCCGTTCAAGTCAAGTCCGAGAAAGACTCAATACATTCAGAGGACACCAAGGATGGCGCAGCAAAAGTCCAGTCTCCGGATACAGTACTGAACGGTGTGATGTCTACAGATATTCCGGAGGTTGCCGCCTCCGAACACGCCACTTCCTTGACGATCGCTCAAGCAGAGCACAAGGCACTGGCTGCACCTGTCCAGTATCCTACACCCGGAATCTCTCGCGACTACACCGGCCACAACGGAGCGGATATGAATGGGAATGCCCCAGCACCCGCCACGACTGAAGTGGGAGGTGCACCAACGTATTAGCCATACGTGCTTGTTTCAGCTTAGGGCCCAGATTTGCGCAGTTGTTTTTCTACATGATCGGCTTTAGCATGGGTGGCGGCGCAAGATACCTAGGTGGAGAAGACGCTGTCAGCGTTCACTTATGCAGGCGAACACAGAACTGCGGTTCTGACAGAGGAATGGTATGATGTGGTCAGTGATAATGCTAGCATCGCTATGCTAGGATAGATGTATTCAAAAGCATGAACGGCGGCGGACGTCGGGAAGATTCCCAGTCCAAGCGGACAAGCACTTGTCAGCCAAGGCCAGGTAGGGATGCAATGGCGGCTCACCCATTGACCTTGACCCTCACACCCTTACTCTCCTTCGGAAACACCCCGATGAAGTATTCTCGATCAACCCTTTACCTCGTCAGCACAAGTCTCAACCCACACAAAACTGCATCAACTCACGTAACATCCCGAATACCCGTCCCCACCAACTCCAATCCCTCTACTCCGCCCACCACCGCCGCAACAGCCAAATACATCTCACTCCACGCCAAATTCACACCCAAACAATTCCTCGGCCCCCTCTCAAACGGCACCATATACCTCAACACCTCCTTCCCCCTCTCACCCAGAAACCTCTCCGGCCTGAAGCCATCTTCCAGCATCTTGCAGATCCAGAGACCCATATCTGGCGTGTCGAGGGTGTTACAGCTTTTGCCGAAGGAGTACCCCGAGATCACATCTACACCTCATCAGCACACAGACCCTCTCTCAACACCACAGCCGTCCAGCTCACCCAGCGTCAAAGCACTCGTAGCCGCCATAACATTCATCACCTCTCCCGTCCCCTTGATCTCCAAGAACCTATCCCTCAACTTCTCCACATGCACCTTCACCCGTCCCTCCAACTCCTGTACCTTCTTCATACTGAAGAAAGGATTCATCGCCGCGCGTCAAACCTGATGCTCCCCATGATCGAGCGTGGCGAACGCAGCGCCATCAATATTCTCCCCACTCCCACTGAACCAATACCACAACTTCGACTTGTCTCTACGCTTGACACTGCTCCCTGCAAATTCCGCATACCAGTCCGGGTCAGAGATATGAATCTCATCAGGACCGACGCGGACGATGGGACCGTACACTTCATGGAGTCGTTCCTGTTCGAAGAACCATTCCCCTTGATAGGGGTAGAGGTCGAAGTAAGTCTGGTAGAAGTATGTGATGGCTGCGGTCTTGGGACCTGGGATGTGCGATATGGGGGAGAGGTAGAGAAGGTATAGGGATTTTGCTATGAGGTATGTGAAAGAGATGAGGAGGAGAGAGAGGATCGGGTGGGAGTAACGTGGGAGGAGGAGAGAGGATGTGGAGGTTGTTTCTAGCATGGTGGTGGATGGTGGCTCCGGCGGTCGTAGGGGAGAAGAAGAGACTTGAAGGCGCCATGTTGTGTAGATAGATTCTTCGTGCTGTGAGCTTGGCGATCTGCTGTGCACTCATGCACTCATGCGGTCGTGCAACTCGTGTTGTCAGACCTAACTTCAATGTAAGCATGTTCGCTAGTGATTCTTCAGCGAGGAACGGACCCACCGCATTCAGCTGTAGGGCTCGTTCAGATTCAGCTCCTGGCACTAGCTCTCGCTTTCGCGCATTGTACGACGCGAATAGCACCGTCACGAAGATCGCGCACGGTTTGGTCGATGACGTTGTTCGTTCGCACACCAGACTAATGGCGAGAATTCCTTGTCCTGGTCACTGTTGCGACGGACGAATGCCGAGCCCAGGATGGGACTTCGTGAAACAAGGCCGTTAAGAGCGTCTACTCACCATTAATAGAGTACACATGAGAAGAGACATCCAAAGCAATCAGACTCCATAACACTCCGTAACCCAAACTCAGAACAGCAAGGGTATCTGCGCCATCATGCAAAGCAAAGCATTCTCTTCCTCGGCAGTAGCCAACCGCATTTTCTCTTATTGCCTAGCATCTTATTCATGCTCTCCCACCGCGACGCTACCATCGGTTGAGATGGAAGACTGCTGGGACAGTGGATAGGTATCATCAGCGCCGTCGTGGTGGGGTGTACCCTTCCGACTCAACTCAAGCCTGCTCAATGGACGAGCCACACCACTCTATGCTGTTGCGACTTTCTCAACACCGGCATCGACGGGCGAGGTCTCGCCGCCGCGTCCAGAGTCGTTACGGTCAGGCTCTGGCTTGGAGGTCGTCTGCTCGAGCGCCTCTGCTGTCTTTTGTGGATCTTCTCTTGCCTTCTCTGCAACAAACTTTGCAATGTCCTCCGTGGCTGCCGCGACCTTGGCCGTCTGAGCGTCCTTCTCGGCCAGCTGGGTCTCAAGCTCCTTGATCTTCTTCTCGGCCGTATTGGCTGCTTGCTCAGCTTGCTCAAGCTCGCTTTGGGTGCCCTGAAGTGCTTTGGCAGCTTCGGTGGCCTTCTCGTGTTCTGCGCGGAGCTGTGCAAGGTCCTTCTCGGTGGCATTGAGCTTGGCGGAGAGTTCCGAATTTCCGGCTTGAGCGGATTTGTGTTCGGCGTCGAGCTTCTGGAGACGCTGTTCGATGTCGTTCTTCTCCTACGATGAAATTAGTGGAAGGTCACGCAAATAGGCATTGCAAAGGCATACCTGCTGTGCAACACGGAGAGCTTCCTCTGCCTTGGCGGTCTTGCTCTGCTCTTGCTCGTGCTGCTTCTTCAATTCGTCCAGCTGCGAGCCAGACTGTGCTTGGCCGCGCTTCAGGTTCTCGCCTTCTTGTTCAACCACCTTGAGCTTGGCAGAAGCTTCGGCGGCAAAACTCCTCAATTGCTCCAGCTCAGTTTCGTGCTCCGCCTTCAGCTTCTTCTCAGCGGCCGCTGACTCGGTACCTCGCTTCTGCAGTTGCTCAATCTCAGCCTTCAGTGACTTGATCTGGTTGGAGTGCTCTGACTCGAGAGACTTGTTCTTGTCGTTGCCATCCTTGAGGGTCTGCTTGATGGCAGCAAGCTCTTCGAAGGTCCTGTTATGAGAGACGGAGAGCGTCGCATGCTGTTCGCGTGCCTGCTCGAGTTCATGCTTGGACTGTGCGAGCTGCTTTTCGGAGACTGTTTGAAGCTCGTCGTGCTGCTTCTGGAGAGCCTGAAGCTTCTGCTCAGCCTGGTGAAGTTCGTTCGACGTTGCCTCAGCCGAGGACGAGACCTTCTTAAGTCTCTCAACCTCGGACTGCAGCTCGGAGACCTTGCGCTGAGCACTCTCAAGCTCGCCGCGAAGCTGGGTGTTCTTCTCTTCCGAGTCCTTCTGCAATGCTTGGTGAGCCGCCTCGAGCTTCTTCAGCTTCTCGTGCGATTCATTCAGCTCCTTCTGCACGGCTTGGAACTTGGTGGAAGCCTCTTGACGCTCGTTGTCGGTAGACTGTTGAAGCTGAGTGAGCTTCTGCTGCGAGTCGGCAAGGTCCTTCTTGACGGCAGCGATGGCGGTCTCGTTGCTCTTCTGGGTCTCCTGCAGTTCGGTCTGGACAGTGCCATGTGCGGATTGTAGACTCTTCTGCTGCTCCTCAGCCTGGGCCAGAGACTTCTTGTACTTCTCAATCTCGTCGCGCAGATCTTGCTCAAGCTGCTGGCGCGATTGTGTGGCCTGGCCCAACTCCTGCTTCAGTTGCTCGACCTGCTTGGCAAGGGAGTCGTGGTTGCTCTGGAGTCCAGCCAGCTTCTCCTCGCGCTGCTTCAGCTCATTGCGTGCCTGGTCGCGCTCTTGGGTAAGGCTCTTGCTAACACGGTCGACGGCCTCCCGCTGCTGGTGGTAGTCTGCATCCTTGCTCTTCAGCTGGCTGTCGAGGTTGGCGATGGCCTCTTCCTTCTGCTGCTGGGCGGCGTCGAGCTGGGACTGCAGGTTCTCGGCCCTCTCCTTAAGAATGCTAATTTCCTGCTTGGCGTCGGCGCTCTCCTGCTTGGAGGCGGCAAGCTGCTTGTTCACGTCCTCCAACTCTTGGGTCTTGGTGTCGACGGCCTCCTGACGTGCCTGGAGCTCCTTCTCAGCTGCGGCCAGGCGCTGCTTAGGCGCAGAGTCGGAGCTTAGGAGATTCCCCATGTCGCAACAGAAACAACTTATGTCAAACACGCAGGGGTGGGTAGGTGGTCGGAGTTGTATGAGACACTCTTAGGACGAGTGCTTCAGGATGAGGTGGAGGGAAAGGGCGGCGGAGGATGGTGTGGTGTGGTGTGGTGTGGTGTGGTGTGGTGCGGTAGATATGTGCGGTAAGAAGGGCGGTTAGAAGCAAGTACGTTCTAGCAGTGTTGTGTACTGCGTAAGCTCGCTGGCTAGTTCTAGCGTGGCATACAAACATTGGAGCGCCTGATCCGGTCCATCGCCGGCTTGCTCGCCTTAAGGTTGTGCGCTTGCCTGGAAATTTACGTTGTGATGCCCCCTGCAAGTGCGTGCATTGATCGTTGCGCGCGCCGCCGACGATGAGCAACACTCAGATGAAGGCAGCTTCCACCTCTCCAGCAACTTGCCTTCCGCCGTACCTGCCGCGTCTGCTACTCATTCACCTGCCTGTGCCCGCATCCTGGCATGAGGCGTTCCAACCAGCCTACCAGGTTGCTGAGATCGCCGCATAGCATCATCCGCATCGAGTCATGCCCTCAGAGGAGCTGGGGACGGCAATGCCGTCGATGTCATCCCGCCTGTCGCGCGGTCATGGGCAGTAACGTCCATCTTCGATCGGAACGCTGCAGTACGAATGTCTGCGATGGCACTGATGGACGACGACAAGCAGCGGAACGGGAAGTTGATGTGAGGTCCGGAGTGTCAAGGTTGGCGTCGACGCGAACCACACAATGCGACTCTCACGTCCCTTGCTTCAGCCGCCCGCTCCACACTTGAAACGCGACAACTCACGAACACTTGATGTGCAGGGTCTTTGTGATGCACGCAGACAGTATTCCGTTCACGCACTCACAGTAAGTACGACGCAAATCAGCAGGCCCCATCGACTACACAACAGTCACCACGACAAAGAACACCACTTTCAATACCATTCGAGGTCGTACGAGACTACGACATCAGCAAGGACCGAGCAGTCGGCTCCCGCAAATTTGCCATTGCACGCATACCACGGCGCTACTGGCAGCAAGAAGATGGCGCTGGCTCGGACCTACCGATGTGCAAGCGGAAGGATGAAGACGAAGGTGGCGGATATGTTGACAACCATCCTGTCGATGAGCTCGAACGAGGCTGTACTTCAGTCGAGGCCCCAGGACCAAGCTTGAACAAGGCATCAGAGGCTGGACCCGACAAGAGGACGAAGTCGGAGGTTCGAGATTGTCAGTGGTGGATCAAGCAGGTAGTAAAGGCTCTGGTGGATGAAGGCATACTTGGAGCACTCTTTGATGGATCAAGAGAGGAAACAGCAAAACTTATAGGAGACGCGATGGCCGCACTACCGGTGCACTAAGCTAAGTCACACTTCAGATGCTTTGGTCCTGGGTATTTGGATCAACCGCTGATGCACAGCAATCACTTGCAGGTTTCAGGTTCAAGACAATGCCCATTTCCTGGTCTCAATGACGTGGAGCCGATGACATGATGTCCACCGGATCTTTGTTCTTGTTCAGACCACGTTGCGGTGCGATCAATAGACCTTGTTCCACATGTGCCCGAACACACCGAGTCGTCCACCACTGGCAATCAGACATGTCGACCTTTTTGCCTCTAGAGGTACCCTGTATTACCACACGTCAACACGACTACTGGCTCGCTTCAGGATGCACATACCGATGTAGCGCTATTCAAACTCTTGGTTGGCGGCGCAACAGCGGCCAAGAACTGTTCCAGACCGTCCATAGCTCGGAAAGGCTGTTGGCCATTCTTCAGGTCGCCGATCGCCCCTTTCACACGTTGGCCTCCGGAAGGTGTGTCTACAACGAAGCCGGCAGTGACCAGTCCGATTTCGATCGCTGGCAATGGGCGAGTGCCAGTCTTGGCCATGTCATAGCCGCGAACAAGCTCGAACTGGAAGCCATCCTTGAGAGAGCCAATGACATGGATATACTTCCCTCTTTTGCACGATCTGTCACCACTTTCGGGAATGAAGATGGCCCAATGTGCTTTGAACATTGCACTTTCCCACACGAACAGGCAAATGGGGTGATATTGCGTGGCTTCAGCCGCAACTTTGGTGGGGGGGGGGGGCACCAATCACAACATCACTACCTTGTGGCTGCTCTGGTGTATTGTTGCTTGTGGTAACGGATGATGTTGCCTTCTTCTCGGACCTGCTGAAGAGACCCAAGGTTTCTATGTGAATTTCTTTGATGTTCTCGAAAGGATGATGTTGTAAGTACAGGTATGCTTCTTATCGGATGGCGGTGGTATCGGCTGATGGAGAGTTAAGAATGCCATTACGACAGGTCAGGTCCTCCGATGTGATTGATTATATCGACGACTTCAGCTCTCACCACAGACTGTGGCTCGATCCGGCTTAGGGCGGTCTCGGCTGCTTACCGCACCTTGCAAGGGTTGTCTCATGTCTATTATTCGCAGACGCGCGCCATCACAACATGTGCACTGCCCATCGCCCAAGTTTGTCTCTCATCAAGTCATTGTTCACTAAGAAAGGTCTTTGCAGATACCTGGCTGTTCAGCTCGTCAAAGATACAAAATCACTCCCCATGCGCCTGACCGTACGGCGTGCAGCTCATGGCCGGCATAACTTTTGACCATGCAGATCTGCCTATTGGTGACGTCTATCTTCCCGGACACTTCCCACATGGTCTACCCAGCCCAGCTGAGGTCAGGGTGAAAGCCGCTCAGGATGGTATTGATACCAGGAATACTTTCAGACCGGATCCAGTTCTATATCCCGAGCTTGGACTGATCATCAAATGGGGTCGCGACATCACCATAGCGGAGGGACAGTGTCTCTGGTTCATGAGCAAGCATCTTCGGGGCGTAGTCCCGGTTCCTGAGCTCTACGGTTGGACTGTTGATAGCGATCAGACATTTCTCTACATGCAGCTTGTTAACGCCGACACTCTGCAAGGCCGTTGGAATGACATGAGCGAGGATGACAAACTCGATATCTGCGCACAGCTGCGAGATATGATGGCTGCATGGCGCCGGATACAGTGTCCTGGTCCGACTAGCAACGACAGCAGGCCCAGAACTATTCTAAGTACAGTCATGTCATGGCTGAGATTCTGGAGGCCAGCACCAGCCATCAGGCTTGGCCAGATATGCGGCCAAGCGCTACGCGACATACTCTTTTACAATGCAGGCCAGTATCCAGCAGGGCCGTTCGACAATGTACACAGTTTTCACGACTGGCTCGCAAAGCTTGCTTGCGCCAACGATGCAAGAAAAGACGTAGAAGAGCTGTCCGGGCTCGAGGACAGTGTTGCTGTCACCTTCACGCATGGCGACCTGGATCATAGCAACATCCTCATCTCAAAAAAGCCAGACGGCCCTCCAAAGATTGTGGCAATCATTGACTGGCATCAATCCGGCTGGTACCCTGAGCCATGGGAGTGGCTCAAGGCGCAGATGGTAGCTGGACACAGCTCACAATGGACAAAGGAGTATTTGCCGAGAACTCTTCGTCCAGCTCGGTACGAGTATCACTATTCCTGGGAGTACATCAAGATGGCTACCATATGAAGCCCAATGCATTGAAGCACCGCTGGACGCTTTTGAAGACGTGCAAAAGCGGTGCTTCTGGCATTATGATTGGCAGACTATGTTGGATTCTTCCTCTTAGTATGATCCTTCTAGCAGTCATCAGACTGGTACGATCAAGCTATTCACAAGTCGCCGTGACGACTTCGACAAACATATTCACTTCGTCACGTGGCATTCAATGTGAATGCCATTGTGTAATGAAGAACACAAAGCGCAAGATGTGAATGTGCGGCCTTTGCTTTGTTTACACTACCACGCAATAACACTCGGGGTATATACTCGACGACTGCTGCGCTTGCTTGGAGTTGTTGACACCACACTTTCTCAAGCAACATCACGCATCGCCACTTTTACCGCGTAGCTCTTGAGCAAGTACTCCAGACAACCACGAAACCAAACCGATTGCCCGTCATGTCCTTCGGAACGGGCCATAACATAGAGGACTACCAGTCGATGCTGGACGAGCACAAGCAGGAGCAGGAGCAAGAGGAGGCAAGAGGGGACTACGGGGGTCTCTTCGATGGCTTCGGATTTCGGGAAAAGACGCTGGCTAGGCCATCCCTAAGCATGGCTCGAGCAAATCGACAGAACCGCAGCGCCGATGAGCTGCCTGACGCAGATGTGACTATGCGTGCGAACCCTAGAAGCATAAGCAAGCCAATCCAGACTCCTCTGCCGACATCAGCCACGGCGTCGAACCTACACAGACAAGCTGTCTCGATAGGTGATATGCTTCCTCAACAGAGTCGATTGGCGCCGAAGTCTTTGCTGGCCAATTCTGCAACCTCTATGGACATCATGGAGGAATTGGCGTGCGATTTCTCGACGTCGGGCCTCAGCCGCTCAACGACAGCTACGAATGTGCCTCACTCAGCCGGTCGTATACCGACGAAGCCAACACCCAAGCAGCCACAGCTACAGAATCCCTATTATGCCCTTCACGTGGGCCTCGAGCAAGCCATGGTCCAGATGCATGAAGCCATCGCGGCTGCAAGTGCATTGTTCGACAAGATGCTGTACGAGGACGGGAGCATTCTCGCGAAACTCTCGCAGCACGCGAAGACTAACCCCAAACATCGCCTCAATCAAATTTGTCAGGGCTTAGGACACATTGCCTCGCTACTGGGCAATGGTCGTCCCGGATGGCGTCTAACAGACATGACTGACGACTTCTTTCAGGCGACGCTCCCGGTCATCCAAAAGGTAGAGGCAGCCCTGTGGCGGCTAATCCACATGCCCTGCTTCTATTGGCTGCGCGAGAAGGCGTACGAAGAGGCATCAACCATCACGCATAGACTTCGCCGTGTGCAAGAGCAACGCAGAGATCTTCTCCAAGAGATGGAGGACGATCTCTTCGAACAGGAGATCGTGGAGGCGTTGGAGGAGGAGCATGGTGACCGTGATGGTGATCTCGGTATGGATGGTGCTATGGGCTGGGGCAGTCAAACTGCACCGGCCCCGGCGCCATCGCACGGCATAGGCTACCATCATGCCACAGTAGAGGAGGACGATGAGATGGATGTGGATCTTTTGTGATAGCCTTGTAGAATGATACTCTGTAGAACTATCCTTGCTTGCCTCCCTTCACCTCAGCTGATTATCCGGAAACGGTAGGTCAAGATGCCGATCAACGTAGTGCCCAGCACTGGGAGGAATGGGTGCCTGGTGACAATGAACCTTTCAGTAGAGACAACCAAATGACATCTGATGCTTACATTCACGCGCCAAAGAATTTGGTTGGGCACAAAATTGTGCAGACCGGGCGATAGATCGCAGTCCACAGCTGGTGACCTCCAATGGATTGTGAGCTCAGGCCAGGAGCATCCTACATTACCCTTCTTCCGCCCTACTTCTTGCTATCGCAAGCAATATCCGTAGACTGCGTCGGCGGGTCAACATAATAGTCGTGGTACCAGTAGACCTGTCCTTCTGGCTTGAGACTCAAATTAGGCAGAGCCTCAACAGTCTGGTCCGTCTTGAGGACTGTGTATTGTGTCTTGTAGCTGCAACATTGGAGTTAACGAAAATGTATAGACGGAATGCCTGCGCGAGGTTGACTCACTACTGCTGCGAGCAATTCCCAGGCGGCTCTGGGAACGTCATCTCGATACGACCTTGCGACTCATAGACTGTTGCGGTGTTGTTGTTGGAGACGACGAAGGTGGTGTTGGGGAAGTGCTGGTCGCGATTAGAGATAAGACTCTGAGAGGATCGGACTTGGGGGTATTTACTCACCACAATGTCACGTCCGTTGGCGAGGAAGCCTTCCTTGCATTTCTGAATGCCATTGGCGCCAACGCAGTGGATCGTGAGAGTCGTCTGCATGCCGTCCGCTGGGAAGTAGTCGGTGTAGCCAGTGGTTACATCACGAGCTTCGGCTGCGTTCACGAGGCTGAGAGTGGCATTAGCATCCGCTTCGCGCGAATTGCATGATGGCCGTACGCTTCCAAGAACGGCTTGAACTCTTTAGGGAGATCTGGACGTGGTGCCCAATCGCTGAAGTTGATGGCAGTGCATAGCTGTGCTCCTAGGACCAGGAGAGTGGTTGCTGTGGCTTTGAACATAGCGACGGGTTGGCTGGGAGTCAGCGTTGGAGAGAAAGATTTCGAGGCTCTTGTGGTAGTAAGTGCTTCTTCATGCTAGTCCTCGAAGTGTCGATGCCGAGACCGGTATAAAATGTGCTGTTGGCGGTTGTGAAGCTCCAAGAGTATGCGTAGCGGTGTTGAGCTCTATACACCAGCCCTTTCGTAGGCGTAAGATACACGTCACGCTTGCCGTACGTACAACTACCCGAAGTCTGCGACGTGATTTTGACTACGAGTTCGCCAACAGGCACAGCGCGGCTAGCACGTGACACCAAACTTGATTCACGTGCCACCAAAACTTGAATTTCCCTCGAATGAGGCATGCGGCATGCGCGGAGCCTTGGCTGCACCCATGTCTTTGTACGGCCAGATTGTTCTTTAGCGCAACACGCCTGACCAGCCTCGCAGTCGACTTGGACTAGGACTTCAAAGCTCATCACAGGCTCTCTTGCACGACAAAGACGTACATCATCCAATGCAACCGTTGCGATCCATAGCAGCAATGACGGAAGATGAGATCGCATCGCAAGGCGTGAAACACAATACAATAGAAACCACGACGCCAGAACGAATTCGATATCCACAAAGCTTCCGCATGAGCTGCGAGATGTCATTTGGAAGCAGATATTCCTAGCTGAACCATTCAAGTTCTGGATATGCGGGTGAGGGTAGAAGGTGGAAGGAAGGAAGGTTACCTCCTACGTGTAAGTTGACGGAATCTTGGCAGGGGCCATCAAGCGAAGCGGTGCTTGGTCCGCGACGACATGGATGTTTCCATCCTTCCTCTCTCCTGTACGCTGCGCCAGTACCACACACTTCTCCTCTGCACCAACATGCACACCAGGATGTTGGCTGTGCCTCTTTACAAATTACGCGGCATGTCATACCGTATTGTCACTCGCACTCTCCTTCATCTCGCCTATGCTCTCGATCCGGACGACATGGAGCAGCTGGCCAATCACTGTGCCCGTCAGCGCAACGTGCTCTCTGCATCTCTGCTGCGTCCGCCAGTAAGCGGCGGCACACCCACTAGGGCACCGTCTCTCTTCACAACTTACAACTTCACATGGGCCACGGTCCACGGCACCCTCGCGCGCTCGCCATGCGCGGCAGGATGCTATTGCCTCCGGACGACTGATTGCTTGAAGGATCAATCTCATGGATGATGGCCATTCGAGCCTGAAATCTGCGTACCAGACGCGTATCGAGTCCACCAGCGGCGCCTCCTCTCCTCCAATCGAGGCGCAGTGCTATTGGAGGTCAAGTGTGATGGCTAGGTCCGCCGGAATGGCATTATGCATTGCTCAAGGCCGTTCTTGTTCTGGTTGTAGAACTACTCTCACCGTCCCACCGCAGGCTGCAAGTACCTACCACGAAGCAGCGCCGGACTCGCGCCGGGAACATGGCGTTCCAGCCGCTGTCCGTCGGTGACATCCTCATGTTGTCCCAGACAGCATGGAAGATAGGACGAGCTTTCACCCACGGCAAGAAGAGTGCGCCTTCCGAGTTCGCCGAGATTGAAAGAGAAGCAAATGGCCTGAGCGACGCCTTGAAGCTGGTCGCCGAAACATTGCACTCAGATGGAAGCATACTGTCGCAAGCGGACAACGATACCAAGTCTGCAATCAGTGCGATCCTGGAGAGTGCACACAGGACCCTTGACGACCTGGACAGCTTCGTGGATCGATATCAGGTCATCAAAAAGAAAGAGACCAATGCAGGCTTCGTTGTTGAGCGAAGCTGGAGCGATGTCGTTCTGGCCAACTACAACAAGTTCAAGTGGACGACAGAAGGAGGCGACGTTACGGAACTGAGGAACATGCTACAGATGCACACCAGTTCAATCAACCTCACGATGCAAGCATTGCAGAGCAGGTCTCTGGCCAGACTAGAGAAGACCGTGGTGCCAATGGCTGGTATGCCATTCTTACGAAGAATGTCCCATGTCCGAAATTGCGCTAACATGTAGCTAGAGAACATCGCCAGTATCCACGACCGGGCTCACGGCGACCTTGGCGAGGAGATAGATGACCTGCATCGTATCATAATGTCCATTGCTACCAGCATTCCACGTCTTCAGGCAACGGACAGAGCGATCGAGTCAGGAAGCATACGCGACAGTACGAGCACAGTTTCGACCGTCGAGCAGATCACTGCAAGCTACGGCGAGCGACGAATGCTCGAGCCTCCTCCACCACGTTCTTCAAGCTACCAATTACCCCCACGCGACGTCAAACGTTCCCCACGGGGTTCTCCTGCGCAACTTGCCGTCAACGGATCCAACGGCGAGAAGTCAAGTCGCGAGGACTCTGCTTATTATAGTGTTTCCTCTGACCGACAACCCTCCGATAAGGATAAATGCATGGATTGGGACTTCGAAACCGGATCGCCGGTTGATGCTCGCGACAGCATAGGCGGGCACATCGAGGGAACCGCGGGCCAATCGCCCAACGATAGCGCATACGCGTCTAGCTCGCGCCGCGCTTCGTATCGGCGCGAGTCGACGACCCTTCCAAGCTTGTTCAGAGCGGTTGACGAGCAGTATGATGCCGTCGCTGGCAGTAGCAGGGACGAACAGAATGTGGACGTGTCACCGAGAAGCGAACAAAGGTCCTGGAGATCATCTGCAGACACCGACCTGCTAGGGGCCCCCGCCATCCCAGACAAGAGCGACAAACGACCGAGTCCGCCCGCGACACCGTCTTCGATATTCTCCAGAGTTTCACGAAGCAAGAGCAATATCATCATCAATGATCGTCCTCGGACCGCAAAGTCTATAGCACCTTCGACCAGGGTGTGGTCTGCCCAGGTTCAGTCGCCAAACTATACCGAAGGGAACAGGTTCGAAAGACAGCTGTTCCGCAACGCGGCTATACTGTGCGATGTGCGTGGTCACAGAGTTGAGTACGCCCGCGAGAACCCTGACGAGCCGGATCCACGATACAATGTCGACATGGTCGACGCCTGTAAGGGAGGTCGCATCTGCGTGATCCGCAAACGGGAGAATCGGGAACATGGTGGTACGAGAGTAACAACCTCAATATGGTGTCTATCGGACGACGGCGAGATGAGGATTCAGCACAAGCTATCAGATCTGCAAGAGACTGTCCCATACTGTTCGTACTTCGAGCCCGAAAAGGTGTCCTTGCAGCCAGCAGAAGGTCCCATCGAGCTCAAGTGCCACGGCGACCAATGGGGCGACATGTTGACGGAGGAAATCAAGACGAACTGGGTCAACTACTACTTTGCGTCCGAAAACGACGCTGTGGCCTTCCAGTCGGCTGTGTTTGGCCGCTTACTGATCGGCAGCTATCGAACGACGAAGACGACCGTCATCCACGAAGGCCTGAAGGGCGCCTTCGCCTTCGAAGAACAGTTCGCCAACATCGAAATGCTGCGGCTATGGGAAGACGACGGCGTAGCTACAGCCGGTGCTGCAGGCGGCGTTCTGGCTCTCATGCATATCAGCTCGAACTTTGGCGAAGGCTGGGCACGATGGTGGATCAACAGCAGCAAGCAACAAGTCAAGGTGAAAGACGATGGTCTGAAGTACGCCAAGGTGAAGGGTATTGACATCACAGTTGTCAGACCTGGCGCTGCTGCCGCTGCCGAGAGATTGAGGAGTCCGTCTTCTGCTGCTAGTGAGATTGTGCCCTCGAGGCGGAACTCTGAGAAGAATTCGCCTGTTAAGCAAGTCAATGGTGTTAAGATCGAGTTTAAGACTGAGGAGGAGAGGGCGAAGTTTGTGAGTGCGGCAAAGAAGGCGCAGATGAATACTATACCGCTGCCGGATCTGTGAAAGCATAGAACATCAACTCTTGGCGGCACCAGCGGCTGTGATTCTGACCCATGGGAGCCTACAACGTATGCGAGCGCCGAGAATCCATCATCACCTCAACATTCGAGGAAAGACTTAGCGCTGGTGAACCACTCATCGTCTCCAGGCGAGAGTGAGGCAAGCGTTCCGACGCTTCTTCAACGCGCTGTACTCCAGGGTTCTGCGCGCGAAAGTGCCTGATGGAGGCTACGGGACCGTCTGACTATGGTTACTTCACGCCAGATCCAAATGAGAAGCACCACGGCATCACCATTGAAGCCTCACCCTTGGCTCACTGTAGCCGTGAAGCCTGCGTCACATACAGCAATGCGGCTATATATTGGCCTTGTTCTGTTCTGTTGTCGTCTCAACTACAACGACAACGACCACACCACACCGCCCCTGGCGCCGCCGCCCCTGCCCCCTCCGCCGCCGCCGACGAGGCCGAGAAAAATACCACACAAAATTGTGTCCATATAGCCTTCTTACAACCACGCAAGAGGACAAGACGGGACAAAAGTCTACCCACAAAACGCGCAATTTTGTGCCAATCCAGCGCTTAGCACCACGCAACAGAGCAAGACGGGACAGCAATTGACTCACAACGCACAATTTTGTGCTCATCCAGGCCTATCACAGCGCAACAGAAGAAAGAGAAGGGACAGCACAAATTTGTGTCCATCCAGGGCTTATCGCCACGCAACCATGAAGCTCACCAACAGATCCGCTCCCAGTGACAGACGTGGAAAGCTGCACACAAAAGAGATGGAATGGTGTGTTCTCAAGCACTACCGTACTCACACGATGTACATCCTGGACGACCAGCAAGGTGATGCGCCAGTGGCCGACCTCGACCTAGCAGCCCATTATGCACGTTGCGCAGACTTTGCAGAGTTCTTCCAGATCTACTCAGTCTACGAAGTTCGCTCCATCTCATTTCCACCGGACAGTACTCAGGAGCAATTCACCGAATTCATAGACGAGATACTCGGCAACAAGGGCTCGGACGACCACGTCATCTTCGTGTACTTTGGCAAAGCGTACGGCGAGGACGAGAATTACATGTGGTGAATACTCTATCCCATTGGATCGATATTATTGACTGAGCACTGACTAGGATCTACAGGCAGTTTCGCGGTGCTCCAGACCATCCCATCAACGCCCATGACTTCATTCATCAAGTCAACCATACCGACATCGACGTTCTGTTCATCCTCGACTGCTTCATACAGACCCGGCCCACCAAGCCATGGAGTCGCGACCACGCCATGACCGAGATATTCGCCATGAATACCGGCATGCACAACGAAGATGGCGAGAGGATCAGGCACCGCGGAGACTATGCCGTCAGTATCATCGAGTACGTCGGAAAGTACTTCAATCGACTCCAGGAGAGAGGCCCACCCAAGAAGGATCGGGCCATGCGATCAATCCCAGAGATTCTGATGAAGGACAAGGAGATGTATGACAACACCATTCGACTCTGGTTCGCGCATCCTAAGCCGAGCAACACGCCATCGGAGGACGACCCCATTTGGCGATTCAAGTGTGATCCGGTCAAGATCAGTCGTGGTGAGAAGTTCAAGTTCTATGGCCTTCACATCCAGCCGAACCCGCTCAGGGTTGAGTTGGCTAGCGTGTCGGTCACAGCGGATGATGAGGCTGCAGGAGAGGATGGGGCAGCGCCTGCTGGGCAGGGAGCTTGCAGTGAGGATGGAGATCAGGAAGATGACGAGGACGATGAAGACGAGGACGAAGGCGTCTTCGTGCAGTAGTGGATCGGAGTGGTATATGCAAATCTCACCGGGCTCGAGGGGACCGGATGGATTGTAGAAGGAGTCAACTGTTACCTTAGCGGAATCCACGACACTGGTATGCCTACGACTCTCTTGCTTCGGGCACATGTGCCATGTATTCCACACAAAATTGTGTGCGGCCGCGTCGTAGACACGTTGCCATCACGATCAGCTTGAACGCATCACACCGATACAGCCATGGACGTGATTGTCATCAACGGAACCTGCCGCGAGCTCAGCTTGGCTGGGAGAGAGACGAGATCATGGGCTTCTCAGCGTGAGTGCCGGCATTTGCGAACCTATAACTTCTCTCCATGCAGACATGTCTGCTTTGTGACTCCATACAAAATTGTGCGCATCGTGGTGGCGGAAACCTCGCAATTGCCATCAGAATCGAAGTTCTCGTCAACGGTGATACTCCAGACATGGGACGGTACCTGGGTGCTATGCGACGCAGCTTCACTTCACTTCCGTGTGATCAGGAGCGTGCCTTCCTTACATGCATCATTGCAGGACGGGGGTAGCATCTGGATACAAGAAGGCTTGATCAGACCTCACACCTCGCCCAACTAACAACCCAACACCGGCTCACTCCGCGTTACCACATCGCTATATCACACGCTACAGACACTGGATATCACACCAACGAATACATCCAACACGACAAAGCATACGACACTACCATCGCCACGATGCCCGTCAAGGGGCAGCTATCTAAGATGCCGAGGAAGGCAAGCGCCTACATACTGGACGCCTGTCCGGAGGATGAAGACGACGGCTTCAAGGTGATGTCCATCCACTACCAGAAGCAGAGGATCATGCGCCTACTCCATGAAAGACACATCGATTGCGAAGTGTGTGCTGTCAGCTTCGCACCCAATGCTCAGGCAGGAGACGTGCTCAAGTACTTCACGCAACAGTTCGCCACTAAGACTAGGAACGAACTCACCATCCTCTACTACCACGGAAATGCTGGATCGAATGGCAAAAGTTACACTTGGTATGAGCCGCGATTGCATGTGATGTGACACCGCTGACATTCTACAGGAGGTTCGAGAAGTACCCAGATCAAGACATCAATGCTTACGAGTTGATACTGTTCTTTGTCAACTCCGGTCTCGACGTCTTTATCATCTGAGACTGCTGGATCCCTGACCGCTTCCGAGACAAGTGGAGGCCACGTTCGAACAATGTCGAGATCCTTGCTCGCGGCGAACCAATGCAGCTCTCCAATGGAACGATCATAGAGCATGATGAATCCGACTTCACTAGAAACCTTGCCATCGAAGTGAGCCACTTCGTCAAGAAAATCGACGTCCCAGGACCAAGGGGCTTCCAGAACTACCATGTCCCTCTTTCCATCAGCCACATCCTGCAGCGTAACAAGAAGCTGTGTTCAAATCCTCGTCGTCTCGTTCTCAAGCGAACGCGAGCTGGCAGCAAGCTGGAGATATGCAGGCATGTTCTAAACCCCGACGATATCCGCCAGCACGGGAAGGCAAGATGGTTCAGTAAGTCCATTCAGGGAGCCAATCCACAGGTTGAAGCGACTTCAGAGCCGACAGCAGAGGAAGCAGGAGTGGGAGACGACGAAGCAGAAGATTCACTCTTCGTAGAACAAGCAGAAGACGATGACGAAGGCTATGCGGAGGGACCATCGCAGACACCGACGTCAGAACATACCTGTCCCAGCGACACACCAAGCGCCCCTCAGGCGAATGAAGACGGCGCCACGACATCGGCATCGCAAGGCTTCGAGTCTCCAGGTCGCTTGCCATCTCCACCAGCCAGCCTGTTTGGGGATTGAAAACAACCATCAGCCCTCATGGGTTCAGCATGAGGCGACCAGCGATGAACATACCCAGAAGACGTCGAAGGACTGTTACAATACACACGACGAACATCCAAAGGAAATCTACAACTCTGCGTCGCTTGAAGGGGAGTTGTACCATATCAGGTTGACAAAGGCGAGTGCGTGAGGAGCACGCCCGAGAGGGTGTGTGCACAGCGTGGCCTGTCGCGATATACGTGAGACAATGCACGCTTCATCATGCGAGGACGCGGGAAAAGTCTCTGGCAGGTCCTCAATGACTTACGGATTGCTCATACCAAATGCGACATATTTGAGTAGCCCCTGCTCGAAGGTGTTAGTTCGGCTGCTAAGACTGATGCTTGCACAACGCCACGAAGTCGTGTGCTAGACTGGAGCATGGAAGGGCCGGCAATACTGCTCGTTGCTGCCTCAGAAACTCGAACAGGACCCGTACAAGATTGTCGATTGCTTAACGATCTGTTGCGAAGCGCTTGCCTCGCGAGTACTGCTGCAATCCTCCCCGTTCATGCTTGCCGCGGTACCCTCGAGCAAATCCTCATTGTAAGTATTACGACGAAGCGCTTGGTACATATCCATCATGGTATCGAATCAAGAAATTTGGAATGTATCATGTGAGTGTATGAAGTCTATCATCTATCTCATCTATAGCGGAAGCGCGTACGCAGACCGCAGTCTCAAAGCCCATACTCCCTAGCATCAACCATGTCGGGTATCATAACTCTGTAAAGACTGTAGTCTAGACAGTCTCGCTGCCAGAATATCGGTGACCAGTCTCCTTCTCCTTCTCATCGAATTCCTTCTTCTCAAGGCCAGCCTCATCATCACTGGCGTTGAAACCATACTCTCTCGCTTTCGAATCAATCTCCTCATCGCTCAGGAATGGTAGCTCCTTGCTAGCCTGGACGTAGCTCATATTCTCCATGAATCCCTTTGCGAAGATCAGATCGACCTCTTCCAGTGAGCGATTGGCCGTCTCGATGTAGAAGAAGTAGATGATTGGGAAGAAGCAGGCGTTGATAGCCGCGAAGAAAACGTATGTCCCGAATCCTGAGGTGCCGAGGTTTGAGATCATGACTGGAGTTATCATGACGATGACGAAGTTGAAGAGCCAGTTTGTTGACGTGCTCACAGCGTTCGCCTTCGCTCTGGTCTTGATCGGATTGACCTCAGCGGGATATAGCCAAGGTAGCGGTAGCCAGGTCGCTCCAAAGAATGCGATGAAAAGGAAGAAGCCGACCACGGCGCCGTTCGCAGCTGAAGGTGTGCCAGGGATCAAGCAGGCGAAGGCCAGCACCATGGAGAGACATTGACCGACGGTGCCGATCAGGAAGAGCTTTCGGCGTCCGACGCGTTCGATAACGAACCATGACGTTGTGGCGAAGATGGCGTACACTATCATATTGACACCGGAGAGAATAAGGGACATAGTACGGCTCTGGCCGACACTGTCTTCAAACAAAATCGGTAAGTAGTAGATGACTGCATTGCAGCCGCCGACTTGTTGGAACAATTGCGATGAAGCACCAAGCATCATGCGTCGGAAATGTTGAGTCTTGCCGCCGGTGAAGAGGGCGCTGTACGGCGTGTTGCCCCCGATATGGCCCGAAGCGCGGATGCTATCGTTGATGAGGCCAAGCTGAAGCTTGACCTCGTCATCCTCGCGGTGAAGAGCACGTAGTGCTGCAATGACGGTCTCTGCTTCCTCGTGGCGGTCTCTCGTAAGCAGCCACCTCGGCGATTCTGGCAACCAGACCATGAATACGGAGAGGAAGAGGCCAAAGACGATTTGGAAAGCGATAGGAAAGCGCCAGGTCAGGTCGTCGGGGCCGTACGAACAGCCGAAGTCAATCCAGTATGCGATCACCGTTCCGATGGCGACGGTACCGCCTTCAATGCAGATGAGCAGACCGCGGTTAGCGCTGTGCGAGCACTCTGCTTGATATGTTGGAATAGTAGATGTGTTGATACCGTTGCCAATACCAGTAATCGTTCGTCCGATGATGAACTGGGCAGTGGCACCACCATATACCGAAGTAGCTGGAATCGCCGTGATCTGGATTATCACACCAATGATCATAATGATACCACCGGCAATGATGGCTCGCCTGCGACCAATCCTGTCACCGTATGCCAGCTGGAAGAGTGCGCCGACCAGACAGCCAATCTCGTAGATTGCAGTCACAAAGCCTTGCCATGTAGAGTCATCCTTTGTCTCAGGGAACGCCGCGTTGAACTGCGGTGCGGAAATGATACCAGACATGACACCCTGGTCGTATCCGAAAAGCAGGAATCCGTTGGTCGCAACGACGGAGATCACTAGTTGAAGGGTTTTGCCCGTCAGTCCCATGAAGTGTGGAATGCCATGGGCATTGTCCTTGGACGGTGCCTGGAAATGCCCAGCCATGATGGTAGATTATGGCCTTCCAGAGGCTGATGGTGGTGTCCTTGATGGTAGTCGTCCAGCAAGAAGTGACAACGACGCTCAGCACCGCTGATCACTTGGAGTATGAGGAGAGAAAGTGGAACGTGGAGAGGTATACGGAGGGGAAATTCAGGAGGAGGAGATAAGGGTTCTTTTTGAAGGTGGACCATCGCTCGGAGCCTTTTCTCAAAGAGTTTTGCTGTTATCAATACCAACATCCTCCACTTCACGATGTTTCGGTCAACACCCACCTGGTCAGCACATTGAGATCCACTTGCTTGGGTCAATGCTTCCACTTCTCGGCGCAAGACGAAGCTTCGGAGTAGAAGGCTGCACATTGCAGGGCCTTTGCAGAAGCATAGCACACCGGTTCTGCGCCGAAACACGACCGTCGCGGTGAAGAGCGGTTCAGGTGTTGCTGTCACATTGAGGCTACGTCAGTATACTCCACAGCCTGCCGACCCTGCGGGCGACATCCTCGTCTTTGTGGATTGAACATGCGGACAGTGGAACTCTTGGCGTGCCATAGCGGCCGTTCGGTGCCATGACGCCGCAGGTTGGGTTCGAGCTGCGGGTCTTCCTCCAGCTTGGCTCGCTTCTGGCGACTCCTGTGACTGATAAAGTGGATTGTTGCACGATGTCGTCGAGTATCCGCGGACGTCATAGCCTGGAGGAATCGAAAAGTGGATGAGGTCGAATCGCGAATTTCGGCTAAAGTCTTTGGGGTAATCCGCCAGGATCTTTGCAAGGGTTGAAAGATCGCCGACGTCACTTTTTCACGTGCTTGCTGCGCTTGGTATTGCTTGAGTTCGCTTCATCTCCATGTACCGAGCAAGGACCGAAGTCGAAAAAGCATGCTGGCGGCCAGGAACGGCCAAGATCGTTGCGATACGGCGTGCTTGCCATGTCTTGGTCGGAAGGCCCGACAGCCCACAAAATTCGTGTGATAGGGATTTCTCATTCGTTGATCTTTTCAGGACCGTACAATGGCAGACCGTCTGCAGCCGCGCCTACTACATGCGTCGATCGACAAGTTGTGCCGTATGATGAGGGCACACTGCCGCCAAGCGCTTAGCTACAACCACGATCGTTACTACCACTCTTCTCCTGCTTGCCGCCGAAAGCCATCCTGCTGAGACTGTCAACAATACCGCGCACGCCAGTCTTACCAGCAGCTACTGAGCTTGGTGTGCTTGAGTATGACGGCGGCACGTCCATGCCTGCAACGACGATCGTCAGCAATCATGTCTGAGACATGCAGAGAGCTTGTGCAAAGCTTTGGGTCAACTTACATGGGTTACTGGTGAAGAAGTTCCTGGGCCTCAACAGCACTGTCATTGGCTCTGCTGGCATGACAGGGTAGTCCTCTGGGGTTGGAAAGTGCGTCAAGCCAAATGTGTGCCATAGCACCACGTCTGTGTTGTCAAGACTTCCGTCGGGATCTGCTTCGATCCATGCTGGAATGCCTTGAGACGGTTCGCCAGACGTCTGGGGCACGTGGCGACCTGCAGGGTGGATTTGATCGTCGGAGTCTGAGTAGGCGTTAGTGATGATACTTGCCCAAGCCGGGTAGATGGTAACTTGCACTTGGTAACATGGACTGCATGGCGTGCGAACCCGGCACGTTTCCAGACCAGACCGCCGTCCTTGGGCAGAAGGGACGGCACTTCCCTGCTCACTAGCTTGTACGATACGGGCTTTTTGCTGTACGGATTGAGCTTATTTGTGTTAGCCATCTCCCAGGTGCGACTGGTCGAGCCATCATAATCGCTGATGCCGGTCTTCATGGTATCGAGTTTGGTCTTCTTGGCGTAGAAAGCGTTGCCATATGGATTCTCCGGACTGCCCACTTCGCCGTCCCCTCGCACTGCATCAACTTGGAAGACCGTGTTTTCGGAACCATCGATGTTCGGATCGACACGTAGGCAAAAGAGATGCTGGTGATTGTGTGCATTGACGCCCGGATACACCTCCGTTCCCCATGGAGCCGCATCTTCCCCAGGTGCCAGTGCGTATGTGTTCAGGATCCCCGTAAGCTTAATCTCAAGCTGAATCGTGCCGTCCTGCAGGAAGATCCAGTACACGCAGTACTCGTAGTTGGCTGCGGTAAAGATGTGGCTGATGACGAGCTTACGAGCACGAGTCACTGTCGTAGAGTCGTCTCGGAAGTCAGTGTGCTTGAACAAGATACCAGCATCTTCCTCGTGGATACAGATGGGGTTCTTGATAGTCTGATTCTCGCCAGCACAATTCACAAAGTCAGCGTCCATGTAGTGAATCGCTCCTTTGCAATCACAGCCGAGGGACAAAGAGTTCGTCATATAGCCTCCGCCATACTCGCCAAGATCGAAGGCGTGCTTGCGTTGATGTGGGTGTTCCGGGTTCCCGTATGGCACAACCATCTCTGCCAGTGACATTCGCCAGAAGACTGGTCGAACGTTGCCCTTGTCGTTGAAGGTGATATTTGACAAGACGATGCCTTCACGATAGTTGAAGCCGACGTGGACGTTCCAATTCTGCCACTTCAATGTCCTGCCGTCGACCGTGAAAGAGACACCTTCTGGTTGTGTGATGTTGATGGGCTTGAGATCTTTCCTGAACCCCGTCTCTTTCGCAATTGCCTCTGCGTGGTAGTTAATCGGCGGTGCTTTGTTCAACGGTCGTCGGACCTTCGGTACGTCAATGTGGACGATTTCGCGCTTGTCTGAGTTGTAGATGGGGCAGAAGTCCAGGGGGTATGTATACTGGCTGTCATCCACATGAGGTCGGTAGTACATCAACGCCTGCTGCAATCGAACACCGGATCCAAATCGTTCGTCATATCCAATCGTCCAAGGATCGCAATACACCTTGTACATGTCCTCAGGTGGTATGCCCAGTATCCCGCATTGTTCAATCACTTTTGGGTCCTTCCTGACCACGCTCTCGACGATTTTCAGATCTTCCATTGTGATCAGTGGCTGGACACCCTCCGTGAGCTCCCACTTGATGATTCTGCCCTCATTCAGGTCCACCAAGCCGTCGAAGACCTTGCTGCCACTCCCGATGGCTACTACATCTGCGACACGATGCGGCCGTGGCACAGTCTCTGGCGAGGCCAGCCATTTCTGCATATCCGCCTTCCGCGGCTCCCATAATGTCACAGCATTGAAGTGGACCTGTGGGTATTCTCTCTTGACAACAGCAACAGCTTTCGCGATCTCGTCGGTGGACAATGGATCGAGCGGATGAGCGTGGACGGTCTGCCCGGTAAGGTGCGAGGTCATCTGCTGCAGGCGTTCGAGCAGCATGGTGAGTCGTCTGCTTGGCCAAGATTGAAACCAAGAAACGATACGGAGTCAGATCAGCAAGACGAGGAGTAGAAGAGATACAGTCGCCTTTCAGCATACGACTTTTACCTCTTTGTCACACCAAATCGATTCGCATACCCCGCCAGCGCGCGAGACGTGCATCCATTGAAGGCTTGTAAGTTGTAGCTGCGATGGAGCTGTACGATAGCTTATCAGCAGGGGGAGCACATTTTGCCCGCTTCGGGGTCGTGGAGGAGGCATTGCATGCTCGTCTTGGGCGCGACAGACGCGTGGAAGCTGCACATTCTACAGACAGCACGAGGCTGATGGTGTCGATGAAGGATGGTGAGGTGAGAGCGACGCGCTTGTGATGAGGAAAGGACGCGAGACTCTTTGAGCACGTTACCCTAGTCACACTCTGTTACGTAACTCATACTTCACATGCCTCGTGCCTCGTGCTTCCATGTTGGTAGAAGGGAGTTGGAATGCATCTGAGACAGTGAGTCTATGCTGTACTATATGTTCGTAAGGAAACTATCAACAATGCAAAACTGTCGCAACTCTGCAGTCATAATCACAAAGAACCCGCAGCATGAACGTCAGATCACAAAACAAACTCCTCCCATGCTCTCATCCATCCTATCCCGATTCTCGTCTCTCTTTACCTCTAGATGAACCTGAACCTCTTCGCAAGAAAAAGACAAGTGATACCGAAGCAAAAATCGACCCCGACGATTCCAAACCACCAAGCCAACGTCTCCTGCCCTGCGCCTGGAACTTTGACATTCATACCGAAGAGACCAGCGATCAAATTCATCGGGACCAGGACAGTCGCAAGGACCGTAATCTTGCCCAGCAGCTCGTTAGCTTGGGAACCCTGCTCGGTGTGTTGAAGCGTGATCTGAGCGAGGTAATTGCTGTGGCTCCGACTCAGCATCTTTTCGAAGTGACCAAGGTTGGACATCATGGTGACAATATGATCCTGAACGTCACTGAGGTAGAGTCCCACATCGCCACGGGGCGCGACCGAGTACGATTCGTTGCACTTCTTGGCGAAGCTCTTGATCACATCTGCTTTGCCGCCGAGCAGTCGAGAGAGAGCCATAATCCGCTTTCGACACTCGCTGATCTGCTTGAGCATGGTTCGAGAGTCTTCAAAGCGTGCGGTGAAGACTGAGTCCTCGATCGTGTCGGTTTCGGTCTCAAGCTCGCGGAGAACAGGGCCGAAGGAATCGACAATCTCATCTATCAAGGCGTAACAGACCCAGTCGGCAGAGAGGTTCACGTAATCGCGAAGTCGTCCAATACGCTTTCGAACAGTCGATGCGTGGTTGTTCTGGCAGAAAGAGAAAGTCAAAAGACCTTCGCGGAATACCACAGCGTAGACGTTGATTGGCTCCAAGTAGTCATCGCTCTCCTTGTCCAGCGCATAGAAGCTACGGAAGCAAAGGAAGTAGTAGCTTTTGAACAGCTCAACCTTCTCGCGGGTCTCTTGGGTGGTGATGTCCTCTCGCGTCAAAGGGTGGACACGGAAAGCCGAGCATATGACCTGAATCTCTTCTTCGGATGGGTTGAGCATATCAAGCCACCAGACGCCGCCTTCAGGACCAAGCTCAAAGATGTCACGAAATGTCTCGCCAGGCATGAGCAGACCGCCAAGTTCAGGCGCATGAATGGTCTCGTCAATCTCCGAGGAGAAGAATGTCCACCTGTTGACCTGCTCACCGTTGCTGGCCACACGATGCATCATTTCGTCCGACGAATCGCTCGAGTTGACCTTCTCCTCATTGTCAAGCTTATCCCCAGTGATGCCGTTGATGACGCGCTTTTCGATATTCGCAAAGTAATCGTTCAGGTGGCCGTTCTTGCTCAAGTCAAGAAATTCCTTCTTCTGTTGCTCATTGTGCTTGGCAGCTTGCGGCATGAAGGGATGCGCGGCAGGTGTCTTTGCATGCGTGGTAGCAACGAATTCCTCTAAATCCTCAAAGTCGATCGTGTACGTGTTGGGCGGCTCCTCTGGTGGAAAACACACATCGTCCTCAACGGAGCTGCGAATAGAGGCCACGTCTGACCGCATGTTGGCCGCAATGACCGAGCCTCCTCCAAGGCGCTCTGCATCTTCACCAAACGTTGGTCGCCGGCGTGATGCGGTTGCGTTCGAGTTGGTGCGATGGATGGATCCCGGTCCAATGGATGGCGCCTTGCTGTTGACGGTGCCGGATCTGCCACGCTTCGCTGGCGCAAAGGCATCAACTGAGTTTGGAGGGGATGTTGAACGGTCTGACTGCGCGGCTTGAGACCGGATAGAATCTCCATCGCCTTCATCTCGGCTGCCGTGCATAGCACGACGGAACGTCGCGCGGCGTGGAGCAATTGGGCTGTTGGGACTCAATGCGTTGGTATCGCGCCTCTCTCTGTGCCAATCTTCATCAGCGGAGCGCAGCCTGTCCGAGCGTGCCGACCTCTTGCTTCGCACACTCTGGTTGTCGTCAATTGCATTTTCGAAGTCGCGAATGGTCGGTCCTTGCGAACTTCCTTGGACAGTGATCTGAGGTCGAACAGGACGATCGACGTCAACGATGCTTGCAAGTGTCCCTCGGCGTTGCTGCTGGAACTCAGCTGCAGGTGGCAGGCTCTCGGACTGGAAGCGGTGGTCGTCCAAATCTGGCTCAGGGGTGCTGTACCTGGTTTGGAAGTCTGCCTCGGAACGGTTGGTGTATGCCATCGCGCCGGTGTTGTTGGACAAGTCCAATTGGCTTTTGTTGTTTCTTACGTCGCGAAGCTAGAGGCCAGCTCTTCTATCCCTCAATGTTGGCGTCTATTTCCTCTTTGTATCCTGCTCGGCGCACAGGCAGGTTCGAACGCCTGACAATTAACCCATCGGATGTGGATGTCCGCCTCCTTCGATCGTTGTTCCAGTCGCTTTGTATTGTGCTATGTCGTCAGTTCGGGCCCAATTATGGGGGTTGCTTGATGTCGCCTCCGCAGACCCAGAAAGGCCCGAGCAGAGGTCGGATGTGGGAGAATTGGAAAGCTTGAGCCCCCGCCAACTTGGTGGTGTTGATAGTGTAATCGCGACGTTCGCGACGATGGTTCTGTGGACGTGGGTTGCACGAGGCGGTAAATGCCTCAGTGGTGGCTGCCAGCTTCAGCGGCAGAAACGAGTAGTTGGGGACGTCGGAGAGTCAAAAGTGACACATGTGGGAAGCGATAGGCAGTGTTGTGTGGTGGTGGTCGAAGATGGTTAACAGACCGAAGTCGTTGGTGTGGCCGGAAGGGAGGAAGGGAGGATGGTTACGATTTTTCGTTGTTCCTTTTGCATGAAAAGTTGCCCGCACGGAGCCATCTTGCACAGCGGCCCAATCACAGACGGCCCGTGGGCCCAACCACGTCGCGGCGAGTGAATAGTCATAGTCATAACACTTGACATGCTTTCCATGCTCTGGTTCACGGGTCTCGATCCAGACCAGACACTCGTGAAACGCGTTGCTCGGCAGATCTAATTGCGCCCTCGAGACGAAATCGCAGATGCAGCAACCCAGTCGAGCCAGCCGTCACCAAACGTCTTTGCACACGTGACACATGCATGCGAATGCGATCGGGCATCGGCCATCGGCCACACCCGCAGCTAAGCTCTGACCTAAAGCGGTTCCTCGCGGACATTCCCCGGCGTCCGGGGTTTGAGCCGCTGCTGTAGCCTGTAGGTGCAGCTGCATAGCTGTCCACACACGCATAACAATACTGTACCTCTCTGTTGCATACCCACAGTCGACGACACACAATGGACCAACTCCTCGAACAGGCGCGATCCATCTACGAGGGCGAAATCGTACGTACACCCCACCACTCATGACTTGCAGCCATCATCTGACAGCTGGCCTCGCAGGACTTCGAAGGCCAGAGACTCGCCGAATACATAACCTACGGCTTCCTCTCTGTAGTAGGAGTGATTGCCTTCTTCGCCGGCTTCATCACCCAGGATATCTACCAAACTCTCTACATCGGTCTCGGTGGCACAGCACTTACCTTCCTGATTGTGGTCCCGCAATGGCCTTTCTTCAACAAGCACCCTCAGCCATGGCTGCCTCCGCGAACAACGGCAGGAGCATTACAGGGCATCAATATTGAGGTGGATGGGAAGAAAGTGAGCTAGAGGGACAATATTGCGAGTGCGAGGAGTTTCTGGCGTAAAAATGGAATCAAGGGATATCATGTTGGTAAAGCCTTGAGGCTTGATACTGAGCTAGAGTCTATGCTAGCTACCTTCTCATGAGCATCTGGAAGAGATGCTGTATGACGAGATATGTCCTTCTCTGTCGTGCCGGACGCGGCTCTGGTCGTTCCGTCGTCTGAATCGTGTAAA
This sequence comes from Fulvia fulva, assembly GCF_020509005.1. Lineage (NCBI taxonomy): Eukaryota > Fungi > Ascomycota > Dothideomycetes > Mycosphaerellales > Mycosphaerellaceae > Fulvia > Fulvia fulva. Next base: position 2,628,857 of record NC_063017.1, on the reverse strand, counting down.
GCGCCTTGAGCGCCATGCAAATGCCTGCACTCAGTAAAAGTACCATGACCGTTTTCGAAAGGTCTCGTGCGTAATTCTGTGTGTGAAGGAGCGTCAGTGATGTGTCCGACATGTGTCATACTTCTGAGTTGTGCAGCGAAAGCTCGACGATCAGATTGGCATATCGTGTGCTTTCGGTTTGTACCTTCACCGCGCTCTGTTGTACGTACCATTTTCACCACCTCCGTCTTCGCAATAACCGTACTCTTCTAGCGGCCATACTTCTGGAACTCCCAGTCACGGTTGTCGAGCGGGCACACCTGACGAGTCTTGAGCCAACGCGAGATGCAGTGGAAGTGGAAAGCGTGCTACGTGCCGTGTCAGCCTTTCCTATCACGTGTGCCCTTCCTCCTTTCACTCACATTGCAGATTCCCCAAGCAACTGTGCACTCCTCACTGGTGGCCGAAGCTTGGTTGGCCTGGCAGTCGATGCAGAGGTCCATGATGTGGTTGCGGCAGATGGCGCAGTTGTCGACGACAATGTCCCATGCCCAGAGCGCGACTGCGTTCCACTGGTTATCCTGTCAGTATGACTTCAAAACCCCCCTTATGCGCCACTGTTCTCCTACCTTCTTGACCTCGAATCTCTTCTTGCCGTCGGTATCGCCTCCACTCGTGCCCACCTTCTTTGGCTTTGGTGCTGCGTCGGTCATCTCTACGTCGGCCATGTTGTTCGTGTCTGTGGTGTTCGATATGTGGTGATGGGCGGGTTCGATGTGGTAAGGAAGGAAGTTGTGTGCTCGTCGAGATATTCATGCGGGGATGTGGAATGTGTTCGTAGAGTTGCACAGTGATTGACTGCTCTTTAGGTAGAACTAGGCTGCGGCTAAGCAAGCTAAACCTTGTCTCCGATAAGCGATATGCTAAAACGCACTTGCCTCTCTTTGCCATTCACGAAACATCCATCGTGTCTTCATTCACTTCGCGACGCGATCACCAACTACCAAATGTGTTTGTTGACTGCTCTGAAATATGACATTGTGAAAACATGGACGAGGTGCCCGTCGTTATGCCGACCACACCTCCTCAACGCCTTCCCGGCCGCGAGATGCACAGTTTGGGATACCTCGAAGGCTGTAGCGATCTGGTGACTCAGCACGAACCCTCAGTCGCCAGCCCTCCCCTCTGAAATCCAGCTGAGCTTCGGGAGGATGTCTCCCGCTAAACCCGCAGATCGACACAGCAGGTATCCTTCCACGACTACCCTCTCAGGTGTACGCCAAACTTCTTAGGACCAGCCATGGAGATCGCTAAGGACAAAAGTTATGCAAGAGATATCAAATGTTCACATCACCATGATTTATAACCTTGGCCTGCACCGTGAACGCCATGCTATGCTAGGTAGATCAGTACCAACTTCAGGAAATCAATCGCCGACAGCACGCTTTTCGGATCTCCTGGTCTTGGTCACTCACAAGTATGCCTGATAGTATCTTCCATAAGTTCAGCGAAAATCTCTAGTCGCACTCCGAGACATCGCCTCGAGCTGTGCCCAGCGACACCGTGAGTGGGAAGATGTCCAAGAGCTCTATCATTCGCCATGTTGAGGCCATAACACGAGGATGCATCGATGCGCTCAACAATCGCGACCTGGACATCTCCTCGCCTGCCTGGCGTTATGTGGCCGACGATGTGACGATTCGGTCTACGAACCTTGTAGCGCAAACTCCGGATGGCGACATTGGGCTTCAGCGGCATTTGGACAGCATTGCCAACACAGTGGCAATTCGTCCTGACTACAGGATGTACATTTCGGAACTGCATACCGACGTCAGCACGCGTGAAAAGCATGCCACCGTATTTGCCAGTCTAGAAACACATGGCAATCCTCCCGGAGTCATACTTCAAGGAGTGGTCATCTTTCGATTTTCCGAGACTGGCGGGAAATGGATTTGTGCAAGGATTGAAAGTGCCAGAGGAATCTCAAGCTTGGCTCCGGTCGAATATCAGGCACAAGCCAAGTCAACTGCACAGCCGAACCCCTGGCATGTGTGGCCTCATTTCCACCAGCACTACCGACACACGATCTAGCTACAGCTGTTGTGTTTTCCAGCTTCGGACCCTGGCCGCGTGTGGTTACATGAAGACCATGCGATTCAGCGTGGCTGGAGCTGGATCGACAGACCATAAAGGTTGCGCTCCCTGCCTTTCGCTTTGTATCTGGCGATCACTCTCGCGACCATGGGACTCATCCCACAAACACTTTGCCTCTTAGCGAACTTGGCTCAGCAAGCTATTTCCATCTGCTTCTACGCTGACGGCGTAACCGTTGCTGAAAGTGATACCGCTTGCGACCCGTCAGCCGAAGTATCAACTTGCTGCGGCCTACTGCCTCGACAATGGCCTATGTCATACCTAATGGAAAGTCAGCCGGGGATCCTGCACCGATAGCAACTGGAGTCAGCCCTGCAATCTTGTCTGTTCCGATCACAGTTCAAGCGGAGGTATGCCCCTGGTGCCCTGCTCCGTCAACGGTGGCCGCTTCACATGCGATTTGCCATACATTGGTCAGGATAATACAGGCAATTGCGCGCATAACTTCACCGTTCGCGGCGCATGCCAGGTCGTGCTAAAGCCGAGCCAGGTTGGTGGGCTCGGTTTGGCTGGAACCCTCGTGGTCCGGGTGGACGAAGCTTTATCGACGCCTGCAGGCGCGTCTTGCGCTTCGCAACAGACGGCGACAGGCACCTGATCTTCGCTTTTCCACTGTACGTCGAGGTGCCTCGATAGGAAGATCATGATGTGCTGACTATCCCTTTGGTGACTACTTCGACAACGCCCACCATAGATACTTCAAACGGAAGCGATGCGGCATCAAGCAATTCGGGATCATCTACGGATACTGCTGCTATCGCTGGTGGAACTATAGGGGGGATTGCCGGCGCCACGCTGTTAGCGGTAGCTACCATCGTATCGTGGATGAAGAGAAGAATGCGAGCACAGGACAGTCCAGTTGGTGCAGCGGAGAAGCCAGTACCAGTTGAACTGCCTCTGTCCGAAGCGACGCAGTCAATGACGGAAATGCCAGGCTCCAAGATCCCAAATGGTCCATCTATCTCGGAGCTAGATACTCGACGGGAGCGGTCAGAGCTCGGATAGGAAAGGTCTCAATGATGCATCGAGTACAGAGTCTGCTGATATGAGCGTTGGCGTTCCACGGGATGCCTAGCACATGCCCGATCTGGCACAAGACCACCAAGCACCTTATTCACCATCATACTTCATGTCATACGTGAACACATCACGCTTGACGACAGAAGCCGGCAACTAATATTTCTCCAACTGTTCCACCTCAACTTGACATCACCGCACGCAAGATAACCATGTCGGCTGCGAAGGACGCCAAGGCAGAGCGTGCGGCTGCAGCCACTGCAGCAGTCTTCTCCGTGGCCGAGCTACTGGAACACATCATCTTGGATGTAGTTCAAGACACTACGCCTCATCATGCATTGGGCCTAGGCGCGACTCTATCACAGCTGACACAGGTCTCACACGACTTCCGCAGCATCATCTACGACTCTCCGAAGCTCGCACGCCTGGCCACAAAAACGTTGCGCATCTCTGGACCCGTCTCGACTTACGACAGACTCGCCTGGTTGTTCGTCGAAAAGCTTGGGCTGCAGCTGACAGGACCCATGCGCTACTGGCCACGCAAGGAGCATTACCGGCTTACCCCACGGCCAGCGAGGTACTCGTGGCTACTTTGTAAGACGCACGAGCGCACAGCAAGAATGCGAAGCTTTCGAGGAGGCGCCGGCAATGCTTCAGCGTCGTGGCGTGACATCAAGCTCACATCAGGAGCATTCGAGATTTGCATCGACATCCCAGACGTGGCTTGCAACTACAGTCCACGGAGCGGCAGGCTCTTGGAGGAAGAGGGCACTAAGAACGTAGAGCTCGAGTTCGACACCGAGGCCACGTTGGGCGTGGCATTCGACAAGTACTGCGAGATCGTGGACAGGAGCATGGAGGATCGAGAGATTGCTAGTGGTTTGAGGTGATAGTGCGATCGAGATCACGAGAAGACCCAACGACGAGGCGCGGGACCCATCTGGATTGAGCCTATGGCGCCGGAGACGAAGATTATGGGTTGGCATGAGGGCACGGTAGTGATCCGCGGTTGACATGGACCTGATCACCAGGTTTATAGCTCAGGTATGGCTAGCGGCGCTGTAGATAACCATCTCGCTTCTCGAGTATCTGTATTCTTTGTCCAGTCGGCTATACTGCGTGCACGTGCAAGTCTGATCTACCGTTCCTTGCCATTCACCTTCGCTACAGTCGCGTGGTCCTTGCTAGCTCGTGCGCAAGAGCCCTGTCTGTGCTTTCGGTCATTCTCTCAACCGCATTTCTGTTGATTCCATTCCATTTCAACCTCATCAGATCACCATAGAGCTCCACTCCTATCGCACATCATGGCCAGCTATGAGATCAGCAAGTCGTCGTCGCCAATGCCATCGCCATCAGCTGCAGCACAAGTTTTCGCTATCTCAGAATTCCTCGAGCACATCCTCACAACACTTGCCTATCGGCTCTCGGACCATCTAGTTACTCATTACCACATCAAGGATGACTTGGAGCCAATGACCACGCTCGCCCGCTGCCAGGCCGTCAGCCGTGGCTTCCATGCGACAGTACGTGGCTCGGCAAGGATCCAGCGACTTGTCGAAACTGCATCACCACGAAAATGCATGGATTAGGGCGAGACTGCACTCCAATGGCTGTTCGAGCACCACCTGCAGATGAAGTTCTGGACTACCTACCAGGTCTGGGATTGGTCTCAGCGCACATGGCGGCTGCCTTTGGCAAATTACGAACTCGGCGTCAAGACCTCGGATGTTCCACTAGCCATGATCCCGCGGTCAGCGATGCCAGGTGCATCAGGTATTCTCACGCAGGGAGGCTTCTTCGACAAATTTTCGAAGGTCTATGGCGATCCAGTGGCAACCTGGCGTCGTACGAAGTTGCAGATCCCAAGTCGTTCGATGGAGTTCAGACACAGCGAGACACAAGGGGCGCCAAAGCTCAAGGGACATGTGGTCAGCTTTCAGGGCCACCAGACACTCGGCGAGGTGTTTGACAAGTATTGCGAGATTCTGAAGGAGATTGTGGAGGGCCACGTGGCACACATCGAAGAACAGGGAGGAATGGTTGAGTCGAAGTGATACAATGTAGTGAGGACAGGCCTACAGTCACCAGCACAACGTCAGGGTATGTGCTAGAATGGACAGCAGGCTGGCTCGACGGCAACGGGACTCGTTCGAGAACTCAGTGTGACGGCCAAATTGAAAACCTAGTTCAAAGCCTGTGTAGCTGTTTGAGAGCTAGCTGAAGCTGGAACTTGGTTATCATTCAATCCATAGAGGGTGTGAACGCACCAAAACATCTGTGCTGGAAGACTGCTTCGCGTATCATGATTCACAGTACTACTACTATGGTATGAGTCAGCCTTGAATGTATGTTGCCCCATATCTGAAGGACATGTGTTGAATAGATGTCACTTTCCACGCGTGACGCAAGCGTGCGCCAAGAAATTCACATGCGCGGATTTGATGGCATACGACTCTTTTTCGAGGCCGGGTATCCCCGCTTCCAAAACTCGCATGATTATCCACGAGATTATTCATTCTTTCCTTCTAACAATAAGCTGCCACAGTCCTCATTTCTGGATTCCGTTCAACAACCTCGTTACAACTCTTCAGACCTCTCATCCGCTGCCACACACAATGTCGGAACACGGCAGCGCAGCAACGCGAGTTTTCGCCATCCCGGAGCTACTCCAGCAGATACTCATCGCACTAGCTGATCAAGTCTCGCAAACTTCTCAAGACGAGCATGAGATGGATGAGTCCTACCACTCTTTCGAGCCAGCCACAACTATCGCCCGCTGTCGCATGGTCAATCGTGACTTCAACGGAACCATAGGCGGATCAAACAAGATCCTCGAGCTCGTGGCGTACATCTCACCGAAGTGGGATGGCGTTTGGTCTGACAGGGCACTGGGCTGGCTGCTGCAGCGGCAGCTCAACTTGGACTTCTCTACTGATGACCGCAACGAGAACTTTGTGCGTTGGGGCATTGTGGAGCCAGGTTGGAAATCGCCTATCCAGGAGTACTTCGTTGATGTTGTACCAGACGAAGGTTATGGCAAGGATATGTTTCATGCCGACGAATTCATGGGTCATGCTCTTGCCGCGTACAAGGGAGCTTTCGACGAGTTCCTCCAGCGCAAGAGTACTGTCGAGTCGACCTGGCGAGATGTCAGGCCAAAGCATCCGTCCATTGAAACCAGAGTATATGTGCACTTTTGTTGCCGCGACTTGTTTAGAGACATCGAGCTCGTGGCTCAGGATACGCTGGGCGATGTGTTCGACCAATATGGCATCTTCCTGACAGATACGCTGGCGCTATGGAACAAGTAGACCAAGCAGAGAAGACTCAAATGAGAGGCGTTATCAGCAGGGACAAAACGTACACACCATACGACCGCCCGAAGAAGCGAGAACTGCAACATGACGGACAAGACGTGCGAAATGGAGCACTCACACAGAAGAGAATGAATGCAGGACGTGAGGATCGATCCCCAAGCAAGAGCCGACAGCGGTTTGACGTTATTGAGCACGCTTTATCGCCGATGCGAAGCCGAAATATGAAGCCATGAGGTGAACTAGTACGCGAGCAGTAAAATCCATAATGGCTGAGCTCTCGAAAAGCTAGCACTTCATAGCAGGTTTTGCAGAGTGATAGATATTGCAAGTACGATACATTCTGACCGAGACATAATCAGCAAGACTAGTGCACATCTTGTCTGATCGTACAGCCAAGGAGTGTTCACGCATTCTGTACTGTTCCTCTTCGCAGCAAAGGGCTTTGCCGTACCAATAGTACACACTCTCTGCTATGCCGCCATCGGTAACTGTCATTATCTTCTTTAGCCCATGAGCACAAAATGGTGCCACGCCATGTGGCTGAGCTGACTCTGCTGCTTCGAAGTAGTTGGCAGGAGGAAAGCCAAGCATTTACATGTTTTCACCTGCAGCATGCGAAAAATCCGGCGCATCCCTGCTAGCTCCAATAGCCTCCCACTTCCGTGCTTTGTTCCTGCCTCTTGATCATCGACTTTATTCCGACTCTGACCTACCCTCCCAGGCTGACTGGCATTGATACCCGGCCACACAGAATGGGTAAGCCCAACATGCTCGCGCCAACCCCTGAGTCTGTAGCTTTGGCCGCACAAGTTTTCGCCATCCCGGAGCTGATGGAACATAATCTTCTCACCCTGGCCAAGATAGTGTCCAATGACCCGCGTTACAGAGGCTTCCCAATCTACGGGATTGACGCCGACTACCGGCTCGAACCAGCTACCACATTCGCACGATGTCACATGGTCAATCGAGACTTCCATGTCACTATCTGCGGTTCGAGCAAGCTCCTCCGAGTCACAGAGTGCGCATCCGACCACGACGGCCGTGACTCCTACACCAATGCTCTTGGCTGGCTCTTCCAACAGCAGCTGAAACTCAAGTTCCGTGATCTCAAGGAGCACGAAGTCTCGCACGACCCAACGTCAAGGCTTGGTCCCAATATGCCAAGGTACAAGATCCGGTCGATAGGAAACCGAGACGTGAAGACATGGCACAACTTGAGAGATTTCGGCAGCAGAAGGGCCATGAGGAGGCGAGTTGGCGTTGTGTCAAGCTGAGCCGCGAGTTGATGAGGCTCCCCATCTCCAGCGGCTGGGAGACGCTTGATCGCGGGTTACCAGCAGTGAACGGGGTCGTCATGAGCAAGTGCACGATCGGAAAGGTGTTTGATGAATGGAGAAAACACGCGGACAAGATGCTAGGACGCTTGAGGTGATTCGGGAAGCGGCCAGGGGACGGCTTATGTTGAGCATGGCGTGGGAAGCGCACAAGACGACTCGCAGGCAGGGCACTGCATTGAGTATGCTCGAAGATGATGTGCAGAAGATTGTTGCTTGCTCTCCTGTCAAGGTCGGCAGACAGTCTAGCAGGTCATGTTCATAGTGAATCCCGCTTGGTTCATTCACTTCTGCGCCATCCCTGCTAGCGCTGTAAGCCAGTCGTGCGTCCATGCCCGCTCCCCCATTATTCTACCTTCTCCAACACCGCTTGCTTCCTCCTCCAGCACCGAACGCGAATCAACTGCGACGACACATATTGGCTACACCCAGCACCAACAACGTCTCGCCACCGTCTGCGCTCACACGTGTCTTCGCCATTCCAGAACTTCTTGAACAGGTCCTCCTCGATCTAGCGGTGCAATCGAGTCACTACATCTGCGGTCTCGAACCCGCCACCACAATGGCGCGCTGCCAGTCAGTCAACCGAACTTTCCACGCCGCCGTCCGCCAATCTTTGAAGATCCAGCGACTAGTCCAAAACGTCCCCGAACCAAACACTCGCCAACCGCTTGGGCCCCTCGCGCTGAGGCCCCTCGATCAAAGACTGGAGTGGCTTTTCGGAAAGCTCAGCCTCACCCTCACAAACTACTGCCGCTATCGGGGCAAGGACTGTCACTACAGACTGCTGGCCGGGTATCGACCGCCGTTCTATAGTCGCACCCCAAGATTCGTACGATTTCGGCAACGTCACAACGCACCTGAAGCCAGCTGGCGTCGGGTGAAGTGTCACTACCAGCAGTCCATTTGCTATGGCGCCATCGAATTTGGGTTTATAGCGAAGGTGTATGGGACAATTGAGTATGGGCCAGGAAGTACACTAGACACAGTTTTCGATAGTCTCTGTGCTATTCTCGACAAAGCAAAGCGATACAACGGGGTGTATGGAGAAGATGGCGACTTAGCGGAAGGCGCTGAGATGAGGTGGATCCTGGCACGAGAATCGATGTATGCGTTGTCCGTGGCGTGGAAGAGTCTTCGAGGTAGAGTCGTATAGAGACGAGCCTCCGTGCGAAGATCAAGATACCGGTGACGGGGATGTTTGTGTTCGCAGGAGTGGTTCCTTAGGTACCGAGTCGTGGACCAGCTAGGGTGTTAGTTGAAGCATAGCGCAACTGCCAGCAGAGGTCTGACAGTCGTGACACCATGCAAGGATCATCTTCACCGTCCCTCTTCACATGCTCTCGTCTGCGCCATCCCTGCTAGCCTCGCGTCGAAGCACGTGTGCTTCTTCGCCAGTCTATCCTTCTCTTCAACCCCATTCTCTGGTTCTCCCCTCGACAGACGACTCCACCGCCAACATCCAAGATGACATCGGCAAACACCACCGCACGCTCGCCTGTGCGCGCAGCTGCGCGGGTCTTCGCTATTCCGGAGCTGCTTGAGCACATCCTCATCGTCTTGGCTCATGAGATGATCAAGACAAGCTGCGGCGGCTATTCCCACCTCGGACCGACCGCAACACTCTCCCGTTATCAGGCTGTGAACCACACCTTCCACAGCACCGTCACCGGGTCTCCGAAGCTCCAGCGCCTCATGTACATGGGGAGAACTGATGCTAAGGTGTTCCCGCCACTGTACTGGTTCTTCAAGCACCATCTCCAGCTGCAGTGCGTCTCCTTGATCGAGCTACCGAAGGAGTCCGCCCCGCGTTACACGGTCGAGGTCCATCTCCATGACTGGAAGAGCCCACAAAGCGACAATCAATTCACCCGGCTACATCAGTTCGAGCGCACGATGGGCCACGAGGAGGCTACATGGCGGCGCGTGAAGTTGCGTCGTCGAGCGGCAAAGATCATCCTCGCAAGCGTAGAGCTGGGGGGAAATACCAACGGGGTCGAGGAGTTGGAGCCTGGGAATGGTGGCATCGGGGCCAGATTCGAGCTTTCTATGGGATCAAGATGTACACTGCTCTACTCGAGCACAATGTACTTGTGCAAATGCTCCGGCACAGCATTGACCAAACCCTTACTCTCCAACCACTTCCTCGAGAACAACCCATCAGCATATCTGTAAGCGCCATCGCAAAGGATCGTGACAATCGTATGTCCTGGACCAAGCTTCTCGGCAAGATGCCTGGCAGCTGCAACATTCAGGCATGATGATGCGCCAAGGTATAGACCTTCCTCGTCCAAGCATCTGTAGACCATTTCAATGCTCTTCTCATCCGCAATGTGCAGTGCGCCGTCAAGCAGGTCGATGTCTGGCTTCAAGTTGTCCGTGATGCGACCTTGACCAATGCCTTCTGTGATTGACGAGCCTTTGCGCTCGACCATCTTGCCGCCGGAGGAGAGGTAGGTGTAGATGACGGAGCCAGGAGGATCAGCGACGTAGCACTTCACCTTTCCATTTGATACTTCCTTGAGGTACCTTGTGCAGCCTGCAATCGTTCCTGCCGTACCTGAAGCGCAAGTAAAAGCGTCGACGTTGCCTTGCGTTTGCGCCCAGATTTCAGGACCTGTAGTCTCGATATGTGCCTGTCGGTTGGCAGTGTTGTCGAATTGGTTGGTCCACACAGCATTGTGCAAAGTCTCAGCATGACGCTTCGCTTGCCAGTTGTAGTTGTCTGGGTTTTCGAAGGCCACAGCTGGGACGGGGTATACCTCTGCGCCAAGCAGTCTCAGCAGATCAATCTTGCCCTGCGATTGCGTATCTGGCATGTAGATGACCAGCTTGTAGCCCTTGCTTCTGCAGACGTGTGCGAGACCAATGCCGGTGTTTCCCGCCGTCCCTTCAACCACAGTCCCGCCGGGCTTGATCAAGCCCTTCTTCTCGGCATCCTGGACGAGGTAGAGTGCTGCTCGGTCCTTGACGGATCCACCTGGGTTCTGGAACTCTGCCTTGGCGAGAATGTCGCAGGCCGTCTCTTCGGAGAGCTTCTTCATGCGGATGAGAGGGGTGTTGCCGATTGCTGCGATGCTAGCGATCAGTCAATGCCCTATACCGTGCATGCAAACAGCTTGCAAGACTCACCCGAGATGAAGCCATTCTGTGCTATGCGCTGCGCACTGCTGATCGCAATGCCTCGTGGGTTCATCGCTTCGACATTGCCCGCTAGCGCCGATGCCTGACGGATGGAAGTGAATGCTGCAGGCTTGGTGACGGCCCGCAGAGCTGTCCTTGCGAACATTTTGGCCGTGACAGTGACGCAAGTGAATGGCGTACATGTAGATCAGTGGGTGCCAGGTGGAAGAGCTCCATCATCCATCGGCGCCATCGCGGTCGACTTTCCGCGTTGTTTGTTGACAGCTGCAGCCCGCAGCCCGCAGCCCCTTCAGCAACGGGCACTCTGGCTCGTCCACTGCAATGCACTGCCCACGACATCACGACCCCACAACGACACCATGCCGGGACGAGTCGCCAGCGGTCGCACTGCTCGCCGGACGACATGGGCGAAAAGCTTGCGATCTGCCCGCAACACTTCGCCAGTGCCCGCAGTCCCAGACGAGGGCGAAGACACAACACTGAGACACGCGATATGTGGCGTGTTTGCAGACGCGCAGAAGGCGACGGCGGGACACCGGAAGGCGATCATCACGTTACGGAGGATGCAGGAAGCGTGTTGCTATGAGCCGACGAGCACCAAGAAGCGCAAACAGAGTGACGAGTTGGAAGAGGAGCACTTCAACCGCGAGGTCGTGCGCATCGTGTTGCGCATCTTGCCCGTGAGGAAGGCTGAGCCTGTTGGTGACCGAGCTGTACGATTCTTGGCCGCCTTTCTCAATGTCGCAAGCGGGAAGGATAACGAGATCTACGAGGCGAGCGGCGAGGTCGAGGAGGACACCCTGCCCGAGACGCCGACGAGCAGGCTCACCACACAGATCTTGAGCGAGCTGTTGCGCGTCATCCAGGCCAAGGACAAGACGATCCGATTCCGCGCCACACAGATCATGAGCCACGTCATCAACAGTCTGGACACCTTGGACGACAGTCTGTTTCACAAATTGCGGTTTGCGCTGTTGAGGAGGATACACGACAAAGAGGCGCCAGTGCGATTGCAGGCCGTGTGTGGCTTGGGACGGTTGGCAGCGGAGGTCGAAGATGACGAAGAGCAAGACTCCGACTCGGACGACGATGTTCGAGGAGGTGTTCTGAACAAACTGCTGCAGGTTCTGCAAAACGACCCATCTGCAGAAGTCCGGAGGAATCTGCTCTTGAACCTCCCTCTCACGAAGGAACTTCTCCCATATCTGCTTGAACGCGCACGAGATGCAGATGCCACAACACGACGAGCACTATACGGACGCCTGCTGCCAGCACTCGGCGACTTCCGACATCTAAGCATGACACATCGTGAGAAGCTGCTAAGATGGGGTCTGCGAGATCGCGATGAGAACGTGCGAAAGGCGACCGCTCAACTGTTCTCACAACGATGGATCGAAGACTGTGCTGCTTTGCCCGCTGCTCAGGTAGAGGAAGGGGCAGAGGCAGACAAGCAGAAGGAGGCAGTGCCTTCTCTAGATGCACTTCTCGAACTGCTTGAGCGCATCGACCTCGTGAATAGTGGTCGCGAGGGCGGCATAGCACTCATTGCCATGCACGAGTTCTGGAGTGGTAGACCGGACTATCTCGACTACGTCTCGTTCCCAGACGCCTTTTGGGAAGATCTCTCGCCAGAACTCGCCTTCGTCGCACGCACTTTCACCCACTTTTGCCGTTCAGCTACGAAGGAGGACTACAGCCGACCCAAGTCGCTTGAGGTGTTAGTCGACGAGAAGCTGCCTGAGGTGACCAAATTTGGTTTCTTGCTCCAGCGCGAGATTCAGAGGCTAATTGAGGCTACGATGCTGTCCCATGAAGCCGGCGAAGATGATCCGGATGCACGACAAGATGTCGACTACCGCGAGTTTGTCGTCGAGCAAATGCTTCACATGGCTCGCACATTCGACTACAGCGATGAGGTTGGTCGGCAGAAGATGTTCGACCTGACGAGACGCGCGCTTGGTCAGCCAGATCTGCCTGAAGAGGTCACAAGACTGCTCGTGGAAGTGCTGCGTCTCGTCTGTGGCGAGAATGCAAAGGGCGAGCGAGAATTTTGTGGCGTTGTGCTTGAGGCCATCGCAGAAGTCCATGATACTATCATGGGTGATGACGAGGCCGAGGACGACAGCAGCACAGTCGACAGCTTCCACTCCGCCACCGAGCAATTCGATGGCCAAGTTGATCATGATACAATCGTGGTCGCGCAGAAGAAGTTCAAGAAGAAGGCGCAAAAGCCTGGCGATACCGACCCCGAGGCTGCCGCTGAGAAGGCCATCAAGGAGATTATGGTCAACATGAAGTGTCTACACATTGCATTGTGCATGCTCCAGAACGTGCAATGCGACTTGGAGGAGAATGTTCATCTAGTCACGATGCTGAACAACTTGGTCGTGCCAGCCGTCAGGAGCCAGGAAGCGCCCATAAGAGAGCGTGGTCTGTTGTGCCTCGGGTTGTGCTGCCTGCTTGGGAAGAATCTGGCGCAGGAGAACCTAACACTCTTCCTACACTGCTTCGCGAAAGGACATCCCGAGCTGCAAGCAATTGCCCTGCAGATCATCACCGATATCCTCATCACTCACCCAACACTGCTCTCCGATGGTGCCTCTGCCGATGGCGATAGTTCAGAACCGCAGAATGAGTACCTGCGACCACTGATCAAGGCGTTCAAGAGCTCCCTGAAGTCAGATCATCCAGAAGTCCAAGCGACGGGCGCAACAGCGCTAGCAAAGGCCATGCTTTCGCGACTGATCACTGACACTGACCTGCTCAAGGCTCTTGTCGTCGCATACTTCGACCCCGATATTCAGAGCAATCCTCAACTCAGACAGACATTGACTTACTTCCTGCCTGTGTACTGCCACTCTCGTGCAGAGAACGCTTTGCGCATGGTAGAAGTGGTTGTCCCTGTGATGCAGAGACTTGGTCAGCTGAAAGATCTGGAGGAGGCAGACGTCGAGGAAGAGACCACCGGCGAGGCGATGGTGAAGATGGCTAAAATTGGCGAAATGCTGCTCGACTGGACAGACCCACGCCGTGTCTTTGGATTCGCCGAGGCCACTGACTCTGTCGAGAAGGCGCACGGTGCCAACGAGATCCACTTCGTGCTCGCTGAGAACATCTTAGACCGTCTCGTTACCGCTGGAAAGATCGCGAAGGACGAGAAGAAAGTCTTCTTCAGCATGTTGAACAAGCTACATCTGCCTCCGACCGGCGCCGATGCCGAGAGGGTCAAGAGCATTCTCGAGCTCGCTGCTGAGGCTGTCGAGACAAAGGTCGCGCCTACAGCCACGGACAAGAACGTCCTCACCAAGCTTCAGAACAACCTCATCAAAATGATGCACGATGTCATGACAGACGAGCGTGGCGGAGGTGGGGCTGAGGAGACTGTCCTCGACACTACGGAGGCCGCGGATGTCGACGATGAGAGTGTTGTGGAAGGTGATGGCAATACTACTGTTCATGTGCGGCCTGGTGCCGCTGATGAGGACGATATTGATGAGAGTATCAGCCAGCTTCAAGCAGAGTTGAAGGATGCTACGCTGGGTGCTACGACTACGGGGTTCGTGCCAGATGCTGAGGGTACGAGGATTGGGTTGGGAGATGGTGGGGATACGGAGATGATGGATGCTGACGACTAGGAACTGATGAGCAGGCGTTTGGCGAATGTTGATGATACTCCTTACGCTCGGGAAGCTTGGAAGGATTTCTTGTCTCGTAGTCAGTCTATCTTGCACAAAGTTATACACATTATGCGGTATGTCGATCATCTATTAGCTGCACTTCGAGCTAACGACGTCTGTCTTGACCACCACGGATGCCTTGCATCCTGGAGAGGCAGCAAATATCCTTCCAAACGCCTGCAGCACCCCTGCCCTTCACATGCGTCTCGCTCCTTCGCCACGCGATGACATAGCGGGCAACGGCGACTCCACCGCCAAGGATGTTGGCAACGTCTAAGCCGACCTCATCCATCGATCGTCCCTGGACGGTTTTTACTTGAGGCATCTGTATAGCTGGCCATGTAGGACAGGTGTACATTTGAACGTCGTCAAGAACGGAAAACGCTTGATATTGCACAAAGAGTTTCGAAATGCGATATGACATCCACAAATACCAACTCCAGTGGTTCGACGCCGTCAGACACAACACTTGAACTCCTCTCCACAGTCCAGGCCCATTGGCCTTCACCTCGGAGCCATCTCCCGTGCATCCATAAGTACCGTCAACAACCGCCTCTACAACGAAGAAGACCCGACCAATCCCACCAGACCACTACTATCAGAATACATCGACCCTCACTTCACCGCAACACCCATGGCGCCTTGGCCGGCCGCGCCTTTAGATATTCACGCCTACTCTGCGTACATCAGGACTGTATCGCTGGCGAACCCGGATTACGCTATCAAGGTCATGGATGTGAGTGGTCATGTTGATGAGAAAGGGGGGGGGGGAGGACGGCGGAGGTGTTTATGAATATGGAAGTGAGTGGGACGACTGAGGATTCGGGGGTTAGGAGGCAGACTGTGGGGGGCCTTGAGGTTTAGGAGGGGGTGGGAGGATGGAAGGTGGAGGCGTTTTACGTATGAGGGGATGGATGGGGTTGAGGGGACGGAGATGGGGATTTGAGCTAGTGCATGCACATGTTTTCTGACAGCGATCTGCTTGCACGAGCCTAGACTCATTTCATGCGTGGAATCCAACGAGCCTCCAACAAAAGTCAGCCAAGGCAGACAAAAGACACGCTCCTTTGTCCATTGCTCCAGACAACCGGTACTAGGCTTCATTGACCTCGACGGTGTACGCAACTCGAAGCCCGCCCTCGACTTCAACAAACTCGATAACTCTTCGTCGAACCAACACTAGCCTTTCCAACTGTATTTCACTTACGACCTGGGCTCGAAGCGTAAGGTTGTTCTTTACGGCTTGAACGCAGGATGGGTGTAGCCATGGATCCGTGCATCCTTGTGTTGACTCAGCTTCCAGTGCTCCTCTCGAGATCGCTTGACAAAGTCGTGATACTGCTGGAAGACTTCGCCAAGAGTTGCATCACGGTCGAAGGTGAGGCGCACTTTGTAGTGGAGCCCTGTGAGAGTACTTATCAGCTTTCATACTTGAGACAGGGGCATCTTTGTGGAGGCATCTTTGTGGAGGTACTTACGCTTCGAACTACCATCATACCGCGCAGAGACATTGTCGAAGCTGATAGTAAGCTTGTCGCCGTTGACGGCCTGGATGTTGCGCCAAGTGGCTTTCTCGCCGGCCATGTTTGACTTGAGGAATGTGTTCAGCATGCGTGTTGGGCCTTGGAGGGAGTTGGTGTTGAGGTAGAACTTGGGGATAGTGATCGCCAGTGTCCCAGGCATTGGGTCCACGCGGATCTTGTCCTCCTCGTCCTCCTCCTCGTCGTCATCGTCCTCTGGGCTGTTGGCAGTGTAATATGCAGCAAGTACTGGAGGATAGAGTGGCGCAGTATGTGTGCCACCACTGGAAATGCCACCACTGAGTATGCCGGTAGATCCTGCATCAGCGTCAATCCTGTATTGAGGGTTCTTCTTTTCGATGAGGTGCTGGAAGAGCCAGAAGACTGGACAGCGAGCATGCTTTGCCTCGACCTTAGGGCCGGGACTGAAGGTGAGGTCGAGGCGTGGGGCGGTACTGTAGTTGATCGCGGCGATGGTGTTGTATTCGTTCTCGACACCAACAAGCTGGCATATTTGCATAAACTTGCCACGATCGGCGACCACTTCTTGGTTCTCGTGCTGCCAGCTGCGAATGCTGCGTGCCAGCTTCGTGGTCTTCATGGCCTGGAAGAAGTCGCTGCTCACGCGAGGCAAGCCGGTGAGAGTTTGGATGGGTTCGAGACGTGGTGTGCTCGATGCATTGGCGCCATCGACGGCGGCGTCGGCTACCATGAGGAGGATGTTCTCCATCAGCTCAGGCATGCTGAAGACTTTGGCGCACGGTCGGTCCATGTCTGCGTTGTGGTCAGTAAGCAGCGGAGTAAGGCGGCTTGCGACGATGTTGCATACCAGTCTTGATGACAGGGCGATTTCCTGATATTTCGTCGGCGTTGGCCACTTGCATCGCCTCTGGGCAGTACCCATCATCGAAGAACTGCTCCTCGGCGTCGGAGGGAGGGTCCCACTCGTCGTCGGTGTCGTGATCCATCGCGTGTGCTGGACGGCGATGTGTCGCGCGAGAAGAGTTGAGAGTGTGGGTTGGTGTAGAAAGAAAGCGTCAGTGGGAATTTCGTGGACCAGCTGACCGGACAAGGCCCTGACGTAATTCCGAAATGCATATGCTGCAGTGAGTGACACTCGGCAAGAGCCGCGATTCTCCGCTACACCATCAAAGGCCACTCCGCAACACATAGTCACCTTGACCCCCTCTTTCTTTCAACTGCTCGTAGAGTACCGCCTCTACGATGGACAGTGACAGTGATAACGACTGGGACCCCCCTTCCGATACGGAGGAAGATTGGAGTGATGCCGTCTTCGGTGACGAATCAACTAAGAAGCCGAGCACACATGGAGACTCGGGCGACGTGCCACTCATCATGACCAGTATAAGACTCATCATACCATCTTCTGCGATCACGCTAATGAACCAACAGTCACCACCCCAGCACCCACACCGAAACCCAAGCCCCGTCCCGCCGCCCTTCGCGTCTTCGCCATCCCTGAGCTGCTCGAGAATATCCTCCTCCACATCGAACCCGGTGAGATGCCACCAGATGATGCTCACCCGATAGCAGGAAAACGCAGGAATTGGGAACCTCAGAAATACATGCTTGTGCTCCAGCGTCTTTGCACCCTGCGCCGCGTCAGCGATGACTTCGACCAGACCATCACAGGCTCGCCCAAGCTACGGCGTCGCATGGAGACATGGAAATCCACATGGCAGGGCCGTGGAGGCGAGATTTTCTGGCTCATGGAGAAGTTGGTCGGGTTGGAGAGTTTCGACGTTCGACAGCCTGGTGGCCGATATGAGCTCGGTGTCAGAGTTCCTAAGCTAGATGTGCTAGGAACTGGTGCCGATTCAACCATCATGAGGCTTGATCGGTTCTGCAGGGATCAAGGAGCACGCTCGAAGGCGAAGTGGCGCGCCACACGGGCAGGGAATGGAGGCAAGCTGGAGGTGATGATCTCGAGGGTCTTTGATAGGTCTGTTCCTCGCATCTCCACCGTGATTTTCGTGGAGAGTGCCACTCTTGGAAATGTCTTCGAATGGTACCAGGATGTGCTCCTTGGTCAGACTGATAACATCAAGATGCACGCGCGAGAGTATTACCAGCGCTTGCTGTTGAGAGCCAGAGAAATGGGACAAGAGGACGAAGAGACTGGAACTGAAGGTGAGCCCGAAGGTTCATAGGGACATTCTATCTGTGTCTTTGGACGAGTCTTAAGACGTTGAAGAGCAATCTTCAGCAAAGCTTCGGCTATATCATGGACGCCAGGAGCACTCACCATTCTTGCTCCAGCAATACCTCACGAAACAGCTATGTGGTTAGCTAGACGGTTGACAGTCAAGAGCTAAAGTCGGACCGACCCCATTCACCGAGCACCAGAGCCTCTGCAGGGAGAAAGAAGAGCCAGTTACTGTAAGCATCGAAGACCTCACTCAGTGTGACGGTAGGCTTCAATCTGATAAGTTTGGCCTTAGATTTGTCGGCCAGTTTAGTTCCAGTCTCTTGGCCTTTCGAGTACGACCGGAACTGTGGTACGCTGAGACCTGGTGAGTCGAGTACAACACAGCCACGGTGCTTAGAGGCTCGAAGTTGTCGCCATGAAGCCGGATCCTCTTTGCCCGATTTGGCGAATTTCAACTCTATCTTGCGTGCTAGCTCGAGTGACCTTTGAGGAGAGCTCGAGGAATTGTTAATGGAGTATAGCAGTATACGAAAGTCGTTGCCCCGAGTCTGTAGATGGAACTTATACCCGTGTTTCCAGCCAGGTAGCAGCTGGTAGAAAAGCCACAACCGCGGAGCGACATGGCGATAGAGTTTGGAGCTGTTGATATAGTCCGTGAACACTTGAGCAAGCTCGGGGCTTGGACATCCAGCCGATGGCTCGATCGAAAGCACCGCTGACCCGTCGTACTGCGCTGATCGACTGTAGAGGCTCCAGCCGGGGCTCGTTGTTGCGGACAGCGTCCGCAATGCTGGCAGCCGTATGTTCTTGGAGTATCATTCCTGCCAGTTCCAAGATGTCAAACACCTTCTGGGCCGCGTTGTGTCTAGGGGCTGTTCGGGTTGTCGCTGTAGAAGCTGCATCTGATGGGATGATATGGGTATTGTTGCTTGGCCTTCGCAGAGACTGAAGTGAAAGTGAAAGGGAAAGGAGCTGACGCCAAGAGGTGTGCTGCCGATGGCGTCGTTGTCCCGCTCGCCGCAGACCCTTGTCGGAGGGGCCCACTGTCCACATTCAAAACACTCACCACCTGCACTGTTGCTGCCGTCTCTGCCACACCCGCCCTCATATCTTACAACCACGCCCCGAACATTCACCTCACCGTGTTGCCTGGCCACAAAACGCCCACGTAAAGTAAGACGAAGCACGCCCTTGGCGCTCACTTAGGCAGCCACTATCCTCGCCTGCGACGAACATAGCCACAGGACAAAAGATCGCTGACGGCCATTGCTTAGGTTGCGACTGTTGCGAACATCTGTCTCCACCCCACAACACCACAGACATGGTACCACCCTCCGCCCAGACATCATGAGGAGCTCCAATATGCTGACTCGAACTCGACAGGCACAATCAGGGTATGTTTACCACTCCCATCGCCCACGATCATGAATATCCGTTCCCGCTGGCGATCAGCAAAAGCATTGGCGAGAATGTGGCCACTAACAAAGCTCCCACACAGAGTCTCGGTCGCACCCGAGTGCATCCAGGCGTTCAACGACCTCAAGCTCGGCAAGTCGACCAAGTGGATCATCTACAAGATCTCCGACGACTGGAAAGAGATTGTCGTTGA
Organism: Fulvia fulva; assembly: GCF_020509005.1. Classification (NCBI taxonomy): domain Eukaryota; kingdom Fungi; phylum Ascomycota; class Dothideomycetes; order Mycosphaerellales; family Mycosphaerellaceae; genus Fulvia; species Fulvia fulva. The sequence goes on along the minus strand of NC_063017.1, from coordinate 2,608,936 downwards.
GGAGACCTCCACCGACCCAGACTACAGCAAGTTCCGCGAGAAGCTGACCAACGCCAAGAGCAAGAACAAGAGGGGTGAGGAGGGCATTGGTGGCAGATACGCCGTCTTCGATGTCGAGTACGATGCGGACGGCGGTGAGGGCAAGCGCAGCAAGATCACCTTCATCTCTTGGGTGCCAGATGATGCGTCGCAATACGTGAGTGATTGGATACATGGTGGATTGAGTCTGACGTCCACTGACAATGACTACAGCCACGCATGATGTACTCTTCCTCCAAGGATGCACTCAAGCGCGCACTGAACGGTATTGCCGCTGATATCCAAGCCAACGACGCCGATGACATCGAGCACGACAGCGTCGTCCAGAGGGTCTCCAAGGGTCGTTAAACGCGACATAGTACCACCCACAGCGACACTCCACGCAGATCGCGTGTTCTGAAGATGAAGGCGGCACCAATACAGAGGCACAGAACTGGGCCGAAGACAGCGTGAACGGAAGCATGGACATGTGTGCTTTGGATCAGAACGACCAGCATTGCGCCAAACCACATGCAGATACCGAGTAGACGACCAACTTATGAACGATTAATTGTTTCCTCTGGTAATCCACTAACGAATAGCCGCTATCGTGGTCCCTGGCCTGCAGCAAGCGAACTGACTTTGGACTGAAACAACAGCCCGCACATGAAGCTCAGATTACACAGCAGGATGGTATGCGATTAGCTCACGACCGCGCGAACGTGCATTACGCTGCACTCTCGTGCGCTTTGTGAAAGAAATTTGGCCTATGCGCAGCTGGTAATCAATTTCACCTGGCGCCCTCGGACAAGCTATATCGCTGACATTCTCATAGGACCAACGTTTCGGTATGACATTTTTGCACTGATACTTTCCACGCGTGCGTCTTTTATCTTTCACTGCACGAATTTGCTGTCGCGCCGAACTGGCAGAGCTCTCATTGCAACATTGTCCTAGCTTCTTATTTTTTTTCTCGTGTTGTCGCTCGCTACTGGCCATGCATGAGCTGCACTTTGCCTGCCAATCTAACCAAGCAGAGTGATTCTGGATCGCATCGCCTCACTGAGCTTTTTCACTCATTTCCACAGGGCTTGCTACCAGAACAGCAGCATCAATACATACAATAACTGCTGTCTCAGGCCTGACATCGCATACATCGGCAAAGTGCCAAATATAACAGCACCATACACTTCTCGCCGAGGATAGTGTCGACATCATGTCATTTGACTACCCTTTCAGCGGCATACCGGTACTTGATCGGGTCAAGAGGTATGAGGAGCAGTTTGATAAGACAATACACGCGCTTCAGGGCGCTGTGGTGTCCGAGGCACCCACAAGAGCGGCCAGCCTGTCATATTCGGACAATACGACAACCTCATAGCACGCCGATCGAAGCGCTTCGCCGTCGCGACCGCCGCACCGGCTGCGTAAAGTCACAGGAGTTCTCAAACTCAACACAACAGCGCTATATCTTGATCGTGACGATTCGACGGATCAGCAACCGTCACATGTCAACCAAGACCAGTATGCGACACATTCCACCGAGGATCACCCAGACTACGCGGAGGGCGTCACTCTCCCCAAGAGAAGGTTTTCAGTCTTCAAAAAGAGAAAGTCGACCATTAGCGAGAGCATAAAGAAAGACTCGATTGGTGACTCGCCCAAGTCGTCGACAGACTTGAGTAGTCCTCTGGAGAAAGAAATCGATGCGAAGAAGCCACGCTTCAGATGGCTGAAGCGAATGGCCAGCAATTGTCCTCGCAACAGGCTTCGCAAATTGCCGCCATCGAAATCGAAAGCTTCGCTGGAAGAGAACAACAAGGAGAACAGAAGAGGTGACCGGGGTACGCGCAAAAGGCTTGGAGTCATCGGTGTTCGCTTCAAGAAGTGGAAGCAGAGTCTTGGCGCTGCTGTGGCGCGAGAGAATGAAGGCGCTCAAAAAAGTTTCCGTGTCATAACCAGCCCAGATGGTTCTTTAAAGTCGGTGAAAGAAGTTGTTATTGACGACGATGTGATTTTCAACCTTAGCGCAGAGCGCGATGCGAGGGCCAGAGCGTTGGCACAGAAGTGGCTAGACGCAAGGGCAGCAAAGTCGGCAACACAGGACGAGACGGATGGACATACCGAGCGGGGCTTTATCGATACCAGACGAGGCGACGTTGAAGATGCACAACCCGTGTTGACGGCCGTGGAGAAGGTCCAGCTTGAAGCCGAGATACAGCGCGCTGGAGTTCATGCGGAGCGCAAATCACGATTCCACGAGCATCTTACCGATAGTGACGAGGATGACTATGACTATGACATTCACGACTGTAGCGCTCTGAATGGCCCTTATACTAGCAGAATCACCGAGGGCTCAGACCAACTATCGTGAGAAACTTGCTGTGGTCCATCCTGACTATTCGACCGAGGACACGAGCTATGTTGGACAGCAAGATCAAGATGAGATTGACAATATCGATCGACGAAGAAGCGATGACTGGGCTGGTATTCGTGAGAGGGCTGCGAGCAATTTGCAGGAGACAATTGAATTGCAGACGACGAGAGGTATGCCAGATCGCTGCCAACTTAAACGAACCCGCACCATCAATCATGGTCAGCGCCCACACCTGTTGTCGCCGATTCCCGAGGTAGCATCTCCAATTCCGGACCAGGATCGCAGCACTTCAGCCATCAGTGATCGCGCCAGTGCTAGCGAGTCTCCCGGGTCGAGAAGAGATCAACCCAGCCCGGTCATCAGCGACAGTGCCAGCGCCAGCGACTACGTCTCGTGCCTGAGCTCCAGTTCCACCTCCACAACAGAGCAATCTACCATACAAGAAGAAACCGAGGTCGAAATCGGGATCGCGAGAAGCCAGTCCTTCACCAGACTTCTCGAGCCGAACATCAAAAGCGTCAAGATCACACGCGCCAAGGATAAGGGCCGTGAAGAACGAGTCGACACACCAATGACAACACCAAATGGTGCGCCAATCCTCCCAGACTTCCAGAAAGATCACATCCCATGGTGGGAAGCAGGACCTGCGGAGCCGAAGGTTGTGATGCCGAAGTTCGCGTGTGGGCCGAGTGTTGCGAGGAATACGCCTTCACCTCCCAAGCGTAAAGAGTCGAGAGTGAACTCGACGCCCTCGCCGACAGGTGAGATGAGTAGGCCAAGGGCTCCGACTCCAGAGACAGGCGTGCTGTTTCGGGGTGTGATGACTGCGAGGCCGGCTGGGCCGAGACTTATGAGGTCGAAGGAAAAGAGGCAGAGTATTGGGAGCCCGGGGATTGCGGCGAATCTGGAGTGTAAGTTTCAGTATGAGGATGAGAATACGACGGGGTCCGGGCCGTCGAGAAAGAGAGCGAAGAGTGTGTCGGAGCAGGCGGTTGGGGTGCACTTACCTGTGCAAGAGCCGGTTGATATACCGCATGAAGAGCTTCTGAGGATTGTGGGTGAAGGACAGGGTCTGTGAAAGGGTGAGTATGTTATCGTCCGCAGCGACGCTCGAGGGAGGGATTTGTACTGACCAAGTCTGTAGGACTTCGAGGAGTGGAATCTCTGCAAAGCTGACTCGACTGTTGCGGATAGACTCTGTATCTGACCATAGTTTATCGAAATGTCCTCGTCTAATCTTGCGTCGCTCGAGGACGCGCTTTAGCTTAGTGAGCTGCGCCTTGCTTTGTCGCATCTCTTCGTCCATTTCTGACAGTACGCGCTGGCGCTCGGTGTCGGGTACGAAGTCGAACATGGCGGGTGGCGAACAGGTGCGTGGTGAGTTAGCTGTGTGGCAAGATACGACAAGAACGCAAAGCTCTGCCCTAAAAAATATGAACTCGAAGAGACAAGTACAATTGGTGAATAGCTATTGACCAGATCGATCACGTTATCACGATTGTGGTTGCTATGCAAACGCGCGCTGTGCACTGCCCAACTCGCGTCTGCTTCATTCACTACTTCGTCACGGGATCAGAAGATCTTCAAGCATACTGTGTGTAGAAGTGCGGACGCAGTTGTGACTAAAGCATCTTTCAGCAACCGCCCAAAACATATCCCGACCTCCCTCTCTCCTACCACACCATCACCATCCACCACGACCCGCCTACCACCACGACACAGCAACCCTCCAGCTCCTTTACAGTAGAGCGATCTCCCAGACACTACCTTCCAAACCCACCCTCTCACCCATCACAGCCACTCCACCATGTCCGTCAACAAGGGAAAAGGAAAAGGAAAAGGAAAAGAAAAGGCCAAGCCAACCAACCCCCTAGTCCCCAGCGAACCCGGCTACGTCCAGGACTCAAAAGGCGACTGGCACCAATTCGCCCACCCCTCCAACAATTTCTCCCGTGAACAGTTCCCTACCCTCACCACGAAGCACATCGCCGCCAAAAAGCCCGAGTCCATGTTCCGCTACATCTGGCGTCGTTACATCACCGACGAGGCTCAATACAGCCAAGGTACATGGGACGATGAGGATCTTGCGTTGCAAAATGCGCTGTATAAGGTGTGTATATTGATGCCGGGGGTAAGAGAGGAGGTGGGAGGGCTGTGCTGATGTGTAAAAGCGCCACCAAGGTCTGAAGAAGGCTGAACGCGACTATAAGAAGTACGAGAAGAAGATGCTCAAGAATAAGCACATCCACTACATCCCGGAATCAGAACGTCCCAGTCGCCACGACTACTCCGACGAAGAAGACGGCGGTGACGGATATCGTGCTCCCCAGGATCCGCAAGATGCAGGAGAAGGTCCTTCGAATCGCGGTGAATCTGTACCGCCTCCGTACCCTCTCGAGGAGGCTGGGTAAGTCTCAACGTCAATATTGACGCGTTACGAGCTTGGGCTGACTTGTTGACAGGTTTACAGGGGAGAAGGTGACCCCGGAGATTACGGAGGTCCAGGAGACACAGGAGGAGAGGGCCAAGAAGAATCGCCGGCACGCGACCCTCCACGCCTTGGAAGCTGCTTCGGGTGGTCTAGACACAGGTGGCCACCGCGAGCGCGACGAGGAGACGGAGCGGCGTGAGGTGCGGGATGATGCGCCGGTGATTCCGCGTGGGTGGTAGAAAGGATCGGTACGGTCATCGTGTTTGAGGTTCTTCTTCTGTCCCCATGGTTTTAGATGTGTTTCCGCGTTTTGATAATAATGTTGGTGTTTTCTTGTTAGGAGAGATCGATGTGGTAATGGCGGGAGGAGAAATGTTAGCGAGTATATTGCATAGTCGTCATGTTCTTTTGAGGTTTCGTCTATGCCTGTACTCTATTGATCCTCATCAAGCTCGCAAATGGCGTGTCTTCAGGACTCTCGCTGCCTTTCTATGGCTCATAGACTGTCCTTGCGGCATGCGACCCTCATGCCAACGACCACCAAATTATCGCATGATGACTACGGAAGTCCGTCGCGTGGACCCATGCTGATCGCAGACTGGATATTACGTGCAACGCCGTTCGTGAGGCCTTATATCAAGATTTAGGAAGAAGCTTTCGCACACTATGCGATAGTCTTCTCCTTGCACTCGATGCCGTACTCCAACAGCTTGAGGCGAATCGGGTCGGCATACTTGGGCGTGACTGGTGCGAGAATACCCTTGTCACTGATGGTCTTGTCAAGTACCAAGAGCACTGCAACAGCACATGGCACACCCACAAGTCGTGCCATGGCGCTGTAGCCGCCACTGCCGACTGGCTCACCATACTCAGTGAGTGTGGATGTGCGAGTCTCCTTGCTGCCATCCTTCCACTCAATCTCAAACTTGTGCTGGAGCATGAGAAGGTCACGCTCGCCCTCGAAGTACTGTTGCTTCTTCTCAAGAGTGGCGCAGACGACGTCCAGAGGTGTACCGCGTGGCTCGATCTTGTCGTCGCTGAAGAAGCCGTACCATCGCAGACCTGCGAGAATGCGCTCCTTGTCCTCGGTGCTCCTGAACTTGGCCTTGGAGCTGACTGCCCATGTGAGGTCGTTCTCCTTTGCACTCTGAGATCCCACAATCTTGGCAAAGGCGTCCTTCCACGCAATTGGCTCCTTGAGGTAATCTTGCTGCTCCTCGCTGAGGAGTCCGAGCTCATGGAAGACCTGGACAAGAGCTGGGTTGCCCTGGTATCGGAGAGTGCCGCGGATAAGAGTCTGTGCTTCTGGAATGTTGTAGCGCTGACGGAATGGAGTGCTGTCTCTGTTGGGGTAGGCTTCGAATGCGAAGCCAGGGTAGATGAAGTATGGCTTGGCGGTGCTCATGAGCTGAGGACCCTCCACGCCGTCGACCTTGCCGTCCTTGTAAAACTTGGCGTTGTTGCGGGCTGCCAAAAGGACACCACGAGGCGACCAAGAGAACTTGTAACCGAGTGGGTTGTCCGAGTTCTCTGGTGCTGGAAGGCCACCGCAGTACGAAAGGAACGAGATGATCTTGCCACCGGCCTTGTGGACCTCGTCGATGGTCTTTACGGCGTACAAGTGGTCAACACCTGGGTCAACACCGATCTCGTTGAAGACAGTGATGCCGGCGTCCTTGGCCTTCTGGTCGAGTGCCATCATGGCATCGGAGACGTAGGAAGTGGTGACGACGTCCTTCTTCTGGTTGATAGCCGCCTCGATGACGGTGGCGTGGAAGGTGTATGGGATGAGGGAGATGACAAGGTCGACCTTGGCAATCTGCTCCTCCAATGCTTTGGCGTCAGAGACATCGAGAGAGATGGCATTGGCGTACTTCAATGGCTCAGCGAGCTGCTGGGCAGACTTGAGAGTTCTGCAGGCTGTATAAAGTGTTAGCTCGTCAATGGTAAGAGCGGCATTGCCAATGCCACTCTGTTAGGTCTATCACTGACCAACAGTCACGAGCACGCCAGCCTTGTCAAGCTCAACGGCGGTTGGCTGCGTGACGAAGCCAGATCCGAGAAGGAGCACCTTCCTGTGGCGTATGATCAGCACTACGTCAATGCCTCTCTGAACGGACATCACTTACTTGGCCTTGCTGTTTGAAAGTTCGGTAGTCATGATGGTAGTTGTATATGAGTTGTCTATGGTTGATGCGGCTTGGTCCGGTGACGAGTTTTATGTGTAGTCGCCGCTTAGTCACGGCGTTCGACAGCGATACAGTCTTGATGCCTTTCCCTTGCCCCACCCAGAGTTTTCACCGATGTCGCCAGGGTCACCTTCCTCGTGGGCCGTGGCTCATGCTGCGGGGTTCAAGTCCGCGAGCAGGGATTGCAGCAGCCACAATCATGAGATGGCGCCACCACTGCCATCACGTCTCGCAGATCATCATCATCATCATCCTCCGCCTTGCCGCGGGAGTGAGCTGCTTCCGTGTCGTCTAGTCTCGCACGTGTCTCGTCGACCATCACGATTCACGAGAGCTCCCGTGGCTCCCAAAGGTCAGAACACTTGTCACTTGTCGTGAGCTCAACGCGGCATCCCCAGAAGCCCATTTGGCTATTTGCCGTTGGCCGAGGCGAATCTTGTCTTGCACTACGCGCCATCGCGTAGGCTGTGGCTGCTTTGGGTCGTGAGGAGGTAATACTAATTGCACTGGCTGCGCTGTCTCGCGCTGTTTCTTCCAGACCTGCTGGCAGTACTGGTTGAAGCGATTTCGTGTATATACTACAGTCATGGCAGTGTCAGCTGTACAGCGCAAGAAGGTGCTCAGAGTGCTTGTTATATCCTTGATCTTGGACCTGGTGAGCATCAGCTTTGTCTTCTCTGCGTCTTCTACACTGACACGCGATGTCCCCTAGGTATCCTTTACCTTCATCTTGCCTCTGTTCCCGAAACTCCTCGAGTTCTACCGCAATGTCGAAACCCAGTCCGATTCGACCCTCCTCGCGAACGTCATCCACGGCTTGAACGCCTACAAGAACAGCTTCGAGAAGCCCATCAATGATCGTTATGACATCGTCCTGCTAGGAGGAGCATTGGGCTCCCTGTTCTCATTATGTCAAGCGATAGCCTCGCCGATCATCGGGACTCTCTCGGATAGATATGGACGAAGGACAGCACTTCTCTGGTCAATGACCGGAAACATCGCCTCAGTCGCACTATGGTGTGCAGCAACAGACTTCCGCACTTTCCTGGCAAGCAGAATCGTTGGTGGTCTGAGCGAGGGCAATGTGCAGCTGGCTCTCGCCATCGCGACAGACATCAGTACCGACCAGGACCGCGGTAAGACAATGGCCTTGGTCGGAGCTTGCTTCTCGGTGGCCTTCACCTTCGGCCCAGCTTTGGGCGCATGGCTGTCGACCATCACTACCGTATCTGCCAATCCATTCGCAACAGCAGCTGGCGTCAGCTTGGCTCTGATCGTAACGGAGACCATTTACATCTACTACGCGCTGCCCGAGACACACCCAACGAACCAGACTCCGATCACAGAGCCTGGCACGTCGTACGCAGATGCAGTCAAGGAGGGCACTGGCAAGAGGGAGAGGACGAACAGTCATACCCTGCTCAACTTGACGCACTTTAGCTTCATTCTCTTCTTCAGCGGCATGGAGTTTTCGCTACCTTTCATGACCTACGACCTCTTTGCATACGGCAGTAAGGACTCTGGAAAGCTTCTTGGTTTCATTGGCCTGGTCGCGAGTGTCCTCCAAGGAGGTGTTACCAGACGTATGCATCCACTGCGAGTCGTTCAGCTTGGTGTTGCAAGTGCGGCAGTAGCGTTCTTCTTGCTCTCGCGACTTCAGACACAGGGTGCCCTGTATGGCGCAGCAACGTTGCTGGCTATCACAAGCAGCACTGTCGTGACCGGTCTGAACAGCTTGAGCAGTTTCGAGGCCAGCGCAGATCGGAGAGGAGAAAAGCTAGGACACCACAGAGGTTTCGGTCAGGTAGGACGAGCACTCGGACCCCTTATCTTCTGCTCGCTATACTGGTGGGCTGGTAGGGAGACAGCATACATCATTGGAGGTAGTGGCATGGTGGCGGTAACTGGTCTGGTCTTTGGAGGACTGAAGCCACCGAAGGGTCTGGAGATGAAGAAGCCAGCCAAAGCTGTGAAGGCAAACGGGACCGCAGTCAAGGCCCAGTAGATATTGGAGTGTATACGAATGTGTCAGTCGAGATGGAATCTACTTTAGCTTCACGTGTGGACGCGGGGAAGACGCGTTGAATCTCCAAGTTTCATCCTTTAAACTTCCCACCTTCGTCTTGTGTCCTTGCACAATCCTCCTCACACAACCAAGAGCTCACAGCAATGCCGACACCGGTCGAACTGGCACTGTCCAGCCTGTTACCCACCATAGCCTACCTCCCGCCCGACCTCATCGCCCTCGCCAGCTCCTTGCTATCACAATCACGCGCTAAAGCCGCGTCCCTCAAGCCAGAGGAAGAGATCGGCAGAACATACGCGTGTGCGCACATTGCATGCAACAGATCAGCGAAGCGTCTGGACCTCGAAGTTGGGAAGCCTGCACCACCTGTCAAGCCTCGTGTATACGACAAGCTATACAAATATCTGGACAGTGCCTTGACGACTACACGCCAGCAGAATGCGCCTCGTACACCGCAGACGAATAGAGTGAAAGATGTGCCGACCAGTGGTGGGAAGAGTACCGGGAAGAGCAGCTATGTCACGGCGAAGGATACGCTTACGAAGACACCATTGAACGACGCGATTAGAATGCCTAGAGTAGGCTCGAAGCGGAAACACGATGAAGCCGAACGAGACGACGATGTACCGGATCTCGCTATGCCACTGGTCCGCGCAATCTGCAAGGTAGGGGGCATATCAAGTGCAGTGCCTCATATCATGGTTGGAGCGGCGGCTGCAGTACGTGAGATAGCCTCTCGCGCTAACAAGAGCAAGAGCGATCCTCCGAGCAAGAGACGGCGGAAAACACCGCAGTCTGCGAAGTCCACGACAAGTCAGAAAGCAGAGGAAACAAAGGCGGCGAGTGGTGTAGCGCCTTCCAGGTGGCCGGCGTTGCTGGTTGCATTGTATTGCTTTACTGCGGCCAAGATGAGGGCCCTCAGTCCAGAAGATGCAGAGCATGAAGCGTTACGGAGAACAGCTATTGATGCTGCGAAGACGTGCTGCAAGGACAAGGGCGACACGATTCCAGACGAAGTCACGACTGGCCTCAATAAGCTGGACTCGAATGTTCGCTTCTATGCACTCGAAGCTGAGGATTGCGGATGGCTGGAGATGGACTGGTATCACAATGTCCCCGAAGGTCAAGCAGGCGATCAGGACGAATTTGAAGTGCCGGAGAGCGACGCCGACGAGAATGACGAAGACGACGCGATCACGCCCAGGAAGAAACCGTACAAGACTCCTCTGAGACGGAAAGAAAAGCATGGTGGGAAACTTGCTGTTGATGACGAGGATGAGGTGGGACCTTCTGGATTACTGCCTGGGCTGGCGACTATGTTTCAGTCTTCGATCGACTGGCTTAGCGACGAGAGAAGAGCGGACTTTGCGCTGTGGAAGAGAGGCATTGTGAAGGAAATTACTGCTATCGAGGCTAAAGGCTGATCGTTTGGTGCTCAAGTGGTAAACAAATACACCAGACAGCACAGCAGAACATCATGTTGGTCCAACGGCGCAAAAACATCAGGAAAGAGAGTTTCAAGTATCTTGGAGTTGCGCATCGTGTCGACTTCTTCGAGATCACGCCTTCGACTTGGAAGAGTCGTTCGGCGGCTTGTTCTTGACAGCCTGGTTCCACCGCTTCCTGGCTGACTGGATGTAATTGTCGTTCCATGGGCTACGTGCCTTTGTTTGGCTATGAGGCTCATACCCCGGAGCTTGCGATGCTTGCACTCTTGCTTCGGTAGCCAGCTTCAATTCGTGGCGCCAGAATGCCTGGCCAGGTGGACTCAACTTTGCACGATAGACCTGGTATAGCTCTGGCAGCTTGGCTACATCGCCTCCACAGTACGCCAGCATATCCGGATGAAGAGGTCGCTCGTTGAAGACTTCGTAACTACCGCCCTTCGCCGGATGGTACAGAGCAAGTCCCTTATTCTTGATAGCTTGCCATCTGGTTCTTTCCACTGCCGGCATGCTGAGATCCCGGTCGATGCACCTGGCCAGCCCGTGGACAAACTCCCTCCCGCCAGTCCGAGTTGCGACCTCCATGAGCTGTATATCCTCGATCCCTGCAAGCTTGACCCCGTAGTGGCTGAAAAGTGCATCGGAATCATTGCGGACGTCGAAGAAGACTTTTGGGACATCGTCCGCTTCCAGTATGTGTTGCAGTGTCAGACCGTCGCTGTTATCCGTGCAGAATGCTGCTTGGCCGAGGGTGTGGATGTCTAGGATCTAGACCTGGCTTAGTGGAGCGATGTGAAGCAGCAGTAATGAGAGCGATCCGTGACGGCTGAGTTTGACGCCTTCGAGGTCGATGAAGAGAGATGGTGTTCCAGTCGGCAGCTGTTGGATGTCGTCGATGAGAGCTTCGATGCCTTCGCAGGTGGAGATCATGGTCGCTTGAGAGTCCATGGTTTGGGTGATGGGTGAAGACGACGAAGAAGTCATGCGAACAGTTTATTTGATTCAGGAAGAAGAATCGGCACCTCAGCGACAAATTTGTCGCCAGCTTTTATTCTTGGCGGACACAAAGCATCCGGAACACATGGTGGATTCGAGATATTAGACCCCAAAGCAAACCATTCGCAAACACGCAGAACGAGACAGCATCATCTGGAACATACTTGGGCGATATGAGACAAGACGCCACGCTCCATGTGACTCGCTTGGAAAGATAAGTGCATTCTCTGGCGGCGATCACGATGCAGCTGCGGAGACGAAAACATCAAGCATCGTTCATTCGTGAGGTATCTGGATTAAAATGTCGCACGAAGTTTTGGTACAAGGTTAGCGCTTAAGGAACTTCGTAGCACTCACCAGTTCATCACGACATGGCCGAGTCACTCTGGGCTATCGACGATCGACTACTGACGCTACCTCGACCAAATCAATCCTCTGCAGTATCAGCATGTCCCGCGCTTTCTCCCGCTCCTGATCCATCGTCCTCGCCCAAGTCAGGTCTTGGTCCGATCAGGTCTTATAGTACGGTCGATGATTGTACTTGTACTTCTCGTATATTTCCGGCAGAAACCTCACGCTGTCAACGCAATGCCGCACTAACTCCGTCTTGAGTGGTCGCTGGACGAAGACCGCAGCTTCGCCACCCTCGGTCTGGTCGTAGAGCTTGCGCAGGTCGTCGTCAGCAACCACCATGGCGCGCCGCTCGGAGATCTCGATCTCCTTCACATTTTGAACGCAGCCTACCAATGCGATAGGGCCCGGCGCAGGCCGCGGTCCACGGCGTTTGGTCTTTGGCCCAGGTGCTGTTGGCCGTTTGTCTGGCCTGGCGAGCTCCTGCACCTGCAGGTCCTTAGTAAGTGCAAGACTTACGTCGTACTGCTGCTCGAGTGCAACTTTGCCTTCGGCGACGTCGAAAGCCATCTTCGGTATGGTTGTCGATTCCAGGATTCCTTTCAGTGTTGTGCCAGTGTCGTTGGCAGTGCTGAATGCGGCAGCGCCTAGCGTGAGGATGTCGACAAGGTAGACAGTGTCTATATCGGCGTCATGGATGAAGAGTGGCAGGATGAAGATGGAGTCCTGGCCGTTTAGCTCGACGGGTTTAAGGTCGATACACAGAGGTGCTGGCTTCCAGCGGTAGTATTCCAGTGGATGGATATCCAGACCATCGATCGTGTCCAGAAGAGCTCGAAGATCACCGGATGTCGCGATGAGCTTCTGTTCGGGTCCGTTGGAAGCCATTGTGAGTGAAGACTGTATCGGGCCATGGTACAAGCAGGTCAGCAGACGGACTGTTGCCGACCATTTATCCTATCAGGAAACAAAGCGTCTACGACATATGTTGCGTTCAGAATACTGTTGTCTTCGAGACAGCTCGCATAATGCCCAGAGACATCGCGACAGAAGCAGCAGCATCTGGATCGCATTGCAGTCTATCAAAGAAACGCACTTCGCGAAAGGACAGCAAAGAAGGATGGAGCACACTGTGGCAAGAGCCTCGGCACAGTGCAGAGACTAAGCAAAATGCACATCATATGTGGTCGTTCATTCGTGAAGTATCTGGGACTAATACGTCGCGCGGAGTCTCTGTACAAGATACTCGCCACTGTTGCATTGTCAGTATGGCCCCCTCCCTAATCAATGAAGGGACTTTCCAATTTACTGCCGGATACTTCCTCGGATTCTCAGCGGTAACAGTGTTCGGTATCGCATCAATGAGGCTGTCGTGATTGGGATGACAGAAGTATGGGATAGAATATCTGGCTGGGTGAACATCTGACTTGGTTGGTGGCTCCACGACACGATGCTTTGTGCTCTTGATAGTGTCGTTCGACCATCGCGCAAGCAGGTCTCCAGCGTTAACAACGATCGTGCCTTCGATTGGGGTCGCATCGACAAAGGTGCCTTTGGGACTCAGCACTTGCAGACCACCAGCCATATCCTGGAATAAGAACGTAACGCTGCCATAGTCGGTGTGTGCGCCAGCTCGGACCTGGTTTTGGTTCTTCTTGAACACATCCGATCGCACCTCAGGATAATGCAGGAGCCTCAAAGTGTTATCGCCAGCATCGCAGTAGCTGTGGAACCAGTTCTCGTCGATGTCAAGCCCGATAGCGATAGCTCGCATTACCTTGAAGTGCAAGTCCTTGCACAGGTCGAAGAACTCCATCATACGGTCTCTGAAGAGTTGTCCTTCGTCATCGGACGGCCATTGGTTTGGAAGTCCCGGCTCGCCCTCCTTGCCAATCTCAATCGATTCCTTGAGATCTGCACCTTCCTGTGCTCGCACTTGATCCACTTCAGCAGCGCTCACATCAGTCACCTTCTCGCGGCCCGGTTGCGAGTAACCACGATTGGCTTCAGGTGTTGTCCACGAAAGTTGATCCTTTTGAGCGCGAGGTCGCTCGAAGAACTTGGCAGACTCTGCGAATGTCTGTTCGACTGTGGCCTTCGGTATTCCGTGGTTCCTCAGGTATATGAAGCCTGCATTCTGGAAACCGGCAAGTATTGCTTGTGCTGTTGCCTTTCGAGTCGCTTGATCATCTGTTAAAAACGCCGAAAAGTCGATAAGAGGAATTTCGAGGTTGTCCTCTGAGACTGCTGTGGTCACGGCTGCTGGCTTCATGATGCTGGTGGCGGATATCATTATGATGGCGAAATTGCTAGAGTCATGAAGTCCTGGCTTCTTTATGGTTCGAACGATCCCGCACATGCCTGCATGAAAGTAGCGTGGCCGCCATGCCGGCCGCTAGCCAGACCATGGATGGGGTCTTGGCTGGAACTCCATGTGGAGAAAGAGCATGGGTTGTTGTGAGTTGCGATAAGAGGACAGTCTCCTCATCGTCCCATGCATGGTCAACGGTCACAGTGCGTTATCTCTGCATTACGACGCCTATCTGCTCCGCGAGACAACATTACCCCATCCTTCTACGAGATCCTGGGTGTCCACTTTCGCAGTCACTGATGTGGATACTGCACTGCTAGCTCTCGATAACCCTCGCTGGCGCAGTACGAACACAGGCGACTGCCACTATGCTACTGAAGGTATCCCAATAGTAGATGGATGCTTTGTCTAAGACCGGCTGTCAAACGAAGATGGGGTCGATTGGCGCTGCAAACGAGACTCTATCAACGGCAGTGACTGGCATAGCATGTGCAAGACTGCTGATGATGGGGTATACCATGTGTAACGCTGTCTATTGAGTCCAGTCAGCACTCTTGCAAGCAGCATCATACGACACTTGCGCTGGGGAGATGGCGTACCAAGCAGAATTGCAGCTCAACCACACAACGGCCATGGCGACAGATGATGCCGAGATAGGCAATGGCAAGCCATATGCACATATCGACGATACTGGAAGTAGCAACAACCCAGCGACTTCCATTCGGGAGGGCTATGTTGGTCAACAGTCCTTGCCGAAGAGACTGTGGTATAGCATACGCTCTGAGTTGACAGAAACTCGAGGCGTTGCCAGAGTACCCCCTGAAGAGAAGCAGGCAGTAAGGATGCCTTACACCTGTTTAATGCCCCAAATCTGACAACTCTAGCCATATCTCTCGCGATACATCCAGATGATCTCGCTCTGGACCAGCGCCAATCTCACCGCAAATCATGTCGCTCTCGGTCTGCTCGGCCCAAGCGTATACGGTCTCTTCTTCCTCGACTCTGCTTTGTGCGCAGTCTTCGGCGTAATGGTCGGCTCAGCATGTACTGGCTACATCGCAACATTCGGACCTCAATCTGGCTGTCGCAGCATGATCATTGCCAGATACTCCATGGGCTGGTAGCCAAGTCGGATCTGCGCTTTGTTGAACCTGGTGATAATGTTTGGCTATGGCATGATCGATACCGTCGTCGGTGGGCAGATGCTCTCGGCCGTTGCTGATGGGCATTTGTCTGTTGCGGTCGGCGTCATCATCGTAGCGGTCATCTCCTGGGCCATCGCCGTCATCGGCATCAAAGCAATACACCCCTACGAAAAGTACGGCTGGTGCACGATGGGCGACTACATTCTGAGGTACATTTTCCATAATCGGTATCGTGACATGCTGTGCCAACGGTTGGTGTTTCATCATATTCGTATCAGGATCAATACCTAGATCAAATAGCCAGTTGTAGTTGTTCATAGTCGTATAAGGCATATTAAATGAACTCGCAGTATCTGGCATGAAGATATCATCGAACGGACCGGACTGGAAGCCTTGCTCGTAGGACGTTGATGGCGGTGGATTGTCCCAGAAGAAGCTGTCGTCGACCAGGTTGTCGAACGTCAGTGCTACATGTACGAAACGTCCTTAGCTCCGTGGGCTTTCACTCGCATCCTCCGAGAGACATACCTGAGAACTCAGTGTCCGCAGGGCCCGTTTGTGCCGAGTCCTGGGCAAGGGGGACAAGTCCAGACGGGGATATCGCCTGGTCTGAAGAGCTGCCAGGTGGTGAAGGAGGATAAGTGAGAGCCTGATCTGCTCTTGCTGCGGTGGCGGTGTTCCGTTGCTTCGCGGGACGCTGCAAATCGGATCTGTGTCAACTGCAATTGCGCAGGTGCTACTAGCAACGCAATAGCAGTGTGTCCGTTGCAGTATCTCCCAATGAGACACGCACCTTGTTGACAACTCTGCCTTCCGCGTCCTTGTACAGCCGCTTTCTTGTCATCAGCGACTTGCCCTGAGCGTCAGCCTGGCGATGGCGGCTGAGATGCCTCTCTATACCCCAATCAGCCAAGTGACAATACGTCCACGCCATGATGAGTCTCCATGCAGTATCATCTGTCCAAGGTGATGCAGCAACACATCAAGTTGTAAGACCGTGTCGAGCCACGACCCCAAGTGGCCTTGCCACACCCCATGGTCAATGTGCTTACCTAACAAATCAGGACTCTTGAAGACAGTCCGACATCGTTCACAAGTATGCTCAGTATCCGAGTGATTCAACACGTGACGCTGGAGGTGCTCCTGCCGGCTGAAAGACCTCCCACAGTCCCGAGCCTGGCACTCAAATCGAGCTACTTGCGGCATCGTAGTAGCTATTGATTACTCGTGTCAGTAGCAGAGGCAGTGTGTATGGCGTCAAGTCCTGTCCTGTCAGGAATGGGGAGAAATTTGATCGATGGTGGGATTTGAAGTCGTTATACAGTAGCTGACATGCTCATGGGATCGACAGAGGGAGACAAGGGTCACCCCAGAGCTACCTTGTTATGAATCAGGTGACCTGAGTACTATATTAGTCGGGACTTAGCACACACACCCTATATTAACAATATCTATAGCTACTATAGATACATCTTATATAATTTAGAAGGTATCTAATTACCCTTATCGTTCTATAGTTTAGTAAGCTTATAACGTACTTTACTACCGAGCGGGCTATACTACCGAGCGGGCCACTTTTGCTAAGAACTATACCACTTCCACTTTAATTGCGACGGTATCTTAACACGACGACATCCTACAAAATCGTTACTAGGAGGACAATTCCTCTTCAGATTCTTCGCTATCTAGCGAGTCTACTTAATAGGTGCGTACGTTATACTCCGACTCGCTATATTGCTTATAGCGTCGTAGCTTTAGTACTAGCCGAACACTATCTAGCGACTCTCTACTCACTTCCTACCTTCTAGTATTCTCTAGAGGTATTAATTACGACGCCTTATCAAAGGTTAGAGACCCTCTAGACTAAATATACTTACGCTTTCGTACTTTCCGCTATATAAGGGCCTCGTTAGACTTACGTAGCTCACTAATCTCGCTTTATATAAGAGCTATCTAATACGCTATCTCTCTACTCCCTCTCTATTACCCTATTAAACGACCTTCCTCTTTCTACTACGCCTTTCTAAACCCGTAACGACGCCCTAAGACGTAATAATACCTATTATAAACCCTATCTCGTCGAAGTTATAGGTGTCCTAGTTAAGGATGCTATACTTCTCCTTTATATTACGTATAAGTAAGAACTACTTCTCGATAACGTCTAGATCTTCTATTAGGGCTCGCTAACGATTGTATCTACGTGTTATATAAACCTTTAGCTTACGATACCGCCTAATAAACCTGTCTGTCTAATTAAGACTAGCGGGCTAAAGACCCTTCTCTTATAGTAATAAATCGGCTATTACTTATATACTAGCCTTTAATAGCGGGAAACCTCTAAGATCCAGCTCGAGTATATACTTAAGTATCATACTCTCTTCTAGCTCTATAAGCTTCTTCAAATTAGGCTCGTAGTCACCCCGAGGAGGTCGTCTATTCAATCGATACCCTAGTATAGTTAGAGACGCGTCGGATACCTTTATAGTAAGTCGATTTGTAATTGTCGCGTCGCGTTTCGTAGCCTAGATAGCTAAGGTCAGTTTAGCCTCGTTTAAAGACAATATACGCTATAATAGTAGTTATATAGCTATATCTATCGAAGTGGTATAGTTCTTAGTAAAAGTGGCCCGCTCGGTAGTATAGCCCGCTTGGTAGTAAAGTATATTATACTTGTTAATTACCCCTATAATAGGTTATAAGCCCGAGTACTTCTCTACCTATTTGACCTAAAGCCTAAATTATTATTAGAGCCTCTATTAAGGATTAGCTTACTTTACTAGCGACCCTATATCGCGATCCGAGCGTATATATAGGTAATAGCTATTACGGTAGCTCCGTAAGTAAAGGGTTTGGATCAGGTCACGTGACTTGAGATCACGTGACACCAATGACTAAGCCCGGCCCGAGCGCGACCTCGGCTTCCCTTAAGAAGCCCTCTCTCTCTTAGAACTACCTTCTCTCTTTAGCTATCGACTTTGTTAATAAACTACTACTATACTTACCTACTATAGCCTTGTAATAATAGCCTATTATCAAAACTTAAGGCTATATACGCTAAGAACTAGGTAACTAATTAGTTATCTATAGCCTCTTTATAAGTAATACTCGTCTATTCTAGATAGATATATATAATATATACTCTACTTCTAAAACACTCTATATAAGCCCGTATAATAACTTCCTATACTTCTAGCGTAATAGTTATAAGCCCGGCTAGCGCTTACTAATATTTGCTACGATAAGGAAGCCCTAAAGTAGATTTTATATTGTTAAAATACTATTATAACCGGTATAGTAGTACCCCTAGGCCTAGTAAACCCGCGTAGAACTTTTACTAGCCTCTCTATCCGTAGTTATAGCTACTACCGAAAACGGAGTAACTAGTACCCTACTATAGAATACCGTAGTTCTAAAGAGCTATAATTAATAGGATAAGTTTAACCGTTAGCTAGAGCTCTACGTAGAGTCTTTAAATATCTAGAAGTATATAGACCCTTACTAACTAAGTAACGAGCTAATAGAGCCTACTTACTTAATGTTTAAGGAAATCTAATAAGCGTATACGGTAGGAGACATTATAGCGAGAGACCTTATTAAGCTATAGTAAATAGATATAGACTAAAGGTAACGGATATATAATATCTTTACTACTACGTAATTAAAGCTTATTACCTATCCTATCCGAATAACGACCGAGTTAGAATAAGAGCTTATATATAGCCGGACTATCCTTAGAGCGGGATACTAGGCTCTTAAGGATAAGTATAGCCTAGACGATATACTACGTAAGCGGTAGCTTATACTTAAGCTATCTAGGCTATAAAAGGCTAGCGTACGTAGAATTGATAACTAGTACTTAGGCTAGTTAGTTTTAAAGACTAAGATACTTAAATACTTCTACGCCGAGTATAACGACCTTAGTAGGTACTTCCTACTTACTATTTAGTAGAAGTAGGCTCTAGCCTACAGTACTTCTCTATATAACGAGTAGAAGAGTAATAAAATATTACTATAAAAGCTGACTAAGCGTTACCTCGAATAGATACGCTATACCGTACTACTAATAACTAACGGTTAATTAGTCTTCGTAATATTTTCCGGAGAACCCTTAGTAGAGGAGGAAACGGTACCTATAGTATAGGGTACTAGTTAAAAGGAAGATAATAATAACCGTAGTAATAGCCGCGGTAGTAAGGGCCGTAGTAGTAGCTATAGCGATAAGAACAAAAATAAGGATAACAATAATAGGCTAAGCGGTTACTAGATCATTACCGGCGAGCCTAAGGACACCTATTATAAGGGCCTGTTCTTATATAATATAGATAGATAGATATTTTATTAAGCTGTTATAGTACCCTTTGGCCTATATAGCTATACTATCTTGTTTTTGTATATATAGAGGGGAAACCGTATTAGTAAAAATCCCTCCTCCTTCCCGCCTATCTTTTCCCCCTCGTTCTCGTCTTAGATTTCCCTTATTAAGGGTACGCTAGTGCTATAGGCCTGCCCTAATAACTACCCTATCTATAACCCCTCTAACTTCCGCCTCTTATCTATCTACTCCTCCGTCTCGCTAGCTAGGCTAAACTACTAGAGGTATCCCTACTATAATATCTTCCGAGAGATTTAGCGAATGTTACCTTTGTCCCTAATAATTGACTTATAGTCTCTCCTCTCCGCTTAGTACCTCTAATTTACCCTACTACTCGCTTACTACGGGTATTGTAGTAGTATATATTTGTTAGGAACCGCTGTACGTTATCCCAACCGGGCTTGGATCTTTGCAATGATGTCTCTGACTCGTTGAGAAGGTAGTGGTCCCAAACAGTATATGGTGTATACTTGAAATGAGTTGAGCACGAGGCTCCTATCTACTTGCAAAAGAGCGTCGTCTATATAGTGCCGTGTCTTGGCGTAACTGATCAAACTGATCAGACTGATCACTGAGCATACTGATCAGACTGATCACTGAGTCATACTGATCAGACTGAGCGCTCAGTTGCCAAGGTCTCTGAGCTGATCAGTTTCGGATTCTCCCACTAGTGTCTAGGCATCGATTGGTTGGCTGGAGCTTCCCCAAACCGATCCGTAACACCATCCCCCTTCTAGCTTAGTTCCGTCCCGGAACTTCTCACATAAGCCCGCTGTTCTTCATCGTTTGCCTGGGCATCGCAATGTCTCCTCCTTCCATTTCTTCCAAAAGTTCCCTCCGTCGACAAGCCCTTGCTGTCGACATACAACGATCCGGTATCGAGATGGCCCCCTGCCATCACTGTCGGTCCGCTCGAGTCGCTGCCACCGAGCAGCGCCCAAAATGTGTCGTTTCGCCCCGGTCGGGAAAATGCTCGGAGTGTGTGAGGAAGGGTTACTCTGACCGCGACGTGACCTTACCCGCACCCGAGCGGACGAAGCTTCGCGACGTCCGTGACGGCCTCCAGCGAGACCTCGAGCGTGCGGAGGAGAAGGAGGTGGAGCTTCTCCATCAGCAGGCCGAGCTCGCTCAGCGCATTATTCGCCAAAAGGCGAAGAAGATCCGTCTTCGCAAACAGCTTCGCCTCGCGTCCGGCAAGGCCGACGACGCCGTAGCGAAGGAGCTCGAAGATCTCGAGGCGGCGGAGGAGGAAGAAGTGGAGGAGTCTGCTGGGGTGGAGACCGCGTCGTCGTACAAGGAATTCGATCCTTGGCAGATGTCGGTCCAGGATTGGAACCAGCTGTGCGATCCTTCTTTTCCTTGGGTCGTGCCTCCTCTGGCCTCATCGTCGTAAGTTATTGTTCCAGTAGTCTTTTATCCGTTGCTGTTGTTGACTTCTGTGTCCTAGGTCATCAAATCAAGAAGCCGCTGTTTGATGCCTTTGTCGTCAGGTCGTTTCTGCTAGGCAGATTTCGAGAAGAAATCCTCGCATTCCTGGTACGTCTTTGTCGCTGTCGCCCGATCCATCGCATTGAACTCGCGGCTGACAACATTCTTCTTTGGACAGTCTCTAGCATAGTGGCCTTTCTTTCCACATGCATAGCAAGTTAGATCTCTTGTTAACTGCTTGCTTCGTCCGCGCCTTTCCGTGGCGTCGAGTTCCATTGGATCTCCATAATCAGGGTCGTGACTTCTGGCCTTGAAGCCCCCTCTTCCGCCTCTCGCGGGTCTCTGGAATCCAGGCTGTACGAATCGGTCGTACTTCAATTCCTGGAGTCTCTCGTCGATTTCCTTTGCAGCCTTGACCATCGCGGCCAAGCTGGTGAGACTGGAGTTTCGAGATAATTCGGCTTTGACGTTGTCCTTCAAGCCTAGGTAGAACTGGGAACGAAACGCTGCGTCGTTCCACTCGAGGTCGGCGGCATATCCTTGGAACTCAGAGGCGTATACGGCGACTGAGGTGTTTTGTCGGAGTTGTCGGATATGTCGGTCGGCATGAACCTCCTCGTTAGGTATCCCGTAGAGATCATTCAGTTTGATCTCGAACTCATCGTAGTCGGCAAATATCTTCCGGGTTTCTGTCTTCGGGTTGTCTCCTTCGTCCTGGTTGTTGAGCCAGTCTTTGAGGTATGGTCTGAATCCCCGGGCTGCCCTGCCCCTTAGGAAGGATGCGGCGTACAAGACCTTAGAGGCCTCGCCATTAAACTGTTGGGCGTTGAAGTAGAGGTACAGCTGAACCTGCAGCTGAAAAGCCTCCAGCTTCCCTTGTGTCCCATCGAACGTCTCCGGTGGTGACACCTTAGGTGCCTTGGTGAACTCGTGCATGCTGTTCGAGCTTGCAGAGGGTGTTGATCGTTTTCCGCTTCCAGTAATCGACATTTCGCTCATTCGTTCCGTGATGCCAGTTGACTGTGGCTGTTGTCGTGACGGACTCCGGGTAGCGTCTCTCCCAGACATATACAAAGGGCCCTGGTGGTGGTGCTCAAAGTTGTTAGGAACCGCTGTACGTTATCCCAACCGGGCTTGGATCTTTGCAATGATGTCTCTGACTCGTTGAGAAGGTAGTGGTCCCAAACAGTATATGGTGTATACTTGAAATGAGTTGAGCACGAGGCTCCTATCTACTTGCAAAAGAGCGTCGTCTATATAGTGCCGTGTCTTGGCGTAACTGATCAAACTGATCAGACTGATCACTGAGCATACTGATCAGACTGATCACTGAGTCATACTGATCAGACTGAGCGCTCAGTTGCCAAGGTCTCTGAGCTGATCAGTTTCGGATTCTCCCACTAGTGTCTAGGCATCGATTGGTTGGCTGGAGCTTCCCCAAACCGATCCGTAACAATATTCTAGGTTTTACGATAGGTAGCTATACTAGTAGGCTAGGCTTTAGATGTCTAGTACGCGTCTCCTAAATAGGTAGGCCCTAAATCTAATATATTCGGACCTAATTTAGATCGCTATACTTACTTCGGCCCTTATTAGATCCCTATATAGCTAGTAGTTATGTCTCTAGAGGGCTCGGAGTACTATCGGGCCTATTGTCTTAGGGGGCTTCCTTTTCTAGTCCTACTCCTATAGGTAGCTCGCTATCTATTCCGCTAGGCTTTAGGTCTTAGCCTTGCTCCCGCCGGCCTAGCGAGTCCTACGCTCCTCCTCTTTTCGTACTAGCTACTCGGTACTTGTCTATACGGCCGTAAAGGTAGTAAGGTCATCCTCTTTTTAGCTTATCCGATATCCGGCCCCTCTCCGGTAGCGGCTTTCTATCTTATTCTTTACCTCCTAGATCGTAGTTTGTACTAGGTAATCTATCGTCTTTACCGCGTATTAAATTCTTATTCCCCGGATATATTAGCCGATTAGTAGTGTTCCCGTCTCTATTTCTACCGTACTTATTAACGTTGTCTTATATACCCCTAGTATCCTACGTAGGTTACCTACCTATATCCTATTTTGTTACGGGTAGCCCGTGACCCCTTACTATAGCTACGTCGGCCCGGCTGAACCGCGGACCTTCCGTATTAGGTTAGCGCGGCTTAGCTTTACTTTATAACTTCGCCGCGCCTCGCGCTCCTCTTTCGTAGCTTCGTAGAATAATAACTATCTCGTTCGGACCCTATAGTACGCGCGCCCTTATAGTTTGTTCTACTACCCTACCTAGATCGCGGATCTAGGTAAGGGACGCGTAACAATAGGAACAGACAGAACCGTAGAACTCGAGAACGCGTAGAGTCGCATTAGAATATAGAACACGGTAAGGCGTATAGCGCGTAGATACCTAGAGAACGTAACGCGGCGACATTATTAGTAGGTAGTCGCGCGCTCGTAGACAGTCAGGATATAGGCACCGTTACGCCTCCCCCGAACCTAGACAATATAACTTTATAAATAGCGAACCGCGGTATACTACCGCTACCTAAGCCTAAGGGTAAGAGTAAGTAGCGTATATCTCTTTTCCCCGACCTCTCCTCTTTTCCTTAGAGTTAGACATAGGACGACAACCGGCGGGTTATAGTAGACACCGGTGTCGCGCTATAATAAGAGATTGATAAAGCTTACTAGAAGGCCTTTAAGCGAGAAGAAGGTAGTAAGATTAACTTTATAGAACTGTTCGAGTTTAAGCTTAAAGAGAACCTAGGCGGCGACCTAGACGAGGTATATCTATTACTCGACGAGGCAGAACACATTCTCGTATCCGAATACTAGAATGTCACCCTAGACAACCTTACGACCCTTATATCCTAACACCCGAAGACTACCTACGACTTCGTGCTATAAGTAGTTAATACGGCGATTACTAAGGGTAGATAACTCGATGTAATAGAGCGAGCTAACGACCTCTAGAACACCTAGTATACTACGCCGTATACCAAATACGACCGTATCTATAAGATGCTACGAAGTGAAGAGCTTGTTATATAGAAAATAGTAGCAGATCTTAAGAGTAAGAAGGATTACGACCTAGCTAAGTTATAAGAGCTAGAGAAGAAATATAAGGAAGCTAATAACCTATATAAGCAGTTTAGCGAGATCTACGAGAAGGAGAAGAAGAAGGCACAAGATGCTAAGGCGAAGAACTAGGCCCTATAACAAGAAGTCGATAACCTAAAGGCTCGGCTTAAGGTAGGAGACACTATATAGAACGGAGGTAGGGGCCGCTTAGGCCGCCGACCCTCTCGTTCCCGCCTACGCGAGACCTTACTCGAGTAGCTATTACGTAGGTATCGCGAAGCTACTAGTAGAGGTAGCGGTGGCGGTAGTAGTAATAACGATAGAGACTATAATAACCGTAATAACGACCGTCCGCGACTAGGACCTAATAACAATAGTCGTAACTCGAGAATACGTAATACTATACGTAATACCCGTACCTAGACACTACTAGTTGACCTTCTAGAACGTCTCTTTACTATTGACCGTACCCTTACTCGCGGTATAGAGATCGGTAAGGGTGTGCCTAACCCTAAGCACTTTAAGAACGATAAAGACCCTAATTCCGATAGCTAGTATAGTAGTATTCTCCTAAAGCTGACTATAGTAACCTTCCGTACTAAGGCAGATAGTCTACGCTTCGTATATAGGTAGACGTAAGGTGATCCTTAGCAAAGTATTAAGCCGAGGATCCCTATACCTAGATAGCAGTCCTTTAATAAGTTCAAGACTAGAGAAGAGTTATTAGATTAGATAATACGCTAATATAGTATACGTAATAAAGGAACTAAGGCTATAGTTAATATTACTACCTATAAGTAAGAACAAGGCAAAACCTTTATAGCCTTCTATACCCGCTACTCGAAGTTACGCGCCTAGATGTTATAGACCGATAAGACCGAGCTTATACTATTCCGTAACCGACTAAACCGTAAGTACTTTATTAAGACCTTCGGCGACCGCGAAGTCGACCGCCGCCTAGATAGTATATAAGACGTTATCGAGGAGTATACTATACTAGACGAGAGCTTCTATAAGACAGATCGACT
Organism: Fulvia fulva; assembly: GCF_020509005.1. Classification (NCBI taxonomy): domain Eukaryota; kingdom Fungi; phylum Ascomycota; class Dothideomycetes; order Mycosphaerellales; family Mycosphaerellaceae; genus Fulvia; species Fulvia fulva. The sequence continues at coordinate 2,583,756 of NC_063017.1, read as the reverse complement.
ATACCTATAGAAGGAGCGCCCCCGTAGTAATAGTAACTCGAACGGTAATAGCGGCTAGAATAACTAGAATAACGGTAACGTAGTTAGTAGTACCGCTACCGGTATAGTAGGTGCCTTAGTATAGCGCCTACTATAGTACGCTAGTACTAAGAAGAAGGAGGATCTGCCGACATATTTATAGAACCTACCTACGCTTGACCGTAAGTAGCGCGAAGACCTTAAGAAGTAGGGTAAGTACTACCGCTACCGTATAGGTTCTTACGTATCGACTAACCCTAAATGCCTAATATATAGGTATAATAGCGACTATCGCCTACCGCGTCTACGTAATACTACGCCGAATCCGAACGTAAACTTTAGTTCCCTAGCTACCGATCCGTAGTAGGGAAATGGTACGACCGCTACCTAAGCGTAGTAGATAGCGGTTACCCGAACTCCCTAGGACAGAAAGAGTATAAGATTAAGAGATACGGAATGCAAGAGACGGTAATAGACTATAGTAAGGAGCTTAAGATATCGGTATACGCACTAGATAAACAATAGCTAGCTATATACCCTTATATATTGTTACCCGTAATAATATAATATAGAAAGACTCGAGGCCTTATAGATTCTACTTCTACCTCTCTCTTTCTTAACTAAAAATTTATACGCAAATATATAATACCCCTAATCCCTTTGACGTAAAGCCGACGACTAACACTAGGAGATAGAACGGCCACTACGCGGTAGATTATATACGGGGCCCTTATAGATGTAGTTATTAGCGATTATTATAAGCAAATGTTATACTACGTTACCGATCTCGAATACGACATCGTCTTTAGCCTACCGTAGCTTATAGCGCACAACCTAAACATCTTCTAGGAGACAGGCGAGGTGGTATTCAGATCGGATTACTGCTTTAGTTACTATCTATAGAATAAGACATCGACAATAGTATAATCCCTAAACTACCGCGAGAAGAAGAAGTAGGTACTAGTACGGTACGGACTAGAGCCCTTTACTAGAGAAGTAGCGAGCTTTATAGTAGGAGGGGTAGAGCTAAACGTCTTATTATATAACCTAGAAGATATAGACGATGAAGAAGTGGACTACTAGGGCGTTTCTTAACGCGCGTAGGGGATGTACGCGTACCGGCCTAGGGCTAAGTACTTCTACATTATGCCTACTAGGCGTAAGAGGGACGGCGGAGAGCTTAAGCTAAGTATAATAGCTACTAATGATCTAGACTAATTCTTAAACAAGCAGTTTAATTATAACCCGAAGGAGAAGTTACCGCCGATATACTACGATATTACGGACGCTTTCTTAGCTAAGGATTATAAAGGACTCCTACCTTACCGACTAGGCGTAGATCATGAGATTTATATTAAGCCTTATAGTCTATAAGAGCTACTATACCGCAAGCCCTACGGCCTAGCTAAGAAGGAGAACGAGGTAGTTAAGAAATAGCTAGACGAGTAAACATCTAAAGGGAAGGTACGGAAAGTAGGGTAAAAGACGAGCTAGTCTCCTATACTAGTACTAGTAGTACGTAAGCCTAGAGGTAGGCTACGTGTTTATATCGACTATAGAGGATTAAATGCGATTACTATTAAGAACCGGTATCCGATTCCCTTAATATAAGAGACGCTTAACCGTATATACGGTGAGAAGTACTTTATAAAGCTAGACATTATAGTAGCCTTTAATAAGTTACGGATAGCTAAAGGGTACGAGTAGTTAACGGCGTTTGCGACACGATACGGTATCTACGAGTGTCTAGTGTTGCTATTCGGCTTATATAACGGACTAGTATTGTTCTAATTATATATTAACAAGGTCTTATAAGAACACCTATACGGCTTTATATCGGCCTACCTAGATGACGTACTTATCTTTAGTGACACCTTAGAGGAGCACATTAAACACGTGCGGAAGGTTCTTACTAAGCTACGCGATATAGGAATTATAGTAGACATCGATAAAAGCGAATTCTACTAACAGAAGGTGAAGTATCTTAGGCTAATTATAACCCCTAACGGCATCGAGATAGACCCCGAGAAACTCGAATATATTTAGATATAGGAAGCTCCTAAGAACCTAAAGGATGTCTAGGCCTTCCTTAGATTTACTAACTTCTATAGGCGGTTTATCGAAGTATTTTCGCGTATAGCTACTCCTCTTACAAACCTGACCAAGTCGGACGGACTAAGTAATTATAAGAATAGAAGGATTCAATAGTCACTAGATTGCTAACGAGCCTTTAACAATTTAAAAGCTACGTTTAGTAAAGCCGGCATGCTCGTACATTACGTACTAGGTAGGGAAATAGTAGTAGAGACAGATTCTTTAGATTTTGTAAACGCCGGCGTACTTTTATAGTATAACGAGAATAGTGTGCTACATCCTATAGCCTTCTACTCGAAGAAGATAAGTCTATAGGAGTACAATTATGAAATCTATAATAAGGAACTATTAGCTATTATTAAGGCTTTTAAGGAATAGAGACCCGAGCTCGCCTACGAGGTAGATAATAAGGACTTATAGCTAGTTAAGATTTATACCGACTATAAGAACCTAGAATACTTTTTAAAGATAAAGTAGCTAAATCGGCGATAAGCGCGTTAGGCTAAGTTCTTGTTATAGTTTAACTTCAAGATAATATACCGTCTAGGACTTCAAGGTATAAAGCTAGACAGCCTAACGAGACGTAGCTAGGACCTTCCGTAAGGGGAAGACGACCCTCGGAACTAGTATTAGCATTAGACATTACTACCTCCTAAGCGTTTCCTTAAGATCGCCTTACTATAGACAATAGTAGAAGATGCGCCGGAAGAAGAGGAACTAGTATAGCTAAACCCTAAAGCTAAAGAGTTCATGCCTATAGAACGAGATGCGCCTACTAAATAACCGGCGACGCGTAAAAGTTAGCGGGAAGCCGAACTCGACTATCGAATGTCGACGGCGTACGTAACTAATAACGAGCTTAAGACCGTAATTAAGGACCTATAGAAAGACCGTACTCCTACACTACTATAGAGAGCGAAGATTCACCTAGTATACTATAAAGTAGATAGCGACCTACTATATATTCGAAATCAATACGACGGCTAGAGCTTATAGGTACTAAATGACTAAGCCTTATAGACTAGGATAATTAAGATAAACTATAACGCTCTAGTAGTAGGCTATCTAGGACGAGCTCGTACTTATAAACTCGTAGTACGTAAATTCTACTAGCCTAGATTAGCGAGATCCGTACGTAGATATACCGTAAATTGCCGTACCTACCGTATAACAAAATCTCTATACTCCTAGCCACTAGGATTATTATAGCCACTTCCTATTCTAGATCGGCCTTAGAAGTACATTATAGTCGACTTCGTTATTAGACTCCTAGACAGCACTCTTAACGGCATAGTCTATAACAACATTATGACCGTTACTAATAGGCTTACTAAGGAAGTCGAGCTGATCCCTATTAGCGCGATAATAGTATAGAATGCGGCAAGGCTTTTCCTTAAACATATGTTCTGTCGGCGCGGGTTTCCTAACACTATTATATTAGACCGTAGTAAGTAGTAGGTTACTACCTTCTAGAAGAAACTCTATAAGATGCTCCGTATAAATCGTAAGCTAAGTTCTTCGTATTACCTAGAAACTGATAGACAGTCAGAACGTACTAACTAGGCGATAGAATAGTATCTTCGTATATTTACTAATAAGGCATAGGATAACTAGGTAGAATAGCTATGCCTTACTTAGTTCGCGATTAACAATTACCTATCTAAGACTACTAGTATGTCGCCGTTCTACGCTACCTTAGGCTACAACCCTAAGTTTATAGAGCGAGTTGACCTAAACGCTAGAAAGGAGGGAGGACTGACTACTATCTAGCGACTAGATACGCGATTAGTAGAAACCTTTATACGTCGAATTTACGAGCTTTATAAGCACCTTTAAGAGAATATACGAATGTCATAAGCTCTCTAAGTAGAAGTAGTAAACCGCTACCGAAGTATTACTCTAGACTATAAGGTAGGTGATTAGGTATATCTTAGTACTAAGAACATCCGTACGACTCGACTATCTAAGAAGCTAGATAGAAGATATGCCGGCCCTTACTAGATTACGGAAGTTATACCGGCTAGACTCTCTTATCGACTAAAACTATTAGACGCTCTAGTAGGACTTAATAACTACTTCTATACCTCACTACTATAACGAGCCGACCACTCCGATTTCCTACTACTTAAAGGGTAGTATCTAGCGCCGCGACTACTGATAACTATCGAACCTAACACTACCGAGGCTAATGTAGTAGCCGATATAGTAGTAGCACCTACGTATATATACGAGGTAGAAAAGATGCTTAATATATAGACCCGTAAGCGGGTAGGTAAGGTAAAGAAGGGGCATAAGCGTAAGGTAGATATATAGTATAAGGTGAAATAGGCTAGATATTAGAACGAGGAGGATAGTAAGACCTAGTAACCTATAGAGGACATCCTTAAATACGTAGCCGCCGCTATTATAGACTTTTACTATAACCGGCCGGAGTTGTCTACGCCTATAGGCTTCGTAGCTCTATCTAACTAGTCCCTACTAGCTACTAAGGTGCTCGGGCTTAATATAATTAGGGTCATTCTAAAAGACACCCGAGTAGAGCCTATAGAGCCTATAATAATACCTAACTTTGGTCATAAGGATTATACGCGAGCGCTGGCCGAAGACAGACTTAGGTCTAGGTCAAGCTAGCTAACTAGGCAATATGTTTCTCGAAGGAAGCCGGTCGAGGATAGTCTTAATAGAGCAAATACGATATTATCGGATAACGATAGGGCACTAGAGGATAATTAGGCGTTCGCGCGATTATAGAGCTCGATAGGCAAGTGGCCTTATAAGGTGTATAACGCTTAGAGGACTAAGGCGTGTTTTAGGAGGGGGGGTACTATCACGGGTAGCCCGTGACCCCTTACTATAGCTACGTCGGCCCGGCTAAACCGCGGACCTTCCGTATTAGGTTAGCGCGGCTTAGCTTTGCTTTATAACTTCGCCGCGCCTCGCGCTCCTCTTTCGTAGCTTCGTAGAATAATAACTATCTCGTTCGGACCCTATAGTACGCGCGCCCTTATATATTTAGGGGTTACTCTATCCGTTTTAGGATCGGCTTACCTACGCCTCCTATCCCCTAGATCTATACCCCGTATAGTATAGCTAGTTTGACGATCGCCTTATATATTACCCTTACCTTATCGAATATTACTCCCTATATAGACGCCGTAAGCCTCTTTATCGAGGCTTCGTTAGCTTACGCTCGACTCTAGGCTTTCTTAATCTATACGTTCTAGCTTAGCTTCGGGTCGAGCTAGATCCCTAGTACTCGTAGCTCCGCTAATAGGTTAGTCTTATATCCTTAGATTCTTACCGCGGCCTTTATATTATAGTACGTTCTCGCTTTACTAAAGTATATAAGCTAGTACTTTTTAGGGGCGAACCGGGTACTATACTTCTTTACCTACTCCTCGTATTTCTTATACCTATCTTTAAGGAGGCGATAGTTCTCCTCCGTCGAGTCTAACTAGGCTAGAATGTTTATATCGTCTATAAATCCTAATACTAAGGTTTATAGAGAGGTAAGTAGGGGGATTAGATTAGACATAACTATTAGGAATAGAATAGGGGAGAGAGTAGATCCCTAAGGTATTCTAGCCTCTACCTTTACCGAGTCGGACGTATACCTCTCTAGGACTAGGTACGTCGTCCGTTCCTAGAGAAAGGAGTAGACGAACTTCGTTACCTACCGGGGGATACCTTTCTATTATAGGATATATATTAGCCTTTAGTATAAGACGTTATCGAAGGCTCCTACGATGTCGAGGGATAGTAAGGACGCCGCTCGATTCCTACCGTAGTACTAGAGAGTCTAAATTTGCTCCGTAATTAGCTCTATTACTATTAGTATCGATCCGCCTTACGAGAGTATAGAGTAGTATAGTAACCTAACTACGAAGCAAACATATCGGCCTCTAGGGGTACCTATTATAGAGGAAGGTTCTAGAATATACGAATACTAGCTACCCCTACGGCTGTTACTCCTAGAATATACGGTACGTACTCCTCGTCTATCCGAGGTAGTCGCTAGGAAGTGTTACGGTTCACTACTACCGTAACGTCGCGCGCCTTAGCGCTTCCTTATATATCTCGCGCGCTTCGCGCTTCTCTTTCGTAGCCTTACTAAACAACGCTTATTTTACGGTAACCCTATACTATCGTCTTATAGATCACTACCCGTAATAGTTTATTCGGTCTTATAAGCGGCCTATCTAGTCAGGCTAGTAGTTACAATCAAATCGTACTAATAATAACTATAGTCGCGTAAATAAGCGTATTAGTTAAGTTAATAGATCACCTCTCTCCTTCGTATAAAACGCGTTAAGGTAGGTCAAGTTCACTATAGTTACTAACCGTCGAGTCGCGCGTATAGGCGTACTAATAACAACTATAGTCGCGTAAACAAGCGCATTAGTTAAGTCAATAGATCACCTCTCTCCTTCGCGTAAAACGCGCGGCTCCCTACTCTTATAGGGCCCTTATATACCTACTAAGAGAGTAGTCTTATCTACTACGTAATAGTATAATATAGCTACACCCGGTAGTACTACTAACGGGGTGCTCTTACCTAAGTAACCTCTTTATCTAGATCTTAGTAAGTATAAGCGTTAGTCGCTTATACGCGCTAAGCTTTTCCTAATAGTATCTACTAAAACGTAGATACTCGATAACCTAGATATCGATACCGCCCTAGGTACCTTCCCTTCCGACGACGACTCGAACGTATTCGCCGCCGAATAATAAGAGATCGAGAAGAATCTACTACCTAAAGAATAGTAGTTTGCCTTAACCTCCGACCCTATTAACTTTATACAATTCCTTAACGAAGAATAGATCTTAGAAGAAGGAGGAATCAAGGTGTATAAGATCATAGAGTCAAGAGATAATATATCTATATAAGATAGTAAAACTAATAATATACGCTAACCTAAGGAGTAGGCAATCGCCTTAGAGTATACTACTATTAAGAGCCTAGCCGAGTTCGCGACTCGTACTATAGTATACCCGGAGATTATGTTTCACCTCGTTCGCTAGATATAGTCAGCCTTTATCACACTTTTTAACTAGGTCGAGTCCCTAAAGAAGGCTAATAAGGTTATATAGCGTAAGTACGCCGATATAAAGAAGGAACGTAATATCGTATCCGAGAGTCTTAGTCAACTCGAAAAGGATAAGGATGTTAAGGGCCTCTTTATAGATAGATAGATAGATTTGTCATTCCCCTATTCTAGGACCCTATCCGGCCTATATAGGTATATATCTATTATTATGTACAAAGGGAAACCCGAATAGGTGAAAACCCTTCCCGCCCCCGACTACTCCTTGTCTAGTTTAGCTTTCCCTCTAAACGTACGTAGTCTATGTCACTACCCCGTTAGCCCCCGCTCCTAGCCGGTCTCGTCGCGCTACGTCGTGTCCTCTCTTCCTATACTGTTCCTACTAGGCGGTACTATTCTAGCCAGCCCTTCTCTAGTATCTAGTTCGCAATACGCCGTAGGTCCTTAGCGTTGTTAAGAAGTGCCCTAATCGTCCGGTTCCTCGCCTTTACTATCTACTCCCCCCTTCCTAGCGACTACCTCGGATAGACGAGGAGTACGTACCGTACGTTCTAGGAGCGATAGCCGTAGGGGTAGCTAGTATTCGTGTATCCTAGAACCTTCCTCTATAATAGGTACCCCTAGAGGCCGATGTGTTCGCTTCGTAGTTGGGTTACTATACTACTCTATACCCTCGTAAGGCGGTAGTAGATAAGCTTCGGGGGGTACATGACCGCGGATTTTGTAGCTAACTATTCCTTAGGTTGTCCCGCTAGCTAAGGGCGTCCACTATGCCCTATAACCTAGTTGTTCCACCTCTCTTTCTATAGTTGCTCTATAAACGATTTCTTACCTTCCTATTATATTACTAGCTATTCGTCCCTTACCCGGTAGTTCGGCTCGTTTCCGGGTCGAATGCCCCTATACGCTAGTACTAATTCGCGGGCCCTTACGACTACACTAGCGATGACCTTCTATACTAGGTACTATGCCGACTTGCCTAAGTAGGAGGTCCGTAGTCCCTAGATGTATAGGTCGATCGGCGGTATAGCGGTCTCGTGCTTAAGTATCCTCGTTAGTATCGACTTATATACCCCGGTAACCTTCCTTAGGCATTAGTTTTAGATCTTCGCTAGCGGCGCGACGAGTCCCTTCGATAGGTAGGCCCTCTCGCCTAAGGACCACACTTGGCTACTATAGGTAAGGACTGGCCGTATAATAGCCGTATATAGAAGTCGTGACTACCGGAAGTCCGCCCCCTATATAGACGTAGTAAGCCTCTAGTATAATGCTATATTCTGTTTAGCTTTCCGTAATATTACCTATACGTACTTCCTCTACCGTAGCGCCGGGTCCACCTATAGTCCGAGGATCCTAAGCTAATTTGCCGGGTTAGTCGTATGCCCCTATATCTAGATAGAAGCTTATATATTGTGGAACTGTGGCCGGCGCGTAAAGTGTATCAGATTGTACTTTTCTAGGGCAAACCGAGCCCCGTGCCTCCTAGCCTAGTCCTCGTAGATCTTGTGCTTCTCTTCTAGTAGCCTATAGTTCTCCTTAGTCGAGGAAGACTACGCTAGGATGTTTATGTCGTCTACGAAGCCGCTCGTAGCGGTGTTCTAGGATTCTAGGGCTAGGAGTAGCGTCGCTATAAAGAAGAGGAACAGAATAGGTACTAGCGTTAAGCCTTACGGGATTCTAGTATAGACTACTTGAAATAGGCTTCTATACTAGCCGACTAGGATCGACGTACTACGGTTTTAGAGGTAGGACCGTACGAAGTTAACAAGCCACTTAGGGAGTCCTTTCGACCTTAGGATATAGAGTAGCCGCGGGTATAACACGTAGTCGAAGGCTCCCGATATGTCTAGGCTAAGTAAGGAAGCCACCTTGTCCCTATTCTTATACTAGATAGCCTTTACCTAAGAGGTAATAAGTTCTATCGCGGATAGCGTCGATCGCTATAGGCGCGTACCTATCTAGGTGTCCGGGAGTAGGGAGTGTTCCTCTACCGCCTCGGAGAGTCTCGTTATAACTAGCTTCTTAAGCGCCTTCCTAAGAGTGTTAAGGAGCGTAATTAGGCGGTACGACTTTACCTACGTATAGTCTTCCTTCTACGGCTTACGTAGGACCACTATCGTCGATTGTTTAAAAGCTATCGGGTAGTACCCGGTCTATAGGCAGGCGTTAAAGATCGCTATAACTACTAGGGCTAGTTGATCTCTATACTTCTTTAGTAGCTCGTTTAGGATCCTATCCGGCCCCGGGGCTTTCTTCGCCGGTAACTTCCTTAGTATAGCGGCAACTTCTCCCTCGGACACCTCCTGTTAGACCGCGATACTAGGGGCTAGGGGAGTAGAGCTGTTTATGTCGCTTAGATCAGCCTCGACTAGGGGCGGGAAGAACTTGCTAGCTAGTAGACGCGCCTTGGCCTCGGGGTCGCTAACCGGGCTACTAGGCGATTATAGCGCTAGGATAGAGAAGGAGGGGCCCTATATAGGGTCCTATCGGGCCTATTTCGCTAGCTTCTACATCCTCTCTAGCTTGCCGGCGATTTCTTCTACTATAGCCCTCTAGCCGACTACTTTCTCCCTTCGTATTATAGCTTTCTTCTATTAGTATACCTCCCTATATACGTTCTAGGCCTCCTCGCTATAGCTGCTCGTCTATACCCGGCGGGCTCTCCTTGCTTCTCTTACTACCGTAGTGCACTCCGGCGTCTAGTATAGTTTAGACTATGTCGTTAGTTAGGTAAGCGGAACGTGAAGTAAGGTCGCTTTTCTTATTTCGTCTATTAACCCCTAGACTACTTCGTCTATCTCGTCTTTACTGTTATATTGCTACTACGCGATCTGGACTAGCCTCTTAGAGTCATCGAGGTACGCCTAGATATTGGCCTAGTAGGCCTTTCCCTAGTTTAGCTTAGGGGTTCCCGCTAGTATACGTTATATCTATGTCGTAATAGAGGTCCTAACTAGTATATAGTCTAACGACGCCTCGAGTTCATGTTCGATCCTATAGTAGGTTACCGTATAGTAGTGGCTATCTAAGATCTAGGAGAGGTCGATCGTGCCTTAGAGTCCCCCTCTCTTCTAGGTGCCTAGGTCCTTCGGGGTATTAAGGGCAATTGCGTTACTCGCTATCAAGTCGAGTACTTCGTCGGCTATAGGGTACGGCTATATAAGGCTTTCCTAGGAAGGGTAGTATATATTAAAGTCTCCTACTACGATGTGGCACCCTTGTCTCTTAAGCGCACTGTCTAGGTGTCTATAGACCCCTAGGTCGCGGCTAGACCTCGAGGCTAGCGGTTGTATATATAGGTTATATATCTAGGTGCTACCTACGTAGAGGGAGGTAATATCGCCCCCGCCTTCTTCGTCTACGTAGTATACTACCTCCTAGTCGGATTCTAGTATGTCCTTGCTAACATAGAAGCACGTGCGGGGTCTGCCGTCGCCTCGTAGGTATGTCGTATAGCCTAGTAACTTATAGGTCGTTAGTCTCTTATAGTACGGGTTAATCTATAGCTCCTAGATTGTAAGGACGTAGTGGACGCGCGGGTCCGCCTCGTATAGGAAATGGTTCTAGACTATATCCTTACGATAGTTGACGTTATACTAGATGATGCTAAGCGTGTCGAGGCTAGTTATCGGCATCGACAATCATTTCCTCTATATCGTCCTTTGTCCTACTACCCTATACGTCCTAGTCTACGCCTATCGGCTATATACTAAAGGGGAGCCGGGCCTAGTTAGATTCCCTCGCCGTAGCTAGTAGAGCACGTAGCCTCCCGTACGCCCTAGGTTACGTATCCTTTATATCGTTCTCGGCCCTAGGGCGCTTATACCCGACCGCCGCTAGTTAGTTCCGGTATAGGCTAGCCTTACGGTCGCCGTAGAATCTTAGGGCGACGGTTCTGTTTGTGATTGCCTTGTTTTTCGCTAGTTTCCGCTATAGGCATTCCGTACTATACGATAGGTAGTACCCCGGACAGTTCGCGTACCGTCTCGTAGTCGATATATAGTCCCTAGACATATAGTCTCCTATATAGTTCGAGTAGGCCTACTTGTTTATACACGTATAGGTTTGGTGTCTATACTGTTAGCATTTGAAGCATTAGAGGACACGAAAGGATAAGGAGTGCTTTTCTACTGTCTTAAGGCTATATTACTAGACTAGGCCTTGTTCTATCGCTAGATCCGCCGCTTTCGCGTCTTATAGCTATACTATTAGCGTCGAGGCCTTCTTGCCTTCTGGCCATTTCCTATAGAGCCAAGTCGCCTTCTAGATTAGAGAGTTAAGAGTGACCGGGTTGTCCTCTTAGAGAGCGCGTAGGTGACCCTAGTTGGTTAGGTCAAACTCCTTAGGTATATCGTAGACTAGGATCGTAAATTGTTTCGTTAAGACCTTCGCTAATACCGCAACCTTAGATACCTACTATAGCTATACCTCTAGGTGCCTCCTAGTAGTAGTAGAGCTAGTATAGATCTATAGAGTGCCGTTAGACTGTTAGTTCACTACGACTACCCCTAGTTAGTTAATTCGTTAGGCGAGCTCCTTGTTCGATAGCTTCGTAACTTCGGCCTAGTCTTCCTTTACTATAATACGGATCGTAACTACATCGTACGTTCGGCGGGGGCCTAGTATCGATGCCGCGACCGATACCTAGCTATAGGGGTGTTGATTCCGGGTGGCCTTACTAATCGCCTAGGACGTCGTCCTTATTTCTTATTGCCCTCGGTAATACGACAGTATAAGCGCCGTGCGTAGCTAAGTGATCATTACCTATAGAGACCGGTAAGGGAGCTGATCGTTAGTTTCTATACTTTTTACGTCCTCTATAAGTTGCTACTAGTTGTCTTAGGGGGGCTTCGCCTATAGGGCCGTAGGCGCCGTTAGTACCGTAGCCTAGGCTACTATTACCTAGGAGTTACCTAATGTAGCTAGGCACCTCCGCGGCGTTTAGAGCTAAAGAAACAGGGTGAAGAGAGCTTTAAGCTGTCCAGATTAAATAAGGTAGAACTCCCTTAGTCCTAGGGGTAGTGGCCTACTTTATATATCGTTAGAATAGCCTTAATAAGAGCTTTCGAATATGTCTTGTTTTAGCGTAGAGATCGATAAGCCGACGCGTCGAGTAGTAATTGGCCCTAAGTAGGCAATATAACCCTTTAGGGCCTCTTTATATTCTACTTTAACAAATACTAGAAGTATAAGAGTTAGACATAAGACCTTAAGGAAGCTAATTAGCGCCTCCGATAGGATAACGATACGCTCTTCGGATAGGTCGAGGAGTCGTAGGTAGGTATATTACCTAAGGATATCAAAGCCCTATCTAAGCGTAATTAGGCTCTAAATAAGGAGGTAGTAGAGCTAAAGGCTTAGCTAGTAGCTAAGGACCCGAACGGTACTAGCGATACTAGCGGTACTAACGGTAATAATAATAATAACCGTAGTCGTTAGGTCCGCGTCTACTCCCCTCGTCGTAACGGTGTTTTACGATTACCTACGCCTCCTACTTAGTAGGACCGTATAGGTAGAGGCACCTAACGAGGAGGTAGTAGAGGTAGTAGCGATAACGACGGAGACAACTCTAATAACGATAAGGGTAGAGATAATAGTCGACTACGCCGTTACCTACGCCGTAACTCCTTACGACAAGAACGCTAGGGCATACCTAGTAGTACTTCTAGGGTGACTAGTAATACCGCCGTTAGCTAGTTCACTACTATCGAACCCTCCGTCAATATTATATATACTAACAAGTTAGTTAAGGACCTAGAAAGTAAGTTCGATAATAAGAATATAAACCTTAACCGTTAGCTCGATTACCTAGAGATCAAGCTGTCCGTAATATAGTTCTAGACTATCGAGGACGGACTACGCTATATCCGTAACTACCTCGACGGGTACCCGTACTAGCTATACAATCCGCGAGTACCCTCTAAGCGTACTAAGCGCAATTACGTTAACCCCTTTAAGTCTATTAATAGGATGATCTAATTCCTTCTCGATCGGTATAGTAAGAAGGACGTCGTAGGCAAGGCCTTCTAGAAGCTCTAGGTCTTATAGTAGGGTAAGAACGAGTCATTTTCTATCTTTATCGCTAAGTATAACGAACAGCGCAACTTATACGACCTATTAGCTAAGACTAATCACCGCCTACTCGAGGGTAAGCTTAACTATAAATATATAGAGGCACTGCCTATAGAGACTAAGGACCGCGAAGACTTAGTCGACCTATACTATAAGCTCGAAGCTAAGTTTAAGCCCCTAAAGTCAAAGACACTAGCTATACTACGACTACCTCGTAGTACTAGCGGTAGTAACGGTACTACGCCTACCGCGCCTAGCGTAGCCTAAGGTTTAGGCCTTAAGCTATACGCTTAGATACCGCGCGAATTTAAGGAACTTAAGAAGCTCGAGCCTAAGGAGAAGGCTAGCATTATCGTAGTAGGCGGTTATATCCGCTACCGCCGTATAGATTATAACTTATACTCGCTAGGCTACCCTATTAAGTAGTATAAGCGCCCTCCGCCGCGCGCGAATACTAGCTCTATAACATAGACACCGGCTAACCCTTAGTAATAGGGAAATAGCTAGACTAACGCTTAAGTACGATAACCGTTAGTCCTACTTACGAATATAATACTAAGAAGGAAATATAGCGAGATACGGTAATATAAGGACTAGAGTAGGCTTTACGTATATTAGTAAGCTCTCTAACACCGCCTATTATACGAGGGGTACTAAGGCCGAGAGTGTCCCCTTACCTTATAATACCTAGTAGTATAGATAGTAATTAAGCTCTCGCCTTCCTTAATTATAGTACTACCTCTAAGTATATAAGTTCGTATATATAATCTTCCTCGACTCTAGGAAGAACCTCTCTAATTAGGACTAGCTAATAGCGGCTCCGCTAACGAGCTTATTACCGAGTCTACGTACTTCCCTTTTAATATCGGCGGCTACGTCGAAATCCTTAGCTACTATTCAGTAGAATCACTAGAGTATAACATCGTACTCGGCTCTAGTTAGTTCGTAGACTACGAAGTAGAGATATAATAGGAGAAGGGCATTATAATAATGAATTATTTGAAATGCCGTACCTATAAGGTAAACTAGAGGTCTAATAAGTACCTAATAGTACAGTCTATTAACTATCTAGCTACGCTAGTACTATTAGGCAATTATTAACCGCCGATAGTAGAAGATAACCCCGACGAAGTTACCGCTCCTACGCTATCGTTACCTAAGTATATACCCTAACTATAGTTCTATACGACGTTCGAGGACGAAGAGGATGACTTCCGTATATATACTCGATAACCGTTACCGGTAGACGGCGTTAAGACGTTAAAGCGACCGTACCGATATACGAAACAAAAGTAACGAGTTGTCGAGCTAGAACTAGAGATCAATATCGTAAACATCTCCGCGGCCTACGTAGTAAAACTAGCTCGTAAGAAAGGAGCGGAAGTCTATATAATATAGATTATACTACCTAGTCAGAAGCACTACGCTAATCTATTACGAGCCTACGTAATAGTAGCGACTAGGTAAGACTTCGATCCTACTAGGCTCTACGCTATAAACCTTCGAAAGGTATAGTTAGTAAACCCCTTAATAGCATGTATAATAATAGTAAATAGCGACTTCGACAGATTTATAAAAGGCAAAGACAAGGACTAAGATGCTAAGGTCTACTTACCCTAGGAACTATACGATTTCGAGGACTGTTTTAACCGTTAGGATATATCGAAGATCCTACCTTACCGCCCTAGTAAAGACTATAAAATACACCTTAAAGAGAAACTAAGTCACCTCCTTTCAAGCGGTTATACGTAATGTCGTCTCGTAAGAATAAGGTAATTAAGAAGTAGGTCGATAATTAGCTATAATCTAGAGCGATATAACGAAGTACGAGCCCGGCTTCTATACTAGTACTAATTATACGTAAACTAGGCGGCGGTCTACGGGTCTATATTAACTATAGAGCTCTTAACGCCCTTACGGTCAAAAGTAGATACCTAATACCGCTATTCTAAGAAACGCTAAACCGCCTAAATAGGAAGAAGTACTTTACTAAACTCGATATTATCTCTACCTTTAACCGTATTTGTATTACGGAGGGCTATAAATAGAAAACTGCGTTTAGTACTCGCTATAGTCAATTCGAGTATATAGTAATACCTTTCGGCCTATATAATACTCTAGGAACATTCTAATTATATATTAATAATGCGCTTAGGGAGTATCTCGATGACTTCTATTTAGTATATCTAGATAATATCCTAATCTTTAGCGACACATTCGAGGAACATATATAATAGTACGTAAAGTACTATAACGTCTACGTAAAGCCGGCCTATAATTAGATATTAATAGATAGATAGATAGATATTTCATTAAGCTGTTATAGTGCCCTCTGGCCTATATAGCTATGCTATCTTGTTTTTGTATATATAGAGGGGAAACCGTGTTAGTGAAAACCCCTCCTCCTTCCCGCCTATCTTTTCCTTCTCGTTATCGTCTCAAATTTCCCTTATTAGGGGTACGCTAGTATTATAGGCCTGCCCTAATAACTACCCTATCTATAACCCCCCTCGCTTCCGCCTCTTATCTATCTACTCCTCCGTCTCGCTCGTAAGGCTAAACTACTAGAGGTATCCCTACTATAGTATCTACCGAGAGATTCGGCGAATGTTGCCTTTGTCCCTAATAATTGACTTATAGTCTCTCCTTCCCGCTTAGTGCCTCTAATTTCCCCTACCTCTCGCCCACTACGGGCATCGTAGTAGTATATGTTCTAGGTTTTACGATAGGTAGCCATACTAGTAGGCTAGGCTATAGATGTCTAGTGCGCGTCTCCTAAACAGGTAGGCCCTTAATCTAATATATTCGGACCTATTTTAGATCGCTATACTTGCTTCGGCCCTTGTTAGGTCCCTATATAGCTAGTAATTATGTCTCTAGAAGGCTCGGAGCGCTATCGGGCCTGTTGTCTTAGGGGGCTTCCTTTTCTAGTCCTGCTCCTATAGGTAGCTTACTATCTGTTCCGCTAGGCTTTAGGTCTTAGCCTTGCTCCCGCCGGCCTAGCGAGTCCTACGCTCCTCCTCTTTTCGTACTAGCTATTCGGTACTTGTCTATACGGCCGTAAAGGTAGTAAGGTTATCCTCTTTTTGGCTTGTCCTATATCCTGCCCCTCTCCGGTAGCGGCTTTCTATCTTATTCTTTACCTCCTAGATCGTGGTTTATACTAGGTAACCTATCGTCTTTACCGCGTATTGAATTCTTATTCCCCGGATATACTAGCCGATTAGTGGTATTCCTGTCTCTATTTCTACCGTACTTGTTAACGTTATCTTATATACGCCTAGTACCCTACGTAGGTTGCCTACCTATATCCTGTTTAGGGGTTACTCTATCCGTTTCGGGATCGGCTTACCTACGCCTCCTATTCCTTAAATCTATGCCCCGTATAATATAGCTAGTCTAACGATCGCCTTATATATTACTCTTACCTTATCGAATATTGCTCCCTATATAGATGCCGTAAGCCTCTTTATCGAGGCTTCGTTAACTTGCGCTCGACTCTAGGCTTTCTTAATCTATACGTTCTAGCTTAGCTTCGGGTCGAGCTAGATCCCTAGTACTCGTAGCTCCGCTAATAGCTTAGTCTCGTAGCCTTAGATTCTTACCGCCGCCTTTATATTATAGTGTGTTCTCGCTTTACTAAAGTGTATAAGTTGGTACTTTTTAGGGGCGAACCGGGCACTATACTTCTTTGCCTACTCCTCGCATTTCTTATGCCTATCTTTAAGGAGGCGACAGTTCTCTTCTATCGAGTCTGACTAGGCTAGGATATTTATATCGTCTACGAACCCCGATACTAAGGTTTACGGAGAGGTGAGTAGGGGGATTAGATCCGACATAAATATTAGAAATAGGATAGGGGAGAGAGTAGATCCCTAAAGTATTCTAGTCTCTGCCTTTACCGGGTCGGACGTATACCTTCCTAGGACTAGGTATGTCGTCCGTTCCTAGAGAAAGGAGTAGACGAACGACGTTGCCTACTAGGGGATGCCTTTCTACTATAGGATATGTATTAGCCTTTAGTATAAGACGTTATCGAAGGCCCCTACGATATCGAGGGATAGTAAGGACGCCGCTCGGTTCCTACCGTAGTACTAGAGGGTCTGAATTTGCTCCGTAATTAGCTCTATTACTATTAGCGTCATTCGCTAGCTTCTTCTCCCTATCTATATTACTAGGAGTACGTAGTTATTCTCGGCTAGCTACGTAAGTCTCTAGGCTACTATCTTTTCTAGGACCTTCCCTATTGTATTTAGAAGTGCTATTAGTCTGTACGACTTGGGCTAAGTATAGTCTTCCTTCTATAGCTTGCGTAGTACTACTGTTATAGACTCTCTATACGGCTTCGGGTGATACCCTAGCCGTAGGCACGCGGTAAATAGGTTTATAAGGCTCGGCGCGATCTCTTCTCTATACTCTTTTAGTAGTACGTTTAGTATCCTGTCTAGGCCTAGGGCTTTTCGTCCTTTTAGCTTACTTATGACTCCTATTACTATGTTAGAGCTAACCGCCTAATCTATGTCTAGGGGTTCCGGGTATATACTCGGGTCGATGTCCGTAAGGTCTACCTCTACTTACGTCGAAAAGAAATGGTCGGCTAACGCTTTTGCCTTGCCCCGGGGCGTAGCCTAGGCAATTCCTTCGCGGTCTACAATTAGGGGGAAGAAAGGGGCTTGTTACTCTTTAGGTAGTCGTGCCTATTTAGTAAGTCTCTATATCTGTTCCGGGTTTTCTATAACGAGCCCGATCGTCGCTCTCTAGTCCTATAGCTTATCGCGTCTTATCTATGCCTTCTTCTCTTATGTCGCGTAGTAGTATTGCTCCTACGTCTCTTAGGTATACTCCTTCGTCTACTGTTGCCTTGCCCTTCTAGCCTCCCTTACCTTTGTAGAGCATTTAGGGGTCTAGAAGGCCTTCTACTACGTTAAGGGCCGGAGTAACGGCGTGTATTGTTCCGCTACTTACTATATAACCGAGGTAATCTGTTCCGCTACTTAATCTAGCTAAGCTGTCGTCTCGAGTTCCCTATACTACGGTAGGCTCGCTATTAGGAAATCTCTTATATCGTCCTAGCGTACCTTTTCTAGTTACGGCGTAGTTCGCTTACTAGCTCCTCTGTCGCCTTCACCCCTAGCGTAGTTTAAATAGGGATATAGTCTAAAGAGGCCTCTAGCGCGTAGTTCGGTCGGTATTAGACTAGTCTCTCTTTAAGTTCTCGTAATAGAAAGTATAGGTCGATTATACTTATACTTATACGGGCCTTCTACGTCTCTATTTCCTTTAGGGTTACTAAGGCCATTCCGTAGCGTACGGTTATATCTAGTAGCTTCCCCCCTAGAAAAGCGTACGGGGGAGTGAAATCGAGTCCCTACTATAGGTAGTAGAGGTTAAAGTCGCCGAGGAGTACTTACTTCGTATCTTAGCTTCGGGTCTGCTCTAGGTAGGCGAGGGTTCCTAGTTCCCTACTCGTTCGACTCTATAGTAGTAGGTTATAGACGTTATAGATCTAGATAGAGGCTTATATCGTGTCGATCTAGATTAATATTATATCTCCTAGGTTACCCTACTACAGTAGTATAACCTTCTACGACTTAAGGTCTATAGTCTTACTTACGTATATATATATTCTCGGGATAACGCCTCGTTCGCTCGTAATTACGGTCTAGTATCTCCGGTTATTATAAGTAGCTAGGAGTCCTACGTAGGGGTTGATCTATAGTTCCTATACCGCGATAACGTAGTGCCGTAGCGGGTCTAGCTCTTATAGAAAGTGGCGCTAGACCTGGTCCCTACTTTTGTTTACGTTATACTATACGATAGTAATGTCGTCGTATAGTATTATTCGTTATCCGTAAGGTCTATTTCCGTACTAACCTACTATATCTCCTAAGCCTATATCTCGCTATCCGGCTAGCCCTAGGGCCGCTAGGGCGCCCTAAAGATTCGCATTTAGCCTAGTTTGTTAGTAGCCCGGTTAAGGTGTCGAGGCCTACCGGGAGGTAGATACGTTTACGGTTAGGTTCCCTTATTCGTCTCTTCTGCCCTTTTCCTTTTGCTCGGCTCGAAGCCCTTATACACGGTAGGTCCCTCCTACTATCGTTAGGGGTATCTAGCTAGTATAGAGATCCTTGCTTGTCTCGCTCGTTCTTATGCTACTATTCTAGCCGGGTATTAGCTTGAATACGCTAGGTGCCTTCTACCGTAGTATACGTACCTACTCTCCTTTTTTAGGCATTCCCTTCCCTAGTATAGGCCTACGTAGTAAGGATACCTTAGGGTCTTCTCCCTATATTTTAGGGCTATATAACCGTACTATTAGTATTAGAAGTATTATAGTACCCTATAGCTACTCTAATAGATCTCCGTGTCTATTCTCTCGTAGTTCTAGAATAGCCTATTGTCTAGTATCTAGTTAGCTTGTTCCGCTGTCTCTACCTAAATAATAAGTAATAAATGCGTCTTTTCTCGGTCTACTGTCTTATATAGCTATACCGCCTTCGTTAGTCGTACTCCTAGGGAGGTGTTCTAGTTCTATACTTAGAGGTAGGGAAGGTCTTCGACCTTAAATGTCCTAGGGACCCCGTAGGCGATAACGGTATACTATTAGTAGGAGACTCGTACCGACTTCGCGACTTTAGTAGTGTACTCTTTATAGGTCTCTAGTTTTTATCTATTAGACTCTTATACGGTAAAGAGTCTTACTACGCCTATTGCCTCTACCCTCGCCCTAACTACCTCCTTTTAGCCGATTCTGTCGATAATCTCCTTGCTTATTAGGGCTGCGATTTCTTATTTCTCCGCCGGATTAGTAATATATAGGCGTACCGCCTTGCTTGCCTTCGGAGGAGGTTAATTCTTACCTACTACTACTATTGCCTATATAGTTAGTTTCTAGGCTGCCTTCTATATTACTTATTAGATTGTCTTCGGGATTTGGTATAATAGCGCTTTTAGCGCTCCTAGTAGCTATACTATAGTGTTCTTATATACCCGGGCTAGGTATTCGTTATCCTCTAGTAAGTTTTCCGCCTCCGTATATAGGGTCGTCAGTCGACGACGAGAATTACCTATACGTAGTATCGGCTACGAACCTCTCGTCTTACTACGAGAGAGCTAAGTATTCTTACGCTAGAGCGTCGTAGGCGCGACGGGCGCGTAACGTAGGCGAAGCCGCGGCGAACAGAGGACTACTAGTAAAACGGGTATAAAAACTATCTTACGAGCGTATACTCGTGTCGGGAGCGAGTCCCTCTTCTTTCTACGTATAAGAAGGGCGCGGAACCGTAGCCTATACGCTCGATAGGACACCTCTAGTATAAGTATAGAATTTTTACCTCCGGAGACCGTAAACTAAGCGGGCTAAGCGACGAATATTAGACGAGCGTACTATAGAATAACAACTAAGCGGACTATACGACGGCGTCGAGCGGACTACGAAACAATCTAGTATTTACTAGCGGGCAATACGGTAGGTAGGTAGACACGCGACGAAGCCTATAAGGGCCTATTAAATACCCGGTATAGGAACGAGGGTTTTGCCTAAGGTACTACCTATCCCGCTATATAACGTACCTAGTCTGATATAGTAGATTACGACGAGGAAAAGATGATAGCCTAAGCAAGGAAAAGACGGCTGTTAGGACGGGGAAAAGACGTACAATATAAGTGGATTAGTTCTATAATCGGGGAGGATCGAGGGTAGGGTAATAAGGAACTTTATATTAGTTAGTAGGTAGAAACGTAAGGAGTACGCTACCCGGTATAGTGTATACGCCGAGCAAACCTACGAGGTATAGACGGCCGCTTTCTAGAGATAGGCTACGGTAACGCGAAGGGCGTTAAAACCTAGGGCGTAGTATATACTAGTAGCGGCGGCTAATACTGTCTATATAGCCCGAGAGGACGGATACGTATATCGGTCAATAGAGAGTACTAAAGGGCTTAGGCCTATAGAGGTGGATATTGGCTTAAGGAGCAAATAGGGAGGGAGGGCGTAGAGGGAAGCTTTTGCTCCGGGCTAACCTCTCGAAACGAGGCTATACGGTAGTGTTAGATAAGTAGGAAAGCGCGGTTAAGACTTGTTACCTTATCTCGTAGCTAGCTTACTAAATACGATTCCTTCCTTATAGCGTATAAGGGCATTCGACCCGGAAACGAGCCGAACTACCGGGTAAGGGACGAATAGCTAGTAACACAATAGGAAGGTAAGAAATCGTTTATAGAGTAACTATAGAAAGAGAGGTAAAACAACTAGGTTGTAGGGTAGAGTAGACGCCCTTAGTTAGCGGGACAACCTAAGGAATGGTCAGCTATAAAATCCGCGGTCAAGTACCCCCCGACGCTTATCTACTACCGCCTTACGAGGGTATAGAGTAGTATAGTAACCTAACTACGAACCGAACACATCGGCCTCTAGGGGTACCTATTATAGAGGAAGGTTCTAGGATACACGAATACTAGCTGCCCCTACGGCTATCGCTCCTAGAACGTACGGTACGTACTCCTCGTCTATCCGAGGTAGTCGCTAGGAAGGGGGGAGTAGATAGCAAAGGCGAGGAACCGGACAATTAGGGCACTTCTTAATAACGCTAAGGACCTACGGCGTATTACGAACTAGATACTAGAGAAGGGCTAGCTAGAATAGTACCGCCTAGTAGGAGCAGTATAGGAAGAGAGGATACGACGTAGCGCGACGAGACCGGCTAGGAGCGGGGGCTAACGGGGTAGTGATATAGACTACGTACGTTTAGAGGGAAAGCTAATCTAGATAAGGAGTAGTCGGGGGCGGGAAGGGTTTTCACCTATTCGGGTTTCCCTTTATATATAATAATAGATATATACCTATATAGGCCGGATAGGGTCCTAGAATAGGGGAATAATAAATCTATCTATCTATCTACATATCCTTTAGGTATATTAGAGTAAGCTAGTTCTTAACTACGTCGACCTTTTCTAGGTCTTTACGTATACCGTCGACTCCTATAATAATACTAAGGTACTTCGTCCCTGTTTAGTAGAACTCGTATTTATTAATAGATCCTATAGGCCGGCTTTACGTATACGCTATAGTACTTTACCCCTTAATCGACAGCCCTTATTGAGACGAGCAATCTACTTAAGTAGTAGCGACCCGCCTACGCTAGCGGCGGCGTAATCGTGATACAAAAAACCCTAAAACCGAGGTCCCTTTCCCCTAAAGGCAGACCCTAGAATTGCGGAGTTACGGAGGACAACTACCTAATTAGGAAGCGCGACCCCGAACAATAGCGAAGGATAGTAAGTAACGAGAGCTATAGCCTTACGAATATACTATACTAAGAGTCAAACCGGGGAACAAACTAAGAAAAAACCTAGGACATAAGGTAAGGCCTACTATATAGAAAGTAGAGGCTAACGACAAATAATATAGCGTAGACGACCCTATATACGGAGGCGGAGAACTTACTAGAGGATAACGAATACCTAGCCCGGGTATATAAGAACACTATAGTATAGCTACTAGGAGCGCTAAAAGCGCTATTATACCAAATCCCGAAGACAATCCAATAAGTAATATAGAAGGCAGCCTAGAAACTAACTATATAGGCAATAGTAGTAGTAGGTAAGAATTAACCTCCTCCGAAGGCAAGCAAGGCGGTACGCCTATATATTACTAATCCGGCGGAGAAATAAGAAATCGCAGCCCTAATAAGCAAGGAGATTATCGACAGAATCGGCTAAAAGGAGGTAGTTAGGGCGAGGGTAGAGGCAATAGGCGTAGTAAGACTCTTTACCGTATAAGAGTCTAATAGATAAAAACTAGAGACCTATAAAGAGTACACTACTAAAGTCGCGAAGTCGGTACGAGTCTCCTACTAATAGTATACCGTTATCGCCTACGGGGTCCCTAGGACATTTAAGGTCGAAGACCTTCCCTACCTCTAAGTATAGAACTAGAACACCTCCCTAGGAGTACGACTAACGAAGGCGGTATAGCTATATAAGACAGTAGACCGAGAAAAGACGCATTTATTACTTATTATTTAGGTAGAGACAGCGGAACAAGCTAACTAGATACTAGACAATAGGCTATTCTAGAACTACGAGAGAATAGACACGGAGATCTATTAGAGTAGCTATAGGGTACTATAATACTTCTAATACTAATAGTACGGTTATATAGCCCTAAAATATAGGGAGAAGACCCTAAGGTATCCTTACTACGTAGGCCTATACTAGGGAAGGGAATGCCTAAAAAAGGAGAGTAGGTACGTATACTACGGTAGAAGGCACCTAGCGTATTCAAGCTAATACCCGGCTAGAATAGTAGCATAAGAACGAGCGAGACAAGCAAGGATCTCTATACTAGCTAGATACCCCTAACGATAGTAGGAGGGACCTACCGTGTATAAGGGCTTCGAGCCGAGCAAAAGGAAAAGGGCAGAAGAGACGAATAAGGGAACCTAACCGTAAACGTATCTACCTCCCGGTAGGCCTCGACACCTTAACCGGGCTACTAACAAACTAGGCTAAATGCGAATCTTTAGGGCGCCCTAGCGGCCCTAGGGCTAGCCGGATAGCGAGATATAGGCTTAGGAGATATAGTAGGTTAGTACGGAAATAGACCTTACGGATAACGAATAATACTATACGACGACATTACTATCGTATAGTATAACGTAAACAAAAGTAGGGACCAGGTCTAGCGCCACTTTCTATAAGAGCTAGACCCGCTACGGCACTACGTTATCGCGGTATAGGAACTATAGATCAACCCCTACGTAGGACTCCTAGCTACTTATAATAACCGGAGATACTATACCGTAATCGCGGGCTAACGAGGCGTTATCCCGAGGACATATATATATGTAAGTAAGACTATAGACCTTGAGTCGTAGAAGGTTATACTACCGTAGTAGGGCAACCTAGGAGACATAATATCAATCTAGATCGACACGACACAAGGCCCTATCTAGATCTATAACGTTTATAACCCGCTACCGTAGGGTCGGACGAGTAGGGAACTAGGAACCCTCGCCTACCTAGAGCGGACCCTAAGCTAAGACACAAAGCAAGTACTCCTCGGCGACTTTAACCTCTACTACCTATAGTAGGGACTCGACTTTACTCCCCCGTACGCGTTTCTAGGGGAGAAGCTACTAGATATAACTATACGCTACGGAATGGCCTTAGTAACCCTAAAGGAAATAGAGACGTAGAAGGCCCGTATAAGTATAAGTATAATCGACCTATACTTTCTATTACGAGAACTTAAAGAGAGACTAGTCTAATACCGACCGAACTACGCGCTAGAGGCCTCTTTAGACTATATCCCTATTTAAACTACGCTAGGGGTGAAGGCGACAGAGGAGCTAGTAAGCGAACTACGCCGTAACTAGAAAAGGTACGCTAGGACGATATAAGAGATTTCCTAATAGCGAGCCTACCGTAGTATAGGGAACTCGAGACGACAGCTTAGCTAGATTAAGTAGCGGAACAGATTACCTCGGTTATATAGTAAGTAGCGGAACAATACACGCCGTTACTCCGGCCCTTAACGTAGTAGAAGGCCTTCTAGACCCCTAAATGCTCTACAAAGGTAAGGGAGGCTAGAAGGGCAAGGCAACAGTAGACGAAGGAGTATACCTAAGAGACGTAGGAGCAATACTACTACGCGACATAAGAGAAGAAGGCATAGATAAGACGCGATAAGCTATAGGACTAGAGAGCGACGATCGGGCTCGTTATAGAAAACCCGGAACAGATATAGAGACTTACTAAATAGGCACGACTACCTAAAGAGTAACAAGCCCCTTTCTTCCCCCTAATTGTAGACCGCGAAGGAATTGCCTAGGCTACGCCCCGGGGCAAGGCAAAAGCGTTAGCCGACCATTTCTTTTCGACGTAAGTAGAGGTAGACCTTACGGACATCGACCCGAGTATATACCCGGAACCCCTAGACATAGATTAGGCGGTTAGCTCTAACATAGTAATAGGAGTCATAAGTAAGCTAAAAGGACGAAAAGCCCTAGGCCTAGACAGGATACTAAACGTACTACTAAAAGAGTATAGAGAAGAGATCGCGCCGAGCCTTATAAACCTATTTACCGCGTGCCTACGGCTAGGGTATCACCCGAAGCCGTATAGAGAGTCTATAACAGTAGTACTACGCAAGCTATAGAAGGAAGACTATACTTAGCCCAAGTCGTACAGACTAATAGCACTTCTAAATACAATAGGGAAGGTCCTAGAAAAGATAGTAGCCTAGAGACTTACGTAGCTAGCCGAGAATAACTACGTACTCCTAGTAATATAGATAGGGAGAAGAAGCTAGCGAATGACGCTAATAGTAATAGAGCTAATTACGGAGCAAATTCAGACCCTCTAGTACTACGGTAGGAACCGAGCGGCGTCCTTACTATCCCTCGATATCGTAGGGGCCTTCGATAACGTCTTATACTAAAGGCTAATACATATCCTATAGTAGAAAGGCATCCCCTAGTAGGCAACGTCGTTCGTCTACTCCTTTCTCTAGGAACGGACGACATACCTAGTCCTAGGAAGGTATACGTCCGACCCGGTAAAGGCAGAGACTAGAATACTTTAGGGATCTACTCTCTCCCCTATCCTATTTCTAATATTTATGTCGGATCTAATCCCCCTACTCACCTCTCCGTAAACCTTAGTATCGGGGTTCGTAGACGATATAAATATCCTAGCCTAGTCAGACTCGATAGAAGAGAACTGTCGCCTCCTTAAAGATAGGCATAAGAAATGCGAGGAGTAGGCAAAGAAGTATAGTGCCCGGTTCGCCCCTAAAAAGTACCAACTTATACACTTTAGTAAAGCGAGAACACACTATAATATAAAGGCGGCGGTAAGAATCTAAGGCTACGAGACTAAGCTATTAGCGGAGCTACGAGTACTAGGGATCTAGCTCGACCCGAAGCTAAGCTAGAACGTATAGATTAAGAAAGCCTAGAGTCGAGCGCAAGTTAACGAAGCCTCGATAAAGAGGCTTACGGCATCTATATAGGGAGCAATATTCGATAAGGTAAGAGTAATATATAAGGCGATCGTTAGACTAGCTATATTATACGGGGCATAGATTTAAGGAATAGGAGGCGTAGGTAAGCCGATCCCGAAACGGATAGAGTAACCCCTAAACAGGATATAGGTAGGCAACCTACGTAGGGTACTAGGCGTATATAAGATAACGTTAACAAGTACGGTAGAAATAGAGACAGGAATACCACTAATCGGCTAGTATATCCGGGGAATAAGAATTCAATACGCGGTAAAGACGATAGGTTACCTAGTATAAACCACGATCTAGGAGGTAAAGAATAAGATAGAAAGCCGCTACCGGAGAGGGGCAGGATATAGGACAAGCCAAAAAGAGGATAACCTTACTACCTTTACGGCCGTATAGACAAGTACCGAATAGCTAGTACGAAAAGAGGAGGAGCGTAGGACTCGCTAGGCCGGCGGGAGCAAGGCTAAGACCTAAAGCCTAGCGGAACAGATAGTAAGCTACCTATAGGAGCAGGACTAGAAAAGGAAGCCCCCTAAGACAACAGGCCCGATAGCGCTCCGAGCCTTCTAGAGACATAATTACTAGCTATATAGGGACCTAACAAGGGCCGAAGCAAGTATAGCGATCTAAATTAAGTCCGAATATATTAGATTAAGGGCCTGCCTATTTAGGAGACGCGTACTAGATATCTAAAGCCGAGCCTACTAGTATAGCTACCTATCGTAAAACCTAGAATATATACTACTATAATGCCCGTAGTAGGCCAGTAGTAGGGGAGATTAGAGGCACTAAGCGTAGAGGAGAGACTATAAGTTAATTATTAGGGACAAAGGTAACATTTGCCGAATCTCTCGGTAGATACTATAGTAGAGATACCTCTAGTAGTTTAGCCTAGCTAGCGAGACGAAGGAGTAGATAGATAAGAGGCGGAAGCTAGAGGGGTTATAGATAGGGTAGTTATTAGGGTAGGCCTATAATACTAGCGTATCCTATATAAGGGAAATCTAAGACGATAACGAGGGGGAAAAGATAGGCGGGAAGGAGGAGGGGTTTTTACTAATACGGTTTCCCCTCTATATATACGAAAATAAGATAGTATAGCTATATAGGCCAAAGGGCACTATAATAGCTTAAATGAAATATCTATCTATATATAGAGAGCAACAGGTTCGTATAGAATCCGTTATATAGGTTCCCTAGCGACCGCGGTAGGCTTAGGCAATACGTATCGTTCGGTAGTACTTCTATGATTACGTAGGGGCCTACGTAGCGATAGTTAAGCTTCTTATATAGCCGAGCTATACGCTAGTCACGGGTGCTTAAGTAGACTTTGTCGCCTACCTCGTATATAGGTACTAGCGTACGATATTAATTAGCGAAGTCGGCTTATAAGTCTTATACTATATATATTGCTTCGTATAGATACTCCCGTATATTGCTTATTCTCTTTACGAAAGCGTCGGCCGATTATACGTTAAGCTTCTACTTAGCGGGCATCGCTCGGATCGGAAGGTCTAGCTCGCCGTCTATATATCGCGGTAGTTTACCGTAGTTAGCTATAAATATTAATACTCCCGTGCTTTTAGATACTCTATTATTAGCTATAAACTCTACTAGCGGTAGCTAATCCGGCTAGTCGTCCTAGGTACAGTAAATAAAAGCTCGGAGGTGTTAAGATATAGCATCTTAAAGGGAGTTAATAATTAGGAAGTGATCTAGTAGCCTAAGGCATCTACGATAACTTAGCTTATAGGGAGATACCT
Source organism: Fulvia fulva (assembly GCF_020509005.1). Lineage (NCBI taxonomy): Eukaryota > Fungi > Ascomycota > Dothideomycetes > Mycosphaerellales > Mycosphaerellaceae > Fulvia > Fulvia fulva. The sequence continues at coordinate 2,555,749 of NC_063017.1, read as the reverse complement.
TCTCTCCCCTTTAGCTTAGATAGACATCTAACATACAACACATTAGTTCCTAATATATTGCTATATGCTCGTACTATTAGTCAGTTAAAGATTGATCTCTTACTCCACTCCGCTACTATCCACCCGTACCTGTTTAATAGGAGGTACTTTTCTATTTCCTTATTAGTATTCTCGCTCTATCTATCGGTCTCGGGGTAGTATCTAGTAGACAACTTTCGCTTAATCTATAGCAACTTATAGAGGCGTTACTAGAATACTAATAACTATTACGGACCGCGATTAGACGTAATCGACTTTAGGAGTCCGTACCTACTAAATACGTACTTAATATAGATATACGCGATATACTCGGCCTTTATACTTAGTACTAGGATTAGGTACCTCTTCTTACTTAGTCTATTAGTTACTATTAGGACGTTCTAATAGGTCTAGCTTAGTATAGCGTCCTTCGGGTAGCTCGACTACGAAATCTATAGCTACGTCTTCCTAGGTATCGAATATAATTAGTATCGGGTATAGTAGGCTATATAGCTTTTTAGTTAAAGTCGTAGTGTTAATATATACTTAATAACTACGGTAGAAAGTACGAACGGTACGCGCTATCCTCGGCTATACGTAGTACTAGGTGACTTTCTTATACGTCTTAGCTCTTCCTAGATATCCGGTAGTAGGTATATCGTAGTCGTAGCTATAGATATAATCCTACTAGCTAAGAGACTTAGAGCTATAGAGGCGGAGACGTTTATTCCCGCTATACTAAGGAATCGTTTAGGGTCGAGTAGTACGCGGTTTTAATATTATCGGCGTAGGTCGTTAGTATTATACCGCTCTAGTAGGTCCTACGTCCGTCGTATTAGGCTATCGGACTTTCTACCTTATTTGCCCGGTCGATATACAATCTTAAAGAAGAACTAGGAGAGGAATTCGGCCTAGCGTACTTAGCGTCGGTTTAGCTCTTTCGTAGTTATAAACTACTCTAGGTTTTTATAGTCGGAGTAGACGAGTATCGGCTTACCGCTATCTTATAGGTTCTTAAAGTAGCCTTCCTCGCTATCTATATCTCCGGCTATAAGCTTAGGTCGCTATTCTTCGAAGGCCTTAATGATCGTAAGTAGTTCTTTATCGTAGATATCGTAATTATATTCCTAGAGGGATATCTTCTTAGAAAGGTAAGCGATAGGCCGTAGTACGCCGTCTTTATCTCGCTAGCTAAGTATAGTAGCCGTTACGAAGTTAGATATATTAGTTTCGAGTACTATCTCTCTTCCGGGTTTAAATATAGCTAATACGATACCTTCGGCGTCCGTAAATACCTATTTAAGTCCCTCGAATACGGATGGATATTCTAGGGACTATATAAACACTACGTAGTAAGCCTGACTAGCGGTAGGACGATCTTACTATAGTTCTTAATAAATCTTTAGTAAAAGCCTACGAATCCGTTAAACGCGAGGATATCCTTAGCCGACTACGGCGTAGCCTAGTCTCGTATAGCCTATACTTTAGCTAGGTCTATTAGACACGCCGTCCTTACTAATAATAAGGCCTTATAAGGGCGCGCGTACTATAGGGTCCGAATAAGAGAGTTGTTATTCTACGAAGCTACGAAAGAGGAGCGCGAGGCGCGGCGAAGTTATAAAGTAAAGCTAAGCCGCGCTAACCCGATACGGAAGGTCCGCGGTTCACCCGGGCCGACGTAGCTATAGTAAGGGGTCGCGGGCTACCCGTAATAGTACCCCCCCTCTCAAAATGCGTCTTAGTCCTCTAAGCGTTATCTATCTTATACGGCTACTTGCCCGTACTACTCTATAACCGTACGAAAGTCTAATTATCCTCTAATACCTTGTTATTGTCTAGTAACACATCTATATCCTATCTATCTATAACTAGCCTATCCGCGACCGGCTCCCTTCGAGAAACATACTACCTAGTTAGCTAGTTTGCCCTAGACCTAAGTCTATCTTCGGCTAGTACTTACGTATAATCCTTATAGCTAAGGTTAGATATTATTATAGGCTCTATAGGTTTTACTCGAGTATCGGTATAACTACCGGTACTATCGTAGAGCTAAGGGTAGTAGGTGACACCGGAGTCCTTAGTTAAGATAGTAGGCTTTCCCGTAACCTAGCTAGTATAGCGGTACGTAGTAAATATATACTAAGTAGATTCTATTAGAGGTATAGCTCGAGACAACTTATTCGTAACGGTGTTACTATAAACCCTAATCGTGTTAAGCCCGAGGACCTTATTACTTAGGAGGACCTAATTAGATAGAGCTACGAAGCCTATAGGCGTAGATAACTCCGGCCGGTTATAGTAAAAGTCTATAATAGCGGCGGCCGCGTGTTTAAACATGTTCTTAGCCGGTTACTAGGTCTTACTATCCTCCTTATTCTAATATCTAAGCTATTTCACCTTGTAATAAGTGTCTACTTTACGCTTCTACCCCTTCTTTACTTTACCTACTCGCTTACGGGTATATATATCTAAGATCTTCTCTACCTTATATATATATAGGTGTTACGACTATATTAGCGACTCTATCGGCTTCGGTAGTGTCGGGCTCGATAGTTATTAGCGGTAGTAGTACCGGATACTAGCCTTCGAGTAGTAGGAAGTCGGGTTGATCGGCTCGCTAAAGTAACGAGGTATAAAAGTAGTTATCGAGTCCTACTATAGCGTCCGATAATCTTAGTTTATATAAGAGCTTAGCTAGTATAACTTCTATAATCTAGTACGGGCTAGCGTATCTTCTATCGAGCTTCTTAGATAGTCGAGTCGTACGGATGTTCTTAGTACTTAGGTATACCTAGTCGCCTACTTTATAGTCTAGCGGGATGCTTTAGTAGCGGTTTACTACTTTAGCTTAGAGAGCTTATAATATCCGTATGTTTTCTTAAAGGTACTTATAAAGGTCGTAAATCCGGCGTATAAAGGCTTTAGCCGATCGCGTATCTAGTCGCTAGAGAGTAGTCAGTCCTCCCTCTTTTCTAGCGCTTAGGTCTACGCGCTCTATAAACCTAGGGTTATAGCCTAAAGTAGCGTAGAATAGCGACATACTAGTAGTTTTAGAAAGGTAGTTGTTAATCGCGAACTGAGCTAGACAAAACTATTCTACCTAGTCATCTTATGCCTCGTTAGTAAATATACGGAGATACTGTTCTATTATTTAGTTAGTACGTTCCGACTGTCTATTAGTTTCTAGGTAGTATAAAGAACTTAGCTAACGACTTATACGAAGTATCTTATAAAGTTTCTTCTAGAAGGTAGTAACCTATTACTTACCGCGGTCTGATATAATAGTGTTAGGAAATCCGCGTTAGGAGAATATATACTTAAGGAAAAGTCTTGCCGTATTCTATATAGTTATTACTCCGATCGGAATTAGCTCGACTTCCTTCGTTAGCCTATCTATTACGGTCATAATATTGTTATAGGTTATGCTATCGAGGGTACTATTAGGAAGTCCGACTACGAAGTCTACCGCGATATACCTCTAAGGTCGGTCCGGTACTAAAAGTAGGTATAATAATCTAGGTAGCTAGGAGTATAGAGATTTCGTCGTACGGTATATACGGCAATTCGTAGTGTATCTACGTACTAATCTTACTAAGCTAGGCCAATAGAATTCTCGTACTACGAGTTTATAGGTTCGAGCTCGTCCTAGATGTCCTACTAGTAGAGCGTTATAATTTATTCTAATAAGCCGAGTCCGTAGGGCCTAGTTATCGGGTACCTATAGGCTCTAACTATCGTACTAGTTTTATATATACAACATATTACTATCTACCTTATAGTAAGTAGTATATATCTTCGCCTTCTATAAGAGTAGAGGGATAGTACTATCTTTCCGTAGTATCTTAATTACCGCCTTAAGTTCTTAGTCTAGGGTATAAGTAGTTATTATACGGTACTCGAGTTTAGCTTCGACTTCGGCTTTATTCGTAGTCTATACTTCCTAAGCTAGTACTAGCTATGTTTGTAGTACCTGTTCTAGTTCTAGAATGAACTCGATTGCTTTAGGATTTAGGGGAGTCGTCTCTTCTTCTTCGGGCGTATCTTCGATAGTAGCTCGTATAGAGTCGATCTTAAGGAATCGCTCTAGCGGAAGCAATGTCTAATACTAGTACTAATTTCTCGGATCGTCCACCACCTATAGAAGGTCCTAGCTACGTCTCGTTAGGCTGTCTAGCTTCGTTCCTTATATACCTAGGCGGTATATAATCTAGAAGTTGAATTGTAATAGAAATTCTACCTATCGCGCTTATCGGCGATTTAGCTACTTCGTAGTTATAAAATATTCGAGGTTCTTATAGTCTATAAACACTTTGACTAGATCGCCGTCCTCGTCTACTTCGTAAGTAAGCTCCGGGCGCTACTCTTCGAATGCTTTAATAATCGCGAGGAGTTCCTTATTATAGATCTCGTAATAATACTCCTAGGGGCTTAGCTTCTTCGAATAGAAAGCTATAGGATGTAATACTCCCTACTCGTCGTATTATAAGAGCACACCTATATTAATAAAGACCAAGGAGTTAGTCTCGACGACGGTCTACCTACCCGGTATATAGTATACTAGTATACCCGCCTTACTAAACGCTACTTTTAACGCCTCGAATGCCCTCTAGTAATGATTAGTTTAGTTAATTCTACGGTTCTTATAATTGCTAGGCCTATTACACTTCGTTAGGTTAGTTAATAGGGATGTAATACGAGAGAAGGCCTCGATAAACCTATAGTAAAAGTTCGCGAATCCTAGGAATGCTTAGATATGCTTAAGATTAGTTAGTGCTTCCTAGGTCTATATATATTCCAATTTCTCCGGGTCTATCTCGATACCCTAGGGTATAATAATAAGGCCTAGATATTTTATACGTTCCTAGTAGAACTCGGACTTATCGATATTAATAGTAAGCCCGGTATCTCGTAGCTTAATTAATACCTTTCGTACGTGTTCGACGTATTCCTCTAGAGTGTTGCTAAAGATAAGGACGTTATCTAGATATACTAACATAAAGTTATCTAGATGTTCCTATAGAACCTTATTATTATATAACTAAAAGATTACGGGTCCGTTATAGAGGCCGAACGGTAATACGAGGCATTCGTATATACCGTAGCGTATTACGAAAGCTATTAGCCACTCGTACCCTTCCGCGATACGTAACGTGTTAAAGGCTACTATAATATCTAGTTTAGTAAAGAACTCCTTTCCGTATATACGGTTAAGCGTTTCCTATATTAATAGAATAGGATAGCGATTCTTAATAGTAATAGCGTTTAGCCTACGGTAGTTAATATATACTCGTAGCCCTTCTCTAGGCTTTCTTACTACTAATACCGGTGCCGGTAACTAGCTTGTTTTCTAACCGGCCTTACGTACCTTACCTTCTAAAGTCTGTTCGAGTAACTATTTCTTAACGGCTTTATTCTCCTTCTCGGCTAGTCCGTATAGCTTTCGATATAGCGGTTCTTAAGGTCTACCGGGTTTGATATAAATCTCGTAGTCGATGCCTAGTCGGTAAGGTAGGAGTCCCTCGTAGTCCTTTACTAAGAAAGTATCTATAATGTCGTAGTATATAGGCGGGAGCTTCTCTTTAGGATTATAGTTGAACTGCTTATTTAAGAACTGATCTAGGTCATTAGCTACTATCGCGCTTAGTTTAAGGCTATTATCATTATTATCGTTATCCTCGCGCCCTATAGGTATAATATAGAAGTACTCGGCCCTAGACCGGTACGCGTACATCTCCTATACGCGCTACGAGACGTCCTAGCAATCCACCTCTTTATCTACCTCTATAGCGGACATATTTAGCTCCGCTCCTCCGGCTATAAATCCTACTAATTCGCTAGTAAAGGGCTTTAGTCTATATTTCGTTTGCTAGGTTCTACCGATATAGTTTAGAGATTAAACTATTATCGATGTCTTATTATATAGATAGATAGATAGATTATTCATTCGCCTGTTTTAGTGCCCTATGGCCTATGTAGGTCTCTCGCTATTTAGGTCTATTTGTGTAGGTAGGAAACCCGATTAACGGATGAAAACCTCCTCGTCTTTGCCCTCCTCGTTCTTTCCTGTCTTGTCCTTTCGTTCTCCTTCCTTTAGGGTACGCTAGTGTCATAGTTATTACCCTATAACTACCTTGCCCGTAACCCTAGTAATGTCCTCCTCTCGATTCCCTTTCTCCCTTCTGTTTCCCCGGCTCTTCTCTCTCTCTCCCTCCTCTCTATCTACCTTTCCGTTTCTACTACTAGGGAGAATTGCTCTAGGTAGTCCTCGTTAAGGATCTATCTTGTCACTCTCCTTATATCTTGTCTGTCCTAGATGATGGCCTAGTATTGCCTGTCTCTTGCCTTCGCCCTCCACTAGCTTCTCCCTTTTACCCACTTAGTACAGTTCAGCACTATATGCTCCGGGTTTTAGGATAGGTAGCTATAGGGGCAACGTTTAGAATCGTATCCTAGGACTCTTCTTTAGTGTAAGTATACTCTTAGCCTAATGTGCTTAGAGCAAATCTGGATAGCTATGCTTGCTTCCGCCCTCTTCAGGTCTTTATAGATAAGGTAGTTATACCTCCCGAAGGTCCTGGCCGCTAGTAGGGCTCCTAGCCTCACCGGTTTTTAGTTCCAACGCGTTTCCTATAGGTGACCTACGATCCTTTCTGCTTGGCTTTGCTTCTTTTTCCCTTTGTCCCCTGTGTTAGCTTGCTCCCTTAGAGCTTCTCTCTGTTCAAGGGCTGCTAGGATTTCCTATGATGTTTTTAGGTCTACTTCCTTCTATAGGATTATATATGGCCGGTTAGGTCTTCTCCTCCTCTCCTACTAGGTTCTTATCCTTTAAGTAGCTGCTTAGATAGTTCCCTAGGCTAGGTATACTGATGTCTTCTCTACGTATTAACACCTTATGCCCTAGAGGTACTCCCTAATAGGGGCTGTACCTGATTCCATTTCTATTGTCCTATAAGGGGTTGACTTATATGCCCCTAGTACTCTCTTTAGGCAGGCTACCTACGCTCTATTAAGGGGGTCCTCAATTCTCTTCGGGATGTGTTTTTCCGCTGCCTAAATTGCTACTCTATATAGCATTACGGGCTTAACAATGGCCTTGTATATAGTCTAGGCCTTTATAAAGGTCGCCCCCTAGGTTAACGTAGTAAGTCTCTCGATTAATTGTCTATTAGTGTCCGCTCTCGCTTACGCCTTCTTCACTTATAGTCCCTAGCTAAGTTTCGGGTCTAGCTATATCCTAAGGACTCTAAGTTCCCTTATAGGATAGGTCTCGAACCCCTGGATTTTTACTAGTGCTACTAAGTTGTGTTTTGTCTTTACCTTACTAAAATAGATAAGTTAGTACTTGTCCGGTACGAATTTTGCCCTATGCTCTCTTGCCTACTTTTCGCATTATCTATGTCTCTCCTCTAGGAGTGCGCAGTTTTCCTCTATAGACCCCGACTACGCTAGGATATTTATGTTATCTACGAACCCCGATACTAAGGTGTTTACTGTTTCTAGGAGTAGGGTCAGGTCGGCTATAAAGAGGAGGAACAGAATTAGGGAGAGTGTAGAGCCCTATAGGATGCCCGTGTTCGCAATTAGGGTCTACGGGGCTTTGAAGGACCCTAGGAGGATCTAGGTTGTTCTGTCCTTAAGGAATAACTACATAAAGTGTACTATCTAGGCTAGGATACTTTTCATTTTAAGGATATATAGGAGCCTTACGTAGGACACATTATCGAAAGCCCCTGATATGTCTAGTAAAAGTAGTAAGGCTACCTTGTTGTTGCTATAGTGCTAGATGTGTCTAATTTGCTCTATAATCAGTTCGACTACTATAAGGGTAGATCTCTTTTGTCTCCCCCCTATTTACGTTACCGGGAGGAGGTTGTGTTCTTCTACTATTCCGGTGAGCCTTATAGCTACGACCTTCTCTAGGAGCTTCCCTAGTATGTTTAGCAACGCAATTGGTCTGTATGACTTCAACTTAGTATAGTCTTCCTTTTAGGGTTTCCTTAGGACGTAAGTTAGTAATTGCCTAAAGGCCTTTAGGCAATACCCCTACTTCATATACTAGTAAGGAAGGAATCGTATTTAGTAAGCTAGCTACGAGACAAGGTAACAAGTCTTAACCGCGCTTTCCTACTTATCTAGTACTACCGTATAGCCTCGTTTCGAGAGGTTAGCCCGGAGCAAAAGCTTCCCTCTACGCCCTCCCTCCCTGTTTGCTCCTTAAGCCAATATCCACCTCTATAGGCCTAAGCCCTTTAGTGCTCTCTATTGACCGATATGCGCATCCGTCCTCTCGGGCTATATAGATAGTGTTAGCCGTCGCTACTAGTATATACTACGCCCTAGGTTTTAACGCCCTTCGCGTTACCGTAGCCTATCTCTAGAAAGCGGCCGTCTATGCCTCGTAGGTTTGCTCGGGGCATACACTACGCCGGGTAGCGTACTCCTTACGTTTCTACCTACTAACCAATATAAAGTTCCTTATTACCCTACCCTCGATCCTCCCCGATTATAGAACTAATCTACTTGTATTATACGTCTTTTCCCCGTCCTAATAGCCGTCTTTTCCTTGCTTAGGCTATCGTCTTTTCCTCGTCGCAATCTACTATATTAGACTAGGTACGTTGTGTAGCGGGACAGGTAGTGCCTTAGGCAAAACCCTCGTTCCTATACCGGGTGTTTAATAGGCCCTTATAGGCTTCGTCGCGTGTCTACCTACCCACCGTATTGCCCGCTAGCAAACACTAGATTGTTTCGTAGTCCGCTCGACGCCGTTATATAGTCCGCTTAGTTGTTGTTCTATAGTCCGCTCGTCTAATGTTCGTCGCTTAGCCCGCTCGGTTTACGGTCTCCGGAGGTAAAAATTCTATACTTATACTAGAGGTGTCCTATCGAGCGTATAGGCTACGGTTCCGCGCCCTTCTTATACGTAGAAAGAAGAGGGACTCGCTCCCGACACGAGTATACGCTCGTCGGATAGTTTTCATACCCGTTTTACTAGTAGTCCTCTATTCGCCGCGGCTTCGCCTACGTTACGCGCCCGTCGCGCCTACGACGCTCTAGCGTAAGAATACTTAGCTCTCTCGTAGCTAGACGAGAGGTTCGTAGCCGACACTACGTATAGGTGATTCTCGTCGTCGACCTGTCTTATTATATAGATAGTGACCGAAGTAGTAGTTAGATCTAAACGCTACCTCGCTAGTTTCCTAGAAGATGTTCGGGTTGTACGCGGAGAGCTACGGTAGTCTAAAGACGATGTCGTATTCGAGGTCGGTAACGTAGTATAGTATCTACTCGTAATGACCGCCGATAACTACGTCTATAAGGGCTATATATATGATCTAACGCACTATAGCCGATCTATCTCCTAGTGTCAATCGTCTATTCTTCGTTAAAGGGATTAAGAGGGTTATAATATACGTATAAATTTCTAATTAAGAAAGAGAGAGGTAGAGGTAGAGTCTATAAGGCCGCGAGCCTTTTTATATTATATTATTACGGGTAATACTATATAAGGGTATATAGCTAGTTGTTATTTATCTAGTATATATACCGATATCTTAAGCTCCTTACTATAGTCCGTCTCTTATATTCTATATCTCTTAATCTTATGCTCTTTCTGTCTTAGAAAGTTTAGTTACTAACCGCTATCTACTACGCTTAGATAGCGGTCGTACTACTTCCCTATTACTATAGGTCGGTAGTAAGGGAGCTAAGGTTCGGGTTAGCGTTCGCGTTATTTCGTAGGCGTAGAGGGCGGTAGTCGCCGTCGTAACTATATATCGGGCATTCGGAGTTCGTTAATACGTACGAGCCTATACGGTAGCGGTAGTACTTACCCTACTTCTTAAGGTCCTCCTTCTTCTTCGTACCTACGTATTATAGTAGTCGCTAGACAATTATAGCGGTCGTACTAGTAGCTACGGCGCCTACGGTATTACTACCGCCCTATACGCCGTTATTATTCGAATTAGGGTTGCTACGTAGGCGCTCCTTCTATAGATACAGTCGGTCGGTCTCGTAGAAGCTCTTATCTAATACCGTATATTCCTTAATAACATCCTATATATTATATAAGCGTCTATCTACTTCCCTATCGCCGAAAGTCTTAATAAAGTACTTACGGTTTAGGCGGTTACGAAATAGTATTAGCTTAGTCTCGTCGGTCTACTCTATCTAAGCACGTAGCTTCGAGTAGCGAGCGTAGAAGGTAATAAAGGTCTCGCCCTACTCCTACTTATAGGTAGCGATGTTAACTATAGCCTTAGTTCCTTCGTTACGGGTACCGTACTAGCGCGTTATCTAATCTAGTAGTTCTTTACTAGTCTTAAACTCGTTAAATAATTATTATCTAGGTACGGGGATCCTCGGCTTAATACTTCTCTAAGGGTCACCCTATGTCTATCTATATAGATAGATAGATTTGTCATTCCCCTATTCTAGGACCCTATCCGGCCTATATAGGTATATATCTATTGTTATATACAAAGGGAAACCCGAATAGGTGAAAACCCTTCCCACCCCCGACTACTCCTTATCTAGATTAGCTTTCCCTCTAAACGTACGTAGTCTATGTCACTACCCCGTTAGCCCCCGCTCCTAGCCGGTCTCGTCGCGCTACGTCGTGTCCTCTCTTCCTATACTGCTCCTACTAGGCGGTACTGTTCTAGCTAGCCCTTCTCTAGTATCTAGTTTGTAATACGTCGTAGGTCCTTAGCGTTATTAAGAAGTGCCCTAATCGTCCGGTTCCTCGCCTTTACTATCTACTCCCCCCTTCCTAGCGACTACCTCGGATAGACGAGGAGTACGTACCGTACGTTCTAGGAGCGATAGCCGTAGGGGTAGCTAGTATTCGTGTATCCTAGAACCTTCCTCTATAATAGGTACCCCTAGAGGCCGATGTGTTCGCTTCGTAGTTAGGTTGCTATACTACTCTATACCCTCGTAAGGCGGTAGTAGATAAGCTTCGGGGGGTGCTTAACCGCGGATTTTGTAGCTAACTATTCCTTAGGTTGTCCCGCTAGCTAAGGGCGTCTACTATGCCCTACAACCTAGTTGTTCTACCTCTCTTTCTATAGTTGCTCTATAAACGATTTCTTACCTTCCTATTATATTACTAGCTATTCGTCCCTTACCCGGTAGTTCGGCTCGTTTCCGGGTCGAATGCCTCTATACGCTAGTACTGATTCGCGGGCCCTTACGACTATACTAGCGATAACCTTCTATACTAGGTACTATACCGACTTGCCTAAGTAGGAGGTCCGTAGTCCCTAGATATATAGGTCGATCGGCGGTATAGCGGTCTCGTGCTTAAGTATCCTCGTTAGTATCGACTTATATACCCCGGTAACCTTCCTTAGGCATTAGTTTTAGATCTTCGCTAGCGGCGCGACGAGTCCCTTCGATAGGTAGGCCCTCTCGCCTAAGGACTATACTTAGCTACTATAGGTAAGGACTGGCCGTATAATAGCCGTATAAAGAAGTCATAACTACCGGAAGTCCGCCCCCTATATAGACGTAGTGAGCCTCTAGTATAATACTATATTCTGTTTAGCTTTCCGTAATATTGCCTATACGTGCTTCCTCTACCGTAGCGCCGGGTCTACCTATAGTCCGAGGATCCTAAGCTGATTTGCCGGGTTAGTCGTATACCCCTATATCTAGATAGAAGCTTGTATATTATAGAACCGTGGCCGGCGCGTAAAGTGTATTAGATTGTACTTTTCTAGGGCAAACCGAGTCCCGTGCCTCCTAGCCTAGTCCTCGTAGATCTTGTACTTCTCTTCTAGTAGCCTATAGTTCTCCTTAGTCGAGGAAGACTACGCTAGGATGTTTATGTCGTCTACGAAGCCGCTCGTAGCGGTGTTCTAGGATTCTAGGGCTAGGAGTAGCGTCGCTATAAAGAAGAGGAACAGAATAGGTACTAGCGTTAAGCCTTACGGGATTCTAGTATAGACTGCTTGAAATAGGCTTCTATACTAGCCGACTAGGATCGACGTACTACGGTTTTGGAGGTAGGACTATACGAAGTTAATAAGCCACTTAGGGAGTCCTTTCGACCTTAGGATATAGAGTAGCCGTGGGTATAACACGTAGTCGAAGGCTCCCGATATGTCTAGGCTAAGTAAGGAAGCCACCTTGTCCCTATTCTTATACTAGATAGCCTTTACCTAAGAGGTGATAAGTTCTATCGCGGATAGCGTCGATCGCTATAGGCGCGTACCTATCTAGGTGTCCGGGAGTAGGGAGTATTCCTCTACCGCCTCGGAGAGTCTCGTTATAACTAGCTTTTTAAGCGCCTTCCTAAGAGTATTAAGGAGCGTAATCGGGCGGTACGACTTGACCTATATATAGTCTTCCTTCTACGGCTTACGTAGGACTACTATCGTCGATTGTTAAAAAGCTATCGGGTAGTATCCGGTCTATAGGTAGGCGTTAAAGATCGCTATAACTACTAGGGCTAGTTGATCTCTACACTTCTTTAGTAGCTCGTTTAGGATCCTATCCGGCCCCGGGACTTTCTTCGCCGGTAACTTCCTTAGTATAGCGGCAACTTCTCCCTCGGACACCTCCTATTAGACCGCGATGCTAGGGGCTAGGGGAGTAGAGCTGTTTATGTCGCTTAGATTAGCCTCGACTAGGGGCGGGAAGAACTTACTAGCCAGTAGACGCGCCTTGGCCTCGGGGTCGCTAACCGGGCCACTAGGCGATTATAGCGCTAGGATAGAGAAGGAGGGGCCCTATATAGGGTCCTATCGGGCCCATTTCGCTAGCTTCTACATCCTCTCTAGCTTACCGGCGATTTCTTCTACTATAGCCCTCTAGCGGACTACTTTCTCCCTTCGTATTATAGCTTTCTTCTGTTAGTATGCCTCCCTATATACGTTCTAGGCCTCCTCGCTATAGCTGCTCGTCTATACCCGGCGGGCTCTCCTTACTTCTCTTACTACCGTAGTGTACTCCGGCGTCTAGTATAGTTTAGACTATGTCGTTAGTTAGGTAAGCGGAACGTAAAGTAAGGTCGCTTTTCTTATTTCGCCTATCAACCCCTAGACTACTTCGTCTATCTCGTCTTTACTGTTATATTGCTACTACGCGATCTAGACTAGCCTCTTAGAGTTATCGAGGTACGCCTAGATGTTAGCCTAGTAGGCCTTTCCCTAGTTTAGCTTAGGGGTTCTCGCTAGTATACGTTATATCTATATCGTAATAGAGGTCCTAACTAGTATGTGGTCTAACGACGCCTCGAGTTTATGTTCGATCCTATAGTAGGTTACCGTGTAGTAGTGGCTATCTAAGATCTAGGAGAGGTCGATCGTGCCTTAGAGTCCCCCTCTCTTCTAGGTGCCTAGGTCCTTTAGGGTATTAAGGGCAATTGCGTTACTCGCTATCAAGTCGAGGACTTCGTCGGCTATAGGGTGCGGCTGTCTATCTATATATAAAACGTAGGCCGTCTGCCTCGGAGCGGAAAGTAGTTATAGTTAGCTTAAGAAGTACGCTACTATACTAACTATCGAAGTTAGGGTCGTTATCGTTCTTAAAGTACTTCGGGTTACGTACGCCCTTACTAACCTCGATACCGCGTATTAGAGTACGGTTAATAGTAAATAGGCGTTCTAGAAGTTCGGTTAGGGGAGTCTATATACGGGTATTACGCGCTCGAGAGTCGCGACCGTTATTATTATTAGGTCGTAGACAGTTTCTATTACGTCCTCGGTCGTTATTACTATTACCGTTATTATTATTACTACCGCCTCCGCCGCCGCCGCCTCTACTAGTAGCTTTACGATACTTACGTATTAGCTACTCGAGTAAAGTCTCGCGCGGAGGTAAATAGGAGGGTCGGCGACTAGAGCGGCCCTTACCTCTATTCTATATAGTGTCTTTAGTAGCTTAGAGTCGAGTCTTTAGATCGTTAACCTCCTTCTATAGAGCCTAGTTCTTAGCTTTAGTATCCTATACCTTCTTCTTCTCCTTTTCGTAAATCTCGCTAAATTGCTTATATAGGTTATTAGCCTCCCTATACTTCTTCTCTACCTCTTACAACTTTACTAGGTCATAATCCTTCTTACTCTTTAGGTCTACGGCCATCTTCTATATTTTAGCTTCCTCGCTTCGTAGTATCTTATAGATACGGTTATACTCGGTATATAGCGTAGTATACTAGGTGTTCTAGAGGTTATTAGCTCGCTCTATTATATCGAGTTATCTACCTTTAGTGATTACTATATTTACTACCTATAGTACGAAGTCGTAGGTAGTCTTTAGGTACTAGGATACGAGGGTCGTAAGTTTATTTAGTATAACATTCTAGTATTCGGATACGAGAATATGCTCTGCCTCGTCGAGTAATAGGTATACCTCGTTTAGGTCGCCGCCTAGGTTCTCTTCGAGCTTAAACTCGAACAGTTCTATAAAGTCAATCTTACTACCTTCTTCTCGCTCGAAGGCTTTCTAGTAAGCTTGATCAATTTCCTATTATAGCGCGACACCGGTGTCTACTATAGTTCGCCGGTTATCGTCCTATATCTAACTCCGAGGAAAAGAGGAGAGGTTAGGGAAAAGAGATATACGCTACTTACCTTTACCCTTAGGCTTTAGTAGCGGTAGTATGCCGCCGTTTGTCTATAAAGTCATATTGTCTAGGTTCGGGGGAGGCGTAACGATGCCTATTTCCTAACTATCTACGAGCGCGCGACTACCTACTAATAATGTCGCCGCGTTACGTTTTCTAGGCATTTACGTACTATACGACTTACCGTATTCTATATTCTAATACGACTCTACGCGTTCTTCGAGTTCTATAGTTCTATCTGTTCCTACTATTACGCGTCCCTTACCTAGATCCGCGATCTAGGTAGGGTAGTAGAATAAACTATAAGGGCGCGCGTACTATAGGGTCCGAATAAGAGAGTTATTATTCTACGAAGCTACGAAAGAGGAGCGCGAGGCGCGGCGAAGTTATAAAGCAAATCTAAGCCGCGCTAACCCGATACGGAAGGTCCGCGGTTCACCCGGGCCGACGTAGCTATAGTAAGGGGTCGCGGGCTACCCGTAATAGGCCTAGGTACTTCGTAGATTACGTATAGAACTCGTACTTAGAGAAGTCTAGTTATAATCCCGCGTCTTAAATCTTCTAAAGGACCTTCTTTATATATTCTATATACTCTTCTAGGGTGTCGCTAAAGATAAGAATGTCGTCTAAGTATATAGAGCAGAACTTATCTAGGAACTCGCGAAGAGTATCGTTAATATAAGACTGAAATATACCTAGCGTATTATATAATCTAAACGGCATTACTAAGCACTCGAACTATCTAAATCTAGTAGTAAATACGGTCTTCTATTCGTAACCCTCCGTAATATAGATACGATTAAAGGCGGCGATTATATCTAGCTTAGTAAACTACCTCTTACCCGCTATCCTATTAAGCGTATCTTATATTAAGGGGATAGGGTATCTAGACTTTAACGTAATAGCGTTTAGGCCGCGATAGTCTACGTACACCCGAAGTCTACTACTAGGCTTACGTACTATAAGTACGGGCAAAGCTATATCCGCTCGTCCTACGTACCTTCGAATCTTCTAGTCGGCTAGGTAGCTATCTATCTAACGCTTAATCACTTTATCCTCCTATAGCGATATACGGAATAGATACTTAAAAGGTGGCTTACTTCCTTCCTTAAGGTTAATCTTATAATTGATACCTAGTCGGTATAGTAGTAGCTTATATACCGCCTAAGCGGAGAAGGTTCGGGCGTACTTACGGTACTCGGGTAGTAGGTGATCTACCGGGTCTATAATATTGTCCTTGTTAAGCGATTTGTAGAACCGGTCAATATCTACTTACGCGTACATTTTATACGCCCTTAACGAGGGCCCTAATCGTTCTACTACTAGTATAAAGGCTACGGCTCGAGCGTCTAGTCGTTACTTAGTCTTATCGTCTACTACTATACTATAATTGCCTATTATACGCTATATAGAGTATGAGCTTAGCTAAGCGGTTAACATCGCGTATAAGAATAGAGGATCGGTACTTTGCTTTGATCCTAGTAGTTTATCCTTTTCTCGGATATATATAAGGTGGACTTAAGTACCCTTTCGTCTTATATATATTATAAAAGCTCCTACTCCTACTTCTAGGATGTCTAGTAACTAATTATCCGGTATTATAGTTACGGTTACTTCTACCGGCGTTCTCCGGTCCTTTCCTAAGGAGCGCCTATATAGCTTCTTAATAGTGTCTCTTCCGTCTACTAGTAAGGGCAGTCTAGTATAGAGACGGGGCCCCGGTTTATCCTCTATAGTTACTACCGGACGGAAGGTTTAATACGTCTATATAGGCTACTTTCCTTTATTATAAACTAACTATACCTATACCGGCTTGCCGTCCTATAGGTATAGCTCCTTATAGCGCTCCGAGTCGAGGGTAAGCGTCCTAGATTCGTAATAGATACCTAGCTAATATACTATACTCTAAGGCCTACCGAGGACTATATTATATTCGAGATCGGCGAGCTACGTACTTATGACTTCCTTATAACTATTTAGGTCCAGTTCTATCGTTATCTATTCCGTAATCTCTACTCCTAGAGTAGAGCTATCCGCTAGCGTAGGGAGTAGAGGCTCTAGTAACGAATAAATCTTAAAATTGTTATTATATATATATATTCGGTCTATAAACTTAGAGTTAGTACCGTTATTAAAGAACGACTAAGATTTGATCCTATTTGCTATACTAGGCATTACTAAGTATATTACTACCTTAGGTTACTATTCTTGTTCCTTTCGAATCGTTCTTAAGGAACGCGAAGATATCCTTAGCCCTTTACCTAGTAGCGGTAGTAGCTCTAGTTCTTTTAGACTTCTAAGAGGCCTAATACTTACTACGCTTAAGTACTAGCCTGACTATTTCCCCGCTATTATAGAGTAGGTAGACGGGGTAGTATCTCGTAGTCGAAGAGCTTATATACTCGATTAGTAAGGCGGTATCCGGTCTTACGACACTTCTTATAGCGGCCTTCGTTTATATATCGAGTATTCTTAGCGTTATCGAGAGGACCGATATTAGCGGCCTATATACTAACTTCGCTACGATCCGCCTACGCCTTACGGGTACGTCGATAGCGTCCTCCGCTACCGCTACTATCTCCGTTATTATTACTAGAACCGGCGGTAGGTAGGTCGGTCTTCTCGTCCTTCTTACTATCCTTCTTATTATCCTTCTTAGTAGGCTACTTTCTCGGGTATAGTATATCGACTAGGCGGAAATCCTCCTTAGCTCGATATAAGTAATCTTCTATAGCTTTAATTGTCTATAGGTCCTTAGGGATAAACTTCTAGAGGTACCGGTAATTTAGCTTACGCTTAAGTATATTGATATAGTCCTCTTAGGCTCGGTGAAGCTATATAATGTTCGTACTCTTTCTAAATAAGACGTTAAACTCGGTAAACGAGTCGTTACGTCTATCTACTTACTTTAAGGCGGCTATGTCGTCGCGTACGCGAGCCTTCGCGTTACGCTTACTATAGCGCTTACGTAAGTCCTTTATAAGCTTATTAAGTGTCTTATATATACGGTCGCCCTTTATGCTAGTAAGGGACGGGATTTAAGGTCCGATTAATTAGAACGCGCTACCCTTAGTATAGTTATATATAAACTTTAACGTAGCCTTTAAGGTACGGAACGTAGTATTCTATAGCTTAGTTTCTAAGGTGTCCTACTACACCTCGAACGTTAGCCCGATAGGCGTGTTATCCTTATTCCTATTACCGCTAAACTTCTTTACCTCCGTCTTATCTATCTTAAATATAACGTTAAGGTCTAGGTCGATATTAAGTATTATATCCTAGTCTACGTCGAGCTCCTCGTCCTTGCTATTACGCTTACTCTTCTTAGACTTCTTCTTACGGTACTTACGGCGATCTTTGTCGTCGCTAGGCTCGGAGTTAGAATCGGAGTCGGACGAGCTCGAGCTATCGGAGCTATTAGATAGGTTATCATCTTAGGTACTATCCTTACGCGATCCGCGGCCGCGACGTCCTTACTTAGGCTTCTCGGCAAGTCGCTTCTTTAGGTCTATAATTTCGTCGTCCTTAGTCTTCTTAATATACTCGATCTCGCGGTTATAGTCCTTAGCGGTAGACTTATAGTTAGAGAGCTTATTATCGACGTCGCTCTATTAGTTCTCGAGGTCCTAGATACGATTAACGCACTCTACGATCTAGGCGTTAAGTTTAGAGAGCTCTACGTTCTTATCTTAAATCTACGACATAGCGTTAAGTATATATTCGCGGTTCTTAGCTATATCCGGCGTAGGCGGCAGTTTCTTAAAATCGTCGACCTACTATTAGAGTAGATCACGGGCTACTATTAGCTAGTCGCGATCCTTTACGGCGGTGTCGCGTTCCTTAGTCGTGTTATCTAAGCTCTTCTAGATATTATTACGATCGGCTAGAGTTACCTTTAGATCGTCCTTTACTTTAGCGATATCCGGCTCGTTCCTCTTATACTTATCGACCTTATTCGTAAGATACTTAACCTACTTATCTACCTTCTACTATAATATCTATATGTCTGACTTCTTCTACTTAAACTCGGCCTTGGCCTACTTTAGCTTATCCTAGGCTATCCTAACTACTACTCTCTTATCCTAAAGCTTATTATACGCCTAGCCGAATATCTTTAACAACTCGATTATATTATAGTCGTCGGCTTAGGCGCGTCGAAGTAGGTAATAGATCGTAGATAGTGCTTTAGGTGTACTAGCTATAAGGGCTTAGAACTCGGTTATATCTAGGTTCTTTAGCTCCTCTAGATTATAGCGGAAAGTCTTAGCTACCTATTATTCTCCTTCTCCCTCGTCTATTACTATATTATTGTTATAATTAAACTCGACATCCTATCTAGTCGTATATTCTTTTACTTTGTCGTCCCGGGTATAGTCGGAGAGGTTGATCGTCTTAGGCGGTTCGGTAACTAGTTATATTAGTTACTTAATACGCTACTATATTTGCTCGTTAGTTAGCTATTAGGGTTAGGTTTAGTAACCTTAAGTCTAGCTACTATTAAATATAAGCGACTTACGGCGGATCTTAGGGCGACTAGTAAGTAGGGAGTACCTACCGCCTATACTCTTAGCTAGTATCTTATTAATAAAGGTACAATTGTTCTTATTGATTTAGACCTATCGCGCTTATCGCGCGATTAGTATAGAAAACTCGCGATAAGCGTAGTTTCTATATCTTTAACCTATTACTTTATAGGTCCTTCGTAGTACGTATTCTACGGTTAGTAAAGGAGGTCTAATAAAGTATAAGGGAGCCGTTCTTAATATAGAGCAAATAACGAAGTTGTTAGATAGGCTATCTAAGAGTAGCACGAGGTACGGAAAGTTAATATCTATACCGAGGTATACGGGCCGGCCCGTACCGAGTTACGTAACCGACTGCTATTTACTAGACGTCCGCCTAGGCCCGTAATAACGGTTCTATAATATATAAGCTTCTATCTAGATATAGGGGTATATAACTAACCCGGTCGATTAGCTTAGGATCCTCGGACTATAGGTAGACCCGGCGCTATAGTAGAGGAAGTACGTATAGGTAATATTACGGAAAGCTAAATAGAGTATAGCATTATACTAGAGGCTCACTACGTCTATATAGGGGGCGGACTTTCGGTAGTTACGACTTCTATATACGGCTATTATACGGCCAGTCCTTACCTATAGTAGCTAAGTATAGTCCTTAGGCGATAGGGCCTATCTATTAAAGGGACTCGTCGCGCCGTTAGTAAAGATCTAAAACTAATACCTAAGGAAGGTTACTAGGGTATATAAGTCGATACTAATAAGGATACTTAAGTACGAGACCGCTATACCGCCGATCGACCTCTATATCTAGGGACTACGGACCTCCTACTTAGGTAAGTCGGTATAGTACCTAGTATAGAAGGTCATCGCTAGTATAGTTGTAAGGGCCCGCGAATTAGTACTAGCGTATAAGGGCATTCGATCCGGAAACGAGCCGAACTACCGGGTATAGGACGAATAGCTAGCAATATAATAGGAGGGTAAGAAATCGTTTATAGAGTAACTATAGAAAGAGAGGTAGAGCAACTAGGTTATAGGGTAGAGTAGACGCCCTTAGTTAGCGGGACAACCTAAGGAATGGTCAGCTATAAAATCCGCGGTCAAGTACCCCCCGACGCTTATCTACTACCGCCTTACGAGGGTATAGAGTAGTATAGTAACCTAACTACGAACCGAACACATCGGCCTCTAGGGGTACCTATTATAGAGGAAGGTTCTAGAATACACGAATACTAGCTGCCCCTACGGCTATCGCTCCTAGAACGTACGGTACGTACTCCTCGTCTGTCCGAGGTAGTCGCTAGGAAGGGGGGAGTAGATAGTAAAGGCGAGGAACCGGACGATTAGGGCACTTCTTAATAACGTTAAGGACCTACGGCGTATTACGAACTAGATACTAGAGAAGGGCTAGCTAGAACAGTACCGCCTAGTAGGAGTAGTATAGGAAGAGAGAATACGGCGTAGCGCGACGAGACCGGCTACGAGCGGGGGCTAAAGGGGTAGTAATAGATAGATAGATAGATAGATTTGTCATTCCCCTATTCTAGGACCCTATCCGGCCTATATAGGTATATATCTATTGTTATGTACAAAGGGAAACCCGAGTAGGTGAAAACCCTTCCCGCCGCCGACTACTCCTTATCTAGTTTAGCTTTCCCTCTGAACGTATATAGTCTATGTCACTACCCCGTTAGCCCCCGCTCCTAGCCGGTCTCGTCGCGCTACGTCGTGTCCTCTCTTCCTATACTACTCCTACTAGGCGGTACTGTTCTAGCTAGCCCTTCTCTAGTATCTAGTTCGTAATGCGCCGTAGGTCCTTAGCATTATTAAGAAGTGCCCCAATCGTCCGGTTCCTCGCCTTTGCCATCTACTCCCCCCTTAGGGTAGTAATATAGACTATATACGTTTAGAGGGAAAGCTAATCTAGATAAGGAGAGGTCGGGGGTAGGAAGGGTTTTCACCTATTCGGGTTTCCTTTTGTATATAATAATAGATATATACCTATATAGGCCAAACAGGGTCCTAGAATAGGGGAATAACAAATCTATCTATCTATCTATATATATGTCTTAATCTTCTTAGCTAACTTCTATACTAGACTAGGAGTAATAAGCTACGCCTAGGCGGCGGTATACTTACGGCCGGTAGGCGTTACTAGTACGTCCCGTATAAGGGCGTCCTAGCAAAGCTAGTCTTAGAGTATAACCTTGGGGTCTATAGTAGGAGTAGTAGATACTAGTAGTTACTAGCGAGGAGTATACTAGGCGTAGAGAGGAAGTAAGAGAGACGTAAGAAAGGAGTAGATAAATCGATATAAGATAGGAGTTATAGGTTATAGAAGAGGTCTAAGATAAGCTTCGAGTTTTTATCTCTACGAGGTAGCCCGTATACTATTATTACTATATAGTAATATAGCTCGTAACGCGCCTAGTAACGCGCCTTATGATAATATAATACTACCTAGAGACGGCCCTAGAACGCTACGGAAGGCCGTAGAAGATACTATAACCTTTCTACTAAGCTAAGGGTAGCTTATATAGAAGAAGAGGTAATTATAATAGGAGCCTTAGTATAAGGCTATCTATATATAATATTAGGGCCCTTCGGACTATACTAGACGTAGAGGAGCCGAACGTAACGTATCCTACGACTTATCTACAAGATACCGGCCTTAAGAAATAAAGTAAGCTTTAGTTTATCTACGATTCGGAGAATCGTAGGCGTACTATATATTACGACATCTCTACTCCTATAGGTATCGACCCTATTTCGAAGGTATAGGACTCTAGTATAGTCTTTCTTATTTATAGCGTCTCGAATAAGCCTCTCTATCTTTCTCTATTCAGGTACGATTATACTACTACTAGTAGAAGACTTCGAAGTAGGCCGTAAGCTTACTACTAAAGGGCCTAACTTCTTAGGAGGTAGAAGCTTAGATAGTACTATCTCTAGGCTAAATAGATAGATACCTATCTTTAAGAAGGCTAACTTAATATTCCTAGGTACTACTATAAGCTACTATACTTACTAGAAGATAGTAAAGAAGGCTCTCTTCGTAATACCTTAGATAGTACTAGATTAGTATAGCTAGTCGTTTAGGGCTATTAAATATTAAGACGCGAGAGTAACGAATACGCTTATATTAAGTAGCTATAGCCTATATTTTAAATAAGGTAGATATATACCTACAATTATCTTATACTTTAGAGCCTAACTAATAAACTTTGTAGTAAGATATAAGCTAACGTGCTTTACTACCGAGCGGGCTATACTACCGAGCGGGCCACTTTTGCTAAGAACTTTACCACTTCTATAGATATAGCTATATCACCACTATTATAGCGTATATTGTCTTCAAACGAGGCCAAACTGACCTTAGCTGTCTAGGCCATAAAACGCGACGCGAAAATTACGAATCGACTTGCTATAAAGGTATACGACGCGTCTCGAACTACACTAGGGTATCGATTGAATAGACGACCTCCTCGGGGTGACTACGAGCCTAATTCGAAGAAGCTTATAGAGCTAGAAGAGAGGGTGATACTTAAGTACATACTCGAGCTAGATCTTAGAGGTTTCCCGCTATTAAAGGCTAGTATATAAGCAATAGCCGATTCATTGCTATAAGAGAAGGGTCTTAAGCCCGCTAGTCTCAATTGGATAGACAGGTTTATTAGGCGGTATCGTGAGCTAAAGGTTTGTATAATACGTAGATACGATCGTTAGCGAGCCCTAATAGAAGATCTAGACGTTATCGAGAGGTAGTTCTTACTTATACGTAATATAAAGGAGAAGTATAGCATCCTTAACTAGGACACCTATAACTTCGACGAGACAGGGTTTATAATAGGTGTCATTACGTCTTAGAGCGTCGTTACGGGTTTAGAAAGGCGTAGTGGAAAGAGGAAGGTCGTTCAATAGGGTAATAGAGAGGGAGTAGAGAGATAGCGTATTAGATAGCTCTTATACGAAGCGAGATTAGTAAGCTACGTAAGTCTAACGAGGCCCTTTGTTAGGAACCGCTATACGTTATCCTAACCGGGCTTAGATCTTTATAGTGATATCTCTGACTCGTTAAGAAGGTAGTGGTCCTAAACAGTATATAGTATATACTTAAAATGAGTTGAGTACGAGGCTCCTATCTACTCGTAAAGAAGCGTCGTCTATATAGTACTATGTCTTAGCGTAACTAATTAACTAATTAGACTGATCACTAAGTATACTGACTAGACTAATTACTAAGTATACTAATCAGACTGATCACTAAGCATACTGATCAGACTGAGCGCTTAGTTGCTAAGGTCTCTAAGCTGATTAGTTTCGGATTCTCCCGCAAAATGAGTGGCTATAATTCCTTAGAATCTCGAACCGTAACACCCTTATATAGCGAAAAGCACGAAAGCGCAAGTATATTCAGTCTAGAGGGTCTCTAACCTTCGATAAGGCGTCGCAATTGATACCTCTAGAGGATACTAGGAGGTAGGAAGTGAGTAGAGAGTCGCTAGATAGTGTTCGGCTAGTACTAAGGCTACGACGCTATAAGCGATATAGCGAGTCGGGGCATAACGTACGTACCTATTAAGTAGACTTACTAGATAGCGAAGAATCTAAAGAGGAATTGTCCTCCTAGTAACGATTCTGTAGGATGTCGTCGTGTTAAGATACCGTCGTAATTAAAGTAGAAGTAGTACAGTTCTTAGTAAAAGTGGCCCGCTCGGTAGTATAGCCCGCTCGGTAGTGAAGTACGTTATAGCTATTAACTATTAGGAGCCGCTAGTTACGGCTATTACGAGCCTTCTTCTTAGTATATCTATTATAGACCTTTATAAGCTATTAATAACCTAGCTCGTTATTTGTCTAGCCTAAAGATAAGCTCGTAAAGAAGGCTATATATTACTAAGGATCTATATTATTAACCTAGGTATCTTATAGATTACTAGAAGTAGCCTTATAGATAAGGTAAGGTAGTAGGCTTATCTTATTAGCTAATATAGCTACTATATAAGTAACCTACTCTCTATTACTATCTTAAAGGTATCCTATTAGCTTTCCTTACTTAGCTATATTCTTAGTAAATATTCACTTTGCCTTAGATAGGACCCTAAATATAAAGCGCTTCTTATCTATATTAGAGATGTTCTTAGACTAGATATTATACTTATTAACTATCTCTTAGGTAGTAAGTAGTACTAGATATATAATACGTACCTATTAGCTTTTTCCGGGCCTTATCTAATACTCTAAGATAGGCTATATCTAAGGTATAAGACTACCTATTTCTAAACCTAGAGACCTAATTCTTACTAGCCTTAGTACCGTAGGGCTCGCGTATAAAGTTACGTATTGTTATTAGTATAGGTAGTAGGGCTAGCTCTATAAGGGTATTAATCTATTAGTATAGCTCTCTCTCTTATATATCGTTTAATAATCGCTATTCTTTATACTACTACCACTAGGTTCCTTACTTACCGTCCTAGAGCTTACTAAGCTTTGTACGCTTAATACTATACTCCCGGACTAATTATATAATATTAGGCTTATCTTACGCTTTTAAATAAGCTATTACGGACTTATATTACTTGTCTATAGCTATAGTAATAGTGTAGATAAGATAATAATGGAAACAAGCTTTATTAGATTGAGAGGTGTGTATTAGTTAGGACCGTGCGGCAGGTGGGGAAGACTTCTAGTGGCGCTCGGCGGTGACGCCCGCACAGCCACTGCTTGGGCTTCACTTGCACCCCCGAACAACA